>NC_138958.1:29282500-31763750 GCF_965226115.1 Aulonocara stuartgranti
ATTCTGCACAGCCACAGTCCTCGCTGTTGTCATCCTTGTCCAACAGTAAATCAATGATCACCTCGATGTGAGCTGTTTAGCCTATTTATGTTTTGCAGCTACAAACTCCACATTAGTGGTTGGAAGTTATACGTTACTTTTTTTTTTAAGCAGGGCAACAACAGTGTAACTAAGGAAACGAATATATTTTCTTGCTGGCTGTTAGATTTCATTTCACTGAAAGCAAAAACGTACTGACTCTGCATTTGTTGGTCATGTGTCAGTACACATCTCTCTAATAATGACATGTCACTTCAACAAGGAAACTGTCACTTGAAAAGCGATGGCATGCACATCCTTTTCCTCATTTCAAACATTTCTCAAGTCTGAGGGTTAGTTTGCAGTTTCTCTTTTACTGCAGATCTGACCTACAATCTTCAGAGAGGTCAGCACACCTGGAGCCGCAGAGTTTGGGCGAAATTGCTCTTTAATGTGACAGCAAGAAAAACACCAGTTCACATGACAAGTACAAATACTTTCCACTGTTGGTGCGTTTCAGGTAAGGACATGCAGGGAGGTGATGTCACTATTCAAAGCAATTTTCCCATTTCACAGTTAAAGGTCAGGGGGCAAACGTTGGCAGTTACACTTTGTTCTTCCATTGCTTTCCTCTCACATATTCATTTGTAAACTCTTTATATCACAACAGAATATTCAGCATTTTCACGTCATAAGAGGGCTGCATAATTTAATAGTCCAGGGTTACAGAGAGCAAGCACAGAAACAAACATGTACTGCCTACAACCTTCCCAACCAGGGACGCTCGTACTTCATCAGGCCCGACTGAAACTTAAGCCCCGACCACGAAGCAAAGAGAGCCACTTAAAGAGCTTGCGTCGGTTTGAATCATTTCACTGGAGAAACGTTCTGAACCTTTACGTTTTAGTGCAGCAAGTTAAAGTTTGTTTCAAACGAGCGTTCATTTGCATATCAGAAGCATGTTTTGCATGAACTGGAAACTAACTTCCATCATTTTAAATACTTTTTTTTTTAAAGCCCACAGAGACGCAACCAGTCGCTCAGAGCGACGGAAATCATGTTTACACATCATAATCATGGCCTGTTTAGGTGCAACTTGCACAGTTTAGACGATTTCCCACTGGGTGTAGTGAAACTTAAACGGAGCGCAACATGTTAAAAACAAAATATGTTTAGCTGTAATTGTGACTCAGAAATAAACAGGTTGCTACAGTTAATTAAAAAAAAAAAAAAAAAAAAAAAAGGGAAAAAAAGCCTCAAGCTTTGCCGTGAGCGATATTCTGCCGCATACATCTCCAGCCAAACAATGCAGGCAGCTAGCCAACATCACAGCTCAATCAATGTGGGGAGATAGAGGGGAGAAAGGGTGGGGAGGGATGCCTTCAGAGATTACATTCTGCATGGGCCTTTCATCAGGGTAGATGGCAGTTTTCACTGCAGCGATACCGAAAGTATTTCAGCTGCCACTGTAATTTTTTTTTTTTTTTTTGTTTGTTTGTTTTTTAAATGCTTCACTTATTTTTTTATTTTTTGCTTATCCAGTACATTCAACAAAAAGCAGGTGTCGCCCAAAAATGAGCGTACCAGCTTAATCTGGATGATCACAGATGAATCTCAGGGTGAACAGACCTTGTCAACCATGACTAGGCTTACACCATTGAATCCATTTTGGGCTGAACAGTAACCAAGTTACAACTTGCTGCTGCCGTTTTGTTTCCTGGTGTAAGAATATGCATGTGCGGCTTTCCTCATACACTGCACTCCCACGGATATCCAAACAACCGATCAAGTATGTACAGGTTCACTTTCACTAAAAGCAGACCCGTCAGTGCACCACGTCCCACCTGTCCCTTCAGTTTTACTACAGACTACCTCAAACTTTCTGTGTCCTAATCCCAACTGTTCAAAACAAGAAAAAATACATATACACCATACAAAGACTCGTTAGGACAGATCGTCTAAACAAAAACAAAGAAAAAAAATTATAAAGTGCTCTAAAAAAAGTTCCTGTAGCTCACTGTGGAGGGTCTGAGGGTTACACAGTTCAAGGTTAACCGTGACAAACAAATTAGACAGCATTTCGCACTTACACATTTACAAGTATCTACATAAATAGTCAGAAATGCATCACCCTGTAAAAAAAGGAAAGGAAACACTGCATGTGCAATGCTGCTAAAATTAATGGATACCGTACTGATGTGTTCTTTGCCACAAATATAATTTTTTAAAAATTAAATAACCATGAAAATGATATTGAAGATGTCCCGTTAGTCAGAGTTGTCCTGATTTCGTACTCGGCGGTGAGGCTCAGCAGGAGGTCTGTGTCTCTCTCTGGAATGATTTTTGGGTAAGATTTCAACAAGAGCACAAGCGCTGGTCCTGTTTCCTCTCCCCCCCATCCACGTCAATTTAATGCCTCCAGAAATCACAGTCTACTTGTGGCCTGAAAGAAAAGTAACAAAGGGGCACACATTTCATTTTGAGAAAGGTTTACTCTCCACTAGAGCTGTCAAATAGTAAGGCTTTTTAAAAGTGTAATAAGTACTAACACAAAAGCTCACCTAACGTCAAACTGTTCCAATTGAGTGCTTGCAAAGGTAAATTGGTAATTTGTTTTTAAAAATCTGAACAGCTGGCACTACAACCATGAACAGGATGGAACAAGAGCTCTTTTTATTATGTAGAGTGATAGTTGTCAAGTTAGGAAATCTGAACTTTAATTGAGCGACTTTGGAAACTTGTTTCCAAAAAAGTTCATCATGTTTAACCTGCAATGTTTACCTACAACACCCTCAGTTACTTGTTTTTATTCTGTCTCTCTATCAAAGCAGTTTTTAATGAGTCATTGTTCAAAATAATTTTCATTTCCTGGAACTTGCTTCACCTCATCAGTTCATGCTCTGACTGAAACAAGCCTTTTTAGCTGCCATTACCCTCCCTTTAAGCTAACATTCCTGTAAATGCAAACAACAGGTAGGTGGAGCTTCTGTGCTCGCAACTGGAGCTGCGCACCCGAGACATCTGCTCCACCTGTGACACACGTAAACACTGGCATCACATATGAGTATAGAGTAGACATACTGACCTGTGAGGTATTTCGCTCCAATTAACATCAGCATGCTGCCAATGATGTAGAAGCCAAGCGGGACGCTGCTGAAGATACTGGTTTCACCTTTTCCATGAAACGAGCACGGAACAGAGAAGAAGAGAGACGATGATTCTGAGCAGCGAACTAAAAACAAGTCAAAATGGCCTCTACCTCTGCACACTGTAGTAACATAGGAAAATATACACTACTTCGCAAAAGTCTTGATCCACTCGTCATTTCCTTATACTACCAAACCCCTGCACTGCTTGGGTTTCAGGTAAAGATCCATATACTGGTAAATTTACCAGAACAATACTGAATATAATAATATAACACATATGTTAGATGTCAAAGTTGAACAATATAAATATATTCAAATAATATAAATATATATTGTAACATTAATTAGGAATAAACATAGATATCTTAGAATCAGTATAGTGTGATTTTTGCTTCCATGCACCCAGAGTTTCTTTTCTTTAAGCGGTGTTGAGCAACAGTTCTCCAGAATTTTTCAAGGTCTTTCAAAGGTGTTCTTTGGACATTGGTTGCTTTTTCACTCATTTTCAGTCCAGTCCTTGTACCTGCCTATTTTCAGAGGAATGATTTTTGTTTGTGCTAACTCAGGGGATGAACCAGTGTTGTGTCTACTCAAAGAACCGATTTTAAGCTTTGATTGGCAGCAGCTTCATTTATCAGCATGGCAATGATCCCAAACACACTGCTGATAAAGGAAAAGCATACCTAGATAGAAAAACGCACAGTAAAACCCAAGCAGTCATGGATTGGCCACCCCAGAGCCCGGACCTCAACATAGTACAAGAGTTTTGCACAGTACTGCATGTTATCTTAGCTTCTTGAACATATAAATGAGTTTTTCAGGAACAATATTTTAAAAATATTCATTGCAAGCACACAGCTGCATGATAGTGTTAGTTAAACAAATGGGGATGTTCTTCTGATAACAACAGAAGAACATCCCCATACAGCATAATAATCACCTAATTTGACTATACCAGATTACAGATTGAGCCGTGGATAAACTCATGAGCTTCATAATGTTTTGACTAAAATCACCTATCAGTAATATCAGGGCAGTAACGTTTTTTTTTTTTAAACGACAGGCGTCAAAATACATGAATGTGTCTTTTATTGTTTGAGGTATTGTTTTTTGATTTATGGCCTCGTCTTGGAGTTTAAACCTTTTCTGAGCTGTGAGTGCTTCCCACCGTTTCCATTGCAAACAGGCTCCATCGTCTCCCAGTTCATGGATTTCTCAACAGCCTTCTTCCACCGAGCATATCGAAACTCGCTCTCTGTAGAACATAGATAAGTGTGTTTACTTTTAAGCATCGCATATTTTAAGCATTATCTGATCTCATCAGCCAGCCAGAGCTCTGGCAGCAGGCCAACGTACCTTCGGGGTTGATTTGAGGTTCGAACTTCTCTGACGTCACTTCGCTCAGGTCCTCGGGGTTCAGACTCCAAACGCTCACCCCCTCTGCTGCTCCTGCTGCCATCGCTGCACCGAGAGCTGTGGTCTCAGGCATGGATGGTTTCACTGGAAATGGACATTATATTTACTCATGATTAGGGATGGGTATCGAAACCCGGTTCTTGTTGAGAACCGGTTCCCACTGTTTCAATTCCTTGGAATTGTTTGCCATTTTTGCAAACGATTCCCTTATCGATTCCAGTCGCCCCAAATGACGTCACCACGTTGCGGAGCATCATTTACCTGGCAGGAAACATGGCGGCTCAAACGCTCCAAAGTTTGACCACTGGGCAACTTGCAATACTTGCAAAGTAGATGTTTCATTTAAGGGAGGAAACACTCCGAATATGCAAAAGCATTTGCTCACAAAACACACGATGACCTTAAATAAATGTCGTGTTTTTAATTCCGCTCTCCGGACTCGTGAATCTCAACCCAGCAGCAGCGGTAACGTTTGCACGTCCTCTCCCGTTAATGCGGCAGGTAAATAATCAACTAACAGTGCATATTATGTTAGCGCGATCTGCCTTATTACAAAACCTGCCATTACTGTGCATTTAGGTGACCATGATGAGAGAGACTGACAGAGTCTGGCTCAGATGCTGGCAGTTCTCGCTGCAGTCTACCGGTAGCGTCTCCTTTCAGGCCAGGATAGACGAATGTCACCGAGCAGTGACTAAGTTTGTGGTCAAAGGCTTGCACCCATTTGCCAGCAGATGCCCCCAATTTGACTTTGGTAAGTGAATGTGTTTAATTGTAGGCAGGGACATTACTGGATATTCTTGTGTAATTGCTACAGAATAATTTATGTTAAACTTTGTTATTGCTACAGAAGAATATTTATTTTATTATTTTACATTTACAATTTTTTTTTCCTGGGGTCCCTGTGACACCCCATTGAAGAGCCGTAGGCTGGATCTCTTAAGATCTCACTGTTGGGTTTGTAAGGCCATGTTACTCCTAAATTTCTATCTTGTTCAAAGAGAAGATATAAAACAAAGTTCTAAGCTAATCGACCTTGGTGTTCTCCTTTTTTAAAAAGAATCGATAAGAGAATCGATAAAGAATCGAATCGTTAAACAGAATCAAAAATAGAATCGGAATCGTGAAAATCTTATCAATACCCATCCCTACTCATAATAATAACAACAACAGAAAAATGACAAATACATGTATATATGAATGAGCTATTATACATCATACTACATATGAAAAAACACTTATGTTAGTGGCTCAACTTCAGAGGCATTTCTTGTTCAGTAGTTTTACATCAGATAAATAGATATAACTTGTGGTTGCATGACTGGTTTGGTCAGTGCTTAACAAATAACCGTGTCAACTTCCTTGTGGCATGACACTTGGGCGGAGTGAACGGCACTCCTACCAACAGGGATGCAGAGGATGTCCGCCTGCAGCTGCATCAGCAGCTTGTTGGATGTCATTCCTCCGTCTACCTGGAGCTGTGTCAGCGGGATGCCGCTGTCCTGGTTCATGGCGTCCAGTATCTGCACACATCATCATATCAATGCGGTTTTTTTAAAGCAAAGGCAAACATTTCACTAGCTGAACACTAGTTTTCAAGAGAACAAAGCGCGTACCTCTCGTGTCTGGAAACAGACGGCTTCCAGAGCAGCAAAAGCGAGGTGGCTCTTATTAGTGAACTGAGTTAGCCCACAAATGATTCTGTGACACGGAGAAAGTTTGATTCAGACAGGTGCATTTCAGCAGACGCTTTAAGATGTTCACCACAGTCTCAGTACCCTCGTGCGCTGGGCTCCCAGTAAGGTGCGTAAAGGCCCGAAAACGCAGGAACGAAGTAACAGCCGTAAGATGTGCCGACAGAAGCAGCCAACTTCTCTGCAGCGGGGAAAAAAAAACAAAAAACACAAAACGGCAAATGAAGTAAAAATTCTGTGAACACTGATGTCATAAACAGCTGTCTAGTTTATACATTTTTTAATGTCTTGCTGCTTTTTGTATAAGTTCATACTCAAGTTAAAAACAAAAACACTAAAGCTATTCTGTTATACCTGTATGCAAAAAATGCACTGCACCCAAAATATTTCATAGTTCAGCAAAACTGATCAATCTAATAAACTTAAACCTGCTCCATCCTCCCTATTCTGGTATTTTAAAGAGTAAGCAACCTAACTAATAGGGTTCTAAAACTCCCAGCAAAAAAATGAATGAATAAATAAATAAATAAATAAATAAAATAGGGAACCACCCACCCTCCACCTCATGATGCTTAATCAACGTAATCAACTTTAATTTGATGCAGTGTGAAAAAAAATGAAAAATGCACAGAAATCAATTATTTTTCAAGAATAATTAAATAGATTCAACATCTTTCTTCAACAGAACTGCAGACTGCACAGATGGCACCTTCCCAACGGAAAAAGTACTATAGCTTACTAGGGTATATTAGACTTAATAGTTACTATATACAGTAATTGACTTCTATACATTTTACATCAGATTAAAACTTTGGGTGTAAGATTCAGATAATTATTTATTAAAAGCCAGACATTTTACCGTATTTACCGCACTATAAGGCGCACGTAAAATCCTTAAATCTTCACAAAAATCGACAGTGCGCCTTATAATCTGGTGCGCCTTATGTATGAATTTTGGTTTGTGCTTACTGACCTCGAACCGGTTTTATGTGGCACACTACGCTCAAAAATCTGTCAAAAAAAGATTTTTAGTGCCACTTTTTGGAGCATTACGGTTACCGTTGCCAGGAGCCTCGCGGAGTAATACGTACTGTGCTTCAACACAACATTACCGTGTTGTGTGTGTATAACGACTCCAAAATGGCACCCGCGAAGAGACACGCTTACGAAGCTGATTTTAAACTTCGAGCAATTAGTTATGCAGAAGAGAATTGAAATAGAGCAGCTGCGAGACAATTCGGCATTAATGAGTCCATGGTGCGCAAGTGGAGGAAGCAAAAAGATGACCTAAAACAAGTAAAGAAGACCAAAAGGAGTCTCCGAGGGAACAAGGCGCGATGGCCGCAGTTAGAGGACAAAATTGAACAGTGGGTTATTGAACAGAGAACAGCAGGTAGAAGTGTCTCTACAGTCTCTATTCGACTCAAGGCAACAGCGGTAGCACGTGACATGCAGATCAACGACTTTCGAGGGGGACATTCTTGGTGCTTCCGTTTTATGAAAAGGCATAATCTCTCAATCCGCACAAGAACTACTGTCTCACAGCAACTGCCAAACGATTACAAAGAAAGTTGGCCATTTTCCGCACCTACTGCCAGAATAAGATCACTGAAAAGAAGATCCGGCCAGAACACATCACTAACATGGACGAGGTCCCCCTCACCTTTGACATCCCCGTGAACCGTACTGTCGAGAAAACAGGGACCAGTACGGTATCTATACGCACCACAGGGAACGAGAAGTCATCCTTCACTGTAGTTCTGGGCTGCCAAGCTAATGGCCAGAAACTACCACCCATGGTCATTTTCAAGAGGAAGACTTTGCCAAAAGAAAGGTTTCCGGCCGGCGTCATCGTCAAGGCTAACTCAAAGGGCTGGATGGACGAAGAGAAAATGAGCGAGTGGCTGAGGGAAGTTTATGTCAAGAGACTGGATGGCTTTTTCCACAAATCTCCGTCTCTTTTGATCTACGACTCCATGCGCGCCCATCTCACCGAGGCTGTCAAAACCCAAGTGAAGCAAACTAATTCGGAGCTTGCCGTCATTCCGGGTGGATTAACCAAAGAACTCCAACCACTAGATATTGGTATCAACAGGTCGTTCAAAGTTAAATTACGAGCTGCGTGGGAGCATTGGATGACAGAAGGCGAACACACATTCACGAAGACAGGGAGGCAACGCCGAGCGAGTTACGCCACTATCTGCCAATGGATCGTGGATGCTTGGGCTAAGGTATCAGTCTCAAGTGTCGTCCGAGCTTTCACGAAGGCTGGAATAATCACTGAACAGCTAAGTAAAAGCAACGAGACTGATTCAGATAATGATGAGAGGGATCCGGGCATGCTTGATGCCGAAATTGCCCAGCTGTTTAACTCAGACACTGAAGGTGAAGAGTTTGATGGATTTGTGGAAGTTGAATGAACTGGAAATGTAAGTGTATTGTTAAATATTTGATGTTTAACAGCTTAACAATGTTAATAGTTACTGTGAATGAGTTGGTTAAATTTTAACTCATCTGATCGTTTTATTCTGCTGAATGCACTTTAAACGCCTTTTAATCCGGTGTGAGAGGGATCCGGGCATGCTTGATGCCGAAATTGCCCAGCTGTTTACCGTAACTCAAACACGGAAGGTGAAGAGTTTGAGGGAATTGTGGAAGTTGAATGTACCGTACTGGAAAAAGTGTATTTTTCAATATTTAATGTGTTACAGCTTAACAGTGTTAAGAGTTACTGTGAATGAGCTTAACAAAGGTCGAATATTTTACACACACACACACACACACACACACACACACACACACACACACACTCTATACGAAGGGGATAAATAGAATAAATAGGAATAAAAAGAAAAATACAAGTGAATTGCACATTTCAAGTATGGAGTCTATTGCACCGTTGACTATTAAGGATCCTGGTGTAGAACGTAAATAAATTCTAAAAACAGCTTATCAAGCTTAAACGCGCTGCTGTTGGTCAGCCGCTGATTTCCTCATTCTGGCCCGAAGTAGGCGATAGACAAACAAGAGAGACGGACTCACGACAGAAAAGCCGATCAGCTGATCATTGATCAGTTTCATGATTGAAGTAGCAGCAGGAGAGGGAGGGAGAGAGAAGAGGCAGTCGCTCCAATCCAGTAATTTATGTCAGTATCGGACCGATACGCAATATCGGATCGGTCCATCTCTATACATGTACAAAGTCAACTTTTATTATTCCTTTTACAGATAATCCGGATACACCACATGCCCCGAACCAAGAGCAGAACCTACCAAGTTCTTCAGATGATCCAATGATCCCGAGATTGTCCTGCAACCAGCGGACCACAGCTCCAGCGATGGCCACGGAGCCCTGACAGCAAAGAGCAGGAAAACAAAAACAATACATATTCAGATTACCTGTCATTTCACAGATACTCACATTTCTGTATCCTCTTTGGAAGACTAAACGGGCCAAAATCTAAATAAATATATAGCTCACTTAATAAATAAGAAAATTATTATTTTTTAGCTAACTAAAAATTTCCTTGGTTTTTAGTAAAAAAAAAAAAAAAAAAAAAAAAAAAAATCAATTTCAGCTGATAGGTGTGTTCATTGTATGTGTGTGTTCATTGTGAGTCCTATTCTGATTTCCTTAAATATCGCCTCTGACATCTGCCCTCCGCTCTGAAACTAACCCGAGTTAAAAACAAAAAGTCAAAATGCAATTAAAAAAAAAAAATAAAACCAATTAAAAAATGCTAAACTACAGCTGCAACATACATATACTCACATCTGTATTAATCCCCTTATTTTATAATTTATTTAATTCTCTTTGTTTATCTTTAATTCCTTCTTTTTTTTTTTTTTTTAATTGATCTTGCCTTTGCAATTCCTGCCCACTTTTCCCCAGTTGTATTTATTATTTTTAAACCTTGTTTATACATTTACACTCAAATGTATACAGTGCCACTGTGCCAGCTCAAATTTGAGAATAAAAACGTGACTTCCGTCATTCTTAGCTTTAAACACGTTTTTGACAGATTTCTAAAATATTTGCATTTTCTTGGTTTTATGACATGAAATTCATTAAATTATTGGATTTTTATGAAAAATCATGAAAACCTTATATCGGAACACCTGAAAGAGTTTTAACAAATTATTATTAAAACGAAGTTAAGTTATTTATTTATTTTTATTTATTTTTTTTTTTTAACAAAGTCAATCATGTGTTTTTGATTTTGGCAGTTTTTGTCCTCCATACTTCGGAAAAAAGCTGAAGGATTAGAGAGAATATTATGAAAGTGGGCGTTATCGTTTTGATATCCATGTCAAATATCACTTTATTTATATATGCTGTATATACTGTACCTCCAGTGCATAACAGGCAGGCTTGTCCCGACCAAGTTTGTACGCCACAGTGGTCAGAAGTCCGTGCTCTGACATCACAGGCTGTAAAACAGCAGACACAAGAAAAGTAGCACTCTATGTAAATGCCTGTACGATGGTACCACAGTGTTTAAACTCAAGTCTTAGGTAGAGGACCTTAACCCCAGTGTTTCGCAGGAGAAAGCAGCCGGTCCCATACCTGAAACATAATAAACTCCTACTTAGCTGGATTTTTAGCAAAGGGGTCAAGTTTTAATAAAAAGCAGACCTATAAATATCACCTACGTGTTTTTAGCCTGCCCGTCCTGAAAGCACATCTGCCCAACAAGCGCTGCTGACTGATCCCCAAGACACTGTTTATTTTTTAAATAGAATACATACACATATTGGATTAACCTCTCACACTGCATGACAAACACTAAAACAATATTAAAAAATTTTTTAAAAATTAAGTCAGACTTACCCCTGATATTGGAATACCTGAAAGAGCCCCTGATTTCTGGCAAGAGAAAAAAATGAAAGCAAGTATAAGCACCTAACAGTAAAATGGCATCAACTGTCTCTTGTATTAAGTAGATGTTGACACTCATGCCTGATTATAACTGGGATTTTTTTTTTTGTTGTTGTTGTTAAAATCGTAAACCAATAGCACAAAAACTAAATTTTAAACACTACGAACAATAGCCTGAAAAAAGAAAAAAAAAAAAAAAAAAAAAGGGGGGGGGGGGGGGGCGATTCATTATTATTTGACTGTATGAAGCCAAATAACAAAAACATACTGCTGAAATTTGAATTGTACAGAGTTTAGTATAACAGTGAAATCACAGTGAGGGAAACAAAGGCGGGTGAGTGTGAACCTGTATCTACTAAAATGTCTTCACTCCTACACGTGGCTTCGGTATGACATTTAAAAAGGTACATAAAAAGTCGATGAAATAAAATCATGCCCAAGAGTGAAGAGATTTAGAAGATGGGATGCTGGAGGAGAAGAAGATGGTCCACCAATGACAACCACCCCAGGAGCATGCCACCACAGTGAACAGGGTCCATCTAGCACATTTCCAATAGAGCTGACATGGTTGTGTACTGGCTGTAAAAACACTCACTGGTCTTTTCTACTTCTACAGTTTCTCTGCTCTATTGATGGTAATGCCTGCAATCGGTCACTTGGGGGCAGCAAAATGAGCTGTGATAAGAACAATGCTTTATAATGACTGAGGGGAAATCTTTGGAGCAAATATTACTGAAGTCAGGGCAAAGATTTAGTTTCCGTGTATGCACAGTCACTCTGGATCTACTCATAATGGGTGCATGAAAGAAAAAGAGCTGCTTTGCCATGTGCATTTGGGCTCAGCCAAAAAACATGCCCACCCAAAGCATCAACAGGCAGGCTGCAGTGATAAACCTTTCCTAGCATGACAAAGACTAAAAGTAAAAAACACTTTCTGTACACTTTTATATTTAGTTACTAAAGTCACATCATAGTGAAAACGCTGATCTTTCTTCAGTTTATTCATAATTCTTGCTTTTTACCTTTTTACATTGTTTTTCCATCTTTGGCTACACAAATGTCACAATAGCATCTTATCAGAGGTTACTCTTATTCCCACCTCTACTCTAAATGCTTGACGCTTAATCTAATGGAAACATTAGCCTTCATATGAATCTTGGAAATGCACTGAGTGATGGTGTGTTTGTGTTGGGTTAAAAGCAGGATGGGTTGGCTTTGCATGTGAAGGAAAATAGGGATGGTGAGTTCTTACTTACCCGGCTAGAACATATTTTCTACCAGTGAGAGAAGAGAGACAATGGCACACAAAAAATGCCTAAAAGAATTTCTCAATCAACTTTCATGCACTTAAACAGTCTGAAAGCACACTGAGGTAAGTACAAACACAAAACAAAACTCTTATCATCTTTTAGAGTCTCGCTGCATGAGGCAATGCACTCTCTGAACACTAGAGTCACTCTAACAGTGAAATCTTTAGTGTAAAAAGTTAATATAACCACAGATTATAGTGATTTTGTGATTAGGAGAGACAGTGTGCGTATGCTTACCATAAGGCCGTATATTTCTGATGAGCTCCTCACCCTGGGTAAGATCTCCATAGGAATACCAAAATATCTGATGGCATTGAGAGGTGAGACTTCAGCAGAATAATTTTAGAGGTGTTATAGGTGGTATTTCCCCACCCTCTTCACCAATATGATAGAATACATAAATAACTATGATGTGACTTTCAGCTCTCATACTTGCAAAGTTCTGGATCCCAGTCCATCGTGTGAATGTTAAACAGCATGGTTCTGCTGGCGTTGGTCACGTCCGTGCAGTGGACTCCACCTGACTTACCCCCTGTCAGACACTGCGCCACAAATAAAGAAACACAAATAAAGTCAATATAGTTTTCCACTTTATTCAAAGAACATGTCTATGACTTCTCTTAAAGAAGGAAGCCTGTGACTACCCAAATAAGCCAGGAGTCGACTGTGCCGAACATGGCGCGGTGCGAGACCACAGCTTGGTGGACCTCGTCCACGTTGTCCATCAACCAGCGAAGTTTGACGGCGCTGAAGTAAGTGCTGATCGGGAGCCCCGTTTTATGCTGCAGGGTGGCAATGACATGAATGTGAATCTCTTATGTGAGGCCATACACAAAATACACAGGGATTAAAAAACATTATAAACTCAAATAGATGAAAATAGCCAACACCATCCTACCTAAACTGCACTCAACAGAACAAAAGTGCAAACTCAAACACGGATCAACGTTACCTTCAAGTGGTTCTTATTTCTTCCTGGAGTTTTATTTATAAGCCGCTCAACTGTTGACTGAGTCCGCAGGTCCAGCCACACTAAATAGAGGCATGGCAGTTATTTCACAACATCCACAATCAGACCAACAGCACCCTGATGTAGTAACAGTCATGGCTGCTTGTGTTGAACATGGCAGTGCATAAACCAGAAATCCCTGCAGGCCAAAACATTAAGCGATAAATGCTCTTGTGCCAAGCTGATGCCAGCTGGGTCCAGATTTCTTGTGTCCTCATAAAGATGCAAAGGTGGGAGCCAATAAAAATAAAGTTGGCTTTTTGGAGGGAACTGAGAGGCTGCATACACTCACTGGCCAAATTATTAGGTACATTTTCCAAGCAGGGTGCTGGAAACATCCCTCAGATGTTTTGGTCCATAATAACATGACAGCATGCACATCCATGATGTGAATCTGCTGTTCCACCACAGTCATCTACTTATTGTGAGATTGGTGGTTTGATCCCTCGCTCCTCCAGTCTGGAAGTCGAGGGCAAAGATACTGAATCCCAAGATGCCCCCAATGCATTCATTAGAGTGTGAGTGTATATGTGTGAATGAGGCTCAAACAGAAGTGAAAAGCACCACTTTATAACTAAAACAACATGACAAAGCAAACATTGAAATGTTAAAACTACACAAAAAGAAGGTGTTCAATTGAGTAGCTAAAATAAACAAAAGTCTAAATGAATATAATCAAGTTACACCAGGTAAACAGCTTAATAAAATAATAAAGAGCTATAAAGTGCCTTTATCTATACAAATAGCTCAATAAATTCAAAAAAGCAAGATTTAAAAAGCGAATAAATAGAATATCAAATATCAGGCGGCATTAAGAAGTCAGTGCTTATTTCAATGCTAATGTCAGGTCTGTAGGACACACATCAAACAAGTCGCACAGAGATATCAGACTGTACCGATTGCATTGTAGAGAGGCTCCCCCGTCTCTTTGTCCCAAACAAGCGTGGTCTCTCTTTGATTGGTCACTCCAATAGCTGGACAAATTTAAACAGCAGAGGTTTCAGAGCTTTGAAATGGATGAAAATGGTGCTCAGGTGGCAGCGTGAACCCCATGCACACATACCTTTGATGTTGGAGATGTCAATGTTGAGCTGCGTCAGCTTTTCACATGTCCGCTCCATGCACTCGTACACCGACTGCAGGATTTCTTTGGGATCCTCCTCCACCCAGCTTAACATCGCGAGAAGAATCCATTTTTAAAACAGATAAACATGTGTGGTGTGACGTGGAGGATTTTCAGTAGTTTTATCACTCACCCTTCTTTTGGGAAGCTCTGTTTGATTTCCACCTGATGATGGCTGAGGAGCTCTGCTGTTTTTGAATTAAACACCTTAAAAGAGACAAAACGTCACAGTGCCTTTACAGATAGGATTCTGGGAAAGCTTCCCAGGCCTGCTTTTTTTCCTGTTTCAGCACAACAACATGAAAGGCTTTTCCACGCCATCATTTACATTTTCCCAGCAGCTGTGGGCTTTAAACTGTCATTCGTTGAATCACAAACCTGCTTTTCTAAACTATGCAGCTGCCATCAAGGGAAAAAAATTAATTAATTAATTAAAACACTCTGGGAATATTACAAACATCTCATCTCATGCACCACTATCTTGAGATGACGTTAGCCAAGAAAACTTGTATTAAATTGACATTGGACAAACTCGACAAAGCTACTTGCTAATTTTTATTGGGCCGATGACTTGATTACACAAGTAATAATAGGACAGCAAACCTCCTTACATCCACAAATGCCACCTTATGGCAACAATAATCGCAGGTTTTAGTGTCAGTGTTGGTATGTTTGACATTCTGATTTAGCAGAAGAAAAAAATAACTAAAGTGAGATAATTTAATCTTACAGGATAATATCATTTTTGATTTAAAAAAATTAAAGACATCATTTGCAGTTGAAAAAAAGATGATACATTGCAATCCATGTTACTGCAATATTTAGCATATCGCCAAAATGTTAAAAATATTGTATCGTGACTGAAGTACTGTGACAATATGTCACTATTATGGGGTCTCTGGTGATTTCCACTTCTACTGGGGGCTGGAGTTTATCTAAGCTGTCACAGGGCAAGAGGTGGGGTACACCCTAGACAGACCTGACATAGCAATATGCAACCGGTGTTAGAGGAAGCAAGTGTTAAAGCGATAAGCAGTGTAAACTCTGCATAGCATATGTCACCCCAGGACAATTATCACCTTCAAAAATACCTCTGCACATGTCTTGTGGTATTAGATGCAAAGATACAGTCGGTGCAAGAACACTGGAACAATAAATAAAATAAAATGTGCAAAACTACGTTAAAAAAATGTAAATAAATAAAATCAGCAAAAATATTACCTTTTACTTGTTATGAAACGTTTAAATGCCACAGAACACACATTCACTTCACCCATGTGTCTTTATCTGACAGCTGAGGTGACTCAGAGCAATTAAACTCTTGGCACTCAAATATCAGCCACACCCAAGGACATAAACAAAAAAAGAACACATGTTAAAACAAAAGTAGCTGACTGTTTTAGGTGTGTGGCTCGTCTTCCTTTCTCTTGTTAAATACATTAAATTATACATACGGTCTAACGTTTCTGTCTTTTTTTTTTGGCAATACTATGTAATTTATATTTCTTGTATTACTATTTGAGTTCGGTGCTTTATAGGAAAGTTTACTACTTGTTAACTGAAACTAGTGCATTTTTCCTAGCTTTATTCTTCTTCTTTTGCCTCCATGTCCTTCATGTGCAAATCTTTGTCAACCATTCCTGGAATTGAGGCCTACATGGTACAAATTTCCCTTTATACAGATTCCAATAGAAGCTCAGAATCAACATTTATTGGGAAAACAAGAACCAGGCACGATCATCCAACTTGATGAATAAGGTAGTTTATCTTATGTTTTGTTTTTTTACAGGGAGCACAGACTGCTACTGCAGTAAAGTGAAACGATACCAGACATTTGTTATGAATATATAGATTTCCTCTGTAGATACAGTACTGTGAGTTCCCGCATGAAAAGCACAGCCAAGGACACCGGCGGCTCTGTCCACAGTCATTTAAATGTGACCCGCTAGCTAGAGGAGACCCTCCTGCCCCTGCTGTCTCCCGGTTTGTCTTACCAGAAAGCGGGTGGAGCTCGTGCCCTGGTCGATAGCAGCAACCAGTGGCCCCAGCATTATCCGGTGGGAAGACGCGGCCATGGTGCCGTTCATGGGCAGCCCCGGAGCTACGGGCACGGAACTGTACAGGAAACCGATTATTCCCACCGGCGAAGCGGTTCCGTGCTCAGGCAAAGTCGGTGGGTCAGTCGCTGCCTTTAAACGTAGCGGCCACTAGTGATGACGCAACTGTCTGTAATCGTGTCTCATGCGGACCAATACAATGTTCCCAAAAAAGTACCATTTTCAACGAGCATTAGGTACTTGAGCTGAAGTGTAAGGCGATTCAAGAAAGTTCTGCAGACTCACTAACAAAAATAGTAGTTCCCATACCGGGAGTCGAACCCGGGCCGCCTGGGTGAAAACCAGGAATCCTAACCGCTAGACCATATGGGACGTTAATCAAGGGGTGTGATGTCGGATATTTATATTGCCATTTGACAGTTGAGCGAGTATGGCTGTAGTAAAAAAGTGCCATATTATGAACGAATTTCAGTACGTCCCTCTAGGGTGTTTGAAGGAGTCTATGGCGTAGCTGCTGTTTTCTAAAAACCTTTCAGCAGGGTGACAAGAATACGTGCCGATTTCTTCTTTATCCACCAGAGGGACATCATACATCGAGCTTCAGTATCGACCTCCGTCTGTCGTTCAGCGGCGGCTGTCGATGACGTCATCACAAACGGACCATGTTGTCATTCTTGAAATGAGTGAAGCAATCGTCTTCACATTTCATTCTTCTTAAGTTCTTGATCTTATTTTCACCACAGAGACTTAAAAATGTAAGTAACGGGACAAGACTCTTGCTATTTAAGCTTTGAAATATATAACACACATGGCCAGTTATTCAGCCAGTCTGACTGATTTCTGCATTTGTAGGGCTGACTACTGGAAGTCACAACCAAGGAAATTCTGCCAGTACTGCAAGTGCTGGATTGCAGACAATAAGCCCGTGAGTATACAGGAAGATGTGGCTACGTGTTACCGAGGACGGCGTCCACGCTAATGTTTCTCGCGTTTTTCTCTACAGAGCATCGAGTTCCACGAAAGGGGGAAAAATCACAAAGAAAATGTGGCTGCCAAAATTTCAGAGGTACTAACTTTTATTCTGTTTTTTTTAAATATACGAAGTAACAGGTTACATAATATTATCAAATTATTAAAATAATTGAGCAAATAATACAATTAAGATCTATTTTGTAGCATCCACAAGTCTAGAAATTGAGCTTCATGCATCGTGCTAAATTGATTTACATTCATATGAAAAGCTTCCCATTGAGGCCTTCAGTCTGTTTACTTAGAAAGACACAGGTGTCCGTAAAAATCAATAAAGTCTTGAATTACCTGGGATCTACTATCCAAAGCAATAGACAGTGCACAAGAGAGCTAAGATGATTTACATGATGGTAGTGAGACCTGCTAACAAAACTATAAACTGTCACAGCCTCCAATGTATATACTGTATATGTAGTAACCAGTTATTCATTACTTTTTTTTATTCCATAATTTATCCCAACATCTTTAAACTGCACCATTGTACCATTACACATATGTATATGGTATACAAGTTGTTATTGTTGCTGTTGTCTGTACCGTCTGTCTATCCTGTTTACTTCAATAGCGAAAAACTTGCAGACTGGTACACTTGGCCAGCAAAGCAGATTCTGATTCGTTGGAAGTGACCAGCATGTACAGGATTAGAGGAACAGCCCAGGTCAAGTGATTTGGAGAGAAAGTTAGAGAAGCAGGCTGAGATGGTTTAGACATGTGTGGAGGAGGGATAGTGAATATATTGGACAACATGGAGCTGCCAGGCAGGAGGAAAAGAGGAAGACCTCAGAGGAGGTTCATGGATGTAATGAAGGATGACATGCAGAGGGTTGGTGTGACAGGCGAGTGCGCTAGAGATAAGATGAGATGGTGGCAGATGATCCCCTAAAGGGAGCAACTGAAAGAAGAACCACATAATACACACATTTTTTTTTCTTAAATATTTTTCACTATAATATCACAAATTTTATACTGTTTACCCTGACTCCTTCCTTGAACAAGCTCTATTTTTGATTTATTTTAGCTTTATTATGCATAAAATGGCCCCCAGTACACGGTCACACAGGGCACACTATCATTATCAGTTTGTGCTCGAGTGATACACACAGGCATGAGCAGCCTGCCTGTCTTGGCACCATTCTCACGACTGGCACGAGAGATAAGGTGCAGACATAAACACAGCTGACTGCAATACTGTCTCCCTATTGGCCACAAGCCACTGCCACTCATCTCACCCTATCTTTCTCCTGCAGATTAAGAAGAAGAGCATTCAAAAGGCAAAGCAGGAGGAACGCATGTCCAAAGAGTTTGCTGCGATGGAGGAAGCTGCGTTGAAGGCCTATCAGGAAGATCTGAAGAGGATGGAAAGAGAAGCGCAAGGTAATTGTCGGGGGATGTTCTTTAACCTGTGAGTATAATTCCTTGGATTTATTTCAGCGGAGCATCTTTGTGTTTAGGTCTAAGCTCTCCGGAGCAAACGACAGCACGGCCACAAGTTCAAGTGAAACCCCAGCCAAAGAAGCCACAGAAGAAAGCAGCGAAGGCAAGCGGTAAGGTCAGACAGCAAACAGAAGAGCAGGTTTGGGTTGAAGGCCTAACAGATGATGGACACACGTATTACTACAACACAATAACAGGAGGTGAGGAATAATGGAAAATGTCGTGAAAGTCTGTCTGTTTATAGTTTGTTTAGTTTTTTTAAATATATTCCATTTGATTATTGCCTTTGTCTGTTTATATATGACAGAATCTAAGTGGGAAAAACCAGAGGGCCTCCAGGGAGCGAGTTCAGCCTCTGAACAGACTCAACAGACTGGAGTTAATATCTGTTTTATATAATAAATAAATAAATATATATATATATATATATATATATATATAATAATTTAATTACAAATGGGGTGTTCTGTTGCTCATATATCTTAATATTGTTTCTCCTAGAGTACTTCAGGCTCTGCTTGGATGGAAGCTGTCAGTCCTGATGGTTACACATACTACTACAACACAGAAACCGGAGGTGGAGTGTTTCTCTTTCTAAATGAATGGCTTCTTCTATTTCATGTCATCTGTGGGATTACATCCATTTTTTCCCTCACCCTTCAGAGTCCAGCTGGGAGAAGCCTGCTGACTTCCCCCCTGATGAGGTGCCTGGATCCAGCTCTGAATCCAACCAAGAAGGAGAGGGTCCAGAGGATCCCGTGACCCCTCAGCCAGAGCCTCTATCAGGAGAGGAGGAGAGTTCCAACGGGGCCCCATCATCTCAAGAGGCTGAAGCCCCTGAGAAAACCAGCCAGCAGCCCAAAGTGCCAAAGATCAGCTTCAGGGTGAGTAGTTCAAAGAGAAGGCGAGAGTCTGTATAGACGAACTTCACCTTCTTCTTGTTACAGTTCAGGTTTCCTGATTTTTGTTTGCAGAAAAGGAAAGCAGAGACGGAGCCATCAGAAAAAGAGGATGAAGGTAAAGTGAGTGACGACACTCCTAAAGATGACGATAAAGAGGCAACAAAAGTTGAGGAGGTCCAAAACACAACAGCTGAACCGGAGAAAACAGAAGAACAGGCGAAACAAAGGGAAACGAAAGCCAAGAGGCCAAAAGCTGCCAATCCATACGGAGTCTGGGAGCAGATCCTGCAAGAAGAGGATCCGTAGTAAGTGCAACATCTTTGAGTTGTTACACAGCGAGATCCTACATATGTGTGCCGGCAGCTACTAAAGAGCTTTTTCTTTGTCTCTTTTATTCTCATTTCAGTGAAAATGTGGATTTGCAGCTGCCTGAAGTGGAGGGAAGCACTGCCAGCGCTCCAGCAGAGCTGCCCCCGGAGCCCAAGCCGAAGTTCAAAGAACGCATCATCACTTCCCTCGGAGAAGAAGGCGGTCCGGCATCGTTCCGAAGGAACAAGACACAAAATGGCAAATCGAGGAGCCTCCGACAGAGAGACAAAGACGACTGACCCCCCCAACAAAGCCACAAAAACAATAACGTCTAAGTCAGGATGCCGCAGAATGAGACTTTTACACTCAGAGAACTTCTACTAAAACCATTTTGACATTTTATTGCATCTATTGGATCTTTGATGTGCAGCAGTTTCAGGAGAAATTGGCTCGAGAAGTTACAAATTCTTTAAAATGTGTTTTTCTAAGTTTTAACTGCTGGGTACAGTTTTTGTGTACAATAGCTGGTGATTTAGATAGGTTGGTATGATGTTGGGCGTCCCGTTTATTAATGTGAAGAATTTTCTCAGCAAATCAAAGAAACATTTTCTACTTCAATATCTTTTTTTTTTGTTTAAGTAAGTAAGGCATCCGACTGGAAACATCAGTCTAATATTTGTCAGCTGAAGTGAATAATTGCTATACTTTTATAAAGCAGTATGGATTGTAGTTATTAACATGAGAAATATGTGATGTCAATAAATAATGACCTTCCAGTTAGTGGGGGAAAAACAACTTTAGAAAAAGGCTTGGCTTTTTTATTCACGCCAGAAAACATTTACTCAAAATAGGAGCTCAAGTGGTTGTTGGTCATGTCACACATGCTGGGTGTGACATGCTTTTATGGGTCAGAGTGTGTGTATAAAGCTGATATGTGGCTTTGCCGCACCCTGATTGGCAAAGAACCATGAAAGACGCAAACAATAAACAACACTTTGACTTTCAGTTTATAAATCTATATTAGGATCTCAAAGCTCACACACATTCTTCACTTGAGGTTAGTATCTCTATGAAAGAGATAATGAGATAAAGTACTTTGTTGAAACCCAGTGGAGAAGGGTAAGAGAGGAGAAAAAACATTTCTGGCACAGTTCAAGACGACTTTATTTAAAATTGCAAAGTTGGGCATTGACCTTGGTGGAGGATGAACTTTCCGAGTGTCATCCTACTTCAGGAAAGGTCACCACAATACACCGAACTATATCAATACAGTCATTTTATTAGGTACCCTTTGCTAATACCAGTCGGACCCTTTTTTTACCTAAAGAGCAATATCAGTTCTTTGCAAAGCTTCAACAAGGTGTTGGAAACATTCCTCAGAGATTTGTCAGCTGCACATACATGATGAGAATCTCCTGTTCCACCACATCCCAAAGGTGCTCTATTGGATTGAGATCTGATGACTGTGGGGGCTGTTTGAGTAGAGTGAACTCATTGTCATGTTCAAGAAACCAGTGTGAAATGATCTTAGTTTTTTGACATGGTGTGGGATCCTACTGGAAGCAGCTATCAGAAGATGGTACACTGTGGTCATGAAGGGATGGACATGGTCAGCAACAACACTCGGGTAGGCTGTGTTGTTTAAATGAGACTCAGTTGCTACTAAGGGGTCAATAAAATACACCCCACGCCATTACAACACCAACAACCTAACAGAAATTTGATGTTAATTACACAAAATTCTAACCGTAACATAAAAATGTTGCAGTCACTAAGTGCAAAACACTTTATACCAGAGGTGGGCAATTAATTTTCTGAAGGTGCCACATGAGAAATATTCATTATATCTCTTTATAGGCTTATTGATCAAGAAATCCCTCAAACAAGTAATAAGAACAGATTAAAAAAATTATTGGACTGCCTCTGACCGCCCTAGATGATCTTTTTAGGACCTGCTGCCCCTTACGAACAAACAATATTCTGCAGGACAAAACACACCCGTCGTACAACCTTTTCTTCGTACTTCCATTCAGCAGGCGTTAGAAAGTCCTCAAAGTCCATACCACCAGGTTGCTCAACAGTTTTTTCTCAGGACCATCACAGAACTCAACAGACTCCACCTATCCTTCTTGGCAAGATCAACTTAATTTAATGTAAGTATTTAAGCTTTTGTGTAAATAGGTTTGTGTGTGAATGCTGGTACTGATCACACAAGAAAATTTCATTTTGCTGTAGTTTTTACAATACTGTGCAATGACAATAAAGGTGACTCTTAATTCTGAATCTATGTGCCCTCCACAACAGTTCCAGTTTCTCATGTGGCCCCTAGGGAAACTTAATTGCCCATTCCTGCTTTATACAGTGGTAATAACACAATAAAACCTATAAAATAGTTCAAATAATACAAAATAGATGGAAATTAACTGTCACTGCTGCGGATCTGTTTTACATACAAGCAATATTGTCAGGCTTAAGAAGAGATGCTAAAGGATTCAATTCTAGAAAAACAAGCAAAAGAAGTCAGAGTTCCCAAACCAGAAGATCTCAAGTGTCAAAGTCAGAACATCTCAGAGGAAAAGCCCAAAAACTGAGCAATGACATCATCCTCGGAAGTCTGTATACTGCAAAATACTGTGTTTGAGAAACAGTTCCATAAACCAAAGCAGAGTTAGAGTAGTTATAGTCTATACTCTTCCCCTTAAACTGGCTTCACTGGTTGTGTGGGATTCACTTTCATAATAGAGGTCCAAAACCTGTGGCTCACCTATTATATGCAGTACGAGATTGGACGAGCATGAGTAGGTTGATAGAGGGGATGAGGCTGGCACATGCCGTGTGGGCAGTTTCTTTGCCTGCCATCAGAGGGCATCCGTCTGGTTCACAATTTCCACGATGTCGCCTCTTCTGAAGGTGATGCCGGCATCGGCGCAAGGGAAGGCCGGGTCCTGCTGAGGTCATGGCCAGTCATGGCCCATACGTACAGCTAGCAAACAGAAACACACAAAACAAATTTTTAATAGTGTGAATATTTTTATGTGAACAGAGGCACTTACCTTTGACATGTACCCTTCAGCTACAATAAAACTAACATGTTTAATAAATGAATTAAAAAATATTTAGTAATTGGTACTCATTGCTTTCAATCATGTCTCCCATGGGAAGCTGACATAACTTAAAAGTACAACAGAGTCACTTCTTCAGTTTAGCAAAACTAAATATTTATTGTTAATTTTTAAAAATTATTTTTAATTAAACAAAAGTCAAAGATCTGGACATTGAAAACGTAAAAATATGTCACAATTTATTTTTTTAAATTAAGGCACCTGATTACTTCAATTGAATTGATTACTGCTAATAACAGTAAGTTTCTTCAGTTTAACAGTATTTTCTTGGCATCCACTAATAACACAGTGCAATGTCTATTTAAGAAATATGAAAATAAATAATTTTCAAAAGAATATTAAATGCTAAAGACTAAGGATGGGAACTGATAAGAATTTAGCGATACCAATTATCAATATCATTTAACGATTCGATTCCTCATTGATTCTCTAACTGGCTGGTTAGGGAATAAAATATAGCACCACCAGACTGTGGCACTGTCCTTGATTGGAATGGGAAAAAGACTTCTATGCAGTTGGACTTCTTGATTCACTCTCTGCTGCAGAAGGATGGGCAGTCTCTGGCCACAGGTCAGACTTTTTTCACTAAACACAGCAAGCGTGGACATGTAATGCTTCAACATCAGCACCAGAAACTCCTCTGCATGTCCTCATTGCCAATTCTGCCAAGTCTGCAATATAAACAAAAAATAATAAACACATTTTAATATGTTAATATGTTTAAGCAACCAATTTTTATATACCCCAAAGATTATATACTTCTCCTTCTTGATGGGCTTTCTTAGGCAGAGGTCTACAGCTGCAGTTTGGATGGCTGAAAACTGCTGACAGAATCTCTCCATCATCACAAACATGATGTTATCATTTTATATTGATCCTAATCTGTTGATTTACATTTTGGCTGACTTTTATTCAAGTATTTAAAAAGTATTCATACAAAGAAGTTACTGTTTCTCCTTGAGGATTACTCTTGCCATGTGGGATTTCTTCATCCATACAATCACAGAATGAATCCTTCCTGTCCAGTTGGAAACTGTATTGCAGCTGTACAGCTTTCGGCGTCCAAGATTTAGTGTGTGTGCAAAACGTGGCAGCTTGATAAATTTCACCTTTTTCACAGCTACATCCATGCATGCCACAACCTTCTCTTTTACTCCAAACTCCTCCAGGATTTCTCTGCCACAGATGTCCCCATCTGTGATTCATAGACTGCCTTATTTTGAGGACTTTTTCCTTATTCTGGCCTCATCTGACATAGTACCAACATTACAGTGAGGTAATGGTCTTGAGTAGAACTTGTCCATCCATCAGCTGTGATGACTGCCTTTGTGACATGTTTCAGATCTGAGATCAGATTGCGCTTTTCAACCTCATACCAAACAGGGACCAAATGATTTGTTAAACGGTCTCTACTTGGGGGATGGTATTTTGAATTGAGAGTGTTTGTCATCTCCCTATAGAGAATCTGTCTAGTAACTGCCCGGTGACACTGATTGAACACATGTGCCTAATAAAATGGCCAGTAAGTGTGATTCAGTGTGTTCATTATTTTTAAAAAGCAGCAGTTTTAAAACCCATATTAGCTAAAACTGTAATGACAGGCCTGTTAAAGGTGTTCAAGTTACTCCCTCCTTAATCTTTAGTGTTATTTAGAAAACTGCAAAGGCACAAAACACACAAGTTACATTTTATTACAAAAATAAAAACCTCTGTTACTTTTGGTTTGTCTTACATTGCATCATTTGCAATTAATTGCCCAAATAATAGAATAACATGTGTTCTGCAGGCACAGAGCAGTCAGATATGTCAGGAAGCACATCTCCCATAAGCTGCTCTCAGTCTGCAGACGGTCCAGACTCTGTTCGTTTCAAACTGCTGCTGTTCTCCGCCGCCTCGAGAAGAGCCTCCTTCTCTGTGTGTTCAAGTATATCAGAGATCAGATCATCGAGAGCCTCCCCACCTCTCATGAACTCCTAAAAACAGACATGAAAAAACACACAACATTGATTTTTACCCTTTAGCTGAAGTAGATAACACTGGCTTCAAACCTAACCTTGATGTCCCTCGTTGTATATCCGGTGCGGTGGTCTGTGACACGATCCTGACTGAAGTTGTAGGTACGAATTCTCTCTGACTGAGAGCGTGTGCCCACCTGTTTTTAGACACAGAGGAACAATGACAAAGTTGGAAAAGAGAACAAAAATCTGTGAATGTTACAGGTTATGTTTTCCTGCTTCACCCACCTGCTGCTTTCGTGCTGTATTCCTCTGTTCAGTCTCTTTACCCATCATGCCTTGGTAGAGCCTGGCTCTCAACATGCGCATGGCCGTTTCTCTGTTTTGCAGCTGAGATCGAGTCTGCTGACACTCTGCAGTTATTCCTGCAAAGAGGAAAAAACCTGCTGTATCTGCTTTATGTGTTAAGTGATGCATAAATGGATCATAAATGTATTAGGCAAACTTTAGATGACAACTTGGCACTCAACATTAAAATTTGATCCCTTTGGGTTCCAAAAACACTAACATGGCAACACACAAAACAATGAAGCTTCAAATCATGTGGCCATACAAGTAGGGCAGTCAGGTGATGTACACTATATTGCCAAAAGCATTCGCTTGTCTGCCTTCACACGTGTATGTTGGAACAGGAAGGGGCCATCCCAAACTCTTTCCATAAAGTTGGAAGTATGGAGTTATCCAAAATGTCTTGGTATGCTGAAGCATTAAGATTTCCTTTCACTGGATCTCAGGTCCTGAAAACCAAACCCACACCATAATCCCCCCTCCACCAAACTTTACACTTGGCATAATGCAAGTACTGGTCTCCAGGCAACCGCCAAAGCCAGACTCATCCATCGATTCGTCAATCCAGAGAACACGTTTCCGCTCTAGAGTCCAGTGATTTACACCACTGCACGTTTGTAGAAGCAGTCTGCATGGTGCTTGATTTTATACACCTGTGGTCATGGAAGTGATTGGAACACCTGAATTCAATGATTTGGATTGGTGAGGCAATATAGTGTACCTCACTCAGTTATCATTCTCTTTCAAAGGTGTCAAGGGACAACTGCCTCCTCGAAGTGACTGGTCTGTCTTAGACAGAGGTGGTGGAGGAGCTTCCATGATTGGTTACCACAGAGAGCACCTCCCATAGTGTGTGAGTGAGGTTTGAAAGAGCACATCACAGTGGCTACATATTTTATACAATCTTTGAGGAAGCAAAACGGCATGGTGGTACAGTTTACCTGTCGGAAGATGAACTACGCGCACTGCGCTGTCTGTTGTGTTAACACTTTGCCCCCCAGGACCACGAGATCTGAACGTGTCGATTCGAAGATCCTTTGGATCAATGTGGACTTCAAACTGCAAGCACCAAAGATAAAAACAGAGATGTACTGTTTAACCATTCCAGTAAACAAAGAGAAGTCATAAAAAGAAAAAAACGCAGTGTACCTCAACTGGCTGAGGCAGGATGATGACAGTCACGGTTCCTGTGTGGATTCGCTGCATCCTGGAGGAGAGCCCCACCTCAGGGATCCTTTGAACCCGGTGGGTTCCTCCTTCGTGCTTCAGGTGCCTGTACACGTTCTCTCCAGCTATTCTCGCTGCTGCATGGTGCAGACCACCTGAGAGACACCGTTCATGCAGCTGTAAATGTTTTGGTAGGAGGTTTATGTCCACTGATCACCACAAGTTTAAATTTCTACTCTAATCCACACATAGTCATTCAATCCCATGATGAGTGAGTTGGAACTAATAACAAAGACACTCGGGGGGGGGGGGGATACAGCAGGAACTATTTATGAATGATACAGAAATACAAAAATTACCTTACCATACTCTGCAGGTGTGTAGTTCAACACCTCAAAGTCCCAGTTTTTGTAAAATGCAAAACCCTGGTACATGTCAAACATTTCTTTGGTGAACTGCTGACAAATGTCACCTGAAACCACACATGAGAAAGTATAACACTTATTTTCCATAATAACGCTTATTTGCAGTATTTTACTGTGAATTGTATTTTGAATTTATAAAAACAAATTCAGAGTTTTGCTTTCCTTCATACCTCCTGTTGTCCGCCCTGATACGACCTCCAGCAGAACATTACTCGAGTCAAGAGGATCAGTGGGGATAAGAGCTTTGATTAGCTGCGGTAAAGAGAAAACCTCATGAAGAAACAATGGTCCGTCACACACTTCTGCATTAATTAGCTGTGTCTTTTGGGTTCTTACGTCTCTTCTTAAAGCCAAAATCTTGCTGGAGATTTGTGCTTCCTCCTCTTTTAGCAGCTGGGTCAGATCTTCATCTTCATCTTTGGTGCCAGCTAAACCTGCCATGAGTAAGGAAAATAATTTTATTTATTGTATTTAAGAATGCAAAGTAAAACTGTGCTCACACAAAGCAGCAAATACATGTGGTATTTAAATAGTTAGAAGACCTCGTTTGATGGTTTTCTGTGGTTTGAGAGGTGTGTTTATAAAGCCATTACATGTATATATAGTAAGCTTAAAAAAATCCTACTCACCTTTTAGAAGTGAACTGACCTCTTCGAGGTCTTTCTGAGCTTGTTCAATGCTCCTAAACACACTTGCCAGAGGCAGCAACTCAGTGTGCTTCTTTGTGAGCCCCTTTCTGTCTGACTCACTGAGGTATGCATGCTGTAGCTTCTTGCTCAGGTCTCTGTGCTCCTCCATGAGCTGCTCGAGATACACCTGAACTGACTCGTTCTTGTACAGCTCCCCCAAATCACTGTGAAAGAAGCGTTTAAACATTACTCTGCCCCAGTGTGGCACGTCTGTCCTGTTAGCATGTTTCACACTGGCGTGTCCCACAAGTGTCCTCCATCCTCCTCTTCTTACTCCGCTGCTGTAAACTACACGGGTACACAAAGAGCACAGTCTGAGGCAACGCCTGACAAGCATTTGACTAAATTTAGGCGGTGACAAGTGAAGTAAAATAATGCTCGCTAGTTTTATTTTTGTGTTTACATGCGAGACTGCTGCTGGCTGTAAGAGAGACCGGATATAGTTTGACGCGGAGAAAAAGTGAACTGTGGGAATCGTAGTCGTATTGTATCAATGGTTAGGTTACATCCCGCTGCTCATTTTTCTAATTGCAAATAAATTAATAAAAAGTAAACTAAATAAATACTTTCGTTTATATTGTAAATGAACATATTAACTTAACACCATATTAGCTTTGTTTATTTATCTTTTTAAGTTAGTTGATTTCACATTTTTCTAGGGTTACTTGAAACCCGAGGATAAAAATGGCATGCTGTCATTGCTAACTATCAGACATAAACAGTATAGAAAATTATAAGCTAGCAAGTCAATATGCCAAACTTTGGGGTCAGTGAAGATGGTAAGATGTTTTGTTTGTTTTTGGCAATACAGGAAAGTAAATATATGTCTGCTTAATTGTTTAAGCAACTGTACATAACTTAAACTGTAACAAATAAATAAATAGAGCTGATGTTAGCTTTGTTAGTCTAGCATAAGCTACATAGCTAATTAATGTTAGCTCAGAGTAAGTAAAGAAGTTGGTGTTTGCTACTTTTAAAGGCCTAATATTTTATTGTTTTACGTGATCAGTGGCGTCCATTTTAAAGAAATAAATAACCCCTTGGCTTAAACTTTGCCAATGAAAATGAAAATTTGGCTAAATTGGCAGCCAGGTAGTTATTTTATAGACTTTCACAAAGTGATTCTCATGATTTCCAGGACCGCCTGGGTTTTCGTTAACCAAGGCAGTGGAGAATGTGAGTCAACATGGCTATACCCAGAAAGAGGCCCTGAAAGAGAAACAGAGGACACTCAGTACCCTGCAGGTTCATCTCTAACCCTATTCCCCTACAACACTGATTAACTAAATGCAAAACACATTGGGCAATTATTTTTCTGAAGGGGCCAAATGAGCAATTTTTTATTTTAGCTTTTTTACAAGCTTTTTGATCTGCTCCTCCACAGTCCCGCTTTCTTATGTGGCCCTTCGGAAAAATTAATTGCCCATTCCTGCTTTGTACAATGGTAATAACATAGTATAACATATAAAGTGGCTATCATAATACAAAATGATGGCATATTAGATAGATTTTTTTTTTACCATGGACACATCACTCAGCCTACTGAGCACAGTTCTGTGCACCCAAAGAGCCAGGAAAATCCGTTGTCTTGTCCCAGAACTATACTATATGTATAATGATGCAAATATAACCGTCAGAGTAACTAAGTCATAAAATGTTACATAAAGAGACCTAATTAACCAAAATGTGCCTCAAATCCACCACAAAGAGGTGTCAAATGATCAAAAAGAGTCACAAAATATAATTAAAAAACACAATGGGAGAAAATTGTCTAGAAAGTGAAGTAAACATTTATTTGCATAGTTTGTGGCTTTCTTTATGACTTAATTGGACTTTTTGGTTTGCCTTATTTTCCAGGCAACTCTGTCAGAGCTTGAGAGGAAAAACGAGGGCATAGACAAGGACCTGAGATCAAAAGTGAGAGAAATCCTAGTGCTGGAAAGTGAGATGGAGCAGCTGGAGCAGCAGACCAAACTCCTTCATGATCGCTGTGTATCCATCAGCAAGGAAAACACAGAACTCCAGATTCTGATAGGTGAGGAGGAGGAGGTTGCACTAGTGGCGCTTGCAGGGTTCAACGCTTACCGAAGTAAGATGGAAGGCCACAGGGCAGCTGTTTTGCATGCAGTGAGCCAGACAAAGGCCCATAACGAGCTGAAGGAGAAGAAAGAACTAGTACAGATGCTGAGAAAGCAAAACGAGGAGCTGAAGGAAGGTTTGAACAATCCAAATGGAAACACAGTGCAGATGGCAAAGGTGGTCTCTTCATTTTAATCATAGGGATCTTTTTCAGAGATCTTCAGTATCCATAACTATTATATGCTCATGTGTGCAGAGAGAGATTAAAGCTCTGAAAGAGGAGGTCTCCCTGAAGATGAAGACCATATCTGAGAAGAGACACCGGCTCCAAAAAGAGTCTGAGATTCATGCCCAAATAAAGAAAGACATAGAGGTGTGCAGACTTACCCAACAGAAACCAGGGACATCTTATGAGGCTGACATTTGTTCATAAAACAGCTAAATCACCTAGATAGAATTTGTATCAAGACATGAGTTATGTTTCAGTCTGAAAGAAAGCATCAACAACATCACTTTTCCCCCTTCCTCAGATCCAGAACAGGCGCTATGAAGCCATCATGAAGCGCCTACGCTGCCAGCTGAGCAGGGCACAAGCCAACCACAGGTAGAAATACTATAAACATGTGACAGTAGACATGCTACAAATAGCTCTAAATGCCAGAACAGAGATGATTGATGTCCTGCTTCTAAATACTAAAGGCTACTAAGTTGTGCCTACTTTCCCTTAGGCAAATGTCTGATGATATCTACCACATGAGGAGACAGCTAGCCGAGCTCAGGAGTCAGCAACAGTCATCACAACCATAAGCAGTCAGTGGTCATCGAACTGTAGTGTCAGATTAATGTGGGTTAATTGTTCTGTTATTGAGATAAATGTACACCAGTTGTTATTATGAGTGTGTTAGTTTAACAAGGAAGGAGCATTCTTGTTACTGAAGTTAAACAACAGGGGGCAGCCGTGACCACTGAATGCCTGACTTTATCTGTTTGGCTTTCTTGCTTTATGCCAGATATTTATACAAGAGTTATTGCTGAATGTGTTCCTTGACATGTGCAAGTTTTCTTTTCTTGTTTTTTCCCTTTTCTCAGATGAAAAGCATAAATATGGAAATGAAAGGACCGTGTCTTGTGGCTCAGCATCAGCACGGGCGTGGGATGGGATTTTAGGTCAGGTGGTGTTAGTGAATCAGTTCATCCACAACAGTAACCCGAGCAAAACACAAGCCAAATGTCCACTGTAACTGTCAGTGTGGCAGTGCTGCTTTGGTACACCCTGTCCCAGCTTCTGCCTGACTGGGCCACTTGACGGTTCTGAGGCGACAGTCCCACTGTCGGGTTAACAAGGGCATGACTGTGCTACTTCAACCATAACGCGAAAGTAATTAAACAATGAAGCTGCCTTTTCAGAAGATAAAATCACATCAGAATGAATTGAATCAGCCTCTGAGAAACCCCATAACTTTATAACTCTACACTTTTCACATCTGAGTTGTGTCCTTGTGGGTCTTTTGCATTATTTGAACAGCTGTTCAACAAAGCTCAGAGATGTTGCTGAGAGGTGGATTTTTATGAGCTAAAGACTAGATTACAGCAAATTTGATTAAGACCCAAAGCTTAAATATAAGATTCTGTTCAGAGTTTAAAAAACCCCCCCACAAAGTTTTAGCCACAAAGATGTTTGCAACATTTAAGAACAATAATTTCATGAAATATTTGTGCAGCGGTTGTAGGTATGTGTTGTCTCACCTACAGCGTTAACTTGTAATAAGTAAGTGTGCAGGAAGTCTGGTTCAGTGTGCGTGAAGTCAAGGACATTGTCTGGTTAACTAAAGGTTGAGTTTCATCCAACATACTGAGTTTCATTCAGCAGTACTGCTCTATCTGAATGGCTTTGTTAATTACAATGCTGCAAAAAAAAAGAAGAAGTTTTGAGCCACCACAGCAATCTGTCAGAAATACAGCATATAAGGCAAAAACAGAGTTTGTACACTTCTAATGAGCTTGAAAGTCAATATTTGCTTTGACCACCTTAATTCTTCAGCACAGCCTGAACAGCTTTCTTGTCATGTCTTTAAGTAGTCTTCAGGAATATTTCTCCAGGCTTCTTGAAGGACATTCAAAGCTCTTCTTTGGATGTTTTGTTCTGTTCTCTGTTAACATGATCCCACACTGCTTCAATAATGTTGAGGTCCGGGCTCTGGGGAGGCCAATCGATGACTGATAGTATTGCACTGTGTGTTTTTCTATCCAGGTAGGCTTTTACTACATTAGCAGTGTGTTTGGGGTCATTGTCAATCTGAAAAATGATGCGGTTACCAATCAGATCAGTTTTCCAAATGGTACTGCATGGTGGATCAAAATCTGATGGCACTTTTCTGTATTCATAATTCATCAATTTTGACAAAATTGCCAAACATGACAGAGCCTCCACTGTCTTTTACACATTACTGCAGACACTCACTGTGGTACCACTCTCCTGACATCCTCTGTACATAATGATGATGATTTGAGCCAAAAATTAAAACTTGTATTTACTCCATAAGACCTGTTGCTACTGATGATGGATCAGCTGAAGGCCCAGATGACGTCTCTCAGGTCCCGTGTCATTCAAAATTGGTTCTTTGCTAAGTTGTATTATTTGGACACTCAGCATTGGCTCATCCTTTAAACCTCTTAGAAAGTATAGTCCATTTTATTTAGAAGCCTTCTGCAGTAAATTTATATCCCTTGTTCCCGTCATACAGTACAAGCACATGCCTGAATACATAAAATACACAAAACATTTCTTCTTTTTTTTTGTTTTCATTCCATAAATTTTATTACTTAAAAATAAACTTTATTCCCATGATGTCATCCTAAATAATTGTCCTGTGTATCATGGTGGGATTAGTGTTCAAATTAAACTCTGTTTCCACTGTTTGTTTCGACCGCAATGCATGCTTTACATTCTTGTTACATAAGAAGGGTTTTCCAAGATGAAGAGCGGTGCATTACTTGGTCAGAAGCTCTTAAAATAAATGCCATATGCTCCCACTCCAGGCTAATTAAGCCTGGATAATTAAGGAATGAAATTAACACCAGTCTTCTACCGCATGCTGTTTTTATTTATTTATTTACCTATTTTGGCTTTGACACATTTTTCTCTCCAATTTGGCACCATCCATTATATCAAATATATTATTGGCTGATGAATGTAAGAGGAGTGTAGGCATCTACCAGCCAGTGGAGACTTAAAAATGGAACAACAGAAGTCAGCTTTTCTGTTTTCTCCCCCTTTTAAACACACAAAACGTCACTCCTCACAGCTCTTTATTGCCTTTAAAGGACATTTTAGCATTAATAACAATACTCCACCATCCTTGTCCTGTAAAAATGATCTTGAAATGACAGAAGAAAAACAGATCCATGAATCTGTCGGTCGCTGACCTTTAACAAAATTATTGTCTCTTGTTTAAATCATTAAAAGCTGTCTATCTCCTTCCAAGAAGCATCCCTTTGACCTTAGATTCAGCTTGTGTTGGCCTTTTGATGGATGAGCATGCCAATAAAACACACTTGGCAACCCCTTACATCGACTGAGGATCTCTGCAATACAACTGAGCTTATTTGTTTCTCTCTTCTCGTTCATCTTCTGTGGATGCAGTGTGCTGTTGTGTGCTGATACTGCTTACAGAAACTGGTACACATTAAGCAATAACTATCTAGTGAATACAATAACAAAGATTTAAAGATCCTGTTCGGCTATTATAAAATAATTTTGGTTTAAAGTGGAATTTAGTACAATAGAAGTACTTTAACAAGCATCAACAAAATATATTTAAGACTGAAAATTATCACTGACTATCCAGTTAATATTTTGGGGTTTGTGCATTTTGCCCATGAAAAATGATGAGTTCAGATGGTCTTACTTATTATGTTGAGTTCCCAGCTCACACAAACGTAAAAGACACAGAAAATAGTACAGTGGTATTGTATTGCACAGAAAAGGGTTAAGCGTGTGCCAAGTTAAAAAAAAACCAGCAACACCACAGCTATATAAAATATATAAAATATAGATGTAGCCGACCTGACGTCCACAATAAATTTGCAAAGTTCTGTTTTTAAAGCTTCATCCTTAGTGTTTTAGCTTTTACCTTTTGCGTTTAAAAAGTGAAGCACCTTAAACTTGCATTCATTTTAATGGCCAGAAGGGGGCAACTCCTCTGGTTGAAAAATGTTTCATAGAAGTCTATAAGATGTTGGCTCTTGACTCTTTTGCTCTGTGTCCAACGTAAACACTTTCCTAATGATTGCTTTTTTCATTTTGCTACTTTCAGGTGATGCAGAATAAAGCATGCTGTTCATTTGTAGATTGTGGTCAGTTAATGGAGTTCACTTCTCATCAAATTATGCTCCATATTAAAATTTATACTGTTCGCAGGAGACAAAATCATTTACATTTATAGAAAACAACATCACACTACCTTTCCATTAATGACCATTTTAGACAATCATTGCTAATATTAGACTATATTAGACTTAATTAATGAGGTTTCACAGGCATGTGATATGTTGAGTAGTTACTGGAGGTTGATGACACTTACAAGGTAAATGATTGCTAAAGTCCTAAAGACCAGACCATTGAGTGACACACCTGGCAACCCCTAGCATATTTCTGCAGTCCTAGTTTGATTGAAAGTGACGGACTTGTCTACAAACACTCTCCAACTACTCTTTGAGATGTAGTGAAACTGTGAAATGGAAAAGGTTCAAGGTTGAAAGTAGAAGTTGCACATCTTGAAACATGTGACAGACCTTTTACTTTAAAGGAGAACCTTCTCCATTTCCAGTTTGCTAGCTTGTTTTCAAGTTTGAAGGCAGCCATGGCAATCTGCAAGCAAGCACTGGGAGGTTTTTGGTGCAACAATTCTTTTGTACCTATCCAGAAAACTTTCAGGAACCACTGACAGCCCTTCTCACACTTCCCCGTCTGGGATTCTGATGGACGAGTCTGGGTTTGGTGGTTGCCAGGAGAACAGGACTTGCCTGACTGCACTGTGCCAACTCTAAAGTTTAGTGGAGGGGGGATTATGGTTTAGGGTTCTTTGTCAGGAGTTGGGCTCAGCCCCGTAGTTACAGTGAAAGGAACTCTTAATGCTTCAGCAAACCAAGACATTTCTGACAGTTTCATGCTCCCAGCTTTGTGAAAACAGTTGGGGGTTGGACCCTTCCTGTTCCAACATGACTTCGTACCAGTGCACAAAGCAAGTTCCATAAAAGACATGGATGAGCAAGTTTAATGTGGAAGAACTTGATTGCCCTGCAATGAGTCCTGACCTCAACCCAATGGAACGCCTTTGGGATGAATTGGAGTGGAGACTCCGAGCCAGGCCTTCTCATGCTAAACCTTTTGGAAAGCCTTCTCAGAAAAGTTGAGGCTGTTATAGCTGCAAGGGGTGGGTCGAATTCATATTAAACCCCATGGGCTAAGAAGGGGTTGCCACTCAAGTTCACTCAGGTATTCATGTGAAAGCAAGTACCAAATATTTTCGGCAATATAGTGCATCTACCCTCCTTGGACTGTTTATTGGCGACATTTATTTTGGCCTTGACAGCAGATATTATATCCTCTCCTAAGAGAAAATAGACTAATTGCCACTGTACAAAATTAGAAAGCATATTTTCTCCTTTGCTCTAACTGACTGAAGGGTTACATAACAATCTGATGCAAACACCTGCAGGTTTCTTTGACAGTTAATGTCATTTTTAGCTTCAGGGGGCAAGAATTTAGCTAACCTATAATTTTGTACTCCAGTTTGTTTAAACAGTCTCAACTCCTCCTGCTCCATATCACATGAGATAAAGTCTGTCTGAGTGGCACATTTATAGCTATTTGCACATTGTCTGGCCAGCTGCCCATGTTTGATATGGACACAGAGAAACAGTTATGTGCATGCCTCGAGTGCTGAGCACCGTGTAATACATTCTTGGACTTCTGCTACTGTAGGGTGAAGTGTATTTACTGCACAGTTTAGAAGAGTACAGACAACAGCTGATCCTTTGTTGGCTTTGTGGGTGTGCAGATAATCTGAATGCATGAAAATCTTGTTTGTTCTCCTTAATGTGCAGCTGGTCTTGTTTAGTTAGCAAGAGTCACATTTAGTGACTGGTGCAGTCAGTGTTTTATGTGTTTGCACGTGAATTCTGCTGCTGCAAAATTTATTTTGAAAACAAGTCTGATCCACCTATGAAAACGTTACTCCTTCTTTAGGTGTCCTCACTGATCAAGTGGACAGATGTCATTCCTGCAAATTTTCATCACCTACTGTTATATCTTTTGCAATGTAAAGCTGTCTCATCCTTTTAACAACAAATTCTATCCATGGATTTCTCAAAAACAAAAAAACAAAACAGAATTGTTACAATGGGGAGACATGATCAGATGATTAAGGTCAGCTGTATGAGTCACCCTACCCTGACACCACACCCTGAACCCACTGCTCCAAACCTCCCATACAGCTGAGCTACAAACCACTACCCGCCACATTACCCCATCCACCCAACTTAGGGGCATGATCTGAAGAGGGTGGAAGAGCACCCCAGGAGGTAAATACAAAGAGAGTCAAAGACCCACTTGATGGCCAGGTACTCTTTCTCTACTCTACTGCCTCCAGCCCTGTGTTTGAGACCTTAATCTGTACACAGTGTTGGGGAGTAACGGAATACATGTACCGCTGTTACGTATTTAAAATACAAAATATGAGTAACTGTATTCCGTTACAGTTACCGTTTAAAAAGGTGGTATTCAGAATACAGTTACTTTGTTGAAATAGATGGATTACACTGCGGTACTTTCCTGTTTCATATTGTCGCGGGTCAGGACTGTTTGGGTTTTGTTTGACAGCTACGTTCTGTTGTTCCAGGAGGCAGCGTTATGGTTGCCATGGTTACAGGGCGACGCTCTCTCTCTCTCTCTCTGCGACTGTGGTCGTGTCCAAATTCATGGGCTGCATCCTCCCTGAGGCCGCATTTGTAGACCGATTACGTCACAGCGACGCGACAAAGCTGTCCAAATTCGTAGACTCCTCCGAATGCAGCCGACAAATGCGTCCTCCCTTTTCCCGAATTTGAAGGATGGTTCGGGTGTGTCCTTCGTGGCCCACCATATCCCAGCCAAACTCCAGTTTCCAACAATGGCGGCCGCTACTAAGTTTTAAAATTACTCATACTAATCTTTCTGGGTCACAAAATAAAGTTTTAACATATTTTCAGGTGAGAAAGTAGCTGTGTAAACATCAAATATCTGCTCGGTTCATCAAGATATCGCATATTTGCAAAAGTGTTTCAACGTTTTCAGAGACGTCTGCTACCCACCAGCTCGATAGGTAGCCGAGAGCTCGAGGGTCACTGGAGCCGCCGAGAACGGCACAACTCCTGGCACATCACTTTCAGATCACCGCAGTCAAGGTCAAGGTCAAATTTATTTATATAGCACATTTCAAACAGCCGATGCTGCGCAAAGTGCTTAACAATATAAAAATGGTATTAAAAAGCAACAATGTAATGCAATAATAACAGTAAAAAAACAATAATAGGACAGTAAAAGAATTAAAACAATAACTAAACTAATTAAAATAAGACCAAAATGCTTGGGTCATAGTGTGTTAAAAGCCAGGGCATAGAAATGTGTCTTTAGTAATGATTTAAATTGCTCAAGTGTTTGTGCAGATCTAATATTTAAGGGGAGACTATTCCAAAGTCTGGGACCTGCCACAAAGAAGGATCTATCACCACAGGATTTGAGGTTAGTCCGTGGGATGGACAGCATTAGTTTTCAGCTAGACCTCGTGGTTTTTCCTGGAGCATAGGCAGAGAGGAGCTCAGACAGGTAAGGAGGGGCTCGAGCATTAAGTGACTTAAAAACAAAAAGTAGAAGTTTAAATTGGATCCTGTAGGAGACAGGAAGCCAGTGTAAAGAAGCTAAGACTGGGGATATATGCTCTCTCCGTTTGGTACTAGTTAGCAGGTGAGCAGCTGCATTTTGAACCATCTGAAGACGATGGATGGTGGCCTGATCTAGACCATAATACAATGAATTGCAGTAGTCTAATCTGCAAGTAAGAAAAAGGTGAATAACACGCTCAAAGACGTTAGCCGGAAGGTATGGCTTTACCTTGGCTAGCTGTCTTAACTGAAAAAAACAGGACTGAACTACTGCACTCACCTGCTTATTCAATTTAAAAGAACCATCAATGTAGACACCGAGGTTTTTTACATGTGTTTTACAATACGAGGAAAGGGCGCCCAGAGTGCTGTTGATATGATTAAAGTTGCCAAAAATGACAACCTCAGTTTTATTTTCATTTAGCTTTAAAAAATTTAATGACAACCACTGTTTGACATCATCAAGGCAGTGTAATAAGAGCTGCAGATGGTCTGACCCTGCTTTTAAAGGTAGATAAATCTGCAAATCATCAGCAAAACAGTGAAACGAAATGCTGTACCGTGAGAAGATGGAGCCCAATGGCAACAAATAGAGTGCGAACAGGGCAGGACCCAAAATAGAGCCTTGAGGTACACCGTATTTAAGAGGGGCTATTTTGGAGTTGTGGGGGCCCATATTGACATAAAAAAAAACCTTTCTGACAAATAGGAACGAAACCACTGTAGGGCAGATCCTTTTAGGCCAGCATGAAATTCTAGCCGTGATAACAGGATGCCATGGTCGACCGTGTCAAAAGCTGCTGACAAGTCCCGAGGCCGGGTCCTCAGGAGGATACAGCCCATGAATTTGGGCACGACCTGTGTGTTTCCTGGGTGAGAGAGCGCCTTTTTGTTGTTGTTGTGCTAAGCTAACATGCTACAAGCATAGCTCTAAAGAATGTAGCCTCATGGGCAGTGTAGTCCATGTTGCAGGGAGAATGGACCACCATACACGTTATGTGTCTGTGAGCAAGAGGAGGGAGAAAATAGTCTCCCTCCTCTATAGGATAGGATAGTGGAAAAGTACGAGCAGTCATCGAGCAAAAACGGGAGCTGGAAGCATGTAAATATAATAATAACCACTGCAGCCAAGAAGAGTGCCTGAGGAGCCCAGTTGTAAGTAAGCTATTAAGACTCGACTGTACACCGTGTTCGTGTTTTCCTCCGAAAACAATAAGTTCCGTTGGAGCAGCCTTTCAACGCCTCTCTCTGTCTCTCGCAAGAAAAGTTGACCCACACAACAAAGTAAAGCTATTTTTCAGCTACGAGCCGACAGGGACCCCGCCGTATTAGTCAGAGGTCCCTTTACTAAGGTTCGGAGCCGCGGACCTTCAGTAATAGTAATAAATCACACAGCAATAGTACATTCACGTAGTTGTAAAAAGCATGATAATATATTAAGTAATCCAAAGTATTCAGAATACGTTACTGTCATTGAGTAACGTAACGGAATACGTTACAGAATACATTTTGGGGCATGTATTCTGTATTCTGTAATGGAATACATTTTAAAAGTAACCTTCCCAACACTGTCTGTACAATAAAAGGGATGGAAGGGTTAGGCTCCTTCACCTGCATGAATGCCACCTGATCTGGGGTACCCTTTCGGTTGAGATCAGTCACGGGACTGGTCAGGTCACTGCATTGTTCTGGACTGTTCTGAATTTCAGCAGTTTTACAGTTCAACAGTACAAACATATCTTAATAACAAAGTCTAAAACTAACACTGAAACTAATGAAAAAGGACCTAAAACCCAATGCTTTTTAAAAATTAAGAAAAGAAAAATGAACTATCTGAAAACAACAATTTCAAACAAAATATAAAATAAAACAAATAAAATAAAAATAGGAAAATATTATAAGTCTTATAATAAAAAAAAATTAAAAAGCTCCTGTAACAAGATTTAGGAGGATGTTGCTGGACAGACAGATATAAACCCCAACATGCATGTAGAGTAGCTTGTTTTTCACCTACTTTCTTGGAAACCACGTTGAGCGACAACATTATTATTAACTGAAGGCAATACAAGCTCAGCTGTGATACCCTGATTGTTATCTTTATGCTATCATCATGTTAACACAAATTGAATACAGACGTAACAATAGTATCACTCTACTCTTATCAAGAAACCAGCCTGTCTCTGAAAATGTTGAATATTCTCTTTAGTATTTATTTCTGCCTGTGCCAGACTTAAACATTTAAGACTTAAACATCAAAGTCTGGCACAATTTAAACAAAGAGACAGATGGCAGTTGGCTGTGACTGCTTTTGGCTGCAGTGTGGGTGCTGAGATCTAAACAATACGTTTTGCAGCATACTCAAACACTTTGTCAGCTGGCAGAAAATTCATACAGTGTTCATAATCAGCTGGAATCAGGCTTCTCAGCTGCTGCCACCATAAGAGACAAAGTATCGTGAAATCAATTTAAAAGAAATTCAAAAAAACCCACCTTCACACAAAAGTTGTTAATATTTTATTCAGTCCCGACTGCAGTTCCTTAAGAGTCTGCGCAATATGTTTGCTCAACTACTTAAAGCACAGGCACTTTAATAAAATTAAAGCCTTGTATCCCATTTGAGGGGTTGTAAATACCTTTTTTAATACTTTTCCAGATCAGGTCCTATCAGACCGGACACTGTTTGGGTCATTAGTGCCAAATAAAGTTGAATTTTTCTAACTGTTCCCTCTGTAAATACTTTTTCTGCTGTTTTTTGTTGTTAAAACTCAATAATCATACACATTTGATACAGCCAGCAGCTGGTAGGTATGTTTGACTTTATGTCAGTGTGGAATAAGGTGTCCGGGAACAAGAAATAAACCTGAATTGCTCCACAAAATGAGCATCATACCTGTGACACAGCAGTTTAGAGTAATTGCAGGATTGTTTGGCTTTGAACTGCTCCAGTTTAAGAAGCATCAATTCAAAGAAAAAAACTATCACCCTGCTGCCAGTAATTGTTTCAGTGTGGGTTCAAGAGCTTTCCAACTTCAAAGACCTGCATGAAACAGCTTATTGTCAACCTGAGTATGGATGCATTTCCTGAGAACTGAGGCCTTTTGTTTTTAACCTTCTTTTGTTTGTTCTAGTCTTTACCGTCTATAAACCATCCAGAGCTGTGCTGAGACAGTAACAGAGCTGTTCATGATGCTGCTGGGAAAAGGTTTGTGCATGAATAAGCAAATTAAAAAGAAGTGAGGAGGGGATATCCCTCAGAAACCAGCGTTGGACTAACAGGGAAACCGCTGTGACTTTGCTGGCCTCTAATTGCTCCCAGTGGTCCTAGTTAGACTAAACAGCGTGACGCCGCTTCCCGGTTTACCGACAACACTGCTGACTTCTAAGTCAAGTTTAAACATCCAGCCTATCCTTGTTGCTTTTGTGTTCTCATATACAGTAATAATTGTCAGCAGCTGATTCATTGATGACTAAAATGTTCACTTTCAGCTTAAAACAAGCCTTCTGGGTGGGTCACCAAGGCTTTATTGGAGATTTATTTTTTTCAGAAGTTAAGAGTTGTACCCTTTTTTTTGGCATCATAGTGCACACAGAAACCAGGTAAAGGTGTTTCATGCTGTGTCAAGGTGTGGCTAGGCATTAGCATGAGTAATGTTTTGATTTGCACAGACACGACAGGGTCCACACTTTCAGGAATGTGGGATGAGAGAACTTAAGAGCGTGGTGTGGTTCAAAGGTCTCACTCAACTCTAGGAAGTAGCCGAGCTTAAAATAGATAATAAAAGAAACCTTTAACTCACAAGCAAGCCTCTAACAGAGCTCCACCTTGCCACGTCCCACAGCAACGCAAACAAACAAGCTCATACACACACTTTGATATCCTTGTGTCCATGGCAGGTAACAGCACATTTCATAAACTACAGCGTGACGCAGTCATTGTCCAAAAACAAACTTACATCATACCATATTTCCGCTCACATTGACAGGAATTGTAACATAGAATGATTAATAGATACTCAGATGAGTCAAGAGTCCAATGAACGTGTATATGTATACAGTTTACCTTTTGTATCAACTGGGGGTTGCTGCCAAATGACATGTGGATGTGTACAGCCAGTGCCACACAGCCGCCCACCACTGAGTCATTTTTGTAAAGCCTGTTTAGCATTTAGCCAACTGAAATCCTTCAGTCCGAACATAGCAAAGATGTAAACATCAAATTTAACTTCTTTAGTCATAAAACTATGGCATTAAAAATCTTACTTCAGTAAAAGTTTGTTGTTATAGCATGAAAGTATTCTCAAGCTTCCCTCAGTAATACTTTGTTATTCATTGAATATATGCTAACAGGAAAACAGGCGTTTATTGCCTCATCGCTATTTACCAAAAGATGTGACAGTTTGCATAGTAACGATCATGAAACTGAGCTCATAGTTTATTGTTAGGAAATTATGCTCGTTTTACTTGTTATGTAACTATAAGGCTGGGGAAACCAACAGTTAGCTGAGACTGAAGAAGTCACATGGATGAGTCATGAAACGTTTCTCCCGGTGAAAACATGACGAACTGAATCGACTTTCGGGGATTTCCTTACCTGGATTATCAAACATGTATCAAAGCAGCTATTTAATGATGTAGGTGACAAAGTGCAAACATTTTTATTCATCGTCTTGACTGCAAATCTATAAAAGTGGATTTAAGATACATTTTGCATGATTTATATTTTTTAAACCTACCACATTAATAACACAATGCACACAATAAATCAGCTTCCATTAGTTCACCACTTGGGTAATATAACAGGGTCTTCATTTCAAATGAATTTTATTTCTGTAGTGCTAATTCACAATATCAGTTGCCTCAAGGTGTTTTGTCTTCAAAGACCCTACATTATTAGAGAGAAAAATTGTAAATATCAAGTAATGTTTATTGAACAAGCACTTGGTTACAGTGGGAAGGAAGAGGTAAGTTGGAGGGGTGAGGGCAAAGAGAAAAGTGCAAAGGAAGACAGGACAAGACACTCAGTGGGTCTTCACTGTATTTCATTAAAAATACCATGTATAAAAACAATCAAAAAATATTAAAATAAAAATCAAGAAAACACTCTGGTAGATTTTGTTGAGACAAACCCACCCTCAGCCTCTGAACCAAAGACCAATATTTAAGTTCTAGTGGTGCAGCAAGCAGATAGCTGGGCCACAAGTAAGGAAACAAAAATCACACCAGGAACTAACCTTCACAATAAAACAGGAAATAGGCTACAAAAGAAAAAAGGACAGGACCAAATTCAGACAGAGAGACAAGAAACCACAGTTATCACTGGACAAGACCATAGATAAATACAAACAGAACAGCATTCCCAACCCAAGTATCTCCAAGTGTTGTTGTTCTCTCCCAAAAGAAAGACTTTAAAATGACAGTTTGTCAAAAACCCCTTCTCTACAGACTTTAGAAACCAGTATGTGAGTAAATAAATTGATTGGGAATATCTGTAAAAAATATTTTAACATGCACTGAATTGTGTTGCACAGTATGTTTTGTAATAACATCAATTATAGAGCACTACTGTTTCTGCTGAAACAGGGATTTTGGACATACATACATACATACATACATATATAAATATATATATATATATATATATATATATATATGGTAAATGGTAAATGGCCTGTATTTGGATAGCGCTTTTCTAGTCCCTAAGGACCCCAAAGCGGTTTACACAGCCTGTCATCCACCCATTCACACACACATTCACACACTGGTGATGGCAAGCTACATTGTAGCCACAGCCACCCTGGGGCGCACTGACAGAGGCGAGGCTGCCGGACACTGGCGCCACCGGGCCCTCTGACCACCACCAGTAGGCAACGGGTGAAGTGTCTTGCCCAAGGACACAACGACCGAGACTGTCCGAGCCGGGGCTCGAACCGCCAACCTTCCGATTACAAGGTGAACTCGCAACACGCCTTTGGAGCAGAGGATCGCAAGTCCGATTCCCGCCTGGGGCGTCTGTATCCAGTAAAGGTCCTAGGGCTAGACCCCCTATGCTAAGTGAGCCTACCGCAGACATGAGCGAGACAGATAAATATGAAGGCATGCCGGCTCGGACGTCACCCGGTTCAACAAGGTCCGAGTCAGGTGTTGAGGAACCAGGGCACCCTGACGAGAAGTGGGCTACTGGAACAAATAGGCATCGGTGGGCAAGACACAAAAACAGGGCGTTGTTGGAATGCTACTACGCAAGTAACCCTGGCGGAAGGGTTCCATGAATAGGATGAGGGACCTATGGATTCTTCGATACCCAACATCCACAATGATGGCGAAACAACTAGTAGCTCAGTGTTCCAACATTCGAAAGAAGGGACTGCTCTCACAGCTAGAGATTGACGAGGTACAACATAAATGCTACGGCAAGGGGGAGCCAGGACGCCAGGTCAGGAGGGAGATATCATCACCCCCACCCGAGATTGGGTACAAAGCCCCAAGTTTGAAACCTGGATCCCCCGTAGCCGGTTACCAAGATTACGTGAAGTACCCTCAGAAGGTCTGCTCGATGATGTTAATGCAGCACTACGGATGATACCTACAGCCACGTTTACCGAGACTAACAAGCTGATCTACAATACGGCAGCAGTGATCAGTGAGATGCTTGGCTATAAGTTGAACAGCCACAAGGAGCAGTACCCTCCATGGAGAAGGAGGCTAGAGGGCAAGATCAAAGTAGCATGGAGGGAAGTTAGCCAACTAACGGAGTTGCAGGCACGACAAAGAAGGTGCATAAAAAATACAGCAAGCTGTCCATACCTGAGGCCTTGGAAACTGCCAAGCAAAGACTCACATCCTTGGCCAGCCGCTTGAGGAGGTACACCAGAGAGATAGAAGGCAGGAGAATTAACGAGCTGTTGTCCACAGTGGCAAGGGAACAATAAGAGAACAGCACCACCAAGGCTGGAGACGGAGCAATACTGGAAGAGCATATGGGAGAAGGACACAACCCATAACGGCAATGCTCAGTGGCTAGTGGATCTGAGGGCAGACCATAGCAACCTCCCTGAACAGGGTCCAGTAACCATCACGGTGGCAGACATCCAAGCAAGGGTCTCTAGTATGAAGAGTTGGACAGCACCAGGCCCCGACATGGTTCACGCCTACTGGCTAAAGAAGCTGACTGCACTCCACAAGCGTCTGGCAGCACAAATGAACCAGCTGCTAGTTGACGAGAGACACCCGGAATGTCTAACCGAAGGTCGGACGGTCCTGATCCCCAAGGACCCCAAGAAGGGACCGGTCCCATCCAACTACCGACCAATAACCTGCCTCAGTACTACATGGAAGCTCCTGTCAGGCATCATATCAGCTAAGATGAACAGGTACATGGGTCAATACATGAGTGGGACACAAAGGGATTGGCAAGAATACCAAAGGCGCAAAACACCAGCTACTGGTAGACAGAACAGTCAGCCGAGACTGCAAGACCAGGTTGACCAACCTGTGCACTGCCTGGATTGATTACAAGAAGGCCTATGACTCTATGCCCCACAGCTGGATACTGGAATGCCTAGAATTGTACAAGATCAACAGGACCCTAAGAGCTCAATGGGGATGTGGCGTACAACACTAGAGGCCAACTCCAAGCCCATAGCACAAGTCACCATCAAGTGCGGGATCTACCAAGGAGATGCTCTGTCCCCACTGCTGTTCTGCATAGGCCTGAACCCCCTCAGTGAGATCATTAACAAGACTGGCTACGTATACCGACTACGGAACGGAGCAGTTGTCAGTCACCTCCTGTACATGGATGACATCAAGCTGTATGCCAAGAGTGAATGAGACATCGATTCACTGATCCACACTACCAGGATATACAGCAATGACATCGGGCTGGAGAAGTGTAGTCGGATGATAACAAAGAGCGGGAAGGTAGTCAGAACTGAAGGGATCGAGCAACCAGAAGGCAACATTGCAGACATAGAGGACAGTTACAAGTACCTGGGGATCCCGCAGACGAATGGGAACCATGAAGAGGCAGCTAGGAAAGCTGCAACCACCAAGTACCTGCAGAGGGTCAGGCAAGTCCTGAGGAGTCAGCTGAACGGTAAGAACAAGATCCGGGCAATCAACACCTAAGCCCTGCCCGTGATCAGGTATCCAGCTGGTATAATAAGTTGGCCAAAGGAGGAGATAGAAGCCACTGACATAAAGACAAGAAAGCTCCTTACCATGCATGGAGGGTTTCACCACAAAGTCCAGCACCCTGAGGCTGTACGCTAAGCGGAAGGAAGGGGACCGGGGACTGGTGAGTGTCAGCACCACAGTCCAGGATGAGACAACGAACATCCAAGAATACATTGGGAAGATGGCCCCAACTGACCGAGTGCTCAGTGACTACCTCAGGCAGCAGAAACCCAAGAAAGAGGAGGGAGACGAGGAACCATCACGGAAGGACAGGCCCCTGCACAGTATGTACCACCGGCAGATAGAGGAGGTGGCTGATATCCAGAAATTCTACCAGTGGCTGGACAAAGCTGGACTGAAAGACAGCACAGAGGCACTAATTATGGCAGCACAAGAACAAGCGCTGAGTACAAGATCCATAGAGGCTGAGGTCTATCACACCAGGCAAGACCCCAGGTGCAGGCTGTGTAAAGATGCCCCTGAGACAATGCAGCACATAGCAGCAGGGTGCAAGATGCTAGCAGACAGGGTATTCATGGAATGCCATAACCAAGTGGCCGGCATAGTATACAGAAACATCTGTGCCAAATATGGCCTGGAAATTCCGAGGTCAAAATGGGAGACACCCCCAAGGGTGGTGGAGAATGACCGAGCTAAGATCCTGTGGGACTTCCAGATACAGATGGACAAAATGGTGGTGGCTAACCAACCAGACATAGTGGTGGTAGACAAATAGAAGAAGACGGCCGTAGTGATCGATGTAGCGGTTCCGAATGACAGCAACATCAGAAAGAAGGAACACGAGAACCTGGAGAAATACCAAGGGCTCAGAGAAGAGCTGTGGAGGGTGAAGGTAACGGTGGTCCCCGTGATAATCGGAGCACTAGGTGCGGTGACTCCCAAGCTAGGCGAGTGGCTCCAGCAGATCCCGGGAACAACATTGGAGATCTCTGTCCAGAAGAGCGTAGTCCTGGGAACAGCTTGAAGGATAAACCGATAAGCCACCCGCATATATATATATATATATGCGGGTGGGGATGAGTTCCTGCCCCAAGTGGAGGAGTTCAAGTATCTCGGGGTCTTGTTCGCGAGTGATGGGAGAAGGGAGCCGGAGATCGACAGACGGATTGGGGCTGCAGCTGCAGTAATGCGGATGCTGAACCGGTCCATCGTGGTGAAGAGGGAGCTGAGTGTAAAAGCGAAGCTCTCAATTTACCGGTCGATCTACGTCCCTACCCTCACCTATGGCCACGAGCTGTGGGTAGTGACCGAAAGAACGAGATCGCGGATACAAGCGGCAGAAATGAACTTCCTCCGAAGGGTGGCTGGCCTCTCCCTTAGAGATAGGGTGAGAAGTTCGGCCATCCGGGAGGGGCTCAGAGTAGAGCAGCTGCTGCTCCACATCGAAAGGAGCCAGCTGAGGTGGTTCGGGCATCTGACAAGGATGCCCCCTGGGCGCCTCCTGGGTGAGGTGTTCCAGGCATGTCCCACCGGGAGGAGGCCCCGGGGTGGACCCAGGACACGCTGGAGAGATTATATCTCTCGGCTGGCCTGGGAACGCCTTGGTATTCCCCCGGATAAGCTGGAGGAGGTGGCTGGGGAGAGAGAGGTCTGGGCCTCTTTGCTTAGGCTGCTGCCCCCGCGACCCGGCCTCGGATAAAGCGGATGAAGATGGATGGATGGATGGAATTTTATTATTGAACAACAACCATGTTCTCAATGAACCCAAAAAACTCATTAATATCAAAGCTGAAGGTTTTTGGAAGTAGTTTTTAGTTTGTTTTTAGTTTTAGCTATTTTAGGGGGATATCTGTGTGTGCAGGTGACTATTACTGTGCATAATTATTAGGCAACTTAACAAAAAACAAATATATACCCATTTCAATTATTTATTTTTACCAGTGAAACCAATATAACATCTCCACATTCACAAATATACATTTCTGACATTCAAAAACAAAACAAAAACAAATCAGCGACCAATATAGCCACCTTTCTTTGCAAGGACACTCAAAAGCCTGCCATCCATGGATTCTGTCAGTGTTTTGATCTGTTCACCATCAACATTGCGTGCAGCAGCAACCACAGCCTCCCAGACACTGTTCAGAGAGGTGTACTGTTTTCCCTCCTTGTAAATCTCACATTTGATGATGGACCACAGGTTCTCAATGGGGTTCAGATCAGGTGACCAAGGTGGCCATGTCATTAGTTTTTCTTCTTTTATACCCTTTCTTGCCAGCCACGCTGTGGAGCACTTGGACGCGTGTGATGGAGTATTGTCCTGCATGAAAATCATGTTTTTCTTGAAGGATGCAGACTTCTTCCTGTACCACTGCTTGAAGAGGGTGTCTTCCCGAAACTGGCAGTAGGACTGGGAGTTGAGCTTGACTCCATCCTCAACCTGAAAAGGCCCCACAAGCTCATCTTTGATGATACCAGCCCAAACCAGTACTCCACCTCCACCTTGCTGGCGTCTGTGTCGGACTGGAGCTCTCTGCCCTTTACCAATCCAGCCACAGGCCCATCCATCTGGCCCATCAAGACTCACTCTCATTTCATCAGTCCATAAAACCTTAGAAAAACCAGTCTTGAGATATTTCTTGGCCCAGTTTTGACGTTTCAGCTTGTGTGTCTTGTTCAGTGGTGGTCGTCTTTCAGCCTTTCTTACCTTGGCCATGTCTCTGAGTATTGCACACCTTGTGCTCTTGGGCACTCCAGTGATGTTGCAGCTCTGAAATATGGCCAAACTGGTGGCAAGTGGCATCTTGGCAGCTGCACGCTTGACTTTTCTCAGTTCATGGGCAGTTATTTTGCGCCTTGGTTTTTCCACACGCTTCTTGCGACCCTGTTGACTATTTTGAATGAAACGCTTGATTGTTCGATGATCACGCTTCAGAAGCTTTGCAATTTTGAGACTGCTGCATCCCTCTGCAAGATATCTCACTATTTTTGACTTTTCTGAGCCTGTCAAGTCCTTCTTTTGACCCATTTTGCCAAAGGAAAGGACGTTGCCTAATAATTATGCACACCTGATATAGGGTGTTGATGTCATTAGACCACACCCCTTCTCATTACAGAGATGCACATCACCTAATATGCTTAATTGGTAGTAGGCTTTCGAGCCTATACAGCTTGGAGTAAGACAACATGCATGAAGAGGGTGGTGTGGAAAAAATACTCATTTGCCTAATAATTCTGCACTCCCTGTATATATGAAAGAAAACTTATCATTTTATTCTTACATACATACAATGCAACTCATTTTACACTGCTAATCTTCTTTGTGCTTTAATCTGATGTGGCTGTATAAATAGTACATATGGCGACCCAGATTAAAAGAAACAGGCTGATGCTGATGTGTAACAGCACAACCTTTTCTAAATGGGCAAAATTTGAGAACACGGTATCAACCTGGTGTTTGGAATTAGATACCAGCTTGTAAATTCAAATAGTCCTTGCCAGTTCAAAGTATGCCTATGGCACACTATTCATACTGTGGTAAATAAACAGTGTCCTGTTGGGTACTGGATGCTTTACATACCACACAGACAGCCAGGACTGTAAAAGCCTTGGCCTTTCTTGATACTGCAGCACAAGAGATGAGGAGGCTTATTTCATTCCTCCACTGTCAAAAAGTAGGACAGCTGGGTGGGGGTGGAGGGCAACAGGGAGTCCCGGACCATCCATCACATCACATAAGAACAAGTGTGTGTGTGTGCTGGCAGGACGAGAGAGGCTTGCCTGCACTCGTTCCCTCTCTGTATCCTAATTGCAGACAGAACATTGGGGCAGTAAATTATGAATGAAACCCAGAAGGGAGCATTGGAGGAGAAGGAACTAAAACTCTGGCGTCTTTCTTCTCTGCTGTTTCCTTTCTTCTCTCACATAGAGAGATAGAAAAGCTCTGCCATTTCCTGTACAAACTGTTCCCGATTTTTCCCCCACCACACACAAACCACAGCTGCAGTTTTATCACTCAGCACTGATTTTTTGTTTTTTTCAGGGTATTGAAAGTTGCCAATGAAAAAAAAGAACAATGCATTCCCACCAACGTACCTGCTTTTTGTGTTCTCAACAAAAAAAGCAAACAAACCTTGCCTGGCTCATTCATAACTTAGGTTTGTCCAGCTTTTGAAATTAGGGCAGACGTTATGAAAGAAAGAATTAAGAGATAAATACTGGTCTTTGTAATACTGGTCTTACGTTATTGCATCAAAGAACTGTTATGCGAGATGAATTTAATTATTCATTGTCAACGTCATATGTGATGAAAGGTTGAGATGGAAATTATTCCAAGAACAGTGGATGACTTGCAAAGCATTTACATCAGACAGACTTAAGACTAAATATTACGCTATAACACTGGATGTTTCACTTCATTCAATTACCCTGAATGACTGTCTCTGGTGAATGTGAAATGACCATGTTTGTCTCTTCTCAAGCTTGGAACACGTCATCTGTATGATGACTGAAACAAGATACTGGAAAAAACTTAACAACCAACTTCTTAAAATGGCTTTTGCTAAGCGACAAGTGGATAAAAAACAAGATGAAATGACGCCTACCTGATACTCAAAGTACCTATTCCTTTAATTGTGCATAACTTATTCTTTAATACAATTTGAGTATGTAAGTTATTAAAACTGGCCTCACTGCACTTGTCATAGGGTTGCCAACTTTTTAACTATCGCTCTGGAGTACTGGAAGCACAATGCAAAGCCATGCTGGACATATAATGTAATTATTTACTTTATGTGACATTGCAGGTAATGGTCAATATACAGGACATTTAAGGTAGAATAAGGGACAAACCAATTTTTCTCATTATACAGCATGTCCCAGCTAAAACGGGACAGTTGGCAACCCTAACTTAATAATGGATTGCGTTTATATAGCGCTTTACAATTCATTCACTTTCACAGTTGTAGCCACAGCTGCCCTGGGGCAGACTGACTGAAGCGAGGCTGCCATATCGTGCCATCGGCCCCTCTGGCCAACACCATTAGGCGGTAGGTGAAGTGTCTTGCCCAAGGACACAACAACCAGGACAGAGAGAGCTGGGGGATCAAACCAGCAACCTTCCGGTTGAAGATGAGCTTCCCAACCCCCTGAACCACGGTCGCCCAACTTGTCATCAACTGGAAATTAACTAAACTAAATTAACTAATTAACTAAAGCCTCAGTCACACAACTCAGTAACCTGCTCTTGTTCATTGTTGTTTTTGACCCTTGCGTTTTGATCCAGTTTTTTTGGGGGGGGTTTTGCCTGTCCCGTTTGGTTCTTTTGCCATCAGAATTATTGTCTAAAGGCGAAGAAAGATGGCCAACGGATTAACTTTACCAAATGGACCATCCCAGCCTTGCCGTAATGATCTATTTGATTCACCTTTTATTGTTTATTTTATTTTTTATTTTCACTTGTTAGATACGGGACAGACTTGAATGAGGAAAAGAAAAGGGAGAAAGAAAGAGGGAAGGAAAAACAGCAGAGAAGAGGGACGGGGATAAAGGGCAAAAAACAAAAACCAACTAAATAACCAGACAAAAAAATACATATATCAATCACCTGGATCACCTGTTAAGAAAGAAAAAAGAAAAAGGTAAATACTAAATATTAAACATTATTGTGCAGCATGCAAGATCAACAGCGCAGTGTGCTTTGAGGTAGGAGCCAAAAAGGGTGTCGTTTGTGTGTGTGAGCACCTGTGAGCATGGACGAGCTTGTTTTTAAAAGGTTCCTTCATGTAATGATCTGTAGAGGGTGTGGGGAGCCACAGCCCCGTCCTCCAGGGCATGAAGCAGGTATGGAGGAGATCAAGACTCCAGACATCCAGAGGCCCTCAGAACACAAGAGACCAAGGAAGACCAACAGAGGGGCAGCTGCGCCACTATCCCAGAAAGAGCTGAGGAGAGTCCCAGATGAGGGCTCACTCAGCAGCCGCGGAGCAGAAGCCGGGGGGGGGGGGGGTTGCAGTGACGTGCCCGTGAGCTCTGCCGGCAGCCAGCTGTGCCAGAGTGACCGAGCCCCAGGCCGAGAGGCCGAGGGCACCCCACCCCCGAAGTGGCCCGAGCAGTGGTGTGGTGGGGGAGATAGGCCTCCATACCTTGAAGGGCCCAAGATGTCCCCAGAGAGGTGGCGTCTGATACCCGACTTGACATATGGACACAGTTTTGATCCAGTTTTTGTTAAACATGACACATTTGCCTTTAAACTGGAACTTGCACCTTTTGAAATGTGTTAGTTTCAGTACTTAAGGGACAGCTTTTATTTTGAAGGAAACACTTTCAGTTCCCAATTTGTGTCTCACTTGTTCAAGCTTCACAACAGCTTGGAGCGTAAATGGATTTCCATGTTAGGCTTGTGTGAGAGAGCCTAACATTTAAATCCATGGAGTTGAAGGAGCCTGCGGATTCAGCCTCAAGTGGTCATTTGTGGAGCTACAGTTTGTATAAAAGTATAAAAGATCAGTTTTCAGTTTTATTTGTCATATGCAAGTTAACACAGGGTCGACATCGCAATGAAATGTATTTGACGAGCAGAAGACAGTCACTCAGCAGAATGGTACAGTAGAAGAAAAATAATAATAATAAAAAATAAATAGAAAAATAGTAAAGAGCAAAATATTAATAAGATGTAGTAAAAGAAAAAACATAGATTTCTGGGCGGGGGGTGGCAGATGGGATATTGCACAGGAATGAGCAGCAGTACAAATTGAGCAGTACAAGTTTTTTTGGGTTTTTTTGTGGCAGTTGTTACAGTATTGCACTTTTTAAAAAAATATAAATATCAATAAAGTGGAGTGACCAGTGCAGATTGTACAGAGTACTTGTGAAGCTGCAGGGTAGCTTCTGAGTGTGTCCTGTGGACTGTGCTGGGTGAGTTTAAGTATTGTGGTTGAGGTGTTGTATGGCTTGATGGTAGAAACTGTGTTTAAGTCTTGTAGTCCGAGCAGACAGACTCCTGTAACATCTGCCAGATGGTAACAAGGAGAAGAGCTGATGTGCTGGGTGGCTTTGGTCCTTGATGATGCTGTGTGCTTTACGGAGGCATCGCTGAAGACAAATGTCCTGAATGCCAGGAAGCCTCATGCCAGTGATGTGCACTGCTGCCTTCACCACCCTCTATAGTGATTTACGGCTGCTGGCAGAACAGCTTCCGTACCAAACTGTAATGCAGCTCGTCAGCAAGCTCTCAATTGCACACCTGTAGAAATTTGAGGTGATGTTGGCGTTCATGCCAAACTTCCTCAGCCTCCTCAGTAAGTAAAGCCGCTGGCGAGTTTTCCTGATAGCAGTGTCTGTGTGAAGGTGGCAGGGACCAAGCAGTAAAGCATAAAGGACACAGGTGGTTTTAATTAAAAAAAGGGGTTTTATTGACCCAAAAATATGAAAATATATTTAACAAAGCCAAAACTTAAACAGGCAGACCAATTAAAGAGGTCAACTCAATAGACTAAACTCAAGATAATAATTAACAAAACCTCAAACAAACATAAGATAAACTGACCTGCTGAAATGACACACGGGGGAACTTAAATACTGGTTTAGCTAAACCAAATGACACACATGGGGGAAGACAAAATGGCTGCCATATAAGCAACTAATACAAAACAATTAAACAAACATGAAACACCCCCCAGGCAATGAAGCATGTGGTGCTATCCAATTAGGTTGTCAGTGGTACTTCAGCTCTCCCAGCCCTTTGACACACCTTTTGCCAGAAGGAGAAATGGTAAATGGCCTGTATTTATATAGCGCTTTATTAGTCCCTAAGGACCCCAAAGCGCTTTACATATCCAGTCATCCACCCATTCACACACACTGGTGATGGCAAGCTACATTGTAGCCACAGCCACCCTGGGGCGCACTGACAGAGGTGAGGCTGCCAGACACTGGCGCCACCGGGCCCTCTGACCACCACCAGTAGGCAACGGGTGAAGTGTCTTGCCCAAGGACACAACGACCGAGACTGTCCAAGCCGGGGCTCGAACTGGCAACCTTCCGATTGCAAGGCAAACTCCCAACTCTTGAGCCACAATCGCCAGCCAACCCCCAGGTAACTCAAACAAAGAAAGATGTATTAGTATAACATAAAACAGAACTTTGACCTTGCAAGGTTAATATGTGTGCACGCCATATAAACATTGGAAGTTGTGATGGAAAAATAAATACATTTAATAAAGAAACAATATTGAACAATAAGTAGAATATTTTAAAGTAGTGACTGTAAATTAGACTAAGGTGAATCAACTGGTGGTGAGGTGTTGAGCTTACCATGTGTGGCATGCCATCACAGAAGGGTCCAGGAGAAGTCCTCGGTGATGTTGACTCCAAGGAATTTGAAGCTGCTGACCCTTTCGACCTTGACACCGTTGATGTGGATGGGCTGTTGTTCTCTGACTGGTCGTTTCCGGTAGTCCACTATCATTTCTCTAGTTTTGCTGATGTTGAGAGTCAGGTTATTTTCCAGACACCACTTGTACAGCACCATCACCTCCTCTCTATAGGCCGTCTCATCATTGCCTGTGATGATGGTTGTGTCATCCGCAAACTTGATGATGATGTTGGACTCGTGTTTAGCAACACAGTCGTGTGTGAACAGGGAATATAGGAGGGGGCTAAGCACACAACCCTGTGGCGTACCTGTGTTTAGGATGAGTGGTGAGGAGGCGTCTTTACCAACTCTCACCACTTAGGGCCTGTTTGTGAGGAAGTTTAGAATCCATCTGTAGATTGGTGTTCCCAGCCCAAGGTCAACGAGCTTCATGGCAAGTTTTGAGGGGATGATGGTGATAAATGCCGTACAGTAGCCGATGAAGAGCATCCTTGCATATGTATTCCCTTTTTCCAGGTGAGTGAGGGTGGTGTGCGTTGCCAGGGCGATGGCATCCTCCGTGGCTTTGTTTGTCCGATAGGCAAACTGAAGAGGGTCCAGTGTGTCAGGGAGGAGCAGATGTGACCTCTGACCAGCCGCTCCCGGCACTTGATGATGACGGATGTCAGTGCAACAGGACGGTAGTCATTTAGACAGGAGACCACTGATTTTTTGGGAACAGGAATGATGGTGGATGCTTTGACGGACATGGGGACCACTGACCATTGACATGTCTTTCATGAGGTCACCCGCTGGGGTCTCTGAAGACCTGATCAGTTAGTGTTTTTGGTGTTATAAAACAAGATGTAACAAGAGAGCCAGGTCTCGCTATGAAACTAGACATTCATTGGTTAATAACTTGTCATCTACAAATTGTTAGCCAATCAGCATACTTGAGAATATCCTTTCTGAAGCATACTATGACCAATCCTTACAAAATGGACTTCATTTGAACAAAAATGAGTGACAGAAGGGTGAAACTTTTTTCAACTACAGGCAGTGGTTGATTTAATGGTAGCTACCTGGTGGCCATTCAAAAGAATCCGGGTTTAAGGTCCTTCCATGTTGGCTTTACTTCTCTTACTATGTCCCCAGCAGAGGAATTTTATATCCTGCACTTTTCCTGTTGTTCAAACATGATTTTCTATGGATTACAATGAAATTTATCAGAAAGTTATTCCCCTGTGGATACATTTTAAGTATTTTATGCACAGCATATTTGGCACATTCTGCAAAGAAATAATGATATCCCCATCTGCCCCACCTGCGCTTTGCACACTGGTATACTAAAACTTAAATATAAGTTAAACTTCAATGTAAAAAACACTGGCATGTACTCTAGCTTAAAACTACAAATGATATAATGTACAAGTAGCCCATTAGTTTGTAGCTGACTGTTCATTGCTAGTAAATATCTCCCCCTATGTATAAAGTACTTGAAGTGGTCCTGGGATGAAAAGGAGGTGATCACGAAGAACAAATCTGCCAAATTAAGATAGAGGTCAAGACTGCTGACTTTACCCTTGCAGTTGTTTTTCTGTCAGAAATATCAAACAATAACGTGAGGGGTTGTTATAGGGCTGAATGAACTTAACCAAGGAAGAAATTTGCAAAACATGATGCTACATAAACACTGAGTTTTCTTGCTTCAGTATTTAGAAGTGAAAATCAGCTGTACCTGATGTTAAAATACTTGACAAAAGGCAGATAAACACCTGAAATATCCACAGGATCTCTTTCAGTACATTCGAAAGGAGGGTCACTCGCTACAAAACAGACTTCTGTAGACAGACTTGTCCTGTTTGCATTTCAAAAAGAGGCTCCAGACTGAGATAAACACATTATGCAAACAAACCCAGGAGCCCTTTTATCTGCTGCTTGTGATGATCTCTTGTTTACTGCCTAGTACCATAGAGCAGGTGTATGGGGGTGTTCAGACACTAATATTTGCCCTTTTCCTGCTGTTATTTTGTTACATAAGGAGAGTATCAGTATGAGAGTTCAATCTACTAAGGTGTAACATGTAAGCATGTGGCATTACATCAGCCCCTGTGTACAGAGAGTCTCTCTCTGGGAATAATCCATCACAACATGTCCCGTTACAAGCCTAACTGTCAAGTCCTGTTATTCAGGATGTCTTTGTGAGCCTCGGCAACGTCTGATGTCATGTTTGCTTTGACACTTCTTATTGTAAAAATGACAAATTTGACACAGCTGCCAAAAGCAAACAGACAAACGTTGGCGTGCAAAACCCAGAAAAGGCGGTGGGTTTGTTATTTAAAGCACTCGAGATCCAAGAGTTTTTCACACATCCTGCCCACGCTCTGCTGTATCGTGACTTCAGCTGGAACACTGACCCTACCCCTGCTTAGTTATTGTCTCTTTATCTTTCTCTCTCTCTCTCTCTTTGTGCGCAAGTATCAGTCTGAGTTTGCGTGACTTGTGCCAAGTGCAGATTCCCACATTTCTAAAGTTACAATCATGCCGTTTGTGTGAGAGTTGGAGGAGGGAGAGAAATAAAATCATTTCTGAGAATGTTTTGAAGATGCAGGAGACATGATGAAGTCTAGAAGCATGAGGTTGTGCTTCATTTTTAAGAGACATTAAAATGTATGCCCACAAATGTCAGTGCACACCGTTGCATGACAGATGATTCAGGAATGTCTTAATGGGTGGAAACTATTTGTGCACGTATGCAGCTCAGGACTGACCTGTTTGTTTGTTCAAGAATATAATTAGGAGAAATTCTCAATAATGCCTAAAATAGGTAATGAAAATTTGATTATAGTTGATAGAAAATAAAATCATTACCTTTTATAGTTCTTAAAATCCTACTGTGCTGGTCATGGAATGACATAACAGTTGTTATTAGTGACCTTTTAAACGTCTGTGGTACACTTTACTTTGAAGACATTTCCAGCTCATTTCCCTGGTAGTTTTCCAGAAAGTACTGCATAATAACAGAACAAATAGACACATTCCATCTATACCCATAAGCAAATTCACTGTCTATTTTGCCAGTTATTTTTCTGGGAAAGGTCCTGCAATTTATTATGAAATCAAAAAAAAAATACACGTTATTTTGTAAATTAAATAATGTTATTTTTGAATTGAGATCTATTAATTTTTTTCCCCAGAAACATGGACTCAACTCCTATTTTACTATTTAACACACGATGAATTCCCGTAAACTCCATGTCCAACCAACTGCAGGATTTGCTTGTCCCTCGCATGGCTGCATATTTAAATGTGGCCCTGCACCTGCCCTGTAAGAGGACGATGTGCCGCTCTGTATGGCTGATGGAAATATTTAAAACAATGCAAAGAATGCAAATGCAGTTTGTCTGCATGTGCGTATGAGCTGGGAGGGAAAACTCCCTATGAGTGTGCGTGCGAATACGTGCTAGTCTACTGTATGCTTCATGTGCTGGGACACTCTGTACTTCTGAAAGCCTAAAACCCCTCAGCTTAAGGGAGGAGGGATGGTGGTGTGGATGGGGGTGGGGGGTGTTATACAGTGTGTCGCCCACAGTGGGATTGACCTAAATATTACCTCCGTGTGTGTGTGTGTATCTGTTATATCTCTGGTGTTATTTCACGAGAAGGCAATTAGTGTCTCTCCATCTTGGCCTTGAGTTTTTGTGTGTTCCCCTCTTTCTCCATGGATACATGCATGTAGGTGATGTAAAATAAGGGAGGGATTGGTCAAAAGTAAGCTGCACAAAGAAGAGCACAGGAAAGAGAGAATACAGGAAGGTCTCATGAAATAAAACTTTTTTTGTACACTATATTGCTAAAAGTATTCACTCACTTCCATGGCCACCGGTGTAGAAACTTGAGCAGCCAGGCATGCAGACTGCTTCTACAAACATTTGTGAAAGAATGGCTTGCTTTCTGGAGCTCAGTGAATTCCGGTGTAGTACCATGATCGGATGCCACCTGTGCAATAAGCCCATTTGTGAAATTTCACACAACTATATGTTTCACAGTCAGCTGTTAGTGGTGTTATAACAAAGTGGAAGCAATAGGGAATGACAGCAACTCACCCATGAAGTGGTAGGTCATGTAAAATCACAGAGTGGGGTTATCGGATACTGAGGAACATAGTGCGAAGAGAGTTGCTACAGACCTCCATGTGGCCTTCAGATTAACTCAAGAACAGTGCATAGAGAGCTTCATGGAAAGTGTTTCCATGGCTGAGCAGCTGTATCCAAGCCTTACTTCACTAAGCACAATGCAAAGTGTTTGATGCAGAGGTGTAAAGCACGCCATCACTGGACTCTAGAGCAGTGGAGACAACAGTGCTTTCTGGAGTCACACTTTTCCGTCTGGGAATCCAATGGACTGGTGAGGGTTCAGGGGTTGGCAGAACAGTGTTACTTGTCTGCCTGCATTGTGCCAAGTGTAACGTTTAGTTGAGTTTTTAATGGCTTAATAAGAAAAAAGATCATTAAGTTTGAGTTTGTGAAGTTTCTGCGAAGACTGCTGCCAAACATGTAGCTCATTTCCTCCATTTCCAGCTGCAGGATTTGCTTGTCCCTCCATGTCTGCATATTTAAATGAACTAACCCAGTGGATGACTTGGTTAATTTTACCCTCAGATTAATTTAAACCAAAATGCATCTCTAAGAGTCACCTGACAGTGTTTACTCCTCTTCCAGATATCAAGAAGAATCCACTTTTGCTGTAGCTTGCTGCTCTGACGCCATGTAGTGGGTCAGAGGTCGGCCAAAATTCAAACTACAAAACACTTCCTCCCACTTCCTCTCAAAGGTTGGTTTACTTTGAGCATAATAGCTGTGTTCATATTAGCTCAATAAAATCATACCAAAGAAGAACATGACTGAACAGAGCAGGACTATCTATATTGTGGGCAGAGATGGGCAGTAACGTGTTACTTGTAAAACTAACCCAAACCATCACGCCTCCACCACCGTGCTTGACAGTTGGTATAAGGTCTTATGTGCTGCTGTGTTTTATAGTCAAACATCTCCACTTTGGTCTTCTAGAACAAGAAGACCAAAGTGGAGACAAAACCTTTTTAGAAAAAAGCGGTTTTCTCCTGGCAACCCATCCAAGCAAGCCAAACCTGTTCTGTCTTTTTCTAATTGTACTCTTAAATATTTAACCTGCTAACTGAGGCCTGTTGAGTCTGAGATGTAGTACTTGGGTTTTTATACATTACGCGGTCTGATGGTCTGACTGCGTAGGTAAAATCTTGGACTCCTTTAAATATGTTCAAGTTATTTTACAATAAAAATAAACAGTAGGGGAGTGAGGGGGTCATGTGCTAGCTATTTTTCAGAAATGGTTGATTTTTCATATATAATAAACCTAATGCTTTTTCAGCACTGCCCTGCATATCAGTGCTTTCTAGCAGGATTTCACAGATTAACCCCCTGGTATATGACTCTAACTCAACACGTTAAAATAAGATGTTGCATGTCTCACCTTCACACAGAGTTCTGATGTAGATGATCAAGCATGTGTTTGACCCTGACAGCAGCAATATCTCAAGCATTTTGGAAATCTTTTCACTTTTCTTACTTGTATCTGATGGCATTTTTTATGTGCACACAGCCTACTGGTGATTGGCAGCATACCAAAAAGCCATGCATGCAATAAAGTAGGCTTTGAACGGGACTACGAAATGGAAAGTGTTCGTGCCAGTTGCTTCCTATCAGCTGATGATGGTAAATTAGGATCAGTTGGTAGGATCCACCTGAAGGTCACATGCCTTTTGATTGGCTTCAAATTAATGCACTAAAGCTTGCAACACGCCGATTGCAGGGCATGATTAACAGTGTAATGCTAACTGAGTTACATATAACTGCAGAACATCGAGACATGACCTGTGGAGGTATCACATGCCTGCTGCTCATGTGTCCAATTAAAGAAGATGGACAGTGTGTGTCAGTAGAGATGGTTTGCTTTCAATGTCATCGCAAGTTAAGCTCCACTCGGGTGTGTCTGAGCTCTCCTCTTTGTTTTGCCTCCGTCTGTAGGTTCTTCCTGCTGATGCTGGCTCCATGTGTCACTGGCTGCTGCCTGGAGCCACACTGAAAACGTGACCAGGACACACACATCATAGGAGAGAAGAATTTAAAAAAAAAAAAAAAAACCTATAACATTGTCTATTTAGATTAAGTGTATAAAATCTTTTAGCTTTCTTTTTGAAAATATAATATGTATATAGTGTTTATTCTGTAAATTTGCATGAAAGCCTTTAAGCACTCTCACACTTTAAGGATTAAAAAGGAAAAGGACTGTCAAAGTCACCAAGTCTTATTTATAAACGGGACTGTAGAGAAAGTGCTGCCATCATCAGAGATGCAGATAGATTATAGACGGAGAAAAATTCAGCATAGGAAGGAAAAATACAGCTTGAAAGGAACTTTACAGATCTGGTGATAAGGTTTTGCGTGTCTTTCCGCTGCTGATGGAAAAAGACGATGAATGTGGAAATGGTGTGAGGTGAGACGCGAAGTATGGCGTGAGGAAGAAAAAAGAAGAGCACTGATTTCTCTTCCTCTGTCTGGGGAACAGGAAAAAAACAGGAAACACTGCAATGATAGAAGCTGTGTGTGTATGTGTGTGTGGTTGAATGCTTTTTGTGAGGCCAAGAACGATATTTAGACTGACCCACATCAGCTCGATCTATCTCAGTTAAATTGCTGTCTGTTTGGAGCGTAAGCAAAATGCCTCCCTGCAGTCCTGTGACAGAAATACGAGCTGCAGAGGAATGCTCGCTTGAAGGATGAACTCAGAATAAATATGAAGTGACTTTGCTCTCTCAAATGATGTCCACACTGTGCACACCCAGGCTGCGTCTCCACAAACAAAAAGGAGGATTTGTGAGTTTCTGCAAGGAGCTTTGCACGATCCAGACAGGCACATGTCAACCAGCTGCTTATTTACCCATTTACAAAAAGGTTCCAGTATCTGGGCTGATCTAGGGTCAGGCTTGCATGGCTTTTAGTGGATCTTTCTTGAGAGGCCTCAGGCTTTGTCCACCATTTGGTGCACATCTGCTCAACCAGTGGAGACTTTGCATAAAGGAAAGAGTCTAACTTACTCAACAAGAATAATTTACATGCAAAAACTCTGGATTATATCAATCAGGTCATATTCACATTGGTCCTCCGTGCCAATGAGAAACATTTGCAACACTGGCTGGGGGTCGTGGCTATTTATGAGATCGCTGTGGTTTTAGGTCATATTAGTGTGTCACACAAGGTCAAGACTTCTGTTTCCTGTGGTCTGAAGTCTGAGTGCTTAGTTTCCATGTGGCAGCAGAGGAAGAACACATTTAATGCTCACAGTGGCATTGTGACAGCCATGCGTGCCCTCTGATTTTTGCTGCTCAGCACATTGTCGGCCAGACATCTCAGAACTGTCTGCTTTTGAATGTGCAAAAGAGTTTAGCTGGAAATAACAATAAAGTTTAGTAGGAATAACAATAAATAGATCAACTAAATGCCCAGATACATCTGTCAGGTCCCGTGTCAGGTCTATGCTGGATTCTTTTCTTTTTCTTAAGGATAGTTTTAAGGCCTGCCACTTCTTTGGCCGCCCACTTGTCCAGTTTCCTCAATTTTTTTAAGGACACACTGCACATGCAGATTTTAAGTTTTCAGCTAATAGCTGTTTGGAAAGAGCCTTGTTGGTGCAAAATAACTATTTTATGTCTGTCAAATTTTGTTATCGTTGGCATTTTTTCATAGATTCAACTAAAGAAATGGGAACAAATTATATGTTTTTGTAACAAAGTGCCTAAAGATATCATTTAAAATTGGTTCTTTGCCTAGTTGTCTGTTATGTGGGCACAACACTGGTTCATCCCTTGAGATAGGTGCCTTTTTTTGTTAATTTATTGGTCAGTGTTAAGGGGTTTAACACAAAAACAAAACTGGACTGAAAATAAATGAAAAAGCAGCTAGTGTCTAAAGAAAAACATTGAAAAACCTTCAGAAAGCCTGAAGAACTATTGCTCAAAAGCACTTTAAAAATGTCAAGAAAGTCAGGTTGCTTGGAGGTAAAATATAGAGGAAAGAGGCTTTTTAGGACTTGTGCAAAATAAACTATTGCTGCATATTTTATAGTAACGTCTTCTCACATTGGAAAGAGACTTGATGACGTTGTTAATACCTGTAATACTATATTAATATTTGTCATGAACACCCCTTTTTAACATAACCTGTAATTCTCCAGGCTAATTTAATTAATAATGTGTTTATTACAAGTCACGTTGTGTTAATACCACTGTGCGTAGCACTGTGAGTAACTTGAGCTAATATGTGTAGCATCCATTACTGCAGATAAACACCATTTAATCAATACTTTACACTTTTTAAACTTTGAAGAGAATAAATTAAAAAAAAATTCTATATATCTTATTATCCTTGAATACTACTACAGAAAAGTTTACTTCTCAGAAACTTTAAATGCTAATTATAATAATTGTACCTAACAGTTATAATAATTGTTAATGGCTTGCAGTTCGATAGTAGTTTTGCTTGTTAAGCTATGTTTGTTTGGATTGTGGGTTACCAGTGCTAGCTATTATCAAAGGAATCTACAGACATATTGAAGGGTACTAGTATGAGTGGACAGCCAATAGCTTATTTAGTTTGATGAGTTATGGAGTTAAGTAGGTCAGACACAAATTGGCTCTTTTGGTCAAACTGTTATTGAATTGTGTTTGTAAGTGTGATGCCAATATATGGCCTCTGTTTCTCTTGTTCTTTGTGTCTGTGCGCGTGTTTTATTGTGTGACAGTAGCTTATATTTAGTTACAGTTTTCAACCACTCTCATTTTATTAATTTTATTTGGCTAACCTACCAGACACCGGCTCTGTACTCCACTTTATGGCTTATAAACTGAAAGTCTTTCAAGCATCCTTCTCAGAAACTGGATCAGTTTGTACCATAAACAACCTGATTAAGAGGAAAGCTCTTTAAGTGAACGTACCTCTGCTGGGCCTGTTGTTGTCTGTCCTGCTGTGTCAGGTTAGCAGTGGTGTAATGACTGTCTGGTTGCACAGACACTCACACTAGGCAAAAGCAAAGCGGCCAAAGCAAACATAATTAAAGTGAAGTGCACTTAAGAAGAATCCAAGTGACATTTGAAGTTACTGCACATAGGCAGGAGAATAAAGTTTGTTTTGAAAAGCATGCGACACTGATTTAGATACAGTCTGCTTGAGAAAATATGAGCAGGTGAACAAAGATTCCCAGAGTTAGTGGGAAAAAGGCGGATAAATTTGGGTGTTCATTTAAATAACACAAGGGCTGTGTAGATTTTATGAATTTTAAAAGCTCAGCCCTGCCCTTGTGTGGTTTCTTTTATCGTCATTGCAAATCTTCCAGCAGCACAAGCCAGAAATGCTTTTTCACAGTTACACGGTGAAAAAATTAAAGATGCTCAGAGAACCAGTCAAACCAGTTCAGCACAGCTGAGAGAAACTTCAGACAGACAACAGACAAAAATCATTATCTGTGTCTGCTGTGTGAATAAAATATCATTTTAAATTTAGAAGAAAGTAAAAAGGGAAAAGGTGACCAAATTGCCCAGTTATGGCAACTGGACACTTTTAAGCTGGAGGTGTTTCCTGTTTTGACATCTTCCGGGGAGCGGTGAAGGTGCTAAGGGGAGGAAAAGTGGAGGATAACATAGAGCCATAATCCCCCATAATCCACCCTTCTCTCGCCAGTGGGGGCGCAGGCTACGTGCCGCTCTCTCCACGCTTCCGTCTGCTGTTTGTTTTGAAATTTCAGAAGGCCCATGGCACAGCAGTGGGGGCACGTGCCTCTGAGACATGTGACTTTGGATGGAGGACAAACGAGGACACACGGACACGTACTGACCACCATGAACATCTACTGCAATGTCCCTTGTTAATTTAAGGGCCTAATTCAGGTTAAGGCAGCAGCTGGGTTTAAGATGACTTAAGCGTGTTATTTTGTGTGCTTTAGGATGAAGATGAATGTTTCACTGTCTTATTACTGCTTCAAGGTCACTGACATTGCTTTTGGTCAACGGAAAATATGAGGCATGAAGTAAAAATAATAATCTTGCAACACTGGACAACAGCAGGAAACTGACTCCTCTTTTCAAAGCGCGCTGCATGTTGAGTACATTAGGGCATAACTTTTTTTAATCCAGAATGATGTGCTCATCCCCAACTGCATCTCGAGGCTTAAAATACCCAACTTGTGTAGCTTCTCTCCATTTATTTCTTCTCCTTTTTTGCTAAACATTGAAGAGCATACAGCTGCAGAATCTTTCATTTGGATTTGTATCTTGTTTATGAGCCACTGATTCAATAAGCAGCATGTGGAAAGTTTCCACGCAGTAAACAAAGCAAAAAAGTGGGAACGAGGCCTGTTTTTTGCACGCAATTGTTCACATAAAAAGTGATAGACGCCCACGTGTGATCACCATATGAAGGCATGCATGGGAATGCTTTTCAAAGGTCACAGAGATAACCACACTGATGCCTTTGCAGCATTTTTGTACCAATCAGAACACCTCCTCCAGAGCACTGATCATCATCTGACATACTTTATTCTGTAGGTATTAGAGGTGCACTCCCTATAATTTGTAATCTCTCTTCTAGCTGACTCTTTCCTCGTCTGTCACGCTCTATTTAGGCACAGCAGCAGCGTGTTCACACCTCCCCTCAGCTGCTACCCAAACACAGTGACATGACCCACATACAGCAGCAGCTAACTAACTGTGGCGAGAGTCACAGTGATTCCACAGGAACGTCTACGGACGAGTTTGGAGCATTTCTCTTATTGGCATCACATGGTGAATCAACCGGCTCGCTCTTTGTGTGTACTTTCTGCGTGAGTTGATGTTAAGATCTGTGCAGGGATGTTCTCATGGGTTGCCTGTGACAGCAGCTGACTCTGATTGAGTATGAGTGCTGATTGAGGGCACATGTGTCCTGCTGTGTCTGTGTTTGCCACCATGACGTCACCCGCTGCTTTGCTGTCTTGACGTGGGGTTTAATGTCATCGGCATGCTGGTGTTTTTTGAGAGAGCTGGCTACTAATTTATCCGCTGAAACTAGTAAATTTCACTATAGACAGACACATACCTTCTAATTAATGTCAAACAACAGACTAGTAAAATTCTAGCAGTTCACTTGCCAAACTTCTTAGACAGGCTGAACCTCATAGCAATACAGCCTTAATAGAAATGGCCTCAGCGGAAGGGAGACTATCAAGAAGCAACACTAAAGGAAAGGAAACAGTGAGAAAAGGGTGAGGTATACAAAATTACACAAAAACTGGACTAAAAATCAGTGGTAACAGGTCTGATGGACTGATTTTTGGTTCAAATCATCCTAGGTATGTACATAAGAGGTCAGGATAGGTACAACATTGGGCGTCTACAGCCATCTGTGAAACATGGTGGAGGCTCTGTCATAGTTTTAGGTTACATTTCAGCTAGTCGTTTCAAAACTGATGAATTATGAACACAAAAAAATACACTGCCAATGCACTGCCAATGGAGTAAAATCATACCTGGATAGTGCCCCACTTTGTGTTTTTCTATCAGTCATGGATCGGCCTCCCCAGAGCCCAGACCTTAACATTATTGAAGCAGTGTGGAATCATGTTGACTGAGAACAGAACAAAAGGCAGAAACATCCAAAGAAGAGCTTTGAATATCTTTCAAGAAGCCTGGAGAACAAGAAAATGACTTTAAACGTTGCCTGAAACCCTTTACAAATATAAAGTTTTTATCTCTTTTAGATGATTTACTTTGGATTTTTTATCGTAGCTCAGCTAAAATCTGGTTTAAAACTTATATATTTGGGATTTCACATTCACCATGTTAACAGGTTTTCTCTCTGTGTGTGTACAAACACAAGGTGTATTTCTGATTCTGGACTCTGGATGAGTTAATCCCTACATAGAGTCTTAATGGTAAGTCTAGAGGAGGTGGAGCCCTACTTCTTGCCAGTCTGGACATTGAGGGTTTAACCAGCAGGACACCTGCTTTCTCAGCAATAAGGAATACATCAACAACACAGGGGAGGTCCACTCGTGGGGGTGTAAAGAGGATTTCAGGGGTCGTTTGTGGGGCAGAATGGTCTTTGCATGTCTGAAAACAGTAGGCCATGAATACACAGAGAATTAGTTTTAGCTTATATGTACCTGTCAGTAAACACTGACTAGGGATGACAACAACCACAAAAAAAGTGAGTAAGTGCCCTCCATATCTACCTCTGAACATCACCAAAAATAGATGGGAGACTAGATGAGGAGATTAATCTGCACGTTATCCCTCAGGCTTGCTGTACATCCTGTCCTCAGGGTCTGGCCTGCCTGAAGAAAACACCTTTTGTCAATGAAATGGGATTTGCGAAAGTGCCATCTGGACACAGGAGCAGAAGCTCTGCCTCCACTCTGTGTCTGATCCACCAGAGATGGTCATTACGAGGTCAGGATCTAAGATCAGACTGATCTGAGGAGGTCAGGTCAGAAGCCTTTAGTTACGTATATGTTAGATCAAAGACCACTACTGATTAGATTTTAACCCAGGACTCCCCAAAGTGATGTACTCTGTCGTACTCAGGTGTTTTTTTATACATAGGCCATAAAATTATGGGCTCCAACAGTTTAATTTGATTGAATATCACACAAGGCAGGTCGTTTTTAACTTACATAACTGAAAAAAACCTAAAAGTTGACTTTTAGACTCCCTGCAGTCAGAGGAAATTGAGTCGGCTCTGGCACAGGAGGCAGAGTGAAGCCTAGAAAAAGCTACTAAAAATATCGTGCAGGCTCAGTGAGCTGCTCCACTGTGAGATTCAAATGAGGCTTTGAAATTAAACGTCAGTCACTGCGACGTGGTTAAGCCTCGGTATTCTCGAGCTTTCTGCCACAACTCATGTCCTTCATGAACGGATGGTGTTTGCTTAGATTGTGAAGTGAACCAAATAATTAAAATTTTTTAAATATAAGTGCTGGTAAAACTAAAATATTACAGTTCAACCAGTAAACCTCTCGTTAGGGTGACCAGAACCCAACAAACTAAACACAGTGTTTGTGTGGGACAAAGTGTGACACGTTAACAATGCTGGGAGGTAGTCAGATGTTTTATATTTAAATGCAACTTTTCTTTTCTTTCCAATCTTGATGAAGCTTTGCATAAACATTGTCTAGGGCACCGTGATTGCCAACATCTATATGGCATATACAAATGTTTCATGCAAATCCCACAATCATATATATTTGTAAATGTGATGGTTCAAATGAGCACTAAATGGAATGCTATTGTATAGAATTGAATATCATAGTATAGACATGTGTTTTTATGTTCCATATATCCCATGCATAGCTAGTAAGGTTTGGTAGAAAGAAAAAGAAATTCTTCTTACGCTAGCATGCGATAGTCTTCATATACTGTATTATCTGTTATTTCAGATGCTTTTCTGTCTAGTAACAGTTTTGGGGTTTCAGTTGGGATGTATCCATAGATTGGCTTTTTTGAGACATATCTGACTAATTTTAGCAATTTCTATCCAATTATGACACACACTTTGTAACTTTCATTGATAGGCATAATTTTCATTTCACTCTACAGTCCATCTATAGCCTTTCAGGAAAAAGGCCACAGATGGACTGTAAGGACCTGCATGTTCTGCAGAGCCCCAGTCAAAATGTGGGACATTGTCTCAAGAAGTGGGACAGGGGAACAAGGAATAAAGATGCTGTGTAGCCCCACTTAAACAGCAACATTTGGTTACACATAATTCTCAGTGATGCTCCTTTTAACCTTATGTTTTGCACTTCCTATACTTTAATGTCCTTCCATCAAACCTTTACCTTAACATATAAACAGCTCACCATTAGTAAAAGTCAACAGAGCATGGTCCTATTTTAATAAATAATACAGGTGATTTTATTGACTTTCATTGACAAGCAGTCATAAATATTAATGACCAGTTTTACTGCACAGCTGCACACGTTAATGATTCTGGGTGTGGCTTTGGCCTGATTGAACAGGAGAAATTATGTTCGTCTTTTTCTGATTTCTTACTTCTAAAATCTCTGGCTCTGAATAAATATATCACGCACTGTGGCAGCTAATCTTTACCCGCAAAACTACACAATCATACTGTTCAAGCATTTTATAAGTCTCAACTTTCCCTGCAAAATGAAACTAACGGCTGATTTTACCCGTTTAAATATAATGCACTAAAAACGGGGCGGGACCTCCGTTGTAACACGTTTCAGTGTCAAACTCGCCATCTTCGGCTCCTCAGCCGTCGTTCTACATTTTTCCTGCTCGCTCCCCCTTTGCACGTTCTCGGGCGGATGGGCGGGCCGACCATAAGGTTCTGTTGGGGAGGCTCGGCCATATGGAACCAATGAGACACCCGTGTAATATATAAATATTTACGTAGTAGACTCACTTGCGCATGCGCACGGAGGTTTGGCAGAGCCAGCCATTCATGTTGTAAACTGGGAAGCCATAAATATTTATAAATTACCATTTTTCTAATACCTATAATTTTTCAGCTTCCAGAGGAGAAAAGATGTAAACATATGATAAATTTATGACTTAAAACAAACAAACAAAAAAACATTCCCAGTTTTGTCATGTTTTTCTTTTTTTATTTGAGGTGCAACTGTCTAGTGCAATTGTAACGTCACATTTGTGATGGGCTGAGGAACATGCACAAAACATCAACATACTTCTGCTGCTGGGCATTTTCCTTTTCTTTCTTTTTTTTAAGCCAGATGTCTCATTATTGTGTTCAGCGCTCCAGTTGCACTGAGCAACTCAAACACTTGGCTGTAATAATAAAAAAAAAATGCTAAGATTTATTTAAACAAAACAAAACAAAAAAAACTAAAACTACACACGTCTCCAAATGGTTAAAGAGTCCAGAACATTTGAGCGAGTGAGTTTGAAGCAACGGCAGATACAGTACAAGGCCGTGTGTCACCACAGGAGAGACAGCATCTTAGTGTGGAGGTAAAAGGTCCTCTTCTGTTGCCACCCTGAGTAATGACATCACAGGTAGATCAGAGAAAAACCTGGCCATACCATAGATATATATACAAAATAGTAGAACAACAACAACAACAACAAAAAGGCTTCTATATATGTATCTATGGTTGGAAACCAGGCACTTGGCAGAGTTGAACTGGAAAATTTTCACCTATACAAAGATCACTAGCTAGAAACAGTCATGTCCTATTGAACTGCCTTCCTGCCATTTATTTTTACAGATCACTTGGACATTATTACATTAACAAGAGCCAAAACAAAATTAATAGGACAGACAAAACAAGCTTCTCCCAGCCCTCCTTAAAAAAACGCCAAAAAACATTGATCCCCTGCATAAATCTTTAATGCGTTGTCTGAGAAAGAACAAGGAGGGGGTGTCAAGGGTGGGCAACGTGGACCTCAAACTCAGTTCTCAAAGTGAACAATGAGAAGCAGCTGATATTTAATTCATAGATTTTATGACCATCCTCCCCTTGAAGAATGTCAAGACTGGTGATCCTCAGAGATCTGGGACTTTCCCGGATTGAGGGTGGGTTGTATGAATCTTCGGTCATCCGTTAAAAGTCCGCTTGGAAAAAAAAAGTGCAACAGGAAAACAGGAAGATGTTGAATTAAAAAAAACAAACAAAAAAAACACTGTGCACTGATGGACAGTCAGGGTGCGGCAAGGCGGGGTAGGGGACGATGGCACATGTTTTCAGTGGGGAGGGGGTCACACCGCAACGTATTCAACGGCACTGACAAGAGCCTGCTTCTTTGATTGGCTGGGCCCTTGGTTAACTCCTCCCGCCCTCTTTTTTTTTTTTTAGCGGCCCTGAAGATGGCGGCAGGGTCGGTTCCTGTTAGCTCTGTCCCTTTCCCCACATTGTTGTTGTCACCATGATGATGATTACAACAACAACCAGCATGACAATGAGGATTGTCTGAAGCGGGTGGTTAAAAGTCAGAAACGAGGCAAAGACGCGCACGCAGACGCACACACACTTACACATTACACATCGGTGTGACTCCAAAGTCAGTTAAATAAAATGTGCAACAAAAGAGAGTGGTTCATCCTCCGGCTGAGCCCGAGTGTGTGCTCCTCCAAACACTGGCAGAGTCTTAATGCTAGAGTCTGTTCACAGTATGACGAGACTCCTTTCTCCTCCTCCTCCTCATCTTCTTTCTTCCATCCCCCCGGTCTCTCATCGTCAGAGGGCTCTCCAATGTCTGGGTTACGCAGATGTGCCGGAGCTCTGCGTGGAGGGGCCAGCCGGGACCGGAGGTTGGGCGGTGCCGGTCGGGGAGCCACCAGTCTGGACTTGAGCCTGGAACTGAGCCATCTGCTCGGGGCTGGCCAGGGTCTTGAGCAGATTGTTCTCCTGCTCCAGCTGAGTGTTGCGCTCGATTAGCTCTTTGATCTGCTCCTTCAACACCTCCACCTCCTCGCGCACGGCGTACATCAGGTGGCTCTTCACCAGATCCTGGAGGAAGAGGGTGGGGGATAAAGAATGAGTAAATAATACAGCGGCACTGGGCTCCTTACACAATGACGACAACAATTACAAATGTGCTTCTTTCAACTTTATATTTCCAGTCAGAAGTGAAATTATTGAATGTTTACTGGCTGGTTGTTCAACAGAAAGCTAAGCTAGCAACAATTATCGTAGTTTTTAAGCTAAATTAAAACTCAAACTGTACTATTTGAGGCTCCTTAACCCCTTTCAAAATCACGTGTTACACAGTTTGACACGTCTACATCAGTGTGATATGGATGTGTCAGAGGTGCACGGCTCCAAAAAAACTGAATAATTTGCACAATACAGTTTGAAGCAATAGATTGTTACATCCATTTTTTTTGCAAATATGACAAATTAAAATCCATACATTTAAATGAATATTTTATTAATGAAAATAAACTGTCATAAGGTTCAATAAACAAATTTTCTGGCAATTATTTTTCAGGCTTTAAATGGTTACATTTAGATTTCCCCTACAGTCAGGTTTCGCATTTTTGTTGACATTTTATAAAACATACTAAAAGAAGAAACCCATGAGTAGACTACAAAGTTTTTCCTCCGTGCACCTGCCACGATTTGGCATTTCCAATATGACTAAACGCCATTTTCCTCTACTTTACATCACTGTGAGGTAAATATTTATGCATGTTTTGTTCAATATTTAAGACTTTTTATAAGCAAAAGGGTTAGTCGGCAAGCTTGCACAATGCACTTGCAATGCACAATGCACAAATGTAATTTGAGTAATTTCTGCAGAATAAAAACAAGCAGACATTGACAGGCTGCTGGGGGAAATGGGTAACACAGCAAAGGCTAAATTAGCATGAGTCTTGCAGGGGCATGCCAGCTGTCTCAGCAGCACGAGGAAAACAAGGGCGACATGAACTCCTGCAGAAACAGCTTCACAGATTATTCCCATGATGACGATGACGGTGATGATGAAGGCAGAACAGAGCTGAAGGGGGATTTGGGTTTAATAATCTGAGCATCCTTGGCGGACCCTCCTTCCTCCTCCCCCCTGCCCTGATATGTAGCAACTAGGGAACAAAATGTTCCTGCACCGGAGTGGGAGGAGCCAATCAGCGGCCGAGTTATTTATACCGCGCGGAGGGGAGGCTCCTGCTTGCCTAGCAACACTTGGAAACTAGAGAGAGAAGGGGCGTATGTAGATGTATTTGGGGGGGAGGGGGTGGGGGCGGCGTGTGAATCCTTAGCCCGACTGAGCTACCAGAGAGCTCGAGGGTCATCGGGACAAATCGCGACAGAGCAGAAAGCTTCCCCGCAAACCCGCAGGTGCCCTAGTGCGCAAAAAACAAAACAAAAAAACCCTTCCGACGCATCTGCATCTTAATTTCTAGAAAGCTCTTTCCAGTTTCCAGCGCTCTGTGCTCACTACACTGCATGCAGTGCAAGAAAACGCGAAAATAAAAAGGCAGGAGGGGCACAGTTTACCGCTGTAGGTGCTCGGGTTACATAACACCACAGGGCTGCAAGTACGTGCAGAAAGCATACTGCAGATGGTTTAAAAATAAATACATTTTTTAAAGGGGTACAAAGTGTCACCTACCATTGCTTGCTCGATCTTGTTGTCGATGGCCACCACACTTGCACCCGAGGAGCTGCAAGACAGAGAGAGGAAAACCTGTTTGATGATGATGATGATGCAACATTAGCTGTGACCACTGCGGCTGTTGTTTTTCTCCTTCTCCCCTTAAAGACAGCGCTGAGAGGGATTTTAAGAAGTCTGCAAAGGCACCTTCCCCCCCTTCTAATTTTCTGCTTACAGCCTCAAAGACAGAGTGCTGACATTTACCTATTGTCAACCCTGACTGATGCACTCTCCTTCCCAAGCGCAGAGGACAGAAACGAAATCGAGAAATTCCTCAGTTGACAAACGCCAAGGTCCATCGCCACCGGGTAGCACTGGGAGCTCATGCTATCCCGTCCATTAAAAGCCCCGCAGGCGACGCATCGTGTGTACAAAGTTGGACTCCGGCGGTATAAAAGTAGAAAAAACAGCGCATTATTGAGAGCCGGGTGCTGCCACAGCTCTCTGGGCGACCGGCCGGGAGAGAGCACACAAAGACTGAAAGCGGCGGGCTGCAGCTCCGCTCCCTCTCTCCCTGATGCATGCGGGAAAACAGCTCCAGCAGCACGCTGATTGGAGGACGAGATAGCTCATTTGCATAACACATGCGGCTGGCTGGCGCCTGATTGGCGGAGAGGAAGCTGCTTATAACAATATATGCGATATATATATATATATATATATATATATTTTTTTTAAAGCTATCTCAGGGGGTGTCAAACATGAGGCCCGGGGACCCAGAATCGGCCCGACAAAGACTCCAATACGGACTAACGGATGGTTTTGGATAACGTGAAGTAGGACAGGCATATTTGGACTTTTAATGTTTTTTGTTTTGTTGTTTTTTTACAGCTTCTTGCTGATAAAGACCTCCCCCATGGCTATTTATGCTACGAAAGAGTAATTACTTAATATATTAAAAAACATAATGACAGAAAATTACTGCGTTCCCCACCCCCACTATCTACAGTAGAAATGTAGATGGGACATTTTTCTGTCCTTTTAAAACAAAAACCTTGTGTTTTATAATTTAAAAAAAAAAAAATAGTCCATCAGAACCTTTTCTGTAATTTTACCCATATCTTACAATATAAGCCCAGAGTCACGCTGACTCATGTCTCCTATTTACTCAAGCAGAATTTTTTTTATCATATTAAAAAACTGGGGCGTGATGTTTAAACTGCACTACTTTATCTTACATTGAGATATCTTGGAGATTAAATGTGTAATTGAATGTTTGTACACTGATAGTTCTTTTTTCTTTTTTTTTTTGTTACTGGTCCGGCTCCCATTGATATCAAACTGGGCTGTAGGTGGCTCACTAAATAAAACAAGAACATCCCTGTTTTACCTGTCACACCTCAAGAGTTATTACAGTTGTGTTTTCTAATTAGCTTTTATTTTTTATTTCACTTTGACTGATTATGACTTCTTATTGTATGGAAGAAATATGTCCCACGTAAGTTTGAGGAAAATCAGTACAAATATTACAATAAAAACAAACTTCTTGAAAGCAGTTGACTCAGTAAAGCAGACGTCCAAATTGTTATTAATCATGTTTGTCAATCATCAGGCAAGTTGTAACATTTTTTTAACCAGACTAACAAATACTAAAACGAGTATTTCCTCCATATTTTGTTTTATTTTCGTTAGTTTTCCAAGTTCACAAAATCATTTTAGTAAATGTAACTTGACCAGTTCAACTTAGTTTTTCTACATGATAAAGAAACACTGTTATATTTAATGGCAGAAGTGTGTCAGCATGACTCTTGGCTTAAACTGAAGGAAATAAATATTTTAAAATGACAGTAAAGTTTCTGTTAGCTTATTGTGCAGACTGTCCTGTGATCATAAAATACATAAAATAATAAAAAACTGAAAAAACCCATGTATTTTTACAATAGATGAAAATTTTAGTGAAAAAAAAAGTGTAGAGAAAAAGCAAAAACTTTTCATCATCTACTTGTTTATTTACTTAGTTGTTATTTATGTACTTTATTTGCTTTCGTGTAGTATGACTGACCATGGGGAAGGTCTTTATCAGTAGTAAAAGCTGCAAAAGTTGTAAAAATACAGTTAAAGATCTAAGATTTATGCCCCTTCTTCACATTTTCCAAAACTGACCAGTGGGACAGATTGGAGTCACTAGTGGGCAGATTCTTGCACCGGAGCCTTATGTTTGCCACCGCTAAGAGGGTCACACAACAGGGCAGCTGTTCAGACACAACAAGCCTTTTTTTGCTTTCTCACATCATACACAGGATAAAAATGTAATGCAGGTATGGCAAACCTTCAGAAGCTGTTATGTAAAACAATGTCGCCCCCTATTGGGTGTAAGTCGTGTATTAAAGCCACTCATACATCTGAATGCATTACTGGCACTACCATGGGCTTTGAGCAAATGTTATCAAACTGACCAGGAGTTGACCCTAAAAGCAGGTAAAAGCCAACCTTGGCACTGGCCAGATGTCAAAGATAAATATAAACACAAAGCCTGAAAGTCTGCCGAGTGGTTTTCATGTTTCATACCAAACAGTGCAGCAGCTTTTTCTCCTCTCCAGGCCTGTTTGATATGTGGATGCACTCTGCTGTACAGTCACACTGGACCACCCTCTCTTCTTTGTTAGCGAGGAGGCGTTGTTGCAGATTATTTATAAACTCCCTCCTGCTCTTCTTTTGCCAGAACAACGATTCAGCTGGAGGAAAGCTCAGCACTGAATTTCATTAACTGTTAATCATTAAACAGAAACGAATGGGTGTTAACCCAAATTCGGCACTTTGCTGTTTGTTGCTGCCACAGATTTTCTCATTTATTTTTCTTCATAGAAGAATTCTTAAAATTTTGACTTATTTCTTTGTTTTGTTTTGTTTTAAATTTGTTTAGGGTTTTTTTTTCCAGTGGTGGAAACAAACTTCAATAGTTTCCTGATTAATTTCGTTCTAATTTCATTTAAACAACTGGATGGTTTGACTTTTTTTAAAAAACATTTTTTATGTAATTATTGGGAAATACAATGTGTAATCACATTAAATATATATTATTCCAGTTTAAATTAGCAATTAGCAACTCTACCTGAAACATATCAATTACAACTGTGTAATACTACTACTATTACGAGTAAAACAAAACATTAAATGAGGCATAGGAAAACTGCAGAGCTGACATCTTATCTCTCATTAATTAAGGAGTTATTTATTTTTGTCCAGCCCCCAGATTTACTTTTTTAAATTATAAATTAATTAACCATTATTTGCTTTCAGCACTGGTGGAACAAGATTAGTGGGAAAAAATGGCAATGACTCTCAAATTAACCCTCCATACATCATCATCATCATCTATATATGATCATGGATTTTTTTTCCTTTAAAAAAGAAAAAGAAAAAAAAGAAAAAGAAAAATAGAAATTTCTCAATTTCAAATGTAAATATTTAGTTTCTTTTTTAATATTCCACCTTGGAAAACTAAAATGTTATGCAGTAATAAATTAACAAAACAAAACAAAACAAAAGAAAAACCACCATACTGTGATAATTATATTTCAGATCACTACAAAAGCACAAACCTCTCCAATAGGATCAATATTTTCCTTAAATGGTCAATCAGATTATTTAACCGTGTGATTTTTACGGTATGGAGGAGTGGACATAAAATAAAGGAAGTAAATTTACTGGAAACAAAGCATGAAAAAAAAGAAGCCGTTACTGTCCTGGCATTCGTGTTGTGGTTTTCGGTTTGAATTTCATTGACTGACTGCACGCATGTAAGAGACTGTAATCAGAGCTTGGAACAATCTGCACCTTTTAAGCACTTTAGTTGGGTTATATCAGTCCCTGGCTGGGATATTCATTAAAAAAATAGCCGTGTTTAAACAAGGGAGTGTTGAAGGTTGGAGATCAGACCCCTCTCTGGGGAGGAGGACGACGACAAGGCCTGTGGCCTGCTAATATCTTTGTGTTTCACTTCCTCTGGCTCCGGCATTGACTGTGGTGGCTCTGATGAAGGAACTTTGATAGGATCTAGTGATTTTAGAGAAGTCGGAAAAATAACATCTCCAGTTACTTCTGCTTTCCCCCCTTTAGCACACTTCACATCCTAAGAAGCATCATCACATGCTGCGGTGATATCTGCTTATAAAAAGAAAACAATGGGGAGGTGAGGGGGCTGCACGCCCACTATAAAAAGTAAGGCAATTTATCTACTAAAAAAGATTGTTATGCAAATATTTTATTGGGGTCTGGTCGTGTTGAGTGGCTCATTAGAGTGACTTTAACACAGTGCTTATCACTGACAGTTTGGACTGGAGGGAAAAATGACAAAGACAAAGCAGCTACAGCCAGTCACGCCCTCGTGCTCTCACAGTCGAGGGGAACGTGCACATGTAGAAGCAAGCCCGCATTGTCACTGAACAAATTGGCAGCTGGAGTTTAAGCGGCCTTTGCTGCAGGTAGAAGTGGGAAACACATTCACACGCTGATGCACGTTTATACTGGAAACTGCACCACAAGATCAACAACAGCACACAGACACATCACCGCACAGCCCCGCTGCCATCCGCCTGGATTTAACCCCACCTAGCCGCTGCAAGTCCTCTGACAATGTGACAAAACCACAGCTATCGTTACCTCTTCAGATGCTTCTCCAGCTCCCAGAAGAGCAGCTTCAGGGCCATTCCGTCCCTGTCCTGCTCTGCTGCTCCTGCCCTGGCCAGCCCCTTGTCTCTCATTGATGCAAACCCACTTCCCCACCAAAGTGTCCCCAAAACAAACACCACTGCCACCAACACTACAACCGCACCCCCTCCTCTGTCCTCCTGACCTATGTCCTTTGGGCCTGACCCCCTCACTCCCTTCAGCTGTGGGAGCTTCACATAGGGGCGTCTGACCAGCAGCAGAGACTAGGAGAGGAGTGTGTGCGCGTACACAACAGGAGTGCACCTTAGTGTGTTACGTCCTCCTGATTTGCCTCCTAACTAGGCCTGAATTACAAGTAGAGGCTGAGATGATTGGGTACGTGGAGCAAAAGCATAGGAGGGTGGGCAGTGATGTCACTGCGTAAGGAGTCACATCACCTCCTCTTCTGTTGTTATGTAAACTGTCAGCAGAAATCAGGGTGATCCGTCCAATAGGATGAGCCACTTTTGACCACGCACCCCCCATAAGAACTCTCCTGGCTGTCTTTAAATCACTCCCTTTGCTCTACACCTCGTCTCCCTTTCATCTTTTCTGTAACAGCCTGTCTTTGATGATAAGAGAGGTAAGCCCTGAATACACCAGGCACTTCCCCGCACACCGCACCGACTCTTCAACTCATTTCGCGGAGAACGTTCACATTTTTAGCCATGCTGCCACCTCTCATCAGTGGTCGCACACGTGCCCTGAGTGTGGGTCTCAGCTATAGCACGCCTCACGTGTACCTCCACACTAGCAAAATAAAAAATAAAAAAAAATAAAAAAAAAAGAGATGGGGAAATACTTCAAACAAACACAAGCACATACAAAGTCTACACTAGTGTCTGAACAAAGGTCACAATAACAACAAACTGAGCCCAATTGTTGTTGCCAACATCGTCAATCAGGTCAATCAGCAGCACAGAGAGCAGCTCTGTGAGTTGCTGACTTGAAGAAAAGTAGAGAACAAAGAGGGAAAAGGGCAACTCTGAAGAGTGATGATGGCGAGGAGCCGTGGGCGCCACAAAATGGCGGAAAAAGGGCACATTTGGGGAGTTTGTTGGTGGGATTCAACTCGATGCACACAGTGAAATTATTAACCCCATTAGGTGGAAGTCACATCATCTTTTCTTTCCTTAACTGCCAGTGCCACTAATCCTAGTAACAGCTGGAAGTTGGCTGGTATCGGAAATAATCAGTGCAATTACTTTTGACTTGAAGCACCGATGCAAGACGGCCAGCGTTACTGCTCACGCTGTATATCTGTACATTGTGTGCTCGCACGCATGCTCGCTTGGAACAAAAGGTCTGAGTTAAGCCTTCACTGATGTTCAGGCAGTTTTACTTTCAGCCAATCACTGGTGCCGCAACAGACTTGGCTCAGCCAATTGTGGCAGACCTTGACGTCATGACATCGCATATGGGCTGCTTTCATTCATTATGCATCCAAGTCCCTCTAAAGCTTCTGTGTGTGGCCTGTACAAAAGTCTGACCTGTATGTTACTGTAGATATTGGACCCTGAAGACTACAGCCTATAAGAACTAATGTAGTAACACTGATGTGACCCTGATGTTTCAGGGACTTTAATAGCAAATTAAAATCCTCTTAGTTTTGGCGGTGATACCTTGTTGTGCAACTGCATCAAGCTATGAGACTGACTTAGTTAGGTAACGTCCCAAACGCTGCACAAAACAACAAGCAGGAGTCTGTGCTCAATTTAACGCTTTAGCAGCGCACCTTTGCAACAGCTTCACCCTTCTCTTCATTCAATACAAGCAGAACTCGACCAACACTGTTGTCCACCTTTTTGTACAGCTCCGAGCAGAAGGCAAAACAGTGGTGGGGTACATCGTTTGCCACACCCTGTGGAGCTTACATAAGAGTGGATGCGCTGCCACAATGTGGTAGCAGATGATGCAGGGTTTATGTTGTTCACCTGGTTAAATATATTAGTCTAAATATAATGTTTTGCTTCTTTTGGGGGGGGTTAAATTAATTTGAATGCATTTTCTCCCATTTTTATTTTCATTTAGTTCCCACACTGGGTTTGATTATTTCAATTTACATGTAGTTTAAAAAGTATTTAGTTTTAAATAGTTACATTTTTCATGTTACCATCTCACGCCTATGCTCTGTATTGCTTCAGTTACTTAATATATTTCTCTTAGCCCTAGTTTAAATTCATATTTCAGTTAACTAAAATGTTTTGTTTTACACCTTGCTTCAGTTTGATTGTTATCGCACCCAGTTTGTGGCTCCTAGCTTCAGAATTGAGTGTTAGGGCTTTTCTGTTCAACACTGGGAACTGCACAGTCAGGCAGTATCAATTTAATCTGCAGGATAGGGACCATTAAAAATAAAAATCGTGGAGCGTTAAATATTCTGTAAATCTAGAGCAGCAGCACTGTTCTGTGTCTGAAGAGTGTACAGAAATAGGAAGAGAGAAATGGAGATAAATGCCAAAACAAGCGAAGCAGAGGATGTCTTTAGGCTTTAGTAGCTTTATGCTGTAGAAAAGTGAGAAACCAACTGCACCAACAGCAACATAAATGCCCTTTAGTGTATTTTACTTCCGTTTATCTATGTTCTGCCTCATAAAAGCATCCAGCTGAGTGTAACTAGCACTTCCACCTCATTTTTATTATGTGGTTTGAGAGGAAGCAGAGCTGGGCGACCAACACCAGGGCTTTACAGTGTGACCAATTTGGTCTCCTATGCGAAAAAAAAAGAAAAAGAAAAAAAAAGGGTCTCCGCAACTCTGGAAGTCTCTGCGTTATCAACAACAGACACATTAATACTGTTAATATACTGTGTTGTGTTGTTTGTTACGTTGTGATGTGTCATATCGTGTCGTGTTGTGTTATATGTAGTGCCGACGTAGGACAGTTTTTCCAATTTCATTGTACTACTGTACTATGTATGACTGTGCAATGACAATAAAGAGTTATCTTATCTTATCTTATCTTATTATGCCCATATCACGATCTAAGATAGTCAGGGCCAGGACCTCTCTGATTGGTTGTGGTCCAGATATTCTTGTAGTCCTTCCCGTGTATACGTTTGAAAGAGCAGGCGGATAGAGAGAGGTGAGTAGCTTGAATAACGCGATATCAATTCATTAAATCCTGAATCGACTTTTAAATGTAATTGTATTTTGTCAGAAACCCCGGAATCTGAGGTTAAACCTCAAAACTATTTCAACAACCACCAAGCAACTAAAACAGTAAGTGAGAGCAGATAAACGGATTCCACATAAAGACGTAAACGCAGGGCGCGAACCTGGCGCATCAGAATTGTTGAGATATCGGCTTTCTCACCCGACGGCACGTACACGAACACACAATCGGTGCTGAAAGCCGACAGCTCACAGATTCTCATGCATCAGCTCCGCGCCCTGCGTTTACATCTTTTTTTGTGCTATATCTTTTGCTGCAGGTTTTGTCTCTCTCCAACCAAAATTGACTGAACCAGCAGCAAAAGAAGATCCAAAACCAAGCTTCACATTTAGCTTCACATAAACATCGTCATGAATTTCCTCTAACTTGTGCTGTTTTGCTTCCACCACGATAAAAAAATAAAATAAAATCACACTTGCTGCACAGCTCTTTCTCTCAATGTTCTTCAAGAACAGTTTTCTATCTCAAATCTCTGTTTTCTGCAATATTCATTCGCTTATTACGCACGAGTCATGTACAGTGCTGTCGGCTGCTGTTTTTTTTTTTTTGGGGGGGGGGGTGTCTCTCAAAAATGACCAAAGAGAGCAGCAGCATTCAGAAAAGCTCAAATTGAATTATTCACACACTTTGGTATTCAGCTTATCCCTCAAGTAAGATTCCTCTGCTTCCATTTTTTCCCCTTACATCCCTCTCTTTATCTCTCCCGTCCTCCAAGCTGCACATCACCCACCTCCTTCCGCATCACTTCTTCTCGAGCATTTGGTAGGCGTGAGCTTGTGTGTGTCTCCCTGGGCATGTGCATCATGTTTGTGTGTGCGTCTGAGGTCATGTATGCAGACTGGCAGAATCCAGTTTGGGAGGCTTTAACTCTGTCCTTTACTCAGCAACAGATGACATCTCAGATAATTTTTCCAAATGTGGAAAAAACAAAGGTGTGTTTGAACTGAATTTGGAATGACAACTGAGTCATTTTAGTATTTTGAAGGGTGGAACACCTGACTGGGCAGAGGTAGCGATGAAGCCACCATTCTACCCGTCTGCAGCAGAGGATAATCTGCCTTGATCTATGCCCAAACACAGACAAAACTCCAATAAGTCTCATGGCAATCAGACCTTCAGGGCTGAAGCTCAGTGAAGCGAAAGAGAATAGCTCACTGCCGTGCACGCAATGCCTTACATAACCAGCCTCAGTGCCATATGGTCCAGGAAAGGGAGGGAAGACAGCGAGATGTAGACTGAGCGACTAGTTCGTGATGGTGCAGATGTGCCCTCTTCTCCTCATGGGAAAAAAAATTAAAAAAAGAGATATCATTATCTGTCAGATGGCAGATAATGATCTGCCATAAAGCTGGGAGGAGTAAGTGCAACAATAAATAATTGCCAAAAAAGGAGACAATCAGAAACAGCCAAGGGAGGAGACTGTAAGACCGAATGTGATACACATAACTGTAATCTACATATTTTACCTCCTTGAATGAGGTTATGTGGGTAGCTCGTTTTTTTGTGTTTGTGGACAATAGGTGCCCTCGGTCACACAAGCCTACCTACCAGTCAGAAAACCCCTGACAGTCACTAGGGCGAAAAAGGTGTATTCTTTAACTGGTTGGAAATGTTTGCTAATTAAAATCAGCTGCCAAGAGGGTGCCACACCAAAAGCCTCCCTGTGATTACTAGTTGTAACTTAAAGTTGTAACTAACATGCTTCAAATGGCATGACTAATTTTAATGATAAAAGTTTGTTACCAGTTTGTGTCGCACTCTTCAACATAAAGTTACATAAAGTTTCATTAATGTAGCGCCAACTCACAATACAAGGTGCTTTATAGCGTAAAAATTCGACAATAATACAGAAAACACCAACAATCAAATGGCTGACTATGAGCAAGCACTTGGCAACAGTGGAAAGGAAAAACTCCCTTTTAACAGGAAAAAACCTCCAGCAGGACCAGGCTCAGGGAGAGGCGGCCATCTGCTGTGATCGGTTAGAGGTGAAGGGAGGAAGACGGGACAACAGACACACACTGGAAGAGAGCCAGAGATTACTAATAACTAATGATTAAGACTTCGCAAGCAGTTAGCAAGGAGTTCCAGACAAGTCCGTGTCTTCAATGCAAACTAGGAGATGGCAAGATTTTTGACCATTGACCAGCAGTTGCCAGGGGATCATTGACTTGTTGATAGGCCTCTATGACTATCCATTCATAATACTGGAGGTGGGACTACGCGCAAACTTAGAAGTGATCTTATAAACATGTCAATCCAGATTCCATACCACTGGACACAGTGAAGAAGAAGAAAAAGACATTCTGCAATAAATCTTACCCGCATCAAACAAATAGAAATAAGGAAAATATGGGAGACGTCACTTTAATGTTTTAAAAATTTCTCAAATTACGTTGAATGACAAGACTCGATGAGGGAATTTAGACATCACTTTTGTAATCATGTGGTCGACAGAATGTCTGTAAATTTAGTTACACTCAAAATAAGGTGATAATGTGTAGTTCCCAACAAACGGAGCTCAAATTGAACAATTAAATAATCGATTGTCAATCAACAGTTTACCCCTAAAGCTTGTGAAGGTAGGAGGTCTATAACAATGCCTGTAATTCTAGGAGGTGTTGCAATACTTTTTTGTTAATCACCTTGAATTTCAAGCGCACTGTGGTGGTTGAGTATACAAGAAATACCTGAAATGCCAGTGTTTAAATATTTATGAGCCTGACTATATTTCTGTAGTACTAAAAAGCTTTTCCAAGCTTTTCCAAGTACCCAGAATGATGCTTCCCCTGCACACTTTACTCACTATAATCCATGGGTTAAATGATTATACATCCAAATATTAGACAACCTTGGACACAATTACAATATAGAGGAAGTTATGTTGCCAAGCCTCGGTCATATGGGTAAGTGTTTTGTTTTAAGTTCGAGCACTCGGTGGAAACACAGCGAGCTTGCTTGTCACTACAGTAACAGTAAAGATCTTCTCACCAGCAGTTGAGAAACTTTGCTTGCAGCTCTCCGTGGTCAGCAGGCATCACGTAGTGAATTTAATGTGTTTGAACAATGAGAACCGCAGAGGCTTCACACACAATTACGATTTTACCGCTTCACTTTCAGGGGGAAATGTTTTTCTTGGATGGGTGCTACAATTCTCATGTTCTTGTCATGTGAGAATGAAAGGTGTTCAAAAACAGACCAGAGAAACTGGAAAGGAGAAGCTCAGGAGAGCAGGTGTAGGGTAATGACTGCACAGAGTCCCCCTGAAGAAACACAGCCATATCAAACTACAGCACACGGGTTCCCCACGAAGTTTATTTTGGGACAGAAACTCCTCAGCACTGAAACTGAAACCACAATGCAAACATCGCCAATATCATATTCCACATTACTATCACCAAAACACCCATGTAGAGCTGCTAATGCTGCCTTAAAGCATGCTAGTCTGCAATCAATGAACTAGAAATGCATAAAATAACTAAGTTTATTTTGTGTTAATGATCCAATCAAGATCAAGTGATCAGACTGTGATTAAAATCACCCCCCAATCAAACAAAAAAACCTAGGTGTATAAGCTCAGGTCTTATAGCTTAAAGCATAAAAAAAATACGCCTAATTTCTATACTTTGTTACTATTACTTTTTCACTATAACACAGAATCTATTTGCCTGTTTGGTTGTTCAAATACAAAAACAAACTAACAAAAACTACAGCTTAGCTCTCTGAAGGATGCTAATATTATGATGCCATCACATTACCTGGCAACCAGCTATCAAAAGGCTGAAAAAGGCCCGATTTTAGCCTCGATGCTGCTACAACACCTTATCAAAGCATCCCATTTTTTCAATTTCGCAATGACAATGAGCTCTCATGTATAACCACAAAGGTTACACACCAACCTGGCAACAGGCTAAAATGATCCACTTTTAGCATATAAACCAAATCCAACACCATGTCTTTAGTCTCTCCAGGTGATTTAGTGTGTCAGTTTACCAACACCACAAACAGGCCAAACAATAAGGCAGCATGGCCATGTGCTAGTATCCAATAATCTAGAATCATGTCTGTGGTTATTCTCATTTATTTAGTGTTGATGAGTTAAAAAAATAAAACATAAAAACAATAATTAATTATAGATAAATTGTAATCAAACATGTGCCACAGAGGTTTTCTTGCTTGGGCCTCTTGTCTCAGACATTTTTATACATTAGCTACAAACACTAGATTTATACACCCATTAATATACTGTTTGCTATATGATAAAGTGGCTTTCAAAAAAAATTTTTTAAAAGCCAATATGACCAACTCGCAAAATAATAACTAAGGACAGTCAGAAATCCCATGTATATCTAGAGGGATATATTTGAGGCTTTGTAAAAATGTACTGATTAGTTACACTCCTTACAGAGTTTACTTTGTGAAGCTGTAAGGATCAGCCTTTCAAATAATTTAGAAAGCCAGGCATTATGAGCATACTACGCCATGATTTTAAAAGTTCCACATTCTGAAATGTTTTGTTTCAGATGGTTTTCACTACTCAGAGACTTTGTCATCTCATGCACACCAGTCCCACGCACCTGCTGTTCAAACGTTCTGTTTGTGAAGGGCAGCCAGTCAGAAGAAGGATGGAATAAAGGGAAAGGGATTAAGTAAATAAGGATTTTTTTCCCCCCATAACGGGTATCTTTAAAAGAAAATTCCAAGAAGATGCATTAGGCTATAGAAGATGAATTCAGAAATGTGCCATGTGCTTTGGGTTGTCAGAAGAATAGTTATTTTGGACGGTTTAGTAGAGAATTTTTTTCCCTGGAGATCAGCTTTAATTAAACTTAAAGAATGTAGTTTGAGCATGTGGAAACTTTTAAGTAGATCCTCTTTACATTTGCAAAAACAAAACTTTCAGTAGTACAAGCAGTCTCCCACTTCCTAGCTACGCTGAGGATATGAAATTACTATATGCTCAGTTACCTACCATAAATGCATGGATTCATGTTCAATATCATCACATTTCTTACTTCTTAGGTCAGTGTGAGAAAAGCCAGAGAATTAAAAAGAAAAAAAAAAATAACACTACAGTTATTGTGACACAGCCAGTTAAAATCATAAATGCACCTCCCTGCTTATCTTTTCCGTTCAGTACAAAAGCCTGGAGGAAAACAGCAGCTCACTCATTCCAATAAACTCCCTCTCCTGTAAACAGCGACAACTTCACACATACATGCACCATAAACCATGCCAGCAGCTCAAGCCATAAACACGCTTCTACATGCATGGACCCACATTATGATCTCAATGGTGTGGGACTTTCTTTAGGAGCAGCTCTGCATGAAGGCACAAGGCAGAGAAACGTGACACTCGTTTGCCCTAAAACCCCAACACATGCTGCCCAAAACAGAACCCGTCAGAGCCAGCGGACACTCTGATCTTGATCTCAGGACACGCAGGCACACGCACACACACACGCACACACACACACACACACACACACACACGCACGCACAAAGATGCACTTTCAGAGATGATAGCACAGTCTCAAACATGACAGAAAATCAAATGCGCATGTAGAAAGCAGACATTTGCGTGCAGGTTACACTGCATATAAATCCCCAATGACCTTGAAATTAATGTGCAGAATTTAGGTTTGTCACCACACAGAAAAATTACACTGTGCCATGACAACTTCATCTACTGCCTTTCAAATGCAACTATATACAAAATGTTTCTACACTGAGGCAAAGGGGATGCATATTTATGCGACAAGTTGATGCAAATATGCTTATAGGAGCAAATCCATCTCAGAAATAACCTCCAGTGCATTTCAAACCCTTCCCTGGGATAAATCATAACAACCCCTGCATGCAGCAACCGTCCAAACAGTTATTACATGCCGATTTCTGACAGCAAGCACAGAGAAGATCCTAAACTGCTCATTTTGTTTGTACACTGCATGCAGGAGGGATGTGTCCGCTTAGCTGTAAGGCATATTTTAGGTCAGTGACTCTACAAGCATATTACGGTTACATAAACAACCACGTTTCAATGCTGTGATCATTTATGAGCCCACACTGCCACCTCGTGGTTCAGCAGCAGCACAACAGAGCAGACCAACAGTTGAGTCAACGTCTCTACTGAAGCGTAACGTGATGTTAAAACTAATTACCGGAGAAACAACAGCCCTCAGGTGTGACTTATCGCTCATGACAGATAGGAGATGCCGCCCAGTAAACCTGAAGCAGAGCTAAACCATCCACGACAACTCAAAGGGAAACCTGCTGAGCTCTTGCGGCAGTTCACAGTTCAAATAATACACCTGTGATGAGCGTGCTTGGAGAGGCGCCTGCAGGAAAGGGTTTAAGCTGGCCAACTCAAGACAAATTCTGCTGCAGGATTTCACAAAACTTCACAGACATATTTGTATAGAGCAGGGGTGTCAAACTCTAATACACAGTGGGCCAAAATTCAAAACTGGAACAAAGTCGCGGGCTAACATTAATATTTATTGAAAAAAATAATAATAATAATCTTCCTCCAGATTTAAGAATGAATCTCTTCTTATGGACTCAAACAAGTTTTGCTGAAAAACTGAATATGGAACAAGGAAAGCTTAATACTAAACAATATATATATTAGCTGTATAACACCAGTAGGCCAGCTCTAATAATAATTTGATATGGCTTCACGGGCCAAATGTAATTAGAGTTTGACACCTATGGTAAAGAGGGAACAACTTGTGCTTGTGAACTCATTGAGTTTGACCTCATGAAAGTCTTTGTGTTCCCTCAAAGAAATGACCCCAAATACCATTGAAAACATTTGATTCCACTTGCAAAACAAAGCCATCTTTTGCCAGAAAACATCTGTGATTTCATAGGTTTGTCTTGATCAAAGCAAACATTCCACGTGGGAAAAACTGAAGCTTGGTTTATCAAGAAAAAAAGTGGTTCCCATGTGGAAACCAATATTACATAATTATATTAGTTCACATCAAACAGTTCTGACTGATGGTAAGGAGAACAATAAAACGTGTGTGTGTGTGTGTGTGTGGGGGGGGGGGGGGGGGGGGGGGGTATTATTGCCTTATGAGTTTTACTGGGGTGGCTATCATTCAGATTTTATTGATTTACTCAATGACACTTATCAATACTATTATCAGTGCTGCTATCCATATGTGGGTGTAAAATAATGACATAAAAGTAGTTAATGCTAGCTTTGACAGACCTTGTTACCAATGAAACTTTACATCTTTCTATCTCAACCTTCAATATTATGCACCTCTGCTGCCAGCATCTGGCATCTCTCTCTCCTGTTGAAAACAGCTGTGAGCAATTCATTTTCATAAGGTGTATTATCTGAAATGATCGGGAAAGCTTCAAGCAGGCCAACCTGCGAGGAGCTTGCTGGTGTTAACCTGCTTAACCGAAACCACCTCTTCACACGCATTGTCTTTAATTAAACTGCATTATGCTATGAAATTAGCTGCTGCTTTCTAACGGTCAATACTTTGGTATTGGCAAAACTTCTACCATAACCAATGAAATACCTTTTTCAATGAAATCCAAATGCTTGCAATCAAACTACAAAACAATGTCGCTAATATAAAGCTGCGAATGTGCAAGTTTTATAGGCAGTAAATCACTTGATTGAGAATTAATTCATAAAGAAATATCCCCATAATATTTGCTGCAAGCAAACTGAAAGCTCAGGTAACTTTGACATTCAGTCAGCTGAAAGCCTAAAATAAGTACTTGACAGACATTTACATATCAGCATTGTATATAAAGGAAGTATTTCTGCATTCATGTTGTGCAAATGATATAAATTTACACAGGCAAGCATGCAAATGCCGAATCAAAACTACCATCCTTTGGTACCCATCCATAAGCTAACAATTAACTACCAGTGCAGATAACTCACCACCTAAAATAAAGAGATATAACACTATCAGCAGAAACTATAGTGAAAGCTACTATTTTGTGGCTTCAATGAATTTTAGCAAATGCTACCATATTGCTATACAAAGCTGAAGAGGCACCTGGAAGCCAAACATCCTTTCTAAGAAAAACCTGGTCAATCTCATAAAAAGCTGGATCAGAATGCTTGTTGAAGTTGAGGAGAAGCGTCTGATGAGGTGATGGAGGAAAGTTATGTACTGGTGGGGCTTACTGCAAAACCTTCATCTGATGGGAACGTAAAAGGAACTGAGCACATTTCAGATCTTTTTTTTGGGTGACATGCCCTCCTCAGAAAATGAGGACCGCCCCACACCTTAAAAATTTTAATCAGTAGTGGGGTAATTTTGAAGAACTGTGATGGGCATTAACTTTTTTCCCCATGTGATAGACAAGACAATAACTGAATAAAAACTACCCTTCAGCGTTCTCGTAGACAAATCTAAGGTATCAATTACAAAATCTGATCAGAAGTCTGCTCCATGTCTCTCCGTGTGCAGTAAGGTTAAATGTGTACTTTGTATCTCCCCCTGAGAAACTTTCCAAAATCAAAACACAATTACACAGCCCTGAATTCCCATCACATTTTTCACCTGGTTGTTTGCCTGCCCCACAGTTTGAGAACCACCGGCATTGAGACAGTTTGCCACAGGTGTGTCTGTCGGTTTGCCTTAACCACAAAAAAAAAAAAGAAATAAATGGAAAAGTCACTCACCTTGAGCACACTGCTCCAACAGGTACAACTGGCATGAAACCATAAATGCTACTGAACACCCTAAAGGCTCTACGTGGAAAAAACAAGACCTCAAAAGGTTTCATTTAGGAACTAGTATTACTGAAAGCTTTAAATCCAACACCCAGATGCAAAAATAGAATAAAACATTCCTGGACACCTGAGAGTCTGATGCTGTCAGGCATGAGTTTCTATTTTACTCTTTAATTTGTTGTCTCAGCTTGTTTGTAGTAGTCATGGTGCAAAAATGTGTGCTGCACTATGACTGTTTTAAAGCTTAATACCATTGCCATTAACAGAACAGTATGAGGTTTTTTGGTAACATTTGCTTTTCCCAGGTAATTTTTTTTTTTAAAGCATCATATTACTTGCTTTGGACTTGTTGGACCTTCTCCTGGTAACTGTGGGAGTGCTCAGCTGGATTTCCCTGAAATAAAAGGGCACCCAGAGCAACTTCTCTTTGATGCCAGCTACAGTCAAGTTTAATCTTAGCCATCGGGGACTTCCTCTGCTTTGTCAAAGCTTAGCTATGAATGACAAGTCAGTTAAAAGCAGGTGTGCCAATATTAGCAAACATGAATCATGAGGCCGAGCCAGTATAACTACAAATACAGCTTGACAGGTGGCTTATTATCTCTATGACCTGAAGAGGTTTTAAGAAGCCGAACATCTCAAATTCATATGGCCCTTTTCTGCTAAAATATCTAAAAGGGAGTCATTTAAACAGGAAGGAAGAGCTACACTCTGATGCTCATGAATCAGATCAGATGAAGACTCTTAAAAATGATCAATAATAATAGTGGAATTAATCCAACAATGAACAAATGTTTTAACTGCTGCCAAGGATGTGGACTTCATTGAAAAGGGTTGTAAAACACAGAAGAAAGCTTCAAGATGAGACACAATGCTGCTAATCTAAAGCTGAAAAAAGAAGCTGTGTAAAAAGTTTACAGGCCATAAATCACTAGAGCACACCTCTAGCTTTTACAGCTGAGGATGAAGTCATATGGGTAAATATCCATGCAAAATGTGCTGCAAGCAAACCGAAAGCTCAGGTAACTTTGACATTCAGTCAGCTGAAAGTCTAAAAGAGCACATGACAGATATTTACATACGGCATCATACATAAAGGAAGTAAAAGGAATAAATTTGCACAGGAGACCATGTACACTCTGAGTTGAAACTACCTGCAGAGGTTGAAAAGGAGGCTACTCCTAAAGTCACTTTCTCTGCAGATTCGCACTTCTACACAGTGTTGTTGACAGAAATGGAGAAACGTGTGTGCAGGACACAGACGGCAAGTGCACGGTCACCTAGAAGTGTGTTTGTGTGAGGTCATGAGTGTTTTCCTTCTACTCTGATATCCCAAAGTCCAATTACAGCAAGCTGATATTCTGCCCTAGGGAGGAGGACCCTGGTCTTGCTGTGATATTACTAATTAACATCACAGGGGCAGATATAAAAAAAAAAAAAAACGAGAGCAGGATCCTTTGCAGACACACCCTTGCATGTTTGTTTCAGAACTTGGCAGTGTCCGTGTCCGCAGCTGTGCTAGATCAAGCGTTTTCGACCTCCTGACAGCTGCAACGTGACGGCTTTTAAAGACTCAATCTGGACTCTGACACACAGAAGCAACAATAATGAGTGTGAACAGGGCTGATTGGGCTCAACAGGAAACCGATCACCCAGGATAATGAGTTAGTGTCGATTCAGAGGTGGAAGTGGAAAGAGACCTCTGAAACTCTTTGGAAATTATTTTTCCTCAGCGATAGCCACTGACATGTTTCCAATAAGCCAACAGCCACAGACAACAATTTCCACCCTATTTTTCATGAAAAGCTACACCTACAACTGGATGTGTACAAATGTTAGTCATCATTAAGGTCACAACCTGTAGAGAAGAAAGGAGCATCTTAGGATTGGAAAGACAAAAGCCCTGGTGTCTAAGAGAAGAGAGATCACCTCAGATGCTTTCACAAAGAAAGGAAACAGGAAGAAAAGAGACTGTGACAGAGGGGGTGGAACGAAAGCTGTGACAGTAACAGAAACACACAGCCTGATCGCAGCATGACAGGACAATGACTATAAACAAAGATGATACACACACACAGCAAGACAGTCTGCTGCTGCAGGACAGTGGCTGATTCATGGCAAGAAAAGAAGCTGACTGACAGACAGAAACGCACTTGCACACGGCCTTGATGGGGTGCCACGAACTGCTGACAAAAGCCTCCACAAGCGAACACTGTCCTGCTCTGTCTGTGGCTCAGCGTTACTGAGATTACGTCAACATTAAGCAAGCAATCATTTGTTTCTCTGTTTCTTAAACTCGAACGCCAAGAAGACAACTGAAATCATGACGTGATAACTGAATTCAGCTTTAAATATTCTCTCTTTTGCTGCTAACAATTTGGAAGCAAAAAAAAAAAAAAGTCTATTTGTTGCCAACAGTTGGTTACAAAAACACCACAACATCCACAGAATATGTTGTCCTTTTCTCCTAGTGGTCTTCAGTGGAGCCTGGTGGCAGTCCATCAAATGCCCTCTACACTCTGGGGAGGGGGGGTTAACGGTACTCACAACATGGATCTCCTGCTTAACCAGCTCACAGGGCAGCACTATGGTAACAGGAGAATGCTTCCATGACACTATTCTGTTTCTCTCTGTCGCCACAGTTTTTAGATTTATGCAACACAACTTTACGCAAATGGGTCAAGTCCCCCCCGAAGCAACTAAATTTAAACAAAGCTTGCTTTTTTTTTTTTTTTAGAAACTACTAACTCTAGAAAATGAGCATTTGGTATGTGTGCATATAAATAAACTGCTGCACAGTTCTCCATATCATGGCACATATCAACAGAGCTGGTGTCTAACAAAAGATTAAATCTAAGGGGAGAGTGAAGGGAAAGGAAACTCAGACTAAAAAACTGGACAAGTGTCCAGTAGATGGATAGAAATGGGGGGTGGGGGGATGAACAGGCTACAGCATCTGCTGAGTCACAAGCACCTCAGTGAGTCAGCAGCTCCGCAGCCACTGATGTTTTACAGCAGCAGTGTCCAGTCGGCTTTTTTTTTCTGATGTCTGGTGTGTTGATAGCTGTCAGGGGGACCACCTCAAGGGACACAGGATCAAGCACATGTGACACTGAACTTCTAGTTCTGATTTAAACAACAAGACCAGAGTGTGTACCACTGATGTGGGGGGGAAAAAGAAATTACAGGAATGGGAAAGACTTATTTTGTTTGTACCTCAGCTTTGCCTACAATGTACCAAGAATAGCTTTTTGTTTAATTAAAGACCTTCACAGTTTACATTAGAATCAAACAGTTTAGGTAGCACAAGCCATTCATCCTCACCTGTCCTCCTCTCCTTCACCATGATGAGTTCTCAGGCCTGCAGCCACCATGAAGGCACTGGCCTCAGCGGACATCCCCATGTGGGCCAGAGTTCTAGCAGCACTGCCAGCTTCTGCGACGCCGTCTCCACCTGCTGCAGCCCCCAGCCTGGGCAGCCCGAGCAGACCTTGGTGCTGGAGCAGAAGCTTCTGGGCGTCCTCCAGCTGGGACGCTGTTATGGCAGGAACATGGGTGAAGGTTGTGCCTGGCGTGAGGATGGGCTGAAGATCAGCTTGCAGCGCAGTCAGAGGCATGTAGGGGGTCCCGTGGGTGGGTGCTATGGTGATGGTGCCAGCAGAATGGGGTTGGGTTTGTGGCTGTGGACGAATCTGGGGTTGAGGTGGAGCTGGGAGGGTCTGGGGCTGTCCTGCGGCAATGGTTGCTGTAGCAGATGGGGCAACCTGACCATGATGGGGCAGCTGCTGGGTAATGCTTACGGGCTGCTGCACCGTGACCCCTGACAGTGGCGTCACAGAGACTATAGCCGTGGCATGCGGCAGTGGAGGTTGGACTTGTGTCTGGAAAGGTGCGGTGGGCTGAATAAAGTCTGGTTGTCTGACCCCCGTTTGGAGCTGAGGTGCAGGATACCCTCCCTGTGGCTGAGGCTGTAGAGGATCCACAGAATAGGGCTGCTGGGGTTTTACTAGTGGAGGCTGGCTTACACCAGTCTGTGGTGTCACCTGTGGTGATGCAGGAGGGATACTGACAGGAACCGCTGGCTTCCCTACAACAACCTCCTGAGGTGAAACATAGGTTACAGGTGTGGTTTGTGCCAGTCCCAGCAGTGGACTCTGCATGGCTTGTGGACTAGTGAAGTCCTGGCTTGGTGGCTGATAGGGCTGCACGGTGTGAGGGAGCTGTACGGCAGCTACACCTGGACTGATCCCAGCATTACCTGCTTCAGGGTCTGCAACCACCTCTGCACCTTTTGCTGCCTCCGCCATAGGAGGATGAGGAACCTCCTTTTCGTAATACTCTGTGCAAGTCCATCTCCCTTTGCGGAACGGCTCCGAGTTTGTGTCTAGTTTGACCACCCTGAAGCGAGAGCCGGTGGCTGTCTGAGTTTGGGTGTGGTGAGTCTGAGTGCTGGGAGGAGGAGCAGTAGCAGCAGATGGACCAGTTCCTCCACCAACAGGAGCCACCTGCCCACCCATGTTAGTGTTATCAAAACCTGGAGCAGCAGCAACAGCCGACACAGTAGAAATGTTCACACTGCCTTGTACAAGTGGATCAGTGGCTGCCCCACCAACAACAGAGGCTGCAGGCTGGCTTGCCCCCCCTGCAGTTTTAGTGTTATCAAACACTGCTGGTGGCCTCTGAGGCTGGTTAAGACCAACTTTGGAAGCTATAGATGGGCTGGAGCTTGCCAAAGGAGCAATGGGAAGTGTTGGCAGTGATGCTTCACCTCCTCCTAAGCTGTCAGAGTGATGATGGTGGGCCTGGCTGTGCTGCTGAGGGTAGTACTGATGATGCACAGTCCCGTTTACCATAGAGGGGTGATGCTGAGACCCCTGTGGGATAGAATGAGGCTGGAGAGGCTCATTGGGTGACACCAGTCCAGGCGTGTCGACTCCATGGAGGCTGTTCAAAGTCTCATCAGAGGAGCTCCTCTCCGGCACACCCGTATCCGTGGCCTTTGACACGGACACATCTAGCATGTCAGAGGAGGACAGGTCCTCAGTGTGGGACTCATCCATGTCGTCGTAGCTCTCAGTATCATCTGCCAAGCTGTTGTTGCCGCTAACGTTTATCTGAGCAGAAGTGACACTTGTGATCTGGAAGCCGCTTTTCTTCTTCACCTGAGCTCCAGCCACTTGGGACTGAGGCTGATGGTGGAGTCCAGGAGAGGAGGATCCAACCTGGGTTGGATTGTCGTCCACTGCGCTGACACCGGCAGCGGAGGAGGCTGGGGGCGCCCCGCTGCTGCCTCTCCTGTAGTGGTAAGCGGTTTTCCGGCTCCCGGTCCCGGACAGGTCTCCGGGGAAGTCTTGGTGGTGCATTTTTATGCTGAAAGAGTTTCTCGAGGCCAAAAAGCTGCGCTGCCTACTAGCTAGCGCAAATAGCGAGCCATAAGTGAAAAAGTCACGTGATTAACGTGCCTTGAAAAACAAACAAACACACACACACAAGCCAAACGCTCCCAGCTGCAGTCAGGCTAAAACCCAAGCTTGCAGGCGGTGTTCCTCTTCCTAACTCTGCAGGAGCTAAGCTGCATGACAATAAAAACAACACTATAATCGATTACAAAATAAATCAACAGAATGCGAAATCCAGGTAGCCGCTGGCTAGCTAAAGCTGCGCTGGGTCGATTAGATACGCTCCTCTGGAACTTCGTGTATCCTTTCACCCTCCCGATTACGACTGTATTTTTGAGGATATTGCTGCCACTTTAAGCACGGAGAAATAAGGCAAACCGTGAGCAAATTCAGCTGCACTCAACCGCTCCTCAACGCGAATCTGCAAGCCTCTTAGCTGGCCGGTGCGTGTCGCAGGAAATCAGCCGTCGCATCCATTCCTTCTCCCGGACGTCGAGTCTCGTTTTACACCTCAGAGACCAAAAAATGAGTCAGAGACACCTTCTGCTCTTAATGAACGACGGTGTTAAATAATATCCTTCTTTGTAGTGGTAAAAAGTACTCGTTAAGTCCATCTCAGGTTGTCGTATCACGTCCGTGTTTGCTGTCTCATTGCCGGTGAGCAGCGGCAGCAGCTAACGGGCTGTCAGTCTCAGAGGAGGGAGGAGGAACGCAAACATAACCACTGCGCATGCGTATCCGGGTCCATTTCTTCACACTAGTGCAACGTTCATGTTCGATTGTTGGAACGGATTTCCCCAAACACTAGAACACTGTCGCGTAATAGAACGGGTTTTGAGCTTAATAATGAATTTAATTTTTTGATGACCCAACTTCTGGACCATGGGTGTAACAGATTTGGCTTCAGGAATTTCAAAAACAGTAAAAACATCATATGCGACATAGATAGAATATGTTTCACAAATTGACCTGATTGCACATGAAAGGCAGCATCAGCCTAAGTGTTGTGTTTGTTTTTTTCTAGGAAGCCACTGTTTTGAAAGAACTACTAAACTGTTAAAATAAACAGCACTGATTGATGTCTTTAAGCCTGTTTCAAGCATGGGTCTTACCCCTGTTTTTATTTCCTTATTGTGAGTTATTACTTCAAACAATCACATTTATACATATGCAAGAAATTTATGTATTCTTTTTTATGGGCAGGGTTTCAACCCTTTTATTGCTGACAACAGGCCATAACTATAATGCTGACACAAACTAACCACCTCATCAGATAGGATCGCCTTGTTCTGCCTGTTGGGACCTATTCAACCAACGAGGATCCCCTTTTTCAGATATTGTACCTGCCTGCTGTGCCTGCCTTCTAGCAATAGATTCTCATGTTTAACATATTGAATCAGGACTGCAGGTAGAATTGGTGCCATTTAATTAAAAGGAGATAAAAAGAGAAATTAAAGATCTGAGCAGGGCCTGTCAAATCTTTTCCAGGATGTCAGTACTACAGAAATCAAACACGTCATGTACACCTGGAGGGGAGGGTGTGCTCTGGGAAAGTTCCACTGTGAAGTCCGTTTCCAAAGATTGCATAATATTGATGCCGCAGAAAGTAAACAGTGAGATGCAAGTCATGCTTTCTGTAAACGATCAACTGGATCATGAACACCGTTCCTGGACAGCCTCAGGAATTTACACTGTGTTTACATCGGACTGACACAGGCAATTTCAAATAACTAATTGAACTACACAAAACAATCAAGCTCATAAATACAGGGTGCTGTGATTTAACTCTTCAAATCATATTGTAACATAATATGACAAATAACAATCATCTAATGAGCTAACGTTAAAAAAGGTCAAAAGCACCATCCAAACCACAGGTGGTTAGATGAACATTTATATGCTAATTTGTTTTTAAGGTTTATTCGAAATCTTCGCCCATGCAGAAATTATGTGATTGTGAAGCCAGAGTGTCTTCTTATTAACTACTACAGGCTAATGTTTCTTATATTTTTTTGACAAACACGTTTAATAAAATAGCTCTAAAGTAAGTGCCACTGCAGCTTTCTAAACTTAAAGAGCATGAAGCAATGAAAGCATGTTATGACAGAAGTATTAGAGCACACCCTAGGAGAAAAAAATACTCAAGGTGGAATGATTTCAGTATAAAACCACCAACATTTATTTTTTGCACTTTATAAATACCTTTCGTTTTTAGTGCTATTTATAAAGCTGCAATAAAATATCATATAATTCTAATTCTAATTTAGGAAAAGTAAAAAAATTACCCTACCGGTCAACAGTTTTAGAACACCCCAATTTTTCCATTTATATTTTTTGCAGTTCAAGTCCAATAAATAGCTTGAAATGGTACAAAGGTAAGTGGTGAACTGCTTGACGTTAAAAAAAAAAGATAAGGTTACCCAAAACTGAAAAATAATGTAAACTTCAGAATTATGCAAAAAGGCCTTTTCCAGGAAACACAAAATGGGTTAACAGTTTAAAGCTGTTCTGCAGCAATGGAGGTTGATCAAGCCTTGAAAGCTGGTGCTACTAATTCATACAGGTGTTCCAATAAAAGCTGTCCATGCTGAAAGGAACATAAAATAAATACCCTTGGATTAATTGTAAACAAATCCAGTTTTTCCTCATTTTCATCACTTTTACAATATGTCTAGAACCTCCATCAACTTTGGCGTCTTCTCTCCTAATTGGGTTTCAGTAAAAGTACTGTTCAAGATTTATTAGGTTGCATGAGCTTCTCAAGTTCAGTCTTAATAGCAGAGCAGTGCACACACATCAGCACACGGGTATGAGGAGATTCAGCATAGTACTAAATGGTAAATGGCCTGTATTTGTATAGCGCTTTTACTAGTCCCCCCTAGGGACCCCAAAGCGCTTTACACACCCAGTCATCCACCCATTCACACACACATTCACACACTAAATGCTACTGTTCACTGTTCCTTTGGCCACCTGAACATGTCATTGCATCAGGGCAGAAAAACTGATTTTAAACCTGAAAAATAGGGAAGCAACCTGTTGTGGGGAACTTCTACACTGTTGTTTAGCTCTTCTGGACTCACACTGAAAGCAAAATATTAGTCTTAGTCTTCGTTCACAGGATCCCCTAGAACAGTGTTTCTCAAACTTTTCACAATAAGTACCACCTCATAAAATATATGGCTCTTGAAGTCCCACCCTTATGACTGACATTAAAGTACAGTAGTATAGGCCTATTTAACACCACATACAGTTTACACAAGACAATTTTATTTCTTATATGAATGTTCTTTATTGTAACTGTCATAAACAGGATGTGACAAGTGATAAAACATTCACAGCAGGTGGGATATCCAATCTTTAGGTGATAACATGATGAACCCTGCTTCCAGGTCCAAACTACTCTGCATTTATTAAGGCTGTTGTGTTTTTACATGTTTTAATGTTTTTGTTCTATTTAATCTGAACAAGCCCCTAAAAAAGGCGGTGATCACTGTAGGCCTCTCTCGGTTTTCCTCATCACTATTCATTTGAAAGCTCAGTTTTTAAAACTTTTAAAATACAGCCAGCCCATGCAGCAGTATATTAATGACTACATTATATTGCAGTTGTTCTCCTCACTGAAGTTTGATCCGTTTACATCATCCCGACATGCGATTGCCTTTGTCCCTAACCTTCAGGAACCCTCACATTAACTTTGATTTTTATTTCCAGCTTGAGTGAACGCTGGCGCGTCTGGCTGCCGCTACTCACCGGTACATTTTTTGATTATTTGGATTTATTTGGATTAATTGGATTATTTGGATTCAGATTTGAATGAACAGGAACATTTTCACTCAGGACCAGATCGATCTCTGCCAGGGATTGATTTGCAACGCTTGTCCTCAACTTCTGTTATTTCAGCTGAATGTGTTCTTACGTCTTCTTCTCAGTGAGCTGCACTAGCTTAACTGTTTGAGCTATTTTTGCCTACCTGTTCGTTGCTCCGGCCGGCTCGGCTCCTTTTCCTCCACATAATTGAAGATGTGGACCAAGATGTTCCTGAGCTGGTCGACACTATTTTGGATTCTCCTAACGCTCGTCTACCATCCTACGGCTGGACTGCTCCGCTATACAGCCACTGAGCTCCTGCGCCTTCGCGGGCAGCTATCGCTCCCGTCGCCGGCGGAGCTCCACTACCACCCGGGCATCACTTTCCAGCCTCGCCGGAGATACATCCATCGCGGGTCCCGCAGGATTTTCCATAACTCCAATGGAACTAAATCGTTCTGGTCTGCTACTCGCCGCCCTCGCAGGAACCCTGATCGGGCTGTCAACCATCGATCTCTAGCCCACCTGCCCAGGGCGCCCACCGCGATTAGCAAAAAAGAAGATACTCCACTCAACTTCAGTCTTCTAAACATTCGTTCATTGACAAGTAAGGGACCTCTCATCCAAGACCTCCTATCTGACCGTAAGTTTGACTTTTTCTGCTTGACTGAAACCTGGCAACAACCTGATGACTTTTCTCAGCTAAACGAATCTGATCCTCTGGGGTTTGTTTACTTTTCTAAACCCCGCTGCTCAGGTCGTGGGGGTGGTCTCGCGATCCTTTTTCGCCAGCACTTGAAAGTCCTGCCAGTTAACGTTGATACCTTTAGTTCTCTAGAGGTCCTTGCATGTGAGCTGACTGGACCCATTCCCACCATCATAGCTACTGTATACCGTCCCCCCAAACCTAACCCTGTCTTCCTCAGTGACTTTGCTAATCTACTAACCCATCTTTCATCTCTCTCCCCAAATGTGATCTTGGTGGGAGATTTCAACATTCACATGGACAATAATGACCTTCTGCTCACCAGAGACTTTTCCTCCTGTCTCGAAGGCTCTGAATTTAAACAATTTATCGACTTTCCCACTCACTCTAAAGGACACACCCTGGACTTTGTCTGCTGTTCTGGTCGTACTCCCTCGAATCTTTCTGCTACTGAAATCCCCATAACTGACCACTTCCTCCTTTCATTTAACCTCACTCTCTGCTGCTCTTCTACCAAGCCAACCCGTCTCATCTCGTTCCGCAACATCAAGAACATCGATATGGACATTCTCACTACCAGTTTGGACAATGTTCAGATTTCGGACTTCTATTCTACTCCTGATTTGTTGTTATATTATAATAATTGTCTACGCACTGTCCTTGATTCTCTGGCTCCTGTAAAAACCCACTCTGTTTCCTTTGCTCGCTCTGCTCCCTGGTTTACCTCTGACCTCCGAGCTCTGAAGGCCAAAGCTCGGCAGCTAGAGCGTAAATATAAGAAATCTGGTTTAACTGTTGATTCAGAAATCTATAAATACCACGTACTTCAGTATAAAGACTCCATCAACAAGGCCAAACAAAGCTTCTACTCTGGTATTATCAGTTCTTATGAGGGTAATGCAAGGACTCTGTTTTCAGTTCTCAACAAACTAATTCAACCCCCCGACGCTTTACCACCGCACTTCTATTCCTCTGAAACCTGCAACTCCTTGATCCTGTTCTGGACTACGAAAATCAATAACATCCACCAGCAACTCAGATCAAATGTTGTGTCTACGCCCTCTCCAGAACCTTTTCTCCTTTTTGAGCCGTTTTCCACTTTTCATCTTCCTGATTTATCTGATATTTCCGAGTTAATATGTAAATCAAAGCCTGCCACATGTCATCTTGACCCCATGCCCACGGGACTTGTGAAATCCTGCCTCTCTTCTTTACTCCCACTCATTTCTGCTATCATTCACTCTTCTCTCACCACCGGTATTGTTCCCTCCTTATTGAAGACTGCTCTAGTCACTCCTATACTGAAAAAACCTTTTTTAGATCCTAACAACTTTAACAACCTCCGTCCGATTTCCAATCTACCCTTCATTTCTAAGATACTCGAAGAAGTGGTTGCAGCTCAACTTCATTTACACCTGGTTAATAATAACATCTATGAGAGATTTCAATCTGGTTTTCGCTCATGTCACAGTACCGAAACTGCTCTACTTAAAGTCACTAACGATCTTCTAATCGGAGCTGACTCTGGTCTTCTCACCATTCTCGTCCTTTTAGATCTGAGCTCAGCCTTTGACACCATTTCTCACTCTGTCCTTCTAAGCAGACTTTCCTCTCTCGGCATCTCTGACACACCCCTCGCCTGGTTTCAATCATATCTCCTCGACCGTTCCCAGTTTATTCAACTAAGATCATTCCACTCTCGTCTATTCCCCGTCACCTCTGGTGTTCCCCCAGGCTCAGTTTTAGGCCCTCTTCTCTTTATAATATACATCCTCCCTCTAGGTACCATCTTCCGCAAATTTGATCTTCAGTTTCACTGTTTTGCTGATGACACCTAGTTATATCTCTCTTGCAAACCTGATTCCTCCCTCCCACCTTCTTCCCTTACAGAATGTCTATCCGAGTTAAAATCCTGGTTTACCTCTAATTTTCTAAAGCTCAATGAGGATAAAACTGAGATCCTCCTTATTGGCACCAAATCCAACCTTTTGAAGGCAAACCATTTCTCACTCACCATCGATAACTCCACAGTTTTCCCCTCTCCTCAGGTTAAGAGCCTTGGTGTCATCCTAGACAGTTCACTTTCCTATAAATCTCACATCAATAATCTCACCCGTTCTGCCTACTTCCATCTACGTAACATTAACAGATTGCTTCCTTCTCTTTCCACCCAGTCTACGTCCATTCTTGTACATAGTCTTGTTACCTTCCGTATTGACTACTGCAATTCTCTTTTGCATGGTCTCCCCCAAAAATCCCTCCATAAGCTTCAACTGGTTCAGAACTCTGCTGCTCGCATTATCACCAGAATCCCCTCTTACCAGCACATCACCCCTGTTCTTCAGGAACTTCACTGGCTCCCTGTGAAATTCCGGATAATTTTCAAACTTCTTCTGCTCACCTTCAAGGCCATTCATAACCTCGCTCCTTCTTACCTTTCTGACCTGTTAACCACCACTTGTTCTGCCCATTCACTTCGTTCTTCTTCTTCTATCCAGCTTACTGTACCTTCCTTTCGCCTCACCACCATGGGAAGCAGAGCTTTCAGCTGCTCTGCTCCCAGGCTGTGGAACTCTCTGCCCCCAGAAATAAGAAATATTGGTTCTCTCCCCCAGTTTAAATCCCAACTCAAAACTCATCTGTTCAAATCTGCATATTCACTGTGAATCCACTGTTTGTTCATTTTATCTTGTGCTTTTATTTTATTGTTCTTATTCTGCCATTGTTTTACTAAGTGTTTTATCTTATTGTAAAGTGGCCTTGGGTGACTTGAAAGGCGCTCATAAATAAAATTTATTATTATTATTATTATTATTATTTTATTGAGAGAAAAAGGTTAGCGTTCACTCTCCAGCTTCACTGTGTTTATGTTATGCTAACCATAGCTGTGTAGCTAGCCACCACACAGAACATCATTAAATATACCAGCTAGCCCAACTTCAGACAGTAACCCTACAAAAGCTACTGCTGAGCTTTAGTTTTCTGTCTTCATTTATATCAGAAGTGATAGCAGAGCTGTACATTTTAATCTTTGCTGTGGTGGTTAAGCTGCTGGATTTTTGGCTTCACTACCCTCCTTTATAGCTCATGTATGTCGAAGCTCGGTTTGCTCTTCGTGGCGTTTCAGCACACGAGCCGAAATGTGGTGGCCTTGCTGGATCTGCTGTCCACCCGCCATGTGATGACCCGCCTCCAGGATCCCCCCAGCCAAGGGAAATACACCGCTCTCAAAACACCGCTGCTGCAGCGGTACTCCCTCTCTCACATAAAGTGGGTCATGAAACTCCTCTCTCTCTCAGGCATGGGTGATGGTACCGCTCTCGAGCCCATGGAGAGCATGCTGTCCTTCCTAGGAATGGATGACAGTCGATTCCTCTTCACTCATGTCTTCCTCCAACAGTTGCCAGTGCGAGGTCGCCTCACCAACTCAATGCTGCTGGCCGCAAAGGATTACCGCCCTCTTGCAGAACAGCTGCTTGTTTCACTTAAACAAGCAGCTGTTTTTTATGTGCATTAAAGTTATATAAAAATTCAACAGTGCAAATGCAAGGACATATCCTCAGCATAACCATGTATAATATCCACAAAACGTAAAAAGAGGTTATACACACACAATATGGTAATATTATGTTGAAGCACAGTACATATCACTCCGCAAGGCTCCTGCCTACGATAGCCGTAATGCTCCGACAAATTATATTCACATAGAGTTCAATTTCTTTCTTAAAAAGTGAGGTTTCTTGCTCGAGAACTTACATTTATGGATATGATATTTGGCAAGGAGTAAAATCAGATTAATGAGGTAAAGAGCATTTGAGTCTTTCCAACTAAAGTCAGTATAACCAAATAACACATTTTGGTAAAAAAGCACAAAATTTGATAATATGTTCTTAGAGATAAAACTAGCGATGTCTTTCCACAAAATCTGTGTAAAGGCACAAGACCAGAATAGGTGCGAGCAGGTCTCCGAGATGATCTTACAGAAGGACCAAAAAGTATCTATATCCCTCTTACATTTTTGAAGTAATCATTTAACAGGGTAGAATCTATGAATTAGTTTAAATGAAATTTCCTTCACTTTGTTAGTAAGGAGGAATTTTTGTGGCAAAGACCAAACGTTTTTCCAGTCAGTGTCCTTGACAAAATTAGACCAGAAAGAAATGGAAGGAGGAATAGAGATATGTGACTCTTGGAAAAGAGACTTAATCTTTGCATTCACACCTTTACAAGAGGAGAAACAAATCTGACCTAAAGGAGTGCCTCTCAAGATAGGGCGGGACATGAACAGGTGTGGGGAGGCAGTGGTATTTCTAAACGACATGGACAGACCAGGTGGTATGGCATCAAAAACAATACAAAACTCCTTTGGGGATACTGGGATGTTATATCTGGATAGGAACTCTGAGTAATTGTATAATAAGCCTGCGTTATTGAATAGTTGACCTACCAGAAGTATACCATTATTAAACCAGTTTTCAAAGAACAGCGACTTGTTCTTGTAAAGAATGTTACAGTTGTTCCAAATATAATATCTTTGTGGAGAAAAGTTATGTTTATAGATCAAGGACCATGCCAAAAAAGCTTGTTGATGAAAGTTTGAGAGTTTAATTGGGATTTTCTGAATATTGTAGTTGCAGAGAAGAATAAAGTCCAAGCCACCCAAATGTGAAAAGATATGATGAGAGAGTTAAGGGTTTTTGAGATATTTTTTAATCCAATTTATTTTGAAAGTATAATTTAGGGAGCTGAAATCTATAAAATTTAAGCCACCATTGTTGTAATTGTTCATAACTACGGATTTGCAAATGTAGTGAATTTTGTTTTTCCATAGAAAATTACATAACAATTTATCAACAGATTTGCATGTAGAGTTATCGACATGTAAAGATTGAGCAGCATAGGTCAGGCGAGACAAACCCTCAGCCTTGGTGAGCAGCGTTCTACCCTTTAGGGACAAATCTTTTTGCAACCAATTGTTGAGGACATTTGAGTTTTATTGATGATAGGGTTAAAGTTTAGAGCGTTCCTAGAATTCTTATCCTTGGTAATAAGGATTCCCGAATATGTTACACAACTTTTCACTGGAATACCGTAAACACAGGACACAGTACACTTGTTCACTGGTAGCAGTTCACACTTATTGAGGTTAAGGGAGAGGCCAGATGCTCTGGAGAAAGTCTGTGAGTCTGTGTGAGGTTTTTAAGATAAAATTTGATATTAATTTTGTAAATTTGTATTTGGACCTGGTTGCTGGCTCGGTCTGGGGAGGGGACACAAAGCTCTTACAAGCGCTATTAGCGGCCAGCAAAAAATCAATAACCAGAAAGTGGCTAAATCCAACTCCGCCAACACTTGAGGATTGGTTTAATGTGGTTTTTGAAATATTTAAAATGGAAAAATTTACATTCTCCTGAAAAATTTGAAAAGACAAATTCTACAAAATATGGAATAAATGGATTAGCTTTGTGTGTCGTCGTCCCCCCCCCCCCCCCCCCTGAATTTGGGTAAGAGCAGCCCTGACTTGGTGTATCTCCAATGTATTGTACAATGTCAGGTCGACCCTCTACTTATAATATGTATTGAATGTACTTTATGTAAATAAGTTGAACATGCTGCATTATGTATACACTGTCAAGCCACCGAGTTCACTTTTGTTATTTGAATGTAAAACGAAAGGACTAAGAAAAAGTCTTTTTTTTTTTGACTAAATAATATCTATGCACTTTATTGTAACAAGTCCTTTTTCAATAAAAATATAATATATAAAAACAAAACAAAACATCAGGACCTGGGGATTTATTACATTTTAGCTGACTTGCTGCATCTGAAACTTCTTTCAAAGAGACTGGTCTGTTACAGAAATCACTGTCCTCTTTGGACAGCTGGTTCACATTAGGGATGGAGTCAAAGAACTGAGAAGCCGACTTCTGACAAATGTGTAGAGATTACTGTAAAACTTTGAGCAGAAGTTGGCTATTTTCTTTGGCTCATCGGTGATTGAGCCATCAAATTTTAAATACTGAAGTGAACTGTTTTGACTGCTGCCTTCTTCAAGCCATCGCTTAGAGGCTTAGAGGCCTTGGTACCCTGTGAACCATGGGAGGGGGGACTGCAAACCTAACTTCACTTAACTTTAGGAACTTTAACATGGGATGGAACAAAGTACAGTTCTGAGAACAGATGGGCACAGAACAGTGCATTAAAATGAAAATAATTCTCTCTAAATTTTACCAGTAAGAGATAAAAAGGGTCAAAAAGAGAGTCAGAGTAAAATAGTTCTGAAGGTGATACGCATATTAAGGTGCATCTGGAGTGCATAAGAGGAACATAACTAGTGTCTACAGCCACAGTATCTTTCTTCTCTCTCTCAGCATAAATTCATTCATGAGGGGGAAATTACAGTGAGAACATGTGGAGGCTGTTAGAGGGATAACATAGTGAGTTCAGTGCATTGATGTGACATTGTCCTGAAGGATTTAGTTATTCTTTATGGTTAAAGAAATTGCAATAATTTATTCATATTTATTATAAATAATCCTAATTATACATCTTGCTTCCATGTTTGTATCCTGTGTCACTAAAAATACATTTTATTTTAGTTTTATACATTGATTAATGACCTGCAGAATCTCCTTATCATATTAAGTGATTCATAATTGTCACTTTATGCTTTCTCCATCTCTAAAGTGATGACATCCTTGCATTACATACTTTAGGTTCATTTTCTGCAGGCAGGTTTCTGAGAGATAACAGGCAGATGTAGAATATAATATGCAGCATTCTATAGATGGATGCATAAAAAATGAAAAATTATATGTATGTGCTAACTTTCTAAACACTTTGTTACATTTATGATAAAGTAGATAAAACACATTTATGTCTGCCTTGGCTCATAGTTCTTGTCTTTAAATGAACTTTGTGTGTGTTTCAGGTCCTGCACTCTTAAAGACTGACTGAACCAGCATTGCAGTCATGGGTCACTGCGCATCACAGGGAAGGTTGAAGCCGCCCACTGCACCTGTAAGGCTGGAGTCGTGGAGACCTGTCCCTGCTCTTCTGTTTAAAGTAGAAGCAGCAGTGCGGATCCGTGGCACAAGGACTGTTACAGATAAACCTGCATACTGGGTTTTGCTGGGTAATATGACCAAGATACAGCCAGAGGTTGGCCATAAGATAGACTTCTCCTCTTCAGCTGCCCAAAAAAAGGCTCTCAATCAAAACATAAACAGACCATCTGTATTGAAAGGTCAAAGTAGCCGTCCTCAAAAAAGAAAAATCCCACCTGCTACTGTGGAGGAGTTGTCACTGCTATTGGATACTTTGCTGGCACACAGTAAAGCTGTGGGTTGTGGGAATGACCCATAATGTTTTATCTAGGGGTCTAGATTTATGCCTGAAGTGCACTGCCATGTAAATAATTTGCATTTACTGAATATGTACTGAGTGAGTCCCACTCTGTTCAAAAATTGAATAAAGAAACAAACTAATTTTTGCCTCTTTTTTTTAAAAATTAAAACCACTTTATAGAACATCACATCAGTTACAATGTAGGATCCATGTCATTTATAGTTTACAAATGACAAAATGTTTACACAAAATCATGACAGTGTTTACATGATATCACCGACTACTAACATTACTTTATTTACTGTATCTTTTGAAAAAAATACCGCTATTTATACAGCACAAGACTAAAGAATATTTAACAGGAGCAAGTTTCATTTTCCCCTGGTTTTACTACCACACTGTTCACCAAACCTTCGCCATCTTATCCAGAAGGGTCACCTCTTCACCCTCACATGGAAGAAGTAATCTGATTGGCATGGTGGTATGTTTGAAGCAGGTCCCTTGTGTAGCGCTGGAACCCAGTCACGATGTGTTTCATCCATTTCATAGGCTGGTTTGCTGCAATAATGCCAAATAATTAGCAAGTCTATAAATAGAAGGTAGTTCTGCAAAATCACTCAGTAGGATGTTTGTTCTAATTTGCTATGACCTCAGAGCGCATCGAAAATAAAACTAACAGGCTATAAAGAGTGATATAAACATATTTAGCAGTTACCGGAATGAAAATGTCTGGAGCACCAACAGATATTTGGAGATGGAAGGGAACTGGATATCAGCTCGTCTCACAGCTGTTATCCAGGCTAGACACCTTCGTATGGTAACATCCGATACACGAGCTCCCTCATGTTGCTTCTAGGTGGGGAAAGAATGAAAAGATAAACCATTTTCAAGCTTATTCTCTTGCCGGTCGTGCAATCAAACATTGCAGCTGACCACACAGCAAATACGAACCATGGCTGTTGTGTGTGCCTTCGCTCCCTTTTCGCTTGCACTTTGTTTTGACCCCGAAAATGGCGGATCAGGCCAAAATCCTTTCTATGCCCACCCCCGTGATATCACGCTCCAAAGCCCTATAACATCTCTAATTTGATATATTTTGTCATATTTTCACAGAATGTTATTCCACGGTTTTCTAATGGGTATTTATGAAGACAGTTTTGTGTGACTGGTAAACTTACCTTTGTATGGACAACGGTCTTATGTTCTACTCTGAACATCTCAAGGTCCTGTACCCATGCGTCAGTAAACTGGACCTGGGCTTGTCGCAGGGATCTGAAGTTACTAAACCCTTCATGAGTGTATGTACTCAAACTTAGGACCATATAATTATAAATATGAGCATGATTTAAGTTGGGCAGCGCGCTAACGTCTTTAGTCCACTCTGTATGCTCGTATGGGTCTAACCCTTTCACTCCTTTGATTTTTTTTCCTCATACCTTTTCTTTTTGCCTTTTCGTCAAGTCTGTCTTTATACGGACCTGCCGTGTTCTCCCTCATTTTGTACATAACTGTTTTTGGGGCAAATAAAATGCAAGTAGGTATTAAAACCTCAGAATGACTGGTTACCGGTGCTGGAAATGACCGCGGTAAAGTGAGCCGTCATTTGTGAGCCGCGGTCAAGCCAGCCGCCTCTTATCCGCCGAATAAATTTCCTTGCGCTTTTACACCAGTCTTTACCGTAGCGCCTTTTCGCTTTATATCCTGATTGAAAGCCTATACTCGCGCACACGTGCGCGCGCGCGAACAGTCAAACGCACACGCGCGCACACAAATTACAATGGAACAGCCCAATACAGTCAATACAATTATGTCTATTTCAAAAATTCATTAAAAATCATCCTGAGTAGTTGAGGTACAACTTTCAACACATCCCTCTTCTAGGACACCTACTCTACCTGTGTGCCAAGTTTCATCCAGATTTACTGTAAAATTCCTCAAACATTAAAGGACATTTATATGCAATTCAATACAGCCAATACACTACAATTATGGAAATTTCAGAAATTCATTAAAAATCATCCTGAGTAGTTGAGGTCCAACTTTCAACACATCCCTCCTCCGGGACACCTACTCTACCTGTGTGCCAAGTTTCATCCAGATTTACTGTAAAATTCCTCAGAAATTAAAGGACATTTTTATTCCACGCAATACAGCCAATACAATAGAATTATGTCAATTTTCAAAAATTCATTAAAAATCATCCTGAGTAGTTGAGGTCCAACTTTCAACACATCCCTCCTCTGGGACACCTACTCTACCTGTGTGCCAAGTTTCAGCCAGATTCACTGTACAATTCCTCAGAAATTAATGGAAACTCCTATTCAATCCAATACAGTCAATACACTACAATTATGTCAATTTTCAAAAATTCATTAAAAATCAACCATAGTAGTTGAGGTCCAACTTTCAGCACATTCCTTCTCTGGGACACCTACTGTACCTGTGTGCCAAGTTTCATCCAGATTTACTGTAAAATTCCTCAGAAATTGATGGAAACTTCTATTCAATCCAATACAGTCAATACACTACAATTATGTCAATTTTCAAAAATTCATTAAAAATCAACCATAGTAGTTGAGGTCCAACTTTCAGCACATTCCTTCTCTGGGACACCTACTGTACCTGTGTGCCAAGTTTCATCCAGATTTACTGTAAAATTCCTCAGAAATTGATGGAAACTTCTATTCAATCCAATACAGTCAATACACTACAATTATGTCAATTTTCAAAAATTCATTAAAAATCATCCTAAGTAGTTGAGGTACAACTTTCAACACATTCCTCCTCAGGGACACCTACTGTACCTGTGTGCCAAGTTTCAGCCAGATTTACTGTAAAATTCCTCAGAAATTAAAGGACATTTTTATTCCACGCAATACAGCCAATACAATAGAATTATGTCAATTTTCAAAAATTCATTAAAAATCATCCTGAGTAGTTGAGGTACAACTTTCAACACATTCCTCCTCAGGGACACCTACTGTACCTGTGTGCCAAGTTTCAGCCAGATTTACTGTAAAATTCCTCAGAAATTAAAGGACATTTTTATTCCACGCAATACAGCCAATACAATAGAATTATGTCAATTTTCAGAAATTCATTAAAAATCATCCTGAGTAGTTGAGGCCCAACTTTCAACACATTCCTCCTCTGGGACACCTACTCTACCTGTGTGCCAAGTTTCATCCAGATTTACTGGAAAATTCCAAAAAAAATTAAAGGACATTTAAATGAAATTCAATACAGCCAATACACTACAATTATGGAAATTACAAAAATTCATTAAAAATCATCCATAATAGTTGATGTCCAACTTTCAACACTTTCTTACTCTGGGCGTCCTACCGTACCTCTGGGCCAAGTTACATCTCAATTCACTGTAATCTTTATCAAAAATTGAAAGAACAATTATATGTCAATGCTGGATGTGTGTCCTTTCAAAGTGACACTAAATAACAGAACTCAGGCACATCAGGGAATAATCCAAAAGGCGGATTTATTAAACAAAAACAACATACAAAATATCTCTAACCCATACTACATAACCTAAAAAGAAACAAAGGGACACTTAGAAGCACAAGCAAACAATACTGAAAGGGCAAGAGACACAGTCCAAACATAATCCACAACTAAAACGCCAAAAGAACAAGTCATCCCACATAGCAGACGGGTCTTGCCTGGATCTGGTGTCAAGCCGGCACTGCTGGCTGACTTCTGGCATGGTAAGATGGCACTGTTTATGTGATGGCATGCCACATTTGGCCTGATTGGGTGAATGTGACATGTTGTATAGAGCACTTTGAGTAATATGGGTAAGTAAAAAAGCGCTGTATAAGAATCAGTCCATTCACTGTCTGAACAGTTTCGTCATGTTACTTTTGCACTATTATGTTCAAGCACATGTTGTTATTACATGGCTTACATGGCTAAGGTACACATTAGGCTGACATCTGGGGCCAGAGCTGAAACTGTTCTGGGCCAGCACAGGGCCAGCAGTGTGTCTGCAACTGGCCTTGTGCTGGCTCATGTGTGGGCCACCTCTGGTAAACCAGATCTGGGCCACCATAGGGCCGTCATTCTTTGCGGTACGCAGGCCATGTGTAAGCACATTGTGTGGGACAGATCCAGGCCATACCAATTTTGCTATGTGGGAGGAATTATGTAAAAATAGAAACATCATAAAAATGAAAATGAACATAAAGTAAAATGTACTGAAAAGAACATCAGTATGGCCATCATTATTTGCTTGGAAAGTCTAAAGTTCCATGGCTTTGAACAACCAGAGAACGCAATGCCCAGCTTAGAGTGACTAAAAGTAACTTCTTTTAACATTCTGTCATTCTGCTTCTATATCAAAAATCCACTAAAAATAGTCATTTGAAAAAAAATATTCGCCACTTTTCATCAGTTTGGGTTCCTCTGTTTATAGCAATTTTTAGAAAAGAACCCAATACCTTTGTCACTATACAGTTGTACAGTGAGATACAGAGCATCTCCTACTCATTGCAAACATGCTGGGAGGGTGGCTCTATCCGCCTTAGTGCAGCTGCTGTACCATACTGTGATGCAGTAAGTTAGTAGGCTCTCAATGGGCGAGTGGTGGAAGGGTGAGCTGTAGTCCACAAAGAGCATTCTGGCGTTGCTCTGCCGCTGTTCTAGGTGACTCAGCACCGAGTGGAGGGTGATGGCATCTTCTGTGAATCTGTTTGCACGGTATGCAAACTGGTGGGGGTCGAATTCTGGGGGGAGGTAATCCTTGGTGTGCTGAAGGACTAGTCTCTCAAAGCATTTCATGATTACCGGTGTGAGGGCCACAGGGCAATAATAGTTCAGGCTGGTGATGGGAGACTTCTTTGGCACTGGGATGATTGTGGCTGATTTTAGACAGGATGGGATGGCTGCTTCATCCAGTGAGAGGTTGAAGATTCTGGTGGAGATGAGGGTGAGCTGGTGGGCACATGGTCTTAGCACTTTACCACGTATTCCGTCTGGACCGGCCGCCTTCCTGGGGTTCACTGCTAGGAAAACACATCTGACATCGTGCTCCGTTACAGTGAATGGAGCGGTGCAGGAACCAGGTGAGGATGAGGATGGGAGCAGGGCTGAGGCAGATGAAGGGCGAAGAAGCTGTTTATTTCCTCTGCTAGCTGCACACTCAGGTTTTCTGTTTTCACAGTTCTGCCTCTGTGGTTTATGATGTCTATTATTCCATGCCACACCTCTCGTGTGTTGTTGCTGGACAGGTGGGACCCCTTTTCAGGTCAGCTCGAGCAGACCTGTACAGAGCTCTGTCAACAGACCTACAGGGAGTGCAGAATTATTAGGCAAGTTGTATTTTTGAGGAATAATTTTATTATTGAACAACAACCATGTTCTCAATGAACCCAAACAACTCATTAATATCAAAGCTGAATGTTTTTGGAAGTAGTTTTTAGTTTTAGCTATTTTAGGGGGATATCTGTGTGTGCAGGTGACTATTACTGTGCATAATTATTAGGCAACTTAACAAAAAACAAATATATACCCATTTCAATTATTTATTTTTACCAGTGAAACCAATATAACATCTCCACATTCACAAATATACATTTCTGACATTCAAAAACAAAAACAAATCAGCGACCAATATAGCCACCTTTCTTTGCAAGGACACTCAAAAGCCTGCCATCCATGGATTCTGTCAGTGTTTTGATCTGTTCACCATCAACATTGCGTGCAGCAGCAACCACAGCCTCCCAGACACTGTTCAGAGAGGTGTACTGTTTTCCCTCCTTGTAAATCTCACATTTGATGATGGACCACAGGTTCTCAATGGGGTTCAGATCAGGTGAACAAGGAGGCCATGTCATTAGTTTTTCTTCTTTTATACCCTTTCTTGCCAGCCACGCTGTGGAGTACTTGGACGCGTGTGATGGAGCATTGTCCTGCATGAAAATCATGTTTTTCTTGAAGGATGCAGACTTCTTCCTGTACCACTGCTTGAAGAAGGTGTCTTCCAGGAACTGGCAGTAGGACTGGGAGTTGAGCTTGACTCCATCCTCAACCCGAAAAGGCCCCACAAGCTCATCTTTGATGATACCAGCCCAAACCAGTACTCCACCTCCACCTTGCTGGCGTCTGAGTCGGACTGGAGCTCTCTGCCCTTTACCAATCCAGCCACAGGCCAATCCATCTGGCCCATCAAGACTCACTCTCATTTCATCAGTCCATAAAACCTTAGAAAAACCAGTCTTGAGATATTTCTTGGCCCAGTTTTGACGTTTCAGCTTGTGTGTCTTGTTCAGTGGTGGTCGTCTTTCAGCCTTTCTTACCTTGGCCATGTCTCTGAGTATTGCACACCTTGTGCTCTTGGGCACTCCAGTGATGTTGCAGCTCTGAAATATGGCCAAACTGGTGGCAAGTGGCATCTTGGCAGCTGCACGCTTGACTTTTCTCAGTTCATGGGCAGTTATTTTGCGCCTTGGTTTTTCCACACGCTTCTTGCGACCCTGTTGACTATTTTGAATGAAACGCTTGATTGTTCGATGATCATGCTTCAGAAGCTTTGCAATTTTGAGAAAGCTGCATCCCTCTGCAAGATATCTCACTATTTTTGACTTTTCTGAGCCTGTCAAGTCCTTCTTTTGACCCATTTTGCCAAAGGAAAGGAAGTTGCCTAATAATTATGCACACCTGATATAGGGTGTTGATGTCATTAGACCACACCCCTTCTCATTACAGAGATGCACATCACCTAATATGCTTAATTGGTAGTAGGCTTTCGAGCCTTTACAGCTTGGAGTAAGACAACATGCATGAAGAGGATGATGTGGACAAAATACTCATTTGCCTAATAATTCTGCACTCCCTGTAAAGTCAGCATTGTGGGGTTTGAGGAGTGTGCAGATGTCGCTGGTCATCCAGGGTTTTTGGTTTGGGAAAACCCGAATGCTTTTGTCCACAGTCACATTTGCAATACAGAACTTGATATAGTCCAGTACTGATCCTGTGAAAGTTTCTAATGCAATATATTATACTTTACCAATGTAACGCTGCATGCCAAATCAATTTTGAAAATATCTGTGAATTTTGTATTGAAAAATGCAGGTATCTTTCAGATTTATTTTTATGTTATCAAAAATGTATTAAAAGTATAAGCATGAAAAATTACAAGAGTGCAATAAAAAATATAACCAAACAAGCTTAATTTACAGTTTGAAATACAGAAGATAATGAAAATATATAAATAACTACCTATTAATCCCCATATCCAAGTATCAAGATGTGTAAAAACAAATTACATTCTTTCCTCAGTTTCTATTAATAAGACTTAAATTTACATGAAATTATTCAAAATTATATAGATTATTCATATATACAACACTAGTAGGTTTTAGATGAAGTGTCTTGCCCAAGGACACAACGACCGAGACTGTGGGAGCCGGGGCTCAAACCGGCAACCTTCCAATTACAAGACGAACTGCCAACTCTCACTATGCAATGTACTGTTTAAAAGAAAAAACCTTTTTTTGCCTTGACAACATACATTCATCTTCATTTCAAAAAAGTAGTTATTTTTCACACAGAGAGCAATACCATTCTCCAGCCTCTGCTGTCCAAAACTACTCTGTATTCATCTGGAGGCACTGTGTGTGAAACCACTTTAAATAGCTCTCATGCAGGAACAAAGCAATTGTATAAAATGAAGTCAGGGATTGGAGCTATAAATAGATTAATATAGATATATGAAAATAAACTTATATATAGACATAGGAGCACAAGTTTTAACATTAATGTTTCTGGGATATAATAAACAATATAAGCATACAGGTGTCTAAGCAAACATTGTGGCATACAAAGTGAGAGTGCAGTGAGTCATGTTTATTCCTGTTCAATATGTGTCTGACACAAGTGGATGAATTAAAAAGTCTGACAGCAGCAGCAACAACAGGCAATGCCTTCCTAATGACTTTCTATCTGTTTACATCTTTTTCTTTAATGCCTGTATCCCAGCTTGAAGAGTCTTGGACCCTTTTTCTAGTCAGTGGGTGTGTGGACAAAGAACTCTGGCTTGTCACCCAGTTGGATTTCCTGGTATTTGTAAGATGGCACTATCTACAAATCAGGACACATTAACTATGATATTAAAAAATGACATGATGACATAGTTCTTGGTCAGTTTACCAAGCATTTCTCAGTTTTGTTCTTTATAGTTATGTTCATCATATCATTGCTTGTGAGTCCTGGATTATTTGATGATATGTTTACATTATGTATTCTTTTGTTTTCAGTTCCATATTTATTTTAAGTGTAGTTCTTCTTCAGCGTTCGACAAGTGGATGGAACACTTGTGAAAACACTCTAGTGTTAAAGCCAGTCTTGTCTTCATGTCTGTTTATGCTTTTGTCTGTGTCAAGCTCGTGTGTCTTAGTCTGTGTTTTAGTTTGGTGGCCTCTTGTCTCTTTCTTGTGTTGAGTCTTACTTCCACTGTCTTCTTATTCCCTAACCCTAACCCATCCATAGGGGAGGATCGCCTGCCACGTGTGAGTCCAATGCAAAGACATTCCTAACCCTACCTGGACAAAGTGTCCTAGAAGAAATAACAGGTAGGAGTCATTTGGGAGCCAACGTGTGGTGTCCCGCAATTCTGACCTGAGAAAAGAAAGAGGAATTGTGGTGAAAGTTGGATGAAGTGGCACACATCCATAGGGGAGGATCGCCTGCCACGTGTGAGTCTTGAAATCAAACAGATGGGAAGGCTTTCCACGGTCAATGGCAGAATGATTTGGATTGATCCCTGTTCTAGATCTCGCATCGGAGGAGGCTGAAAATCCACTACAAAGGAGTGGTTCTAAGGCTCCAGCGTCCTCGAAATGGGTAGAAGAGGTACAAAATGGATGGACCAACTCTGTACCAAAACACCTGCCTCGTGTGAGGCTCGAACTCACGACCTTCAGATTATGAGACTGACGCACTGCCTACTGCGCCAACGAGGCTGACAGGGGACCAGAAAATGGACGATTTCTCGAAGCTGCACAGAAATGAAATTCAGCTTGGACAAACAAAGGTGAGTCCCCAGGTATTTAAGCCCTGAACGGGTTTTGGAGGTGAAGAGTGCCACAGGAGATCCTAAAAACGGTGTTTTGACCCAGCTCCGGCTTACCTGAAAGGGACAAGTGGTAGACAATGGATGGGTTGCCTTTGCCACGTACTGTGTATCAAGCGAGGCTCAAGACACCATCTTCCCCCAAAACGGACCATTCTTCTTTTGTCTCGTAGTACCGTCTTAAGTTAAATTCCTTAATTACAGCCACATTAGCTCCACTAATAAGACACACGGGTTTACCAGCAATGTCTGTAAACATATATTCAGTCACCCACTGGCGCTGGCAGGCGACAATTCTAAGTTTGCCAATTGTGACGCCACTGTCCAAAGTCTCCTCTCAACAACATCTTGACTTAATGCAGATACGATGTCCAACCCAAGTTTGGTTTGCACAGGCTTCTTGTTCCAAATCTTGATGCCGTCTGGCCGTGACCGAGAACAAACTTAATGCCCCCCAAGACCCCACGCATAAAGGAACCGTGCATTGGCCGGGAATCGAACCCAGGTCTCCCGCGTGGCAGGCGAGAATTCTACCACTGAACCACCAATGCTCACACAGGTGGCAGTTTACTCAACGAATTCGCGCCATTGCCCAAGCGCTCCTCTCGAGGCGCAGCGGAAAATGTAGCCCGATACACCCACGCGTCACTCATCAAGACACCTCTGTGGCAGCTCCCTGATGGTCTAGTGGTCAGGATTCGGCGCTCTCACCGCCGCGGCCCGGGTTCGATTCCCGGTCAGGGAAACTGTGTTTTGACCCCCCTCCGCCTTACCCGAAAGGGACAAGCGGTAGACAATGGATGGGTTGCCTTTGCCACGTACTGTGTATCAAGAGAGCCTCAAGGCACCATCTCCCCCCAAAACGGACCATTCCTTGAAGCCGTCAACAAATGAAGCAGAGTTGCCAGTTCTTCAAGCCCAGGATGAGCTGCCATCTTGGAGGTGAAGGGTGTGACAGGACATCCAAAAAATGTGTGGCCGAACTGCGCATCAAAACATGCCTCCCGTGAGGATAGAGCTCAACACCGCCAGTTTTCGAGACTTGCGCATGGCAGGCGACAATTCTACCGCTGAGCTAACAACCCTTGCATGTCCGCCAATTGTCCCGCTGAATTCGCGCTACTGTCCAAACTCTCCTCTCCAGACGCTTAAAATGGATGCACAAACTCTGTCACGTACTGCGCATCAAAGCACATCGCTTGCGTGAGGCTACAAGTCACTACCTTCTGATTTCGTGATTCACATGTGGCAGGCGACAGTTCTAACGCTCAGCCACCAGCCCTTACAAGTCTGCCAATTGTCTCGTCGAATTCGCGCCACTCTCCAAAGTCTACTCTCAACAACATCTTGACTTAATGCAGATACGATGTCCAACCCAAGTTTGGTTTGCATAGACTTCTTGTTCCAACTTAACAGTCAGGCAAGAATGACTTCAAATTATCCCTCTCCATGGACCCTGTTGGCAAAGGAACTCCAGGCAACCTCCAGAGACTCAGCTCGGGAGCTGCTGATAACCAATTATCAGCCCTTGTTCATCCTCTTCCAATGCAAAGACATTCCTAACCCTACCTGGACAAAGTGTCCTAGAAGAAATAACAGGTAGGAGTCATTTGGGAGCCAACGTGTGGTGCCCCGCAATTCTGACCTGAGAAAAGAAAGAGGAATTGTGGTGAAAGTTGGATGAAGTGGTTTCAGAGGGCCGGCACACATCCATAGGGGAGGATCGCCTGCCACGTGTGAGTCTTGAAATCAAACAGATGGGAAGGCTTTCCACGGTCAATGGCAGAATGATTTGGATTGATCCCTGTTCTAGATCTCGCATCGGAGGAGGCTGAAAATCCACTACAAAGGAGTGGTTCTAAGGCTCCAGCGTCCTCGAAATGGGTAGAAGAGGTACAAAATGGATGGACCAACTCTGTACCAAAACACCTGCCTCGTGTGAGGCTCGAACTCACGACCTTCAGATTATGAGACTGACGCACTGCCTACTGCGCCAACGAGGCTGACAGGGGACCGGAAAATGGACGATTTCTCGAAGCTGCACAGAAATGAAATTCAGCTTGGACAAACAAAGGTGAGTCCCCAGGTATTTAAGCCCTGAACGGGTTTTGGAGGTGAAGAGTGCCACAGGAGATCCTAAAAACGGTGTTTTGACCCAGCTCCGGCTTACCTGAAAGGGACAAGCGGTAGACAATGGATGGGTTGCCTTTGCCACGTACTGTGTATCAAGCGAGGCTCAAGACACCATCTTCCCCCAAAACGGACCATTCTTCTTTTGTCTCGTAGTGCCGTCTTAAGTTAAATTCCTTAATTACAGCCACATTAGCTCCACTAATAAGACACACGGGTTTACCAGCAATGTCTGTAAACATATATTCAGTCACCCACTGGCGCTGGCAGGCGACAATTCTAAGTCTGCCAATTGTCGCGCCACTGTCCAAAGTCTCCTCTCAACAACATCTTGACTTAATGCAGATACGATGTCCAACCCAAGTTTGGTTTGCACAGGCTTCTTGTTCCAAATCTTGATGCCGTCTGGCCGTGACCGAGAACAAACTTAATGCCCCCCAAGACCCCACGCATAAAGGAACCGTGCATTGGCCGGGAATCGAACCCAGGTCTCCCGCGTGGCAGGCGAGAATTCTACCACTGAACCACCAATGCTCACACACGTGGCAGTTTTCTCAACGAATTCGCGCCATTGCCCAAGCGCTCCTCTCGAGGCGCAGCGGAAAATGTAGCCCGATACACCCACGCGTCACTCATCAAGACACCTCTGTGGCAGCTCCCTGATGGTCTAGTGGTCAGGATTCGGCGCTCTCACCGCCGCGGCCCGGGTTCGATTCCCGGTCAGGGAAACTGTGTTTTGACCCCCCTCCGCCTTACCCGAAAGGGACAAGCGGTAGACAATGGATGGGTTGCCTTTGCCACGTACTGTGTATCAAGAGAGCCTCAAGGCACCATCTCCCCCCAAAACGGACCATTCCTTGAAGCCGTCAACAAATGAAGCAGAGTTGCCAGTTCTTCAAGCCCAGGATGAGCTGCCGTCTTGGAGGTGAAGGGTGTGACAGGACATCCAAAAAATGTGTGGCCGAACTGCGCATCAAAACATGCCTCCCGTGAGGATAGAGCTCAACACCGCCAGTTTTCGAGACTTGCGCATGGCAGGTGACAATTCTACCGCTGAGCTAACAACCCTTGCATGTCCGCCAATTGTCCCGCTGAATTCGCGCTACTGTCCAAACTCTCCTCTCCAGACGCTTAAAATGGATGCACAAACTCTGTCACGTACTGCGCATCAAAGCACATCGCTTGCGTGAGGCTACAAGTCACTACCTTCTGATTTCGTGATTCACATGTGGCAGGCGACAGTTCTAACGCTCAGCCACCAGCCCTTACAAGTCTGCCAATTGTCTCGTCGAATTCGCGCCACTCTCCAAAGTCTACTCTCAACAACATCTTGACTTAATGCAGATACGATGTCCAACCCAAGTTTGGTTTGCATAGACTTCTTGTTCCAACTTAACAGTCAGGCAAGAATGACTTCAAATTATCCCTCTCCATGGACCCTGTTGGCAAAGGAACTCCAGGCAACCTCCAGAGACTCAGCTCGGGAGCTGCTGATAACCAATTATCAGCCCTTGTTCATCCTCTTCCAATGCAAAGACATTCCTAACCCTACCTGGACAAAGTGTCCTAGAAGAAATAACGGGTAGGAGTCATTTGGGAGCCAACGTGTGGTGCCCCGCAATTCTGACCTGAGAAAAGAAAGAGGAATTGTGGTGAAAGTTGGATGAAGTGGTTTCAGAGGGCCGGCACACATCCATAGGGGAGGATCGCCTGCCACGTGTGAGTCTTGAAATCAAACAGATGGGAAGGCTTTCCACGGTCAATGGCAGAATGATTTGGATTGATCCCTGTTCTAGATCTCGCATCGGAGGAGGCTGAAAATCCACTACAAAGGAGTGGTTCTAAGGCTCCAGCGTCCTCGAAATGGGTAGAAGAGGTACAAAATGGATGGACCAACTCTGTACCAAAACACCTGCCTCGTGTGAGGCTCGAACTCACGACCTTCAGATTATGAGACTGACGTACTGCCTACTGCGCCAACGAGGCTGACAGGGGACCAGAAAATGGACGATTTCTCGAAGCTGCACAGAAATGAAATTCAGCTTGGACAAACAAAGGTGAGTCCCCAGGTATTTAAGCCCTGAACGGGTTTTGGAGGTGAAGAGTGCCACAGGAGATCCTAAAAACGGTGTTTTGACCCAGCTCCGGCTTACCTGAAAGGGACAAGCGGTAGACAATGGATGGGTTGCCTTTGCCACGTACTGTGTATCAAGCGAGGCTCAAGACACCATCTTCCCCCAAAACGGACCATTCTTCTTTTGTCTCGTAGTGCCGTCTTAAGTTAAATTCCTTAATTACAGCCACATTAGCTCCACTAATAAGACACACGGGTTTACCAGCAATGTCTGTAAACATATATTCAGTCACCCACTGGCGCTGGCAGGCGACAATTCTAAGTCTGCCAATTGTCGCGCCACTGTCCAAAGTCTCCTCTCAACAACATCTTGACTTAATGCAGATACGATGTCCAACCCAAGTTTGGTTTGCACAGGCTTCTTGTTCCAAATCTTGATGCCGTCTGGCCGTGACCGAGAACAAACTTAATGCCCCCCAAGACCCCACGCATAAAGGAACCGTGCATTGGCCGGGAATCGAACCCAGGTCTCCCGCGTGGCAGGTGAGAATTCTACCACTGAACCACCAATGCTCACACACGTGGCAGTTTTCTCAACGAATTCGCGCCATTGCCCAAGCGCTCCTCTCGAGGCGCAGCGGAAAATGTAGCCCGATACACCCACGCATCACTCATCAAGACACCTCTGTGGCAGCTCCCTGATGGTCTAGTGGTCAGGATTCGGCGCTCTCACCGCCGCGGCCCGGGTTCGATTCCCGGTCAGGGAAACTGTGTTTTGACCCCCCTCCGCCTTACCCGAAAGGGACAAGCGGTAGACAATGGATGGGTTGCCTTTGCCACGTACTGTGTATCAAGAGAGCCTCAAGGCACCATCTCCCCCCAAAACGGACCATTCCTTGAAGCCGTCAACAAATGAAGCAGAGTTGCCAGTTCTTCAAGCCCAGGATGAGCTGCCGTCTTGGAGGTGAAGGGTGTGACAGGACATCCAAAAAATGTGTGGCCGAACTGCGCATCAAAACATGCCTCCCGTGAGGATAGAGCTCAACACCGCCAGTTTTCGAGACTTGCGCATGGCAGGCGACAATTCTACCGCTGAGCTAACAACCCTTGCATGTCCGCCAATTGTCCCGCTGAATTCGCGCTACTGTCCAAACTCTCCTCTCCAGACGCTTAAAATGGATGCACAAACTCTGTCACGTACTGCGCATCAAATCACATCGCTTGCGTGAGGCTACAAGTCACTACCTTCTGATTTCGTGATTCACATGTGGCAGGCGACAGTTCTAACGCTCAGCCACCAGCCCTTACAAGTCTGCCAATTGTCTCGTCGAATTCGCGCCACTCTCCAAAGTCTACTCTCAACAACATCTTGACTTAATGCAGATACGATGTCCAACCCAAGTTTGGTTTGCATAGACTTCTTGTTCCAACTTAACAGTCAGGCAAGAATGACTTCAAATTATCCCTCTCCATGGACCCTGTTGGCAAAGGAACTCCAGGCAACCTCCAGAGACTCAGCTCGGGAGCTGCTGATAACCAATTATCAGCCCTTGTTCATCCGCTTCCAATGCAAAGACATTCCTAACCCTACCTGGACAAAGTGTCCTAGAAGAAATAACAGGTAGGAGTCATTTGGGAGCCAACGTGTGGTGCCCCGCAATTCTGACCTGAGAAAAGAAAGAGGAATTGTGGTGAAAGTTGGATGAAGTGGTTTCAGAGGGCCGGCACACATCCATAGGGGAGGATCGCCTGCCACGTGTGAGTCTTGAAATCAAACAGATGGGAAGGCTTTCCACGGTCAATGGCAGAATGATTTGGATTGATCCCTGTTCTAGATCTCGCATCGGAGGAGGCTGAAAATCCACTACAAAGGAGTGGTTCTAAGGCTCCAGCGTCCTCGAAATGGGTAGAAGAGGTACAAAATGGATGGACCAACTCTGTACCAAAACACCTGCCTCGTGTGAGGCTCGAACTCACGACCTTCAGATTATGAGACTGACGCGCTGCCTACTGCGCCAACGAGGCTGACAGGGAAACTGAAAATGGACGATTTCTCGAAGCTGCACAGAAATGAAATTCAGCTTGGACAAACAAAGGTGAGTCCCCAGGTATTTAAGCCCTGAACGGGTTTTGGAGGTGAAGAGTGCCACAGGAGATCCTAAAAACGGTGTTTTGACCCAGCTCCGGCTTACCTGAAAGGGACAAGCGGTAGACAATGGATGGGTTGCCTTTGCCACGTACTGTCTATCAAGCGAGGCTCAAGACACCATCTTCCCCCAAAACGGACCATTCTTCTTTTGTCTCGTAGTGCCGTCTTAAGTTAAATTCCTTAATTACAGCCACATTAGCTCCACTAATAAGACACACGGGTTTACCAGCAATGTCTGTAAACATATATTCAGTCACCCACTGGCGCTGGCAGGCGACAATTCTAAGTCTGCCAATTGTCCCGCCGAATTCGCGCCACTGTCCAAAGTCTCCTCTCAACAACATCTTGACTTAATGCAGATACGATGTCCAACCCAAGTTTGGTTTGCACAGGCTTCTTGTTCCAAATCTTGATGCCGTCTGGCCGTGACCGAGAACAAACTTAATGCCCCCCAAGACCCCACGCATAAAGGAACCGTGCATTGGCCGGGAATCGAACCCGGGTCTCCCGCGTGGCAGGCGAGAATTCTACCACTGAACCACCAATGCTCACACACGTGGCAGTTTTCTCAAAGAATTCGCGCCATTGCCCAAGCGCTCCTCTCGAGGCGCAGCGGAAAATGTAGCCCGATACACCCACGCGTCACTCATCAAGACACCTCTGTGGCAGCTCCCTGATGGTCTAGTGGTCAGGATTCGGCGCTCTCACCGCCGCGGCCCGGGTTCGATTCCCGGTCAGGGAAACTGTGTTTTGCCCCACCTCCGCCTTACCCGAAAGGGACAAGCGGTAGACAATGGATGGGTTGCCTTTGCCACGTACTGTGTATCAAGAGAGCCTCAAGGCACCATCTCCCCCCAAAACGGACCATTCCTTGAAGCCGTCAACAAATGAAGCAGAGTTGCCAGTTCTTCAAGCCCAGGATGAGCTGCCGTCTTGGAGGTGAAGGGTGTGACAGGACATCCAAAAAATGTGTGGCCGAACTGCGCATCAAAACATGCCTCCCGTGAGGATAGAGCTCAACACCGCCAGTTTTCGAGACTTGCGCATGGCAGGCGACAATTCTACCGCTGAGCTAACAACCCTTGCATGTCCGCCAATTGTCCCGCTGAATTCGCGCTACTGTCCAAACTCTCCTCTCCAGACGCTTAAAATGGATGCACAAACTCTGCCACGTACTGCGCATCAAAGCACATCGCTTGCGTGAGGCTACAAGTCACTACCTTCTGATTTCGTGATTCACATGTGGCAGGCGACAGTTCTAACGCTCAGCCACCAGCCCTTACAAGTCTGCCAATTGTCTCGTCGAATTCGCGCCACTCTCCAAAGTCTACTCTCAACAACATCTTGACTTAATGCAGATACGATGTCCAACCCAAGTTTGGTTTGCATAGACTTCTTGTTCCAACTTAACAGTCAGGCAAGAATGACTTCAAATTATCCCTCTCCATGGACCCTGTTGGCAAAGGAACTCCAGGCAACCTCCAGAGACTCAGCTCGGGAGCTGCTGATAACCAATTATCAGCCCTTGTTCATCCGCTTCCAATGCAAAGACATTCCTAACCCTACCTGGACAAAGTGTCCTAGAAGAAATAACAGGTAGGAGTCATTTGGGAGCCAACGTGTGGTGCCCCGCAATTTTGACCTGAGAAAAGAAAGAGGAATTGTGGTGAAAGTTGGATGAAGTGGTTTCAGAGGGCCGGCACACATCCATAGGGGAGGATCGCCTGCCACGTGTGAGTCTTGAAATCAAACAGATGGGAAGGCTTTCCACGGTCAATGGCAGAATGATTTGGATTGATCCCTGTTCTAGATCTCGCATCGGAGGAGGCTGAAAATCCACTACAAAGGAGTGGTTCTAAGGCTCCAGCGTCCTCGAAATGGGTAGAAGAGGTACAAAATGGATGGACCAACTCTGTACCAAAACACCTGCCTCGTGTGAGGCTCGAACTCACGACCTTCAGATTATGAGACTGACGCCCTGCCTACTGCGCCAACGAGGCTGACAGGGAAACTGAAAATGGACGATTTCTCGAAGCTGCACAGAAATGAAATTCAGCTTGGACAAACAAAGGTGAGTCCCCAGGTATTTAAGCCCTGAACGGGTTTTGGAGGTGAAGAGTGCCACAGGAGATCCTAAAAACGGTGTTTTGACCCAGCTCCGGCTTACCTGAAAGGGACAAGCGGTAGACAATGGATGGGTTGCCTTTGCCACGTACTGTCTATCAAGCGAGGCTCAAGACACCATCTTCCCCCAAAACGGACCATTCTTCTTTTGTCTCGTAGTGCCGTCTTAAGTTAAATTCCTTAATCACAGCCACATTAGCTCCACTAATAAGACACACGGGTTTACCAGCAATGTCTGTAAACATATATTCAGTCACCCACTGGCGCTGGCAGGCGACAATTCTAAGTCTGCCAATTGTCCCGCCGAATTCGCGCCACTGTCCAAAGTCTCCTCTCAACAACATCTTGACTTAATGCAGATACGATGTCCAACCCAAGTTTGGTTTGCACAGGCTTCTTGTTCCAAATCTTGATGCCGTCTGGCCGTGACCGAGAACAAACTTAATGCCCCCCAAGACCCCACGCATAAAGGAACCGTGCATTGGCCGGGAATCGAACCCGGGTCTCCCGCGTGGCAGGCGAGAATTCTACCACTGAACCACCAATGCTCACACACGTGGCAGTTTTCTCAACGAATTCGCGCCATTGCCCAAGCGCTCCTCTCGAGGCGCAGCGGAAAATGTAGCCCGATACACCCACGCGTCACTCATCAAGACACCTATGTGGCAGCTCCCTGATGGTCTAGTGGTCAGGATTCGGCGCTCTCACCGCCGCGGCCCGGGTTCGATTCCCGGTCAGGGAAACTGTGTTTTGCCCCACCTCCGCCTTACCCGAAAGGGACAAGCGGTAGACAATGGATGGGTTGCCTTTGCCACGTACTGTGTATCAAGAGAGCCTCAAGGCACCATCTCCCCCCAAAACGGACCATTCCTTGAAGCCGTCAACAAATGAAGCAGAGTTGCCAGTTCTTCAAGCCCAGGATGAGCTGCCGTCTTGGAGGTGAAGGGTGTGACAGGACATCCAAAAAATGTGTGGCCGAACTGCGCATCAAAACATGCCTCCCGTGAGGATAGAGCTCAACACCGCCAGTTTTCGAGACTTGCGCATGGCAGGCGACAATTCTACCGCTGAGCTAACAACCCTTGCATGTCCGCCAATTGTCCCGCTGAATTCGCGCTACTGTCCAAACTCTCCTCTCCAGACGCTTAAAATGGATGCACAAACTCTGCCACGTACTGCGCATCAAAGCACATCGCTTGCGTGAGGCTACAAGTCACTACCTTCTGATTTCGTGATTCACATGTGGCAGGCGACAGTTCTAACGCTCAGCCACCAGCCCTTACAAGTCTGCCAATTGTCCCGCCGAATTCGCGCCACTCTCCAAAGTCTACTCTCAACAACATCTTGACTTAATGCAGATACGATGTCCAACCCAAGTTTGGTTTGCATAGACTTCTTGTTCCAACTTAACAGTCAGGCAAGAATGACTTCAAATTATCCCTCTCCATGGACCCTGTTGGCAAAGGAACTCCAGGCAACCTCCAGAGACTCAGCTCGGGAGCTGCTGATAACCAATTATCAGCCCTTGTTCATCCGCTTCCAATGCAAAGACATTCCTAACCCTACCTGGACAAAGTGTCCTAGAAGAAATAACAGGTAGGAGTCATTTGGGAGCCAACGTGTGGTGCCCCGCAATTCTGACCTGAGAAAAGAAAGAGGAATTGTGGTGAAAGTTGGATGAAGTGGTTTCAGAGGGCCGGCACACATCCATAGGGGAGGATCGCCTGCCACGTGTGAGTCTTGAAATCAAACAGATGGGAAGGCTTTCCACGGTCAATGGCAGAATGATTTGGATTGATCCCTGTTCTAGATCTCGCATCGGAGGAGGCTGAAAATCCACTACAAAGGAGTGGTTCTAAGGCTCCAGCGTCCTCGAAATGGGTAGAAGAGGTACAAAATGGATGGACCAACTCTGTACCAAAACACCTGCCTCGTGTGAGGCTCGAACTCACGACCTTCAGATTATGAGACTGACGCGCTGCCTACTGCGCCAACGAGGCTGACAGGGAACCTGAAAATGGACGATTTCTCGAAGCTGCACAGAAATGAAATTCAGCTTGGACAAACAAAGGTGAGTCCCCAGGTATTTAAGCCCTGAACGGGTTTTGGAGGTGAAGAGTGCCACAGGAGATCCTAAAAACGGTGTTTTGACCCAGCTCCGGCTTACCTGAAAGGGACAAGCGGTAGACAATGGATGGGTTGCCTTTGCCACGTACTGTGTATCAAGCGAGGCTCAAGACACCATCTTCCCCCAAAACGGACCATTCTTCTTTTGTCTCGTAGTGCCGTCTTAAGTTAAATTCCTTAATTACAGCCACATTAGCTCCACTAATAAGACACACGGGTTTACCAGCAATGTCTGTAAACATATATTCAGTCACCCACTGGCGCTGGCAGGCGACAATTCTAAGTCTGCCAATTGTCCCGCCGAATTCGCGCCACTGTCCAAAGTCTCCTCTCAACAACATCTTGACTTAATGCAGATACGATGTCCAACCCAAGTTTGGTTTGCACAGGCTTCTTGTTCCAAATCTTGATGCCGTCTGGCCGTGACCGAGAACAAACTTAATGCCCCCCAAGACCCCACGCATAAAGGAACCGTGCATTGGCCGGGAATCGAACCCGGGTCTCCCGCGTGGCAGGCGAGAATTCTACCACTGAACCACCAATGCTCACACACGTGGCAGTTTTCTCAACGAATTCGCGCCATTGCCCAAGCGCTCCTCTCGAGGCGCAGCGGAAAATGTAGCCCGATACACCCACGCGTCACTCATCAAGACACCTCTGTGGCAGCTCCCTGATGGTCTAGTGGTCAGGATTCGGCGCTCTCACCGCCGCGGCCCGGGTTCGATTCCCGGTCAGGGAAACTGTGTTTTGCCCCACCTCCGCCTTACCCGAAAGGGACAAGCGGTAGACAATGGATGGGTTGCCTTTGCCACGTACTGTGTATCAAGAGAGCCTCAAGGCACCATCTCCCCCCAAAACGGACCATTCCTTGAAGCCGTCAACAAATGAAGCAGAGTTGCCAGTTCTTCAAGCCCAGGATGAGCTGCCGTCTTGGAGGTGAAGGGTGTGACAGGACATCCAAAAAATGTGTGGCCGAACTGCGCATCAAAACATGCCTCCCGTGAGGATAGAGCTCAACACCGCCAGTTTTCGAGACTTGCGCATGGCAGGCGACAATTCTACCGCTGAGCTAACAACCCTTGCATGTCCGCCAATTGTCCCGCTGAATTCGCGCTACTGTCCAAACTCTCCTCTCCAGACGCTTAAAATGGATGCACAAACTCTGCCACGTACTGCGCATCAAAGCACATCGCTTGCGTGAGGCTACAAGTCACTACCTTCTGATTTCGTGATTCACATGTGGCAGGCGACAGTTCTAACGCTCAGCCACCAGCCCTTACAAGTCTGCCAATTGTCTCGTCGAATTCGCGCCACTCTCCAAAGTCTACTCTCAACAACATCTTGACTTAATGCAGATACGATGTCCAACCCAAGTTTGGTTTGCATAGACTTCTTGTTCCAACTTAACAGTCAGGCAAGAATGACTTCAAATTATCCCTCTCCATGGACCCTGTTGGCAAAGGAACTCCAGGCAACCTCCAGAGACTCAGCTCGGGAGCTGCTGATAACCAATTATCAGCCCTTGTTCATCCGCTTCCAATGCAAAGACATTCCTAACCCTACCTGGACAAAGTGTCCTAGAAGAAATAACAGGTAGGAGTCATTTGGGAGCCAACGTGTGGTGCCCCGCAATTCTGACCTGAGAAAAGAAAGAGGAATTGTGGTGAAAGTTGGATGAAGTGGTTTCAGAGGGCCGGCACACATCCATAGGGGAGGATCGCCTGCCACGTGTGAGTCTTGAAATCAAACAGATGGGAAGGCTTTCCACGGTCAATGGCAGAATGATTTGGATTGATCCCTGTTCTAGATCTCGCATCGGAGGAGGCTGAAAATCCACTACAAAGGAGTGGTTCTAAGGCTCCAGCGTCCTCGAAATGGGTAGAAGAGGTACAAAATGGATGGACCAACTCTGTACCAAAACACCTGCCTCGTGTGAGGCTCGAACTCACGACCTTCAGATTATGAGACTGACGCGCTGCCTACTGCGCCAACGAGGCTGACAGGGAAACTGAAAATGGACGATTTCTCGAAGCTGCACAGAAATGAAATTCAGCTTGGACAAACAAAGGTGAGTCCCCAGGTATTTAAGCCCTGAACGGGTTTTGGAGGTGAAGAGTGCCACAGGAGATCCTAAAAACGGTGTTTTGACCCAGCTCCGGCTTACCTGAAAGGGACAAGCGGTAGACAATGGATGGGTTGCCTTTGCCACGTACTGTCTATCAAGCGAGGCTCAAGACACCATCTTCCCCCAAAACGGACCATTCTTCTTTTGTCTCGTAGTGCCGTCTTAAGTTAAATTCCTTAATTACAGCCACATTAGCTCCACTAATAAGACACACGGGTTTACCAGCAATGTCTGTAAACATATATTCAGTCACCCACTGGCGCTGGCAGGCGACAATTCTAAGTCTGCCAATTGTCCCGCCGAATTCGCGCCACTGTCCAAAGTCTCCTCTCAACAACATCTTGACTTAATGCAGATACGATGTCCAACCCAAGTTTGGTTTGCACAGGCTTCTTGTTCCAAATCTTGATGCCGTCTGGCCGTGACCGAGAACAAACTTAATGCCCCCCAAGACCCCACGCATAAAGGAACCGTGCATTGGCCGGGAATCGAACCCGGGTCTCCCGCGTGGCAGGCGAGAATTCTACCACTGAACCACCAATGCTCACACACGTGGCAGTTTTCTCAACGAATTCGCGCCATTGCCCAAGCGCTCCTCTCGAGGCGCAGCGGAAAATGTAGCCCGATACACCCACGCGTCACTCATCAAGACACCTCTGTGGCAGCTCCCTGATGGTCTAGTGGTCAGGATTCGGCGCTCTCACCGCCGCGGCCCGGGTTCGATTCCCGGTCAGGGAAACTGTGTTTTGCCCCACCTCCGCCTTACCCGAAAGGGACAAGCGGTAGACAATGGATGGGTTGCCTTTGCCACGTACTGTGTATCAAGAGAGCCTCAAGGCACCATCTCCCCCCAAAACGGACCATTCCTTGAAGCCGTCAACAAATGAAGCAGAGTTGCCAGTTCTTCAAGCCCAGGATGAGCTGCCGTCTTGGAGGTGAAGGGTGTGACAGGACATCCAAAAAATGTGTGGCCGAACTGCGCATCAAAACATGCCTCCCGTGAGGATAGAGCTCAACACCGCCAGTTTTCGAGACTTGCGCATGGCAGGCGACAATTCTACCGCTGAGCTAACAACCCTTGCATGTCCGCCAATTGTCCCGCTGAATTCGCGCTACTGTCCAAACTCTCCTCTCCAGACGCTTAAAATGGATGCACAAACTCTGCCACGTACTGCGCATCAAAGCACATCGCTTGCGTGAGGCTACAAGTCACTACCTTCTGATTTCGTGATTCACATGTGGCAGGCGACAGTTCTAACGCTCAGCCACCAGCCCTTACAAGTCTGCCAATTGTCTCGTCGAATTCGCGCCACTCTCCAAAGTCTACTCTCAACAACATCTTGACTTAATGCAGATACGATGTCCAACCCAAGTTTGGTTTGCATAGACTTCTTGTTCCAACTTAACAGTCAGGCAAGAATGACTTCAAATTATCCCTCTCCATGGACCCTATTGGCAAAGGAACTCCAGGCAACCTCCAGAGACTCAGCTCGGGAGCTGCTGATAACCAATTATCAGCCCTTGTTCATCCGCTTCCAATGCAAAGACATTCCTAACCCTACCTGGACAAAGTGTCCTAGAAGAAATAACAGGTAGGAGTCATTTGGGAGCCAACGTGTGGTGCCCCGCAATTCTGACCTGAGAAAAGAAAGAGGAATTGTGGTGAAAGTTGGATGAAGTGGTTTCAGAGGGCCGGCACACATCCATAGGGGAGGATCGCCTGCCACGTGTGAGTCTTGAAATCAAACAGATGGGAAGGCTTTCCACGGTCAATGGCAGAATGATTTGGATTGATCCCTGTTCTAGATCTCGCATCGGAGGAGGCTGAAAATCCACTACAAAGGAGTGGTTCTAAGGCTCCAGCGTCCTCGAAATGGGTAGAAGAGGTACAAAATGGATGGACCAACTCTGTACCAAAACACCTGCCTCGTGTGAGGCTCGAACTCACGACCTTCAGATTATGAGACTGACGCCCTGCCTACTGCGCCAACGAGGCTGACAGGGAAACTGAAAATGGACGATTTCTCGAAGCTGCACAGAAATGAAATTCAGCTTGGACAAACAAAGGTGAGTCCCCAGGTATTTAAGCCCTGAACGGGTTTTGGAGGTGAAGAGTGCCACAGGAGATCCTAAAAACGGTGTTTTGACCCAGCTCCGGCTTACCTGAAAGGGACAAGCGGTAGACAATGGATGGGTTGCCTTTGCCACGTACTGTCTATCAAGCGAGGCTCAAGACACCATCTTCCCCCAAAACGGACCATTCTTCTTTTGTCTCGTAGTGCCGTCTTAAGTTAAATTCCTTAATTACAGCCACATTAGCTCCACTAATAAGACACACGGGTTTACCAGCAATGTCTGTAAACATATATTCAGTCACCCACTGGCGCTGGCAGGCGACAATTCTAAGTCTGCCAATTGTCCCGCCGAATTCGCGCCACTGTCCAAAGTCTCCTCTCAACAACATCTTGACTTAATGCAGATACGATGTCCAACCCAAGTTTGGTTTGCACAGGCTTCTTGTTCCAAATCTTGATGCCGTCTGGCCGTGACCGAGAACAAACTTAATGCCCCCCAAGACCCCACGCATAAAGGAACCGTGCATTGGCCGGGAATCGAACCCGGGTCTCCCGCGTGGCAGGCGAGAATTCTACCACTGAACCACCAATGTTCACACACGTGGCAGTTTTCTCAACGAATTCGCGCCATTGCCCAAGCGCTCCTCTCGAGGCGCAGCGGAAAATGTAGCCCGATACACCCACGCGTCACTCATCAAGACACCTCTGTGGCAGCTCCCTGATGGTCTAGTGGTCAGGATTCGGCGCTCTCACCGCCGCGGCCCGGGTTCGATTCCCGGTCAGGGAAACTGTGTTTTGCCCCACCTCCGCCTTACCCGAAAGGGACAAGCGGTAGACAATGGATGGGTTGCCTTTGCCACGTACTGTGTATCAAGAGAGCCTCAAGGCACCATCTCCCCCCAAAACGGACCATTCCTTGAAGCCGTCAACAAATGAAGCAGAGTTGCCAGTTCTTCAAGCCCAGGATGAGCTGCCGTCTTGGAGGTGAAGGGTGTGACAGGACATCCAAAAAATGTGTGGCCGAACTGCGCATCAAAACATGCCTCCCGTGAGGATAGAGCTCAACACCGCCAGTTTTCGAGACTTGCGCATGGCAGGCGACAATTCTACCGCTGAGCTAACAACCCTTGCATGTCCGCCAATTGTCCCGCTGAATTCGCGCTACTGTCCAAACTCTCCTCTCCAGACGCTTAAAATGGATGCACAAACTCTGCCACGTACTGCGCATCAAAGCACATCGCTTGCGTGAGGCTACAAGTCACTACCTTCTGATTTCGTGATTCACATGTGGCAGGCGACAGTTCTAACGCTCAGCCACCAGCCCTTACAAGTCTGCCAATTGTCTCGTCGAATTCGCGCCACTTTCCAAAGTCTACTCTCAACAACATCTTGACTTAATGCAGATACGATGTCCAACCCAAGTTTGGTTTGCATAGACTTCTTGTTCCAACTTAACAGTCAGGCAAGAATGACTTCAAATTATCCCTCTCCATGGACCCTGTTGGCAAAGGAACTCCAGGCAACCTCCAGAGACTCAGCTCGGGAGCTGCTGATAACCAATTATCAGCCCTTGTTCATCCGCTTCCAATGCAAAGACATTCCTAACCCTACCTGGACAAAGTGTCCTAGAAGAAATAACAGGTAGGAGTCATTTGGGAGCCAACGTGTGGTGCCCCGCAATTCTGACCTGAGAAAAGAAAGAGGAATTGTGGTGAAAGTTGGATGAAGTGGTTTCAGAGGGCCGGCACACATCCATAGGGGAGGATCGCCTGCCACGTGTGAGTCTTGAAATCAAACAGATGGGAAGGCTTTCCACGGTCAATGGCAGAATGATTTGGATTGATCCCTGTTCTAGATCTCGCATCGGAGGAGGCTGAAAATCCACTACAAAGGAGTGGTTCTAAGGCTCCAGCGTCCTCGAAATGGGTAGAAGAGGTACAAAATGGATGGACCAACTCTGTACCAAAACACCTGCCTCGTGTGAGGCTCGAACTCACGACCTTCAGATTATGAGACTGACGCGCTGCCTACTGCGCCAACGAGGCTGACAGGGAAACTGAAAATGGACGATTTCTCGAAGCTGCACAGAAATGAAATTCAGCTTGGACAAACAAAGGTGAGTCCCCAGGTATTTAAGCCCTGAACGGGTTTTGGAGGTGAAGAGTGCCACAGGAGATCCTAAAAACGGTGTTTTGACCCAGCTCCGGCTTACCTGAAAGGGACAAGCGGTAGACAATGGATGGGTTGCCTTTGCCACGTACTGTCTATCAAGCGAGGCTCAAGACACCATCTTCCCCCAAAACGGACCATTCTTCTTTTGTCTCGTAGTGCCGTCTTAAGTTAAATTCCTTAATTACAGCCACATTAGCTCCACTAATAAGACACACGGGTTTACCAGCAATGTCTGTAAACATATATTCAGTCACCCACTGGCGCTGGCAGGCGACAATTCTAAGTCTGCCAATTGTCCCGCCACTGTCCAAAGTCTCCTCTCAACAACATCTTGACTTAATGCAGATACGATGTCCAACCCAAGTTTGGTTTGCACAGGCTTCTTGTTCCAAATCTTGATGCCGTCTGGCCGTGACCGAGAACAAACTTAATGCCCCCCAAGACCCCACGCATAAAGGAACCGTGCATTGGCCGGGAATCGAACCCGGGTCTCCCGCGTGGCAGGCGAGAATTCTACCACTGAACCACCAATGCTCACACACGTGGCAGTTTTCTCAACGAATTCGCGCCATTGCCCAAGCGCTCCTCTCGAGGCGCAGCGGAAAATGTAGCCCGATACACCCACGCGTCACTCATCAAGACACCTCTGTGGCAGCTCCCTGATGGTCTAGTGGTCAGGATTCGGCGCTCTCACCGCCGCGGCCCGGGTTCGATTCCCGGTCAGGGAAACTGTGTTTTGCCCCACCTCCGCCTTACCCGAAAGGGACAAGCGGTAGACAATGGATGGGTTGCCTTTGCCACGTACTGTGTATCAAGAGAGCCTCAAGGCACCATCTCCCCCCAAAACGGACCATTCCTTGAAGCCGTCAACAAATGAAGCAGAGTTGCCAGTTCTTCAAGCCCAGGATGAGCTGCCGTCTTGGAGGTGAAGGGTGTGACAGGACATCCAAAAAATGTGTGGCCGAACTGCGCATCAAAACATGCCTCCCGTGAGGATAGAGCTCAACACCGCCAGTTTTCGAGACTTGCGCATGGCAGGCGACAATTCTACCGCTGAGCTAACAACCCTTGCATGTCCGCCAATTGTCCCGCTGAATTCGCGCTACTGTCCAAACTCTCCTCTCCAGACGCTTAAAATGGATGCACAAACTCTGCCACGTACTGCGCATCAAAGCACATCGCTTGCGTGAGGCTACAAGTCACTACCTTCTGATTTCGTGATTCACATGTGGCAGGCGACAGTTCTAACGCTCAGCCACCAGCCCTTACAAGTCTGCCAATTGTCTCGTCGAATTCGCGCCACTCTCCAAAGTCTACTCTCAACAACATCTTGACTTAATGCAGATACGATGTCCAACCCAAGTTTGGTTTGCATAGACTTCTTGTTCCAACTTAACAGTCAGGCAAGAATGACTTCAAATTATCCCTCTCCATGGACCCTGTTGGCAAAGGAACTCCAGGCAACCTCCAGAGACTCAGCTCGGGAGCTGCTGATAACCAATTATCAGCCCTTGTTCATCCGCTTCCAATGCAAAGACATTCCTAACCCTACCTGGACAAAGTGTCCTAGAAGAAATAACAGGTAGGAGTCATTTGGGAGCCAACGTGTGGTGCCCCGCAATTCTGACCTGAGAAAAGAAAGAGGAATTGTGGTGAAAGTTGGATGAAGTGGTTTCAGAGGGCCGGCACACATCCATAGGGGAGGATCGCCTGCCACGTGTGAGTCTTGAAATCAAACAGATGGGAAGGCTTTCCACGGTCAATGGCAGAATGATTTGGATTGATCCCTGTTCTAGATCTCGCATCGGAGGAGGCTGAAAATCCACTACAAAGGAGTGGTTCTAAGGCTCCAGCGTCCTCGAAATGGGTAGAAGAGGTACAAAATGGATGGACCAACTCTGTACCAAAACACCTGCCTCGTGTGAGGCTCGAACTCACGACCTTCAGATTATGAGACTGACGCGCTGCCTACTGCGCCAACGAGGCTGACAGGGAAACTGAAAATGGACGATTTCTCGAAGCTGCACAGAAATGAAATTCAGCTTGGACAAACAAAGGTGAGTCCCCAGGTATTTAAGCCCTGAACGGGTTTTGGAGGTGAAGAGTGCCACAGGAGATCCTAAAAACGGTGTTTTGACCCAGCTCCGGCTTACCTGAAAGGGACAAGCGGTAGACAATGGATGGGTTGCCTTTGCCACGTACTGTCTATCAAGCGAGGCTCAAGACACCATCTTCCCCCAAAACGGACCATTCTTCTTTTGTCTCGTAGTGCCGTCTTAAGTTAAATTCCTTAATTACAGCCACATTAGCTCCACTAATAAGACACACGGGTTTACCAGCAATGTCTGTAAACATATATTCAGTCACCCACTGGCGCTGGCAGGCGACAATTCTAAGTCTGCCAATTGTCCCGCCGAATTCGCGCCACTGTCCAAAGTCTCCTCTCAACAACATCTTGACTTAATGCAGATACGATGTCCAACCCAAGTTTGGTTTGCACAGGCTTCTTGTTCCAAATCTTGATGCCGTCTGGCCGTGACCGAGAACAAACTTAATGCCCCCCAAGACCCCACGCATAAAGGAACCGTGCATTGGCCGGGAATCGAACCCGGGTCTCCCGCGTGGCAGGCGAGAATTCTACCACTGAACCACCAATGCTCACACACGTGGCAGTTTTCTCAAAGAATTCGCGCCATTGCCCAAGCGCTCCTCTCGAGGCGCAGCGGAAAATGTAGCCCGATACACCCACGCGTCACTCATCAAGACACCTCTGTGGCAGCTCCCTGATGGTCTAGTGGTCAGGATTCGGCGCTCTCACCGCCGCGGCCCGGGTTCGATTCCCGGTCAGGGAAACTGTGTTTTGCCCCACCTCCGCCTTACCCGAAAGGGACAAGCGGTAGACAATGGATGGGTTGCCTTTGCCACGTACTGTGTATCAAGAGAGCCTCAAGGCACCATCTCCCCCCAAAACGGACCATTCCTTGAAGCCGTCAACAAATGAAGCAGAGTTGCCAGTTCTTCAAGCCCAGGATGAGCTGCCGTCTTGGAGGTGAAGGGTGTGACAGGACATCCAAAAAATGTGTGGCCGAACTGCGCATCAAAACATGCCTCCCGTGAGGATAGAGCTCAACACCGCCAGTTTTCGAGACTTGCGCATGGCAGGCGACAATTCTACCGCTGAGCTAACAACCCTTGCATGTCCGCCAATTGTCCCGCTGAATTCGCGCTACTGTCCAAACTCTCCTCTCCAGACGCTTAAAATGGATGCACAAACTCTGCCACGTACTGCGCATCAAAGCACATCGCTTGCGTGAGGCTACAAGTCACTACCTTCTGATTTCGTGATTCACATGTGGCAGGCGACAGTTCTAACGCTCAGCCACCAGCCCTTACAAGTCTGCCAATTGTCTCGTCGAATTCGCGCCACTCTCCAAAGTCTACTCTCAACAACATCTTGACTTAATGCAGATACGATGTCCAACCCAAGTTTGGTTTGCATAGACTTCTTGTTCCAACTTAACAGTCAGGCAAGAATGACTTCAAATTATCCCTCTCCATGGACCCTGTTGGCAAAGGAACTCCAGGCAACCTCCAGAGACTCAGCTCGGGAGCTGCTGATAACCAATTATCAGCCCTTGTTCATCCGCTTCCAATGCAAAGACATTCCTAACCCTACCTGGACAAAGTGTCCTAGAAGAAATAACAGGTAGGAGTCATTTGGGAGCCAACGTGTGGTGCCCCGCAATTCTGACCTGAGAAAAGAAAGAGGAATTGTGGTGAAAGTTGGATGAAGTGGTTTCAGAGGGCCGGCACACATCCATAGGGGAGGATCGCCTGCCACGTGTGAGTCTTGAAATCAAACAGATGGGAAGGCTTTCCACGGTCAATGGCAGAATGATTTGGATTGATCCCTGTTCTAGATCTCGCATCGGAGGAGGCTGAAAATCCACTACAAAGGAGTGGTTCTAAGGCTCCAGCGTCCTCGAAATGGGTAGAAGAGGTACAAAATGGATGGACCAACTCTGTACCAAAACACCTGCCTCGTGTGAGGCTCGAACTCACGACCTTCAGATTATGAGACTGACGCGCTGCCTACTGCGCCAACGAGGCTGACAGGGAAACTGAAAATGGACGATTTCTCGAAGCTGCACAGAAATGAAATTCAGCTTGGACAAACAAAGGTGAGTCCCCAGGTATTTAAGCCCTGAACGGGTTTTGGAGGTGAAGAGTGCCACAGGAGATCCTAAAAACGGTGTTTTGACCCAGCTCCGGCTTACCTGAAAGGGACAAGCGGTAGACAATGGATGGGTTGCCTTTGCCACGTACTGTGTATCAAGCGAGGCTCAAGACACCATCTTCCCCCAAAACGGACCATTCTTCTTTTGTCTCGTAGTGCCGTCTTAAGTTAAATTCCTTAATTACAGCCACATTAGCTCCACTAATAAGACACACGGGTTTACCAGCAATGTCTGTAAACATATATTCAGTCACCCACTGGCGCTGGCAGGCGACAATTCTAAGTCTGCCAATTGTCCCGCCGAATTCGCGCCACTGTCCAAAGTCTCCTCTCAACAACATCTTGACTTAATGCAGATACGATGTCCAACCCAAGTTTGGTTTGCACAGGCTTCTTGTTCCAAATCTTGATGCCGTCTGGCCGTGACCGAGAACAAACTTAATGCCCCCCAAGACCCCACGCATAAAGGAACCGTGCATTGGCCGGGAATCGAACCCGGGTCTCCCGCGTGGCAGGCGAGAATTCTACCACTGAACCACCAATGCTCACACACGTGGCAGTTTTCTCAACGAATTCGCGCCATTGCCCAAGCGCTCCTCTCGAGGCGCAGCGGAAAATGTAGCCCGATACACCCACGCATCACTCATCAAGACACCTCTGTGGCAGCTCCCTGATGGTCTAGTGGTCAGGATTCGGCGCTCTCACCGCCGCGGCCCGGGTTCGATTCCCGGTCAGGGAAACTGTGTTTTGCCCCACCTCCGCCTTACCCGAAAGGGACAAGCGGTAGACAATGGATGGGTTGCCTTTGCCACGTACTGTGTATCAAGAGAGCCTCAAGGCACCATCTCCCCCCAAAACGGACCATTCCTTGAAGCCGTCAACAAATGAAGCAGAGTTGCCAGTTCTTCAAGCCCAGGATGAGCTGCCGTCTTGGAGGTGAAGGGTGTGACAGGACATCCAAAAAATGTGTGGCCGAACTGCGCATCAAAACATGCCTCCCGTGAGGATAGAGCTCAACACCGCCAGTTTTCGAGACTTGCGCATGGCAGGCGACAATTCTACCGCTGAGCTAACAACCCTTGCATGTCCGCCAATTGTCCCGCTGAATTCGCGCTACTGTCCAAACTCTCCTCTCCAGACGCTTAAAATGGATGCACAAACTCTGCCACGTACTGCGCATCAAAGCACATCGCTTGCGTGAGGCTACAAGTCACTACCTTCTGATTTCGTGATTCACATGTGGCAGGCGACAGTTCTAACGCTCAGCCACCAGCCCTTACAAGTCTGCCAATTGTCCCGCCGAATTCGCGCCACTCTCCAAAGTCTACTCTCAACAACATCTTGACTTAATGCAGATACGATGTCCAACCCAAGTTTGGTTTGCACAGGCTTCTTGTTCCAAATCTTGATGCCGTCTGGCCGTGACCGAGAACAAACTTAATGCCCCCCAAGACCCCACGCATAAAGGAACCGTGCATTGGCCGGGAATCGAACCCGGGTCTCCCGCGTGGCAGGCGAGAATTCTACCACTGAACCACCAATGCTCACACACGTGGCAGTTTTCTCAACGAATTCGCGCCATTGCCCAAGCGCTCCTCTCGAGGCGCAGCGGAAAATGTAGCCCGATACACCCACGCGTCACTCATCAAGACACCTCTGTGGCAGCTCCCTGATGGTCTAGTGGTCAGGATTCGGCGCTCTCACCGCCGCGGCCCGGGTTCGATTCCCGGTCAGGGAAACTGTGTTTTGCCCCACCTCCGCCTTACCCGAAAGGGACAAGCGGTAGACAATGGATGGGTTGCCTTTGCCACGTACTGTGTATCAAGAGAGCCTCAAGGCACCATCTCCCCCCAAAACGGACCATTCCTTGAAGCCGTCAACAAATGAAGCAGAGTTGCCAGTTCTTCAAGCCCAGGATGAGCTGCCGTCTTGGAGGTGAAGGGTGTGACAGGACATCCAAAAAATGTGTGGCCGAACTGCGCATCAAAACATGCCTCCCGTGAGGATAGAGCTCAACACCGCCAGTTTTCGAGACTTGCGCATGGCAGGCGACAATTCTACCGCTGAGCTAACAACCCTTGCATGTCCGCCAATTGTCCCGCTGAATTCGCGCTACTGTCCAAACTCTCCTCTCCAGACGCTTAAAATGGATGCACAAACTCTGCCACGTACTGCGCATCAAAGCACATCGCTTGCGTGAGGCTACAAGTCACTACCTTCTGATTTCGTGATTCACATGTGGCAGGCGACAGTTCTAACGCTCAGCCACCAGCCCTTACAAGTCTGCCAATTGTCCCGCCGAATTCGCGCCACTCTCCAAAGTCTACTCTCAACAACATCTTGACTTAATGCAGATACGATGTCCAACCCAAGTTTGGTTTGCATAGACTTCTTGTTCCAACTTAACAGTCAGGCAAGAATGACTTCAAATTATCCCTCTCCATGGACCCTGTTGGCAAAGGAACTCCAGGCAACCTCCAGAGACTCAGCTCGGGAGCTGCTGATAACCAATTATCAGCCCTTGTTCATCCGCTTCCAATGCAAAGACATTCCTAACCCTACCTGGACAAAGTGTCCTAGAAGAAATAACAGGTAGGAGTCATTTGGGAGCCAACGTGTGGTGCCCCGCAATTCTGACCTGAGAAAAGAAAGAGGAATTGTGGTGAAAGTTGGATGAAGTGGTTTCAGAGGGCCGGCACACATCCATAGGGGAGGATCGCCTGCCACGTGTGAGTCTTGAAATCAAACAGATGGGAAGGCTTTCCACGGTCAATGGCAGAATGATTTGGATTGATCCCTGTTCTAGATCTCGCATCGGAGGAGGCTGAAAATCCACTACAAAGGAGTGGTTCTAAGGCTCCAGCGTCCTCGAAATGGGTAGAAGAGGTACAAAATGGATGGACCAACTCTGTACCAAAACACCTGCCTCGTGTGAGGCTCGAACTCACGACCTTCAGATTATGAGACTGACGCGCTGCCTACTGCGCCAACGAGGCTGACAGGGAACCTGAAAATGGACGATTTCTCGAAGCTGCACAGAAATGAAATTCAGCTTGGACAAACAAAGGTGAGTCCCCAGGTATTTAAGCCCTGAACGGGTTTTGGAGGTGAAGAGTGCCACAGGAGATCCTAAAAACGGTGTTTTGACCCAGCTCCGGCTTACCTGAAAGGGACAAGCGGTAGACAATGGATGGGTTGCCTTTGCCACGTACTGTGTATCAAGCGAGGCTCAAGACACCATCTTCCCCCAAAACGGACCATTCTTCTTTTGTCTCGTAGTGCCGTCTTAAGTTAAATTCCTTAATTACAGCCACATTAGCTCCACTAATAAGACACACGGGTTTACCAGCAATGTCTGTAAACATATATTCAGTCACCCACTGGCGCTGGCAGGCGACAATTCTAAGTCTGCCAATTGTCCCGCCACTGTCCAAAGTCTCCTCTCAACAACATCTTGACTTAATGCAGATACGATGTCCAACCCAAGTTTGGTTTGCACAGGCTTCTTGTTCCAAATCTTGATGCCGTCTGGCCGTGACCGAGAACAAACTTAATGCCCCCCAAGACCCCACGCATAAAGGAACCGTGCATTGGCCGGGAATCGAACCCGGGTCTCCCGCGTGGCAGGCGAGAATTCTACCACTGAACCACCAATGCTCACACACGTGGCAGTTTTCTCAACGAATTCGCGCCATTGCCCAAGCGCTCCTCTCGAGGCGCAGCGGAAAATGTAGCCCGATACACCCACGCGTCACTCATCAAGACACCTCTGTGGCAGCTCCCTGATGGTCTAGTGGTCAGGATTCGGCGCTCTCACCGCCGCGGCCCGGGTTCGATTCCCGGTCAGGGAAACTGTGTTTTGCCCCACCTCCGCCTTACCCGAAAGGGACAAGCGGTAGACAATGGATGGGTTGCCTTTGCCACGTACTGTGTATCAAGAGAGCCTCAAGGCACCATCTCCCCCCAAAACGGACCATTCCTTGAAGCCGTCAACAAATGAAGCAGAGTTGCCAGTTCTTCAAGCCCAGGATGAGCTGCCGTCTTGGAGGTGAAGGGTGTGACAGGACATCCAAAAAATGTGTGGCCGAACTGCGCATCAAAACATGCCTCCCGTGAGGATAGAGCTCAACACCGCCAGTTTTCGAGACTTGCGCATGGCAGGCGACAATTCTACCGCTGAGCTAACAACCCTTGCATGTCCGCCAATTGTCCCGCTGAATTCGCGCTACTGTCCAAACTCTCCTCTCCAGACGCTTAAAATGGATGCACAAACTCTGCCACGTACTGCGCATCAAAGCACATCGCTTGCGTGAGGCTACAAGTCACTACCTTCTGATTTCGTGATTCACATGTGGCAGGCGACAGTTCTAACGCTCAGCCACCAGCCCTTACAAGTCTGCCAATTGTCTCGTCGAATTCGCGCCACTCTCCAAAGTCTACTCTCAACAACATCTTGACTTAATGCAGATACGATGTCCAACCCAAGTTTGGTTTGCATAGACTTCTTGTTCCAACTTAACAGTCAGGCAAGAATGACTTCAAATTATCCCTCTCCATGGACCCTGTTGGCAAAGGAACTCCAGGCAACCTCCAGAGACTCAGCTCGGGAGCTGCTGATAACCAATTATCAGCCCTTGTTCATCCGCTTCCAATGCAAAGACATTCCTAACCCTACCTGGACAAAGTGTCCTAGAAGAAATAACAGGTAGGAGTCATTTGGGAGCCAACGTGTGGTGCCCCGCAATTCTGACCTGAGAAAAGAAAGAGGAATTGTGGTGAAAGTTGGATGAAGTGGTTTCAGAGGGCCGGCACACATCCATAGGGGAGGATCGCCTGCCACGTGTGAGTCTTGAAATCAAACAGATGGGAAGGCTTTCCACGGTCAATGGCAGAATGATTTGGATTGATCCCTGTTCTAGATCTCGCATCGGAGGAGGCTGAAAATCCACTACAAAGGAGTGGTTCTAAGGCTCCAGCGTCCTCGAAATGGGTAGAAGAGGTACAAAATGGATGGACCAACTCTGTACCAAAACACCTGCCTCGTGTGAGGCTCGAACTCACGACCTTCAGATTATGAGACTGACGCGCTGCCTACTGCGCCAACGAGGCTGACAGGGAAACTGAAAATGGACGATTTCTCGAAGCTGCACAGAAATGAAATTCAGCTTGGACAAACAAAGGTGAGTCCCCAGGTATTTAAGCCCTGAACGGGTTTTGGAGGTGAAGAGTGCCACAGGAGATCCTAAAAACGGTGTTTTGACCCAGCTCCGGCTTACCTGAAAGGGACAAGCGGTAGACAATGGATGGGTTGCCTTTGCCACGTACTGTCTATCAAGCGAGGCTCAAGACACCATCTTCCCCCAAAACGGACCATTCTTCTTTTGTCTCGTAGTGCCGTCTTAAGTTAAATTCCTTAATTACAGCCACATTAGCTCCACTAATAAGACACACGGGTTTACCAGCAATGTCTGTAAACATATATTCAGTCACCCACTGGCGCTGGCAGGCGACAATTCTAAGTCTGCCAATTGTCCCGCCGAATTCGCGCCACTGTCCAAAGTCTCCTCTCAACAACATCTTGACTTAATGCAGATACGATGTCCAACCCAAGTTTGGTTTGCACAGGCTTCTTGTTCCAAATCTTGATGCCGTCTGGCCGTGACCGAGAACAAACTTAATGCCCCCCAAGACCCCACGCATAAAGGAACCGTGCATTGGCCGGGAATCGAACCCGGGTCTCCCGCGTGGCAGGCGAGAATTCTACCACTGAACCACCAATGCTCACACACGTGGCAGTTTTCTCAAAGAATTCGCGCCATTGCCCAAGCGCTCCTCTCGAGGCGCAGCGGAAAATGTAGCCCGATACACCCACGCGTCACTCATCAAGACACCTCTGTGGCAGCTCCCTGATGGTCTAGTGGTCAGGATTCGGCGCTCTCACCGCCGCGGCCCGGGTTCGATTCCCGGTCAGGGAAACTGTGTTTTGCCCCACCTCCGCCTTACCCGAAAGGGACAAGCGGTAGACAATGGATGGGTTGCCTTTGCCACGTACTGTGTATCAAGAGAGCCTCAAGGCACCATCTCCCCCCAAAACGGACCATTCCTTGAAGCCGTCAACAAATGAAGCAGAGTTGCCAGTTCTTCAAGCCCAGGATGAGCTGCCGTCTTGGAGGTGAAGGGTGTGACAGGACATCCAAAAAATGTGTGGCCGAACTGCGCATCAAAACATGCCTCCCGTGAGGATAGAGCTCAACACCGCCAGTTTTCGAGACTTGCGCATGGCAGGCGACAATTCTACCGCTGAGCTAACAACCCTTGCATGTCCGCCAATTGTCCCGCTGAATTCGCGCTACTGTCCAAACTCTCCTCTCCAGACGCTTAAAATGGATGCACAAACTCTGCCACGTACTGCGCATCAAAGCACATCGCTTGCGTGAGGCTACAAGTCACTACCTTCTGATTTCGTGATTCACATGTGGCAGGCGACAGTTCTAACGCTCAGCCACCAGCCCTTACAAGTCTGCCAATTGTCTCGTCGAATTCGCGCCACTCTCCAAAGTCTACTCTCAACAACATCTTGACTTAATGCAGATACGATGTCCAACCCAAGTTTGGTTTGCATAGACTTCTTGTTCCAACTTAACAGTCAGGCAAGAATGACTTCAAATTATCCCTCTCCATGGACCCTGTTGGCAAAGGAACTCCAGGCAACCTCCAGAGACTCAGCTCGGGAGCTGCTGATAACCAATTATCAGCCCTTGTTCATCCGCTTCCAATGCAAAGACATTCCTAACCCTACCTGGACAAAGTGTCCTAGAAGAAATAACAGGTAGGAGTCATTTGGGAGCCAACGTGTGGTGCCCCGCAATTCTGACCTGAGAAAAGAAAGAGGAATTGTGGTGAAAGTTGGATGAAGTGGTTTCAGAGGGCCGGCACACATCCATAGGGGAGGATCGCCTGCCACGTGTGAGTCTTGAAATCAAACAGATGGGAAGGCTTTCCACGGTCAATGGCAGAATGATTTGGATTGATCCCTGTTCTAGATCTCGCATCGGAGGAGGCTGAAAATCCACTACAAAGGAGTGGTTCTAAGGCTCCAGCGTCCTCGAAATGGGTAGAAGAGGTACAAAATGGATGGACCAACTCTGTACCAAAACACCTGCCTCGTGTGAGGCTCGAACTCACGACCTTCAGATTATGAGACTGACGCGCTGCCTACTGCGCCAACGAGGCTGACAGGGAAACTGAAAATGGACGATTTCTCGAAGCTGCACAGAAATGAAATTCAGCTTGGACAAACAAAGGTGAGTCCCCAGGTATTTAAGCCCTGAACGGGTTTTGGAGGTGAAGAGTGCCACAGGAGATCCTAAAAACGGTGTTTTGACCCAGCTCCGGCTTACCTGAAAGGGACAAGCGGTAGACAATGGATGGGTTGCCTTTGCCACGTACTGTGTATCAAGCGAGGCTCAAGACACCATCTTCCCCCAAAACGGACCATTCTTCTTTTGTCTCGTAGTGCCGTCTTAAGTTAAATTCCTTAATTACAGCCACATTAGCTCCACTAATAAGACACACGGGTTTACCAGCAATGTCTGTAAACATATATTCAGTCACCCACTGGCGCTGGCAGGCGACAATTCTAAGTCTGCCAATTGTCCCGCCGAATTCGCGCCACTGTCCAAAGTCTCCTCTCAACAACATCTTGACTTAATGCAGATACGATGTCCAACCCAAGTTTGGTTTGCACAGGCTTCTTGTTCCAAATCTTGATGCCGTCTGGCCGTGACCGAGAACAAACTTAATGCCCCCCAAGACCCCACGCATAAAGGAACCGTGCATTGGCCGGGAATCGAACCCGGGTCTCCCGCGTGGCAGGCGAGAATTCTACCACTGAACCACCAATGCTCACACACGTGGCAGTTTTCTCAACGAATTCGCGCCATTGCCCAAGCGCTCCTCTCGAGGCGCAGCGGAAAATGTAGCCCGATACACCCACGCGTCACTCATCAAGACACCTCTGTGGCAGCTCCCTGATGGTCTAGTGGTCAGGATTCGGCGCTCTCACCGCCGCGGCCCGGGTTCGATTCCCGGTCAGGGAAACTGTGTTTTGCCCCACCTCCGCCTTACCCGAAAGGGACAAGCGGTAGACAATGGATGGGTTGCCTTTGCCACGTACTGTGTATCAAGAGAGCCTCAAGGCACCATCTCCCCCCAAAACGGACCATTCCTTGAAGCCGTCAACAAATGAAGCAGAGTTGCCAGTTCTTCAAGCCCAGGATGAGCTGCCGTCTTGGAGGTGAAGGGTGTGACAGGACATCCAAAAAATGTGTGGCCGAACTGCGCATCAAAACATGCCTCCCGTGAGGATAGAGCTCAACACCGCCAGTTTTCGAGACTTGCGCATGGCAGGCGACAATTCTACCGCTGAGCTAACAACCCTTGCATGTCCGCCAATTGTCCCGCTGAATTCGCGCTACTGTCCAAACTCTCCTCTCCAGACGCTTAAAATGGATGCACAAACTCTGCCACGTACTGCGCATCAAAGCACATCGCTTGCGTGAGGCTACAAGTCACTACCTTCTGATTTCGTGATTCACATGTGGCAGGCGACAGTTCTAACGCTCAGCCACCAGCCCTTACAAGTCTGCCAATTGTCCCGCCGAATTCGCGCCACTCTCCAAAGTCTACTCTCAACAACATCTTGACTTAATGCAGATACGATGTCCAACCCAAGTTTGGTTTGCACAGGCTTCTTGTTCCAAATCTTGATGCCGTCTGGCCGTGACCGAGAACAAACTTAATGCCCCCCAAGACCCCACGCATAAAGGAACCGTGCATTGGCCGGGAATCGAACCCGGGTCTCCCGCGTGGCAGGCGAGAATTCTACCACTGAACCACCAATGCTCACACACGTGGCAGTTTTCTCAACGAATTCGCGCCATTGCCCAAGCGCTCCTCTCGAGGCGCAGCGGAAAATGTAGCCCGATACACCCACGCGTCACTCATCAAGACACCTCTGTGGCAGCTCCCTGATGGTCTAGTGGTCAGGATTCGGCGCTCTCACCGCCGCGGCCCGGGTTCGATTCCCGGTCAGGGAAACTGTGTTTTGCCCCACCTCCGCCTTACCCGAAAGGGACAAGCGGTAGACAATGGATGGGTTGCCTTTGCCACGTACTGTGTATCAAGAGAGCCTCAAGGCACCATCTCCCCCCAAAACGGACCATTCCTTGAAGCCGTCAACAAATGAAGCAGAGTTGCCAGTTCTTCAAGCCCAGGATGAGCTGCCGTCTTGGAGGTGAAGGGTGTGACAGGACATCCAAAAAATGTGTGGCCGAACTGCGCATCAAAACATGCCTCCTGTGAGGATAGAGCTCAACACCGCCAGTTTTCGAGACTTGCGCATGGCAGGCGACAATTCTACCGCTGAGCTAACAACCCTTGCATGTCCGCCAATTGTCCCGCTGAATTCGCGCTACTGTCCAAACTCTCCTCTCCAGACGCTTAAAATGGATGCACAAACTCTGCCACGTACTGCGCATCAAAGCACATCGCTTGCGTGAGGCTACAAGTCACTACCTTCTGATTTCGTGATTCACATGTGGCAGGCGACAGTTCTAACGCTCAGCCACCAGCCCTTACAAGTCTGCCAATTGTCCCGCCGAATTCGCGCCACTCTCCAAAGTCTACTCTCAACAACATCTTGACTTAATGCAGATACGATGTCCAACCCAAGTTTGGTTTGCATAGACTTCTTGTTCCAACTTAACAGTCAGGCAAGAATGACTTCAAATTATCCCTCTCCATGGACCCTGTTGGCAAAGGAACTCCAGGCAACCTCCAGAGACTCAGCTCGGGAGCTGCTGATAACCAATTATCAGCCCTTGTTCATCCGCTTCCAATGCAAAGACATTCCTAACCCTACCTGGACAAAGTGTCCTAGAAGAAATAACAGGTAGGAGTCATTTGGGAGCCAACGTGTGGTGCCCCGCAATTCTGACCTGAGAAAAGAAAGAGGAATTGTGGTGAAAGTTGGATGAAGTGGTTTCAGAGGGCCGGCACACATCCATAGGGGAGGATCGCCTGCCACGTGTGAGTCTTGAAATCAAACAGATGGGAAGGCTTTCCACGGTCAATGGCAGAATGATTTGGATTGATCCCTGTTCTAGATCTCGCATCGGAGGAGGCTGAAAATCCACTACAAAGGAGTGGTTCTAAGGCTCCAGCGTCCTCGAAATGGGTAGAAGAGGTACAAAATGGATGGACCAACTCTGTACCAAAACACCTGCCTCGTGTGAGGCTCGAACTCACGACCTTCAGATTATGAGACTGACGCGCTGCCTACTGCGCCAACGAGGCTGACAGGGAACCTGAAAATGGACGATTTCTCGAAGCTGCACAGAAATGAAATTCAGCTTGGACAAACAAAGGTGAGTCCCCAGGTATTTAAGCCCTGAACGGGTTTTGGAGGTGAAGAGTGCCACAGGAGATCCTAAAAACGGTGTTTTGACCCAGCTCCGGCTTACCTGAAAGGGACAAGCGGTAGACAATGGATGGGTTGCCTTTGCCACGTACTGTGTATCAAGCGAGGCTCAAGACACCATCTTCCCCCAAAACGGACCATTCTTCTTTTGTCTCGTAGTGCCGTCTTAAGTTAAATTCCTTAATTACAGCCACATTAGCTCCACTAATAAGACACACGGGTTTACCAGCAATGTCTGTAAACATATATTCAGTCACCCACTGGCGCTGGCAGGCGACAATTCTAAGTCTGCCAATTGTCCCGCCGAATTCGCGCCACTGTCCAAAGTCTCCTCTCAACAACATCTTGACTTAATGCAGATACGATGTCCAACCCAAGTTTGGTTTGCACAGGCTTCTTGTTCCAAATCTTGATGCCGTCTGGCCGTGACCGAGAACAAACTTAATGCCCCCCAAGACCCCACGCATAAAGGAACCGTGCATTGGCCGGGAATCGAACCCGGGTCTCCCGCGTGGCAGGCGAGAATTCTACCACTGAACCACCAATGTTCACACACGTGGCAGTTTTCTCAACGAATTCGCGCCATTGCCCAAGCGCTCCTCTCGAGGCGCAGCGGAAAATGTAGCCCGATACACCCACGCGTCACTCATCAAGACACCTCTGTGGCAGCTCCCTGATGGTCTAGTGGTCAGGATTCGGCGCTCTCACCGCCGCGGCCCGGGTTCGATTCCCGGTCAGGGAAACTGTGTTTTGCCCCACCTCCGCCTTACCCGAAAGGGACAAGCGGTAGACAATGGATGGGTTGCCTTTGCCACGTACTGTGTATCAAGAGAGCCTCAAGGCACCATCTCCCCCCAAAACGGACCATTCCTTGAAGCCGTCAACAAATGAAGCAGAGTTGCCAGTTCTTCAAGCCCAGGATGAGCTGCCGTCTTGGAGGTGAAGGGTGTGACAGGACATCCAAAAAATGTGTGGCCGAACTGCGCATCAAAACATGCCTCCCGTGAGGATAGAGCTCAACACCGCCAGTTTTCGAGACTTGCGCATGGCAGGCGACAATTCTACCGCTGAGCTAACAACCCTTGCATGTCCGCCAATTGTCCCGCTGAATTCGCGCTACTGTCCAAACTCTCCTCTCCAGACGCTTAAAATGGATGCACAAACTCTGCCACGTACTGCGCATCAAAGCACATCGCTTGCGTGAGGCTACAAGTCACTACCTTCTGATTTCGTGATTCACATGTGGCAGGCGACAGTTCTAACGCTCAGCCACCAGCCCTTACAAGTCTGCCAATTGTCTCGTCGAATTCGCGCCACTTTCCAAAGTCTACTCTCAACAACATCTTGACTTAATGCAGATACGATGTCCAACCCAAGTTTGGTTTGCATAGACTTCTTGTTCCAACTTAACAGTCAGGCAAGAATGACTTCAAATTATCCCTCTCCATGGACCCTGTTGGCAAAGGAACTCCAGGCAACCTCCAGAGACTCAGCTCGGGAGCTGCTGATAACCAATTATCAGCCCTTGTTCATCCGCTTCCAATGCAAAGACATTCCTAACCCTACCTGGACAAAGTGTCCTAGAAGAAATAACAGGTAGGAGTCATTTGGGAGCCAACGTGTGGTGCCCCGCAATTCTGACCTGAGAAAAGAAAGAGGAATTGTGGTGAAAGTTGGATGAAGTGGTTTCAGAGGGCCGGCACACATCCATAGGGGAGGATCGCCTGCCACGTGTGAGTCTTGAAATCAAACAGATGGGAAGGCTTTCCACGGTCAATGGCAGAATGATTTGGATTGATCCCTGTTCTAGATCTCGCATCGGAGGAGGCTGAAAATCCACTACAAAGGAGTGGTTCTAAGGCTCCAGCGTCCTCGAAATGGGTAGAAGAGGTACAAAATGGATGGACCAACTCTGTACCAAAACACCTGCCTCGTGTGAGGCTCGAACTCACGACCTTCAGATTATGAGACTGACGCGCTGCCTACTGCGCCAACGAGGCTGACAGGGAAACTGAAAATGGACGATTTCTCGAAGCTGCACAGAAATGAAATTCAGCTTGGACAAACAAAGGTGAGTCCCCAGGTATTTAAGCCCTGAACGGGTTTTGGAGGTGAAGAGTGCCACAGGAGATCCTAAAAACGGTGTTTTGACCCAGCTCCGGCTTACCTGAAAGGGACAAGCGGTAGACAATGGATGGGTTGCCTTTGCCACGTACTGTGTATCAAGCGAGGCTCAAGACACCATCTTCCCCCAAAACGGACCATTCTTCTTTTGTCTCGTAGTGCCGTCTTAAGTTAAATTCCTTAATTACAGCCACATTAGCTCCACTAATAAGACACACGGGTTTACCAGCAATGTCTGTAAACATATATTCAGTCACCCACTGGCGCTGGCAGGCGACAATTCTAAGTCTGCCAATTGTCCCGCCGAATTCGCGCCACTGTCCAAAGTCTCCTCTCAACAACATCTTGACTTAATGCAGATACGATGTCCAACCCAAGTTTGGTTTGCACAGGCTTCTTGTTCCAAATCTTGATGCCGTCTGGCCGTGACCGAGAACAAACTTAATGCCCCCCAAGACCCCACGCATAAAGGAACCGTGCATTGGCCGGGAATCGAACCCGGGTCTCCCGCGTGGCAGGCGAGAATTCTACCACTGAACCACCAATGCTCACACACGTGGCAGTTTTCTCAACGAATTCGCGCCATTGCCCAAGCGCTCCTCTCGAGGCGCAGCGGAAAATGTAGCCCGATACACCCACGCGTCACTCATCAAGACACCTCTGTGGCAGCTCCCTGATGGTCTAGTGGTCAGGATTCGGCGCTCTCACCGCCGCGGCCCGGGTTCGATTCCCGGTCAGGGAAACTGTGTTTTGCCCCACCTCCGCCTTACCCGAAAGGGACAAGCGGTAGACAATGGATGGGTTGCCTTTGCCACGTACTGTGTATCAAGAGAGCCTCAAGGCACCATCTCCCCCCAAAACGGACCATTCCTTGAAGCCGTCAACAAATGAAGCAGAGTTGCCAGTTCTTCAAGCCCAGGATGAGCTGCCGTCTTGGAGGTGAAGGGTGTGACAGGACATCCAAAAAATGTGTGGCCGAACTGCGCATCAAAACATGCCTCCCGTGAGGATAGAGCTCAACACCGCCAGTTTTCGAGACTTGCGCATGGCAGGCGACAATTCTACCGCTGAGCTAACAACCCTTGCATGTCCGCCAATTGTCCCGCTGAATTCGCGCTACTGTCCAAACTCTCCTCTCCAGACGCTTAAAATGGATGCACAAACTCTGCCACGTACTGCGCATCAAAGCACATCGCTTGCGTGAGGCTACAAGTCACTACCTTCTGATTTCGTGATTCACATGTGGCAGGCGACAGTTCTAACGCTCAGCCACCAGCCCTTACAAGTCTGCCAATTGTCTCGTCGAATTCGCGCCACTCTCCAAAGTCTACTCTCAACAACATCTTGACTTAATGCAGATACGATGTCCAACCCAAGTTTGGTTTGCATAGACTTCTTGTTCCAACTTAACAGTCAGGCAAGAATGACTTCAAATTATCCCTCTCCATGGACCCTGTTGGCAAAGGAACTCCAGGCAACCTCCAGAGACTCAGCTCGGGAGCTGCTGATAACCAATTATCAGCCCTTGTTCATCCGCTTCCAATGCAAAGACATTCCTAACCCTACCTGGACAAAGTGTCCTAGAAGAAATAACAGGTAGGAGTCATTTGGGAGCCAACGTGTGGTGCCCCGCAATTCTGACCTGAGAAAAGAAAGAGGAATTGTGGTGAAAGTTGGATGAAGTGGTTTCAGAGGGCCGGCACACATCCATAGGGGAGGATCGCCTGCCACGTGTGAGTCTTGAAATCAAACAGATGGGAAGGCTTTCCACGGTCAATGGCAGAATGATTTGGATTGATCCCTGTTCTAGATCTCGCATCGGAGGAGGCTGAAAATCCACTACAAAGGAGTGGTTCTAAGGCTCCAGCGTCCTCGAAATGGGTAGAAGAGGTACAAAATGGATGGACCAACTCTGTACCAAAACACCTGCCTCGTGTGAGGCTCGAACTCACGACCTTCAGATTATGAGACTGACGCCCTGCCTACTGCGCCAACGAGGCTGACAGGGAAACTGAAAATGGACGATTTCTCGAAGCTGCACAGAAATGAAATTCAGCTTGGACAAACAAAGGTGAGTCCCCAGGTATTTAAGCCCTGAACGGGTTTTGGAGGTGAAGAGTGCCACAGGAGATCCTAAAAACGGTGTTTTGACCCAGCTCCGGCTTACCTGAAAGGGACAAGCGGTAGACAATGGATGGGTTGCCTTTGCCACGTACTGTCTATCAAGCGAGGCTCAAGACACCATCTTCCCCCAAAACGGACCATTCTTCTTTTGTCTCGTAGTGCCGTCTTAAGTTAAATTCCTTAATTACAGCCACATTAGCTCCACTAATAAGACACACGGGTTTACCAGCAATGTCTGTAAACATATATTCAGTCACCCACTGGCACTGGCAGGCGACAATTCTAAGTCTGCCAATTGTCCCGCCGAATTCGCGCCACTGTCCAAAGTCTCCTCTCAACAACATCTTGACTTAATGCAGATACGATGTCCAACCCAAGTTTGGTTTGCACAGGCTTCTTGTTCCAAATCTTGATGCCGTCTGGCCGTGACCGAGAACAAACTTAATGCCCCCCAAGACCCCACGCATAAAGGAACCGTGCATTGGCCGGGAATCGAACCCGGGTCTCCCGCGTGGCAGGCGAGAATTCTACCACTGAACCACCAATGCTCACACACGTGGCAGTTTTCTCAACGAATTCGCGCCATTGCCCAAGCGCTCCTCTCGAGGCGCAGCGGAAAATGTAGCCCGATACACCCACGCGTCACTCATCAAGACACCTATGTGGCAGCTCCCTGATGGTCTAGTGGTCAGGATTCGGCGCTCTCACCGCCGCGGCCCGGGTTCGATTCCCGGTCAGGGAAACTGTGTTTTGCCCCACCTCCGCCTTACCCGAAAGGGACAAGCGGTAGACAATGGATGGGTTGCCTTTGCCACGTACTGTGTATCAAGAGAGCCTCAAGGCACCATCTCCCCCCAAAACGGACCATTCCTTGAAGCCGTCAACAAATGAAGCAGAGTTGCCAGTTCTTCAAGCCCAGGATGAGCTGCCGTCTTGGAGGTGAAGGGTGTGACAGGACATCCAAAAAATGTGTGGCCGAACTGCGCATCAAAACATGCCTCCCGTGAGGATAGAGCTCAACACCGCCAGTTTTCGAGACTTGCGCATGGCAGGCGACAATTCTACCGCTGAGCTAACAACCCTTGCATGTCCGCCAATTGTCCCGCTGAATTCGCGCTACTGTCCAAACTCTCCTCTCCAGACGCTTAAAATGGATGCACAAACTCTGCCACGTACTGCGCATCAAAGCACATCGCTTGCGTGAGGCTACAAGTCACTACCTTCTGATTTCGTGATTCACATGTGGCAGGCGACAGTTCTAACGCTCAGCCACCAGCCCTTACAAGTCTGCCAATTGTCCCGCCGAATTCGCGCCACTCTCCAAAGTCTACTCTCAACAACATCTTGACTTAATGCAGATACGATGTCCAACCCAAGTTTGGTTTGCATAGACTTCTTGTTCCAACTTAACAGTCAGGCAAGAATGACTTCAAATTATCCCTCTCCATGGACCCTGTTGGCAAAGGAACTCCAGGCAACCTCCAGAGACTCAGCTCGGGAGCTGCTGATAACCAATTATCAGCCCTTGTTCATCCGCTTCCAATGCAAAGACATTCCTAACCCTACCTGGACAAAGTGTCCTAGAAGAAATAACAGGTAGGAGTCATTTGGGAGCCAACGTGTGGTGCCCCGCAATTCTGACCTGAGAAAAGAAAGAGGAATTGTGGTGAAAGTTGGATGAAGTGGTTTCAGAGGGCCGGCACACATCCATAGGGGAGGATCGCCTGCCACGTGTGAGTCTTGAAATCAAACAGATGGGAAGGCTTTCCACGGTCAATGGCAGAATGATTTGGATTGATCCCTGTTCTAGATCTCGCATCGGAGGAGGCTGAAAATCCACTACAAAGGAGTGGTTCTAAGGCTCCAGCGTCCTCGAAATGGGTAGAAGAGGTACAAAATGGATGGACCAACTCTGTACCAAAACACCTGCCTCGTGTGAGGCTCGAACTCACGACCTTCAGATTATGAGACTGACGCGCTGCCTACTGCGCCAACGAGGCTGACAGGGAACCTGAAAATGGACGATTTCTCGAAGCTGCACAGAAATGAAATTCAGCTTGGACAAACAAAGGTGAGTCCCCAGGTATTTAAGCCCTGAACGGGTTTTGGAGGTGAAGAGTGCCACAGGAGATCCTAAAAACGGTGTTTTGACCCAGCTCCGGCTTACCTGAAAGGGACAAGCGGTAGACAATGGATGGGTTGCCTTTGCCACGTACTGTCTATCAAGCGAGGCTCAAGACACCATCTTCCCCCAAAACGGACCATTCTTCTTTTGTCTCGTAGTGCCGTCTTAAGTTAAATTCCTTAATTACAGCCACATTAGCTCCACTAATAAGACACACGGGTTTACCAGCAATGTCTGTAAACATATATTCAGTCACCCACTGGCGCTGGCAGGCGACAATTCTAAGTCTGCCAATTGTCCCGCCGAATTCGCGCCACTGTCCAAAGTCTCCTCTCAACAACATCTTGACTTAATGCAGATACGATGTCCAACCCAAGTTTGGTTTGCACAGGCTTCTTGTTCCAAATCTTGATGCCGTCTGGCCGTGACCGAGAACAAACTTAATGCCCCCCAAGACCCCACGCATAAAGGAACCGTGCATTGGCCGGGAATCGAACCCGGGTCTCCCGCGTGGCAGGCGAGAATTCTACCACTGAACCACCAATGCTCACACACGTGGCAGTTTTCTCAACGAATTCGCGCCATTGCCCAAGCGCTCCTCTCGAGGCGCAGCGGAAAATGTAGCCCGATACACCCACGCGTCACTCATCAAGACACCTCTGTGGCAGCTCCCTGATGGTCTAGTGGTCAGGATTCGGCGCTCTCACCGCCGCGGCCCGGGTTCGATTCCCGGTCAGGGAAACTGTGTTTTGCCCCACCTCCGCCTTACCCGAAAGGGACAAGCGGTAGACAATGGATGGGTTGCCTTTGCCACGTACTGTGTATCAAGAGAGCCTCAAGGCACCATCTCCCCCCAAAACGGACCATTCCTTGAAGCCGTCAACAAATGAAGCAGAGTTGCCAGTTCTTCAAGCCCAGGATGAGCTGCCGTCTTGGAGGTGAAGGGTGTGACAGGACATCCAAAAAATGTGTGGCCGAACTGCGCATCAAAACATGCCTCCCGTGAGGATAGAGCTCAACACCGCCAGTTTTCGAGACTTGCGCATGGCAGGCGACAATTCTACCGCTGAGCTAACAACCCTTGCATGTCCGCCAATTGTCCCGCTGAATTCGCGCTACTGTCCAAACTCTCCTCTCCAGACGCTTAAAATGGATGCACAAACTCTGCCACGTACTGCGCATCAAAGCACATCGCTTGCGTGAGGCTACAAGTCACTACCTTCTGATTTCGTGATTCACATGTGGCAGGCGACAGTTCTAACGCTCAGCCACCAGCCCTTACAAGTCTGCCAATTGTCTCGTCGAATTCGCGCCACTCTCCAAAGTCTACTCTCAACAACATCTTGACTTAATGCAGATACGATGTCCAACCCAAGTTTGGTTTGCATAGACTTCTTGTTCCAACTTAACAGTCAGGCAAGAATGACTTCAAATTATCCCTCTCCATGGACCCTGTTGGCAAAGGAACTCCAGGCAACCTCCAGAGACTCAGCTCGGGAGCTGCTGATAACCAATTATCAGCCCTTGTTCATCCGCTTCCAATGCAAAGACATTCCTAACCCTACCTGGACAAAGTGTCCTAGAAGAAATAACAGGTAGGAGTCATTTGGGAGCCAACGTGTGGTTCCCCGCAATTCTGACCTGAGAAAAGAAAGAGGAATTGTGGTGAAAGTTGGATGAAGTGGTTTCAGAGGGCCGGCACACATCCATAGGGGAGGATCGCCTGCCACGTGTGAGTCTTGAAATCAAACAGATGGGAAGGCTTTCCACGGTCAATGGCAGAATGATTTGGATTGATCCCTGTTCTAGATCTCGCATCGGAGGAGGCTGAAAATCCACTACAAAGGAGTGGTTCTAAGGCTCCAGCGTCCTCGAAATGGGTAGAAGAGGTACAAAATGGATGGACCAACTCTGTACCAAAACACCTGCCTCGTGTGAGGCTCGAACTCACGACCTTCAGATTATGAGACTGACGCGCTGCCTACTGCGCCAACGAGGCTGACAGGGAACCTGAAAATGGACGATTTCTCGAAGCTGCACAGAAATGAAATTCAGCTTGGACAAACAAAGGTGAGTCCCCAGGTATTTAAGCCCTGAACGGGTTTTGGAGGTGAAGAGTGCCACAGGAGATCCTAAAAACGGTGTTTTGACCCAGCTCCGGCTTACCTGAAAGGGACAAGCGGTAGACAATGGATGGGTTGCCTTTGCCACGTACTGTGTATCAAGCGAGGCTCAAGACACCATCTTCCCCCAAAACGGACCATTCTTCTTTTGTCTCGTAGTGCCGTCTTAAGTTAAATTCCTTAATTACAGCCACATTAGCTCCACTAATAAGACACACGGGCGCTGGCAGGCGACAATTCTAAGTCTGCCAATTGTCCCGCCGAATTCGCGCCACTGTCCAAAGTCTCCTCTCAACAACATCTTGACTTAATGCAGATACGATGTCCAACCCAAGTTTGGTTTGCACAGGCTTCTTGTTCCAAATCTTGATGCCGTCTGGCCGTGACCGAGAACAAACTTAATGCCCCCCAAGACCCCACGCATAAAGGAACCGTGCATTGGCCGGGAATCGAACCCGGGTCTCCCGCGTGGCAGGCGAGAATTCTACCACTGAACCACCAATGCTCACACACGTGGCAGTTTTCTCAACGAATTCGCGCCATTGCCCAAGCGCTCCTCTCGAGGCGCAGCGGAAAATGTAGCCCGATACACCCACGCGTCACTCATCAAGACACCTCTGTGGCAGCTCCCTGATGGTCTAGTGGTCAGGATTCGGCGCTCTCACCGCCGCGGCCCGGGTTCGATTCCCGGTCAGGGAAACTGTGTTTTGCCCCACCTCCGCCTTACCCGAAAGGGACAAGCGGTAGACAATGGATGGGTTGCCTTTGCCACGTACTGTGTATCAAGAGAGCCTCAAGGCACCATCTCCCCCCAAAACGGACCATTCCTTGAAGCCGTCAACAAATGAAGCAGAGTTGCCAGTTCTTCTAGCCCAGGATGAGCTGCCGTCTTGGAGGTGAAGGGTGTGACAGGACATCCAAAAAATGTGTGGCCGAACTGCCCATCAAAACATGCCTCCCGTGAGGATAGAGCTCAACACCGCCAGTTTTCGAGACTTGCGCATGGCAGGCGACAATTCTACCGCTGAGCTAACAACCCTTGCATGTCCGCCAATTGTCCCGCTGAATTCGCGCTACTGTCCAAACTCTCCTCTCCAGACGCTTAAAATGGATGCACAAACTCTGCCACGTACTGCGCATCAAAGCACATCGCTTGCGTGAGGCTACAAGTCACTACCTTCTGATTTCGTGATTCACATGTGGCAGGCGACAGTTCTAACGCTCAGCCACCAGCCCTTACAAGTCTGCCAATTGTCCCGCCGAATTCGCGCCACTCTCCAAAGTCTACTCTCAACAACATCTTGACTTAATGCAGATACGATGTCCAACCCAAGTTTGGTTTGCATAGACTTCTTGTTCCAACTTAACAGTCAGGCAAGAATGACTTCAAATTATCCCTCTCCATGGACCCTGTTGGCAAAGGAACTCCAGGCAACCTCCAGAGACTCAGCTCGGGAGCTGCTGATAACCAATTATCAGCCCTTGTTCATCCGCTTCCAATGCAAAGACATTCCTAACCCTACCTGGACAAAGTGTCCTAGAAGAAATAACAGGTAGGAGTCATTTGGGAGCCAACGTGTGGTGCCCCGCAATTCTGACCTGAGAAAAGAAAGAGGAATTGTGGTGAAAGTTGGATGAAGTGGTTTCAGAGGGCCGGCACACATCCATAGGGGAGGATCGCCTGCCACGTGTGAGTCTTGAAATCAAACAGATGGAAGGCTTTCCACGGTCAATGGCAGAATGATTTGGATTGATCCCTGTTCTAGATCTCGCATCGGAGGAGGCTGAAAATCCACTACAAAGGAGTGGTTCTAAGGCTCCAGCGTCCTCGAAATGGGTAGAAGAGGTACAAAATGGATGGACCAACTCTGTACCAAAACACCTGCCTCGTGTGAGGCTCGAACTCACGACCTTCAGATTATGAGACTGACGCGCTGCCTACTGCGCCAACGAGGCTGACAGGGAACCTGAAAATGGACGATTTCTCGAAGCTGCACAGAAATGAAATTCAGCTTGGACAAACAAAGGTGAGTCCCCAGGTATTTAAGCCCTGAACGGGTTTTGGAGGTGAAGAGTGCCACAGGAGATCCTAAAAACGGTGTTTTGACCCAGCTCCGGCTTACCTGAAAGGGACAAGCGGTAGACAATGGATGGGTTGCCTTTGCCACGTACTGTGTATCAAGCGAGGCTCAAGACACCATCTTCCCCCAAAACGGACCATTCTTCTTTTGTCTCGTAGTGCCGTCTTAAGTTAAATTCCTTAATTACAGCCACATTAGCTCCACTAATAAGACACACGGGCGCTGGCAGGCGACAATTCTAAGTCTGCCAATTGTCCCGCCGAATTCGCGCCACTGTCCAAAGTCTCCTCTCAACAACATCTTGACTTAATGCAGATACGATGTCCAACCCAAGTTTGGTTTGCACAGGCTTCTTGTTCCAAATCTTGATGCCGTCTGGCCGTGACCGAGAACAAACTTAATGCCCCCCAAGACCCCACGCATAAAGGAACCGTGCATTGGCCGGGAATCGAACCCGGGTCTCCCGCGTGGCAGGCGAGAATTCTACCACTGAACCACCAATGCTCACACACGTGGCAGTTTTCTCAACGAATTCGCGCCATTGCCCAAGCGCTCCTCTCGAGGCGCAGCGGAAAATGTAGCCCGATACACCCACGCGTCACTCATCAAGACACCTCTGTGGCAGCTCCCTGATGGTCTAGTGGTCAGGATTCGGCGCTCTCACCGCCGCGGCCCGGGTTCGATTCCCGGTCAGGGAAACTGTGTTTTGCCCCACCTCCGCCTTACCCGAAAGGGACAAGCGGTAGACAATGGATGGGTTGCCTTTGCCACGTACTGTGTATCAAGAGAGCCTCAAGGCACCATCTCCCCCCAAAACGGACCATTCCTTGAAGCCGTCAACAAATGAAGCAGAGTTGCCAGTTCTTCTAGCCCAGGATGAGCCGCCGTCTTGGAGGTGAAGGGTGTGACAGGACATCCAAAAAATGTGTGGCCGAACTGCCCATCAAAACATGCCTCCCGTGAGGATAGAGCTCAACACCGCCAGTTTTCGAGACTTGCGCATGGCAGGCGACAATTCTACCGCTGAGCTAACAACCCTTGCATGTCCGCCAATTGTCCCGCTGAATTCGCGCTACTGTCCAAACTCTCCTCTCCAGACGCTTAAAATGGATGCACAAACTCTGCCACGTACTGCGCATCAAAGCACATCGCTTGCGTGAGGCTACAAGTCACTACCTTCTGATTTCGTGATTCACATGTGGCAGGCGACAGTTCTAACGCTCAGCCACCAGCCCTTACAAGTCTGCCAATTGTCCCGCCGAATTCGCGCCACTCTCCAAAGTCTACTCTCAACAACATCTTGACTTAATGCAGATACGATGTCCAACCCAAGTTTGGTTTGCATAGACTTCTTGTTCCAACTTAACAGTCAGGCAAGAATGACTTCAAATTATCCCTCTCCATGGACCCTGTTGGCAAAGGAACTCCAGGCAACCTCCAGAGACTCAGCTCGGGAGCTGCTGATAACCAATTATCAGCCCTTGTTCATCCGCTTCCAATGCAAAGACATTCCTAACCCTACCTGGACAAAGTGTCCTAGAAGAAATAACAGGTAGGAGTCATTTGGGAGCCAACGTGTGGTGCCCCGCAATTCTGACCTGAGAAAAGAAAGAGGAATTGTGGTGAAAGTTGGATGAAGTGGTTTCAGAGGGCCGGCACACATCCATAGGGGAGGATCGCCTGCCACGTGTGAGTCTTGAAATCAAACAGATGGGAAGGCTTTCCACGGTCAATGGCAGAATGATTTGGATTGATCCCTGTTCTAGATCTCGCATCGGAGGAGGCTGAAAATCCACTACAAAGGAGTGGTTCTAAGGCTCCAGCGTCCTCGAAATGGGTAGAAGAGGTACAAAATGGATGGACCAACTCTGTACCAAAACACCTGCCTCGTGTGAGGCTCGAACTCACGACCTTCAGATTATGAGACTGACGCGCTGCCTACTGCGCCAACGAGGCTGACAGGGAACCTGAAAATGGACGATTTCTCGAAGCTGCACAGAAATGAAATTCAGCTTGGACAAACAAAGGTGAGTCCCCAGGTATTTAAGCCCTGAACGGGTTTTGGAGGTGAAGAGTGCCACAGGAGATCCTAAAAACGGTGTTTTGACCCAGCTCCGGCTTACCTGAAAGGGACAAGCGGTAGACAATGGATGGGTTGCCTTTGCCACGTACTGTGTATCAAGCGAGGCTCAAGACACCATCTTCCCCCAAAACGGACCATTCTTCTTTTGTCTCGTAGTGCCGTCTTAAGTTAAATTCCTTAATTACAGCCACATTAGCTCCACTAATAAGACACACGGGCGCTGGCAGGCGACAATTCTAAGTCTGCCAATTGTCCCGCCGAATTCGCGCCACTGTCCAAAGTCTCCTCTCAACAACATCTTGACTTAATGCAGATACGATGTCCAACCCAAGTTTGGTTTGCACAGGCTTCTTGTTCCAAATCTTGATGCCGTCTGGCCGTGACCGAGAACAAACTTAATGCCCCCCAAGACCCCACGCATAAAGGAACCGTGCATTGGCCGGGAATCGAACCCGGGTCTCCCGCGTGGCAGGCGAGAATTCTACCACTGAACCACCAATGCTCACACACGTGGCAGTTTTCTCAACGAATTCGCGCCATTGCCCAAGCGCTCCTCTCGAGGCGCAGCGGAAAATGTAGCCCGATACACCCACGCGTCACTCATCAAGACACCTCTGTGGCAGCTCCCTGATGGTCTAGTGGTCAGGATTCGGCGCTCTCACCGCCGCGGCCCGGGTTCGATTCCCGGTCAGGGAAACTGTGTTTTGCCCCACCTCCGCCTTACCCGAAAGGGACAAGCGGTAGACAATGGATGGGTTGCCTTTGCCACGTACTGTGTATCAAGAGAGCCTCAAGGCACCATCTCCCCCCAAAACGGACCATTCCTTGAAGCCGTCAACAAATGAAGCAGAGTTGCCAGTTCTTCTAGCCCAGGATGAGCCGCCGTCTTGGAGGTGAAGGGTGTGACAGGACATCCAAAAAATGTGTGGCCGAACTGCCCATCAAAACATGCCTCCCGTGAGGATAGAGCTCAACACCGCCAGTTTTCGAGACTTGCGCATGGCAGGCGACAATTCTACCGCTGAGCTAACAACCCTTGCATGTCCGCCAATTGTCCCGCTGAATTCGCGCTACTGTCCAAACTCTCCTCTCCAGACGCTTAAAATGGATGCACAAACTCTGCCACGTACTGCGCATCAAAGCACATCGCTTGCGTGAGGCTACAAGTCACTACCTTCTGATTTCGTGATTCACATGTGGCAGGCGACAGTTCTAACGCTCAGCCACCAGCCCTTACAAGTCTGCCAATTGTCCCGCCGAATTCGCGCCACTCTCCAAAGTCTACTCTCAACAACATCTTGACTTAATGCAGATACGATGTCCAACCCAAGTTTGGTTTGCATAGACTTCTTGTTCCAACTTAACAGTCAGGCAAGAATGACTTCAAATTATCCCTCTCCATGGACCCTGTTGGCAAAGGAACTCCAGGCAACCTCCAGAGACTCAGCTCGGGAGCTGCTGATAACCAATTATCAGCCCTTGTTCATCCGCTTCCAATGCAAAGACATTCCTAACCCTACCTGGACAAAGTGTCCTAGAAGAAATAACAGGTAGGAGTCATTTGGGAGCCAACGTGTGGTGCCCCGCAATTCTGACCTGAGAAAAGAAAGAGGAATTGTGGTGAAAGTTGGATGAAGTGGTTTCAGAGGGCCGGCACACATCCATAGGGGAGGATCGCCTGCCACGTGTGAGTCTTGAAATCAAACAGATGGGAAGGCTTTCCACGGTCAATGGCAGAATGATTTGGATTGATCCCTGTTCTAGATCTCGCATCGGAGGAGGCTGAAAATCCACTACAAAGGAGTGGTTCTAAGGCTCCAGCGTCCTCGAAATGGGTAGAAGAGGTACAAAATGGATGGACCAACTCTGTACCAAAACACCTGCCTCGTGTGAGGCTCGAACTCACGACCTTCAGATTATGAGACTGACGCGCTGCCTACTGCGCCAACGAGGCTGACAGGGAACCTGAAAATGGACGATTTCTCGAAGCTGCACAGAAATGAAATTCAGCTTGGACAAACAAAGGTGAGTCCCCAGGTATTTAAGCCCTGAACGGGTTTTGGAGGTGAAGAGTGCCACAGGAGATCCTAAAAACGGTGTTTTGACCCAGCTCCGGCTTACCTGAAAGGGACAAGCGGTAGACAATGGATGGGTTGCCTTTGCCACGTACTGTGTATCAAGCGAGGCTCAAGACACCATCTTCCCCCAAAACGGACCATTCTTCTTTTGTCTCGTAGTGCCGTCTTAAGTTAAATTCCTTAATTACAGCCACATTAGCTCCACTAATAAGACACACGGGCGCTGGCAGGCGACAATTCTAAGTCTGCCAATTGTCCCGCCGAATTCGCGCCACTGTCCAAAGTCTCCTCTCAACAACATCTTGACTTAATGCAGATACGATGTCCAACCCAAGTTTGGTTTGCACAGGCTTCTTGTTCCAAATCTTGATGCCGTCTGGCCGTGACCGAGAACAAACTTAATGCCCCCCAAGACCCCACGCATAAAGGAACCGTGCATTGGCCGGGAATCGAACCCGGGTCTCCCGCGTGGCAGGCGAGAATTCTACCACTGAACCACCAATGCTCACACACGTGGCAGTTTTCTCAACGAATTCGCGCCATTGCCCAAGCGCTCCTCTCGAGGCGCAGCGGAAAATGTAGCCCGATACACCCACGCGTCACTCATCAAGACACCTCTGTGGCAGCTCCCTGATGGTCTAGTGGTCAGGATTCGGCGCTCTCACCGCCGCGGCCCGGGTTCGATTCCCGGTCAGGGAAACTGTGTTTTGCCCCACCTCCGCCTTACCCGAAAGGGACAAGCGGTAGACAATGGATGGGTTGCCTTTGCCACGTACTGTGTATCAAGAGAGCCTCAAGGCACCATCTCCCCCCAAAACGGACCATTCCTTGAAGCCGTCAACAAATGAAGCAGAGTTGCCAGCTCTTCAAGCCCAGGGCCCTGTTTCAGGAAGCCGGTTTAGTGGAAAAACTGAGTAAGTATACCCTGAGTTAACGAAAACTCTGGGTTTTCGGTTTCACAAAGCGAGTTCAGCTGCAGCCTGAGTGAGTCACTATGACGACACACTCCGTGAAGCTAACCTGCCCCCTAGCAGGTTTACTACAACTAACCCTGACTGTCTCCGCCCCTTTGTCGGAAACCTGACAGTAGGAAGTGTCGGACATGGCGTGCCACTTCCTTGAAGAGCCAGTAGATCGTGAAGCCCAAATTCTCCGCAGAGCTCTCCGCCGGGAGAGAGTGATCAGAGCGCGTTTGGACATTTTATCATTTCCTGATGATTTTCTGTGCGAACGTTACCGTTTCTCAGCACAATCTATAATTTATTTGGATAACATCCTCAGGCCATATATTACGCATGTGACACATCGCGGACATGCTCTCAGTTCATTACATATTATTTGTATTGCACTTCGGTTTCTTGCAAACGGGAGCTTTCTGTATAATATTGGTGACGCTGAGCACGTTTCCAAGGCTACCGTCTGTCGGGCAGTCAGGAATGTTACAGTTGCACTGAAACGTCTCCTGTACTCGTCTGTGGTGTTCCCCGGTCACAGACCCACAAGATTTATCAAAGAGGGATGCCACAAAATTGCAGGTATCAGGATGACCAAAACTTAATGTATGATGTGGTGATACTTGGACTACTACTTAAATTGCACATTTATTTTCAGGGTTCCCAGGCGTGATTGGCTGTATAGATGGCACTCACATTCCAATCATTGCTCCTTCAGTAAATGAAGGAGACTATGTGAACAGGAAGTCTTTCCACAGCATTAATGTACAGGTACATAGTTCCCTGTAGCATTTCAAACTAACAAATTATTTCATTATAGTAATGGATGCTAATTTGTGTTCTCTGCACTGTGAAGATCATATGTGATGCTGCCAACATTATCACAAATGTGGAAGCCAAGTGGCCAGGCTCTGTCCATGACTCACAAATATTCCGTGAATGTACACTGAGCACAAAATTTGGACATGGTGAGTTGAGAATACTTTAAAATATATAAAGACCAATTGCTTCAGGGACATTTGAACTGAAGTGTACCCTTCTGTCTTAGGAGAGTTCACTGGCTACTTGCTTGGTGATAGGGGGTATCCATGTTTACCCAAAACGGACCATTCCTTGAAGCCGTCAACAAATGAAGCAGAGTTGCCAGTTCTTCAAGCCCAGGATGAGCTGCCGTCTTGGAGGTGAAGGGTGTGACAGGACATCCAAAAAATGTGTGGCCGAACTGCGCATCAAAACATGCCTCCCGTGAGGATAGAGCTCAACACCGCCAGTTTTCGAGACTTGCGCATGGCAGGCGACAATTCTACCGCTGAGCTAACAACCCTTGCATGTCCGCCAATTGTCCCGCTGAATTCGCGCTACTGTCCAAACTCTCCTCTCCAGACGCTTAAAATGGATGCACAAACTCTGCCACGTACTGCGCATCAAAGCACATCGCTTGCGTGAGGCTACAAGCCACTACCTTCTGATTTCGTGATTCACATGTGGCAGGCGACAGTTCTAACGCTCAGCCACCAGCCCTTACAAGTCTGCCAATTGTCTCGTCGAATTCGCGCCACTCTCCAAAGTCTACTCTCAACAACATCTTGACTTAATGCAGATACGATGTCCAACCCAAGTTTGGTTTGCATAGACTTCTTGTTCCAACTTAACAGTCAGGCAAGAATGACTTCAAATTATCCCTCTCCATGGACCCTGTTGGCAAAGGAACTCCAGGCAACCTCCAGAGACTCAGCTCGGGAGCTGCTGATAACCAATTATCAGCCCTTGTTCATCCGCTTCCAATGCAAAGACATTCCTAACCCTACCTGGACAAAGTGTCCTAGAAGAAATAACAGGTAGGAGTCATTTGGGAGCCAACGTGTGGTGCCCCGCAATTCTGACCTGAGAAAAGAAAGAGGAATTGTGGTGAAAGTTGGATGAAGTGGTTTCAGAGGGCCGGCACACATCCATAGGGGAGGATCGCCTGCCACGTGTGAGTCTTGAAATCAAACAGATGGGAAGGCTTTCCACGGTCAATGGCAGAATGATTTGGATTGATCCCTGTTCTAGATCTCGCATCGGAGGAGGCTGAAAATCCACTACAAAGGAGTGGTTCTAAGGCTCCAGCGTCCTCGAAATGGGTAGAAGAGGTACAAAATGGATGGACCAACTCTGTACCAAAACACCTGCCTCGTGTGAGGCTCGAACTCACGACCTTCAGATTATGAGACTGACGCGCTGCCTACTGCGCCAACGAGGCTGACAGGGAACCTGAAAATGGACGATTTCTCGAAGCTGCACAGAAATGAAATTCAGCTTGGACAAACAAAGGTGAGTCCCCAGGTATTTAAGCCCTGAACGGGTTTTGGAGGTGAAGAGTGCCACAGGAGATCCTAAAAACGGTGTTTTGACCCAGCTCCGGCTTACCTGAAAGGGACAAGCGGTAGACAATGGATGGGTTGCCTTTGCCACGTACTGTGTATCAAGCGAGGCTCAAGACACCATCTTCCCCCAAAACGGACCATTCTTCTTTTGTCTCGTAGTGCCGTCTTAAGTTAAATTCCTTAATTACAGCCACATTAGCTCCACTAATAAGACACACGGGCGCTGGCAGGCGACAATTCTAAGTCTGCCAATTGTCCCGCCGAATTCGCGCCACTGTCCAAAGTCTCCTCTCAACAACATCTTGACTTAATGCAGATACGATGTCCAACCCAAGTTTGGTTTGCACAGGCTTCTTGTTCCAAATCTTGATGCCGTCTGGCCGTGACCGAGAACAAACTTAATGCCCCCCAAGACCCCACGCATAAAGGAACCGTGCATTGGCCGGGAATCGAACCCGGGTCTCCCGCGTGGCAGGCGAGAATTCTACCACTGAACCACCAATGCTCACACACGTGGCAGTTTTCTCAACGAATTCGCGCCATTGCCCAAGCGCTCCTCTCGAGGCGCAGCGGAAAATGTAGCCCGATACACCCACGCGTCACTCATCAAGACACCTCTGTGGCAGCTCCCTGATGGTCTAGTGGTCAGGATTCGGCGCTCTCACCGCCGCGGCCCGGGTTCGATTCCCGGTCAGGGAAACTGTGTTTTGCCCCACCTCCGCCTTACCCGAAAGGGACAAGCGGTAGACAATGGATGGGTTGCCTTTGCCACGTACTGTGTATCAAGAGAGCCTCAAGGAACCATCTCCCCCCAAAACGGACCATTCCTTGAAGCCGTCAACAAATGAAGCAGAGTTGCCAGTTCTTCTAGCCCAGGATGAGCCGCCGTCTTGGAGGTGAAGGGTGTGACAGGACATCCAAAAAATGTGTGGCCGAACTGCCCATCAAAACATGCCTCCCGTGAGGATAGAGCTCAACACCGCCAGTTTTCGAGACTTGCGCATGGCAGGCGACAATTCTACCGCTGAGCTAACAACCCTTGCATGTCCGCCAATTGTCCCGCTGAATTCGCGCTACTGTCCAAACTCTCCTCTCCAGACGCTTAAAATGGATGCACAAACTCTGCCACGTACTGCGCATCAAAGCACATCGCTTGCGTGAGGCTACAAGTCACTACCTTCTGATTTCGTGATTCACATGTGGCAGGCGACAGTTCTAACGCTCAGCCACCAGCCCTTACAAGTCTGCCAATTGTCCCGCCGAATTCGCGCCACTCTCCAAAGTCTACTCTCAACAACATCTTGACTTAATGCAGATACGATGTCCAACCCAAGTTTGGTTTGCATAGACTTCTTGTTCCAACTTAACAGTCAGGCAAGAATGACTTCAAATTATCCCTCTCCATGGACCCTGTTGGCAAAGGAACTCCAGGCAACCTCCAGAGACTCAGCTCGGGAGCTGCTGATAACCAATTATCAGCCCTTGTTCATCCGCTTCCAATGCAAAGACATTCCTAACCCTACCTGGACAAAGTGTCCTAGAAGAAATAACAGGTAGGAGTCATTTGGGAGCCAACGTGTGGTGCCCCGCAATTCTGACCTGAGAAAAGAAAGAGGAATTGTGGTGAAAGTTGGATGAAGTGGTTTCAGAGGGCCGGCACACATCCATAGGGGAGGATCGCCTGCCACGTGTGAGTCTTGAAATCAAACAGATGGGAAGGCTTTCCACGGTCAATGGCAGAATGATTTGGATTGATCCCTGTTCTAGATCTCGCATCGGAGGAGGCTGAAAATCCACTACAAAGGAGTGGTTCTAAGGCTCCAGCGTCCTCGAAATGGGTAGAAGAGGTACAAAATGGATGGACCAACTCTGTACCAAAACACCTGCCTCGTGTGAGGCTCGAACTCACGACCTTCAGATTATGAGACTGACGCGCTGCCTACTGCACCAACGAGGCTGACAGGGAACCTGAAAATGGACGATTTCTCGAAGCTGCACAGAAATGAAATTCAGCTTGGACAAACAAAGGTGAGTCCCCAGGTATTTAAGCCCTGAACGGGTTTTGGAGGTGAAGAGTGCCACAGGAGATCCTAAAAACGGTGTTTTGACCCAGCTCCGGCTTACCTGAAAGGGACAAGCGGTAGACAATGGATGGGTTGCCTTTGCCACGTACTGTGTATCAAGCGAGGCTCAAGACACCATCTTCCCCCAAAACGGACCATTCTTCTTTTGTCTCGTAGTGCCGTCTTAAGTTAAATTCCTTAATTACAGCCACATTAGCTCCACTAATAAGACACACGGGCGCTGGCAGGCGACAATTCTAAGTCTGCCAATTGTCCCGCCGAATTCGCGCCACTGTCCAAAGTCTCCTCTCAACAACATCTTGACTTAATGCAGATACGATGTCCAACCCAAGTTTGGTTTGCACAGGCTTCTTGTTCCAAATCTTGATGCCGTCTGGCCGTGACCGAGAACAAACTTAATGCCCCCCAAGACCCCACGCATAAAGGAACCGTGCATTGGCCGGGAATCGAACCCGGGTCTCCCGCGTGGCAGGCGAGAATTCTACCACTGAACCACCAATGCTCACACACGTGGCAGTTTTCTCAACGAATTCGCGCCATTGCCCAAGCGCTCCTCTCGAGGCGCAGCGGAAAATGTAGCCCGATACACCCACGCGTCACTCATCAAGACACCTCTGTGGCAGCTCCCTGATGGTCTAGTGGTCAGGATTCGGCGCTCTCACCGCCGCGGCCCGGGTTCGATTCCCGGTCAGGGAAACTGTGTTTTGCCCCACCTCCGCCTTACCCGAAAGGGACAAGCGGTAGACAATGGATGGGTTGCCTTTGCCACGTACTGTGTATCAAGAGAGCCTCAAGGCACCATCTCCCCCCAAAACGGACCATTCCTTGAAGCCGTCAACAAATGAAGCAGAGTTGCCAGCTCTTCAAGCCCAGGGCCCTGTTTCAGGAAGCCGGTTTAGTGGAAAAACTGAGTAAGTATACCCTGAGTTAACGAAAACTCTGGGTTTTCGGTTTCACAAAGCGAGTTCAGCTGCAGCCTGAGTGAGTCACTATGACGACACACTCCGTGAAGCTAACCTGCCCCCTAGCAGGTTTACTACAACTAACCCTGACTGTCTCCGCCCCTTTGTCGGAAACCTGACAGTAGGAAGTGTCGGACATGGCGTGCCACTTCCTTGAAGAGCCAGTAGATCGTGAAGCCCAAATTCTCCGCAGAGCTCTCCGCCGGGAGAGAGTGATCAGAGCGCGTTTGGACATTTTATCATTTCCTGATGATTTTCTGTGCGAACGTTACCGTTTCTCAGCACAATCTATAATTTATTTGGATAACATCCTCAGGCCATATATTACGCATGTGACACATCGCGGACATGCTCTCAGTTCATTACATATTATTTGTATTGCACTTCGGTTTCTTGCAAACGGGAGCTTTCTGTATAATATTGGTGACGCTGAGCACGTTTCCAAGGCTACCGTCTGTCGGGCAGTCAGGAATGTTACAGTTGCACTGAAACGTCTCCTGTACTCGTCTGTGGTGTTCCCCGGTCACAGACCCACAAGATTTATCAAAGAGGGATGCCACAAAATTGCAGGTATCAGGATGACCAAAACTTAATGTATGATGTGGTGATACTTGGACTACTACTTAAATTGCACATTTATTTTCAGGGTTCCCAGGCGTGATTGGCTGTATAGATGGCACTCACATTCCAATCATTGCTCCTTCAGTAAATGAAGGAGACTATGTGAACAGGAAGTCTTTCCACAGCATTAATGTACAGGTACATAGTTCCCTGTAGCATTTCAAACTAACAAATTATTTCATTATAGTAATGGATGCTAATTTGTGTTCTCTGCACTGTGAAGATCATATGTGATGCTGCCAACATTATCACAAATGTGGAAGCCAAGTGGCCAGGCTCTGTCCATGACTCACAAATATTCCGTGAATGTACACTGAGCACAAAATTTGGACATGGTGAGTTGAGAATACTTTAAAATATATAAAGACCAATTGCTTCAGGGACATTTGAACTGAAGTGTACCCTTCTGTCTTAGGAGAGTTCACTGGCTACTTGCTTGGTGATAGGGGGTATCCATGTTTACCCAAAACGGACCATTCCTTGAAGCCGTCAACAAATGAAGCAGAGTTGCCAGTTCTTCAAGCCCAGGATGAGCTGCCGTCTTGGAGGTGAAGGGTGTGACAGGACATCCAAAAAATGTGTGGCCGAACTGCGCATCAAAACATGCCTCCCGTGAGGATAGAGCTCAACACCGCCAGTTTTCGAGACTTGCGCATGGCAGGCGACAATTCTACCGCTGAGCTAACAACCCTTGCATGTCCGCCAATTGTCCCGCTGAATTCGCGCTACTGTCCAAACTCTCCTCTCCAGACGCTTAAAATGGATGCACAAACTCTGCCACGTACTGCGCATCAAAGCACATCGCTTGCGTGAGGCTACAAGCCACTACCTTCTGATTTCGTGATTCACATGTGGCAGGCGACAGTTCTAACGCTCAGCCACCAGCCCTTACAAGTCTGCCAATTGTCTCGTCGAATTCGCGCCACTCTCCAAAGTCTACTCTCAACAACATCTTGACTTAATGCAGATACGATGTCCAACCCAAGTTTGGTTTGCATAGACTTCTTGTTCCAACTTAACAGTCAGGCAAGAATGACTTCAAATTATCCCTCTCCATGGACCCTGTTGGCAAAGGAACTCCAGGCAACCTCCAGAGACTCAGCTCGGGAGCTGCTGATAACCAATTATCAGCCCTTGTTCATCCGCTTCCAATGCAAAGACATTCCTAACCCTACCTGGACAAAGTGTCCTAGAAGAAATAACAGGTAGGAGTCATTTGGGAGCCAACGTGTGGTTCCCCGCAATTCTGACCTGAGAAAAGAAAGAGGAATTGTGGTGAAAGTTGGATGAAGTGGTTTCAGAGGGCCGGCACACATCCATAGGGGAGGATCGCCTGCCACGTGTGAGTCTTGAAATCAAACAGATGGGAAGGCTTTCCACGGTCAATGGCAGAATGATTTGGATTGATCCCTGTTCTAGATCTCGCATCGGAGGAGGCTGAAAATCCACTACAAAGGAGTGGTTCTAAGGCTCCAGCGTCCTCGAAATGGGTAGAAGAGGTACAAAATGGATGGACCAACTCTGTACCAAAACACCTGCCTCGTGTGAGGCTCGAACTCACGACCTTCAGATTATGAGACTGACGCGCTGCCTACTGCGCCAACGAGGCTGACAGGGAACCTGAAAATGGACGATTTCTCGAAGCTGCACAGAAATGAAATTCAGCTTGGACAAACAAAGGTGAGTCCCCAGGTATTTAAGCCCTGAACGGGTTTTGGAGGTGAAGAGTGCCACAGGAGATCCTAAAAACGGTGTTTTGACCCAGCTCCGGCTTACCTGAAAGGGACAAGCGGTAGACAATGGATGGGTTGCCTTTGCCACGTACTGTGTATCAAGCGAGGCTCAAGACACCATCTTCCCCCAAAACGGACCATTCTTCTTTTGTCTCATAGTGCCGTCTTAAGTTAAATTCCTTAATTACAGCCACATTAGCTCCACTAATAAGACACACGGGCGCTGGCAGGCGACAATTCTAAGTCTGCCAATTGTCCCGCCGAATTCGCGCCACTGTCCAAAGTCTCCTCTCAACAACATCTTGACTTAATGCAGATACGATGTCCAACCCAAGTTTGGTTTGCACAGGCTTCTTGTTCCAAATCTTGATGCCGTCTGGCCGTGACCGAGAACAAACTTAATGCCCCCCAAGACCCCACGCATAAAGGAACCGTGCATTGGCCGGGAATCGAACCCGGGTCTCCCGCGTGGCAGGCGAGAATTCTACCACTGAACCACCAATGCTCACACACGTGGCAGTTTTCTCAACGAATTCGCGCCATTGCCCAAGCGCTCCTCTCGAGGCGCAGCGGAAAATGTAGCCCGATACACCCACGCGTCACTCATCAAGACACCTCTGTGGCAGCTCCCTGATGGTCTAGTGGTCAGGATTCGGCGCTCTCACCGCCGCGGCCCGGGTTCGATTCCCGGTCAGGGAAACTGTGTTTTGCCCCACCTCCGCCTTACCCGAAAGGGACAAGCGGTAGACAATGGATGGGTTGCCTTTGCCACGTACTGTGTATCAAGAGAGCCTCAAGGCACCATCTCCCCCCAAAACGGACCATTCCTTGAAGCCGTCAACAAATGAAGCAGAGTTGCCAGTTCTTCTAGCCCAGGATGAGCTGCCGTCTTGGAGGTGAAGGGTGTGACAGGACATCCAAAAAATGTGTGGCCGAACTGCCCATCAAAACATGCCTCCCGTGAGGATAGAGCTCAACACCGCCAGTTTTCGAGACTTGCGCATGGCAGGCGACAATTCTACCGCTGAGCTAACAACCCTTGCATGTCCGCCAATTGTCCCGCTGAATTCGCGCTACTGTCCAAACTCTCCTCTCCAGACGCTTAAAATGGATGCACAAACTCTGCCACGTACTGCGCATCAAAGCACATCGCTTGCGTGAGGCTACAAGTCACTACCTTCTGATTTCGTGATTCACGTGTGGCAGGCGACAGTTCTAACGCTCAGCCACCAGCCCTTACAAGTCTGCCAATTGTCCCGCCGAATTCGCGCCACTCTCCAAAGTCTACTCTCAACAACATCTTGACTTAATGCAGATACGATGTCCAACCCAAGTTTGGTTTGCATAGACTTCTTGTTCCAACTTAACAGTCAGGCAAGAATGACTTCAAATTATCCCTCTCCATGGACCCTGTTGGCAAAGGAACTCCAGGCAACCTCCAGAGACTCAGCTCGGGAGCTGCTGATAACCAATTATCAGCCCTTGTTCATCCGCTTCCAATGCAAAGACATTCCTAACCCTACCTGGACAAAGTGTCCTAGAAGAAATAACAGGTAGGAGTCATTTGGGAGCCAACGTGTGGTGCCCCGCAATTCTGACCTGAGAAAAGAAAGAGGAATTGTGGTGAAAGTTGGATGAAGTGGTTTCAGAGGGCCGGCACACATCCATAGGGGAGGATCGCCTGCCACGTGTGAGTCTTGAAATCAAACAGATGGGAAGGCTTTCCACGGTCAATGGCAGAATGATTTGGATTGATCCCTGTTCTAGATCTCGCATCGGAGGAGGCTGAAAATCCACTACAAAGGAGTGGTTCTAAGGCTCCAGCGTCCTCGAAATGGGTAGAAGAGGTACAAAATGGATGGACCAACTCTGTACCAAAACACCTGCCTCGTGTGAGGCTCGAACTCACGACCTTCAGATTATGAGACTGACGCGCTGCCTACTGCGCCAACGAGGCTGACAGGGAACCTGAAAATGGACGATTTCTCGAAGCTGCACAGAAATGAAATTCAGCTTGGACAAACAAAGGTGAGTCCCCAGGTATTTAAGCCCTGAACGGGTTTTGGAGGTGAAGAGTGCCACAGGAGATCCTAAAAACGGTGTTTTGACCCAGCTCCGGCTTACCTGAAAGGGACAAGCGGTAGACAATGGATGGGTTGCCTTTGCCACGTACTGTGTATCAAGCGAGGCTCAAGACACCATCTTCCCCCAAAACGGACCATTCTTCTTTTGTCTCGTAGTGCCGTCTTAAGTTAAATTCCTTAATTACAGCCACATTAGCTCCACTAATAAGACACACGGGTTTACCAGCAATGTCTGTAAACATATATTCAGTCACCCACTGGCGCTGGCAGGCGACAATTCTAAGTCTGCCAATTGTCCCGCCGAATTCGCGCCACTGTCCAAAGTCTCCTCTCAACAACATCTTGACTTAATGCAGATACGATGTCCAACCCAAGTTTGGTTTGCACAGGCTTCTTGTTCCAAATCTTGATGCCGTCTGGCCGTGACCGAGAACAAACTTAATGCCCCCCAAGACCCCACGCATAAAGGAACCGTGCATTGGCCGGGAATCGAACCCGGGTCTCCCGCGTGGCAGGCGAGAATTCTACCACTGAACCACCAATGCTCACACACGTGGCAGTTTTCTCAACGAATTCGCGCCATTGCCCAAGCGCTCCTCTCGAGGCGCAGCGGAAAATGTAGCCCGATACACCCACGCGTCACTCATCAAGACACCTCTGTGGCAGCTCCCTGATGGTCTAGTGGTCAGGATTCGGCGCTCTCACCGCCGCGGCCCGGGTTCGATTCCCGGTCAGGGAAACTGTGTTTTGCCCCACCTCCGCCTTACCCGAAAGGGACAAGCGGTAGACAATGGATGGGTTGCCTTTGCCACGTACTGTGTATCAAGAGAGCCTCAAGGCACCATCTCCCCCCAAAACGGACCATTCCTTGAAGCCGTCAACAAATGAAGCAGAGTTGCCAGTTCTTCAAGCCCAGGGCCCTGTTTCAGGAAGCCGGTTTAGTGGAAAAACTGAGTAAGTATACCCTGAGTTAACGAAAACTCTGGGTTTTCGGTTTCACAAAGCGAGTTCAGCTGCAGCCTGAGTGAGTCACTATGACGACACACTCCGTGAAGCTAACCTGCCCCCTAGCAGGTTTACTACAACTAACCCTGACTGTCTCCGCCCCTTTGTCGGAAACCTGACAGTAGGAAGTGTCGGACATGGCGTGCCACTTCCTTGAAGAGCCAGTAGATCGTGAAGCCCAAATTCTCCGCAGAGCTCTCCGCCGGGAGAGAGTGATCAGAGCGCGTTTGGACATTTTATCATTTCCTGATGATTTTCTGTGCGAACGTTACCGTTTCTCAGCACAATCTATAATTTATTTGGATAACATCCTCGGGCCATATATTACGCATGTGACACATCGCGGACATGCTCTCAGTTCATTACATATTATTTGTATTGCACTTCGGTTTCTTGCAAACGGGAGCTTTCTGTATAATATTGGTGACGCTGAGCACGTTTCCAAGGCTACCGTCTGTCGGGCAGTCAGGAATGTTACAGTTGCACTGAAACGTCTCCTGTACTCGTCTGTGGTGTTCCCCGGTCACAGACCCACAAGATTTATCAAAGAGGGATGCCACAAAATTGCAGGTATCAGGATGACCAAAACTTAATGTATGATGTGGTGATACTTGGACTACTACTTAAATTGCACATTTATTTTCAGGGTTCCCAGGCGTGATTGGCTGTATAGATGGCACTCACATTCCAATCATTGCTCCTTCAGTAAATGAAGGAGACTATGTGAACAGGAAGTCTTTCCACAGCATTAATGTACAGGTACATAGTTCCCTGTAGCATTTCAAACTAACAAATTATTTCATTATAGTAATGGATGCTAATTTGTGTTCTCTGCACTGTGAAGATCATATGTGATGCTGCCAACATTATCACAAATGTGGAAGCCAAGTGGCCAGGCTCTGTCCATGACTCACAAATATTCCGTGAATGTACACTGAGCACAAAATTTGGACATGGTGAGTTGAGAATACTTTAAAATATATAAAGACCAATTGCTTCAGGGACATTTGAACTGAAGTGTACCCTTCTGTCTTAGGAGAGTTCACTGGCTACTTGCTTGGTGATAGGGGGTATCCATGTTTACCCAAAACGGACCATTCCTTGAAGCCGTCAACAAATGAAGCAGAGTTGCCAGTTCTTCAAGCCCAGGATGAGCTGCCGTCTTGGAGGTGAAGGGTGTGACAGGACATCCAAAAAATGTGTGGCCGAACTGCGCATCAAAACATGCCTCCCGTGAGGATAGAGCTCAACACCGCCAGTTTTCGAGACTTGCGCATGGCAGGCGACAATTCTACCGCTGAGCTAACAACCCTTGCATGTCCGCCAATTGTCCCGCTGAATTCGCGCTACTGTCCAAACTCTCCTCTCCAGACGCTTAAAATGGATGCACAAACTCTGCCACGTACTGCGCATCAAAGCACATCGCTTGCGTGAGGCTACAAGTCACTACCTTCTGATTTCGTGATTCACATGTGGCAGGCGACAGTTCTAACGCTCAGCCACCAGCCCTTACAAGTCTGCCAATTGTCTCGTCGAATTCGCGCCACTCTCCAAAGTCTACTCTCAACAACATCTTGACTTAATGCAGATACGATGTCCAACCCAAGTTTGGTTTGCATAGACTTCTTGTTCCAACTTAACAGTCAGGCAAGAATGACTTCAAATTATCCCTCTCCATGGACCCTGTTGGCAAAGGAACTCCAGGCAACCTCCAGAGACTCAGCTCGGGAGCTGCTGATAACCAATTATCAGCCCTTGTTCATCCGCTTCCAATGCAAAGACATTCCTAACCCTACCTGGACAAAGTGTCCTAGAAGAAATAACAGGTAGGAGTCATTTGGGAGCCAACGTGTGGTGCCCCGCAATTCTGACCTGAGAAAAGAAAGAGGAATTGTGGTGAAAGTTGGATGAAGTGGTTTCAGAGGGCCGGCACACATCCATAGGGGAGGATCGCCTGCCACGTGTGAGTCTTGAAATCAAACAGATGGGAAGGCTTTCCACGGTCAATGGCAGAATGATTTGGATTGATCCCTGTTCTAGATCTCGCATCGGAGGAGGCTGAAAATCCACTACAAAGGAGTGGTTCTAAGGCTCCAGCGTCCTCGAAATGGGTAGAAGAGGTACAAAATGGATGGACCAACTCTGTACCAAAACACCTGCCTCGTGTGAGGCTCGAACTCACGACCTTCAGATTATGAGACTGACGCGCTGCCTACTGCGCCAACGAGGCTGACAGGGAACCTGAAAATGGACGATTTCTCGAAGCTGCACAGAAATGAAATTCAGCTTGGACAAACAAAGGTGAGTCCCCAGGTATTTAAGCCCTGAACGGGTTTTGGAGGTGAAGAGTGCCACAGGAGATCCTAAAAACGGTGTTTTGACCCAGCTCCGGCTTACCTGAAAGGGACAAGCGGTAGACAATGGATGGGTTGCCTTTGCCACGTACTGTGTATCAAGCGAGGCTCAAGACACCATCTTCCCCCAAAACGGACCATTCTTCTTTTGTCTCGTAGTGCCGTCTTAAGTTAAATTCCTTAATTACAGCCACATTAGCTCCACTAATAAGACACACGGGTTTACCAGCAATGTCTGTAAACATATATTCAGTCACCCACTGGCGCTGGCAGGCGACAATTCTAAGTCTGCCAATTGTCCCGCCGAATTCGCGCCACTGTCCAAAGTCTCCTCTCAACAACATCTTGACTTAATGCAGATACGATGTCCAACCCAAGTTTGGTTTGCACAGGCTTCTTGTTCCAAATCTTGATGCCGTCTGGCCGTGACCGAGAACAAACTTAATGCCCCCCAAGACCCCACGCATAAAGGAACCGTGCATTGGCCGGGAATCGAACCCGGGTCTCCCGCGTGGCAGGCGAGAATTCTACCACTGAACCACCAATGCTCACACACGTGGCAGTTTTCTCAACGAATTCGCGCCATTGCCCAAGCGCTCCTCTCGAGGCGCAGCGGAAAATGTAGCCCGATACACCCACGCGTCACTCATCAAGACACCTCTGTGGCAGCTCCCTGATGGTCTAGTGGTCAGGATTCGGCGCTCTCACCGCCGCGGCCCGGGTTCGATTCCCGGTCAGGGAAACTGTGTTTTGCCCCACCTCCGCCTTACCCGAAAGGGACAAGCGGTAGACAATGGATGGGTTGCCTTTGCCACGTACTGTGTATCAAGAGAGCCTCAAGGCACCATCTCCCCCCAAAACGGACCATTCCTTGAAGCCGTCAACAAATGAAGCAGAGTTGCCAGTTCTTCAAGCCCAGGGCCCTGTTTCAGGAAGCCGGTTTAGTGGAAAAACTGAGTAAGTATACCCTGAGTTAACGAAAACTCTGGGTTTTCGGTTTCACAAAGCGAGTTCAGCTGCAGCCTGAGTGAGTCACTATGACGACACACTCCGTGAAGCTAACCTGCCCCCTAGCAGGTTTACTACAACTAACCCTGACTGTCTCCGCCCCTTTGTCGGAAACCTGACAGTAGGAAGTGTCGGACATGGCGTGCCACTTCCTTGAAGAGCCAGTAGATCGTGAAGCCCAAATTCTCCGCAGAGCTCTCCGCCGGGAGAGAGTGATCAGAGCGCGTTTGGACATTTTATCATTTCCTGATGATTTTCTGTGCGAACGTTACCGTTTCTCAGCACAATCTATAATTTATTTGGATAACATCCTCGGGCCATATATTACGCATGTGACACATCGCGGACATGCTCTCAGTTCATTACATATTATTTGTATTGCACTTCGGTTTCTTGCAAACGGGAGCTTTCTGTATAATATTGGTGACGCTGAGCACGTTTCCAAGGCTACCGTCTGTCGGGCAGTCAGGAATGTTACAGTTGCACTGAAACGTCTCCTGTACTCGTCTGTGGTGTTCCCCGGTCACAGACCCACAAGATTTATCAAAGAGGGATGCCACAAAATTGCAGGTATCAGGATGACCAAAACTTAATGTATGATGTGGTGATACTTGGACTACTACTTAAATTGCACATTTATTTTCAGGGTTCCCAGGCGTGATTGGCTGTATAGATGGCACTCACATTCCAATCATTGCTCCTTCAGTAAATGAAGGAGACTATGTGAACAGGAAGTCTTTCCACAGCATTAATGTACAGGTACATAGTTCCCTGTAGCATTTCAAACTAACAAATTATTTCATTATAGTAATGGATGCTAATTTGTGTTCTCTGCACTGTGAAGATCATATGTGATGCTGCCAACATTATCACAAATGTGGAAGCCAAGTGGCCAGGCTCTGTCCATGACTCACAAATATTCCGTGAATGTACACTGAGCACAAAATTTGGACATGGTGAGTTGAGAATACTTTAAAATATATAAAGACCAATTGCTTCAGGGACATTTGAACTGAAGTGTACCCTTCTGTCTTAGGAGAGTTCACTGGCTACTTGCTTGGTGATAGGGGGTATCCATGTTTACCCAAAACGGACCATTCCTTGAAGCCGTCAACAAATGAAGCAGAGTTGCCAGTTCTTCAAGCCCAGGATGAGCTGCCGTCTTGGAGGTGAAGGGTGTGACAGGACATCCAAAAAATGTGTGGCCGAACTGCGCATCAAAACATGCCTCCCGTGAGGATAGAGCTCAACACCGCCAGTTTTCGAGACTTGCGCATGGCAGGCGACAATTCTACCGCTGAGCTAACAACCCTTGCATGTCCGCCAATTGTCCCGCTGAATTCGCGCTACTGTCCAAACTCTCCTCTCCAGACGCTTAAAATGGATGCACAAACTCTGCCACGTACTGCGCATCAAAGCACATCGCTTGCGTGAGGCTACAAGTCACTACCTTCTGATTTCGTGATTCACATGTGGCAGGCGACAGTTCTAACGCTCAGCCACCAGCCCTTACAAGTCTGCCAATTGTCTCGTCGAATTCGCGCCACTCTCCAAAGTCTACTCTCAACAACATCTTGACTTAATGCAGATACGATGTCCAACCCAAGTTTGGTTTGCATAGACTTCTTGTTCCAACTTAACAGTCAGGCAAGAATGACTTCAAATTATCCCTCTCCATGGACCCTGTTGGCAAAGGAACTCCAGGCAACCTCCAGAGACTCAGCTCGGGAGCTGCTGATAACCAATTATCAGCCCTTGTTCATCCGCTTCCAATGCAAAGACATTCCTAACCCTACCTGGACAAAGTGTCCTAGAAGAAATAACAGGTAGGAGTCATTTGGGAGCCAACGTGTGGTGCCCCGCAATTCTGACCTGAGAAAAGAAAGAGGAATTGTGGTGAAAGTTGGATGAAGTGGTTTCAGAGGGCCGGCACACATCCATAGGGGAGGATCGCCTGCCACGTGTGAGTCTTGAAATCAAACAGATGGGAAGGCTTTCCACGGTCAATGGCAGAATGATTTGGATTGATCCCTGTTCTAGATCTCGCATCGGAGGAGGCTGAAAATCCACTACAAAGGAGTGGTTCTAACGGTGTGTTCACACCGAACGCGATGGACGCGAATAAAACGCCCCAAACGCCCCTAATTTGACGCGTGTACATTCGCGTCTCAACGCGTGTCCAAGAAAAATCCATCGCGCGTCAAAATATCATATTTTGACGCGCGTGAACCGGAAATGTGGGAGGAATGTGGGAGGGAGTTGTGCCAGACCGGTATCTTTGCAAGATGGCAGCTATCGAGCTAGCGCTTGAAGAGAGAGTCTCCCTTCTCTATGTACTGTGGAGAGCAGAGCAGCAGCGTAAAAGACGTCCTCGCCGTACCTGGGTCCATCAGGTCCTCCAGAGGCATGAGCAGTTTGGTGAGTTTCACCACTTGCTCCAGGAGCTGCGCCTGGATGACGGCCGATTCCAGCGCTATCACCGTCGGCCAGTTTGAGGACCTGCTTTCCCTCGTCGGTCCCAGCATCGCCCGCCTAGACACCAACTACAGACGCTCAATCCCACCTGCAGAGCGCCTGTCCGTCTGCCTGAGGTTAGTAAAACTATTTAATACGGTAGTCCTTTATTGATATCTGTGCTAATATGCTAATCCATCCAGTTATACACTGCTAACATGGATGTGCTATGCTAACAGTGAATGCTGTCGGTGTTTACTGAAAGCAAACTGTGGTACAAAGACGACTCTTTATAATATTTCTAGTGATACTCAGAAGCTCTCATCAAGTCCCGATTTAATTCGATTTATGCTGTTATCAGTGTTTGAATGATAGCATGGCTGTGGTGTCACATCAATGTATGCGCTCGGTGTTTGCTGATATCAAACTAGAGCATTAGGACCACTGAGTTAACCTTGTAGTGATACTCACTCCTTTTTATTTAGACCTGGTTTAATTCTGGGATAGTTGAATATTTGTATATAATCCCTGCAGCTGTCAGACTCTATAGCAGGGGTCACAGCCTTTATTAAAACAGAGTTAGATAAAACTGTGAACAGTTTGGTTCATCTCTAGTTACATGGTTCTATCTTGATAAGCTATGTCTTATCACAGATTAATTTTTCAAAAATATTAATGATTTAAGCAAGGAAAGGGCTACATGTCAACATACAACTCTTTATTTCTATTAATGTCTCACTTCATTCCTACCTGATTGACATGTTTAGGAATTATGAGTGATTGGCTCACTGTAGTTGTGAAAGTTGCTACCAATCAAATTATGATATGTTAAAGTTAAAACAAAACACAACTGTTTTAGATATTATCTAATATACATTTTGTAATTATCCTTATAATTACAAAAGGTTTTATGTAAGATTCATGTTTTGTGATTTAAATCTGACATCACAAAAGTATTTTGGAATTTGAATAATGTATTTTGTAACTGCAGTACACATAATACTGATTTTGAACAATTTTGTCCAGGTTCCTTGTCACCGGGGACTCCTTCAGGACCATCGCGTTCAGTTTCAGAGTCGGTGTGTCCACGGTGAGCCAGATCACCCCCAAGGCAGCGACGTCCATCTGGGACTGTCTAGTGGACGACTTCATGGCTGTGCCTTCACCTGGAGACTGGCGCTCCATCACAGAGGGATTCCAGGAGCGCTGGAACTTTCCTCTGTGCTGTGCAGCTCTGGATGGGAAGCACATCCAGACAAAGGCACCCCATATATCATATAGGAGACACACACATTGATATACACTAAATATTGATTTCATTTCTTTTTTGTGGTGCCCAAATTGATGCACCTGCTTGATTTTGTTTAAACAATTATTGCACACTTTCTGTAAATCCAGTAAACTTCTTTTCACTTCTCAAATATCACTGTGTGTGTCTCCTGTATGATATTTAACTGACATTTTTTATTGTAACAACCAACAATTTATACAGGAAAATAATGTCTATTAACAAGGTTGCCCAAACTTCTGCATCCCACTGTATCAGTATATTTTGTCATTAGTATAATATGAAATAAATTCTACATGTGTCAAGTCGTGTGCCAACATTTGCTGTGTAGTAGAACTGAGACATTAGTCATTATAAACATTTATTTGAAATAATATTAAAAGTCTCAAACAGAAAAACATTAAACATAAATATATAAAATATAAGAATTTACAGAGAGACAGGAATAAAAAGGACCAGCTGCTCTCCAGAGCAGGAACAAGGCTGAGGAGGAAATGCTCCATTGGAGACTGGTGTGGCCTCTTCAGGGACTCCAGGATGGCCAGCTCCACCGCCGATGGACCGTCCTGGGACCCGTCCCTCATCTGCCTCGGAGCCGTCCTCCTCTGTGGGCCTGTAAAACAGCACAAAACACAAAGAAATGAGAAGGCTGCTACTAGATTTTAATTTCAACATTGAAAAAAAAAAAAACAATAACAGGATATAATCAGATTGGTTGTAGATATTTAGTAAAGGTGATCACAAGGGAATCCCACCGACTAAAAAGGTATCAGTGTTTGCTGTACATATCTGTGGGTGCAGCAGCAGGAGCTCAGGGACTGGGGATGCTCTGCTGCAGAATCAGTTGGTTCTATCAATACAGTATTAAATGTTAACAGGTTGGATATAATAATCGTAGAGTAGACAGTGGTCCCTCATTTATTGCAGGGGTTCTCAGAATAACTAGCCCCTGGTCACAGTTCTCACAATTGATTCTCAAAGTGCAAACCTTTGTAGATTGCAAAACGTAAAAGTATTATTATGCCGCGGTTTGTCTTCATCTGCCCGCCACTTTCGTGCGCCTTTTTCCCTCACGGTGCAGGTGTCTATTTCCGAATGAGGCTCATAGTTATGGGTGTTTTTGTGCTGTTTTTTCTATTGGACGCGATGGTTATCAAAACCAAACGTGATAAATTTGGCAAGCGCAGGAGATTTGTCAATCAGGCTGCAGAATGCAATGCTGTACTGTGCAATAAAAAATCAGCGAAAAAGCAAAGCAGTGAGGGATGAACAGCGGGACCACTGTGTGCTGTTTATTAATAAACAATAAAATATATTCCTAAATGATAACATGCATAAAAGCAGAACGGTATTTGTACGTCAGTGGGAAAATAGCGGTGGCTTGCTAGCTTTTGTGCGGCTTCCCGGGTCAGTGAAAACTTTCAAAAGAGAAATGAATGAACTTACCAGGTTGCCCGATCTCTTCACATATCTTCCTCCAAGCTCGGTCCTTTTTATTCCTGTCTCGGTACTGAAAGCAGCTGGTGTCGTACAGCTCCGAGTTGTTTGCTACCGCATTGATTAGCCTTCCCCTCCATTGAAGTATGAAAGGCTTTGGCTGGATCTGCCCCTTTGACCTAGGTAACAGCCACGTCACCAGGCTCCTGATTGGTTGTCGCGGCGCGATTTGACGCTGGAGTTCAGATTTTTCCAACTCGAGCGGTAGACGCGAAACGCGCGTATGCACAAAATGCAACACAAAAACTCACGCGCGTGGTTTTATTCGCGAGTCAAACGCGCCAGACGCGCTACACTGACGCGCGTTTCACGCGTTTTCGCGACGCAAATCTGCTTCCGAATTTTCGCGGGACCCGCAATCGCGCGTCATCGCGCCTTTCCATTGACTTTACATGTAAACCTGACGCTCTATTCGCGTCCATCGCGTTCGGTGTGAACACACCGTAAGGCTCCAGCGTCCTCGAAATGGGTAGAAGAGGTACAAAATGGATGGACCAACTCTGTACCAAAACACATGCCTCGTGTGAGGCTCGAACTCACGACCTTCAGATTATGAGACTGACGCGCTGCCTACTGCGCCAACGAGGCTGACAGGGAACCAGAAAATGGACGATTTCTCGAAGCTGCACAGAAATGAAATTCAGCTTGGACAAACAAAGGTGAGTCCCCAGGTATTTAAGCCCTGAACGGGTTTTGGAGGTGAAGAGTGCCACAGGAGATCCTAAAAACGGTGTTTTGACCCAGCTCCGGCTTACCTGAAAGGGACAAGCGGTAGACAATGGATGGGTTGCCTTTGCCACGTACTGTGTATCAAGCGAGGCTCAAGACACCATCTTCCCCCAAAACGGACCATTCTTCTTTTGTCTCGTAGTGCCGTCTTAAGTTAAATTCCTTAATTACAGCCACATTAGCTCCACTAATAAGACACACGGGTTTACCAGCAATGTCTGTAAACATATATTCAGTCACCCACTGGCGCTGGCAGGAGACAATTCTAAGTCTGCCAATTGTCCCGCCGAATTCGCGCCACTGTCCAAAGTCTCCTCTCAACAACATCTTGACTTAATGCAGATACGATGTCCAACCCAAGTTTGGTTTGCACAGGCTTCTTGTTCCAAATCTTGATGCCGTCTGGCCGTGACCGAGAACAAACTTAATGCCCCCCAAGACCCCACGCATAAAGGAACCGTGCATTGGCCGGGAATCGAACCCGGGTCTCCCGCGTGGCAGGCGAGAATTCTACCACTGAACCACCAATGCTCACACACGTGGCAGTTTTCTCAACGAATTCGCGCCATTGCCCAAGCGCTCCTCTCGAGGCGCAGCGGAAAATGTAGCCCGATACACCCACGCGTCACTCATCAAGACACCTCTGTGGCAGCTCCCTGATGGTCTAGTGGTCAGGATTCGGCGCTCTCACCGCCGCGGCCCGGGTTCGATTCCCGGTCAGGGAAACTGTGTTTTGCCCCACCTCCGCCTTACCCGAAAGGGACAAGCGGTAGACAATGGATGGGTTGCCTTTGCCACGTACTGTGTATCAAGAGAGCCTCAAGGCACCATCTCCCCCCAAAACGGACCATTCCTTGAAGCCGTCAACAAATGAAGCAGAGTTGCCAGTTCTTCAAGCCCAGGGCCCTGTTTCAGGAAGCCGGTTTAGTGGAAAAACTGAGTAAGTATACCCTGAGTTAACGAAAACTCTGGGTTTTCGGTTTCACAAAGCGAGTTCAGCTGCAGCCTGAGTGAGTCACTATGACGACACACTCCGTGAAGCTAACCTGCCCCCTAGCAGGTTTACTACAACTAACCCTGACTGTCTCCGCCCCTTTGTCGGAAACCTGACAGTAGGAAGTGTCGGACATGGCGTGCCACTTCCTTGAAGAGCCAGTAGATCGTGAAGCCCAAATTCTCCGCAGAGCTCTCCGCCGGGAGAGAGTGATCAGAGCGCGTTTGGACATTTTATCATTTCCTGATGATTTTCTGTGCGAACGTTACCGTTTCTCAGCACAATCTATAATTTATTTGGATAACATCCTCGGGCCATATATTACGCATGTGACACATCGCGGACATGCTCTCAGTTCATTACATATTATTTGTATTGCACTTCGGTTTCTTGCAAACGGGAGCTTTCTGTATAATATTGGTGACGCTGAGCACGTTTCCAAGGCTACCGTCTGTCGGGCAGTCAGGAATGTTACAGTTGCACTGAAACGTCTCCTGTACTCGTCTGTGGTGTTCCCCGGTCACAGACCCACAAGATTTATCAAAGAGGGATGCCACAAAATTGCAGGTATCAGGATGACCAAAACTTAATGTATGATGTGGTGATACTTGGACTACTACTTAAATTGCACATTTATTTTCAGGGTTCCCAGGCGTGATTGGCTGTATAGATGGCACTCACATTCCAATCATTGCTCCTTCAGTAAATGAAGGAGACTATGTGAACAGGAAGTCTTTCCACAGCATTAATGTACAGGTACATAGTTCCCTGTAGCATTTCAAACTAACAAATTATTTCATTATAGTAATGGATGCTAATTTGTGTTCTCTGCACTGTGAAGATCATATGTGATGCTGCCAACATTATCACAAATGTGGAAGCCAAGTGGCCAGGCTCTGTCCATGACTCACAAATATTCCGTGAATGTACACTGAGCACAAAATTTGGACATGGTGAGTTGAGAATACTTTAAAATATATAAAGACCAATTGCTTCAGGGACATTTGAACTGAAGTGTACCCTTCTGTCTTAGGAGAGTTCACTGGCTACTTGCTTGGTGATAGGGGGTATCCATGTTTACCCAAAACGGACCATTCCTTGAAGCCGTCAACAAATGAAGCAGAGTTGCCAGTTCTTCAAGCCCAGGATGAGCTGCCGTCTTGGAGGTGAAGGGTGTGACAGGACATCCAAAAAATGTGTGGCCGAACTGCGCATCAAAACATGCCTCCCGTGAGGATAGAGCTCAACACCGCCAGTTTTCGAGACTTGCGCATGGCAGGCGACAATTCTACCGCTGAGCTAACAACCCTTGCATGTCCGCCAATTGTCCCGCTGAATTCGCGCTACTGTCCAAACTCTCCTCTCCAGACGCTTAAAATGGATGCACAAACTCTGCCACGTACTGCGCATCAAAGCACATCGCTTGCGTGAGGCTACAAGTCACTACCTTCTGATTTCGTGATTCACATGTGGCAGGCGACAGTTCTAACGCTCAGCCACCAGCCCTTACAAGTCTGCCAATTGTCTCGTCGAATTCGCGCCACTCTCCAAAGTCTACTCTCAACAACATCTTGACTTAATGCAGATACGATGTCCAACCCAAGTTTGGTTTGCATAGACTTCTTGTTCCAACTTAACAGTCAGGCAAGAATGACTTCAAATTATCCCTCTCCATGGACCCTGTTGGCAAAGGAACTCCAGGCAACCTCCAGAGACTCAGCTCGGGAGCTGCTGATAACCAATTATCAGCCCTTGTTCATCCGCTTCCAATGCAAAGACATTCCTAACCCTACCTGGACAAAGTGTCCTAGAAGAAATAACAGGTAGGAGTCATTTGGGAGCCAACGTGTGGTGCCCCGCAATTCTGACCTGAGAAAAGAAAGAGGAATTGTGGTGAAAGTTGGATGAAGTGGTTTCAGAGGGCCGGCACACATCCATAGGGGAGGATCGCCTGCCACGTGTGAGTCTTGAAATCAAACAGATGGGAAGGCTTTCCACGGTCAATGGCAGAATGATTTGGATTGATCCCTGTTCTAGATCTCGCATCGGAGGAGGCTGAAAATCCACTACAAAGGAGTGGTTCTAACGGTGTGTTCACACCGAACGCGATGGACGCGAATAAAACGCCCCAAACGCCCCTAATTTGACGCGTGTACATTCGCGTCTCAACGCGTGTCCAAGAAAAATCCATCGCGCGTCAAAATATCATATTTTGACGCGCGTGAACCGGAAATGTGGGAGGAATGTGGGAGGGAGTTGTGCCAGACCGGTATCTTTGCAAGATGGCAGCTATCGAGCTAGCGCTTGAAGAGAGAGTCTCCCTTCTCTATGTACTGTGGAGAGCAGAGCAGCAGCGTAAAAGACGTCCTCGCCGTACCTGGGTCCATCAGGTCCTCCAGAGGCATGAGCAGTTTGGTGAGTTTCACCACTTGCTCCAGGAGCTGCGCCTGGATGACGGCCGATTCCAGCGCTATCACCGTCGGCCAGTTTGAGGACCTGCTTTCCCTCGTCGGTCCCAGCATCGCCCGCCTAGACACCAACTACAGACGCTCAATCCCACCTGCAGAGCGCCTGTCCGTCTGCCTGAGGTTAGTAAAACTATTTAATACGGTAGTCCTTTATTGATATCTGTGCTAATATGCTAATCCATCCAGTTATACACTGCTAACATGGATGTGCTATGCTAACAGTGAATGCTGTCGGTGTTTACTGAAAGCAAACTGTGGTACAAAGACGACTCTTTATAATATTTCTAGTGATACTCAGAAGCTCTCATCAAGTCCCGATTTAATTCGATTTATGCTGTTATCAGTGTTTGAATGATAGCATGGCTGTGGTGTCACATCAATGTATGCGCTCGGTGTTTGCTGATATCAAACTAGAGCATTAGGACCACTGAGTTAACCTTGTAGTGATACTCACTCCTTTTTATTTAGACCTGGTTTAATTCTGGGATAGTTGAATATTTGTATATAATCCCTGCAGCTGTCAGACTCTATAGCAGGGGTCACAGCCTTTATTAAAACAGAGTTAGATAAAACTGTGAACAGTTTGGTTCATCTCTAGTTACATGGTTCTATCTTGATAAGCTATGTCTTATCACAGATTAATTTTTCAAAAATATTAATGATTTAAGCAAGGAAAGGGCTACATGTCAACATACAACTCTTTATTTCTATTAATGTCTCACTTCATTCCTACCTGATTGACATGTTTAGGAATTATGAGTGATTGGCTCACTGTAGTTGTGAAAGTTGCTACCAATCAAATTATGATATGTTAAAGTTAAAACAAAACACAACTGTTTTAGATATTATCTAATATACATTTTGTAATTATCCTTATAATTACAAAAGGTTTTATGTAAGATTCATGTTTTGTGATTTAAATCTGACATCACAAAAGTATTTTGGAATTTGAATAATGTATTTTGTAACTGCAGTACACATAATACTGATTTTGAACAATTTTGTCCAGGTTCCTTGTCACCGGGGACTCCTTCAGGACCATCGCGTTCAGTTTCAGAGTCGGTGTGTCCACGGTGAGCCAGATCACCCCCAAGGCAGCGACGTCCATCTGGGACTGTCTAGTGGACGACTTCATGGCTGTGCCTTCACCTGGAGACTGGCGCTCCATCACAGAGGGATTCCAGGAGCGCTGGAACTTTCCTCTGTGCTGTGCAGCTCTGGATGGGAAGCACATCCAGACAAAGGCACCCCATATATCATATAGGAGACACACACATTGATATACACTAAATATTGATTTCATTTCTTTTTTGTGGTGCCCAAATTGATGCACCTGCTTGATTTTGTTTAAACAATTATTGCACACTTTCTGTAAATCCAGTAAACTTCTTTTCACTTCTCAAATATCACTGTGTGTGTCTCCTGTATGATATTTAACTGACATTTTTTATTGTAACAACCAACAATTTATACAGGAAAATAATGTCTATTAACAAGGTTGCCCAAACTTCTGCATCCCACTGTATCAGTATATTTTGTCATTAGTATAATATGAAATAAATTCTACATGTGTCAAGTCGTGTGCCAACATTTGCTGTGTAGTAGAACTGAGACATTAGTCATTATAAACATTTATTTGAAATAATATTAAAAGTCTCAAACAGAAAAACATTAAACATAAATATATAAAATATAAGAATTTACAGAGAGACAGGAATAAAAAGGACCAGCTGCTCTCCAGAGCAGGAACAAGGCTGAGGAGGAAATGCTCCATTGGAGACTGGTGTGGCCTCTTCAGGGACTCCAGGATGGCCAGCTCCACCGCCGATGGACCGTCCTGGGACCCGTCCCTCATCTGCCTCGGAGCCGTCCTCCTCTGTGGGCCTGTAAAACAGCACAAAACACAAAGAAATGAGAAGGCTGCTACTAGATTTTAATTTCAACATTGAAAAAAAAAAAAACAATAACAGGATATAATCAGATTGGTTGTAGATATTTAGTAAAGGTGATCACAAGGGAATCCCACCGACTAAAAAGGTATCAGTGTTTGCTGTACATATCTGTGGGTGCAGCAGCAGGAGCTCAGGGACTGGGGATGCTCTGCTGCAGAATCAGTTGGTTCTATCAATACAGTATTAAATGTTAACAGGTTGGATATAATAATCGTAGAGTAGACAGTGGTCCCTCATTTATTGCAGGGGTTCTCAGAATAACTAGCCCCTGGTCACAGTTCTCACAATTGATTCTCAAAGTGCAAACCTTTGTAGATTGCAAAACGTAAAAGTATTATTATGCCGCGGTTTGTCTTCATCTGCCCGCCACTTTCGTGCGCCTTTTTCCCTCACGGTGCAGGTGTCTATTTCCGAATGAGGCTCATAGTTATGGGTGTTTTTGTGCTGTTTTTTCTATTGGACGCGATGGTTATCAAAACCAAACGTGATAAATTTGGCAAGCGCAGGAGATTTGTCAATCAGGCTGCAGAATGCAATGCTGTACTGTGCAATAAAAAATCAGCGAAAAAGCAAAGCAGTGAGGGATGAACAGCGGGACCACTGTGTGCTGTTTATTAATAAACAATAAAATATATTCCTAAATGATAACATGCATAAAAGCAGAACGGTATTTGTACGTCAGTGGGAAAATAGCGGTGGCTTGCTAGCTTTTGTGCGGCTTCCCGGGTCAGTGAAAACTTTCAAAAGAGAAATGAATGAACTTACCAGGTTGCCCGATCTCTTCACATATCTTCCTCCAAGCTCGGTCCTTTTTATTCCTGTCTCGGTACTGAAAGCAGCTGGTGTCGTACAGCTCCGAGTTGTTTGCTACCGCATTGATTAGCCTTCCCCTCCATTGAAGTATGAAAGGCTTTGGCTGGATCTGCCCCTTTGACCTAGGTAACAGCCACGTCACCAGGCTCCTGATTGGTTGTCGCGGCGCGATTTGACGCTGGAGTTCAGATTTTTCCAACTCGAGCGGTAGACGCGAAACGCGCGTATGCACAAAATGCAACACAAAAACTCACGCGCGTGGTTTTATTCGCGAGTCAAACGCGCCAGACGCGCTACACTGACGCGCGTTTCACGCGTTTTCGCGACGCAAATCTGCTTCCGAATTTTCGCGGGACCCGCAATCGCGCGTCATCGCGCCTTTCCATTGACTTTACATGTAAACCTGACGCTCTATTCGCGTCCATCGCGTTCGGTGTGAACACACCGTAAGGCTCCAGCGTCCTCGAAATGGGTAGAAGAGGTACAAAATGGATGGACCAACTCTGTACCAAAACACATGCCTCGTGTGAGGCTCGAACTCACGACCTTCAGATTATGAGACTGACGCGCTGCCTACTGCGCCAACGAGGCTGACAGGGAACCAGAAAATGGACGATTTCTCGAAGCTGCACAGAAATGAAATTCAGCTTGGACAAACAAAGGTGAGTCCCCAGGTATTTAAGCCCTGAACGGGTTTTGGAGGTGAAGAGTGCCACAGGAGATCCTAAAAACGGTGTTTTGACCCAGCTCCGGCTTACCTGAAAGGGACAAGCGGTAGACAATGGATGGGTTGCCTTTGCCACGTACTGTGTATCAAGCGAGGCTCAAGACACCATCTTCCCCCAAAACGGACCATTCTTCTTTTGTCTCGTAGTGCCGTCTTAAGTTAAATTCCTTAATTACAGCCACATTAGCTCCACTAATAAGACACACGGGTTTACCAGCAATGTCTGTAAACATATATTCAGTCACCCACTGGCGCTGGCAGGAGACAATTCTAAGTCTGCCAATTGTCCCGCCGAATTCGCGCCACTGTCCAAAGTCTCCTCTCAACAACATCTTGACTTAATGCAGATACGATGTCCAACCCAAGTTTGGTTTGCACAGGCTTCTTGTTCCAAATCTTGATGCCGTCTGGCCGTGACCGAGAACAAACTTAATGCCCCCCAAGACCCCACGCATAAAGGAACCGTGCATTGGCCGGGAATCGAACCCGGGTCTCCCGCGTGGCAGGCGAGAATTCTACCACTGAACCACCAATGCTCACACACGTGGCAGTTTTCTCAACGAATTCGCGCCATTGCCCAAGCGCTCCTCTCGAGGCGCAGCGGAAAATGTAGCCCGATACACCCACGCGTCACTCATCAAGACACCTCTGTGGCAGCTCCCTGATGGTCTAGTGGTCAGGATTCGGCGCTCTCACCGCCGCGGCCCGGGTTCGATTCCCGGTCAGGGAAACTGTGTTTTGCCCCACCTCCGCCTTACCCGAAAGGGACAAGCGGTAGACAATGGATGGGTTGCCTTTGCCACGTACTGTGTATCAAGAGAGCCTCAAGGCACCATCTCCCCCCAAAACGGACCATTCCTTGAAGCCGTCAACAAATGAAGCAGAGTTGCCAGTTCTTCAAGCCCAGGGCCCTGTTTCAGGAAGCCGGTTTAGTGGAAAAACTGAGTAAGTATACCCTGAGTTAACGAAAACTCTGGGTTTTCGGTTTCACAAAGCGAGTTCAGCTGCAGCCTGAGTGAGTCACTATGACGACACACTCCGTGAAGCTAACCTGCCCCCTAGCAGGTTTACTACAACTAACCCTGACTGTCTCCGCCCCTTTGTCGGAAACCTGACAGTAGGAAGTGTCGGACATGGCGTGCCACTTCCTTGAAGAGCCAGTAGATCGTGAAGCCCAAATTCTCCGCAGAGCTCTCCGCCGGGAGAGAGTGATCAGAGCGCGTTTGGACATTTTATCATTTCCTGATGATTTTCTGTGCGAACGTTACCGTTTCTCAGCACAATCTATAATTTATTTGGATAACATCCTCGGGCCATATATTACGCATGTGACACATCGCGGACATGCTCTCAGTTCATTACATATTATTTGTATTGCACTTCGGTTTCTTGCAAACGGGAGCTTTCTGTATAATATTGGTGACGCTGAGCACGTTTCCAAGGCTACCGTCTGTCGGGCAGTCAGGAATGTTACAGTTGCACTGAAACGTCTCCTGTACTCGTCTGTGGTGTTCCCCGGTCACAGACCCACAAGATTTATCAAAGAGGGATGCCACAAAATTGCAGGTATCAGGATGACCAAAACTTAATGTATGATGTGGTGATACTTGGACTACTACTTAAATTGCACATTTATTTTCAGGGTTCCCAGGCGTGATTGGCTGTATAGATGGCACTCACATTCCAATCATTGCTCCTTCAGTAAATGAAGGAGACTATGTGAACAGGAAGTCTTTCCACAGCATTAATGTACAGGTACATAGTTCCCTGTAGCATTTCAAACTAACAAATTATTTCATTATAGTAATGGATGCTAATTTGTGTTCTCTGCACTGTGAAGATCATATGTGATGCTGCCAACATTATCACAAATGTGGAAGCCAAGTGGCCAGGCTCTGTCCATGACTCACAAATATTCCGTGAATGTACACTGAGCACAAAATTTGGACATGGTGAGTTGAGAATACTTTAAAATATATAAAGACCAATTGCTTCAGGGACATTTGAACTGAAGTGTACCCTTCTGTCTTAGGAGAGTTCACTGGCTACTTGCTTGGTGATAGGGGGTATCCATGTTTACCCTATTTGCTTACCCCTTACCCTGACCCTGAACCGGGCCCACAGCAGCGATATAATCTGGCTAATTGCAGGACAAGAGCCAGAATTGAAATGACTATCGGAATGCTTAAGGCCCGGTTCCAGTGCCTGCAAAGACTCAGGGTCACCCCAGAAAGGGCATGTGACATTATTGTGGCATGTGTGATTCTTCACAACATTGCCACAATTAGAGGAGAACACTGTCCTTCTGAACCAAACATCAGCAGTGATCCAAACCATGAACATCCTGACCCTCCCACGGACATACAAGATGGAAGCGCAGTCAGAGACACCATATGTCACAATCATTTCCTTTGACCCATCACCTCAACATGTTGAAAGAAGAATAAACAGATTTTTTGTTCAACTGGCTTTATTGGTCGCCTGTGTTTCCTGTACACAAAGTATTAAAAGATGTAAACCTCATAAAGTGTCTCTGTTGCTTCCTCCTCTGTAACAGCTGTCAATGTTTCTTCATTATTTTCCTGTAGTAAAGAAATTAACAACATTGCTGTTCTACTGTAAACTCATATAATCTGTGGAGTATTACTCACAACTGCATGTTGGTCTGGCTCAACAGGAGGCTGCACCAGATGCAGTACACCATCACCATCAACTGATAGAATATGAGGTTTATACAGGTCACTTATAACTTACAAGGGACCAAATGGCAATTAACAAACATACCAATCACCTTACACTTCATTGTCATTATGCTCTCAAAGACAACCAAGACTGAGGCAAGGCAAAATCAGTAGGAAAATAACTTCACTACAAAATAATCCATTATGGTAAAGAGTTTATCAAATGAATGAGTAGCACTGCAAAGGTGACTGTGAAGAAAGGATGTATGCACATCATGTATTATTTTGAATTTACCCCTTATGTAGGCACTTGTGTCTTGCGGGGTTATTGACTCAGAGGATGTCCCCGCAGAGATGCCTTCGGCCACAGGGCGCCCACTGTTTTGGCTGAGGGCCAACTGCTCAGCCTCTGTGAGTGGTGGTGGTGGAGGACCCCCACCTGTTTTTCGGGCCTCCGCTTTTTTTCTGTTGGCTATAACGGGCCACATTTGAGCATACAGAGTAAGCAAATATGTACTTGTAATGTGCTCAGATAATTTCAATAAGTGCTTACAGAAAGAAAATTAATGTAGCCTCTAACTGCAATTGATTTACATGGGACAAACAGACCAAGCACTATGGCTCATAATACAATTACACCTTACCTGTTTGGTAGTGTCTCGTAGTGCCGTCTTAAGTTAAATTCCTTAATTACAGCCACATTAGCTCCACTAATAAGACACACGGGTTTACCAGCAATGTCTGTAAACATATATTCAGTCACCCACTGGCGCTGGCAGGCGACAATTCTAAGTCTGCCAATTGTCCCGCCGAATTCGCGCCACTGTCCAAAGTCTCCTCTCAACAACATCTTGACTTAATGCAGATACGATGTCCAACCCAAGTTTGGTTTGCACAGGCTTCTTGTTCCAAATCTTGATGCCGTCTGGCCGTGACCGAGAACAAACTTAATGCCCCCCAAGACCCCACGCATAAAGGAACCGTGCATTGGCCGGGAATCGAACCCGGGTCTCCCGCGTGGCAGGCGAGAATTCTACCACTGAACCACCAATGCTCACACACGTGGCAGTTTTCTCAACGAATTCGCGCCATTGCCCAAGCGCTCCTCTCGAGGCGCAGCGGAAAATGTAGCCCGATACACCCACGTGTCACTCATCAAGACACCTCTGTGGCAGCTCCCTGATGGTCTAGTGGTCAGGATTCGGCGCTCTCACCGCCGCGGCCCGGGTTCGATTCCCGGTCAGGGAAACTGTGTTTTGCCCCACCTCCGCCTTACCCGAAAGGGACAAGCGGTAGACAATGGATGGGTTGCCTTTGCCACGTACTGTGTATCAAGAGAGCCTCAAGGCACCATCTCCCCCCAAAACGGACCATTCCTTGAAGCCGTCAACAAATGAAGCAGAGTTGCCAGTTCTTCAAGCCCAGGATGAGCTGCCATCTTGGAGGTGAAGGGTGTGACAGGACATCCAAAAAATGTGTGGCCGAACTGCGCATCAAAACATGCCTCCCGTGAGGATAGAGCTCAACACCGCCAGTTTTCGAGACTTGCGCATGGCAGGCGACAATTCTACCGCTGAGCTAACAACCCTTGCATGTCCGCCAATTGTCCCGCTGAATTCGCGCTACTGTCCAAACTCTCCTCTCCAGACGCTTAAAATGGATGCACAAACTCTGCCACGTACTGCGCATCAAAGCACATCGCTTGCGTGAGGCTACAAGTCACTACCTTCTGATTTCGTGATTCACATGTGGCAGGCGACAGTTCTAACGCTCAGCCACCAGCCCTTACAAGTCTGCCAATTGTCTCGTCGAATTCGCGCCACTCTCCAAAGTCTACTCTCAACAACATCTTGACTTAATGCAGATACGATGTCCAACCCAAGTTTGGTTTGCATAGACTTCTTGTTCCAACTTAACAGTCAGGCAAGAATGACTTCAAATTATCCCTCTCCATGGACCCTGTTGGCAAAGGAACTCCAGGCAACCTCCAGAGACTCAGCTCGGGAGCTGCTGATAACCAATTATCAGCCCTTGTTCATCCGCTTCCAATGCAAAGACATTCCTAACCCTACCTGGACAAAGTGTCCTAGAAGAAATAACAGGTAGGAGTCATTTGGGAGCCAACGTGTGGTGCCCCGCAATTCTACGGTGGCTGGGAAGTGCAAATCGCAACAAATTAAAAAACCACAACAAATTAAAACCCTGCAACAAATTAAAAAAACCCACAACAAATTACAAAAACCCGCAACAAATTACAAAACCCCACAATAAATTAAAAAACCCCACAACAAATTACAAAAACCCCCACAACAAATTACAAAAACTCACAACAAATTAAAAAACCCCACAACAAATTACAAAAACCCACAACAAATTTAAAAACCCCACAACAAATTACAAAAACACACAACAAATTAAAAAAAAAACCCACAACAAATTACAAAAGCACACAACAAATTACAAAACCCCACAACAAATTAAAAATCCTTGACGGGAAGGGATTTTTAATTTGTTTTCTGAAACATCAGATATGTATCGGATTCAGTACCACATACGAAAGTGACCCAGATCGGATTTGAAAATATCGGAATTGTGCTGTTTTTACACTGTCATACCATGATTGGATATGGGTCGCATAGGGTAAAAATAAAAGTCGGATTTGATGCGCTTTCGCGTGCAGTGTGAACTTCGCCAGAGCCTCCACATGTTCTCACTGTAATTTGCCCCTCATGAATGAATTTATGATTGCACTAATTTGAATGTTCAAGAGAAAATCAAATGCATTTTACTCACAGTACCCTACAAACGTCACTGCTGTTTAGTTTTCTGTCTTCATTTATGTTGGAAGCGATAGCAGAGCTGTACGTTTGAATTTGTTTCCAAAATCCCTCATTTAGATGGAAGTTAGCGAGCTAACTTCCTGCTAATTTCTAACTCTGTTAAATGTCATAAATTCCGTTTCGTTTTCATGGTTGCCTGGATGATAAACTCAATTGTTACACATGGTAGAGCAGAACGCTGATCATTTTATTACAGATGAAAGACTTTAGATAGTTTTTCAACTCTCAGTGATTTATGGACCTGCAGCAGCGTTTGAGCCCAGACATGGCTAGTGACGTCAGACTTAAAGACCGGATAAAGAGTGATATGAACATATCTATAACTTACCGGAATGAAAATGTCTGGAGCACACCAACAGATATTTGGAGATGGAAGAGAACTGCATATCAGCTCGTCTCACAGCTGCTATCCAGACTAGACGCCTTCTTTTGGTAACATACGATACAAGAGCTGCCTCATGTTGCTTCCAGGTGGGGAAAGAATGAAAAGATAAACCATTTTCAACCTTATTGCCTTGCCGGTCGTGTGATCTAAGTTTACAACCAACCGCACAGCAAGTACGAACCATAGCTAGTGTTATCCGTGTACTTTCGCTCCTCTTTCGCTAGCGCTTTGTTTGGGCCAGAAACATGGCGCCTCAACCAAAAATCATGGCCACGCCCCCTCTCGTGACATCACACTCCAAAAGCCCCATTAGGCTAATCGTTGCGTCACTTCCGGTATTTCAGACAATCCCTTCCCGTCAAGGATTTTTAATTTGTTGTGGGGGTTTTTGTAATTTGTTGTGGGGGTTTTTTTAATTTGTTGCGGGTTTTTAATTTGTTGTGGTTTTTTAATTTGTTGCGATTTGCACTTCCCAGCCACCATACAATTCTGACCTGAGAAAAGAAAGAGGAATTGTGGTGAAAGTTGGATGAAGTGGTTCCAGAGGGCCGGCACGCATCCATAGGGGAGGATCGCCTGTCACGTGTGAGTCTTGAAATCAAACAGATGGGAAGGCTTTCCATGGGCAATGGCAGAAACAAATGACATATCCCTCACTTTTAGTGCTGTTATTCCGATTGCTGGTATTTAAACAGTAAAGACAGTTGACAAAGATATCTCCTCGTTAGTATAGTGGTTAGTATCCCCGCCTGTCACGCGGGAGACCGGGGTTCGATTCCCCGACGGGGAGTATTCTAGTTTTTGTTTTTTTTGTTTTTTTTTTTCTTAATAAGATAAACCTTTATAACATACTATATGAAGGGTTCATAAACCTTTTTCACGGTCATATCCAAGCTTTTCAAGCACATTGCATTAGAGTGGACACTCTAATGACCATATGAAAATTAAAACAACTCATCCTAGGTTGACTTAAACGCAAAAGCTCAGAAATGAGCAGAGCTGTCTTAGCAGCCTGCCACGCATGGGGGGTGCTGGAAGTAATAGTTGATTATACAACAAAATAAGCATATGCATAACCATTTGCAAAAACAAGAAATGTGTGTGTCAAAAGATCCTGCCCCGTGTGAGGCTCGAACTCACGACCTTCAGATTATGAGACTGACGCGCTGCCTACTGCGCCAACGAGGCCTAGGATGCAACACACCAATGGACCCACAAAAGTCATATTACCAAGAAATTGTCGATATCTAAAACCGGGAAGCAAATTGGAAAGGTTAAGGATTTGAAAATGTAAGGCTGATAAGTATTTTTGTCTCTTTTATTTTATTGATGCCTTCAAACAAACAAGTACAATTAGGGTCAGTAATATTAACAGTTAAGCCAAAATAAAAGCAACATAAAAAATTAAAGAAAATGCTTCTGTGTACCCAAAGAACATAGGGAACATAGAAATTAATTTATCGACTAAAAAAAAAATTAAAAAGATTGTTGCATTGGCCGGGAATCGAACCCGGGCCTCCCGCGTGGCAGGCGAGAATTCTACCACTGAACCACCAATGCTCACAGATGCCCCTTATCGAATTGCTGAATTAACATGCATACATCAACAATGTCTCTCATGTCTTTCAGTGGTTTCCCACTGAAAATGACATGTAAACTTTCTAGCGTCCAAACACTGGACATCAAAATTACAAAAGAAGACAAACAGGAAGAGGGGCAAATGAGGAAAAGATTAACGCCCAACGTGGGGCTCGAACCCACGACCCTGAGATTAAGAGTCTCATGCTCTACCGACTGAGCTAGCCGGGCTTACAGCTTTAACCTCAACCCCTAGTGTTTCAAAATTCACACTTACGCTTTAGCATAGTTTTAGATGATAGGAAGACTAATACTAAAACTGATATCCAATCCAAGCAAACTAAAATTTTTAAACTACAAGACACAGTAGCTGTGAAATTCATTTATCTATAAAACATATCTCTAAAATGTACTCAAAGTGCCATAAAGTCGATTCTGTTCATATGGATGTAAACAAAATATTCTGCCCCGTGTGAGGCTCGAACTCACGACCTTCAGATTATGAGACTGACGCGCTGCCTACTGCGCCAACGAGGCTTGCCACTACAGTTAACAAGAAGGTTTTTTACACACAGCGGAGCTAAAGCTACTATGGCACTGTCATAAAGAGGTAAAATTGGATACTGGAATTTCGTGAAGATCAATTGGCAACAAGTGTTGCCAATTATAAAATGTTGCCTTATAAAAATAAATAAACAAACAAAAATCCTTTATAAAACATTAACATTTTCAAAATTAGAATAGAGCACACCTGGCATTACTGTGAAGCACTTTCTGGTTTTTAAATGTGCTATATAAATAAAGTTGTACTGTATTGCATTATATTGTATTGCATTGGCACATGTAGTTCTTTTTATTTTCCAAAGGGGTGAAGTAGAACCTTCTTACTTCATAAAAGCATTATGCATAAACTGCATACCAACATTTTAGTGCATTTTTATTATAAAAATATGAACATGCAGTGCATATTTACCCAGCTGACTGTGCACTGTGCTTCTGGCACGCCACAGTGACGGTTAAGAAGTTGGCAACTACCTTCAAACTTAAAAAATGTTAAACCTGCTGACAGCTAGCACACCAAACAAAACCCTTTCACATATGTTTATTAAAACAGTCATATCCAGCAGCTTAAAAAGAAGCAAATTTGCACTGGTGTTAATAACCAAGTAACTGTAATTTAGGCGTCATGCTGATGCTAATGAGCAGGTAGTAGGTAGGCTAGTATTAGTGGCTAGTTGTTCGCTAGTCACCACCTCAAGCTAACAATATCTGCACAAAAACACGTTATTTTAAACTTAACAGAGGAAATTCACAAAAAACAATACAAGCGTCCTCATTCTAGCCCTACAGTGCCTCACCTTGTGTCATGTAGTTAACATCGTCTGCGCTTTTTTTCCTCGACGCACATGTCCGAAGTCCGTGCAGTCACCCGCTAGTAAACTCCTCTCCAGACTCTATTTCCACTGAGGTTTGCTTTAACAATATAAATAGAAATAACTAGTTTTTATGCTTCTCTAGGCAACCTAAATTCATGTGGTTATATAGTGGTAGTCTTGCTATGGTGTGTCCGAGTAAAAACCCGCATCACGACCAGTTCGAGCAGCAAATGGAGGACGCTCGAGCCAAGTCATGAGCACGTGGTGTGAAAAAGTACAAGGCGTGCCCGAACATGAAGTTTTGCTGCATAGCGCTTAAAAACAGAAGTAACTACCGTATCAAAGTCCATTATTTTATCTTACAAACTTAGTTATTTCACTTTTTTACTATTTATTTTTTATTGATTCATTTATCTTTTTTTAAAACACTGATGTCTAAAACTACCATGTATTATTTAATTTAGAAAATTATGGAGCAAAATTTAAAAAGAAAATGCTTTAAAATAGTTTAGGCATTTTGGAAGTCTTAAAAATGTTGTTTAGCCACAGTATACAATATTGTCTCAGTGTTAAAAAATGTTAATAAACATTTATTGGTTTTTGAAAATTAAAATTATACTAAAAGAAATATTGAACTTAAGAGGGAGGTTTTGTTTCCAGGTCTTGTCACTGCTCATAACACAGATACAGCAAACTGGTTACGTTCCAGGGAAATTCAAAAAGTCATCAGAAATACTGTATAAAGGGATCTGTTACATTAATTCAACAGCATTGTTACAGAATGTGGTATAACAATTATTACATTATTACAAACAACCGTTGTTGTCAAAGGTTTGTCAAAAGTAAGTCAGAGCTGCACTTGATTTAATTAATTATACTACAATTAGTAGTTTATTAGCCCAACTATGGATAAGGATTGAAAATGAAAAAAAAAAACAACTTTAAAATCTCTGTGCAGCAGTTTCATACTCTGTATCATTACCATGTTAAACTGCAATGCCCCCATTAAATCAAATGAATACTTGACTATTTTCTTTCTATCAGCTCAAAACAGTCTAGCTATTCCCCTATGACCGCTACCATCTGTCATCACCCAGAGAACTGCTAATCCCTGGATATTTTCTCTTTTTCAAACCACCGGTTGTGTGGGAAGATCACAGTAGATGAGCAGTTTGTGAAACACTCGGACCAATTTGGCCTTAAATCACCTTTCTTCCCCATTATGGTGCTCAGTTTGAACTTCAGCAGGTCTTCTTGGACACATCCATACTCAAATGAATTAAAACCCAAAATTCAGACGACCAACTTAAAGTCATATTTAATAATTTAACTTCACCATGCATAAACCATATAGAAAATACTTTACAGCAATGACAATAAAAAAAAACCCAAAACAAAACCAAAAAAACCCAACACATTTTAATCATGATGCTAAAAAAGCAGCTGTCACAGATCACTGAAGGGTCACAAGTTTTCATCAGGTTAGTCTGATAAGAGTTAGTCTATGGTTAGACAATGTAAATAAAGAAAACAGATAACATGAAAACATAATCCATTAGAAAAATGCTGATGCTATTTTTATGTTACATCAATTTGATTTACACCCAGCAACTGTCCTTGCTTTACAAAAAAAGAAACCAAACCAAAAAAAAGCCAAAAAGGTCTTCAAGTCGGGTGGGTCTTCACTACTCAGTGAACCCCCCGACAAAAATGGGGGGAGGAATGAGTAAAGGTGAGTAGTAGCAGGTGGGGGTACATGCAGAAAGCCTTCATTTTACACCTCCACCCTTTCAAATGGCACTAGTTTAACAACAAATAAAAAAGCATGGACAGATGATTTCTATCATGGACACTGCTTTTACGGCATCAAAACATTACAGCAAACTCAAAAACCTCTGTAATCTGTCACCTGCTCTAGTCAGGGACAAATCTCATCTTCACTGCAGAAGGCAGACGTTAAGATATGAAATACAGACTGGCCTTTGGGCTTGAAATTATCATCACTTCCTCCAGTTTCACAGTTAGATTAAGTGGCATCAACACAAGTGACAGATACATGACTTCCAAACATGTTTACAGAAGGAGAGGCAAAGCACCGATGCAAAGCAATTGGGATTCGACTTGATATTAAAACTTGCCCAATTATCCCACTCAGGCCAATAACAGAGATGGGCCTTGAAATTATCAGTGTGCTTCATTTTGTTGAATTGCAGTCGGGCGAGTGATGATGAATTTCAATTAGTATTTTCATTGCAAAAATCTCCTTCATAACAAAACACTGCTTAATTACAGCACCGCTTTATACAAATGACAAACCAAAACAAAAAACAGTACTGGCCTCACGTATTTGCGTTTCAAGTCAAACGAGGGTGTCCCTCCCCTCGGCATCTGCCACTACAGCAAAGTATGACGGCTAAAGCTGCCTGACAATTACTGGTAAATACTGTGTGTTCATGTCTGACAGATGGTCTGGCACAATACTTCTTGCTCTATGTTTGTAAGTTGTGTCAGAAGCAAAATTTTCACTTGGAAAGATGCTGTTTCAGGAACTGGAAAAACGCTTCCTTTAAATAGACTCTCACTGAATTTTAAGTGTCATTTCCTATCAGGTTTTCAACACGTGGCAAGTGGAGAAGTGAGAGAATTGAAGGATTGTTAATTTGCAGCTCCGCCCGCTTCATCGCCGGGCGCAATTACACATCATCACACCACAAAAAAAGAAAAAAAAAAGAAGAAGAAGAAGAAGGCGGTTTGAGGTTGCTGTGTGGTTATAATTCAGCGACGGGGCAAAAGGGAGAGCTATGAAGCAAAAGCAGAGCAAAAGAAGAGGAAGGAAAAAAGAAAGGCCATAGGTCCAAATCACTTTAGTTCCATTTGGAGGAATGAGTATGCGCCAAACGTGAGCAATACACTTTTTCCAGTCATTCATTCATTCATCCGGCTGTCTACTGTTAGGAAGCCAGTGCTGCTGCTTCTTCTCTTCAAGAGGATCAAACGGGACACACTGACACTAAGAAAACAACGAAAACTTACCAGGACTTTCAATGATAAACACTAACCAAGCTAACATTTTCAATACAGTTATGTTTTTCCACAATCCAAAATGTCAAGGCATCCTTGTAGGAAGAAATGACAAGAACTTAAAGATAGATGGTGCAGTGTTTCTACCACACATTGTTAATTCTCTCGCTGATACAGGGTGTTTCTAATACCAACTCATAGAGACAAAGTAGAGCTCGTTGACTTGATGTTTTGCTCCTATTTTCATTAAACTTTAGGGAAATGCTGGGTCCTTCCATCCACTTCTTCACTCAAAGTTGCTGTGTCTCAAGATAGATTTTGTTAAATTGCTTTCATGAAGACAGACACTTCCTTCATTTCTCGATTTATCCAACCATCACAAAAGCAGGTAGTATATTTTTTGAATCCTCTCTAGCGAGACACAAGTATCTTGCATGTTTCTCCTTCATTTTCTCATTAGAAGCCACCTTTTTATCTTTAAAAGCATTCAAGTGTCATCCCCAGTCTCTCTTTTTATCTCCTCTTGCACCTCAGAACAACACATCTTCATTGGTAATGAGACTTTCCACCACAAGTCTCTGATATCGGATATCGTTGAGTGCCGTCATGGCGTCCAGCTCGGGCGCCCTCATAAGTGTTGGGCCGAAGACGATGCCTAAATTCTCGCTAGTCATGAGATTCTCCTTCTCGTATTGTGTCACTCTGAATGAAGAAAGAGACCAATTTATATAATATGTAAAAACAACAGTCAAATAATAATGGAGATACCAAAGAAATAAGTATGTAACAAAGTAAAACAACTGCTCGTGTGTGTGTCTGACCTCTTGAGGTGACCCATGAGGTATCGCAGCGTCTCGCAGTGAGCTGGTGGCAGCAGCTTCAAGGCCTCATGGAGGGCCTCCAGTCGTTTCTCTGGGTCTGTTATTTCTACAACACACACACACGAAAATATTGAGATAGTGCATCTATACAAATGATAGGTTTAGCCTCCAGGTCAATATTTTGAATAGATGTCTTTCAGAAATAAAAAACAAAAAACAAAAGACCTCAAGTCTCATTTGATTTAACAATATTTTCCTAATGAGTTTATGACCTTTGTCACAAGTTTTAAGTATTATTTTAATGAAATTCTATGGTAATTTACCACATTTGATCTAAAATAAAAAAATAAAGCAAGCTATGACTTTAAGTATGTGTAATTTACAATTTTGTTTTAATTTTGGGGCCCACTATGTAGAGATTTTGGCCTTTAAAATAAAAATATTAAATAATAAATATCAGGTCTGTGATGAGAATATTTTTAGCCAGCATCATACAAGTGTGGTTTAATTTAGGTACCTTTAAAATAATTTCTGTTCAAGAAACAGCCCGAACAGACATAGACTTCTGTTAAGGAGGGTAATAGATACTCTTTGGGTAAAGTATAAGCAAACCAACCATACCACATTATCACCTCCCCAAAAACCAAGATGACATAGTTCCATAAACTTTAACAACCAATGGTGGCTACGTCCATCTTCTATTTAACAGTCTGTTTTCAGGAGTTCTAACTAAGGTTTTATTGAATCTGTTTAAATTTTTACAGTTATTTCAGAAACCTAAATTTCTCCAATAGGAAGCTTAGAAGTCTCATGAGAGTGAATACTGGCGTGTCTAAACCGCCTTCATTTGGCTAACATCGTTTAAAAATGTAACCATACAATTTTAACTGATGTTAACCAGGGGTATTCAATTGAAATTTAAAGAGGATCCAGACTGAGAGTTGCATCTTGGTGACCTACAAAAGAGAGGGTTGTCTAGGACTCCTTTTGTTGCTTATTTCCCTATAACCCTGAACAAGTCATCTTTGAGTTTTAAGGTAAATTGTGGTTAAAAGCCTGAACGTTAAGACCTACTTGCAGCTTCTATGAAGCGTGGGTAGGCATCATACGTGATGAGGGGTATGGGCAGCTCTCTGAAGTACAGTTTGAGGGCTCCGGTGATGATGTTGATGTCCTCGTAAGCATTTGAGGATATGTCTGCTTTCTCTCCGTCTGTGGAGGAACAATCGTGCGCATGACATTTAATTGATTTGGCAAAAGAACCTGCTTATGGAACATTGGGGGGCGACACTTACCTCTATCAAAGGCCAGTTTAACGTCTTCAATCAGCTCGCTGAAGCCTGATATTCTGTATAAACCTTCTGACTGAAGACCTGGAAGGTTTAAATCATACCAATATTAATTTGATGACTACGATAAGCTTAAATTCTGCATAACCAACTAAAAAAAATTCAGTGTACAGCCTCTCAGATGAGAATGTTTTCTATTTATGTCTTAAAGAAATGATAAAATTTATGTTTCTTTCCTGCTATTAGCAAATACAACTGAAATGGATGCAAAAATGATTATTAAACACACACAAACACAACATATGTGAAGGCAGAAGAAAGAAATAAAGCGTGGGGTGAAGACTTCAACTGTCTCTCTCGCTCCAGTCAAGTTCAATCTTTTCAAGTCTTTATTGATTTCACGTATTAGTTTCACTCAAGTCATCAATAAAATGCTGTCTGCGGCAGCTGTCTTGAAGGGAAAACTGTCACTCTCCACACACGCACACACACACACCTACATTCACAGATGAAGCTGCCTGCGTACATCTTTTTAGCATTGAGTGGGTGGGCTGACACACACAAAGGCAATCGCATCTTGCGTATGAACGCCAGCCTCGTGGGTGTTCTCCTTTCCTCCCCCTACTTCTCTTAACCTTGCTGCAAACAATACTTAAAAGCCTTTTTCTGTTATATAATCTCTGAGTCACACATACACGCTCTCTTTCTCTCACCTCTGGCCTCAATTTCCTGTATACACATGTCGACCACCATGGGCCTCTTGGTGTTGTGGGCCTTGACCAGCGTTGTCAGGTCACAGCTGTACACCTTCTTGACGTGCCGAAGGTCTGGCTGGCAGTCGTTGGGTACGACTTTGGAGCACTGCTTATGGACGTTCAACCCACAATCTGACAAAGAAACCCAGAATTTTGTTTTATGTCACTTTATGTCCATTTTTAGACATCTCTGTTTTTTTATTTTTTATTTTACTTGTGATGATCCTTAAGAGTCATTGTTAGACTGCATGATGAAAGTTGCTTTTAAATGTAGGCGTTGCAGAAGCCCAGTTCAATCACCCACACATGCAGTAGTGATCACACTGACAGCTTGTTCTTTGGCACCCAAGCCAGTCTTTTAGCATTTTAAAATCCATGAAACGGCGCAGATGAGTCAACAACAGTGAAAGTGATTAACTTTAGCCTGCTCTCCTACTTTCGAGTCATGCTTTAAGACAGAAAGTACGAGTGAAAGAATTGGAAACTGAATCATGATTGGAAGAGAAAAATTACTTTATGGCGAGAAGGAATGTGCTTGTTTGTTTGTGACTTACCTGCACATTTCACTCCCTGAGCAATGAGACCCCACATGAAGTTGGCACAGTACTCACACCAGTGGGGACCCCTGAATGTATGAACCTGGTTAAATAGGCATAAAAAAAGACAAACTCGATGTGTTTAAACGTTATATTTGCCACAATAATTATTAAACAGCAGCAGATTGGGTCAGAGAAAAAATAAAAAGAGTGAAACACATCAGTCAAAATAGCCAATAATTGTATATTTGAGAGAAAAGGGTGGGAAAATTATTCATATGATCCAGATTGGGTCAAGTAATACCTGAATACCAGCAGTAACCTTTATTAGAGACGGACAAAAGACTGATGGAGACACAACAGGAGTGCTGAAAGGGTGCTCAGAGACAATTTATAGTGAGAGCAGAGTTTTAATCTGCTCATTTATTGCACAAATTGGCTCTGTATAATGAAATGCTAATAACCTCCATCACATCGCAGTACTCTTTGTGTGTCTGTGTGTGTGTCTGTCCACATTTCTCTTGAGCTCGGGACACTGTGGCTCTGTTGTGCCTCTCACTAATAATACACAAAATCATTATACGGGAATCTAAAAGTAAACAAAGGCTGAAAACATGAAGATTGTGTGTGTCTGTGTGCGTTTGTGTGTGTTTCTTAACACTCTAAGCCTTCTATGGTGAATTTGAATAAGTCCCCACGAGCTGAATCAGCGATTCTGGCAGCACACTCACACACATAAATAGGATTTGGGGAGCAAAGGAGTGTCTCACCTTGAAGTTGTGGACCTTCTCGTACTTGGGCGCCAAGTCGCTCTCCCTCAGGGTGGCCCGCCGCACCAGTGATGTGAGCTGTGAAAGGGCAAAAGATCGGATTGGATGCCAGAAAGTGGAAGCAGGGGAGGTGGGTTTGGAGGGGGCTGTTGCCCGGTTGGCTGCAGCACTGGGGTCCGAGGAGCCCGCGGAGAGTGGCAAGGAGGGAATTGAACCAGCACTGGCATTCAAGGCGAGCGCGGCAGTAAACAAAGAGCCCTTCTGACTTATTTCCTTCTCGCCTCGCCTGCGTGACTTCTTTTTACCCCTCCTAACAACATACGACTCTTGGCTCGGCATTGTGGGATCAACAGAGAAAAAGAAAAAATAATATAAAAGAAAACAAAGTTCAAATCCCACTGATTAAAACAATAAACCAAACAGCCTGCTGAAAAATTTAATTATTCTTAAAGGCTGCTTTAAAATAAAATAAATAAATAACATAAGAAAAAAAAAATCCCAGAATAATTAATAAAGTAAAAAAAAAAATAGCAAAACAACTATACTAAATCATCTCACAGCTCCATCTGACAACAACAACCCAAACCGAGGAGCCAGCATGGGACCAATCCTGCTGTCTTAGAACCACAAAGATCAACCAATCAGATTAGCGCAGCATACTGATGGGGTTAAATGGTGCAATTCCAGTTCATTAAAAAAACAAAAAACAAACAGAAAACAAACAAACAGAAAAAGCCAGGCAGGCAACAAGAAATCTGTCCTGAAAACTTCAGTGAATAAAACTCAATAAATCTCCACTCCTTGGAAGGTGTTTGTGAAATCCTGATGCGACAGAATTCCTGTGTCTCGCTCTCGTGTAGGTGAACGCGTCAACCCACATGGCTCTGTATATATGTGTGTGTGTGTGTGTGTGTGTTAATCCGCTTTCCCCATCCTCTACACCAGGCAGAAACAGCGCTTGGGAGGGAGGGAGGCGGAGAGAGCCAGAAGAGGAGGAGGAAGGTGGGGGGAGTAAGCTGAGCTACGGTGCAGCAATGGATGAATTTAACAGGTCACAATGAGAGGGGAAGGAGCCAATCAGGATGCTGCATTTTCTTGTTGTTCGTCACCAATTCTGCCACCTCGATGGTCCCAGGAGAGACGGCGAAAAGGAGGGAGAACGAGCTGAGAAACAATATGTTGTTTCATTCATTCCTTCACATTTTTTTCTTCCTCTTTGTTTCCCCCCGTTTTCCTTTGTCATTCCACCTGCAGCAGCTGGATGCTTTTCCACTAAAAGCTTCCAGTATTTATGACAACTAGGAACTGCTGTATCTGCCTTATACACCCGGCGGTAACAGATAAACACAAACCTTGTGTCCTCGTGTTGCTCTTGGGTTGCATCCATTGTCTCATGCCACATAAGGAACATTATATAAGAGCAGTTTAGTCTGGACTTAAGTGCACTTTAGAAGACGTCCCTTGTCAAGTACTGCCTCTGGGAAGGGGGATGTTTTCTCTTTTTCGACTTGTTTTTGGGCAAAGAATATGTAAGATTTACAAGCTGTGTGTTTTCTATGGTCCCACAGATAGATATAACCAAAGAAACGTGTGGATTTTTTCATCACAAATCCAATTAAAACAAGCTGCCGCACATCCAACTTCATTAATTCTCAGCTTATACACACAACACAGTGAATATGTATGACTGATCATGGATATTTAATGACTGTTGTCACTGTGCTGAATGCAGCGGGGTGCAGGTTGGCGCACAAAAGAGCACTTTGATCACAGTCAGATGCAAAAAGGGCAAAAAAAAAAAAAGACAGAAAAGGAAGAACCATAACAGCTGTAGATAAAATCTGCAGAGCTAAAAGTCACCGGATATTACTGAGTTTTTCTATCATTTTCTCAGGTAGACCAAAAAGTGCAATCTTATTTTTCCGCCACATTTCACCTCACTGTCCAGTGATTTCAATCTGATAACAAGGCTTTAACAATTAATGTTTAAAAACGCACGTCTGAATCGCCCTCAAAGGCACAGTAAAACAGAGTTTAACCCCCGTAACTAAAGGTGATTAGCTGCATGAAAAAAAATACGAATTTCCTTCTCGTGTTTGTTGTTCCCACAGTGAGCTGCCTCTGGTCTCAATGTCACTGGCGTACTGCTTTGTCTGCAAATCCACCCAATTATGAAGGCACACACGTACACAGGACTACCCCCATCACACACACACACACACACACACAGTGATGTATGAGGTGCAGTGCAGGTGGTCATGCACTGCAGGTCACATAAGGCCTCGTGATGCTGAGCAGTGGTTTAGCAGATAAACATACTGCACTGTGGGTGTTTGTGTGTGTGTGTGGAAACTGGATTATATTATTGTGTGTATGTGTTTGTGTGTGTATGCAGGGGTCTTGGGGGTTTTGTAGTATAAGCCTGAATGCAGCTGCATGCACTCATCAGCACAAACTCACAGTTGCAGAACTGAAATTTGCATTAGAAGTTGCTCAGTCATTAGCAAGATGACCAAGAAACCTCGCATCTTCCTATTTAAAAAAAAAAAGAAAGAAAAAAAAAGAAAGAGAAAAAAACCTCGACCGACAGGAAAAAAGTTTCCCCTCAGTTCCTGCTTTAACACTAATTAATTCACATCTGAACGAAAATTAATGAGCCGACAACAAACTTGATTCCTGTATACTTCGTAGCTTTTGGGACATAGCAGGTTTCTGCAGGCAAACCGCTGTTATGTAATTTTACTGCAGAGCCCTTGGCTGGAGGCCATCTCTCCTCTGCATCCATCCTCCGCCTCCTTCTTCTTTTTCTTCACCTTCTTTCTCCATGTTCCTCAACTCTCATCCTTCTATCCTGCTGCTGCATTTACACCAACTTTCCTCTGCTCATTTGAATTCTCTACGTGGTCTCTTAACATTTAAAGACCTAATCTTTTTAGATATATGTGTTTATCATTTATACGTTTTGGTGGTATATACGCTCACATTAGGCATTATGAATGTTATAACCTCTAGTAACACAGGTAAGGTTCAGAGACTTTAAGAAATTACATAATACCTCATACTGCTCACAGTATAAATCCAGTATGAACTAAACTATCACTTGTTAAACTGAAACAGAAATGTAGAACTTTTTATTACCATGTTGTATACACTGTTACCAAAAATGGTTAAATAGCTAGGAAAAACACGCCCTATCAATGGTCTGCTGCACTTTTTCAAAGTCTTGAACAAAATTCTGTTGCAGATACAAATTTTGGCGACCATTATCTTGCGTTCAGGTGACGTACGCTGAACATGCAACTTGAAACGGACACAAATGGAGAACCTAACACTGCACATTGGCCGAACCTGATAAAGAGGTGATGGGATTCATACAGACATCTGAAAAGGTCTTTATCAACAGGAAAAACCTGTACAACTTATTAAAATACATTTACACACCCAAAATTTATGCTTTCCTTCACATTTTCCAAAGCTGTCAGGCAGGTCAGATTGAATTCTTTTGCAGGGCCGAATTTGCCCACTGTGCCCTATGTTTGACATCCATGTACTAGAGGATTGTTGCATTGCTTGGACCAGCCTAAAGTAACAGATTTACATTAATGCAGCGCTTTAGTGTAATTAACAGTAATTAATTAAGTCGTGTTATCTGAAACCAAAGTCTGTGATACTTTTCAAAAGTCTTAATTCAGTATTTAGAGGTGAGTGAAACGAAATTCTGTCACAAATACAAATTTTGGTGAATAAATGATAATCACTGCATGTATGACCATGCTTGTGAAAAGTTTAGTTCAGATTGGACGACCCGTTAACGAGGAGATAGGGTACATACAGTAATGTATACATTATGCTACTAAGCCAGCAAATAACCAAAATATATACATTTCTTTTTTTTTCCATTTTTAATTATCCCACATGTCTGGACTTCACAGTGTAGACTCCAATGTCCTCATCCTTTGCCACTCCTCTGATTAAAATGAAAAAAAACTAGGACTCATCTCAGTGACTGTAAACTTCAGCCAACATTTCTTATTCAATCCCCCGCCAAGGCCTTCAGGTCAGTTGCCAGGAACATGTTTTTAAGAAGCATCTTCCAGAGTGTCTACACAAGATCCTTCTTAAAAACCCACATTTCGACATTTCTTGTAGGAAGTGATAAGCCCAGAAAATATTGACTTGTATTCATTGTGATTACAGATTAAGGTTTATCATTCTTATTATTCACCCTCTAAAGCTCTAAAGTATAGATCCTCTGAATGATCTATTCAAAGGTTTTGGACAAGTCTGAACAATAATTACGAAGTCAAACTTGGTGCATCTTACAGCAGATAAATGACATCACGCTCATAGGATATACGATATCTAGATCACTGATTGTCCTCACCCTTTCCTCTGTGTTGTGGTCATCTTTGGCTGGAGTCGGTCCGTCAGGTTCCTCCTGGCTGTGAGGGAGGTGTTTTTTCAGGGTGGGCTCCTGGTTCAGAGTGGTGTATCCCACATGCTCGTAGATAGGGTTTATGGTCATCTTAGCGATGTACTCTGCTGCCTGAGAAGAGAATTAAATCCCTGTAAATTCAATCTGGGAAACTGTTGCCTTGTCTTTGTATCTCTGAAGGCAGCAGAGAATTTTTTTGGCTTCCAGGGAATAAAATCTTGCCTCTTACCTATAGATTTGGCCCCGTTTTTAGATTTATAGACTTCTTCCAACTTATGTTTAGGTAGTCTATGGGAAGTTCAGTGTTTCTGTGTCCCCTAAAACCTTACATTTTTACTGTTAATTTTTCTTTAGCTGGCCACTATAACTAATAATGTTCTTCATTATCCATGTTTTGTGTCCTGAGACACTTTTTTTATAGTTGAAATAAGCAAATAATAAATAATGGGACTTCTGTCTTCTGAAAGAGATTTGAATTCTGCTCATCTGGATGTAGAATTTTCTCTCTAAGTGATTCCTTCATGCTGACTGCAGGTTTCCTCAACCCTATAAAAAGTACATTTGCGCAATGACTGAAACTAGCGCTACTAACTAACAATGGCTCATCAGATCAGTTTCATGATCGTTGATATGCAAATTCTCATGATCACTGATCAATGACCATGAGTTCCATTCACAGAGAGTTGGGGAATGGCTGCAATCACAGCATTTTAAAATGATGAAAGATATACTTATAGGCCCCCTCCTTGATTCAGAGTAGGTGTTTCCCTTTTCACGGAAACGGCCTCCTTGACTCCCCACTCAAACTAACGTTTCTCCCTGTCCAGGATGTGTACAACTTCATCACTGAAAGACTGGCCACTGGTCTCTAGTTGGAAACAGACTGGAGACTCGTGGCCGAATGAGACAGCTCTTCTGGACTGTGCCATCTGCTTAGCTAGAGGTTGTTTGATTTAACTGTCAATGTGATCGTCATTACAATCTGCATATCAATGTATCAATGATCATAAAACTGATCTGACGGCCCATTGTTAGTCAGTGTTTACTAGTTGCTAATTTGGGTCATTATGCAAATATACCATTTATAAGGTTGGGTTGGTCAAGGTTGTTCAGTTGAGACTGAATAAGACAGTTGAATGAATAATGACGCGTTTTTCCCACTCACAATACATCCAGATGAACAGAGTCAGCTTTCTGGGATTTCTTTACCAGGATGACTGAGCATGCATCAAGGCATTTCAATTTTCCTTCTGTCTTTGTGACTTTTTAAGGAATTTAAGTGTTCACATGATCATGAAAGTGATTAAATATGTCTCAAACTGATGGATTTACACCTGTCAAAGACAGTAAAACTTTTTTGAGAAATGTTGCCATTCTGACAAATACCCATCCATAATTCATACTGAGGCATCACAGGCTTTTATGTCTCTCTGCTGAACAGGACTGCTATAAATAAGGAAAGCAGGAGGAAGGACAGATCAATGCAAAAACGCACCTTTGTCTCGATATAGAGTGTGATGAGGCCATCTGTGACGAGGTCATGGATGGACTCAAACCTTTTTTCCCCAACAAAGTGTTTCCCGTCATGGTAGAGACGGAAGTTTCTTGTCTGGTTCCCAAACCTGCAGATAAAAGAAATGAGCAAATTTTGTTATTCGGTATTTTGAAAGTCAAAATTTATGTTAAATCTTTTCCTTGAATTTTTTTTCAATTAATGCATCCTCAGGGTCTGACTCAAACCTTGACAAATTTTGATAAGAGACGGCCTATAAAATAGCAATAACCTTGTATCTGCCAGTCTTTGTAAGTCGAGGGTCAAAAACTGAGGTTATCTGCAAAACATGTCGTTACTCTCTCCAATTTAAAATCCTGTAGCTTTGCTTTCCGCTAACACGGAGCCAGAAAAGAGTGGCACAAACTCTAATCGACACACAGACTTTGAACTGGGCCACCACACGTGCGCTGTTATTTCTTCCTCAGCGGATCACAATGAGATTAAAGCAGCACTGTTAAATCATTAACCCAAAATCCAACCTTTCTTTTTTCTACCACTCAGACTGGGACTCAAGTTTATGAAAGGGTATTTATGGAAGGTAATTATAACCACAGGGGTAAGGAGGGACAGTAAATGACTGAGAACAGTTGCACAGGTGGAAAAAAAAAATGACACAGCTATGAATAGACCGAACTGACCCAAAACTAAATTCAAATTAAGCCATGCACCCATTTAAAAGTGTGACACCTACTCTGAGAAAATGATAGCTCACAGTCAAGTAAAACTAACAGCGAAGTGTGGGCAGCCGGGTAAACTGACAGAAAACAAGAAACAAGCCTTACTGTTAACAGGCTTACTCTCACTCTTTCACAAGCCTTGCTGTGAGGAAACATGTGCACGTAAAGTTGAGCTCCTCTGAGCTGTTTAAAGGTTGACTGCAGAGATAAATCCTCACACCTTACAGCACCTGAACACAATTAGACAAGCTTTAAAAAGCAGCATGCACTGTCACACAAATGTGTGCTTGTACAGACAGAAAGGTGTAGCCTTGGTAGTTAATATCATATTCTGTGTCTGTATTTCTTCTCACTCTGGCACTGGATACTGTATCAATATAGTTTACACTATGCTTTGAGATGGGAATAGGGCCGATAAGGGGGAAAGGCCTTGAAAACACTGTCACAACATATATCAAAATGTAAATATTTGATCATAATACTCTAGTTCTATCATGGATATCTGATAGCTATAAATATTGTAGAACTGCAGATGGCTAATAGCTAGTAGCTAAACTTTATATAAACACAGAGCTAAGGCAGTCAAATGATGGAAGTTTTGAGGTTACAGCTTTTCCTTTCAGTAAATTTCATCATGTAGAGATTCTGGTTGGTACTAGAGCTATGATTTATGTATCGCACTGCAATTGTGTCCCTTTGCATATCTGCGTACAGAGAGGGGTTTTTTTTCAACCAACAGAACTGTGCTCACATGCAGTCCATAAAATTAAACCATAAACCATAAAATATCTCCTTTATGGTTCAATTTATACTCCATCCATCCATTCTCTTCTATTATCCAATCCTCTCAACAGGAAATTTGAGTATTAAAAAAAATAACAAGACGGAACAGTCGACCGACATAAAGTATTCTGCACATTGTGCAAGAAGGAATTTTCTTTTCACCGAAGCACTTCCAGCTTAAAATATCACATTGACACGAAGCATACGTTAGTCGGGGATGCTGCTAGGACCTTGGCTAACGCGTCACCCAGCTTGCGACAAACCACTCACGGAGCATCGGGGACTGAGTAAGTCTACCTCAGAAATACTGACTGACACAATTGCCAAGTGGATTGCAACAAACTGCAGACCTATTAATATCGTTGAGAACAAGCGCTTTACATAGCTTTGGTTCCTCGTTTCAAGGACTTGAAGTGCCTCTCCAAGAGTGACAGAGAGAGTGGATAAATGTTTACAGAGTTTTTTGTTAACATGAATGTTTAAGATGTTCAATAAACATGTTAAGTGCATATATTTTCCCATTTTTCTGGGGTCTGTTTTTATCATGCAAAATGAAATGTGATTAATATTGAATAAAAATGAATGATATTTAATCATGATTAATCAAAATGAATCCACAGTAACCCTGTGGCGAATTAGATTAAACATTTTACTTGTTTGACAGCACTAATATATATTATATATTAGTGCAGTAGTTCCCAAACTCTTTTTGCTAGGCCCCCCCCTTTGCTTTACAAGAAAAATGTTTTTCACGTTGCGCTGTGCGCCACGTTATTGTTTACATGAGATGAATTGCAGAATGGCAGATAGAAACAAAATACTGTTAATCTGATTATCTTCAGGTTTTACACGCTTACATATACACACACAGTTACTGTCCCTCCATTTAGAAAGGCAGAGGCGTCACGGTGTGATTATTTTACCTGTAGTTTTTTTTTTATTTTTTTTTTTACTGTGTAATAATATTCAACATTGCTATCAGTACATTTTTCAAAAAATGCCTCTCTGTGCAAAATGGGTTTAAACACATAAACAGCTGTGGGATCCTGTTTGTCTGTGATTTGAACCGGGGGAACAAATCATGGCAGGATCAGCCTGATATTATTTGTATCCCACTGTAACTTTACTGTATAAAGAGCTAACATCTCCAAAATGTCAGGAGTAGTTAGTCATTACAACAAGTGTTTGTGAACTAAAAATCAAGAATGTGGGATACTGTTTGTCCTTGATTTGAAGGTTTTCCCTTCATGCTCCCATTCCATCCACTATTTAAGTCTGATGTCATTAGCTATGTCTGGGCCCAAACTACGCTGCAGGTCCCAAAGTCAAGCGCTCACTGCACCATCACTGAGAGTTGAAAACTGTCTAAATTCTTTCATCTGTAATAAAATGATCAGTGTGGCTTAACGGAGTTAGAAGTTACCAGGGAGTTAGCTTGCTAGTTTCCATCTAAATATAATATAGCATGTTCTGACTGAGAGAAAAGGTAAAACTTACAGCTCTGCTATCACTTCCAACATAAATGGAGACAGAAAACTAAACAGCAGTGACTTTTGCAGGGTTACTGAAATTGGGATAGCTGGTATGTGTTAGCTAATGATGTGCTACGTAATCGCTACCGACACACCTATGTTAGCATAATATAAACAGTGAAGCTGGAGGACAAACGCTAACTTTTTTCCACTCAATAGAAGTTAATGTGAGGGTTCCCGATGGTTAGGGACAAATGCAATTGCATGGCAGGATGTTGTAAAAGGACCAAACTTCAGTCAGGAGAACAAGTGAGAAAATCCATCCATAATACAAGGTTAGTCATTAATATACTGCTGCATTGCCTGGGCTGTAGTTACATCATAAGGTTTTAAAAACTGAGCTTTAAAATTAGCGGTAATAAAAACCGAAAGAGGCTGACAGTGATCACTGACTGTTTTAGGTGCTTGTAGATTAAATAAAACAAGATGCAAAGCATTAAAACATGTTAAAAACACAACAGCTCATGTTTGTTCTGTCTCCCCAAACTAGCATACCTTAGAGCCAGTGTGTAAGTGCCTGGCTGCCTCTGACTCTCTCTGATGAGGTAGCTGCCCTCTGCCTGACTCAGTAACTGGTCAGCCTCTTCTCTTGAGATCATCCCATGGAACCTGGATGCAAAAATAGCTAAATGTAAGCTTATTTGATAAACTGAAGAATCTAATGAAGAAAAATCCACATACCAATTGAAAATAATCCTCATTGTTTATAATGTAATGACACAAAGTGCTTAACACAATCTACTACTACAGAGAAAGCCAACTTACTCTCTGCCATAGTATTTAGGTCGGTTTTCCACCTGTAGGGGAGAGAAATGGTGATTGTTAAATAAACAAAAAATTAAAATAATCTCACAATACAGTGTGTAAAATGCTTTAACACTACACAAGTTGTGTGCTCTTGCTCAAAGAGCATGTAACATTTTCAGCATTTGAATGTAAGCCTCACTTAACACTCAGCTGTGTGTGTGTATGAGTGAGAGTTTGTGAGTGTGTGGGCATCAAGAAAATTGCATGAGTCAGATAAAAAGCAGAGCATCGTGTTATTCTCAGCAAAACTGCTGTTGAGCCAATAAATCAGCAAGGGCCTAACAAACAATGGTAAATAATAAGTTAAATGCCCTATGTCTGTGTGTGTGTCTGTGTGTGTGTGTCTGTGTGTGTGTGTGTGTGTGTGTGTGTGTGTGTGTGTGTGTGTGTGTGTGGGGGGGGGGGGGGGGTCTCAAACACCATAAGATGTAGATAAGGAGCAATCAGGGAATGGAAATCGAGCACTTGTACATGGAGTCACGATGGAAACAAGTTTTTATTTTTAGAAGAAATTGGAGCACAAACTAAATGCCTACTGACTCTAATGCAAAAGTGGTCAAGTTGGTAAAATCCCGAGGGGGGGCAGAATTAGTCTAGCTGTTGAGGAGAGAGGAGACATGCGATCTCTGCTGTCTGCCATGCACGTGCACCTCTGGACAGCGTCCAGATCTGCTCTGAGGCCTGTCAGTAAACCATGCATGCAATGGACATACTGTTGAGTGCAAGCTTGGGGGGGAAAGAAGCAAAAAGAAGCTTATCTTCAGTCTTTTCAAAGTTTTTGAATGAAATGATGAAATAAAAGGGCACAGAGGGAAATGGAAAGATTTTTTTCACAATGTGTCAGACAGGGCGTGGAAGCAAACACATGAAATTAAAAAAATAGTGGATCTGAATATATGTCGGTACCAGCATTTACAGAGGCCAATGAAAAAAGCTAAATAAAGATACTGCATGCTTGCTCACCAGAGGGCACTCTACAACTTACCGACATGTTTGGAACACCACAAACACAAAAACTAGCTGATCTGAACAGAGTCAGGCAAAAATAAATAAAAAATAAATAACAAATGTTAGGGAAATATGTTGTGTGTGCCTGAAAGGAAACTTAAAAAAAAAATTCAGCCAAAATATCAGACTTTTCACTAAATATTGGTGTCGGTGTCAGTATCAGTCTTTATTGGTCGGCTCTACTTTGAGCTAGGCTAAGACTCACCTCTGTTAAAACTCTTCATGCAAATCTAACCAGAACATTTTGAGTATTTCTGCTAATAGGCAAACTGAACCAAGTTAGTAATGATGTCACTAAATGCAGCTAAAGGTATGTATTTGCAAGTTGTATGTAGTCCACTCTGTGAGCCAAAGGTTCAGACTTTGCTATACACTTTTCTACTCTTGGATATCTGTGTGGTATCACTAAAAAGGGGATGGGACTAATATGGTCAGCACAGGCACACATATTTGCCTGTGAGCACAGAAGTAACACCCACCAACCTTCTGTTTAAAAGGTGCAACCAATCAGAACAAAGCTGGCCAAAAGGGAGAAGGAAGGGTCTTAACCCTTTAAGACCTACCATAGAACCAAGCCCGCCAGAGCTTATATTATATTTTTACATGCTGTAGGGCCAATTTTGGAAGCATTTCAAGTTGATATACATCAATACAACCATTATATCCCAAATTTTAATAATATGTCTGCATTAAGTGCATAGTAATTATATAAATTGCAAAAAAGTGCAATAAAGTACAAAAAAATGTAAAATCATTTTTGTTTTTTTAACATATATTTCTATTTAGAGAAATTTAAGAGGCTTATCCCTCAAAACTGTAAATACAAAAAATTTTCACAAAATAGTTTCCCACCACAGGAAATTTATTTTGAGTGTCTTCATAGTTTTATTTTTGAAATACACCAATTTTTATATACTGCAGGAAAAACGAAAAAAATTTGCAAAAAAAGCAGCATATGCATCAAAATAAACTATTTCCAGCAGTGCAATATGAGTCCTAAGCATCCCAGAAAAGACACAGAAAGTCATAAAGTCAAACATAACTTTTAAAAACACCAGTATAGGCTCATAAGGCCCTGATAGTAAAAAACTACATTTCCGCAAAATGACGTCACTTCCGGTTTTGGGCAGGAAATGGAGGACATGCGATAGTTCGCGCTGATGGACGTAGGAAGTGTTACAAACAGCTGATCGGATCGGCAAAGCGTGTTTCTGGAATATTATGTTTTTGTTGCTGCAAGTGCTTTTTATGGAGTTTTTGCAAAGATATATGTGGAAGGAAACCGTGACCGAGGACAAGCTGATAGCATAAGATGTAAGTACAACTCCTCTGGTTTCATATGCAAAAAAAATTATTGCGCTAGCTTACGTGGTTCCGGTTCTACAGGTATTTAAAAATAGTTACGCAAAACGGAGCGTGCTGCTCTGACCGGCTTTAAAGGGTTAAAACGGCTCATTTCTGAAAAATGTGAATTGAAGGTCACCAAGGCCCAATTTAAGATTCCAACAATAAAAATATGGAGATGGGAATTACCACAATAGATAACCTTTAAGGAAGAAAAGATAAAATATTACAGTAAAATTATACTTTATGGTCCCAATATGACATTTCTCTTCACAATTTATGTGGTCAAATCACCTTATAATATTTTTAATTTATGGCAAAAATAATTACCTTCCTCACACTCAGAATGTGAGGAAGGTAACTGGCAATACAATAATACAAGAGCAAAAAGAACAAGAGTAACTATGCTTCATGGAAAAGAAGTGATAAAAGACCAACAAGACCAAACATCATCGTCATCTGAAACAACTGCTAAATTAACCCTTCAGTTAATATCAACAGGAAAGCAGCTTTAACATGAAATCAATACTGAATGTTTAAAATATCAGTTATTGCACAGATGAGTACATTTTAAACTATTATGTGAACCAACTTGTCTAGAAAGTCTGAATCCGCTAAACCATGCCAGAAAATTTTAAACCATTATCACAGATTTACTGAAAATCTTTGAACTGTTCAGCCTATCCACATATTAAATTTCTGATACTATATTTCAGAAACATGTGGCTAGTAAATGTTTGTGATTATTATATGACCTTTTTCCTTCAGAGAGGTGTTGTTATGTTTTATCCACTCAAAAAACCTGGTCAAGAACAGAGTTTTTCATGGCACTACTCTTGCCTCTGTGCCCTTTAAAGCAAAGTCAAATCAATAAACCTACAAATGTTTTCAACACCAAGTCACTTAAATGCACTGCAGGCTGTGTTTGCTTCTTTAATGTTGTGTAATTGATTGTTTGATTGCACTGCTTTAAAAAATGTTATTGCCATAGCAGTAACACAGCGTAACCTCCGGTCCTCCAGCTAAAGGACACACACACTCTCTTTGTCTCCTTTGCACCACTGTTATGCACCACAAATTGTACCAAAAGTACCAGCAGCAGATAAGTGCTTATTGGTGCATCATTAAATCACATACGGCTGCACACCCAGGAGACAAAGTGGGGCTGCTGGTGGGGGGGGGGGTTCTGCTTGCTTCAAATAGGTCAGCGGTGACTACCAAACCAAGGCCAGGGCATCAGACACAACAGCTGCTCATTTTGCATACGCACGCACGCACGCACGCGCACACACACACACACAGCCTACTATCCTCCCATCATACCCTAAGATGACTGTCTTTACACGCAAAAACCAGATGTACAACCCCCCCATCCATCTTTATTAATCCCCCTTGGATTTCTCCAACCCATGCTGAGCAGATGTGCTGCTGCGTGGCATTTAGTGGACATCAGCATCATGCCAAACCACCTGCGTGCCCTGGGCTAGGACAAAACCTCTTCTCAATAAACTACTCCACCACTAACTAAGACATAAACACACTTCAGTTTGCTGTAATAATTAAATAAAGCTGTTACAAGTGAATTCGTTTGTGGGAATAACTGGATATTTCCTTACTACTTTAACAAGTGAAGCACCAAGCCTGCATTTTCAGAGGATGAGGATCAGCTGGAACACGACGCTAAGAGGTTTTTTCATGTCCTTTGTGTAGCTCTGGATTAGTGTAGCGTGTGACCTTTAGCACAACATAATTTCTGATCTCTCCCATCTATCCTGTTATGCCTGTTCCTCTGCTAACGAAGCAGAACAGCTTTGAGTACGGCAGGGACAGAGTGTGAAAAATCCTGTTAGATTGCCTTAATAATACCAAAGCTAAACATAATAAGAGCATGATATAGTGCCGGCTGACAACTTTAGATTAAAGACAGCTTGACAAATGTCGCCCCTGAAAAAAACTGAGAGGTGAAGTGCAGCAGAAAAAACAATCAGCCTTGGTACAAGCTGGGTCAGCAGTCTCTTTGAGGAGACAAACATGCTTACTCCAGACTTGATCTACACCAATAAGGTTTCTGTTGTTGGTTATTATCACACTCAACTGTCATTAAAACCAAGAACAGAAACTATGCTGATGCTAGAGATTCAGGGTAAAGGGGTCTCAAACTTACAGCTGAAGTCCTTTGCACGATTTCAGTAGATTTCACTTGAAAAATCCATAATGACACATGCCCATACGCTCTAAAACTTTTAACAGAACAGCGGGTTCTTACCAAAGCATGGAAAGAAGCAGTTTTCTGAAGTAAGAGCAAGTACAACAAGTACACATGTAGACTTCATCACCTGCTTCACATGCTATATACATGCAGAACCACAAGATGTCACGCTGGAGCTCAGCTGCTTCCAGTGGACTGCAGCCCAGCTCATTGCTAAATTCCCCCCAGGTGTCCTAAGAGCCAAAGCCTGGCCCCATAATTAAGCCCATGTAGTATGTCATTTATCGGAAGCCTGTTTCAGTTAAGTGCTATCGCATCAGCTGCACGAAGAACACCAATACAACTAGAGCAAGCTATATCCAACACTCACACTGTAGCATACACTGAACTTGACTAGATTTGTTGTGATAGCAGGTCAGAGGGCAAGCATGAAATGAAGTATGAGGCATGGACTGTAACTTTACCTGTCTACTGTCGTGGCACTGTTCAGCTTGCAGCAGGTCACTATTGCAAAACAATGATTACAGCAACCAGCTGCAGACCAGCATATTGGGGTCTGAGACAGTACGACTATGTGACAAAAGACTCAGGAGGCGCAGATAAACAATCATCAAGGAGCTCCACAAAAGCGAATCGGTCAAAGCGCTAGCAGAAAAATACAAGACAGGAAGGGATATGGATAGCACAAAGTACTGGGCTTTAATATACATGGATGGCCTGCCCAAGTAAAGTCTATGTGTAGGAAACACTGTCCCAACATCACGATATGGGTCTGTCCGCGCTCTGTTTCACCATGTTTGTGTATCTACTAGAGATGGCACGATACCACTTTTTTATGTCCAATACCGATATCATAAATTTGGATATCTGCCGATACCGATATGAATCCGATATAGTGTATTTTTTAATCAATAAAACAGTTTTTTTTAATATCTTGCTGCTTTTTGTATAAGTTCATACTCAAGTTAAAAAAAAAACAAAAAAAAAACAACAAAACACTAAAGCTATTCTGTTATACCTGTATGCAAAAAATACACTGCACCAAAAATATTTCATAGTTCAGCAATACTGATCAATCTAATAAACTTAAACCTACTCCATCCTCCCTATTCTGGTATTTTAAAGAGTACTTAGCAGAAATATTAAGCAACCTAACTAACAACAGCTTATCAAGCTTAAACGTGCTGCTGTTGTTCAGCCGCTGGTTTCCTCTTTCTGGCGCGAAGTGAGCAATAAACAAACAAGAGAGACGGACTTGTAACAGAAAAGCCGATCAGCTGATCATTGATCAGTTTCATGATTGAAGTAGAAGCAGCAGAGGGAGAGATAGAGAAGCAGTCGCTCCATATATCGGTTGTTAAGCTTAACGCAGGAATGCTTTACAAACATTCAGAGATGAACTTACACACTTGCTTTACTTCTCTCTGGGATAACTTCCTATTCTATTTAATGGATCAGATTACATTTTTTTTTTTCATTTCTCTCAGATATCCGATCCAGTAATTTACGTCAGTATCGGACCGATACCGATACGTAATATCAGATTGGTCCATCTCTAGTATCTACTCTGTGGCACTTAGAATATATGCACAGATATGCAGAAACAGACACACAAACGCAGAAAAGAATAAAGTTTTTTTTTTTCTTTTGGTGAACTGGCTGAACGTTTAGTTTAGAATTTAGTTAGTGCTCCTACCTGACTCACTTTTGTGTTCTTTATAAACTTTGGGGGCGACCAACATGCTAACATGGACACAATGCTGGACCACTTACCAAAACAAGCATAGGGAATGGATTTAAATAGTTATCAAATAGTTTTCTGCTGCTAACATTCAAAATCTCACTTGCAGAAACCTTAACTTTTAAAGAAGCAAAGGTTTATCCAGATAAAGGGATTGAGAAACATCACCACAAAATACTGCAAGTGAAAAATGCAATAAAATTGACAACTATGCTCCAAGTGTGACTGTCTTGTTGAGCTGACCGTAGAAAACATGTTAGAGAAGAAAAACTACTTTTGCATTTGAAGACGAGTTCAATGAGGATAAGAATTTGAGCAAAGCCTCGTGTGTATCTAGCAGATCTATTGATGTTTTTTCACTGCAACATCACACAGATAAAAAGCGGATTTCAAAATATGAGACGTGCTAGAATGTGCTGGTTGATAATAAGGACATGTGCTCTCACCTCAGAGGTGCAGGTGACTCTGCGTGGGTGAGGTGCCTCCTGCTGGAGCTGATACACTGTGACGGGAAAGAGGCCATGTTATAAAATCATCAAACAATCATTGAAAACAAAGAAGACAAAATATTTAGGTATGTTTGAAAAAAACAAACAAACAAACAAAAGGTATATTGATACTTACAGTAGGATTTCCACACTGGTGGCCTGTATTCATCATGATCTGAGGACACAGAAAGCTCTCATTTAATTCCTTTGATGCAGCACCCCCATGTGGAGAAAACATGACAGTGACGCAACAGCTCTGTGTCTAAATTTTAATTTTAATTCATTAAACATATAACTGCATCAGAATGCGGATGTATTGATCAAGTCATTATCTCTTTGACATTAGACCAGCGTAAAGAAAGGGGAAGCTTAATGTACAGACAAAAATCAAATGTTTTACAATCACATCAGGGAAGAGCATTACGATTTTAGGGCACTCACATGAATTTCACAGCTAAGCCTTGAAATTGCTGAAGCAAACAAGCCAAACAAACACAGAAATCTACGCTCCAACACTGACAGCATGACTGCTTTATTTTCTAGTCTGTATGCAATTACCTTGGGACATCAGAGTGATGGATTAAGTTTTTTCCACAGCAGAAACCACACAGAGCATAATTGGCGACTAAGTGGCTTAATGAATAAATCTACTCCGTGAAGCATAAAATGCTGTGAAAGATTCATTTATACCGTGGTTGCTTTTAAATGAGCTGTGCAGTGTTTATCTTTGTTACCCTCACACTAGCTTTTACTGTCAGCTCCCCTCCCTTCCTCAGGCCGTGTGAAATTAATTGTAGATGGATATCAACATCATGGCAGTGTTCCCCTGTAGTTTTATTCGGTTGTAACACACCATAAACAACACTGACAGTAGTATTAGCGAATGTGATTAAAACTAGAGATGGACCGATCCGATATTACGTATCGGTCCGATACTGACGTAAATTACTGGATCGGATATCGGAGGGATATATAAAATGTAATCTGATCCATTAAATATCAAAAAAGCACCTCACAAAACTTGCGACATGGCGTAACTCGGCTCATAACCGTAGCACGTAGCAGCAGTACGGGTCACGTGATAGAGCGGCTGTGTGTATTTGTAGCCTCGCTACCAAACCAGCATTTCATCTCCGAGGAAGTTATCCCAGAAAGAAGTAAAGCAAGTGTGTAAGTTCATCTCTGAATGTTTGTAAAGCATTCCAGAGTTAAGCTTAACAACCGATATATGGAGCGACTGCTTCTCTATCTCTCCCTCTGCTGCTGCTACTTCAATCATGAAACTGATCAATGATCAGCTGATCGGCTTTTCTGTCGCGAGTCCGTCTCTCTTGTTTGTTTATTGCTCACTTCGCGCCAGAAAGAGGAAACCAGCGGCTGAACAACAGCAGCACGTTTAAGCTTGATAAGCTGTTGTTAGAATTTATTTAATATTACTTTCTACACCAGGATCCTTTTCTACGTAGCTGACGGCTGGTAACTGTGCAGGGGCGGATCTAGCAAAGTTTAGCCAGGGGGGCCGATAGGGCACGAACAGGGAAAAGGGGGCACAAAGACATATTTTTCTTTCTTATTCTCATTTAAAATGTCTGGCTTTTAATAAATAATTATCTGAATCTTACATCCAAAGTTTTAATCTGATGTAAAATATATAGAAGTCCATTACTGTATATAGTAACTATTAAGTCTAATATACCCTAGTAAGCTATAGTACTTCATCATCTGTGCAGTCTGCAATTTTGTTGAAGAAAGATGTTGAATCTATTTAATTATTCTTGAAAAATAACTGATTTCTGTGCATTTTTTTTTCACACTGCATCAAATTATAGTTTATTACGTCAATTAAGCATCATGAGGTGGAGGGTGGGTGGTTCCCTATTTTTTTTTTTTTTTTTTTTGCTGGGAGTTTTAGAATCCTATTAGTTAGGTTGCTTACTCTTTAAAATACCAGAATAGGGAGGATGGAGCAAGTTTAAGTTTATTAGATTGATCAGTTTTGCTGAACTATGAAATATTTTGGGTGCAGTGCATTTTTTGCATACAGGTATAACAGAATAGCTTTAGTGTTTTGTTTTGTTTTTAACTTGAGTATGAACTTATACAAAAAGCAAGATATTAAAAAAAACAGTTTTATTGATTAAAAAACACACTATATCGGATTCATATCGGTATCGGCCGATATCCAAATTTATGATATCGGTATCGGACATAAAAAAGTGGTATCGTGCCATCTCTAATTAAAACCGAAACACTTTTGGCCCCAGGCGCTGGTGTGGAGTCTGGGTGAACACTTGCGGAGCTGCTGAGCACTTCTACTCAAAGACACCCATTGTGGCGCCTGTAAAATCCCAAGGTACACATTTAAATTATGCACTTTACATCTATTGCATGTGTTGTTACTGCAATGACCTCAATTCCCAACAGAAATGAGATTTAACACTTCCACTTGTACTGGGACAAAGTGAGTCTTGTTACATAAGCATGACAAAGGCATCATCGGTCACTACGACATGCTGTTTACTTTATCCTTTATGTGCCGTAAAGCATAAAACAGGTTGTTAAAGAGGAATCAGTCACGTAGTTGCAATGAATGATGTCTTGCTTCTTTGTACTTCATTATACTGCAGTTTCTATTCGCTTTGTTTATATCTTATTCTGCTCTGAGTTTGGCATTTTGTGTATATTCACAGCACTGAGCAAAGGTTTTGAGTTACTCCTCATCTTTTCATCTGGTGTCCAGGATTTCTGAAGCTTTTTCAAAGTTTTCCTTTGGACACTGGCTGCTTCTTCACTCTTTTTTAGTCCTGTCCTTGTGTCTCACTTGAGTTAGCATATAAAAACATCCTCGCATACACCAAGGCGAAAAGATGCAGGAAGAAGAAAATCTTACGAACCTACACTTTCTACAAATAAATATTTTATAAGGTTATTTACAGTAGCAGAATGCCTATATGCATACATGTAAATGTACCTATACATTTACACATAACCACAAAAACATACAGACAACTCCAAAGCAAAACAAAAAAAATAAGCATAGCAATTTTGAACTGAGTTACTGGCCATTGTATACAAACCATTAAAGATATAGCTTATCTGACTCATGCTGTGAAAAGTGAGATGTGATTTATAAAGTGTCATGTTCACAGTGCTATGTAAAGCTTGTTTTTGATGATTCCATAGTTAGTAATGCTTAAATTAGCTAGCTTTGTTTCAAAGCACTCTGAGAAAAGTAGTTTTCTCGTTTGCTCAGCAAAACTGTCTTATATCACATAACTTCTGCAGTATAGCAGGTAATATTTCACATATTGCTTTGAACAGTCAATTAGATTATTTCCACTCTTTTTGTACATACAAACATATCAAAAATATCGTTTGTGAAAATAATTAAGAAATCCTACACTGAACATCTAACAAAAACTAAATTAAAATACTTAAAGTGGACCCCTATTTTGTGTCACATATATAGGGTTACAGCTTCTACAGAGTTTCAAATTATGAGGTCAGTATGTGTACAGTAATCCCTGTGAGCCAAAGGCTCAGGGTTTGGACTGCTCTGAACACAGTGTTTGAGCTTTTCGGCTGATGTGTGATGTCAGTGAGAGGAGATACCTGCTGTTTTTGAACAACAGCCAATAGCAGAAAGTTAGCTTAAAGTGGAGAGTTTTAGATAGCTGTTCAGGTCCTGTGTGAAGGCAAATCATAAGATGAATTAAGCTTATTTTAAACATTAGGCCATGCAAAGCTACTTTAGCAGAATCCAAGACCAAAAATTTGAAACTGGAAATCAGTACAAAAGGTCCTCTTTAACCCAGGCCTCGAAAATATATTTTTGTCAGCATCTGGCCAATTCAGAAATGTATTCCGTCTTCCATCTTCTTTGCATGGGTAAAACTAACAGTCCGCTTCCTGTCCTTGTGTACAGAGGCCACTCTACAAGCCTTATCTATTCAACACTTGTCGTCTCGGTATCCTGTCTTCAAAATAACTCCAAATCCTCCCCGGGCAATCGTCTCACCCTCCTTTTCTTGAGGTAACACAGGCTCAAAGATACACAAACTAACAAGAACCCAGACAAAACACACGGACTGTTCACACTCCCGGCATCTGCAACAACAAATGGGCACTTTTCCTCCTTCATAACACATGTAAGAAACACTTGGCCCTTTGCTACATTCAGAAAATAAGGGTTACAGTAAATTGCCTCGTATATTTACATTAAAAAAGAAAACTTTAAAATACAACGGGTTGCTAAAGATTAAACGCTTATGACCTCTTAACAAAGTCACATTTCAAATACGAGCTGTTAGCGGATTGTCTGATGTCCTGAAAGGAATGAAAAATAAAATAAAATAAAGTGAAACCACTGATGGCTATGATATTATATATCATATCATTAAAATACTATCAATATGTAGAGCTAGTTGCAACACTGAGAGCTTGGCTGTTTATTACAGCTACCAGGGGCACATCAGCAATATAATATAATATAATATAATATAACCAGCTCGCACTCGAACGGTTCGCAGCCGAGTGTGAAGCAGCGGGAATGAGGATCAGCACCTCCAAATCCGAGGCCATGGTTCTCAGGTGGAAAAGGGTGGAGTGCCCACTCCGGGTCGGGGATGAGTTCCTGCCCCAAGTGGAGGAGTTCAAGTATCTCGGGGTCTTGTTCGCGAATGATGGGAGAAGGGAGCCGGAGATCGACAGACGGATTGGGGCTGCGGCTGCAGTAATGCGGACGTTGCACCGGTCCGTCGTGGTGAAGAGGGAGCTGAGTGTAAAAGCGAAGCTCTCAATTTACCGGTCGATCTACGTCCCTACCCTCACCTATGGCCACGAGCTGTGGGTAGTGACCGAAAGAACGAGATCGCGGATACAAGCGGCAGAAATGAGCTTCCTCGGAAGGGTGGCTGGCCTCTCCCTTAGAGATAGGGTGAGAAGTTCGGCCATCCGGGAGGGGCTCAGAGTAGAGCAGCTGCTGCTCCACATCGAAAGGAGCCAGCTGAGGTGGTTCGGGCATCTGACAAGGATGCCCCCTGGGCGCCTCCTGGGTGAGGTGTTCCAGGCATGTCCCACCGGGAGGAGGCCCCGGGGCAGACCCAGGACACGCTGGAGAGATTATATCTCTCGGCTGGCCTGGGAACGCCTTGGTATTCCCCCGGACAAGCTGGAGGAGGTGGCTGGGGAGAGGGAGGTCTGGGCCTCTTTGCTTAGGCTGCTGCCCCCGCGACCCGACCCCGGACAAAGCGGATGACGATGGATGGATGGATGGATGGATGGATAATATAATATAATATATATGTATATAAAAACCACTGAACGATGACTTTTACTTTTGAAGGAAATTTTACTTATAATGGGAATACTTATCTACACCGATTCAATTCAATTTTATTTATATAGCGCCAAATCACAACAACAGTCGCCTCAGATTTGACATATTTATATTGCACATATTATGTGAGTCATAATAAAAATGAATAAAGAAAAAGAAAAAAAGAAGATGAGAAAGACGAACATGAGGAGCCTGTAGAGAATTTACAGAGCTTGTCTTGGAAAAGCAAAATATATTTGGCACAACAGTGCATTCAGATCATACTTTTGATTGCAAAAGATGGTAGACAGTACATCTTGTTAAAAAAACAACAACCCAAAAACCAAACCATAATTAAAAACAAAGTGTCCTGGAGTCCATAAGAGATGCTATAAAGAATTATAACTGCAAACTGAACCACTTATGGCTATAATGCAATACTAGTTTTCCTTATTTAAAGGATCTGGATTTTTCTTCATTAAATCAAGTCTACTATTTGAAACTTCTGTGAATACGACCACTGACCACTTTTCATTTTTAAACAACATGTTTAAACAACAGATTGGAAGTTAATCATAAACAAATTAACACACCATTCTTAAATCCATAAGACATTCCAGGGACAATCGTGTACTGTGAGATGCTGCTTACCAAAGACATTTAGGGCCATCTTGATTCTAAGATAATAATGATGATGAACAATTAGGCAACAGATCCAAATTTCCACCCTCTCAGTTTAAATCCTGAAAGAGAAGAGGACACAAGCGGAACAAGGTGAGAGTGCAGCCGCAGCTGGAGGTGAGCTACCCGGGTCAGAGTAAAACCAGCTGAGTAATCAGCCACAATAACAGATAACCACGGTATATAAGAAAGCTAACGTTAGCGGATTCACTTTAGTTGGTAGGCTGTCCTGGAGGATAAGGCGGCGCTGGTGGACCCTTTTCTTTTAAAGTTACACTGTGAAGACAAAGCATTTGCTTCGTAGCAAAATAAAAGTGCAACAAACACGGCTCCCAACAATGTGAGAACACACGCTGGTTTTAGTAGCCCAAAGGTTAGCCAATAAGACGTGGTACTCACATCCCCATTCTACATTATAGTCGCCATCTTGCTGGGTCACGTGATCAGTCTCACCCTCTCTCCCTCTCGCTTTCTCTCTCTCTGTCGCTCTCTCGCTCTCTCGTAACTATGGCAACAGACCTGGCTGATGCTGCTTCGTGGCAAAGAAAGACGTCGTCGATGTGGGGCTGAGGTTTTCTTTTCGCCTCGTAGAATTAGTATTTGCTTTTATTGGTTGTCGTGGAATGCGACAAGTGCAATGAAAAAGTGAAAGAGAGAACCAACCACAAGAATATGAGCTTGTTCAACCAATTTATACCGCTTTCGTGAGCAGTACATATGGTACACATATAAAAACAGTTGTTCTGCCGGAAAGCCTCGTGGCCGGTTAGCTCAGTTGGTTAGAGCGTGGTGCTAATAACGCCAAGGTCGCGGGTTCGATCCCCGTACGGGCCATTTCCAGCTTTTGTTTTTTTTTTTTCCCCAAAAAACCCCCTTTGATTTTAATTATAACAAATCATTTTTTCAACCTAATAAAAAAAGAATGTAAACCATCGCTGTTAGGTGAAATGATAGAAAAAACTCAAAAAATTCGACATTAAATTGTAAAAATTGTCAAATTAAAGTGAAAAATTTGTATGAAGTCTCCATTGTGTTGTAGTCCTTACTAGTAGTTGTGTAATTCTGTAATTTCCCATTACCCATTGTGTAATTTTGGATTATCTTCAATATTGATATAAAATTCAAATGTTTTAATCTAAGCAATGTTTACTTTACTCCTATTATATTCTGATATAGTCTGTTTTCTGGGGCCTGAATAATTTGAATCTCTATTAAGTTAAATAGGCTGTAAAGTGCTCATTGTGAGAAACAAACCAATGGCCAACACCTTACTCAGGCCGTGCGATGGCGCTGCTGAGCCGCCCAAGTTGCATTTTCTCTCCCTGACACCACCACCACCAGTGCCGGGGCGCACGGAGCGCTGGAGGCGGTGTGTGTTGCTCTTTATTGTTCCAGTAGAAAGCTCAGTGCGCGGCTTCCCACATTTGTCTGAATGGCTGCCGCGGACAAACCACGTCCCACCTGAGAGGGAGCGGTTCAGCTGCAAGCAAGAGGAGCACCGCGTTCAAAACTTACAGCGTGGATTTTACCATCTGCGGTGGACATAAAAAGCTCTCACGGACGCACATTCAGTGGATCCTGGAGGAAGAGGGGGGGTAAGGAAACCGTGCCATCCGGATTGTGAAGCGAGCTTAAACGCAGTGTTTCTGGTATTCCTCGCACAGTAGGTGCAGATTCAGACACCTTTACTGCATTATGTAGACCAGTTTCTAGGAATAGGAGTCGTTGCTTTTTTAAAATGCAACAGTGGGTTAAGCGCGATGAGTCCGATATCTTAAGTCTAAGCTCGCTTCGATTGCAGCCACCAGTCTGTTCGTTTTCCTAATCGGCTGAGCTTTAGGAGGTCCAGCAGAGCTTCTGTTACTGTAAGCTTAAAGATAGACGAGGATATGCTCCTCCGATTACTGCTACATAAAACTTCAAGATTATTATAGTTTTAACACTTTAATCTTGAATATTTTCCACTTTATTAGTAATTCCAGTATTTTGTATTAATAATGCCACACACACATGCACACACCAGCTCAGTCCCTGGACTGTGAGCAGGTTGCCTTGGCCTACTGACATCTTTGCCCTGGGCTAAAGGATTACTCTGCTAACCCACATTGTAGGGTTCTCTCTGCCAACTGTACTCTGTACTGTATGAGTACGTCTCTAAATGTGGCTCGTCGAAGTGTGCGTGCGTGCGCGTGCACCTAACAAAGCTGCTAGTTGATCTTTGGTGTTCTCAGAGACAATCCCCCTTTCACAGTGTGCACCTTTTAGGTGTCACAATCAGCTGGTAAACAAATCCCCTCCCTTTATTGATTTCTGAGAGACACATACTCTTCTTGGACCCCCTCCATCTTTCAGCATGAGGTCACAGGGTCAGCATCCATGATCAACAATGGTTGGGTGCTCAGGTGGAAATGCTGCCTGTTTGGTTTTGCAATCAGTATGACATGGTATTGATTGCCACGTGGTGTTGATGTTGCACTCCATTTCTTGCCCACACATACACACACAATACAATCTCTCCTGAGGGCAGTAGAGCAGCTTAATGGCTCAGCAGGTGGATGGTGTCACCTTGGTGGAGTCAAGCCCAGCCACTGATCTGTCAAGGAGCGCAGGTGTAGCGGGCTCGCTGTGTCATAGCCTTGATCTCACCCTCGCCAATGCTTGTCGGCTTGGGTGTCATTTTTCACTCGACTCATGTAGAATACACAGAGTGAAAATGTACACAACAAACAACACTGTCAGGTAATGGATCCCCTTTAGTGTTCATTGGCTTAGTGCATGTATTAGTTTTATTGTGTGAGTTTCGGCGGTGGGGTTAGGGGTGGGTGTAAATATATGGGACATAATCTGGAAGCAAGATCCACTTGCTTAGCTGTTTCCACACCTTCCCACCATATGTCGCTACTCAGGATGCCCTCACCAGAACACACAGGGATTTTTTTTTTCTGCACAAAACAATGCTCAGTATGCACCTTCCGACTGACCTACTGACTGATAGTTGCGTGCATGTGTAGTCACCAAAAGATGGACATAGCAACATAACATCAGCCACTGTTTTTTAAGCCTTAAAAATGTTCCCAGTGCTAGTTATTTGGAGCTTTTTTTGGAACTGAATTAACAGCTAGCTCTAAATAGCTCTGTTATCAAGATGCATCTGTAGAGTTTAAGGGCATGTCATACAGACACAATATCTGTTAAGCATCAGCTCTAACCAACACTGATGCGCAGACTTCATGAACTAGGGGTAACACACAAAAAGCCATGTCATTTGTCAAATATTTGTCATTCATTAAAAAAAGAGCTTCTGACATGATGGAGAAGTATCAGTGATCAGTGACTCCAGTTCAGTTTCTTGGGCTTATTTTTTAACAATATATTCCTTACAGTTTTTGTGAAAGATTTATGTTGCTTGTAATTCTGTAAATTCAACAATTTTAACATTGAAGTTGGAGGTTCTGATCCAAGAAAATCCTGATACAGTGGTATGCGAACAGCTAAGTAGGGAATAATTCAAACATATTTACCACTAGAGCCTATGTCTCAAGTACTTGGAAAGAAGGCAAATAGAGTTCTTTTGGTATGTGAACATGTTGTCATGTTCACATACCAAAGTAAAGAAGCCTCTTGGAACAAAGAGGCTTCTTTAGTTCTATAACAACCTATGGAGAGTCCCTGGTATATAACCCTTAGTTTTCACATCCAATGGTTCTTTTACTCTGATTCAAATCAGTTGATGAGTTTGTAAACTTGTAGCTTTTCCCTGTAATTTGACTTCTTTTTACACAGAGTAGAATCCAAGTGAACTAAAATGCATCACAGTCAAAGGAGCTTGCAAAGAAAAGCGTCTGGACTTCTTTAAGTTACTTGAAGACGTTTCACCTCTCATCCGAGAAGCTTCTTCAGTTCTAAGGTCAAATGGTGGAGAGTCCCAGATATAAACCTAGTGGGAGTAACCCCCCACAGAGGGACAAAAGGACCCCCTGATGATCCTCTAATCGCCTTAGCCAAGGTGTGAAACTGGGTGTGGGTCCCAATCAGCCAGAGTTTCGGGTGAGTTCATTGTGAAACCTGGCCCCACCTTATCATGCGAATTCCTGAGATGACCTGGATGACTGAGAACCTTCACAGACATAAAATGCATCACTACAAACCAGATGAGAATGTTATTGGCCATATGTGTCCGGAGAGGGGAGCAACAAAAGTAAATGCAGGGAAAGGGTCCTGTGTTGATCTCCTATTAGAGAACATGTAGAATTTACATTTTCATTTGACTGCGAGTTGCTAGCCTATACATACCTTTCCACTTCTATAGTACCTTGCTGCATCCCAGAATGCAAAGCATACGTGGCTATGGGAAATGTTTCTGTAGCTCAAACTTACAACGTATTAGAGATGGACCGATCCGATATTACGTATCGGTATCGGTCCGATACTGACCTAAATTACTGGATCGGATATCGGAGAAAAATAAAAAATGTAATCCGATCCATTAAATATCACGAAAGCACCTCACAAAACTTGCAACACGCTGTAACTCACCTCAGAACATTAGCACGTCGGAGCAGTATGCATCACGTGATAGAGCGGCTGTGGCATGCGGGACCTGTCGGTGGTCTGGATAGCATGTGGAGCTTCGCTAGCAACCCGGCATTTCATCTCCGACAAAGTTATCCCCGAGAGAAGTAAAGCAAGTGTGTAAGTCCATCTCTGAATGTTTGTAAAGCATTCCTGCGTTAAGCTTAACGAGCGACTGCCTCTTCTTGCTGCTACTTCAATCGTGAAACTGCTTAAATGATCAGCTGATCGGCTTTTCTGTCGCGAGTCCGTGTCTCTTGTTTGCTTTTGGCCCACTTTGCACCAGACAGAGGAAACCAGCGGCTGAACAACAGCAGCACGTTTAAGCTTGATCAGCTGTTGTTAGAATGTATTTAATGTTACTTTCTACTCCAGGATCTTTTTCTACGTAGCTGACGCTGGTAACTGTGCAGGGGCGGATCTAGCAAAGTTTAGCCAGGGGGGCCGATAGGGCATTAACAGGGAAAAGAGGGCACAAAGACATACTTTTCTTTCTTATTCTCATTTAAAATGTCTAGCTTTTAATTATTTAATATTTATCTGAATCTTACACCCAAAGTTTTAATCTGATGTAAAATGAATAGAAGTCAATTACTGTATATAGTAACTATTAAGTCTAATATATATACCCTAGTAAGCTATAGTACTTTTTCCTTTGGGAAGGTACCATCTGTGCAGTCTGCAATTTTGTTGAAGAAAGATGTTGAATCTATTTAATATTTCTTGAAAAATAATTGATTTCTGTGTATTTTTTTTCACACTGCATCAAATTAAGGTTGATTACGTCGATTAAGCATCATGAGGTGGAGCGTGAAGGGTGGTTCCCTATTTTTTATTTATTTATTTTTGTTGTTGCTGGGAGTTGGAACCCTATTAGTTAGGTTGCTTAATATTTATGCTAAGTACTCTTTAAAATACCAGAATAGGGAGGATGGTGTAGGTTTAAGTTTATTAGATTGATCAGTATTGCTGAACTATGAAATATTTTTTTTTGCATACAGGTATAACAGAATAGCTTTAGTGTAGTTGTTGTTTTAAACTTGAGTATGAACTTATACAAAATGCAGCAAGATATTTAAAAAACAGTTTTGTTGATTAAAAAACACTATATCGGATTCATATCGGTATCGGCAGATATCCAAATTTATGATATCGGTATCGGTATCGGACATAAAAAAGTGGTATCGTGCCATCTCTACAACGTATACCTGGTATTTGATTCTGATTGAGGTGTGATCACATTCACACCATAAATGAACCGCTTTGGAATGGGTTACAGTCTGAATTTGAATTTTGGAGACTTTAGCTATGTTCCAATAACCTTGGAAGTCAGAACTCTAGAATGACTTCACTTCCTAGCTAGTGTGTTCCAACAGTAAAGTCAGAAAAGCAAGAAAATCAGGATTTGTTTTGGTTTTTAGCATTGTAGAGCCATTCATGTATGACTAGCTATACAGCATATTTGTTTGTCGGAACTTAAAAACACGCCTGTGGCACACGCATGGATAGAGCCTAGTCAGTGCTCTGCATATGGCTTGTTTAGCGAGTCATGAATATACAACGGCGGCAGTCCAGATTAAAAATTTTACAGTTTTACTGCTTGTACATTAACTGCTGCCATCTTGTATTATTCATTCTTGATTGTTGGGGTTGCTTTGACTTTCTGAGTAGGAAATTCAAGTTAAGGGGGCATTCCAGATTAAACTGGGAACTCAGAAATTTTGATTTCTTGATCTGGAACTCAGCATTAGTCCCACCCTACCATCATGTCTGCTATTCTGGTCATATGATTCAAGGTTTGAGTGGGGCTAAATCACCTGTGAAAGGGATCCCAGGACTGCACTGTAGCACGCTGATTGCTGGTGAGCTACCACAGAGGTGGTCAAAGTCAAAGTCCTTCTATGAGCAAGTCTGGTATCATGGGCATCTTAGTAACGCCTCTGGGCCATTATTTTGGCGGTTACTTTGAAGCACTATCTAAATGAGCTTTCATTTAAGTTACCACAGGAAATCAAAACTACTTGTGTAGTTTTGATTGCTGACGTTATCCACCAAATAAGGTTTTATAAATCCTTTCTCATGGATCTTTGAGGGCCATATCGCTCTCTTGCTATCTCTGGTATTGGACATATGTGTTATGCCACTAGCAGGATATCTGTAATATCCTGATATAACTGTGATAGGAAAAAGTAACTGAGGCCAGAGATTATGTGCTAGTTAGTCTTTTAAATTTGTGTGGGCAGTACTTCCATGAATATTTTCAGGTTTGGGACTGTTTGTCAAACAAAGACGTTTAAAGATTTCCACAGACATTTCAAGGAATGTGTAACACTTTTTTTCCCCGGCATGCATATTCTAATTTTTTTATAAATTACATTATGATCAAATGATTGTGTTATGACTATGCTGATCCAACCTTATGAGGTGAGGCAAGTGGGTCCTTACTATTTGTAAATGTTTGTATTATTCAGAGTTTTTCTGAGAATATTACCCCAGCTCTACCGTGTTACTTTCTCTCTACAGTGGCCCTGACACAGTGCTGTTTAAATATGACTGCAAAGCTCCCTTCATTAGCCTAGCAGTGCACCTGTGTTAGTTTCATCTTGTGATCAGTGATCCTTTTTCACAGCACAGTTTCTGCTGCTCCTTTTGTCAATAATTTAGCTTTTTTTTTAACCAGCACACTCATCAGTCTGTGTACAGACTTCCAGCTTCTTGCATCTCATTTGGCCTTGACATTTTAACCAAACTGCCGATTGCTAGACCTGTTTCACAGCCGACTGACTCTCCCCATTGTGCAAGCTTACACAGATTATGTAATGTCAGACTTCTCACTTCAAAAATGACAAAGCGTTATCTAATTTTTTAACAGATTGGGGTCAGAGTTGGTAATCCTTTGTATGAAAACGATCTGAATCAAATTGGTAACTTTTCTCCCTGTATGACATAAGGCTGTCTCTCATGCACTTGCAATCACATCCGATTCTCTTAGCTTGGCTTCCCTCTGGCAAACTCTTGGGAAACTTTCAGCTAGTTCAAAGCCTGGTTGAGAGGCCTAGGTCCCCCTGAGTTAAAGCCCCACTGCTGGAAGCTCCCACAGTAGCTTCCTTTGTGCCTGCATGAGCAGCTTGCTCTGTATTCCTCTCTTGCACAACAAAACTCCATGTATAATTCTCCCAGGCTCTAAAGAGGAGATGATGAAATCCCAGCTTCCAAATTCCCTCTTTCTAGATTTAATTGGTGGTGAATTTGATTGTCAGTTTAACATGTAGTGTGTTATTATCAAGGTTCCGATTTCTTTTATGATGGTGAAGTCATTGAAATCATTCATGGAAGAATCTGTATTATTTTTATTTTAGTTCCCAGTAGATTCCTTATGTGAGCTTTTCTTTAAAAGACTGAAGACATGCAGACAACAAATCAGCTCTGCTGCCTGCAGAATATCAGCTGGGCAATTGATACGTCATTGTCAGTGAATTATTAGAGCTATAAAACTGGTTTTTGACTTGGGTAATACAGGGAGCTTTAAGTTTGTAGTTTTAAAATATGTAACATTGTTTTGTCAAGCAGGACAGTGGCATGTAAGTTTTACTATAGCTTAAAGGAAGGTGTTGGTCACTGTCTCAGTGCTTCCAGCCGTTACAGCTACCAGTGAACAACTGCATGGCACTTTCATTTCATTGCAGAAGTGGTTGACAGAAACAAAGGAGTGTTCCCACTGGTGTAATGAGTAACTTGAATGTCAGATCCCTTTTTATTGTCAGGTCACTTCCTTGGTACGTCTCCAGTTTCAGGTTTTGTGACTGAGGTGTAGAGAAGCAGTAACCTGTGTGTTCATGTGAAGGGATTACTAAGGATGGTGCTGTTTTTTTGTTTTTCTTTTCTATTGCAGTGTGGTGTTATTAGCCTGGTTATTTCTGTGGGGAAAAAAAATCACCTCAACTGTTCTGGGGTCAATTTTGAAATAAAGGTTTGATAAGGTTTGAATGATCATGAAAGAAATAAGACAGATGTCGAAGTTTCTTTATTTTGACCAACAGTTCAAAATGTTAAGATGTGGCAGCCAAAGTAGGAAGTGCCACTAACTGTAGTTCCTCTAGTGCCCATTTGAGGCCGTTTCCCCATAGGGTCCCATGTTAAAATACCGGCTTTACAGAATACAGCAACTAATACAGCCCTCTACAACCAACTTATCCCTTTGTTACATCTGTGCGAAGTCTAAGTTTTCTTATAACTCAGCTGTTGAAGCTTAAAGTTTGGGGCCTTTCTGCTTTGACTGACAGGAACCATAATAGCCCTATTCAGAGGACTAGTACTTATTCGAACTGAGTGTACTTGGTTTCAGTCGTTTTCCATTATGATTGAGTACACCCTAATGTGCATGGATGGGGTCATTATCGAACATGGCTGAAAGTCCATTTCAGTCAGTGTATGTGGCACAAACACAACACAACAATGTAGGACATCAATGTTATACCTGCTGCTCAGTGTATGGCTTTTTGTTGACTTGTTGACATCATATTTTTAGAGCATTTCAGATCGCTTGGAACCCCGGCCAAGTAGGTGCTAAAAACGGACCTGGTCCCAGGTACTACCACCTAATAGAAAACCCTAAAAGGCTAATCGAGTCCAGCCAAGTACTTAATAGTGGAAAAGGGTTATAATACCATTACAGACAGCTGCAACAGGTGTTGTTAGACTAACTCGATTCACTTACCTGGATTTCTCAACCACATCTGTGATGCTGGTGCCTTTTTGTAACATTTTTATTGTGGTTTATTGCAAAAACTATGACTGTGCTTTTGTGAATAACATTCAAGGATTTTGTCTGCATACCTTGCTTGCCTAAATATTTTGACATCTGGCTCAAAAAATTCACTCAACCTGTACTTTATCCCCAAACTAGATACTCGTCACAGTGGCTTCACCACAGTGTCCTGTCCTCGTAAAACCACAAATTATACATCAGTTTGATTCTCCAGATTTGGGCAAAGGAAAGCTGTATTTTTCAGGCACATTTATAGGAGTCTTTGGAACAGGACAGCTCCCATCAAGCCTATGACACACTGTATTTGCTCTTGAATTATGGGCCCGGCATTGGAAGTGGTGAATGAAGCTCACATAGTTGGGGTGGATGTTTGCCATGGTGGAGTCTCCCTGCTAACTGCACCACTCAAATATTTACAACAAACTGAGTTGTTGGTGAAAAGGAAACAACAGATTTGATTTGATTTTTTCCACTGCAGCTTAGTGGATGACTCATAGTTTACAGTCACACTACATCTGTTGTGTGATAATAATGATCAATTATGTTGACCTTGAACAAGAAGCTGTGTTTTCTAAATGATGTTTACTACTGGGTTAGAAGTGGACATTGATGTCATGATTTATTGACAAGAAATGCCTCTGTACATGATCTCTCTCTTTTTTTTTAATATTTAATTTTTCTCCAGACACAAACCTCAAAGTCTGCTGAGCATTGCTGGAAACGCTGGATAATTGATCCTGTGTGTTAGTGTGTCAGGGCAGCGCAGCACTGTGTTACCCTCGTCCTTTGCCCCCCACCCTGACTGTCTTCTAAAACATTCCTCAGCTGTGATATCACCAGCAGTCCTGAGGGGTTATTTACTGTCTGAGGTTGAGGTTTATCAAGTGTGGGATGGAGGTGGGGGTGTTGTGTAATTGAATGAAAGCAAAGGGGGTGAGGGGCACAGATTGAGTGTCTTTGTGCGTTCTCAGACCGTATCTCATCTGCCCTACTTGTGACGCTTTATTCAAGTCTGAACTGGCCTTAAACAGAGCTCTGTGACTAGCTCATAGGAAATCCCAACTTCATGCTCTGCAGCTGGGTTACATGAGTGTCTAGCTAGGTGTGAGCAAGTCTGTCTGATTCTGTCTGAAGTTTATGCTATGTATGCACTCATTTCATCACTATAGTCAATAAATAAATAAAGCTCATCACTAAAGAACTCAGATTAAATGTCTTTTGGTTTGTACATTGGGTAAGACCAATTTAAAGCAAAGATTGGATAAATATGGGAAGACATTTCACACATTTCTTGAAGTAATTAAACTTTGGAGTTTCTCTCCAAGCAAAGTGCCACAAAAGAACCTCTTACTCCCTTTCTTTTCTTTTCTTTTCTTTTCTTTTTAAATAAGGTGCACAGGTCCTTTATTTTCATGTTTCAAGAATAACCTCCAGTTATTCAAGAGATCTCTCAGGTTTGCATTAATGCAGTTTGGCCTGTGTTTCTTTAAATGCTAATGACGTTTTTAGTCCTTCAGACACCCACAAAAGGGATTTAGAATTCCTATAAAAGCAGTATCAGGATGCCTTTTAAGGAAATTGTGCATGCAGATTTACTAACACACAGGATGTGATGCAACTGTACTGTTTATAGTGAGGGCCCAAAGCATACAAAGAGACAAACTCCAATCCCACATTTTCAGAAAATTCTCTTTTCTTTCTCCACTAGACGTGAACAGAGGTCCCTGCAGCTCGATAGCCTCTTACTGTAAGGTCTGTCATCATGGTCGAACCAGCCGACAGGTCGTCCACAGCCGGGCAGAGGCTGGGTGCTCCTGAAAGCTTTGGAGTGTCCACCCTAGAGCCAGGTCTGCGCCCTCCTGCCCAGCCTCCAGGACGCCAAGTCTCCATGAGGGTGCAGATGCTTGATGACACACAGGAAGTCTTCCAAATATCGGTGAGTAACATAATGTTGGATTATTGCAGGCATACTTTAGTGATCCAGAGGGATTTAAAATAAACATGTGGGAAGTGAAGAGTGGATGTGTGAGGTTTGCACACATCTTACTGTCCATGAAAATATCCACAGCAGTGGTTGTGATGGGAGTAAAACAGGTGTTCAGCTTGGTAGAACCTTCTTGTGTGTTGTTATTGCAAATAAGCAGTGCATGAGTTTAGTTTCTTTCCATTAACCCATCAAATTTCCATATTTGTGTTTGTTTGTTTGTTTGTTTGTTTTTGTTGTTTTGCTTTTTAAAATATTTACATGCTTTCATTTCATTTGGTAAATGGACTGGGACTTACACTTTTCACTACAAGCAACATTCACTCATGGATGGATGACTTGAGAGCAAGTCTGGGTTCAATATCAAGATGAGGGATACTTCAGTTGTATTGGCCCTGTTGGTTGGCGATCCACTGGCATTTCACTATTGCATTTCACGATAACTGTGTAACTGTCTGTGCTGCTCTGTACTTGGTGGAGGATGTGCTTCCAAAGCGCCCCTTTAGTTTATTTATTACCTAAGAGCCTGTTATAAAACCATCGCTGCTCTTGGGTAGCACAAAAGCCTCAAAGAATAAACCTGTGCTTCTGTTCAGAATGTGCAAAATGACTTTCATAGTCTTTTTTAGATTTTTGGCATCACGAAAAGGAAGCATTTGCAGAGTGACATTATTGCCTTCAATGTTCAGATAAGATATTGGTTTGTTTCCTTAAGCCTCTCTCCATTTTCTCTTCATCTAAGCATGTGTTTGTCATTTATTTATTACCCTCTTGCTAAACTGTCACTTTATTAACTGATACAAGCAGAAAAGGAGGGTAAAATATTAAACTATTTTTCCACAGTCCCCATGGAATTCATCACCAGTTTTTGCTCCATAGAGATGGTTCATTTTGTTCCATCCACCTTGAGTCTTATCTTCAATCTCCACTTCCTTGTGATACACGGGAAGTGGGACAGAAGCCAGCTTCCTGTCCGAGCACACCACACCTACAGACTCCTGTTTTGGCTTTGCAGACAGAGGCAGACTTTATTCTGGTTTTTTTGACTACTTCCCAGCAGCTTGTGTTTTTCTAAACACTAAGCCTGCTCCCCTTTTTATAAAAAGATTGCTGTTATGGCATGTGTATATGTAGTAAGCAGTCCTGCATTTGTCCTGTGTTCCTAAGTTTTCATTTTCTTCTTCTTTGCTTTTATTTAGCCTTAAGCCTCCCTCTTCTGTCATTTACTCCATCATAAACATACATAACTGTATATTACTGTAGCCAGTATTCACCCTGCTTCATAAATATTTGCATGTGTTTTGAATCTCCTTGTTAGCTTGAGTATGTCATGCGCGTCTACTTGTGCTCCCTGACTTCCTAATGTTTTGTTTTTTTTTCTTTTAAAGGCGTCCTTTGAGAGGCGGCACAGACAGCAGTTTTAATCACATTGCTGCTGCTGTGGTACTGTGGTATGTCATCTCAGGGTGGGCGTATCCTCGAATTTCAGAATTAATGTCTGCTGCAGGCTGACACAGAGTTTGGTTTCAAGCCTTCCTTGGTGATTTGCATGTCTTTAAAAAAAAAACAGCTGCTGTATTTTCAGCTTCAGATTTAGGGAGTCTTTGTGATGATAATCAAGAGAGAATCCAGAAAGAATCACTGTCTCAGCTGGCTTCTCGAACATTCAGAGCTGCTGGTCTGTGGGGCTGTAATTGGTCCTCATGAAATGGCCAAGAATGCATGCGGTTGTTGGAGTGAAAGTGCCTCAGGATGTGTTTGAGTGGATGATTGGACAGTTTGACAGTGGCCTGGGATCTGGTGTCTGTGAGGGGATGTCATCTGTGTGTGAATACTACTAAATTGATGTCTCCACAAACTGATGTTCTCCACAAAGCAGCAGCCCTCTTCATATCAGGGAGCTCTTTTCTCTATCTATTTCTGTCCTCAACTCCTTTCACAGCCTCTCACACACGTATGAGTTGGTCTGTCTCTCTGGACCCTGTTTCAGCTTCACTCTTTACACCACAGGAGAGCAGAAGTATCAGGTGAAAACAGCAGCATGAAACTAAAATAGTAATATTTTTTATGTATTTATTTATTTATTTATTTTTATTTTTCGTTGCTGTTTTAAAAGCCAAATGTAATAAAAGATGAACTAGAAGGAGAGAAGCGAGAACAGAGCAGAGAAACATGGAACATGGGAAGTGAACCAACCAAATTAATGACAGTTGTTTTCAGTGCTTCTTACAAATTTGGTGAAATAATGGGGACATTGTCTATTGAGCCTGACTCACCTAATCTGTTTTTTCCTGTTACAATAGCCTCCAGTGTATTTGTGCAGTAGGTGCAGTCGAATGTGTGAATCAGGAGATAAGCCTGCAGCTTTCACTAGCATTGGCACTTGACTGGGCATTTTTTCACTGCAGTGGAGGTAAAGTAGAAGGGTAGCTCATTAACCACCTTGTTATCAGCAAACCTCAGGCTGCTGCAGGAGAGGGGCAATAAATATTAAAAATACATTTAATTTTAGTATTTATTTTTTTTTAGCACATGAAGAACAATGCAGACATACCATAGTGTTGTTGTAATGTTGACTAAAGCTTTTTGGGGTTGATTTCTTGAATTTGTTCTTTGTTTTAAACCACTTTTGAGACCAATTACAAGGAAATGAAGATATTTCTCCAAAATCAAGGGATAGTTAGGAGTGCACATTAATTCAGCCTGTTTAAACAAGTCTTCTGCAGGCTGAAATGCCAAACCTGCACTCAAAGCAAATCTGATTTTTGCATACTAAATGAAAATAGATCCTGTGCAGTGTTTTCATATAGATAAGTTTCAGCTAGGTTGTGTTTAGAGGACATAGTGCTTCTGTCTGTTTTCTGGGCTTCAAACGGCAGTTGCTCCAGTACTATGTTTACAATATAAAAATCACTATCTGCAGCACATGTAGCAGAGTAGCATCACAGCTGTGCTGATTGCAGTCACGCTCTATAATCAGTCTTCCTGAAGAAATATGGATTTGGTTAATGTGCAGTCTCAAGATTATCATAAAATGTGCATTTACAAGAACCACAATAATGATTATATTTTTAGCAGGTCTTGGCTAGCTATTAATTGGAAGGCTAACTGTATGGGCCTATCACTTTCTTCAGTTTGAAGCTGCACATATTGAGAAGCTTTGCACATGTTTTGATCAATATTAGCAGTAGCTTTTTGCATCAGTTAAAACAGTAGAGCACAAATTATTCATTTAACAGGGATCTGTCACATGAAGGTGACTCGAGGCATTTGGCTGTGTCGACCCTTTGTTCCCTTCACTTCCACTAAGATAAATGCCTGATTCATCCAGTTACATCAAAGCGGTTTAGTCGTTAACTATCTTGCTATCTACACAAATTGTGTGGCACAGAGAATTATGAGGAAAAACATGACCAGTTGCAGGAATGTTTCACTTTATTGCAATAGTAGACGTTGTAAGCAGTGTAGGAAACTTTCTGTTTGTATGAAATCTCAACAAAGCGCAAATATGTATCAGAGTTTTGATGCTGTTGCTTGTTATTGCGGCCAAGGCAAGCAAGAAAGAATGGCTGATGATGACCTCACTGCTCTATATTTCCTGCAGCATCCAAGGACAACTTCCCCTCTGAGTGGTTTTGCCATAGCAGTGTTGGCAAACCACAAATTCTGAGTTTTCCTTCTTTGTTGATTCTTACCTTAACATCAGTCTTAGGCTTGAGTTAGCCTTTTTGTAAGATGTATAATTCGTTTAGCTTTAATCAGTCTAACCCACATTAGAGTAATATAAGAACAAAATTCAGACTGGTTTAATCCCACAGGCCACATCTTTTTGTGAAGCCGACCCCAGAATTTTGTTCTACAGACCAGGACAAATAAATTGGTTTGTCATGGAAAATAAATTTAGGACTTCAGACATGGGGAAGATTTAGAGTGTATGTACAGCAGGGGTCAACAAAAAACCCCCACTGAAAATGGACTACTGTGACATCTTTATTTTATAAACACACATTTCTAAGATCAGAGCCATGTTCTTAATATGAGCCTCTGTCTTTCATGCTCAACTGTCTGTGATTCCTATGATATTTCTGGTGTTCATGAAGCTGTATCCTCAGGCTTTCAGTCTGGAGTCTGTTCAGGACCATGAACAGACTCTGTCTCTCAGATTTCCCGTGAGAGCTAATGTCGAATCCATTAGATCCAAAGAAGACCTTGCAGAGTTTTTAACTGCACTCTGCTGTTCAGAGGGAAAGAGATGAAATTTCATTAAAAACTTCTCCTGAAATCACGACAGACTGGGCAGATCATCTTGTGCGTTCAGCACTTTGTTTACTGATAGTTAACATTTTATTATTTATATCTATCAGCCTTTTTCTTTGAGCTGATCTTTGGAAATGTATATTATTTGAGTGTACACCACATTAATAAAACATCATGACATGACATGACGTAGGCACACACTGCATTAGTGACCACTGAGGCTACACACACACACGCACATACACAGAGGCACAGACACACTCAGTCTTCATTATTAATGTGTAAAAGAGGCAGAGATGGAGGTAGTGGTAGAGGTCACGCCCAGCTGGTTAATAATTAAAGGTAGACAGGATGTGTGTCTGTGTTTTTGTTTGCATACATGCTGAATGGAGCATAAACTAACAGTATAGCTTTCAACACAGACAATTTCAAGCATGCACAAAGGTTTAAACTTTTGACCTACTCCTCTGATTGTTTTCTTGCATGGCATTAACAGACTTTGCTGTGTGACTCACAAGTAAAACCGTTTCACATTCTCAACAGGCCACAGCATCCGTTATTAAGGGGAAGCAAAATAACCTACATACCAAAATCTGCAATAGCAACGATAATCAATAAGACCAGTGTATTACTCGTTATTTTGTGTTTTTCCTTTTTTCTTTTTTCTTTTAGTAAGGTCAGCTTTGACCTTGGGTGCTAACAACGAAGGTCAAGGTATTTAGCCAACCTAAGTACTCATGTCCCCCGAAGGTTAGTAAGTTGTTTTAAAGTCTGAAGACGATACAAAAAAAATTGTGGGTAATTGAAAGTTTTCACAGATTTTTCACATTTGGTGTGACCTGATTTTTCACCTAATTAAAACAGCTCGAGCTACCATCACACAAAATTTAAAAATGATATGTGGATGCTAGACTGCTAACAAACACATAAACAAACATAGTGGATTACATACTCCCTTCCTTCGGAGGGAGAAAATTTTATGAATTTTAAAGTATACTACCACCTTAAAGGATGCTATAGAAGCATTGCATTTATCTTACTAATGAGCTTTTCTTTTGAACAAAAATTCAGCCCGTCCATTCCTGTGCACCACAGGACTCTATTGTTGTCTGAAAAACACATTATTTTCATTTCTTTTTTTCACATTTCAGTCTCACCTACAACAGCCTGCTGATGGAAATGACCACCGGAACACCGTTATTAATCCATAGCTCAAAATAATCCCCAACAAATGCTCTGTTTGTTCTTCCTCACGTACCAGTTTCCTCCCAGTTTCCAAACCCCACAAAGGCCAGTTTAGCCGCATAGATTGAATTTATATCTCTGTTCATTATAAACAGCCAGGTTCGGGGAAACTCAGGTGTGCACTGTAATGGAAGATTAAGAGGGTGAGGTATGGTGATGATGGAACGGGTACAGCAGGCTTAACCTGAACAGGTTATTTTCAGAGTTAAAGATTAACACCAACTGTTAAAAGGTGCTTTTTTTTTTTTTCTTCCTGAAAATTTCTCCTGAGTTACAGATTATTGGTATTAATCAATAAAATTGTTTAGTAATGCTAAAAGGATTTCCACATATTCTTTTAGTAGGGGACAGTTTGAGTCCAGTTTTCTTAAAATCACATTTAAGGGCTCTAATGTCAGCTGTCACGTTAGACATAAACCATATTCAGAGTGGTAAGTAGGCACATTTACTTATAGATTTAAAAGACTAAATGGCCTGTAATTGTATAGCACTTTATTAGTCCCTAAGGACCCCAAAGCGCTTTGCACAACCAGTCATCCACCCATCCACACACACATTCAGTGTTTGTAGCCCTAACACTTTATGACCAGGTCTTCTAACATAGATGGTCCTTTCTCGGCTTGCCTTAGAGTCTGTGACTTTTATGTGACCGCACTTAGACGTATGAAGAAAACCTGGGTTAAAGAAAACTGCTGACCACTGATTGGTATGTTAGGCCGGTCCATACTATATACACACAGTTGTGTGTATATAGTATGCTTTTCTTTCTTTTTTTTCAGCCTATTGTTTTGTACATTTAGCTACAGTTTGGACATACCTTACTCCCTTGGGGTCCTCGATGATGGCACCTGCAGCTGGTCCCTTTATTTGCCAGACATCTGCAGTGCTTTCACACTTGAGCTCTCTGCATTATGTTGAAAAATATGAGGTCTATCTCTGTTATGCCTGTCCCCTGTGGACCCACCCTCACTAAGAAATATCATTGGCTCATATGATGCCTTTAATGCCTCAGGTGGTTTAGGCCTACACATATGGAGCCACATGTGGCCTCCTGGAGCTTTCACTCCTACATCCCATTTGAGTCCATCTCAGACGATTTAATAGGGAGTTTGCAAAAAATCCCTTTTACCTGTTGATTAGTGGTTTCTGTTTGCTTGTATTGTCTTGTCTAGCATGATGCTTGCTTGAACGTAATCCCTGTAAGTATTTCCAGTATAGCCACATTAAACCAGACTTTAGGTTTCTTTATTAACGATGGCATGAATGAGAGGATGGTGGAGTATTTTGAACGTGCTCTGTCGCAATATGCAGTCTATAAAGGTTTTTGTTGCATGATTGGATTGTGGCTTTATGATCTGTGTCAGCTCCTGACCTTATGTGAGTGTTTGTTTTTTGTCTAAAAAGAGAGCTGGGGAAAGATACAGGACTCTGGGGGGGATGGTTATGAGGATTAGGATGATGGAAGAATAGACCACATAATTTGATAGACTAGCAGTCCCCCAAGGCCTGTGATAAATGAGCTACAAGTCCCCCGCCAAATTATGCAGGAACGCACACAGACTCACTCCTTAGCTCCAGAGTTAAGCTGTTGACATTTCAAATGGATGGCCTTTGTTTTGTCGGTGTCCACTGTCTTGGAATTGAAAGAGTCATGTTAAAGGAACCAGTATAAAAGGACAGATCTGAAAAGGCAGAACGAACAAGAAAATTACTTAAAATGACAGTAACACTGTGGCAAGTTGAATTTTCCCTGTTACTGGTTTGGATGCATGTATCATAATCATTTTAAAGGGGGCCTATTATGCTGATTTCCAGCTCCATTATTTTATTATTGGACTCTAGTGGAGTCATTTTGCATCATTCACAGTTTAAATGATCCTTATTCATCTTGTGCTGGACCTTGGTGCAGCTCCTCAGTTCATCCACTGTCTGAAAGAAAGTTTCTTCTGATTGGCTGCCAGTCAGTAACAGAATTACTGACCAGCATGTGGGTGGGGCTTCTGTGCTTTAGTTGACCATATTAAGGATATCCTCTTTTTTTTTGACATCATACATGTACAAGAGTAGAAAAAACTGCCTGTTACCAAGTGTTTAGAGCAGTCTGAGGCCTGAGCTTTAGACCCACAGGAATTATTGTTGCATTTCCTGATCTTAAAATGACATTCCACTACTGTAACAGGTCCACTTTAAGGACACTGCTTTGGTATCATGTGGCCAAAAACCTTAAAAATCCTGACCTTGCTACTCAGCTAAGAACATCTTTGTGGATTGATTGTGGTTCTTCCCTCCTCAATAACAGGAATGACTGCCTCATTGTTGCACTTCCAGCACGCAGACCTTGGCTATTTGGCCCTAAGAAGAGGAAATTAGTTTTAATGTAGCCTTCCTTTAGTGCATTACTATTCAGAGAACCAGACAGTTAAAATATTGTGCAGTGCCAGATATTTTTAAACTCTGGGTTGCCCAGCGGCATGGTTTTTTTTATTTTCTTTTTATTTCATTTTTAATTTAATTTTCTTTTATTTGTGTGGGTCTGTATGTCTTCTTCTGCACTGTTTTACCCCAAAGCACATTTTAACCCTGCTAAAAGTCATTTAGAGGGAGAGAGTGATAAGAGATGAGAAAATGGGTTTTAGAATTTGGAGCCAAACTCTACTCATGTGTCTTTATGTCTTTTAAAGTTGGCAGATCTTCTGGCAGTAGTTTAAATGTGTAGGTGAAACCAAAGTAAGGTAATGGTTAAAGACGGTTCTTCTCTTCTCTTCTCTTCTCAATAATCTCTTTCTTTCTGGCTTTTTTGGAGCACTTACAGAAATAACTGTACCTTTGGCAGGTCTCATTCGTCATTATAGACAGAAACGTGTGCGTGGGTGTGTGCGCGCATGTGTGTGTGTGTCGCTAGTCCTTGCCTAATCTACCATTGTAACATATTAAATCTATAATGATACTGGTTTCCTGGGCCACCCTAAACCATGTTTTATGGACTTACTATTTGACTTCACGGGCATATGCGCACGTGTGCATGCTACCACCCACCCTGTGGTTCAGTCGCCTAAGATTGACAGTAAAATAATAAAAGTAAATATTTGATTAGATTTGGGGTTGTGATATCCTCCTTTTAATGACTATGGCACAGATGGGAGCAAGAAATGAATTTGATTAAATAATATCATGACCACAGTGGTACATGGATTAGCATTATGTGTGATGTGTAGCCCTGAAATTGACCATCGACTGCACTCTTTCTCTGCATCGTCTAGTTTCCAAAAACTGAAATAAATGCAATCAGATTTTGACGGGGCAATATGAAAGATGTTGTGGTAGTGCCTGTGAAAGCTACTGAAGCAACTTGCATCATGATGTACACATATCTATGTCAATACTGTCTCAAATGGTACTTGCCTGCAATATCATTAGCTATCTAACATGCCTGATAAGGTGTGCCAGCATGGCCTCCATCATCAAAATGTGAAGGTGTGGCAAGAGAGGGAGTCTAAAAAAGAAACCTGTAGCCTGCAGGCTTGTTTCATCTTGTTTGATAAGAAGAAATCAAGCAGAATCAAAGAGTGCACACAAGTAAAATATCCCTGGGCAGTACTTCTTCTCATATTGAGCTGACACTGCCATGACTCACAATCCCATCTCGAGGTACCAAGTGTTGTTTTAAGAGGATAAAGGCAGATGCCAGCTTGACAGCATGGTAACTTCTGAGACTGTGTAAGCCCCGGATAGCATGTTAAATTTCATTACAGCACAGTTAGAAATCAAGTGAAAAAGTATGTCTTGTTTGGAAGTGTTACCAAGAGAAAGCCTTTTCTCTCCACAAAGAACATGACAGGATGTGCGGTGGTGAAGGGGTGATGATTTGGGCTTGTTTGGCAATGACAGACACTGGGCACCTTGCAGCCATTAAGTTGACCATGAACTCCTCTGTATACTAAAGTATTCTAGAAGCAAATGTGAGGCCATTAGTCCAACACCTAAAAATTGGCCCAAACTGGGTCATGTACCAGCACAGTGATTCTAAATTAATCAACCAAATACATAGACATCTACAACAAGAGTTCCTTCACATTCTTTTTGTAATTTAGGTTAATTTGTAATATATTTTTAATTAAATTTTTTTACCAGGTGCTCATTTTTAAGGAGGTAAACTATTGCTGTCTTGAAATATTAGCATGCCATGACTTTTTTTCTACATCCAGTGCTCTGATGGTCTATGGCTAATTGTAGCAGAAAATGGCTCATATGATCTTCACTCAAGTTATTTAGAAAATGGTTTACACTTAATCATAATAAGCACCTGCGGACCACTTATGTGCACCTAAAAAGCTAACCAAAGCAGGGCTTAGCAGAAGGTTAGGATACATATAAAGTGTGAATCTAATACAAATGCATGAGTCTTTTCTGCAATCCACATGAAGTGACCCAAGCTGGGGGAAAATATGGATGCAGCATGCTAGCATGAGTCTCCAACCGAGGAACTGTGCTGTATTATGTAATGGCTGGCATTCACTGTCTCATTCCTGTGGTCAGAGATCTCAAAAAGGGACTTCTGACTGTGGACTGACTTTCCTTTCAGCTTCTTCTTTCTTTCTTTAGCTGTCCCCAGTGTTTAACCAGCTAGGAGAGCAAATGCAGAGAGAGGATCGGTGATGATTCATCTTTTTACAGATGTAAGAAGGTGATAAGATTGTATGTCGACAGTTCTCCCTCTGCTTTCCAGACATTCAGCTTCCGACTTGAGCAAGTAGCTTTGGTAGAACCATGCATTGTGTTATGTTGCTATTAAGGTGGGCTTGTGCACGTGGAGCCACGTGGAAGCATTTAAAACTGCTGAGTTCAAAGAGAGGCCCACAGACGAAGCTGCCCTTGAGCAATGAAGGAGGAAACGAGTGTGTGAGTATACTATTCTACAGTATAGACTCTTTCTGGTGCAGAGACGATCACTGAGAGCTTGTTTCTGAAAGGCAGCGAGATGGGGGTAGAAGGGAATTAAAAAGGGCCCCACTGGGGGACGGAAAGGAGACGTGGTGCTGCACTCACTGTGAGAGACTGCAGCACTGGGAGAGAGAAAGATGAATACAGGCCCACATCCGTCTCCCACAGAAGCCTTTCGCGTTACGCCGACAGCCTCTGAATGAGCGAACACTTTCCTGCACTGCTTGGCTGCAAACGATATCCCCTTTTTTTTTTGGTAATTGGAGTAAATGAAGTCCCCCCGTGATGCACTACTAAAGCCAGTGATGGAAGAGCTGGGCCCCATTTAGGGTAATCACTGCACCCCCCTGCTTCACTGCTGTACAAAACCACCAATTTAGTAGTTTTCCTGGATTGTTTGGAGCAGTGGCCACTGAGGTGGGCTTGTGGTGAAGTTTTCACTGCTGTTTTTACAAGTTCGTCTGGTCATTTTATGTTGCAAAATGGGAGATGAATTATATCCTGTATTTGACGGGGGTTGTGGCATTTTTGATGCTGTAAAAAGTAGCTCCAGTTTGGCATGGTAACACCAGCTGCTAGAAGAAGAAAACACTGGTAGGATTATTGCCAGCAGCTGGCTGACTGGAGGGATGCCAAAACCGATTTGTGGACCTTTTGTTTTATTTCGAAAAATGACTCTGGATGAGATTCTAGAAGGTGTTAAGGGTGACACGTGTTGTTGTTGGACACAGGAGTTTGCTTCAGGGTCTGATTTAATCAATTCAATTCAATTCAATTTTATTTATATAGCGCCAAATCACAACATAAGTCGCCTCAAGGCGCTTCATAGATACAGAGAAAAACCCAACAATCATATGACCCCCTATGAGCAAGCACTTTGGCAACAGTGGGAAGGAAAAACTCCCTTTTAACAGGAAGAAACCTCCGGCAGAACCAGGCTCAGGGAGGGGCGGGGCCATCTGCTGCGACCGGTTGGGGTGAGAGAAGGAAGACAGGATAAAAGACATGCTGTGGAAGAGAGACAGAGGTTAATAACAGATATGATTCAATGCAGAGAGGTCTGTTAATACATAGTGAGTGAGAAAGGTGACTGGAAAGGAAAAACTCAATGCATCATGGGAATCCCTGGCAGCCTACGTCTATTGCAGCATAACTAAGGGAGGATTCAGGGTCACCTGGTCCAGCCCTAACTATATGCTTTAGCAAAAAGGATCAGCCACCAGTCCTGTTTTTCCGAACACAGGAAAAATACAACCTCACATGATGAAGCACAAGTAAAAAAAGTCAGATGTAACTGAACTGAACAAGCTAGACAGGTTTATATGTGTAGACTTATTAGACTATGGGGCTTCTTGTTCTGGCTGTCTATGCTGCTGTAAATCATCACTCAATGATTGAGGGGAATAGTTAACTTGAGTTGAGGTGTCCCCTTGGTGTAGGTCATTAAAAAGTCACCAGTAAAGTAGATTGTGTTGGGGAAGGAGGTTCTGTATTTCAGAGAATAAAACAAGACCCCAGAAAGCAGATCTTGTGGCCAGTTGTCCATAATAAGGGAGCTAAAACCGACTCACAGTGTTTTTTACAGATAACTTCTCTGTTTGCAGAGTGAAATGTGTGCTGGAGCTAAGTGATTCCTCAGTATTACATTCTGGCATGCCGAGAGTTTAGCCTGGAGCTAAAACTCTTCAGTGTCAGCTTCAATATCCTAAATGAGACTTCTCCCCCCTTGCTAAGTGTTAACCATGGCTCCCTCATTATACCTTTCTAAGGCCACAAACCTGCCTCTCTCAATCTCTGTCACAGACCTGGACCAAACCCTGTAACTTCCAGTCCTGAGTCCTTGGACGTTAGTGTGTGTGTGTGTGTGTGTGTGTGTGTGTGTGTGTGTGTGTGTGGGGACTGGGATGTCTTAAAGTGTTGTGAAGGGTTGCTTAATCTCTTTCCTTGCACCCTCCTCGTCTCTGTTGGGACGTTTTCCAGAAGCCTCTGAGGAATTCAATTGCGTCTCCCCTGCTGGGTCCCTGAGCTTCGAGACGTTTGTTTTCTCTGAGAAACTCTGAGAGGAATGCGGCTTGAAATGTGGGGATCGGAGAGTAAAATACGTAGTTGTGGTTTTTACCTCATGCCATCCTTGCTCGCCTTTTCTGTCACTGCTCTCAACCAAGCCATTTTGTCATGTCGAAGTCTCATCATTTGTGCTACGTTTTGTGCAACGTCTGTTATATTTAAACACAAAATTATGAAAGCACTGCTTTTTTCTCTTTTTTTTTTTTTTTTTTTTTTTACGCCTGTAGCCAGAAATATCAAACTTTGTATCCCTGGGCGATTCATCTCATTGGCTTTGACTGTGATGGATTTTTTGATTGAAGTGCTTTTTTTCCCTTTGTTTTCAAATGGATTTAGTGAGCTTTTTGGGGATTTTTATTATATTCATTGACTTTTTGTAATATTGCTTTGCTTTAATAGTGTTTGCAGTGTGGATGCTCATACCACTGCACAAATGTATTTACCACAGGCCTCCGTTAATTATTCTGGTGGGTTTCCACACCCTTTTATTCATTGTATATCAAATTTTTTAGCTATATATGCATGCAAGCGTATACACACACACACACACACACACACACACACACACACACACACACACACAGGCACACACACACACTGGATGAAGATTGCAGAGAGCTCAACAACCCCAGTTGTAATGATGCTTTTGCCTTGAGAAAAAAATAATAGCATTGATTTATTTTTGCCATCTTTGCTTTTTGACTTTGTCTTCTGGGGTAATCAAACTTTGAGTTTTGAAGCTACTATTGATGTTAACAAGAAGAAAATGTACCCTTTTGTTTTCAAGCTTTAATTTATGTGCACACTGAAAGATGGCCACCATTACAAGTGTGCAAAAATGTGTATTTTAGTTAGTTCTTTTAGCAGTAGATCCATAGATTGAAAGGTTGGGCAGATTCCTCAGCAATAAGTGTTTTTATCCTGTGAGGTCTACCCCAGATTATGGTCTGGTTTTTTGTTTTTTTTTTTTGGTTTTGTTTTCTGTTTCACAACATGGACATATTCACCATCATCTATTGTTGTGAAGTCTTGTGTCTTGATTATTTCCACGTGGGGTTTTCGGAGCTAGAAAGTGACCATATTTAGGACTGGTATGTGGAATGTAAATTTCTCTGGTAATATAAGCTAGCTTGGTTAGCAATGTACACCCACAGACGTCACAGATAAATGGCATAAAATTCCATCCATGCAACTTTTTTTTTTTTTTTTTTTTTTTTTTGCCACCTATCTGGGTCCAGATCATAAGAAAAACAACCTAAGAAGAGACGTTCAGACCTGCCTCTACCCATCCACCTCATCCACCACTTCTGGGATGACTGAAGTGTTCCCAAGCCAGGCAAAAGATTTGATCTCTCCAGCTATTCTTCAGTCTACCCCAGGGCCTCCTCCCAGTCTGAAACGCCTCACGTAGGAGGTCAAAAGTGGGGTTTTTTGGGTTGTTTTTTTTTTTTTCTCCACAAAGTTTTCAAACAGTTGCAACATCTCCCCTTTGTATATCTGTATATCTCTGAGTTTCTTTGCTAAAATATCATAAAGCCTCCATTAGCTCCTTTCAGTGTAGCGGACCAGCAGCTTTACTCTGAGCCCCTCCCAAATGACTGAGCTGGTAGCCACAGCAGATGGTAGCAAAGTAGACCAACTAGTAAATCAACATGTTTACTTTTACACTCAACTCAATGTTTTGGTATGTTGTGGGGAAAAATGTCCGCATTACTACAGGTGTTTCACCCTCCCCTCACATGTGAACTAGACAGCAACATACTTAAACTCCTCCACTGGGGGCAGCAAGTCGTTCTCAACCCAGTAGTGGACTCTGCCCATTTCACTCTGAGAACAATACCCTCAGACACAGAAGTGCTAATTTCCATTGACTGATTTACATTTACCAAAAAAATAAGTTTGTGCTTCTTGGGTTGTCTGTTAGAACACTTTGCATAACAACACAAACATGGTCGAGAAGTCTATTCACTTCGCCACAACCACTCATATAACAAGCTAGTTTTATCAAATTTCTTGTATGAGGGACACAGGCTGTAAACCTGCTTACTTCCGCTCTACAATTGGAGTGTATGAGGACTGACTAATACACATTTGCAAATAGCATCATTTTCCAGGCCAATATCTGTATCATAACTGCTCTTTCCAGTTAAATTGTGTTATGACTGTGGGACTCTTTGAATAAAAACACAGTAATGTTAGTTAGCTTGTTTCTATGTTATCATTGAGTTTCTTTGTGGTGCTCCGGAGGATTTTAAGAAGCAGCCCCATTGCAAGATTTAAAGACCTCATTATTGCACAAGGCGTAACACAAATGAACCAACTGCCATACTACGCAAGAAACTAATTGCTTTTTCTTAATGGTACAGCATTGTGCATGTTATTTCCCTCTGCTGTTCAATTTAATTGTCTGCCTCAAGTGCCACACACACACACACACACACACACACACACACACACACACACACACACACACACACACACACACATATATTAATAGTGCATAAAGAGACAAAGCCATGTCTTCCTAGTAGCCCTGTAGGCATTTTCATCAACCCCTCAGCAGGGTTGTTGCCAGTTTGATTTCCTGCAGTGCATTATTGTTACTAGTGACAATGCAGGCAGGTATTCAGCAACATGCTGTTTAATCAGCAGGCCTGTGTGTGTGTGTGTGTGTGTGTGTGTGTGTGTGTGTGTGTGTGTGTGTGTGTGTGTGTGTGTGTGTGGGGGGGGTGCGTGCGTGCGTGGAACCCTTCTGGCCATGATGAAGAACTGGCTGTGACATCTTTCCAGTAGGTTAAGCTACTGATCGTGTGCTGTGGGCAGAGACTGTGCACAACTGGATGTGAAATATGATATATGGAAACTAAATGCTGATACCTGCCATGCAACTGAAAAATTAAACTGAGTACCTTCCAGGTGTAGCTAAAAGGGAGATTTACTTTAGGCATAGCAGTGTAGCAAGAGCTTTAGTGCATCATGTTAAAAATTGACTACCAAGCCTGTGCACTATATTACACATATGTGTCATTGAAGATAAAATAAGAAATTATGGTTCCAGGAACATTCTGAGGGAAAAAATCAGAATTTCTAAGCTTAAAAATAAATTGAATGTGCTAAAATTATAAGAGAAAACTCTAAGTAGGAAAAAAAAAAACTGTGGTTTTTGTCAAGGAACTACATCATTTCACTTTGCAAGGTTGGATCAACCTTGTCATACCACCTTATCAATTTGTGCTTCAATTTGCAATTTGCAAGAAGGACATGCTCAGGAAGACTAGAAAAACACAGCATATAACACTTTCTTTTACACCTCCACCCTTGCATCTTCAATTGTTATTCCTGCTTAATGGTGAGCACCAAGCCTCAGAGCATCAGGTTCTTGATTCAAGTCTCCCGATGGTCCCAGAACTTCCTATGTGACCAACCTCTCATCATTAAACAAAAATATGTACTGGTATGAGAGTGCTTCCTGGAAGTTGCTGACTGTCGCAGGCAAATGCTGGTTGCTCCCAAAACCTCCCTGCCATTGCCTTATTCACTATCAGACTGCATCAATGACAGTAACTTGTCATAAACGCACACCTTTTACTCTCTGAGCTGTAGTAAAGAATACCCAATATGTTGGCATATTGTGCGAAGTAAATAGACACAAAAAGGGCGGTGGGCAGTATGACAACTCGTGTAACTATGTAATTATTGGAACCCTATTCTTTGTCCCTTCCCAAAATGTGCACAGGCCACTAAACATTACATTATCTGGAGCCTTGGGGAACAAACCCAGTCTCATTTGTAATGGTCCCAATAGCTGGTCGGGGGATGGGTTGGACAAAATGCTGGCATGCATACTGGTAGAGAAAGACAGTGTGCAAATAAACACTTTTGGATTCAAACTTCCCTTGAGCATTGGAGTAATTTCTGTGCATGTGCTGTGCTGCATGTTGCTGTAACTCGATCTCTGTTCTCTGTTGTTTCTTTCTTTCTTATTGGTCCACTGATGTGCAGTGAGCAGCATGCTCTGGTATGAAGCCTTTGGAGTTTCATGATAACACCATGAAGAAAAATAAAAAACATACACAGATCATTGCTCAAATATCTGCATGGTATTTGTACTCGGAGCCAGAAAGGAATGTTAGTTGAGGTTCAGGTAATTCTCTCGCACTCTCTATGGGATTTCTCCTTTTTTCCCCCCTCCCTCTGTCATTTTTTTCTTTTCCCTAAAAAAGCTGCTTTTAGAGTAAATTTCACACGAGTACGAGCACAGTTTTTCTCGTTTACCTTTAAAAGCACATAGCTAGATAGATCCCTGCTGGTAATTCATAGCAGGGGCCTGAAGGAAGAAACTGAATAGCTTTGAGGTGTGTTTTGTTTTGTTTTTTCTTTTTTTCTTCCTGGTCTTTCCCCCTGCAAAGCTCTTATCATCACTCTCACCCATCTGGTTTTCATCCCTGTTAACATTAGTCAGACTGCTTCAGACCAGACTAAGACTACATAGAAGAGGAACTTTCAAACATTCCCGTAATTTATGACAGTTTGCCCTGAGTCTTTTTCATTAGTTTCGTGCATATGTGCAATTATGACCTGGATAATGGGAAATCTTCATTTTTAATTTCCGGAAAGCCTGATGAGTTATAAAATGCTATAAATTCCCTTGGCAAGTGTAAATTTAAACCTTCTAAGTAAAGCAGTTGTTCTGCAGACATTACAATTTATCACAGCCAAACAAAACCTGTGTCCATACATTGTTTCTTTCTTTTTTTCCCCCCCTAGGTTTCATAGGTCATTTGCATCAATGGCGCTGTGGGATTCTCTGTAAACCCTCAGCACGCCATGGCAGATGGTGAGAATATTTGCCTTGGCCATGTGTTGCAGGGTATTTTGGGGAAAAAAAAGCTGAAAGAGAGAGTGAAGGGAAAACTGGAGGATAAATAATAAAATCAGCTGGTTTAATGTCTCATAGACTTTCTTTATTGTAAATGAAAGGCTAACTTTAGATTTTAGAGGATCGGGCAGAGAGATACGCATTGGACAGTTAGCTAAAGTCATATTTTAAGCCCTTGGTTATTGGTAACTGGCTGGAGTTGTTAAATTGAGTTGTTTGGGGTTTGGTTGTTTGTTTGCTTGGCTAATTTAGTGATCTGCATCCTTTCTTTGTTCTTTGACTTGCTCCAGGGAACAATAATTTATGCTTTCTTATTAACTTTTAACCTCTAACACAAAGAGAGCTTCAGCCAAGGAGAGACAGTAAAAATAAAAGGAGAGTAAAATTGCACAGAAAAAAAATCTGGTGAAATGTATAGAGGTTTTCTCAGCTATTGGCCTCAAGAGGCTAAAGGACGACTGGATAGGAGAAAAGCGAGCAATTACTTTGATATACCACAGCCCAGTTTAGCCAGACTCTGACCTTGTGGCATGAGAGGAGTCTTGGTTTAAATGCAGCGAGGGAGTGGGAGAGGAAGTGCATTTTAGCTGGCTGATGACTTTGCTGGGTTACAGTGAGGGTGTCTTTTTGGCTGGAAGGCGCACAGACAGGCCTGCTTATTGGCAAGTGTTCCTGATAGGCAGAGAGCCTAACTGAAGTCTGGACACTAGAGAAGTGCTGGAGCGACTCCAGAGGAAATCCAAAAGACACAGAAATAAGTTCCAAGTCCAAGCAACTTTTTTAAAGTTCAAACTACCAAGTTGTAAGTGCCTGCCTTTGGGTTTCAGGTACTTCTTGCTGACTCTAGCCTTGTTTATACTCCTTCACTGAATGGGATTCACCACAATCATCCTGCAAGCAGACCATAATGGATATTTTTATGCTCGGGTGTGACACGCAACCCCCTAACACACATCTTTTATTTTTTATATTTTCTAAGGGGCGGCTCTATAATTTGTGTGTAGTTTGCTGCACAAAAAAGAGCCTGAGTCATCTAAAGAAAGGTAAACAGAAAGAGGAAGCAGTCGGCACACAGCTGCAGACAGGCCTCTGTGTTTCATTGACCTTTTCTCGTGACACGCACTTGATGGAAAATCTTTTTCTTTCTTTTTTTTTTTTTTTACTTTCTTTTTTTTTTTGCTTCGCATAATTAAATTTTTTTCCCTCATTAGCTACATTTTAACACAGCAAGAAGGTGCATAGCAAACATTAGAGAGCTATTGTAATGACTTCTTGAGATTTTTTTTTAAGCATTTTTTTTCTTTTCGCTTGGATGGTTGAATGATACCCGTCAGACTTGAAGCTAGAATCCAGCACCAGTGTACTGGTGGATGGGCACTTAGGTTGGTGGAGCATGCTGCTGGACCTCTAATTATCTTAAATGAGAAAAGCCATGTTGATGTATGGCCCTACAAGAGAGCTGAGTTTAAAAAAAAAAACAAAAACAAAAAAAACCTTAAGCAACATGACACTGGCCTCCACAGGTTGATTTTTGGTGTCTGGAGTTGGAGGATATTTATATTCATTAATGCATCACATATTTCTGGGTTTACATCATTGTGTATCTGATTGTCTGATGGATCAGAGCAAAATTATAGCCCAGCATAAAGTATGATAAAAATGTGCTTCTTTGTGTGTTTCTGGCAGACAGAGAACGCCCCATTGATGGGAGAAGCTGAATGAACTGATTGTGATTTGAAGTGAAAGGATCTCAGTCTGAGCTCTGCAGTGGCCAGTCTGCTCTCTTCAGTTGGATGATTTCAACATACTTATTTTTAGACCCCGACCAAAAGAGAAAAAAAAATTATAAAAGAAAAAAGAAACAAACTACGAACTTGATTTGCCTTGAGGTCCTCTGTCGTTATCATCCTCACTATCTCGGTACATTGCTTTGTATGACACAAAGCCTATTTCTCTTCTCTTGCTGTATGTTTGACCTCAGCTGGATGACCATTTCCTCTGCTGAGACTGTTGCCAAGATCAGAGGAGGTCATGAGAACTGGCTGTACTATTCAATTTTTAAGTACCACTTTCTAGAGTTGAAGCCTCTTTAGAGAACTTGGATTATTTTAGTAATTCCAAGAACTAAGAGTAAAATTTTAATACTAAAATGGGATGTAATGCTAGACTTTATCATTTAACACTAGCTGAAGCTTTTATGGTGTTTTGACTGTTTAATCTAGAGTTTCTCCTTTTCCTGTATTTATGGATATTATTTTTAAACAGAAGATTTGCCTTGAAAAAAGCAGCACACTTTAGACCTCTTGGAAAAGTCAAGCCTCACGGACTACAATTTTTAGTCTCAGCTTTAGAGCAGAAATAAACATGTTTACAGCCTGGTGCAAAAGAAATTGGGACTCTCAGGGATTCTGGTTTTTGTGTTTTGTTTTTAACTTGGCTGTTAAAGTTGTATGCAGTAAAACAGTAACCACACTGACTAACATAATTTTTTGTCACGTTCAGTGTTTAGTTGTACTAAAGCCCAATCCAAGTTCGGTTTCTCTGTGGATGCGTTTATATTGTTTTAAGTCTGTTTCGGTTTGCTAGCCAAAATTAACATCCAATTTAATATTGAGGTTTTGTAGACATGTGACCATTAACCACATGTCTATAACCTATACACCATTTTGGACATGTAACAATCATGGGGACAGGGGAGGATTACTTGAATAAGGCTCCAGTAACTGGCAACCACCTAAATGAGGGAAAAATTAATGTTCCAACCTGCTGTGAGTGGTTCCACGAGGCCGATGGCAACTGTAAGGAAAATGATTGCCAAAGCCTCCGTCACACAGGCCTACAGACCTGCTGGGAACCCCCCATCACTTGAGAAAATTCACCAGCCAGTTGGCAAAAACCTCCTTGTGGTCGCTTTGGTTGTTAGAGTATTGCTGTGGTCATAATTTGAATCCTAGTGACGGACTTGTCTCCAAACAGCTTTCTGAGCTGGGGTTGCCTTCAAAGTTATACCTCTGCTCTGTAGCCAATTTTTTTTCAAAAGACATGAAACATGATAAACTGTAGGCAACTGTGACAATCCTCTAGCAACCATAGTGATAATTAAAAGAATTTTGGTGCAGCACCTTCTTTGAAATCTGTTTGACCCAGCGATGGCCAGAAACCACCTCCAAGAGTCACTACCGACAAGTCAGGGAATACACTTTTTATACAATTTTTCCATAGCAACCGGTGGTGGTGCTACGTTCAATGTGGCGAAAAACTCTTGAGTCACATGAGAAACATAAACACAGTGAAGTACAGATGCACCTTGTTATCAAAGTTGGCTAGTTTTGCAAACTTTGAAACTCCCCTTGTGTACAAATATGGTGGTCACATCCAGTTTCAGAAAGGCCAAGATGGCTGCAATCATCAAATCAGTGGCTATATTCGTCTTTTAAAAACCATTTGATCTCATGAAAATGCAGCAGTGCCTTTGTCAGGCTTCACACTGACAGTTGATTCCCTCAGAGTTTTGTTTTGCTTTATCCCACTTTCCACTTTTGCTTCCTACATCTGAAACAAGTGAATGAAAGTGAAACACCATGAAAATCTACAGTAAACAAGACAAGAAATTCTTGATAACCTTGGAACTGGATTTAACAGAGCTCTCAACGTTCCCCCCTTCTGCATACAACTTTGAAGTCTGAAACCGGCTTCTTTCAGTACTCTGTGGACCAGGTTTAGTGAAGTTTGCCTGCTACTGCATGTTGTTTTTAGAGGTTTGCTTCAGTGCCCAAAAAGAGCTGAGTCTGACCGCGCCTATCGGGTTTGGCATCCTGTTTTCCTCGATTCCCAGCGCTTTAGCGATCACCTTTTAATTCCAGCTCCTCTTTTTTTTTTACCGTTTAAGTTACATTGGGGATTTCTTTTGAGTGCCGGCTAACTGCCGGCTAACTGTTTTGACAGAAAACAGAATACAAACTGGTTAATGAAACTCGCTGCTTTGTTGAAACTGAAGATATGTAAGAAGAGACATGTGAGCCCTGTTATTATAACTGGTATTGATATATATGCATTTCACCTCTGCTCGATCACTGACATTCCCATCTGCATTCCAGTGTGTTGTATTACAGTGCATGTACACTGGCTTACAGTAGTTATTGGAGAGGAGTTTGCTGATATTGGAGGAAATTGCTTCTTTCCAAAACATACTTGGAATTTAGTCTTGATTTCACTTGGATAGTTTTGCCCTAAGAGGAGAGGCTGCACCCTGTTTCAAAAGGTTCAAAACCCTTGGTTAAGTCTAAATCTCCAACTCCATACTTACCAGTATGTGGTTCACTGTGCTGAGTGTTTCTTGGATCACATAATAAAACTCCTGCGTCTCCTCCAAACCCAACATTGCTCTGCACTGCAGAAAACTGGACCCCATATTTTTAAAATTTTGTGCAGGAGATTCCATGGATGTTTTTAGTTAATGGAGCGCATTAGAGAAAATAACACAAGAGAAAAAAGAGAAAATGGTCAAATTAAAAGCAAATAGCTGTTTCACAAATGCTGCTGCAGACAAACCAAACAGGCAGCGCTGAGTGGTTAAGATCAATCATAGGAGTGAAGAACAGAAACATATATCTGGCTACATGTTGAGAAGAAAGAAAGAGGAGGGTGGATTTTTCTCTCCAGACTTGTCCACCTCCTACCCCCCCTTTAAAACCAAGATTACCATTGAACATGCCTGAATCCTGTCCAAACTCCAGAAATCCATGAGCTGTGACATCTGTCACTCTCTCTGTGAAAACATACATACATTCACTACGAGTCCTCAATATCTAGCAGCAGACTGTGTCCATGTCTGGAACCGACATGTTCGGTGTAACTACAGTATGTGGGTGTGTCCCCACAGACTGGTCGGACACATGCGGTAGCCAGATGTTGACAGACTTGGCTCTCATATTGACCTTCAGAGCTCTGACTCCTCCTCTATATTTTCCTTTCCACCTACAGCATAATATATGTGTTTATATGTACTTTTAAAGTACAAAGCCTCTGCTGTGTCAGGAAGATTATTACTTCTAATACTCTGTCCTCCTTGTAAGCGCACATTATCTGTACAGAGGTCCAAAGAGTACAACACTAAGAAAAAAAATGCTTGACATAAATAAAAGCATTTAAATGGTTAAAAACACCACCACAACAAACTGATTGTGCCAGAAATGTTAATCCTGATTATTTTGTTTATTATTGAGGTCATGCTCATTTTTAGATGATTAATCATTAGTCAACTTTAGAAACATTCTGTTATTGAAGTGCCTTATACCACCACTAAATTTTAATTTTAGACCAAACTCCAACCAATCAAAAACCAAATATGTAGATGGGTGGTGGAGTGTTTTTGACCTTGAAGCTTACCTTGCAAGTGCACCTGCAGGGCACAGATGGAGGCCCAGGTGGCAGCAGGCTCACTTTCCTCACATGACCTCCACAGGAGCCACAGGGAGCACGACTAGGGTTTCCACTGGTTCACCTACAATGATTAGAGCTTTAGGGCCCTTAAATAAATCTGCTCATCAAAGGCTTTGTTTTTTCCCCAGAATGTCTTGGCTCAGTCTGAACTAAACGGTGAAGAAGTTTCAGCTTTCAAAGAGGGACAAAAGTGCACTGCTGAAACAAAACATTGCATAACCACTGAATGAATGCAGCAGAGTCATCCTTTTAGCTGTATTATCTTGTTTCCGTTATTGCTGGAAGCAAAAATCATAACAAACTAAATTGTATTAATTACTCAGCCCCCACTCGCCCGCAATTCAGTATTTAGAAGGAAGTCATGTGTAAATGCTTAAATGTCCTGGTAGAAGATGAGTTTACAAGTGTTTTGAGTGTCCTACAGAGAGCAGCACATGTGTAATACGAGGTCAAAGCCAAATTGGAATCAGAGTTTAAATTTTATAGGCGTGACTCTTTTGGATACAAGTCTGCAAATTGTAAAATGTGTCTAACGAGTTTCTTATAAGTGACAGTACATCTACCATATTTAGATCAGTCTGATGCATTATGCTATGGTAACACTAGAGAACAGTAGTTGGAGGCCAAAATTACTGTGATTGTGTTCAAGATGTGGATCAGGTCTGCGATCGCTCAGGCAGTTGCCTTCCTCAAAGCTACTTTGGTTCATCGAGTTGGTAGAAAAACAGCAAAAAGATGGAGTCAGTTTGAAATCAGTTTGCACTTGAATTGGGTTCAGTTGGAAATATCTTTCAATCTGTTTGCAATAATACAGCAAATAACTGTTTATTTAGTGGTCAAACTGTTGCAACAAATTAACTCACATTAACAAGACAGAATCTCAAAGATTTGAAACAGAAAAATAGAAATTCCTCCACAAACTGTGATGTTGTTGCTGCAGGATGATGTTTTAACTGCAAAATGATGTAGGCGCTCAGCACTTAATAATGGTCGTGGCAGATGGCCCCGCCTCTCCCGGAGCCTGGTTCTGCTGGAGGTTTCTTCCTGTGAAAAGAGAGTTTTTCCTTCCCATTGTGTCCAAGTGCTCATTGACGGTCATTTGATTGTCTGGGTTTTCTTTGTATTATTGAAGGGTCTGTACCTTACATTATAAAGCTCCTTGAGGCGACTGGGGTTTTTTGTAATTTTTTGCTCTATAAATAAGGCTGAATTGAATTGAATTAATGGAAGGAAATTAAGTAAACTTTGAAAGTGTGTTGGGTGTAAATTTTGAGCCCATTTTTCAATTTTGCTCTTTTACTTTGGATTTTTCTTCTCGTCCTTCCCTTTTTTTTTTCTTATCTTTTAATTTGCTTGGGAATATTTGTTGCTGGTGTAGGAAAATGATCAAACCATCATTGCAGAGAGAAATGGACATCACACACACACACACACACACACACACACACACACACACACACACACACACACACACGCATACCCACTACCTTCTCCCGATTTTAAGAGCATCCACGCTCTATGTTTTGTCTCCTAGTGAAGCATTAAGTGTTGACTTAAAGTGCAGTTCTCATGATTTAGATGAATATGTGTCATTGGTTGTGTGTGTGCCTGTCAAAGTAAGGAATGTGTGCCTTTCTAACTGCATATTAACCTAACTAGAGCAACTTAAGAATGCATAATAGTACGCTGTAACTTTTCAACAGCTATGCAGAATGGCAGGGTAGTGAACTGCATAGAGAAAATGATTCTGGGCTAATTTTGGGTTTCTGTGCCTGACTATTTTAGCCTCACGTTTGGCTCTCATGTTTTTTGGTGGAATCCAGTGAATCTCAGATTCATGAGGCTTGTACTACTGATGAAGTAAACTAATTGAACAGTGCTTTCCCTCCTCTGCCAGTTCATCATTAAACAGAGCAAAGCTGATGGTGTTGTGTTGCTACTCACTTGCACACTTCTCCTGAGGCATTTTTCTTATTTCTCAATGCTTCCAGCTAATCTCCGACCTCAAACTGTTCATTAGACATCAGCCTGAGGCTTCACATCAGGTTAAAGGTCGGCTGTTTGTTGGTGAGATGAGAAGTTTTAGAAAACTGGAACCACTCACAATCTTTCGAGATATTCTATTGAAAGATAAAAGATAAATGTGGAGACTTCTGATATTAAGGCACTTTAAAGTTGAAAAATCAATTCCATTATCAGCACTCGCCTGATGTATGCACCTGACTTTCCTCCTCTGGCCAGCTGTGTTCTTCAGTTTCCTTTATTTGAATCTTTTTTTTTTCTCTCTTCTAGCAACGTTCACCAGGCAAAGTGCTGTTTGACCTGGTTTGTGCCCATCTCAACCTGGTTGAGGGAGACTATTTTGGACTGGAGTACCAGGACCAGCGGAAGATGACAGTAAGATGCACACATATTGCACCATGGAGTACCTTTAAGTACTTTTAGCTCATTTCTGTTGTTTAAAACCATTTTTTATCTATGCTAACTAGGAAAATGTCTCAAATTAAAACTTCCTTCTCACTTGCCACAAGCTAACTTTAGCTTTAATCACATGGGTACACAGCGTGTGTGGTTGAGGTTGTGCTCAGTCATATAATAGAGGTGTTTGAGGTGCCTTAGGGAAACTCTGCAACAAACTTCGCATTCTGTGTTTCCCCCTTGGCGCTCTTTGGTTTGTCAAAGACAAATGTGGAAGAAAGTCATGCTCTTCATTTTTATGTTAACAAACACTTGGGAAAGCTTTATCACACTGGCGTGTGTGTGTGTGTGTGTGTGTGTGTGTGTGTGTGTGTGTGTGTGTGTGTGTGTGTGTGTGTGTGTGTGTGTGTGTGTGTGTGTGTGTGTGTGTGTGTGTGTGTGTGTGTGTGTGTGTGTGTAGGTAGGCTGAGGACAGGGGAGAGAAACTTCACAAATAAATAAAATATTTTTCTTTTTCTGTAACCACTCTTGTGTGAGAAGTGTTTCAGATATAAATGAGCCTGGATTTAGGTTTTCTATGCTCCAAAAAGCAGCAGCTCGCTGTATAGTGTTTTGTAGACTTGCTGTATGTTACTGGGGCTGTCTATAGTTTTAATCCTTTTGTTTACTTCACTTTCTATTAATGCAATTAATAAATTTAAAAAACTTGTAAAGAAGAATTTTGCTGCAAGACAACAGTAAGTCTGTAACTCAGAGATGGACTGATCCATTCTGTCGAAACACATGAACACAAGCTCTTTAATGTATCTAAACACAGGCAGTCGCTGTGCTTACCAGTGCCTCGGGCATGAGAGCTGTTGTTTTGAAGTGGATCAGTGGAACAAATGATGTAATGCTGAAGAAATGATTACAACTTTGTCAAGACAAATACTCAGAAAGCAGACCCACATGCACATAACAAATGAGGCTGTCCGTCAAGCAGATCGCCCGCATTGAAACATCGCTATATATCAAAGACATTCACACTGAATCTGCTTACAACGTAGCCATCATAACACTGCCATCATATTCAACGGTATCGTTTGTGCTAATACAGTTCTGAGCTTCAGCTACTGCTAAACCCCAAATAAGGACTTTTTTGGGTATTTTCACTTTCCTTTCTCTTGGCATTTGTTATAGAAATATAAAAGACTGGTTTCACCCAGTATCTGTGAGCTCCTCCTACACCATCGGGAGTTGAGCAGCCAAAACTGGCACACAGGTACATCTTAGACCCCTGAAAGTTCTTATCTATATCATTACATAATAACGTAATCTTGTTGCCTGGTAACCACCTATGATCAGGTCAAGATGACCCGTTTGTAGCACCGTAACACCTTGGATAAGCATCACATTATTTTAATTTCACAACAGTGATATGTAAGTTATATCCCCCAAAAATGCTTTGGTGACAATGTTTTGCTAAGTTTGTGCATTTGTAGCATTTCTGCAGGAGTATGTGCCTTGCAAAAGCATCATATCATTTCAGCAACATCTCAATTATTTCCACAAACCTTGAATTATGTATGATATATGATGACATGTCATGTTGCCTGGCAGCCACCTAACAGTGGACTAAAGTCAGAGACCAAACATTACTGTAGCATGAGCATGGACCAGTCATTTAGTAAATGCACATTAAAAAATGTCCAAAGCAAATGTGCAGTGCTTTTTTTAAACAGGAGAAGAATGAATATATGTTATTTTAATCGATATAATAGTTTTAACGTATTTTCTTTGAAAGAAATTCTGCTTTTCCTTCTATTAACAAATTATAGCTGAAAATAGCTCTCTTTTTAGTAAGTGTCCAGCAGATTTGGGAATTATTATGAACTGTGGACCCATGAACTGAACCATTTGAAGGAAAATAAATGAGATAAAATAAATAGATACAGGAGTTTTAAAGGTTAGTAATTATCAGGTGGTGTCTGCTACACGTAGGACCTCAGGTTTCACTAAAGTCTTTAATATTTCCAGTGAAATGATCTCTTTTCTCACAGCTGGAACAAACATGCACATTAGTTGAAAATGAATCATTTTTGTAGCTAGAGATGAAAATCAGGTATCCGTCTTTAAGGCACTAATGAAAGTAAAGCTGTTCCCTGATGCCCGCAGGTGTGGCTGGATCTTTTGAAGCCGACACTGAAGCAGATCAGACGTAAGTCACTCTCAGATCCCATCCCGTCTTTCATCCTTCAAACGCCTCTGTGCTTCAAACTAAAACACAAATCCAAACTCTTCTTAACTCAGACATTAGACACTCCCACTAATAGTAGTAAACGGATATTTCCTCTGCAGCCTTTCTGCATCTCTCCACTCTGTCTCGTTCTTCCTAACCACATCCCGTTATTTCCCTCCTCCAGGGCCTAAAAACACCATCCTTCGTTTTGTGGTGAAGTTCTTCCCTCCTGACCACACGCAGCTCTTGGAGGAGCTGACTCGGTAGGTCTTCCACGCACAGAAACCACACCTATCTGAAGAAGAAGCTCCCAAATTAAAAGACATGCTGTTCAGCATTTGGTTTCCTGTCTGGTCAGCGTGATTTCAGTCCTTCACCAGGAATTTTTAAGGACAATTTATGATTTACAGCTGCATCCAAACATGAGGCAGAAGTCTTGTATATTTCTTGTTGTCTGCCTGTTGTTGTTTTTGGTCAGACCCTTAGCATTTATAACACATTTATATGCCTGACATCAAATAAGCCGTTTTGTCTTTTCTGGACCCAAACATATTTTTGTCATCTGGGAACAAGGCTCAATAAACCTTCTGGTATTCCAAGCCAGCTGAAAGGAAGTCAAAGAAGATGAATGGTCTGACCACTTCTGGCCTTTTAATCATAGTTTAACCCTGGAAGATTGGTTTTCCAGATAAAATCGATCTCTTTTTTTTGGTCCTGATTCCCACCTATTCCCTCTGTCCTTTGCTTAAAAAGTGTAGCGTTATCTGCAGACCATCAAGTCCACCTTCTTGTTTAGTTTAGTGTGACGGAGCCTAGCGGGACCCTTCTGGACTGTTTCTGTTTGTCGGAGCTGATTTAGGACACACGCAGAAATTCTCGGTCACTTGGCTAAAACATAAATAGGACAATTATCTGACCTTCCACATTTTTCCCATGGTGCTGACACTCCTACAGCCACCCAGCTGGGCTCAACCCTCTCGAGGCAGGCGTTGCCGATTTGCAACAGTTAAAAACTAACAACCTGATTACCCCACATACATATTTTATGAGGTTTTTTTACTCAGAAGTACCACTGCAGGACTTGGTTGTGCATTAGCAACAAAAAGTTTAATTTGAGCCTGAGCGGGTTAATTTGAGATGATGGCAAATCAGGAAGCACTAAAGTTACCTGTAGAAATAAAGTTATAGTTATACCCACTGTAGTGAAATCCTACATCTTACTATTGATTCCTGTCACCAGCTCACTGTAGATAAAAGTAGGAGAGATTATTCCACTGACCTCATATCATCTCTGATTGTGTCAGTGGACGAACATGAAGTAGACACATAGTTGTTTCTTTTCCCCTTTTGTTTGGCTCCCACAGTGTTGCCGCTGTCAGTGTTTCCTTTGATGAGTAATGTAAGCACAGATGGAAGAAAGGCTTCCTTGTGTGTATATCAAGCTGTTAACCTCCTATTAGCTGCTGATTACTGAATCTTCACCCCCAACCGGTTGTGTGACATTTATTTTTTTGGTGCTGTATAAACCAGAGCACTCGAGAGAGCATATCAACAACAACAAAAGCTTTGACCTTGGGTGCTAACAAAAAGGTCAAGGTCTAATGCTTAGTCAACCTTGGTCATCATGACCCCTGAAGCCTTGTGTATTCTTGTGAAGTTTGAAGACAATCCATGGAAAGATTGTGGGTAGTATAAAGTTTTTACTTATCCAGTAGTTACTAGTACCTACCATCACAAGTGATCTGCTCGTGATGGTAGGTACTAGTAAAACGTATGACGCCTTTTGTATGGCCTGTTTTAACAACGTGCTAACCTTATTTACAATCAATATTGTATGGATGTAATAATGGTGCTAAAGATACAGAGGGCTGTACCTTATGTACCTTCTCTTTTCAGGGGGTGAGAATAAAATTGAATTGAAATCAGAAATGGGATCTGCTCCCAATAACAGTGCTACTCCAGTATGGTCAAGGCCGCTGGATTGACCTGATGTTTTTCAGTCTAAATAAGTGCAGCTTTCTTGTGTAATAACATTCTGCACTGAAAGCCTCATTAACTTTGCTAGCGAGGTAATCACGCAGCAAAACAGTTGAATTGGATTTTACATTAAAAGGTGCCTCAGATCATTGATCACACTCTCACATGGATTCACTCTGAATGCAGTCAACTGTTTGCCCACATACAGTGAATAGAAAGGCAGCGAATCAGGTTTAAAGGTTGTGGGAGATGAACATGCGGACCTTGAATACTTTTTCCGGTGATGCCGTTTACATTGAATTCTGGCGTGCTCCTACAGGGTGATGTTGCCTACAGGCTTTTTTCCTTTTATTAAGCCTCCCACTGTCGTTGTTGGGCTTTCTTAATTAAAATGTGACATCACAGCCCGGCAGCATGTGCATACACGGGTGCACATGCTTGTGTCTGTGACTCTCATTAAGCCCTCATCATGGCGTAAGTAGCCGCCTGTATAATGATTAACAAAACCCGCAATTAGGGTCAGTTTAAAGGCAGTAGATGCAAAGCAGCGGGCATACACAGGGTTTCTCTCTAAATGCCATCACTTTAATGGTTATGAGATTGGCTCTAACATTGTAAGTTGCTGCGTTTATGGAGTGTGCATTAACCCCTGTAACCTTTCCCCAAACTTCTGTTTTTCATCTTCCTTTTCCTCCATCCCCACAATCTTTCTATTTTTTTGTTTGTTTGTTTATTTTTCCTCCAGGTATCTGTTTGCTCTACAGATTAAACGCGACCTGGCCTGTGGTCGTCTGATCTGCAACGACACGAGCGCCGCTCTCATGGTCTCCCACATTATTCAGTGTGAGTTTTAACACGAAAAGTATTCAAGAATCTGATGTTTGGAAGGCGCTGAAGCACACAAACGAGTCCCTTTTTAGATGATTTTGACATGCTGTGAATGTCATCAAATCATAACAGCAGTCGATGACTGGAAAACAATTAATTAAAATATGCAGAGGTTGTTGAGGTTCCTTTTTGCCTTCACAGTTCAGGGTAATCATTAATAATCACAGCAACTGTATTGATTCGTATAACTTTAATTTTTAATTTGCATCAGTGTAGAGGGGGGGGAAAAGAAGAAATTAAAATCCATGCTTTGCAAAAAGCATGTATGCAAATTAAACGGGAATAAATTAAACTTGAGCCTGAACGTAATTTGATGTCTGAGAGCTGTCGGACCGAATAAAAAGGCAGAAATCTGCACACTGGTTACTTGGCGGCACGGTGGCACGGTGGTTAGCACTGTTGCTGCACAGCAAGAAGGTCCTGAGTTCAATTCCACCATCAGGCCGGGGTCTTTCTGTGTGGAGTTTGCATGTTCTCCCTGTGTTTGCGTGGGTTCCCTCCGGTTACTCCGGCTTCCTCCCACTGTCCAAAGACATGCAGCTTGTGGGGATAGGTTAATTGGATAATCCAAATTGTCACTAGGTATGAATGTGAGTGCGAATGGTTGTCTGTCCCTGTGTGTTGGCCCTGCGACAGACTGGCGACCTGTCCAGGGTGTACCCTGCCTCTCGCCCTATGACAGCTGGGATAGGCTCCAGTGCCCCCCGCGACCCTGAAAAGGATAAGTGGAAGCGAATCGATGGATGGTTACTTGGGTTATTCATTAACGCTTTAGCAGCAAAGTGGGTGGAAGTGATGAAGCCTTTCAAGGCAGGAAAGAGCACTCTTGTTACTCACAGCTTCCTTTCGTTCATCACATGACAGATGCCAGGCTAAAGGCCATTGTGCCACCCAGTAAATGCCTTTCATGTTGAGAGGTGTTGGATTCTTCACTGTCTCTGAAGTCATCAGCTATCCTTTGGTGCCTCCAGGACAACTGCTGATATTTTGGGGCTTTCGCTGTCATCTGTCAATGAGTACACATTGACAGTCTGCTCATCATCAGACAGTAGCTGACTGCATTTCACCAGATATGGCCCCTCTTGCTTGCTTAAATCTGAGGGGTCAGTTGCCTGCAGATACTGCATATTCATATGCAGATAGCTTTTAATAGTTACTAAAATTTCCTTGTCTGAAAATATCTTTGGCCTCTGTGAAGGTTCTATTATAATGTAAATGCTTTGCTTATGTAGATGACTGACTGTAAATCAACAGATTCATTACAGAGATTCCCTGTGGGGGTAATTTCAGCACCACTTACTGTGTTTTATACCAAGTAAATGACAACGAACATAAATACAAAACAGCCTCCTTCAACACTTACAGTAATACCAACGGGAACCACCATAGCATTACAATCTCAATCACCTCTCATTTATAATTGTAAGCGTTATAGTTGAATGAAGTGTGAGCATGTGGTCGTCTACAGGATGCAGACTTTATGGTCGCGATTCGTCACAACGACCATTGTACCTCAGCTCTGTAAATGGAGGATATAGGATCTTGACTCCGTCTTTCAGATGCTGCTAAGGTACAGCGCTGTATACTGAAGGATATTGCTCAGTTGTCATAGCAACTGTCAGTGCTCAGCCCGTATGTGCACCTGCAGGCAGTACAGTATATGGGGGTGCTGCTGGTATAAAACAGATGGGGACGCATGCATCAGTATACTTCATCTACAACAGAGTTGCCAAGGTTGGTTTGTGGATGAGGAAAAGGCCTTTTAACTCTTTTTTTTTTTCCCTCAACACTCTGCATCTTTATTTTAATCAGCTCCTAACCTTCCTCGTCCTCACTTTAAATAAATATCCATTTTCTTTTCCCTCCACCAGCTGAGATCGGAGACTTCGATGAGACCCAGAGCTGGCAGCACCTCCTTCACAATAAGTATCTGCCCGACCAAGACGCCATTAGAGACGAGATCATAGACTGCCACCGCGAGCATGTGTGAGTTATCTCGTGTGCACGTCCACACATGGATTGCTTATTAGATGTGGGTTCCAGTGAATTCAGGGTTTTCTCTATGCTTTGTGGGAATCAGCATGGGTTTAATCTGCACAGTGTCCAAAAAAATGGCAACCAATGTAGGTTTTCAGCCCCTCCCAGTAACTTGAATGGGATTCAAACCCCACTCTCCCATGTGGAAGTCGTGTACACACCCGGCTACTCTACCATGTCTTACTAACTTCATAGCCTTCATGCTCTCTTACTCTATACTTTGCCGGCCTGAGATGTGGGGCAGTAACAATAAAAGTGCCCAAGTTAAATAAGGAGACTAAGAAGAAAAAACAAAACAAAACAGTTATTATCAATAAAATGAAAGCAGGCAGAACACCTGCTGTTACCATCAAAAACAAGGAAATATGGGTTAAAACAACTAAAGAGTAACCTGATTGCTGATTGGAGTAGACTATTAGGAGTAGTATCTAAGTCAGGAGAGAGAGCATGAGGCTCAGACGGGGCCCTGCAAGTTCAGCATCCCCAGGGTATCTTCCTGTAATACATCTTCACTTATCAGCAATCAGGTTAAGCAGTCACACAGAAGTGGTTATCAGATGGATAAGCAGATAACACAGGGGTTCGTCATTTAAGCCGGTCACATTAAAGTGCATTGGCAGCATTTGACAAATTGCAAGCATGCGTCTGAGAGCAACCTAAGTTAAATACAATTTTAAAAAGCAAATTCAACCATATGTGTATAGACTGCACGCTAATTTGATATAGTGTCTGTTACTACAAATACATGGCCTGTTTCAGGATCGGATATTAACACACTATTAGTATTAGACCCTAAAATTATTGTAAGTTGAAATTAAATAAAGTTGCATCAGGAAAACACAAACACATGGAAAAACCTTAGACCCTCCTACTGTCCTTTCACAGCTCTGAGAGATTTTCCAGGAAGTGATGCTGTTTTCCAGAGAATTGATTAGTCAGTAGGCAGTGATGTCATGCCTGATGAGCTCTTATCTGGAACATAACCTGTTTCTGAGCCGGTTAATTTTCAGGTTTGCCTTTAGGTCATCTAAAAAACAATCAAGTCTCCTTATGAATCAATTATTTTACTAGAAGATCAAACTACTTGAGTTACAAAATTCTGGCAAATAATGGTTATCATGATCCTTAATGTTTCTTCCTCTCTTCACGTTTCCCTTTCCCACCGGATCATGATTGACTTCCAACATAGCTGCATTATCTGAAATTAATATAAAGGATTTAAAATCTGATCAGCTTTGGTGGATTAAGTGAACACAGTTCTGTGTATACATGATTCATGGGGGGAGGAAGCCTTTAGTAATCACAAACATAAACTCCACCAGTTTCACAGTATGTTAGCATGAATGTCAAGAGGTTATTAACAATCAGGTCATTCTAACAGTACCAAAGCAGCACTGTTTACCTGCAAACAGCAAGATTATCCTTGCTTAGAAAACAATACTGAGCTGAGGTACAGATCAGTTTCTAGGTGGCAAGCTCAGAGGTGTCAGGAGAGATATGTTTGTCATATATAAACACACACCAAGCTCGCATAATTCCAGTCTGCAATGCAAAGATATTTATCTGTTTATTCAAATATACACCCCCCAAACACACACCCATAAGTCTCCCTCCTGCAGAGAGGTTTATCTTCTAACCACAACAGCCAGCACACACTCACATTCACACACTTCTAAATCTCTCCCCTGCAGAGCTGGCTATCTGCAAACATACCACTTGGCACTCCTACTGTGCCCCTGGGACCACACACACAGACACACACACATCATGTATTTCATTTCCATGCTGCTGGCAGCAAATAAATAAATGAGATTCTTTTCTGGACATGCAAAACCCTCCCTTAACCACCAATAATGTATGAAGCGCCTTGAGGCGACTTTTGTTGTGATTTGGCGCTATATAAATAAAATTGAATTGAATTGAATAAGAGCTGAAAAACAAACTTGTTGATCATCAGTCACCGTCACACCGTGCACCGCACACCCGTTCTCCCCTCACCCTCCTCTCCGCCTTGCCTCCCTTCAATCCTTCACCCTCCCCTTAGCCGACACAGGAAGGAAATGGCCAATTCAGCCGCTTATACAGGAAACAGGAAGCTATTTTCAGATTTTGTGAGGAAACAAACTTTGTGTGGATTTTGTGGCTGATTTCTTCCTCCCCGCTGTGGGTGCCGCAGTGTATTTTAAGGCTGACCCATGTTTTTAAATTCTCAGTATACCCCTGAGATGCACAGTTTAAGCTGTGACTCATTACCTCTTGGTTAGAGGAATTGATTTTCTTACACACTGAGAGCAAGTCTTGAACACTAACTAAGACGAATGGCTTAAATGAGCTGCTGATTGATCGCTGATAGTTTGATGCATCTCTCTTCTCCACAGCGGGCAGACGCCGGCAGAGTCGGACTATCAGCTGCTTGAAATCGCACGGCGGTTAGAGATGTATGGTGTTCGCTTACACCCGGCGAAGGACCGCGAGGGTACTAAACTCAGCCTGGCTGTAGCAAACAGTGGGGTACTGGTTTTCCAGGTAAAATCTTCAATAAGTAGGGGCCATAAAAGGTTTTTGGGGCTTGGGTGGGGCAGTTGGCTAAAAATTGATATTTTCTAGGTGAACACCAACGGTTTTTCGACACACATTAACAAGGCTGACAAATATGTTTTGTATGAGTTGTAAATGCTTTAGATATTTTATAGAAGAAAGAAGGAAGGGAGTCTTAGTCTTAGTATCATAGTACCCTCAACTCAAGGTGGAAGGTTTTCTCCACTGACAACACCGAGATATTAGGCACAGCAATTAACAGATGGTGGTTGCTGCTGCTCGGCTGCAGTTCAGGCAGTTTTTTTTTAATGGTGCTCTGACCTGACACTCTCAAACATAACACACAAAACATGCCATAGAACAGTGGATGCACTCTCTTTTGACCAGGCTGACCCCAATTAAGTCCAGTCTGCGCTGTTTCACTGCCCTGATTTTTTTTTTTGCCACATCTTCAAAGAGTGCTGAGATCTTTTAAAATTTGGCTGATATGACAAATCGATTAATTGGTTCCTGACGTTTTGTGGTAAGCCTCCACCCAACTCATCTGGTAAGGAATGTACCGCCTGGTAGTTTTGGGTTTGTTTTCAATTTTGCTTGTGCTGTCTTAACTGATTCTGATTTTTCTGTATTCAGGGGAACACAAAAATTAACTCTTTCAACTGGTCCAAGATCCGTAAACTCAGCTTCAAACGTAAAAGGTTCCTAATCAAGCTTAGAGCCGACCCCACTGTAAGTTCATGCGACGTTTCCTTTCTTTTCTTGCCTCGCCTTTTCTCTTTCTGCTTTCTGTGCTTATATTTGTTGCTGTATCCTCCCAGCAGAATGCCCACCATGACACGCTGGAGTTTGCCATGGCCAGCAGGGACTGCTGTAAGGTTTTCTGGAAGATCTGTGTCGAGTACCATGCCTTCTTCAGACTCTTTGAGGAGCCCAAACCAAAACCCAAGCCCGTCCTCTTCACCCGAGGATCCTCATTCCGGTTCAGGTAAGAAGAGGAAAGAAAAAAGAGACTGAAAGTGAACTCCTCTTTTTAAAATATTTTGGTTTCGTATCAACTGGTCTTCTTTCCGTGTCCTCTACCTGCAGTGGTCGAACCCAGAAGCAAATCATTGATTACGTTAAAGACTCCGAGCCCAAGAAAGTTCCATTTGAAAGGTGTAGTGTTCCTCCTTCGTTTTACCAAGACTGAGCCAAGCTACTGAAGTTAAATGTAATCAAATTTCTCGGTCGCTGATTAGTCGTATATGGTATAATCTCATCTGTTTCCCTGCTTTTTTTTTTTTTCAGGAAGCACAGTAAGATCCTGTCCAACAGCAGCATATCCCCTCAGTCTGCCTCCACAAGATCACATGTGCCAAAAGAGGTAATGCGAGCTTAAAACTTTTCTAGAAACCCATTATTAATGACACCCACAACCATTAGCAGGTTAGTGTTTATGCAAAAAAGCATGAGCCAAAACTGCGCATACAAAACTACACTGCACTGTTATATTGTGCTATTGCATGCACAATATCTCCAGGATGTTTCGTCTGAGATCGGAGGTCAAAATTAGGCACGTATAGTTGAGGCAGTTAGTCTTTGTTGCATTACTTGAAAAACATGTTTGCGTTTTTATATCCATTTCTGGCCTTTGACAAAGTAGTGTATTCTATGCTTGAATTAGGTTGTTTTTTGTTTGTTTTTTAATTTGGCAGTCCTGGTATTTTTACTTTAGTGTAAGATCAGAAACTCTTTGGGAAACCAAGCTGAACAATACCCACATGCTTCCTGTTGGCTAACACCTGGTAACAAAGCTATTTCCCAAAGCTTAGCTAGCGGGCTAACTTTAGCTTGCTTGGTGATGGAGTTCTGTTTGTGTTAGGAGCTGGTCGTTACTGATGAGAAAGTAGCAGTATGTTATAAAAAGTATAAAATAACTGCTTACCGTTTTAGTTTAACAATAACTAAAGTAACTAAACCTTGTAACTCTTCAGGAACTGCACAATACTGTCACATAATTAAACTGACAAATATTTTATTTTCTGCCTGGGATGTTGTATCTTTGGCCAAGCTTTTTAATCAGCTGCTTAAAGCCCTGCTTTTCCAACACATAACCCCCACCGTAAAATCCATGGGTGCTTGGAGTTATTGGTTGGCATTACGTTCACACTTCATGCTGCTAGCATATCCTGCTATCTTTGCCTCAATGAGCAATATGAGTTTCTTTTACACTTTCAGCAGGAATAGTTTTCTTGCATATCAAAGTACTGTGTTTTGTGAGAGGTTGTTGAAGTAGCTCCGTATTTAGGTACTAAATCAACATTGGGGGCTGACATTGGCTCTCACTCTTAGACATGCTCAGGCTTGTCTTGTCTGAATTATCCTTCAGTCTATGCCATAACCTGATGGGCACCTCCTGAGAAATCTAACTACATGTCAGGTTAACTCAACCCACAAGTGTTTTGAATTAATCAGTGAGAGAATAACAATCATTGCCTCAGTATAAAGAATAATAGTCATAGCGTAAATGTATGGACTCAGAAATGTCAACTACCAAAATAGTGTGAGGGAAAGTACAGTAGAAAACCAGAGGGAGAAATATGTTTACCTTTACTTGGAACTGCATTAGAAAACGCCGAAACACAACCACACGATAATTAACAAGCTTTTTTTTTTCTTCTTCTTTTTTTAAAAATCACTCCTCAGCATCTTTGTTTACATCTGGAGCTGTGATTACAAAGCTTGTGTACCCATGCCGTTCCAGGGAGTGAAAATGTGTAACTGAGTGCTTGCTCTAAGGCTGTCCCTGTAATAGAGCCCAAATAAATAACAGTTTTATCCTTTATTATTCCCCCCTTTTAACCTTTCATTCCTTCTTCACTCCATGTTCTGTCTTTTCTCCCCTCTTGTTATTTGCAGAGTGCCACGTCGATCCCGTTAGCAGACCAGCCTGACTCAGACAGATTGAGCCATCTGGCTGTACCTAATGGTTCGGAGGAGCCACAGGCGGTCACGCCCCCCACCAACGGTCTTCATGGCCTAACGGCAGCGCCTGGCTCAGACCCGACTCAGCCCCGACAGAACCACCACGTTGCGGGATCAGTACTGGACCAGCAGCTCCTCAACCCAGGTCCATCCTGCAGGGCAAACAAAGGCAGCAGCTCTTCTATTCCTTACATAGACTGCAGCGACATAGACAGTGAATGTGATGTGACAAAGAACAACAGGGCTACCCGGGGTCACAGCAATGCAAATGACAGCAATGAGGATGAGCCTTGTGCTTATAGTAGGCACTTGGGTAGTCCTGGTCGAAATGGGGGGCAAGCTGGGAGGCTGTTTGGGGCTGTTAATGGGTTCTATCACACCAATCACCAAGGGCTGATGCAGCAGGGTATGGTGGGGAAGCAGCAGCAAAGCATGCAGGGTAACAGGAACACTGTAAATCAGTCTCCTGTGTGTAACAAGTTTAATGTGAGTCACGAGCTAACAGATGAGGACGTTTTGACAAATGGGCGTCTCCCGCTCCACAGCACGCTGTTAGATGAGATCTTTCAGGGGCGAGACAAGCGAGGTGCAGTGTTGGGTCGTCCATTAGGAACCGGGACACGCAGTCAGTGCTCCAGCCCGGTGATCAGCAGCTTCCATCACCGCACAAACTCACTCAGTCACTCAGAGATGACAAACGGTCACAGTCAGCCACGTTCAGCTTCGCGGTGGGATGACGGCGGGCATTATTTCAGTAAACGTCCTGGAGCGCTCCCTGTGGAGACTCCCACGGTCCCGCCATCATCCCATCCACAAAACCACTATGGCAGCTACTCCCCGATCGCCTCAAACCGCACTTCGCCAAATCTGGCTAAACCGTACTACAACAACAATAACATGAGGAACCGCTCTGACACTGACCCATTCATTCTCAGCCAGCTGACATCGACACCCATCAACCACCGCAATCGCTCTGGGCTGCACGCCAAAACTCCTGGCTCTGCCCCACTGGAGCGTAGAATGATGATGACCAACGGCAATGACAGGAACCTCCTGGTTCCTGGTCAGCCACGGTCCAATACGGTGCAGCGGATGTTCGGGCGTCAGGGAAAGCCCGGCAGCAGCCCGTCTAATAACAAATACAACACTCTAAACCAGCCGGTCCAAATGATCGACGGGTCTACTAGCAGCGGCACAGACACCAGCGACACAGAGTCAGACACGGGCAGCAGTGCGTACAGCCAGCCCTTAATGTACGGCAACCCGGCCGCCGTCAGCTCCATGATTTCGGTTAACTCAAACGGCACATCCCCGCTCTCTCACACCAAGTTCTCTTTCGGGAGTTTGCAGTTGGAGGAGGGTGGCGACGGTGTGGAGGAAGAGGAAGGGTGTTACCGCTTTAATGAGGAAGACATAGGCGGTCGGGTTTTTAGCTGTTGAGCGAGCATGAGTGGGCAAAAGGAAAAAAAACAACGTGTTAATTTAGTGTGTTACAGATAAACAGATGTTTAAAGTCGTCTTTTTCTTCTTAGAGACAGCTTTGTCTTCCTGCTACACTGACGAGCACCGAAATAGAAGGAAAACACTATGGTTGATTGCGGTGCTTTTACACATTTTATAGTCAAGCACGCTTTACGCACAGGGTCTAACGTATTTTCTGGAGCGTAAACATAGGGCAAGATGTGTGTTTTCTAATGGCGAATTGAATCTTTAATAACATCTGTTTTTTCTAAACTCCTTTTTTAAAATTACGTATGCAGATTTCTTAGTAAGCTGCTAGCTGACACTTTTGTGAGCCAGCCAGCTCTTTGTATAAAAAGAAAGGTAAAATAATGAGCATACATTTGGTAAAAGCTTCCTCACAACGTGCCATAACTCAGAAACGTTTATATTCACTGTAGTTGAATGTGCAGAAGGAAATGTTTCATAGAAAGTTCGAGGAAAACCTTGACGTTTTCAAAAAATTCTTGTTCACTTCACACTTGTTAGCATTTGCCACATTGTTGAGAATTAAGACATTTTTTTCTTGTTTGTGGGACATTAAGGTGTAGAAGTGTGTGAAGAGTTTTTTTCTTTTTGGTAGTAAATGTGATACTTGATTGGACTTTCTAAAAGCTGTCAAGCTCAGCAGATTTTCTGCCTTTCTGTGGCATTATACACCCATTTTGTAGTTATAGTGTAGCTTTTTTCTCTAAATCAGACTGTCTGGTGCAATAGATGGACTTTGAGGTAATAGCTGAAGTTCATAAATGGATTTGATAGGATGCTAGGAGGGGAGACTTCTGTACAGTTGGTCTGATCCCCTTTAACTGTACAGTGTATTTGATTTAGTTAGTAGATTGAATTGTACTTGGAGTGTTACACTTTGGGAAAAGTGTGTTTTCTATGTGAGTTACTGGGATCTGCCAGAGGAGGAAAATAGCCGACTGCTGTTGTTCCTGTCTTCTGAGCAATTTTTCATGCATTCAGTTCATTTGTCTGTCTGTCGTGGGTGATCTGCATGGTATTCTGGATATTTGCGGTCATGACTTTTTGTATTTAGACCAATTGAAGTAGTTTTGCATCAATTTTAGGGAAACCCTAATCTTTTATATCTGTGTTTTCTAGCTGAAGCTCCATTTGTCTCTACATTTCAACACTTATGCTACTTCAGCTGGCTGGTGATGGGTTTAGGGGGATTTCTTCAGCCTTTATTTCTTTCTATGGTTATGCTTTCTCTTTCTGTCACGGTTTATATGCACATAATCAGCGGTAATCAAACACACCGACCGCCATCCTCGTCCTGCTTTGCTCGGCTTGGCTCCAGGCATGCGCTGCAACCACAAACAGAGGTAACCCTGTTATCTTTCACCTCTCTGGATGCTGTTTTCTGCTGGTGAAGGCTTCCCATCTCCATCTCTGTCATTGGCTGCTCCACTACAGCACGCTGAATTGGATCAAACTGAAGTGAATTAAAGTGTGGGCTTCTCTTGAGACATGCAGGAAATGTTTGAATGTCCCATAAACTAAATCAGTACAAAAATAAGCCAACCTGTTGAGTATCAGTTGAAATTACTTTAAAGATCAACACAAGGAGCTTTTGTTTAGATGTCATGTTTCAGCACTGTCATCCAGATGGACTGAGTAAGCAAAAATTGCATTAAATGGTATTAAGTCAGTGTCTTAGCTTGCTCATTCTCATTCTGGTTTGGTTCTTCTTGCATATTACAGTCTTTTTGCACCTAAATTGTAGCACAACAAACGCAAACACAAACAGTACTGTTGGTAGATTCAGTTTCAGGAAGCTGAACTGTTTTGCTGATATCGGGGGTTCAAGTTACAAGGTGGCTTAATTTGGACTGAATGTCGTCAAGATTCTATCAGCTTCCAAGGTTGAATGACCTTTTGTTTCCTGCTGCCTCTACCTGAATCAAATGTTCATGATTCACTCTTTGTAAATGTTTGTTTTTAAGCATGTTCTCGCTTCTTTTTTTTTTGTTGTTATTTCAAGGGGTTGAAAAAAAGTCTTTCAGCACTGTTTTCTCACCATTTCACTTTCTGTACTGTAAATGCATGTTAACCAGGTGAAGGATGTTGCTGCTCTCTGTCACTCAACTCTGTTTTTGCTCCCTGTGTCACGCTGTGTTTCTGTCGTGGGGCTTAAACTGGATCCAGATGTGTGAGGGTGCAGTTTAACACAATCCTAACAACAACCCTATAGCTTTGCAGGCTTCTAGACTCAGATACTTCTTACTGCAGTTTATAGCCCTTTTTTGTTGTTGTTATTGTTGTTGTTGTTGTTGCTCCTTGCTCATGATTTCTCAACTGCACTGTTTTGTTTTTAAATATTTAGAAACCATTCGTACCCATTGCGGTTTCCTCACCAAGCATGAGGACAAAACAAGGCTGACTCAACTCCAGTGCTCTTTTAACGGAGACTGAGAGGGCGAAGGTAGACAGACACAAGTAACGTTCAGCTTAAAGCATAATGCAAGTGCAAGTGCAAAAATAAAGATATCTTTGAGAGATATTGGCATTTTATTTTTTAAGGTATGAAAGTCAGAGTATTGTGAGAAGTTATTCACATGCATACACTGGAATACTGGGGTTGAGTCCAGCTTGTCTTTAGTCTCGCTGCCTGTCAACAAGTAGCACTTGAAGCCAGTCACTTCCACTGAAGCTTGTTTTTGTAGTTTTAATATAAAGTAGATGCAGTAAAAGACTGATTGATTGATATTTTGTTTATTTATGGAATTAATTGCAGCCAAATTTGGTTAATTTGACTGATTAATTTAAAATGAAAGGTAAACTACCTTGTAGCTTTTTTTGGCGATTATATATACATATATATACACACTGTGATGATATCAGGTTGCATCACGAAATAGTTTGAAACTTTTGGAAATATTTGATGTCTTTCTGAAAGCTAAAGATTTATATATGTTGAAAATATGAAGCTACAGCCAGTGGCAAGTTAGCTTAGCTTAGCAAAAAACATACCCCATATCTCTGTCTAAAAGTGACAAAGTCCACTTGTTAGCAACTGTAAAGTTTAGAAAATAACTTGACAGGTTGCGGTTTTGTAGGGATTTTCTCACTTGTTGCTAACTAAGCTAAGCTAACTTAAGCTGAGTTCATAGTCAGTCTTCTTATTTAAGTCTGAGCAAGAAAGCAACCATATTTTCAAAGTGTTTCTTAAATTTAGATTATTAAAATGGTATACAAGGGTACTGCTGCGTCACTTGATCCTTTAATCTTTTTCTTTTTACATGATTTTTTTTAAAAGGTGTAAACCACTTGTTTGCTGTTCTTTTAAAGTTAAAGTGGAGACCTTGGTGGCAGTTGGGGTTTGCATGTTTTCTATTTATTTGTTCATTTTAATGACTGTAGCATGCTTTGAAATTATAAATACTGAACATGCATCCATTCTAGTCAAAGATCTGCATAAGCATCTTTACAAATTAACATGCTGATTTTGAATGGACTAAAGCTGCATTGACTCACTGTTTTTTCTGTCTCTGCTGTAACACTTTGTATTCCTCCGCACCTGTCCTTTTTTTTTTTTTTTAATTTTCATCACTAAGCACCTTCTGAATCTTTTTTTGGTGACTTCTCTGAGGCCCCCTTCCCCCATTTTCCCTTTAATCTCTCTTTTTAACACTGTAACTGATTATGTGAACTAGTGTCAATAAACAAAAAAATGATGACGTTTGTCAGAAGAAAAGGGACTTGGGAATTTCTTTAGAACAAACAGGTGCTGAACTGCCGTGCCCCTCACACACCCACCTATATACCCTCCGCCTGCTCGTCACATGGATCCCACCAGTGTTTTGTGTTGTGGTAGTTAGTCTGTAGCGTAGCCTGTTTGTCTTTTTCAGTGTTGTACTTGATTCCACTCCGTTTATTGTTTTGTAGCTTCAGTTTGGTTTTTTTGTGGTAGTTTCTTAGTGGTCTTCTGTATGGTTGTCAGTGTTGTTATAGCATCCCCCCCACACACAGACTTGCACTCATTGGTTGCCATGGTTTTATCCATGATTCAGTTTGGTGTATAGAAGTGGACTCTGTGGAAACTTTGCACCTGGGCAAGTATACAGTCACGACTTAGTACCATGTAGTTACCATGTAGTTAACATCTGTAGTGTTTCTCACATTAGTGAGAAGTAGACTTATCTTTTTACCCTTTCCATCATTTTCATAAAGGGCTGCCAGAAGCAGATTTAAACTACTCAGAGCATATGCCTGTTATACGACAGCTCCATTTAAGGCATCATCAAAACTTTTTAGTAAAAAGTTAAAGTGGCTAACTTTTACTGCTTCCAGCATCTCAAAGTTTAGGTGATCTTTTTTTAAATCATAAATGGTTGTAAATTTAATGGCACTGATCAGTCTTGTACTGTCCTTCTGGTGTTTATGTAGGCAAATTGAAGCAAAAGATAGCTTGCTGATGAACTATGAAATATGCAGAAATGTTCAAAGCCCTCCACTATGCACACCATCATTCTTCCCCTTAATTTGCCTATGTAATGCCTTGATATAACCTTTATTAATGGTTGGCTCCTTACTAACAGTCTGTTTTTCTTCTCTCCATCCCTTCTAGCTATGCTTTAATCATATTCACATTCATATAAGTGAATGCAAATAGAATAGAGTCAGTGGACAGTAGCATTTGGTCAAGTGGCATTTGGTCCTAAAGTATGATCTAAATGAGAGGTGCTCATTTAGACCATACTTTAGAACTGATTGTGTAGAATTATCCAGTGTTGAAATTCATTGCCAATCATCTTGTTTTATGTTTAATTGAGTTATTTGGAGACAATATTATTGAACAATTCTTCTTCTTCTTGTTAAATATGTTTTTAGGTGCACAGTGCAGTGAGCCTGGAAACCTTTTGCTTCACTGCTGTGTCTGGCAGAATAAATAATTCTGTCATGATTAAAAGTTCTATTAAATGATAAGAAATACAAATACAAGTTGGCAGTGCATTTCATTGTAGAAGCTGAATTTCTCTTTGTATCAAATTTAACACTGTCCCTTATCTTCTCTTGTCATCTTCTCTTACTCTTTGTTCTATTCCTAACCTCCGCTTCTCCCCCCTTTCTATATTCTTCTTTTCTTCTCGCCCCTCAGGAAGTCCGGGTTCAGAGAAGTCTTCGTTGGGAGGTCCTCATGTAGCAGTTAATGGGAACGGCTCTGTGAATGGGCAGAGAATGGGAAGGACTGGGGTCCTGGGTGCTGAACAGAGTGCTGAAATCCAGCCGTTATCCCCACTTACCAGCCCGCTGCTTACCGAAGCGGGATATGTTCGCAACGATGAGGAAGACGAGGCGAGGAGGAAGGTGGGTATACAGAGAGTAAGAAGGTGGATGGGGAAATTTCTTGTAGTCACTGAATTGGCCCCCAGAAGGACTTCAAAGGAATTTAGTCTGGACTAAGAAGTTGTGAACACCCAAGTCTTTCAGTACTTGGAAAAAACAATGCTGTGACTCAGACAAATGTGCAAAGCCTTTAGCCACTCCTCTTTTCTTTATATTTTGATTCAAGCAGCCAGAGATTCTTGTAATTTTTGTAAGTGTGCTTGAGCAATAGTTTTCCAGGCTTTCTTAAGTCCTTTCAAAAGTCTTGGTGACTTTTTCACTCATTTCAATCCAGTTCTTTCGCCTGACCATTTTCATAGGAATGATTTGTTTGTTAACACTGACCTATGAATCACTGAAGCATTAATATGGTCAAATCAAGTTATGACCCTGTGTTGTGTTTACACAAAACAGACAGGAAAAAAAACACGAAGTAACAAAGAACTTGTTTTGTTGGTACAGCCTGTCACATATACACATGGAGATATGAAGAAACTGGACAAGTAGTGGACAAAATAAGAAGTGGCATACCTGAAAAAAACAAAACAAGACCTTGTTGCAGATGAACTATATCTGAAAGTCTTGTCTTTAAGAAGCAGGAAAACTAAAGCAAAGACCTGACTCAGGACCTGAGAGATGCATCTGGACCCAAAGGTCGATTCATCGACTGTTCACTGAAACCTCATCAGAAATGGTCTCAGTGAAAGACTGGCTGTCAAGAAGCCAATCTTAAGGAAAGAAAGGGGTGGGGGTAGGAGTGCTGAGGTATTCCACATTACAGAAGAACTGGAATGAAAAACAGTGACATCAGGTCTGAAGGAGTGACAAATCCAAATGTGAAAGTTTTCATTCAAATCATTGTCGGTATGTATGGAGGAGGTCATTAGTGTGCTGTGAGTGTCCACAGCAGGGGTCTCAAACTTAAATGAGCTGTGGGCCACTGCTGGCACTGTCATCTCATTGGAGGGCCGCTTCAGTGTTCAAGTAATACAAATATTGTATAACAATACAAAACTGCAAATTTGTTTTCTCACTCTTAACTAACAGAAGTCTTTCATTGAACTACCAAATAAACAAATTGGTTCTCTCTTTCTGACCAGACATGTGGCAGCACTTCCGCTATAATTTTGTTTATATTAAAAAAAAATGCAGACGTAAGTGTGCACATTAGTTTTTGACTGCTAGTGAAAAATGTTTCACTAGCAGCATTTTTTTTGGCTTTTTAAAGAACTTATTTTAACATTGGACTCAACAACAAACAAATCCTCCCTAACAAAAAAGTAACTTCAAGGGCCAAATAAATGAATCAATGCAGCTATTTCCAATTTTTCTAGCAAAATGCAAAGAAATAAGGTTGGCTGAAGACTTTTGCACGTTACTGTAATTTGGTGAGACAAAGAAATTATTAATTGGGGGAATTCATCCAAATTAATAACAAGAACTGAACTGCTGGTCTTTCGCAACATAAAATGTGCAGACTTCTTTCTGTAGAAGATGAGATAAAAATATATATAAACAGATTGATTTGCTTCTTTTTGTTTCTGTCTAGAAGTTTCCCACAGACAAGGCTTACTTTATAGCCAAGGAACTATTGACCACAGAGCGGACCTACCTCAATGACCTGCAGGTTATCACAGAGGTAAAGATAGTGGTGCCTCTTTGTCTCCATGTATTGTCCAGTCTCTTGTGTCCAATCTGTTATCTCTTCCCTTCACACTGTGAGGCCAATACCATCTGGATTAGACTGAAAGTGGCAGGACCAAGAGCCAGTGGGGTCCAAAAGCATACCGTGAGCCAAGGCTGGTTTCTTTAGAATAATACCGGAATAATGAGTCAAAACTGTTGGTTTAGAAGTCTAATTTTGGGACAGTGTACCAAAATTAATCTTTTTAAAAGCTCATGTGCTGGAAGAGTGAGTCAGGGTTGGTTTGCACCGCACAACGTGCTGAATTCGAGATGCAAGCGTTGGTGTTTTTTACAGCTATATATTAGAAAAAGAGGCCCCAAAGGGAAAGTAAAGGCTCAAGTCTGAACCAAACTCACAAATCTCACAGTGTTTGTTCTCAGTAATGCAACATTAATATTACATTAGTTCCAGCACACAGTTCCAGTCTTACTTCTCTTTTTTTATTCACATCCCAGAAAAAGGCTTTTATGTGCCTTTAGTTTGGCCCCCGACTGAAGGCTGAAGTTTATGAGCACTTTTCTCATGCAGGACAGAGATGAAAATGCATTCAGTGCAGTGCATATGCTACAACTCTCTTCCTTGTAAGTGAGCAGACTTGTATCTTTTTGCTGTTACATAGCTTGGACAGACTAATTAGCTTCAGGCTCTTTTAGTTTACAAGTAAAACCGCTGAAGTCAAGACAGAAAAAAACCCCACTCTGCATTTATAAAAACAGCGTCTGGGATGAAAGTGCAGCTTAATGTGGGTCAGACTCAGTCTTTGCTTTTATATGACTCACTTTTACTGTCTGTCGCAACTGCTTTCGAGAAAAGAAAAAAAAGGAAATGTGATAGGCGGGGTTATGATGAGTAAAGACCACCAATGCAGAAACACAGGTTCAGCACCTGCTTGCTAAAGACCTGTCTCCTTAATACTGAGACACTGACGGTGACCTCTGACCTCGCTGTGGATTGGAAAACGCCTCTGTTCCTACTTTTTCCTTTCTCAGCTGTTTTTCTTCACAGTAGTAGTTTCCAGCCTCTTTGATGTGGAAAGAAGGCATGCGCGGGTGCTTTTTTAAAACCTCTTAAACATTTTCCTTTGCTGGTACAGCTCATGCCTGGGATCCCACACCCACCCATCTTTTTCTCTTCTTTTTTCTTTTTTAAATCTCGTGTCACTCGTGTTCTTTCCGGGCGAGTCTGTCTGTGAAACTGCTGGACTGCCGCCTGTCTGCTCGAGCTCTCAGATCCTGTGTGATTTACTACAGCGGGGAATATAACACCTCTGTGTCAGGGGTCGTGGTGCGCTCACACGGGGCCCTGAGCACATTTATGTGTGTCTGATGGATTTCTGTTATCATGTCCAATCCCTCATCCTGGATCCTACCAGTAATGTGTGGGACCTCATACTGGATGTGTCCCTTCCAATCTCTGCCAGTAATCTGGGGGAGTTGTGGATGAGTAGGAGTTACATTCTCATTATTTTTATTCCTTCTGAATGTTTTGTTCACTTACTTGTGAGGAGCAGAAAAGGCACTCATTATGTGCCGAAGTATCCGATATGGAAATACAATTTAAAAAATATATGTATATAGTAAAAGATAAAATGTGATCTGCATTTTCTTCTTTTTCCACATGTCCACATTGTTTGTCAATTTTCTAGTCCTTCCACAGCGCTGTGGGGAAAGACGAGGCTTTCCCAGACTCTGTTAAGAGCCTGATCTCTGCCAACTATGATCCGGTGTACAAGTTTCATCAGGGATTCCTCAAAGAGACAGAGCAGCGGCTGGCGCAGTGGTCAGTGTCCATCTGTTTCCATTCAGAAAAGTTTTTTTTGTTTTTCAGAAATTTACAGATGAGGTTTAAAATTATTTATTTTTACTGTATGTTTATTATGTTTAAAAAAGGGCTTGAATTAAAGTTGTATTTGTTTTTTTCATTTTCAGCTCTATAATTTTATTCAGCCTACTCTGGAAAAGTAGCTTTGCATGATCCACGGTTCAAAATAATCTGTATTTATCTTAACCTGGGGCTGGCTCTGACTGAAAGAAGGTGTTTTAACTCCTCTCCCCCTACTTTCATATGATTGGCTGCCCCTCTTAGACTGAACAGAGGAGGTGGGTGGGGCTTCTGTGCTCACAGACAGCGCATCCACACTGGAACTGATTCGCAGTGATGTGGTGACCACAGAAAGTGAATGAGTTTCTATTATTTCAGATGACTACATGTTTAATAACCGCTGGTGACGGGAAGCAGGCGAGACCTGAAACTAACTTTGTCAACTTCTACATGACTGACTGAAGCCACTACCAATCAGAGTGAAGAAGACTATTAAAAATGACATATGAATCTTATCGTAAAGGCAATCAGAGCCTGCAATGTCATCAAGCAACTGGCCTTCAGCTTCAAAATGATGCAAAACAAGCGAACCATCTCCGGTGCGAACACAGCTTCAGTCTTGGCTCTGTATGATATCATCTACATCCAAGAGTGGAAAAGGCTGTCTCAAACAGAGCATTGGGCTCATAGGGTTTAGTAATCCTTATTTAAACAACAGTATGTATACAACATTATATAAGGTAAAGAATAATAGGCCCCATTTTTAACAGAGGAAAAAGAATAAAAATAGAAAAATGTTACAAACTAAAAATGGTCACAAATTAATTCCTTCCTATTTTTATGTTTAACCCTTGTGTGGTGTTCGTATTTTTGTTACTCAGCCAGTGTTCATGGGTCTGGTGGACCCACTAGAGTTTTGGCTTTCCAAATTAACACTATCAAACAATTTTATGTTAAATTACTCAACAGATGTTTACTTCATCCCAATTACAAGACATATGAACAGCAAACATGGTTAATTTTTTCCCTTTACCTTTGTTAGATCACATTTATGAATTAATGTGCTTCTCGTTTTTCTTTTATATAAAATGTTATAAATAAATCAGTTATAATCAAGTGGAGTGAGTGGAAAGACACAACACATTTACACGTGAAAAAAAAATTAATTGTTTAATTTTTCTTTTGAAAAAAACTGAACACGGGTCTCACAGACCCGAACACCATACAAGGGTTAATTCAAATGTGTAGAACATTTTCCACAGTGCAATTAAGCAGGATTAGTTCATGTAATCAAAACAAGTCCAAAAAAATGGGAAGCATTTTAACACCAGATTAATCTTGGTGCTGATGTAGGATCAGGAAAAATGAATCCCTTCTGCTGTAGTTCGTCTCTGTGTGCTGCTTTGTTTCCAAGCAGTTCTAGTCATGTTTCATAGTCATATTCAGCCTAGATTTTCTTTTAGTAACCCAAGGAATTATTTGAACTGATTACATTTTCATTTTCCTGAATCTGAGATGGCTAAATGGCTTTGTTGGAAATTTTTTCCTTCACTTGACATAATGTGGTATGAAAAAGTCTGTGTTCGTGCAAATACCTGAAATTCCTCACTTTCCCTGCTGTCAGAATCTGTTTTGTGTTATCTCTGTAATGACAGGCAGGAGCACACATACACACTCACACACACTTACACACACTGGTGAGATGAATGGGGCTGTGGGAGTTGAATGAAGACTTTTCCACACTTGTGTAAGATGTTTTGAGCTGACACCTACTGGTGAATCTGTGCTCCTGCACATTAACGCACGTCTTAATCTCTCTTCAGGGAGGGCCGATCTAACGCCCACATTAAAGGAGACTATCAGCGAATTGGTGACGTTTTACTCAAGAACATTCAGGGTCTCAGGGTAAATCTCCATACTTGACTCTGGATCATTAATTTCATAAAATAAGGTGCATTTTAATTTTTAACTTTTAATTTCTGTCTCTTATCTTGGTTTCATCTCTTTCCGCATCTGCAGCAGTTGACGATTCATCTCCAGAAACATTCAGAGTGCCTGGTAGAACTGGAGCGGGCCTGTCGGTGGGTGGCAAAACAGTGAGCATGCAGACAAGTTGTTCAAATCAAAACAGGATGTCCTAAAGAGAAACTTCATCCCTGTGACTATCAGGTCCAGTCGGAAGGTGGAGACTTTATGTCGAGACTTCGAGCAGCAACGGGTTTGCTACCTGCCCCTCAACATCTTCCTCCTCAGGCCTCTTCACCGCCTGCTGCACTACAAACTTATCCTGGAGAGGCTCTGCAAGCACTACCCGCCCACACATGATGACTTCAGGGACTGTAGAGGTACACAGTCCCCCACACCTACCCTTTCCGCTCATGTGTGTATTTTCTTTCTATATATGAAAATAAATCTGTCTCCTCCAGCTGCCCTGGCGGACATCTCGGAGATGGTGTTGCAGCTTCAGGGAATCATGATGAAGATGGAGAACTTCCAGAAGCTTATAGAACTGAAGAAGGATCTGACCGGCGTCGAAGACCTCATCAGCCCTGGAAGGGTGCGGCTCTTTAATAATTCAGCTAGTCTAGATTCATCCTGGACATTTGTAGAGTTTTCACTTCCTTGCTCTGCCGTCCTGTTGTCACATTGTCGGTGTGATTCTGTTTCACTTACAGGAGTTCATCAGGCTCGGTTGCCTCAGCAAACTCTCTGGAAAGGGCCTTCAGCAGAGGATGTTCTTCCTGGTGAGACTTTATGCTGGTTTCTACTAAAAAAACAAAGCATCTATAATACCTCTAAACAAAGCTCTTCACTCTTTTTTTTCTTTCCAGTTTAGTGATTGTTTGGTGTACACCAGTCGAGGCATGACTCCATCCAACCAGTTTAAGGTTCACGGCCAGCTGCCTCTCTATGGCATGACGGTACATAATCAAAACACACACACACACACACACAAAACACACTTATCTTATCAAAGCAGTTTCTTTTCCTTATGAAAGGTTTTTCAGATTTTTAAATTGTTTTGTTTTCCATCTGGCTCGTTCTATGGAAATGTTACATTTTAGGGTTACAAGTTGTTTATCCCACTGACACGTCTTCCGAGGAGGAAGCAGAGTCTGGGGATGAGGGGAATGACCCGCCAATTTCCGGGGGCGAGGTCACTGAGGCAGTTAAACAACTCCTTGGTGGCAGAGCCCCTGGTGTTGATGAGGTCCGCCCCGAGTTCCTGAAGGCTCTGGACGTTGTAGGGCTGTCCTGGCTGACACGCCTCTACAATGTTGCGTGGAAATCAGGGGCAGTACCCCTGGACTGGCAGACCAGGGTGGTGGTCCCCAACTTTAAGAAGGGGGACCGGAGGGTGTGTTCCAACTACAGGGGGATCACACTCCTCAGCCTCCCTGGGAAAGTCTATGCCAGGGTGCTGGAAAGGAGAGTTCGTCCGCTAGTCGAACCTCGGATACACGAGGAACAATGAGGTTTTCGTCCTGGTCACGGAACACTGGACCAGCTCTTTATCCTCTCCAGGATACTTGAGGGTGCATGGGAGTTTGCCCAACCAGTCTACATGTGTTTTGTGGACTTGGAGAAGGCATTCGACCGTGTCCCTCGGGGTGTCCTGTGGGAGGTGTTGCGGGAGTGTGGGGTGTCTGGCCCATTGCTACGGGCCATTCGATCCCTATACAACCGTTGCAAGAGCTTGGTTCGCATTGCCGGCAATAAGTCGGACTCGTTCCTGGTGGGTGATGGGCTCCGCCAGGGCTGCCCTTTGTCTCCGGTTCTGTTCATAATTTTTATGGGCAGGATTTCTAGGCGCAGCCAAGTGGCGGAGGGCTTTCGCTTTGGTGGCCTCAGAATCTCATCTCTGATTTTTGCGGATGATGTGGTTCTGTTGGCTTCATCGGGTGAGGGCCTCCAGCTCACACTGGAACGGTTCGCAGCTGAGTGTGAAGCAGCGGGAATGAGGATCAGCACCTCCAAATCTGAGGCCATGGTTCTCAGGTGGAAAAGGGTGGAGTGCCCACTCCGGGTCGGGGATGAGTTCCTGCCCCAAGTGGAGGAGTTCAAGTATCTCGGGGTCTTGTTCGCGAGTGATGGGAGAAGGGAGCCGGAGATCGACAGACGGATTGGGGCTGCAGCTGCAGTAATGCGGACGCTGCACCGGTCCGTCGTGGTGAAGAGGGAGCTGAGTGTAAAAGCGAAGCTCTCAATTTACCGGTCGATCTACGTCCCTACCCTCACCTATGGCCACGAGCTGTGGGTAGTGACCGAAAGAACGAGATCGCGGATACAAGCGGCAGAAATGAGCTTCCTCCGAAGGGTGGCTGGCCTCTCCCTTAGAGATAGGGTGAGAAGTTCGGCCATCCGGGAGGGGCTCAGAGTAGAGCAGCTGCTGCTCCACATCGAAAGGAGCCAGCTGAGGTGGTTCGGGCATCTGACAAGGATGCCCCCTGGGCGCCTCCTGGGTGAGGTGTTCCAGGCATGTCCCACCGGGAGGAGGCCCCGGGGCAGACCCAGGACACGCTGGAGAGATTATATCTCTCGGCTGGCCTTGGAACGCCTTGGTATTCCCCCGGACAAGCTGGAGGAGGTGGCTGGGGAGAGGGAGGTCTGGGCCTCTTTGCTTAGGCTGCTGCCCCGCGACCCGGCCTCAGATAAAGCGGATGAAGATGGATGGATGGAAGTTATTTATATCTTTAAAAAATATGTTATTTCAAAAGCACCTTCTTGAGCCTTCTGTTTAGGAATTAAATATTGTCAGTGAATTATATAATTTTATAAATGAGTAACTACAGACGTGCTCCCTACAGTCAAGTATAATTAGTATAGTGTGTGTTGTTTATGAGGTCAAAAAGATAAATGAACATCATATTATAAATACAATCTGTTCTTTCTATATAAACATATTTTTGTGTTTTTTAATTTATTTATTTTTACTCTGTCACATTAAATGTGCTTAAACATAATTTTGCATCTGCTAAATTTTTCTACAGAGAATAAATAATAATAATAATAATTATTATAATTATTATTATTATTATTGTTGTTATTGTTATTACTGACTGAGGAACTAATATTTCATAGAAACCTTTGAAATGGCCAAAGTACTAAAGCAGTAGTTAGGTAAACAGAAATTATGTTATTATGACATTAAATGATGACATTATGTTATTCCCGCAGATCAGAGAAAGCGAGGAGGAGTGGGGAGTCCCTCATTCGTTCACCTTGTTCGGGCAGCGGCAGTCTGTGGTGGTGGCAGCCAGGTATTCATTAACACACATGCAAAGATGCTTGTAGATATCTGAAAATGAAAGCAAAGAAATCGCAGACAGGAATAAAAGGGGAATAAAAATACAAACCGTGCATTGTGAATGGAAGAGGAAAAACAGCTGGTCTGTATTAAATTAATAGAGGGCAGCCTCGTTAAAGTTTGCTTATCCTCAAATTAAACTGGACTGCGTGACCTAGTTTCCAGTCACTTACTCAGTCACTGATTAAAAAGTTTTATCTGGCTGTAAAGTGGCAGTTTCATGTGAAGCAGACTTAATAATATGCATTTCCCTTCATGAAGGCTTCTCATTTTCTGCGTTTTTTCCAAACCGATATGCTCAGCTGTTGAAGTTAGAGATGCCCTATCACTTGTTTATTTTAACATGTCTACTTCCTGCTGTGTCCAGCTGTACATCAGAGATGGAGCGCTGGGTGGAGGACATCAGGATGGCCATCGACCTGGCAGAGCAGAGTAGCAGCTTAAACAATGACCTGCTCTCTACCAGCCTCTCTGACAACAGTAAGTCATCTACTGTTGGTTTAACGCTAAACGTTAAATTGATTCTTCTCCCTGCCCAAACACCACATCATCATCACATCTGTCAGGACTGTGGGAACCAGAAAATCAATAAGATCAGTCATTAACCACATGTCTACACTTCTTTATGAGGCTTTTTTCTATAGGCCTTTTTAAAATAGATCAACCCTTACCTGTTAGACACTACTGCACAGTCCTCCTCCGCAGCTTTCAGCACCCCATGAATATACTCAGGTCCAGGTGGTCGCTTCATCGTATTTTTAATGTTACCTGATATATGTAGGTGCAGACCCGAGGTATCCCTGACTTTACTCATCCTGTTGTATCCGTCAAGCTATTCAATAAGGCCTCCTCCCGTTGACCTGTTTGGTTTGACACCCTGCATTGTTTGTCATTGGAGTCCACATGCCATGTTCATTTTTAACTCAAGCGGTTAAAGAGTATTGCCTTACAAGTGACAACAAAAGAGGGCTTCTTTCTCTTTCTCTTTTCCTTTTTTTAAAAAAATGAAACTTTATTGAAATTGTTTTGATGCTGAAAGATTCCCACGATAAAAGGGCTTTGTTCTCATGTTTTTTGAGCCCACTACCAAAGCCCATGGACATGGATGTTAGGTTAAAAGGTTATTCTAATCTATCCATAGATAGGAACGGGAGTGTGAATGACTGTCTGGCTCTGTGTCTTAGCTGGGATACGCTTCAACCCCTCTGTGACCCTGATTTGTACACAAATGAGTATATTTGTGGTAAAGTCCAATCTGAGCGTGGTTGCTCTAACAGGTGTTTTCACTTTGTAAAAATAATTTGATGGTTTATAATTGCATGGAGCATGAATGAATGAAGAACTCATAATGCATCTGTTCAGAGTGAAGTTCTCTCCTGCTAACCACCCTCGTTTTCATCTGCCTGTTTTTTGCAGAGCTCTCAGAGGACGGAGGAGGCGAGCAGGAGTCTGAGGACGAGCTTGGCGGCTCGCGCTCGTCCCTGGAGCGCCAGGGTCATCGCGGTAACACCACCGTGCATGTCTGCTGGCATCGCAACACCAGCGTTTCCATGGTGGACTTTAGCATAGCTGTGGAGGTACCACTAATGCCTGTCTTCTCCTGCCACATTCCCTGTTTTTCCTTCCCACCTCTGTCTTTGGAGTCCAGCTGCCTGTTTGTGTCCCACTTGTTTACCGCTGTTCTGTCTTCTTCTTCTTGCTCAAAGAACCATTGCCCCGATGTCCTTTGTGTCTTTTCTTTCTGCTCATATCTGTGTTTTTGTCTTTCTCCATCGGTGTCCATCTGTATCTCTATTTCTGCATCTGTGTGCACTAACATTGGTAGAGGCCATCAGTAGTGCGGCCAGTGAGTTGATGAGGCCCCTCAGCAGACTTCATCTCTTGCTTTGCTGGTTTGCTGGTACAGAAAACACAGCCTGTCTTTTAGCGACACCTGCTGGATTAGAGAGGTACTGCAACAGCTGCAAACGTGTTTAGCTATACAAATCAGAAATAAATTAATAAATGACTCTTATAATAAATATTTTTTCCTAAAATTCGCAAATATTTATGCATTTTTTTTGCACTACTGATGCTCACGCTAAATTTCAACATGAGTATATTACATTGACAGGACCTGATGGCTTTCTCTTTCCCATAATCTCCTCCGTTTTAACATCCAGTTAGACTAACACTGTGTTGCATCATTGATTGTTTTATCCATTTGCTTTTTGCTCTCTCCTTTCTTCTGTCGCCCTCGCAGAACCAGCTCTCAGGTAACCTGCTAAGGAAGTTTAAGAACAGCAATGGCTGGCAGAAACTCTGGGTGGTTTTCACCAACTTCAGTCTGTTTTTCTACAAGTCACACCAGGTAAGACGAGAAGGAAAACACTGGCAGTTACAGTGCAAATACGCAGGAATGGTTTGACTTGATAATTCAAAGTGGGAAGCTGATAGTGTCTTTAAAATTTATTGAATTCAGTGTCGGGAAGGTTACTTTTAAAACCTCCAAAAGTTGATTCTGTTCATCTGGACGTAGCGTTTTGTGGGAGAAACATTTCATCACTCATCCAAGTGTCTCAGCTGACTGCAGGTTTCCCCAAATCTTATAAACAGTACATTTGCATAATGACTGAAAACCTGTCATTATGCAGCCCATCGTCCCCTCATATCCACTGAGGGAACGATGGGCTGGGAGGTCAGTTCCTTAATCATAATTATGCAAATTCTCATGACCATTGATCAACAACCACTGACCAAACCCACTGATCAAAGACCACTGATCAATGGCCATGAGTACCATTCACAGAGAGTTGGGGAATGGCTGCAATCACAGCATTGTAAGATGGCGAAAGATGTACCCTTAGGCCCCCTCCTCGATTCAGGAGGGGTCAGTGGTTGTTGATCAATGGTCATGAGAATTTGCATAATTATGATTGACTGACTGATTGACCTCCCAGTCCATTGTTCCTTCAGTGGGCTGGTTTCAGTCATTATGCAAATGTACTGTTTATAAGATTTGGGGAAACCTGCAGTCAGCTGAGACACTTGGATGAGTGATGAAACGTTTCTCCCACAAAACGCTACGTCCAGATGAACAGAATCAACTTTTGGAGATTTACTTTCCTGGATATTTGAGAATGCATCAAGACGTTACTTTTAAAATGTATTCCACTACAGATTACAGAATACATGCCCCAAAAATGTATTTTGTAACGTATTCCGTTACGTTACTCAATAATAATAAGGTATTCTGAATACTTGTGGTTACTTAATATATTATCATGTTTTTCACAACTACATGAATGTACTATTTCTGTGTGATTTATTACTTTTACTGAAGGTTATTCGCCATACTAAAACAAACTAGATGTTTAAATCTTAATATAAATGAGTAACAGTAGGTGGACATTAGGTAAGGCTGCACTCTTTGCAGCGATCTTGTATAGAAAACTATTCTGCGCGTATATAAAACAGGTCCGCGGCTCCAAACCGTAGTAAAGGGACCTCTGGCTTATATGTCGGGCTTGTAGCTGAAAACTAGCTTTACTTTGTTGTCTGGGTCCACTTTGCTAGCGAGAGACAGAGAGAGGCGTTGAAAGGCTGCTCCAAAAGGAAACTTATTGTTTCGGAAACACGAATACAGTGTACAGTCGAGTCTTAATAACTTACTTACAACTGGGCTTGTCAGGCACTCTTTTTGGCTGCAGTGGTTATTATTATGTTTGCATGCTTCCAGTTCCCGTTTCTGCTCGGTGACAACTCGTACTTTTCAACTTTTTTTCTCCCTCCCTCGCGCTCACAGACACATAACAGGTATGGCAGCTCATTCTCCCTGCAGCACGGACTACACTGCCCATGAGGCTACATTCTTTAGGGCTGTGCCTGTAACACTCTCCCTATTGCCTTCATATTAAATCATTTTTGTGAATAATTTTTTAAAATATTTCTTCACGTCATTATGCGGGCCGCATGTAGAGGTGACATGGGCGGCAAGATTGAGACCCAGGCATTAGAAGCCTCATAATGTGTGTTTTGGTGGAAACCAAAAATAGAGAGGTGACAGAAACAGGAAAATACCACCGTGTAATCCATTCATTTCAACAAAGTAACTGTATTCTGAATACTACCTTTTTAAACAGTAACTGTAATGGAATACAGTTACTCATATTTTGTATTTTACATACGTAATGGTGGTACATGTATTCCGTTACTCCCCAACACTGATTGAATTAGATTGAATTTGTGCAGTCGCAGCCACAGAATGTAGTTTCGGTTACTCTGATCAGTTTAATAGTAGAGGTTGTATTAACAGATGTTTCCCTCTTCTGACTCATGTGCAGGATGACTACCCTCTGGCGAGCCTCCCTCTGCTGGGCTACTCTGTCACCGTCCCATCGGAGTCAGAAAACATCCACAAGGACTACGTCTTCAAACTCCACTTCAAGTCTCACGTCTACTACTTCAGATCAGAGAGCGAGTACACCTTTGAGAGGTGGGTGTACAGTAATAGAGGCAAATACAGAAATGCAATTAGTTACAACGTGCTTTAACTTAAACCATCCTTTTATTTTTTTAATCCGACTCTCTGAAGCTACATCCATCTTTTACAACGTTTGATAAATTCCTTAAATCTTTTTAATGTCCAGAACAACTCCACAGCTTGATGCTGACTTTTTAAATTGTCACCATTTTTACAGTAAAATAGAAAATAAAGCAAAATATGCCTTAGGATGTGGCTAAGCTGTGAGTGGCAACTCATATGGGTATGCAGTGGTCTCAGGCGTCATCTAAAGCCTTGAAAATTAAAATGAAAATTTTTTTTTTTTTTAGGAATATTTGGAAATGCATTTACTATATGTGTTCATACACTGAATATCATGTTCTAAATATAAAGCTCATCTTCTCTTCTTTCTGAAACATTTAGATTTTCTCTCTAGCACAGATGGTAAGAGAGTGACACTCATTTAAAGAGCACTTGTAAATAAAGGCTTAAAATTTAATCTGACACTTGAACAGCTGAAAGGCATTTCTACATGCTATGTGTGGGTCCAATAAACAGGTTTAGAAAAAACAATTACAAACTACAGGAAAGAGACTGCTTATAGTCTGGGCCCTCTTCTGAAATTCAGATAAATTGTTTCATTTTAAATGTAAAAGTCAATTTCTGTCTAGTTCAATTTACCAAGTTGTATTGCATTATATATTTAAATTATTTTAATAGAACGTTTTGTGAGCAAACCCAAGTAAGGAAAGCATTAAGTATTTTAAAAAGTGAATATTAACAGTAACACTATTCAAACAGTCTCCTTAGCCCTGTAACCGACTAGCAACCTTCCCAGGGTGCACCCCACCTCTCGTCCTATGATAGCTGGGATATGCTTCAGCCCCTCCCATGGCCATAAATTAGATAAGGTGGAGTAAACGGATGGACGGAGTATTCCAACAGAACTTCTGCGATGTTTGATATATTTCAATCAATGTTTGAAGCTACTGATATAAATCCTTTTTTCCCACCAGGTGGATGGAGGTGATCCGGAGCGCAACCTGCTCTACTAGCCGATCACTGCCGAGCACCAGGAAAGACCTTTACTGATGATTCCTCCACCTCCACCTCATACTCTCTTGAGTGAAGATCTCGACTGCACAAACACCAGGAAAGACTCTTCCAGCTGCACAAGCTGACACTAATTATTACCTCTGACTCCTTACACAGACTCCACTCAGAGGTCTTCTCTCTTCACCTTATTATTACACTTTCCACACCATTAGTGTTTGATTAGCAAAAACGGTCTGCAGTCATCCACAATGTAATTCTATGTGTAATTTTTCCATTTGTCCTTGTCAGCCTGGAGCGCCACATTGTGTTATTTTTTTCTTCCACCAAAGCGAGAGAAAAGGCGTACCCGAGCGCGGGCGAAGGATCTGAATCCCTTTGGCCTCACTTTCTCCGAGCGCTCCTCTGTTTCACTGATATTTGGCCGGTGCTTTATAATATTTTATATTTCTGAAATGGATGAAAAGTGTCTTAAGATTGGAAATAAACGTTATGTAGAAAGCTGTGTGCATGTGGACACAATAATTATGTTTTTAATTGTATGACAATCGGTCTGTATGTAATTTGATGACTTAAATGTAATGTAAGTTTGGACAATAAGAAATCCTGCAATGTTTTTTTTTATCATTATTATTATTATTAAGTCATCTTTTTTGTACAGTACTTTTGACACTGTGAAATATTCTTAATTCTTTTTTTTCTTTGTCTTGTTTCAAAACACCTGAAACCTTCTTCCAAAGCCAACAGAGATTTTGCTGGTTTATTGCCAATTACCTTCTCTTCAGTATTCCTCAAGTTTTATGGGTTTTACTATTTTAAAATAAAGATGAATAGATTGTGTTCATATGGAACAAAATGAAACTTATACAAAAATTTCTTTTTTCCTCTTTTTATTGAGTTTATCCCTTAGAGGGGATGAACACAGCACATGGAAGATCATACAAAAAAAATCAGGGTGAATTTTTATTTTTGAGGTAAACAAAGATGTGCAGAATGTAAATATTAAACACATTGTCTGCAGATTAGTGTAAAATCAGAGTTCATATCTGTGTAATATAAATGCTCTAAGCCTAGAGTGTCAAACTCAGTGAAAATCTCCTTTCTGTCAGTATAAACACATTTAACTACACATTTAAAGTGCAAATCATTTTTTCTACCATAGTAAATGAAAAGAAATGTTAAAAATCTGAGATCTTTATCAGTGTGTAAAAATGCTATAAAAATTTCCAAAGCCCACCCAGTGGGTCAAATTGGCAGCCTTTGCTGGGCTGAATCTAGCACCCGGAGCTTATGTTTGACAGCACTGCTAAGAGCAGGTGTATCAAATGACACAATGTGTTTTGTTTAATGGCATTGACACCACACATTGATCAGCAGCTGGGTCATTTCCTCCCAGACTTCTATGCAATCACTTTTTATGAAGCACAGGCTGGCCATACATTACTCATAATGCTTCCCAGATGATTATAAATCATAAAAAGAAAACCAAATTTGTAAACAACATCACTAATGTGCAACTTTCAGTGGCACAGTGTGCCCTTTTCCTTCTCTACACTATCCTTACTTTGATTGTAAGCCTGCCTATCTGCTATTAAAATTAATTTCTCTTGTGATTTATTTCAATTCGACACACGACAGGAAACAGCACCCATGTCCAGGTGTTGTTTTCCTGAGAGCTCCTTCACCCGTTCTGCTAACACCACATAGAGGTCCATTTGTCAGTTGCATCAGCATGATGAGATCAGTCCCGCTCTTCTCTACGCCTATATTTGAGCCCATGATCTCCCTCTGAGTCGTAGTTCTCGTAGCACGGCAGCGAGCGCCAGTCTGGCTCGTACGTTGTGGCGGTGTACACAAACACGTCCGTGATGCTCCCCGGTGACACCTTCTCCTCTCCTTCCATCTTCCCCACCCACTCCTTCACCTCCAGCTGGACCACCGTCCGCTGGTACAACGTTGGGACGCTTTCAAAGTCATCCAGGAATTTCAGCATCTGGTCATCCACTTTGTAGATCTCCCCGTGCACTCGGTGACCCTGGCCAGGGATGTTGAGCAGGAAAGGGATGTTGTCCTTGGTGGTGATCACTAGCGGGTATTTCTGGATGGTGAACGCCGAACCCAGGTACTCGGCCTTTCCATTGTTGCTGTCGAACATGCGGTAGTTGTTGGGCTGCCCCTTCTTCAGAGTGCCGTAAACGAAGACCCGAGTCATGAGGACAGAGGACCAAAGACGCACCTGCGGTGTAAAGAAAGGAGAAACATCTCTGTGAGCAAATTCCCAGCAGGTATTACTGGCAAAAATATATTTATACAATTTTATTATTACTCTGTATGTCAGTCACTTGTGCAGAAGTGCAAATTTGATCTCATTTAAAATGATCAGACCTTCAAAATAAAATAAAATCAAACTCAAATCTAGGAACACTGTTTGGAAATTTGAACTCCTTACACGCATTAATTAGGAAAGCTGTCACGGCCAGCGGAGGCAGACCTTGTGGAGAGTGTGTGGTGGACCCAGGCGCGAACACAGGCGAGGAGACGGGAGTGAACTTAAACTGATACACATACGACACGACAACGAACAAAGGAAGACTGAGGACTTAAATACACACATGAGGCAGAGACAGATGAGAACACAGCTGACTAGCTGATTATGAAACATAATGACAATACAGGGGAGAGTAACACTAACTACAATGAACAAAGAACGCCAGACTCTTCCAAAATAAAACAGGAAACACGGAGACATAGACTTAACATAACCACATAGACATGAAACATGACAGGTAGACAACTAAGAAATAAAGGACTAAACAGAAACCTAGAAATTAACTAGATCAAAAATGAATACAAAAATACATAAAACTCAAACACTGGGTCACACGACCCAGTACCGTGACAGAAAACAATCAGCAGATTAGCATTACATGCACAGATTAAACATGACTATAATAAAACACTACCTACAACAGCAACTGTCAGACTGGATCTGCACACATTCCTGTCATGCTGTGACTTGTGAACTTGGACCTGTCGTGACTGGATCTCTTTGGATTGGTTATTAATATAAAGTACAGTACGTGCTCAATGATTAACAGGCTGAGAGATAATCGGACAGATACTTTAGTGTTAGAGCTGGGAGAGGTCATTCAATGACAGTATATGAGTGAAAAACACTGTTTACACCATGTTATGCTTATGGGTAAGTTAACAGTCAGTTACAATTACCAGGCAAGCACATCATCACTGTGTAATGCAAAAGCATAAGCTAGGCTACCTCAGAGCTCCTCAAACCTGCTCGAGCTGTAAGAACAATACCGATACCGGAAGTGCAGCTTTAATACACACGCTGTGAAGTGACACACGTTTTTTCCGTCATAAATCTACCATAAAGAAGCGCAGACCCACCTTGAATAAGCAGTAGCTTTACTGGAAAGAGCCGTCACTACTGTCTCTGGATGGCGCATGCGTGGAAGCAATCCAAATAAAGGCGGAAACAACAGAGGGCGCTAAAGTGACAAACAAAACAAGAGGGAAAGGACCTAGAAAAAGGGTTTTTATACTATACTGAAGTCAAAATTAAGCAAAAAACAAACAAAGAAATAAACAATTAAACATTAAATACATCATTAAATATCAATATTTTTCACTAACTATGTTGGAAATAAGATTATTATTGAAAAATTAATTGTATGTATTAATTAATTGACTTTGTCATTAATTGCCCTCCTGTAGACTGGCGATCTGTAACCTTAACCTGCCTCTTGCCCTAGCCGGGCAGCTGATATAGGTTTCAGCCCGTGCACGTCTGCTGGCATTACAACACCACCGTGTCCATGGTGGACTTCAGCATAGCTGTGGAGATACCACTACTGTGTTTGTGCGCGTCTTTCTTCTCTTGCCACATTCCCCATTTTTCCTTACTACCTCTGACATTGGAGTCCAACTACTTGTATCCCACTTGTTTACCACTGTGTTTTCTTCTTCTTTGCTCAAAGAACGATTGCCCCAAATCAGAAATGACAAAGCAGAATAAAAGTTTATCCCCTGGAGGGGACAGACTCAGCACAGATCATACAAAAGAAATCAGGAATTAATTTTTATTTCAGAGGTAATCAAAGACAAGTGGACTGTAACAGTTAAACACATCAGAGTTCATATCTGTGTGGTATAAATGCTCTAAGACAGGGGTGTCAAACTCATTTTACATCATGAGCAACATACAATCAGCTTTGATCTTAAGTGGGACCAGGAAAACTCGCCTTTCTGTCAGTGTAAACTTGTTTAACTGCACATTTACAGTGCAAGTCCATTTTATATTGTAGTAAATGAAAAGAATTAAAAGGAATCTGAGATCTTTCTCAGTGTGAAAAGCTTTAAAAGTTTCCAAAGCCCACCTGCCAGGCAGAATCTGGCCCCTGGGTCTCTTCTAAGCCTTTCTTAACCTAGTTGCCATTAAATAAGACTTTCTTTGAGACCACACACTCATCGGAAAACTCTTTGGTGAGGTCATAAATCAAGTAAGCAGCTGGGTCATTTCCTCACAGACTTCTATGCAATCACATTTTTATGAAGCACAGGCTGGCCATTCAAAAGAATGCAGGTTGAAGGCACTTACACATTAGCTTCACCTGGAAGTTAATGGTAGTAAACTTTAAAAGGTCAGTGTTATGAAGCTGATCTGACAGTACATCTTCATTTTTCTGAGAAAGGTTTGCAGAGCATTCTTCTAGGTGCACAGCATCAGGCTGGAGTGATTTTCTCAGGCCCGAAGAGGGTGCATCTGGTGGCTGGGCCTTAGTCCATGGGGCACAGCTGGGCACAGCCCGAAAAGGGGACATGGGCCCATCCTCGAACTTGCTCGAGCTGTAAGAAAAATACAGATACTGGAAGTGTAGTTTTAAAGCATATGCTGTAAAGTGACACACGTTTTTTCCGCTTGGCGCTCAGTGATAAAACTACCACAAAGAAGCGCAGACCCACCTTGAATAAGCAGTAAGTAGCTCTTCTACTGTAAAAATGAACCACCGTAACAGTTTGAGGACGTGCCAAGGACGACGCATGCGTGGAAGTGCTTCAAATAAAGGCGGAAACAACAGAGGACGCTAAAGTGCGCTAAAGAAAAAAATTGCATTGTGGGAAAGGACCCAGAAAAAAGGGTTTTATACTATACTGAAATCTAAAATTAAGCAAACAAACAAATAAACCATTAAATATTGAATACATCATTAAACATTTAATGAAATGTGTCATTAATTACCTTAGAAATAAGTCATTTAGTATTGGCAACTTCGACATTAATTAGCTCTGCTGTAGCCTGTCAACCTGCAGCCTGCGTCTTCCCTCAGCTGGGCAGCTGATATAGGTTTCAGTCCATGCACACCTGATGGCATGGCAACACCAGCATGTCCATGGTGGACTTTAGCATAGCTGTGGAGGTACCATTGCCGTGTTTGTGTTCGTCTTTCTTCTCCTGCCACATTCCCTGTTTTTCCTTCCCACCTCTGACTTTGGAGTCCAACTGCTTGTTTGTATCCCACTTGTTTACCGCTGTTCTGTCTTCTTCTTCTTGCTCAAAGAACCATTGCCCCGGTGTCCTTTGTGTCTTTTCTTTCTGCTCATATCTGTGTTTTTGTCTTTCTCCATCGGCGTTCATGTGTATCTCTATTTCTGCATCTGTGTGCACTAACATTGGTAGAGGCCATCAGTAGTGCGGCCAGTGAGTTGATGAGGCCCCTCAGCAGACTTCAGGGGCCCGCATCTCTTGCTTTGCTGGTTTGCTGGTACAGAAAACACAGCCTGTCTTTTAGCAACACCAGCTGGATTAGAGAGGTACTGCAACAGCTGCAAACGTGTTTAGCTATACAAATCAGAAATAAATTAATAAATGACTCTTATAATAAATAAGATAAATACATATATCTAAATCAATGTAAGTAGTTTGCAGGATGTTTAGTCTGCTTATGACAAATGAGTAAAACAATTTTTTCCTAAAATTCGCAAATATTTATGCATTTTTTTGCACTACTGATGCTCACGCTAAATTTCAACATGAGTATATTACATTGACAGGACCTGATGGCTTTCTCTTTCCCATAATCTCCTCCGTTTTAACATCCAGTTAGACTAACACTGTGTTGCATCATTGATTGTTTTATCCATTTGCTTTTTGCTCTCTCCTTTCTTCTGTCGCCCTCGCAGAACCAGCTCTCAGGTAACCTGCTAAGGAAGTTTAAGAACAGCAATGGCTGGCAGAAACTCTGGGTGGTTTTCACCAACTTCAGTCTGTTTTTCTACAAGTCACACCAGGTAAGACGAGAAGGAAAACACTGGCAGTTACAGTGCAAATACGCAGGAATGGTTTGACTTGATAATTCAAAGTGGGAAGCTGATAGTGTCTTTAAAATTTATTGAATTCAGTGTTGGGAAGGTTACTTTTAAAATGTATTCCACTACAGATTACAGAATACAGGCCCAAAGTGTATTTTGTAACGTATTCCGTTACGTTACTCAATGAGAGTAACGTATTCTGAATACTTAATATATTATCATACTTTATACAACTACATGAATGTACTATTGCTGTGTGATTTATTACTTTTACTGAAGGTTACTCGCCATACTAAAACAAACTAGATGTTTAAATCTTAATATAAAATGAGTAACAGTAGGGTGGACAATAGGTAAGGCTGCACTTTTTGCAGCGATCTCATATAGAAAACTATTCCGCACGTATATATAATTCTTTAAAATATTTCTTCACGTCATTATGCGGGCCGCATGTAGAGGTGACATGGGCGGCAAGATTGAGACCCAGGCATTAGAAGCCTCATAATGTGTGTTTTGGTGGAAACCAAAAATAGAGAGGTGACAGAAACAGGAAAATACCACCGTGTAATCCATTCATTTCAACAAAGTAACTGTATTCTGAATACTACCTTTTTAAACAGTAACTGTAATGGAATACAGTTACTCATATTTTGTATTTTACATACGTAATGGTGGTACATGTATTCCGTTACTCCCCAACACTGATTGAATTAGATTGAATTTGTGCAGTCGCAGCCACAGAATGTAGTTTCGGTTACTCTGATCAGTTTAATAGTAGAGGTTGTATTAACAGATGTTTCCCTCTTCTGACTCATGTGCAGGATGACTACCCTCTGGCGAGCCTCCCTCTGCTGGGCTACTCTGTCACCGTCCCATCGGAGTCAGAAAACATCCACAAGGACTACGTCTTCAAACTCCACTTCAAGTCTCACGTCTACTACTTCAGATCAGAGAGCGAGTACACCTTTGAGAGGTGGGTGTACAGTAATAGAGGCAAATACAGAAATGCAATTAGTTACAACGTGCTTTAACTTAAACCATCCTTTTATTTTTTTAATCCGACTCTCTGAAGCTACATCCATCTTTTACAACGTTTGATAAATTCCTTAAATCTTTTTAATGTCCAGAACAACTCCACAGCTTGATGCTGACTTTTTAAATTGTCACCATTTTTACAGTAAAATAGAAAATAAAGCAAAATATGCCTTAGGATGTGGCTAAGCTGTGAGTGGCAACTCATATGGGTATGCAGTGGTCTCAGGTGTCATCTAAAGCCTGGAAAATTAAAATGAAAAAAATTTTTTTTAGGAATATTTGGAAATGCATTTCCTATATGTGTTCATACACTGAATATCATGTTCTAAATATAAAGCTCATCTTCTCTTCTTTCTGAAACATTTAGATTTTCTCTCTAGCACAGATGGTAAGAGAGTGACACTCATTTAAAGAGCACTTGTAAATAAAGGCTTAAAATTTAATCTGACACTTGAACAGCTGAAAGGCATTTCTACATGCTATGTGTGGGTCCAATAAACAGGTTTAGAAAAAACAATTACAAACTACAGGAAAGAGACTGCTTATAGTCTGGGCCCTCTTCTGAAATTCAGATAAATTGTTTCATTTTAAATGTAAAAGTCAATTTCTGTCTAGTTCAATTTACCAAGTTGTATTGCATTATATATTTAAATTATTTTAATAGAACGTTTTGTGAGCAAACCCAAGTAAGGAAAGCATTAAGTATTTTAAAAAGTGAATATTAACAGTAACACTATTCAAACAGTCTCCTTAGCCCTGTAACCGACTAGCAACCTTCCCAGGGTGCACCCCACCTCTCGCCCTATGATAGCTGGGATATGCTTCAGCCCCTCCCATGGCCATAAATTAGATAAGGTGGAGTAAACGGATGGACGGAGTATTCCAACAGAACTTCTGCGATGTTTGATATATTTCAATCAATGTTTGAAGCTACTGATATAAATCCTTTTTTCCCACCAGGTGGATGGAGGTGATCCGGAGCGCAACCTGCTCTACTAGCCGATCACTGCCGAGCACCAGGAAAGACCTTTACTGATGATTCCTCCACTTGGTGTAGTGATGGTAAATTTGATTCTTTTTACTGAATCGAGTTTTAATGAGTCACTCACCAAAGTGAATCGAGTTTTTTGAGTCATTTGATTCACTGAGTCAGTTGACCAGAGAGTGCAAAAAATTTACATTTTCACTCAAACTTAATTTGTTTCTCTTTTCATGTAAATCCCACTGCTAAGATGAATGATTAAAAAACAAACAAACAAACAAACAAACAACTATTTTATAGAGCAAAGAAGAGCAAAAACATTTCTAAAATTAAGCAATTTCCTATCAAAATTGCTTAATAAACATTTATTTTGTTTATTTGTATTTTATTAGTATTTTCCTTAAGTGTGTCAAATATATATTTTCTCATCTAAATGTCCACTGAGCTGTGAGCCAGGGGGCGGTAATGCGCCTTAACATTGGTTGCCAACCAATAAGAAGAAGAAGCTTCTTGGTTGACTGAGTGGTGTTCAGTTAACAACCTCCAACTGAACACCACGAAAACTAAAGAACTTATCTTGGACTTCAGGAAGTGCAGAGCAGACCCGGCCCCACTTTACATTCACGGGAACTGTGTGGAGAGGGTACACTCCATGAGGTTTCTGGGCGTGCAGATCTCTGATGACCTCTCCTGGACTGCAAATACCACGGCGGTGGTTAAAAAGGCCCAGCAGCGTCTCCACTTTCTGAGAGTGCTCAGGAGGAACAACCTGGAGGAGAGGCTGCTGGTGACATTTTACAGAGCCACCATAGAGAGCCTCCTAACGTACGGCATAACATCATGGTATGCAGGGTGCTCAGCTGCGGACAGGAAAGTACTGCAGAGGGTCATCAACACAGCCCAGAAGATCACTGGCTGCTCTCTGCCCAGCCTGGAGGTCACTGCAAACTCTCGGTACCTCAGCAGAGCTGGCAATATCATCAAGGACCACTCTCACCCCAGCAACCAACTGTTTGAACTATTACCGTCAGGCCGACGGTACAGGTCACATAAAACCAGGACAAACAGATTCAGGGATAGCTTCTTTCCCGGAGCTATCACCGTAGTAAATAAGCACAAAAACAATTGAACCTATTCCATACCGTCACTGTCATTATATTATGCTGCTATTCATACTGTCATTATGTTAATGCTGCTATCCTGTATATATTGTACATACTATTGTTTGAGTACTTACGATTGTTTTTTTGTACTTTTTATATTTTACATTTATATTTATTATTGACACTTGCACCAAGGGAGTGGCACTCCAATTTCGTTGCACTCTGTACAATGACAATAAAGGCTATTCTATTCTAAGCTGTGAGCCAGGAGGGAGGGGGTGAGTGAGTGAGTGAGTGAGTGATTCGTTCGCTCGCTCTATGATTCAGCACAGGAGGGAGGGGGTGAGTGAGTCCTGAGTGGTTCGTTCGCTCTATGATTCAGCACAGGAGGGAGGGGGTTAGTGAGTCCTGAGTGATTCGTTCGCTCTATGATTCAGCACAGGAGGGAGGGGGTTAGTGAGTCCTGAGTGGTTCGCTCGCTCTATGATTCAGCACAGGAGGGAGGGGGTGAGTGAGTCCTGAGTGGTTCGTTCGCTCTATGATTCAGCACAGGAGGGAGGGGGTTAGTGAGTCCTGAGTGATTCGCTTATGCTTACGATTGAGCACAGGAAGGGAGGGGGTGAGTAGCTCAAATGTGTTGTTAGCATGTTAGCAGAGCAATGCTACTCTGAACCTCGGAGCTATTTTCTTGATGTGATCTACTCAGGATTTTTTCTTCCAGTTCAGGGCAGAAATGCTTTTGTTACAAAACTGGCTGTTGTCCCCCCCCCCCACAATTTTAATTATAAGCTAGATATATTTCTACTAATGAAATTAGTTTGCTAACAGCAACAGGGATGAGTCAGTGAGTCAGTTGGGCTTGTGAATCATGATTCACGAGTCAGTAAAGTGATTCTCGAGTATTGAACGATTCGTTCACGAATCGAACATCACTCACAAATGATCTTCTTATGGCCTCTGACAGTGGACTCATCTCTGTGCTTGTCCTGCTAGACCTTAGTGCAGCGTTCAATACTGTCGACCATAATATCCTATCAGAGTGATTAGAACATGCTGTAGGTATTACAGGTACTGCACTGCAGTGGTTTGTATCATATCTATCTAATAGACTCCAATTTGTACATGTAAATGGAGAGTCCTCTTCACACACAAGGTCAATTATGGAGTTCCACAGGGTTCAGTGCTAGGACCAATTCTATTTACATTATACATGCTTCCCCTAGGCAGCATCATTAGAAGGCACAGCATAAATTTTCACTGCTATGCAGATGACCCGCAACTCTATCTATCCATGAAGCCAGGTAACACATACCAATTAGTTAAACTGCAGGAATGTCTTAAAGAAATAAAGACCTGGATGGCTGCTAACTTTCTGCTTCTTAATTCAGATAAAACTGAGGTTATTGTACTCGGCCGTGAAAATCTTAGAAATATGGTATCTAACCAGATTCTTACTCTGGATGGCATTACCTTGGCCTCCAGTAACACTGTGAGGAACCTTGGAGTCATTTTTGACCAGGACATGTCCTTCAACGCGCATATTAAACAAATATGTAAGACTGCTTTCTTCCATTTGCACAACATCTCTAAAGTTAGAAATATCCTGTCTCTTAGTGACGCTGAAAAACTAGTTCATGCATTTATTACTTCCAGGCTGGACTACTGTAATTCATTATTATCAGGATGTCCAAAAAACTCACTGAAAAGCCTTCAGCTAATCCAAAATGCTGCAGCAAGAGTACTGACAGGGACTAGAAAGAGAGAGCATATTTCTCCTGTTTTGGCTTCCCTTCATTGGCTCCCTGTTAAATCCAGAATTGAATTCAAAATCCTGCTCCTCACATACAAGGTCTTAAATAATCAGGCCCCATCTTATCTTAATGACCTTGTAGTATCATATCACCCTATTAGAGCACTTCGCTCTCGCTCTGCAGGCCTACTAGTTGTATTTAAAAGTAGAATGGGAGGGAGAGCCTTCAGTTTTCAGGCCCCTCTTCTGTGGAACCAGCTTCCAGTTTGGATTCAGGAGACAGACACTATCTCTACTTTTAAGATTAGGCTTAAAACTTTCCTTTTTGCTAAAGCATATAGTTAGGGCTGGACCAGGTGACCCTGAATCCTCCCTTAGTTATGCTGCAATGGGCTGCCGGGGATTCCCATGATGCATTGAGTTTTTCCTTTCCAGTCACCTTTCTCACTCAGTATGTGTTAATAGACCTCTCTGCATTGAATCATATCGGTTATTAATCTCTCTCTCTCTCTTCCACAGCATGTCTTTCATCCTGTTTTCCTTCTTTCACCCCAACCGGTCGTAGCAGATGGCCCCGCCCCTCCCTGAGCCTGGTTCTACTGGAGGTTTCTTCCTGTTAAAAGGGAGTTTTTCCTTCCCACTGTCGCCAAAGTGCTTGCTCATAGGGGGTCATATTTGTTGGGTTTTTCTCTGTACCTATGAAGCGCCTTGAGGTGACTTTTGTTGTGATTTGGCGCTATATAAATAAAATGGAATTGGATTGAATTGATTCCTCCACCTCATACTCTCTTGAGTGAAGATCTCGACTGCACAAACACCAGGAAAGACTCTTCCAGCTGCACAAGCGGACACTAATTATTACCTCTGACTCCTTACACAGACTCCACTCAGAGGTCTTCTCTCTTCACCTTATTATTACACTTTCCACACCATTAGTGTTTGATTAGCAAAAACGGTCTGCAGTCATCCACAATGTAATTCTATGTGTAATTTTTCCATTTGTCCTTGTCAGCCTGGAGCGCCACATTGTGTTATTTTTTTCTTCCACCAAAGCGAGAGAAAAGGCGTACCCGAGCGCGGGCGAAGGATCTGAATCCCTTTGGCCTCACTTTCTCCGAGCACTCCTCTGTTTCACTGATATTTGGCCAGTGCTTTATAATATTTTATATTTCTGAAATGGATGAAAAGTGTCTTAAGATTGGAAATAAACTTTATGTAGAAAGCTGTGTGCATGTGGACTAGAGATGGCACGATACCACCTTTTCATGTCCTATACTGATATCATAAATTTGGATATCTGCTGAAAAACTATATGAATCCGATATAGTGTGTTTTTTAATCAATAAAACTTTTTTAAATATCTTGCTGCTTTTTGTATAAGTTCATACTCAAGTTAAAAAAAAAACACTAAAGCTATTCTGTTATACCTGTATGCAAAAAATGCACTGCACCCAAAATATTTCATAGTTCAGCAAAACTGATCAATCTAATAAACTTAACTTGCTCCATCCTCCCTATTCTGGTATTTTAAAGAGTAAGCAACCTAACTAATAGGATTCTAAAACTCCCAGCAAAAAAAAAAAAAAAAAAATAGGGAACCACCCACCCGCCACCTCATGATGCTTAATTGACGTAATCAACTTTAATTTGATGCAGTGTGAAAAAAAATGCACAGAAATAAATTATTTTTCAAGAATAATTAAATAGATTCAACATCTTTCTTCAACAGAACTGCAGACTGCACAGATGGTATCTTCCCAAAGAAAAAAGTACTATAGCTTACTAGGGTATATTAGACTTAATAGTTACTATATACAGTAATGGACTTCTACACATTTTACATCAGATTAAAACTTTGGGTGTAAGATTCGGATATTTTTTTATTAAAAGCTAGACATTTTAAATGAGAATAAGAAAGAAAAGTATGTCTTTGTGCCCCCTTTTCACTGTTAATGCCCTATCGGCCCCCCTGGCTAAACTTTGCTAGATCCGCCCCTGTACAGTTACCAGCCGTCAGCTACGTAGAAAAGAATCCTGGTGTAGAAAGTAATAATAAATACATTCTAACAAGTGGGCGATAGACAAGTAAGAGAGATGGACTTGCGACAGAAAAGCCGATCAGCTGATCATTGATCAGTTTCATGATTGAAGTAGCAACAGGAGAGGGAGGGAGAGAGAAGAGGCAGTCGCTCCATATATCGGTTGTAAAGGTTAATGCAGGAATGCTTTACAAACAGTGGCGGTCCTAGCCTGTTTGGCGCCCTGGGCGAACACTCCCTCTGTTACTGTTACTATTTTTACCATTTCTTCTTGGAGCAACTGTAACCCACATAGGGATTAATAAAGTATTCTGATTCTGATTGTTTCAGGATGACCTGCCATTATCCAATGACACATCTGCTTACCTGTATCTTTTTCTCGTTTCGCCTCCTCTTCTTTTCTCTTTTTTCTAAACTGAGGACCTGATGGCTTTGAACTTTTCTTATCCATCTTCCACTGGTTTTAATTTTGCACTCCAGTATAAACACCCATCCCACAACCCAAGGATCATCACAACATAACCTAACACACCTCCACCTTAGTTCACAGATTCGCTTTGTCTAGGGTGCATTTCTGAGATTTCGCACAACCCAGGATTCAAATCATGAATACATAATGGGCTTGGATTTACAACATTATAAATGAAATGTGCTCTATTTGGAAGCAGCCCCCCCCCCTCCCCTTTCGACAGGTTGTGTGTGAGACTTTAAATCATCAAACTGTAAATTTTAAATTGTTATTGATCCCTTTACCCCTGGTCCTAAAGTGTATGTTTATTTTCTTACTCTTCTTATATATATTGTTTGTTTACTTGCACTGCTGTAACTGGAGCCTTGTCGTCTCGTCTCTCTATATACTGGACTGTATGTAGCGGAGATGACAATAAAGTTTACTTTGACTTCGGCAGCAAGCAGGCGCACTGAGGGCTCTCGCGCTCACTTTTCTTGTATAGAATTTCGAAAAAACATCGGTGCAAATTATAAGTCTGTATTATAATGTCTGGTGTTTTCGTGTTTGTTGGTTTGTTTTTATTTTGTTTTATTGCGAGTTGGTTATTAGATGCTGCTCCCCGGAGCCCCGCCCTCTCCTCTCTGCGCTGCAAGCAGCTCGCAAACGAAGGACGCCCTTACTCCCAGCAAATGGGCGATAGAAAACCGATCGGTGCTTATGCCATTCCCAATATGCGCTGGCTGACGTCGGGGCAGCATGAGTACGAGCATTTTTTTTTTTTTTGCCGATGCCCGTGATGCCGCCCCGGGCAACCGCCCGTATCTAAAACCGCTACTGTTTACAAACACTCAGAGATGAACTTACACACTTGCTTTACTGGGATAACTTCCTCGGAGATGAAATGCTGGATTGGTAGCGAGGCTACAAATACACACAGCCACTCTATCACGTGAGGCATACTGCTGTCACGTGCTACGGTTATGATCCGAGTTACGCCATGTCGCAAGTTTTGTGAGGTGCTTTTTTGATATTTAATGGATCGGATTACATTTTTTTTTATTTCTCTCCGATTTCCGATCCAGTAATTTACGTCAGTATTGGACCGATACCAATACATAATATTGGATCGGTCCATCTCTAATGTGGACACAATAATTGTGTTTTTAATTGTATGACAATCTATCTGTATGTAATTTGATGACTTAAATGTAATGTAAGTTTGGACACAATAAGAAATCCTGCAATGTTTTTTTTTTTTTAAATTATGTCATTCTTAATTCTTTTTTTTCTTGTTTCGAAAAACACCTGAAACCTTCTTCCAAAGCCAACAGAGATTTTGCTGGTTTATTGCCAATTACCTTCAGTATTCCTCAGGTTTTATGGATTTTACTATTTTAAAATAAAGATGAATAGATTGTGTTCATATGGAACAAAATGAAACTTATACAAAATTTTCTTTTTTTCCTCTTTTTATTGAGTTTATCCCTTAGAGGGGATGAACACAGCACATGGAAGATCATACAAAAAAAATCAGGGTGAATTTTTATTTTTGAGGTAAACAAAGATGTGCAGAATGTAAATATTAAACACATTGTCTGCAGATTAGTATAAAATCAGAGTTCATATCTGTGTAATATAAATGCTCTAAGCCTAGAGTGTCAAACTCAGTGAAAATCTCCTTTCTGTCAGTATAAACACATTTAACTACACATTTAAAGTGCAAATCATTTTTTCTACTGTAGTAAATGAAAAGAATTTTTAAAAAGGAATAGGAAAGGAATCTGAGCTCTTTCTCATTGTGGAAAGCTTTAAAACTTTCCAAAGCCCACATGCCGGGTTGAATCTGGCCCCTGGGCCTCATGTTTGACAACCCTCTTCTAAGCCTTTCTTAACCTAGATGCCATTAAATAAGACTTTCTTTGAGACCACACACTCATCAAAAAACTCTTTGGTGAGGTCATAAATCAAGTAAGCAGCTGAGTCATTTCCTCACAGACTTCTATGCAATCACATTTTTAAGAAGCACAGGCTGGCCATACAAAAGAATGCAGGTTGAAGGCACTTACATATTAGCTTCACCTGGAAGTTAACGGTAGTAAACTGTAAAAAGTCAGTGTTAATAAGCTTATCTGACAGTACATCTTCATTTTTCTGAGAAAGGTTTGGAGTATATTCTTCTAGGTGCACAGCATCAGGCTGGAGTGATTTTCTCAGGGACATGGAGGCTTGTCAGTTTCTAAAACTATGCTTTTATCCTGTAAGAGGAAGCTAGCTGCTGACAAATGGGTGCACGTGGTTCAGAGAACGTTGCCCATACAGTTTATATTTAGTATACATGTGCAATTACTGAACTGCAGATCAGCTTTTCTATTAATATTTTCACATTAGTGAGAAACTAGATGGCCAGTATCTGTGTTTACAGTGCAGCCATTCACAACATGTGAAAGGATGTGCATATACGGCTACTGTATGTTCTGTATCTTTGCATTATTAAAAGTGCATGTGTTTAGCATTTAAACCGGTAGTGTCATAGCAGACATCCAACCAAAATATTTAGCGTTAGAGATACAATTCATGTTACAGCAATACGCCAAAATAAAAGCCTTCCAGTTTGATCATAATGCTTCCCAGATGATTATAAATCATAAAAAGAAAACCAAATTTGTAAACAACATTACTAATATGCAACTTTCAGTGGCACAGTGTGCCCTTTTCCTTCTCTACACTATCCTTACTTTGATTGTAAGCCTGCCTATCTGCTATTAAAATTAATTTCTCTTGAGATTTCTTTCAATTTGACACACGACAGGAAACAGCACCCATGTCCAGGTGTTGTTTTCCTGAGAGCTCCTTCACCCATTCTGCTAACACCACATAGAGGTCCATTTGTCAGTTGTGTCAGCACGGTGAGATCAGTCCCTTTATAGCTTTTCTTCCGTATTATATTTGAGCCCATGATCTCCCTCTGAGTCGTAGTTCTCGTAGCACGGCAGCGAGTGCCAGTCTGGCTCGTACGTTGTGGCGGTGTACACAAACACGTCCATGATGCTCCCCGGTGACACCTTCTCCTCTCCTTCCATCTTCCCCACCCACTCCTTCACCTCCAGCTGGACCACCGTCTGCTGGTACAACGTTGGGACGCTTTCAAAGTCATCCAGGAATTTCAGCATCTGGTCATCCACTTTGTAGATCTCCCCGTGCACTCGGTGACCCTGGCCAGGGATGTTGAGCAGGAAAGGGATGTTGTCCTTGGTGGTGATCACTAACGGGTATTTCTGGGAGGTGAACGCCGAACCCAGGTACTCGGCCTTTCCATTGTTGCTGTCGAACATGCGGTAGTTGTTGGGCTGCCCCTTCTTCAGAGTGCCGTAAACGAAGATCCGAGTCATGAGGACAGAGGACCAAAGACGCACCTGCGGTGTAAAGAAGGAAGAAACATCTGTGTGAGCAAATTCCCAGCAGGTATTACTGGCAAAAATATTTATACAGTTTTAACTATTATTCTGTATTATATCAGTCACTTGTGCAGAGGTGTATATTTGATCTAATTTCAAATGATCAGACCTTCAAAATAAAAGAAAATCAAACTCAAATCTAGGTAACACTGTTTGGGAGTTTGTACTCCTTACACACATTAATTAGGAACACAATCAGCAGATTAACATTACATGCACAGATTACACATGACTATATCAATACACTTCCTACAACAGCAACTGTCAGACTAGATCTGCACACATTCCTGTCATGCTGTGACTGTGAGCTGGGAGAGGTCATTCAGTGAAAAACACTGTTTACATGTTATGCTTATGGGCAGGGGCGGAGCGTGGGGGTGGCTTACTGGGCTTAAGCCCGGGTCTTTTTGTCAGAAGCCCGGGGTCTTTTGGAGTGTAATTTTTTCATAGTTAGATGCCTGGCTGACAACTGTATAAAACAAAAAGTACACACAATATTCAAAGCACATAGTGCACACTGTGGGAATTTACGACTGTGTGTGAATACCCCCTGATATTGGTATGATCCGCTCAGGCACTAAGCGACTGAGCGAGGGGGCGAGGCAGCTGCTGCCTGTGAGTGCGCTGTTGGAGAAACGGAGCCAGCCATACTAAGGAGAGCTTAAGTTTGACCAGGTACCAAAGCAAATCATTCGTACCGTACAAATAATGTAAATATGACGGTGTATCACGAAAGATTGATATCAAACTGATCACTTGACCAATATTACGTTACTTGCTCTTCAAGTGAATCAACAAATGGCGAAATGAAAAGCAGAACAAATGCTATTTTTTTAGAGAGTCTTAGCTTACGTGTTTATTTCATATTTTCAGTTCTTACCCTCCCCGACTAAATCGGTTTCAGTTATGTACTGAAATATAAGAATGGACATTAGAGGGTTCTTTCAAAGAAAAAACTCAGGTAAATGTTATTTTATATATTATGCTTTGTATGTTGTTCAGTATATTTCTATGCAAAACAAGAGGGATTTCAGTACACAGCAGGATATTCACATTTGTAACCAGATATTTACATACACTTTAGGGAGAAAACATAAAACATTTTTACTGTACAACATCAATTTAGAGTAAACTTTTGTTTTAGATAAATATTGAAATATATTTTGAATTAGTTAAATGTCAGAATAAAGAGAGACAGAGCTGTCTATTTATTAGCACTTTCATCAAATTTAGGAGTACATGTACACTAAGTTTATTGTTAATTAATAAGAAAACTCCAGACGATTCCATTCTGAGCTGAAGAAGCTTCTGATAGGTTAGTAGAGTCCATGTGAGTAAACTGGTGGCACAGCTGTGGATGCATATAAGGCAAAACACAGAGCCTGTTTCTGTGACATGGGAAAATCAAGAGATATCAACCAAAACACCAGGAAAAGAATTGTGGAGCTCCATAAGTGTGGCTCAGTTTTGAATACAATTTGGATGTCATTTGCAATTAAGAAATACAGATAGTTTCTCTCTTTACTCTTAAAGTTAACACATATAAATTAAACATTTAGTCTAATTTGAGGTTTTACCTTAAATAAGTGTTTGTGTTTTTATCTGTAGAGCATGTAAATATCTGGTTTCAACTGTATATTTGATGATTGTCAGCACAAAGAGGGAGAGAGAGGAGCAGAGAGGGAGATGGAGAATGAGGACAGAACAGAGGTGGAACAAGAGCAGGTGAGACATACATGTTAGTCAAATGGTTGTTTACCAAAAGTATCACCGTATCATAGGTACTCATGTATCTTGTACCTAGTGTTTCTTTTTAGGCTTACAATTTTTCAAATTCTACATTTATTAAGTTATGCAGGCTTGTTTGCACAACAAGGCTCAATAATTATATAAACTTTTCTCAATCTAAATATTGTACTTTGGTAGAATTAAAAAAATAAGTGTACTGCAGGTCTATGATGATTTTTAGTGCTACTATCATCTAGTTCTGATTCTGGTTCGGTCTTGGTTAAGTCCTCAGTAGTCCTGATTTTGAACTGTTGTAGTCCTGTTTTAATTCTGGATCAGTTCTGAGTCTGGTTGAATTGGGGTTTAGTCCTCATGTCTTGATAAAGCCCCGACTTTGTTCTGCCTTGCTGCTTAATTAAAAAACTAGTTTAAGGTGTCCTGCATATGTGATATATATTTTTCCCTACATGAAGTCATTCTTTTTTGAACAAAACTCAAAACAGAGCCAATTAATCTTTCAGTCATTTCTACCCCCCCCAAAAAAAGAAAAAAAAATCCCACATGCCCCTTTAGGGCTAAGCCCCGGGTATTTCAAATGTCTGGCTCCGCCTCTGCTTATGGGTAAGTTAAACATCGGTTACAATTACCAAGCAACCACGTCATCACTGTGTAATGATAAAGCATAAGTTAGGCTACCTTAGAGTTCCTCACACCCCCCTCGAGCTGTCAAAAAAAATACCGATACCGGAAATGCAGTTTTAAAACACACGCTGTGAAGTGACACACGTTTTTCCTGCTTATCTCTGTCATAAAACCACCATGAAGAAACACAAGCCCACCTTGAATAAGCAGCAAGTAGCTCTTCTACTATAAAAATCTCCGTGCCACCGTGACAGTTTGAGGAAGAACTCTGGATTAGGTGCGCTCCTTCTCCTTCTCCTTCTTGTTTAATGGCGGTTGGCAAACAACTTAAAGGAGCGTTACCGCCTCTTACTGTTCCGGAGTATGTGTCAGACAGCGAGCTTACATTGCGCACGCGTGGAAACAATCCAAATAAAAGCGGAACAACAACAGAGGGCGCTAAAGTGCCAAAGGAAAAAATATTTTATTTATTTTTTAATTGTTAATTAAACAAATGTAACAAGTACAACAAATACAGCCTCTAGGCTGTATTTAAAGACAAATAATGAAAATAAAATAGACATAAGTAATTAAAGAAATCAACATTTATGAATGCCTTTTTCTTAGATCTGAGATCAGTCCCTTTATAGCTTTTCTTCCGTATTATATTTGAGCCCGTGATCTCCCTCTGAGTCGTAGTTCTCGTAGCACGGCAGCGAGTGCCAGTCTGGCTCGTACGTTGTGGCGGTGTACACAAACACGTCCATGATGCTCCCCGGTGACACCTTCTCCTCTCCTTCCATCTTCCCCACCCACTCCTTCACCTCCAGCTGGACCACCGTCCGCTGGTACCACGTTGGGACGCTTTTAAAAGTGTCCAGGAATTTCAGCATCTGGTCATCCACTTTGTAGATCTCCCCGTGCACTCGGTGACCCTGGCCAGGGATGTTGAGCAGGAAAGGGATGTTGTCCTTGGTGGTGATCACTAACGGGTATTTCTGGGAGGTGAACGCCGAACCCAGGTACTCGGCCTTTCCATTGTTGCTGTCGAACATGCGGTAGTTGTTGGGCTGCCCCTTCTTCAGAGTGCCGTAAACGAAGACCCGAGTCATGAGGACAGAGGACCAAAGACGCACCTGCGGTGTAAAGAAGGAAGAAACATCTGTGTGAGCAAATTCCCAGCAGGTATTACTGGCAAAAATATTTATACAGTTTTAACTATTATTCTGTATTATATCAGTCACTTGTGCAGAGGTGTATATTTGATCTAATTTCAAATGATCAGACCTTCAAAATAAAAGAAAATCAAACTCAAATCTAGGTAACACTGTTTGGGAGTTTGTACTCCTTACACACATTAATTAGGAACACAATCAGCAGATTAACATTACATGCACAGATTACACATGACTATATCAATACACTTCCTACAACAGCAACTGTCAGACTAGATCTGCACACATTCCTGTCATGCTGTGACTGTGAGCTGGGAGAGGTCATTCAGTGAAAAACGCTGTTTACATGTTATGCTTATGGGTAAGTTAAACATCAGTTACAATTACCAAGCAACCACGTCATCACTGTGTAATGATAAAGCATAAGTTAGGCTACCTTAGAGTTCCTCACACCCCCCTCGAGCTGTCAAAAAAAATACCGATACCGGAAATGCAGTTTTAAAACACACGCTGTGAAGTGACACACGTTTTTCCTGCTTATCTCTGTCATAAAACCACCATGAAGAAGCACAAGTTCACCTTGAATAAGCAGCAAGTAGCTCTTCTACTATAAAAATCTCCGTGCCACCGTGACAGTTTGAGGTAGAACTCTGGATTAGGCGCGCTCCTTCTTCTTCTTCTTCTGCTTCTTCTTCTTCTTCCTCTTTTTTCTGTTTAACGGCGGTTGGCAACCGCCTCTTACTTTTTTTTTTATTTTTTTTTTTATTTTTTTTATTGAAACAAATTTCCATATACAAAACAAGTCAAGGAAACAGACCAGAATTGTAACAATTTACATTATAAAGATGGTGAAGCAAGTCATCATAACTTTACAGGGAGAAAATAAAAGTTTCTAGAGTAAAGAAATAAGGAACATAGACCTTTTGACACAGGCAAGAAAATTAGAAGAGCAAGTATTTTTTGATTTTACAGTATAGTACAGCAGTTTTTTTGTTCACATTTGAAATAAGCTTAAGTGACTTAAAGTATTGACAAAAGTAATTCAAGAAGACGGTAAACATAGGAGAGGCATTCTTCCACTTACATAAATGAATGAAAAACTTACATAGCACTATTACAAAATTGACAACATCTGAGATTTCAGAATCCAGATTGTCCATAAAGTAAAGAATATCCTTAGATGTGAAGGCAGGTACATTGGAAATTCTGAGTGAAACCCAACAGTGTATTTCAAACCAGAAAGCATTAACATACTGACAAGTGAAAAATAGATGCTCTAGTGTTTCTGGATCGGAAGAACAGAAAGCACAAGAGTCGGCCTCAAAATTAAACCTTTTATGCAGGAATTCTCCAACTGGATAAATGCCTGATATGATTCTGAAGTGTGTTTCTTTCATTTTAGGCGCAAGTGGGTATTTTAAGTAAAAAGAAAATGACTTGTCTTTCAATATGCTATCAAGGTCATGTCTGACATTGACATTGTAGTTGCAGAATACTATTTGCTTAAAGGTATTAGAGATGAACTTATTATTAAATTGTTTGTCCTTTATTGAGGTATTACCTATCGTCAGTGAAGGTAAGCATGTTCTTATTAATGAATACTTTAAAGTATTTACGATAAGATTTAACAACGGTGTGGGTATCGCTTTACAAACCTTATTATAATTATTAAATGAAATCTCTATTTTATACTTATCAATAAATTCTTCATAAGATAGCAAGTTTCCATTTCTATCAAGCAGATCAACAACAAAACATACACCGTTATCATACCAGTCTGATTTAAATAAGGACTTCTTATTGATGACTATAACCCTATTATTCCACAACACAGAATTGTGAGGTGAAAAATTGTGGGTGAAAATTAGTTTCCCAAAATTCAAAGCTTGCTTATAGAAACTAGACAACTTAAGAGGAAGCTTAGATATTTCATAATCACATCTGAGCAAAAAATCTAACCCCCCGACCTTATTAAAGAGTTTGTTTGGAATATGGTACCACATAGATTGAGGACAGGAAATGCAGTCTTTTATCCATCTGAGCCTGAATGCAGCAATAATAGATTCAAAGTCTAAAGCTTTCAAGCCCCCATTTTCATAGTCTTTAACTAATTGTGATTTGCGTATATAATGTGTTTTATTCTTCCAGATAAAGCTGAATATAATAGAATTGGACAGTTTAATCATTTTAGGAGATGTAAAAATTGAATAACAGGGGTATATGAGTCTTGAAAGTCCTTCTGCTTTAGACAGTAAGATACGACCTAATATGGATAAATCACGTGTTAACCAATGATTAAATATTTTTTTAACTACATTTAATCTAGGAGTTATGTTATTATTCTCTCAATCATTAGTATTTTTACTGATTATTAAACCAAGGTATTTTACCTCCTCTTTTACTGGTATATTGTTAATAGTATTTTGATTACAGTTGTGTACAGCTAAGATTTCACATTTTTTAAGGTTTAGTGTTAAGCCGGATGCTTTTGAGAATGAAAGGATTTTATTAATTGCAGTAGAGACCATATTTACATTCCTTAGAAATAAGGCAGTGTCATCAGCAAATTGACTAATTTTAAATTCTTTATCAAGAATGTTTATGCCTTCCAGATCTGAAGAGAGTTTGATATAAATGGCAAGCATTTCTGCTGCAACAATAAACAATAACGGGCTAATAGGGCATCCCTGCCGAATGCCACGATGAATTTTAAAACTATTAGAAAACTCCTGATTGAGTGCAATACTACTTGTTATATCTCTGTACAACATTTTCATTACACTAACAAATCTGGGACCAAAACCCACAGCCTCCAGAGCTTTAAATAAAAAATTATGCTCCAAAGAATCAAAAGCTTTAAAGAAATCAAGAAATAAAATAAGGCTATCATGAGGAATTAAATGATTGTAATCCAACATATCTAATACTAAACGGGTATGATTATGGATATGACGCCCTTTTATAAAGGCTGACTGTGTCTCATCTATTATTTGAGTAATTCCTGTTTTTAATCTGTTGGCATAGACATGAGCTAATAATTTGTAGTCACAGCAAAGAAGTGTGATAGGTCTCCAGTTATCTAAAAGGATAGGGTCCTTGTTTGGTTTAGGAAGTAAAGAAATTATTCCTCGTTTCATAGTTGGAGATAGCATCTGATCATTTATACATTCATTAAATACCTCTAGTAATAGATCTTTAATGTCATTCCAGAAATATCTGTAAAATTCAATCGTGATTCCGTCGGGACCTGGTGATTTACCATTCGCCATTTGGGAAACAGCAGCATCCAATTCAGCTAAAGTGATTTCAGACTCATTGAGATTTTTAAAGTGTGAGTCAATTTGAGGAATTTTTCCATGGATAGAGCTAAAAAAAGAATTAGTCTCCGAACTGGAATAATTTGTAGTGTAGAGGGCTGAATAGAACTCTGTGATATAGTTGTTTATAGTCTGTTGGTCTTCAGTCAGGGTATTATTAATTTGTAACTTCATTATAGTTTTTTTTGTTTGTCTAGTTTTCTCCAGGTTAAAGAAATAAGAAGAATTCTTTTCCCCCTCCTCAATCCATTTAGCCCTTGAGCGAATGAAGGCACCTTTTGCTTTGTCTATATAAAGTTCATCTAGTTTGTACTGCAACTGGTTTAGTTCTATAGAGTTTTCCTCTGTCAGATGTGATAAATTGCACAATGAACTTATTTGTGCAGTAATTTCAGCCTGTTTCTGTCTCCTTTTATTAGCCATTAATTTTCCTTCTTCACTAGCAATTTTTCTGACATTAAACTTCAACCATTCCCATTTACTAGTAGAAGAAAAATCCTCCATTGCTTTTACCTCTCCTATCAATGATTTAATTTTTATACAAAAAGACGAGCTTCGTAAGAGGTTACTATTAAACTTCCAGTGAGAATTCTTTGGTTCTGATAATCTATTATCCGGGGAGATTGAAAGTGTTATGGCACAATGGTCAGTAACAGGGGAGTGAAGAATCTTACAGTTGGATGATAGGGGGAAGAGACTACCAGTTATTAAGCAATAATCCAGTCTTGAGCATTGAGAGCGCTCAGAATTATTCCAGGTGTATTGCAGTTTTTCTGGGTTTAAGTTACGCCAGATATCGATTAGGTTGAGGGTGCAGGAGAAATCCATTAATATTTGGTTAAAATGAGAAGAGTTATATTTAGTTGGAAATCTATCCAGTTTTTCATCTGGTACCATATTAAAGTCACCTGCAACAACGACTTTTTCAGTTGAATAGATGATCTTCCATTCTTCTATCATTTTTTTCAAATCAGAAATCAATTTCCTGTTTTTAGCTCTATTGTTGAACCCATAAACATTTACTAAAATGTACTTAGTATCATCCAACTCCATGTTAACCATTAACCAATGACCTTCCTCATCACCTTTATGATCAAGAACTCTTCCATTAAAACGATGTAGAAAAATAGCCACTCCTGCTGAATGAGAGGTACCATGAGATAAATAAATATCACCGCTTCCCCACTGCTTTCTCCAAAATATATGATCATCTTTACTACTGTGTGTCTCTTGAAATAAAAAACAATTCGTGTTAGGCTGTTCCTTACAAAAAAGATTTTTTGTAAGCTTTATGCTTTATGTTACTTCTTAAACCTCGAACATTTAAAGAAAAATATTGAAAGAACCATTGAATATAGCTTGAAAGTGCTGTAATAACTAGAGTAAGGCAATGGAACATTTTACCTCCTATTAACTAATAGACCCAGTCAAAGTCAGGGACCATTGAGCAAGTTACCGGCTTAAATTTAGTTGAACAGTTATACCTTCTTATCTAGGTCGTTATAAAGTTCTTTCATTCTTTGATTTGACGACCATCGATGACAGCATATCCGTCCTTCAGGAAAGCTTTGAGCCCTCTGCTCCTTGCCTCCTCCACCCTCGGCCACAGACGTTTGCGGGCTTCTCTGTCTTCCTTACAAAAGTCCTCTCTAAACCGAATCTTCATCTCCTTGCAGAGCTTCGCCTCCTTGGACATCTTCCACACTAGGTCTCGAACAGTTCTCATGGCAAACTGTATGACAATCAGCCTGGGTTTGTCACCAACTCGTCCCTTCTGACCCAGCCGGTGCACTGTATCCACTGTGTTGTACAGCTGCTCGGCGTTCGCAGGAATTATCTTGGTCAGAATTCTGATTATTTCTTCTCTCGTGTTCTCCCCCTCCTTCTCAGGAACGCCAGTTAGCAGCAAAGACCATCTCCGTTTGTATCTAGCATGCTCCAGACACATTTCACGAAGAGCCTCGTTCTCTTTTTTCAGCGTCGCCATCTGCGTTTTAATACGTTTCACATCTTCCACCACAGATTTAACAGCTTCCGTATTAACATCCACGGACTCCTTTACTTTTCTTACAGCGTCGGTGTTTTCTTGCAACTGGAATTCATAATTCTTTAAATGTTCACTTTGGGTGTCAAATTTACATACCAGTTTTTGGATAGCATTGAGGAGAACTGTGTTTGAAACTTCGTTTTGCGTCTGCGATTCGTTAGCCTTCATTTTTTTAGGATTTGGACTTTTAACTGGTGTGTGGTGACGATCAGCTTGCGGTCTGTCTTGTGATAAGTCGTGCTGCTGTTCCATCCATTCAATATCTTCTTCGTCGCACGCCTGTCGAAGAGCCGCTAGGTGGTAGCCATGATCTTTGTTAATGTTAGCCATTTCGCCGCTTCGGAGAAGGTGGCCGAGAATGACGGAGAGAAACACAGGGAGGAAGTTTTTGAGTTTTAGAGATGAAGTATAACTAGTCTGCTTCTAATTCCGGTTAACTTGATTGCGGTCAAGACATAAAGGAGGTTCTTTTCAGGAAAAGCCTCGGAGCCCACTCAAGTTGAACCGCTCACTCCGCCATCTTCCCAGTCCCCCGTCTCAACCGCCTCTTACTGTTCTGGAGTATGTGTCAGACAGCGAGCTTACATTGCGCACGCGTGGAAACAATCCAAATAAAAGCGGAACAAAAACAGAGGGCGCTAAAGTGCCAAAGGAAAAAATATTTTATTTATTTTTTAATTGTTAATTAAACAAATGTAACAAGTACAACAAATACAGCCTGTAGGCTGTATTTAAAGACAAATAATGAAAATAAAATAGACATAAGTAATTAAAGAAATCAACATTTATGAATGCCTTTTTCTTACCATTTTTTGCACAAAGATTGATTTGTTTCTAACTTCTATGTAACGATAGTTCCACAAGGGAGTATTACGTGGGCTATAATTATGTTTGTATATTAATTTCCAGTATAATAAAACTTGTAAATAAAAGATTAATTTCGCCTAGATCTGAAAATATTTTGTTTGGAAAAAATAAAACCATAGGCTATTTTGATTTGACATTTGAAAAATGACCTGAGCCAGTTTATTTTTAGGGTGCCATTTAAACTGTCAAATTCAATAGCTTGCAATCCTCCATCTTCAAATTGTTTGACTCAATTACCTTGCCTAATATAGAGGGTTTTTTTTTTTTTTTGCTTCCATATAAAATCAAAGTTTAGCTGGTTAATAGATTTGATTGCTGATTTAGGTACACCTAATGTATATGCAGAGTATATTAGCCTGGAAATATTCTACCCAGAATCAATAAGTCTGTCTGTGCCCAGTTACTTCAATGAGTTCTACAATTTTGCATTTTCTTTCAAATATTAAGGTTTTCTAACTCAGTTCTGTTTTAAGTTATATACATACCAAATATTTGACATTGGATTTTTTTACAGGGATATTGAAAGTGTTAGATATAGTACAGTCTTTTAAAGGTATAAGATCTCACATTTGTCTGAGTTCAGTTTTAGGCCTGAAGCTTTTGAGAAATTTTCAATGATTTGTAGAATTTTGGGGATTTGATTCAAGTTATTTAAGAAAATGGCGGTGTCATCGGCTAACTGGCTGATAGAGAGCTCTTTACCTAGAACAGATTACTTACCAAATATAGTATTTTTAATCAGTATGGAAAGCATTTCTGTTGCTGTGATAAACAGCAATGGTGAGATTGGACATCCTTGTTTTATTCCTTTGCAGATCCTAAATCTCTGTGAGGTGCCATGTGGAAGACACACTGAACTGTTTGTGTCTCTATACAGTAATTATTAAAGCCACTTCCAAATCTAGGGCTTGAAACATAAACTCGTGCTCTATCATATCGAAGGATTTGTAAAAGTCTAAAACTAGGAAAAACCTTTGTTATTAATTAGGTAGTTATAGTCAATCAAGTCCAGAACAAGGCAGATATTATTATGGATTGAGTGGCCTTTTATAAATTTGGACTGAGTGTAAGAAATTATTTGAGTTATGCCTGATTTTAATCTGTTAGCAAAAATATGTTTTAGAAGATTATAATCATTATTTAAGAGTCTTATTGGTCTTAAATTATCAAGAAGTGTCGGATCTTTCCCAGGTTTGGGTATGAGTGTAACTACCCCTTGTTTCATAGTGTGTGTGAGAGAACCATTTTCTAAAATTTCTGTGAGCATCTCAAACACAAGGATTCTAGTATGATCCCAAAAATATATGTAAAAGTTACTCGTCAGGCCATCACATCCTGGGGCTTTATCGTTGGATAAAGCACCTAATGCTTTATCTAACTCTTCAAGGGTAATACCTGCATCACAGTACTGCTTAAAATTTTCATCAGTTTTAGGAATCAGGTGTTTAATAGGTTGATTCTATGCCATTGGCCTCAGCCAAATTGCTGTAAAAGGTAAAGATTTCTTTGGATATTAATTGAGGGTCAGTGCATAGCCATCCTCTATCCACTTGGCTTGGGATCTCAGATATGCACCTTTGGCCTTTTTAGTATAACTATTGTCTTTTTTTCATTTTTCATTTTCTTTGTTGTAAAGCACTTTGTGATTTTTATCTGCAAAAAGCGTTATATAAATACATTTTCCTTACTTACTAGGTTTTTATCATTTGAAATAAGTTCTAGTTGTTCAAGTATTTTGTTACTAAAATTTTCATTGGTAAGCAGGGTTGAGTTAAATTTCCAGTAACCTTTATTATGAGATTTTTGGGCGACCGTGGCTCAGGGGGTTGAGAAGCGTATCTATAATCGGAAGGTCGCCGGTTCGATACCCGGGCTCTCTGTCCTGGTCGTTGTGTCCTTGGGCAAGACACTTTACCCTACTGGTGTTGGCCAGAGGGGCCGATGGCGCGATATGGCAGCCTTGCTTCAGTGGCTAAAACCGTAGCTTGCCTCCACCAGTGTGTGAATGTGAGAGTGAATGAATAGTGGCATTGTAAAGCGCTCTGGGTGCCTTGAAAAGCGCTATATAAATCCAATCCATTATTATTTTTTAAGTTGAGGTGCGACATTAAGCTGTATCAAACAGTGATCGGTTAAAGGCGCAGCTGAGACACCCGCATCTACATTGTTCTGCATTATACTGTCTGAAATTAGCCAGAAATCAAAATGAGATTTAGCTGAGCGATCGAGCTTGAACCATAAAAAGGGCTGATGAAGTTGGTTCACTAATCTCCAAGGATCTATTAGGTTAAAATCTAAACAGAAGATGTGTAAAAATGAATTTATATGATGAGACTGGATTTTAGAGAGTGATCTATCAAGCCACTCGTCACAGACAATATTGAAATCTCCTCCCACTATAAAATTGTTTGTGGAGTACTTGTGAGATAGTTCTTTTAGGTGATTGGTTATGTCAGTTAATAAGAGTTCGTTCTGAGCAACACTGTTGTAGCCATAAACATTACATAGAAACAGAAATGTATTTTCCACTTTGAGTACACAGATTAGCCAATGGCCCAAATTGTCTTTCCTATGAGTTTCTATGTTATTACGGACGTTTTTAAATATATCAAATTTGATAAATAGAGGTTTTCTGAGTTTCCTACCCTCACCTGTGGTCACGAGCTGTGGGTAATGACCAAAAGAACGAGATTGTGGATACAAGTGGTGGAAATGGGCATCTCCCTTAGAGATAGGGTAAGAAGTTCAGCCATCCGGGAGGGACTCAGAGTAGAGCCGCTGCTCCTTCACATCGAAAGGAGCCAGTTGAGGTGGTTCGGCCATGTTACAAGGATGCCTCCTGGGCGCCTCATGGGCGAGGTGTTCTGGGCATTTCTACCGGGAGGAGGCCCCGGGGCAGACCCAGGATACGCTGGAGAGATTATATCTCTCAGGTGGCCTGGGAACGCCTTGGTGTTTTCACGGACAAGCTGGAGGAGGTGGCTGGAGAGAAGGAGGTCTGGGCTTCTCTGCTTGGGCTGCTGCCCCACGACCTGGCCCCGGATAAGCGGAAGAAGATTGATGGATGGATAGATGGATGGAGGTTTTCTGAGTTTTTGAGACTTCTACATCATCATCATTAGTGTGAATCCTCCAAAAAAACCTAAATTAATTGTACAATATTTTTTTAAGCAATAAATAGCAAAAATATTGGTAGATGTATCAATTATGATACAAATTCAAACTCATTTATGCAAATTAATATTCATTCATTCATGTTCATATAATTTAAATAGTTAAAGTTAGTTGGTTTGAAACAACACAGGAAGTAAATATCATGGAGACACAAAGCACACGTGGATAAAGCAGTAGCAGTAAAAGTAAAGGAAGCACAGGAGTCACAAATGTGGACATCAAGAAACGTGAGAGAGTGAAACAACAGGAACCAAAACTCAACAAATATACAGCAGATTTGTTAGTATCATGACAAAGAATTATTTTTTCTCCCTACAGATTACACCAATTTTTTCATCTGCCTCAACAGAGTGTGTTTCTTGTAGCAATATACAGTTAGCATTTACATTTTTACAAAACAAAAATACTTTATTTTAAGAATATCTCTCAAGCCCCTACTATTTAAAGACACACAGTTAAAATTAGAAGTGAAAAATGACATAAAAAGGAAAATAAACAAGAGACTGGAACACTAAATCCTTTAAATTGAATTCACAAAATGCAAAAGAGCTCTAAAAAATATAATATATATAGTCGTTATGTATAGTCATTATAATACCGTACCAAATAGGTAATATGAACCTGCCTACTTAAACTTAACGGGCGTGCTCTCTGTAGTAAATGTTCTTCCCTTCAGCTCCGGCTTGCTCTATTTTGGCCAAACTGCAGCTCCTGCCTCCTGGTCTAGTTTGCAGAAATCTTGCTTGATGTAGATGCCTAGCTCCTTGCACACCTGGGAATCCTTGGTCAGCTGCCAGAAAGCATCTCGATGGTGTCTCACGGTGAACTGAACTATTATTTGTAAAGGTCAACCCGCTTCTTTTTTCCCTAGGCGATGGACGGTGTCCACAGCGTTGTCCAGTGAAGAAGCCCAATGTGGTGCGATCTTGGCTAAGATGTCGATGACCTCCTTGCAAGAATCCTTGTCGTTTGTTTCTTTCCATCCCTGAATTTTCAAGTTCCAGTGGCACATGTACCATTCTAGTTCCCACACTCTCTCCTTCAGCTCCATGTTTTCTTTGTTGAGAGGAGGCATGCCTTTTTTCCAAAACAAACAGTTTAGCTTTACACTCTTTTATAACGGCTGCGTTCATTTCAGCTAGCTTGGCAATATTAGCCACCATTATCATGTTGTTACTTAGCTGCACACTGAGGTGATCAATCTTGTTTGTTAGCTTGTTAATGGCTTCTACTATGGAGTTGTTGGTCTCCACACTTTGGGACACAATTCCCTTACAACGGTGCTTTGGTGGATGTAGATGGGGTTTTTCTTTTGGCTGACGACATTGAAATCACCATGGAGTATTCGTGGTCAGTGGCTGCGGAGCTTTTGGAGGCTACCACTTATTTGGCTGAAGCTTCTGCTTTTTCCCGCGTCAACTTCTTGTCTTTTAAACGGCAGATTGGGTTTGCTCAAAAAGGCTTTAGGTGATGTACTTTGTCTTCAAAAACTATAGGCAAAAACAGCAACCTATTTGGTGGTCAAAAGAAGAGGTCTAATTGGATTAGATTTTTTTCCTTCCCACCTCTGACTTTGAAGTCCAGCTGCCTGCTTGTGTCCCACTTACTTACCACTGTTTTGTCTTCTTCTTTGTGCTCAAAGAACCATTGCCCTTGTGTCTTTTCTTTCTGCTCATCTCTGTGTTTTTGTCTTTCTTCATCGGCCTCAGTCCTTATCTCTATTTCTGCATCTGTGTGCACTAACATTGGTAGAGACTATCAGTAGTGCAACCAGTGAGTTGATGAGGCCCCTCAGCAGACTTCAGGGGCCACATCTCTTGCTTTGCTGGTTTGCTGGTACAAAAACACAGCCTGTCTTTTAGCGACACCTGCTGTATTAGAGAGGTTGTATCATGAATATGTGACTCTTGTAATAAAGAAGATAAATACATATGTCTAAATCCCTGTAAGTAGTTTGCAGGATATTTATTCTGCTTATGACAACGCAGAGTAAAAGCTTATCCCCTGGATGGAACAAACACAGCACAGATCAAACAAAAGAAATCAGGAATTAATTTTTATTTCAGAGGTAATCAAAGACAAGTGGAATGTAATGATTAAACACACCAGAGTTCATATCCGTGTGATATAAATGCTCTAAGACAGGGGTGTCAAACTCATTTTACATCATGGGCCACATACAATCAGCTTTGATTTAAATGATCCAGTAAAACTCGCCTTTCTGTCAGTGTAAACTTGTTTAATTGCATATTTACAGTACAAGTCCATTTTTTTATTGTAGTAAACAAAAAGAATTAAAAGGAATCTGAGATCTTTCTCAGTGTGAAAAGCTGTAAAAGTTTCCAAAGCCACCCAGTCGGCTAAATTTGAAGCCTTTGCTGGGCTGAATCTGGTTCCTGGGCTTCATGGTTGACACGCCTGCTCTAAGCCTGTCTTAACCTATGCCATTAAATAATAGTCTTATTTATGGCATTGAGACCACACAAGGAAACTCTTTGGTGAGGTCATAAATCAAGTAAGCAGCTGGGTCATTTCCTCACAGACTTCTATGCAATCACATTTTTGGAAGGACAGGCTAGCCATACAATGCAGGTTCAAAGCACTTGTGCATTAGCTTGACCTGGAAGCTACATGCAGGTTTTTTTTGTTTGTTTGTTTGTTTTTGTTTTTTACATACAATATATATGTAAAATTCTATTAGCTCACGATATTTGCCAGCAAGTAGTCAGCACTACACAATTACACATTGTTAACAGGTTGTTTTTTTTTTTAAAAGGGTTAGGGTTAGGGTCTGACATTACAGCTTCATTTTTTTGACAAAGGTTTACAGGGCATTGTTTTAGGTGCACAGCAATAAGATAAATTACAAAAATAAAAGCAACTTTGTCAGTTGCATCAGCATGATGAGATCAATCCCGCTCTTCTCTACACCTATATTTGAGCCCGTGATCTCCCTCTGAGTTGTAGCTCTCATAGCACGGCAGCGAGGGCCATTCTGGCTCGTACATCGTGGTGGTGTACACAAACGCATCTGTGATGCTCCCCGGTGACACCTTCTCCTCTCCTTCCGTCTTCCCCACCCACTCCTTCACTTCCAGCTGGACCACCGTCCGCTGGTACCACGTTGGGACGCTTTTAAAAGTGTCCAGGAATTTCAGCATCTGGTCATCCACTTTGTAGATCTCCCCGTGCACTCGGTGACCCTGGCCAGGGATGTTGAGCAGGAAAGGGATGTTGTCCTTGGTGGTGATCACTAACGGGTATTTCTGGATAGTGAATGCCAAGCCAAGGTACTCGGCCTTTCCATTGTTGTTGTCGAACATGCGGTAGTTGTTGGGCTGCCCCTTCTTCAGGATGCCATACACAAAGACCCGAGTCATGAGGACAGAGGACCAAAGACACACCTGTGGTGTAAAGAGGGAGAAACACCTCTGGGAGCAGCAAGTATTACTGGCAAATATATTTATCCAATTTTAACTGTTACTATGTATTATATCAGTCACTTGTCCAGAGGTGGAAATTTGATCTAATTTAAAATGATCAGACCTTCAAAATAAAAGAAAATGAAAGTAGAGATGGACCGATCCGATATTACGTATCGGTATCGGTCCGATACTGACCTAAATTACTGGATCGGATATCGGAGAAAAATAAAAAATGTAATCCGATCCATTAAATATCACGAAAGCACCTCACAAAACTTGCAACACGCCGTAACTCGCCTCAGAACGACGTTAGCACGTCGGAGCAGTATGCATCATGTGATAGAGCAGCTGTGGCATGCGGGACCTGTCGGTGGTCTGGATAGCATGTGGAGCTTCGCTAGCAACCTGGCATTTCATCTCCGACAAAGTTATCCCCGAGAGAAGTAAAGCAAGTGTGTAAGTCCATCTCTGAATGTTTGTAAAGCATTCCCACGTTAAGCTTAACGAGCGACTGCCTCTCGCTCTCCGGCTGCTACTTCAATCGTGAAACTGCTAATGATCAGCTGATCGGCTTTTCTGTGGCGAGTCCGTCTCTCTTGTTTGTTTTTGGTCCACTTTGCACCAGAAAGAGGAAACCAGCGGCTGAACAACAGCAGCACGTTTAAGCTTGATAAGCTGTTGTTAGAATTTATTTAATATTACTTTCTACTCCAGGATCTTTTTCTACGTAGCTGACGGCTGGTAACTGTGCAGGGGCGGATCTAGCAAAGTTTAGCCAGGGGGGCCGATAGGGCATTAACAGGGAAAAGAGGGCACAAAGACATACTTTTCTTTCTTATTCTCATTTAAAATGTCGAGCTTTTAATAAATAATTATCTGACACCCAAAGTTTTAATTTGATGTAAAATTAATAGAAGTCAATTACTGTATATAGTGACTATTAAGTCTAATATATATACCCTAGTAAGCTATAGTACTTTTTCCTTTGGGAAGGTACCATCTGTGCAGTCTGCAATTTTGTTGAAGAAAGATGTTGAATCTATTTAATATTTCTTGAAAAATAATTGATTTCTGTGCATTTTTTTTCACACTGCATCAAATTAAGGTTGATTACGTCGATTAAGCATCATGAGGTGGAGCGTGAGGGGTGGTTCCCTATTTTTTATTTATTTATTTTTGTTGTTGCTGGGAGTTGGAACCCTATTAGTTAGGTTGCTTAATATTTACGCTAAGTACTCTTTAAAATACCAGAATAGGGAGGATGGTGTAGGTCTAAGTTTATTAGATTGATCAGTATTGCTGAACTATGAAATTTTTTTTTTGTATACAGGTATAACAGAATAGCTTTAGTGTAGTTGTTGTTTTAAACTTGAGTATGAACTTATACAAAATGCAGCAAGATATTTTAAAAAACAGTTTTGTTGATTAAAAAACACTATATCGGATTCATATCGGTATCGGCAGATATCCAAATTTATGATATCGGTATCGGTATCGGACATAAAAAAGTGGTATCGTGCCATCTCTAAATGAAAGTCAAATCTATGTAACACTTTATTTTAGTAATCTGCTCTCCTTACACGCATTAATTAGGAAAACAATCAGCAGATTACCATTACATGCACAGATTAAACATTACTATAAAAAATATGTCCTACAACACCTGCACACCTCTCCAGAAGAAAGGTGTGGAGGCTCTCAAACATCAGCACCCCCAACTGCGTCACTGATCTATGCTCTTGTGACACCTCCACACTCCCCTCTACCACCCACCAGCCCCTGCACTCCACACCACACTCGAGCTGTTACAAAATACCGTTACCGGAAGTGCAGTTTTAAAACACATGCTGTGAAGTGACATGTTTTTCTGCTTGGCTCTCAACTAAACTATCGTAAAGAAGCGCAAACCAACCTTGAATGAGCAGTAAGTAGATATTCCTTTCTAAAAAATCCGCCACCGTGACAGTTTAAGGAAGTGCGAAGGATGCCGCATACAGGGAAGCAATTTAAAGAATGGCGGAAACAATAGAGGGCGTTAAAGTGCCAAAGAAAAAAGGGCCTCGTGGGAAACGAGGCAGAGAAAAGGCTTTTATACTATACTGAAATCCAAATGAAACAAATAAACCATTATACATTTAACAAGATGTATCATTAATTATCTTGGATTAAGTATCATTTATTATCTTAAGTGGAAGATAATTGATGGGTGGATTTTATTTAAATACATATTTTATTATTTCACATTTAGTTTATTATTTTCATTGTTCTTGTGCTGCAGTGCATCATAAATTAATTTTGTTTGTCAAACTCACCCATCAAAGTTGGGAAAGGCATAAAAAGATATAAAATGATTTTGAAAGGGGATAAACACTGAACTGATTTGGAAAAAGGTGTTAAACAACTGTACATCATTATTTCAAATTAAATATTACAGATGAATCAACTGCTTAGTTCATCCTGAGCTGTCTTAAAAACATTATACAAGTAACTCCCATTGCTACCTGAAGAAAAAACACACAGCTCTTTCTTCTTCTTTTTTTTAAACTCCAGACTTCCAAAACTTATAGCAGACATCTGGTGTTTTGAATACAGTTGAATAAATATTAAGAAACAAACAATTGAATAATTTCTGGAGCAGGCTTGACATCACTCGTCAGGATATCCATGACCAGCATGAACAACATGCTGGTCCAGATGGTTCTGCTCCCAGTGAAAATGCTCTCACTTTCCTCCCTATGTATTACATTTTTTTTATGTTAGTTTTAATTGAAAACAAGCTGTTCTCAACAAAAAGTATGACCTGTGCACATCAGGAAATAAAGACGTGCAAATGATTCAATTCAATATATTCTGAGAGCATTCCTATATGGTTCACTAAAAATACACAGTTATGAAATTAAACAATAATCTCAGCTTAACTGATTTGCTTGGGAACGAATACAAAACTAAAACTAAACCAAACATAACCTGTTAGATATCACCTATCACCCGTGTTTAACCTTCACTGAGAGGCGAGGATCAGGAAGGGGTACCATGGGCTCTGATCACCCGGTCAGCTGACAGAGGGTGAGGGAAGCTGTCTGTTATGCTAACAGGACCTGACAGCTATGAAAAAATTTAATTATTTTTGCAAACAGGCTCTCAATAAACCAGCCAGATATTCATTTTCGTTCAGACTATGCCATTACATTTTTACCTTAGAAAAACAACTAAAAAATGCATTTGGTGACAGAAAAATCATGTTCCAAAACTGTACTTACAGTTTGAGGGCACTTTCGCAGTGGTGGAGGAAACAGCTGATGTGATTTTATTCCAAATGCATTCTGGGAAACCTGCCAACCCCATGTCCACTGGATCAATCCATTTTCCAAAATCAGTCTGCCAGAGTAACCAGATGTTAGCAACTGTTGACAAGCTGCAATGATTGTTTATTTTATTTCATGGGGTGCACTGAAGCACAAGAACCAGGAAATAATAAATTAAATAGTGAAATAAATAGTTTTGTGTAAAGACTAATACGTTTTAAGTTTTTAAAACAATATTTTGAGGCAATTATTTAATTATATATTTTCATTTTAATTAATCAAAAACACATTTACATAATTAATAGATTTATTTATACATTTATATATAATTAATGATTAATTGCCAATTTTAATTATTTAAAACATGTCAGATTAATTATTTACTGACATTTTATATTATTTTGTTTTAGCATTCTTAAGACTCAGTTCTAGAAAACTGAGTGAAAGTTTAAAAAGTTTTATAAATGATAGTCAGTCAGTGGAGGTTTAGGTCAACTCAAATGCAATGAGCCGAAGGTACTCTTTCCATCTCTGTCCATATAAAACATGAAAAATATTTTCAGGTTCATTTTAAAACATAACACCTCTGTGGGGCATAATGTGCTGAGAGGAAGAAACTTTGATCATTCATAAATGAAATACATTTGCAACCCACCAAACTACTATAAGCATAGATGGAAGGTAAAGTTTTTTTATGGTGCTGGTGTTGTCTGTATACAATTCATGTTTTCTGCTTCAGTATCTGTTGCAACAACTGTTGTACTCCTGTATTTGGATTTCAGGAAACATGCATGGATGGATCATCTCTTCAAGTGATCCATCCATAATTCAATTCAATAAATAAAATTGAATTGAATTGAATTGAAGTAAGACTTTTCTTAGGCAGCGTTCACTATTGTAAACCACAGCCAATCAAATTGCAGGACATTGCCTCCGTGTGTGGGAAGAGGGAAGGGTGGATAAAAATGCTTTGCAGTCCCAGACATCTGGTCACCCTACAGCAATGAACAGCATATTGTTTAAAACCCGATTCATCTGAGCCCAATCTTGCATTCATAAAAAATCAAAACAGATCTTATATATTAAACATTTTTTACATTTAAAACCAGGCAGGGAAAGGAACTTATATTAAAAGAATGCCAGATTTTTATGCCTTCCTTTTTAAATTTTTTTTTATTGCAAATATATTACTTTGAATAAAAAACTGGGTTCATTCAAAGTGCAGAAGAGGTGGGGGGCCTCCAATCTGGCCCACTACATGCTTTGGAATATATGAAGGACATAGATTTTGAACTGTTAAGTGTATTTTCACAAGTTTTACAGCTTTTCCTATGAATGTAGAATTACCCCATTACCACTGTCCTTCATATTACACCACAGTAATTAAGTAATAGATAAACAGCTAAATCATTTTAAATGACATTTTTTTTCCACTATTGACTAAAGAAATGGGTTTTTTACACCGGGTCAATGGTAAAAATGAATGAATTAATAAAACATTTCTGTGAATTAATGATTTTTTTTTTTAACTGAAATTTTCACCAGTCGCTGCCTGGTTTTTCCATTTCAAAGCTCTTTGTCTGGAGCTGCACTGGATCCCAGTAAACAAATAAAAATGATTACTGTGGCTTTATGAGAGCAGCAGACACATCTCATAAAAATTAAGCTGAAGTTGTCTCGGAGGAGAGGGAGGGAGGGATGGATGGAGGGAGGGAGGGAGATGATGTTTCTTCAGACAGGCTCTCTAAAAGACGTGCTTTCCTCATTGTGTCTCACTCCTCCGACTGCAGAGTCACCAGCGAGTACTTGCCGAGATGAACTGGGGCAAATAACTCAGCCTCGGAATAAATAAAGTGCAATCCATCTTTCCTTAAAAGACACTTGACATTCAGTCTAACAGCAAAACAGCCCGCTAACTCAGCCCGGGCGAGCTGGAAAAATCTAATAAACTTTGTGCTTTGGCAGAATGAAGGGAATTGGTAACTGATGGAGCAATAGGAAATAATTTGTCTTTAAAAATACATCTCACCGTGTCTTGGTTTGTCTTTGTCTCCTTTTCTCACTCAGCTCAAGAGAGTCCATTCTGGTGATATGAAACAAAATTTTGGGGGGGAAAGCTCAGGTACAGTGGATGATATCAAAAAACTAATAAAGGGAGCCAGTAGAGGGAGGCAAGATGATATTAGAAGAAGTATTAGGAAGACATCTGATATTTCATGACAAATACAAACTGCTTAATTAATTTTGTGCTGTTTCACACCTTTTAGCTTGTGTGTTTATGGTGAAATGTGGTTTTTAATACATATTTGCTGATGTAGAAATGTTTAATCTGGTTGATTGGAGGGACTTTGATGAATGAGGTCAAGACATTTGTTCTATTCGTTACCTATTGGTTCACCTCATCCTCATACGCATCACCTGTCTTCTTAACCTAGCTTCAGCAGCTCTTCTCATATCTTCATGGTTTGGCTCCTCAGCTTTATCCCTCTGTATGTGGTACAGCTCTGCATATCAAAATCAGTACCAGTATACCTCTTCTCCAGTCCTCAGGCATTCTCTCACTTTCCAAGACTGTGTTAAACAATCTGGTCAAAAAGTCCACTGCCCACCTCCTACACGTCTCCATACCTCCACAGGTATGCCACCAGGACCAACTGCTTTTCCAGTCTTCGAACTTTTCATAGCTGCCCTCAGCTCCTCCTTATAACCCCCTGAGCTTTTTGATTCACCAATGTTCCTCCATCCATCCCCTTCTCTTTCTCATTTTCTTCAGAGAGCATAACACAGAGCAATTATATTATTGTTAATAATAATAATAATAATAATAATAATAATAATAATAATAAGTAGTATTATTGCAGAGCAATGTAACTCATGGGCCTAATTTAAATGTACTAGCTGTGGTCAAAGGAGCTTGCAAAGAAAAGCGTCTGGACTTCTTTAATTAAGTTGCTTGAACTGTGGACACACTTTTCCAGCTAATTAAATACTAAAAAAATAACAACAAATTATTATTATTCCTCGGCATTATAGCTGTAGTAGGTTATTTGATTGGTCACAATTGTAACGAGTGCGCAGGCTCGGAATCTGCGCTGGCGCTGATTTGTTGATGACGGAAGATGACGAAGGCACGTCCGCAGCCTAGCAGCAGAAAAGACGGCGTAAACAAAGCAGACTGCTAGGAATCGGCTAACGCTAAGTAGCGAATATTTCAGTAGTAAAATACTCAGTATTTATGCGCTTGGTTACAAACGAGCACATTTTATTGGTGAGTAGGGCTCAGATGTAAGTGGTAAACGACTCACGTATTTGCGGACACTACAAACTAAACGATACTACAAATACCGTTATTGCTAACTACATTAGCTTTGGCTAGCCTCGTTTAACGGGATGTTCAGCTTCTGGAAAATAATGTCTTCCAGCCTAATATTTATCGAAAACACACGGTAACGACTAAATTATTCACCGACGTAAGTTGGGTGAGGCATTTAAAAGCTAAACGTTTACACTTTGATGGGTTAGTTCGCCATGTAGCTAGTTTAGGTTAAGAGTCGATGAGCAGGGCTGGATAGTGGAGTGTCGCTGCCCACCTGGACCACCACTCAGTCATTCGGACCCGGACTGCGATGTTTAGCCTGATGGCGAATTGTTGCAACTGGCTAAAACGCTGGCAGGAGCCTGCAAGGTAAGTTAGGTCACGATATGATGCCCCAAAATCAGTGCTTCACACTCCGAAATCACGGACAGCTTCAACCTGTTGAGGTGCTTCGAAAAGTGGAGCTGCTCGTTGTTATACATTCAGTTCGTTTTTCAGTGAAACAGTAAATGAGATACTATCACCGACACATCACACGCCATAAACCTTTTAATAAAGCTGAGACAGTTCTGTATTTGCAGTTTTGTTAGTTTATGACATAATCCATTAAAGTTAGCTTAAAAAAAATCCCCTCTAGCTTTTTATTTCTTGCAGAAGAAATGGCCTTTTTTATTTTTTAAAGGCCATTAGATCTTTTATCTTGTGATACTGAAGATGCAGTTTTTCTTCTAATAAATAAGTAACATAAAACAACTTTTAAAGTTAAAATAAACCAAAGAATTCATACAGTGTGGATTTCAGGCTTTGTTTTATAGTGTTATAGCATTTCTACCTAAGTATTACATATTTATTTTTTCTATCAACGTGTTACTCTATATCAGAAGATCACACCACATCATTTATTTTATTACCATGTAACATTTTTGTTTTATTATTGTAGTTCCTCATTTAACCTCCTATATCTATATATATATATGTATGTATGTATGTATGTATGTATGTATGTATTAGGGGTGCAACGATACACAAAATTCACGGTTCGGTTCGATACTTTGGTGTCACGGTTCGATATTTTTTCGATACAAAATAAAATGTTCATGCATTTTTAATTTGTCATTTATTAAAATTATAAATATATATTTTAACTCAAAAGTACAGTTTTTAAATTTAACCCTAACCCTTGTGCGTGTTTTTTATTTTGACAGTGAATGCGCACCTGCGGACCACTTATGTGCACCCCTGGTTATTTAGCTGATCATATCGCAGCCACAAATTATTTTGTCCATGAAACCATAAAGCTGCACTTTCTTTTTGCCTTCTAGTCTGATTTGTCATAACTTTTCCGTTTTGCGGTAAGCTTTTCTTTGGCTGTCATTTCTTCACCCTGACCTGTCTTATGTGGCTCAGCAGAACTGAAATATAAATCCTGCTGCTTTTACACACACACACATAACGGTCAGCGATTCTCTGCGCAATCAACCTATCACATGTTTAAGCTTGCTGCGGGAGATTTCACTTGTCATGTTTGCGTAGTAAGCTAACGATTAATAAGACAATGTCGGAGGAATTGGTGCACAAATTATCATCACTCACCAATCAGTACTGTCGCTCTCTATACACAGTTCACGCGATTGCAAAGTGAATGCAAAAAAAACAAGCGCAAATTCAAACGCGATTTCAATATGTCACATATTGACAGTGGCTCACCGATGCCAATGACATAATTACCCAGCTACATTTCTGAAAGAATGCAAAAGCATTGACATATATTTTTCCTTCCTACAATAGCCGGACGGGCAGGGCAGAGATAGATTTTGGTAGCCCGACTGAAAAAAATCGCTGGCCCCGGGACGTCGGGCTAGCGATATTGCGAGCCCTGTATCTGATTGAGGAATCACTCATCTTTGGAAAAGAGAGTTTATTACAGAGAAATGGCTCTTTCCAAAATAAAAGCTATACTATCCGCTTCTTCTGGGCTATATTCTCAGCAGCATATTAAACATATCAGGTCCCCATAAGGAGGATCATGTGCTAACGGCTGTCTAAATGACTTGGCTAAAGTTTGTAGCATGCATGCTTGTTGTTTTTGTCTTTGCACTAGGATGATGTCGGCGTAAATGTGCAGTCATATTCGTTGTGTTCCCACTAGTGCTTTCAGGTTAACCTCGTTAAAATGACCTTAACGCCACAACACGGTAGGGCTGCTCGATTATGGCAAAAATGATAATCACGATTATTTTCACTGAAATTGAGATCACGATTATTTGACGATATTTATTTAACCCTTTAAGACCTACTATAGAACCAAGTCCACCAGAGCTTATATTATTTTTTTTACATGCTGTAGTGCCATTTGTGGGAGCATTTCAAGTTGCTATACATCAATACAACTGTTATAGCCCATATTTTAATAATATGTATGCATTAAGTCCATAGTAATTACATAAATTGCAAAAAAGTGCAATAAACTACAAAAAAAATTTAAAATCGCTTTTGTTTTGTTTACATATATTTCTACTTGGAGAAATTTAAGAGGTTTATCCCTCAAAACTTTAAATACAATAAAGTTGCAAAAAATAGTTTCCCACCACAGGAAATTTATTTTGAGTGTCTTCATAGTTTTATTTTGGAGATACAGCAATTTTTATATACTGCAGGAAAAACAAAAAACAATCCTATGATGCAAATTTGCAAAGAAAACAGCATGTGCATCATTTCACTGTGGGAAGTGTTACGAACAGCTGATAGGAACGGCAAAGCGTGTTTCTGGAATATTATGTTTTTGTTCCTGCAAGCGCTTTTTATGCAATTTTTGCAAAGCTATATGTGGAACGAAACCGTGACCGAGGACAAGCTGATGGCATAAGATGTAAGTACAACTCCTCCGGTTTCATATGCAAAACAAATTATTGCGCTAGCTTACACGGTTCAGGTTCTACAGGGATTTAAAAATAGTTACGCAAAATGGAGCGTGCTGCTCTGACCGGCTTTAAAGGGTTAACAATGACTTTTAAAAAATAATATAAAATGGTGTGCAACACCACTGAAGTTTTTTTTTTTTTTTTAAACTCTTTTCAACCAGCGGCAGTCACTCTCCTCTCCAAATAACTTCTGCTTAGCTTTCCGAGCTTCCTCGGGTCCTCTTAATCAGCGGTCTCCAACCTTTTTTGCGCCACGGACCGGTTTATGCCCGACAATATTTTCACGGACCGGCCTTTAAGGTGTCGCGGATAAATGAGGGAGGGGCTAATAATCGGCTCAGTCATTTTTAATGATCGTTGAAAGCCCAGATCGTAATCGTGATTAAAATTCGATTAATTGAGCAGCCCTACAACACGGCAAATCTCCGTTAACGAGCTACCCCTGATAGCCCCGTGCATGGGGCTAGACGGCCAACATGTTAACGAGCTAACTGCGCTAACACACTAGCTCCCACCCATGTAATTGAGCATTGCGTGGCACATCCAACATACTGTTTTACTTTAGTCCATGACGCGCTTACCTTCAGGGTCATATGTCACATGAAAACCAAAATAATTCCAAACGCCAGATCTGAATGAGGGTGGGGGAGGTTCAATTTGCCATGTTGCAAGGAGAGCTTAACTTCTGTCTGGCTAGCTTGCCCTGCGCTCTTCCTTCTGACGATGCTGTCTGTGTGGAGCGCTCAGTGGATCTGCGCTCGACAGTGCAGCCTAGGCGGAGTAGTCGAACGCAGATTCACTGAGTGCTCCACACAGACAGCATCGTCAGAAGGAAAGTTGATAAAATAAATTGCAAATGTTGTATTGTTCGATACATATGCGTACCGAACCGAAAGCACTGTATCGAACGGTTCAATATCGATACGAATATCGTTGCACCCCTAATATGTATGTATATATGTGTGTGTGTGTGTGTATATATATATGTGTGTGTGTGTGTGTGTGTGTGTGTGTGTGTATATATATATATATATGTGTGTGTGTGTGTGTGTGTGTTAGGGCTGGGCGATATATCGAGTTTTTTAAAAATATCGATATATTTTCATACGAGATATAAGATGTGACAATATCGTTTATATCGATATAGTCTATGTTACGTTATAATTATACTTGTGGAGCCGCAGGTTTGCCTCTCTTTCGTCCACTTTTGTCTCTACGCAGTGTTACTCTGCCTCGCCTCTCCTTCACTGAACACAACTCCGCCTCCCCCATAGCTTCACCTGCAGGCAATGACAAGATGAAAGCGGAAAATCTCCGTTAGCGAGTTACCGCGGATGGCCCCGTGCGTGGGGCTGGACGGCGTCAACGTGTTAGCGAGCTAACCGCGCTAACGAGCTAACCGCGCTAACGACATGCAGCCCGGAGGAGCTGCACGGCCTAAAATCCTTTCATTTTCTCAAAACTCGACAGTGCGCCTTATGTATGAATTCTGGTTGTGCTTACTGACCACGAACCGATTTTATGTGGTACACAGCGCTCAGCAATCTGTCAAAAAATGTTTTAATATGACTTTGCTAAGCTACGGAGCTGCACGGCTTGATGTCGGAGGATTACGGCTACCGGGGAGGAGCCTCGCGGAGTGATACGTACTGTGTGTGTATAAGGACCACAAACGGCACCTGTTCAGAGACGTGGTGCAGCTGTGAAATCTGTCTCTTTGTTATTATGCTCAGCGTCTATTAGTTTACATTTTGACTGCACAATTGTGAGCTTTTTGTTATGCACAAAAACAACATTTTCTTTTATTTATGGACCATGATTATTTAATAAATGCTGATAATTTATTTTTGAGTAATTTCTTCATGTACATCTATGCTGTATGTAAATAAAAGTGCCCGTGTGACATCTGGGACACAGTGTGACTAAGAACTCTCTTTTTGTTCTTAACTTATGGCTTTAAAAAAAAAATCGAGATATATATCTTATATCGCCATCCAGCTAAAAAATATCGAGATATGAATTTTGGGTCATATCGCCCAGCCCTAGTGTGTGTGTGTGTATATATATATATGTGTGTGTGTGTGTGTGTATATGTGTATATATATATATATATATATATATATATATATATATATATATGAGACAGATAAATATGAAGGCATCGGGACAGATAAATATGAAGGCATGCCGGCTCGGACGTCGCCCGGATCAACAAGGTCCGCGTCAGGTGTTGAGGAACCAGGGCACCCTGACGAAAAGTGGGCTACTGGAACAAGAAGGCATCGGTGGGCAAGAGACGAAAACAGGGCGTTGTTGGAATGCTACTATGCAAGTAACCCCGGCGGAAGGGGCTACATGAATAGGATGACGGACCTATGGATTCTTCGATACCCAACATCCACAATGACGGCGAAACAACTAGTAGCTCAGTGTTCCAACATTCGAAAGAAGGGACTGCTCTCACAGCTAGAGATTGACGTGGTACAACACAAATGCTACGGCAAGGAGGACCCGACCCCCACCCGAGATTGGGTACATAGCCCCAAGTGCGCTAACAAGCTGATCTACAATACGGCAGCAGTGATCAGTGAGATGCTTGGCTACAAGTTGAACAGCCACAAGGGGCAGTACCCTCCATGGAGAAGGAGGCTAGAGGGCAAGATCAAAGTAGCACGGAGGGAGGTTAGCCAACTAACGGAGTTGCAGAAAGGTGCGACAAAGAAGGTGCATAAGAAATACAGCAAGCTGTCCATACCTGAGGCCTTGGAAACTGCCAAGCAAAGACTCACAGCCTTGGCCAGCCGCTTGAGGAGGTACACCAGAGAAAAAGGTGTACTCTCAGTGGCAAGGGAACAATAATAAGAGAACAGCACCACCAAGGCTGGAGATGGAGCAATACTGGAAGAGCATATGGGAGAAGGACGCAACCCATAACGGCAATGCTCAGTGGCTAGTGGATCTGAGGGCAGACCACAGCGACCTCCCTGAACAGGGTCCAGTAACCATCACAGTGGCAGATATCCAAGAAAGGGTCTCCAGTATGAAGAGTTGGACAGCACCAGGGCCCGACATGGTTCACGCCTACTGGCTAAAGAAGCTGACTGCACTCCACGAGCGTCTGGCAGCACAAATGAACCAGCTGCTAGTTAACGAGAGACACCCGGAATGGCTAACCGAAGGTCGGACGGTCCTGATCCCCAAGGACCCCAAGAAGGGACCGGTCCCCTCCAACTACCGACCAATAACCTACCTCAGTACTACATGGAAGCTCCTGTCAGGCATCATATCGGCTAAGATGAACAGGCACATGGGTCAATACATGAGTGGGACACAGAAAGGAATTGGCAAGAATACCAGAGGCGCAAAACACCAGCTACTGGTAGACAGAACAGTCAGCCGAGACTGCAAGACCAGACTGACCAACCTGTGCACTGCCTGGATTGATTACAAGAAGGCCTATGACTCAATGCCTCCAGATGGGGATGTGGCGTACAACACTAGAGGCCAACTCCAAGCCCATAGCACAAGTCACCATCAAGTGCAGGATCTACCAAGGAGATGCTCTGTCCCCACTGCTGTTCTGCATAGGCCTGAACCCCCTCAGTGAGATCATTAACAAGGCTGGCTACGGATACCGACTACGGAACGGAGCAGTTGTCAGCCACCTCCTGTACATGGATGACATCAAGCTGTATGCCAAGAGTGAACGAGACATCGATTCACTGATCCACACTACCTGGCTATACAGCAATGACATTGGAATGTCGTTCGGACTGGAGAAGTGTAGTCGGATGGTAACAAAGAGAGGGAAGGTAGTTAGAACTGAGGGGATTGAACTACCAGAAGGCAACATTGCAGACATAGAGGACAGTTACAAGTACCTGGGGATCCCGCAGGCAAATGGGAACCATGAAGAGGCCGCTAGAAAGGCTGCAACCACCAAGTACCTGCAGAGGGTCAGGCAAGTCCTGAGGAGTCAGCTGAATGGTAAGAACAAGATCCGGGCCATCAACACGTACGCCCTGCCCGTGATCAGGTACCCTGCTGGGGTAATAGGCTGGCCAAAGGAGGAGATAGAAGCCACTGACATAAAGACAAGAAAGCTCCTTACCATGCATGGAGGGTTTCACCCCAAGTCCAGCACCCTGAGGCTGTACGCTAAGCGGAAGGAAGGGGGCCGGGGACTGGTGAGTGTCAGCACCACAGTCCAGGATGAGACAACGAACATCCAAGAATACATTGGGAAGATGGCCCCAACTGACCGAGTGCTCAGTGAATACCTCAGGCAGCAGAAACCCAAGAAAGAGGAGGGAGACGAGGAACCATCATGGAAGGACAGGCCCCTGCACGGTATGTACCACCGGCAGATAGAGGAGGTGGCTGATATCCAGAAATCCTACCAGTGGCTGGACAAAGCTGGACTGAAAGACAGCACAGAGGCACTAATCATGGCAGCACAAGAACAAGCTCTGAGCACAAGATCCATAGAGGCTGGGGTCTATCACACCAGGCAAGACCCCAGGTGCAGGCTGTGTAAAGATGCCCCTGAGACAATCCAGCACATAACAGCAGGGTGCAAGATGCTAGCAGGCAAGGCATACATGGAACGCCATAACCAAGTGGCCGGCATAGTGTACAGGAACATCTGTGCCGAGTATAACCTGGAAGTCCCGAGGTCAAAATGGGAGATGCCCCCAAGGGTGGTGGAGAATGACCGAGCTAAGATCCTGTGGGACTTCCAGATACAGACGGACAAAATGGTGGTGGCTAACCAACCGGACATAGTGGTGGTAGACAAAGAGAAGAAGACGGCCGTAGTGATCGATGTAGCGGTTCCGAATGACAGCGATATCAGGAAGAAGGAACACGAGAAGCTGGAGAAATACCAAGGGCTCAGAGAAGAGCTCGAGAGGATGTGGAGGGTGAAGGTAACGGTGGTCCCCGTGGTAATCGGAGCACTAGGTGTGGTGACTCCCAAGCTAGGTGAGTGGCTCTAGCAGATCCCGGGAATAACATCGGAGATCTCTGTCCAGAAGAGCGCAGTCCTGGGAACAGCTAAGATACTGCGCAGGACCCTCAAGCTCCCAGGCCTCTGGTAGAGGACCCGAGCTTGAAGGATAAACCGCCCGCAGGGGCGTGCTGGGTGTTTTTTATATGTATATATATATATATATATATATATATATATATATATATATATATATATATATTAGGGGTGCAACGATATTCGTATCGATATTGAACCGTTCGATACAGTGCTTTCGGTTCGGTACGCATATGTATCGAACAATACAACATTTGTAATTTATTTTATCAATTTTCCTTCTGACGATGCTGTCTGTGTTGAGCGCTCAGTGAATCTGTGTTCGACTACTCCGCCTAGGCTGCACTGTCGAGCGCAGATCCACTGAGCGCTCAACACAGACAGCATAGTCAGAAGGAAGAGCGCAGGGCAAGCTAGCGAGACAGAAGTTAAGCTCTACTTGCAACAGGCAAATTGAACCTCATTCAGATCTGGCGTTTGGAATTATTTTGGTTTTCATGTGACGTATGACCCTGAAGGTAAGCGAGTCATGGACTAAAGTAAAACAGTATGTTGGATGTGCCATGCAATGCTCAATTACATTGGTGTGAACTAGTGTGTTAGCGCAGTTAGCTCGTTAACGTGTTGGCCGTCTAGCCCCATGCACGGAGCGATCGGCGGTAGCTCGTTAACGGAGATTTGCCGTGTTGTGGCGTTAAGGTCATTTCAACGAGATTAACCTGAAAGCACTAGTGGGAACACAACGAATATGACTGCACATTTACGCCGACATCATCCTAGTGCAAAGACAAGTGGAAGCAGACAAAAAAAAGCAAGCATGCTACTAACTTTAGCCGAGTCATTTAGACAGCTGTTAGCACATGATTCTCCTTATGCTGCTGAGAATATAGCCCAGAAGAAGCGGATAGTATAGCTTTTATTTTGGAAAGAGCCATTTCTCTGTAATAAACTCTCTTTTCCAAAGATGAGTGATTCCTCAATCAGATACAGGGCTTGCAATATCGCTAGCCCGACGTCCTGGAGCTAGCGATTTTTTTCAGTCGGGCTACCAAAATCTTTCTCTTCCCTGCCCGTCGGGCTATTGTAGGAAAAATATATGTCAATGCTTTTGCATTCTTTCAGAAATGTAGCTGGGTAATTATGTCATTGGCATCAGTGAGCCACTGTCAATATGTGACATATTGAAGTCGCGTTTGAATTTGCGCTTGTTTTTTTGCTTTCACTTTGCAATCGTGCGAACTGTGTATAGAGAGCGACAGCACTGATCTGTGAGTGATGATAATTTGTGCACCAATTCCTCTGACATCGTCTTATTAATCGTTAGCTTACTATGCAAACATGACAAGTGAAATCTCCCGCAGCTTAAACATGTGAGAGGTTGATCGCGCAGAGAATCGCTGAGCTTATGTGAGTGAGCGTGTAAAAGCATTTCAGTTCTGCTGAGCCAAATAAGACAGGTCAGGGTGAAGAAGTGACAGCCAAAGAAAAGCTTACCACAAAACGGAGAAGTTATGACAAATCAGACTATAAGGCAAAAAGAAAGTGCAGCTTTATGGTTTCATGGACAAAATAATTTCTGTGGCTGCGATATGATGAGCTAAATAACCAGGGCTGCACATAAGTGGTCCGCAGGTGCGCATTCGCTGTCAAAATAAAAAAACACGCACAAGGGTTAGGGTTAAATTTAAAAACTGTACTTTTGAGTTAAAATATATATTTATAATTTTAATAAATGACAAATTAAAAATGCATGAACATTTTTTTGTATCGAAAAAATATCGAACCGTGACACCAAAGTATCGAACCGAACCGAACCGTGAATTTTGTGTATCGTTGCACCCCTAATATATATATATATATATATATATATATATATATTTATTATTATTATTATTATTATTATTATTATTATTATTTTTTATTTTTTTTTTTTCTTGGTTTTTAGCGGTATTAGTAATATTTTGTTGTATTTATCCGCGACACCTTAAAGACCGGTCCGTGGCCCAAAAAAGGTTGGGGACCGCTGCTGTAGAGCCATGTAAATAAACACTGTACAATGCGGCTCTCTCTGTTAGTTATGAAGCAGCATCATACGTTTTTCCATACAAGATGATAAGAGGGGAAAAAATCAAGAGGTTTCAACATGATTGTAAAAGCAAGTATATAAACAATGTCACCTTAATAAAGAGAAGACAGAAATGTGTTTTGTACAGTGATCTGATGGCTAGTGAAAGAGATTTGTTCTGTGCTGTTTGTGTTAGCTGTTCGTTTTTTTTAAGCCATGAGGCTTTTTGTGGACCCTTTAGACTACTTCAGACCCACAGTACAAAGCAGCAAGACCAGCAAAATGTAATTGACAGTGCTTAACTCACGTGGTACGTGTGAAGGATCTCATCCTTTGGACTTAATCAGAAATCCTCACCTAATCCCGCAGCCAGGTGGTTCAGCAGGGCTCTTCAGTTTGACCTGTCACCATGAGGTATTCACAGCAGCCAGGACTGATGGCTGTGGGTTAGGGGACAGCAGGGAGACAGTGCCTCACCCTTTGTTTCTGCTTTTGGGAGGTTTATGCCGAGAGCCTACCCTGATGAAGGCCGGTTGGCTCCAGAAGACGGTTAGATGGATAGTGCGGTTGATGTATTTTCGGCGAAAGTGTCAAAGTTAAGTATGCAGCTAGGAAATGAAGAACAGGTCCTGTGTAAGTCTACAATTGAGCTTTATTATCATGTCAGCTTGCTCCGTTTCAGTGTGTGTTTCCTCAGTTTAATATTTTCGCCTGTTTCTTCCCACTTATTTATTTATGTATGCTGGGAGCTTTGATGTAAACCTCAAGATTTGGGTTATGATTACAGCATAAGCGTCCAGTGTAAGTGAAGTGCCGCGTCTCTCATTGTTTTCCTTCCTTCAGTTGAAGCTAAGTGTCGTCACAGTGTGATTATGACCCTTTTTAAGCAAGTGTAGCTAATTTTGGTGCAAATCTTGCATTGCTTTCAGAAAAGTTTTTTTATGCTTGCATATGAAAATTTTCCACCAAGACTGTCAGAGCTCCAGATTAGCCTCCCAGCTGGCCACCCAGGTGTGCGCACAGCTGCACAGATGACTGATTGTGCATCTGTTTCTTTGTTTGCCAGTGTTCATTTAAGGCATGTTTTTTAATTATTCACAATGGCCACTGCTGCTGACTGCAGCTCTCTAATGGAAATAAAAAGAGGATTAAAAAACAAGACTGTGATCATTTTATTCTGCTGTTAATTTGAAGTATGCAAATTTACAAGTTCTACAGTCGACCAGGTGTTAATAAAACAATTACAGGTATTAATTGGAGTCAATCCGCAGCAATGTTGTCATGCGTTATTTGTGTCAGTTCACAATGTGACTGTTGTTGACTCACTGTCTGATTGCGTTCAGATTATAAAGTGGCTTATCTGTGGCCCCAATTGAGTCATGAGAGCTAATGCCATGCAGCCTCTTTTGCTCACAGACTCCATCCAGGCTCTGTGCAATGTGGTAGACCCGTTTGTGTGCACCTATATTTATGTTTTCCCGTTTCCTATCTTATAGGAAGGTGACTCTGGTGATGGTGGGATTGGATAATGCAGGGAAGACTGCCACGGTGCGGGGAATTCAGGGAGGTGAGAATCCAGTTTGCAGAATCATGTTTTATTGACCTCGTTGCGGATGCGTGACCTCTACCTGCTCGTGTTTTCAGACAATCCGCGGGACGTCGCTCCCACAGTGGGCTTTTCCAAAGTCGACCTGAAGCAGGGCAAGTTCGAAGTGACCATCTTTGACCTGGGGGGCGGGAAAAGAATCCGGGGAATCTGGAAAAATTACTACTCGGAATCGCACGGTGTGGTGTTTGTGGTCGATTCCAGCGATGTCCAGCGGATCCAGGAGACGCGAGAGACCATGGCTGAGGTCCTTCAGCACCCACGCATCGCTGGCAAGCCTGTGCTAGTGTGAGTTCTCTGAATAAATAACATCATTAGCTTTTGAGTAGAATTTACTTTGAGATTGCCTATGCACATGAGGGAAAACAGAACGACCAGCAAAGTGCAGAGGGTAAGCTGAAATAGATGGAGATAATAGAGAAATTGCCCAGATTTGAAGCCTCAGCCCTCGCTTCAATTTTGTTGAATGCGGGGTGCACTGCAGGTTGATTCCTGCAGGCATCTGTTTAATCAGTAATCAGGACACAACATGCTGGCTGCAGAGATGAGAGTTAAGTGTGTTTCCAGGTATGCAGAGTGCTTTAATGAGCAAGTCACAATCAGAACAGATTTCCATAAGATTTCCAGACATTGTAATTATGCACCTTGCAAAAAATTGAGTCTGATAAGTGTCCTTGGAACTACCTTACCTTTCTCTTTAATGACTGGGTGAGTTGGATTGCTTCAGGAAATGTAGTGAAAATATTAAGCTGTTTATATACCAGCCAATGGCCCATTCAAAGGGAGGTTAACTGAGGTTTGTTCGCAGCCACAATTTATGGGTATTCCTTAAATGCATCACACTGTGTGAATTAGCAAGTTGCTAATTGGCAAGTTACTGAATTACCTGTGTATAAACGAGGATACACTCTGTGTGTGTGTGTCTAGAGTTTTGGAGGACTGTTCATCCAAACAACATGATTTAGGCCTTTTGCTGGAAATCAAAGACAAAATTATATAATGTGGATTAAAAAAAACACAGACTATAGCGAGTCATCCATCTACCTTTATGAGAGTTTCAGACCATCAGATTTTGAAAAAAATGGGAACTTTTTGCTGAGCTCTCTATTATTTTGTTTTTCTCTGTCCTCTTGTTGGTTAAACTTTTCTTGCACACAGAGTGGAGCAGGTAGCACTATGCCTTGGTACTTGCAGGCCAAATATGAGAAGACCTCAAACTTGGCACTGCACTTATTTGGGTCCCCAGCTATACTGATGAACTGTTATGGAGCTAGGTGGAAACAAAACTAATGGACGGTGGAATGAACAGAGATCTGTTGATGGCCATAACCAACACGTCTTGTTTTTTCCTTTCTGTTTTCAGACTTGCAAACAAACAAGACCAGGAGGGAGCACTGGCTGAAGCTGACATCATTGAGAACCTGTCCTTAGAGAAGCTTGTTAATGAGAACAAGTGTCTCTGTCAGATTGTAAGTGTTTGTGAACTGAATTTATAGACAGAAAGTATGGCTTTGAGTTTTTTTTTGAAAACAGTGAAGATGACCTGTTAATCTAGTGGGTGCAAAGCTACATTTGCATCGGTTAAAAGTTTGTGCTGTTTTGGAGGTGATGTTAATGTTTTAACCTCAATGTACATTTCTTCTACAGGAACCATGCTCAGCCGTTTTAGGCTATGGGAAAAAGGTTGACAAGTCCATCAAGAAGGGCCTGAACTGGCTGCTCAGCAACATTGCCAAAGACTATGAAGCCATCACCGAGCGAGTGCAGAAGGACACGGCTGAGCAGCGCGCTCTGGAGGAGCAAGACAAGAAAGAGAGGGCAGAGAGAGTACGGCGGATACGAGAGGAGAGGTGAGGACGCAGCAGAAGTCAGTGTGGCAAACAAAATGTGGAAGAGGTTAAACTATAAAGTGGAAAAGTCTAAGACAGAAATTTTTTGAAGCATAACAGGAGGGAGGAGATGGTCAGAAATGTTGAGTAAAGCTCTGGGAGCAGTAGAAATGTTAAAAGGCCAAAGGTTACAAAAGTGTCTGCAAAGAGATATTTATCCCTAAATAAATTATTGCCTCTATTAGAAAAGGCCAACCTTCCTGCCAGTGCCTGAACTACGAGCTAGAACAAATGCACATTTTAATCAAATGTGATCTTAGATCAATTTTTTATAAATGTGACACCGCTACCAAGGAGGAGCGTATCATTAAGCAGAAAGGTTAACATCTTATCTGTCCGCAGAGAGCGACAGGAGCGGGAGGAGGCAGAGCGAGAGGGAAGGCCCATCCAAGAAGATGAGCCCGATGATGAGTACATTCAGAGCCCCTTTCAGCCAATAGAGAGCATGATTTCTGAAGTGAGTCGTGTGTACACTCTGGGGCTGATAGTTTATTACTCTGGTTTATGTTGTTGAGACTCTAAAGTTAGAGTGCTTCAGAGAGCCCTTTACTTTCATGTTTTCTTCAGAACGAGGATAAAGAAAAGGAAAGGAAGAGGCAAAAAGAGCTGCAGGAGGGAAGGGGTAACAGCCCCAGGGCAGCCACTGATCAAGAGGAAGAGGAGGAGGAGAAGGAGCAGGGCGACATGAGACAAACACTAGAGAACAACACTCCAGGTGAGTTTCAGGACGCCCGGATCTCCCAAGCTCGGAAATTGAGTTGTTAGAACAAATTCAGTCGAAAGTTTCAGTTGAGGAAAAGTTGATTGGATGAAACGACTTTAGTTAAGTCTTCTGGCAAAGCATTCGAAAGTCTTCTAAAAGTAAGCAGAGTGCGAAACAGTTTTTATGAATACAAAAATGATCTGCCTTGATGTGCAGGGCAGAGGGGGTGTTTGAAGAGCTTTCGCTGGCAGCGTTGTTGTTCAGCTTTGCAACGAGTGAGCTTCTTTTCACTTTGAAAGTGAACTATTGAACAAGATGTTTTAAAATTTAAGAGAGAGATGCAGTCAAATTAAGCCATCTTTTTGATAATCATCTTCTTATTATGATCTAAGCTCAGAGTGCTCATAGATAAAAGGTGATTTAACTTTAAGTAGATGCATTAGAGGATGAAATGATGGCTTTGGGCATTAATTTTAACTTGCTTAGGCCCACTGTTGAAAGCTGAAAGCTGTTATAGTTAAGCTCGTGTTGAACATCTGGATTCTCCACTTGCAACACATCTCTGTTCATTCAGCCACGACAGGTGAGCAGAGCAAGAAGAAGACGAGCAAGCTGCACCTGAAGAGGAAGCACAGGGTGGACCCGCTGAGGATAGAGGACGGACCAACGGAGAGCCTCACCCCTCCTCCGCCTCCAGGTCAGTCTGTACTTCATCACATTGAGCTGCTGTTACATGCAGCTTCTCCACTGCTACCCCTCACCCTGTTGTGCAGAACTGGCTGATTGTACTAATTGGCTCAGTGAGGAAAAACGTCTGTTATGTTTCACTTCCTATTCAAGACTTTTATTGCGAAGGAACTACAGGAAATACGATATGTTTGATGGATTTGGCAGAACTTATTTTACCCATTAGCCGTACAAGGCTGGTGGGGTATTGTATTCACACTGCCATGTGGGCAGGCAGTGTGGACACCCAGGTTAACTCGAGAACAATCTGACATAGGATTTTCAAATTTATACCATAAATTTTTCCACAGTCAATAAAAATTATTTTGCACAATAAACTATGGACACTGTCACACCGACACTAACCCAAAAACAAACAAACAAAATGTCCAACAACATAATTTATTTTACTCGACAATGTGATGGAAAAAGACTTCCAACGCACAATTACAGGCACGTAATAGATGTGAACTGAGCTCAGCATGAGTCCTGGACAAACCCCCAAATATGTTCCTATATATATGAGATGTCAGAATTTTACTGCAATTCAAGAAATGGTTAATAATACAAAAATAATTACAGACAAAGACACAGGACAAGACCTAAACAAGGGCAATGGGAGCCCCGTTAATAACAAACAAAAGCGGAAGAAGGCCTTGAATGACCAAGACTGACAACAGGACCTGCTGGTTACTCTCAAATGAAATCATTATTAACAAACAAAACTGCAGAAATCAGCAGCATGCATATAAAGCCTGTTGCTTTATATTTAAGAGGTATTATAGGAAGATATTTAATACATTTTGATAGGCTGCTTTATAGCTCTAGATCACACAAATACATTGTGGTCCTGTGAGTTTTTGTTGTTTGTGTGCAACATTCGATCTTAAGGAGTGAGATAATCCGCTAGTTATGGCTTTCTTTTTCAGGATCCTTCACTGTTCTCCTCATCCCTCTCTTCTTTATTTTGTTTCTTTAGTGGGATGGGCCACGCCCAAAGTCTCTAGGCTGCCGAAGCTAGAGCCACTCGGGGACACGGGACATTCTGGTAAAGCTGTTTGTGCCGTCAGTGTTAACCGCTGTTTACGTGCATGCATTAACCACCCACCATCTGCAGTTTGTCACTAACTTGGTCTTACTCATTCACTAACTGCAGCACCTGATCAGTGTTTTCTCTACACAGTAGTGATTAAAGCTACATGGAAATAGTAGTTTTGCATGTGTTTTCCTTTTTCTTTTTTTTTCTTTTTAAGGAGGAAGCCTGGTGTTTGTCTCACAGTGTTGGCGGTAGATTTCTAAGTTGCAGTGGAAACCCTGAACTCTGCCTTGAGACGTGCGCTGACTGTTAATTAGCATCTCAACCCCACGTTGTTGTCTTTATTTTTCTCTCCCTCCTGCATCTCTCCAGGCATGTGTTTGCATGTGTTTGTGTGGATCTTTCACGGGTGCAGACATCTAAAATCAACTCAAAGACTTGTCTGTGTATTCATCTGTATTCATTTTCCTCCAGTCTGTGCAGCATCTTTCACGGTTGCTTCCATTGAGTGCTTACTTTTTTAAAAAGAAATTTGTATTTCAGGTCTCCGTGGGCGTTGCGTACTAACACAACCAAACCTTTTCTCCTTCCCTCCACAGAGTTTTACAAGAAACCTCTCCCGCCGGTCGCCAACAGGCCGAGGCCTAACGGCGATGCTCACGACATCATTTCTTAAACCCCCTTTTAGCGATTGAGGTTGACCAATCACGACTGTATTCTCCTTTCCTTTTTGTCTCAAGAGAGCGGCGTGTAGACAACCAAGCAAATAAAAGCTTGACTGCTGTGGATGCCGGAGCCGGGGACCTCTGAAAGGGCGATGGACACTAAACAGAGTTGCGACAGGAAGTCCTGCTCAGAAGCTGTAATTTGACCTCACAAATTCATTGTGAAACCCACCTGAACTGTGCATAAGACTCTGTCTTCACAAGCAAAAGCACAACTTTGAACTCTCTCCAGCTCGTAGACTTTATATCCTTCTAATAATATCAGTGTTAGTTCGGACTTCTGTGTCAAACTCTGATGCTTTTAATCGACAGCAAATGTAAATATACCCTTTAAATATGTCTGAATAATTTATTTGTATACATGCCGCCATTAAAATAACCACACCATTTATTTTTGCACTTCTGGGTTTTTAGTGTAAAACACCATGTGGCTCAGGCACCTGAGTAATGATTTAAAAAAGAAAAAAAAAAGAAAAAGAAAAAAGGTATCGGTCTTAAGTGGCTTCTTACAGGTGAGTGCTTTAAATTGGACCTTTTGTGAAGTCGGAAACATTTCCAGCTTTTTTTTTTTTTTTTACAGCACTGATGTGTAAAGAGGGCGAGTCACAGCTGGCAAGTGGATTTTGTGGAAGTCACTTTTTTTTTTTTTTTTTTTAAGGACTATGTTGACTTTTGATGTAAAACACAAAGAAAAGGAAAACACTAATTTAAAAACTCTTTAACTGGATACATTTATAAAGGAACTTTTTATCTACTGTTTTAAAACATGAACATTTACATGTCTACAGAGCTTTTAACACATTCTGCTGTTTACACTGTGTGTCAGTTTTTTTTTTTTTGTTTGTTTTTTTTTAAAAGTGATATTTCTCTCAAGACAGACTCGCTGCCTTTTCAGGTGGCCCTCGAGGTGTGAGCTGGTGCTGTTGGTGTCCCATCTGTTGCGGCGCGGCTGTCTGCTGCGCCCATTTTTGCTTTGCTTTGAAAAAACCCCCCACTAAAATTGCATCTCGACGAGCATAATCACAAATCTGAAGCTTTGAACACTCCACTGCCCCAGTTAAGTTTGTTTTGTGTGCTGGAGGAGTTTGCAGTAGGGATGATAAGGGAAGAAGAACATACTTCTACAGCAGCACCTGGAACAGCCAGTATTGGGTCAGAACACATGAGAATATGTGCACCAGAAGTAATAAAAGAAGTATCACTTTAAAAAAAAAAATCCCTGCAATGTTGTATTTCAGATCTGTAGTACCATGCTCACTCTCTTTTAATGTGCTAGATGTTTTAAAAAAATAAAGATATTTTTTCTATCCAGATTGAATTTTATAATGGCAAAATAAAAGATGTTTTAAATATATTACTGAGTGACTGCAGTATTTCTCCATGAGTATTTGCACTTGTCAGGGAAATGAGTTGCCTGTTGCTGTGGAGTGTTTGTTGTTTTATTTTTAGCTTAACATTAAGAGCAGTGCATTTGACATCCAGCTCCTGCTTAGCATAAACTTCTGTCTCTCAGGCAATGCCGATAATGGCTATTATTGCCATTTTGCAGTCAGGTTTTCCCTCGTGAGGCTTGTATTTGAAGCTTCACTGTATAATACTCTGGTCTATCTGCTGTGTAGCCCTCAAACTGCCGCAATAAATAAAGAACCACAAATAAGCAAAAGATCTAGTTAGAAATAAAACTTAGATCGTCCTGTCTGATGGTACTTAATGGTACTTGATATTTAATCAAAGTTCATCATCTGATCACACTTTGACACGTCTCTAAGAACACCCTGAGGATATAAATATGGAAACATAATTATAGTATTATATATATATATATATATATATATATATATGTATATATATATATATATATATATGTGTATATATATATATGTATATGTGTATATATATATATGTATATGTGTATATATATATATATATATATATATATATATGTGTGTATATATATATATATATATATATACTCACACACACACACACACATATATTTATGTTACATGAATAATGAACTCATTGGCCACTTAGGTATTATTAGGCATTAGGCACAGAACAAAGGGATGGACATGGTTAACAACAATACTTCTGTGGGCTGTGGTGTTTAAATGTTACTTGCTTTGTACCAGGGGGCACAGATTGCAAAGAAAATGTTCCTCACATCATTACACCACCAGCATGTTCTTTACGCACCATCTGAATATGGCAGCAACTCAACCAACTCTTCAGAATTCTTGAGACTCTCATTGTCTTCCATTGTTCAACTTTTGTAAACCCCTCAAAACTTTAGCCTCAGTTTCTTTCTTTCTTTTTTTTTTTTTTGTTACAATAGTGACACTAAGTGTGGACTTCTGCATTCAGAGATGCTCTTCTGTATACCGTGGATGAGGTGGATCTTGTTTTTTTTGTTTTTGTTTTTTTTAGTAACTATAGCCTTCCTGTCAGCTTGACCTCTTTCATAGATATTTTCTGTATATTTTCTCTTTTTCGCACCATTCTCTCTCGAGTATGGAAGCTTGTTTCCACCACTGAAAATGATTTTTTGCCATCCATCCAGTCAAAATTTCACCAACTCAAACTTACCCCCCAAAAAGTGAAATTTCAAGTTAGTGAGCTGAATTTTTTTTCTCTTTATTAGCCAGATAGTGAAGAGCATGCAGGAAAGCAGGGAGAGAGAGTGGGGAAAGGCATGCCTCAAAGGAACCCGGGCTGCTGTATTTAAGCTTGCCGCTTATGATTTCCCTGTGAGCTAGATTGCTGCCAAGTAAGTTGAAATTTTGACTCATGGATGGATAAAAAAGTTTTTTTCTGCAGCGGAAACAAGTAAACCCTACAGATGGTTGTTGTGTAATCAGATAATCGATGTCCGCATGCCTAAATGGACTGAGCTGTTGCCATGTGATTGTCTCATTAGATACTGTGATAGTGGGCAGTTAAACAGGTATACTTATAGGAGTTGTTGTTCTACTTGTGGTTTCTACTTTTCTATTAAAGCAACAAGTGAAAAACAGTGTTTTAAAAGAGATATCACAGGAACAACTGGGCGTGACTGATACAATCAGCAGCAAACTGCTGTGGTTTTAGTATACCTACATGGTCTAAAACATGAACAACGTTCGTACTGAAGAGTTGCTGTTCTGTGGCTTTTATACTGATATCTCCATCATGGAGCAGTGACAGATAAACAGAAGTGAAACAATGTTTTGAATGAGCAGGTCCATTAAACAGCTCTTCGCAGAGAACAAAAGACAAAAATAATTTAAAGGGTGAGATGAAAACAAGTAAGCACAATGTTGAGACATTTGATAAATTGGCTCCTTTGTTTGACAAAACACTGTAAGATTCATGTGTTTGGGCTTCGAGAGCAAACTGAACTGAATGAACCCACCGCAGCTCTAAAACACACAGAGCCTGGATGCAGCGTCTCTTCTCGTTCCCATCTCGTGGTGCAGTAGTGATCTGTCACTAATACAAATTAAACTCCCCACAGGCGAAATGTATTCCAATGTGGAATTAGCCTGTATAGTAAAAGAGCTAAAATGGAACGTGGGGTGTGGGGGGAGGCCCCTCACACCTGCGATGAAATGATGGATAACACTTAACCTTAAACTAAATCTTTAAAGCATGGTAGGCAATTTAAGCCCCTTGCTGACAAAGTAATTACACATTTGCTAAAGTACTGATGAGAGTGGGCTGACCTCATCTTCTGTATTACTTCTTTTTCCAGAAACAGGAGGTAGAGACGTATTTGCCAGGATTTTTAAAGACTAAAACGGGAGAATGAAAACTTTAGAGAGACTCGATAATGTTTCTTGAACACATCCAGCATGTGACAATTCAGAAATGAGCTTCAGTCTCTCTAAAAATAGTTGTTTTTCGGCTGCTCTGTATCCTCATTCAGGTCTTGTCAAACATCTGCTCACAGCATCTACAGCCTGTGTCTCCTGCAAGCTGAACATTGAAATGATGTGCTGTCTCATTACTGCTCTGCCTGTTGTCGATGTGCAGGCAGGCTTCATTTAAGTGAAGGATTTCGCAGTGCCGGAGCTGAAATCGGTGTGATGATGCTGTGTCCTGCAGAAGGAGGACAGCAGATGCACTGGTGCCCTTAAGCAGGCGCTTTTAACCATCAATCCCCTCCCTCATTATGCTCGCATCCTTTAATATCATCAATCTTTGACGTCCATCTCATTCCAGGAGCGGTTTTCTGATGAAGTGTTGTAATTTACTTCCCTTACCCCACTCAAAAATCTGCTTCTGTGCATCTGTTTTAGTTAGTGATTTTCTGATGACCGCAAATGCCTTTAAGCACATCCCAGACAGTGAGGAGAGGGTTAGCACTCCCTTTATTTAGCCTTTACAATGGTTCAGATCACAAAAAAGAGGGTTCCTTGTTTTGAATTATGATATGAGGTTGTGTTGCATTTTGGTCTATTTTGTCAGTGAAGAAACTGGTCTCTGTTCCTCTTCAACAATAGATGTCTCTGTGTATTGTTGTGCAAATGCAGTTTGGTATCACAAAACACTCAGCTATCAAGCTCTGTTGTGTCTGTTCTGGAAATGCTTCAGTGTGATATCAAGTTAAGGTAAGTAATCAGAAAACGCTGCAGTGCTGTGGCTCTCTCTTTTGAAGCAGCGTGCTCATCACTGCCATCATTACACATATGGGGAACAAATTAAGGTTTAAATTGGGATAAATGGGTTTTAACCCAGAAAAATCAAAATGGATTCACAATCTTCACAATAACAACTGAAGAATTTTCAGACAACTTGCAGAAATGGTAAGTAAAAGACTTTGGAAGCACAAGCAGGAGGTGGTTAGTGGATAATTTACATTTTATTCACTTTAGAACTCAACCTGATGTTAATTTGCTTCAGTAAAACTCTTTAAAGAGTGTGTTAAATAATCTCTAAAGCTAAGGGATCATCTGTGAAATAGAGTTTAGCTGAACGTCAGATTTGGTGTCATGTTGCTGACATTGTTAAATGAGCTTTTTCTCTGCTTGTGGTAATCTATGGTAGTCTAAGTGTATCATAGACTAAAGATCAGATGTATCCAGTCATAAATACGCAGCCTTCTTTAGAAAACACAGTTTTGCTCACTGTTGCTCACTGTTGCTATGACGATTTGAGAATCCTCAAAGACTCCCTTTAACAATCTTCAATCTGTGCCCAATGTATCCTGGGTGATCAACACAATTAATGTATATATATGTGTGTGTATATATATATATATATATATATATATATATATATATATATGAGGGACCTATGGATTCTTCGATACCCAACATCCACAATGACGGCGAAACAACTAGTAGCTCAGTGTTCCAACATTCGAAAGAAGGGACTGCTCTCACAGCTAGAGATTGACGAGGTACAACACAAATGCTACGGCAAGGAGGAGTCAGGACGCCAGGTCAGGGGGGAGATATCATCACCCCCACCCGAGATTGGGTACATAGCCCCAAGTGCGATAGGAGAAGAATCGTTGAGTGCGAGAGGAACTGACCTGAAAAATAGGATCATGGCCAAGCTTGAAACCTGGATCCCCCGTAGCCGGTTACCAAGATTACGTGAAGTACCCTCAGAAGGTCTGCTAGATGATGTTAATGCAGCACTACGGGCAATACCTACAACCACGATTACCGACACTAACAAGCTGATCTACAATACGGCAACAGTGATCAGTGAGATGCTTGGCTACAAGTTGAACAGCCACAAGGGGCAGTACCCTCCATGGAGAAGGAGGCTAGAGGGCAAGATCAAAGTAGCACGGAGGGAGGTTAGCCAACTAACGGAGTTGCAGAAAGGTGCGACAAATAAGGTGCCTAAGAAATACAGCAAGCTGTCCATACCTGAGGCCTTGGAAACTGCCAAGCAAAGACTCACAGCCTTGGCCAGCCGCTTGAGGAGGTACACCAGAGAGATAGAAGGCAGGAGAATAAACCAGCTGTTCTCCACAGAACCAGCAAAGGTGTACTCTCAGTGGCAAGGGAACAATAAGAGAACAGCACCACCAAGGCTGGAGACGGAGCAATACTGGAAGAGCATATGGGAGAAGGATGCAACCCATAACGGCAATGCTCAGTGGCTAGAGGGTCTAAGAAAGGGTCCAAGAAAGGGTCTCCAGTATGAAGAGTTGGACAGCACCAGGGCCCGACATGGTTCACGCCTACTGGCTGAAGAAGCTGACTGCACTCCACGAGCGTCTGGCAGCACAAATGAACCAGCTGCTAGTTAACGAGAGACACCCGGAATGGCTAACCGAAGGTCGGACGGTCCTGATCCCCAAGGACCCCAAGAAGGGACCGGTCCCCTCCAACTACCGACCAATAACCTGCCTCAGTACTACATGGAAGCTCCTGTCAGGCATCATATCGGCTAAGATGAACAGGCACATGGGTCAATACATGAGCGGGACACAGAAAGGGATTGGCAAGAATACCAGAGGCGCAAAACACCAGCTGCTGGTAGACAGAACAATCAGCCGAGACTGCAAGACCAGACTGACCAACCTGTGCACTGCCTGGATTGATTACAAGAAGGCCTATGACTCAATGCCCCACAGCTGGATACTGGAATGCCTAGAATTGTACAAGATCAATGGGACCCTAAGAGCCTTCATCAGGAACTCAATGGGGATGTGGCGTACAACACTAGAGGCCAACTCCAAGCCCATAGCACAAGTCACCATCAAGTGCGGGATCTACCAAGGAGATGCTCTGTCCCCACTGCTGTTCTGCATAGGCCTGAACCCCCTCAGTGAGATCATTAACAAGACTGGCTACGGATACCGACTACGGAACGGAGCAGTTGTCAGCCACCTCCTGTACATGGATGACATCAAGCTGTATGCCAAGAGTGAACGAGACATCGATTCACTGATCCACACTACCAGGCTATACAGCAATGACATTGGAATGTCGTTCGGACTGGAGAAGTGTAGTCGGATGGTAACAAAGAGAGGGAAGGTAGTCAGAACTGAGGGGATTGAACTACCAGAAGGCAACATTGCAGACATAGAGGACAGTTACAAATACTTGGGGATCCCACAGGCGAATGGGAACCAGGAAGAGGCCGCTAGAAAGGCTGCAACCACCAAGTACCTGCAGAGGGTCAGGCAAGTCCTGAGGAGTCAGCTGAATGGTAAGAACAAGATCCGGGCCATCAACACGTACGCCCTGCCCGTGATCAGGTACCCTGCTGGGGTAATAGGCTGGCCAAAAGAGGAGATAGAAGCCACTGACATAAAGACAAGAAAGCTCCTTACCATGCATGGAGGGTTTCACCCCAAGTCCAGCACCCTGAGGCTGTACGCTAAGCGGAAGGAAGGGGGCCGGGGACTGGTGAGTGTCAGCACCACAGTCCAGGATGAGACAACGAACATCCAAGAATACATTGGGAAGATGGCCCCAACTGACCGAGTGCTCAGTGAATACCTCAGGCAGCAGAAACCCAAGAAAGAGGAGGGAGACGAGGAACCATCATGGAAGGACAGGCCCCTGCACGGTATGTACCACCGGCAGATAGAGGAGGTGGCTGATATCCAGAAATCCTACCAGTGGCTGGACAAAGCTGGACTGAAAGACAGCACAGAGGCACTAATCATGGCAGCACAAGAACAAGCTCTGAGCACAAGATCCATAGAGGCTGGGGTCTATCACACCAGGCAAGACCCCAGGTGCAGGCTGTGTAAAGATGCCCCAGAGACAATCCAGCACATAACAGCAGGGTGCAAGATGCTAGCAGGCAAGGCATACATGGAACGCCATAACCAAGTGGCCGGCATAGTGTACAGGAACATCTGTGCCGAGTATAATCTGGAAGTCCCGAGGTCAAAATGGGAGATGCCCCCAAGGGTGGTGGAGAATGACCGAGCTAAGATCCTGTGGGACTTCCAGATACAGACGGACAAAATGGTGGTGGCTAACCAACCGGACATAGTGGTGGTAGACAAAGAGAAGAAGACGGCCGTAGTGATCGATGTAGCGGTTCCGAATGACAGCAATATCAGGAAGAAGGAACACGAGAAGCTGGAGAAATACCAAGGGCTCAGAGAAGAGCTCGAGAGGATGTGGAGGGTGAAGGTAACGGTGGTCCCCGTGGTAATCGGAGCACTAGGTGCGGTGACTCCCAAGCTAAGCGAGTGGCTCCAGCAGATCCCGGGAATAACATCGGAGATCTCTGTCCAGAAGAGCGCAGTCCTGGGAACAGCTAAGATACTGCGCAGGACCCTCAAGCTCCCAGGCCTCTGGTAGAGGACCCGAGCTTGAAGGATAAACCGCCCGCAGGGGCGTGCTGGGTGATTTTATATATATATATATATATATATATATATATATATATATATCCCGACTCAAATATGACCTATAGATCACCTTTACCAGATGGCTTTCATAGCCATCAACAAACTCCTGGGATAATGCTAACTACATATTTGACTGTTCATCTTGGTAGAGTTCATTTAAATCAATTAGTTTTCTGCAATAGACCCAGCTTTAAAGAACAGCTCACAAATTTTCAGTAGGGCTGATGCCAAGAATTTGGGAAGACCATTCCTGAAGCCTAATGTTAGCCTGATTTACCCATTATAAAAACCAGTCTTGATGTGTGTTTGAGATCACTGACCTGTTGGAACAACAAACTGTGTCCAAGTTTCAACCAATTTGGAGAATTTGGAGCTAGTCCTCCTTCATCATTAGTGTAATGTTGTAGTACCACTGGCAGCAAAACAGCCCCGGAGGATGATGCTACCACAAACATACAGTACAGTTCTCTTAGGCTTGAAAGCCTTACCTTTATGTCTCCAAACATACCATAAAAAACATGTTTTACCACAAAACGTTTCTCCAGAACTCATTTGATGTGCCCTGGGAAAAGAACAGTTCAAAGAAGTCCTTAAAAGCATAATATTATCATGACATTCATTCCCACGATGAGTGGATGTAAGCTTCTGACCACAGCTGTATAATTTTTTTTTGCCTGATATTCCATATTTTCATTGCCAAAAATCAAATTATTGGTCTACATGTCCCAAAAAGAGTATGTACAGATTTAAATTTCCTCTTTAAGAAGTTAAAAATCTTTTATTTTAAGGTAACAAATAATGATTTTAGAGGGGTCTCTAAGGGTCTGTGAAACACCTCCACAACAGTGGGAGGTTTTGTTAATCAACAATAAAGCCCCAAAAATGCTTCACTTTTTCCATCATGTAGATGTTGTAGTGCAGTCCCTGAACCGTGATTGGCCCAGTTGCATAAGTGCAAGTCAACCCAAATTCCTGCCTCCACTCAACCCTGATTACAGAGGCACCCAGTCCAGCTCACATCTTGGTGCTGATACCTTTTTTTTTTTTTTTTAAATAGCATGGAAGTTCTTCAGGTTGGGCAGTAATTTAACAGCAGCTGTCCGCCTTCCAGTATGACATTTCATTTTAAGAAATGCCTGGTTTTAAATTTTACTCTTAAATAGTTACTGATGTTTTGTACTTCTTGCTGCTTCACTAGAAGCAAAGGGCCATGCAAATAATATGAAATACAGTGGGATTCGACAGCAAAGAATCACTTCACATAAAATTTTTAATTTAAAAAAATAAACTGTAGTGAGTTAAAAGAAGACACCAGGAAAGTAAACCAGTTCCTCAGGCTGGTCCTTCCTCAAACAAGGAGCCCTAACAGTAAACACTCCACCACCTTTTGTGTTAAATGTGAGAAGGGAACAATTAGCAGGTTCTTACCTGAGGACCTCAGGCTGCACAGCTGATGATACAAAGAGAGCAGTCCAGTAGCCTGTGTCTTCTGAAGCCAGCCAAAGAAGGGCTTTCAATGTGGTAAGTAAAATCTTGAAATCTGTGGAGTCATTAATACAGGTGTAACAGATTCCGGTTTTTAGTCCTTGAAAGAAGTCTTGATTCTGTGTTTGAAGTCTGTTAATGGATATCAGAGTGAAACCTTTTAAAAACCCACTACAATAATCCAACCGACCAAGGTTATTATCGTTAACGAAAACTAACGAAATAACGAAAACTAGAAGTGAAAAAACATTTTCGTTAACGGGAATAAATATAAAGACAAAAAAAGGAAAACTAACTAAAACTGTAATGAGTTTTCACAAAACTAACTAAAATTAACTGAATTTATAGCAAAAATGTGTTTAGCTTTCATTGATGTGTGCGTGTCATACAATAGTCAAGGGTGAAAATGAAGTTTAGTTTCCAGATTTTTTCTTGCTGTCTCATTATGCCAGCAGGTGGCAGTACGTTAGTCGAGTCGTCTGTATTGCTGCTCTGTCCACGCGCAGAATCATGTCAGGAACAGTTGAGAGAAAGCGCCAGAGTCCAATTTGGGATTACTTTGAATATGACTGTGTTTTGGATAAAGCAAGTGTCTTGTAGTGGAAAGAGACAAATTATGAGGGACATTTCTAAAGGGGAAAAAATCCCACAAACCTTAAAGTGCACTTGAAAAGCTCACACAAGAAGGCTAACCTAGCTTACCTTGAGAAGGTAAGGGAGCACACTCAACCCTCATCCCCAGAAAACAGAAGCTAACCCCAGGCAAGGCAGCGTGATGCATCCCGAGACAACAGGACTGGGGTATCTACATAACTGTGTGAGTCAATTGCCTTCAAAAAGTTTATCAATTCACTTGGACCAAAATTACGAACACCCGGTGCTGCGAGAGTTAATAGTCTCATTGGGGCCAAGATATACATTTTATAGTTGCCTGGTATCAATGGTTGTTCATCTGCCTTTATTTATTTATTTATTTATTTATTTATTTATTTATTTATTTATTTATTTATTTATGTATTTATTTATTTAAAGAACCCATAGGTGGGAATGTGAGTTGTTTGTCTCTGCGTGTTAGCCCTGCGACAGACAGGCGACCTGTCCAGGGTGCAGGGTATGGTAGCTGGAATAGCAACATACCCAAGGATAAGCAGAAGAGAATGACTGATATGATGAAACTGGGATTTTGTTAGACTTAATTATTGCAAACACAACTAAAACTATAACTGAAACTAATCAAAACTAAACTGAAACTAAGGATTTTCAAAAAAATAAAAACTAAACTAAACTAGCAAACAATTGGTAAAAACTAATTAAAACTGATATAAAATTGAAAATCTGAAGTCAAAACTAAATAAAAATAAAAACTAATGAAAATTGCAAAACTATTAAAACCCTGCAACCGACAGGAAATACAAGCATGAATTACAGTCTGAGTGTCACTAAAGCTCAAGGCAAGGCAAGGCAAGTTTATTTGTATAGCACAATTCAACAACAAGGTGATTCAAAGTGCTTTACAGAGACATTAGAAACAAAAACAAATAAAAAAAGCATGATTTAAAATTGATTAAAACAAGCAAACAAACAAGCAAACAAACAAACAAGCAAGCAAGCAAGCAAGCAAGCAAGCAAGCAAACAAACAAACAAACAAACAGACAAAACAGTGTATAAAATCAAAACAGATAAAATCAGAACAGTAGATAAAATCAATAGTTAAAATGTAAGTTTTGAAATTTAAGCTTAAGTGCGGATTTGGTGCTTTATTTAAATGCAGCTGAGAACAGGTGAGTCTTCAAACTGGATTTAAATAAACTGAGTGTTTCAGCTGATCTGAGGCTTTCTGGGAGTTTGTTCCAGATATAAGGAGCATAAAAGCTGAATGCAGCTTCTCCGTGTCTGGTTCTGACTCTGGGAACTGATAAAAAACCGGATCCAGATGACCTGAGTGATCTGGAAGGTTCATACTGGGTCAGGAGGTCACTGATGTATTTTGGTCCTAAACCATTCAGAGCTTTATAGACCAGCATCAGAACTTTAAAGTCTATCCTCTGACGCACAGGCAGCCAGTGTAAAGACCTCAGAGCTGGACTGATGTGGTCCACTTTTTTGGTCTTAGTGAGGACTCGAGCAGCAGAGTTCTGAATGAGCTGTAGTTGTCTGACTGATTTTTTTAGGTAGACCTGTAAAGATGCTGTTACAGTAATCAAGCCTACTAAAGATGAATGCATGGACTAGTTTTTCCAGGTCCTGTTGAGACATCAGATCTTTTATCCTTGAAATATTCTTGAGGTGATAGTAAGCTGATTTTGTTATTGTCTTAATGTGTTTTTCTAAGTTTAGGTCTGCATCCATCACTACACCCAAATTTCTCGCCTGGTTTGTGGTTTTTAGGTGTATAGATTGAAGTTCTCTGGTGACCTGTAATCGTTTTTCTTTGGCGCCGAAGACTATTACCTCAGTTTTGTTTTTGTTTAGCTGGAGAAAATTGTGGCACAACCAGTCATTAATTTCCTCAATGCATTTACCAAGAGCCTGTACAGGGCCTCGGTCTCCTGGTGACATTGTGATATATATGTGATATATATTTGTGTGTCATCTGCATAGCTATGATAGTTTATTTTGTTGTTCTTTATAATCTGTGCCAGTGGGAGCATGTAAATGTTAAACAGAAGGGGTCCCAAGATGGAACCTTGGGGAACTCCACATGTGATACTTGTCTGCTCAGATGTGAAGTTACCTATTGATACAAAGTATTTCCTGTTTTCTAAGTATGTTTTGAACCAGTTTAGTACAGTTCCTGAAAGACCTGCCCAGTTCTCCAGTCATTTCAGTAATATGTTGTGGTCAACTGTATCAAATGCTGCACTGAGATCCAGTAAAACTAAGACTGACATTGTTCCACTGTCTGTGTTCAGACATATGTCATTAAACACTTTGGTCAGAGCAGAAATAATTGAGCTGTTGAGAAACTACTTTTTCAATGATCTTACTTAGAAATGGGAGATTTGAGATCGGCCTGTAGTTGTTCATTTGTGTCTTGTCAAGATTGTCCTTTTACAGTATAGGTTTTATTACAGCAGTTTTTAGTGATTCTGGAAACACACCTGATATTAAAGAAAAGTTGACGATCTGTAACAGGTCTGACTCTAAAGTCTTTGAGGCCTTTTTGAAAAAACTTGTTGGCAGGACATCTAAACAGCAGGAGGAGTTCAGTTGACCTAAGATGTCCTCCAGGTCTTTGCTGTTAATAGGGTGAAACTGTTTCATGGTGTTTAAACAGTTTTTCGGTGGGCACAGTACATATTCTGGATCTGCTGTTGAAGTACCAATTGCTTGTCTAATCTTTTGGATTTTTTCTGTGAAGAATTTGGCAAAGTCATTGCAGGCCATGGTTGAATGAAGTTCAGCTGCCACTGACACAGGAGGGTTTGTTAGCCTGTCAACTGTAGAAAATAAGACCCGAGCGTTAACTCAGTATTGATTGGGTCCTTGCAATATTCCTCAGGTGGTGCCGGAGCAGGACTGGGTGATAGTGCCATTATATGTTTCTCAACACTGAGTTTAGAATGAAAAAAAAGCAAGTTTTCTGATTGTACATTAACTTTTCAAGGAGCAGGAAAGGACTAAATGACAGATTACAGTTTGTCTGGATCAATGATAAGTATTTTTGAGAATGATTTCAGAATGATTGCTTCACATTCATGGGGGCAAAAAAAATCCAGTGTGACACCCAAGATGGCTGATAACTTTGCCCAAAACCTCTGCGCACTGGCTCAGGAAACCAAACAACTTGCATGGAGGCTTCATAATACCCCCCTTTACCCTCTACTTTTGCTTTTCTTGGATGTAGCATATGATTGGGGCTACTCCGGGATGCTGTACACGGCTTATGGAAGAGGTTGTTTCACATTGTTGTTTATTAAATCTCAGAGAAGTCAGCCACTCTGTGAGAGTTTTGGTGGTCTGTGTTTATAATAAGATGTCAGGTGTGCTGGAAATTTAAAAGTGCTTACCCTTGTGGATGAGGTCAAGGGACAACAAGTCATTTTTACTGCTGTTTTTCAAAGGGTTGTTTCACAAGGGCCATATATTTTCGTTTAGTGTTGCATTTAAACCATTCAGACATCCTTCATACTAAGCAATCCATGCTGTGTACAGATCTGCCCTTAATCAAAAGTGTCCAGCTCCATTTCTTTATGCTTGTTGTTTATTCCAAATAAAACTGCTGCTGCTGCCACTGGAAACATAAAACCCATCACTTCCTGTTCATCATTCCTGAGAGTGACCTACAGCAGCTGAGCGCTTAAAACAGCAAACATAAAAGCTTTCATGGGCAGGGAATAGGTTGAATCACTGTTGTGTTAAATCACTTGGCAGCAGCAAAAGGGCCATGAGCAGAGATGAAATCTTTTGGGCAGTTGTACTGTTGCCAGCAGGGCTAAAAAGTTGACTGAAAATGTTGCACTCAGTGTCTTGAACTTGATCACATGTAAGCCTCTGAGGCTGCCTCCTCACTAACACAAACTATTGTTCATAACTCAAGTAACATTGCTGCTGGCAGTCGGGGAATTGTTTAGTTCATTCCACTGTGACTCTTAACTGCCTGAACATGTTGGAAAAGGCCGCATATACAGACATTTGGTAAAAAGAAACCAACCTATATGAATGTACAAAATGCGTGCAATTAACTTGTGGTTTTGTCCATGACTTAATCCTGCACAACAAAATTTCTACCATATTATTAGTCAAGTATTTTCCAAAAGTGGAACAGCATGGGTGCAGACTTTCTTGTTTTAATAACCGTCCAGTGACAGTAAATATTTATTTCATTCTGTGTAGATAAGACAAAATTGGTTATTATTCCTTATTCCAGCAAATCCAATTAAAAGAGCAAACCCAACAGTGAATATTTCACATAAAGTACTGCTTGGAGTTAAAGATTGTCTTTCTGTTTCTTGTTATTGGTAAAAATCGTTCTTTTATTTATATATGGGAAATCCCAGACTCACTGTGCTGCTGCTGAAATGCTTAATGTATCAAGCTACAGCTAAAAATTGTCTTCAAATAATGCAGAATTTCTTCCTCTTTAAATGAGGTTTGTAAGAAAACAAAGTAAAACAAAACCTAAATTTATGAAGTTTGAAAAATATTTACCAGCAGAGTGATGAATTATCATTTTAGTGTTATGTTATATGGAACAAAATGTCAGAAATAAATTTTAAATTAGGGCAAAATGATGTATATAGAATAAAAACTGTTGAACTGTTGGATGTGTAAAGATGTAGAGATTTTGTTACTCAGGTGTTGTACTTCTTCAGGGCACAGCAAGGCTGAGTTTTTATGTTTTTATGCATTGATTCATTAGACACAGTAGAAGCAAAAGGGATACTAGTCATCTTCTATTGATAGTTAGTAATATATATATGAAACATAAAATATCTAATAATAATAATAAATCCCTAATCATAATTTTTTATTTGTATAGTATGTAACCCAAAACCAGTGTTACCAGTGTTATTGAAGTCCATATGAGATGAAATTTCAAGATAATGGCCCAGATTCTTTCATCCATTTTATTCCACAACTTAGATATCCACATTACTCACACTCTCATAACAAATACATATAGCGCCTTGGGCGTGGGCATGCTACACAGCATCCAGAGGACCGTCTGTGTATACAATGTCACCTCTGGCGTCGTTGCCCACCTCTCAATTTTAAATACATGTACACATTGAGGGCTATCAGGAGGGGCTATGCGCTTACCTGCTGCTCTTTGGCAGGTAGCTGCATGCCCTCCTGTGTTTTAAATGCACCTTAGAACACACATGCATCAACACTACATATGAGCGGGCGGAGGGAGGTTTGGAGTCTTTGCACACACCCATTCTCTGTTGCCCGTTGGGGCGGGGGGGCGGCGGCTGGGAGGATAAGTTGGCAGTCCGATTGGGGTCTGGAATGTGGGGCCTCCCTGCTGCTGCGGAGTTGGGGGCGGTCTGCTTGTCTCCACTCCAGGGAAAAGGGTAATACCTCCTGGGCCTGGGTGCAGTTTCCCCCTCTAGGGGGAATGGTAACTAGACCTGGGGTATAGAGTACGTTTGGGGAGTGTGATTGTGTGTACAGTGTCTATTTATGTCTGTCTCCATGTTGAGTGAGTGCTGAGTATTTGCATGTGTACATGGGAGTGGGAATGGATGTTCGTATCTGTGTGTGCCTGTTTGTCTGTGTCTCTCTCTAGAGATGTCCCTAGAGAGATGTTCTCTCTAGGGACATCTCAAGCCCTCCAAGGTATGGAGGCCTAGCTCCCCTCACCACTCCCCCTCCCGGTGGCTGACGCCCTCAGGCATCGGTGCGTTGGTGGTTCTTGGTGTCCGGGGCTCGGCGCTCAGGTATGCACCGACTCACTCCCGGTGGCTGCCTGGCGCCTGTGGCTCGGTCGGGCCCTTCGGGGGGTGGGATGCCTTCGGCCTCTGGGCCTGGTGGGCCTGGGGCTTGGTCCACTCTGTCACAGCTGGATGCAGGTGGAGCTCACGGGCATGTCACTGTAACCCCCTCACGTTTCTGCTCCACGGCTTCTGGGTGACCCCTCATCTGGGACTCTCCTCAGCCCTTTCCGGGAGAGTGGCACGGTTGCCCCTCCGTTGTTCTTCCTTGTACTCTTGCGCTCTGGGGGTCTCTGGATGTCTAGAGCCTGGATCTCCTCCATACCTGCTTCATGCCCTGGGGGACGGGGCTATGGCTCTCCATACCCTCTAGCAGATCGTTACATGAAGGAACCTTTTAAATACAAGCGCGCTCATGCTGACAGGTGTACACACGGGTGCTCACAGATACAAACTACACCCTTTTTGGCTGCAACCTCAAAGCACACTGTGCGCTGTCGATCTTACGTGCTGCACAATAATATTCAATATTCAGTATTTACTGTTATATACACATAGATTATCGCGATGATGATGTTTATTATATTGCTCTCTTCTTTGCTTGTTTTCTCTCTTTTTTTCTCAACAGGTGATCCAGGAGATTGACATATATATGTATATGCCAGGAAAAAGACACCGAAATCAACCAAACTTCAGTCAAGAGAACGTTTGAGATGATCCATCCCGCAATCGAGGTTTGTCATTAATATGTGGCTGTTGTTTGGATGACTTCCTAATCCTTAACCAAAAGAACCCACTAAAATCTTAGTTAGCCAGAAAGTAATTATTTTTTGAAGCATTTAAACATTTGGTGCCTGCTAAACTGTAAGCCCATGGGCTGCAGTTGTAGTAGCTGTAGTAATTGTTAAAAACATTTAACTTTTAAAAACTTCTTGAAGCTTAAAGATGAGCTGCATGTTAACATGCATGAATAGTGCAAATAAAAAGCCAGAGAAGCAGATAATTTTAGGGGTTTTGTGTATATTAAATAGAATAAGGTACAAAGCATTACAAGGTATTAAAAAAACAACAGCCTGACTGAAAAAAGTAGGAGCTTGGACCCAGAAGCACGCTTGATACATCATCACTTAATTAATGAATTAGACTACTTTAATGGTGCCTAACTTTACATCAGAAATAAGCACGTTTAAAGCATGTAAAAATGTTTTGGTCTCCTTAGCCAACTTTTACCTTTTAAAACGATTCTACTTGGATGACTTTTAAAAAAAAATCTAACTCTAGGGTTAAAATTATATAAATAATTGTAACTTTGAATTGGAAAATTAAGGGTGTGGATACTTTGAAAGATAGGTGCCTGCTAACACCGGTATAATTTCTAAAGAAACTTTCCTATTCTTTTGTTAACTAAAGGGTTATTAAACCATTTACAAGCAAGTACTAGTAAGCAAGTATATATCATTTCAATACACTGATACAGTCTATGGATTGTATAGCTCTATAGATAGATATGGTAGGTCGGCCTTGCTAACCAAAGTAGCTAAACAGCATTAACATTAGCTAACAGCTTAGCACTGCATGGTCTCTTGACTTGTGGAGGTACCATCCTTAAGTTAAAAAATCTGTCACTTCTTTTACTAGCAAAGGCACAAGCCAGAGACTAGAAGTAGAAATAAAAATTAAACTTTGTCTCATTTTAGTATTTCCTAGATGACATCATCATCTTGTGTGCCCTGGTTTTCACCTTACAGCTGGAGGAGAGCAGGACCTCCAACTGGAAAAAACATGTCAGTGCAAGTTGTAGCTGGCTGGATGTTGCTGTTGTTTTTCATCATAAATTACTTATGCCACTACTATTTTCATTGCAGTATTGGTGCTACTGTGCAAAAGGCAACATTTCATAAAAAAAAAAAAAATTCAAACGCATAGGCCATGAAGAGGACAATAATGCTGCAACTAACTGCATGGTCTTCACAGCAGGAAGTCTTCAAACTTTGATTAAAAAACCTTCAAAGAGGTGTCACATATTATAAAGTAAGCTTTTAACTACCACTGCAGCTGCTTTCACGTCACAAATAATTAAATATTATCATGAAGTGATTCACTCAGAGTCACAGAGGTTGTTAAGTATAGGAGAACATGGTGCACACCTCTCACTTCCTCTGCAATGAGATACATTTTTGACCAACACAATGCTTTCTAACTACAACTTTTGCCCTTACTCTTCAGTGAAAAGTCTTCTAGGTAAACTGGCAGCAGATCAAACTCATGCTGATGCGCTTAGGTGCCATCACGCCTACATGAGACCTCTGTGGCATGTCAGCTGCTACTGTTATAAACACTTTTCTTGTTTATTCTTGTTTTTTCTTGTAGTTTTGAATGTCCACTTCAACTAAGTCTGTACCTTCAGGTGCTGCATTAGATCACTTTTACACTCATGCATGACATAGCCAGCAGTTGTGGAAAAAAATTACTCAAGTGCTGTTTTGTGGCACTTTTTCTGCTTTTATCTTCCACTTTACTACATTCTGAGGGATATTTTATATCTTTTACTACAAATATTTGAAAGTTGTTAACTCTTCAAATTAAAAGTGCATTAAAGTTCACCTATCATGCTTTTCACATATATACTGTTTTAATTATTGATGCTTATATTATACATGCCACATATTTCAGTTAGTGTATGGACAATATCATCAGAACAATCTGAATTTTTATAAGGACGTGAGCCATGTGAGCTGAGCTTCAGGGCATGAACTGATGGTCAGACATCCTCCTACAGGATTTTCTGGCAGAGAGCAGAATTCATGGTTCCATCAATTACACCAAGTCATCCTGAAGCAGCAGAGCAGCCCCAGACCATCACTCTACCACCACCGTGTTTGACTGCTGTTATGATGTTCTTAGATGAAATGCTGTGTTAGTTTTATGTCAGATGTAACGGAAATCAAACCTTCCAAAAAGTTCAACCCACAGAATATTTTCCCAAAAGTCTTGGGGATCATCAAGATGCTTTTTGGTGAATCTGAGACAAGCCTTTGTGGGGTTTTTTGGGTCAGCAGTGGTGTTCTCCTTGGAGATCTCCCATGGATGTCAAGTCTCTTTCTTATTTTTGAATCATGAACTCTGACCTTAACCACAGCAAATGAGGCTTGCAGTCCTTTATATGTTGTTCTGGGTTCTTTTGTGACCTCCCAGAGGAGTCATTGATGCATTCTTGGAGTAATTTTGGTAGGTCAGCCTCTCCTGGGAAGATTCACTGCTGTTCCAAGTTTTCTCCAATTGTGTATAATGGCTCTCACTGTGGTTTGTTGGAGCCGAAAAGCCTTGGAAATGGCTTTGTAACTCATTCCAGACTGATAGATATCAGTGACTTTTGTTTCTTAGTTGTTTCTTTAGATTGTGACATGATGCATTGCCTTTTGAGTCTTTGAGCCTGCTTTATTTTATCAGACAGGTTCTGTTTAAGCGATTTCTTGATCCAACAGATCTGGCAGTATAGTTAATCACAGTTAATTCATGACTTTAGCAAGGGCCAGGAAGGTTTGGATAACCTTTTTCCCTTAATAAATAAAGTCATAAAATGCATTTTGTATTTACTATGGTTATCTTTGTCTAACATCAAAGTTTGTTGATCATCTGAAGCATGTACGTGTGACAAACTGCAAAACGATTAAAAAAAATTGGTACAAATAGTTTTTAGCAGCATTGTAAATAAGGATTTTCTTTTTCAAATTGTGAATTCTTGAAATTTATTCTAGCCTAAGATTAAAACTATGGAGCTGGAAATTAGTCCAGTTGGTCCCATTAAAATCACTAGCAAGAAAAATCCAGTGCACTGGTAAAGAATTATTAGTGGTTTCCAACTCTTTTGGGTATTTGTCATGATTCAGATGCCTATGAGCTATTAGCAGATCTAACAAGAAGTGATTCATTTAGATAATTTTCTGCAGCCCTGAGAGATTTAATCTCCAATAATTTATGCAAAATTTATACAATCTTGTGAAGTAGATCTGCACCGCTTCACAACTGATTCATTTAGTAACCCACTGGAAGGGATTCAGCTTTCAGGTGGGAAAACACAGGATCCATTTATCCTCATGTGCCTCTTGCCTAAGCAGACCAACCCCCTGTTCCAGGTCAGTAGCACTCTCCAGCAGCAGTGGTGTCGCCCGGCAGGGCAATACACTCTGACACCTTGCGAAAGCAGCCACGGAACAACTCAAGGAACACGATAAAGAGCCCAAGCTGTTGTTTCCAGATCCCACCACAAGAACTGCTGGAGCAAATGATTCAGTAAGACCTCAGGTGCAGAACACAGGACTCAAAAGATCCTTAACCGATATACAAGTATCCCCCGCCCTACAGGTCCTGCGTCCACATCCCAAAGGGCCATGCCTGAATTGCTGGCATAAAGGGGACCTTCATGTTATTGATGATGTGGCTTATCTGGTGAGGTCCCATGAACGCTTATACAGTTGAGTTGTGGACCTCATTCTGTGACCTCATCTCGGTCTATGGATCTTTTGCATGTGAGGTGAACGAGCAAACCGCTTGACTACAGAGCCACTTTGTCAACAACATAAAGCAGCAAAACTATTTATTTCTGATATTAGGTAACAGTAGCTTCAACACAACCTTCTACAACCCAAATAAAGTCGCTAATGCATTCATGCACCTGTGTCAGCATCTGTCACTACCAGTTAAACAATAACTTAAACCGGAAACATACATATTTTCATATGTATCCTCATAGTTGATTTAGTAGCATATGAAGTAAAGTACCTGAGTTTCAACTTGTGGCACTCTCACCTCATTTACATTAATTTAGTTGTTTGGAATTCAGCAATGGGAGTGAAAATATTGGCAGCGCTGATGCCCCTGAGCACAGAGCTAGCGCCCATACGCACCCTTTAACACCTTGAATAATTCGAACTAAAGCTCCTATCAGTGAAGCAGGTGATAATAAATAAGAAGAAATGCTTCAGTTTGCTGCTGAAGGACACGTGGGAAGCTCGATTCACCAACTGCATACAGAATTCAAACAAGTGGCTGTCAGTTTTTTGGATACACCAATTGTTGCTGTAATAGGCGAAGGCACCCTGTGTTGTCTTTCTGCAGTAGCCACAGCCTGGAATTTTCCTCAAACAATTGAATATTTATGAGACGTTGACACGAGTAAAGGATAACTGTTTGGAAAATGTGCAAAAAACATACCTTCAAAACCTGTCAGCTACATCATTTTGTCAAATCTGGGCCTTAATATCTCCCTGGCATCTGTTCAAAAAGGCTTCGCAAAGCTGTTCTGATGCTTGTTGCTGACTTATCATTCATCATGAAGCATACTGTATCGCTTTAAATGCAGTGGCAGAGCTCACTGCCGGCAGTCATCACTGCAGGAAACTCTCCCGTTCTTCCTGTGCCATTAAATAAAGGACAGTGAAGAAGACTAACAATCCACATCTGTAGGAGAGTGTGGTATGATTCTAAGTCATTCCTATACAACTCCTATGCCTTTGATCCTGCATCACACACCAGTGAAGGAAGAGAGCTGTGCTTGAATAATCAGCGGCAGATCTCTGATTTTGCAGTGTAACAAGTTTTTTAAAAAATGCCTGCTGTGCGCCGCGTGTCGACAGAACGCAACCTGTCGAGAAACCCTGAGGGTTAAATAAAGACAAACTAATGAACAACTTGTGTTCTGGCTTGCGGTTTGTGCATCTGTCTTAAAAATGGGATAGCAAAGGCAATAGGTAATTGAGTGTGCTTGTGTGCTGGAGGGGGTGTCTTCTGCAGCAGCAGTAGAGGTGAGCCGATGGGGGAACCTCTGCTGCTCTGTGTTGTCACTGTGCAGTCCTTTGTTATTGCCTGCAGAGGGCAATGCAGCTCCAATAATACATGTAGCACAGGGAGTTGGAAATACTTGGAATACTATTAACTGCTGTTAGTCTTGCCATTCTTCTGAGCTGAATGGCATCTTTTAGTTTGTTTCTAGGGCCAGCTAAGTGTGTAACCTAAGCCTGTTGACAATGAAGGAACAAAATAGTAACTCAGGAGAGGTTCAATCTAGGGTATTCAGCTGAGAGCTGGTTCTAACTAAAGAGAGCCAAGCTTTCATCTGATAATGGAGCCCATGTAATGGCTCATTATGTAACTAAACAGGGGGAAAAAGGGGAAAGTTGAAACATGAAATGAACAGATTTTCCTGGAGGAGTGTACAGTTACAAACAGCTGCTACGCACACACTGACTGATTTGGTTTGCGTCGAATGCTGCTGCATAAATTTGAACTCATATTGAGGTGAGAGAATGAAGGGGCAGCATCACTAGTAATACAGACATTCACTTACCGCAAGTAAAATTGAACAGTGATTTTCCACTTTTAAGGTGTTTCCAGAAGCCTTTAATTAATAAATTTTTTACTCAAAAGTCCACTTATTTGCTTTTACTGGGCTTGCAGTCTTATTTTAGTCTCCTCTGTGTTTGATGGTTGGCTTTGTTTGCTGTCTAAAGGCCAAAGAGAATACCATTTTGAATGTTCAGCTCCACCAGTTAGCTTGCAAATTAAGTGCCAAGTGCAGAAAATATGGATTATCTCTATAGTTAATCAAGCTATCAAGCTTTTATAACCAGATAGTATTTATGCAAAAGCTTTGACCCTTTGATTAATCGTGAGGGGTTTCTGTATTTACCCATAAATAAAATATAATCATTTTTAATCAAGTCAGGTCACTTTTATTCATACAGCACATTTGAAACAATGTGAACTAATTCTAAATCAGGCAAAAACATAAACACAAAAATGCAAAATCTTAAACATACTTGAAACCAGTATCTATACCTACACGTTTACAGTGTGCTGTTAGTTAGATGGCTTGCCTCAGCCGATCTCAGTGCTGGTTCACTTCACATGAAAGGTCACTGATTTCCCACAGTGCACTTTTTTGTCTTTTCTTTTTTTTTTCATCCCTGTAACAGCAAATGTATCATATTTAATACTAATACTACATCAGTTTGTTTTTTTTGCCATCCCCACAAAACAAATTGTTATGCAATAAATTGCATAAAAAGAGAGCTAGATTGAGCAAATCTGATAAAAAAATTATAACTCATACATGCGAATAAACATTTTATTAATTAAATAAACACTGGATTATTTCTCTGGCAATTAATTCATGGTTCAGGCTTTAAGTAGTTTTTTAGCATGAACTAAAAGACACTTGGCAACCCACCTCCTTTACATTCTGCTTGGACTGAATTATACTGCCGTTTATATTTTATTCCAGATGAAAATAAAAAAAATTTTTCTGACTGAACTGGGCGTTGGGCTCGTATTAAGGATCAGAAAGATATTTTTTGTTGTTATCTTCAGGTACGATGAAAACTTAGATGGCATGTCAAATACTGTATAAAGAAATTATTTCAAAAGCAGAAATTAAATTAATAATACAAAAAGAAATTTTTCTCACACAGACATGTTCTTCAGTATATTCTTTAATACCCGTTATTCTTTTGCAGTTTGAGGTACAGATGTGCTGTTCATAGACTTTTTCTTGGTTCACATTTAAATATTTTTCCGGCAGCTGCCATGCCCTTGAATGTAGCCACCTTAACAACTGTGGAAGCCACTTTCAGCTGTTCCCTCATTCATACAGGCTCACCAGAACAGGAAGCTTCACATTTGATTTGGAGCAGTTTTCAAGTTAAACTTCCTTCCTGAAACAACCCCAACGAGGTTTAATGAGTCCTCCTAGGATCAAACCAGGGATCGCTCGCTTCTTAGACAAGTGCATAAACCACTGCACAAACCACTGCACTGTGGAGCCACCTCAGCAAAAGTAATTACTAAAAATGGTCTCTTTTTTCAGTGAATCGTTTTTAAAACAGTGTTTCTGTGATGCTTTGTAGTCCCTGCAGAAACACCACCACCTGCTCTAATTTACAGGTGTAAAGTCCAGTCAGTGGGTCTTTAAACCTCCTCACTGAGCTGTTTTAACACTGCACAGAAATCGAGGGACTCGTTAGGAAATGGGGCAGTGTGGGGACGAGGCGATTAGACAGAGAGAAAATAGATTATTAAAATGCCTTTCCAAATGCAAAGATTTGGTCCATTTCTCTGTTTTGTATCACATGAAATTTAATATTTTCAGTTTTGGACTCGTTTAAAATCTCACCTTGGGCTGTGAGAACCAATTTCTGGTATTTTATTGACTGAGGAAAGCAACTCCTAACTTCATTGTCCATCAAAAAATCCCAGTCAAAGCACTTTTTTCATCTTTTTTCTTTTTAAAATGCCTTTCTTAACAACATACCCCTGATATTTAGGCTTCTGTTTCTCACAAGGACACTGTAGTTCAGATGGACAGCTGGCACTGGCCCGTGTATCCCACACCGTGACAGCTAGATGGCTCATGAGTGCTGGATCATGACATTCAGGCTTCCACAAAAGCAATTTGCACCTATTGGTGAAGATGAATGCAGTTAATGTAAATGAAGAAACCGCCATGCAAAGCACTTGAGCCAGAGCCCTCGCTATCTAGTGCCCTTATCTACAAATGCACTCTGCTGTGCTAATGGTGGACCTATTTCATTGTCACATTATAATATCATTTCTGATCCAATAGCCTCATTGCCAGCAGTAAGTACTCATTTAAAACAATGGACTAATGTGCACTGATGCACTCTGCTGTTAGTCAACTCATTTTCCACAAAAGCTTCCCAGTTTTTTGGTGCTTGTGCACCTGATACAGGAACAGTGCACGGCCTGATTGAGGCCAGTTAGATTAAAAAAGTTCAGGTTAACAAATGGTAGAAGGAGATGCAGAGAGAGAGTAGAAGAGCAAGATTAGAAGGGGGTAGAAAGGCAATGAGAGATGGGCAAGAGACCAAGAAATGCAGATAAGGGATAATGAGGTGTTCACAGGGAGGAGTGATAGAGAAGAGAAAACAAAAGGGTGAGGGGAATTTGGAGGAGAGACCGAGGAGATAAAGGTGAAAAAGGAGCAGAGGCAGGTTCTGGCCAAATCTGGCCAGGCTCAGCAAAACAGGGGCTGAAAGAGCAAGAGGGGCCACGCTGAGCGAGTCACAGGATTGTGAGAAAGCCCGAAACAGATGAAGCCATCGGATTTTGAGGGAATGGGGACGCAAGGGTGGACAAAATGTGAACAAGAGAGGTAGTGCGGGGGATAGGTGTGCGTGTTTTAGCAGATGTAGGAGGTCTGAACACATGTTTCAGCCATTTTAAACAGCAGCAACTTTAGCTCTGCCTGTTGTCGATTCTTAGGTCGGGTCAAAGAGCGTAGACAAACATCAGCCTCATATCCGACTGACACAAGATTGACAAGGGCGCTTTCTGAAATGTCAGAAATCCTTTCCACACCTGACTGGAAGAACACAGCCTGCGATATTCTGCCATTTCTTTGTGGTTTGTGTTTATTTAACCACTACAAGTGAAAAATCCTTTTTTTTGCTCCAGCTCACAAAATCTTCTGGGCATACCTGACTTTTGTCTTTTTTAAAGGAGATATTTGATGACTGTCTGAATAATAACTATGGCAGAACGCCATCCACCTGTCTTTGTGTCCGTGCTACTTAATGCCAGAGGTTTGGCACCTTTTTATTCACATTTGCACTCAATTTCTGCAATGGTTTTATGGCTGAGAATCAATAACACATCTGGATGTAAGGCTCTCCTAATGTTAGCTAAACTTTTTTTATGGCTGCTTATTGTTAGACTCAGGCCTGAGTCTCCTGCTGCTGCTTAATGCTACAGACTGTTATGATGTGACTGCACTCACATAGATATTGAATGTAGATGCCCTCATTCACACACTGTTGGTCAAGGAGGTTGGTTCTCATCCATTTTACCCACCGACAAACAAAAGGAACACAGATTATGAAGGAGACCTCTAGTGGTTGTGTGAATAAGCGCATGTAAAAGTTATGCTGCTATCCTGGAAAATGCTTTCTAACTCATGGTTAAGTAAAACTTTATTACCTTGTATTGCCTAACAAACAGCATTTAAATAAAATGTAAAATATTGAAGTCCAAATGACTTTTTAACTGGGGGTAACTGTAGTTAACCTATTAATTGATGTAGGAAGCTGCCTACTGGTAATATCTGTGTGGGAGAACAATTGATAACATACCTTTGTTATAATCAGCTGACTTGTCTCAGCTGCTGTTGTTCAACATTCATTTCCATTGCATCCAATGTATCAACGCAAACTACTCATAAATAATTGTGGGTCTTTTAAAATAAGGTAATGGCAATGTATTCCTGATTTTGTTGATGAGGAGATCATGTGGCTGAGCTGTTTTACGTTTTAGGCACCACCTAAAAACGCTTGATGTTCCTGTGGATCATACCCTTTTTTATGCTGGTTGTCCACAATATATAGTGTCGTACAAAAGTCTTGACATTTCTTCATATTTTGCTGTGATGCAGGGAAATATGCAGTGATTTACTGAAACATTTGCATACACACATGGAAATTCAGTACATAAGGTACAAACAGATGAGCTTGAAGTCAATATTTGGTTTGACCGTCTTTGCTCTTCAACACAACCTGAACTCTCTTTGGCAGCTTTCTTGTCTTTCTTGTCATGTCTTTAAGTAGTCTTCTGGAATAGTTCGCCAGGCTTCTTGAAGGACATTCAAAGATCTTCTTTGGATGTTTCTGCCTTTTGTGCTGTTCTCTGTCAACATGATCCCACACTGCTTCAATAATGTAGAGGTCTGGGCTCTGGGGAGGCCAGTCCATGTGTGTTTAATCCATAGTGTTCCACTGTGTGTTTTTCTGTCCAGGTATGATTTTACTGCATTGGCAGTGTGTTTGGGATCATTATCATGCTGAAAAATGTTAACAATCAGATGCTTTCCAGATAGTGCTGGACATAAAATCTGATGGTCCCTTTCTGTGTTTATAATTCCATCAGTTTTGACAAGATCCCCAACACGACAGGCTGAAATGTTTCCCTTCCTTAAAAATGGCTTTTTGACAGCCGCCCTTCCACTGAGACCATTTCTGAGGCTTCAGTGAACAGTAGATGGATGAACTGTAGGGCCAGATACATCTCTCAGGTTCTGTGTCAGGTCTTTGCTGGATTTTTTTCTTATTTCTTAAAGACATGACTTTCAGGTATGGTTCATTTGCCATAGGTGGTTTTTATGCCTTTTAGGCTGAATTTTTTAAAGGGAACACTGACCCCTTTGGCTAATAGTCTAATAGAATCATCTTGCAATTTTTTTAATAGTTTCAACTAAAGAAATGGGAACAAATGATGTGTTTTTGTGATGGGCTGCTAGTAGCAATATGCTGAAGATAGAATTTAAAATGTTCTTTGCTGAATTGTCTGTTATACAGCATTGTTTATGCTTGAATGATTCATAGGTCAGCATTAAGTGGTTTAACATACAAACTTTTCTCTGAAAAAGGTCAGGTATATGAAAATGATTGCCAAATTAGCCAATGTCCAAGGAAAACCTTGAAAGACTTTGAGAAAGCCTGGAGGTCTGTTGCTCAAGAATCAGTTTTAAAAAATGAAAAGAAATGACACAAGTGGTAGCTCAAGACATTTGCAGAGCACTGTAAATTATTACATTGCTCTGTACAATAACATTAGCTGTATGTCTGCACATCAAAGAAGAAGATATTCAGAGGATGGGTGCAAGGAAAAAGGATGGATGCGTTTGCAAAGTTGTGATGGCTGGACTTGACATTTGAATAAAAAACATAGATTCACTGATTCGTTTTCTTTTGCTGATTTTCTGGAATTTCCATTAACATTCACACTGCACATGACTGGTTTAGCATCCTAAGTAAAAAATTTAATATCGGATCTCAACAGGTTGCCAGTGCCACATAGGCTTAATTAAAGCACAGCTGTGGGTGCATCAATTTGCACTGAAGACACCCCAAGTGCACGGGAAGTATTATTTCATACAGCCAGCAGAGCTGCTGAGTAAAGAAGTATCATATTTAAGGAAAAGATAGGCTAGACAGATGGTGAAGCTGCGTATGTCATGTATGTTTCACTTGTCAGCAGACTCAAAGGAGAGATCAAAAGTGAAGCAAAGTTTTTAAATTAAATGTCTCATACTGCCAGTGAACATAATACCATTTACAAATATGCATCTTTATCTAACAGAAATTCAAACAATACAGTCAGTGGCATCCTCTCTCTTGCTATCTCTCAGTGTTTTCCCCTATCTGCCGTCTATTTTCATCTCTGTCCAACTTACCATTAAATGTGCAGGCATACAGAGAGCTGAGATTAATCTAAAGTGTGATTTTAACAACAGTCACACACACAAACAGAAGCTTCTGTTCCCAGTGAAGGACTGATCCATGCTGAGTCGGGCTGTAATTACTTGCTAGCAGACGGCGGAGGATAGGGAAGCCAAAAGAAATCATTAGGGAGCTGTCAGCTACCTACAACGCTCTGATGTCAGTCTTCTTTGGGCTCAGCCAGGCGACGGCATTGTCGTTTTTAAGCTTTTTGTGCTTGGAGCACACAGGAGAGGATGTGAAAACCAACAATGAGTGAAACATTTGGAGCCTTGATGATGTAGATATCAAAGTACAGTACAAACAAGTTGGTACAGACATCTCACTCATTCCTTTAGATACCTTCTCTGTCTCTTGAACTAGATTGGCTTTTATTGGCTTAATAGTTTGGCTGAAGTGTTCTTTTTGGTTGTGCAGACTTGTGCTCCACACAGTTGATTCAATTTCAGGGTTTTGAACTGGCTCAAAATGGACCTTTGAGGGGTGACTACTTGGTGTGGTTGGTCTGCATACAGTTTCTGCCTGATATTACTCAAGAAGTTGATGCTTTTTCCTCCTAGTTTCACAAACAAATAAATGAAACCTATAAATATGTTTATTAAAATTATGGTTATTTTCTTTGGGGGGAGACCTAAACCTCTTTGAGGACACCAACATTTCTTGTATGCAGGAAAAACCCAGATTTTAATAGTAGATTTTAAAAATTATACACAAATTAAATTCGCTGTGGTCTATATTTTAGCCAACAAAAGTGTCCTTTCTTAATTTCCACTTGTTTGGTGAGCCCAAATGATCATTTTAGCTAATAATTAAACCGTGCTCTGGTTAAATACTGAGAAACCGATCAACAATAGCTTTCATCTCCAAGTTCAATTGGTTTTTCTATCCCAGGGGGTCAGATACTGTCACAGTTTTTGATGTAGAGAAGAAATTGCAACAAAATATACAAAAGAGAGACTGAAATCACAGATTTTCTTAACTTGTTTCACTTGATATGAAAGTGCATATACTTTTCAATTATGATAATTATTTTGTGTGTCGTTTAAGTTTGTTATCTACATATTGGATACCAAGTGCATTTAAATATAACACCAAGGGTTATTTGCCCTGACATGGCAAATTGGGGATATGTTGATCACAATCATCTACATCTTAAGTTTGAAGCTGTGGTAATTTTTGGCAACTTGGAGACAGCAGCAGAGAAGAAAAGAAAAAAAATCAGAGACAGCTAAAGATGGATATAGCTTCTGTGATGTCACCCACTGTTTTTTGGAAGTCTTGTTTCAAAGACTCAAGACGAGCATCTCATCATCACATTTTATTACAACAAACCTGACGTGGTGAGCAGGGGTGTTTCAGACTGTAAAATTGCACGCTTATGGGCTAATTACTTCTGATAGCTAATTATCCATAGACAGCCACCTCTTCTGTATGAAAAAGCATGTTCAGAACCTGGTAAAAAATAGTTTTGGCTTCTCCTAGTTTCCCCCTTCCTAACACCTCCAAGGATGGAAAATTAGGGGAATGGACAGTTTTTTGACAACAACAACAACAACAACAACAACCTTTATTTATAGAGCACATTAAAAGCCTAGGCATACCAAAGTGCTTTACATAAAAGAAAAAAATTAAAAAAAAATAAATAAAATAATACAGTTAAGAGCATTAATATCAATTTAATAAGAACAGCAGACAATGTTCACAGATAAGAGCCACTAATAGAATAGACTGCAGCACATAGGTTAAACAGACTCTATGCCGCCATGATAGAGAACAACAAGAAAGAAAGAAATAATAAAAATAAATGCAATGAATCGCAGCTAACAAGTCAACATTTAACAAGTAGTGAAGGCAAGTTTAAAGAGATAAGTTTTAAGCCGTGCTTTAAAGGAGTAAATGGAATCAGACTCCCGGATGCCAATCGGGAGGCTGTTCCATAACACAGGTGCAGCAACAGCAAACGATCGATCGCCTCTAGATTTCAATCGAGATCTAGACTGAACTAACAATGACTGCGAGGATGACCTTAAAGTCCTAGCAGGGGCATAGGGGGTTAAAAGTTCCTTAAGATAAATTGGTGCTGTATTATTGATAATTTTAAAAGTAAACAGCAGAATTTTAAATTGAATACGGTATTTGATAGGTAACCAATGCAGTTCAGCAAGAACAGGAGTAATATGGTCAAACTTCTTGGTTTTAGTTAGAATACGTGCCGCAGCATTCTGAACTATCTGTAGTCTATGTAGAAGGGTAACATGGAGACCAGTATAAAGTGAGTTACAGTAATCTAATTTCGACGTTACAAAAGCATGGATAAGTTTTTCTAAGTCATTATACGGGATATACAGGTATGTCGACACAGGCAGCTGTAATCTGCAGCTCTCACCTCCCGAACTGGAGACAATGAACTGGACCTCAACATCAATTTTGTGGTATTTGTGCCTTTTGGAGTATTTTTTACTGAAATGATCTGATAGCTATTGTGGCTCGCTTGTTTTGGTAAGAGAACTTTCAGTGTTTTCTTCACTGTTTGATCAGCTCTAAAAGGCAGGTGAGTGTGTGTGTTTGTGTCTGTGTGTTACACCTACACTGTTTATGACCTGCAGCTTGATAACAGAGCTTGTCAGTGGTAGCTGGTAATTTATGACTGGATGTCCTAACTTATTTTTTCATACAATTCACACAATCTATAGTGCTCACAATGCAAAATCAAGTTAGTAGAGCAGGTGTGGAGTACATGTAATCTTAATTTGGAGTGTATTTCTGCATATAAGATGAATAGAATGTAAGTCAAAATAAATAAATAAATAGTAAATAAATGATAAAAATAAGTTAAAATACATTTCTGTGTTCGTCATTAAAATTTTTTAAAATTTGTCTCTTTAGCTGCTAAACAGCTCCACTATATTAGCCAGCTATTTTGTTTTTATCAGTTCAATGGAGAGTAGCTAACTTACAGTCTGGTTATCGAATGGATAGATTAATAGTGGTATTATAACAGGAGGCTGGCTAAACTGGTTCTTTTATTGCACCCATCTACTCAGTCAAGCACTCAAACTGTCTCATTCGCACATAGCGTTTTTATCAAAGTCTAAGCACTTTCTAATGCTCACACTCACACTCCATTGGATGCACTGAGGGCAACCCAGTGTTCGCTATCTTGCCCAAGGATACTTTACCATACAGATTAAGGACTCACTGACCTTCTGATTGGTAGACAATGGCCGAAAAATTTGTGACGTCAAGGGCCAAAAAACTAAAACAGTTGATATATGTTAGCATTGACTTTTTCAGCTTCAATACCTGAAATCCAATTCAATAAAACAATCAAAGAAAAAAGAAAGAAAGCAAAAATACATATTCAGTAGAGAAGCGAACATATTCAGTATGGCCAGCAAATTCACACGGAAATAGGAACTCATTATTTTGCATGATGAATGCATGTGGGCGGCGGACGACTCTGCTGCTGAGAGCAGATGAAGGCAGAGAAGTACTGTCAAATCAAAGCAACAAGGCAAATCAGAAATAAGCGAAACCAAGAGAAGTGCAGCTCTGACGTTGATAGGCGGTGCAAAACAACTGTCTGGAAAGGTATTGAAGGCACTGAAGAGTGATTGCTCCCCGAGGGGTGAATCAGACACAGAGGGAAGAGTGATTCTGCCCAAAGGGAAGATGTATGTTTAATAGAGTTGGTCCACACACACACACACACACACACGCACGCACGCACGCACGCACGCACGCACGCACGCACGCACACACACACACACACACACACACACTCACTTAAATCGACCGTGACTGTGTGGCTTTCTCCTAATGCTCAACAGCATAAATACAGTTCAAGTGAGGCGGCACAGGTACTGTCAAGTCATTACTGCTTCATGTATGACCCTACGTGTTTGATCCTCCACAGCATTATGCCACAAGTGGAGCAATTACAGCGCCTAAATATAGGCCGTTGTAAAAGGAAGGACATCTAAGAAGATGCTTCAAAGACACACTTTTCATCCGTGGCATGCCAAGTTCACAGACGCGCAGAGTCACTTCAAGGTCTCGAAAATTGGATTTATTTACAGCACAAGAAAAAGGGTCATAAATAGAAAGAAACGGTTGGGGTAACAGGAGGAAAAAGATGTTGCGTTTGGTGATCAAAGAGCTGTGACTCACAAAAAACTGACCCACTGAAACAGCTGCAGGTATCATCTAGGCTAATCTTAAATGGACGTTCAAAAAGAAAGTGCAGCTTTTAAATAGACATGTACACAAGGACATCCACAGCCATATATGAACTTGTGCAGGTCGGAGGCAATAAGCTCGAAGACCTTAAACCCCACTGGTAAGATAAAAAGGATTACATTAAATGAAAATAATGAGAAAATGTCAGGTGGTTCCCGAGAGTCTCCTCCCTTTTTAACCGTCTCTACTGACAGAAAGCCATTGCCAGATCTTTATGTTTCTACAAGTGATCTCAACCTCTTCTTTTCCTTTTTGGCGATTTCAACACCAACATTCCCCAAAGTCCAGCATGTGGTCCAGAGCTTATTTTGTAACCAGCTGCTTGGAGGATTCCTGCAGGGCAGAAGGAAAGAGAAAGGAACAAGGGAACAAAAGTAATGTAAATAAAAAAAAAAGTTTACTACAAAAATGTTTTTCCACAGAAAGTTTCTGGTAGTGGAAAGCTTTTGTCTTGAAATCTCGAATCAAGGCTGGCCTTGCAGTTGTGGGGCTGATCAATAAGTACATGTGTACCTTTTTTTTCTGATGCTTTAGCACCTGTTCCAGTGGACAGTTTGTAAAACCGTAAATCCAGGGTTGCAAGGCTGGATGGGAAATCAAAAAAAATCTAAAGTAACCCTGTGGGTGGACGTTGAGGGCTGACCGAAACCTGTACAAACAGTTCTTGAAGAGTGACGCTGAGGCCACTTGTGCTGTTACAGAAAGAAGTGGGTGAGCGGAGTATTCACACAGGCTTAAAATCATCGCCTGAGAGGAAGCAGAAGAGATCTGTAGTGAGGTTGCCTTGTTGTTGTGTTGTTGTCCGCAGGAAGTGTAGGAACTTGGAGTTGCGTGGGTGGAAATCGAAACCATTACATGCCCTGCAGATCCTGGAACCTGACACGCTATTGTTCCATGCAGTTTGGTTTTGCCTTATAACCACTTATTTGATTTTTCTTTTTCCCTGGAACTCACTGAATGAGTAGATTCTGTGAAGAAAATAGACGTCATAATCAAATTCTTGTAATCTGCAAAGAAATGAGTGTCTGTGTCCAACACTCTTTTCCATTTCATTGAGCCCATCAGTTAAGGTTCGCCTCAGTTTACTCTAACCCAGAGACCTCTGGGTAGTCAGCTACACTAAAAAAAAAGATTTAAACCGCCCCAAAGTTGTCACCATAATTTATGTGCTTTGGTATTAACAATGTCAGTCTGGTCGAGCACTTGGCAGCCATCTTGGCAATGCTCCTGGTTAGTTATTTTTGAAGCCCTTTTCTAAATCAATGGCGAGAGGAGTCATAACTTTAATTTTAATGGTCAGAGGGAAATAAAAAAGGCATCTGTAGAATGACCAGTCAAATCTGTTGTACAAAACAATAAAAAACGTTGTGATTTTTTTTCCTTAAAAAACATTAAACTGATGCCATTTTTCTGTAATTTACACATGTACACGTTAATAAAGTTTCATGAAATGACGGTTTCGTTAATCATTCATCCATCCATCCATCCATCTTCATCCGCTTTATCATTCAATCCATTTCAATCCATCTCATATACAGTGGGGCAAAAACGTATTTAGTCAGCCACCGATTGTGCAAGTTCCTCCACTTAAAATGATGACAGAGGTCAGTAATTTGCACCAGAGGTACACTTCAACTGTGAGAGACAGAATGTGAAAAAAAAATCCATGAATTCACATGGTAGGATTTGTAAAGAATTTATTCGTAAATTAGGGTGGAAAATAAGTATTTGGTCACCTCAAACAAGGAAAATCTCTGGCTCTCACAGACCTGTAACGTCTTCTGTAAGAAGCTTTTCTGTCCCCCACTCGTTACCTGTATGAATGGCACCTGTTTGAACTCATCATCTGTATAAAAGACACCTGTCCACAGCCTCAAACAGTCAGACTCCAAACTCCGTCATGGCCAAGACCAAAGAGCTTTCGAAGGACACCAGGAAAAGTATTGTAGACCTGCACCAGACTGGGAAGAGTGAATCTACAATAGGCAAGCAGCTTGGTGTGAAAAAATCAACTGTGGGAGCAATCATCAGAAAATGGAAGACATACAAGACCACTGATAATCTCCCTCGATCTGGGGCTCCACGCAAGATCTCATCCCGTGGGGTCAAAATGATCATGAGAACAGTGAGCAAAGATCCCAGAACCACACGGTGTCATGGTCCGCGGCCCGGCGTCCGGGGTGCTGTTGGGATGCCCAAGCCCACGGGCGTGGCTGCTAACCCCACACCTGCATCCCATCCCAGGCGATCACCAGGTGGACTATTTAATCCTGCCCTACCTGCTGCTCCACGCCAGTCCGTAGTCGCCTCTCGGCGTTTTTGCGAGCCACCTGCCTGTCCACCTGTCCGCCTGAGATTCGGAAGCACTATCAGCCTCGCCGTCTCGACCCTTTTGGAGCCCCCCCCCTCTGGTTCACTCAGCCCGGCTACCTCCCTTCTCACAGCCCCGCTCTCGGCGTTCCCTGCGCAGTTCACCTCCCCAGTCCCTCGGTTTTTTCTGGTTCCATACGTTGTTTTTTCGGCTACCCTCACGGGACACCTTTAGTTATAATAAATTTGCTTTCTTTATTCCCTCCTACCCTGGTGTGTGTGTGTTCTGCTTCTGGGTCCAGCTTGCGCACGGAACTTCGGTTCATAACAGTACGGACTGGCCAGTATGGACCCAGCAGATCCACTCCGCTCCGCTATTAATAAACAGGGCGCTATCCTCGGTCGCCACGATCAGCAGCTCCAGTCTCTCCAAGACCGTTACCAAGAGCTCAGCGACACTCAGGATAAGCTGCAAACCAGGCCGCCCGACCCCGTGCACCGCAGTGTTTCGCCTCCGTCGCTGGAACCCTTCCACGGGGAGTTAGACCTGTGTGGGGGGTTCCTTTTCCAGTGCTCCTTATTTTTCAGCCGCACGCCTCACGCTTTTCCCACGGATGCCGCTAAGATCTCCCACTTCGTGGGATTGTTACGGGGACGTGCTCTAGCATGGGCTGAGGCTTACTTAACCTCTCACCCCATTCGCGAATGTGAGTACGATGAATTCCTGGAGGAGTTCCAGGCTACATTCTCCCCTCCGGTTTCGGAGGACGATGCCGCGCAGAAGTTGCTGGGGCTCCGTCAGGGGCGGCGCAGTATTGCGGAGTACCTAGTTGACTTCCGTACCCGAGCGGTCGCCGTAGGTTGGCCCGATTCGGCCCTCCGTGGGGTTTTTTTGCGGTCACTAAACGACCAGATGAAGGACCAACTAGCATTTCACGAGGAGACTAGATCCTTTGAAGAATTAGCATCCCTCGCCCGTAGGATCGATAGACGCTTGCGGGAGAGGGATGCCGAGCGGCGGCTTAAGCCTATGGGCTCCGTATTGCGCCCCGGGATCCGCGTTTCTCCGCCCCCGCCCCCGGCTGCGTGTGCGCGCTCTCCGTCGCCTCCCCCGCCCGAACCCATGCAGATCGGACGCTCTCGGCTGTCTCCGGAGGAGAGGGAACGCCGATTTCGGGCTGGAGAATGCCTGTACTGTGGGAGGCCCGGTCACCGCATCGCTGTTTGCCCGGTCCGCCCAAACGACCCGGCCCACCGGTGAGTTCGGGGATACGGGTGGGCAGCGCTCTAAGCACTAGTAGACCCCGATTGTTACTGTCCGTTACTATTGTGACTCCTAACCAGACTTTTACATGCCCTGCGTTGGTGGACTCCGGGGCGGAACAGAATCTTATGGATGAGAAGCTGGCTAAGAGGTTAGCTGTGTCTCTTACCCCACTCGAACCGCCCATCCCTGCGTCCACATTGAACAACCAAGTGTTTGCATACATAACTCACCAAACCGCGCCTGTACGGTTAGTCACATCAGGTAACCACCAAGAGCAGCTGTCCTTTTTCACTTTTCCCGCTCCTGACACCCCGCTTATCTTAGGCTACCCCTGGCTACAGAGACATAACCCACACATAGATTGGGCCGGAAAGAGTATCGCTGGAGTGTGTTTTGTCTGGCGAACTGCCTGAGGTCAGCCGTTCCCTCCGCCTCAGCGGAACGGAGTCCCGCCCCGCCACCCGCACCGGATCTCTCTTCCGTGCCCTCCGACTATCACGATCTTCGGCAGGTGTTCAGTAAAGACGAGGCGCTCTCACTCCCGCCTCACCGTCCATATGACTGTGCTATTGAGCTGCTCCCGGGTGCATCGCTGCCCTCCAGCAGATTGTATAACCTGTCTCGCCCCGAAAGAGAAACCATGGAGAATTACATCCAGGAGTCGCTAGCTGCAGGACGTATTAGGCCGTCGTCCTCCCCCGTGGCTGCGGGTTTTTTCTTCGTGGGAAAGAAAGACGGGACGCTCCGCCCGTGCATCGATTACAGGGGGCTGAACGACGTCACCGTCAAAAACAAATATCCCCTCCCACTCATTAGTTCTGTTTTTAACTCACTCCAGGGAGCCACAGTCTTCACCAAACTGGACCTGCGGAACGCCTACCACCTGGTACGGATACGTGAGGGCGACGAGTGGAAGACCGCCTTCAATACCCCGCTAGGGCATTTCGAATATCTGGTGATGCCGTTCGGGTTAACGAACGCCCCGGCGGTTTTTCAAGCCCTAGTCAACGACGTGTTACGGGATTTCCTGAACGTGTTTGTTTTTGTGTACCTGGATGATATTCTGATTTTTTCCAGGACGCTTGAGGACCATCGCATCCATGTGAGGAGCGTGCTGCAACGGCTGCTCGAAAACAGACTGTATGTCAAAGCGGAAAAATGTGAGTTCCACGTCTCATCCATTTCCTTCTTGGGCTACATCCTCGCAGGTGGGCAGGTGAAGACCGACCCGGTGAAGGTTAAAGTGGTATTGGAATGGCCGGTTCCGGAGTCACGGAAGAAGCTTCAGAGCTTCCTGGGGTTTGCGAACTTTTATCGCCGCTTCATACGGAACTACAGCCAGGTGGCCGCGCCTCTCACCCAACTCACCTCACCCAAGGTGCCTTTCACATGGTCCCCTGAAGCCCACGCAGCCTTCGCTAAGTTGAAGCGATTATTCACGTCCACACCCATTCTAACCCATCCTGACACTTCAAAACAGTTTATTGTTGAGGTTGATGCGTCTGATGCGGGAGTTGGGGCGGTTCTCTCCCAGCGGTCCGGGCCCCTGAATAAACTCCGGCCGTGCGCCTTCTTCTCACGCCGTCTCACCCCCGCGGAGAGGAATTACGACATTGGCGACAGGGAACTCCTAGCAGTAAAACTCGCATTGGAGGAATGGCGTCACTGGCTGGAAGGGGCCGAACAGCCCTTCCTTATATGGACAGATCACAAGAACCTACTGTACCTTAGAACCGCCAAGAGGTTGAATCCGCATCAAGCTCGCTGGTCCCTGTTCTTCGCCCGCTTCAACTTCACGCTCTCCTATCGTCCCGGGTCATGGAACATCAAACCCGATGCGCTCTCCCGTCAGTATTCCCCCCGACAGTGAGGCGCCCCCCCCCGCCACTATCCTACCCGCCGCCTGCGTGGTGGGCGCTCTCACCTGGGAGATTGAGGAGACCATTCGCCGAGCGCTCCCGGGGGACCCTGACCCAGGGACTGGACCGCCAGGACGGCGCTTCGTTCCTGCCGCCGCCCGGGGAGCGGTCATCCACTGGATCCACACAGCACGATTCACGTACCACCCGGGCGTGAGCAGAACGGCGCGCCTCCTCAGCAGACACTTCTGGTGGAAATCGCTAACACGGGACGTGAGAGACTACGTGTCTGCCTGTGCCGTCTGCGCTCGTAATAAGTCATCCACTAAGCATCCCGTAGGTCAGCTCCACCCGCTCACTACACCCCACCGGCCCTGGTCTCACATCTCCCTTGACTTTGTTACTGGTCTCCCTACCTCTTCTGGAAAGTGTGTCATCCTCACCGTTGTGGACCGGTTTTCTAAAGCCGCTCACTTCATCCCGCTGGCCAAACTGCCCTCGGCTGCTGAGACTGCCCAAGCATTAATCACTGAGGTTTTCAGGCTCCACGGAATTCCCCTGGACATTGTCTCCGATCGTGGTCCCCAGTTCACCTCACAAGTATGGAGGACCTTCTGCTCCATTCTCGGCGCCAAGGTCAGTCTGAGTTCCGGTTTCCACCCGCAATCCAATGGGCAAACTGAACGTCTCAATCAGGAGCTGGAGACTATGCTGAGGTGTGTGGCTAGTCAAAACCCCTCCTCCTGGGTTACCTACCTGCCCTGGGTGGAGTACGCCCATAACACCCTCACCTCGTCCTCCACCGGATTATCTCCTTTCGAAGCGTCCCTCGGATATCAGCCTCCACTGTTCCCTGAAGAGGACTTAACTCTCTCCGTCCCGTCAGCTCCACATCACCTCCGGCGCTGCCAACGTGTGTGGCGCAGCGCTCGCCGCGCCCTCCTGCGCGCGAAGGAACGACACGCGCACTACGCCGATCGTCGCCGCGCCCCAGCCCCTGACTACCGGCCGGGACAGAAGGTTTGGTTGGCTGCTGGGAACATCCCGCTCCGGGGCACGTCCCGCAAACTGGCTCCCCGTTTCATCGGGCCGTACGAGGTGGACCGAGTCGTCAACCCAGTGGCGGCCTCTCGGCGTGTACACCCCACGTTCCATGTGTCTCAACTTAAGCCGGTCCGCCTCAGCCCCCTGTGCCCTCCTTCCGAGCCCCCTCCTCCCACCCGGCTCATCGGCGGCCATCCGGCCTATGCGGTCCGGCGTATCCTGGATGCGCGCCGGCGCGGGCGCGGCTGGCAGTATCTCGTGGATTGGGAGGGGTACGGCCCCGAGGACCGCCTCTGGGTCCCGCGCTCCTTCGTTTTGGACCCTCGTCTCATCTCTGCTTTCCATGCTTCTCTCCGCAGGCGGGGTCCTGGCCAGTCGCCTGGGGGCGACTCTTGAGGGGGGGGTACTGTCATGGTCCGCGGCCCGGCGTCCGGGGTGCTGTTGGGATGCCCACGCCCACGGGCGTGGCTGCTAACCCCACACCTGCATCCCATCCCAGGCGATCACCAGGTGGACTATTTAATCCTGCCCTACCTGCTGCTCCACGCCAGTCCGTAGTCGCCTCTCAGCGATCACAACTCTGCGTTTTTGCGAGCCACCTGCCTGTCCACCTGTCCGCCTGAGATTCGGAAGCACTATCAGCCTCGCCGTCTCGACCCTTTTGGAGCCCCCCCCCCTCTGGTTCACTCAGCCCGGCTACCTCCCTTCTCACAGCCCCGCTCTCGGCGTTCCCTGCGCAGTTCACCTCCCCAGTCCCTCGGTTTCTTCTGGTTCCATACGTTGTTTTTTCGGCTACCCTCACGGGACACCTTTAGTTATAATAAATTTGCTTTCTTTATTCCCTCCTACCCTGGTGTGTGTGTGTTCTGCTTCTGGGTCCAGCTTGCGCACGGAACTTCGGTTCATAACACACGGGGGGACCTGGTGAATGACCTGCAGAGAGCTGGGACCAAAGTAACAAAGGTCACCATCAGTAACACACTACAACGGCAGGGAATCAAATCCCGCAGTGCCAGACGTGTTCCGCTGCTGAAGCCAGTGCATGTCCAGGCCCGTCTGAAGTTTGCCAGAGAGCACATGGATGATACAGCAGAGGATTGGGAGAATGTCATGTGGTCAGATGAAACCAAAGTAGAACTTTTTGGTATAAACTCAACTCGTCGTGTTTGGAGGAAGAAGAATACTGAGTTGCATCCCAAGAACACCATACCTACTGTGAAGCATGGGGGTGGAAACATCATGCTATGGGGCTGTTTTTCTGCCAAGGGGACAGGACGACTGATCCGTGTTGAGGACAGAATGAATGGGGCCATGTATCGTGAGATTTTGAGCCAAAACCTCCTTCCATCAGTGAGAACTTTGAAGATGAAACGAGGCTGGGTCTTCCAACATGACAATGATCCAAAACACACCGCCCGGGCAACAAAGGAGTGGCTCCGTAAGAAGCATTTGAAAGTCCTGGAGTGGCCTAGCCAGTCTCCAGACCTCAACCCCATAGAAAATCTGTGGCGGGAGTTGAAAGTCCGTGTTGCTCGGCGACAGCCCCAAAACATCACTGCTCTCGAGAAGATCTGCATGGAGGAATAGGCCAAAATACCAGCTACTGTGTGTGCAAACCTGGTAAAGACCTATAGTAAACGTTTGACCTCTGTTATTGCCAACAAAGGTTATGTTACAAAGTATTGAGTTGTATTTTTGTTATTGACCAAATACTTATTTTCCACCCCGATTTACGAATAAATTCTTTACAAATCCTACCATGTGAATTCATGGATTTTTTTTTTCACATTCTGTCTCTCACAGTTGAAGTGTACCTCTGGTGCAAATTACTGACCTCTGTTATCATTTTAGGTGGGGGAACTTGCACAATCGGTGGCTGACTAAATACTTTTTTGCCCCACTGTATGTCATTTGGGCAAGAGGAATAATTGTAAAAGCGACAAGTCTGTTTTCAGTGTTTATCCCTTAAAGAGAAAGTTTAATTATTTTTGAAGGTAAAGTGTTTATTGAAACTTCTGACACATTAAAAAAAGTTAAATCTACATATATCAGTTTTAATTTGTGTCACATGTAATGTGCAATTTATTTAGATTTTTTGGTGAGAAGAAAATCTCAAAAACGTACAAAAACTCACATATCAAACACAATACACCAGACATTAAGGGGTTAAATGGTTAGTCAACAAACACGGCACACTTACAAACTTATAAGATAGTGAGTAGATAAGCCCGAACCACAAAGCTGAAACTGTTTTAAAGTCCTACCTTGCGCATGCTTGAGAGGAACCAAATCACTGGCTCATATGTTCCCCATGGCCCCTGTTGATTGGCTCTTTGCAGGTGAGAGCAGGATAACCACCGTCTTTGTTCACTGAATTATAGAGAAAAAGCATCTGAAGTCATTATTCAGGATGTCTATCTCTTTTAATGTCTATTATTAAAATCCTGACTCAGTTCCATCTGGATTCTCTTGCTTTGCTTGTCAAATGTTTATGTTCATGCAGAGCACATACTGGCTGGTTGAAAATGCTTTCTCCTAACTTTTAATGTTTCACACTCAGTCCTTTTAAAGTTGAAAACTGTGTTAAAATCAGCTTAGGACTTGAGGGCTTGAGAGTTCCAGACTGCATTCAGCACTTTCCAGAATCACATAAAGTTGTTGCAGGTGTCTGCTCCAAGTGTGGGCTTTTCTTATTCCTGTTAGATTTAGGGTGCCCTGTTTCACAGCGATGACTAAATGTCCAAATTTAAGGTTGCTTCCTGTCAGCTTTTTAACCAGTTTGGATTTGGATTGCATGGGGAATGCTAAGTTGGTTTGCTGGAGGGCTGCACTCACTATGTCACATTTACCAGGTAAAAGGTCTGTATTCTCACAATACATGAATCCAAGAAGAGGAAATATAGAAACACTATTAATTTTCTGTTGTAAGTTTAAGCTGATTAGGTGACATCGGCCAATTTTCAGCATTCACGGCCCAGACAGTTTAACCCGTCAGTCAGCCTCCCATATGTCTGACTGTGAGCCACTCTGTTTCGTGCACATGTAACACTTGTACAGTGGCAGAGGCATGTATTGTTAACGTGGAAGCTCTTCATGTGATTGAAGACAAAAAAGTAACAAAGTAACCACCACACCACAAAATGTTTGTAATAACAAACCTAATCAGAAACTTAAGTCACCCTCAGCTGAACTTGGACATTTAGAAGAAGATAACAAAGGCAAAACTGGATAAAGCAAAGGATAAAAAACAGTTAGGAAGAAAATTATGGAGAAGAGAGAAAAAGGAAAAGAGGTTCATATCCTGTTATCTGGTGAATTTATAAATGAATTGAAAAATGATGATGTAACAGACATTTGTTGTTCTGTTCTACCTACTTTTTTTTTTGGTGAGGTACAATTAGGGCTGAACGATTATGGAAAATAATCTAATTGCGATTTTTTGCCCCAATATTGCGATTGCGATGCGATATGCGATTATTTTTTAAGGTCTTTGTCTTCTGTATTATTAAACAAAGACAAGCAATACATCATATAGTATGGCCAATACTATATTACATTAATTTTAAACTGTTCTTTCCTGGAAGACAGACCTCTGTTATGATGACATGAGGTGATGCATGAATTGATGACTGACATTTTTATTTAACTTCTTCAATCACAACAGTATATTTGAACATACACAATAGTTTATTTTTAGCTTACAAACATCTGAGCATAAAGTGCTGACAAGGAACCCTGGTGTAAACATTAAAATGAAAGTCAGTACAATGTGCAGATTGCAGAAATATACATAAAAAAAATCAGTGGCTTTACCACACTCAGTTTTTCGACATCTGTGAACTACTAGACAGGCATTCAATTAAAAAATAATATTAAATAAATAAAACTAATAAATAAAAAATACACACATCTTACTGATCTCTGCAGTCAGTAACATTACACATAAAGTGCAAACATAATAGCAATTGTATAAACACACACACAAACACGCCTTTAAAATTTAAAGGCGTGAAATTGGACGGTCTAGCCTTCTGATTAGCTAATCAGAAGGCTAGTTCTGATTAGCGTCACCGCTGTCTCGGTGGAGTTTAATAAACTCGGCCGTCTGCTTCTTGCTATCTAAAATATAACCAGACACTGGTGTAAATTCTCGACTGTCTCATACTTCTGTTTAATAAGTTTTCTGTTTGACGTTTAGTCAGCTGTGTGAAAACCAAGGAGGAACCCACCCGGGGGATTAATTAAGTTTTATTTTATCTAATCTAATAACTTTAATCTCAGCCAAACCGATTTACTCACGAACAAACAAAACACTGAAAAAAGCCCAACAATAACATTTTTAGGTTGTCTAAGTGACTTATATATTACGTTTAACCCGAGCAGCGAAACTCCGCGGTGATCTGAAAATGATGTGCCGGGAGTTGTGCCGTTCTCGGCCGCATCAGTAACCCTCGAGCTCCCGGCTAGCTGTCGAGCTGGTGGGTAGCAGACGCCTCTGAAAACGTCGAAGCACTTTTGCAAATATGGGATATCTTGATAAACCGAGCAGATATTTGATGTTTACACAACTACTTTCTCGCCTGAAAATATGTTAAAAGTTTATTTTGTGACCCAGAAAGATTAGTATGAGTAATTTTAAAACTTAGTAGCGGCCGCCATTGCTGGAAACTGGAGTTTGGCTGGGCCGCGCTATGAATTCTGGGATATGGTAGTAATTTGGACAGCCTTCGGCGCGTCGCTGTGACGTAATCGGTCTACAAATGCGGCCTCAGGAGGATGCAGCCCATGAATTTGGACATGTCCAGAGTATAATCGCAGCCTTTGCGGTTAGAAAATTGCACTTGATCATGTCGCGATATTATCGCAAATGCGATATATCGTTCAGCCCTAGGTACAATATGATTGCATAAAGGCCGATGCAGCGTTTCCTTTTCAGTTTGTATTTGTTATTTCCACTATTATTTTAATAGTGGAGCATTTATTTTTATTTTCAGTGTAATTTTTTTTTTTTGCTTTTTAATGTGAGAGAAAATCCTGCAGTTTGGGAGTAATTGAAGTAAAATCAGTGATTTTATACTTAATATATTTTGCACTGAAGGAAATTAGATTTTTGACCGTAAATATCAATGAAAGATCTTAGAAAATATGAATTAGCAAGTCATATTTACAAAAAAATCAGAAAATGCATCTCCACTATTATGATGAAAGCAAACAGACTGATTTGGTTTAAGTCATAATTTAAGCATCTTAATGTTTTTTTAGTTTTAGTTGAGCTTCAGACGACAATACCATAAGATGATCCTAGACTAAATATAAAGCTGATTTAGTCGACTAAAATATAAAGTGTAAAAGTTTTTTGGTTTACAAATCCTCTTCCTTACCCTGATATTAAATGTGAAATGTGTCCATATGTCTGCTCTTCTCTTCCTCCCCAGCGTTGATATTTTGTTGCATTCTCATGAGAAACAGAGAGTCCTCCCTCGAACTGACCGTGATTCTCGATGACAGAGCAAATGTGCGCATCTGATCCTGCTGCACATGAAGATTACTGCTGACTGGATCACTTCCAAACTTGTCCCGTCCTTCGACACAAGTTAATTAGTTCTGATTGGATTTCATCTCGACACAGCATTTTCATCTGTTTTTATTTGTTGATGAAATAGTACATTCATGATAGATTTTGTCCTCATGCATTCGTTTTTATTACTCCTTAGACATAAAAAGCTGGTGGGGTATTGTCATCACACCATCGGGTGTACAGATGGGCAGTGGGTTGGCATGGAAACCCAAGTTTGTGATAACTCGAGAATGAGGCTATTTAGGAGTTTCAAATTGATTGAAGAAATGTATCTACTAAAAGTCTAAGGGCCAGTATTTTTATTTAGTTATCATCTGGTTTTCATCCAAAAAAAAAAATTGACGAAAACTGTACGAAAACAAAATAACATTGCCTCCACATCTTGTTCAAGTCGGCCAATACCTTGATATTTAGTAAATGTGTTAAAAAGAAGACATTTCAGACATTTTCCAAAGACTAAAATAATATACATGACATATTGTCAACAATTTAAATCTTTAACTAGTATAGAGTACATTTTAAAATTTTGACCTTTTACTTGTGTTTCGAGTCAGTGTTCAGAAATGTTCAGAAGTAAATCCCTCATATCCCATAGAAAGACCTGAGCAAACTTCTAATCTGGTCTCTAACCTGAACAAGTTTATAAGTGTAAGATAAGAATTTTATTTCATTCTAATATGACCCAGCCTGGCTGCTCCCCACACATACAAACAAGACACAGGTTAATATTTGAGAGAAGATTAAGCTCTAACGCTTGCATTTTTCAAACAGTAAATTTCACTTTTTAAGCAGTAATACTTGCTTTATCAGTCTCCCCATCCAAAGATGGGATAGCTTTTCATATTAAAACACTTCCTTGCATAAGACTGAAACATCAGCCTCGTAATAAAGCACGCCCTCAACTCCTGGGGCTCTCTTTATTAAGTGAGCATGTCTGACAATTGCACTCTTTTCCCTTTTGCTGGGTAGTTTTTCCACAGTTAATCCAGCTGTTTGGGCATCTACCATTTCAGCTATCTGAGCAAATTGCTAATAGACGCTGGGCAAAAACAGGAAAACAAACAAAAGCGCTCTTTTCCCATTGCTAGGTTGTGCACCTTCAACTTTTTCATATGTTGACAGACAGAATGTCACCGGCACAGGAAGGACTATCACAGACTGAAATCACAACAGTAGGTAGTTTATTTTCCAGAGTCACCAATTCCTATATCTACAAGTGTAGGGAAACAGGTCCAGGGGGTTCCAAGGGTCACGAGGGAAGTTTTAGAGAAAACACCAACACACATACTCCTCCTCCCAGGGATTCTTCGTCCAGCTCGGGCCACACTGACTCACCCAACTCTCAACCAAGCAGGGGTGGAAAGTCCTCAGGCAGGCGGATAGCATCTAGCACAGAGACAGGAGAACAACATGAGAATAGCTCACGGGTCTTTACTCGAAGAGGCTAGAGAATCGACGGAACACTAACAAGAGTTACACAATAATCCAGCAACGAGGCACCTCCAGTTGCCGCCTTAAGTACAGAGCTAGAGTGAGCGCTGATCACAGGAGATTGCTTGCAGGTGCGGGAGTCCACAGTGAACTCTGCCCCGGTGGTGCGCAGAGCACGAGAGGGAAGAGAGAAGGGACAATAGAGGCAAAAACACTTTTAGCCAGACTGGGCTAGCCGGGAAGGCACAGGGCCATGACTATGCTCGTACCAGGTGGTTTGGTTGTGGGAGACTATGCACCGCAGGGCTGCTTCGAGTTCCTGTTTGTTCTCTCTGCTTGTCCATTGTTCTGTGGATGAAAGCCAGAGGAGAGACTAACCTTTGTGCCAAGCCATGTGCACGAACTGCTGCTGGAGGTTAGGCTGACGGAGGATAGGAGCAGTGGCAAACTTATTTTTCAGTAGGTCGAAAGCTTCCTGAGTAGCCGGGTCCCACTGAAAGGGTTTTTTGGATAGGTGAGTTTGGTGAGTGGTAAAGTGATCTTACTGAAGTCTATAATGAAGCGCCGATAGAAATTGGCGAATCCAAGGAAGCGCTGGAGCTGGAGACGGTTGGGGGGCCGAGGCCAGTGCACAATGACCCAAACCTTCTCCGGGTCAGGCTTCAGATCTCCCCGAGCGATGATGTAACCCTGGAAAGCCACAGTGTTGACATGGAATTTACATTTCTCACCCTTCACGAACGGTCTGTTCTCCAGGAGTCGTTGAAGTATCTGTCGGACATGGACCTTGTGTTCTGCCTGGGACCTGGAGAAAATGAGAATATCATCCAGATAAACAAAGGCACATTGATTAATGAAATCTCTCAGCGCATCATTAACAAGAGCTTGGAATACTGTTGGGGCATTGGTAAATCCGAAGGGCATCACCAGATATTCAAAATGCCCAAGGGGTGTGTTGAACGCTGTCTTCCATTCGTCTCCCTCACGAATTCTCACAAAGTGGTAGGCATTACAGAGGTCGAGCTTGCTAAACACGGTGGCCCCCTGAAGCAGTTCAAAGGCCGATGTCAGAAGCGGTAGGGGGTATTTGTTTTTTTACAGTGATTTTGTTAAGCCCACGGAAATCTATGCATGGCCGGAGTCTTGTCTTTTTTTCTACAAAAAAGAAACCTGCCCCCACAGGAGATGACGACGGGCGGATAATGCCTGCAGCCAGAGAGTCAGTGATATATTTTTCAATGGCCTCCCTCTCAGGCTGGGTGAGGCTATAGAGACGGGCAGAGGGCAAGGGAGCCCCTGGGAGGAGGTCAGTGGCGCAATCGTAGGGCCGGTGAGGTGGGAGAGACAGTGCTTTATTTTTACTGAACACTGCTGCTAGATCATGATAGATACGACGCACCGATGACAGATCCATGGACAGAGAGGGCTCCCGTGGGGAGGAGGAAGGCACAGGTGGAGTGGCAGCCCGAAAGCAGTTCATATGGCATTCAGTGCTCCATCCCGTAATCTGCTCCTTTTGCCAATCAATGTGTGGGTTATGTTGCATTAGCCATGGGTAGCCTAACACGTGGGGGGGTGACAGGAGCCTTGAAAACACAAAAGCTAATGTTCTCTGTGTGATTGCCGGAGAGGGTGAGGGCGATAGGTAAGGTGACAAGAGTTATGTCTGGCAAACGTTGACCGAATAAGGCTGAGGATTTGGCAGAGGCTTGGTGTGAATGTGGAGCTTAGCAACTAGTGAGGAATCAATAAAGTTTTGTTCCGCTCCTGAATCTACCAGAGCGGAGAGAGAATATGACTCAGTCCGAAAAGTGAGTGTAGCGGCCAGCAACAAACATGGAAGAGGGTGTTTGCCAGACAGGTCGCCCACCAGTACCCTCTCAATTACTGGCCCTTTTGCCAGCGCAGGACAGGCGCAGATGAAATGACCTTTACGGCCACAATTTAAACACTCACCCCTGCTGTTGTTCCGCCAGCGAGAGCCACGAGTGACCTAGCTGCATTGGCTGTTCCCCCTCATCCTCCCTGACACTCTGGGCTTCCCGTGACTCAGGCTGGTCCTCCCTCGATACTGGAAGTTCCCGAAACGACTGTTTCCGTGAGGCCCGGCGCGCCCGTAGGCAGTCATCCACCTGGATGCATAGTGACATAAGCACCTCCAGAGAGGAAGGGATTTCACGCATCATTATTTCATCTTTAAGCTCCTCGTTGACATTATTTAACAGAGTGGTTCTTAGAGCCTCAGAGCCCCAATTAGCTTGCACAGTCAGGGTCCAAAAATCAATCGAATAGTCAGCCACTACCTTGTCTTAGGTTGATCAAACGGTGGCCGGCAGCCTCCGCACTGGAGCCCTTATCAAATACTGCCTTGAAACGGGCCAGAAAGTCATCATAAGAAATTTCAGGGCTGGCCTGCAGCAGAGCCTGAGCCCAGGTCAAAGCTCGATCACGAAGCAACTGGGTCAGGGACGCAATTTTAACCCCGTCGCTAGTGAACATATTTGGCAACTGTTTGAACAGCATAGTACACTGTGTTAAGAATCCCGCACATTCCCCCAGTTCCCCAGAAAACGTCTCAGGTGTGGGTAACAGTTAATCTAGTGAAAATGGGGCTATGACGCCAGATGCCTGAGTGGCTGTGGCAGCAGGCATAGCGACAGCAGTGAGAGTTACCTGCGAAGATGCCATGGGAGGCGGGCTTTCCGGCAGCAGAATATGTTGGGCGAGAGCCTGGGTCAGCGCTGCCACTTCCCCGCTGAGTTGAATTAACATCTGTTTGTGACATTGCACTATTCCCTCCAGAGAGATCGTGGTTGCCGCAGCAGGTGTTGAGTCTGTGGAGTCCATTTCGTGGCTGGATTATTCTGTCACGGGCACAGGAAGGACTAGCACAGACTGAAATCACAAGAGTAGGTAGTTTATTTTCTACAGTCACCAAGTGCGATATCTACAAGTGCAGGGAAACGGGTCCAGGGGGTTCCAAGGGTCACGAGGGAAGTTTTAGAGAAAACACCAACACACATACTCCTCCTCCCAGGGATTCTTCGTCCAGCTCGGACCACACCGACTCACCCAACTCTCAACCAAGCAGGGGTGGAAAGTCCTCAGGCAGGCGGATAGCATCTAGCACAGAGACAGGAGAACAACATGAGAATAGCTCACGGGTCTTTACTCGAAGAGGCTAGAGAATCGACGGAACACTAACAAGAGTTACACAATAATCCAGCAACGAGGCACCTCCAGTTGCCGCCTTAAGTACAGAGCTAGAGTGAGCGCTGATCACAGGAGATTGCTTGCAGGTGCGGGAGCCAGGGGCGGGAGTCCACAGTGAACTCCGCCCCGGTGGTGCGCAGAGCACAAGAGGGAAGAGAGAAGGGACAATAGAGGTAAAAACACTTGTAGCCAGACTGGGCTAGCCGGGAAGGCACAGGGCCATGACACAGAATTGTTTGAAGGTGAGTTTTATTTGGAGCCAGTCTACATCACGCAGTTAGCATCATTGTTCTGTAGCTGCTACATCGTGCGATCAACATTATTTCCATAACTGTAAAAAGAAGAAGAAAAAAAACAGTTTTACATAACAAGAGTGACGACTTTTAGAACAACGACCACAGGATGTAAGAGTCTAACTCTGTCTGGGGCAACAACTGCTAACACAGCGAGAGAATATTTGCAGTGAAAAAGGCATGATTTTGTTTTTATAATGTAGCCTCATAAAATAATGTAGCATGAAATGCCTCTGGCCTTAGCAGTAGCTCTGGGTTACCGCTCATATTTGCAGTTCACATTAGAGCAGATAAAAGCACTGTTTAATTCCTCGCTCCTTCGCTCTTGATTCGATCATAATGCTGATGAGCGCTGCAAACACAAGCATCGTGAAGAGGGATGTGAGAGGACCTTTTGCTCCTTTGCATCGCTTCATTTCAAGCGTGATGTAAATTTTCTGCTATTTCAGAGCAAGTAGTCAATTGCTGACAATAGACACTACCCTTGCTGTCTAACCGTTTTTTTCTTTTTCTTTTTTTTACTGTGCTCGGCTGGTTGTTGTGGTGCACTTCAGCGGATGTGTGGAAGATATCATCTTAAATCAGACTCAGCTGAAATCAGAGAGTTGCAGATCCAGGGGACGACATTTGCTGTTATTTTGTTAGAGCAGAAACATGGTCTTTTTATCTGGCAGTGTCATTTTAGAAGGTCATCTTTCTCCACAAAGACTAAACTCATTAAATTCATCACGCTGGCACAAACTGTTACAGACATCATACAGATGTATGCAAAAGGCCCCAATTCCAATTGTCTGGCTGAAATTAGCAATCAAGATCTCAAGACAAAGTAAATTTATTCAACCTAAAATAAAGGAGGAAATTACACATTCAAACCTTTGGTGTCGAAGTGCCTAAACGCTAAATGTGGGATGTGTTTATTAGTTATATTTATAAAATCTATCTCTTCTTTGTCCCCTGAGTAACCCAGTTTTATTATCAAAGAGGTTTTGTGGTAATGGGATTTTAAATATCTCCCATGCATCATGTTTTATGAAAACACTTTCTTTTAGTTAGAATAAATTGGATGTGTTAACTTGCTGGGTTGCTGTTGGAGCATGAGCATAGCATTTAATCTTTGGGAAAAAAAAACATTGTATAAATGCGTTACAAAAGATTCATGCAGCCTGTGTGAAATCACCAGTTGGTTAGTGGACTTTTATAAATAGAATGATACTAGAATTTCTTTTTCAGTGGTCTGCTGGTGGAAATAGCTGCATATCAAGCGATATAATAATATCTAAGATTATGCATAAATATATCCAAAAGGCATCACCACCAAATGTAGTGCTGAGGTGAGGCTCTTTAGTTAGCACCCACTCTGTTGCTCAGTGTGGCTGCGCTCTCAGTCATGCATAACTAAGTCTTGATATAACTTAAATAAGGAGCTATAAAAATGTACCCATCATAAAGTTCTAATGAAATTATCTATAAAATTATTTAAATAATTTTTTTTCCAGCTGGACAAAGAAACTGCAGTTTTTGGCACTTCCAGAAGCTGCATCAGCGCTGTTAGCTCGTTAACGCGTTAGTGCCGTGCAGCCCCATGCACAGGGCAATCCGCGCTAACTCGCTAACAGAGAATTGCCGCATTAATGTGTTTGGCAAAAAGGCAACAAAGTATTTCCCAAAATATCAAACTAGACTGGTAAAAAGTCTGTTTATGACACATATTTTTAGCTTGCAAACACCTCCAGCATGTGGTAGTATGCTGTATCTAACTTTTAGACCAAGGAGTAGTAATTCTGTTTCTGACAAAATGTTATTTTGACAAATAACACTCGCCTCCTCTTCTGAATCTGTAGTTATAAATATCCAACACCCTCAAAACTCAGCAGCCAAAACGCTAAAAGACACACACAAACTCTTTTTCTAACCTTCCTGTGAATGCATATATTGATCAATTCCTCCTACTTATTACTCACATAGCATCGCAGGGTCTTGTGCCTCAGTATGCTGTTGCTCTGATTTATTTACTACCACCCATATGTTCCACTCACAGGATGCCTTGTCATCCCCCTCATTTGGAATTAAAGAGCTAGCAGAGCCCTAGCTGTGTTGCTATCTCTCTTTAATGTCCCTGCAGTCCATCATCTGTTCACTTCTGGCTGCACAGCTTTGAAGTTCATAAACTGTGAAGCAAAGGATGGCTGATCTGATGGTCACTGCAGCTGAGGCAGAAAGGAACCGGTCAATAAACCCAGAGAGCGAGATGCCTTTTGCAGAACTGTAGACAGACATTAAAGCGGGGCATGTAAAATCACGCATCTGAGCACATTTTTACCTTTTTGACTCTCGCTGTCGTTCTGTCTTTGAGAGTGTTTGGGTGCGGAGTGGAAGGGACACGTGGAGGGCTCTTCAGCGCTCTTCAAGGATAGCTAAACGCCTATGATAAAAAGCTCCCAACAGCTCAGGATGTGAGCAATTATTGGGGTTTTGATTTCTTTTTGAAAGCCTGGTGGTTGTTTTCCTCTGTGACTTTACTGATGGAGCTTCTAAACACATTTGTTTGGACTGCTTTACTATGATTAGATGTGGCACTGCTGACATTAAAGGTTAGATTTCGTCAGTTGTACTTCTAATCATAGAGAACCCATTGTCCTATCCAGCAGACTGAGCGAGAGGCCCGTGTCTTTGCTTTATCTCAGTCAGACAAAGAAACAGAAGCTGAGACAGTCAGGCAAACACAGCCGTTTGGTTTACATTTTTTATTTTTAGCTTTTATTTTGAGATTACCACCAGCTGAGTCTACCCCACCACTATACACTTGTCACATGTGACATGGGTATTGCATGAATACATCACACGACCTCAGGAAATCAGTATGCAGGACAATTCCTGGAGCTGTTATGAGGCAGCTGTTCAGATATAATGAATGTGTTAGAGACCAGACATCATGTAAAGGGAATGTGGGGAAAAAATAAAGTTCACTTGACCTCAATATATTCCCCTCAGCTCCTGAAAATTGCTTTTGCTTTGGTCCTTCCACTTGATATCTTTTTGCCGATCACAAAGAGTCACAAAGATCCACTGAGTGTCCTCTGTGTCTGTGCACCGTCAGCGCTGCTGTCGTGGCTAAGATTGTGCTTAAGAGCCTGACGCACATGTGCCAACTCAGCAGCTGTCACCTAAAAGTGAGGAAGGCCAGAGTATGAAAAGAAATCTGTTCTTCCCTGACACTTTTCAAGTTGCTAGAATGGTAAAACAGTGTAGAGTGGCACCGGGTGCCCAGTGGATAAACAGACTTGTCTGTCAAAACAAGGCGCCACACTGAACATACTGTCTGGGATGCTGAAGTGTCCTTGAGCAAGACACCAAATCCCCAGCTGCTGCAAGGTTGCTAACAAGCTGCAGTCGCCACAGATGAATACAGGCTGCTGCCAAAGGGTGCATGAAACTTCTCTATCAATGATTAAGTCAGCGTTTTAGTTTCCAGTTTCATACAGATATTCTCATAAGTTTAATACAAATATTCTTAAAGATTGTCATTAATCAGAACAGTTTTTTTCACCTCATAAATTTTCTTCTCTTTACTTTTAAAAGTAATGGCTAAAAATGCTGATTTTGATATTTAAAAGAGGATCTCGCTCAAAAAGACTGCAAACTTGATGATTTTTTTCCTCTCAAAGAAATGAAAAAGCTCCATTTGGTTAAACACTTCTTTCTGTATTAGTTTTTAGGACTTCAACTTCATCTGGCTTTGCACCCTAACTCTGTAGGGTATTTTGACTGTAGTAACTGACAAAAATACCAATAAGCACTGCATGTGTGGATATATTCATGTGTTTCTCTAGTATGTTGGTGCCAAAATCTGACGAGGACTACTGAACAGCATAGAGGCTCCTTGTGTGAGCACTTTGGCAACATTTGGGCGATCTAGATTTGGATTCACGAGTCTGTCCGCTTGGCGCTTTCCAACTAAATCTTCCAAGATATTCACCAGATAACTGCTAAGTTTTCCCTTCTGCTTTATGGTGCTGGCCAGAACTAAGCAGTAGGGGTTGTTAGAATACTAGAATTTCTAACTTGATGCGATACCCAGGAACATATTCCATAATATTTTCGATGCTGCAGGAGAAACAAAATGTAAAAAAACATTGAGAAGCATGGATAAGCGATATAAAATGAATGGAAAATTAGAATAATACAAACTATCACAGTGACGGCACTCTTTTTAAGTAGTCTGACAATGACACAGACACAAAAATACAGTAACATAACTGTAAGGTATGCAGTGCTTAACGAATTTAATAGACAACCACCAGATTAAAGGTCTATCATACAGCTGAACTAAATTAACAGTATTGGTAATTATTAATTACTTTTTGTGATGATTAATCCACCGGTATGTTCAAGCTGTTAAATTGACAGGATATTTCTAATGCTAAAATATAATTGTTGTTAAGAATGAATTTTTGAATGTACTGTTTTACAAAAAAAGCAGAAAAAACACCCCAGTAAAGCACATTACTATTACTTTTTGATTAAGATGCCAAATTACTTTCATACTTGAACAGAAAAGTTAGTTTTAGGTGATCTGACAAGGACGTCTAGTAATATTGTTAAGCACTGTATAGGTATAAGTGACTGTCATGGTCGCTGACCCAGTGTTTTGAGTTTATTGTTATTATTTTCTAGTTTCTTCTGTTTTTGTATGAGTTCTTAGGGTTTGGGTCTTGTGTTTAGTGTTTCTGTTATCCCTACCTGTGTTCTCTTCCGGTGTTCTGTTCGTGTCTCTGAGTTTTTTATGTTTTTAAAACACAGTGAATTTCCTGATTTACTTTGAAGGTCTGTGTCTCGTTATGCCCATTAGTTCCAGCTGTGTCCACCCCTGCATGTCATTTCCTCTTTACCTGGTTTGTATTTATAGGCTGTATCCCAATTCAGGGTCTGCAGCCTTCAAGTACGCATTTTAAAGCCGATTACGTCACAGTGGCGCGCCGAAGGCTGTCCCAATTCGAAGGCTACTCGAAATGCGGCCCTCAAATGCGTCCTTCATTTCCCTGAATTTTAAGGCTGTGGCAGTGTAGACTTCGTGGCCCAACATATCCCAGAATGCATAGCGCGGCGGTGGGTGTGGATAATTTTGCCGAAAAAACGGCGGATGAGGGGCGGCCGAAGAGTAAACTTTAAGTAAGTACTGAATATCATGACACTTATTTATGTGCAAATGTTTAATAACGAAGAACATTAAACCATTACTGTTGGCCACATGTCGGCAAAGTTATGTGACATTAGTGACGTTTGTACTAACTTGGTTTTAAAGCCTTTACTTTAAAATATACGCCGTTCAATAGCTGACCTTAATCTTACAGAGAATGATCAAAGCTCATGTAGAAACAAACAAATGAACAAAAGATTTTCTCCTTCATTTCTGTCAAACAAAGCTGTATGAAACGTTTCCAGCTGTTAGTATCATGGTTGCTGGGCAACCTGGGCAGCGCAACGGAGGCTAGACCGTCCCATTTCACAAGCCTCGCACTTCCGGCCTTAGCGGTCTTTGAGTACGCGGCCCTTGAGGATCGTTAAGGCTGCGTACTTTAAGGCTGCAGACCCTGAATTGGGATACAGCCATAGTGTGTTGGCTTCTGCTTGTCGTCGCTCTGTCTGTGTTATGCTGGGCAGACACTGTGCGATTTTTGGCCCATTTTGAGCCGATTTTTGAGTCGTGCGACCGTTTTGGCGATCGGCCCGATTTTGGCCTTCATCGTGCGTCGTGCATCGTATAGTATACGTGGGGTAACGAGACGCGATTAACACCTCACGACCAGCTCCCAATCATCAATCGCTTGGTCGTGAGGGTGTCACCGCAGTTTGTCACACTGCGCACGCGCAAACACAAATGTCAGCGAAAAAGACGGCGCAGCACGGCTGTGCAGCGTGTGATCTGGACACAAGCGATGGAGGCACAACTTGTAGAACTTTGGAAAGCTCATCCGAGCCTTTTCGATGTGGCCTCACAAAATTATCACGACCACAACAACCGTGAAAATAGTTGGATTTACATTGCTGCTCAATCACAGCTGCCTGATCAATGTTTTTCATTAGCAATTTAGCAAAGTTGATGGTGGTGGTGTGCGTGTCTGTGTGAGTGAAAGACAGAGAGGGAGAGCGAGCGACAGAATTTCTGTTATAACCTTCATTTTATGTACGCACAGTGTGAGCACTCAGGTCGCATCAGAGCATCGGGCCGTATAGTGTGAGACCCTGCATCGTGACCTATGAACTTCTAACCCCTGCGAGTCAACCGTACAGTTTGAGCAGGAGCTGAATCGCGCGACTGAAAAAAATCGCACAGTGTCTGCCCAGCATTGGCAATCCCCGCATTTCTCTGCCTTCATTCCGGCTCTCCATTCTCCGCTCGTCATCCCGTGTCACCTCCATATGTTTTTCCCTGTGCGTTATTCCGTGAGTTATGGTTTCGGGTTTGGTTTGTTATTAGTTTCCCCAGTTTAGGTTTATGTTTACTTTTGGCCTCGCTTTTGTTATTTTGTTATACTGAAACTATTTTATGAACTTGGAAAACTCACCAAAATAAAACAAAATATAAAAATATAGAGGTAAAATACAAAAGTAACATTCTTACTTTTAATATCTGTTAGTTTAGTAAAAACCTAATTGCAACTTGCCTAATGAGGCACTGACAAGACCGTGTATTAACTGCTTTCAAAAAGTTCTGTGTTATTATTAAAACACCTGCACTGATTTCCCTGATTTCCTTTTTTGGATTTCCTTAGTTTGGTTGTCTTAGCAGACTTTTACTGGTTAACCTTCCCTCTGGCATGTTTTGTCCTACACTGTAAGTTCAAATGGCTTCATCATACTTCCTGCTAGTCTGTGTCCTCCATTTGTGTCTCTGTAAAAACATCCTCGTAAAAGAACAAATAACAGCCCTATTTATAAAGCTGTTCAGGAGACATCTGTATCTTTTTAAGTTGCTTATGGCTACTTTCGTCTTTTGTATACAGCCTATGTGAGATGAAAAGGGTGAGGTTGAAACAAGGCTACATGCACAATCACGTTAATGATGTGAAAGATGTTAAAATATGCATAGACATTACAATCGTAGTTACAGTAGAAACAGGCGGGGTAGCGGTGTTAAAGCAAACTTTCATTTTTTAAAACAAAGAAGTGACAGCATGCATAACAGCATCTGTAATTTTGATTCTTTGGATGCGTTTTGTAGGCGTTGTAATGGAGAAATGCATGACTCTACTGTGCTCTTCACTTTTCATCAAGTAGCTGAATTCAATTTGAAAATACAGCTTAATTCAGCTAAATGAGGTATGTCAAAACTGTATTTAAATAAAGTACATGGGGGTGAGAGTCTTTTATCATTCTCTGTATCTCTCATCATGCGCCGTGTGGAAGAATATTCACCTGCTGCATTAAGAAATCAATCATATAATGAGTCAAAGCAGCAATAAAAAAGATTTTATGGTGTTGAAGCGTGAAACTCAATGATAAGAGCTTATTGCAATGTCATATATTTGATCAATGTAACAGCTCATGAGTCTTTTTTATAATACACATAAGCCCGCCCCCAGTTTAGATTTTCAACATGTTAAGTGGGTTCAGTGCGTTACAGCACTGTGGTCTCAGACTTTATCTTAGTGTCTGAACATTTGTTTTCTTGGTTGAATAACAGTAAATTACAGAAACCTGAAAAAGATCTCAAACAGATCAAATCCTGTGTAACTTTTCTTGACATTGCATCATTCACCATCATTCACTTTATAATCACCCATCATCAGCCTTATTATCCCCCCTGCCTCCCCTTATTATGTTACTTAATCACAGAGTGACATCATCAGCGTACTTCCTCCATAACTCAGTGCAGTGGGCCGGAAGCTCATGCTGCTTGATAACCCACAGGAGTTATGACAGCATTTCAAACAAGGCTTTCAGAGGTCGTGGGAGGAGGGGGTGACACCTGATGAGCAGCTCAGCCTACTCATGAAGCGTTAACAGAAGCGGGGAATTGGGGGGCTAAATGATGCAACTTTCTATATTTATGAAGAATATAATCCCATCTCACACTGCATTATGACAAAATTATTTTGATAGCCAGCTATGGCCTTGAGGGGGAGCATGTTATTCTCTGCTGCTCTCTCGTTTGACACACACAAAGCAGAGGGAGAGGGGGTGGAGACTACACTGACAAATCAGATTACACAGAGCTTAAATTATTTGGTTGCAAAGCAAGTGATAGACTGTACAGCTGAGCAGAATGAAGGGTCTGCAAGGCATGAAACCGAACCCCAAACCCAGCTGACATGCCAATGAGTCAGTCACTACAAAACTGTACTGGGCAGCCAATCACTGAACTCTTAAAATGCTTGGTTAGGGGTGATTTCTTTAACAAATCTCAAGCAATCTCAAACTCAAAACTCTATGCTTGCTTTTTTAAGTCATCAACAATCGTTCCACCCTGAAAAAGGAACAGTTCATAGACAATATAACCTTAATTGCCATGACATTCACACCCATAATGAGTTTATTCTCACCGCAACTGTATGTGAAGCCTACAAAGTGGCCAGCGTTCATACCAATGTATCGCGTTCCTCTGTTGCTCTGCAGCGCTGCCGTCAGCACAGTAGTTGGTGGCAGAGCTTCTCTGTTTGAGTTGATCAGCCCTTTTACAGTTTGTGGCAGAAGAAGTAGTAACTGGACATTCTTGGAGGAAATGACAGTATCGAGTGGGCCGATCATAGTCAGTGCAGGCTGCAGGACTGCAGTTCTATGGAAGTGCATGGCCTTTCTAAAACACAGGGGTTCAGAAAGGTTTGCAGTTCAGAGATACCTACAGCATAGATTCAGGTTATTGTTACACTCTGTGACACCAGCTGTATTTGTTAGTGTTAGAAAAGTTTGCTACTTCCTTGTGGCTGAAACAGAAAAACTGAAATGGATAAGAAATACTCTGTCCTGTTCTGAGCTACTTTATGCTTTATGTTATATAACATAACATGAAAAGTACACTGTGCATTGTTACCTTCTTGGAGTCCAGGGAAGCAAAAAGTATTGACACGGGCCCTGCAGGGAGCACCTAAACTCTATGTTTTGGGAAAACTGATAATAGTTTTTGATGTGTTTCAGTTAGAATCAATAATTTGTTTGTTCCTAAGACTTTGCTGCCAAGCTTTTGGAGAACAATTTAATAAAATAAAAATCTGTCATCCCCAGTATTAACCTCAGATGGCTAACTATAATATAAGTGTGCCATAGCTTTCAGATGTTTTTTTTTATTACAAATACATCACAAATCCTTCTGCAAAAGTGCAAAATTATCTCCGGAACCAAACAAACGAACATCTGACGCCTTCCTTGAATATTCCTCCTCACAAAGAAGGTCTTTGATAATCGAGCCCCATCTTAATGATCTTATAGAACTGTATCACTCTGTTAGAGCTCCTAGCTCTCATACTGCTGGGCTTCCTAGAGTATTCAGTATTACAGTCTTCCTGTAAAAAGGGAGTTTTCTTTCCCACTGCTGCCTCATAGGTGGTCATATGATTTTTGGGGTTTTCTTTGTTTTCTTTGTATTATTTTGGGGTCTTTACCTTACTCTTGACCTGTTGTTGTGATTTGGTGCTATATAAATAGAATTGAACTGAACTGAATTGAATTGGTTATTGTGTGGATGCCCTCAAAGGGCATTCACACTATTCAGTTCCTGTTTCTCTTTATTGTGTGGATGCCCTATGAGGACATCCACACAAGGGTATTCTTCAAGTTGCCACTTTCTTTGCCGCTTAACTACTCCCTCAGTTTTCAGCCGATTTTCTCAGTTCAAACTCTAAACTATTCTGCTCTTTCTGCTCTTTCCTGCTATGACTTTTGGTGTTTATTACTATTATACTTTTTAAAATATTACACTTTTTTCCTTTTTTTTGTCCCATTGAAATGAATGGAAAACTTCCACAATTCTGCTAAAACTTGCTTGTTTTTGAAACTTAACTACTTCCTCATACTTTCACCTAGAAACGCCATTCAAACTTTAAAATTTTCTCAAATTATTGGGCTATTCCTGTCTGATTCAGCTTTTTCAGATTTTCTACCATTTTAATCTTATCCCTCTTTAAGTTTTCAGTTGCAAAATTGTAATTTTTCAGAAAATACATGCGTTGCTATGGTTGCTATGCAATTAACTCAGAGTGAGCACTGATCCTTTCTTAAGTTTCTTCGAATCCTGCTCACGGTAACATTTTTTTTTCACCACTTTTCAGCAAAACTTTCTCCGTCTTTACCCCTTTCAGTAGAATTTTTTGCTTTTCACCACTTTTCAGCAAAAAATTTCTGCTTCTTTTTTTCTGTTTTCACCAGAATTTTCAGTTTCTTCAACGCCATGCAACTTTTTGCAACTTTCCAACTTTTTCAGCTTTTCAGCAGACATCTTCAGCGTTAAGGCATCCACACAGCATTTTCGCAGGAAATGCAAATTTTTCTAGTTTAATTTGGATCACAACACAGCTGCCTTTTTTGAAAAGTTCTGAATTTCTCTATACAGCTTCAATAAACACGTGGAACGAAGCTGATATAGAATATAAAAGCAGGCACTAACAGGACAAGACAACTTCTTCAACCTTGAAGCCACCTCATAGAAAATAAATGGGGTTTAGGGGTTATGATTTGCCTACATGTGAGAGCAGAGCCAGCCTTTACCAGACTTCTATTATATTTCACCCCTCTTTAAGTAGTTGTGATTTTTAGTGCCCAGTTATTTTTATGTTTGCATGCCTGCAACTTTTACAACTACTATAATATGGCTTCCTGCCTTGGCTGCATATCATCTTAAAATTAGATTCTTTTTACGCAGCAAACTAGTTAAAAGGGAGTACTGGCAAAGAAAACCAGACATCGACATAGAGATAGAAACATCTACATTTTAAAAACTACTGCAAGTTTTTTTCTTGTCTGAGTTCGAAACACTGATTTTGAAGGTGCAGCAAGGGCGGCGTTTGTGATCCCACATTCCAACAGCACTCGCTGTCGGCTTCTTAAAGTGGAGTGAGGGGCGACAAAGGTGGTTAGCCATTGTTACATAGACAGGTATAGTAATTACATTCTCCTCCATTCAGTTCCTATCTCCATACAGCACCAGCAAACCCCTCTCAAACTCCATTATACGCTTGCCAAATTGAACAAAAGCCCAACATTCAATGGTTTTGGCACTCAGAAAGAGACACTGACCCCTTCTGGGGTTAGACATCAAATTGTGTCACAGTCTCGGAAGAGGCAGACTGCGACTTTAAATTTATGGTCTCAGAGTGGGGTGTCGTATCAGCCGCTGGATTATCCTCATCTTGGCACCAATGCACTTGAAAGCCTTCACAATCGCACTGATTGGGTTCAGGTCTTCAAATTTAACACTTCGCATGTTTTTTTCTGTTTCTGTAGCATCATAATGCAGACATCTCTCAGGTTATAGTGAGATCACATAGAAGCAACTTTGTGTTTTTAATTTTTTTTTATCTGAGTGTACATTTGAAATTTAAGGCTGTTTACAAACTTGTCATGAAAATAACCCAACCCAACACACTGCACTCCATAACAATTACTCTAATTACACAATAACTTATGTTTTGATATTTGTCATGCCAGTCAAAGGAAAAGTTTATCCTCTTTTTAGTGGAAAATATGACTTTTGACAAAAGAATAATTAACAGGAAACTCCACTCCTGACTGTTTGTCACAGGCAACTTTTCAGATATGCTCTAAATTGCACTAAATTGAACTGTTAGGGCTCGGTAGACAATTCCTAATGAATACAAGGGCGACACACACATCTCCTCCACAGTTGCTTGAGAGCGCACAGATGTTAGAGTGGAGCCTGAAGTAGCACACAAAGCAAGGCACTTGTCTTGTCTGATGAGAGGGCTCATTTGGAACTGCCATTAGTAGACGTATGATTTATGACTCTGTCTGCCTCTCCTGCAGAGACCACCGCTTTCACTTCAGCAACAGCCTCCCAGAACAGAGCATCTCCCTGCTTCTGTCTTGTAGCTCAAAAGCAGCACAGTGAGCTTTAGTGGTTTGGATCGATGGTAAGGAGAGGGTGTTACATGCCATTAAAGAAAATCTGTGTTTAAAAATAGATGCAATGATGAATGGAAATAAAGACATGGGACCAAATGTTCCCCTTTTGTCCACATCTTACAAAAAGTTCCGTGGAGGTACTTTCACAGGGTACCACCATTTTTAGGGACTGAGAATGTGGGGCAGGTGTAAATTAGGATTTCCTTTCTTTTTTCTCCTAATGGAAAATTTTTTGCCTCACTTTTGTTAAGGATGAGTCTGCTGAGTTCTTAATTTAAGAGGCTATTTAGGGGAACTGCACAGGATGCATGTTTTAGTGAGCTGACCTATGTTCATCTATTTTTAATCATGAGAGCTTCACTGAAATTAAAGCCTATTTGCCTGAGTGTCTTACCTATGAGAGGGCGTAGCAGGAGCTTAGAGACACACCTGACATTATGATTATTATTTTTCATGAATACATTTTCATGTTTGATGTTTTGCATCACAAACCAATGTCAGCACAATCAGGCTGTGTTGTGCTAAAGATTCGTAGTGCATAAAACTAAAAAACTAAAAAAAAAAGTCTGTGGACAAACAAACATGTTATACAGTTATGTAATATTGGTACAAGGGATTGATATATTGATGCTTACTCTGTACACTTATGAGATTGCTAGAGGGTCCTGTGTCCTGGATTTAGTGGATTTGTTGGGAGAAATTATGTTTTGTACTAGTTTCTTGTTAAGGGGGCCAGAGGCCTGTACCAGAACTGGACTCAGGATGTTTGTGGGTGCATGGGTTGGACCAGAGATTGTAGTGGATACTGAGACTGAGTGGTTTACTTGGGCAGGAGGAGGCTGAGGCTGAGGCTTGGAGGGGGAGGCAGAGGTCTGAATGACTCGCAGAGGACTGTTAAGAAGGTCTGACCTGAGTTTTCCAGGACCCTGCATGGGTGGTGATAGCAGGAGGTCAGGCAGGTTAGTGCGGTTGGTGATACCGCACACTCCCTTGAGTGTGGCTGAAAATCCTGTGAGGGTTTGTGACCAGAAACTAAAAGGTGAATCTTAGAGGTGGTGTCGTGGAGTAGTGGTCTGGTGGAGCTAGGAGGAAAGAAAACAAGGTAAGCATAGAAGAAATTGGATCTTAAGCTAGAGTTTGAGCCTGTTACCAACTTAGGTGGGTTGACAAACTGACGGTGAGGTGACAGTGAAGCTGGCCATAAATACTCTCCGTTTATTGCCAAGAATTAACTCCAGGTGCGCTGCCCAGGTGAGAGGATGGTAGGCCAGCCAGAGGCGGGTACAGGAGGCAGGGGTCCACACAGGCCACACCCAGCTGCTCACACAGACCATGACAGTGTTTTATTGTGTTTCCATGCCTCTACACAGCACAGAGAGCAGATCCTCTCACAGCAATACTGAATGTTGCTCTGTCAGTAGAGCTGTGTGTGATAATGCAAATTTTGGTAAGGATCCGATACCAAGTAAATACAACACCAGTGTTATCAATACCAATACAGATTCTTATATAGGCAGTTTGTGTGTCATAAATCATCATTAATTTGCAAATTCTGAACACATTTTAATCACTGGGATTTTTATTTTCCATATAATTAGTCAGTTCAGCAAAATACACCTTTTAGCTTTTTATTTATTTGGAAAGTGTGTTTTTTGAAGATCTGGAGTGTAAAGGTACCTGCTTCTAAAGCACTTTGGGTCATCTTCTGTTGTTTGAATCCTCTATAGGCTATAGGCATTTTTCATGGTGCATGTTTGAGGAATATCTTTTTCATTTCCAAAAAACCCAAAATAAAATCAATTTAACACAATTCAGTGGGCTACATACTGAACTTGGAGCATAGAAATAAAGTATTAATCTTGGTAGTATTGATCCAATAACAGTACCAGCGTTGGTATTGATTCCATCAATATTTGTGCCTACTGTAATTCATTATTATCAGGATGTCCTAAAAACTCGCTGAAAAGCCTTCAGTTAATCCAAAATGCTGCAGCAAGAGTCCTGACAGGGACTAGAAAGAGAGAGCATATTTCTCCTGTTTTGGCTTCCCTTCATTGGCTTCCTGTTAAATCCAGAATTGAATTCAAAATCCTGCTCCTCACATACAAGGTCTTAAATAATCAGGCCCCATCTTATCTTAATGACCTTGTAGTACCATATCACCCCATTAGAGCACTTCGCTCTCGCTCTGCAGGCCTACTTGTTGTTCCTAGAGTATTTAAAAGTAGAATGGGAGGGAGAGCCTTCAGTTTTCAGGCCCCTCTTCTGTGGAACCAGCTTCCAGTTTGGATTCGGGAGACAGACACTATCTCTACTTTCAAGATTAGGCTTAAAACTTTCCTTTTTTGCTAAAGCATATAGTTAGGGCTGGACCAGGTGACCCTGAATCCTCCCTTAGTTATGCTGCAATAGACATAGGCTGCGGGGGGATTCCCATGATGCATTGAGTTTTTCCTTTCCAGTCACCTTTCTCACTCACTATGTGTTAATAGACCTCTCTGCATTGAATCATATCTGTTATCAATCTCTGTCTCTCTTTCACAGCATGTCTTTTATATCCTGTCTTCCTTCTCTCACCCCAACCGGTCGCAGCAGATGGCCGCCCCTCCCTGAGCCTGGTTCTGCCGGAGGTTTCTTCCTGTTAAAAGGGAATTTTTCCTTCCCACTGTCGCCAAAGTGCTTGCTCATAGGGGTCATATGATTGTTGGGTTTTTCTCTGTATCTATGAAGCGCCTTGAGGCGACTTTTGTTGTGATTTGGCGCTATATAAATAAAATTGAATTGAATTGAATTGTGCCCAGTGCCCAGAATGAACAGTCTAAAGTTGGACTCTGCAGGGGGTATTTTGGGTTTTTAGCAGCCATGATAGTCGCACATACAAAAAGAGGAGAGGTAAAGAGTCTATAATCAAATGGCTGCTATCACCAAATCTGACATTTTGATACTTTAAAACCTGATATTAAGCCCCCTTTTAGAAATGCACTCATTTACATCTGTTGGCATCTTACCATGTTTGACATTTTGTCTAAACGAGCAACCTGATTCATTTATTTACTCAGCTGGCCTTCTTAATATTTATGTATGACTTTAAACACGGCATAAGTATAAACTGCATGACTGATCTGCTCACACGATTACAACTAAATGTCCTGTGCCAATAAACCTTCTTTATACTTGGCAATTTTTCAAATTAAAACATTGGTTGTGCATGTTTGCTATTCTCAATCCACAAATGAAATCTGTCTCTATGAACCTGTGTTAGGGGCGGGGCAGCTGCAGCAGTGCATGCACATAATGAAGAAGTAGAAAAATGAAAAGTTAAATACGACACACTATTCAATGATACTGAGACCTGCTGTGATGTATGGTTTGGAGGCAGTGACAGAAAGATAGAAGCTGACCAGAGTGGACAAGGTTAGATGTCCAAATCATCTCAACATGTGCAGAGGATGGCTGATATATCGGACAAAAGATGTTGAATATGGATCTGTCAGGCAGGAGGAAAAGAGGAAGACATCGGAGGTGGTTCAGGGATGTAGTGAAGGAGGACATGCAAAAAGTTGGTGTGACAGAGGACAATGTTAGGGATTGGGTGAGATGGATGAAGGCACTGTGGTGATTTGTATCAAGAACAACCAAACGAAGAAGACTCATCATCAGAAGTGCAAAAGATTGTTTGAATGAATGGTAAAAATCGCAGTGCTCTGCATTGCTGTCATAGCGGTGTCTCAAAAAAGCCTAGAGGGACTTTAATGTAAAATAGGCATATGTCTTAATGACAGAATGAATACTGAAAAAAGCCTTCTTTAATCTCTCTCCTGCCTCCAACTCTTAATCTTCTGATTTGACTTTCTCCCAGTGAAGAATTTTGTTTTAACGTCTTCTGTATTGGAATGACATGTCTGGACTGTCTCTGCTCTACAACACATGAATTTATGAATAATATCCAGCATATAATATTTATATAATATAAGGAGGCTCCCTCATTCTTTTCAGAAAAAAAGTAAATTATATGTTTTCCCTTTGTGCATTTAATGCATGGATAAAAAGGACTTAGTTTTGCCACATTCATCGGATGCGCCATTTACTTCTTTACTTGCCTCCTCCTCCCCTATTTGACCCAAGTTTCTTACTTTTGTAACTCTCTGCCTGCTCTTTGTTGGATTTCATTTTGTGGTTGCTTAGCCTGCCTGAAGGTCTGTTTGATTTTTATTCCTCCTTTTTAAGCTGAGGCTGTTTTATCATACCTCATCTGCCTCCTAAATCTGTTTTTGAGTCCAAGCTCAGTCAGCCAGTGTTACAAACCCAGGATGTTGCTCTAGTACAGCAGGCGCCGTATCCAAATGAATCACCAGGAAGGCCTGAGGCAAAGCTTTTTCTATCAAAAGCCTCGTAGTAAAAACACGGCCTCGGAGGGCACGTAAACCTGGTCACCTGTCACTTGTGTTTCACATTTTCTCAGTGATATTTCCACCAAATGTCAACCAGTTGCTGTTTTGACTTGATCCTAACAGAAGAAATAACATCAGAGCTATTTGTTCTTCGCATATGGCATATAAGCCCTCCGTTTAAAAATTTGCTCGCTGTCTAATGGATCCCTCTTCTCTTTAAATAGGAAGTGGGTGCTGATGGTGGCAGGACTGAGGTGTTGCTCCTCGCCTGGGTGTTCTGCCTTGCCACATCTATCCATCTGTCAAGCACATTGGGCCATCAATCAAGCCGCTGAACGCAGGTACAGTGAACAACCATTAATCACTCTGAGACATGGATGCTGATGGGTGCTGGGTGGGGGTTGTTAAGAACTGTGATTTTACACATGCTTGTATCAGAGTGTGTATGTGAAAGAAAGGTGAAGTACACTGTGCTATAAATATGTTGCGGTGGTTGAACATATTTCCTAATTGGCCGGCTGTGTTTTGCTATTTATTGATTTGTCCAGCTGAGCGAGAGTTGCTCATTTTGGGTTAAAGGTCAAACCTCTAGATTCTGATCTCTGCTTGTTCAACTCTGTATAAAGATAATTAGTGCAAGAGCCGGCAAATGGGTGTTAGCATTAGGGCAGAGATTCTCTTTCTGAGATGCAAGGTTTTTAAGAGTGTGGTAAGAGCCAAGAAAAGTGTACTATGATGTGATATCTTTCTTGTTTGGTTGTATCAGCCTGCTTATATGCATCTGATATGAGGAGAGAGAGGACAGAAGCTCCCTTTCATTTCTAGCTGCTTCTGTAAGTGTAGTAACATCTTCTTCATAAATGATGAGGAAATCATGAGTACACAACTACGAGAGCATAGTTTGTAATTTCCAACTTCGGCTGTCTGAACCACGATGAAACCGTAATTATGGATTTCTTTGTTGTTCTATGTTTGCTCTGCCTCTGGCAATGTGTTGTTTTGAGAGATAGATACGGAGGTCCTGATCTGCTAGAAACGCTTACATCACGGTTGCTGTTGGATTCAGCTCTTGGGGTTACTACCTGCTGTGGGAATTGAGTGTAACAGCATGAAACCTATAGCAACATGTTAAGTAACACTCAGGGAGCATTATAATAATGCACCAGTGGGAATTAATGCAGACAACATGGCACTCAGGGGCGCACTCTAACAGAGCGTAACTCATGCAGGTGCAGGGTTTTTTATTTTGGAGGTTGACGCAGCTGAATTTAAAGGCCTTTTGAGAGATGTGATCAGTTTGGTAGCCTCAGTTTACACCTTATGCATGTGACATTTGAGGTGGTTAATTTTTCCATTGCTAACTCTAACTCTAGGTCCAGAGCCCAGACCTTCTTATGTAAAGAGTGTGTGGTTGATTATGGATGAATTTTACAAAACTTCGCTGGTCACGTTATCTGTTTTCAGTTCATTTGGAAAATGTTCATTTCTTCATCTTCATGCATCTCACTTGTTGATTCTGTATTCTTTGTGACTGCTTCCAAAATGACTTTAGAGACCAAACATACAGATCAATTCTCCTCCAGCCAATTGAAAAAGCTCACACGCTGAGAAACAAGGGATAAGCTTAGCTTTGCAGGAGCAATGCTGATACTCGGTCTCCAGTCACTGAGCTGAGAAGAGTGAAGTAACTGAAGAGAGTAAATTGAGATGAATAGTTGAATTTACCTTCTTTGTATCTGTGTTTGTTATGCCTGTTTTTGTTCTTTGCAATATCTGTTGCAAGAGACTGGAACAAAAACACTGACGGAGACTGCTGAATTTTAAAAGAAATACTTGCCTTATAAAGCTGATCTTCTTTGAGACTTATTGCTGCTCTGTGCAACAGCTGGTAGTTTATTGCCTGCAGCATTTTTAGAAACTTTACCTACCTTGATTATTTTCACATTTACCTCAGTTGTATTTGAAAACTTAGGAAGGAACTTCTTTAAATACAGCAGCGTCTAAAAGTCCAGTCTTGCTGAAGGTCTTTTTAAAAAGATTTTATTTGGCCATTGGCTTCTTTTTCAGTTATCCATGGTCCAGTCCATGTACCTGGCCATTTTCAAAGGAAATGTTGTTATGCTTGTTAAACCCTTTAGACCCTTTAAGCCCTACTTATAAGTCATCCAAACATAAAATTGGCTCCTGTCCCAAGGGATGAACCAGTATTGTGTCTACACATAACAGACAACTTAGCAAAGAATCAATTTTAAATTGTAGCTTTACGCACTTTGTTGCTAGCGGCTTGTCCCACAAACAAATAATACAGGGAGTGCAGAATTATTAGGCAAATGAGTATTTTGTCCACATCATCCTCTTCATGCATGTTGTCTTACTCCAAGCTGTATAGGCTCGAAAGCCCACTACTAATTAAGCATATTAGGTGATGTGCATCTCTGTGATGAGAAGGGGTGTGGTCTAATGACATCAACATCCTATATCAGGTGTGCATAATTATTAGGCAATGTCCTTTCCTTTGGCAAAATGGGTCAAAAGAAGGACTTGACAGGCTCAGAAAAGTCAAAAATAGTGAGATATCTTGCAGAGGGATGCAGCAGTCTCAAAATTGCAAAGCTTCTGAAGCATGATCATCGAACAATCAAGCGTTTCATTCAAAATAGTCAACAGGGTCACAAGAAGCGTGTGGAAAAACCAAGGCGCAAAATAACTGCCCATGAACTGAGAAAAATCAAGCAGCTGCCAAGATGCCACTTGCCACCAGTTTGGCCATATTTCAGAGCTGCAACATCACTGGAGTGCCCAAGAGCACAAGGTATGCAATACTCAGAGACATGGCCAACGTAAGAAAGGCTGAAAGACGACCACCACTGAACAAGACACACAAGCTGAAACGTCAAGACTGGGCCAAGAAATATCTCAAGACTGATTCTTCTAAGGTTTTATGGACTGATGAAATGAGAGTGAGTCTTGATGGGCCAGATGGATGGGCCCGTGGCTGGATTGGTAAAGGGCAGAGAGCTCCAGTCCGACTCAGACGCCAGCAAGGTGGAGGTGGAGTACTGGTTTGGGCTGGTATCATCAAAGATGAGCTTGTGGGGCCTTTTCGGGTTGAGGATGGAGTCAAGCTCAACTCCCAGTCCTACTGCCAGTTTCTGGAAGACACCTTCTTCAAGCAGTGGTACAGGAAGAAGTCTGCATCCTTCAAGAAAAACATGATTTTCATGCAGGACAATGCTCCATCACACGCGTCCAAGTACTCCACAGCGTGGCTGGCAAGAAAGGGTATAAAAGAAGAAAAACTAATGACATGGCCACCTTGTTCACCTGATCTGAACCCCATTGAGAACCTGTGGTCCATCATCAAATGTGAGATTTACAAGGAGGGAAAACAGTACACCTCTCTGAACAGTGTCTGGGAGGCTGTGGTTGCTGCTGCACGCAATGTTGATGGTGAACAGATCAAAACACTGACAGAATCCATGGATGGCAGGCTTTTGAGTGTCCTTGCAAAGAAAGGTGGCTATATTGGTCGCTGATTTGTTTTTGTTTTGTTTTTGAATGTCAGAAATGTATATTTGTGAATGTGGAGATGTTATATTGGTTTCACTGGTAAAAATAAATAATTGAAATGGGTATATATTTGTTTTTTGTTAAGTTGGCTAATAATTATGCACAGTAATAGTCACCTGCACACACAGATATCCCCCTAAAATAGCTAAAACTAAAAATAAACTAAAAACTACTTCCAAAAACATTCAGCTTTGATATTAATGAGTTTTTTGGGTTCATTGAGAACATGGTTGTTGTTCAATAATTATTCCTCAAAAATACAACTTGCCTAATAATTCTGCACTCCCTGTACGTCCCCATTTCTTTGATTGAATCCATAGAAAATGCCTAAGAAGACACAGGTTGACAGCATAAAATAGTATTTTGTACCAACAAGGATGTCCCCAAACAACGTTTAGAAGCTGAAAATGCAACATATCGCAGCATGGTTTGCATGATGTCCTTAAAATACTTGAGGAAACTGGAAAAGTGGAGGACAAAAGAAGATGCGTCAGGCCTGAAAATAATTATCTACAGCAGATAAACAGTATCTGAAAGAAATCTAGTAAAAGACCTGACACAGGACCTGAGGGATGCATCTGGACATTCCGATGATCCATGTAGTGTTCACTAAAGCATTTTTAGAAATGGTCTCAGTGGAAGGGTGGCTGCCTTAAGAAAGAGAAAGAGGGAGAAAAGGCTGAGGTATGCCACATTAAACCAAAACTGGAGTGAAAACTAGTGGCAACAGGTCTGATGGAGTGATGAATCCAAATTTGCATTGCCATCTGGAAAAACTATTTGCAAAGCCTTAAATATTCAGCATGACAATGATCTCTCTCTCTCTCTCACACACACACACACACACACACACACACACACACACACACACACACACACACACACACACACAGGTTATTAGCATTAAAAATCATACCTGGATAGAAAAACACACAGTACAACACTATCAGTCATGGATCGGCCTCCCCAGAGTCCAGATTATTGAAGCAGTGTGGGATCATGTTGACAGAGAACAGAACAAAAGGAAGAAACATCCAAAGAAGAGCTTTGAATGTCCTTCAAGAAGCCTGGAGAACTATTCCTGAAGACTACTTATAGAAATGACAACAAAGCTCCCTAAGAGAGTTCAGACTGTGCTGAATAATAAAGGTGGTCACACCAAATATCGACTTTTAAGCTTATTAGAAATGTACAAACTCTGTTATTGTCTTAAATACTGTTTTATCACATTTCAATAAATCACTGAAGCTATTTTCCTAGAAAGATATCTAGAAATGAGATGTAGCTTAAGACTTTTTACCAAAAAAAAATCTACTTTAACTGTTTTACTTTTTTTTTTTTTTTTTAATCAAAAATCTGTGATTTTCTTCTGACCCCATTTGTCCACAAGCCAATTAGAGTAAAAATGTGCACAGGTCACAGTATAAACTGTGTCATTTTGCTGTATTTCTTCAGTTATGCTGCTGCATGTATCGGCGAAACATGGGCAGAATGCAAAGTGTGGTTGTGGATTAATTTGGTATGTGGAGAAGACAGTGCTGCCAGAGAAATCTTTAATAAAAGATAGACGCCCTCCAACCTGATGCACTGAGCTGTAGAACAGGGGGAGAATGAAGAAGAGTTCCTTGGCTGGAAATAAGAAAAGAAAAGGAAATGTCAGCTTTTATTTTTTCGTTGTTGTCATGCCCTTTTAAGCATTCACATTTTTTAAGTCGCTGTCATTCTGTACATATGTTACGAGGGCATGTTTCAGCTTGACCAGCACACGCCTCTTGAGGTAAAATGAAACACTTCTGTGGTGATAGGGCATATTAGCAGCGCTGATTTAAACATAAGTTGCTTAATAGCAGTAATGAGAAAGGCATGAAATGGTTTATTCATGGCGTATTTTATTTTTTTATTTTCATTTTTAGAGTGGCTCACCTTAGACCTCTAGATTTAACTGCCAAGGCACATCAAGAGAAGAAAAACATAGCGAAATAAGAGCAAGCGAGAGAGAAAGAAAGAGAGGGAGGGAGCGTAAAGAATAATAATTTGCTATATGAATAAATAATTTAAAAACAAACACAGAGCTAAGCTGTAGAATTAAACGCCCAAAGGCAATTAACTCAGGGAATGAGACAGGGCAATTAATTTTGTTTATCAGTGATGTAGAACTTTTATATGAGCCCATGAGGTTTAGAAAAGTCCCTGTTATGTGATTTTATGATGCATGTTTTATTCAGATGCACACTGGTGACTTTGTGGTCCCTGTGACTGTCCAGCTGCTAAGTATATGAATTACATACTTCAAAAACCTCTTAGATCCAGGTTGGAGCTGCATGATTTTTTTCTCTCCTCTGTTTCCTCTGCGCATATATTTAACCAAAGCAGCTGAAAGCACAAACACATCCAAAATGTTATTGGATTTAGGCTCTGGTTTCCCTCTTTGCAACCCAGCTGTCTTTGTTTTTGTTCCTAAATGTACTGCTGACCCCTTGCAAGACTCTTTAATGCCATGAAAGGTCGTCAAACCACACTTCATGAATGATTTTAATATTTTAGCCAAATCTCTTTGAGTAATTAAGTCTGTGCGCTTTATGACCTTTGCTTTTGAGTCTAGACTTTGCAGCACCCAGCAGAGGACGGGACGGATGAGTTGAAAGGGCGCACGAAGTTGAATGTGTCTGCGTTTGTGTTTGATCATTGCTGCCTTGTCTTTTTTTTTTTTTTTTTTTGCAGCACTCGCTCACTCCTGTAATTGAGGGACGTAATGAAAATGTGGACGCTTGTACGCTGAAAGCTCAAGCCTATAAGGGCTGCAGCAGATACGAGGTCGCACTGATATCAATAGTCTTTCAGTGCTCATTATGCAGCACAGAGAAGAGATCAAAATAAATGCACTACAGTCGTCACAATCAAGGTTTTTCTTGTGAATGTAAATTAGTATGACCTGTGTTTCGTACCTGATAATCATATTATATTCTCCTAAAAAATGTAGGCTTTTTGAAAGAGGGTTTCAGAACGGCAGTAATTTAAAAGTACTAAGAGAAGAGATACATTGAAAAAAATGCTACAGATTGTAATTTCTTCAGCAGTTTTGTGAAGAAAACTTGAAGAAATAGTTTAAGATTTCTCCCAAAGTAACAAGACAAGTCAGAAAGCTACATATTTTTGCTGTAATATACACTCAATAGACACTATTCGACACATCTCACTAGTACCTGCTTGGACCCTCTTTTGACTTCGCAACCGCTTTAATTCTTGATGAAATGGACTCAGCAAGGTGCTTGAAATATTTCTCTGAGATTTTGCTCCATACTGGCATGACAGCATCACATGGTTTCTGCAAACCCGTTGAGAATCTCCCATTTCACCACATCCCAGAGGTACTCTATTGGACTGAGATCTGGTGATTGTAAAGATTATTTGAGTCCAGCTAACTCATTGTCATATTCAAGAAACCAGTTTGAGATGATCTGAGCTTTTTGACATGGTGTGTTATCCTGTTGGAAGCAGCCACTGAGGTCACAAAGGGATGGATATGATCAGAAACAAACCTCATGTAGGCTGCGGTGTTTAAATGATGCTCACTTGGTACTAAGGGGGCCAAAGTGTTCCAAGAAGATATCCCCCACATGGTTACGCCATCATCTGAATGTTGCAGTAGAAATCAAGACTGATCTTCCAATCTACTGTTGTCCACTTTTGATGAGCCTTTGTGAATTTCAGCCTCAGTTTCCTGTACAGAAGTGGCACCTGGTGCGATCTTCTGCTGTAGACCACCTGCTTGAAGGTTTAATGTGTTGTTTAGTGATGCTCTGCATACCTTGGTTGTTATCAGGTTTTTAAGTGGGTGGGAGCGATGTGGAATGACATTCAGATAATCAACACTTAAGGAGAAATTGAATAAGCAGGTTAATGCATGTTATTGTTAAATTAGTTAATTTTTCTTGTGCTGCAGCCTGGGATTGTTTCCACTGATGACATGGAAATACTTAGCCAGCCATAAGAAAACAAAGACACCCCCCTACCCGCCCAGCCCATCATATCATCCTGTTTATTTCATCCCTTTGATGTGTTCATGGTGCAGATGTAAATAAAGTTGTGGTCAGAGGAAAGACCAGAAACAGATGCTTTTTGGAAAGTAATTTCAAGTATAATATTTCAAGCAGCTCAACTGATATCTCCAAACTCACCACCTAGGGTGGCTGTAGCTCAGGTGGCAGAGCAGGTCAGCCACTAATCAGAAGATCGGTGGTTCGATCCCAGGCTGCCTCCTGGCTGCATGCTAAATATCCTTGGGCAAGATACTAATCCCATGTTTGCCTACTGGTGGTGGTCAGAGGGCCCTGTGGCGCCAGTGTCTGGCAGCCTCCCCTCTGTCAGTGCACCCCAGAGCAGCTGTGGCTTCAACGTAGCTTGCCATTGCCAGTGTGTGAATGGGTGAATGACTGAATGTAGTGTAAAGTGCTTTGGGGTCCTTAGAGACTGAGTAAAGTGCTATACAAATGCAGGTCATTTACCATTTCTCTGCAGGCTGTCACAAAATGCTTCTGTGAGCAAAATGTACAGTTTCTGTATTTCCCAGCATACAACAACTGTATCCAGCCTAAACTGGGAATATAAATCTTACTGTCCTAATTCATCGTAAAGTTTTTAAAGCAGATATTAGATCTATACAAGATGTTTTGCTGAATCTCTGGTAAAACAAATTCAAGTATACTAGATTTTTCAGAGTATTTTTCAGAGATTGCATGAAAAATATATTTTGGTGTACTTTAATTCAGGCTACACTGGTTAGTTCAGAGGTTCCCAGAGTGTGGGGTGCGCCTAGCATAATGGACAGGTATTTGATGGGGCTCCCACACAAACGCAAAGCAGAAGATGAAGCATCGCCAAATATGTTTCCAAACCAACTTCCTTCCACGCCAAAGATTAGAAAATATGGTGAAGCATATCTTGCCTTTGACTTCACCTGCACAAGTCCCAAGGTAGGTATCCAAATCACGGACAAACAGTATCCCACAGTTGTTTATGTTTTTGAACCCATTTTGCACAGAGAGGCATTTTTTGAAGATTTTCTTGTAAAACAAAGGGAGGCCTAGCAAAAAGGTTTGGGAACCACTGGGTTAGTTTAATGCACGATGTTGGACTCATGCAGCAGGCTTCTGTGCTGAGGAGAAAACAGGTGAGTTGCAGGCACGGAGCAAGACAGAATCAACTTTTTAACACGAGGAGCCAATTTCACTAACATGGGTTGCTCAAAGCTCAGACAACGACTTCTTTCTTAAGTAATAGCTGCGTACTCATGCCATGACAAACAGGTGATTTGATTATCTTCAGGTGCGCAGGGACAAACTGTGTCTGCAATACAAAGGTGTAGTTAAGTGTCCTCACACACAGACACACAAAAAGGTGGAGTGATAGATTGAAGGGCAAGGAAGCACAGGAGGACTGGAGGGCCTTGCCAGAAATCCGCCTTATATTTGTGAAACATCTGCTTATAGTTGGCTGAATCTAAAAAGAGCATTGAATATCAGAGCAGCAGCAGCACAGGTCAGCTGATCACAGCTTCACTTTAACCCTTGCTTGTAACAGGCAGTTATTTAAGTTACTGTTGCCTTTCTATCGGGAAGCAGTCTGGACATTATCCTAAACCTCTGACATCAACAAGTCATTTTTTGGTTTTTCAGGCCATTCAAAGTCCTTGAAATCAACTGTCTTTACTTTCCCGATGCTCATTTTGAACTTCAGCAAGTTGTCTTGATCTCGTCTATATGCTGAAATAAACTGAGTTTTTCATATGTGATGGATGATTAGTTATTTTAATAAGCAGTTCTACAGGTGTAACTAGTAAATGGACTTTAATTATATTTAATTCTGTCATAGCTTGATTGTAAACTTTGAATTGGTACTTTAAGAATTAACACAAATAATGAGATCTTATTTGTTTAACAGTAGCAAAGAAGTATTTATATTTATGTTTTCAGTCATGTATAATTCTTCTGCGCTGGTCACCGCTGTAGCTGGAGGCATGTTTATGTTACATCCTACTCACTTGAGCTTCTTGAGAAACTTGTCAATGAATTTTCACCCACTTTGATTCAAGGATGAACTAATTACTGACCTATCAATACAAATTTGTGTTCATCATTCAGTAATAACAAGAGCATTTGATACAAAAATCTGCAATAGAGTCTGCCTTCACTGTGCCTGTGCATCTTAAAGATTTTCATAAAACCTATTTTGATCATTATTTAACACCATAACTCAGCAACAGAGACGTTTTTTTAATAATCTTCCAACCAAACAGTCTTCCCTAAAAACGAGACCGAGCCAGATACAAACTGTGACTTGACTTGTTGGCACAGGTACACAACTGCAAAGATAATTCTAGTCTTTAGCCGAAAATAAGCCCTCCAAATATCTGTAGTAGCACAGACTAGACAAACTTAGTTCTAGAACACATGTTTTTCACTTTAACATTGACATTGTGGCCAACCTGGGTTCTCCTATAGGCTTGAAAAGTGAAGGGATTCATTTCCACTGCTTGATACTATTATACCATACCATTATACTACATTTCTGATGCAAAATTGCTAACCCAAAGAAATTTGTACTTTGTTTTCAAGAAATTTAACAAAGCAGCCATCTCTAGTGACAACCTTCAGCTGTCCTTTTATTTAAGTTGAGTTTCTTTTTTTCCCTGGGGATGACAGACTCTTGACGTGTTTCCATGAAATAATAAGCAACAAAGTGAGCCATAGTATGTTTCCAGTATCATGCTAAAAAAAACTTGTGTGCTTCTTTTCCTTCTTAACCATTGGTTTAAAGACCTGAGTGGTTAACCTTCGGTCATCCTGATTTCTTTTTCATAACATCAAAAGACCATCTGAGACTTCAAAGTTTGTTTTGATCTGCAGAATAACTTTTGACCTGATGAAACCAGGATAATAGGTATTGCCAAAGGACTTTGGACAGACAGAGCTTGTGGTCTGCAGGACTCTTGATCTACTCAGAAGTTCTTCACCTGTGAGACATTAAAAAGTATTTTTTAGGCAAGTGTCTGGTAAAGTTAGCTGCAGTACCCAGTGAAACAAGAGTATGAGAGTCCTTGAATGATTTTGCCGGAGTGGTGTTAATGAGAAAACGGGATCAATCAGTCGGTGATTTAAGAATAAGGACGTCCTCAAGGGAAAGGAAATACTGTTATATTTCACAGAGGAATTACACACCTGAAGAATGGGTATTAATCCTACTTAAGAATAAAAAAAATAGATATGTGGTGATTCCTTAACTTTTACCTAGCCCCATTTTCGATGTTCAGTATTCACCTTATACATTAATTTTTTTATTTCAAATGAATGCACTGAATGTTTAACATCAGTATATTCACATCCTGTAAGGATGTTGGCATTCTTTCACCTGATTTAGTTGACTCATTGACAGATCTGGGAAAACTTACCTTGCAGGAAGATTTAAAGCCTAAACACAACTTTATCTATGGTTAATTTAAAGGTATCATCAGGAAATCTGTAAAGGAAGCATGTGATTGTTCGCTCGATTGTAAAAGAGATTTTGGTCTCACTTCCTGGTAAACTCAAGGTAGATAAATAAATTCATTTAAGCTGCTTCACATGCACACTGCTTTGTAACCCATCTACATTCTAGCTTTATAAAGAGTTTTAAGACAATAATTAAGCCAAAATGCAAGAATGTTGTTATATGGAAAACTAAGTGCACCCTTACTGCTTCCATAAGCATTAGGAGGTTAACTAGAAGGCAGGTGCTGCTAATCAAATACACTTGATTAACTGATCATTAGCAAGTTTGATCAGCTCTATAAAAGCATAGGTTTGGCCAGTTTGCAGCAAACCGACAACAGAATGGCTGAAAAAGGAAAAATCAAAGTCCTGCAATGGCCCAGTAGAAGTTCAAACAATAATCTGATTGAAATGTTATTGTAGGACTCTAAGAGAGCTGTGCATAACTGAAGGCCTCAATGAACTGAAGCAGCGTTGAAAAGAAGCTCATGTGAGAGCCTGATGTACTCATATTCATGTTGCTGATCTAAACGATGGTTCTACTATTGAATCATGAGCATTTTCTATAGATTTTTAATAAATTAATAATGACATGGTGCACTATATGTCAGGTTGTGTTTACTTGAACCTTGTTAAGGAAACAATCACTTGTTGATGATGTCCTTATATGTAAAACCTCAAAATGAAAAAAGGTGTCAATTTTTTTAACCTCTTTTTAACTTATTCTCTCAACTATATATGGATGTGGGAGGGCTGGGATAATACAACCAGCCAAACATAAGTCAGTAAAGATTATGAGACATTTTTAGACAAAGAAATTTGTCTAGAAATGTCTCATGATGCTTACAATAGATTTCAAAGTCTTTCGTGTCACTGCAATGCAACACAAAATTACAACGTCAAATTCATAGTTAATAAAGTGTATTCCATAGTATTATCAGATGGTGCTATCTGAACACACAAATAGTGTATACTGGCTGACTTAAGAATCTGATCTTTGTGTGAACAGAGTGGATGGTTGAACACTATAAGCAAGTTTAATTTCTGCTCAGTCATTGCAAGAGCTGAGCACTACTGTGTAAGAAAAAAAAAAGACCACGAGAGTCCATGACAGTACTTCTTATGGTCTTTTTTTTCTGCCTGCAAATTAATACACATTGGGCGCACTAGTCAGGATTTATGGTAGCAGGAGGGGGGTATGTTGATTGTCTTAAAATAAACTATACACCCAGTGTTCATCATCATAATTTTACCCCGTGCACAGTGTGGCTCATTAATTTAGTTTTAATCTATCTAGTCTATGACTCACAGAAAGAACCTCTATCGGGCATGGGCTACTTTACAAAGCAGGATCAATTCATTGTTAATTTTAAATTGATCTTTGCATGCAACATTACTTGTTTTTTAAAATCTATTTGCATTGATCTCTTTAAGACGCCGGTACAAAGTGCAAATACTAACAGTTTTACCTGCAGAAGTTCACTTCTTTTGTCCAATAACTACATAGTTCTTATAGACTATAAAACATTTTCACGATCCACCCATCCATCTGCACAGTTGCCATCTCTGTTTGTCACCACCATCGCCATGGTCAAAAGAAACAAGGCAAAAACACACTTGGATATCAGAAATGCTGGAACATATTTAGTAAGCCACTCCACTCCCAACCTACCTGCCCTCATTGATGCAGCAATTTTACACAAAAATACAATAATAGCTCATGACCCAGGGTATCCGCTCTACTGTCACTTACCAAAACTCCTCTCTTGCCACAGATGCATATGGCTGAGGTGCAAAAGAGCCGATTCCTGTTAAAGCTTATCTTTGCACAAGGTATAGAAATTCGTATTTGTCTTTACACCAGAAGATTTTTACATATTAGCAGCACCACTGTGAATAAAACCCTTCACACATCATGGCAAGTTATTCCTGCTTGACATTGAGTACATAATGGCATGTAGATTCAATTTTACCAATTTTAAAAAAGCCAAGTAAATACTGTGTGAATGCAGACATCAAAGCTATTTTTAATAAGATGAGAAACTCGTACACTTAAAGAAATCTGAATCTCTTGTAACACTAAGTGTACAGTTGGTGCTGCAGTTAGGTTCGCTACTTATAATACTGATGACACTACAGAGGAAGTATATATACACATACAAGTTTGGTTAAATTTCAGCATTTGACTTGTTGCACCACGTATGATAAAACTGATTATTGCTGATTAGCCACAAAGTCTATTTTATCCATCCATCCATTTTCTCCCAATGATCCAATTAACAAACAAAAGTGTTTTAATTATGTAGAAGGGAGAAAATCAATGCTGACAACATTTTTGTAACTAAACATTAATTCAGAAAACCAGGGTTGCTAGGTCTGCTATATTTTTCTTGTGTAATTCTGCTCAATTTGAAGTTTTGCAGGTTTTTGACTTTAAATAAAAACTATTTATTTATGTTTAAATCCTACCAAAGTAGCTGTCTTACTCTTAAAACCCCCAAATTACTATCCAAAATATACAGAATGCTTTCTAAAACAGATGAATCAATATCACTTCCTATTGCAAAATGGGAAGCGGATTTATCAGTTAACTTAGACCTAAACTTCTGGTCTCAGATTTGCTTAAAAACCTTTCATCTAATTAGAAATCCCAGTCTTCAATTAATTCAATACAAAATATTACTGTCATGGTCTCCGTGCCTGCCCGGTCGGCCCCACAGGGCTACAATTGCTGTTTCTGTTCTCTCCCTCTCTGCCTGGGCGGAGCTCACTGTGGGCTCCCGCCCTTGGCCCACACACACACCTGACAACACTCACCCATCATCACCGGGAGCACTATTTGAGGCTGGAACACAGATCCTCTCGTCGCTGGATGATTGTACCCCTAACGTTAGTGTTCTCACAGCTCTTGTGCTTCATATTCGTGATTTGTGATTAGTTGGTGACCTGCCTTCTCGTCTGCCTCAGATCTTCCCCCCCCGGGACCTGCGACCTCCCTGCTGCGGGAACGTGTGTGAGTGTGAGCGAAGAAGACGTGAGCGAGTTACCCTGTGATTCCCCTGGAGTTTTGGATCCCTTCACTGTACATATATTGCACTGGCACTGTAAATAAACTACACCTTGGAGATACCTTACCGCTCTGCGTTTGAATCCCTGTACCAGATCGTGACAATTACATAGAGTGCACTATACAGGTCATCGGATGTTCAAGATGGGCTTTACGTCTACCAACAACTGCTCACACTGCCAAACCAATTCACCGGACAATTATATCCACGCTCTTTGGTTCTGTCCACCAGTTCAGAAGTTTTGGCGCGAGATATGTGAAGACTTATCGAAGTGTCTGAAATGTAACATTCCAACTTCCCCCTTAGTGTGTTTGTTGGGCAGCTTAGATAATGTCACTTCAGAAAAGAATATTGCCCATATGGTTTTCACTGCCCTATGCATAGCCAAGAAAACAGTCCTCATGAACTGGAAAAATAAAAATAATCTTAATTCTAACCAATATAGAAATTATCTATTAGATTACATTGGTCTTGATACAGCCTCTGCCACCACATCAGATCAATTGCTCTGGGCTCCTTTGATCAGCTCCATCACCTAGTGGGGGTGGGGGGTCATAGTTTGGTCCCGCCTTCACTGTTGTGATTGGTGTGGGGGTAGGGACAGGCTTAGGGCGTCGGGGGGTTCCCCGGAGGCATTTTCCTTGGGGGGCTCAACCCGGGCTAGCGGTCATGTCCTGTTAGGGGCTCTGTTGGCTCTCAGGTGACTGTTTCCTCGCGGCTGCGTGCAGCGGGACTAGGGGAGGGTCTGTGCTGACGGACGTGGGTTACTGACCTGGTAGCCTGGCTGCCCCTGGGTGGGTCCGGGATGGGCGTGAGGTTCTGGGGGCGCTCCGTCTCTGGGCTGGGGCCCGGGCCGGGCCTCGGGGGCTTGGGTCCTGGTTGGTGTGTTGCCGGGGTTGTGGGCGGGTGGGTGCATGGGGGCCCAGCCCTGGAGCAGGGTGCCACCGGTGCATCGAGCCACCTGGGGGGCTCTTCAACTGGTGGGGAAGATTGTCACATCTTGCAGGAGCTTTCCTCTCCTCAGGGGCTCTCTCTACAGGAGGGGGAGATACAGGAGAGGTGGAGGAAGATCTCAGCCTGGGTGTTTATTGTCTTATGTAGTCTGGAAGAAGAGTGGATGGTGGGGTGGGTGCAGTTTTCTCTGTGGTGGGGTTGGGTGGACTGTCCTGGGCTCTGTGGGGCCGGGGGGCGCTGCTGCGCTGGGCCCCGGTCTGGATGGGCCTGGGCCCCCTTTCCCTGGTGGGTCGCGGAGTATGGGGGTGCCTACTGGGGTCAGCGGGGGAGCTGGCCCCAGAGAGGGGTCACTTGCCCCTCCCTTCCTTCCCTCCCCATCTCCAGCTGCCTCCCTCTTCCCGCTCCACCACAACCACCCACACATGCAGGACCTTGGAGTAGGGGTATGTCACCAGGGTGCAGAGGAGGCCACCCCCCCGTCCCCTTCTGGCTGCCTCTGCCTCAATTTTATCCCACAACTTAGACATTCACATTACTCACACTCTCATTACACATACATATAGGATCTTGGGGGTGGGCACGATACACGGAATCCAAAGTACCATCAGGGTGTACACCCCACCCCTGGCGTCCTTGCCCACCTCTCAATGTTAAATACACGTAGACATTGAGGGCCAGCAGGAGGGACCATACGCTTACCTGCTGCTCTCTGGCAGGTAGCTCCATGCCCTCCTGGGTTTTAAATGCACCTTAGAACACACATGCATCAACACTACAATGAGCGGGTGGAGGGAGGTTTGGAGTCTTCTCTCACCCCCATTCTCTGCGACCTGCTGGAGCGGGGGGGCTAGGAGGAGGAGTTGGCCGTCTGACTGCGGTCTGGAGTGTGGGGCCTCCCTGCTGCTGCGGAGTCGGGGCGGTCTGCCTCCCCCCACCGCAGGGAAAAGGGTAACACCACCTGGGTCTAACCAAGCCCTCAACATGTTTGCACTCTCGTTACCTCGGCCAGGTCGGCGGCTCCGAACCGCGGTAAATAAACTCTGGCGAAAACGTCGGGTCCGTGTGGGGCTCGTAGCCACGAACGAGCTTTACTGTCTGGGTCAGCTTTGCTAGCGAGAGACAGAGAGAGGCGCTGAAAGGCTGCTCCAGCAGAACTTTATTGTTTCGGAGGAAAACAGGAACACAGCGTACAGTCAAGTCTTAACAGCTTACTTACAGCTGGGCTCGTCAGTGGTTATTATTATATTTACATGCTTCCAGCTCCTGTTTCTGCTCCGTGACAGCTCCTACTTTTCCACTTTCCTTTTTCTCCCTCCCTCATGCTCACACAGCGGGAGGGGCGGTCCCACACGTTCTCCCTGCTGCACGGACTACACCACCCATGAGGCCACAGTCTTAAAGGGCCATGCCTGTAACACTCTGCCGTCGTATTAAATCATTTTTCGTATAATAATTTTTAAAAAATATTTCTTCACATCAATATGCGGGCCGCAAGTAGAAGTGACGTGGGCCGCAAATGGCCCACGGGCCACGAGTTTGAGACCCCTAATCTAAACAATAATGCACTTTTGTCAAAACCACTTAGTTACACAAGGTGTCTTTTAAATCAAGAAGAAAAAAAAGAAGAAAAGAAGAAGAGGAAAAGAGAAGAAGAAAAAAGAGAGAGAAAAAGAAGAAGAAAAAAGAAAAAAAAGAGAAGAAAAAGGAAAAAAGAAAGAGAAAAAAAAGAAGAAAAAGGAAAAAAGAAAGAGAAAAAAAAAAAAAAAAGCTTAACTGCTAACAAGGATGAATCTGATCTGTTATTCTATTTTATTACTCTTTTAAAGGAACTGTGTAATCCCTTTACTCCGTATGTAAAACTGAAACCAGAAGTTTAGCCTTAAAACTATAAATGGGTGAAACTTTTTGATGTCGGCAATGTCCTTGCTATCTCTGAAAGCTGTGAATAAACTGTATTGTGTTCCCTGTAGGCACCCTTGGGGCCAAACAAACTTATCTCAATCAAATCCCGTTTGCACAGTCATCCAGCATTTTGATGTTTGCGGATGGTGAAAGTAAAGAAGTCTCTCACAACTGGATATAGTGATACGGAGAACGCAGAAAGGGATCAGAGAGCATGTTTGAACTTCTATAGCAGTGGAGCTGTTACCTTATTGCAAACATATTGTTGGAGCTCTAATTAAAAAGCTTGGGAAATAAACAACGCAGCATATGGTTTGAGTGACATAATGACTAGTCTGTGCATTAAAGCCCTATTTTGTTTGGAAACAGTTGATATTATTATGTCATTTCTGTGTGACTGTGCTTTTATTTTGACTTTGAACACAGCAGTGTTTGCTTGGCCTCCTCTCTTATTTCCCAGAGGTCTATAGTAAGTTGCCAAAGGCCTCAGCTGGGGACCATGTAGGTGGAGTTTTGGATGCAGGAAGTACTGCTTACCATTTTACTGTCATCACTAATTTACTAAAGGAAACTATGACTTTCAGCACTACATAGTGTCAGTATACAAAACACCTGACTTAACACTTAACAGTCAGGCAGCTGATGCTCATATGCTTATTTTATATAAAGTATAGTACTGTGCAAAATTCTTGAGCCACTCCTCATTTCTTCACTCTTCAGTCCTCGTACTAGACTGTTTTCAGAAGAATGTTTTTCCTGTGTTTGTTAAGCCACTCAACACTCATCTATGAATCACCCACACATGAAAATATGTCCAACTCAGTGGATGCGTCAGTTATGTGTCTACACGTAACAGACAACTAAGCAAACAATACATTTAAATTGTATCTTAAGGGAGTTTGTTACTAGCAGCCTTTCACAAAAACACATAATTTGTTTTCATTGTCAAGCATTTTTTGCACCAACAAAGTGATTCATAAACAACTTTTAGCTGAAAATGGCATATTATGACACTATCAGTCATGGATTGGCCTCCCCAGAGCCCAGACCTTCAAAATCAAGTAAAGTGTAGGATCGTGATGACAGAGAACAGAACAAAAGGCAGAACCATTCAAAGAAGAGCTTTGAATGTCCTTCAAGAAGCCTGGAGAACTATTCCTGAAGACTACTTAAAGAAATGACAAGATAACTTGACTAAAAGAATGCACTTATTTCCAGTTTTCCTACCAAGATATAAAGAATAGGTGATCTATCTCACGACCTTTGTACGTTTGTATTGCAAATTCAAATTCAAATTCAAATTCAAATTTTATTTGTCACGTACACAGTCATACACAGTACGATATGTAGTGAAATGCTTGGACAACTGCTCGTGACCTAAAGACCTAAAAAAATAAAAAATAAAAAAATAACAGTAACAGTATGCATATACTGTTACAGTGAAAGCTGCTTTTAACTGTGAGCTGAATAGTCAGACAGCTCTAAAGAATTTTTACACTTTTAGTGTATTTTTTTAATCTGGAAGGGGGTGCACAGTAGTCCCACCCACTTGCTCTTCAAACCTTGTGTTTTTATGACAGACAGCCAATCAAATAAGGCTTAAAGGGAGCACAGAAAAATCAGACAGGATAAACTGAGCAGCTCTACCAAAGCCCACTATAAGATAAATAAGGAATATTTTTAACTATGGATCACATAAAGCTGTGCTAGTAGAGTCCAAGAATAAAAGCATGGAGCTGGAAATGAGATTAAATTCCCCTTAAGTCCCCATAGAAAATACAACACAAGAAGCAATCATACATACACAGGTTCAGGGTTCAGGTTGAGGTTACTTTATTTGCATCTGTACTTGGATCTGATTTGCAGTAAGTGGGTCATCCATCCTCACATGCACATTTTCAAAACAGTACAGAAAACAGACAAGCGTAATACAAGATGGCGTAGAGAAACAACAAATCCACAGCGCTTCATGTAGGATATAAAAGCTCTGATGTATTCACGCTGAGTCTTCCTCCTAAAATAACTGCTGGGCCAGCAGTTATGTCTTTTATCATTTTGTTTTGCTCCGGTCACTCTAAACAGCTACAAATGGGTCGTTATATTTTATATATTTGTTATTAATTCAGAGATTTATTTACGGAGATGTAATTTATCTTCGTTAAATGTAAAAATCTAGTGCACAATAAATGCCGGTAAAGTACTAAAAAGAATTCAATGAGAAAGCCAATGCAGTTAATGTCAAAGTTTTTAAAAAAGTGTTCTGTATTCAGCTACCCACAATGCCACAGTTTCAGTAGATGATAGGACTGTAAAGAGGCCAGGACAAACATTTTCAATAAATGCAGAGACGTAAGGAAATAAAAACCTGCGGCTGCTATCCTGAGGTTGAACTCTGAAGGTCCGCTCCAAATCAGTTTAGTCTAATTTCACACTGTCATTCTAAATCGACGGACGGAGCCGTCAAACACAGCAAGGCTAATGTGTTGTTTCTCCTCTAATGGCCGACTCCTTGGCTCTGATATGAGTTCCTTTTGAAGTTGTCCTCCCCTGAAGTTGATAGGTGGAACTAACAACCAACAAGGGATTGCCACTGAGGAAGAGCAATATTGTTAAAAGTAATAGAGGCGTTATCTCACTAATGCACTTCATACTTTACAACTGTTGGTAGGGGTGGGGGGTGAAGACAGCGTTTTTCATACTTGTGCTATTTTATAAAGCTGCGGCTCATCTCGCAGTCACTGTTTATCATGGAGAAATGAATCGCACAACAGCAGCTCTGTGCTTAATGAAAATAAATCATAAACGATAACTTCAGGAGCCAAACCGAATTATATGGAGCAGCATCAGTGCCGAGCTTTTGTGGGGTCACAGGTTCTTGAACCCGGGTCCTCTAGATTTAAAGTAGCTAATAAGTTTCTGGTTTCAATACTGCAGAGAAATATGATGGAAATCAAAAGTGACTGAGGAGGAAATGGGCCTTGTGGAGCATCAGAGTGAAGATTGAACATTATTATAAATGCATTGTGGAATATTTTGGATGACATTATGTAAATCCCCATCTGGAGAAAATTGTTTCACCAGTTTTTTTCTTCTTTTCCTTTCTCTTCTCACTGGACCTCAGTGCTTGCAGCACCAAACAAGTACAAACTCTTTAATATTACAAATGCTGCCTCAAACAGTGTGAGCTTCTTAATACAAGCTGATAATCCGCAGCTGAAAATCCTGAATAAACACGGAAACTGAAGCCTGTGTCGTGCTCGTCCCAGTCTTATTTACAGAGTTAAAATATGCAGTTTTATCAATTTTGCTCAAAAAACACTTACAAACTTACAAAATATACACGAACTGGCCAAAAAAAGAAAAAAAAGAAAAGGTCTCCCACTCTAATATTTCTGTGGGCTACATTTAGATTTGGCCCACATTTGCTGGAGCATTGTTTTGATAAGCGTAGTTTTGATTAATGCCAAAATCTTGTATTGATGATGGATGAGTCTTTTTTTTTTGGGATATAATGTTACTAAACCTTGATCTTACCCACTGAAGCAAGCACAGATAATAACACTGCCCTCACAGGCTTGTATGGTAGGGCACAGGTGGGTCAATCCATCCACCTCACTTTCTACCCTGATGTGCCCATCACACTAAAATGGCATAAATCTGAGCTCATCAGGCCACATGACCCTTTTTCACTGCTCAAGAGTCAAATCTTTACCATACATGAATACGTGAAGCATGAAAGTTTTCTTAGAGACCACACATCATTTGAACATGCACTGTCTATGTGGAAATGCTCCTACTTCCACTATTAAACCCAGCCATGAGCTCTACCGTTGAATTTTTGCACTGATTACAATAATTTAAGTATTTTATCCAAGACGATGCTTCATCACTCTCCTCGACAGATCTTGACCAAATTCTAGTAGTTTCAGCACTCTGCTTTGTTGTTTTCTTTGCTTGATGGAGGTCAATGATTTGACCCTTCTGAAATGGAGTCACTACCTTTCTACAACCACAAAGTGTGCCTTTAGAAATGAGAAGTTACTCCATCAGCAAGACTTAAAAACCCTATTGTTTATTGTTGCCAGCTAAAACTTATTAATCATGGTAGTGATTATCCAATAGAAAGCTCTTACCTACTTGATTTGTTAAATCCAGCGAGTGACCACTTTGTTAATTCTTTAACGCCTTGTGTATCATATTTGATACATACAGTTTTTGTGAGTTTTCATGTAATTCAGCTCTTGTTTTTTCACTTCAGACACACATGCCATGTAAACAATGTAAGTAAGCTTCATAAGCTTTGACCACAGCTCATGTCTGTGGGCTGTTAATGTATACATCTCTCTCAAATACAAAGAAACTGTGACAAGAAAATTTATAAATACTAAAATACAGAAAAGTCAAAACAAACAAATGTTAACCTTTAGATTTTTTTCTGTACTTTTTTATGTTTGTGTATTTTTCTGGATTTAATGCTTTCATTTTAGTCTGTTATAAAAAAAAAATAGGCCCAGCTAATGTACTACAGTAACAAAAAAAGCAACCTTGGAGTTTATTCAGAAAAACATCTCTCCCTTGCAGTGGTCACGTAATCACTAATGTACCTTAGTTTGTGTAGGAAAAAAGAAAGCACACATACAAAGACACACAAAGAACCTGTATCACAGCGCTGACAGATTTCATAAATGTTTAGAAATATATATGCAGTTGTACTAACACAACAATAAAAAAATGTATGAACACATTACCAGAATATCCGCTTGAGTTTTACTGCACAAAATATAAGATATTATTTTAAATCCTTACCAAACATAATCTTTTACTATCAGTATGCCAGGTTCACACAGAAGGAGAGCTGCCCAATCATGGATCACTCTCCAGGACTGTGGGACTGCAGAATTAGAGTTAATTAAACTAAAGATGCTTTAAAATGTAAATAAAAGCTAAATAAAATAACCAAATAAATAATTTAACATTACTTACCCGCTTGGCCAATACCAACACCCAAAAAATAAAACAAGTACATGTGCATAGTTCAGGGTTTAATTATGTTTCCCATGAAAGCAAAACAAATTTGCAGGGAACCTTTAAATAGGATAACACACTTTCAAGAAATAAATCCTGATTTAACCTTGAGGTTAAAACCAGTTTGCTCTCTTTAGATGTTTTAAATGCTAGAGGATGTGTCCTGTGGCTGAAGAAACAAACGCGATGTTTAAACAGTAAATTATTGTTTCTAAGGACAAAAAAAAAAGAACATGAAATATTCATGGGCTGAAGACATGTCCAACCTCCAGCTAGGCTTGGCCCTTCAAACTCACTGAAATTAATCCTGACTTTTAAAATCACTTCTTATTTAAATAAAGACTCTTTTTCCAGGTTGGCAGCTTTTTCCACTGTAGGCTCCCTGATTAGCTGCTTGTCTCCCGGCCCACAGTTTGCATGTATGGGTGAGACTGTGAGGAGTGGACGAGACCCGCGGATTACATCCCCATGCCTCATAGCGTATTGACTATGATAAATGACTGAGAGGGAGGTTAAAACAGTGATTACACACCGGGTGGCATGCCTCCACTTTTAACATCAGCCAGTCTTCACCTGTGTCTGGGAGGGAATCTATCTCTCATACTGATGTAATCTGTATCGAGAATAAAAGGATGGAAGGTGAGATGGTAGGATTGATTGCCTTTGTATCGCTCCAAAGACAGAATTGCATCAGACTCTTAGCTAAATCGCACCCTCCAAAAGCAATTGTCAGACATAGGGTAGCAGTTCTCTCAAGCTTGTTCTTATCACGAACATGTGCTTTGCAGTAATCAGTGCTTCTTCAGGCAAGGACCACCGTTTGGGAGGTATCATGTTATTTTAAAAGCTAGGGGGGGGGAAACGCCCACACAAATACCAACATACTGTCAAAAGGGACTCTCAGCGTGACACTTTCACTGGTAAGGGTTTGGTAATTTGGAAAAAAGTGGGAAATTCTTTGAGCTTCTTGTCCAGTGTTTAGCCAATCATTCCACCTTGATCTCCTGTTTGTGGGTTAACCAAAGATCCTTTTGAAACAGGCAATTTTCTTAGCAGCTAGAGCTGTTCCTTTGAAGCTGCTATCCTGATGAATAGGGACGAGAGCCTAAATTGCAATTTCAAAGGTCACCCAAATGCTGGACACAAAGTATCAGCAACATAATATTTGAAAATAAGTTTTACATATGCAACAGTTGTGCATATGTAAAATGGCTCCAAGAGACGGCACAATCACTGTTTCTGGCTCATCACACCGCAGTAATGAACAAATTGCATGAAGATTCACACTGTGGAAAAGTTATCTTTATCACAGATAAACCTGTGTCTACACAGCAACACAGCAAGACAGTTGGGCTCATGCTTCCTGATTTGATGCAAGAGGATGCAGGGACCAACTAGTCATCCAGAGTTTGCCAGTTTGTTTTATTCCAGTTCTTTCCTTTATTCTTTGTTTTATTATAATTTAGTGATGATGTTATTTTTGCAGTTAAATTGTCCTACTGCAGCAACTATGTCAATATACACTGAACAAAAATATAAATGCAACACTTTTGTTTTTGCTCCCATTCCCCATGGGATGGACGTAGAGACCTAAAATTCATTCCAGATACACAATATAACCATCCCTCCCAAACAGTGGTCACAAATCAGTCCAAATGTGTGGTAGTGGGCACATCTGCTATATTGAGATAATCCATCCCACCTCACAGGTGTGCCACATCAGGATGCTGATCTGACATCATGAGTAGTGCACAGGTGTACCTCAGACTGCCCACAACAAAAGGCCACCCTGGAATGTGCAGTTTTTTGCGCTATTGGGGGTCTGGGGACCCAGAACCGGTCAGTATCTGGTGTGACCACCATTTGCCTCATGCAGTGCAACACATCGTCGCATGGAGTCTATCAGATTGTCAATTGTGGCCTGTGGAATGTTGGTCCACTCCACTTCAATGGCTGTGCGAGGTTGTTGGATATTCGTGGGAACTGGTACACGCTGTCGTATACGCAGGTCAAGCACATCCCGAACATGCTCAATGGGTGACATGTCCGGTGAGTATGCTGGCCATGCAAGAACTGGGACATTCTCAGCTGCCATCTGCCCTGAACAATGTGAACCATGATTCATCCGTGAAGCGCACACCTCTCCAACGTGCCAGACGCCATCGAATGTGAGCATTTGCCCACACAAGTCTGTTACGGCGACGAGCTGGAGTCAGGTCAAGACCCCGATGAGGACGACGGGCATGCAGTTGAGCGTCCCTGAGACGGTTTCTGACAGTTTGTGCAGAAATTGTTTGATTGTGCAAACCAATTGTTCCAGCAGCTGTCTGGGTGGCTGGTCTCAGACGATCTTGGAGGTGAACCTGCTGGATGTGGAGGTCCTGGGCTGGTGTGGTTACACGAGGTCTGCGGTTGTGAGGCCGGTTGGATGTGCTGCCATATTCTCTGAAACGCCTGTGGAGACGGCTTATGGTTGAGAAATGAACATTCAATGCACGGGCGACAGATCTGGTTGACATTCCTGCTGTCAGCATGCCAATTGCACGCTCCCTCATTGCTTGTGGCATCTGTGGCATTTTGCTGTGAGACAAAACTGCACATTCCAGGGTGGCCTTTTGTTGTGGGCAGTCTGAGGTACACCTGTGCACTACTCATGATGTCAGATCAGCATCCTGATGTGGCACACCTGTGAGGTGGGATGGATTATCTCAATATAGCAGATGTGCCCACTACCACACATTTGGACTGATTTGTGACCACTGTTTGGGAGGGATGGTTATATTGTGTATCTGGAATGAATTTTAGGTCTCTACGTCCATCCCATGGGGAATGGGAGCAGTAACAAAGGTGTTGCGTTTATATTTTTGTTCAGTGTATGTGGATGAACTTCTGTTTCAGTGAGGTTCTGGTTGGACTCTGAACGTGAGCAGTTAATATGATTTCATTTTAATGTAAAATGCTTAGTGTGAAGAACCCACGGCAGACCCACCGACATTTCAGTGCTTTTCAGCATTATTTATTACAATGGCAGACACGGTTGCTGTACAAACCACAGCTGCAGCTCCCCTCTCACAGCTCAAAACTACAACAACAACACCACCGGACCAAGTTCAGTCTTTTAATCCAGTGAGGCGTGATTGCGGATGCCCTGCAGGTGCATTCGCCTACCCTGCAGCGGCATCACTAACCACACCCCACCACACTGTGAAACTGCAATTTTCGCTGATTCATCATATAATTACCAGTTTGATTCTGTTCAGTCTCAAACTGATAGCAGACCATTTTATATTGCTCTTATCACTTTATCACTTTGGCGACGGCATCTGACTGTGAGTGATCGCACACCTGATCCCCAACTTCGAAGCAACTGTTGCAAAGGCAACAACATCATATGTTCGTCCCACGGTGTCTCAATTATTTTTGATTGTATTACAATTTCCGACCAATGTTTTCCCTAGTGTGGCTATAGTATAATGGACTATGGAGGGAAGCTGGAGAACCCAGAGAGCACCCATGCAGACACATTAATTGGCCAGCTGGCTGTCAGGTAGGAAAAAAAAAAGGCGGTATCTGTGGTTTGGGACAGTTTTTAGGTGAGCTGAAAACTTCACCTTCACTCCCCTGGAAATGAAGAGGGAACGCGAGCATAGAAAGCTAACTGAGTAAACACTGAGCTCACTGTGTGGTCAAAGCTATAGAGCCCAGCGTACAGTAAAGAGGCAGTTTTCAATGAGCTTTTCCATAATTAGTCTTGTTCAGTTGTCCAGTTAAACTTGATCAATGCGATTGATAATTCCCATGTCGGAGTGGTCCTTCTGGCTGCTGTTCCCATGGCAACCATATTTCTAGCCAGTCATTAATGTCTGAGCTTATTCAAATCTTTGAAATGATGTGGACATTTACACATCAGAGGAACATAGCCAGAGAGAACCTGTTGCAGGTTCTTTTGTTCTGCTTTGTTTTGACAGTCCACAATGCTGGCTTAGTGATCCATGTCAGTGTGGGCATTTTGGGTTTGTCATGCTCTGTGCTCTCTAGCAATCTTTGTTCCTCTGACTCCTCTGACTGAAACAATATCTGTTTTTATATCTGGATATCTGCAAAATGTGAGTCATAATAGCTTTACAAAACTATTTAAGATCTTAAAAAAATAATCTGCTTTATAGTCTGTCCACATTTGGTTGAAATCACCTGGGTCCCATCAAAGATAAGCTGGTAAAGAATGGATGAATAAATAAAACGTGTCTCCTCTGAACTAGATGAAACAGGAATCAATAAAAAAGCTGATATAGAAAGGTGACAGCGTGCTGTGCCTGCCATGAAGAATGAATTCACATCATGTCCATCCTCTGACGGCTCCTCTTCCTCCATCAGTGATTTACACAAGCGCAACATGGATAAGCTGAAGAGGAGCACGGGCCGGGAACAGCAGCATAACAGTTTGACAGTCACTCGCTCCCTCCCTCCTCCTCTGCACCCATCCCGCCTCCCCTACACCCCCCTCCTCCACTCTGGTCATTCTCGGAGGAGTTGTCCCCTGCCCAGTGGCATGTGGATGTGTATAATGGAGATGGATGGTGGCTGGCTCTGCCACACCGTGGAACAGACGGACTCCTCCCTAAACGCCTGTCTGCCAGCCTCCATCAGTCTCCCTCCGACAGCCCACCGGAATAGAGCCCAGGCTTGATATTGGCCTGCTCAGGTGTGGGCGGCCACGAGTCTGTGCACTATTTCGGAAGACTGCCTTACTTCAAAAGTGCGCTATTAACATATTTAGTGGGAAAAGTTGTCTCCAAACATGGCTGACAATTACAGCTACTTTAGGAGAATGCTGTCAAGAATTTACAGAGCGTGTTTGGACGTTTTTGGCTCTTTCTGTACCGACTTCTTGTAAACATTTTCGAAGGGAAATCGAGTTACAAAATCAACAAGAAGTACTGCAGAAAAGCAACACACAGGTAAAAACTGGGTAGGCAGGTTACAGAGAACAGATTCCATAATTGTTTAGGGGGGTTGTAAAGCTATTGTCACTCCCCCTCCTGTGCCTTGCTTCTCCCTCTTCAGGTTCTCTCCTGGGCTTATAGCTGCCTCTCCTGGGCTTATAGCTGCGTAAGTGCTTAAACTGTGTGTGCATATGTGTGTGTGTATATGATTATGGGTGTCAAGAAAGGTTTTATTATGTCCTGGTTCCTTATATGTTTCCGCCTTTGTGTTCTGTCACTAAGTTAAGGTTCATGCCAGGTGCTGTGAAGCTGAGTCATGATATGGGCCAAGTACTGAGGCCCAGTCTTGTTTAATTAAGCTGCTGGATCAATAAACTCTTTGATTTCTCCTCTTTTTTTCCTGCCTGGGATACCATCTGTTCACTGTGACTCAAGCAAGACCAGTACAACCTTTCCTCGATCCTCTGAAATACCTATTAAAAATCCATTAAGGCAGCACTGGAAGATTTTAGAGTGTAAAATAAAGCATTTCAACCACAAGATAGACAAGGCCTAAAAACGCAACAATGATTGATTATCTTATCCAGCTATTAACCAGTATTGATCAGATACCACAAGAAGATGTAGACTTCTTCCAAAAAATTTAAGTTTCTCTTTGCAAAGTCTGCATTGACTCGTATTTAAATGTTCAACAGAACTGGCTTCAACAGTACAGACTGTTGCATTGTCTTAATTGCAGTTCACACTTGGCCCTGCTGTCCTAGAAGCCTTACTGCTAATAGTCACAGAACATGTTGTGCAACTCTTTACAGGAACTGAGAGTTCTGGTTATCGTCAAGAGTGAACAATAATATTGTTCATGTTGCTGAATGGATTCTGTCAGAAAAGTCTTTTAATGTCTTTATTCAACGATGACTGTTTCACAGGTTGTGAAACATTTGGGATGTGGGAAAACAGCTGCTGTTTATTACTGGATTGTTCTATTTCTCTTGCAATGGGAACAACTTGACAATAAAACGAGGTACATTCTGTGACTTCCTTGTTTCCTGTTTGATTTGGCACAGATTTTATGCTGGATGCAACCTTCCTGTTTATCTGGGCTTGCTTGGGACTGGCACTTGGAGTATGCCAGATTGCGACCCCTTAACCCTGTGTCCTTTTGGTCTTGATCTTTTTCACAGGCAATTGTGTTAACCATTACACCAGTGAGGCTGACTTTTCTCTGCATCTGCAGTGGTGACAGGCATGGCTGGAGGCATTTTTGTTCCTAGTTTCTCATGAACTAAATATCTGAGTACCAACTAGAAGGAATTTTGTAATATTTCCACCAACATCTCCTTGGGTTGCAATCAGATAGTCAAAAGACAGTAAAAAAAAAACAACCTTTGTCTTTTCCAAAACACTTTTCATCGACCTCGATGGAAAACATCATGGCATCAAGGAAAGTAGAAATTTGAAAGGGAGAGTGCAAGGTGCACTAGTCTACTTTATTATGCAGCCACAGATATTGCTGACATGTTTCCCATTTTGAGATACAAAAAGATGGACCACTAAAAGTGCCTATTTGACCCTATGTGGCTGAATGGTGTGTTCTTTTCAATGTTGTTGAAAGGAGAAACTGCATTATCTCCTATTTCGCGTTCTGTTGTCAACAATCCCTGTGAAAAGCTTTCAGCATGTTCAGTTCACTCCGTTTCTTAATCTTCTCGACCTCTTTGCACTCCCTGTGACTCTCAGATGCAACCACATTTGTTCTTGTAACAACATGCGTACATTTGAGAAATGCTAAGAATTTGGCATTATCTACTTGGTTACGAAGGAGAAAATATAGCATATTATTAACATTTCGTTATGCGTCATTGACAGTGACTCTAAAAATATTGTCTGTATGCATGAGTGTGGGTATGGACAGTTCCAGCTAAAGTACAGATAAAACATTTGTATATCGCTGTATATTTCATGCCTATTTAAGGAGGTTAATGTTAGCTTTCTTGTTATTAATGGTGTCAGTTTGCTCTTAAGAGGCATGTTAGTTTCCATGTCCACAAGTCCATGGGGGAAATTTGGGTCCAGATAACCCAAATTTCCTTATCAAGCAGTGCGCAGATGACCATGTGACTCCACTGACTAGTTCACGGAGACATGACACTAGTGCACGAACTACCCATGAGACTTTCAAACGAACTTTCTTTGAACATAGAGTGTATAATAACAGATCACTAAAGAATGAAGGTGTCTGTATTCATGCTATAGCAGAGCATAACCCCTGCTTAAGTGCTGACTCATGTAGTGTACATAAGAAAAACCAAAACCCTGTTGTGGACAAAAAAAAAAGGATGCAATAGTGGATTGAGAGTTATTAAAAAGACTACTGCAGGCTGGAAACCTAAAAAGTCAGCTCAAAATTCTGTAAAGTCATTTAGAGTTGAGGGAAGCTGTCGAACTGGGTGATCATTTGCTGCAGGTTAACTCCTGTCACGCTGGTTCCACTTAGTTATTTGTCAGTATATTGATTATGACCTTTTTAAGGGAACAGACCTGTTTTTTTAAAGATCCCGTTCAGCTGCAAACTGTTCAGTTCATTCATTAGATTCTTTGTCACCCACACTGCTGACTCCATGAAACAGTCACCAGAGAGGGAGAGAGCAATATTCCACTGTATCAGCCACAAAAGGTTTGTCGGATTGCTTATTGCTGTCGAGCACTTACCTGCCATTTACACGCTGATTCTGTTCATGTAATGAGATGTGAAGGTGGGTGGTGATCACTGGTGCTCCAGGTACGTGCTGCCTGTGCTTTAGCTACTAACTGACTGGCTAATTAGTCAACATTAGCTGCGAATGAAAGTACCAGCTGTTAAACATTATGAAGTCCAATTTGCATGTGTTTAGCTCATTGGAAAATCAGGCATGTTTGCGCGTTTCTTTTCGACATTGAAAAGGTTTTCAGACCTTTGTGGAGGAAAGACAGCAAGCAGATCTCTTTCAGCTGGACCACAGGGTACCGAATAAATGCTTTCACATATACTGAGCACCGGGGTGGGGGCAGGTTGAAAGGCATACTTGGCAATATAAGCTGTTGCTAACTGACATGCTTTAAAATAGAGATGGTTGAAGGCAAGTTTGAGCATGAAAAAGTGGATTATAACCCTTTGAATGCATTTGACAGCACAGATTGACAACATTTTTCTTAATAATATAATGAAAGGCCCTTGTGAGGATATTATGCATCTATTACTTTTTAAATGAGAGCTGCAGGAGGCTGAGGGGCTAATATATGTTGTGCCACCGTCTTTCATCAGCCTTGGACAAAAAAGACTTCATTTCATAGAAAACTTTCTATGAAAGTTTCTACCTGAGGTCAGAAAAAAAGGAGAGCTGTAAGTGAAAGTAGGCCTCAAATCTGGAGAGAAAAAAAGGAGGCATCACTGACTTATTAGACTGCTGGTCTTGGCACTGGAGTGAGACACAGGCCAATAAAAATGCCGTCTCTTCTGTGGGATTAACCCGGCGCTGATGGACCTGACAGGCTGTCTCTCGCTCTGGGATTCCCATTTTGGAGTAAAGCGAACTGGTTTCTGTGGCTATATTCAACCATCCTGGCTTATCACTCTTGGATACTCTCTACCCAAATAGGCCCTGCAGTGTTCACTGGTTGATGAGCAGACTCCCTGAAACAAAGAGCTGCTGCAGAGCAACCTGAGAAACTGTGACACTAATACAAACATTACAACCAAATGCTGTCACCCAGTTTAGTCAAGAGAACAGACTCAATGCAGTGGATTGCTTTGCTTTTGATGCTGTCGGTGTTTTAGTTCTTGGACAGGTCATCTTTAAAAAATATCTTTTCTTTTTCAAATATATGGACCTGGATTAGTCTTAAACCTGCATAAATATATATATTTATAGATATATATATATTTGGATTCTGGCTAACTTAGGGTTAGCATGCTGTCTGTGCAGATGCTCAGCTGCGCCTTTCGCTCACCTGACTTCCCTTGCTGTTACAGGTAAGAGTCACAGACATGTTTTGATTTTGTGCCATACATTTGTTACTTTACTTGGTAGCAAACATTGTGTTTATAGCTCCAGGTGCAGAAGCCTCCTTTGGCCCCTTTGTTATGATTTGTTATGATCTTAGCATTGCCTCTGTCATAATCTTTTTGCTGTAAATGCTAATTTTTTGATGCATTACAGGGAATCTTGGCCTGAGTGATAGCTTTATAGTTGGGCCATTACTGCTTTTTGGGCTGCGTTTACAGAAGTGCTGCTGCTTTGCCTTTTTTGCATCTTTTTGTGTCCATTTTGCATTGACTTTTTGTGACCTTCCGTGTGCTGTGATTATTTATGCACCCCTGGTTTAAGTTGCACAACAGTGTGAGTGTGTGTGACAGTGAATTGCACATGTGTACTGGTTTTTCAGGCCCTGTCCTCATCTGGCTTCCCATTCACTCACTGGTAAGCCACAGCTCTGACTTTTACAGTATGTGTACAATCGATTGTTCTTTTATGTGATATATTTTAAAAGGTTGTCAATAAATTGTTTGTTTTACACTGAACCTCTGTCTCAAGTACAACGGGCCTAAGTGCCTTCTTGACAATTGTTTCAAACTCGATATTCTCTGGGTGAAATTCCCAGGGTGCTGCTGTCAGGTTTGAGTGTGACATCATTGGTTTCTTGCACTTTTCCTTATTACTCTCCACCACCTCGTGCTGCCACAAAAGGAACTGAACTGCTGGAGCTGGTTCTCTACAGGGCCTGGTTACTGATTACCTGATCGAGCCCTAAATACACACTTTGTGAAAAAGAAAAGTTTTAAACCTCATCTGAAAAGTGCAGAGAGGTTTCTGTCTGCTCCCACTGAAGAGAGGCCTGAAAGCTGAATTCTCTGCCTCCCATCCTACTTTCAGAAACTGCAGGCCCCACAAGTAAACCAGCAGCCTGAGAGTGAAGTGCCTGATGATTCAACACTTTGTTGACTGCAGAAATGAATTTAGAATCCTTCTAATCACTTACAAAGAGCCAAAGAGGAGAAGCTAATATGGGAGAAATGTCAATGTCACTACTCTCATTGCAGCATTTTGGATTAAGTGAAGCTTTTCAGAGAGATTTTAAAGCAGCCTGGTAATGAATTACAATGAATTAGAAGGAACAAATGCATGAACTCCTTTTTCAGCATCACTCTGACACGGGATGTTTCACATTTTAGTGATATAAGTAAGCAGTCTGACATATTAGTTTACTGTGTGCACTGAAGGACATATCCTGGTCAAAAATGTTAATGGAGGCCAAGGTAATACCGGTATCTGGTTAGACACTATGTTTCTAAGATTTTAAGGACGAAATGTATTAACCCTGATTTTTTTTTTAAATTTAGTAGTTAATTGGATAATCCAAATTGTCACTAGGTGTGAATGTGCGAATGAATGTGAGTGCGAATGGTTGTCTGTCCCTGTGTGTTGGCCCTGTGACAGACTGGCGACCTGTCCAGGGTGTACCCTGCCTCTCGCCCTATAGGCTCCAGCGCCCCTCGCGACCCTGAAAAGGATAAGCGGAAGCGAATGGATGGATGGATGGATTAATTTAGTAGTACGAAGCTAGAGGTTATCCACGTGTTTAAGGCATCCTGTAGTTTGACTAGTTGATCTGTGCCATTTGGCTTCATCGATATACCTGAATAATGAAAATGTACATACAACTTTTGTTCCTTTATCCAATTCAGCGTTCTGGGGGGGGGGGGGGGGGGGCGTCCTGGAAAAATGAATCATGATCATTGTTAGAGTCAGACAAGCGCATTATGCAGAGTATGCTCATTGGTCAGCATTTAGTTACCTGGAAACTAAACCAATGAACATTTCCTTAATTTCACTGTCATAGCCACATCCCGGCTGTCACAAGGCTTGCCCAAGCCTGCCCAAGGCTTTAGAAGAGGACTTCAATAACCTGTGGGTGAGGTCACAGTGGCTGCATCCATCTTTTATACTGTTTATAATTACAACAGTGTCGGGACTGCCTGCTGCACATGTAGCAGAGTAGTACCACATGTGAGCAGAAAGAGGTGCGAATGAGCGTCTGTATGATAAGCTGCTGAGTAGTTTGTCAGATATGTCGCTGAAAAGTTGTCAAAGCATGACTGCATCATTTTTACTTTTTTATCCACCCACCCACCCACCCACGTCTTCCACTTACCCACTTCAGGGTCACATGGACTGTTGCAGCTGCCTTAGGATGAGAGGCAGGGCTCACCCTAGACAGCTCACCCAGAGCCTTCTTGCAGCTTGCTAACCACTGCACTGCCCGTTTGATACAGAATTTAAATGTATAGAATATCAATATGGGCTATTATATTATTTTATTTACTTCCTTCATCTTCTGCTGAAAGGCATTCTGAACTAAATACTAACTTATTTACAGTAATTTAAATATATTTCCGTTAGTTGTACATTTAGTGCACTTTTAACCTGCTACACCAGCTCTATCTTCGTACCACAGCAGTTGTGTAACTTTCTTTGTTTCCGTGCTGTGTGCTTGTGCAGCTGAGCTTTTAATTTCACGTTTTAGCACAGAATAAGGGATGAATCCATTTTCCAGTCTGCGAATGCATATTAACCTGTTCGTGGGCTAATGCATTAAACCTTGTTAATGCAAACATTGCTCAGCATTTCTGCCTCACGGATTTAACTCCCTTGCGCAAGTGGAGCGTGTCAGCTGCCGGAGGCCATGCGGGGACCGTGGTGTTTTAAGTTGTACCTCTCTGTCACACAGCCTCTGGATTGTATTGGAGTTCATACTGTGATCTCAATGTCAAAGCTCTTGTGGAAAATTGGCTTCACACAGTAATGGTCCTTAACTGGTGTTTCTGTATCATCCATCAAGAGCACAGAAACCGGCCTCAAAATGCATCATCATTTCTGCGGGGCACTGCTTTTCAACCAAATATGTGGCTTCCATGTTGCCTGTAGTTCACAGTGATAATGTGTCCCCTAAATGACACAGCCTTACAGTGAGTCATATTTTTTTCATGCTTACCGGGGGCTTAAATCCAGTGATATTGTTAATAGACAGCTGGATGCAGTATCATGGGTGTGTGGACTTCTGTTAGGAAAGTAGTTTTTGAGCTAAAAACATTATCGCCAATAAGCTGCCTGATCATTTAGACCTCAGCAGGAATTTCCAATCGTGTTTTTGGTTAAAAAACACATTCAGAGGGATCTATAAGATCAGGCTGCAACACTTTAAATGCCTCCCACGTGACTCCTGTGATTGGTTTGCATACTAAAATGTCCTCCATCAGGACTTAATGAACTTGCAGTAGCCAATCTGTTATTTTGACTGCATTTAATTCAGACTTGTGCTGTGTGGGAAGTGTTAGAGATCTGGCAACGTGTCTGTAAACATGACTTGTTCAGCCATACAATTCTGCTTATTTAGTGAATCTTAATTGAGTTTGTTAAATTAAAATCACCTAAATGGCATTTAAGTAGAGTGAAATGCCACAGAGTGCTTTAGCCTTTTTCTTTCATGGCTCTAAGAAACAGAGGTGTCAACATTTCAGGGGGGGGGGGGGGGGGGGGGGGGGACTCAACTACCTCCACTCTGAGCTCTTTAATACCTCTTCAAATTATGCATATTAAAACTTATATTTCAGACCCACGCAGCTACTTGATCACACTTTATTATTATGCTTCCACACTTGACAAATCAAGCTGTAGTTACATTTTTCTCTATATTTAACCTCTCACTCTTGTTTGCATTATACTGTATATAAAAACAACAACAACAACTTTCTTCGATTTTTCTTTCCTAATTGTGTAAAAATTTACAGTTTGAACCTTTGCGGCTCTAAACTTGTTAACTGATCTGTCACATTTCAGACAGCTTTGATGGGTTTCTCTTAAAAATCTTAAACTGTTAATTAAATTTGCTGTCCTATTTTTTTGTCATTTATTTTTAGTCTTATTCGTTGCAATGAGACAAACACATGCAACGTGAACATAAAACACTCAGTGCTATTACATGCGTTTTCTATCCAGAACTCACTGTTATAGTCTTTTAGGAGACTCCCAGTTCTGTCAGGAGAAAGCAAAAACAAACTAGATGGAAAACTGCCACAAAATAGAAAAATAACACCGTCAATGCAGAGGACAGGTTCCAAAGTAGAGATATACAGTACAAAAATATAAAAATATACTGTATTATATGCATAAGACAAGCTCGTTAGTGCTGCAGACTTTTAGCTGCACATTCATGATATGACTCTCCACAACATCTAAAAAGTGCTCTGTTTGATTGAAATCTGGTCAAGGTGGAGGTCATTTAAGTAAAGTCCTATTCAAGAAACCAATTGTTTGGAGCTTTGTTTCACTGTATGTTATCCTGCTGGAAATAGTCAGCAGAAGATGGGTATGCTGTGATGATAAAGTGAGGAACATGTTCCAAAAGAAAAAAAATACTCAGGTAGGCTGTGGTGTTTAAACAATGCTCAGTTGGTACTAAGAAGCACAAAGTGTGGCAAGAAAAATATCCCTCACACCATTCCACCACTATGACCAGTCTGCACCATTCATACAAGGTAGGATGGATGCTTTCACTTTTTTAAATACATGTTTCTGTCCCCACCATGTGAACACTGCAGCAGAAATCAAGACTGGAGTGGCACCTGGTGTGGTCTTCTGCTGCTGTACCCCATCTGATTGGCACAGTGTGCATTCAGAGATGCTCTTCTGCATATCTTAAATGTAGCAAGTGGTTATTTTAGTTACTTTTGCCTTACTATCAGCTCTCCTTTGACCTCTGACATTAACTAGATAATTTCTTCCAGAAAAATGCCACTCGGTGGAGATTTTCTCTTTTCTGAGTGGATAAGACGTTTCTTAGATACTAAGACCACCCCGTGTGACCTCAACAACCATGCCAGATTTCAAGTCACTTAAAGCCACCTTTCTTCCACATTCTGATGCTTGGTTTGAACTTAAACAGGTCATCTTGGCCATGTTTACATGTCTACATGCACTGAGTTGCTGCCATGTGATTTGGTGATTAAATATTTTCATTAATGAGCAACCAAACAGGTGTACCTAATGAAATTGCTTTTGAGTGTAGATATTCAATCAATCAATCAATCAATCTTTATTTATAAAGCACTTTTCATACAAAAAAAAAAAAATGTAGCACAAAGTGCTTTACATAGTTAAAAGCAGCCCACCCCACCCCCCAACTCACTCCCCACACTCTCATTAACATAAATGATGTGAATACACACATATCCCCCCCCCCCCCCCCCCCCACACACACACACACACACACACACATACACACACGCGCACACTTAAAGAGTAAAAATTGGGCTGGGTTCGCGTGAGCCAAGTGAGGAAACACTATAACAGGGAGCCGTCTGCACCGGGAGCCGGTCACAGACCGCAGCCTCCAGGCTGGGCACACAGCAGGAGGGAGGCCAAGGAGCCCCCCAGCCAGGCTGAGAGGACCCCCAGAGACCCAGCAGCCACAGTCGATCACAGCCCCGGTGCAGAGAGCGCCCTCTGAGGAAACACTGGAGATATGACACAATAGGATATATACAGGGTAAAATGATAAAATAAATAAGAACAGGATACAATATAAATATAAATATAAATAGAGTAAGAAGATTAAAAAATGAATAAGAATAAAATCAACAAATATTAGGTAAAGTCTAAATTAATAATAGAATAACAGGATAGAATAAATAAGCATAAAATAAATAAACGCTAAGTAAAAGCTAAATTAAAAAGGTGGGTCTTGAGCCTGTTCTTAAAAACATGTACGTTCTCTGCAGCCCTGAGCTCCTCCGGCAGGCTGTTCCACAGACGAGGACCATACCACTGAAACGCTGCCTCTCCGTGAGTATGTGTCCTGACTTTAGGGACAATTAAAAGGCCAGCACCAGAGGACCTCAGGGTCCGCGAGGGTTCGTATGGTAAAAGCAGATCTGAGAGATAAGAAGCCCCAAGACCATTAAGACATTTAAAAACCAATAAAAGAACTTTAAAATCGATCCTGAAACACACGGGGAGCCAATGCAGCGATTCTAAAACCGGTGTAATGTGGGCCCGCCCTCTGGTCTTCGTCAGCACACGAGCTGCCGAGTTTTGCAAGAGTTGTAAAGTTGAAATATTCTTCTTAGGAAGACCAGAGAGCAGGGCATTACAGTAATCAATGCGACTGGTAATAAAAGCATGCATCAGCATCTCCGTGTTGGCCCGAGAGAGAATAGGGCGGACTCTGGCTATATTTTTTAGATGATAAAATCCAATTTTGGTTACATGTTTAACATGTGGGATAAAACCAAGCTCAGAGTCAAAAATAACACCAAGGTTTTTCACTTGTAGCGAAGGACATAGTGAAAATGCCTGTAATTTAGACAAGAGTTTCTCTCTCTGAGCCTCGGGACCGACGATTAAAACTTCAGTTTTGTCCTGGTTAAGCTGTAAAAAGTTTTCTGCCATCCAAGATCGTATATCTAAGATACAGTTAAAAAGGGCATCCATTGGTCTGGTGTCATCAGGAGACACGGAGATGTACAGCTGCGTGTCATCAGCGTAACTGTGGAAGTTCACTCCATGCCTCCTGATGACACTGCCGAGAGGGAGCATATACAAATTAAACAGTACAGGGCCTAGAACTGACCCTTGAGGCACACCACGTCATTCTATGGATCTTAGAGGAGCATGTATCCATACTCACCATAAAAGTTCTGTCAGAGAGATAGGAAGTGAACCAGTTATGTACAGCACCAGAGAGGCCCACCATGTGTTTCAGTCTGTTTAAAAGAATAGCATGGTCTACTGTATCAAAGGCTGCGCTTAGATCCAGTAGCACCAGGACTGAGAGCTTTTGGGAGTCCCAGTTACATCTAAGATCATTTAAAACCTTTAGGAGAGCCGTCTCTGTGCTGTGGTTCACCCTAATGTTAATGTCAATATTAGATATTGATATAATTAGACTTATGAACAAATTCTAGATTCACATACAAGTCTGTGAAATTGTGCTATTAAACAGAGCAGGAGTGGTTATTGACATTTAGTTGGTCATGTTGAACAGTAAATGAAGACAGCGTACACAAAACAACTGCAAAACCTAAGAACAAAAAATGCTGGCAATGCTGGTTTAGGTTTGACTTTGGCCTAAAATAATGCACTATTGACATGCCTACTTTATAGATATATGTATTTACAGATGTATTTGACAGAATAGGGTAACTTAAAAAACACAGGACAGATTTAAAGGGTCAAACATCAACGTGAATGAAGGTTGCTCTGAAATCTGTGAGTTTTTTGGATAGTTGTTAACATGTGCCTCTGCCTCACTGTGTTGATTAGGGATGGGTATCGTTTAGGTTTTATCCGATACCGGTGCCAAATCGGTACTTTTGAAACGGTGCCGGTGCTCAAACGGTGCTCAAACCGGTGCTTAAAGAATGGAGAACACAAAATTGGTCCAAAAACCTCTCATGTTCAGCTGTTTTTTGTAAAAATATAACAATGTTAGCCTTTTCTGCAGCTATGGGGCATATATGGTATCACTCTTGGCTGGAAGCAGTGCTTAAACAATGGAAAAAACACAAACTTTGTCCTAAACCTCTCATGTTTAACTGTTTTCCACTTTTTCTTTGGTCATTTTAGCCTTTTTAGCCAGGGTGAAGGGAGCATCTGCCATCAAACAAGAAGACAGCCGCATGTAGCTATGATGATGTTTGCTAGTTCACCTTACATGCATTAATGTAATAACGTGGTTAGCCTACTCAACGTAAATTAGCTACTCACGCAGAGAAGAACGGCTGTTGCTGCATCATCATCCGTCATCATTTCTGCTACACTGGCAGGGCTAGGGGCCAGGACTCTCCTCTTCGTGTTTTTGGGGGATGTTGCATAACAGGCAACCCACCCGCAGTAGATGTGCTCGGTGTGAGGTCTCGCAGCAAGCTATCAAATACGGCGCATTTCTGGGCTTTTAAAAAAAACGCTATGCGTCGCCAGGTGTTTCATCGGATTTGAGGTGTTACCTCCTTTGACAGTATCACAGTATCAGCTTAAAGCACTTGTTGCAGGCTGCTGAGTTTGCATATTTTGCTATGAAGTACAGCCAGACTTTTGACCGCTTCGCCTTGGACATTTTTAATCTGTAGCTCTGCTCTAACAGAACATACGTACCTGGCCCCGCCTACTATCCTCGGAAACGTAAAATGATTGGCTAGAATCTAAAGTGTATCACAGCTCAGGAAAAAAAAGCACCGAAATAAAGCACCGAAATGTGTGCTGCTTTTCGGTCTGGTTACTACCGTTTATGTCAGAACCGGTGCCATCATGGCACCGGACACCGGTACCCATCCCTAGTGTTGATTAGACATACAAGTGCACCGTGATTCACAAAAAAACCCTTTTTTCTCTTTCATTGCAACAGTGCTGCAATGACCAAAATGCAGCCAGAGGCCAGATATGACAAACGGAACTTGTGAGCAAGTAGGGGAGATTACACTGGTTTCTAAACTCTCCATGGGGACAACGTTAAGCAGATCCAATGGATGAAGTAATTCAATTTGAGCCCCTGAATAATAGCATCATTTGCAATAGAATTAGCATCTGCCACTATCAATCAGCATGGGAAAAGACTAACACAAGCTGCACCCACCAAGGACACAGGCTTTCTGTAAAATTCACCTCCTTTATTAAGTTAACTTGGCATGAGTCACCTGACATAACAGAAGCAATGTGCAAGAATTTATGTGGATTTAAAAAGATGAATGTGTTTTTCAGACTTTTGTATGTATGTATGTATATACATTTTTAGAATTGATGTTGGTTGTTGTTTAAGTTGTGTATAAAACCCCGAAGCCTCAGCCTATGATTGCATGAAGCCCTGAGCTGTAAATTTAGAATAAAAGAAACACGGGCCTAATGCTGGGGGGTCCCAAGTAGCATGCTTCGGTACTCTTTGGCCAGTGCTTGGTGTGTCCACTACTAAAGATTGAATTATAGTTTGGGCCAGGCACAAAGACAAGCTGAGCTACAGTCCTGGAAGATAAGCTGATCTCACTGCAAGCCCATTTCAGCCAGTGCCTAAGGTACTCTTTCACACTTTCAATGGATAAATCTCTTATATGGTTGTTAAGCTGTTTTAGCCTGCCCATATATTTACTGTGGATATGCAAGCCACTTTGAAACGCATCTCCAAGTCTGTACTTGTGACATTCCTGGGTCTGTTGACCCAGCGTTTTGAGTTTTAGTTTATTTGGATGTTATGTTTAAGTTCTTTAGGGTAGCTAAGTTAATTTGTTTATTAGTTTCTCTTTGTGTTTTCTACCCCTGTATTTAGGTTTCCCTCTCCCTGTCAAGTTTATATTGCCTTGTCTACGTCTCATGTTTCCTGTTTTATTTTGAAGGTCAGTGTCCTATGTCAGTGTAGTCAGCTTTAGGTCGGCCCCCCGAACTAATGAACTGTGGACTTTTGTGCCGTCACCCTTCGGGTCGGCCCCCTGAAAGGTTTAAGAACTGTCTCCTGAGCTTCAGTGCCTTTCATAGACTTTTGTTTTGCACTTTTTTGTTAGACTTTTGCTCTGGCTTTGGTCAGTTTCAGAAAATTCTTCTTTTTAACTTTGTACTTTTTCTAACATTTTTAACAATCTATCAATTATTTTTAAACTTTATTGAGTATTTAATGCTCACATTCCCACACTAGCTGCAAAGAGGTGCGACAGCTTTGACTTTATTCTGCTGCATGTTCTGCAAATGACACACTGACACATGGAAGGACACACAGTACAGTGAGATGACCAAAGTTTAGCTGGATTGACACAGACAAATTCTAATCAGTGCAAAATACTTTTAGACTTCTGCTTTCTTGGTTTCATTGGTTGACTCTCTTGTCATGATGTGTTGTAAATCTGACTTTCCTAATGGCCTGTGCATAGATGCTGGTTTTCAAATCATCTGGCTTGATAGCTAAATAACAGTGTGGGTTTATCGTCGGTATTTATTGTGTAAAATTTGGTTTTTCTTTAAAGCAGTGCACCACTGTGGAAGAGTATGTGTGCAGACTATGAAGCTGAAACTTATTTTTGTGGACTATAATGAAAAATTAAACCAGAATTAAATCTGATCTAGAAATATGTAGATCCATATGCTGTGGCGACCTCTTGGGAAATATGGGTCTAGTTAAAAGTACCTTCAGTTTATATGGATCTTTTTCATATGGGTGTGTAGTGTACTGCATTCACCTCATGACTTCTTCCATTTTTTCTTGGTAATTTTGAACATAATTAGCAAAACAAGAAGAAAAAAGAATTAAAATGCACATTTCCACCTGAGATTTATCAGTATATAATTAATTTACATATATTATTTATGACAGGGAAGTGCAAAAACAAAAAAATGGTGGCGGTCACTGTCCTGGGTGCTTTATTTGTTTCTGGGGTTTTTTGTTTTTTTTCAACAATAAATTATGATGGGTCATTAAACATTTCCTATTTTCCAAATTAACCTTATCAAAAATAGTCAGTAATTACTGTCAGCAATGCCAACATCAGTTACACATGCCGCATAAATGAATCATTTAGCTCTTGATTCATTTTATTGCTGCGACTAATTATATACATACAGAAAAAGTAAAAAGTAGATAAACATGTCAAATTAAAAAGTGTTGGCACCCACTAACCTGAGAATACACATTTCTTCCTACTGAGTGATGGTTGATTGTTGAAGGGTTTTGCTGACCGATCTCTAGGCCTGTGTGACTGTGGGCAAACTCATTAAACCTGATGAATTTAAACTCTAAGATATTAATTACTAACCATGCTTTCTACTCCCATAACTCTTAAATCCCTAACAATTTACCTCCAACCCATCCCGTTGGGTTTGCCTTGGCAAGCATTGGTGTCTTATTCAGCACATCATTTCATGCTGCTTTTTTAATGGTTGCTTTGTGGAAAAGGGTTGTAGTAACAGTCCTGACATTGATGTTGTCAGTGACTGTCTTTGGTAATACTGTAGACCACCATGTTTTGGAGGCAGAGCCAAAGGTCTGCCTTGGAAGAGGGGTTTTTGCTCAGTTGTCATTGGCTAGAAGGAAATGAGTCACGTGACAACAGTGAGCCCCAAATACTTTATTCATTTGTCTTGATCAAGAATAAACTTTAAAGTCAGTACAGGAGAACAAACTTACACAGCAGTCAGCTCAGTATTAATTACTCCACTGACTGTGCTGTCACTTTCAAGCAACGATGGCCCATTTTTCCTACAGTGCTTCCATGATCTGTTTCACATGCCTCTGTGAGTGTCACGGTTTGCCGGGGCAAGCCGTGTGGAATATGAATTAGGACCCAAAATGCGGCAGCTCTGGTGCAGATGAGTGTTTGACAACCGAAAATACAAACAGCAATGGTGTGGGTACCATGAAACAGGAAAACCTAAACTGGGTAGAACTAATAACACAAACCAGAAACGAGGATGCAGGGAGGTCCGGGGGAAATACATACGGGAAGACGCAGGGAGACCGAGGGGAAACAACACAGACGAACCAGCGATTACTAAGACAGAAAATACAACTTAAATACACTCAGAACACAGGGAGATTACACACAGGTGGGAGACACAGCTGGGAGTGATTAACATGACGAGACCAGGGAGGCAAACTGAAAACACTCACATAAGACGCAGACCTTCACAATAAAACAGGAACACACGGGGGGGAACAGGGTAAACACCAATTAGAGGAGAACAGAACCAAAATCTCGAAGAGAAAACACAAAACGCTGGGTCAAAAGGACCCAGGATCATGACAGTGAGGATGCTATCATCTGTTCAGCATTTTTAGAGGGTTGAGTTTCCTGTCCCTCGGGCGAAGTCTCAATGTGATTTCAGCTAAATTGAAAATTCCTCACCCGGCTCTATAAATTGGTACCCTTTCAGTGGTAAAAATTGGACAAATTAGATGGTGCTGGCTGCATTCAAAAAAGCAGGAGACATGTTTCTTTGTACAGAACTTATTTCATTGCGGAGAATGCAGAGTTGACAGACGTCGCTGCACAAGGCCATTATTAGTGTCACTTGCCAAGAGAATGTACTGCTGAGCATTGAAAGCTTGTGTTTTCTCTGCTTGCCTTTGAATTAAATAAAAACTAAAAAGCAAGTAACCCACGCTCTGGTTTTTGTCTGAGCCATTGAGATTTCACATTTTTCTCAGCATACTAACTCTCAAAATGACTTTGTAAACTGGACCAAATTGCTGGACAACTGGTTATAAAATCTTAGTGCTGGAGCAAAGATGGTTATTTGTAATTTCTAATTTAATAAAGGAAGAAATAAGACAAAGGAGGGGAGATGAGAAATGCTGGTGCACACCTTTTCTGTCTGAGCTCAAGTATTGTTTGCTGTGAAGTGTCACAATGTGATTTTCTGAGGCTTAACATCTTCTTTGATCTATTATCAGTAGCTTTTATAGCTGCTACAAAGAGAAGCCACACAGCGCCTTTTAAAAAAATCTACTGCACTGTCAGAAATGAAGTGAAAATCAAGACATGCTTGGGGAAAAAAAAGGGTTTCATATTCTTCTTCTTTTGTGCAGTTGCTGTCACAAGACAGGACTGTGCTTGCCTGTGTGAGGGCATCCATTAAGGGCAGGCTGTGTTGTCTTATTCTCTGAAGAAAAGACAGTGTTGTGCAGAAGCTTGCTGTGAGATGACCGGGTCAACCTTATCACTGACCGAAGCTGGCAAAACGTCAAAACATCCCCCTGCAATCCGCTTAGGAGAAGGAGGATCAGCACTTGTAAAATGACTGGCACTGCCTTTAGCAAGGTTTTTTAGGACTCAGCAAAAGGCAGCTTACTAAAAACAACTGATGTTCAAAGGAGTTAATCAGCCCTGACAGAGGTTTGAAGATTTCTAAATTCATTAACTGTTTTCAGTAGAGTACACGTAGAAAGTTTCCACTTTCTGTAAAAAAAATTTCTAAAAGCTAAAATTGCGAGCAAATTCAAAAATGGACAGATTGTGGAGCCCAGTGGGGAGTCCAAAGGCTTGTTGAGTGGTCTATCTAACGGTGACCTCTTCTTGACTGGCCTCTTGTGTCAAAGGAAAAAAAAATGCTTACAAAGTGCCTCATGGCTAAAACTTCTCCAGCCTTGTATGAATAATTCAGAGTTTTCTGGGAGTGAAATAGTAAAATACTTCTTTCTTGCTTTTACCTCATCATTTTGTTCCACCTGCCAGTCAAAACTCATCCTGGCTGACACCTTTTCAGCCTTTTGCTATGGCACGAATTAGATCAACCATGAACAGAGGCATGGCTAAATAAAAAAAGTACAGCCTCTGGGTGAAACACTTGCCAGGTCTCTTGGAGAGCGATCTGACAATGAGGCTTCCAAATCCAGAGGGCTGTTATTTATTTATTTGCTGAGGACGTACGCAGACTATGTGAACAGGAGAAGCTCTTAGCTTTGTATTTCAATTTGTGGTAATACAGATTGGACAATTTGCTGTCACAGAACAACATGTTGAGTTGGTTGTCTGAAAGAGTTCTGCTCCTTTTCACCTTTGAGGTGTTTGAATAGTTTATTTTCTTTCATGTTTAGAGCTCCTTCAATAGGAATCCTTGCTGAATACATATTTCATATTTCTGATATTATGGAGGAAAAAGAAGTCCTTCATACTCATAAATGAAAAGATCAAAGAAACTTTTCATTCATTCATTCAAATGAAAGACAAAAGATGGGCAGGCCTCACACTGAGGCACTAATCACAGGGGTGTAACATGCATGTGTTCACAGTGAGCCTGACGAAGCAAAACAAAACAGACACATGACAATCTGTTTCTGTGCTGATTGTCAACAAAGCTGTGCCGTGTTGTTCCCCAAAGTCTTCCCTCTAGTTGCACTGCTTACTGATGACTCCCTGGAGTGCAAAGTTTGGTCTGTGTTACTCTGGAGCAATATGGCTCGTGGCAAAAAACACTGCAAGTGTTACAAGCTGGGGTTTGGGTACAAAAAATGAGCTTGTGTAACTAAATACCAAAATCCCATCAAAATCAAATTTGTCAAATCTGAAAATAGACATAATTAAAAAAGCACCACAAAGTAAAGTGATCTCGTTCCTTTCATCATACAGACATCTATTTCCATCCATCCTTTATATTGCCATGTCGTAGCCACAGTCTGCCATTGTTGCTGAAAGCTGCACTTGTTTCATATTCATTGGAAACTATAGCTGTCTATTTTATGGGAGTGGCAATTTCCCTTTAACAGGAGTGGTTTGTGGATGTACATTGTAGAAACTGATAGGAGACAGCATGTGAGGTAAGCTGCTACTTGTAGAAAAACTAACACAAAAACCGTCCACGTTTTGATAATGCAAATTGAAGGCAATTGTGTGTTAATGAATAATTAGCTACAACAAACTCAAGGCTCAAGGACCTGCACTTTTTTAAACCTCCCAAATACTCCAAGTAGTTATATCAACCTGTTTGTTTAGGGGGCAGGGATAGCTCAGTAGGTAAAGTGGTCGCCCCATGATCGGAAGGTCGGCGGTTCGAATCCACTTAACGGCTACCCTGAGGTACCCCTGAGCAAGGTACCGTCCCTACACACTGCTCCCCGGGCGCCTGCTTAGTGGGCTGCCCACTGCTTCACTGAGTGAATGGGTCAAATGCAGAGAAAAACAAGTAATTTCCCCATGGGGATCAATAAAGTATCCATTATTATTATTATTATTATTAACCTCCCATTGCATAAACCACTCTGAGGAGTTAATAGGACTCAAGCTAATTGCTTGAACATGGATACTTGTTGAATGTTATTTCATTAATGTTTTAGCTGCATTTCAGTGGCAGCTTAAAATCTCTGTGACCCTAATGTTCAGGTCTGTTGCCTACACCCTTAAAGGGGTTTATTTGACTTTTGTAAATGTTTTATTAAAATTGAATTCGTTTTTGTGGGCTGATAAATAAATCTTTTGTCAGAGTCCTTGAGTTATTTCAGAACTCGTTTTGGCCAACAGAGAAGAACTGGTTACCTCCATAATTCTGATATGAAATGACTTGCTGTGCAAAAGCTGCTAGAAATGTTGTTTATGCATAAATATGTTATGGTCTGAGTCTTGTCTGTCTGGGTGGGTTATATCCTGTAGTACTTCAGCTCAGAGGATTCAAGAGCTTTCATAATCCAGCAATGATTTTGTGAAAGTAGCAGACTGATTAGTATGCTAGTGGCACAGCTTCAGGGACGGTAATGTAGGTTTTAGTCAGTTATCCAACCACTTTGGTCCAGGCTGAAATTTCCCAGCAACTATTAATGTTTTTGTTTTTTTTAAATGTCCTTTAATAGCTGCCTTTCTTGAGATGTACTAGAGATATTTAAGCGAACATCAGAATGAACTGTTGCACTTTGTTGATTGTCTGAATTGCAATCTAGTCCCACCATTATGTAAGAATTTCATTTTGTGTAATGCGATCACAGCAGTCATTTGTTTCCACTGTATTAAAAACCATAGTACAGAAGTGTTCCTGAAACAAAGCAGCTCACAGGAGTGGGAGCAAAAAGGTTTAAGAGAAGTCATAAACAAACAGAAGCAGAAAGCTAGAGTTCAGCACTCATCTTAGACTAAATTTGAATCCTACTTTTACTCATTGTTTGCTTTCTCAAATCATATTAAGTATAACTGGATCCTCAACATATCCGAAAGCTCAGTTTTTGAGGCTTAAAAAAAGAAAAAGAAAACAAAAAAACAAAATGATTAAAAAACAAACTATTTATGAGTTCCTTTTTTGTAGGTTACTGTACTTAACTATTCACTGGTTAGTGCTAATTAGAAAAAGGCAGTAAGCTAACATACGAAACTAAGATAATAAAAGAAGTATAAATTATTCTTACTATGTGCCCATAGTCATTTTTTCCCCATATTTCCATACAAAACTTTTATGGTGAACATGCTTAACATTAAGTAGCACTAACGTGCTAAACATCAACACCTTAGCAAAAAAGGTTTTGAGCAAGTAAAGACAAAACAAGGAGATACAAGTGCTACCTTTCTCCAAATAATGTTGCACTGATCAGATAGCAAACTATTTGCTGAATCATTATTTGCTGGTCTGGAGCATTCAAGTTTGTGTTAGCTCAATGCCACAAGCTTCCCAGGAATGAGAAATTCAGTTTAAAGTCAGACTGTATAATACTCACAGGAGTGAATCCCAGAGTTACATCTCAGGATCTACAGGCTTCAGTTAGGATGTTAAAAGTTAAAATTCATGACAGTACATTTAGAAAAAGACAGAACAATTGTGGCTTGTATTTAAAAAGTTCTCTGGAGAAAATCTCATCTCTCTGAAAATGCTTTGGTTTCCAAAGTTGCATTTGAACAAATCAGAAGATAAAGGGGACAACACCAAAGTGGAGAAAACACCTCAAACCAACTGTGAAGCACGGTGGTGATCTGGGCTTTTTGCACTCACAGGACCTCGACACTTTGCATTTGTTGAATTTACCATGAACTCCTCTGTACACCAAAGTCATTTAGAGTCAAATGTGAGGCTGTTTGTCAAATAACTAAATCTTGGCTGAAACTAAATCATTGAGCAGGACAATGATCTCAAGCACAGCAGCAAATCTACAACAGAATAGCTGAAAAAAAAAAGGATCAAAGTGTTGCAACAGCCCAGTCAAAGTCTAGACCTCAACCTGACTGAAAAGCTGTGCATAAATGAATGATCGGAAACCTCACTGAACTGAAGGAACACTGGGAAGAGAAAAAGAATGTGCGACAAAGGCTCCACAGTGATATGAGAGGCCGATAAAGTCTTACAGAAAACCATTACTTCCAGTTATTGCTGCTAAAAGTGGTTCTACTAGCTGCTGAGTGGAGCATACTTAGTTTTTCAAATGACTATATCATAATAGGTTTCATTTAAACATATTCTGAAACAAATTCGCATCTATACAAATATAGATATAAATTTGTAAGGGCTTAATATAGAATGTGTCCATATTTTGGCATTTATTCCCTAAGATGCAAAATGTATTCAGTACATTTCAGCGTACTGCTTTTAGCAGATGACTTTGCCCAGTGTAAAAAGTGCTTGCTTTTCCTTGGATGTTCATATTATTCAGAAAAATTCCAATTTTGCATTTGTAACAGAAAAATTGAAATTGGTAATTATGGTAGCTCCAATAGGACTGCTGTGGCCAAAGTGCAGGTACACAGAGTTGCTAGCATGGCTGCAGACTCTCTTATTTTCTGTGCTTTATCTATAAAACTCTCTGAGGACATGCCTGTACGAACCAGCTGTAGCACAGAATGACAAATCAGTGTTAATACAAAAAGTATTTACTGTGGCAGGTGTTCTTGTTGTCTTTTCAGCAAGCCGTTTTTTTTTTTCTTTTCTGTGTGAGGAAAATCTTCAAACATGACTCAAAGGAAGATGTAAAAAGCAGATCAGCACTAATATCATATTTCTCTGCCTCTAAATAAAAGCTTGAAAGCAGTTCTCAGCCACAGTGCAGAGATACTTGGATGACGCTTTCTTGTAAAATGAGGTTTGTAATTACCAGTGTCGCTGTGCCCTGGGGCACAAATGACACGCTAATTATAAATAATTGGAGCTATGCAGATTGAATAACTTGGCAAAAACAAGTGCCCTTGTTTATAGTAACAATATGAGAGTCAACCGTCCATCTCATTACATTGCCAGTCAACTTGGGGAAATTGGCCAGGTATTGTGGAACCTGTGATGGTGTGCAAATGCATTTTCATTACCAGTTTTGACCTGTGCAGACTGGGGTCATGGATGAGCACCGTTGTGATTTGGTGCTTTTTGCTCAAGGACATTGAAGCATCATGTTTGTTAAAAAGAGTAATCAAACTCCGCTTTCCTGCACAACCTTGATTAGCTACGTTGTTTATTTTCTCTCAGCATTTTTTTTAAATATTAAATGGAAAAAAGCTCTAGATAATGCGTGTTTTAAATCCAAAATGTGAGTTTGGCTTTAAGTTAGAGCTGCAGGTAAATGTCAAAACACCAGATTAATATTAAAACTACTCTCTAAAAAGAAATCGGCACATTTCACATCTGAATCAAAATAAATGCCCATATGCATTTATTTTGGCACTTATGGGAGTGAAAGGAAATCCATCTGTAGCAGAATTAATGTGTTATTTTTGTAATCTTAGCCTAGATTTGCGAACATGAGCACCAGAGCCAAGAAATCATCAAAAGGAAAAAACTGGAGCTCCTCTTCTGTGCTGTCAGAGGAAGGAAGGCAGACCAACTTTTGTGGATACAGTGAATTCGCCAGAGGAGATCTTACAGGGATGCAAGCACACTTTCTGTCTTAAAAAAAGAAGAGGTGGTGGTATAATTAAAGAAAGCTCATTTGAATGAGAAGAGTTCAAAACATTCAGGGGGTTCATAAAGTCAATCTGTGACTCATCGGCTCTCATGGATGAAGCTCAGATTTTTCTTTTTTCCAAGGAAAAGAATGCAGATTCAGCTTTGCAAAACAGAAGCTTTTTTCACAGGTCAAATAACAGAAAATTAAAAAAGACATCTGAGTTTTTGGGCCATGCTGATGTTTCTCCCTTTGAAGGATATCGTTGAGCTGTTACATAATTGATTCTGAGTGTTTCCTATATTAAAAAATGCCATCCTTTGTAAGTGGCGCAACTTTGAGAGCATCAAACCTTATTTTCAAATCAGTGTTAAAGTTCATTATTCCCAACTGTACCATCATATGATCATTATAAGGTGTATATAATATATGCTCGCCAGACACTTTATTGGGTATGCCTTGCTAGTACTGGGTTGGACCCCTATTTTTGCCATCAAAGCTGCTTTAATACTTCATGGCACAGATTCAACAAGGTGCTGGAAACATTCCTCAGAGATTTTGTTCCATATTGATATGACAGCATCTCAAAGTTTTGCAGATTCGTCTGCTGCACATCCAGCATGAGAATCTCCTGTTCCACCACATTCCAAGGGTGCTTCTTTGGATTAAGATCATGTGACTGTGGAGGACATGAGACCACAGTAAAAGGTTCAAGAAAGCCGTTTGAGATGATCTGAGCTTGGTGACGTGGCGATCCCCTGGAGTCAGAAGATGGGTACATCTACTAAGGGTCCCACAATGTGTCAAGAAAATATCACCCACACCATTACACCACCACCATCAGCCTGAAGCACAGTTTCACGTTGTTGGGTTTTTTTTTTTACACCAGATTCTCGCCCTACTATCTGATTGTTGTAGGAGAAATTAGAGACATCACCCCAGGCATCACCTTTCCAATTGTCTGTTATCCCATTTTGCTGAGCCCATGTGATGCTCTTCTGTATTCCTTGGTTGTAATGAATGGTTATTTTAGTTACTGTTGCTGTCCTATCAGCTCTTGTCTGACCTTTGGCATCAACGAGGTATTTTCCTCCAGAATCACACTGGTATTTTCCCTTTTTCCAGAAAATTCCAATACATTTGCAGTTTCTGGAATAGAAATTTCTGTCAGATCCAGCCCATCTGTCACTAACAACCATGCAACCTTCAAATCTCTTACATAACCTTTTTTCCCCACTGTAGGATTGTGATTGTATGTTAAACTTGGACTTGATTTATCAGAGAATGTGTAACAGTATAAAGGAAATGTTTTCAGAAACCTGTGACTTTCATTCAGTGCACACTATGTGTCTTCCTTTAAGATATGTGTTAATCGTATGTTCCTACATCTAAAACTTAAATCACATTAAAGTTAATTATACCGACTCAGAAAAGTGGGTTGTTTCTTATCTCATGAAAAGCTGACTTTTTGGAGTTGCATGCATAGCTAAACAGGACTTTTTGACCTTGTAGGCACAGCACCCTTTGAATGATTAGTTGCCTGAAGTTATGTTAAAAGCATTTAAGTTCATTTATAAAAAAGCTTACACTTTTTACTGAGTTTCATTAATTGCTTACAAGTTGTCTCATGTGGTAGTCTCTATTCTCCAGGCTGGTGCCGTCTGTGGTTTGTGAAGTCCCTGAAAACTTAGAGCCATTAGTATTTTTCTAATTTAAATATTCATGACTAAACAAGCAAGAAAGTTAAAGGTCGCAAGCAAAACCTTTTTGGCATAGGTGTTATTTATCAGACTTTAGCACTCACCTCATAATCTACCTTACTAGGACTGTGTGATTCTGATTAGATCATATTTCACGGCTCTTGCTGGCTTGATCCTGGCTGATATATTAGCTGGCAGTTATTATCAGCTGATATTGGCTTATAACAGATATATTGCAATGCATTGCAGAATGATATGATAATGAGGCAAAGTGGCTCCACGGGCATTTAAATACTCTGTTCAGTATCAACAACATAAGCACATAACTAACACTGCAGTGGGCCTCATTCACAAAGTGTATATGGACAAAACTGTGCATAAAAAGTATGAATTTTTCTCACAGCTGTGAGAAAATTTGTTCAGTGTTTGTGAACAACTTTAGGACTTTCTCAGACCATTTAGTATTATATTATTGGATGTTATCACTTAGCCTACACTCCAAAGTTTGTCCATTAACACATATTGCATTGAGTCTCATCTTGAGCTGACAGATCAAGTGCTCCTTGCCCTCCATCTTCGTTTTCTACTTTTTCTTATGGTCTTTGTCTTTTTTCATATCAAATTTGACTTTTTTTCCCCCGCGGTGGCTGTTTCAGGTTAAATGATTTTCAGCAAGGCCATTATTTCACCCTGAGCCACACTTTACAAAAATGCATTGATAGACAGCTTGAGTCTTCTTCCAGATCTTGGTTAAATATTGACACAACCTAATAACTTCTATTTATGTACAGTTGTTTACACTGATGATCTTGGAGTCTGAAATTCTCTCATTCTTAGATCTTCAGTTTCTTGAACTTTCCTATTCCCAGTATTAGTCAATCCAGTGAGCGATGTCCAGTGTTGGGACTAACGCGTTATTAAGTAACGCGTTACAGTAACAACGTTATTATTGTGGTAACGAGCATGGTAACTAGTTATTATGCCAAAATCAGGAACGCGTTAGTCGTTACTGGGATTTAGATAGGGTCGTTACTCGTTACTTCGTGTGGTGGCTATCGCGGAGCTTCCACAGATTCAGTAACATTAGCAAGTGGTGGAGGCCAGCAGGTGGATGAAGGAAAAGGGACGCAGAAGGAAAAGAGACCCGAGGCGGCCGCCGGTCCAAGTGTGAACTGAACTTCAGGTAAGAAGTTATGACCTGCAGTCTCTCTGGGTCAGATATGAACCAAGTTTAGGTGGAGTTTATTTTCGTTATTCTGACTTTTTCCGTACTGCATGCTAGCTAGCATGATGGAGTTTCTATACAGCTGGGTGGTGCTATGAAGTTAATGATGTTGAACTTTATTTTGTTCATAAGTTATTAGAGTTGCCAACCGTCCCGTCTGGTATTCAGAGAAAATATTAAACGTTTCTTATTGAGGTGAAAAGGAACAGTTTGTCCCGGACTTCAGCTACAATGGAAAAGGCACAAAGCTGGAGTTATTCTGTGTCTTTGCTGCACAGCTGCCTCTTCTTCTTTCATTCTCCCCCCTCCCTCTCCCGTTTCTACTTCAATCATGAACCTGATCAGTGATCAGCTGATCGGCTCTCTTGTTTGTTTATCGCTCACTTTGCGCCGAAAGAGGAAACCAGCGGATGTCGCACTAAACAACAGCAGCACTTTAAGCTTGATCAGCTGTTAAAATTTATTTAATATTAATTTCTAGTATCAGCTGATGTTTGCTGGAGCCACAGCTGCAAAAAAGCTGCTGGTCATGATATGGTTTGGTTATCTGGTGAGAGGGAAACATGAAGATGAAACCAGGAGATGTCCTTACTGAATCATCAGAGCTGAACAGGTGATGGAGAAACAGGTTTACCTTTTAGGTGACAGGAATGAGTTGAAGGGAAGTTATGAACTGTTTCTGAGAGACAAATAACCCCAGGATCCTTTTTTAGGTAGCTGACAGCTGGTAACTGTGCAGGGGCGGGTCTAGCAAAGTGTGGCCAGGGGGGCAGGTAGGGCATTAACAGGGAGAGGGGGGCACAAAGAAATACTTTTCTTTCTTATTCTCATTTAAAATGTCTAGCTTTTAAAAAATAATTATCTGAATCTTACAACAAACGATTGATAGATTGATGCATATATACCATCAAAACAGTGTACATCATTGTCACAACAGTGTTTATTTTCATTCAAAGGCTTTATGATTTTTCCTATAATGGTCAAAATGCCCGGGACAATTTTCTGTCCCAGTCCAGCCCTGTATGCAGCTCATCTGCAGTCTGGTGTTACCTACATCTTCCTATTCAGAAGGCAGAATTTCCGAGTTCTGAGTACAATTGAAAGCACCACGACTGCAGTTTTTGTGTTGGATGTAAAAGGCGCACATGACTCTGTGACGTAGGCTAGAATCATGGCAGCAGTCAATGACGGTCCAGGCGTGGGATTTCTCTCGTGGAAATATGCACAATATCTTTTCCTTTCTATTGGTAGGTGGCACAGTGCACTTGTGGCAAGTAAGCAAGCTAGAAGACTGGCAAAGTTATGGAAGAAACACATTAACAAGAGAATTCTGAGTAAAACCAAAGTTACTTTCCCTAGTAACTAGTTACTTTGAAAGTAACGAGTAACTTGAAGTAACTGAGTTACTTTTGAGAGAAGTAACTAGTAATGTAACTAAGTTACTGTTTTAAAGTAACTTACCCAACACTGGCGATGTCTAATAAATCCTTTTTACACTGAAAAGAGAAACTACCAGTTTTATTCAGTCATGATCACATTAGAAGTTATTAGGCCTTGTTAAGTTAAGACAATAAAGACATTGTAGATCATTTCAGCACCACTTATTAAAAGATTTAGGTGAGCATATGTATAGATTTGGGCCTGCATGAATAATTGTGCACCCAATTCTTGTTTTTTAAAGTCATTAAAGATGTATGCTGTACAATCATTCAACCTTGGAGAAAGACCAGTTTAAATGAATCATTAAAAGGCTAAAATGACCATGATAGTCATGCCCATCACAAGTGTATGTATGATTATTTCAAGTCTACATCTATGCAGTCCATGTTTTGCTTCAGTACTTCAATACTTGGACTAAACTTCAAAGTGAAAACATTCTGCATATTTATATGAATATATACTTTTTATAGAGATTAAAAGGAGCCTAAACAGCAAACTCACAATTTTATCTAAAGAGTTGTTATTCATCTTTCAGTCTTTTATGGTTATTCTTTAACTGGCCTGCACTGTGTTCATCATATAGGCAGATTATTTTAATTATTAGTTGTAAAAGGAATGTTAAATTGCTGGATCCTCATGTTCACTGGTTGTACACGTAATCTCCGGACTTTCAGACGACATTGATACATATTAGCTTTTACTGCAATGACACCTCTGCCCTCTTTTTCCAACCACCAACCTTTTTTTGTGACAGCTCATATTAAGAACAGGCCACAATGATATGCAACAATGTCAGAGGTATTTCATCTGTATCCTAATTAAATGTGATCTAATATGCTGCCAGGTGGGATTTGATATTTGAACCTGTGTATAACTCTTCTTACCCTTCTACTAGGGATACCCCCCTCACATAAAATTGCCTGGGGGGATTATAGCAATCATTCATTAATAATTTGCCCAGATACACCCAATCCTAGCCTTGACGCCATTATCTACATCTATGAATAGCACAGCTTTGCCTGGCAGTCCTGCTGTCCTTTTTTGGTGACATTTATAAAAGTTTCATTGCAGCAATATAAAACATTACATGTCACGCTCTCATGAATCATTTGTGTCATGGATCATTGCTTCAGAGCCAGTCCAGCGCGTTAACGGGGAGGACGTTAATAGAAAGCAAGTCTCCGTCTTCAGCGAGGGCCTGTTTCCATTTGTGACACACACACACCAAGTGGAAAAGCTGATAAAATGGGCAATATGTCTTGTAGAATTAGTGTGTTTAAAATTAATGGTCATGATTTGCTTGCGTGTTCCTCTGTGGCTATGAAATCTAACAATTTACAGGGTCCAAATGAGAACAAATATTCTGCAAATGTGGCCACGTGTGTGGAATTTCTTTTTCCTTTTTTGATGGATTTCTAGTTTTCACAGAAAAAGAAAAGGTTATACGAGGTTATGCGGGAGAATGGGGTTCAAAGTTCAGAAAAAGAAGAAATGTCCTCTCAGTTTGAACCTCAGAGGGAACTGACTGTTTAATGGGGCACGTTTGGAAAATGAGTAAGACTCGCATTTGGTTTTTTTTGCAATAACAAACGGCACATTATTGATAGTTTCATTGTTTATTCAATGCATTTCTTGAATGCCAAATAAACAACTTGAAATATTCTAATGTAAAATAATATTAAGGTTCCATTTGTAAATCCAAACAGCCTCTAGCCACAGACAGATTATGAGACAAAGGCACTCCCCCACCCTTCTCGCTTTTGTTCCCACATCCACTGTTTTGCGGTCATTTTTGCATCACTTTGTGTTTGTTATTTGTTTTTTTATTTTGCTCCCTTTTTGCATTTCTTTGAGAACTACTTTGTCTTTTAAATAGTTACATGGTAATGGTAACAGCTTTGTCTTTAACATCTTTGAATGATTATTTTAAATTCATTTTCAGGTTGTTGTTGGTCTCTTTGTGCTTGTTTTTGCTACTTTGTCCTTCTCTTTTACAGTGTTTTGCCTGACTATGATTTTTTTTACATATCTCTGTAATTTTTCTAGCCTTTGTAGTTGTTTCGCATGTATTTGTAGTTCATTTTGGTCTCTTGTGGCAATTTAGCATACTTTTGTGCTTATTGTGGTTTTCTTTTGACTTTTTTGTTGTGTTGAACTTGTTTGTGGTTATTTTCTGGCTTATGGAGATAAATTCCTCATGTTTTACATAACTGTTTTGCATTTTTTAAATTATAGTTCTTTTTTTTTTTTTTTGAGGGGGGGGTTGCCATTTGGTGACTCTTTGTGGTTGTTTTATATATTTTGTTTTATACTGTTTGTGGTCTACATAGCTTGTAGTTTTTGGCCTCTAGTCATTTTAGATTTCATGATTGTTCTTTATTGTCATTGTTATTACTTTAGGGTCATTTGTATGTATGTTGTATTTTTTCAGTTTTGTGATTGCTTTTGTCTGTTTTTGGTCATTTCTGCCTCTTTCTGGTCTCTTTGTGGGCCTGCTTCTTGCATCCAATGGGCCTTCACATACCCTATGACTTACCACTTGCTTTTCTTAGAGGACCTCAGGGCTCTGCAAATCAGCAATATCGCCCCCTTGTTCACTACTATTTTGTAGTACATCATTCACATTGGAGCCTTGAATGATGCTTTGTCATCATTCAAAACCACATTTTGTTTTTAATCAAATGTGACAAGAGAACACAAAAAACAAATACAGTGATGGGTAAAATGATACTCAAGGCTCTAACCCTTCATACAGCAGCTGCAGTATTTAAGTATTGGATTTGTTAGCACTTAAATGAAAGAAAATTACATCAAATCGGTTAGCTTGAAAAGTCCAAGTTTCACTAATCTAAAGATAAAACTTTATACTCTCTTGTTACTTCAACAGAGTAACAAGACAGTAACATGAGCATGTAAATGGCAGCCTACCATGTATTAAAAAAATCACCATCAGCTGTGAATTCCCTCATTGCTGAACTTTATCCTCTTCAGTTCTGTCTGATCTGTATCAGCCTCTCCGTGGAACTTAAGGCCTGTGAGGAAAACATTTAAGGGGAAACTATGAGATTCCATTTAGATTGTTGGCCTCCGAACTGCATCCCCCGTGCCTTTATTACCCGAATGTAATGGAGTGAACTTTACACGCAATTGCTTTTCCATTTGAGTGTTTGATGATCTAAAATGCATTGACGTAGGATTAACTTCAGCATGTAATTACATGAAAAGCAGCTCATTCTCATTTATTTCCCATGGTCCCAGGTGAAATAAGCATGGCTACATTTTTATTTTCTCCTATAGAGTGAATTCATTTGAGACACTGCTGCTGGTGCAGTGTATTTTTTTTTTATTTAGTTGGAAAGGAATGTGATTAGGGAAGACTGAATGATACTGAATCTAAGGATGGTAACAAAAAATAGACTTGCTGAGAAAAAAAAGTTAAAAAATCGAGTTATTTCATTTGAACAGGAGTTGGCATCACTGCAGTCTCCCAGGAATAGTGTCCTGTTCATGTATGGTCAGAAAAAGCAAAAAACCCCTTAAAACTGTAAATAATCATGATCTGAGTTAATATGATTCACTGTACTCGACCTCTCTGCTGCGTTTGTTCACTGTAAAAAAACAAAAAATGTTGCAAAAAATTAAAAACTCAAGCCACTGCATTTATGTTTTTAGGTTCTGATGGATAACTTATAATTTCAAGTTTAGGAGAAAAGTTGCTTCAACTAATGTTTTTGTGTTTACAAGATTAATAACTGCTTTTTCTTAACTCATATTTTATTGTTTCAGCAATGTAATTCCTAAAGTTTACACAACATATTTTTTTTGTTTTGCCAAATTCCTTAAGTTTAGAAAAAGTATCCTTTATAGTTTTCATAAGGTGCTCCCTGTTGTATTAATGAAGGTTTACACAATGTTGATTTTCAAATAACTTTATTGTGTTCAAACACAACTGCCCATTGACAATGTTTTGAGATGAGCCATTTTTAACATACTGAAAACATTCAGCCACAAAGTCCTTTTCCAAAAACAAAACAAAAATGTCACATTTTTGTAATAAGTGTTACTCATCCAATTTTAAAGGTGTGGTATTGTCAGACAGAATATCAAACCTATCTTGATTGATAGTCACTAACAAACAGATTCAAAACATCGGATGGCAGGATGTGAACTCTTCTATCTGGTTTCCATACAGCAAACAAATGTGTACTTGAGTTCTTTGGGAAACTCCATGTTGAGCCCATAAAGTAGGCCAAACAGGTAGGCAAAGGCAGTGGGAAGGTCTGGCAGATCATCAAGAATAATGTCCTCTTCGAAAACAATGGCAGTGTTGACCCCTGTGGACTGCGAGTTGGGTCCTACGCAGTCCTCCAGAACAGTGAGGATGCCCACTTTAACACCTTGGGTTGCCCTCTCAACTGGATCTGTATCCTATGCAAAATTAACAACAGTACATATAAGTCTCTGTAAACCAAAACTGAAGATTGAGTAGATTTGCATACTCACCAGACATGTTAAGAAGAGTTTGGTCTCGTTGTCACGAACAAATATCGGTAACCCTTCCAAACTGATGGTTCATCGATGCTGGACTATGTTTGAGACCTAAAACATGGAAATCAAATAAGACTCAGTCTCATTTATAAACCTACCATTTTGTTTTTAAAACAAAATTGTGTTGTTAAAAAAAGTGTTGTTGCTAAAAATACAGCCTTAAGAAAGAAAATGTTAAAATTAGTTATTCCAGATAATTTCTCATGGTTTTGTCAGATTTCTTTTAAGTAATTTTGATACACAACCAATGTAGCACACTTATGACAACATTTATAACAAAAAGTGGCACGAGTGGGATGAGAGTTGAACTGTCCGTCATGACCTGCCATCTGCCAAACACACAGCGCTGCTTGTTAGCTTATAATCCCATTCAGGAGGACACACTTTTTGAAAACTAACAATTTTTATATCAATTTGGGAACTTCAGGTTCATGCACAAGTTTTGCAAACAAAGTTATTTGGTACTATTTACCTAAAAATGCAGCCAAGGCCTTAGGCGTTTTTTATATAACCATTTAAATCTATTTACAGAACAATCAGGTGTTCTGCATCAAATAAGAAGGCATACAAAGTATTTGTGCCAGTCACAAAAAATAGTTTGTGTTCAGTATAAGACAGAAGAGAACAGCACAGGCCTAAACCCTGCAGGTCTGACAAAAGGAGGTGTATCACTCCTGTTTTCCATATGGGAACAGCGTTTACACTGGAATCTGCCTTTGATGGCTTTTTTGGAGCAAATGTGACATTCAGCTGCATAAGTGACACACAATACAAAACAATAACTACACAACACACTAACTCTAGCCTCCAAACACGCTAAACACAGCAATGTGGGATACTGTTTGTCCGTGATTTACACAGGGGGAACAAATTGTGGCAGGATAAGCCTGATATTATTTGTATCCCACTATAACTTCGTTGTATAAGGAGCTAACATCTCAAAAACTTCAGGAGTAGTTAGTCATTATAAGAAGTGTTTGTAAACTAAAAATCAACAACGTGGGATACTGTTTGTCCGTGATTTGGAAAGTCCAGCGTGTGCTCCCGACGCAGGGGAAACTAATTCTGTCGGGGATACCTAGTTTGGCATGACACCGGCGCGTCCGTCGACCCCAGAGGGTTAAAGTCTGTTTGATATGACTCTTGCAGACTCTAGTCTGCCTTCGTATTTAAAATACCCCCATATTTACTGCTCTGCTGCTTGTGCTCTGTACCTGCTTCTCTGATCTTCCTCTCCCTCCTGTTTGTGTGTTTGGTGGAGCTTGCTGGCCGTGAGGACTCCACCATCCCGTTCACACAGAAACTAAACCACATATTTTATTGGCTAAATATGATTTGAACAAATGAAACGACATGGCAGCGTGCGCCCCCGAAATTTTTTTTTTTTTTAAAGCACCGGGGGTTTGCCGCCCATGGTCGTCAGTCATGAGCGAGCTAGTTGGTATACGTATGATTTCTATACATTTTACATCAGATAAAAACTTTGGTTGTAAGATTCAAATAATTATTTAATAAAAGTTAGACATTTTAAATGAGAATAAGCAAGAAAAGTATTTCTTTGTCCCCTCCTTTCCCTGTTAATGCCCTACATGGACCCCTGGCAACACTTTGCTAGACCCGCCCCTGCACAGTTACCAGCTGTCAGCTACTTAGAAAAGGATCCTGGTGTTATTTGTCTCTCAGAAACAGTTCATAACTTCCCTTCAACTCATTCATGTCACCTAAAAGGTAAACCTGTTTCTCCATCACAGCTCTGATGATTCAGTAAAGACATCTCCTGGTTTCATCTTCATGTTTCCCTCTCACCACATATCCAAACTGATATCATGACCAGCAGCTTTACAGCTGTGGCTCCAGCAAACATCAGCTGATACTAGAAATTAATATGAAATAACTTCTAACAACAGCTGATCAAGCTTAAAAGTGCTGCTGTTGTTTACCGCGACATCCGCTGGTTTCCTCTTTCTGGCGCAAAGTGGGCGATAAACAAACAAGAGAGAAAAGCCGATCAGCTGATCATTGATCAGTTTCATGATTGAAGTGGCAACAGGAGAGAGAGAATGAGAGAAGAAGAGGCAGCTGTGCAGCGTAAACACAGAATAACTCCAGCTTTGTGTCTTTTTCCATTGTAGCTGAAGTCCGGGACAAACTGTGTTCCTTTTCAGCTCAAACGCGTAATATTGTCTCTGAATATGGGACGATTCAGTTTTTTACGGGACAGTTGGCAACTCTACTAACTAACCTTATGAATAAAATAAAGTTCACTATCAGTAACATCATAGCACCCACCCAGCTGTATAGAAACTCTGTCATAGTAGCTAGTACGCAGTACGAGATATTCTAACTGTGAAAAGTCAGCACAACGAAAATAAACTACACCTAAACTACACCAGTTTCAGAGCTCATCACAGCACAGAAACAGCTTTAGTGAAGGTTACAAATGATCTTCTTATGGCCTCTGACAGTGGACTCATCTCTGTGCTTGTCCTGCTAGACCTTAGTGCAGCGTTCGATACTGTCGACCATAATATCCTATTAGAGCGATTAGAACATGCTGTAGGTATTACAGGTACTTCACTGCAGTGGTTTGTATCATATCTATCTAATAGACTCCAATTTGTGCATGTAAATGGAGAGTCCTCTTCACACACTGAGGTTAATTATGGAGTTCCACAGGGTTCAGTGCTAGGACCAATTCTATTTACATTATACATGCTTCCCCTAGGCAGCATCATTAGAAGACATAGCATACATTTTCACTGCTATGTAGATGACACCCAGCTCTATCTGTCCATGAAGCCAGATAACACACACCAATTAGTTAAACTGCAGGAATTTCTTAAAGACATAAAGACCTGGATGGCCGCTAACTTTCTGCTTCTTAATTCAGATAAAACTGAGGTTATTGTACTCGGCCCTGAAAAGCCTAGAAATATGGTATCTAAGCAGATTCTTACTCTGGATGGCATTACCTTGGCCTCCAGTAACGCTGTGAGGAACCTTGGAGTCATTTTTGACGAGGACATGTCCTTCAATGCACATATTAAACAAATATGTAAGACTGCGTTCTTCCATTTGCGCAACATCTCTAAAATTAGAAATATCCTGTCTCAGAGTGACGCTGAAAAACTAGTTCATGCATTTATTACTTCCAGGCTGGACTACTGTAATTCATTATTATCAGGATGTCCAAAAAACTCACTGAAAAGCCTTCAGCTAATCCAAAATGCTGCAGCAAGAGTGCTGACAGGGACTAGAAAGAGAGAGCATATTTCTCCTGTTTTTGCTTCCCTTCATTGGCTTCCTGTTAAATCCAGAATTGAATTCAAAATCCTGCTCCTCACATACAAGGTCTTAAATAATCAGGCCCCATCTTATCTTAATGACCTTGTAGTACCATATCACCCTATTAGAGCACTTCGCTCTCGCTCTGCAGGCCTACTTGTTGTTCATAGAGTATTTAAAAGTAGAATGGGAGGGAGAGCCTTCAGTTTTCAGGCCCCTCTTCTGTGGAACCAGCTTCCAGTTTGGATTCAGGAGACAGACACTATCTCTACTTTCAAGATTAGGCTTAAAACTTTCCTTTTTGCTAAAGCATATAGTTAGGGCTGGATCAGGTGACCCTGAATCCTCCCTTAGTTATGCTGCAATAGACATAGGCTGCGGGGGGAATCCCATGATGCATTGAGTTTTTCCTTTCCAGTCACCTTTCTCACTCACTATGTATTAACAGACCTCTCTGCATTGAATCATATCTGTTATTAACCTCTGTCTCTTTTCCACAGCATGTCTTTTATCCTGTCTTCCTTCTCTCACCCCAACCGGTCGCAGCAGATGGCCCCGCCCCTCCCTGAGCCTGGTTCTGCCGGAGGTTTCTTCCTGTTAAAAGGGAGTTTTTCCTTCCCACTGTCGCCAAAGTGCTTGCTCATAGGGGGTCATATGATTGTTGGGTTTTTCTCTGTATCTATAAAGCGCCTTGAGGCGACTTATGTTGTGATTTGGCGCTATATAAATAAAATTGAATTGAATTGAATTAAACTTGGTCTATTTCTGACCCAGATAGACTGCAGGTCATAACTTCTTACCTGAAGTTCAGTTCACCTGACACTTGGGCCGGCGGCCTCCTCGGGTCTCTCCTCCTCCTGCCTCCCCTTCCCTCATCCACCTGCTGGCCTCTGTGGAAGCTCCGCCATAGCCACCACCAAACAACTGAGTTATTTTTACACATTGGCCAACATCTGGCATATCCACCAACTCACATTGTTCATGCCGTTACAAAAAAAAAAATCATCGGCCCACCTGGCAAATGCCCGGTATGCCTGATGGCCAGTCCAGCTATGAATGAGCGGTAGTTTTCTGTGAAGAGATCTTGTTGATGTCAAAGGTCAGCGGAGAATGGCCAAACTGCTTCGAGCTGAATGTAAGGTAACGGGAAATCGAATAGGCTTGTTACAAACAAGGTAGGCATAAGAGCATCTCTGAACACAGCAGCACAAGATCACACTGAGCACCACTCTTGTCAGCTAAGAACAGTAATCTGATGTTATAATTTACACAACTCACCAAAAGATTGGAAAGAGCAATTTCAGCAAAAAAGCATTTAGTATACCTTTTTGAGGTATACCTCAACTATGAGAGACAAAATAAGAAAAAACATCCAGAAAATTACATTGTCTGGTTTTTAACCCTTTAAAGCCGGTCGGAGCGGGGATGCTCCATTTTGCTTAACTATTTTTAATTCCAGGTAGCACTGCAACCACGTAAGCTAGCGCAATAATTTTTTTTGCACATGAAACCGGAGGAGTTGTACTTACATCTTATGCCATCAGCTTGTCCTAGGTCAGTTTCCTTCCATATATATCTTTGCAAAAATTGCATAAAAGCACTTGCAGCAACAAAAACATAATATTCCAGAAACATGCTTTGCCAATCTGATCAGCTGTTCATAACACTTCCTACGTCCATCAGCGCGAACTATCGCATGTCCTCCATGTCCTGCCTGAAACCAAAAGTGACGTCATTTCGCGGAACTGTAGTTTTTACCATCAGGGCCTTATGAGCCTATACTGGTGTTTTTAAAAGTTATGTTTGACTTTATGACTTTCTGTGTCATTTCTGGGATGCTTAGGACTCAAATTGCACTGCTGGAAATAGTTAATTTTGATGCATATGCTGGTTTTTTTTGCAAATTTGCATTATAATATTTATTTTCGTTTTTCCTGCAGTATATAAAAATTGGTGTATTTCAAAAATAAAACTATGAAGACACTCAAAATATATTTCCTGTGGTGGGAAACTATTTTGTGCAACTTTTTTGTATTTACAGTTTGCCTCTTAAATTTCTCTAACTAGAAATATATGTTAAAAAAACAAAAACGATTTTCAATTTTTTGGTAGTTTATTGCACTTTTTTTTGCAATTTATGTAATTACTATGCACTTAATGCATACATATTATTAAAATTTGGGCTTTACAGAACCAGTCATCCACCCATCCATCCACACATTCACACACTCGAGCTGAAATATATTGATGTATATCAGCTTGAAATGCTCCCAAAAATGGTACTATAGCAAGTAAAAATATAACATAAGCTCTGGTGGACTTGGGTTCTATGGTAGGTCTTAAAGGGTTAAAGAATTTATTTGCAAATTATGGTGGAAAAATAATCTCAATGCTAATCTCAATTCTTTGTTATACACCCTTTGTTGGCAATGACAGAGGTCAAACATTTTCTGTAAGTCTTCACAAGGTGCTGGTATTTTGACCTATTCCTCCATGAAGATCTCCTCTAGCCCTCCAGTTGTGTGCACCCTCACCTCTTTACTTTAGTGTTCCAATCACAATTGACCGGTCAGTATTAACAGCTTTTACCACCCACTGAATGGAACACCAAATTCCGTTCAGTGGATGGTTCAATGGGTGGTTCAATGGGTGGTTCAGTGGGTCATTCAGTGGATATTGAGTGGTCCATTCAGGGGGTCACAGGCCAGGTGTATTTCCATTCATTTCCTATATTGGTCACATTTGACCCGAAACACGACATATGTAACAAAGTTGATTAAAACACTCAAAATTCAATGAAAGAGGTGCTCATCACTTTTCTATGTTCAAGTTCATAGTGTGGAGGATGTCATAAGGTCTTGAGGCAATCAGATGTAAAACACAATATTTATTAGTGTTTTAAGTTGTAAATTGGTCAGATTTGATCCGAACATGACAGGAGGGCCAGAGCAGTGATGTTTTGGGTCTGTTGCTGGGCAACACGGACTTTCAACTCCCTCCAAAGATTTTTTATGGGGTCGATATCTGGAGACTGGCTAGGCCACTCCAGGACTTTGAAATGCTTCTTATGAAGCCACTCCTTCGTTACCCGGGCGATGTGTTTGTGATCATTGCCATGCTGAAAGACCCAGCCATGATTGATCTTCATTGCCCTTGCTGATTGAAAGGAGGTTTTCCCTCAAAATGGCCCCATTCACTCTTTCCTTCACACGGATCAGTCTTCCTGGTCCCTTTGCAAAAAAAGAGCCCCAAAGCATGATGTTTGCACCCCCATGCTTCACAGTAGGTATGGTGTTCTTTGGATGCAAGTCAGCATTCTTTCTCCTCTAAACACAAGTAGAGTAGAGTTTTTACCAAAAAGTTCTATTTTGGTTTCATCTGACCATATGACATTCTCCCAATTCTCTTCTGGATCATCCAAATACTCTCTAGCAAACTTCAGATGAGCCCGGACATGTACTAACTTAAATCCTGCAGTGCTAGGCGTGTCCCCCTGCTTGAGTCCCTGGCGGCATAGTGTGTTACTGATGGTAGTCTTTGTTGCTTTGGTCCCAGCTCTCTGCAGGTCATTCACTAGGTCCCCCGTGTGGTTCTGGGATTTTTGCTCACTGTTGTTGTGATCATTTTGACCCCACAGGGTGAGATTTTAGCATGGAGCCCCAGATCAATGGAGATTTGCATCTACAGTTTTGTTTTTGGTGTCCCCCAGCGTGTGGGGCTAGATGGCGCTAACGCGTTAACGAGCTAAACGCGCTAATGCTTTGACGCCGTGCAGCCCTACGCATGGGGCAGGCCGCGATAACTCGCTAACGGAGATTTACCGCATTAATGCGGTTATGCCGTTAACGTCATTTTAATGACTCAAACTCAATATTAGTGACAGCACTAATATTATTTTGTTCTGTCTAGGGTAGTGGTCCCCAATCCCAGTCCATGAGGGCTGGTGTCCCTGCAGGTTTTAGATCTCACCTTGGTCAACACACCTGAATCAAATGATTAGCTCATTACCAGGCCTCTGGAGAACTTCAAGAATTGTTGAGAAGGTAATTTATCCATTTACATCAGCTGTGATGGATCAGGGACACTGGCCCTCGTGGACTGGGATTGGGGACCCCTGGTCTAGGGTTTAGTTCAGCATGTTATCAGGCTGTTATTCATTTTGTTGGTACAAATTAAGATAGTGCTAGACAATTGTATTCACATGATAGTGAATGTAAGCCTGATGCTGGCACAAGAGTAAAAATTTTAAAATTAGGAGACTAACAGTCCCAGAAAGGTGGACTGTGTGGGAATTATAAACCTTTTGATAGAATTTTTTCTTTTTCTTTTTTTTAGATATTTCAGTCTGAACCCAACATTGCTCTTCCCTGTAGTGCCATGCTCCTAGGATAGGTATAAAAATTGCATCAAACAAGCCAGACTGTGAATGACATGGAAGCTTTGGTTATTACAGTGATTCACCCACTGATCCCATAAGCTCTTTCAAAGACAGGGAGACCTTGGTTACATTAGAGTTTTGTGTGGTGATAAATTACATCCAGTTCTGGCAGCAGGCTGAAGGATGAGACCCTGACCTCTCACCACAACTCCAGCCTTCTCTGTCAGCTGATATCTGCTCAGCTGTGGTGTCCTTACACCACCAAATGAGTGGCAAGCTGACCGTGACCTCTGATCCTAACTTTCTTTGCAGGTATCAGGTGAGAACAGCAGATTACTACTTTACTGTCAGTGTGTGCTCCTTGAAAGGATTATGTCTTCCTAATCTGCAACAGCAAACATAAGGGGAGATTCACCAATATTAATAAAATAATTATGAACCATGTTGTGGCCATCTCTAATTGGACAACAAAGGATACGGGTGCAAAATTACTGGTATTTTTGTGCACTCAGCAAAAGAGTGCAACTTACAAGTCCAATTAAAAATGAATGAGACTTGGACCTCAGGGAACAGACTGTGGAAAAATGTGAATTTCAGGTAATTGGGCACAGAGGTACCTGGTAGCAACCAAAACTTATTTCCTGTAAGTTTTTTATTGACAAGCAACTGATGTAATTACACGGTCATAATGCGAATCACATTCACGCCTCACCCACAGTGCTGAAAGAGTCCCAGCATGTTCTGGAGCTTGCGGCTCATTTTTCACAGCTACTGCAGGTTTGAGTTGCTGCCATAACTTGGTTTTTATGATCTCACTTTTTGTGCCAAATCAGACTTTCTGAAATTAAGATTCTTTATATTGCTAAGAGATTACTGAGATTATCTCACAGCGGGTACGACTGTGAATTAATTAAATTCCTACTGTATAGACAAACTGTAATAATAATCCTAAAGGATGGCTAAAAGAGGACACAGGAAACAAAAAGGATGTCAAAGATCCCATTAATCTGCTACCTATCAAAATGTATTTTACTCTCAGTTTAGATTGTGCTCTCTTCAGTTTTTGTGTTGGCTGCAGTCGTGAGATGTGTGTTTTGGCTCTGCTGTACAGCAGTGGCAAGGAAAGCTGGTTGGCTGAGAAAGCCTTGGGCAACTCTTAGGCACCCTCTGGCTGCTTACAAAGCTTGGCTCGAGTAGCTGATAAGCAGAGTCGACTTCACTTCAGATGTCAGAGTTTGGATCTTACATCTCAGATATTTGTTTGTGGCCTGACAAAATTTCACAATAACAGCAAGAATGTCTACACTGCAGCAATTAACCTCTGTAAATATTGAAAAAAGATGTGTTAGGATTAAATAACAGGTGACACAAAAGAGGATGAGCGTAAAAATAAAATGCAAAGATATATGGTACCAAAAATGCTACAAATGAGTGGAAAAGAGTTTTTGCATGAATTAAAGTCTGAAAAATTAAGTACACCCTTACTGCTTCCATTGGAATTAAGAGGGGACATAAGGGTAACTGATCACCATCAAGTGTGAGCACATCTATAAAACCTTTACTGAAGTTCTGGCAGTTTGCTGCTGTGGAGCATTCGAGGCCCTTAACACAAAGTCAGGAGCGGACAACCCAGCAAATTGATGCTTAGGTCAGACCGTGCAGTGCCCAGAGAAACTGCAAAAAACCCAAGAGCTACATCTCAAACTCAACAGGCCTCAGTTAGCATGTTAGATGTTGAAGTTAGTGACAGAAAAATTAGAAGACAAGCAAGCAAGGTTTGTTTGGAAGGGTTGCCAGGTGAAAGCCCTTTCTCTTGAATTAGGCTTGCAAAGCTGCATCTGAACAAGCCACAAGACTTCTGGAACAATGGTCACTGGACAGAGGAAACCAAAACAAAGAAAACCAAACACAGCATATCAGCACAAACACCTCATACTAACTGTCAACAAGAGCACGGTGGTGGAGGTGGATGATTTGGTCTTGTTTTGCAGCCATGGGACCTTGACACCTTGCAGGCACTCAGTCAACCACGAACTCCTCTGTAGACCAAAGAGTCAAATGTGAGACCATCTATTTGAAAGGCAGTTAGGACAGCACAATCATCCAACGAGTTGGAACAGATCTGTAGCAGAATGACTGAAAAAATAAAGAACCAAAGTGTTGTATCCAACTAGAGAAAGTACAATACAATTTTGACAAATATGAAAATCTTAGCAGGCTACCAGTTTCCCCTCAACATGCTGAGAAGCAATGCAGAGAGAAAATGGAGAGTCTGAAACGGGATTAGATAAAAAATAATAGCTCACAACAAGATGCTGCATTACCAGCTTGTGTCTGGCTTTTTCCACCTCTTCAGTGTTCCTGTTGGCAGTGAAAATGCAAAGAGAAAAAAACGCTTGGAAGCTATCTTGCTCCTGGGGGGACTTCCTCACTGGAGACTTACCCCCAGGTTGTCCCCAGTCCTATTTGCTCCAAAAAGTGACTAATGATCCACCACCCCCTGCTGTGAAATAAACCATTTTCTTCTCCACTTCAAAGTCAGTGCCTTCATATAATATTTTTTAAGTGAATATTGACTTTGCATTGCTTTTCCACATCTCCACATTTCCAGTCTCGGTTGACCATCTTTTTTTTTTTGCTTTTTCTCACATTTGACAATTTGATTGATGACTTATCTTTACGGTTTGATCTAAGCGTTTAAAAATAACATCAGAAATAATAATAATACAAAAAAGTACCTTTTAGAAATGTCTCACAGATGACTTATTGAGATGTTTAAACTGGATACATTTTCAAGGCTATCACATCAAGATATAAGAAACACATCAAAAATAACAGCGGCTGTCTGATATTAAAGGAGTGTTAAGTTGTCTGTGACTCTCTGGTTGAAAGTGTTTAAAAATGCAATCTTATACCAGCCTAGGACGCCGGACTTCTTTGTCAAAACTGCAGTATTTGTGTCATCTTCCTGTGACACGTATCTCCAGAAGAAGTAGTGCGTAGTGTAAAGAAACCTGTGGCTTAATAAAGGTCACTTCCCTCAACTCGGATAAGCCTCTTAACACCTCTAAAAAAGTCTTTTTCCCCTCTAAGGTTATTTTGCATGTAAGTAATGTGAATTCAGAATTATTTCAAGCAGCCATATTGCCTCCTGGGTTTTGTTAAATATCCCAATTCTTTGATCTTTGGGCTGAAGGAAGAACAACACTCGGTGTATAAATGCTCAATCAATAATCTCTTTATTCCATACAATTCTCATTATTTCATACAACACTTTGAGCATAAAAGTCCAGACAGGAGATGTGGACAGGAGGGTGTCTGCCAGATGTCGAAGTGTCTGACGGTTTCTCACATACTTATAGCTTCAGCACCCCTCCATAAAACCTAAACATCCACATTCTTTCTCTCTCAGTGAGCTTCCTGTGCGGTATGCTCTGTTCTTTCTAATCAGACAAATAAGGCCATGATTCTCTGAAAACAGTATTTCTTATAAACCAGCAGTATAATGCATCATAAAACAGTGCAATGATTTCACAATATTTAATCCAAGGCATAATGTGGCCTATAGCCGTATAATGATTCAACAATTCTTTGATTAGAAGTATAAGGTGGCATAAGATAGTATAATAATCTCACAATTCTCCCTTTGATCTCTTTTTAAAGAGATCACTTACATCTTACAATCCAGCGTTGCAAGGTCTATTTCTTCTTGCCCCTGAGGCCCTCTGTCCCCCTTTAACGGGTGGACCATATGTGGGATAACCGCTGTATTTGGGTAATTCAAATGCCAGAAAAATAATGGTTACAACAACAACAGTAGTTACAGATAACGCTCCCATCACTCTCCAGTTCTCCCACAGCTTTACTTTGGTGCTCCAGTTTCCCCCCAACCTCATCATGGTGCTACCTAAACCTTCAAACGTACTCAGACTAGAACCTCTGTCCGAGGAGCTTTTGACCTTTATTTTATTTCTGCAGCTACCAGTGTCTTCCAGTAGGGTGATTCTTACTATAATTACTGCTATCACTCTCATAATTAGACTTCCTTTGGATTATATGGCAATGGCATGTGTGTGTATCTATCTATCTATCTATCTATCTATCTATCTATCTATCTATCTATCTATCTGCATGCCATTGCCATATACACACACATATATATGCATTTATATTTACTCACACGCACCAACATTAGTAGTATTTCATCATTACAATTGGAGGAAAAGTTGAAGTTAACTTTCTTAACATTGTTTTTAATTTGGCTCCGTAAATCACATTTGCAGTCAACATTCAGCCAATAATAAAATCATCCAATGCGTTCTCATATCTTGTGCCAAATTTAGCAGGGTCATTGAATGAAAAAAAAAAAAATGATGCGCTCTTCAGAATTTTTCCCTTCGTTGCCTGTTCGGCTTGTGACAGTTTCTTTGGGCATGAAATGGCACATCCCTTTTACTGACTTTACCAAACTCTAGATGGGTAAAGTCCAATTTCTGTTACCCTTGTTTTCATGGCTATGCAGTAATCCCACCCCCACACATCTGTCACTCCCATCTCCCACCTCACCACTGAGTCATTTTTCTCTCATATGTCCTGCACCACCCACATATATTTCCTTGCCACTTTTAACTTCCAATAAATATAGACAATGAAGTCTCTTATTTTATTTCTTATTTATTGCTGCTGTCTACGTAAAGTCTGCTGAGTAAGCTTCAGCTAAATACGTTCAGATATTAAATGTAACGACTGCATTTGCAGTAACATTTAAATGCTTTTAAATGCTTTTAATTAATATGAGAAATATCCACAGTCTCATGGTTTGTCCTTTCCTCTTGCAGAAGGATGCAATCACATGGGGGTCAAAGGTTAAAGGCTGTTTTAACATGCCAGAAATAAATCCCTCTTTCACATAGTGCCATTTGGCCAGACATCCCAACTTCAATATTTAACAAGAGGTTATCTCAAAATCCAACAGCACGAAGTGCTATCAACCAGAAAACTGTATAAAAATAAATAGTACGGCACTTTTGTAACTACAGTTCGAATCTGTGAATATCTGTCCAGCTTTACTGAAGTAGAAATCGACTGCTACACACAAAGCCGATCTGCTTTAATGGGGAAGCTTTTCCCTTTTTTTTCAGCTTTCCTGTGGAGGGGTCATATGCAGCACGTCGTCCTTTTTTACCCCGCTTGGACCACAAGTTCTAACTTGTGATTGATGCAGTAAATGGCGATCAGGTTAGGATTGATCTTTCCATGTAAAAGTGTCTCTCCTCCGCTGTATCAGCCCATCCCAGCAGCTGCAGGGGCAAAGCTAGCAAAGAAAGACTATATGGGATGGATGGGTCGGGGGGTAGGTGGTGTTTTTAAATTAGAAACCATTTAAAACAATTATCTAGACATATGACTATAAATCATTGCAAAGAAAACCAAAAAGCAAAATGTAGTTAAAAAATGAGCCAGCTAGGTGATTTAGTGGAACCCCTTAAAGCCAAATTGTCCACTTATTTGAATTTTGCTACACGTGTAGCAGCCGCAATGTCAGCCGCTGTACGTTGGATGCTACCACTGAAATCTGCCCTCAGACAGTATTGTTTTGGTGGTTGTGGACCCAAGATGTTGAGGTTGTCCATTAATTACATGGTTTAATGTTCAGTCAGGTCTCTTCTTCATGCCCACAATGATTGTTGTCTTCATGGCCGGCACAGAAAATCCTGGAACTGGAAATCGGGCGCGCTATCCACAAAAGGATTTAATTTTCTCGGTGAAGCATCCATCCATTTGTTAACTGTTCCAACATGCATCTGGCTACTGAAAGGCAAGGGCTATGTGTCTTACACAGCACACCCTCCAGTGTATGCTTTACTTCAGTCAGCCCCTTTTGCGCTCTTTGCTCTGCATACACGAGTCAAAACATCAAGTGCATTTGGGATTGCAAAAAAACCCTGTTTATCTGTAAAAAAATAATCCGAGCAGCTGTTAAATTTATCATCAATTAAGACAAATGACTGTAACAGCGGTGCGCAGTGACTTTTACAGAAAGGTAAGCAGAGTTGATGAACCAAGTTTTACATACAGTATCCAAAGTAAAAGTAGTTATACTGCAGAAAAACGGTTCCCTGTCAGTGGGCTGCTGTTATATATGTTGTTTATGGGGTAATATTACTCATGCATTATGTTGGATTTTACCACTGCTGATGTTTAAGGTTGAGCTCATTTGTAATACTTTGTATTCTGTTTGGTAGTTTAATCTTCAGCAATTCATCACATTCTACAAGATGTTTGTGGCATTGCTGGAGCATGCACACGATGAACTTTTTGTTTGTTGAATCAAATTATAAGATGAGTGAAAACAGACAATAGAGATCCTTCATGGGAGAGAAGGCTTTGTAGAGATATATTAAAATGAGTCATATTATTTTTAGATTTAACTGGTCAAGCTCTTCTTGAGTAGGCTGTCCTTATTCTAGCTTGATGCAGTAATATATATATAAATGCTCAGAGACAAGGTCAGTGTTTGAATGGATTAATGAGAGACAAGTGCTTTGTTTGGAAAAGCACAAGATAGGTCTTGATCATTTAAGGCTGGATGTTGCTTCCAAGCACTACCAAAGCCTGGATTATAAGGCAAAAAGCACTAACAACACCAGAATGTAGAGTCAACTTTACTGCAAATGGAGAGCTATGACAGCAGAGTTTGATAAGTTAGACGTGGAGGTGGATTTTTGCCTCCTGAGAATCCTCACCTGCCCTAAAGCAAGACATCAGAGCACAAATGGTGACAACATTGTGCAGCATGTAGGAGGAACAGCAGTTCCAGTACTGGTGAACATTTCAAATCCTGCCTTTGTGTTTTTTTCCCCCACATATTTTCTTTCATCAGGCAAGCTGTAAAGTACATGTATGCTTTTATATGATCACTGTGAATTGCATAATCTAAAATCGCCTTGTTTGTATAAAATCCATTTATGTGTACTGCTTTTTGAGCCATTAACTATATCCTAGGATGTGATAAGAATGTCATTTTAGCTTTTTTCCAAGACAGTACTAAATGCATTTTTTTTTTCAAATCATTACCTGATTTTCGTTTAACTGAAAGTAGGTCGTACAGGCTCAATACGTTATTAGTTCAACCCATTACCTTGCCAATACTTGCTAGAACTGGGTTGGACACCTTTTTCCTTCAGAGCTGCTTTAAAAAATTTATGACATACATTTGACAAGGTGCTGGAAACATTCCTCAGAGATTTTGGTCCATATTAACATGACAGCAACAAACAATTACTGCAGATTTTTCGAATGCACATCCATGATGTAAATCTCCTATATCCTACAGGTGCTCTACTGGACTGGTGAGGCCGTCTGAGTACAGTGGTGAACTCGCTGTCAGGGTGTGTTATCCTGCTGGAAGCAGCCTTTAGAAGACAGGCGCACTGTGGTCATAAAGGGATGGACAAAACTCGGGCAGGCTGTGGTGTTTAAACAATGCTCAGTTGATACTAAGGAGCCCAAAGTGTGCCAAGAAAATATCTCCCACACCCTTGCATACCAACACCAGCCTGAACTGCAATATGGAGTCATGTGTTCATACTGTATACCAAATTCTGACCCTACCATCTGAATGTTGCAGCAGAAATCAAGACTCATCAAACCAGGCAAGATTTTTTCAATCTTCCATCATCTAATTTTGGTGAGCCCGTGTAAACTGTAGCCTGAGATTCCTCTTCTTCACTGACAGGAGTGGTGCCTGGTATATTCGTATGCTGCTGTAGCCCATCTGCTTCAAGGTTTAACAGAGATGCTCTTCTGCATACATGACTGTAACAAATGGTTCTTTGAGAAACTGCTGCATCAGCTGTAAGCAGTCTGGCCTCCAGCATCAACAAGGTGCTTTCACCCAGACAACTGGTACGACTGGATTTTCCTACACGTGTGATTGACTCATTAGATATTTCTGAAGAAGGAGCTGAATAACTTTAACAAATGAAGTATCACGTTAGTGTATACACCTTTCCCTGACAGTGCTTTTGCTTTATTTCTGAATATCAGTGAATAAGACACATTTTGTTAAATATAATAAAAACAGCCACAATGAATAATTTGGCTGTGATAAATATTAATTTATATCAAACAAAACAATGTGAAAATTTTTTAGTCGATCAAACAATAAATATAGCAGGCTCCAGAGTCATTTGTATTCGTTTTCAAGACTAATTTAAAAAAATGAATAAAAATCTTACCAAAAGCAGTAACCATAAAAAGACTCATGGCTCACTTACTGGCCTTTGCCGAAACTTTAAGACCTCATATCATCGTAAGCCGCTGCTCCAAACTGTGAAATATGCTCATTTACTTCTTTGCCAAGAACTATATGGGCTCTGCCCATTTAAAAAAGGCATGCTGCACAGTGGCATGTCTAGAAAATTTTTGTTGGGGGGGGCAGGTAGGGGCACAGATTTGGAGAAGGGTGGCAGATGTAATTGGCAGATAATGTTTTAAAAAAAAATTCTACCAACCATTAACCATAATTCAATAATCCTATAAACCTAATAACCGAATGAGCTTTTAACTCTTATTAGAATGAGATTTTAACCACTACGGTGCAAAGTTTTTAGATACTGCGTTGATAAAGTACAAGAGATACAATCAGTGCTTTGTCAGTGTTTACTCAGCATTCAAGGACAGCAATATTTGCATAGTATTTTTACTGACATGTAGTGCACATACGTATGTTTTGGGCAAAAACATTTTTGAATATTAAAATACGAACATTTGTAACAAACAATTGACAAATTAGCCAGTTCCAATGTAAAACTTTATCTGCCTGTTAAAAAAAGAAGATAATCTTCTCACAAACTGGTGTTTGATTTTGAAACAGGAAAAAAGTGGGGAAACAACTGAAAAGACTAACATTTGAATAAAACCTGAAAGCAAGTAAATACTTTCTATGCTGCCTTATGGTAAACTTTGGTAATATTGATAAAGAACAACACTGGCTGACGATGAAATACAGTCAGCTGGCATGGTGACACTGCCAGTATAACCTGCAGGGCTGGACTGGGACAGAAAATCGGGCATTTTGACTACAGACCGGCCCACCAGGTATTAAAACCATAAAGCCTTTGAATGAAAACAAATGCTGATGTGACAGTGATGTACACTGTCTTGTTGGTATATGTATGATTTCTATACATTTTACATCAGATAAAAACTTTGGTTGTAAGATTTAGATAATTATTTAATAAAAGCGAGATATTTTAAATGAGAATAAGAAAGAAAAGTATTTCTTTGTGCCCCCCTCTCCCTGTTAATTCCCTACCTGGCCCCCTGGCATAACTTTGCTAGACCCGCCCCTGCACAGTTACCAGCTGTCAGCTACGTAAAAAAGGATCCTGGTGTTATTTGTCTCTCAGAAACAGTTCATAACTTCCCTTCAACTCATTCATGTCACCTAAACCTGTTTCTCCATCACCTGTTCAGCTCTGATGATCCAGTAAGGACATCTCCTGGTTTCATCTTCATGTTTCCCTCTCACCACATATCCAAACTGACATCATGACCAGCAGCTTTACAGCTGTGGCTCCAGCAAACATCAGCTGATACTGGAAATTAATATTACCGTATTTCCCGGACTACAAAGCGCACCTAAATATTAGCCGCACAAGCTAAAATCAGGGGAAAATCCTGTTTTGTACATACATTAGCCGCACCTGACCAAAAGCCGCAGGTGTTTCAATGTTGACTTATCATATGTAAGAGAATATGCACAAAGGGAATTGTCAGGAAAGAGATGGCTGTTTGGAGACATCACTTTTATTAATATTTTGAAAAACAAGTTATGGGTACATATTTGCACATGTAGTACATAACAGTAGCCTACAGCACACCAGAAAAATAGATTCGGCCTACCTTTTAGGCTCAGGTGCAGTGACACGGCTTTAACAAGAAGAAAAGTCAGTCATTCACCACCATCTTTCTCTTCTTCCTACGCACTAAAACCACCAAAGTCCTCTTCTCCAGTGTCAGATACAAACAGGCTCATGATGGCTTCGTCATCCACTCTTCTTCTCTCCTTCGTTGTCACTTTCAAAACCAAAGAAATCCTCGTCAGTGTCAGAGTCGAACACCCTCAGAAGGGCCGTGGCAGTGTCCTCCTCTCCATCATGCAGCAGTCCAGCCCTTCAAAATCCGTTGGTGATCGTGGATGTTTTCACACTTTTCCACGCTGTCAGAATCCACCGGTGGAGTTGGGCATAACTTGCTTTTTGGGCATAACTTGCTTTTTGGGCATAACTTGCAAGTTTATCGCCGCTCATCATCCACGACTCCCGCTGAACGCGTAGCGCTACTTTGAAGTTTGTTTTTCGCGCTACTTCGTACGGCACTACGTTGCCTGGCGGACGGACATGTGACTAACATACCACTCTTGAACCCCGATCCTTCCGCCAGGCAACGTAGTGCCGTACAACAGCGGAACACACAAAACAAATCGTCTTACGATATGACAAAAATCACGGACAATCCATAGAAAAGCCGCACCTGACTAAAAGCCGCAGGGTTCAAAGCTTGTGCAAAAAGTAGCGGCTTATAGCCCGACATTTACGGTAAATAAATTCTAACAACAGCTGATCAAGCTTAAACGTGCTGCTGTTGTTTAGCGCGACATCTGCTGGTTTCCTCTTTCTGGCACAAAGTGGGCGATAAATAAACAAGAGAGAAAAGCTGATCAGCTGATCATTGATCAGTTTCATGATTGAAGTAGCAACAGAAGAGGGAGGGGGAGAGAATGAGAGAAGAGGCAGCTGTGCAGCGTAAACACACAGAATAAATCCAGCTTTGTCTTTTTCCATTCTAGCTAAAGTTCGGGACAAACTGCGTCTCTTCTCAGCTCAATACCAAACGCATAATATTTTCTCTGAATGAGGGACCATTCCATTTTTAAGGAGCCGTTGGCAACTCTACTAACTAACCTTATGAATAAAATAAAGTTCACTATCAGTAACATCATAGCAACTGAACAGCTGTACAGAAACTCCGTCATGCTAGCTCGGGCAGTATGAGTTATTGCAACTGACGGTAAAAAGTCAGCACAACAAAAATAAACTCCACCTAAACTTGGTTTATATCTGACCCAGATAGACTGCAGGTGATAACTTCTTACCTGAAGTTCAGTTCACCTGACACTCGGACTGGCGGCTGCCTCGGGGCTCTCCTCCTGCCTCCCCTTCCCTCATCCACCTGCTGGCCTCTGTGGAAGCCCCGCCATAGCCACCACATTTTTACACATCGACCTGCATCTGGCCAATCCACCACCTCTCATTGTTCATGCCCTTACAAAATAAAAATAAAAAATAAGTCACCGGGCATATGCCCGGTATGCCCGATGGCCAGTCCAGCTATGTTAACCTGCAACCAAATCTGCAGCTCCATAGAGCAATGTTACGACTTAGATTTGTATAATGTATAATGTATTATAATGTATAATGTATAATCAGCCTTTTTCCCCTGTTTCCCTTCTTTAAGATTGGCTTCTTGATAGCCACCGTTCCACTGAGACCATTTCTGATGAGGCTTCAGATAGGTTTGTAGCTTGAACCCATCCGCTGGAACGTTGAAGACAATATAATTACACTGCAAAGCAAGACACAAGTAGGCAAAGTTCTTCATGTTACTCGTGCACGGGAGAGACCGGACAGAGTGCCGTTCCTTCACTTGACCCCAGTTGCTCTCGTCCGTTCTCCCGTACCACTGCCCTTTTATTGAGGTTACACGAATATGCATAGGTTCATTAACATATGACGTCTACATACAAACAAAGAGTACCTTGCCTGTGTGTGTGTGTGCGTATGTGGTGGATGTGTGTGTGTGTTGGATGTGTGTGTGTGTGTTGGATGTGTGTGTGTGTGTGTGTGTGTGTGTGTGTGTGTGTGTGTGTGTACTGCTGATCAAAGGGTCATAAAAGCACACAAGCAAACATCCTTGGTCAGGAAGAGGGTAGACCCCCCCTCATCCTAGATAACACCGTGAGGAAGTCCAGCAGTTCATTTATACACAAAAAGCACTTAGACTAGAACAGACGTAACTACGTTAATCCTACCATAAAACAATTAAACAAGGTACGAACTTTCCCATGCTCCCAGGATGTAGGTGTGCATTCTAGTATGGAACACACACCCAGCCTCTGTAGCCTGTTAACGATCACCCAACTTATCACTACACAATTAATTATACACCTCTAAGCATCCATGGTTAAATATTTGTAAGCATAAATGACAATCAACAATACAAACTCTAACAGCTTCAGTTAACAGTAGATGGATCAGCTGATTTCAGATGCATTTCTCAGGTATTCTATAGAGTCTGCGTTTTAGGACTTCCACTTCTTCTTTTATCCTCCACTTGTCCAGTTTTCTCACATTTCTTAAGGACGCATTGCACACCATGGCAAAATATGCCAAGTGATAGTGAAGTTAGCTTTTAGCTCTTTGGGAATCTTCTTTATGACTAGTAACAAAGTTCTTAAAGATGCAATTAAAATCAGTGAAAAATAAAACAAGAAAAACTTTGAAAGACCATCAGAAACTCTGGAGAACCTTTGTTAAAGACACATTTTAAATAATTACAAGAAAGTCTGGCTCATTGGAACCAAAATATCAAGAAATGAAGGGTGGCTCATAACTTTTGCACAGGACTGTATGTTACTGTAACATTATTCCAGCTATCAGTTGTGCTCCTCTTATTACTGTTGGTTTTTAGGGGCCAAATATTTGGGTTTTAACGCAGCTGTAATTATGTTAGGCGAAACTTCCATTTGTGTCTGACGTGAAGTCACCATGAGCCAGCCGAGTACTAAAACTGCTGCTTTCTCAATGAATATGTGGTCATTAAATCAGAAATTCTCAGCTAATGATATCTTCATTGCCTTAGTAGCAGGTGAAAACCTTGACACCTTTTACGTGCAGTCATTTAAAAGCAGCAAAATTCACATTTGAGAAGCTTTAATGTGGGTTCAACTATAACAGGATCAGTTCTAAAAATATAGCTCCACCTAAAAGTTTATATTACATCTGTCTAAGAAGAGAAACCCCACACTTGAAAAGTAAACCAGAGGCAAAACAATGTTCAGCTTTTCCTAATTTTATATGTCACCCGTTTGTGCCTTGATCATAAGTAAGTATTCATGCTGTTGCCTCATTTACATAACATCATGCCGAGTTTTCCCCATTATACCTGGCAGAGCAGCAGTTTTTCAAATAGCTCTTGTTTTATGGTAATACAACTCATTACTCTGCACTGATTGGAAGAATAGTTTCAAAACTGTGAATCATAAGCGTGCCTTTCCTCTCAAGTGATTTATTAGGCACACTTTATCCTGACTTTACAATGTGCCACGTGATATTTTTACACGCTAATGTGGAATATAACCTGCAAACCATGTTTTCACTTAAACACACGTGCCACTATTCATGAATGAAAATGTAAGGTAAATGGGAGGAACAGATGGAAATGAAGTGGAAGTAATGCCGTCCCAAAGAGCAAAGAGGCACTGGAGCAGCTTCTCATGGAAATCGCATATATTTAGATCTTCAGTTATAACTGATGTTTTGCTTTATGCCTCTTGCTGGCCTGATATATGAGAAACTGAATTTTGCTGCAGGATAAAGGGTGAAAGCTTCACGTTTTTAAAGGAACAGACAAATTGGACAAAATGCTTATTTGTTTTTTCAAATGTCAAACAAGAAGGTTGATACCACTTGCGTGTCTTTTTTTTTTTTACCAGGTCAAATATTTACACCTACACCTGCACCGGCAGCACATGTTAAACCTATTAAAAAGCTTGTTCTGTGGGGATTACATGCTTTTCGTTTTCCATTCTTTATGCTAAAGTAAACTATTGGTATTCTGGTCACAGATCAATACTTAACACACAGGTATGAAAGCAGTATTGATCTTCTCATCCAACAATCTGACAAAAATCCAAAACGTCTAAATAATTTATTTCAAATGGAGCGATGGCCTCTTGATAGCATGGATACATGACAGAAGTGGGTGTTCAAATGCCTCTAAGTGACCAGTGATTCCAGTTCACAGACAGGCAATTGCTTGCTGTTGACAGCAAGGCTGTCCAAAAGGCTTGTCCAAAAATAATTGATTTTTATTTTTTTTAACTTTATTTTCTTTTTTTAAAATAGTGGCTTAACATTTGTGGAAAAAATAAGCTTCTTTTTCCGTCTGTGTGCCCCGGAAGGTGAAAAGGATGGCTGGGCCTACAGAGCTATGACCACAGGAATTTAGCCCATTTTAACCAAACTGTTTTAAATGAACTGAAATTAAATTTTAGCTAGCCTTTATGTCAAGTCCAGGAGTGTAAATTCTATTGGCCATCATAGTTCATGAACAACCTTTTTATTTCCTGACGAAAACATGACGATTACTCCATAAAAAATAAATGCACTAGGACAAAAACCATGATGAAATGTATCAACACTTTTGTCAACAAATAAAAACGTGATAAATATATGCAGAGTATTTATAGTCAGACAAATAAAACCCTGACTTAACGTCAGAATAATATTAACATATAACAGTTACACACCCAGATGTGTAGATATTACATAGTCAATGTGCATAAAAACCTTGGAATAATTTGGTATGGCACTGCCAGTCAAAAACTTAACCTGTAACTTTAGGAGACCTTTAAGGCATGCAATGCTTAGTGTATTGAAGACTTTCATCAATAATTTAAAATCCCAATTTTAATACACGTTGTACCCTGTATTCATTCATTTTTGAATGTTGATCTAAATTAACTATCAGGCTATCAATTTACTATCATTTAGCCTCAAACTGCAGCCTTCATAGTAATTCATCCATCCCTCTGTCTGTCTTCTGTTTATAATATAGGAACGATTATACCCACAAAGCATTAAAAAGTTTTATATAAAATTTTGCAGTACTTGCTGTAAGGTTCATGCACTCCCGATGGTCATCGAAAACGTGCTCAGCTTTACCGCCATGAACTGCCGTCTGTTTCACTATCTGTGTGTGGTATCTAAAGACTTTTATTCTACTTCTTCATTCTGTATGTAATTGTGACTCAAACAAAATTCCCTTGTAGGTACAAGTTTTGGTGACCATTAATTTACGTACGGATGATGTGAAAGAAACAAAAACTGAAAACACAACATGGTATTATTGAATAATTAAAAAGATTAATAATAATTTTAAAATTGTTGTTATAAATGTAAATATAATAATAATTGTTATAAATGTAATGCTGTTCATCCAAAGTGTTCCAATTAGCAGAGGGTACATACAGGATAAAATCATGCAGACGTTATATCAAGTTCCTTTACATACTGCTTGATAGCTTCACAGATTGTTATATTGCATGATTTCTATCCTATACTCGAAGTGTGGCTACTGTCAGGCTGCAAAGCTTTTTATGCTTTGCATAATCAGTTTATGAAATATTCACAAACTGATATTCCTAAACCTTTGCCCTGTTAGTTCCATGGCATTGGACCCCACCTCCCACTCTTTTGTTGTAGCTTCACGTGCTTACTTTGATGTGAAACAATTTGGCTGCAAGGGTGAAAATAGTGCTGCAATTACAAAAAAAAGATAATCTATCTGCATTTTAAGTGGTGATGTATCAACCCTGTTTCCAGGTCCAAGCATCTAACTTTGTTGATTGAGGCTGTCATCATTTTAATGAGTTGTAATGCTTAATGTTTTATACTTTTTCTTTAAACACTAATTATGTGCAGCACAACTATAAGGTCAGGCTTTAGTAGTGGTGTACCATAACACGGGCTGGATTTGATACCAAGTATATGCAGTATCACTCACACAACATACCAGTACAGATACTCTTAATATATTAAGGCAGTTTATGTAGGGGAGGGCTGTGTGTCATGATTTATGAAGTGAGTGCATCTTCAGTTTGCTTAATATGAAAACATTTTAATGACAACTAAATGACTGAATTTTGCCTTCCATTATTTTTCAAGGACTTTGGCTCAACTTCTGTTGTTTTAAATCTGCTATTTAGATAAGAAAATGGTGCTGGCATGGCTGGCAGCCTTAACCCAATTTCCCTCGGAATGAATAAAGTATGATCAATCAATCAATCAATCAATCAATCAATCAATCAAAAACCTTATTAGACTGTTAACATAAAAGGATTACTATATTTAAACATTTTTGTACTTCAAGATTGAAGTACATTTTTTCAGCTCCAATAAAATAATTTATTTAACACAATTCGGTGAGCTAAATATATAATTTGAATGTCTGAATAGAGTCTACAGGTAATCAGTCTGCTGAAGTACCAATTACGACCAATAACATTTTGAAAATTAACAATAAGTAATGCTAAACCTAGACCATGAGTCATGACCAGTGTTGGGACTAACGCGTTATTAAGTAACGCGTTACAGTAACTACGTTATTATTGTGGTAACGAGCACGGTAACTAGTTATTATGCCAAAATCAGGAACGCGTTACTCGTTACTGGGATTTAGAGAGGGTCGTTACTCGTTACTTCGTGTGGTGGCTATCGCGGAGCTTCCACAGATTCAGTAACATTAGCAAGTGGTGGAGGCCAGCAGGTGGATGAGGGAAAGGGACGCAGAAGGAAAAGAGACCCGAGGCGGCCGCCGGTCCAAGTGTGAACTGAACCTCAGGTAAGAAGTTATGACCTGCAGTCTCTCTGGGTCAGATATGAACCAAGTTTAGGTGGAGTTTATTTTCGTTATTCTGACTTTTTCCGTACTGCGTGCTAGCTAGCATGACGGAGTTTCTATACAGCTGGGTGGGTGCTATGAAGTTAATGATGTTGAACTTTATTTTGTTCATAAGTTATTAGAGTTGCCAACCGTCCCGCCTGGTATTCAGAGAAAATATTACGCGTTTCTTATTGAGGTGAAAAGGAACAGTTTGTCCCGTAATTCAGCTACAATGAAAAAGACACAAAGCTGGAGTTATTCTGTGTCTTTGCTGCACAGCTGCCTCTTCTTCTCTCATCCTCTCCCCCTCCCTCTCCCGTTTCTGCTTCAATCATGAAAACTGATCAATGATCAGCTGATCGGCTCTCTTGTTTGTTTATCGCTCACTTTGCGCCGAAAGAGAAAACCAGCAGCAGCAGCACGTTTAAGCTTGATCAGCTATTGTTAGAATTTATTTAATATTAATTTCTAGTATCAGCTGATGTTTGCTGGAGCCACAGCTGTAAAAAAAAGCTGCTGGTCATGATATGGTTTGGTTATCTGGTGAGAGGGAAACATGAAGATGAAACCAGGAGATGTCCTTACTGAATCATCAGAGCTGAACAGGTGATGGAGAAACAGGTTTACCTTTTAGGTGACATGAATGAGTTGAAGGGAAGTTATGAACTGTTTCTGAGAGACAAATAACACCAGGATCCTTTTCTAAGTAGCTGACAGCTGGTAACTGTGCAGGTGCAGATCTAGCAAAGTGTTGCCAGGGGGGCATGTAGGGCATTAACAGGGAAAGGGGGGCACAAAGAAATACTTTTCTTTCTTATTCTCATTTAAAATGTCTAGCTTTTAAAAAATAATTATCTGAATCTTACAACAAACGATTGATAGATTGATGCATATATACCATCAAAACAGTGTACATCATTGTCACAACAGTGTTTATTTTCATTCAAAGGCTTTATGAATTTTCCTATAATGGTGGGCCGGTCTCTAGTCAAAATGCCCGGGCCAATTTTCTGTCCCAGTCCAGCCCTGTATGCAGCTCATCTGCAGTCTGGTGTTGCCTACATCTTCCTATTCAGAAGGCAGAATTTCCGAGTTCTGAGTACAATCGAAAGCACCACGACTCCAGTTTTTGTGTTGGATGTAAAAGGCGCGCATGACGCTGTGACGTAGGCTAGAATCATGGCAGCAGTCAATGACGGTCCAGGCGTGGGATTTCTCTCATGGAAATATGCACATTATCTTTTCCTTTCTATTGGTAGGTGGCACAGTGCACTTGTGGCTGTCATGGTCCTGGGCCATGTTGGCCCAGTGTTCTTAGTTTTCTTGTATGTTTGTATTTTGTTCCCTGTTTAGGCTCTGTTTCCTGAGTTGCCCTGTTGTGTTGTTCCCTGAGTGCTTTCCCTTTGTGACTCTCACCCCCTGTGTGCCCCTCTGTGTATTCATGAGCCCTCGTCCCCTTTCGTGTTTATTCCGTGTCTCCCCTGCCCGTTATGTTGGTGTTCTCCCCGTGCGCTCTCTCCTCCTGTCTGAACCTCTGTACTTCCTGTTTCACCTCTACCGTCAGTGTTGTGTTCACTCCTGCCATGTCCCGTGATTATTATCAGTGTCACCTGTGTTCCCCGTGTGCTCCCACTTCCCTCATTACCCCTCTGTGTATTTATGTCTGCGTCTCCCTCAGTTCTGTGTCGCGTTCTCCCTCATGTTGTGTGTGTTCCTCCCTGTGTTTCTTGGCGAGCTTTGTATTTAGTTTTCCCAGTTTAGTTTTGTATTTCCTACGTTCTGCCTCTCCAGCATTAAAGCTGTAATTTTTGAGTCCTCCTCCTGCCTGCCACACAGCGATCCATGACAGTGGCAAGTAAGCAAGCTAGAAGACTGGCAAAGTTATGGAAGCAACACATTAACAAGAGAATTCTGAGTAAAACCAAAGTTACTTTCCCTAGTAACTAGTTACTTTGAAAGTAACGAGTAACTTGAAGTAACTGAGTTACTTTTGAGAGAAGTAACTAGTAATGTAACTAAGTTACTATTTTAAAGTAACTTACCCAACACTGGTCATGACTGAAACATTACTTTCACCACTATATGAGTTACCTGGAAATTCGTTGCCTCTTGTGCCCAGGAGATATTTTATTTTGTATTTTCATGACCACAGTTATAATCAGAATTATCATTGATTAATCATTTACCATTGTTGAATCAGTTAACAGAATAATCTTTGAATCACATCTATGTTACTCTGAGCAAATATTAATGCACAGATTATCAGTACTCTAGTCAGTCTATTGTCGTTCTGTATGATTCTTTCTATTTGCCTAAGCAGTTAACCGCTCGGACTGCTGGGTCCTTTTGGACCCAGCCCTGTGTAACAGGCAGTTGGGCACGTACTCAGGCCTGTAACAACGTGCACACACTTATGTAAGACACGCACGTTCACACACACACTTAGTAAGAATAGGAAGGTTGTCTGAGGACAGTTTTTCTGATAGATATACTTTCACAAAATGCACAATATAATACACACTTGTTTTTCTCTAAAAGTAGCAGTTGATGTCCATATAAGGAGAACTTTTTGAGAGGTGGGGAATTGTTATCATTTCCAGTAAAGATCTAACTGTGATGTCATCATGGCAATATAAGGATACGGGACGGTCCATTCGAGGAAGGATTGTATTGCAAATTGTCTTCCCACACTGACTGCGCAAAGTGTGTACAATAAAAGATCACTATTTTTGACACCTACCCCGGACTCAGCCTGCTTTCTTCTCTTACCCAAATCGAACGAACTTTAACAATTCTTGGTGCCGAGAACCCGTTGGGGAGGAGAAGAGCATGCGGCTCGTCGTGGAGGTGACAAAGGGACGAAGGCCAGCAGCTTATCTGAGTGACGCCCAGTGTTGGGTAAGTTACTTTAAAATAGTAACTTAGTTACATTACTAGTTACTTCTCTCAAAAGTAACTCAGTTACTTCAAGTTACTCGTTACTTTCAAAGTAACTAGTTACTAGGGAAAGTAACTTTGGTTTTACTCAGAATTCTCTTGTTAATGTGTTGCTTCCATAACTTTGCCAGTCTTCTAGCTTGCTTACTTGCCACTGTCATGGATCGCTGTGTGGCAGGCAGGAGGAGGACTCAAAAATTACAGCTTTAATGCTGGAGAGGCAGAACGTAGGAAATACAAAACTAAACTGGGAAAACTAAATACAAAGCTCGCCAAGAAACACAGGGAGGAACACACACAACATGAGGGAGAACGCGACACAGAACTGAGGGAGACGCAGACATAAATACACAGAGGGGTAATGAGGGAAGTGGGAGCACACGGGGAACACAGGTGACACTGATAATAATCACGGGACATGGCAGGAGTGAACACAACACTGACGGTAGAGGTGAAACAGGAAGTACAGAGGTTCAGACAGGAGGAGAGAGCGCACGGGGAGAACACCAACATAACGGGCAGGGGAGACACGGAATAAACACGAAAGGGGACGAGGGCTCATGAATACACAGAGGGGCACACAGGGGGTGAGAGTCACAAAGGGAAAGCACTCAGGGAACAACACAACAGGGCAACTCAGGAAACAGAGCCTAAACAGGGAACAAAATACAAACATACAAGAAAACTAAGAACACTGGGCCAACATGGCCCAGGACCATGACAGCCACAAGTGCACTGTGCCACCTACCAATAGAAAGGAAAAGATAATGTGCATATTTCCATGAGAGAAATCCCACGCCTGGACCGTCATTGACTGCTGCCATGATTCTAGCCTACGTCACAGCGTCATGCGCGCCTTTTACATCCAACACAAAAACTGGAGTCGTGGTGCTTTCGATTGTACTCAGAACTCGGAAATTCTGCCTTCTGAATAGGAAGATGTAGGCAACACCAGACTGCAGATGAGCTGCATACAGGGCTGGACTGGGACAGAAAATTGGCCCGGGCATTTTGACTAGAGACCGGCCCACCATTATAGGAAAATTCATAAAGCCTTTGAATGAAAATAAACACTGTTGTGACAATGATGTACACTGTTTTGATGGTATATATGCATCAATCTATCAATCGTTTGTTGTAAGATTCAGATAATTATTTTTTAAAAGCTAGACATTTTAAATGAGAATAAGAAAGAAAAGTATTTCTTTGTGCCCCCCTTTCCCTGTTAATGCCCTACATGCCCCCCTGGCAACACTTTGCTAGATCTGCACCTGCACAGTTACCAGCTGTCAGCTACTTAGAAAAGGATCCTGGTGTTATTTGTCTCTCAGAAACAGTTCATAACTTCCCTTCAACTCATTCATGTCACCTAAAAGGTAAACCTGTTTCTCCATCACCTGTTCAGCTCTGATGATTCAGTAAGGACATCTCCTGGTTTCATCTTCATGTTTCCCTCTCACCAGATAACCAAACCATATCATGACCAGCAGCTTTTTTTTACAGCTGTGGCTCCAGCAAACATCAGCTGATACTAGAAATTAATATTAAATAAATTCTAACAATAGCTGATCAAGCTTAAACGTGCTGCTGCTGCTGGTTTTCTCTTTCGGCGCAAAGTGAGCGATAAACAAACAAGAGAGCCGATCAGCTGATCATTGATCAGTTTTCATGATTGAAGCAGAAACGGGAGAGGGAGGGGGAGAGGATGAGAGAAGAAGAGGCAGCTGTGCAGCAAAGACACAGAATAACTCCAGCTTTGTGTCTTTTTCATTGTAGCTGAATTACGGGACAAACTGTTCCTTTTCACCTCAATAAGAAACGCGTAATATTTTCTCTGAATACCAGGCGGGACGGTTGGCAACTCTAATAACTTATGAACAAAATAAAGTTCAACATCATTAACTTCATAGCACCCACCCAGCTGTATAGAAACTCCGTCATGCTAGCTAGCACGCAGTACGGAAAAAGTCAGAATAACGAAAATAAACTCCACCTAAACTTGGTTCATATCTGACCCAGAGAGACTGCAGGTCATAACTTCTTACCTGAGGTTCAGTTCACACTTGGACCGGCGGCCGCCTCGGGTCTCTTTTCCTTCTGCGTCCCTTTCCCTCATCCACCTGCTGGCCTCCACCACTTGCTAATGTTACTGAATCTGTGGAAGCTCCGCGATAGCCACCACACGAAGTAACGAGTAACGACCCTCTCTAAATCCCAGTAACGAGTAACGCGTTCCTGATTTTGGCATAATAACTAGTTACCGTGCTCGTTACCACAATAATAACGTAGTTACTGTAACGCGTTACTTAATAACGCGTTAGTCCCAACACTGGTGACGCCAGATTAGCAGGCTGTTAGCAGGCTCTGTCTCTGTGATGGGGGTCTGTTTGGGGGATTTTCCTCCACACAGAGTGTTTTCTTCTTGTTTTCAAGTGTTTACAAAAACTGGTTTTGTGGCCACAGTAGAGATTTCCTTCCTACATTCATGACTATATTTACAGCTCTAAAATATCTCGGTGAGATGCTGCTCTTTCTCACTCACAGCAGCCTACCTGTGTCTGAATGTGACCACATGACAACAAACCACAGCAGAGCAAAGAAGAGGAGGTGAAGAAAAGTGTGCTTGTGTGAGAAGAGTGGTGTTTGTACAGACAACTACTGTTTGATGAAATTGGAGCAACCTATTGAACTAAGAGAAGAGAAACAAACTAAAGCATTGATCCTGTCATCCCAGTAATGATTCAATACTAATATCAACACTGGTATTGATACTATCAGTATTTGGATCAGTCCAACCATCCCTCATATGGGCTTATGTTGTCCTGTACAACAAATACTTTAACACTTCAAAAAAGAATCATCATAAGGCAAACTTAGATAGGGCTGGTCTGCTTTTCTCATAACAGGGACATCCAATTCTTAATCCATAGGGTTTAGTATGATGTTGGCCCACCCTTTACAGTTAAAACAGCTTCATGGCAACCGCAAAACCCACACTCATCCACTGGGTTGTCAGACGAAGAAGTGTGATTCACCTGGAGTCCATTGGCGGCGTGCTTTACACCACTGCATCTGACACTTTGCATTGTGCTTAGTGATGTAAGGCTTGGGTGCAGCTGTTTCCATGGAAACACATTCCATGACGCTCTGTATGCACTGTTCTGATCTAATCTCAAGGTCACATGAACTTTAGAGATCTGTGGCAACTGACTCTGCAAAAAATCGGCAACCTCTGTGCACTATGAGCCTCAAAATCCTCTGACCTCACTCTGTGATTTTACGTGGACTATGACTTCATGGCTGAGTTGCTGTCGTTCCCAATCGCTTCCACTTTGGTATGATACCACTAACAGTTCACTGTGGAATATTTAGTAGTGAGGAAATTTCACGACTGGACTTGTTGCACACATAGCCTCCTATCACAATACCATACCAGAATACGCTGAGCTGCTGAGAGTGACCCATTCTTTCACAAATGTTTGTAGAAGCAGTCTGCATGCCTGGGTGCTTGATTTTATACACCTGTGGCACGGAAGTGACTGGAACACCTGAATTCATATTACCCTATTTATATTAGCCTAGCCATAGCTTTGTAGGGTTTCAGAGTGGTTTGATGTTGCAACATAAAAGCATTAATCCTGCTAAGTCTCCACTAAACCTTTTAAATCTTTTTTTTTCATGCATTCTAGATGGTAAATTTTATTATAACAGCTAGGGGAAGAAAGGGAAGAATAATTTTTCTACTAATTTCTATTTTTTCCCTTTAATTCTGTGACTGCCATAATGACATTTCCACTAGATGTGAATGATCACCTACCGTACCATTTCCACTTGTCAGTCTTTTGTGTCATTTAAAGCAGATTGCTCAGCCAGTCGGAACACCAATCAGTTAGTCAAATTTTAAGAACCATGATAATAGCATTAGAGTTAGATTTAACCATATGTAATACTTTCTAATAATCTGACAGCAACACAAAGAAACCATACATTTATTTCAAAACAGCACGTATCCTATTAAACTTTTGGCCTTGCACAGCTTCAGGAATTTAGCACTTTGAGGGAACGGTCTGCCAGACTCCAAATAACAGAATTTCTGAGCAGCTCTAATCAGTGAGGGTTGAAATAGCATCAGTAGCATTAATGCCATTATATCTGAAAAAACAAAAAGTAAAAATAAACGTATATAAAAAAAACCTTATATTATTTTTTTTCTCCCAATTCTAGTCAGCTCTCTGTTGTCAAAGAAAAAAAAAGAAGCAAATATCAACAAAAAACAAAAATTATGCCCCAAAATCTTTATTAAAAACCAGAAAAAGCAAGCAAGGCTGAACCATATTGACATGTTTTCTCTGTGTCTCTCTGATACTTTACCTGGCAGCATGTGGTTTGAATCAAATAACCTAAAAGTACAAGCAGCTGAAAAAGAGACAATATCCAGTTACAAGATTCATGTATTTTGTGGGTAAAAGCATAAAAGATTACGTTTTATTACTGAATCTCGCTTCTGTGTGGATCAATATTTTCATGTTTTTCTTACGTAAGAAATATTTAAGTCGGGAGGTGGAAAATAAACTCCAGGGGTCAGCAGATTAGAGGGAAAGAAATTTGTCACATCTGCCCTGTTGAGCTGCTGGTTATGTCCAACTCACATATACGTTTTCCTGTGTGGAAAGCAGGCCTTTATACTTCACTTCGGGGACCTCACAGAGCATGCATCTTCATGAATTTAATTATTTAAAAGAAACCATATATTCACTTTACTGTGCCAACAACAACAGATAATGTGTTTCCTTTGATTAATCTTGTTTATTTGCATATTGTCTTTATGTGTGTATCCAAGGGTTCCTGTGCTGCACACTTTACATCTGCATAGCTCAGTTTTGTTTGCATAAACCTGTTGTTGGCCTATTGATCGGTCTGCACTCTGAAACTGCCAATCAAATACATTTATAAAAGGAATTCTTGAATCAAAGTCTTTTCAGTCAAACCTCCTGGAAACATAAAAGAAGTAGATCAAACCCCGAGTAAATCCTCTGTGAAGAAGCGCAAAGAAAGGTCGCCACACTTATGTGACTGTTGCACACTGGACAGAGTTGTAGTGACATTTGTTGGACAGCGACCTGCTTAGTGCAGCAGACAGAGAAATGAGAACGTACCAGTCACCTGTTACTAGATTCACTTAGAAAAAAACATGGTAAAATATTTGTGCAGTCGCCTGTCGGGAAGAATCTGATCTAAATCAGAAAATGGAAGTGCAGAAGATCCATCTGAAAAGCCCATTTCCTGTGTTAACCAGAACTCCAATGGAGGGAAGGCAGTGAGAACATTTTGCTCTTACTTGACACTTTCTGCCTCCTCTTACTTGACTCGTTCTCTTGTCTGGTGCTAGCACATCTTCCTCTCTGGTCATGTAGGTGGAAGAGTGAACGAGGAGAGTTATATTAGTCCTGATTTTTACCTGAGGTTATTTTGAAGAAGAGGCATTTCCTGTTGAGTAGCAGATGGAGGTACATGCTGTTCAGGTGAGGAATCCAATGATGGGACACACAAAGGAACTCACATCAGTGCCAAGCTGAGGATGTGTTGATGATGTAAATTAAATGTTCATTAATTTGGGACAAATTCAGGATCATCAAGCTAGGAGGTGGGGTGAATCCATTTTATGGTGAACAGCTGAGTCTGACAGTTCAAAAGACATTCATTCACATGAAAGTCTTTCTACTAAAAGTGCGCATGAGTTGAATATGCTTAAGACCAGAAGTACTCGTCAGAATGGTCCCCCAGAATTGAATTTTTTTTTATATATTTAACCTTCCTGCCTTCTTGGGACCTTTTTGTGCCACTGCTATGTGTTAAATGGCTGCCATTTCCACTGTGTTCAGTGGAATATAACCAAACTTGCCACAGGATAGTTTTTACCTGTCAATGTTAATATTCCAGTGTGAATTCCTTAAATCAGCCTAAAATGGCTGAGCAGCAGAAATCCCCACACCCATCACCCTGGGGACCATTTTCTGCCCATTGACTTCCATTATAAACGCTATTTTTCAACCCCAAATTATCATCATATGATTTTATTTTTTCTTCTTTTCTTGGATGTCAATGAAGACTCAGGGCCTTGAAGTTTTAATTTTTAAATTGCAAAAAAAATGCAAAAAAAATAATGGCAGGTCAAAATGTATGTTGGTGCCAATCTTTGGTCCATCTAAAGGCCTACTTATAATGACAATCACATATTACTTCAACTGGTTTTTTGTGGAAATATTTAGTTTCGTTTTTTGGTTTTTGGGGCTTATAACACAGGGCGCTCATGTAATAACACTGGGATTTGAAGGGTTAAAACAACGAAAATATAATTAAAGCTTTACATAAATATTTCAGGGAGAAGTAGTTTTACAAGGTTGGCTAATTTAAAGTGGAATAAAATATGGATATATGGTCTTTTTATGGCGTGGCTGAGAATGGTCCCTAGGGTGATGGGTGTGAGTTTTTTAAAGGATGGCAGGAGGGATATATATATATATATATATGTTATTTATGAGGAAACAGCATGTAAGGCCTTGTTCACATAGGCCTAAAGACCAGTCAGTAACCAGACGCTGTTGTGTGTTTTCTGTATTTAAAGATCTTAATCTCAAAAGTAACTGCTAACAGGTCAGAAATAACAATGTAAACTGTCAATATGATTATTATCAACAATAAAGGCTGATTTGTCTGGGGAAATACCGTTCACCTGTGTTTATACCTCACATTTCTCCACTTGCTGGTCAGCAGTGTCAAATAATTCATCATCACTCTCATGTTCCTTCAAGGTTTTGTGTCCTTTTTCTTTTGCTTCCTTTGATCTCAGTTTAGTTTCTTGAGTTCAGTCATTTCTTTTGTCTGCTTGGATTAGACGGTTTATCCTGCCGGTTCTGTGGAGCGCTTTTTGTTTCTGTTTCTTGTCAACAAAACTCTCTGCCATCTGGAGAATCCACATCCTCCATGTGGGTCCATTTCTCACCACACACTCGGCACATATATCATCATAAGTCATCATAGAGGATAAAATCTAAATCAAAACCCCTTTAAATGAACTCTGTTTTGTTAACAGATCTTTACCTTTAAATATTTTCTTTCTTTTGAATAATAAGCAGAGATTTTGTATCCCTTGCAGACCGCACCAACACCTCTGATAAGTGGCACCCAGAAAGCTTAAGGATAGCTCATTTAACTAGAGCCATTATTCAGCTTTCAGTCTGTGGACTGGATGGTTTTCACATCTGATGCACACACAGGGGAATACACCAGTTCGCTTGAAGAGAACATTAAACTTTAAATTGTGTTTCTGGACCACACCCAGAATCAACAACAGGCTTTACACTTCAGAAAACAGAAGTGTAATCTCAAAATCTCAAACGCCTTCTGGCTAGGAAATAAATCCCCAAACCTGGGCTATTGCAGGGCTTTGGTGCTGTGCAATATATACTCACCAGACACTTTAAGGTAGACCGTCACACTGCTGATTTGGACCCTCTTTTGCCTTTCAAACTGCTTCAGTTCTTCATTGCACAGCATCAGGAAGGTGCTGGAACCACTTGCTCTCGTTGTCTATATCAGTGTTTCCCAACTATTGGGGCGACCGTGGCTCAGGGGGTTGGGAAGCGTATCTGTAACCGGAAGGTTGCCGGTTCGATGCCCGGGCTCTCTGTCCTGGTCGTTGTGTCCTTGGGCAAGACACTTTACCCTACTGGTGTTGGCCAGAGGGGCCGATGGCGCGATATGGCAGCCTCGCTTCTGTCAGTCTGCCCCAGGGCAGCTGTGGCTACAACCGTAGCTTGTCTCCACCAGTGTGTGAGAGTGAATGAATAGTGGCATTGTAAAGCGCTTTGGGTGCCTTGAAAAGCACTATATAAATCCAATCCATTATTATTATTATTATTAACTATTGTGCAGCAGCACATAGGTGTGCTGTGAGAAATGATCAGGTGTGCTGTGGAAGATTATCTGGTTCCACCTGATTAGTACTCTAAGTAACGGCGTGAGTAAAGGGGAGAACAATTACATTCTCTTCCACTAGAGGGCAGTACAACTACCTGCTCTAATTAAATGTGTTGCCATTAAAATCGCTGAAGATGAAGAAGAAATTACGTGATAGTTACCGTGAGTGAGACAACACAGCAAGTATTAGCAATAGATAAATATGTGAAAAGAAAAAGTAGTCAATCTACGGAAGAGGATTAGGGCCACTGGAAAAAAAAAAAATATATATTTTTTTCCTTCCTTTCCAGAATTCTGAGAAAAAAAAAAAGTCCGAATTTTGTTGTCTACATGAAATTATGACCCCACCACCTGAATGTCGCAGCAGAAATGGAGACTCTTGAGACGAGGTAATGTTTTTCCAGTTTTCTGCTTCTGAATTTGCACAACTTGTTCTTAGGAGTACAACCTGGTGTGGTCTTCTGCTGCTTGCATGCTCTTCTGCATGCTGTCATGGCAAACAGCCAAATCAGAGGAAAAGGACTCAAGTGCTGAATTCAGATGGAGGTGTGGATAAATGTGTGAAACAATATTTATTTACAGCGCAGTGAGACAATACAATGAGTGATTTTTAACTAGAAGAATGAATAATGAATAATGAAGTCAACGTGAGCTATGACAAGAACGGGAAATACTAAACAACACTAAGCAAAACTGGAGCTAGGCAGACAACGTGAATAATTAGAGCATTGCTCTGACTGGGCTCCCGTGATGTGAGGCAAAGGGAAAGTCAGGTGGGAACCAAGGAGGTCAGAGTCACTGGAATGAGAGAGGCAGATTCAGAAGTTGTCCAAGGAAATGCGGCAGGCATGAACAGAGTCTGATGTTGGTGCTTACTTGCCACAGGTGGAGAAACAGCGTGGAGTGGTTGGTTCCAATTACTGCGGCAGGGAGGCAGGCAGGCAAGTGAAAAGAGCAAGAACTGTAGCTGTGAAGTTGTCGAGAAGTCCAGCATCCTGAGGTGAGGATTATTTTCAGAGGTGGAACATAGCAGTCTGGTGAGTAGCTGAGAAAGAAAAAGCACAAAGTAAGTTAAAGTAGCTTTTCTATAAGTTTTGCAAAGCTGTGACAGCCTACACTAACTAGGGTTAGCTGAAGATCTGGCGAAGAATGGCTGAGAACGCTGGACCTAAATACTGACAGCTTTGTTACCAGCTGGTGTGGAAAACATGCAGGAACGAGGTGGCTCCTCCCAGAGGTGGAACTGCCAGCTCTATGGAAAAACACAGGCACTCACCCAGACCATGACACATACCTTAGTTGCAAAGAGTGGTTATTTGAGTTACCTAGTTACCTACCTAAACCCTAGTGATGGCTGTGTGGGAAAGTGTTGTAGATTAGCAGCCTCTGAAATACACAGACCAACAACCACGCCATGTTCACAGTCACTTCAATCACCTTTCTTCTCCATTGTGGTGCTCATTTTAAACTTCAGCAGGTCCTCTTGACTGTGATTGGCTGAATAAATATGTACATTAATGTGATGGTGAACAGATATATCTAATCTCACATTATGTACTTTATAGTTGTTGTCTTAATATTGTTTTAATGGTTAACTGTCACGGTCCTGGGCCTGTGACCCAGTGTTTTGTTCTCTGTATTACTATTGAACTTTGATTTTGTCGTGATTGATCAGTTCTTGGTTTGGGTTTTTTTTTTACTGTTGAAGTTCTTAGTCTTCCGATTTCGGTGTTCCATGGCTGTGTGTCATCCCCTGTATTTCTCCATGTGTCTCTCCATGTTCCAGGTTCAACATCTCAGGTTTTCAAGTTTCTAGTCACATGGTTTTTGTTTTTTGTATTTTTATTTTGTAGCTGTTCCCAGTTTAGGTTTTGTTAGTGTAGTTCCCTGCCATGCTCTGCTTTGGTTTGTATTTTGTCTTCCTTTATTAATAAACTCTATCACAACTACACTGTCATCAGTGCTTGCGTTTGGGTCCACATCCTTCATCTACTGACAATCGTGACATTAACTTAACATCTAGCCAAGAAACAACAGTTGCACATCAACCATTTGGCTAACAATGGCATTTAAGATTTAAATTAAAAAACAAACAATCGAATTAATAAACGAATAAATAAAGAAGCAAAACCTGCCACTACAAATATGGGATGAATAACCAACAGATGTTTAATGTGTGTTTTCACAGTTTGTGTTATTTTCATAAAATAAATGAATTAAAACAATGTCCAGAGAAAAGGTGATAAAACATGAAGTGGAAGCTCCATTTGTGCTTTTACCACTATGCTCTTCTTCCAGAGATAATTGATTTTTCTGCACGCTGTTCTGATCTTTTGTTTCCCTCTCTCCACTCGCCATCACACAGATCTGTGACAGTTTGAAACTTGCTAGTCACAGTCAGTCAGTTAACACAGTCATTTAAAACATTTAAAGCACAACAAGAAACCAAATGTTCTTTAAACACAATGGTCTTCTATTCACCGTAATGAGCAGAGTGAGTGAACTTCTTAATCGTGCCATTTTTTCCCCACTCATCACCACAAATTTAACAAAAAAAGCCTAAAAACAAAAGGTTACTTTTCAAAGTACTCTTTAGTGTTTATTCTCTATTCCAAAGTTGGCTTGAAATAGGTATTCAGATAAAACTTTACCCACAGTAATGTGTTATGTGTCCAATAAAAGGCGCATGGCCAATTGAAAGAGAGGCTCTGTGTTTGTGTGATGGCTAGTTGAGAGGCGAACATTACTCTCTGATTGGTTTAATTAAATGTGCGAGAGTGACAGCACATTCAGGGATGGTCATTTTGAAAGCGATCGGTGTAATCACACACTTGTCGTAATTGGCAATCTGATGCAACAGCAATTTCAATCAAATCATAGGATATCCACACTGACAATTTGTTTATCAAATGAATTGAAAGGTTTTTTATCCAAGTTTTTTTTTTAAAGTGTGGACCTGATTGTAACTGGTATTTAAATGTAATTTTAGAAGCACTCTTCTATACATTTGCGTAACTTGAAAAAATTGGACACTGCCCAGTTGTATTCCTCACGATACCCAGAAGGAGGATGATGGGTGTAGCACTTTTAACCACAGTCAGCTGCACGTTTTGTTAGAAATGGATGAAAACATGAGGGATACTTTCACATTTATTAAAGCTTGTCTAAAAACATTACTTACACTGCATTGCAAGAGGCATGGCATTGTATTTCTCATTGTTATAGAATTAAATGTCTTCAAAATACAAGTCCACTATGCGAACAGTGTAGAAATATGTAATTATAAGACACTAAGTTTATAAAACACATTCTGCTTAAAATTGCATTCACTTCAAAGCCAAAGTTCTTGATAAGAAGAGCTATTTTTTAAACAACCTTGAAAGGCATGCCTCATTAATTTAGACACGTTAAAATAGACTGCAAAACCCTGAGTCTTCCGCCTTCTACAATGAATCACGCCAGTAAGTTTTATCAGACTTTTCTTGTCTGGTCTGCAGCACACAGTGAACCCAACAGGTAGCAGAGCAGCAGGCTTAGCTTTATTCTTTTGTCTGTGTCTCCACAGGTTGTGTTCAGGCCCAGTCTGGCTGCCCTCATAGCTAAATCTGTAAAGTTGCATGGGAAAAATAGGAAGAACTATGAAAAGGCACCTGGCAAACAGTTTTACACTGAATGGGTGTTTTTATGACACCTGTTTAAGATGTGCTCACACTAGAAAAACAGTTAAAATGTTTAAATTGTGTCAGTATTCACAGTTTTACCCTGGCCTGTCCTTCCCGTTCTGTCTTCTATGAGAAACTTGGTAGCTTGAATTTTTTTTTGTCTATTATTCTGTTTTTTAAACCATTTTCTTCTGTTTATCTGGTTCAGGGCTACAAAGAGCTGGAGTCTATTCCATCTGTCATAGGGCAAGAGGTTGCAAGGCACTGTTCATTACAGTGGAGGGTGATGTAAGTCCACCATGCAAGGCATGTTATGACAGTATATAATTATTATATGCATGCACATAAATGGCATAGACATCATTTTTTGATAAATAAGGCTGATGTGGTAACACTCTTGTCTGAACGTGGAGTGAGTGTTGTTGTTGATCAATTAAACTTTGTTTCTTCATAATTACTTGTGGATTTCCTGATTTGTAAGGAGGACCTTTGATGGATCAAAATGTTGCCATATTTTGCATCTGAACCTTTTTTTTTCTCAGGAAGTATGTAAAAATCAGCCAAGTATGCAGATAATGTGAATGTCTGTAAAGTTATATGCAAAACTGTATTGTAATGTGAGCGTTGTCTGCGATACACCTTTGGAACAAACACAGACTCAGCTTGACCTTTCCAACTTTTGGGTTCACTCAAAAGAACAGTTGACAGCTGAAGTAATTGCTTGTAAGGCACCTATCTCATGAACATGAAATGATACAGGAAAAGGCAAAAAATGTTTTTCTTTATTAGTCTCTTTGTCACACGCGCACATAAACACAGCTGCAGTGTTTCAGACTTCTCCAGGGCAGCGTGTTGAGCGCTGGCATATCGAGGCTGCGCTTTTGTAAGCGAGAACATTGCTATTGATTCCTGTTCACCTCACCTGAATCAAACGATTTCTAAATGGAGCCGATTCCACAGTCAAGCCCGCTGCTGATCATGTGACCCCCAGCTCCCCTCATAAATAAAGAAATATGCTCTCTTTACACATTTCTCCAGTAATTTAGCTGTCTAATGACGTTATAGTAAATTAGTCCTGCTTTTAAACCAAGTAATGTATTCCTCAGTTTTCCTGCTGTTGAATAGATGGAACACGGGTCACTCTGCCTCTGAGACTTTCTAACTCATAAATCACAATTTAATTAGTTTGCGTTTCAGTAGACTTCACCGTGCTGCCAATAAGAGACAATTTGAGAGAAACAGTGAAACTTGTGTTGGGAAGTTGGAGAGAAATATTAGATATTGGCACCAAATGTAGGCAACTGGCAGCTGAATTCATATTTCCGATGTGCAGTGCAGCGCTCTTCTAACAGGGTTACAAGCAGCGATTGGCTGTGGCTGTAGGAAAACAAAGAGAATGAATGAATAAATTCAGACTCTTTCCGTTGCTTTGCAGTGGGGGACTTTGAGGAAAGGCCCAAAAGGCCACAGTGAAACCTTTGTGAAACTTCAAAATGGCTTAAATTTCAGCCATGACTGATTTTAGAAACTCATTCAGGACTTGAATGTTGAGCTACAGTATATTAATGATGACTCTATATTATATTTTCTCAAATTACACTGCATGAAATAATAATTGAACTCATTTGGATTAAATTGAATTTGCTCAACCATTTCCACAAGGGATATAAAGCTCTGCGCTATCACGATATTGTTGCGGATTGATATGTCCGGCACCCCTAGCTGTAGTTTTGATTGACGTATTCTCGACCGTGGGGCTGGCCGGCGAGTGTAGATTAAAGAGCAGAGATCATCTCAAGTGCGGTAAACAAACCTAAAAGCGGTGAGGTTTGACTATTTCTCAACACAACTTCACTTTGAAAACCAAGAAGAAAGGTTGTCTACTTAATGCCTGTTGATTGCGTCTGCCTCCAGTTTGCTCATTTGGCCCTGAGACGGATTTAAAAAAGTTGTTCAAAACTTCAAGTTGAAAAAAGCTTGAAATATGTAATCAAACATCATCGTGACTCACTTCAAAGTGGGGAAGGTGCTTAAGAAGGTGTAGCGTATTAATCACTTAACAGGTGATAAACTAAATAAGGTGTAACTGACACAAGTAGGCTCATTAAATGTTGTGCAAAATTAGCTACACTTGATTAATTTATGCCACTTATAATACATTTATGTTTCATTGATTTCATTGATGCTTTCATCCTGAATGGACTTCTCTGGGCACAGAGGGCAGCTTCCCTACATGTGCGGGCTGGAATGTTTAATGTTAATGGAAAACTCATTAGATAACAAAATACACGAGACATTAAACAGATGCCTGATTATCATCTTAAATCCCAATATTAGTGGAGTTTGTAAAGTGTTTTGTGTGTAAACTTTATGCTTTGATGTGATGGGATATATATTTACACACACTTTTGGCTTTTGGCCTAATTAGCCAATGGACAACAGCTTTATAAGCATAGATCTGTAAGATTTGCATGTAATAATAGATACACTGATGCAGAGACAAAGACATAGAGGGATACAGATGATCAGACACAGAGACATACAACCCCACAAATAGCCACTCTATACACACATGAGATATACATAGACATACTCCTACATTCACATTTCCATTTCCATACTTTTCCATTTAGGAACAGAGCATCTACATGTGGATTTGGTTCAATGTGAGCACAGTTTCAAGAAAGTACGTGAGATATGCGTGACCTGTGACCTTTTGGGGAGGGGGGGCACATGTTCATACTGACGGCAATTTGTCATGTCTGATGAGTCACAGTTTCTGCTGCAACACTCAGATAGTAGAGTCAGAATTGTGTAAACAACACGAAATCATGGCTCCATCCTGCCTTATATCAACGGTTCAGGTTGTTGGTGGTGTAATGGTGCGGGAGATATTTTCTTGATATAGTTTGGTCCTTTAGTATCAACTGAGCACCATTTAAACACCACAGCCTATTGTTGCTTACCATGCCCACACCTTCCTGAGCACAGTGTACCCATATTCTGATGTTTACTTCCAGCAGTATAACACAACATCTCACAAAGCTCAAATCATCTCAAACTGATGTCTTGACCATGGCATTGAGTTCACTGTACTCAAATGGCCTCCACAGTCACCAAATTTAAATCCAGTAGAGCAACTTTGGGATGTGGTGGAACAGACATATCGATTGTTTTCTTGTGCGTTCCCAGGTTTGGTACATATTGGATTCTCTTGAGCTCGACTTTTACTTGAGCACCAAAACAAGACACATTTTAGAATGAATAGACCATTTAAATTAAAGGAATTAAGTGCTCTAAAATTCAAGTAGATTGAGACATTATGCTAATACTGCACAGTCAAAAACAAATCATTTAAAGCAACGTAGACTTCATAATAGCACAGAAACTGAGAATATCCCCAAAGTGAGCTACTCTTAATATTTGCATAAATCTATCCATCCAGTCTTCTACATAGTTCGGTTTCTACCAACTCAGCAGCTCATTTTATTTTGGTCTGCCACCTTCATATGCCACTATACTTGGAATGTGATTTTTCCTATTTTTAAATAAAATAGTTGGTAGGTATCAGTAGGGTTCCCATCTCATATTTGCTCTGGAGTGACCATGAGGCTAAATGACTGAGACTAAACTAGTTGCCTGGATGTTTCCTTTGTGCTGAAAGACACCTGGTGAAAAGTGCTGAACCTTTAGATAATGGAAAGGTTCCTTTAACAACTCTGTCACCTTGGCATGACCCATTATTATGATTAATAGCGCCTCCCTCCTCACGGAAAATTACAGCTATTTGTATATTTCCGTATGTATGTAGTTGTTGATTTACTAATCTGTGATGTGGAAGTCACTGTCAGAAGGCCAATTTGAGGATCCTTTATGATAAATGATGGTATCTATTGGAGCCAGCGGTGTGAAACCGGGTTATGACTAAGGTCACTCCAAATGGAGTTTGTGGGACTGTAGGTGCTTGCAAGTCAGTGTCATCAACATAGATCACAGAGACCCCCCTCCCTGAATGACCGAGCTGCTCTGACGCTTTTTAACTGCTGCTACAAAGACAGAGAACAAGATAGAAGAAGACGGGTTTTTTTGCATGTTTGCAAGAAAAATACAGCAAAATGGTGATACAGAGGCAGCTCAGATGGACTGTGTGATGTTTAAGAACACAAGTAGTGGACCGGCTTGGCCTCCCTTCAGCAGCTTTTTTGATTTATCGTAACAGAACATGTTAAGTGCTGCATTTAATGTAGCCAGATAGAATACCCATCTTCCCCTCCACTCCTACAGCACCCCGTGATCGTTATGTCATTTGTTTATGATCCACAGCCCCCTCATAATGGCCCGTTTGGCATAATGCAATCCATCAGTCTTCTGAATGGCCTACTTTCACATAGACACCTTTCCCCCTCCTGTGTGATGCATTAACAAAAAAATGCGTTAAACCAACGATTGACTTTGAAATAGCGACACGAGCACGTAGGTGTGTTTTCAGAAAGCCAGAGTCATTGCCGTTGGAGAGGACTATAATGTGATGACTACTTGGCAAGCGCATCCATTGGTATGTTTTTTTTTTTCTTCGTTTTTTTTACGAGTCTGTAGAGGCAAAGTTGAATGCGTTCGTAAAAAGCTTTAGGTAATTGACATAGTCAGCTAAAAGTGCCTGTGAGTTTTTTTCATATTTATATTAATGCCACTAGTATACCAGAATAGTTGAGGCTTGGAAATGTTTCCCAAAAAATCAAAGTAAAATCCTGTTTATGTACTGTGAACCAAAATGGAAAATTAACTGTAATCTCTTATCTGCTGCTCTCCACCACTTTTTGGCATTTTAAATTTCAGTTGTTGATGTGTTTTTGCTGAAGGGAAAGCATATTGTTTTATCTTTCATTTTCACAAAAGTAAGCTTGGTTAAAGTAATCGTTTTATGCCGGGGCCATGGCTTGGAAATGTCAAGCCATCACATACAGTAAAAGACACTGCTATCTCAGGAGGCGGCTTAAATGCTGAACATTGTCCATGGGCAGAAATAACTTTACATGAGCACAATATCCACTGACATTTGGTGTCTGTAGCACAGAGATCAGTGTCTGCTTTTTAATAATGACCCTCAGAATTATTTGAGGTTTTGAGAAAGTTATTGCATGTGGCAGGGGGGCATAATATCAGGGATTGACTGTTTCATTCACTGCAACATGACCTTACCCCTTTTACAGGCCTGGAGCCTCTCTGTTTAGTGGAAATGTCATAACAGTCATGCACCGATCACCCGTGCTGAGGTTTTGGAACACAACTGTAGGTTCAACATAATAAAATCAGCCTTTTATGCAGATGTGTGGCTGGAGACGGAGATATCAGGGAAGAAGACTCACCTTTAACTGAATATCTGCACATTATTTAGATACTGAAACAGTGTTTAGTGTTATTTACAGGGGGAAAGAGATCTGATGAGAAAAGTTGCTTGTATTTTCCAATAGATAAGCAATGCTTAAAACAGCACATCCACATTCATGTCAGCAACAGGCAGTATAACGATAGTCAGTATGGTGGAAGCAGCCAGTGGAGTACCAGGGGGAATCCAGGTTTATCTAGGATTGCCGCTGGCACCATAAAATCAGTTGTGGATCTAATCCAACACAAAAAGCAGGAATATGACTGGCCAACAAACAAATTTGACTTTATACTCAACAAGTGGATTTTTATGCAGGGGAATAAGGAAGCTAAGAAGTCAACTAAAGACTTTTACCCTCATATACACCTCCCACAGTAATTCTACAAGTTTGCTATGATGACCTGGTGAAAGTCAAAAGTTTAAGCCCTAGGGAATCACATGAAGATGTGGTGAGGCGGAAGGTAAAGTTTGGGCAGAAACTCAGGCTTTGTTTCCTGAAGAGATTGCGCTCTTCGGGAAACACAAAGAGATTAGCGCCTCAAAACTCACCTCTGTTCTGGGTCTCCTTTCGGAGGGTGTTTACAGTTCTGTGACTATGACCTGATGGCAGCACCAGATTCCCCTGAGAACTTGAAGTTAAGAAAAATGTAAGTTTCGATAAATTCTACGATGAACTTTCACCCAACAAACCCCTTTCTGTCTGTGGCAGGTAGGAAAACTCATCTTCATCCTTATACACAGTCAGTCCTCTTGAGAGAATCAACAAGGAGGTGTTGGTGGAGACCATCAAAGAGCATTCGATGATTTCCCAACAGGTTATTCATGATCACGATGGTTGAAGGGCTTCTCAACATAGCCCCCACAAAAGGTCTTCTCCTCTCTTCAGCTGCTGGCGGCAAAAGTATCACATTTATCAAGTAAGATGAGCAGAGGCCCTGTAAAATGGAGGAGATAAAACACCTTGAAAGAGGCGAATAGAAGAGAATAAGGTCCTCCTCGCGCCTGCTGATCACAGTGATGAAAAAGCTGATTCACAAGGAAAACTGTGCTTCACCTCAAAGTCCAATTTCATTTGAAGAGCTGTAGAAGAAAACGAAACAATTCTGCAGATGGTGACTTGGCAGTTTTAGGAACTGATAATCCTGAATCTACTCTATTGTTTCTAATTGTAGACTTGTTTTAGACTAGGGGCATTTATACTTGAAATATTATAGTATAAACATGCAATATAATGGAAGTGGTGGGGAAAACTTAAAAACCACCTTTTTGCTTAACCTTCACTTTGTGGTATTTTGTGTTTGGAGTGTTTTTAACTAGATGACGTAAACTGCACTTAAAACATTATTTCAGGTTATTGTGATTTTGTTAACTTCCCTGATTGTTATTGTCACAAAGTGTTATTGATGATTTGTTCAAGGGCCGTTCAACAAGATGAGCAGTATGCAGAGCCAGAACAGGGTCCTCTGATGCTGACTCTGGTTGATTTGCTCTGATTTGCACATTTTGCATATTTTTAATGAAAAACAAGAAGCACTCCTAGAGCGCAGACCTCCATCAAGGCAGCTCACTCTGTGGGCAGTATTGACTTTTAAGGGAACAGTGTTGTATTTTGTTTAAATTTATCATTTTGAGCTTCACATCAATCTGCTGAATTTGGTCAGAGGTCAAGTGTGATGTGATATTCTCTTTATGTGATTCTTTCTATATGTTGAAAAAACCCACCACACTTATAAGACTCACAGTTTCTGAGTTATAAGGGTTTTTGCCACTTTCAACTGAATAAATTATTGCGTTGACGTTTCTTGACCTTGTAGTTGTAGTTGAAAATGTTAATGAATTGATATAACATGCTTGCACGCATCCATTCAAACACTATGAAAAACATAACCAGCCTCCATTTCAAGCTGACTGTCTTAAAGATTGCTCTATTTTTCACCTTTTAAATAAACAATGTCTTGACTACTTGTCTAGTAATTGTGTGTGATGTAAATTTGGTTGTTGATAACTCAGTTAGACTTCTGATTAAATGTGAAGCAGAATCATCATTTTGAGAATCGATATATGCAAATATTTGTTTTTATCAAAGCAGTATTTTGCTTGACAACCTTGAAAATGCTTTAAAAGTGCTTGAATTTGACTTTGGAAAAAGGTGAAGGAGCTCTGTGGCCAAGATGCAGCGAACCATGCAAGATTTTGATGGTCTACCATTAGGCATCCTTATAAATTTCCTCAGCCAGCACAGATGGTCTTCCACAGTGGTAGCCACTGTGATGGGAATCTGTTGAGATGTTTTTTTGAATGTTGGAGCGGAATTACACATGTATGCCCAACGCTTCCCAATGTGGAAAATGTCCTTTGGCAACGAGTGCAGCACCCGAATACAAAATAAGAGTGCAGTGGAGTATGCGCTCTCCTCAGAAGGACTTCCTGGGAGGTTGATTTGTGCTGAAAAAGGAACAGAGGGACTTAACAAGGCTGCCAGATCACCAGTCCATCTAAGCCTGTTTAAAGCATCCTGCCAGCACAGTACTGTTAGCTGTCCACACTCTGTATTGATGGGCCTGCACATCACTGCACCTCTGAAATCATTCAACCCATACAGGCCAAGAGATACGGTAGGAGTCCTGGTGAGGGTGAGGCTGTTTACTTACTTCGCCAGCAGTAGCGAGCTGTGTGGCTGGTGATGGAGGGGTTGCTGTAAGCAGATGGGCTGCAGGCAACCACCTCAATACTAACTGCTGCGCACTATATCTCGACACCCCGTGGGCTTTGTGACACTCAGACACGGAGTGAAATGATGCTGACAACTCAGTACCAAAGTGTTAAAAGCAGGATATGTAATGCGTCGAAGTGGTAACAGTTGTCAAACTGTCACAATCAAGATGACATATACTCTGACATGAGGAAAAAAGCAGTCTGCTGCAATAGTCACTGATGTAAAATGTCATGTTGTGAAGACACTTTTCCCCGAAACCCTTTACAGCACAATGAAGATGAGTCTCCTCCCCGACGGCAGCAGCTTGAAGAAGCTTTGCATTGGGTGCGTGGGATCAGCCGCTATGCAAAGGGCTTTTTTAGTGAGACGGGTGCTGTAAATGTCCTGGAGGGAGGGGAGAGAGACACCAATGATCCTCTCTGCAGCTCTCACTATGCGTTGGAGGGTTCTATGACAGGACGCATTGCAGGTTCCAAACCACACAGTGATGCAGCTCGACAGGATGCTCTCGATGGTGCCTCTGTAGAAAGTGTACATGATGGGGGCTGGTGCTCCTGCTCTTCTTAGTTTGCGGAGAAAGAAGAGACGCTGCTGTGATTTCTTGGCCAGTGCTGTGGTGTTGTACGTCCAGGAGAGATCCTCTGTGATGTGCACACCCAAGAACTTGGTGCTGCTCACTCTCTCCACAGACGCTCCGTCAATGGTCAGAGGAGCATGTTGGGTGTGCATTCTCCTGAAGTCCACAACAATCTCCTTCGTCTTCTCCACATTCAGAGAGAGATTGTTGTCAGCACACCACGTGGCCAGGCGTCTCACCTCACTTCTGTAGTCGGTCTCATCCCTGTTGCTAATGAGACCCACCACCGTTGTGTCGTCCGCAAACTTGATGAAGAGGTTGGAGCTGTATGATGGAGTGCAGTCATGGGTCAGCAGAGTGAAGAGGAGGGGGCTCAGCACACATCCCTGCGGGGCCCCCGTGTTTAAAATGATGGTGCTGGATGTATTACTGCCGACCCGTACTGCTTGAGGTCTTCCGGTGAGGAAATCCAACAGCCAGTTGCACAGTGAGGTGTTGAGCCCCAGCTGGACCAGTTTTTGAGTGAGCTGTTGGGGGATTATGGTGTTGAATGCTGAACTGAAATCTATGAACATCATTCGAACATATGAGTCATTTTTGTCCAGGTGTGTGAGTGCCGAGTGGAGTGCAGTGGAGATGGCATCATCGGTTGAGCGGTTGGGCCGATACGCAAACTGGAAGGGATCCAGGGAGGGGGGCAGGACAGTCTTGATGTGTTGCATGACTAGTCGTTCGAAGTACTTCATCAGGATGGGAGTAAGTGCAACAGGACGGTAGTCATTAAAGCAGGAGGGAGATGACTTTTTTGGAACCGGAATGATTGTGGTGGCTTTAAAACATGTGGGGACGACAGCCTGGATGAGTGATATGTTGAAGATGTCTGTGAAGACATCAGTGAGTTCCACTGCACAGTCTCTCAGTACACGACCAGGAATGTTGTCAGGACCCGGAGCTTTACGTGCATTGATCCTGCTGAGGGATCTCCTCACGCTGTCCGGGGACAGAGTCATCACCTGGTCACCAGGAGGGGGTGGGGTCTTCTGTGCAGTGGTGCTGTTTTGGACTTCAAAGCGAGCAAAGAAAGTGTTCAGCTCGTTCAGCAGGGGGATAGTGCTATCACAGGTCTGTGGTGGGGGCTTGTAATCTGTGATGGTCTGAATGCCCCGCCACAGGCTCCGTGAGTCTCTGCTGTCTTTGAAGTGATGAGATATTTTCCTGGAGTACTGTCTCTTAGCCTCTCTGATGCCACGGGAAAGGTTGGCCCTAGCTGTCCTCAGGCTCGCCTCGTCTCCATCTCTGAAGGCAACATTCCGAGCTTTCAGCAGCCTGTAGACCTCTCCTGTCATCCATGGTTTTTGATTGGCCCGGACAGTTATGGTTTTTGTGACTGTTACATCCTCAATACACTTGTTGATGTAGGCAGTAACAGTCTCTGCGTACTCCTGGAGGTCAGTGGTGTTGTTATAGGTGGCAGCCTGCTTAAACATGTTCCAGTCTGTGGTGTTGAAGCAGTCCTGTAAAGCCTCTGAAGACCCTTCTGGCCACACTTTTATCTGCTTACGAACCGGTTTGGTGACTTTAACGAGCGGTCTGTAGGCAGGCATTAGCATGACAGTGATATGGTCTGAGGCGCCGAGGTGGGGGAGGGGAAAAGATTTGTAAGCTCCTCTCTGGGTGGTATTTTGTGTAACACAAAAACTTTAACAGAATTACTCCATACCACAGCACCGGCTAACACAAGCTTAAAACAAAGAGCAGTTCATCAAATTATTAAAAGAAAACCCCAATACATTTTCCACCCTTTTGCAAGCAGATCGACAGCTTTGGGACTGAAAAATGAATGTATACAAAAAAATGTGCAAATACATAGACAGTTTGTTACAGATATAGAGGCAGAGACGTATTTATTTTCTCTACATAATGAGACACTGGTTTATGAATGCATCTGTTAGTTGCAAAAAGGTTTATTGACAAGCAGCTCGAAGCTTGAGAGACAAAATGTTTACTGTGCATTTTACTGAAACTATCATTTCCCCCCCGCCTAACCTTGATGAAAATGTTTTTGTTGCATATGCTGGGAGTCAGACCTCATAAACCTTTCACTTCAGTGCTGCAACGCTACGTAATTCACAAGCAAAAAAATAATAAATGCCTTTTAATGTAATCTACTTAATTTCATATGGACTGCTGCATTTGAAAAGGTTGTTTGTTGTGACACGTTAGCTCTGTGGTTCTGACAACCTCACACATTTTTATTTTATATAAAGTTTTATCTGAAATGCTTGCAATGTGAACCTTTAAACAACGTCTCCGCATGCAAGTGGTGGCGGCTTGATTGGATTACTCAACATATTTTCCTTTGACTCTGCACGAGCAAATCATAATTTTGACACAAACATCATATTCGACTGTAGAGCAGCAGTTTATCAGGGACACTGATGTACAGTCACTACAGTCACCCAGGTGTCGGCTGTGTGATTTAGGCTAGCCTGACGTATGCGTAGCAGAGGCCCAGGCAGTTTTAGCATGTGTTCATTAGCGGATGATGGGGAAGCTTATCATTCTGAATAGCCTCATTAGTGATAGGGATTAATATGCCGTAGGTTCATTAGAGAGACAGGCGGAGGACTGTGTTGCCAGAATTGCAACAAGACTGCTGGTCAGAGCTGGCCTTCGTTGTAGTGTAGTTTAAGCTATTAACGATGAAGCCTCTGTAGAGTTTTGATCATTTGATCACAGCAGATGACACAGTGGTGTATTGTGATTCGAGTCTGACAGCATCCTGGCTAATGCTGCATTTCTATAGAAGATGCAATGATCACATTTCAAAAAAATACTGTTAATTACAGTGGCTTGCAAAAGTATTCGGCCCCCTTGAACTTTTCCACATTTTGTCACATTACAGCCACAAACATGAATCAAGTTTATTGGAATTCCACCTGAAAGACCAACACAAAGTGGTGTACACGTGAGAAGTGGAACGAAAATCATACATGATTCCAAACATTTTTTACAAATAAATAACTGAAAAGTGGGGCGTGCGTAATTATTCAGCCCCCTTTGGTCTGAGTGCAGTCAGTTGCCCTCAGAGGTTGTCTAAGAGAATATTGGGAGCAACAACACCATGATGTCCAAAGAACACACCAGACAGGTCAGGGATAAAGTTATTGAGAAATTTAAAGCAGGCTTAGGCTACAAAAATATTTCCCAAGCCTTGAACATCCCATGGAGCACTGTTCAAGCGATCATTCAGAAATGGAAGGAGTATGGTACAACTGTAAACCTACCAAGACAAGGCCGTCCACCTAAACTCACAGGCCAAACAAGGAGAGCGCTGATCAGAAATGCAGCTAAGAGGCCCATGGTGACTCTGGACGAGCTGCAGAGATCTACAGCTCAGGTGGGGGAATCTGTCCATAGGACAACTATTAGTCATGCACTGAACAAAGTTGGCCTTTATGGAAGAGTGGCAAGAAGAAAGCCATTGTTAACAGAAACCCATAAGATGTCCCGTTTGCAGTTTTCCACAAGCCATGTGGGGGACACAGCAAACATGTGGAAGAAGGTGCTCTGGTCAGATGAGACCAAAATGGAACTTTCTGGCCAAAATGCAAAACGCTATGTGTGGCAGAAAACTAACACTGCTCATCACTCTGAACACACCATCCCCACTGTCAAATATGGTGGTGGCAGCATCATGCTCTGAGGGTGCTTCTCTTCAGCAGGGACAGGGAAGCTGGTCAGAGTTGATGAGAAGATGGATGGAGCCAAATACAGGGCAATCTTGGAAGGAAATCTCTGTAGTCTGTAAAAGACTTGTAAAAGACTGGGGCGGAGGTTCACCTTCCAGCAGGACAACAACCCTAAACATGAAGCCAGGGCAACAATGGAATGGTTTAAAACAAAACATATCCATGGGTTAGAATGGCCCAGTCAAAGTCCAGATCTAAGTCCAATCGAGAATCTGTGGCAAGATCTGAAAACTGCTGTTCACAAACGCTGTCCATCTAATCTGACTGAGCTGGAGCTGTTTTGCAAAGAAGAATGGGCAAGGATTTCAGTCTCTAGATGTGCAAAGCTGGTAGAGACAAACCCTAAAAGACTGGCAGCTGTAATTGCAGCAAAAGGTAGTTCTACAAAGTATTTACTCAGTGGGCTGAATAATTACGCACACCCCTTTTTTCAGTTATTTATTTGTAAAAAATGTTTGGGATCATGTCTGATTTTCGTTCCACTTCTCACGTGTACACCACTTTGTGTTGGTCTTTCACATGGAATTGCAATAAAATTGATTCATGTTCGTGGCTGTAATGTGACTGTCACAAACTGAAAGCAGGGACTCAAGCGCAGAGCAGGTTGACGTATCAGAACACGATTTATTTACACACCAGTGCAATACTATATACAGTGACGGGGGAAAGTCCAGGGTTCCAGGGGATTAGGGGAAGGCTCTCTCTCTCTCTCTCTCTCACGCTCGCTCACGTCCTTACATCCGACTCACACACGTCCGTACCGCGGGGAGGTCACAGGTCCGGGAAGATAAAGTCAGTAGCTCAATCATCCAGCGATGAGAGGATCTGTGACCCAGCCTCAAATAGTAGATCGGTAATCAGCTGATCGCCATCAGCTGATCGCCAACAGCTGTGTGAGCCAAGGGTGGGAGCCAGCTGTGAGCTTCGCCCAGGCAGAGTGGTAGGGGAGAGAGAGAAAAAGCAAAAACACAAGTGTAGCCTTGTGAGGCCGGCTGGGCAGGCACAGGGACCATGACAGTGACAAAATGTGGGAAAGTTCAAGGGGGCCGAATACTTTTGCAAGCCACTGTATATGACATATGTATCTTTTTTTTCTTAGCTTTCTTTCAAGAAGTAATTGTGCTAGGTGTTTTTTAAAACAGGCAAGGTAGTCAAAATAGTGATTTGATGTACATATGGCCATGTAAAATGTACTGTAACCAAAAGAGCAGCTTGTATATGATATACCTGAGTGTAAGTAAAGTGACAATAATGTTGACTTGAGTAAGACATAGCAAGTAATTTTAGATACAGTACAATAATATGTAGAAGTCTAGAGCCAACCATCTAAAACAAAATAACACCCAGTTTTGGTTCATACAGAGTTTGTTGTGCTGTGAGCTGGTTGTTCACTAGTGATTAAACTCAGGTTAGCTAAGGTTGCTCGGTGTTGGCATTTTAAGAGGAAGAGAAGAGCAAAACAATTAAGGACAAGAATAACGATCACAAGCTTTATTTATGTGGAAAGGTCCAGTTTTAGACATTAGGTCATAATCTGTCCATAAATTGGCAATAGAAGAAGTTTTATAGTTGAAATCTGCTGCAAACAGAGCCTTTGAGATAAAAAAACAAAAAAACAAAAAACAGAGGTTCAAGTTGACTTCACTATTTTTTTGTTGGAGAAAAAAAAATGAGGACGTGATTCATTTTCATCAAAGTTTTAGACATCAAAACTTTATGGGATCCAGTGGAAATTCCATCTACAGGAAGCCATAAATATTCTGATTGTTAGACTGAGTTATCCATTCAACAAATGCTCTTCTGTTTGCATCTGAATGACTGCTGGTGGGCCACCGCATACTTGTCCTGTGCTAAAAGCATACTGGGGAACTTGTGCACCAGCGTCTTCGCGGCACATTAAATATTAATTTGAAGCGCGACTGTGTGTTCTTTTATTTATTCAATATTTCACCCACTAAGATTCAATGTTTGAGTTAAAAAGTTCTTTGGAGCCCATTGTTTCATCGCATAGGGCTTTAAAATGCCCACGGGTCAGAAAAACCTCTGCAGTTACACTTTGTTCCTTCCGCCTTCACAGTAAACGCAGAAGAAATGCTGCTTTTGTAGTATAACGCTCATTTGGTGTGTTGACTCATGCGGTGCTTTTGACTTAGTTTGACTCTTCTTGTCTATTCTAATATCTTTTCCACTTTATAGTGCATATAATATCAAAATTCTGCCACCCTCTCAGAGAGAAATGAGGCATGTTACATCAGGGTTAAGAGTAAAATAAATAAATAAATAAGCTTGTAAAGTTCTGTGAAATTGCTCTGTGATATTTTAGTAGGAAAATTAGATTTTTAGCAGTACACTCTTTTGGATTTGAACCAACATGAACATTAGCTGTGAATTCTTATGTTGGTGTTTTAAGCCATCAATAAAACTACAAAGGGAGGGAAACGTTTTTTGAGAAACGTTGAAATGCAGTATATGACACTTTTATGGTACAGAAATGATGTGATTGTGTACAAAGATGGGGGAAATTGTAAACTTTGGCATTGCAGCAATTACCATTTAAATGTTAAGACATGCAGGTTACAAAAGCTTAGAAATAAAAAGGAATTTAAGACTGATTAAATTTGGGGTACATAATTTTTGCTGAGGGATTCATGTCTTAGGAGTGTCATTCTAGAGCAGGGATGTCAAACTTATTTGACATCGTGGGCCGCACGCAGCTCACTATGAGCTTAAGTTGGCCAAACCAGCAAAACCCCATTGTAATATAGGAAGAAGAAGTGCAATTTCAACAGCACATCTCTGATTTTCAGTTAAAATACAGAAAATGTTCCTTTTCCCCCTTTGGACCCATTGTTAAAAAAATTTTTTAGTAGACAGTGGATCTTTCTATTGTTTTTCTATTACTTAATTACTTTGGTGTAGTATGAATGACAATGGTGGATGTCTTTATCAGTATGAATTAGTACGAAAAATCTCAGTTGGTCTGATTCTGACCTTTCTTGGGCTAAATCTGCCCCCTGTGCCTTGTGGTGGACAGCTCTACTTTTTCCCCCTGTATGCTTTTGCTAGAAATTGATTTACACTGTGAAATGCTGTCTGATCAGTTTTGCTATATTTAGCTAAATCTGAGGAGAGAGTATAAACAGGGCCGTTGCTAGCCATTTGGGTGCCCTAAGCACAAATGCTTTATGGTGCCCCCCCCCCCCCGCCACTGAAAAAAAAACAAAAAAACATTAATACTTTTGAATTTCTCAGTGGAATTTGTTTAATTAAATAACAACAAACATGACAGTTAAACAAATAAATAAGGTTAAAGGAGGTTAAAAATACTGTTACAAATAAATACTGAAACAAAAATTGAACATTGGAACAAGAACAAAGAGCCTGGCAATAATGTGTAATTTTTTTTATAAAAAAATAATATATATAATATAATAGTATTATTATTAATATATTTACAAATAGTTTCACAATAGAATTTAAATAAGAAACTTAAATAAGAAAAATAAGAATTTGAACACAAAAGCCACATTCCTTAAGTAACTATGTTAAACATTTTTACAATTCGTTGTCAGAGTATGCCCTAGACTCTAGGGCATACTCTGACAACCAGAAAATGCAGGCGTGTGCCTCTCTAGGGCCTAGAGAGGCACACGCCTGCATTTTCTGGTTGCAAAATCAGCTATAAGGTCATCATATGATAGCTTCTGAGCCACGTCACCATTGATGCTGATAACAGCCAGACCACTTAAACGTTCCTGCCCCATTGATGAACGCAGGTACGTTTTAATGAGTTTGAGCTTTGAAAAGCTTCGCTCAGCAGAGGCAACTGTGACAGGCAGGGTCAGTGCAATACGCAGAGCAATCCACAGATTGGGATATACCTCTTGAAGCTGATTGTCATGTAAAAATGACAGCATTTCCAAAGCAGACGTCTGTGGTGGCAGCTGAGGAAGGTTGATGATTTCCTGCATCATCTCAGGTCCATCAATGTCAGCTACTCCCTTATCTGTCAGTGTCTTCTGTACTTCAGTGCAGTGTTTTTTTAAATCCTCCTTGGACATCCCATTCACTTTGCTGAAATCAAGCAGCACTCCATATTTCTCCTTCACTTGATTCATGGTCTCAAACCTCTCCTGTAGGGAGATTAAAGCAGAGTCCACAACACAATTGAAAAATGTGACCTCAAGCTTTTTAAGGGCATCATGGAGGGGCTCATCAACAGCTTCATATGCAAACTGCCTTTTTGTGCTCCTGAGCCTTTTCTCCTTCAACTGTGGTTCTATGTTCAGGGCCTCACAGAGTTCTTTGGCAGCTGACACAGCCTCATCAAACCCAGACTGTCTGTATTTAGAGAGGTTACTTTTGGCAGTGTCAATGAGCCTGACAGCAACATCGAGCTGCATGGAGCTGGACTGTAGTAACTTGTTCACCTGGTTTGTGATTGTAAGAAGTTCACACCACACGATGGAGCAAATCAAAAATCGAAATGAGGCTACTTCCTCAGCAAGCACTTGAGCCTCCACCTTTGCGACTGCATCACTTACAGCTTCTCTGGCCTCCAGGAGAGCATCCCTCACTTCTTTTGTCTGACTCCGGACAGCAGTTACACTTTGAAGCCTGCTTTCCCATCTAACGTCACTCCAAGATTTAAGTGTCAATTTCACATGTTTTGTTAAAATGGCCCATCGCTGGGTGGCACTGGAAAAGAAATTGAACAACTTCTGCAAATACCCAAAGTAGCCAGTTGCATCTGGAGAGGACTTGGCAGCATCAGCTATGACCAGATTCATCGTGTGAGCTCCACAAGGCACAAACAATGCTCTCGGGTTTAATTGTAGCAGTCTGGCCTGAACACCTTGCTTCTTCCCCTTCATGTTGGCCCCATTGTCATAGGCCTGTCCTCGACAGTTTTCAAATGGAATGCCAAGCTCCTTCAACTTGTCAAGGACAACATTGGACAGGTTAAGGCCAGTTGTTTGCTCCACATTTATATAGCCAAGAAAGTATTCTTTAATATCTGGTTGTGCTTGGAAACAAACAATGCGTACTATGACTGACATTTGTTCAGTGTGACTCACATCTGGAGTACAGTCAAGAATGATGGAGAAGTATTTTGCCAACTGGATTTGCTTCACAATGGCGCGGAATGTTTCTGAAGAGATAATCTGAATTAGTTCGTTCTGTGTCTCAGGGCTGAGGTAATGTGTGTGGGAACCTTCATCTTTTATGTTGGCCAAGTGATTTGCCATTACAAGGTCATATGTTGCCATAAGCTCTACTTCCTTCAAGAAGTTGCCATTGTCCGGCTCATAAAGACAGTCAGAAGAGCCCCTAAAAGACAAATTTCTGGAAGCCAGTGAGAGAGTTATTGAGAGTAATCGTTTGAGAATCTCTCGCCACTTTTTCCTTTCTGCCTCTAGTAAGGTCAACTCCTGTTGATCTATTGCCATGCTTTTCTTTAGCCGTGTGTCCAGTTCTCTCCACTTAAGCATGCACTGTATGTGGTCTTGGCTACACTCATGACCCCTCAAACGGATGTTGATGTTCGACCAGTCACTGAAGCCCTCTGTACTCAGCTTTATATCCTTCACACTGAAAAGCTTACATGCAAAGCAGAACACAGCATTGTTCTGCGGTGAGTACACTAACCAGCTCCGGTGAACCTTTTCTCCATTGGGAAGAATTTTGAACTTAAGGCTAGTGTGAAATGCTCTTCCATCAGGCCCCTTTGGAAAATTAAAATCAGAGCTGACATTAAAAGGACCTCTCCGCACAATTTCAACACGATCAGCATCTACAATGTGAGCTGGCCAAAGAGCAGGATCGGTTGAAGGGGGCACACATGTCTCCACAGTGTCACTTTCTGATAGTCTCTCAGTGACAGGACTCTCAGTGGTACTTGTGTATGGAACTGTACCTGAACTGGTGGTTGATGGTTCTTGTTCTTCTTGGCTAGGGATTGTTGCAGGGTCTACAATGGCTGGTGGTTGATGTCCAGGGATGGCACTACTACTGGATGGTTCATCCTGTCCTTGAGATCCTCCTTGAACATATTTAAGCATTGACCCTGCATACAAGAGAAAATATTCAGGGATTTTACAGAAATACAATTTTGAATCTACAGTAGGCCTACGAAAGATTGCATTATAAGACTAATAAATTAAGTAAGTCACTGGTACATTTAAAAATTACTAACTATATTTTACATGTATAGATTTTCATAATGGCAAATGGCAATATAAACATGCTGTACATAATTTGATATAAATGCGCAAGTAGGAAATCTATATTACTGGAAGATATAGGTTTCATATTACAGTTTCACCAACAGATGTCGCCCTTGATCTATGAACCTAAAGAAAGACGAGAACTATTTATGTGTTCAGACGTCAATGGCATAAATAAGATATGCGTCTTTATAGATATCCTGAAATGCAGCAACATACAAAGTAATCTTGTCTAATCTGATAATAATACTTGACTGCATCACTGACCTATCCCAAAGTTAAGGTTAATCAGTAGTTAATTAGCCAGCTAGCAACCTGAGGAGGGAAATGCTAGTCTCACGAATCACGATAACGTTAGCAATCGTGAGTCACGATTGCTAACGTTATCTGAAAACCGTCAATTGAGTGACCATGATGAGTTGCTTTTAGTAGTCCATTCTATATTCATATCCACAACGTAAACAAACTACCCAACATCAATCATTTGCAACATTTGTTAACACAGTATGAACACTGCTAACAGGAGCTATCACAGAGTTGACGGACATGAGCGTGCAAGCAAGGGCTACAATAATGAACTTTTTTTATTATTATTATTTAAACATTGCCTTACCGGCAAGCGACGCCTGAGTTTCATCACGCTTCCTCTTCTTCTTTCTTTTCTCCGCTCCCGACTCCTGTTGCCGTTTCGAGGCCACGTTCAAACAGGTGTTTACCAATTATAGAACAGACCACTGGGAGTGGGGGGGCACCAGGAGGAGACTGGAGACAGGGCACAAAGCAGATTCACCCCTTTTCTCGGGAAAATTGTTTTATGTTGCTTTTGTATTGTTTAACCATATTAATGCATATGATATTTATAGTATTAATATGGTTTACTTTTTTTTTTTACGACCCTGATTTTTTTGGTGCCCTACCGGCCATTTGGTGCCCTACGCAGTGTGCGTTATGTGCGTTTGCGGAGCTACGGCACTGAGTATAAAGCTTCACGCTTTAGAATTCATCCTGTTACTTTTGTCAGCAGTCGTGTCATCGGCGAAAACTAGCCACCTGATTCTAATGGCAGCCATACTTGCCCGGCCATAATACTGCCTCCACTATGATTGAGAGATAATGTGGTGTGCTTCAGCTCATGGGTCCTTCATATTCTTCTCAGTACATTTTTCTACCTATTATTCTGGTACAAGTCAATCTTCAGTTAATCTTCTTCAGTCCAATGTTTGTTTGTTTTTGTTTTTTCCGCAGTTGTGTCGACTCTTTTACATGTTTTCTATCAAAGTCTACTTCCTGTGAGTGTAACCAGTGGTTTACCTCATTGTACACTCCCTGCATTTCCCTTCATGAAGGCGTTTTTTTGATTGTAGACTTTCAGAGTGAGATATCTGCCTCCTCAAAAATATTCTTCACTTGGTCAATTATTCTTCTTAACCATAGAAATAATTCTGCCATCATGGACTGTAGTCGTATTCTGTGCCCTTTAAGAGCTTTAAGACCTTGTTGATTTAGGTTGTTAAAGTTTTTGCTCTCTCTGGTTTCTCTGTCATCTCTTTGGGCCTCATATATAACTTTACAGTGAAAAGTTTTAAAATACAAATGCTTCATTTGCAATGAAAAAGCAAGGCCTCACCTGGCCATGAAACTGTCTGACGCCTTGATTTAGAATCCATTGTGTTCCTGTACAGAGGCAGAACTACAAGGACTGTGTCTTTGTCCAACACATTTTGGCCCTAATTCTAAAACTTGAGCAAAGAGACTAAAATGATAAATCCCAAAAGGTTGATTCTGTTCAAATGGATGTAGCGTTTTCAAGTGTTCAGATGAACAGAATCAAGCTTTTGGGATTTACTTACCTGGATGATTGAGCATGCATCAAGACATCCAATAGTAAAATATACTAAAACAAACAGCTGTCGAGCTGTAAACAGATTTGCTTTATGATCACATTTGAGTCCTTTAGTTGGGTCTTTACTTCTCTCTCTACCTCTGCTATCTCTTTTCAGCTTTTCTAAAAAAGCTGAAAAGATACAGGTGATGACAGATCTTCTTAATAATTGATTAAAACATACAGTACCTCAAGTTACCTGGACTAGTACAGTACCAACACAAAACAAACAAAAACAAAAAACCACTCAGAGATCTGATACAGCCCAATCTGAACCCAACAGTCTGAGTCACATAGAAAGTTGACAAGCAGGCAAAAAACCCCTTTTTTTCCCTTTTAATTTTCTTTTTCTGTTTTCATTAACTTGCAGGAGTCGACACACGAATTGTTTCTCCACTTACAGACTTAATAATGCATGTAATAAATTAACAACTGCTGCAGTTTTACGAGCGCACCGAGATCAGCACAAGGCTTATTCTTAACCCTCCCCTCTTTTCTCTTTCATAATCAAAATTCTAACTTGTTTGTTAGCCCTGTGGCACTCTCAAAAAGCACCGAAAACATTACAGCCGCCCACCACTGGCAAGGAATTAGCATGCAACAGATGTTGTGAGGCGACAGAGTTTGTCTTTCACAAAGACGGCAACAAAGCATCAAAAACAAACTCATGTACAGATGTACCTGACAGCAAAAGAGAGAGCAGAAAGGGGTTGGAGCAACCCAGTGATGCTGAGCTCTGCTTGTCTGAAAACTGTCTCCTCACTAAGCTTGGGGTAAATTCAGCTGCCACAGGTGATATACCTGATGTGAGGGAGACACAGAAGCTAAATGGGAGTGTGTTTCTTTTATTTAAATGTTAGAGCCTTTCATAAATAATGATAAAGATTCAGGAACTCGTTGTTTCCGGGCCTTGAGCTGGAGGGATCTTTCTAAAATGTGAAAAATGTGCAACATTTATAAGCTTTGTGTCCTCTTTTTGAGGTTCTGATGCATTTGGTCACTGAAGGCTGAAGTCATTTTGGACAGCGTGGTGCTCACAGTGTGCCCTGGCCTTTGGGATAATCCGACATGATCCAAATTTAATGTGCAGTGAGCATCTTCAAGAGATGGCGGGAGCAGGATTTGATGCATAATTCTCCGCCATCACCACGAAGATGGAAAGCCGGAATGACTTCTCAAAACCATTATGTTGACTGTGATTAGAGCTGATCTGTGCCTGGCTAAGTAGATGCCAGAGAAAGCGATTTCACAGCAGTAAAGAAGTCCCCTGTACGCCTCAGTTCTTTTCACGATGAGGTCATTTTGGTCATGACCTGTGTTGTGATTGAATTTCAACAGCAGACAATTCGATGATCAAATGTGATTACCTGCTGTTCTCATATACAACGCCCAAAATCAGCATCTTATTTAAGCTGTTTCCATCAGCTATGATCATCGACTTTGTGCTTGAACACAGCCATGATTTAAGTCTGCGTTGTAACAAGTTTCCTTTTGGGGGACTGGCTCCCACGCAAAAAAAAAAGTTATGCCAAACATGAATTAAATATAACAAAAATAATGAGCTGGGAGTATTTGCAGTGGCTGTATATTTCCCCCCACACACAAATAACGGGGTGATATTGCAGATATACCTGCCTCTAGATTAAATTCACACCCCAATTTTAATGGATGTGCTTTATTTATATGGAAATAAACAGCATGAATGTGACTGTTAAGACCATATCCAGATGTTGGCAAATGAGCAAGTGATGAAAGGCCCTCGCCTCGCCAGCTCGCTGTTGCTCGGCAGTCATAATAGCACCACCAAAAACTTTGACCTGAATAACAGCGACGTGCATCCCAGCCATTGTAACATGAGCATAATGGATTTTCTCCTAATAACTGTTTTAATGGATTCATTTGCATAAGGAAATGGGTCAATACAGTATATGTGCTATCTAAAAATAGCAGTGAATGTGGAATTTCATTGGCAGTATAAAATTGAATTCTGAAGAAGACGAGTGAAGCTGACACCTGTGTCAGTTTTATTTTCCCTCTAGCCAACATGGAGCTCAGCATTTCTGACTCACAGGGTTGACAGATAACTTTAAAAAAAATACAAAAATTATATATGTATATATAATTTTAGTATTTTTTTTAAAGTTACCTGTGCAAGTGATGAAAGGCCCTATATATATATATATATATATATATATATATATATATATATATATATATATATATATATATATATATATATATATATATATATATATATATTACCCCTTCACAGTGTAAAACTTTCTGAGGCATTTAACTAGCATCCCCCTCAGCTGCTCATGAAACTGTGGCCCTGATGACGTCTTGTTACGAGGCTCTGGGCAGTTTTACAAGATTTGAAGAGTCTGGGGAGCTGAACCTTCTTTAGTGTTATTTCTTTTAAATTACAGCTTTTACTTTGTTACTCAAACACATTTATTAAAGGGCAAATAAACCTATGTTAATGTTGTGGCATTTAGGGTGGTTATTAATATCTATATCTCGATCTATACTCTTGCATAGCTGTGATGGAAAATTATGTTTTTTCAAATAATTACAGACTTCTACATATATTCTGACCTTCAAACAAACATCGGCCAACCAGAGATTACCATGTTTTAACTACTCTCGCTCATGCTCATACTTTGAATTTTTGCATACAGGTACGGACACTCTATTAATAGCAATGTTAGCAGTCATTTATAATCACAATTATGCATAAATATAAGCTTTAATACACTTAAAACAAGAGGAATTATATGACATTTCCCCCCTGTATAGCTGTAATGAAGGCGGGAAGGGCTATTATTTGTAGCAGGTTCATTTCATGAAAATTAATGAGTGACTCTCATATGACCTCCCTCAAATTAGAAGATTGCTTTGTACAATTACAGATACCTAAACACAGGAAATATTCACACTACCTTTGCTGGGCTGAAAAATGCATTAAATCTGGTAAAAACAGCACCCAAAATCAGTTTTACAGTTAGCTCTTTGGACATTTTTTTATTATTTTGCCTCTGAAATTCGACAGTTAAGATATGATTGAAGTAGATACCTTTCATCTTTAATTCAAGGGGTTAAACAAAATTATTGTGTCAACTGCTTAGGAATTACTACAATGTTTATACACAGTCCCCCATTTTCAGAGGCTCAAAAGTAATCGGACATTTGACTGACAACTGTACAGACCAGCAAATGCAAATTCCTGCTATCAAGTACTAAACTGCAGCATGGATTGTACGTAAAATTAGCACAACAAGTGATTATTTTCTAGTTATGCCCCAAATATATAGAAAAGATCAATTTTAGTGATTTGAAATAACTGAGATGATGGCTAGCAAAAAGCTAGCAGGTGCAGTTGTTTCAGCACCCACTTACCATTCAAAGAGCCATTCTTTTAATTATGCATAACTTTAAGCTTTAATGAAATTTTGAATAAAGTTTACAATAAATTAATTACCTGTCCTGATGACATGGACAGTTTTAACTTGGGAGTCTCCAATGATTGACTCACTTGTGGACCAGCCTAACGTAGCCACTTTAGCATGTTGTGTTTGCTACAACTGCAGGACTTCACACTTGGATTTTTTTTTTTTGCACAATAGTTTTTTTCTTTAACTCATTGCTTTTATATTTTCAGTGTTTAGACATTGATGTAAAAACAAATGAGCCTGAAACATTCAAAATCATTGTCACTGGGTATCATTTGCTAGCTACGGCTAACAAAACCAGTCATCTTTTTTTTTTTTAGCAAGATTACATACTTGACAGCTAGAAAAGAGGTACCTGCTTTTCTTTTTTTTTTTTTTACCTGTTTGTGAACTGAAATGCCTACTGTTCCTAAAGATCAATATGAATTTCCAGGGGTAAATTTATCACCAGTATCTCAATACCATTGCCGCAGTAAGACCCAGTTAATGCTATTCATGGCACGGCATAGGAAAAAGAAGGAAAAATAAAAAAAAAAGATTGACACTCGAAAATAACTCTCCATTTTTAATTAATAAAAACAGAGGCTTTGTAGACACATGGACTTTATCTGACGACACTTTGAATTTCAGTCACTGCTGATGAAAAATGAACAAAGTCAACTGCTTAAGCTCGGTCGGAGGAAAGCGCTGTTTGCTTATCTGTGTGTACACGTTTGCTATGGCAAACAAAACATGAATCATAGAAACAAACATTTTGCATGTTTAACTTTGGAGAGGGAGGAAATGGATTTCCAGCTGTTCAAGTGAAGTCAGAGAGATCGCTGCCAAACAAAGCCATAAAAAAAAACACAATCGGGACGAATGCAAACAATCTCTGCTGCAGCGGAATTGCTTGTCTTTTACTTGTGTGGTGTAATTTATTTTAAGAATGTGGAAGATAAAGGAAAGATCTATCCATTTGGCATGTCAAAGGAGGGCAGTGGCACAGATTCATTACTAGCAGGCTGATAGAAGTCTGCAGGGATGAGCTAAGGGACTGGAGCACAAGGAGTCCACAACTTTTACAAACACATACAACCACTGAACAGAGCTGACTCATACCTCAGACTGCCTGAAGAAGTGTAAGACACCCTTGTAACAGATTGTAGAAATCCACTTAAATGGTTGTGAAGCCCACTCTCTTTAGAGTAAATACAAACATATGGGTGACATATTGAAGGTAAATCCACTTAGAATATCTTAGTAAGGTGTTGGGCCTCCATGTACTGCCAGAACAGATTCATTTCGCCTGGGATTGTCTCTAGTGGAGAGATAAACACCAGCCTTTTCTGTAGATATTATCTCTGTTTGGTGTTTTGATGATAATGCTGCCCAAAATAAGTTAACAGGGATTTAACAGGGATGAAATCTGATGACAGCTAGAGCCAAAGAATATGGTTTACCTCATTTTCACACTCATCAAACCAGTCCCATCAGAACAGCAGTGTTTCTTTATAGGATATATGTTATCACTCAGAACAGCTTTGTATTGATTAGAAGTGACCCTTCCCTGAGAAGGGACAAATGGACCTGAACCATGCCACAAAATGTTACGGTCAGCATAACAGAGCCAGATCCCCTCAGTACAGAAGGTTCTTACTTTTTTAATCAACTGTTTACACACACGCACTAGCCACTTTATTAGGTATACCTTGCTAGTACCAGGGTGGTTCGCCTTTTGCTTCCAGAGCTGTCTTTACTCTCCATGGCACAGATTTAACAAGATGCTAAAAACATTCCTCTGAGATTTTTGGTGCACACTAACATGACAGCGGCACACAATTTGTTGGCTGCATGTCTACAATGTGAATATTCCATTGTCCTATATCCCAGTGGTGCTCTAGGTAATTTCAAGCCGACTTACTCATCTTACTCATCTTTAGTTCGAGATGACAGGAGCTTTGTGACATGGTGCTTTATCTGGCTATGGTGTTTAAACGATGCTAAGTTGGTACTGAGGGGCCTAAAGTGGGCCAAGAAGACATCCTCCACACACTTTTACCACCAAGAACCATGACTGTTCACACAAGGCAGGATAGATGCATGCCTTCATGTTGGTGCCAAATTCTGGGAATGGAATACAGCAATGAATTTAGAGACTACACGATAGCTGTGTGGTTGTAAGACTTCCTGTTTTGAATGGATATTAGAGTGAAAGATGGATGTAGAAGAGAGGTTAAGGATTTCTGGTTATTAGGCAACCAGTTTGTGTTGCATACAAAAAGAATAGATAGTGGAGATGATACAGCTGTTAGTAGCACAGGGCAAATAATTCAAATTGCTTTTACTTATGCTAATTTATGCATCATTAACAATATCACACAAGAGTTATTTATATATAACTTTTCTGGTTGATATGCATTCCCATTAAATCTCTACTGTAAATCATCCTGTATCAAAGATAATTTTTCAGCTCTATTGTGATGTAAACATAGTTCAACAACCATATTGTCACAGACATGAATTTAACATTGAATCTTTTTACTTTCAGACACATCCTGTAGTGAATACAGCAATAATCTTCCATAATCCCCCAGAAAGGATGAAATTACACTTAATGGTGTTGGTATCATCACCTGGTGCTTTCCATATTCAGAATAGCCACTGTTGTTTGTGTTTTTCTTTGTCTCATGAACACTACACACTGTGGTTTGAGTAACAGTTGTGCTTACTGCCGTTTGTAATTACACAGAAATGCTTTCAGTGCTAAAGAAAAAAAAGGTGTGAAAGTGAAACTTTTGTGTGTATTAAAGAGATGATAATTTGTGCAAACAGCACAGCAGAAAACAATGAAAGTAACTTTTTTGTGGTTGTTTTTTGGTTGTAATGTCAGCTTATCTTTATCACTTATCTTTAGTTTTTAAATCACAGGCTGTAGGATTGAGCATGCACTGTTTCCTGGATTGTTATGACAGGATGACATCACACAAACACAAGGATTTAATATGCAGTAGGCACACCTCATCACATCTCCTCTGGAGACTTAAACTGTTTTTCCCAATTAAAAGCCATTAGATCACAATGAAAAAGCAATTTTCAAGTATTTGTACCTAATGCAATTGTAAATGATGTTGCAAGTGGAGTTAATTTATACCAGTTTCCCCTCTAGACAACTGGCAATTTGTACTCTTCTCTGCTTGTACTACGCCATTTCCAAATGTTCAATACTGCGATGAGGCAGCGGCGAAAGGAATATTGGGCTGAGTTAATTGGTGCAAAGGAGGACTTGGTGGAGTGTTTTAAATTTACCTTTAGACTGTGAAAGAACTTCGTTCATCCACACTTAACTTGGGCTTGTTAACTCTTATGTTACCCAGGCATTTTAGAGACTGAAATAAAATAGGAGTGTTTATTTATGGGTATCAACCCTTAATGTTTCTTTTACCGATGGTGGATATTCTAAAAATATTGTAATGTCATGTGGCAAACAGCAAACCTAGAAGCCCTAACAGTGACTGACTATTCACTGGCTGTGGGGATGATGGGAAATGAGGCCCTGCAGGTATCATATGCAGTTATTAATGGGACTCTTGCATCAAACCCTCATACATGTGTCAAGTTAGCAATGGTATGACCTCTTAGTTGGTTGTCATGTAATGGCAGCAAAGCTTTCTGGCAGCCTACTGTTGATTAAATAAATGATTGGTTTGGGAATCATTTGATGTGTGCATTTTTCCAGAGCAGTTGTGAGCACGGCTGTGTTGTAGTAAGAAGGTTCTTTTCCGTGTGGCATAACTTGCATAACTTTACTCTGGCATGTTAGATTAATTCGTGTTTCTACATTGGCTGCAGGTGTGGATGTGGGACAGTCTGTCGCTCTGTGTTAGCCTTGTGATGGACAAGTGACTTGTCCAGGGTGTACTTTACCTCACACCCTCTCAGGTGGGAGAGACTCCAGCCTTGACGTGGGCCTGTTGTGGATAAGCTGTTAAATCATCCTGATGGTTATATGTATGGGAGATGACCCCAAGGGTGATGGAGAATGACCGAGCTAAGATCCTGTGGGACTTCCAGATACAGACGGACAAAATGGTGGTGGCTAACCAACCGGACATAGTGGTGGTAGACAAACAGAAGAAGACGGCCGTAGTGATCGATGTAGCGGTTCTGAATGATAGCAACATCAGGAAGAAGGAACACGAGAAGCTCGAGAAATACCAAGGGCTCGGAGAAGAGCTTGAGAGGATGTGGAGGGTGAAGGTGACGGTGGTCCCAGTGGTAATTGGAGCACAAGGTGCAGTGACTCCCAAGCTAGGCAAGTGGCTCCAGCAGATCCCGGGAACAACAGCGGAGATCTCTGTCCAGAAGAGCGCAGTCCTGGGAACAGCTAAGATACTGCGCAGGACCCTCAAGCTCCCAAGCCTCTGGTAGAGGACCCGAGCTTGAAGGATTGAATGCCCACAGGGGCGAGTGGGGAATTTTTATATATATATATATATATATATATATATATACTCAACAAAAATATAAACGCAACACCTTTGTTACTGCTCCCATTCCCCATGGGATGGACGTAGAGACCTAAAATTCATTCCAGATACACAATATAACCATCCCTCCCAAACAGTGGTCACAAATCAGTCCAAATGTGTGGTAGTGGGCACATCTGCTATATTGAGATAATCCATCCCACCTCACAGGTGTGCCACATCAGGATGCTGATCTGACATCATGAGTAGTGCACAGGTGTACCTTATACTGCCCACAACAAAAGGCCACCCTGGAATGTGCAGTTTTGTCTCACAGCAAAATGCCACAGATGCCACAAGTAATGAGGGAGCGTGCAATAGGCATGCTGACAGCAGCAATGTCAACCAGATCTGTCGCCCGTGCATTGAATGTTCATTTCTCAACCATAAGCCGTCTCCACAGGCGTTTCAGAGAATATGGCAGCACATCCAACCGGCCTCACAACCGCAGACCTCGTGTAACCACACCAGCCCAGGACCTCCACATCCAGCAGGTTCACCTCCAAGATCGTCTGAGACCAGCCACCCAGACAGCTGCTGGAACAATTGGTTTGCACAACCAAACAATTTCTGCACAAACTGTCAGAAACCGTCTCAGGGACACTCAACTGCATGCCCGTCGTCCTCATCGGGGTCTTGACCTGACTCCAGCTCGTCGCCGTAACAGACTTGTGTGGGCAAATGCTCACATTCGATGGCATCTGGCACGTTGGAGAGGTGTGCGCTTCACGGATGAATCATGGTTCACATTGTTCAGGGCAGATGGCAGCTGAGAATGTCCCAGTTCTTGCATGGCCAGCATACTCACCGGACATGTCACCCATTGAGCATGTTCGGGATGTGCTTGACCGGCGTATACGACAGCGTGTACCAGTTCCCACGAATATCCAACAACCTCGCACAGCCATTGAAGTGGAGTGGACCAACATTCCACAGGCCACAATTGACAATCTGATAGACTCCATGCGACGATGTGTTGCACTGCATGAGGCAAATGGTGGTCACACCAGATACTGACCGGTTCTGGGTCCCCAGACCCCCAATAGCGCAAAAAACTGCACATTCCAGGGTGGCCTTTTGTTGTGGGCAGTCTGAGGTACACCTGTGCACTACTCATGATGTCAGATCAGCATCCTGATGTGGCACACCTGTGAGGTGGGATGGATTATCTCAATATGGCAGATGTGCCCACTACCACACATTTGGACTGATTTGTGACCACTGTTTGGGAGGGATGGTTATATTGTGTATCTGGAATGAATTTTAGGTCTCTACGTCCATCCCATGGGGAATGGGAGCAAAAACAAAGGTGTTGCGTTTATATTTTTGTTGAGTGTATATATATATATATATATATATATATATATATATATATATATAAATGATTATATCAGTTGATAAGAGATACACAACAAGATATTTTCTGCATCTCACTACTGTCTTTTACATTAAAAATGCCACTACCGCACCTCCCTGCCTCCTAATGTAGAATATGATGCTCTTTAAAAATGGAAATAAAGAATAATGTCTATGAATGAAACAGGGTTATTACGGCAGAACTAAACTAAATTATTACCTGTACTGTAATTCCCAACCAAAGTTTAATAATGACAAAGGTGCTGGTGTCTGGAGATGACCTTTGATGCTGCTGTGTCATGGCTGACTCAAAATTGTGGATTTGCTTTGAATGCAAGATGCTGCAGACAAAAGGGCAATTTTGTGACTCAACAGCAGTAAACAGGGACTAAAGACAAAAACATAACAAGAATGAGGCCGTATGACCTCTCTGCCCTGTCTTGATTTCAAGGAAGTGTAGAAAACTGGAGTAGAAAACACAATTTTCAGACACATGTGCAGCATTAAACAGTAAAATACTTGATAAAGTTATTAAAAGTTAATGATATTTGGTGGGAGGACCGGTGCCACCCAATGGTAGACGCCTCTGTTGCCTGGCTGTTGGCTTACTCCCCCACGCTTTAATCTTTAACTAAATGACACACCATTCATCCACCGAACCTTCGAGTAAATCTTACTTCCCCGTCTCTAACAGAGGTCACGCTCTGCAGCATCACATAAAACACTGTAAGGCTGGACGATACAAATGATAGGTCAAATAGGAATGAATGATGACAGATATTATTACACTTTCTTTCAAGCAAGGAGAGCCACTCCTTGGCTACGTTATGAGCTAGTGTTAGGGACAGGGTGACGATCATGGCTAAAGCCATATTGATGACAGCCAGTCTAATCTAACCCACCCTCTGTGTTTATGACTGACTTTCTTTCAGGGTTGCAAATGATTAAGAATAAAAATAAAAAAACAAAAAACTATGTTGCTTCAGTTGTCATAAAACACTTCAAAAATAAAAGAAAAACACACATTCTTGGCTATCATGTGGGATTAGTTCTCATTCATTTTCTATTAAGAGCAACAAATCTCTACTGCAATTTTATGAACCCTTTGTTCAAATTTATCTCTTCTATTTCAGTCTCGTGTGTTTTATGGGAAATGACAGAGATAAAAACAATTAGTTCTTTTTATGATTAAATCCAATCCCATTAAAACATGTATCGGGAAAAAAAAGAGAGAAACCCCCACAAAACCAAAGACTTTGATGCCTTATTTAATAGAGGGTTTTACTGAACAATGTGATAACTGAAGATTAATCCATAAAACACACATCTGAAGGGTTATAAAGAAATACATTTTGCCAGTGCATGATGTGACCAAAGAGTTTCATTTAAATGGAAATTTTAGACTTGCCTAAGTAACCTGTAAATCCACACCCAGCCAGATTTGTAGCATTTTGCATGCAAACAGACACAAAGAACTGTGGAAGCAAACTGCCTACGCATTAATAACTTGAAGGATAGGCCCAAATGTAGCCATGCAGCGCAGCATTTAACCACCTAATCATGAGCAGTGGTTTTTTTTTTTTTACCCCTAGTGGATGATTTTAAAAGCCCTGCTTCTTGCTGCTGATTAATAATAAAGTGCCACTGAAGGGCAGAGATATTATATTAATGACACTGAAGGCAAGAGCTGTCTTTGTGAAACTATTTCTGCCTGTCTATCTCATAAAAAGGTAGCTTAATGTCATTCATAGGTGATGTGCCTTATGGTCACTTCACATCAGAGATTTTTGATGAAATGTACTGCAGCTGAAAATCACAGCTCCCCTACATATGCCACATTATACTGGCATATGTATTGACAATAAAGTAAATAAAGCTGCTACACAACTGTACATGTTGATACAGTTGTGACATATCTCAGGGCATGTTAATGTAGGAGGATGATCTTGTATAGTAAAATTATAAAACTGACTGCACCCGTCATTTCTCTGAGAACTGCCTGTAAATTAAAACATACACAGTTAGCTGCTATTATTCACACACAGTGGTCATTGGGTCAGATCATGTACTTTACCCTAAACCTTTTGTATAACAAGGACAAAAACTGTGGGCACCAGGGAGCGTGGGCGAGCAGGAATGACAGTTGCCACAGGTTTCCATCATTACACACGTTCATATATAAAGCTTTACATGGTCTACAATGGGCAACAAAGAGGTGCTTTGGTTAGCACTGTCACTAAAAGGACTTGGGTGGGAATCACCACGTTAGTTGTTCTCCCTGTGCCTACATGGGTTTACTCCAGCTTTACCCCACCCAAGAGATCCTCATTATGTTAAGTGTTAAAATGATTATAGGAGGGTGAGTGTGGGGTTGCCTGTCGCTCTGTTCGCATGGATGGACTGATATATTAGGCCAGTGGTTCCCATACTTTTTTTGCTAGGCCCCCCTTTGTTTTACAAGAAAAATGTTCGCGCCCCCCTTTCTCGCACGTGTGTACGCACATGCACGAACACATCCTCCAACCACACACACCCATATTTTGCTCCATTGCGGTTTCTTTCACACCTCAAACATTTAGTAAACAATTAAGCAAATACAAGTAATCTGCAATAAATGACAGGTAGTAATAAAATAAACTACTAACTCTTTTAGGCTACCTTCAAACATACACGGGTATTTTTGAAAACGCAGCTGTTTTGTCCACACATAAACGGCGTTTCCTATCACCAAAAACTGAGATTTTTTAAAACTAATTTTTTCCGCTTACGTGTGGACGAGGAATACAGAGTTCGTTGCAACATCAAAGGTATTTGCCTTTTTTCACGTCACGCTGTGTGCCACATTTACATGAGATGAATTGCAGAATGGCAGATAGAGACAAAATACTGTTAATCTTACTATCTTCAGGTTTTACACGCTTACATATACACGCAGTTACTGTCCCTCCATTTAGAAAGGCAGAGGCGTCACGGTGTGATTATTTTACTGTAGTTGTTTCTTACCGGTCGATCTACGTCCCTACCCTCACCTATGGCCACGAGCTGTGGGTAGTGACCGAAAGAACGAGATCGCGGATACAAGCAGCAGAAATGAGCTTCCTCCGAAGGGTGGCTGGCCTCTCCCTTAGAGATAGGGTGAGAAGTTCGGCCATCCGGGAGGGGCTCAGAGTAGAGCAGCTGCTGCTCCACATCGAAAGGAGCCAGCTGAGGTGGTTCGGGCATCTGACAAGGATGCCCCCTGGGCGCCTCCTGGGTGAGGTGTTCCAGGCATGTCCCACCGGGAGGAGGCCCCGGGGCAGACCCAGGACACGCTGGAGAGATTATATCTCTCGGCTGGCCTGGGAACGCCTTGGTATTCCCCTGGATAAGCTGGAGGAGGTGGCTGGGGAGAGGGAGGTCTGGGCCTCTTTGCTTAGGCTGCTGCCCCCGCGACCCAGCCCCGGACAAAGCGGATGAAGATGGATGGATGGATGGATGTTTCTTTTTTCATGTGTAATAATATTCAACATTGCTATCAATGCATTTTTCAAAAAATGCCTCTCTGTGCAAAATGGGTTTAAAAACATAAACAACTGTGGGATACTGTTTGTCCGTGATTTGAAGAGCCCAGCGCTGCTCCCGACACAGGGAAAACCAATTCTGCAGGGGAGACCTACCTCGGCACTTGTGCAGGTGAAACCAAAGGGAAGATATGCTTCACCATATTTTCTAGTCTTTGGCTTAGAATGAAGTTGGTTTGGAAACATATTCAGCTATGCGTTTTGTCCCCCCCCCCCCCCCCTCCTTTCATACCGCGCCCCCCCTGCAATGGCTCTGGGCCCCACACTTTGGGAAGGTCTGTATTAGCCAATGGTGCTGACAAGACATTATGCTTCCTATGAACTTTATTTCCCAAAACAGGCCAAATTAACTGTGTCAACTGGAGAAGTACTCCACACAGGCACTAACAATCACTCAGAATTTTTAATCGTGGGCCATAATGATTTTATAAAATTCCCAGAGGTCAGTGGTGGAGAGCCATGTGGCTTTTTTTAATGCCCAGCATTCCATTAGCAATATTGGATGGGTTTGTTGATATACGTGCTTGGTTACTCATTACTAATTGAAAAAATTACTTCATTACTTTACTAATTAATCAAAAACTGGAAAAATTATCACAAGACAGCTCCTTAGGTGCTTAAAAATGGCAAAAGCCTCAACATCGGAAAGTTGCATCTGTTAGGGGAAACATGAAATACGTTAAAAAGAGGACATTCTATTGTTAAACCAGCAGATATAGTAAATTATTTGTACTTTTCTTGGGAATTCCAGAGCTAATTTCTGACTTAACCTCTGTGGACTGACAGCCAGTGTCACACAACTTTGACTTTCTGTTCCATCCTCTGGTTACTGTTAAGCAAAAAAAAAAAAAAAAAAAAAAAGCTAATTCACTCAGATGGTTATGAGACAGAATTTCAGTAGATGTATTCCCATCTTTGCTCTCCTGTGGACTGCTGATGCAACAGTCACACTAGAGAGAACAGTGGTTGGGAACCTTAGGACCGAATGCAAACAACTTGCGATCATCTTGCCTTTCAAATGGTTGCTTCAAAGATGGAGACCAGATCTGAGACCACTCAGATTTGACGGGTGCTATTTTGAAAGCAACTTGTGTTAAGATGGCATTATGACAATCAGACTCAGTCAGCTATCACTTCTTGGGTGAAGTTGGATATTACATGGACATGCTTGTTTGCTGTCTGTTGCAGATATGTTGCCAACTACATAGAAATGCACAGTCATAAGTTATACTAACTACTTACATTCAAAGTCCAGCTGGAACTTCAAAAATCTGAAATAGAAATCCAGAAATTTGCCTACAAATAGAGACATAGTTTTTGTAGGACTTAAATTTAACTTCAAAATAACACATTTGCTTAGCAGCCTTGCTTTATTACATGAATACAACCAGAATGCAACCAATTGGGAACCAGTTGAGTTGAGTTCACTACTGCAAAGAGATGTGTCACAGGTGAGCTCTGCTCATAGGTGTTTTATTTGCAAACCTTGGCTAACCTGAGAGTGATTGCAGTCAGAGTCAGATCGCAATTGTCTGGAAACAGACTCCCACCAGGTGACCCGTACAATTGTTTTGGAATTGAAAATGGTCAGGTGTTGCTAACCTCTTTGCAAGCCCTGCAAAAAGGTTTTTTAGGCCACAGACTTTTCTCTACCAGTATCTATTAAATCACTACCCATCAAAATTAAGCGCTAATGAGACCTATTTAAAAAGAGTTCCATTCTTATGAAAAATCCAGTAAGTTATTATATTTTCTGCTGCTGTTCTTCCATTATAATCACAGAGACATTAAAAGAACAAGAAAAACTGAATAATTAAGCCATCTTTTTGTTTCTTTCACCCTATTAAGGTGTGGTAAGTTGTAGCAAAACCTGTCAACCTAAAGAAATTATATTCAACCTATAAATTATGAACCTGCTTTTTATTTTACCTTCTTGGCAATAACAGCAATTACTGGCTGCGCATTATAGTTTTAAATTACAGGGACAAATGCCACAGACATTAGTTATTGAGATGAATGATGCCAGTTTTGCTTCATAAAGAAAACTAATTAATATCACTAGCTATCACACTGTATCCACGAGTTTGCATACATCAAACAGTGATTCTATCAAATTAACGCCTATATCCTCATGTTAATCATTAACTTAATTAATATAGCAGTGACATAAACATGCAGTCTGCTCAGACGAGATTATCCACCAAATTTAAAATGAAACCTGTTTGTCAAACAGGTTTTATGTACACAGCTGCAGGGGGAGAATGTTTTTTTTTTATTAAATCAATAAACATAAAATTCACATTAATTACAGTACTGCTGTCTACACTGTATAAACTAGTTCATCTTAGTTTCTCTTCCTGTCAGCAAATCTCAAAAGAGTATTTTAAGACATGAATCAATTTCCATACATTTTGCTGCACATAGCCACAGTGCAGTAAAGAAATTATTGCATATTTTATATGGTGTTCACACATGTATTGTATTGTACTGAAGCAGTTCTGTATAGTCTCTGAAACCATCCTGTAAAAGTAGCAGGTTTTGGTCATGATGCTGCCACGAAACATTACTGGAACAGTTCTGTAGTTTACCACATTTTGTCACACCTGTGACCAGGCAAATATTGAGAAGCACCTTTTATCTTCTCTCCAAACTGGCTGGAGTTTCTGTGTGTGTCAAAGGGGCCTCTGTCAGTTGCAGTCCACCACTAATCCTCACTGTGTTACATGATTGCTTTAAAATAAATTAAAGGTGGCTGTGATTAGGACAAGGTTGTCTAGTAAAGTTCACCCATCTACCAGATGGGAGAATCCACACATTTATAGGTCACAGGTAATGTATTTTAGATTCTAGACTTCTATTCCCTTAAAATAATATATTTAATTCAACTTAATTCAGTGCAGTTTTGTTTATATAGCACCAGTCCAGCAGCAGCAAGAGCAGTCATGTCAAGACGTTTTATATCATAAATACCTCTACAATACAACTACTAATGACAAATAATAGTTGTATTTGAACAAAACCACAAGACTTCTGGAGTAACGTCCTTTGACAGATCAGATTAAAGTGGAGATGTTTGGTTATAATGCACAGTGCCACATTTGGAGAAAGCCAAACACAGCATACACAGCAACTGTCTAACATGTTCGTGGTAATGCTTTGGACTTATTTTGCAGCCACATGACCTAGGCACCTTGCAGTCCTTCCATTCACTGAATCAACTTTGAATTCCTCTGTATATATTTTGACCATGTGCAGATTAGAGAAAATCTATAATAAATTCAAACCAGTGCATGAAATTCTTGTTTTATAAGGTAACTAAAGATGCACACTATACAATCATTCCACCCTGGAAAAGGAACTGTTCAAAGAAATCATTAAAACCCCAATTACCATGACATTCACGCTCACAATGAGTGTATGTAAACTTTAACTCAGGACTGCTGTTCTAAAATATTGGTTATAGTAAGACTAAACAAGGTTTTCAATTTTAAGCTACAAAATAACATGTTTCCATTTACAAACATGTCAGGGTGAGAGAAAATAAGCTCAATACAAGCGCTCATCTGTTTCAAATTATTTTCTCGCGGTAGGCACTAAAACACAAGTCCTGATTTGCTTCTTGTTCACTCGGTAAGAAAGTCTAACAAGTGCTAGAATTATAGAGTTTAGCAGAAGAAATGTAAGAAACCGAGGCGAGGCCATTACAGTTTAATGTCTGCTGTCCTCATGAATCAGGCACCCTGCGCAGAGAATCATCTAAAGGTGGGGGGGTGCTTACGATTTTTCCCCAGAGGGCTTTTTCTCAGCTTGGCATCCCCAAGGTGAACATCCTATTAACCCCTCAATGTTTGTGAAGAGACATATTGGTTCATTTCAGTGCCAATGGACCAGGAGGCTTTTAGAAAAGATACACCAACACATACATGCTTTTCTCAGCATTACCTCTCCCTCACAGACATTGAGCAATATTGTCACTTTCAGCAACCTGTTCTCCTTTAAAAGCTGTAAAAAGGTTTGGTTTTGACATAACAGGCAGATAATTGACCCGTGTCTTGAATATAAAATGGTCAGGTGGGATAGTGGTGCAATGATGTTGGCACTGTTGACTTAAGAAGAGAAGGCTCTGGCTCTCTGTGAGAAATTTCTCAGTTTTCCACATGCCTGTGCAAGCTTTCTCTCACTACTGTAGTTGATCTCACTACTGTCTAATCCTAAAGATATTCATCTTTATAAAACTAAAGGCCCTAAATTGTCTGTTGGTGTTTGGCCCAAACAGCAAAGCAGGATTTGTGACTGAACTATTGGCTTTCATTGTCATAATGGTGATTTGCTTCTTGTCGGGGAGCATCGTGTTGGTGACCAATGCTACACAGCCTAACCTGGTCTAAATTAGGTTATGTTTAGGGTAACAGATAAAACACAGCCTATTGACTCTTGGTTATCTTGAAAAATGCTATCATCTTTTGTAGATGGTGATGCAATGTTTTTTTTTCCTGTCAAGGATCTATAGATTATGCGAGATATATGATCACTGGCTACATTATTATGTAGACCCATTCAACTGCTTGTTAATGCAAGTATCTGTGGCAACAACTGGGGTGGCTGTAGCTCAGGAGGTACTGCAGATCATCTGCTAATTGGAAGGTTGGTGGTTCCATCCCTGGCTGCTCCAGGCTGCATGCCAAATATCCTTGGGCAAGATACTAACCCCAAGTTGATCTCTGATGCATCCATTGGAGTACAATTGTGTGTGAATGTTAGATAGAAAGCACTTAGGCATAGAAAAAGTGTTTGTGTGAATGAGCAAGTTGTATAAATGCTTTGAGTGCTCTGGTAGAGTAGAAAAGTGCTACATTACCAGTCTGTTTATTATTTAACTCAAAGCAGTCTGCTTGGAATGAGCAGAAAGATCAGAATGCACATGAAAGTTGACTTAAGTGACTTTAAACATGCCATAGTTGTTGGCTGCTGTTAAGCATTTCAAAATCTGTAGTTTTCCCAGATAATACTTTGTCGTCAGACCTACTTATGCACAGATTTGGCATTTTGGCTAGCTTCCTCACTGACTTTGGCTTCAGCAACTGTGTTGCTTTTAGTTAGAATTATATTTTCTGGAAGTACAGAAAGACAGATGAAGTTGGAAGTGGAGAGCACCCTTAAAAAATGACTGCAAGACTGACAAGATTAATCACAATTAGCTAAAGACCAATTGTTTTTTTTCTTTTTATGGTATTTGTTGATTCTTCTATAAACACAAACAATTTTTGTTAATTCAGTCGACACTGGATAGATTTATTTGCATTTAAATTGGAATCTTGACACACTCATCGTTAAACTAAATAAGAACAAAGATAACCACATATAGTGCTCCCCCCTCTTAATGTTAGGAAACTATTTTCATCCAACTAGTAATGGAAAAGAGAGAACTTTATTGCCCAGACGTTCTTTTCTCTTGGTCTTCGCCCATACAGAAACGATCTGTCCGCAATAGTGAGAAAGCTTTTTCAGTCAAATGAAAAATAACTTACTGCCAGAAATCTACTCATGATCTTGTTGTGTTTGATCCCAACAACCACATTATTTATGTCCATAGCATTTGATCTTAAAACTGACTGCTGTCAGCTCGACTTGATCCGAGCCTGTCATGAAAATGGAAAACAAGCTCCTGGCATCCTCAGCTCATTGTCGAGGAGATGTCACAGCTTGCACACCAGCATATTCTCTACATCAAGCAAACACAGTTAGCTCTGGAATCAGAGGGTGAGAACTGGTAATGAGAGGGGAGCTCCGAGTTCTCTGCGATTTCTTACCTTAGCTGTCTGTCAGGAACCTCGTTATCTCAGCTTTCTACTGCTGGTCGGCCTTGTTATCCTTAAGTCCTGTCTATTGTCATATTTCCTCTAAGGAAAAAGAATAGGTATCTATTCATAGAAACCAGGACAAAATTTTATAACAATATAACGCCTGTAGGGATTAGCTGGTATCTTCACAGAGCTAAAATCACCTGTTGCATTACAGCTAGCCAACATCAGTGGAGGCTTGATAGCATTGTCAGAATCTGGCAGGCGTCAGATCTTTCAGTTCAGTGATCATCAGTCCAGTGAAGCAAGACATTTCTCTTTTGACACTGGATTAAATCCACTGCTTGCTTCATTGTATGACAAGATCACAACCTCAGGGTCAGAAGTAAGTCAGCTCTGTCTAGCAACTACCATCAACGCATACTTCACTGTTGCAGGAAATCTGTGTGCTCCAAAAGCCATCAAGCACATCAAGTGCCTGGCCTATTCAAGGACTATAATCACAAATTCAAGATGCTAGATTGTCCTCTTCTTTTGGTTTGTGGAAGTTTACATCTACAAATTTGGTCAAAAATTTCCCATACCTTTAAGCTGCATCCACATTGAAAGTGATGTGATGACCAGACACAACAGAAAGTGAAGGACATCCTGCGACTGCAAGCGATTTTCGGGTCCCACCCACTTCCTGTCTTCCAGAAAGACAGGAAGCGGGTGGGACCCGAGATGAACTTTTATCAACTTCCAGCTGAGTGTATGAAACATCTAGCAGTGCAAATGAAGAATACCCTTGACTGATGTGATACTAAATAGATTAGACATTACCTAGGCAAGAAAGTCTGGAATGTCCAGGAACTGCCAAGCAATATTCAACGAGCTAATCGCTTTCAATCTGTAGCAGCTTTAGTCTGTTTGTCTTGTCTTGATTAAAATATCGGTATAAAAATGTGTTTTCTGTCCAAGAATATTGCTACAGCACCATCTTCTGCTGGAGTTGGAGACATACTCACCTAACCGGTAAAATAAATAAATAAATTCTAGCTTAAGTTGTCATTTCACCAATCACTGAAAGTTTTTTGTTGAATGTAAAGTGTTTCATTCCATAGCAGAAATACATGAAATGACTCAACACTGTTTCACTGATGGTGAGGTGTAATTACTTACACTTCAAAGCCATGGTAAACTTCACACATAATGTACACAATTTTTAGATTGCCAAGGGGTTTTAGTATTAAGGTAGCATCTAAATGCTGGCACTGTTCAAACGTTCATGGAAAATAGGACATGCATGTTACAGCATGGGTATTTTTGTATATTGCTTTTAATCTTAGGACTCCATCACACTGGCCTAGAGACCAGTTGGCAATCCCCTAGTAACCTCCAGTCACAAGAGAAAATATGTATTAGCCAACCACTTGGCCTGTAGTGGGTGATGGAGGTTGCTGGCTGTTGCTGGATGAAGTCTGTCACTCAGAGGGTACGCACCAAAAATGCTAGCATGCCACAGTCAGCCATAGTTTGCGTGGAACTTGTCTGCAGACAGGCTAACAACTAAGCATTAGTATAACTAATTGATGCAATATTCCTTCTGAAGGTGTGCCTTAATGCTACCAACATGTTTTAAAAGGTTAATTTTTTTACTTCAAGCAACCTCACACAACCATTTGCCAGCCACTTGGGGAATACACATATTTTAGTGACCATGGTTACTGAGTGTCACTGGCTAGTGCTCAAGCCTATTATTAAGTTATTTTATTGAATGAAGGCATTATTATATCTAAGCCTGATTATCATTCTTGACATAAAATCATAGGAACATAATTTATAACTCCATTTATTTATTTTTTGCTTTATTATTTAAACTATGCATTAGAAAACAATTTGAAAGTTAGCACATTTTGTGAAAGGGCAGCAACTTTGTTTGTTTTGTATGGCAGATTGTGCCTTTAAATAAGAAACCCTCTAAAGAAACAACTCAAAAGATGTTCTCACTGTCCAGAGAAAACCACATGGCATATTGTTTCAAACTGTGAATGAGGCATTTTTAGTGCGCCCCACTGACAGTGCTGCAAATCAGACAGTAGCTTTGACACAGCCTTTTGTCTTTCCCTTAAAACTCCCACTCCGTACTGACAGAAGGCTTCTTTATGAAGTGAACTTTCCCTTTAAGACCTCAGTGTCGCTGCTCAGAGCAGTGTTTGCTTTGAGAAGCAGAGAACATGCCAGACAGTTTAAATTAGAATCACTTTCTCCTGACTAAACACCAAACCAATCATTTCAATAGCACTTAGACAGGCTACATATTTGATGAATGCCTTCCTTCAGTTTTACCCGCAAAGTATATTGAATTGATTGGATGTTTTTAAACAGGCACATTTGTTGAAGACAAATGCGCTATTTAATATTTAAGTTTTTCAAAGCTTTCTTCATGTGAAAAGGGGGCTTTAATTAAACAGAAGGCAAAACCCCTAGAATTAAGCTGCTGTATCTCTTCAGTGCTCACAGTCCTCTTGGGTTATCACAAACAAGCCAGTTGGAGGAGCCCAGTGGACTGCTTTAATGCATACAACACATCAGAGGTAGTCAGGTTTGTTAGCTTGGCACATCTGAAAAGCTCTAAAGAAATAAACAAATCATAAAACCAAATTTCAACCTGTCTTCAAATCCAAACTGCACAGAAGCTCACTGGAGGAAAAAAACTAACATGTTTTTATAGAAGACACACAGGAATCTCTTCATAGATTCACCCAAGATAACTCTGTTGAAATGAGCTGCTGATCCATATATAACCCATCAGCTTCCAGTTTGATTAAGAAACACATTAGTTACTCATCACCATATAATTTACCCCGTCACCCTCCTAGTCTATGTCTAGGCGAACGTCTTGTCACAAACAATTACGCCAATAAAGATGGAAGCTAATTAAATTAAAGGCAGTGACGTGTCTTTTGTTGCAAAGTCATCACAATTAGGCAGCCTGGAGGGTATAGGTTACTGATGTCAGTGTTTGCTGGGATAAGTCAGCCACAGTGACTCACATTATGCGATGAGTTACATCTTGGAGAGAAGAACTTGATTGGGCTTTAAGGGGATGAGTCTTGGTGCCAGATTTTTATGCTGTAGCACATTCCAGTTCACACTGTGAAACCATCTGTCTGTCCTGACCTCACACCTTTGCGGTATATACGTTCTTTGCATATTTTAGTGTCTACATTTCATCAACATGCCATTGCCAATTAAAATTGAAGGGTAGAGAATATCACTTCACTAGATTTATTGCTGTCATAATCATCTCGGATTAATTTGTAACAAGCTGTAAAAACTACAGATAGGGGTTTTGAGGTGTAACAGTAGATGTTTGACATCAAATGTGGAACAATCTAATTCTAAAAAAAGAAAAAAACACTTTAATAATACTGTACTGCCATGTTCTTACTTTTTCTATGGGTCATTTCTTGGGAGTCAGTATCATTCCAACATCTTCCATATTTCATTGTTTTATTTTAGTAGGTTTTTTTTTCTTGTGTGTTAATGCTTTTACCTGTGTTTATTTAGTCTCTTCTACTAACTTGGTTTTTCTACTTTCCTTTCTGTGAAAATGTCCACTGTGCAGCAGTTCTATGGGACACAATCCTTGACATCAGAGGTCTTTAAAAGCAAGGAAGGCAGAAGAGCATCTAAATGCACAACACATCGAACCTTGAAGCAGAAGACCACACTGGGTCCCTTCTCATGTCAGCCAAGAACAGGATATTAGGCCTTGGTCTCAACAAAATTTTACAGCAAAACATTAAAAAACAATCATGCCTGGTCTGATGGTGACCCACAAACAGTGTTTACTATTTGTTTTCTTCCATATATAAGCTGTAATTATTTCTTCCATGTATGGTAACACAACTGTATTAGTGAAATATATTTTTGCTCTCCATAAACTTTGAAAAAAGCCAAAGCCCATTGCACGATTTCATTTTCTGACTTGCTTAAAGTTTAACTAGGGAAATACAAAAAGCCTCAGTATTTTCATAACATTTATAATACATGCATATTTAACTCACTTAGCAGTCACACATATTCTTAATCAGAGGCGAGAAGGATTAATGAATGAATTACATGCTTTAGTGATCCCTGCTGAGAAATTCTGTTTTTGCCTGTCCCTCTCTGCTGAAGGTCGGCGCACAGGGTCAGCTACAGAAAAACACGCCAGGAGCTAATAAGGCTTCTTTCTAAAGGACAGTGGAGCAGACTGGATCGCTGCCAGCATGTTGAGCTTGACCCTGGGTTGATTCTTTTGAAGGTTGGCCCTTATAATCACAAAATTGTCAGACCGTCTCCAAGCTATATATAAAAAAGAAAAAATTGAAAATTGAAACAAACATTTCCAAAACTAAAATTAATATTGCAGCAAATGTGGCATATCTGTGCTCTAAGGCCACTGATTGAAATGCTGCAGATGAAAACGAACAGTAAATCCATCATTCAGGCATGTTCAAATGAGGCTTCCACTTCATTACGAGGGGAACTGAACTCCAGCAGCTTCCCCGGGGTTTTGGTTACTAGGGTTGTCTAGAGGGTTGTTCAGCAGCATCATGTTTTTGTGTCTCTGTCTGTGTCTCCAGGAAGGGGAGCCCCATCTGCTGCCACACAGGGGGATAAGAAGAAAATGAAGAAGGAAAGAAAATTGCACACAGCTTTTCCAAACTCCATCCCACTTGAGTGTGACTCAGAGAAGCTGGTTTTGACACTGCCAGTGTGCTGGTGAGAATTCATAATCAGCATCATGTAACATCCATGTCAGTCACTGCAGCAGCTCCCTTACTGACTTCTAACATCCCCCTTCCAGATTTTGTAATACAACACAGATGATCTGCCTTACCTTACATTTTCTGTAAATCCCCACTGAGTCAAAGCCTTTCTCTGCAACCTTTTCTCTGAGCGACTTAATCTCCTGTCCTGTTATGTTCTTGTTGTGATTCTTATTTGCTTAATTATAATATTTAGCCTGGCTGCCTTTTCCCTGTTTTGCTTGTGTCTCAATCACCTAGTAAATTATTGCTTCAGTATGGCAGTTATTTTTAGTGACAGCAAAAGTAATACTGGCACCAGTAGCATTCTGACTCTATCCTCTGTGGCTCAGCGGGTGTTTTGCTGGTTTAGAAAAGTGTATTCTCTGACTTAGTTCCTGGAACATCCCCACCCCAGGCCACAAAAACTTTCTTTTTTTTATGATGTAGTTCTGTCCTTATAGTTCTTAAAGAGAAAACCTGCAGGCCAATGTGAGAAACTTGGCTTTTTACATTAAACATTCGCTGCACTATACCATATGCTACCACATGCCAAAGGAAGGCTTGCATATGCCTTTCTTTAAGAGGAACACTGGCACAGTGCATCTTTTCTCCAATGAGGGAGCAGTTACACTGCAGTTATCTCTGCAGTGAGTAGTGCTGCATCATTCTACCTTTCCAATTTACAGTTGGCATACAGTTATGCTAAAAGGTTTGAGATCATGGGCGTGAATCTCATGGTAATTTTGGGCTTTCGATGATTTCTTTGAACTGTTCTTTTCCAGGGTGGAATGATTGTAGAGCTTACACTTTTAAAACAAGAACTGGGTGCACAGGTTTGAATTTACTTTGGGTTTTCTCTAATCCACACAAAATTATACAAACATCAATTGTGCTGAAGGTTTTTACAGCCTCTTTTAACTTGACAAGTCCAAGGAAGTAAACGGCTGGGGAAATTGGACAGTCTAGCCTTCTGATTAGCGTCACCGCTGTCTCGGTGGAGTTTAATAAACTCGGCAGTCTGCTCCTTGCTATCTAAAATATAACAGGACACTGGCATAAATTCTCGACTGTCTCATACTTCTGTTTAATCAGTTTTCTGTTTGACGTTTAGTCAGCTGTGTAAAAACCAAGAAGGAACCCACCCGGGGATTAATAAAGTTTTATTTTTTCTAATCTAATCTAATAACTTTAATCTCAGCCAAACCGATTTACTCACGAACAAACAAAACACTGAAAAAAGCCCAACAATAACATTTTAAGGTTGTCTAAGTGAATTATATATTACGTTTAACCCGAGTAGCGAAAGTCCACGGTGATCTGAAAATGATGTGCCGTTCTCGGCGGCTTCAGTGACCCTTGAGCTCCCGGCTAGCTGTCGAGCTGGTGGGTAGCAGACATCTCCGAAAACGTCGAAGCACTTTTGCAAATATGCGATATCTTGATAAACCGAGCAGATATTTGATGATTACACAGCTACTTTGTGTAATCATCAAAATATGTTAAAAGTTTATCTTATGACCCAGAAGGATTAGTATGAGTGATTTTAAAACTTAGTAGCAGCCGCCATTGTTGGAAACTGGAGTTTGGCTGGGCCACGCTATGAATTCTGGGATATGGTATGCCACGAAGGACACACCCGACCCATCCTTCAAATTCGGGGAAAAGGAGGACGCATTTGTCGGCTGCATTCGGAGCAGTCTACAAATTTGGACAGCCTTCAGCGCGTCGCTGTGACGTAATCGGTCTACAAATGCGGCCTCAGGAGGATGCAGCCCATGAATTTGGACACGACCTATGATTGGCAACTACTGATAGTTTTTCTTTTTTTGAGAGCATTTTTTTGGATCGACCAAAACAAAACAATGGGAAAGCAGTCTGAACTCTGTAAAGATCTAAGAAGGAGAAGTTCAGAAGGTCTCTTTGAACCATTTATAAACAACTGCTATATAAAGATCGACGATTTCAACAACTATACGTAAGTAGAAGTTATTCAAATGTGACACCACTTTGCCAAAGTCAGGAAGCCTGGGTTACCCTCAGATGTTAGGATGTTCAGGAACTACCAAGTCTCAAGCCTGCCAGGAACTGGAAAAGCCTGCGATGGACCTGCTGAAAAATTTGGGTCGGTACCAGGAAACCAACCAATCTGAATATGCTCCACCAATTCTGCCAAGAAGAGTGGTCAAATATCCAGGCAGAATTATGCCAAAGGCTTGTTGTTGGCTATTTAAAGTTTTCCAAGTTTAACAAAATATTAGTGGGGGTGCATGTATAGAGTTGCACAAATAATTTGTGTGGCATCTTATTGAATGCAGAACACCTGTTGGTTATGTAATTAGTTTGAAATGGTTATTAAAAAAATTGTAAAATGTAAATGGCTGCAAATAACTTTGTTGTTTGTAAAACTTGTGCATATGATTTTAAAATTGACAATTTATATTTGCATTTAAAGTTATCAAATTTGATTCATTAAACATGTCTGTGGTTATTACAGTAAAAAAAATTTAACTTTTTCCACTCGGATTTTATGTTTTTTGTCTGACTTTAGATTAATTGTGTTAATACAGTATGTCAAAATGAAAACATAACTTTAAATTCAGACACGTGAGGTTGTGCTGAAAAGAATGATACCAAACAAGGCAAAGTAAATCGTTTTTAAAGGTGAAATGTGGAGAGAAAATCAAAAGTAGTTAACAATGGCCAATTATACCCTGGACCCCAGAGGGTTAAACATTAAACGTTAAAGTAATGCAATAGTTACTTTTCAAGTAATTAATTACTTTTAGAATATTGTAACTCAGTTACTAACTCAGTTACTTTTTTGAAGAAGTAACTAGTAACTACAATTAATTACTTTTTCAAAGTAACTTGCCCAACACTGGAAACTACCACACCTCACTTGCAGCTACATGCTTTTTATGGCTGCAGTGAATGACCCCATCAAATTATACTTTGCAGTCAGATTCAGTACTTATGATTTACCTGTTTTAAGTACATATGGCAGGCTTTATAGAGATATTACTGTCAATTTCGGCTGTTCGGAAGAAAAACATAGTGATTTGTATTAGCTGAGAGCTTTAGTGCCCCAGATGGATGTACATCATTATTTTCGTGCTCTGTAATTATGATTATAATAATTTTTATTTATATACTGTACAGTATTTATTTACCTATAATAGCCCAAATGAATCCATTAAATGCATAATAATGGATTTCATTTAACAGTTATATGTAATACATGTGAATATTCTCCATTTCAATATATATATATATATATCTTGAAATTGAAATTTTCACTGGAGATGTTCTGGACAAAAGTGACATGTGGTGCTTTGAGAGGAAGGTTTAGGTTTCTAAAGCTGCTATTTCTTAGCGCTGCTTTTTCCCTTATGATTTTGGGGAATATTTTTTTGACTTTATTTGATGTATATGGTGAAACCTGGATGAGAGGGTGACGGGAACAACGTAAAATAAATGCCCAAGGGCAGACTAACATCCACCTGGACACAGGAGCTAAAATATGAGCTTTCTTTTCTTTTACAGTAAAAAAAAAAAAAAAACAACTTATTTGGAGTCAGCCGTCATATAGACTTAGTCTTTACCTCGTGGAGCTCAGTTTGGCTTATGCTGCTGACCAGGTTGTAGGACAACAAGTCATCCCCTTTAAGCCCTACAGGCCACCCACAGCACACAATGTGGTACATAAGTTGCCCCACAGCATTGTGGATAAAGTTGTTTCGATTAAACAGTGCATTTTGTTTTGTCCTTGTTAAAATAAACTATTTCTAATTGCTGTTGTTAGCTCAAATATATCCTAAGTAAACAGAAATTAGTGTTTCCAAGCAGTGGTGATTCTAGAGTCTGTTAGGAGTTTACAGGGAGTGCAGAATTATTAGGCAAATGAGTATTTTGTCCACATCATCCTCTTCATGCATGTTGTCTTACTCCAAGCTGTATAGGCTCGAAAGCCTACTACCAATTAAGCATATTAGGTGATGTGCATCTCTGTAATGAGAAGGGGTGTGGTCTAATGACATCAACACCCTATATCAGGTGTGCATAATTATTAGGCAACGTCCTTTCCTTTGGCAAAATGGGTCAAAAAGAAGGACTTGACAGGCTCAGAAAAGTCAAAAATAGTGAGATATCTTGCAGAGGGATGCAGCAGTCTCAAAATTGCAAAGCTTCTGAAGCGTGATCATCGAACAATCAAGCGTGTCATTCAAAATAGTCAACAAGGTCGCAAGAAGCGTGTGGAAAAACCAAGGCGCAAAATAACTGCCCATGAACAGAGAAAAGTCAAGCGTGCAGCTGCCAAGATGCCACTTGCCACCAGTTTGGCCATATTTCAGAGCTGCAACATCACTGGAGTGCCTAAAAGCACAAGGTGTGCAATAATCAGAGACATGGCCAAGGTAAGAAAGGCTGAAAGACGACCACCACTGAACAAGACACACAAGCTGAAACGTCAAGACTGGGCCAAGAAATATCTCAAGACTGGTTTTTCTAAGGTTTTATGGACTGATGAAATGAGAGTGAGTCTTGATGGGCCAGATGGATGGGCCCGTGGCTGGATTGGTAAAGGGCAGAGAGCTCCAGTCCGACTCAGACGCCAGCAAGGTGGAGGTGGAGTACTGGTTTGGGCTGGTATCATCAAAGATGAGCTTGTGGGGCCTTTTTGGGTTGAGGATGGAATCAAGCTCAACTCCCAGTCCTACTGCCAGTTTCTGGAAGACACCTTCTTCAAGCAGTGGTACAGGAAGAAGTCTGCATCCTTCAAGAAAAACATGATGTTCATGCAGGACAATGCTCCATCACACGCGTCCAAGTGCTCCACAGCGTGGCTGGCAAGAAAGGGTATAAAAGAAGAAAAACTAATGACATGGCCTCCTTGTTCACCTGATCTGAACCCCATTGAGAACCTGTGGTCCATCATCAAAAGTGAGATTTACAAGGAGGGAAAACAGTACACCTCTCTGAACAGTGTCTGGGAGGCTGTGGTTGCTGCTGCACGCAATGTTGATGGTGAACAGATCAAAACACTGACAGAATCCATGGATGGCAGGCTTTTGAGTGTCCTTGCAAAGAAAGGTGGCTATATTGGTCGCTGATTTGTTTTTGTTTTGGTTTTGAATGTCAGAAATGTATATTTGTGAATGTGGAGATGTTATATTGGTTTCATTGGTAAAAATAAATAATTGAAATGGGTATATATTTGTTTTTTGTTAAGTTGCCTAATAATTATGCACAGTAATAGTCACCTGCACACACAGATATCCCCCTAAAATAGCTAAAACTAAAAATAAACTAAAAACTACTTCCAAAAACCTTCAGCTTTGATATTAATGAGTTTTTTGGGTTCATTGAGAACATGGTTGTTGTTCAATAATAACATTATTCCTCAAAAATACAACTTGCCTAATAATTCTGCACTCCCTGTAGACCAAGGCCTAAATTCACATCTAACTTTCGTAACTCAGCATAGGCTGATGGATGTTTTCAATATAATGGGCGTGTTCTAAAGTGAACCGTTTATGGAACCTGAAGCAAAGCTGAACTACGATCAACCCGAGTAAGTTAAAGAACAATTTGCAGCAAAGCAGATAAAAGGAGGGACATGCACAACACTGTTTCCACCTCAACATGGGACATGAGGCTCTCCAATTCAAATGTGCTCATTGTTAACTGACTAAACAGCTTGGTTTTCCAAGTTAACTTCAGTATCTGTAAAGAAGGCACATTTGTAACATAAGTTGTTATTAAATCAGGTTGGGAAGAATACACATTTAATAACTGTATGACACACTACTGACTTATGTGAAATCAAAACAGACGCCTCCTTGGCATTGTAACAACAATGTTGACTTTGGCGACACATCCATTCATCCCTGTTTCTCTTTACTTCCCTGTATCTCCCTTTCTCTGTCCTCCTCTCTCAGCTTTTGTGCTGACATCCAAAAGATGGAGGAGGACTAATGGCTCATAGACATTAGCTAATAACCTCTAATAATCTGGCCTATGTTAGTTAATGCTTTTGACACAATTTAGAGAACAAATATTCACAATCACACTCCTTTTAATTCACAGTAATGACCCTGCAATGCCAGAACAATTTGCACGTGCTTGCTAATGTTTGGGTTCACTTCAATTCAGTTTTATTTTTATAGTTTTAAATCACAACAGCAGAAGCCTCAAGGCACTTTATATTGTAAGGTAAAGACACTACAGACGACCCCATATGAGCAAGCACTTGGCGACAGTGGGAAGAAAAAAATATATAACAGGAAGAAACCTCTGGCAGAATGAGGCTCGGGAAGGGCATCCCACCCCACTGGCCGTAGCAGACGTGGGGTGGGGGTAATAAGTCAGGACAAAAGACAGACTGTGGAAGAGAGCTAGAGATTTATAAAAACTAATGATTACTTTGTGTTGCTTCCTCCCCTTCCTGTCATGAGCAACACAAGTTTTATTATTAATGACAAGCCTCACTGTGGAAGCATTGATGGTGTGCAATGTAAAGTCATGAAATCAGGAAAACTTTTTAAACCTGTTTTCCTTCTTGTACCTTCTCTAGTAGACAGTTTCCTGGAATACAACATAAGAGGAAGATGGAGGAAGAGGTTATTACTATTATTACTACAGTTATTTTCAGGGTTGCAAAGATGAAAGTTAAAAACCCCTAAAAAGAGTCTTAACTTCCCAAGTTTCAAGTTTCAAATAAACAGCGTAGCCACATTTACCTGTAATGAAATTCTGGTGCTCGTGCTATGAATAATCATGATAATAAAAAAATAACGAAGGATTAAATATTAAAGAATTTAAGACAATTGTTTGGTATTTACAGTTTGTGCAAAAACTTGTGCAGTGAGGATTTAAAATGGTTGAAGTGACCGTGTGTAGAGTCCAGTAGTTGTAGTAAGTGTGTAATGATGTGTGCAGAATGTCAGCAGTTCAAAAGCCTGATGGTTTCTGGGCAGAAACTATCCCTGTGTCTGCTAGTGTGGTTCTGAATGCTCCTCAACTGCCTGCCAGACAGGAGGAGTGTGAAAAGTCTGTGGCTGGGATCAGAGAGGATCTGTTGCATCTTCCTCATGCAGCGCGGTCTACAGAGATCCGGCAAGGCTGGCAGTTCAGTCCTGGTGATGCGCTGTGCTGATCTCAACACCCTCTGCAGAGCTGTTACAGCTGCCATACCAGGTGGTGATGCAGCCAGTAAGAATACTTTCAATGGTGCATCTGTAGAAGTTTGTAAGTATTCTGGAGTTCATGCCGAATCTTCTCAGGCGCCGCAGTCTTGCTGCTTTTGTGATCACACCAACATGGTGTGACCAACTCAGATCCTCGCTGATATTGATGCCCAGGAATCTGAAACAGCTGACTCTGTCCACCTCTGCTCCTTCGATGTAGAGGAGGGTGTGGCCTCCTCTCTGCAGTTTCCTGTAATCCCAGATGAGCTCCTTGGTTTTGCTGATGTTAAGAAGCAGGTTGTTGACACGGCACCATGATGCCAGGGCTCTCACCTCTGCCTTGTATGCCATCTCGTCTCTATTCAAAATGCAGCCGATGATGGTGGTGTCATCTGCAAATTTGATAATGGTTTGGAGCTGTGTGTTGCTGTACAGTCGTGGGTGAACAGGGTGTACATCAGGGGGCTGAGCACACATCCCTGGGGGGTACCTGTGCTGAGTGTGAGTGTGGATGAGGTGATGCTGCCGATCCTAACCACCTGAGGTCTGTCTATCAGGAAGTCCAGGATCCAGCTGCACAGGGAGGAGCTGATGTTCAGGTCACGGAGTATGATGGTGTTGAAGGCGGAGCTATAGTCGATGAATAGCATCCGCACATATGTGTTTTTCTGGTCCAGGTGGGAGAGGGCAGTGTGAAGTACTATTGGTATACATTGCATCGTCTGTAGATCTGTTAGGCCTGTAGGCAAACCGGAGTGGATCAAGTGAAGAAGGGAGTAAAGATATGATGTGAGCTTTGTCTATGCACTCAAAGCACTTCATAGGGACACCAGACTGGAGCAGGGAAAGGTTAAAAATGTCTGTGCAGACATCTGCCAGGTCGTGGGCACATGCTTTAAAAACACGACCTGGAATGTTGTCTGGTCCAGAAGCATTCCGAGTGTACTTTCCTAAAGTATTTACCAGAGGTGTGGACTCGAGTCACATGACTTGGACTCGAGTCAGACTCGAGTCATTAATTTTATGACTTTAGACTTGACTTGAAAAAATGTTCTAAGACTTGTGACTTGACTTGGACTTTTACACCAATGACTTGGGACTTGAATTGGACTTGAACCGGTTTACTTGAAAAGACTTGATATTTTACCCCAAATATAAAATTTAACATGCATATTATATAGATATTGAAAATGTGACCTCATTCACGGGTAGAACCGCAAATGATTCTGGGAACTCGTGGCAAGCGGTACTAGCGCACGCAGGCTTTCAATTAAAATCAGTTATACAGCGATAAAAAGAAACACAAAAATGTCAAGAAGCTGTTGTATTATTAACTGCAATAGCCGGTCGCATGACAGCCACAGGAAGCCGACGGGTAAAGAGATCGGTTGTTATCGGATTACGTCATTGAAGAGAAATTGTTCATGTTTCCGAAGTAACAAAGATGCGACGGATGGCCTGGATTGCAGCCATTCAAAGATCAAATATAACGTCCCAGAACACTCCAGCTCACAGGTTAGTCTGCTCCAAGCATTTACACGAAGGTCAGTGTTTTTTAGTAGTTAATACGTCATTTTCATAACATAATTGGTGATATAGGTTACAAGCAAGAACAGAAATTGTCGCGCTATGCTCCTTTATTTATTGTGCATAAATAGTGAATTGTCCTGACACAATATTGCGTTTCGCTTCTGTTATTATGGTACACTGACAAAAACATGTACTTTTATTCACAGGATAAAACAGTTTTTTTGTATCACTAATTGCCCAGTGCGATTACAGCATACAGTATTGTTGTCACTGCTACATTTCTGTGATGGGTACCAGAAATTATTTCCACTACTAATTAATTACCGTTGAGCTCAAAGGTCCTATTAATAAACTGTTAAGGAATGTGTATTTATGACGACAATTTGTGAGACTGGTAAACTTATGATACGTACGATGGTCTTTCGTTCTACACGGTGCATTTCAAGGTCCTGTACCCATCCGTCGGTAAACTGTACCTGGGCTTGTTGCAGTGACCTGAAGTTACTAAACTTCATGAGTGTATGCACTCACTCCAAGAACCGTATAATTATAAATATGCATATAAATATGCTAAGATGAGATAGCTGACTTCATCTAACTAGCAAATGTTGTCCAGGCTACATTGGTGATACAGTTTTTTTTAATGTGTATGATATTTTTGTCATGCGATTTTAAAGCTGGTCCTACAACCGCATCCAAGAATAACATGCAGCTTATCTCAGAACTGTCGGTGAAAATTATTCTTGGAGCTAGGTTTAATTGAGCTGCATTTTAAAGAGGTGCAATTTCACAATTTGTGTATATTTTCTAAGTTCACTATTTTGTCATGTGTTGAGAAAAACACAGATTTAAAAATTACATGGTCTAATATTTACATTTAGCATATAACTGCAACATTATTTTTTCGTTTGTTTTTTTTAAAGACTCGAAAGGACTTGAAATTCAAAGTTTCAGACTTGTGACTTGACTCGGACTTTTACACCAGTGACTTGAGACTCGACTCTGACTTGCCTGACATTACTTGAGACTTGACTTGAGACTTGAGGATAAAGACTTGAGACTTACTTGAGACTTGCAAAACAATGACTTGGTCCCACCTCTGGTATTTACTCATGACTGCCTTTTCAGATATCTGAAAAGGGCAGCTGTCCTCTTCCAGCAAATGCTCCTGAGATAGATGTTTTTCAAAGCATACATAGAAGGTGTTAAGCTCATCAGATAGAGAAGTTACCTCCCTCACTCTGCCTCTGTTTCCCATGTACAGTAGTCTGTGATGGTCTTCAAACCACTCCACATGTTCCTGGTGTTAGAGTTGCTGGAGCAGAGTTCCACCTTTTCTTTGTACTGTCCCTTGGCCATCTTTATTGCTTTCCTGAGGGCATACTGGGATGTTTTGTATTCACCTGGATCTCCAGATTTAAAGGCTGCAGTCCACACTCTGAGTGCTGTGCGGACCTCTCCATTAACCCACGGCCTCTGGTTGGAGTTTGTACAATAGCCCGTGGTACAATGTCATTGATGCATTTGTGAATAAAGTCTGTTAGGTACTCAGCATAATTGTTGATGTTGTTGTCAGTGGCAGTCCGGAAGACTTCTCAGTCTGTGATGCTGAAGCAGGGCACTGTCTGATTAGTTGATCCAGCGTTGAATCGAACACGCCATGGGCTGTTCGCTTTTCAGCTTCTGCCTATAGGCTGCCAGAAGCATAACCGAGGAGTGATCTGGTTTGCTGAAGGCCAGTCGGGGGCGGGCTTTGTAAGCATTTGCGTACGGAGTTTAAACGTTCTTCATGTTGGCTTTATTAAAGTCGCCAGCCACAATAAAAGCAGCCTCCGGGTGTAACGTTTCCTGCCGTTCGATAATATCAAATAGTTCATCCAGTGCCAGTCTGGTTCAGCGTGGGGGTTGGTGGGGATATAAACAGCAGTACAGAATACTGCTGTAAACTCCCTGGTCAAATAAGGTCTGCATCTCTTCATAAGATGTTCAAGATCAGGAGAGCACCTCTACAAAACTGTCTGTACATTAGTACACCACCTTTGTTGGTCATTACGCACACGCCACCTCCCCTACATTTACCCAAGTCCTTTGTTCTATCCCGGTGGTGAATGGAGAGTTCCTCAGTGACAATGGCCACGTCAGGGATGGAAGGGTCCAGCCACACTACAGTTCTTAATGTCCCTTTGGAATGTTATCCAGTTCATCCAGCTTGTTTTCTAGAGACTGGACGTTTGCTAGAGAATGCAGGAAACCGGGGTGCGATGTTGTCTGTTTCTCAGCCTGACCAGAATCTCGGCTCTTTCTCCCCCTTTTTCTCCAGTGTTTCTTCAGCCCAGGAAGCCAAGGTGAGTCACCACCATTCACAAAAAAGTCAGTTGGTGAAGGTCCGGAATTAAAATTTTGATGAATGTCCAGGAGAGTTTGTCACAGGTGATAAAGCATTACAGGTTACAAAGAAACTAAGAAATAAAACAGCGAACATAAGAAGAACGCAAATTTGAGGAGGACACTGAGCGACGGCAGCCGTCCTCACCGGAGCCATCTTAGAAAAAACGATGGCGCCTTTTCCTTTTCATTTGAAAATACAGAGGATTAAACTTATGTGCTGGAGCCTGCACTGTCTACTTAGGTTTGCATAAAACATGTTCAATATTATAAAATCACTAAGTCTATGCTACCAATATTTTATTATATTTGCCAATATGGAAAATATAATAGAACACCCCATACTCTACATAGAGCACTGTAACAATAACTTACAGCACTCACCTTTGTAGAGTGCATGTCCAGATTTCTTCACATTAGACTTTCATAACTTAGCATTCGCAGCTTGACAGTTAGCTCTGTCAGACACAGCTTTCATCAGTCAGCTACAAAAAACTTTCACTGAAGATTTGCCCATGACTAGTGTCCTGCAAAACGATGCATAAAAAACTTATCTAAAAATGGCAGATATCACATTTATTTTGGTAATAGTTTTGGTAGATTACCAAACTGACTGGTTAAACGGTGTTTAATACTGGCTTTTAACTTTTATTGGCTTGCTAGCTAGGTGCCATGTCTCTGACTGTTGGCTAGCCATACTCAACTTGATCAAATGACAGCCAGCGGAGATGCTACAGGCTGGTCTGCGAGCTGAGTTAACTAATGTTAAATGCCAAAGGAAATAAAGGGAAAGATATAGTGTAGGTCGGAGTTGCATTAGCGACTCGCAGGATCTAGCTATATAGCATTATATCTTATCTTTACTGCTCGACTGTCGTTTCATTTCTCATCACTCCTTTTTTTCATCATAAGGACAGCTCCTCTTTATTTTCATTGACTGGCATCAGTTTTGACATTTAAGTCATAAATACCACTTGCAGTGGAGTCAGGCATAGCGCCCTTAGGGAGGTCAGGTCAACCTTTCCAACCCAGTATATAGGTAAAACGTATATTAGACATACTGGTACACTGTGTCCATTTCACGCTTTACCTCTCCCAAGCATGAAATTTACATGGTGGACTGGCTTGTCTATCATACTCTTTGCCGTGATATCAGGTTGCTCTGACTGTCAATACAAACTTTGCACATAGCCCCTGCTTTAGTTTCAAGCCTTTCAGCCTTCAGAGGAGCCTGGGGCCCCAAGCAAGTTGCCTTGTCTGACGGCAAACTGCTCTTCCAAGTTAAAGAAAAAACATATAGAAAATGCTTATGATGTTCAGATGTGAATGGGTAAGATAATTAGGTAGCAGGTAGTTGGGAGGTATTCCTTGTGTGATTGTTTAGAAAAATATTGTTTCTGAGGTCAACAATGAATTTTCAGCCTTAAATATTGTTTATAGTTTATTCTCATTTCCGAACATTTGTGTCTCGTGGAGATTGTCAGACAACTATAACCACAACAATGAAGACATTATGATGACAGACATTAAAAACATTAACAACAAGAAAGTGCTGCAGTAATGTCACCAAAATCGAAGTGATTGTCATGTTTTGTGCGAAAGAGGTAGCAAAATGGCTTTCAATATACTGACGTAAAAAAAGTAAATACAGCATTTATTTTGTGCATTTTCTTTACAATTTGCAGTCATATATCAACCAAAGATGTGTGTGCCTATATCCATATATAATAAGGAGAATACCACAACCACTACTTCTACTACTAAAAATAATAATGTCAAAAAAGGATCAGGTTACTTCTTTCAGTAACAGACTAACAGTTTGTTACTTTATTTCAGCCTCAGTTGATCTACACACTTTGTGTCTTCTTCTGTTTGTCTACCACCATTATGTCTGGTTAGTTAGCCACCACCATTTTGTCCATCTGTGTCTGGAAGTCCCACAGGATCTTAGCTCGCTCATTCTCCACCACCCTAGGGGGCGTATCCCATTTTGACCTCGGGACTTCCAGGCCATATTCGGCATGGATGTTTCTGTATGCTATGCCGGCCACTTGGTTATGGCGTTCCATGTATGCCCTGCCTGCTAGCATCTTACACCCTGCTGTTATGTGCTGGATTGTTTAAGGGGCATCTTTACATAGCCTGCACCTGGGGTCTTGCCTGGTGTGATAGACCCCAGCCTCTATGGATCTTGTGCTCAGAGCTTGTTGTTCCTGTGCTGCCATGATTAGTTCCTCTGTGCTGTCTTTGAGTCCAGCTTTGTCCAGCCACTGGTAGGATTTCTGGATATCAGCCACCTCCGCTATCTGCCGGTAGTACATACCGTGCATGGGCCTGTCCTTCCATGATGGTGCCTCCTCTTCCTCCTCATTCTTGGGTTTCTGCTGTCTGAGGTATTCACTGAGCACATGGTCGGTTGGGGCCATCTTACTGATGTATTTGTGGATGTTCGTTGTCTCATCCTGGGCCGTGATGCTGACACTCACCAGTCCCTGGCCTCCTTCCTTCCGCTTAGCGGACAGCCTCAGGGTGCTGGACTTGGGGTGAAACCCTCTATGCATGGTCAGGAGCTTCCTTGTCTTGATGTCAGATCTCCTCCTTTGGTGACATTACTGCAGCACTTTCTTGTTGTTACCCAGCTGGGTACCTGATCACAAGGAGGGCGTAGGTATTGGTAGCCTGGCTCTTGTTCTTACCATCGCAGAGGGTCTCTGCAGGTACTTGGTTGCAGCTTCTCTAGCGACCTCTTCATGGTTCCCATTTGCCTGTGGGATCCCCAGGTACTTGTAGCTGTCCTCTATGTCTGCAATGTTGCCTTCTGTTAGTTCGATCTCCTCAGTTCCTCAGTTCTGACTACCTTCCCTCTCTTTGTTACCAGTCCGAATGACATTCCGATATCATTGCTGTATATCCTGGTGGTGTGGATCACTGAATCGATGTCTTGTTCACTCTTGGCATACAGCTTGGCTATATCACTCTGGGCGCTCTCTCTCTCTCTCCCCCCCCCCCCCCCCCCTCTCTCTCTCTATACATACATACTGTATATACATATACATTTATATACAGAGAGAGAGCTTCCTAATTGTTTTTTTTTAATCTATAACGCATTATGGTCACATTATTTTTGGAACAAGTTTAGATGTCTATACCATATCAGCTATATCAGAGTGATAGTAGTAAGGTAAAATACATTAGCCAACCATTACTTGGAGGTTGTGTAAAAAAAAAAAAAATTCCCTGTAGGGTCATTGTAGGGCTTGCAATACTCCTTGGGAAACTGACGATAAAAACCAGGACTCTGTTAGCCGCATGTACAGGGTGGGCCATTTATATGGATACACCATAATAAAATGGGAATGGTTGGTGATATTAAAGTCCTGTGGCACATTAGTATATGTGAGGGGGCAAACTCCTCAAGATGGGTGGTGACCATGGAAGAAGTAACGCATTTAGAAGTCGGCCATCTTGGACTTTTGTTTTTTCAATAGGAACAGGGCCATGTGACACATCATACTTATTGGTAATGTCACAAGAAAAACAATGGTGTGCTTGGTTTCAACGTAACTTTATTCGTTCATGAGTTATTTACAAGTTTCTCTTTGTTCACAGCCATTAACATGTCGAAGAGGTTAACACGTGAGGAGTGGATCGAATCATTGCAGCAGATTTCAATGCAAGATACCCTACGAGACCACCCATCTCCCATGCTACAGTTAGCAAACTGCTTGCTAAGTTTCGTGAAACTGGTTTAGTGTTGGATTTGCCAAAATGTGGATGCAAGAAAACTGTCACTAATGAAGAAACATCAGTGGCTGTCCTAGCTTCATTCAGCAAGAGCCCACAGCGTAGCACTCGCTGCATGTCACTGGGAGTTGCATTAGTTGAACATCCCTTCGGTGGTGGATATTAGCTACTCACAAATGGCACCCTTACAAACTACAGCTACGTCTGAACGAGGATGACCCAGATCGGTGCACAGAATTTGCAGAAAGGGCCAAACAAAAATTGGAACAGGACCCTCAGTTCACGCAGAAGATTTTGTTCAGTGATGAGGCAAACTTTTATGTGAATGGTGAAGGTAACAAACAAAACCACCACTATTGGTCTGACACTAACTAGGGATGGGTATCGTTTAAGTTTTATCCGATACCAGTACCAAACCGGTACTTTTGAAACGGTGCCGATGCTAAAACGGTGCTTGAATCGGTGCTTAAAGAATGGAGAACACAAACTTGTCCTAAAACCTCTCATTTCTAGCTGTTTTTTTTGTAAAAAGATAACAATGTTAGCCTTTTCTGTAGCTATAGGGCATATATAATATCACTCTTGGCTGGAAGTAGTGCTTAAACAATGGAAAAAACACAAACTTTGTCCAAAAACCTCTCATGTTTAGCTGTTTCCCACTTTTCCTTTGGTCATTTTAGCCTTTTTGGCCAGGGTGAAGGGAGTATCTGCCATCAAACAAGAAGACAGCCGCATGTAACTACGATGGTGTTTGCTAGTTCACCTTACATGCATTAATTTAATCACGTGGTTAGCTTACTCAACGTAAATTACACACAAACAACATTAAGCTACTCACTCAGAGAAGAACGGCTGCTGTTGCCATCATCACCCGTCATCATTTCTGCTACACTGACTCTCCTCTTCGGGTTCTTGAGGGATGTTGCTAACTCCGGTTCCGATAACAGGCACAACACCCGTAGAAGATGTGCTTGGTCTTGCAGCAAGCTATCAAATACGGTGCATTTCTCGGCTTAAACCCCCCCCCCCCCCCCCCCCCGCTATGTGTCGCCAGGCATTTCATCAGATTCGAGGTGTTACCTCCTTTGCACAGTATCACCTTAAAGCACTTGTTGCAGGCTGCTGAGTTTGCATCTTTTGCTGTGAAGTACAGCCAGACTTTTGGCTGCTTCGCCTTGGGCATTTTTAATATGTAGCTCTGCTCTAAAAGAACGTACGTACCTGGGTCCGCCTACTACGCTTGCAAAGGTAAAATGATTGGCTAGAATCCAAAGTGTATGACATCTCAGGGGAAAAAAGAACACAGAAATAAAGCACCGAAATATGCGCTGCTTTTCGGTCTGGTTACTACCGTTTATGTCAGAACCGGTGCCATAATGGCACCGGATACCGGTACCCATCCCTAACACTAGCCCACATTGGATGGATCCCTCCAAGACTGTTGGAACAACAAAAGTGATGGTTTGGTGTGGTATATGGGGTACAACGATAGTGGGTCCGTTCTTCATCAATGGAAACCTCAAGGCCACTGGATATTTGAAATTGCTACATGATGATGTGTTTCCCTCTTTATGCACTGAAGCTGGCACGTTCCCTGAGTTTTTCCAGCAAGATGGTGCACCACCACATTATGGGTGCCAGGTCCAAGCATTCCTAGGTGAACAGTTTCCTGGAAAGTGGATTGGTCGTCGTGGGCCAGTTGAATGGCCCACAAGGTCTCCCGATCTGACCCCCTTAGACTTTTATCTTTTGGGTCATCTGAAGGTAATTGTCTATGGTGTGAAGATATGAGATGTGCAGCACCTGAAACTATGGATATTGGATGCCTGTGCTGGCATTTCTCCTGCGGTTTTGCTATCAGTGTGTGAAAAGTGGGAGAAGAGGGTTGCATTGGCAATCCAACACAATGGGCAGAACATTGAACACATTTTATAAGTGGTCAGAAACTTGTAAATAACTCATGAAAGAATAAAGTTACGTTGAAACCAAGCACACCATTGTTTTTCTTGTGACATTACCAATAAGTTTGATGTGTCACATGGCCCTGTTCCTATTGAAAAAACAAAAGTTGTATCCAAGATGGCCGACTTCTAAATGGCCTCCATGGTCACCACCCATCTTGAGGAGTTTGCCCCCTCACATATACTAATGTGCCACAAACAGGACTTTAATATCGCCAACCATTCCCATTTTATTACGGTGTATCCATATAAATGGCCCACCCTGTGTTATGTGAAGGCTGTGTGCAGGCAGGAATGGTGGACCCAAAGTGCAGACGCTCGGAGGCATAATGTAAACTCAAAACAGCTTTAATGCTGAACTCAAAAAAGGTAACAAAACTGAGACTCCAAACTCCAAACTCAGGCAAGCAGACAGAATACAGCATAGAAAACGGTAGATCGCAACACGGACACAGAGAAACACAGGGCAAATACACAGAGGGCGCAATCAGGGAATGGGTAACAGGAGGGAAACAGAGCTGGGGCAAATCAGGCCTAACGAGACAAAGGAAGCAAAACCAGACGCATTTACATGAGACACGGACTTTCAAAGTAAAACAGGAAACATAACACAGAGACGCGAACTTGACAAGGGGATACAGCTGACAGGGGAGACAGAGCAACTAGAGAACACAGAGACATAAACCATAAGACAGAACTCAAAGAAACCAAAGACTAGAAATTATAAATAATATAATAAACTCAAAATCCTGGGTCAACGACCCAGGCATCCTAACACCCTGTAGATGGAAAGAAGGAGTTTTAATGTCCCACTAGCCTTAGTATAAGTATTGGCTTCCTGTCAGTGGAAATGTTATTTTAAGAGCATGTAAAAAGGAAGGAGATCCACATAATAGCAATTTATCTGAGCCAAGATGTTAATCCATCCATCCATTCTGTTCTACTTTTACAATTTAAGGTTTAGGGGGTGGGTTGGCTGGAGCCTCTCCCAGCTACCACAGGGAGAGAGACGGTGTACACCCTGAATGGGCTTCCATCCTGTTGCATAAAATGTATATATAGCAGCTAAATAAAGTATAAACTAAATATGAGAAAAAACGCAAAAACACAATGCTCATTAAACAAGGGATAGATGCACAATTTAAAAAGGCAAATGAGAACAAATTTGGCACCAGCCTTCTTTAAAGATGAACAAAGAGAGCCAAAACCAACTTGCATAGATTCCCAAGAAGGTCAAGTCATTTCCTGTTATAAGGTGGGAGGAGCTCTGTATTAGGACCCGAAAAAACGTAAAAGCTAGTTTGATACAACAGCCACTGCTTTCAGGAGGCCGACTGCCTTCACAAGATTTGAACCCAACTTGCTTCACCTTAACGGTTATATTAACGTGATATCAATGTGTTTACATGCAAAGAGTATATTTTCACTTTTAATGTGTATTTTCATAACTTTTAATCGATTGTCTTTAGTTTCATTTAAAGAGGTCTTAAAAATGTCTTAAAAATGTCTTAAAAAGTCTCGAATTTAACTTCTTTAGGTAGATGGACACCTTTATACAACACCTTTCTGTCATTAAAGAAGCTGAAGCACATACATCAAAAACTAATGTCCACTAATAACCCTCTTTATCATTTAATTGCCTACACTGTGAGCTTTTGTTAGTAGTTAAATAGTCTACAACTTTATCACAGCTGTTCTAAATGTATTCCCATGAATGTTTCTAAATGTTATTCTGTTATTACTCTCTTTGGTAATTGGCTTGCATTGTGTTTTGGTGTTCAGCCTCATGCAGTCGGTGACCTCGTGGGATCTGGATGTCCAGCTAGTTGACTCCATGTTCTCTACCAACTGACTGCGGGTGGAAATTTAAAGCCCCAGCCTCCCAGGTGGTCAAGTCTCTGCTGATCAAACAGTTGCTGCAAGATTCACAGTGTGATGGAGGTACACTGAACAACAACTGCCATCCCATATCAAACATAGTTTCTTGCCATTAACTCATCATATCCTCTCTGTGGACACCTCCCCCGAGTTGCCATGCATGTAATAAAGACTGTGTCATTCGGTGGCTTGATACGGTTGTCTGAGTCTATCAAGATCCAGGTTCCTTGGGGAAAAATGAAAAAGGATAGCAGGAGTAGATCTATAGAAGCCGGGTAAAATGAGACTAAGAGCTCTTTTCCTTTTTATGTCTAGATATTTTGAACTGATGTTCCACTTTATAACAGCATAATGACATAAGCACTGCAAATTCACAGGCATTTGTAGATAAGTGGAGGGAGTCATTGAGGAGATTTTAGGCATGATTATAATAAATTAGGATTCTGAAGAAACGTGTGGGTACATTTTTATAAAGCTGGATCTCTTCATTTGAAATCTCATAAATATATTCAAATTAGTAGCTGCTGTTGAAACGATGACGGGAATGCTGATAAGAGTTAACCAAACTGACGATGCTGTTCAATCTACATGCGAGCAGATGCTTTTTATGTACTTGACCTCTTCTTCTCGCCTCACACCCACAAAATCCACCAGGCAATGAGGCTGTTTGTGCTAACAGCATTGACTTCACCCACAATGAAAGGCTTTAAGTACCTTGTACTTTTCCAACTCAGATGCTTCACAGACCTGCTCCTTGACACCAGTTTGCCTCTATCAGGCATATTGCAGTCAGTATCGCCCCAAACTCAGTTGAACTTTATCCTTTCCCAAGCCCTGAATGAGCAATAACCTGTTGTAGAGGTGGAGGGAATGACAGATTTCAAAAGCATCAAATAGATAAGATGGTGATGATGCTTTGGGCTGCCCCAGGTTCTTCAAATTACAAGAAAAGCTGTCAAAGATGGCTTTTTTTCTCAGAACAGATGACAGTAAAAAAATAAATAAATTTGCTCTTGCTGTGTTGCATTATGGTCTACGGAGGCAGCTGTCGGTGGAGGAATTGGTTCGTCTAAGATGGATTTCCATCCACATGAATATTGGTGTAAAGGGATGAGTCTAGAAAGATGCCCCTGCTCTTTTATTCTGATGGTTGATGTCAAAGCCTGGTATTTATCTTTGATGTATGAGATGGGTAAAACTTCACTTACGTGCCTGAAGTGGCGTAATGCGATGTCTCGTCGTCTGCGATTATAGAAGCAGAAAAAAAAGGCACGTAAGGTCCTGGAACCCATCCACTGAAACCAAGACGGATGAAACTGATGACTTGGGCTTGGCAAAGTAAAAAATAATTAGAGGTTGCTTTGAGTTCAACATCAGCGTTGCTTGACAGCAGATAAACTGTACTTTCAATAAATCTGACAAGAGCCAATCAAGCTGAACCACAAATGATTCAAATGTAAAAACAAGAGAGCGGGAAAAGAAGGTATAATCGCAAAAAAGTGCGTTAAGAAATTGCAAATTAAGCAAGGATTTAGTTCAGGTAGGGCACTGGAGTCCACATGCACTTGCCGATTGGCATTCAGAGTGGCTATATGTAGATGGAAAACATCCTGTCTTATCTGTGCAGGTGTACAGAGTGGAAGTTATAACCTTTCACAGTTACTCATTTGAGCCTACTCTGATGCCCACACCATTCAGATCCCTCAAACCACACATGTGGGAATTTGCTCTCTCAGCAGTGCCTGTTGAATTGTCTCTGACTGATGTCACTGGATTAACAAGCACAACTCATCATCATGACTTTAAATGCTAAAAACGTGAATAATATAGTTGTTGTTTTTTAATTCGATCAAAACCCTCTAAATAAATCGATTATGTGATCATAAGAAACTTTTAGATCATTTCAGTGACATTGCACAGAGGTGCATTCAGCTTTGTTTTATACTTTTATTACTCATTTCCTCAAGATGAATTCCCAAGGTTCATGATGAGCCGTGCATCTGTGAAATTTCTCTGTTATTATAATTGACACACCAAAGCTGCTACCTAAACCTGTTGTTTCTGATGTTTTTCTCACACAAGTGTTAATGAAGCTCACGTGTAAGTTCATTAAGGAAGAACTGTATTCACTCATCCGCCTGCGTGGCTTGGTGTCTGGGCTGCTACTCTATTCTTTACATCACTCGCACTTTCCCATGCTGTCAACCTTAATTCTGTCATCATCACTCTGGTCCAATCATTTTCTCGCCCGTCTTCAGTGAACCAATCAGCCTGTGTCCCGTGTGCTTTAAATCTCAGTGCTTCTTCTGTCTGGCTGAGATAAGACTCCACCTTGTCTCCACCTCATCCATTCCAGATAGAGATTCTCATCCAAATCTCCACTTGTTTCATCTCTGCCACCACCAGCGTTTAGACTCCTGGGGCACCTGTCCTACTTCCTACCATTGCTGGACTCCGCTCTGCCAAATAGTTTATTACTCGATCTCTGTATTTCAATAAATCTTCTTTCAGATGATCTCTCAGTATTGAATTAGCGGTTATTAAGGAAGGACTGAGGACCGTAAATCTACAAACCCATTTGGAACCTCTTATAAAACAGAAATACAGCTGCCCTGACATGCTATTAGAAAAGTGCTATCCTTTTAACCCTCTCAAGGCAGACGTTGCCAATTTGCAAAAGTTTACCCTGATTACCACTTACCCCACATACATATTTTATGAGGTTTTTTTTACTCAGAAGTACCTCTGCAGGACTTGGTTGTGCATTAGCAACAAAAAACTTAATTTGAGCCTGAGAGGGTTAAAGAGAAGCACTAACCACTGCAGTTCCTTACATGGCCACTTGACTAGTTTCAGAAGTTATCCCATAATGTTTACAGCATGGTATAATAAAATAAAGCCTTGCTCTTTGGCAAATTTGACACTTTGTGACAACTGTACATGTCAATTACTGTACTGTCAATTGCTATTAACCTCACCTATTTAGGGATGTGACAGTGTTGAGTATTTGGCTACTTGCTGGCTTCATCTCTGCTAATGCAAAAGCTTAAGAAGACAGTTTTAGTGAGTAAATTGTAGTGTTTTACTCGTGTGTTACTTTTGATAGATCCCCAAATCCAAAAGACAAGGTTTTAAAATACTAGTCTCTGCATATTTTTTATGAAGTCTATTCTCTTTAGTTGTAGTTGGATCCTATATAAACCCAAATTAAAACAAACAAGCATTAAGAGTATTATACAGAAAGTGGCATCATGTGCAATTTATGAATTTATGTTTATGTCGACAATGAGATGCATACATTGAAATGCTGCTAAAAAAACAAATTTGCTGGTCTTAGAGAAGTTATTTAGTTATTTATCTATTTCTGTATCTAGTTGATCTAACTAGCTACAGCAAACATTTGAACGTTCAGAGCTCAAAACTGAAGTAAACACTAGCTTAAAAGGGGAGGCTATCACCAGTGTCTCATATTAAAATAGCTAAATTTAGAGTATTAATAAAGCATGTTAAAAAGAGGCTTTGGCCTCTTCATAAAACCTCTGGGTTAGAGGTGTGGCCATATTGATTGACATTTAGCTGACAAAGCCAGGTAGCCCACTGGTATATTTAAACTGGAGCTCTCCACTGTGTATACAATGTCCGGTTCTTTCTGATCATTTTTAATGGATTATCTGATTAATATTATAGCTTAATGTGTGGTAGAGACCATCCCAGAAGTCTGTGCTTCAACTGTGGTAAGTAAGTTTGGAGCATTTTGCTAGTCATTTACAGATATACCAGAGTATCTGTCCCATGTATTGCACCTGCACAGTTTATTAATACAGCTTGCTAATCAAAGTAGCTAGTGTTAACTGATAACTTGCGACTCCATATTTTAGACCACGCTTGGTTATATCTGGGCCCATAAAATCCACATAGTGGCGGCCCAGTCAGAATCATTTTCTCTTTAAAAAGCAGAGTACAAACATCCATGTGCAGTGTTAGCTACACCGTAAAAAAAAAATCCTAAAAAAACCAGTAATATTCCGGGAGCTGGAGCGCCAAAATAATACCATAAAATAACAGAAAATAGGGTTATTTTCAGTAATGACAATACAGTTTGTTGCCCTAATTTTACATGGGATTTTGCCTTTTTCAAGTGCTTTTAAACATTAAATTAGGAACATTTTAATGTGATTAAACAATGAAATTAGCTATAAACAAGGTCAATGAATGCGGCAATGTGAATAATTCAATTCAATTCAATTTTATTTATATAGTGCCAAATCACAACAAAAGTCGCCTCAAGGCGCTTCATAATAATACTTAAATGTACAGTTAACAGTTGGTTTAAATAATAATGGATTGCATTCATATAGCGCTCTTTGACACCCTCAAAGCGCTTTACAATTCCATTTTAATAATCCCCCCTGGCTATCACCAGTAGGTGGAGTGTCTTGCCCAAGGACACAGCGACCGAGAGTGTCCAAGCCGGGGCTCGAACCAGCACCCTTCTGATTACAAGGCAAACTGCCAACTCTTGAGCCACAATCGCCCTAAAGAACAACAATAATAATAATTATTTGGTGTAAAAAAAGTTTATAAGAATCATTTTATATATTTTTCCATAGCATTACATTTGAATTTAACAGTTCGGTCTTTCAAATAACGAACAAATATTTGTGAAATTATGATACATTTGTGAATTTATTTTAACAATCTAAATATGCATATGTACAGAAAGATACATTTAACAAACTAGAAAATTATGTTTTATTACATTTACAGTGATTTTACATTAATTTACATTTAAAATTTAAAATCACAGCCTATTTATGTAAATTTAATGATATTCTAGAAAAACAGTACAAAACTGTAAAATACACAGTAAAATACTTTTATATTACAATTTTTTTTACAGTGTAGTATTTAATGGTAAATTAGCACTCCATCCATGTAAGCTTCTTAGTCCAAAGAACTAACAGTCTAAAAGTAAAAATGCTAATATTTAAGCTTCAATTTATGGAGTTCAAAACCAGTGGGAGAAAACATACATCTTTTACAGCATAGTGTTTATGATTTAATAATCTGAATGCTCAATTCTTGTACAAGAGGTCTGGAACACTAGAAAAAAGAATATATAAAGAGAAAGTATCTTTCTTTAGTCACTTCTACACAGAAGTTCAGACGTTTTTCAAGCACAAGAGGTCGGAGTAACATAGAGCTTGTCTTGTCATGCATGAGACAGTTCTCCCACCTGGGAGCCTTATTGTTTAATGTTCAGCAGTGGCTACAGGCATGTCACAGCTGACGTTTTCAATGCATCACACAGGCCATGGGGTCAGCTACAGTGTGGGGTAAACCAGCTACTTTTGAAAGTGCGTTATTGTAAACTCAGCCCAAACTAAACAGAGCCTCTCCCAGTCCTGTTAAAATTCACACACGTCCCCTTCAATGTCAAAATCCTGCTAAAGATGGTGTTTCTTTGAAGTATGACAAAAACAATCTACATCAGGGATTTTGCTGCATAATACTATAGAACAGCATGAACCTACTTGGATTGTCAACATTTTGCAGATTGTGACAGTAAAAATATTCTTTTCCATCTCAACACTACGCTTTTTCATTTTTTATGAGAGCCTTTGCCTTTGCTTCGTTAGTACAAGAAGGCAGCGGAGGAGATAGCGCTTTTAAGAAAGATTTTAGACAGCTGGAGACAGGCCTTTTAAAAGAAAAATTGTAGATCTTTCTCTTCACTCTTTTCATTATCTAATATTATGAAGAAGTGACAGTACCCATGGGAAGTGGCAACAGATATAGCAGCTAGCATCAATAATTCATGCATTCATATATTGAACAAATATGGGCTCACTATTGTCGGGCACTTAGATATAATGTTGCTGAAATAGAGAGGAAAAAGCCAGAAGCAATCTCAAATGGCCCGGTGATCGTTATTCAGCGGTGGTTAATTGTGCTAATTCTGGAAAGGCTAAGATATCCCTCTGAAGACCAATGAAATTAATGTGTGGAGGAAGAAGTCCTCTGTTGTTTAAGGAATTAATTACAACCATTTAATAAAAAGGAAAAATTCCCATTTACATTTTCATGGCTTGAATTTCCAATGAATCTCAGGCTGATGTAAATTGACAGGGCAGGGTTTTTTTCTTCTTTCCACTTTGACCACACACTAATGGAAATTGCCTTTTAACCAACATATGAAATCGTACCAAGTTAATGTCCCCCAAAAGTCATTTCCATTGATTTTGGATGCTGCTTTTGAATAGCACTTTTCCATAATTTACATCATTTTTGCCTCCAATAGTCTCAGTCTTATACCTCTAACACGGCTGCTGCTGCTGTGCTGAGCTGAGGTGTTCAGACATTCAGTAATGCTCTTTCCTGCAGCCACTGGACATCGCCACCTTTTTTTTTTTTTTTTAACTCAGATGGCTAGATGCCTGAAGATAAAACATTTTCAGGTGTCCGGGACATTCCAATGATGTCCTAAATTTATGAAGATGTTGTTTTAAGAGCTGTTTTGACCCACAACATGATGGCAAGATGGCCTGAGGATGCCTCGAAATGGACTGCACGATGCATTTTCAGACCCATGCAACATCAGTCACCACCCAAGAGGGAAACAATATGGGGGCGAGAGGACTCTCATTTTGATTAGGAGGGACTCATTCCCTCACTTGCTTTGTTCAAGGCCTGAGGTCTGAGTTTTGAAAGCGCCGGACCTTCAATGATCTTCAGCAGTTTGTTTTTAACAAGCAATGACAAACAACATCATCTACTTCCCACCCCTCCTGTGCTTCCCCACTCTCCAGGCTTTTATCTTTGTTCAGTCTTTGAACCAGGCATTAAGGCAGCCGCATTGAAACAGACATGGCCCTGAGGAAGCCTGACTCCAGATAGAATATCCTCTAATTCTGGTATCTCTTTTCTAACAAAACAGCCAATTGGCCAAAGGGAGGAAAAATACAGCTATTACATCTCTCCCCGTTAATCACCTTCCAGTTTTGAAATGTGGTCTAACAGGGTTTCTATTTTAAGTCTGTCTAATCTGCCAGGTTTTTACCTTTCCAATGTCAGAATTAGCAGTAGACATAAAACACATGTTATATTACAAGCTTACATAATTCAGCTCAGACACAAAATAAACAGAGCTGATAACAACCGATCGTTGGCTCCAGTCACACAGGCCAATAGACTAGTTGGTGGCTACTAGTTCCAAGGGAAAAGTTATTATTCCCCGACTGACTAGTGAGTGGCTGCAAGTGCTTACTTGGAGTCACTAGGTGAAATTGGTTGCAAAGTTGTATACTATGTTGAACCAAAAACCTCTTTTCTATTGCTTTGGCTGCTAGGAGATTACCACGGTTGCCCATAGTTTGTATGGACAGCACTGACTGAATTACAAACACTTGTTTACTGCTTGCTAAGCTGTTCTAAAATGGCAAAGAGCCCAACCCAAACTAGAAAAGGAGACTGTTCATCTTCTGAGTAAAAGCTGTGCCTTTTGAAATGTTTTGGTTTTAGTGAAAAGGCATAACTTTTACTGTGAAGACAAACGGTTTCTGTTTCAGTTTCCTTCACATTTTTTCCTTCACAGTTTTTCTACTACTTGGTGGTTAGCTAGCTACCAATTGCTATCTTCCTTGTAAACCGTGAGTGACCATGGCAGTCTGCTAGTGGGCAGTTCACATCAACTGGTGGCCTCGATGTCACCCTTTGAACTCTATCCCAGTTCCTTTATTCTGACCATAGCCATTAAGCATTTGCAAGCCGCTCTGCAACCTGCAACTCTGCCTTTCATGCTTTGTAAGAATTAATCACATTGATTGCAAAGCCTTTTATGATCATCATGATGTTATTTTTCAGGTGACTAAATTGTTAACATTTTCATCATCCTCCCTGAGGTTGCCATTTAAATACCAGTTGCATTTTGTGGTGCATAACATTTCATCCATGTTTTTGATTTTTCTTGTGGCATGCTTCATTTAACTTCTTTTCTATATCTATCATCATAATTGACGAAACTTGCCCCAGTATCCTTTTTTTTCTCTGTGTTGGTAATTTCTCTTGTAAAATGACTATGAGGTTAGTAGACAGTGAGATTATGCTGCTGGTCATGTGGGTTCACTACTCAGAAATTGATGTGTGTGCACTGAAACTACAATTTATGTTAATTGGAAATGTTTTTCTATCTCCCTTGCATTGCATCACTGACATTTAGTGTTGCTTTTCAAAAAAGAGACAAATGCATCTGCCTGCCTACAAAGTGCATAAAAATCCTTTTGCTCAAGTACTTGGCATTTATGCAAAACAAATCCGTATGTAAATTTAGGTAAGAGAGTAGCCATCAGTACCAAAATATTTTTAACCTTAGACATAAAAAATATATTTTTTGACAGCAACTGAGTATTTGTCATTGAATAATAGATTCTTTTAGCATTTTTCTATATTTGTACCCAAATATACTTACATTTAAATACACATAAATCACTCTAAAAGCCTTTCTAGGATTCCCACACTCACCAAGTAGTTTGTCTCTTTCATACAAATAACCAAAGCGCTTATGCACCTTGATGAATGCAGGACAAATAAACCTTAATACCTCCCCTAGCATAAATCAAACTTGATGCATAAAAGGGGGAAAAGACAATCAGTTTATTAGCTAGAAATTTCCAGTGATTAGGTAATTTCCAGCATTCTTGTTTGTGCTGGTTTGTTCCTTACCATGTCTTTGCAGCCCCAGCAAAGCTTATTGCTTATATACACCTATATATCCCTCTGCATAGATATGTGAATGTTGTGCATAATATAGTAACTAAATAAAAGGGTATAAAACATATTCACTTTTAGGGTGGTCATAATATTAAAATTTCAAAGTTGATACCGATGCCCAGTAAAATGCTCATACCATAGAATTTTAGAACAATGCTGGTCCATGCTGAATTCATTTGTCCTTCTTGTGACTGGTCTCCATGTTTTTGTTGCTCATCAAATAGAGCTGGTAGAGGGTTTTTTTTTTTTATCTTTATCTGGAATTTTAAGAGAAACTTTCCACTTTTTAGACACAAATAATTGTGTTATATGTTATATGCTAAAGTGGCTACAAGGTAATTGTTAATAGTTAAATTGCTAACAATATGTTAACATTTTAATGGTCATGAAAATTCACATGAAGACGGGGCTATCAGTCTTTGAAATAGTTTGCCAAGTTTGTTTTGCTGCTGTTCATGTGTTCAGCTGTTAGTGAGCTGCTGTATGTCTGCCTGTATGCACCTCTCTGCCAGCTGGACGAGATGGCACTGGTGGGATCAATACCTTTGCAAACAAGAATCTATTTCAATAGTTACTTTTAATATCAATTAGTATCCAAGTATATTCTTTTAACAACCTTACTTGGTGCATAAAACAGTAGCATTACATTATCAGACTTTTGGTATCAAAAGGTATTTTAAGTATCAGTTCTGATGGCATCCTTATCTAGGTTTAGACACAGAGTAGCTATTTCCACTGTTTCCAGGTATTAATGCTAAACTACGCTAATTATATGCAGGATAGCTTCACATTCATATCAGATAAACAAAAAAGGGTACCTTGCAGAAGAAAACCTAAAGAAAACCCAAAGCTGCATTGTTTTCTTAAAAGGAAAAGCAATTAAGTATACCATATTCTGTCACACAAGTGCAAACAGTGATTAAATATCATCAAAAGCACTATAATACCTTCCTGTTTTTACTTCTGTTAATCTCTGCATTTTAAAACAGAAATTATGCTTGTAAAATATTCCTATATAAGCTGCACTTTGTTTTGAATGTAGAAATAGTATGCACTGCTACATAAAATACAAAAAGATTATTTACTGCTTAGCTACTGTAACAGATTGACATTATAAAAACAATCGGACTATTCACAAAGCTCTCTGAACTTGTGGGGCTTCCTCATGCTGCTGACTAATGCTCTATGCTCCATTAATGGACATTCACATTTCCCGAGTGAAGTCACTGTGTTCTCCTACTCATCTATTAATAAAAGCACCTTCATTTACATTTTTTTCAGTAATTCAAACTTCAAAACAAGAACCGCTCTCTCTTGAATTTGTGAAGGGAAGCGTCAGTGAGTTTCTCCTGTGGCACCTGGCCCACTTATTTCGGTGCACCTTCATCCGTCATGCTCGTGTTCTGATTTAGTTCGTATCTGTTTGTTTGTCTCCAGCGGAGAAAAGTAACTTTGTGTTGTGAATCCCAGTTTGATGTATGTGTACTTTCATATTTAGGTATTTCAATTCCAGCTTTACAATTCTTCTCTATAGGATTTCAGACTGAAGGATTGCCCTGGCTTTTCCCTTGCAGCTACAGATGCATACATATATTTCATCAGCCTGTGATTATTTGTATTTTATTTCCTTTTTAGGTTGTTTGGGACAGTAGATATGAACATCATTATAGGAAGAAGTAATGCTATGTTTACAAGACATCCAGCTGAATCTACTATGAAGTCTTTCCCGTCAGGCTTTTAAATTACAAAAATTTATTCTAGACAATATTAAAGATTAACTACCCAGCTGAATAAAATCAGTCAAAACAAGTTACATTTTATATTAAAATATTGTCTGCTGGTAACATTGAATGCATTATGAATAATATTATTGATAATGTATATTTTAAATATAGAATATAGTATTATGATTAATTATTATTATTATTTATGTACTATTGCTTATAATTAAGGATCTTAATTATAAGCTGTCCTACTTTACTATACAACACTTAGTTATTTTATTTAGTTACAGTCACAGGAGCCACACAAAAAATCGATACACAGGACATTGAAAAAGATTAATTATTAAGTAATGAAAAAACTCGCTATTAGTAAGTAAATGTATCTATTGAGCCCCTTTCACAGTGACAACTGAAAAGAGTAAAATAAATAAGAAAATAAGTGATGCCGATAAAAAGAAACAAATAGACACAATAAAATAAACAGGTAGTTTAAAATAAGACAATGAAATACAATCAATAAAATTCTCAACAGGAAGCCTGATTATACAAAAAGGTTTTTAACTGCTATTTAAGAGTCCACAGAGTTGAAGTTGCAATGGTAGATTGGTCCAAAGCCTTGGTGCTACAAACTGTGTCCCTATAGTATTCAGTTGTGCATAAGAAACATTTAACAAATTCTTAGCCTGTGAAGAAGACTGCAAGCAGATGTGCATTTTGCAAGAACCTGAGACAGATAATCTGAAGCCTGGCCATTTAGTACTCTGAATGTAAGAATTTGAAAAAGAATTCAAAATCAACTGGGAGTCAATGTAAAGAGCATAAAATGGGAGTGATGTGAGCTCGCTTGCTAGAATGTGTTAATAATACACATTATGCTGCGGCATTTTGTATAGCTTGGAGTTATAGAGATGATTTGTTTATACAGGACATGACAGTAGTCTAAGGCCGATGATACATATGATGAATAATTCACAATTTAGAAAGGTTTCTTAAATGAAAGATGCAGACACATAGGCTATAGGTCCAGATTAGAACTATGCCAAGATTTTGAATGCTAGACTTAGCAAATAAACTAAAAGAAGCAAGAGCCTGACTGATTCAGGATATAGCAGTAAGAGAGGCAGTAATAATGGTCTCAGTGTTGTTGGTGTTTAAAACAAGGTAACTTCTAGAGAGTCAATTACTAGTTCAGGTTAAACAGATAACTAGGGAGATCAGTCTTATACAGACAAATGTAGAATTGATAAGGAACGTTAATAACAGATTGAATGTTGGCAGCTAAGGAAAGCATGTGGAAAGAAAATAATAGTGGACCCAGGACTGAACCTTGTGGAAGGCCCCACAGGTTGACAGGCAATGTTAAAGATGAACTTTCTCGATGACAGAGAAACTCTAAATAGTAAGAAAACCAATGTAACTTAGAGCCAGAATAACCAAAATCTTAGTAAGTAAAATATCTGTAAATATTATGCTCAACAGTATTAAAGGCTGCACTGAGATTAAAACATGATTAAAGAACATATCCTCTTACTATTTACATTGTTAAGCACTTTGTGCAACATTGACTGTTTGGAAATGTGCTATATAAATAAACTTGACCTTGACCCTGTGTCAGAAGCCAATAAAAGATTGCTATAGAGCAGTATCGGTGGAGTGCTGCTTTTGAAACCAGACTGAAAAGGGTTAAAAATCTGTAATTTGCTTAATAATGACCTAAACTGATGTTCTACACTTTGAAAAAAAATTACCAAATTAACTGTCATCAAGATTAAGTGTTATTTGTGAAGGAGTTCCCTCAGCATGTTTAAAGTAGCATGCAACCTTGCCTCATGAGCTGTTAATAATAGACAGCAGTGATGGATCAATGTTGGTGAGAGCTCCAGACAGGACAGAAGGAGGTAATACTCCCCAGTTTTGAAAATATCCATGACAGATTTGATCGCCAGTATTATATGACAATCATATGTCCACAGGGAGGTGACACTAGACATAAATGTAATAATAAAACTAATACAACATGTAAAATGAACAAATTCATAGACAAAGGCAGAGGCACAGACAAGCATCTTTTTCCTTTTAAAGCCTACCATCTGATTGTTGGATTAGATATTTCTGTTAACATGCAGTTTAACACAATGAAGTGATAGCATATGGAAGTGACTACAGCAAACATTTCTTTGCTAGGATTCCCTCTTTTGTGATTTTTTTTCCTTTTTTTTTCTTTTTTTCTCTTTTTTTTCTTTTTTTTCTTTTTTTTCTTTCTTTTTTCTTTTTTCTCCTTTTTTTTTTTCCTTTTTTTCCTTTCCCCCCCCTTTTTTTCCCCTTTTTTTTCTTCAATAATGCCACAATAATTGTAATATTTTACCATGTTATACTGTGGTTATCAAACACAGTCATCCATTTTAAAGTGCTTTAATTCTGCAGTAACGATCTAAACATGTAATGTTAGAAAGAGCAGATTTGGGAGTTTCACGCGGTTGCCGGTAGGTAGAAAAAAACATCAGTGACTCCAGGCATGCTTGCAAAGTGTCGCGTGTCCAGAATATTGAGGATGAGAAAAAAACAACGATGGTCCAGGAGAGTTTAGGTCAAACGATGATTTTAATGAACACACGTGTGGGGAGATGAAGACTGTCACACACTCAGCACCAATCTTCGCCCAAAAATACACAAGCAGTTGTTTTTATAACATCAGGGTATTCCTACGCCCCCTCATGCGTCAAGCAGATACATCACATGCATAAGTTAAAACCACAAATGTTCTGTTAACGACTTTTGACACATTTGAAAGGAACATTCTCTTCATCTCCATGCCAGGCGCATCCGGTAGCTCATCTTACCCTCACTTATCTCCGGAACATCAGAGCACATCCTACAACAAACTATCACTTATGCAGGCACAAAATGCAGTTGCAAGCTTGCAAAATATGTCTAAACTCTTACCTAGAAATGAATCTACCTACGATGTGTGTGTGTGGGTGTGTGTCTGACCTCAAATGCACTCTGTCTCACCTCGCCGACTCATGACCTCTCACCAGACAGAGCCACTCTCATATGTGTAACAACCTAACTGAAACTATATATGTAATATATTGAATAAATGCTTTAATCAAATGCCACCACTCAAAGCTTAATAAAAAGAATATAAACGAATACAAGATAATAATGAATAATATGGCATGTGTGTCTTGTAAGCGTGTAGGCAATCCTTCCATAGCTCTAAGTCACTTTGCACAATAGATCGTCTGGACATAGCGCCGGACGAAGCTTCTGACCTTCAATTACTGACTGAGCTTTAACTCTTTAATAAGCACAAACTGCAACGTGTGTATAAAAATAGTTATAACTGCACCTTTAATAAAGGTTAATATGGTGCCATTATGTTTAAACATCTGAATGCAATATCAATGCTGTAGATTATGTTATTAATGCCATGGTAATGATGATGGTTATGAATAGTAGCAGTAAAATATTTGGCTCATATCAACAAAAGGTGCATGAAGAGTTTGATTATCTTGAGGGGGACATATTGAGCGTTTGTCAACATTGTAAGCATTTTTATGTAAAACTTAAAATTCACTCCAAGCCATTACTTTAAAAAAAATATCCTTTTGAAATCAGAAATTGAAATTCTCTTTGATACACCCTGCACTGTGATGTTAATCTACACCATAAATTACTGCTTTGTTCTGAATTTGTCTTTTACTATAACTTTATCAGTTAGATAAAAAAAAAAAAAGAGATAAGTAATCAGATGTGACAGCTCTACTATCAACATACAAAGTGAAATAAATAAATAAATGGCTCGATGCAAATTTAAAAACTACAAACTGAAGGAAAACATTAATAGCAGCAGTTGCTGCATTGCATCTCGGTCTGTTGAGGCTGCTGCCAGTGAGGAAATTGCTGGCGGTACCTCCTCTGTGATAAATGTCTCCCCGTGTGATCACTGAATGCTCGTGTGAAATGACGGTGTTGGGAAGAAGCTCTCGTTCTTTGATTCTGAAAGACTGATGCTAAAAAAAAGAAAAAAGAACTGCTGCTCCTTCTGCAGATGTTTGTTAGAATCATTTTCTGCCATCAAACGCTCCTCTGGAAATGTCTTAATGTAATGTCATGTTGCCCCTTTGCCAAGTTATCTGCACCACCAACCACAAAATAGTCTCAGAAATGCAAGCTCCGTCACCTGTTAGTGTCTAGTGTGCATTTTCCCTCTGGAAATGGCATCTAAAGCACATTTTTATGACTCATTTGTTATTCCACTAAACACATTTGTAGATATGTGCAAAAACATCTTTATCCAGCTTTTAGAGAACACTCAGTTAACATTAATAAGCGGCCTCCTTGGAGCTCTGTTGGTGTGTTTATTCTGATTGATGAGGCAGACTGCACCTTATGTAAAGTACTCGAACACATCTCTTTTCTTTTACTGCTATAACATGCAAATTATTGTGGATCATCACAGGGCTTGTGAAACAGGAGGGTCGGCTAGTACTGCACGCACATATCCACATCAGAAAGTCACATGTAGAATAAAGTGTTCCTTCACTCAGGTCCAATAAAGATATATGTGTTATTCCTCTGCGTCTTCTAGGAGCTGAAGACAGGCCAGGATGGATTTTTTCTGTGCTATATCTTTTCTGTATGCGGAGACTCAATGAGAATACATTAGCTGCTGCAGATGACTTTTCAAACTTAACGTCTCCTCTTTCTGTGATATTTACACACTGAACACACACTCTGAAATTAATTAGAAAACAACTTAATGGAATGGCTGAGGGCTTCATAAGCAGGCCTAATGACGTTCGCCTACACCGGGCTATTGGGAGATTTAAATCTAATTCACACACTACCTTAATCTAATTCAAACACGACTACAAAGATTCTCATCATTATGACTGGCATCTAATTACAGATGGTGTGCGCAGTGATCGACTTAGAGAGAAGACACCCAGTGAATTAAAAAGTTGTGTGGCGTGTAAATCACCCTCTAAGCTTTTCTTCTGTCAGAAAAGCATTGTCTAAATAATTTCAGCTAAATGGTGATAAAAGGCCCAATGTCTAATTTGTCTTTAGTAAAGGAAAATAGATCTGGGCTGATTATAGGGGATGTCACTTTAGCTGCAGGCCCCAGGAGATATTTTGTTGTTCATAGCGCAGGCTGACTAAAAAAGGCGAGAAGCGTGCAGGAGCTCACTTCAACAATAACTGACGATGTCATCCACTTTACTCGGTTCTGTATTTTCTATCTGCTTAAAGATTTAGTTTTACAGCTCTAGTTTTCAGTGATGCTGTGTCTCTTTATGTATGTGTGAGATATATGTAAATATAGCCACTGCACACCTGCTGGTAGCATGCAATGTTTAAAGTGTCACTGTCAGTAACGTCTATTATATCTATATTGGGCTTTTTATTTTAATTTATCAGATTCCATCCATACATTTCCTTCTACTTATCCGATTCAGGGTCATAGTTGGGCTGACGTCTATCCCAGAGGTCATGGGTCAAGTGGATAGTTTAATTCAATTCAATTCAATTTTATTCAACGAATCACATAAGGCGCTACCTCAAAAGTGCTTTATATTATAAGGTAAAGACCCTGCAAATCAAATCAAATCAAATCACTTTTATTGTCACATCACATGTGCAGGCACACTGGCACAGCACATGCGAGTGAAATTCTTGTGTGCGAGCCCCACAAGCAACAGAGATGTGCAAACACAACAACACAAACGAGCAAAATACAAGAATGGCCAACCTGAAACTAATAAATATATGTACAATATATAATAGTGTATGCATTTCTGGATGTGTATACTAAACATTTTCCTACGTGTGTGTGTGTGTGTGTGTGTGTGTGTGTGTGTGTGTGTGTGTGTGTGTGTGTGTGTATACACATTTTTACAAATTAAATAGTAAAAAAAAAAAAAATAATAATAATAATAATAATAATAATAATAAAATATATAAAATATACAGAGTTGAATATGTGCAAAACAAGTGGCATTTATATACAGTGTGGAGTGCATAATGTTGAAGTTCCAGTAGTGAAGCTGAGGTGTCTATGACGTGTTCAGCAGTCTGATGGCCTGATGGAAAAAGCTGTCTCTCAGTCTGCTGGTACGGGACCGGATGCTGCAGAACCTCCTTCCTGATGGAAGCAGTCTGAACAGTTTATGGCTGGGGTGACTGGAGTCCTTGATGATCCTCCCCGCTTTCCTCAGGCAGCGCTTCCTGTAGATGTCTTGGAGGGAGGGAAGCTCACCTCCAATTATCCGTTCAGAGCACCGCACTACTCGCTGGAGAGCTTTGCAGTTGTAGGCGGTGCTGTTGCCATACCAGGTGGTGATGCATCCAGTGAGGATGCTCTCAATGGCACAGTGATAGAAGGTCCTGAGGATGCGGGGGCTCATGCCGAATCTTTTCAGTCTCCTGAGAAAGAAGAGGCGCTGCTGCGCCTTCTTCACTGTTTTGTTTGTGTGTACTGACCACGTAAGATCCTCAGCCAGATGTACACCAAGGAACCGGAAGCTGCTCACTCTCTCCACAGCAGCGCCGTTGATGGTGATGGGGGTGTGTACTTCTCTGCACCTCCGGAAGTCCACTATCAACTCCTTTGTCTTTGCGACGTTGAGGGTGAGATGGTTGTCTTGACACCAGTGGGTCAGGGCGCTGACCTCCTCCCTGTAAGCCGTCTCATCACCGTTGGTGATAAGACCCACCACTGTAGTGTCGTCCGCAAACTTCACAATGATGTTGGAGCTGTTAGTGGCTGTGCAGTCGTAGGTGTAGAGTGAGTACAACAATATAGAGAAACACCAAACAATGAATCTACCCCCTCTGAGCAAGAACTTGGGAACAGTGGGGAGGAAAAACTCCCTTTTAAAAGGAAGAAACCAGGTTGAAGGAGGGGAGGCCATCTGCCATAGTCGACTGGGGTTGAGGCGCCCATTAGAGTCAAATGCTGGACCATATTGCTGTAACTTCAACATCATACCACCTGAAAACAGATTTAAACTACAAAATAATTTCTATTTTGCTTCTTTCTGTTGATTATTTTGTATTTTATATTATTTTTTATCTTGCTAAGATACCACTTTCAGTTATATTCATGCCCACAAAAGATACTCAAGCCACCCTCTTATTTTTTTATATTGATCAGCCAATGACCATTACCTTGCACCATTATAATGTGAACATTCAGGCTCTAACAATATTACCCGTTCTTGATGTTGAAAAGAAGAAACGCAGCGACACATCTGCATACAAGCAGGCACACAGAGGGCTTGACCGAGCAAGTAAATTCAGTCAGGCATTTAACTCTAGAAAACACCTGGGAAAAGGTCAGACGACTAAAAATTATGTAATCACTAAAGTTGAGTGTTGGCAGCGTGTGGATGGTGGCGAATGTTAAAAACAGCTATAAAAGCAGACTGTATGCATGCAAAGGCATGGTTTCTTAAGGCTTCTTTAATCTTTTTATTTTTTGCATAAACTATTACTCAGACATGCAGTGTGTACATCTCTGTGAGTTACTGAGCTCATCAAAAACACAATTGTTTTGGAAATTGCACTTGTCAAATCACACATTTCAGGCTTACTTCGTTTGAGTTTGGCATGTAAGTTTAACAGACATTTTATTTGTTATTATAATTGTATTATTTTATTAATTTTTTTAAATTTTTTATTTTATTTTTTTGTTTCACACATGGTACAGCAGTAATGCATTCCCATACACAACCTTCCTTTCACTGTTTCCATGCATGAAAAGGAGCAGGAAGAAGAATAAATTCTTAGTTAATTATTTGTGTTTTCATTTATTTTATTTATGTAGTCAGTTTTGTCTGAATATGAGGCTTTTCCCACTTTTCAGCACCTATATGAGTCCATACACACCCCAGAGCCTTCGTGAATATCCAACACATTCTCCTTTGATGTCGAGTGTTCCATCATTCACTGGTGCGGTCATCACTCCAGAATACAGATAGACTTTAAAGTAGTTTTCAAGCTTTAGCATGAGCCTATACAGAGTGATAGGAGAGTTTCTGCATTTACACATGAGACACAGGAATGCTATAGCCATCAGCAATAACTGATAAAAACATCATTTCCAACATGGAGACAGGCTCATTGAGCAGCAACAAACAGATGAACTTTCATCAGACTTTATGCATCGCATATTGTCTGATCCATTCACTAAAGTTTAATAAAGTTTGTATCAGTAAATAAATATGGCCTTGCTAATGATCATAATCTTTATTTCTGTATTTTACAGGTAAAATGGTCAAAGAGCTTTTTAATCTTTTTCAAGAGAGACCTTTTGAGAGAAAAATGGAATGCAGCATTTATTATATAAATGTATCTTCACATTGGGCCTGTAGTTATTAAGAACTGAAGGATAACCTCCTAGGGCAGAGGGTAAGATTAAGAGAAGGTGTAAAGCTTACACAGGAAGCCAATGCAAATACAGCACACGTCAGGTGCACTGACATTAATACATGCTTAACCTTGAATTTACTGTACGTCAAGTCAGTATGCTTTGTTCTCTCAGAACAACGCCTCTGTGTGTGTTGGTGGCAAAGAGACTACCCAATGTGTATGCCTAGATCCTGACAGGTCCCGCCTTCATGTTGTGGATAATTGATAATTACGAGTAATTAAAGGAGTCCCTGCTGTGTTGGGTTACATCCATAAATGACCACGCTGAAGATCATCAGCAATCCTTTTTGTCGGTGTTAAATAAACTCAGAGGAAAGACTGCTATGCTGCTGGAGGCAGCAAACAAAACTTCAGCTCCTGTTGAAGGTTGGCTTTTGACAATAACTTTGATCATGAAATCCTGCGATAATGAGTAATGAGGAAGTCTCAAATTCTTGAATACTCTGGATAGTTCCAGCAATCAAGGCCATTGTAGGATCAGCCAGCAATGTCTGATGTCTGAAAAGAGCTTATGTTGTTTGTATCAGATAAGAGAAAGCCTAAAGTAGCAAACCTACAGATGATTATGATCTGACTCTGCACTTCTGAAAGGAACTAAATGTTCTGGTGGGTTTCAGCTGAGTCTTTTAGTTTTATAACCCACAACTTTATTGTTTTGGTTTAGTGTAACTGTTCTTATCAGCCTTGTTTCAAGCTAAAGCAAGCCGAGAAAAAAACACACCAGCTAAATCGACTGCACACTACCTACCTAGTATCAAATGTCAGACAGTAAGAAAGTTGTGAAAAACAAAAAAAAGAGGGGAAAAAACAATCTGTTCTGATCTTCCAAATCAGAAATTTTAAAAGTATATGTTTATATGTTTGTGGCAGATCAGGAAGCCTTTTTCACAGCAGGCACGTTGGCTGTTTCAGACAAGCACAGGTGTAACTAATAACATTAGTGATGGCTCAGTTCCATTAAGTGTCCCAGCAAGACTGAGTGAGAATAAACAGAGCTCTGAAACACACACACCCATTTAGAGTGAAGTCTTTCTTGATGTTTCTGCTTCTGCTTGAGTTTAGCTAAACGTGAAAATAAAAGCACATATTTCAATGAAATCTGGTGACCAGTTTGAGATGATTTGATCTTTGTGATATTGTGTGTTATCCTGCTGGTAGCAGCTATCAGAAGATGGTACACTGAAGTGATAGAGGGAAAGACGTGGTCGGCAGCACTACTCAGCTCGGATGATGAGTTAGTGGTGGCCAAAGTGTGCCTAGAAAACAGTCCTCACACCGTTACACTACCAGCACCAGCTCAACTGTATGGATCCATTGTTTGCACCAAATCCAATCCTACCACACCAGAATGAGAAATTTATCAAAACAAGCAACATTGTTCCAATCTTCTCTTGTCCAATTTTGAGGAGTCCGTGTGAATTGAAACCTCAGTTTCCTGTTCTTAGCTGGCAGGAGTGGTACCTGGTGTGGTCTTCCGCCTCCGTTTCAAGGTTCGAGACGTTGTGCAGTCTCTTCTGCACACTTTGGTTGTACATGTGTTATTTTGAGTTATTGTCAACTTCTTGTCTGCTCAAAGCATTCTGGCCAACTACAGCTCACTGGATATTTTTCTTCTATATGCAAACCCTACAGACTGGTTGTATGGGAAGATCCCAACGGATCAGCAGTTTCTGAAATACTCAGACCAACTTATCTGGTGCCGAAATCCAGGTCAGGTTGAAAGCCACTTAAATCACCTTTCTTCACTACTCTGATGCTTGATTTGAACTTCAGCAGGTGATAAGCACGTCCATGCTGTTTGATTGATGGATTAGATGTTTATGTAAATGTGCAGCAGAACAGGTTTATGTAATGAAATGAGTGCATTTTAGCTTGAAGTAGTCATGAATCTGTAAAACATTAAAGCTTCTGTACAAGCCTGCAGAAACATTTTTCCCCTCTCTTTTCATTTGCCAAATGCACTAAAAGTCATGACAACAAAAGAACATCTATTGGAAACGTGGCCATGTAGTTATTGCTAAAGCCCTCATGGCAACATCCAGAGGCCAACTGGGTTGAAGTCAAGGACTCTCTGTTCAAAAGCATTGTTGGACGTTTTATGTTTGTGTGTGTGTCAAAGCCCCTTTTTCATTATGGAAAAATAAAAAAAGGACAACCCTATTACAAACATCTGCCCTGAGCTTATGTGGAGAGATAATTACAAACTCATTTTCTAAAATCACTTGTAGACTTCACCTGGTCTGAAACAGCTCTGACCTGCATGATTTTTCTTGTGTAGCAGCGGCCACAATGAAGAGAGACAAATGGAAAGACCTTCATCTAAAATAGTCCCTGGCTTTCTCTCTAGTGTATGTTGTCCTATCTGATTTCTCTCCCCCTTTTTCTTCCTAAGACCCCTATCTTATTTTCTGTCTAATAAAATCAGTCTTCCTTTCCGGGTTTGTCTGTGTTTTTGACTCAGTTTTCTAAAACTACAGTTTGTATTTTTGCCTGACCTTGCTACCTTAAGATCACTGTTGTGTAAAATACTTGTAATTGCTTCTCCCTTGACTCATGTCTCTTCAGCAGGTTCTCCTGTATTACTGCAAAGTGTTAATACTGAAAGAGGAATATTTGGACACATTTTATTAAGCATGAAAGGTAAATGGGCAAAAATGAGTCAGCTCTGACTCATCAAAGTTTCTGCTCAAAACATCACTTAAAGTACAGGAATAGGATGATTCTCCTCCTGGCTCATTACCAGCTTCAGTTAGCCACACTTCCCAGACCTCACTCTCTCTCCCACATTACAGTACAACAGATTTAACTTAAGAAGTGCAATGCACCACTGCAAATATGATGAGGGTGTGAATGCAGAGTGAAATACTATTGTGTAATTCAAGTGCTAACATTATTAACATAGTTTAGCTGTAAGAACGAAAAAATAAACCTCTATGGAAATTAAGTAGTAGCATGATAATATAAGACTACTATCTGTAAGTAGAGATGGACCGATCCGATATTACGTATCGGTATCGGTCCGATACTGACCTAAATTACTGGATCGGATATCGGAGAAAAATAAAAAAATGTAATCCAATCCATTAAATATCACGAAAGCACCTCACAAAACTTGCAACACGCCGTAACTCACCTCAGAACGTTAGCACGTCGGAGCAGTATGCATCACGTGATAGAGCGGCTGTGGCATGCGGGACCTGTGGTGGTCTGGATAGCATTTGGAGCTTCGCTAGCAACCTGGCATTTCATCTCCGACAAAGTTTTCCCGAGAGAAGTAAAGCAAGTGTGTAAGTCCATCTCTGAATGTTTGTAAAGCATTCCTGCGTTAAGCTTAACAAGTGACTGCCTCTCGCTCTCCGGCTGCTACTTCAATCATGAAACTGCTTAACGATCAGCTGATCGGCTTTTCTGTCGCGAGTCCGTGTCTCTAGTTTGCTTTTGGCCCACTTTGCACCAGAAAGAGGAAACCAGCGGCTGAACAACAGCAGCACGTTTAAGCTTGATCAGCTGTTGTTAGAATTTATTTAATATTACTTTCTACTCGAGGATCTTTTTCTACGTAGCTGACGCTGGTAACTGTGCAGGGGCAGATCTAGCAAAGTTTAGCCAGGGGGGCCGATAGGGCATGAACAGGGAAAAGGGGGCACAAAGACATACTTTTCTTTCTTATTCTCATTTAAAATGTCTAGCTTTTAATAAATAATTATCTGACACCCAAAGTTTTAATTTGATGTAAAATGAATAGAAGTCAATTACTGTATATAGTAACTATTAAGTCTAATATATATACCCTAGTAAGCTATAGTACTTTTTCCTTTGGGAAGGTACCATCTGTGCAGTCTGCAATTTTGTTGAAGAAAGATGTTGAATCTATTTAATATTTCTTGAAAAATAATTGATTTCTGTGCATTTTTTTCCACACTGCATCAAATTGAGCTTGATTACGTCGATTAAGCATCATGAGGTGGAGCGTGAGGGGTGGTTCCCTATTTTTTATTTATTTATTTTTGTTGTTGCTGGGAGTTGGAACCCTATTAGTTAGGTTGCTTAATATTTATGCTAAGTACTCTTTAAAATACCAGAATAGGGAGGATGGTGTAGGTTTGAGTTTATTAGATTGATCAGTATTGCTGAACTATGAAATATTTTTTTTTGCATACAGGTATAACAGAATAGCTTTAGTGTAGTTGTTGTTTTAAACTTGAGTATGAACTTATACAAAATGCAGCAAGATATTTAAAAAAAAACAGTTTTGTTGATTAAAAAACATTATATCGGATTCATATCGGTATCGGCAGATATCCAAATTTATGATATCGGTATCGGTATCGGACATAAAAAAGTGGTATCGTGCCATCTCTATCTGTAAGTAATACATCTGACAAAAACGTTGAAAATTATGCAAACTAGTTACATAATTATATTACATATTGAAATTCCTCTCTTCTTACCATTTTATTTCATATTCTGAAAACATTATTAGATTACAAAAGTGATGGGCCACACTGACACCAGCCACTATCTGGCCAAGTCCTGACTACATAACTTTGGTAACGCTTTATAAAAACCATCATATACAAACCACTAACCTTTAGCTCAGACAGTTTTGTGTTCATGTAAGCTTGTTTACACTGCTTTAAAGCTAGCTGTTTGGCTGGATGTAGGAAAAGAACATAGTTTGGATCTAAATGTGAGAAATGTCACTACTACAGTGACAGTCACAGCATCTGTGCTAGAGGGAACTTTATAATACCACCCAAGATTAAAGACCCCGATTTAAAGTGGAATTAATAAGTATGTTTTTTTTTAAAGAAAAAAAAGAATAAAGGGAATATTTTAATTTATTTAAAGCAATAATTTGGAATAAAATGCAGCTGAAATATAAAAACTTAAAAAGCTGATTTATTTATTTTGTCAAATAATTGATGATTAGGGGAAATTTGCTTGGTATAAACTGAACGTATAAAAATCAGTGCATTTAATTTAACCTGATGCCAATATATTTAACATTTTCTACAAGTAACAATTTACATGTAATCAAATTACTTGACGTCAGCATTTTGGACATAAATACTTTTGAGTGTACAATCAAGTAAATAATTCAGGTTTTTACTGAAAAGGAAAAAAAGAGTTGTATGTTTTAAAGGGTTTGCTATGTTAAATTATTGACGTGCTTGAAAAATAATCTACAATAAATATCTTATTTGCTTATTTGTGGAAGCACCACACAAATAAGATATCCATAAGAAGTCCATTTTTTGGTTTGGTTTCTTTTTATAAAAGTTGATTATTTGAAGATCAAATTGATCCATGCTGTGTTTAGTTTTTTCTGTAAGTATGAAGGACAGTCTTGATCACATTATTATTTGTAAAACAAGGATTAAATAGTTAATAATTAAACCCCTATCAAGTACATTAATATAATGCATAAATGTATCAAAGCAAGGTAAAAGCACTCCATATTACAGCCAGAACTTGAAAGTATTCAAGGTGTAAAACATTTGTTTTTTCCCAAAAAATATCCAGAAGTGACACATTACTTATAATTAATTAGACTTTTTTTTCTGTGAAATATTGAATTGTTACCCTAGTGTAACAAGGATAACAAAGTAGTAACTTTAGGCAAGGCAAGGCAAGGCAAGTTTATTTGTATAGCACAATTCAACAACAAGGTGATTCAAAGTGCTTTACAGAGACATTAGAAACAAGAACAAATAAAAAGCATGATTTAAAATTGAATAAAACAAGCAAATAAACTAACTAACTAATTAACAAACAAACAAACAAACAACAGTATATAAAATCAAAACAGATAAAATCAGAACAGTAGATAAAATCAGTAGTTAAATGTAAGTTTTGAAATTTAAGCTTAAAGTGTGGATTTGGTGCTTTATTCAAATGCAGCTGAGAACAGGTGAGTCTTCAACCTGGATTTAAATAAACTGAGTGTTTCAGCTGATCTGAGGCTTTCTGGGAGTTTGTTCCAGATATAAGGAGCATAAAAGCTGAATGCAGCTTCTCCGTGTCTGGTTCTGACTCTGGGAACTGATAAAAAACCGGATCCAGATGACCTGAGGGATCTGGAAGGTTCATACTGGGTCAGGAGGTCATTGATGTATTTTGGTCCTAAACCATTCAGAGCTTTATAGACCAGCATCAGAACTTTAAAGTCTATCCTCTGACGGACAGGCAGCCAGTGTAAGGACCTCAGAGCTGGACTGATGTGGTCCACTTTTTTGGTCTTAGTGAGGACTCGAGCAGCAGAGTTCTGAATGAGCTGTAGCTGTCTGACTGATTTTTTAGGTAGACCTGTAAAGATGCTGTTACAGTAATCAAGCCTACTAAAGATGATTGCATGGACTAGTTTTTCCAGGTCCTGTTGAGACATCAGATCTTATCCTTGATATATTCTTGAGGTGATAGTAAGCTGACTTTGTTATTGTCTTATTGTGTTTTTCTAAGTTTAGGTCTGCATCCATCACTACACCCAAATTTCTCGCCAGGTTTGTGGTTTTTAGATGTATAGATTGAAGTTCTCTGGTGACCTGTAATCGTTTTTGTAAAAACAACAACAACAACAAAAAAAAAAAACCACACACAAAAGACAAAGTAAATTAGAGGGAATAGCACCCTTTGTCACAGGCTATATTATAAATGTTACCAAACAAATTCATTAATTACCATTTCATTGTTTTTTCACAGTAAAATACCTATTCAAGTATAATTGACAATCTATTTCCCATTGATTCTTATATTCGTTGATTTGATTTTGCCTATCCAAAGCTATGCATAGGCTAATTCAACATCCATTCGACTTTCCAAAGTATAAGAGAGCTGCTCCAAAATCCCCTCTGTACTGTGTATTTCACTTGTATTTTTCAAAACACATATAGTTTTGAGCTGTTAATGAAAAACGTGATGGGGTGGCTGTAGCTCAGGTGGCAGAGCAGGTCAACCGCTAATCAGAAGGTCGGTGGTTCGATCCAGGCTGCCTCCTGGCTGCATGCCAAATATCCTTGGGCAAGATACTAACCCCAAGTTTACCTACTGGTGGTGGTCAGAGGGCCTGGTGGCGCCAGTGTCCGGCAGCCTCGCCTCTGTCAGTGCGCCCCAGGGCAGCTGTGGGTTCAATGTAGCTTGCCATTGCCAGTGTGTGAATGTGTGTGTGAATGACTGAATGTAGTGTGAAGTGCTTTGGGGTCCTTAGGGACTAGAAAAGCGCTATACAAATGCAGGCCATTTACCATTTGGTGTAAAGTATATTTCAGAAAAATAAGAACAAATTTTCCAACTTTGGCGTGATTCCCAAGTTGAGGAAGCTGAATGGCTTCAACATAACACCTCTGGAACACCCTCAAAGATTTATCCTATATTGCTGAACATATCTGATAAAGACAGGTGAAATGTTTATGCCTGAATATCAAGCTTAAGGCTATCTATAGCTCTGCATTTTAGGGCTTTAGTGTCTATGTTAACATCAGTGGCGGAGCGGGGGGGTGGCTTACTGGGCTTAAGCCCGGGTTGTTTTTTCAGAAGCCCGGGGTCTTTTGGAGTGTAATTTTTTCATAGTTAGATGCCTGACTGACAACTGTATAAAACAAAAACTACACACAATATTCAAAGCACATAGTGCACACTGTGGGAATTTACGACTGTGCGTAAATCCGCCCTAATATTGGTATGATCCGAGCTTAGACACGGAGCGAGGGGGCGGGGGGAGCTGCTGCCTGTGAGTGCGCTGTTGGAGAAGCGCAGCCAGGCAGAGTGAAGTTTATCAGGTACCAAAGCAAATCATTCGTACTGTACAAATAATGTAAATATGACGGTGTATCACGAAAGATTGATATCAAACTGATCACTTCACCCATATTACGTTACTTGCTCTTCAAGTGAATCAACAAATGGCGAAATGAAAAGCCGAACAACAACAATGCTGTTTCTTTAGAGAGTCTTAGCTTACATGTGTGTTTATTTCATATTTTCAGTTGTTACCCTCCACAGCTAAATAAATCGGTTTAAGTAATGCACTGATACACAAGAATAAGGGGCTTCTTTCAAAGAAAAACCTCTGGTAGATGTTATTTTATATATTATGCTTTGTATGTTGTTCAGTACATTCCTTTGTAAAACAAGAGGAATTTCAATACACAGCAGTATATCCACAGTTTAAACCAGATATTTTCATACACTTTATGGAAAACACAAGAAAATCTTTTTTACTGTACAACATGAATTTAGAGTAAACCTGTTTTGTTTTGGATAAATAAATATTGGAATATCTTTTGAATTAGTTAAATATCAGAATAAAGAGAGCGAGCTGTCTATTTTTATCACTTTCATCAAATTTAGGAGTACATATACACTAAGTTTATTGTTAATTAATAAGAAAACTCCAGACGATTCCATTCTGAGGTGAAGAAGCTTCTGATAGGTTAGTAGAGTCCATGAGAGTAAACTGGTGGCACAGCTGTGGATGCATATAAGGCAAAACACAGAGCAGTTTCTTTGACATGGGAAAATCAAGAGATATCAACCAAAACATCAGGAAAAGAATTGTGGAGCTCCATAAGTGTGGCTCAAGTTTGAATACAATTTGGTGCCATTTACAATTAAACTTGATGATGTTGGTGTTTGGCTTGATTGTCAGCACAAAGAGGGAGAGAGAGGAACAGAGAGGGAGAGAGAGGAACAGAGAGGGAGAGAGAGGAACAGAGAGGGAGAGAGAGCAGGTGAGACAGATGTTAGTCAAATGGTTGTTTACCAAAAGTATCACCGTATCATAGGTACTCATGTATCTCGTACCTAGTGTTTCTTTTTAGGTTTGTTATTTTTCAAATTCTACATTTATTAGGTTATGCAGGCTTGTTTGCACAACAAGGCTCAATAATTATATAAACTTTTCTCAATCTAAATATTGTACTTTGGTAGAATTAAAAAAAAATAAGTGTAGTGCAGGTCTATGATGATCTATGATTTTAGTGCTACTATCATGTAGTTCTGATTCTGATTCTGATTTTTTCAGTCATTTCTACCCCCCCACCCCACCCCCCTCAAATCCCACATGCATACTACCCTTTAGGGCTAAGCCCCGGGTGTATCAAATGTCTGCCTCTGCCTCTGGTTAACATTGTAGCCAATGGGAAATATTCTTACCACAACTCAGCATGCTGTTTATATCCAAAAATCTATTTCTAATTGTTTAGATCTCAATACTATTAGGGACAAAAATCAGCGGTTTTAGCTCAGCCTCCACTTGCAGAATATTTCTTCAAGTGAAGGTAATAATCAGGCTTTCTGCTCTGCATCCTCTTGTTTATGCACAAGCTTGTCTGCTGTGTATTCTGAGGTCTTTTATTGGAGTGAAAAGCCTTTTGACTGTGTTGTTTATTGGTAACACACAGGCCAGGAGGTGGGTGGATGTTTTGCTTGCTCTCAGTCTTTGTGTGCTAAATAATGAAGCCCAATCCTGATTCATAATCAGAAACTCTGCTGAATAACAACAACAACAACAACAACAAAAAGCGCCATGGTAACTGGCTATATTTTTCATTTTCTTTTATTCAGCGATGTTTTGTTTTGGGTTTTTTTTTTTTTTTTTGGGGGGGGGGGGGGGTTGTTTTTTGAAAAACTTTACAAATTGTTTATCCGGGAGCACATAGTGAATTAAATTGAATGCCTTGTGTTTTCTTAAGGTGTAGTGTTGAAATTTTAAATGAAATTAGATTTCTCCTACACATTTCTGCCCTCTTCATTAGTTGCCTGGCAGCAGCAGAAATTGTTTTCCAAAAAGAGTGAAGACTTGTTTATTTATAGTTTTTAAAGTCATTTTCTTTACCTGACATCAGTGTCTGGAACGCACTGTTCCACATAAACATGCTCCAGTAAATGACTCCAGGTTTGCTGCATTTTATCAAATAAAGGTGAGGTGAGTTACTGTTTGAATATGTTTGAACTTGAGGCACGGGGGAAGCTAATTATTTGTGATCTGACAAACATCTAGTGTTTACACACTGCTTTTACACCCATTCCCAGCCATTTTTCAGCTTGGGTATGGATGTCAGCCTGAAAGAGTGGACCAAAATGCCAACAGATGCTAACAGACTTAATAAACTGATCCGTAAGGCCAGCAATGTTGTGGGGATGGAGCTGGACTCCCTCAAGGTGGTGTCGGAGAGGCGGATGCTGTCCAAGATAAAGACAATGTTGGATAACACCTCCCACCCACTCCATGACATGTTGGTCAGTCACAGGAGCTCGTTCAGTGAGAGACTGAGATTACCGAAAAGCACCACTGAACGACACAGGAAATCATTCCTGCCTGTGGCCATCTCCCTGTACAACGCATCCACTTAACACACTGTTTGCTGCTACAACTACACATGTTTCTTTTCCAAATATTTATTTATAAGTGACTTATGTATGTATGTATATATATGTATATACTGTACTATTCTTAGTTAGCGTATTGTCTGTCTTGTCTTAATGTTGGTTTAAAATGGAGCACTGTAACCCCAGGGATCAATAAAGTATTCTGATTCTGATTCTGATTCAAAATAAGAAATCACCTCAAAACATCATATTTTTATGGGGCAAAATATCTCAAATCAGTGCGGTCATCACTGAACTTCCATGTGAGTAATTATATATTGTATTAACAGTTGGCATCACAAGACAAATGCTAAATTTAACATTTTAAGATTAAAAAAAATACACTATCATGATGTGCTGGGATTAACATAAACACTTACACGTGAAGCTGGTTAATGAGCTATCAATATTTAATCCGTAAATGAGGCATGTAAGGAGAGAAAGGGGAGAAAATGAGGGGCATATCACACACAGTCTTTGACATTTGGCTGCTTATTAGTGACATCTGTAATTAAACATGAATTTTACTAGCCCGTTTAAATTAGGTTCACACATCACACACATTAAAAAAAAAACAAGCAATTTTTGCCATGCTACTTTGGTTTACATGTAAATTAACTTCTATATTTTTATTCAGCAATTGTATCAACCATGGGCATGTTCACCATTTAAAATACCCCAAAAAGCAGTTAGGTCCATCTATTTTTTGACAGTGATGCAAGTTTTATAATTTTGTTTCTGTAAACCACCAGAGTTAACTTGGATTTAAACAGTTAAGGCATGATTGAATTACAGACTTTTAGCTTTAATTCAAGGGTTCTGACAAAAGAATTGCATTAAACCTTTAGGAATGACAGACTTTTTCTAAATACTCTCCAGTTTTCAGACTCAATAATTATTGGAAAATTGACTGACAAGCGCTTTAGTGGCCAGGTGATGTCCGTCTCCTCATTAATCAATGACAACTTAAGCCACAGGGTTGATTATAAGTAGAGTTGATTACAAGTATTGAACGTGCACAAGCTCTTTCCTGGAATTTTCCAAACAGATGTTGCAAATAAAAATGGGTAAAAAGAAACTCTTCATAATATCTTGCCAAGATAAGAACACTAGAGGTGGCATATCAATGTCCAAGACTCCAACATTAATTAACTTTGGTGGAAAATATCTAAAAAAAAACAGTCTGTCTTAATACAAAGAAAGAGAGAAACACCTCATGATCATACATATTAGGAGAACAAAAGGCCACACACAATGGGCAAAAGATTAAAGAAAAGCTAAGCTACAAAATGAGTTTTCAGGAGTCCTTTGAAATGAACCACAGGTTAAGCTGACCTGAGGAAGGCTGTTCCAGAGTTTAGGTGTTACAACCTTAAAGATGTGATCACCTTTGGTTTTAAAAGATTGTGGAACAGTTAGGAGAAGCTGATCAGATGATTGGAGAGGCCAGCTGCATTTATAAGGTGTCAGTAGCTCTGCTATATACTTGTACATGTAGAGCTTTAAATGTTATTAATACAATTTTAAAATGAATTCCACCAGGAAGTCCAGAAAATGTAACATATTGAGTCAAAGCACACTGCAAAGGGAACCCAAAATGTTCTCCAGGGAAGAAATTGGATAATCTTCAATGGCAAACTCAGTCACCGGATCTCAACCCAATAAAGCATGCTTTTTAGTTACTGAAGAACTGATGGCAGAGAGACCCACAAACAAGGAGGAAAACCCTTTGCAGTCAAAGTATTAAAAACAGTACTTCTATTTAATATTATGGTAGTTTGACCAATTGCTTTAGAGGCTGAAAACACTCTTAATTTTCCACTTAAATCTCATCTTGATTGTTTGAGTTAAAAACCCACTGTCACAGTGTACAAAGGAAAAACTGCAAAATGTGTCTCATTGTCCAAATACATATAAACCTAAGTGTATGAAAAGCTGCTTTGCTTCTCTATGGTTGCTTTTTTGTGTTGAAATATATGAAAGGCTTGGGTTAAGAGGCAAATTGCTTGAAAAGAAGATGCACAATCACAAGCAATCTGATCAAGTGACATTCAGGCACAGTAAATTACCTAATTCTTTTTCCATGCTAGTGGCATGGCTCTGGGGACGTCAATACGAAGCTGTTGGGTGGTCCACCAGTTTGGTCAAGACTGAAATTTCTGAGCTATTACTAGATAAATCGCCATGGTATTTTATGGAGACATTTATGATTCACAGACAGTTAATTCACAGACAGCCCTACAGACTGCTGTAATCCGTTGAGTTCCTTTAGCATTATTTTGTGGTTGATATATGTGGTTTTGACTGAACTTCTCTATAACTGCACGGTAAAATGCTATGAAATTATTCTGTTGTTTTGGTTCATAACTTAAACTAATGACATTACCATCTCTCTCAGCTTGTCTTTGTGCCAAAGCCACAACTTCCAGGGCTGCAAAATGAAGCTAAACCATAACTTTTGTGTTAAATCTTCACCATGTGTACATCGTAATCCCAAACCCTTCTGAAAGCCTATGCCGCAACCTCATTTGTACCTCCCTAGAAATGTAGCTGAAAATTGCCTTGAGGCAGGCAATGACTGTGGCCCTCATAGTTCAAATTGAGTGGATGAGGGTAAGTTAACTCCAAGAAATCAGAATCAGAATCAGAATCAGAATACTTTATTGATCCCTGGGGGAAATTATTTTTTGTTACAGTGCTCCATGCAACCCTGACTGCCAGTAATTGTTTCGCAGTGAAATAACAGCAACGCAGGTACAAAACCGCAAAAGCAGCAGTTCCCTGAATGGCTAATTAAGTGAGTCAATCCCTGTAGATTCTAATGTGTAATCTACTTTACACAGAAATAAACATGTTATAGCCTGTTATATTGGGGGGATGGTCCCACTTAGCATGTTCATTGGTTCATGGACCTCCCTGAACTAATGGCATTTATTGCAATTGTGATCTTGCGGGGGGTTTGCAGGCTTCCATCTGTAAATGACTGCTGGTCAGCAAACCTGGGAAACCCACAGATAATTGGAATTATGGCACGAAACCGCTTCCAAAACATCATGCAACACCTACGCTTTGATGACAAGTCCACCCGCTGTGATCGAGCAAAGACTGACAAGTTTGCTGCAATTTCCAGTGTGTGGGGATCATTTGTCACCAACTACATCACGTGCTACAACCCTGGTCTACATATCACCATTGATGAACAGCTTTTCCCATCAAAGACTCGGTGCTGTTTCCTGCAGTATATTGCAAGTAAACCTGACAAGTTTGGGATCAAGTTTTGGGTGGCTTGCGACCTAAAATCCAAGTACATTTGCAATGTCTTCCCATATCTTGGCAAGGACCCCAGTCGTCCCACTGGGGAGAGACTTTCTGAAAATGTAGTAATGAGGCTGATGGAACCATTCCTAGACAAGGGCAGAAATGTTACCACGGACAATTTTTTCACATCGCTTTCACTGGCACAAAAACTTCTTAGACGGAAAACCACCATCCTCGGCACAGTCAACAGGATTCGCAGGGAAATTCCTCAATCCACTAGACAGACAGATCGCAATGTATTCACCACTCAGGTATGTTGCAGGTCTTTTGTGGTTCTATGTTTATGTGTTTCATTGTGTGTAAAAGGGCTATGAAAATAACAATTTATCTTATTTCTTAGGTGTTTTCAACCTCTGCTGCCACGCTGACGGCGTATGCGGCCAAACGGAAGAAGACAGTCTATATTCTTAGCAGCATGCACAGCGTGGTTCAGACTGATAACACTACCAAAAGGAAGCCAAACACTGTCACCCTTTACAACAAAACAAAGTGTGGCGTGGATGTGATGGACCAGATGGTTCGGGAGTACACTGTCCACAAAGGAACACGGCGCTGGCCAGTCGCCGTGTTTTATAACATGATTGACATGGCAGCACTGAATGCACATGTGCTGTATCAAGCATGCACCGGGACGAAGGAAAGACGGGTGGACTTCCTGGTGGCGCTTGCAACAGAGTTGGCTCACTCTCATGTAGCTGCGAAGAAGGCAAGAAAAGATCAGTTGCTTCGGGCAGAACCCTCCACACCTAGCCCTGGAAAAAGAGCCACGTGTCAGGTCAAACACAAATGCAAGAAAAATCAGGCCACTGTGCGATGTGTTCACTGCAAAAGATACACATGTGGTAAATGCAGACTACAGGTACCATGGCAGTGCCAGGATTGTGAGTGATTGCTGACAATGTTGAATTATTTGTAAATATGTGTACAAATGGTTGGTTTTTTGTACTGTTTTTATCAATAAATGTCAGCAACAAAGGACATACACCCATGTGTGTTGATTTCTCCCCAAGATGGCAAACTGAAACACTCCACTCCCCCACCCCCACTCCCCTCCCTCCAGAATTCCTACTTAACAGCCTAATATACATATGAATGACTAGCCAATTTAGCTTCCACTTCCACCATTTGACTGCTCTCCGGGTTTTATAGGTAGAAAGGTAGAAGCCTGGGGATGCTAGTTAAAGCACCTCTGCGTTGGCTTTGTTTTTCATCGACTATGTTGCCCACACATCTGGTAGCATTTCCTTACAAATTAGCACTCCAGCGTCTGGTCCAACTACAGTTAATTCTCGGTCCCAAAAATAAATATAGCAATGTCTAAAATACAACAGTCGAGGCATTAAAATGGGATAACATCGTATTGGCTAGCAATTTTGGCAATGTATGTAGCTAGCTAGCTTTTGATTTGCTGATTCGATATTTATGAATATATAAATATTTAAATATGTAAATATTTATGCATATTTACAAAGAAACCGTTTAAACAAAGTTTTCAGCTCTTAATTCTCAGCCGTTGTGTTATTTTGCCAGCCATCAGAACCACCGCCACCTAACTTCATTTCAGGCTCCACAAAGGTGTTTCTACTATGTTTTAGAGCTTTTATTTATTTAGCTTTAAATAAATAAAGCTAAATAAATAGCTTCCGGGGGGGTGGGGTGCTCTCAGGCCTCTGGCCCCTGGGCCTGGTCCCTGGGCACAGCTGGCTGCCGGCAGAGCCCGCGGGCACGTCACTGCAACCCCCTCTGGCCTCTGCTCCGTGGCTGCTGGGTGACCACTCGTTTGGGGCTCTCCTCAGCTCTTCCTAGGAGGGTGGCACAGTTGCCCCTTTGGTGGTCCTCCTTGGGTCCTTGTATTCTGGGGCCTCTGGATGTCTGGTGCCTGGATCTCCTCCTGCACACACCTTTCTTGGCTGCTACCTCAAAGCACATTGGGCTCTGTCAATCTTGCGTGCTGCAAAATAACATTTAATATTTAGTATCTACTGTTATCCACTGTTAGCTAGTTTATTGTGATGGTGTTGTGTTTATTATGTTGCTCTTTTTTTATTTTTCTCTTCTGTTTTGTTATCTCCATACAGGTGATCCTGGTGTTTTGTTTGTTTTTCTTTTTTTTTCTTCTCCCCTTTCTCACCATCTCTTCTCCCCTCTATTTTTCTTCGTCTCCCTCTCTTTCTTTCATTCTTTCTCCCTGTCCTATCCCCCAGTCATGTTGGTCCAATCTGTAAAAAAAAGAAGATGACATTAGCAAAAAGCTTTGGTTTCTAGGCTGGCTGGTGATTTTGCAATGAGAACCTAAACTCTTTTGTTTAAACCCAGCAGTGCATATAAACATGTGAAGACAGGTGAATTTATTTCTGGCTAACTCTATGAAACACTGAAGACTTTAATTCTTTTGTCAAGTATTTAACATGGCGCTATCTCTCTGAAGCTCGCTGTGTATTTCCGTTAATTGCTTTGTGTTGCTGGCCTGCGAGAAGGCTACAGAGAAAAGGGGGAAAAAATAGTGAAAGTATAATCACCATCTGTTGTCAAGGTCATTTGCCACACTATAAACACATCCATCATGACCAGAAAATGTTCACAGTTAACTGGAAATGGAGTCGTTAGTCTTGGTGACATTTCACATTCAATATTTTGGATCATTGTGCAATATAACAGTGCAGTTAAGGCTGGATATAATCACCCGACCAGATATAATCACGTATTTGATCTTTTATTCATTTTAGCTACAGCGTTCAACTTTCTTTTCAACTAATAAAAACAACGCTTTGATAAGTCTGTAGCACAAGTTGGTGTTATTCTCGAGCAGTGCCAGAGCCTACTATAGCTTCCTTGCTTGACATTCTCTAACCTCTTTGAAAATCATCGAGCCAATAAGAGAAGCTCTCACAAAGGGCAAATCCCCAACATCCTGTCAGTCATGCATACAGTATTTTGGCTTTGTTTCTTCTCAAATGTCAAAGCAGGGCTACATCTCCGTCTTGGCAGCTGAATGCAGGTTATTCGTTGGTGCAGTTCACCACGGGACTTTGATCCTGTTTGTGTGTGATCACACTTTTGTTTTCTGTTTTGGAAAAAACTTTTTTTTTTCAGATTTGATTCATTCACTTTCACACTGCCGCATTAAATGGTCTGTATTTGTATAGCGCTTTACTTGGTCCTAAGGACCCCAAAGCGCTTTACACTATACACAATCATCCACCCATTCACTCACTGGTGATGGCAAGCTACGTTGTAGCCACAGCCGCACTGGGGCGCACTGACAGAGGCGAGGCTGCCGGACACTGGCGCCACCGGGCCCTCTGACCACCACCAGTAGGCAACGGGTGAAGTGTCTTGCCCAAGGACACAACGACCGAGACTGTCGGAGTCGGGGCTCGAAAAGGCAACCTTCCGATTACAAGACGAACGCCCAACTCTTGAGCCACGATAAAAAACAGAACTGTGCTTATAAACCAAAGGCACATGGACTCACACTTGTTTCATTAGCAAGAGTTTAGCCATCCTCCCTGAATTAGTGATTTTCTTGACAGGAGGAGTCAAAACAAATTCAATTTGAGCCTGTGTTACTTTAACTAACCATGATGGACCTGTCCGCACTCTTTATCATAATTTTCCTTCTTTGGTGTTCATGTCATGTTCATTCCTCCACCCATGCAACGAGGAAGCATTTCACTGTGCCACAGCAGAACTCCAAGGTTGTGCTTGATTTGTTTTGCTGTAAAACTATTTCCAAGAACGACTAAGAATAGTTTTCTTATACATTCCTTCCTGTGGACTTTGCTGATATTCTCACATTTAAGCGAGCGTGCGATTGTGTATGAATGACATTGACTTGACTTAACTCAGACTTGAAAACAGTTTCAAACATTATCTGTAAGTTTTTCCTCATCTCAGAGCTGCATTTTCATTTGAATATGGATTACTGATATATAATGTCTGTTTCTGTTAAAGGAGTCCATGCTGAATGTTCTGTACTGTATATTCTACTACATGTTATCAGAAACATGTTCTTACAAGGGCCTAATTTTAAATCATGAAATAAGAAAATACTTGATTAAATGATTAGGTCAAGTGTATCATTTAGGGGTGCAATTAAACGTTTAATTGACCATGGATCATCAGCAAAATGTCAGAAAATTGTAAAAATGCCGATCATGGTTTCCCCCAGCTGAAGATAACATATTCAGATTATTTGTTGTCCAACCAACCATCCAAAGCTAATTGAGGTAATAAAGCTACTATTATTCAAAACAATGGAAGCAGAAAATCCTCACGTTTGAAAGGCTGAAAACATGGAATAATTTCAATTTTTGATTAAAAAAATTGACTACAATGATATTTGTCAGGCCAGTATTCATTATAAATGTGAAACTTTTGGAAATATTTGTGATCCCCCACCTTTCTTTAATCTCAGGTTCTCCTAAGGTTCCTGGTTTGATCTCATGCCTTATTTCAATTGAATTTTATTCATCGTTGTGGACTTTTTGTTATTTAAGGACTATTCATCACCTTTTGGTTATTGTAGTGTGCGACTTCACTTGAACCCCAGTTTGTGATACTAGTGTCATGATGAAGCACATGGTCTCACATCGGATGGGTGATATTGATGAAGAGAGACAAACATAATGGCTGTGTGTTCACATCTACATCAGACAGCTAAAATTGTATACGTTGTATTCTGCGCTACCATGCTCTGCATCTGTTAGCCCAATAACTAAACGTGTTCCCTGAAAAGCCTTTTAACTGCTGCTGCAGGCACCACTGACGAGTAGCCATCCCTGTTTTAGTTCTTTGAAATCATAGCTGTTGAACTGTAGCGTACAGATGGGTCAACAAACTGAGTCACCCATACCATGTATTTATTAAATATCTCTAAACCCAAGCAGAGCACTCATAGCATACTTTTATACATGAATTAATACCATGGCTTGTTCAGTGTGACTCTCATAAGGCGGAAGTACCACAAGAGCAGCCATTACTCTTTTATATTTTTTTTAAATATGACATCTTTGTATTTATCATAAATCTTAATAGTCAGTTTAAAATGAAGCAATTTGTGATTAGGTTTCAGAAACATAACATCTTTTTTAACCAGTCCACCTTGACACCATTTAATCCATAAGTCCAGTATCACAATATTTAGAGATACAGCTGTGGTCAAAAGTTTAATGGGCATGAGTGTCATGCTTATCTTTGGTTTTTTAAAGATTTCTTTGAATTGTTTTTTTTTTTTTTTTTTTTTTTGGTGGAATGATTGTTCAGTATACATCATTTATGACTTTGAAAAACAAGAATTAGGTGCACAAGTTTGAATGTATTTTGAATTTTCTCTAATCAAAAGTACACATGCAGTCTCAAACATTTTCAATAAATTGAAGTTGGAACTTTGGGAAGACCACTCCAGAAGCTTAATGATAGTCTGCTTTTTCCATTTCATGATTAGGTTTGATTTTTGTTTGGGATCATTGTCCTGTTGGATCACCAAACTGTGTCAAACTTTTAATTGTCTTTTGATTTGAGGTCAAATTGAAGAAATTGTAAATAGTCCTTCTTTTGCATTATTGCATCTACTTTATGCAATGTACCAGTACCACTTGCAACAAAACAACCCCAGAGCATGATGCTCCCATCACCATGCTCGACAGCTGATGCAGTGTTCTTAGGTTTGAAAGCCTCGCCTTCTCAAACATAACTAAAATCTTTGTCTTGCCTGACCATAAAACCTTTCTCCAGAAGGCATTTGGAAGGCATTTGAAGTTTTAGTCAGGCTTAAAGGTTTTGGAGCAAAAGCTTCTTTCTGTTTAAACTGATGATCTTTTGAACCTGCAGTTTTTTGGAAATGGCTCAAAGAGACATTTGGAAGGTCTTCACATTAGACCTTAGATCTTCAATGAGTTCCTTAGACTTTCCCATTGTTTTAAGCATTGATCAGTCCAGTAAATGCTGTCAAACAAATCCTTTTTATGCTGGCAAAGACAAACTACCAGTTGAGAATGAGAAATTAATAGGCCTTGACCTTTCAGCTCAGAACCATTTATTAAAAAATTGAGTGTATACATATATTAGAGTCTGTATGTGTAGTTTTGACACTGTGCAGATTAGAACAAATACTTGTTCACCCAATTTTAGCTTTTTAAGTCATTAAAGGTGTATGCTGCACAATCACCCTGGAAAAAGAACAGGTCATGCTCATGATGAGTGTATGAAAACCTCTGCCCACAACTTAACTTTACATATAAAATCTTATACAGCTCCACATCTAGGCTGCTCATTTATTCTTACAGAAAAAAAAACCCAGATAATGTCAAGAAACCAAAGTGTTTCAGTAATAAAGTAGTAGTAGTTTCCCCCTGCTGTTTTCTGCCACTGAATGGCAACAGAATGTGTACATCTGAAGAGCACTCTCTCACTCTCTTTTAAAGGTGTTACCTATCACTCAAGAACAGTGTTGGGACTAACGCGTTATTAAGTAACACGTTACAGTAACTACGTTATTATTGTGGTAACGAGCACGGTAACTAGTTATTATGCCAAAATCAGGAACGCGTTAGTCGTTACTGGGATTTAGATAGGGTCGTTACTCGTTACTTCGTGTGGTGGCATCGCGGAGCTTCCACAGATTCAGTAACATTAGCAAGTGGTGGAGGCCAGCAGGTGGATGAAGGAAAGGGGACGCAGAAGGAAAAGAGACCCGAGGCGGCCGCCGGTCCAAGTGTGAACTGAACTTCAGGTAAGAAGTTATGACCTGCAGTCTCTCTGGGTCAGATATGAACCAAGTTTAGGTGGAGTTTATTTTCGTTATTCTGACTTTTTCCGTACTGCGTGCTAGCTAGCATGACGGAGTTTCTATACAGCTGGGTGGTGCTATGTTACTGATGTTGAACTTTATTTTGTTCATAAGTTATTAGAGTTGCCAACCGTCCTGTCTGGTATTCAGAGAAAATATTACGTTTCTTATTGAGGTGAAAAGGAACAGTTTGTCCCGTAATTCAGCTGCAATGAAAAAGGCACAAAGCTGGAGTTATTCTGTGTCTTTGCTGCACAGCTGCCTCTTCTTCTTTCATTCTCCCCCCTCCCTCTCCCGTTTCTACTTCAATCATGAAAACTGATCAATGATCAGCTGATCGGCTCTCTTGTTTGTTTATCGCTCACTTTGCACTGAAAGAGGAAACCAGCGGATGTCGCGCTAAACAACAGCAGCACGTTTAAGCTTGATCAGCTGTTGTTAGAATTTATTTAATATTAATTTCTAGTATCAGCTGATGTTTGCTGGAGCCACAGCTGTAAACCTGCTGGTCATGATATAGTTTGGTTATCTGGTGAGAGGGAAACATGAAGATGAAACCAGGAGATGTCCTTACTGGATCATCAGAGCTGAACAGGTGATGGAGAAACAGGTTTACCTTTTAGGTGACATGGATGAGTTGAAGGGAAGTTATGAACTGTTTCTGAGAGACAAATAACACCAGGATCCTTTTTTATGTAGCTGACAGCTGGTAACTGTGCAGGGGTGGGTCTAGCAAAGTTTTGCCAGGGGGCCAGATAGGGCATTAACAGGGAGAGGGGGGCACAAAGAAATACTTTCTTATTCTCATTTAAAATGTCTAGCTTTTAAAAAATAATTATCTGAATCTTACAACAAACGATTGATAGATTGATGCATATATACCATCAAAACAGTGAACATCACTGTCACAACAGTGTTTATTTTCATTCAAAGGCTTTATGATTTTTCCTATATTGGTGGGCCAGTCTCTAGTCAAAATGTCCGGGCCAATTTTCTGTCCCAGTCCAGCTCTGTATGCAGCTCATCTGCAGTCTGGTGTTGCCTACATCTTCCTATTCAGAAGGCAGAATTTCAGAGTTCTGAGTACAATCGAAAGCACCACGACTGCAGTTTTTGTGTTGGATGTAAAAGGCGCACATGACGCTGTGACGTAGGCTAGAATCATGGCAGCAGTCAATGACGGTCCAGGCGTGGGATTTCTCTCGTGGAAATATGCACATTATCTTTTCCTTTCTATTGGTAGGTGGCACAGTGCACTTGTGGCAAGTAAGCAAGCTAGAAGACTGGCAAAGTTATGGAAGAAACACATTAACAAGAGAATTCTGAGTAAAACCAAAGTTACTTTCCCTAGTAACTAGTTACTTTGAAAGTAACGAGTAACTTGAAGTAACTGAGTTACTTTTGAGAGAAGTAACTAGTAATGTAACTAAGTTACTATTTTAAAGTAACTTACCCAACACTACTCAAGAATACACTCTAGTAAGTGTAGTAGTTTCGTTTGAAAAGAAGGCAACTTTAAAATATGAAACCTGGGTGCTTATTATCCATCCATCCTCTTCTGCTTATCCTTATCGGGGTTGTTGGGGGCTGGAGCCTATCCCAGCTACCATAGAGTGAAAGGCAGGGTACATTCTGGACAGGTGGTTAACCTGATGCAGGGAGACACAAAGAGACAGTTTATTAACAGTATCAGATATCACAATCTACAAATGACTTACAGAACACTAATGTGTCACTTAATAAGAATTTATTAAATGGTGAATATGTGTAACTTATTGTAATTTGCTAGCCAATGTATCTATATGTGAAACGTCTTCCTTAATTGTATTCAGCACTGGACTTAACTGACATCATGCATCCATATTCAGCATACCCACCATTCCTTCCAAGATTACCTGGAGTAATTATGACTTGGGCAAAGATATGAATACTATCTATGAGCAAGGAAGTCATAATAATGAAAATACTGATATGATAGGAGCACAGCATAATAAAAGGGGCTGCTGAGTAGGATTAGGAAAGTTGTAGGATCCAGCATTTTTTACAGCTTGACCCATGTTTGGAATTAAAAAAGAAATCTGAAGTTAGATCAAAAGAATTTTTCATTAAATAGTAAACTCTTAATTAATTGTCATCAATCCAAGCAACAAGCGGTGCAGTAGTTTTTGGTCTTTGTGGAATATTTACTGTCTTTGCCTCAATGTTAATATTATTTCAAGAAATCTTTTTTTTACCCAAGTAACATGTACTTTTTTAGAAGCTGCACAGAAAAGTATGTCACCCTTCCCCAACTGATACCCCTTGATATCTCCACATCTTTCTGATACACTGTGAGTCTGTGCTGATCAGTCCTTAAACATTGCCTGACTGACACATTTAAACAGTGTTTGAAATTGTGTGAGCTTCCACACACAGACTCACAGTCTTCCATAACCTGCCTTTAAATTTGTAAAAAAAAACACCACAGTGCCCTGCTTACATTTAGCAGCAATGATAAATTGTCTGGAAATTTGCCAGGGGCTCTCTTTTATTGGTTTTTACAGCAACATGAAGTCCCATTGGAGAGTAAGTCTGACCCAATAACAACAGAAATGGATTTATGATAAAAAGGTACAGGAAATGCTGCTATGGGAAACTGAGCGACTAAGAGAGAGCGTCTTTGGGGAAAGGAAGTGAACTATGGACAGGAATTTTTGAAGCTAATTATATATATTTTTTGCTTGCAAAACAGACTGTTTTAGTAAAAGATTACTAGCCATTATTATTATTCAAATTATTCCCCCAGCCTCCCTGCTCCAACACCAAAAATACAAACAAACAAAACAAGAAATGATAGCTCTCATTTATTTGCCACAGTGCCAAGGACGCAAAAGTGATGGTGATGCTTTGAGGAAGAATAAGCTATAACAATATATTTGTCATGATCCTGGGCCATGTTGGCCCAGTATTCTTAGTTCTCATGTGTTCACGTTCCTGTGTTCTGCCGTGCCAGCATTAAAACTGTGTTTCTCGAGTTCATCCCCGTGTCTGTGAGTTATGCATTTGGGTCCTCCTCCTGCTTGCCACACAGCGATCCATGACAATATTGAGCCGAGAGGCGCAATGCGAAGTTGCTTGATGAGGATTTGTTTGTAGAGGCGACCACTCTGACATTACACAGCTTTTTATCAAAGTCCCATATTTTTAAATATTTTCTATGAAATAAAAAGTTTAAACATTTAAATGGCTTAGCTGTCAATCTACAGTGCTGTACAAATATCTTGATCCACTCCTCATTTTTTGAGATTCTGCTCAGAAATAGGTGCAGTGATTTATTGAAACATGCAAACATACATCAAAAAACAGTATATAAGGCAAAAACTGTCAGAAAGTCAGTATTTGGTATGACCACCTTTATTCTTTAACATAGTCATTTCTTTAAGTAGTCTTCAGGAATAATTCTCAAGACTTCTTGAAGGACATTCAAAGCTCTTCTTTGGATGTTTCTGCCTTTTGTTCTGTTCTCTGTCAACATGATCCCACACTGCTTCAATAAAGTTGAGGTCTGGACTCTGGGGAGGCCAAGCCATGACTGATAGTGTTCCACTACGGGGGTTTTTTCTATCTAGGTATGGTTTTACTCCACTTGCAATGTGTTTGGGATCATTGTCATGCTGTAAAATGAAGCTGTTGGTCTTGAATGGTGGGTCAAAATCTGATCCAGGTCTGGATAATTAATTAATCCCAAAAACCACTTAAAAAGTCTAGAAAGTCTGGCTTCTGGAAAGCAAAAAATAAAGAAATGACGGGTGGCTCAAAATTTTTGCACAGTGCTGAAAACCTCAGCCTCATTTATGAATATTCTTGCATCCACAACACAACAACATAGGATCACTATCTCCACATCTGTGAGTCCCACTCAGAAGTTCTTTTGCTATATGCAGGGAGACATAGCACCAGATCAATGCTACGTGGTACATCAGGAGGTTCCAGCAGAAACACAGGAGGAAAAGAGGCATGAAAAACTAGTACACATACCAAAAGTTTCTTATGTGCATTAAATGGGTGGAATTTGAGGCTAAATAAGTGTCTTGACAAACAAACCATTTCAATGGATTAAAAGTTGTTAAGCTTCTACATAACCTCGGAACAAGCTGTCATCAGCTCAAGAAACATTATCATCACTTCGTCTGTGTCTGTCTCTCTCTCTCTCTCTTCTGTTCTCATCTCTGCGAATGACACACGGAGGGAAGCAGAGGAAGCACACATGATGCTGAGAGAGGCCACGATTAGCAAAGCCGGCTGGGAGTACATTATCAGTAATCATATGTTTAAAGCACTTGACCACCGAGTTCTGAGTGAACCCGTCTGACACTGTGGTGAAAATCTGAAGTTCAGCTTAAAATCAGTAAATCTTTTCTTTTTTTTAAAGTCTTGCAACAGATTCAATTTATTTTTCACTAATGATGTTTTTTTCTAGGCTTTCTTTTTCTTCTGCTTTTGTGTTTATGCAATATAAGAGCACTTTTACCCTATGGAAAAAAACAAAGACATTATAATTACTTGGAAGCGCGAGTCCTTAACAGTATATGTGGACAGCATGCAGCAGATGGTAGCCTTTGGATTGCTTAATCCTCTAGCTTCAACATCATCATTTAATGTTTTACCCAACTTTCATAAAATTAGTTTTGACCAAAACTGTTGGTTTTGTCAGATGTCTAACAAGTATTCTCCTCTCATCTAACACTTGCTCATGTCTGATATTGTAGCCACAAGAAGACTTTTAGGAGTGATAATCAGGAAACTGGAAGTTACAGTTACATCTCATTAAGACTATCTGCTCTTGGTAAATCCAGAGGAGCACAGCTTGCTGTCTGAATCAGGGCAGCATTATCAAGCTGTCAACACACACTGAAGCTTAAATCCCAGAATAACAAACCCTGAATGCCCCTGAATGTGAGACTCTGGACAGTTTGAAAATAGAGCTGCCATCCACCACTGTCCTCTCACTCACCCTGTGTGTCAGCATTGTTAATGTTAACTTGATGTATCCACATTAAAGAACATTTTTCTTCAATGCTTTTACAGTAATGACACCGCTCCTTTAGGTGGTCCACGGCACCAGTTAACACAATTAGGACAGATCAGGCTGCTTGCTGGCAAATTATACATGCAGCAGCTGTCAAATCTGAGTGTTTATGTGCTAACTTGTTAATTTTTTAATGCGTTTCACTGGCACCCGCAAACACAATGAAAAATAAAGAAAAACATTTTCTTAAGTGCATGCTGCTAGTACTGGGTTGGAGTCCCCAACAGAAATGCCTTAATTCATAACGTGAATTTAACAAGGTGCAGGAAACATTCTGCAGAAATCCTGGACACAATTGCTGCAGATTTGTACAGTGCAAATCTCTCGTCCTAACACATCCTAAAGGTGCGATATGGGACTGAGATCTGACGACTGTGGAGGCCATTTCAGTGATCTCATTGTACTGTCATGAATTTTAATATTTGACATGCTAATCGAGTGCTGTAGAGTCTGAGCTGTAGCTCTTGGGTTTTTTGCAGTTCCTCTGAGCATTGGACAGTCTGACCTTGAGATAAATTTGCTGGGACGTCCACTACTGGGAAGACTGGCACTGCTCTTGAATGTTTTCCACTAGCAAATAATCTTTGTCACTGTAGAATGATGGACTTTAGATTGTTTGCACACTGGGTGCTAATCCTCGCTGATGATCAAGTAATCAAGTGTATTTCATTAGCAGCACCTGATTGCTACTTACCCTGTTAATTTCTACGGAATCAGTAAGGGTATACTTAGTTTTCTTAATATCGCTTGTGCATTTTGACTTAGTTTTTGTTAAAGAAATAAATATCCAATGTAATCTTTCATGTTTTGTAGTTCACCTGAGGTTTCAAGAACTGAAAAGGACCACTTATTTTTAATACATCCTGGCAAGTAAAAGCTTATAATTAAAGTACCAAAATGGACCCCTTTTTGAGTACTCTATTGCAGCAATAATTGGATTTAATGATTTTTACCCTTGAGTGCCAAGTAACTTTTCTGAGTATTTACCTCATTCATTACCTCATTCACCTTACTAACACTAGCCAAACGGTTACACTGTTGACAGGTAGTCTTTTTAGATATTTATATGTTTACCAGCATGCTGTAATAGACCGTAGCAGAGTGATGTCAAGGTCTTACTTTTTACAGCTAGATGTATTTGTACATTTGTCAAATGTTCCCATTTGTATTAAAAACCAATGCATGAAAACTAGAGAAAAAAACAATATACAGTAGTATGTGGCTCTTTCTTCTCATGGTGCTGGTGAAGTTGTCAAATGTCACTTTGTTTTATAGCTATCAATAAACAAAATCTGCCATCTCAATGCTGGGCATCGTCATAATCATCAGAGGCCTGTATATGATGACACGTGGCAATTTTAAGTTGCGGCATCACCTTTGTCCATACATCAGTTGTTGAAATGTACAGTAAATATGTTTTGTTTTTTTTTATTTTAAAGAAATCTCTGATTAAATAAATACTAAGTGCTACTTATAAGTAAATAAGAAAGTAGTACTTTCGTTGTTCGATTCAAAAAAGTCCAAAAATTAAAGACTTCAATCGTCAGGCCCAGCCAATCAAAATAAAATGGCCAACCAGCTACTTTCCTTTGAATCCAGGACTGGAAACATCATAAAAGGCACACTTACACACACAGTGACACACAGATGCACAAACCCCTCCTTAACTCCAAGTCATGCCATTCTTCAGCACACAGTCATGCTTCATCCCCTACTGTGGATGAGTGTGTTGGCATGAAAGTTTGATTTATCCTCGTAATATCCATCAGGTCAGTGGGACCTTGGGAAGGCTCGGCCATAAAATCAGGGCTCTGGCTGGGCCTTTTTAATACAGTCTCTGTAAAATGGCTGAAGGTCAATGGCACTCTCACTCAATCAGATAGAAACAGCTCCTGCAGCTGGAGCAACTGTTGTTGCATTAAAGTTGGACAGATACACTGCGGTAACACTGCTCTGAATAAAAGATGTTTGTTCACCTGTGAGACGACGACCGTAGGATGTTACACAACAGAAACTCAGCTATTAGAGAAAGATGTGCCCCCCATGGAGATGTCATTACTCTGAGGTAAAAGGTATCAGTTCTATAGTAGGAACACAGTAAAAGTTGTCAGCTCTGCTGGAGAAAAAGTCAGAGTCACAGAAATGACTCGGAGTAAAATGCTATGCAGTAAAAACACTGAATAAGATCTCTGTTTTCCGGTAGAAGCACAGCAGCTCAATTTTAAGGGAGGTTTTATTTCTTCTTACACATTCTAAAATTTACATCTTGTATGTGTCATGTCTGCAAAAAGAGATCAGCTTATGAAAACAGATCATCACCAGGCTGCAGATCATGTACTCTGTAATACACAGTAAGCCTCAGCAATCCTTACACATAACACAGGGGCATCAGTCTCGGCTGAGCCTTTCTGAATGGTTGAAGATTTGATGTTGCACGCTGTATCAAACTAAAGTCCAAATAGGTGACCTTCTTATCTGATTTATCTGACCATTGCAAAAATACTGCCAGATGTTGGCTCAACAATTGTCAAGCTTTACCTGACCAACAATAAGACAGTGCAGACAAGCATGATAAACTGAACGCTTGAAAGTGAGGCAGAGTATTGGGACAAATACCTGGAACTATCCATCAGGAACTGTCATTCATCTTAGAAGTGTAGAAACCTCATGGATAAGAGGTGAAAACATCCAGTTATCTTCATTTCAAGTATTCAAGACTACCATGACCTGAATGACTGAGAACCTTCACAGATTGCTCTTCTTGAAGATCTACGCAAACACAATGAGATTTACATAACAGGATTTTAATCAGCAAAACCTCAAAGTAATAGTAATAATAATAATAATACATTTTATTTAAATAGCGCCTTTCAAAGCACCCAAGGACACTGTACAACAGATAAAAACTGGAAATATACACAATGATAAAAATAGAAGATAAAAGTTAAAACATACAGAAATTTAAGAATAGGCAATTTTAAACAGATGAGTTTTGAGGGTGGACTTAAAAAGAGAGAATGAACTAATATTTCTGAGGTCCGGGGGTAGGGAATTCCAAAGTCGAGGGGCAGAGCAGCTAAAGGCCCTCCCTCCCATTGTGATCAGACGAGCAGAGGGAACAGAGAGAGAAAGAGAAGATGAAGATCTGAGGCAGCGGGATGGGAGCTTCATCTGTAATAAGTCAGAGAGGTACGGTGGAGAGAGAGAATGAATAGCCTTGAATGTATACAGAATTATTTTAAAATGGATGCGAAATTTGACCGGGAGCCAGTGAAGTTGCTTCAGGATTGGGGAGATGTGGTGGGTAGAAGAAGTCCTAGTAATAATACGGGCAGCAGAGTTCTGGACACGTTGGAGCTTGTTGATAGATTTTTGTGTAAGGCCAAATAATAATGAGTTGCAGTAGTCAATTCTAGAGATAACAAGATTATGGATGAGAATGGCAGTGGCGTGAGGTGTGAGGAAGGGGCAGAGGCGTTACGGAGTTGGAAATATGCTGCACGTGTAATATTGTTGATATGTGAGTTAAAGGATAATGTGCTATCGAGAATTGTGATGCCTCAAAGGCATTTATTTCATTTATCTTTAATGTTTGCTTAAAGTAATTCTTTTGCATGTATTTAAGTTAGAAAGAACAGTAAAAAGAGTTAAAAATGTTAAGAAGCTTTAATTTTGAAGGTGAACTTGCTAATAACCTCACTTCCTGGTGGGCTACCTGTATTGCTTCATTTCCTGTTTAATTCCTCTTCCTGGATCTCTAAGAGGGAGAGTGACATGCGGTCTTGCTCTGAGACTTATCCACAGCCATCCACTTGGGAACATTGTTCAGGCAACGCCGTAAGTGTATATATTTCATGATGAAGGTGTTAAAAAGGCATAAATAGCGGTATTTGTTAAAAATTATATTTTGTTTGTGATTCATGGAGGTTGATTTGTACATGTTAAAAAAGGCAGTTTTGATGATCATTGCTGTTGCTAAAGCTAACACGAAGGTGTAAGGTCACATTTTGAGTTATTTCGTGATGCAATATTTATGTAAACGATCATTTTTTCTATTCTGTATTTCTTTTCAACTACAGTTTTCACCGCTTGTCAAATGAAGATTCTGAGTAAAAGGTCAACTCTACTCGGACTCGTGTATTCATTGACAGAGGTTTAGCTTGGTGTTTGATCGGAGTTGCTACACTCTGCAACAGAACACTACAGTGAAAAGGCGGCACTCGATGGTCCTACGTGTTCGTGATGGCAGCAAGCAACAAGTCATCGGTATCAAATACCAGGAGCAACGTGACATCAGCATCATCTGTAAGTGCGGCTCGCGCCAGAGCTAAAGCAGAAGCTGCTAAGGTACGAGCATCATATGCTAGCCAGGAGGCTAAATTAAAATTGGAAAAGGCTGCTAGAGAAGCAGAAAGGAAAACTAGAGAAGCTCAAAATCAGTTGGAAGCCGCTAGAATTGATACAGAGCTGGAAGTGCTAACATTAAATCGTGAAGCAGACGCAGCCATCGCTGAAGCACAGGTGTTAGAAGATGTAGCAGAAATGCATGGAAATGTAGAAAATGTGAAATCTGAGTCAGAAGACAGGCTTAGATTGCAACGTACTAGTGAATATGTTTGCTCTCAAAATGATCAGAATCGGTCTACCTTTGCACCAGTATCTGTCCCACCTGTTAAATCTGTAGACCGTGCAGAATCACAAGACAGTTTCAGAACATGGCATCCACCTGTAAGCTTAGCGGAATTCCAACATAGCAATAGCAAGCCCAAGCCCGAAGTGGATAATGGGACGCATCCACCCACAACAAACCTGTCTAAACTGACCAGAGCTGAATTGAAGACCGACGTCGAAAGAACAAACTCTCGCACGTATATAGGTGCGCAATCACAAACACCCCGGCATATGCTTCCAGTGAGCGTGTCACAACCACCAGACCCTCTGGCACAATATTTGGCGCGACGTGATCTCGTTACGTCAGGACTGTACCAATTTGATGATAAGCCAGAGAATTTCCGTGCATGGCGGTCCTCATTCACTAATGCTGTGGCTGAGGTTCAACTTACAGAAACACAAGAATTAGACCTCATGACCAAATGGTTAGGAAAAGAGTCTGGACAGCAAATAAGATGCATACGCTCAGTGCATGTGAATAATGCTGGTTTGGCTCTGCGCAAGGCATGGGAGAGGCTGAATGACTGCTATGGTGCCCCTGAGATGATCGAGCAGTCACTGTTTCAGAGACTTGACAGTTTTCCAAAAATTGCAGCCAAAGATCACATCAGATTACGTGAACTTGGGGATTTGCTTATGGAGATACAAGGCGCCAAGGAGGATGGATACCTCACTGGGCTGTCATATCTAGACACTTCCAGAGGTATTGGACCCATAGTAGACAAGCTCCCATATGGGCTCCAGGAGAAGTGGGTGTCATCTGGGTCGTGGTACAAAGAAGAGAATAAGGGCTGCTTCCCTCCCTTTAGTTACTTTTGTAACTTTGTCTGTCATGAGGCAAAGAAGCGAAATGACCCCAGCTTTATTCGTCAAAGCAACGGCGCAAACCCCACAAAACCAGAAAGATTACCTATGAAGAGCTTTAACACCAACAAGTCTATCGCGGTTCACAAAACAGATGTCTCTACAATCAACAACGACCCTAACAAGAACTGCCCATTGCACAATAAACCTCACTCACTTAAAAAATGCAGGACATTCAGAAACAAGCCCATCGATGACAGGAAGGCCTTTCTAAAACAGAAAGGAATATGCTTCAAGTGTTGTTCTTCAACTTCACATGTTGCCAAAGACTGCAAATCTTCCGTGAAATGCTTAGAGTGTGAAAGCATCTATCATGATGCAGCCATGCACCCTGGCCCACAACCTCAACTCACCAAGGCTCCTCCACCACCACAAGAGAACGGCGGGGAGGGAGAAGATGACTCTAATGTAACTGATGTTAGAACCAGCTGCACAGAGGTTTGTGGCCCCGGCCAGTGGGGTCGTTCTTGCTCTAAGATCTGCCTTGCAAAGGTCTACCCCAAACATTCAAAACACAAAGCCATTAAAGCTTATGTAATTCTGGACGACCAGAGCAATCGCTCATTAGCCAGGCCAGAGTTCTTTGAGCTGTTTGGTGTGGAGAACGAACCACTCTTATACCATCTCAGAACATGCTCCGGTGTCATCGAAACGTATGGCAGAAAGGCAGAAGGATTCCAGATAGAGTCGTTGAACGGCAACGTGCTCATACCTCTTCCACCACTCCTTGAGTGCCCTGAAATCCCTAACAATCGAGCTGAAATCCCAACACCAGGTGCTGTTTTGCATCATCCTCATCTCCACCATATAGCCAAACACATCCCCGATCTAGACCCAGAAGCAGAGATACTCCTGCTGCTCGGGAGAGACGTGCTTAGAGCACACAAGGTCAGGCAGCAAGTTAACGGGCCACACAACGCTCCCTTTGCACAACGTCTCGATCTAGGCTGGGTGGTGATAGGGGAGGTGTGCCTAGGTAATGTGCATAAGCCAACGGTGGACACATTCAAGATCCATGTGGTAGACAGCGGTCGCCATTCCATATTTCAGCCCTGTGCAAGTTTCATGCATGTCAAAGAAACGCAGCCAAGCTTCAGCAAGTCTAACAAAATGCCAGAGAGGATGCTAGGACACACAGTGTTTAACCAATCTGAACATGATAACAAACCTGCTCCATCAATAGAAGACATCCTCTTCCTAGAGATCATGGATACAAATGTCCACAGAGATGACACTGGTAGTTGAGTTGCTCCATTGCCGTTCAAGGAGCCACGGCAACGTTTGCCAAATAATAAAGAGCATGCGGTTAAGAGGTTTGAATCCTTGCAACGCCAATTCAGGAAGAAACCTGAGATGCAGAAGCAATATGTGGCATTCATGGAGAAGATCATTGCCAACGGTCACGCAGAGGTGGCACCACCCTTGAGGGAAGATGAAGAGTGCTGGTTTCTTCCATCATTCGGGGTATACCACCCACAAAAGCCCAACCAAATCAGGGTGGTTTTCGATTCCAGCACTCAGTACTGCGGGGTCTCCCTCAATGACGTGCTTCTGACTGGTCCCGACCTCAACAATTCTCTCTTGGGCGTCCTTCTACGCTTTCGAAGGGAGAGAGTAGCTATCCTCGCCGACATCCAACAAATGTTTCACTGCTTTTTGGTTCATGAAAGGCACCGCAACTACCTCCGGTTTTTGTGGTATGAGGACAACGACCTCACCAAGGCAGTTATCGACTACCGCATGAGGGTTCATGTCTTTGGCAACTCACCATCTCCGGCTGTGGCCATCTATGGTCTGCGAAGAGCCATTGCTGAAGGTGCCCAGAAGTACAGTGCCGACACAATGAAATTTGTGGAAAGGCACTTTTACGTGGATGATGGCTTGGTGTCTCTCCCATCTGAAGCAGAAGCAATCAACCTTCTCCAACAGACTCAGGCTTCACTTGCTGAATCAAACCTCCGCTTGCACAAGTTTGTGTCGAACAGTCCAGCAGTCACTGGAGCTTTCCCGCCAGAAGATTGTGTCCCGCTCATCAAGGATCTGGATTTGAGTGGGGAGACAGCACCCATGCAGCGCAGCCTGGGTTTGCTTTGGGAGATCAGAAAAGACACATTTACATTCTCTGCATCAACTATTATCAAACCTTTCACTCGACGTGGAGTCCTCTCCACCGTCAATAGTGTTTTTGATCCGATGGGTATGCTGGCACCTGTCACAATCCAGGGACGAGCTCTTCTTAGGGAACTTAGTTCGGAACTGACTGACTGGGATGCACCTCTCCCAGAAGACAAGCTGAAGAAATGGGAAACTTGGAGAGATTCTCTTCAAGTCCTAAAGGAGCTTCATGTGCCACGTGCATACACATCAACCTCGCTCACCAAAGCTGTGCGCACAGAGTTGTTTGTATTCTCAGATGCCTCAACTATGGCCATTGGGGCTATCGCTTACTTGAGAGCCATCCAGGAGGATGGAAAAGTGGAAGTAGGATTTGTTATGGGCAAAGCCAAATTAGCACCCCAGTCTGAACCAACAATCCCGAGGCTCGAACTCTGCGCTGCTGTCCTTGCAGTAGAAATGGCGGATCTCATCCGGGAGGAGCTGGATCTGAAATTGGATGCTGTCAGGTGGTACTCGGGTACATTTGTAATACGACAAAACGCTTCTACACATATGTCCATAACAGAGTCCAACGTATCCGACATTCTACCAGACCAGAACAATGGCATTATGTGTGCACGGAAGAAAACCCTGCGGACCATGCATCCAGATCTCTGCCTGCATCCCATCTGACCCAGAGTTCTTGGTTCACCGGACCTTCATTCCTGCATCAGTTATCTGCAGAAACAACACAAACCAGTGAGACGTTTGAGCTCATCGACCCGGGAAATGACTCAGAGATTCGACTGCAGGTACGCACCTACACTACTCATCTGAAGGAACCTGTACTTACCCCTGATCGCTTTCGCCGTTTCTCCACCTTTACCTCTCTACGGCGAGCTGTGGCTTTCCTTATCCATGTGGCAAGATCTCACAAACATTCAAACCAAAACAGCAGGTGTACAGGATGGCACACATGCCGCTTACCTCGTACTGTGGGTGAAATAGCTCAAGCGAAACATGTCATTCTGCAAGTAGCACAAAGGCCAGCCTTTGCCAAGGAACTGTCGGCCCTCCAAGCAAACAAAGTGGTGCCCACAAACAGCCCGTTGCATAAACTCAGTCCAACTTTGGAGAGTAGTCTCATCTGCGTTGGAGGCAGACTGAAACATTCTCAACTAACGTGTGAAGAAAAGAACCCAGTAATCCTACCCAAGGACAGCTACGTTTCCTTACTGCTCGTACGACATCACCATGAGCAGGTGAGACATCAGGGTCGACATCTCACAGAAGGTGCAGTAAGGGCAGCTGGACTGTGGATTTTGGGTGGTAAGCGACTAATCAATTCAGTCCTACACAAATGCGTAATCTGCCAGAAGCTGCGTGGGAGACCGGAAGAACAACGTATGGCTGACTTACCGCCGGAACGTCTCAAGGTTTGCCCTCCCTTCACATACGTGGGGCTTGACGTCTTTGGACCTTGGTCTGTTGTAGCCAGACGCACTAGAGGAGGACAGGCAGAGAGCAAACGGTGGGCCATGATGTTTAGTTGTTTGAGTTCAAGGGCCGTCCACATTGAGTCTATGGACACATCTAGCTGTATAAATGCTCTCAGGCGGTTCTTCGCTCTCAGAGGCCCTGCAAAGGAACTTCAGTCTGATTGTGGGACCAACTTCATTGGAGCTAGCAAGGAGTTGGAGATGGGTAATACTGTACAGGGGTACCTCAGCAGGCAAGGATGTAGCTGGAACTTCAGACCTCCACATGCTTCCCACATGGGAGGCTCATGGGAACGGATGATTGGTGTTGCCAGGAGAATCCTTGATTCAATGCTCTTGCAGCAAAAGAGCCGCCTGACCCATGAAGTGCTGTCAACACTAATGGCAGAAATTACAGCTATCATCAATGCACGTCCACTCCTACCTGTGTCTACAGACCCAAACCAACCTTTCATTCTTTCACCAGCCATGCTCCTCACACAGAAATCAGGAGTTCCACCTCCTCCAGGAGATTTCACAGACAAGGACCTCTTCACAAAACAATGGAGGCAAGTTCAAGCGCTCGCAAACCAGTTTTGGGCCCGTTGGAGCAAAGAATACTTACCATCCTTACAACAAAGACAAAAATGGACAGTGACACGCAGAAACCTTCAAGTTGGGGATCTGGTCCTCCTCAGGGACAAGCAGACCATCCGTAACTACTGGCCCATGGCCATAGTCACAGCAACCTTTCCTGGGAAGGATGGACATGTGAGAAAGGTTGAAGTAAAAACGACCGACCAAGGTGACACAAGAACCTTCCTTAGGCCAGTTGCAGAAGTAGTTCTTCTTCTGCCTAAGGACTGATTTAAGGACTGTTGTTTGGACTCATTCAAGTTCATAGTGGCCTCACACAGGCCAGGCGGGGAGTGTGATGCCTCAAAGGCATTTATTTCATTTATCTTTAATGTTTGCTTAAAGTAATTCTTTTGTATGTATTTAAGTTAGAAAGAACAGTAAAAAGAGTTAAAAATGTTAAGAAGCTTTAATTTTGAAGGTGAACTTGCTAATAACCTCACTTCCTGGTGGGCTACCTGTATTGCTTCATTTCCTGTTTAATTCCTCTTCCTGGATCTCTAAGAGGGAGAGTGACATGCGGTCTTGCTCTGAGACTTATCCACAGCCATCCACTTGGGAACATTGTTCAGGCAACGCCGTAAGTGTATATATTTCATGATGAAGGTGTTAAAAAGGCATAAATAGCGGTATTTGTTAAAAATTATATTTTGTTTGTGATTCATGGAGGTTGATTTGTACATGTTAAAAAAGGCAGTTTTGATGATCATTGCTGTTGCTAAAGCTAACACGAAGGTGTAAGGTCACATTTTGAGTTATTTCGTGATGCAATATTTATGTAAACGATCATTTTTTCTATTCTGTATTTCTTTTCAACTACAGTTTTCACCGCTTGTCAAATGAAGATTCTGAGTAAAAGGTCAACTCTACTCGGACTCGTGTATTCATTGACAGAGGTTTAGCTTGGTGTTTGATCGGAGTTGCTACACTCTGCAACAGAACACTACAAGAATGACACCCAAGCTTTTCACAGAGGGAGAGATAGGGACCAGCGAGTTATTGATGGTGAGAGAGAAATTGTTAATTCTGGATAGCAGTCGTTTAGTGCCAACCAGAAGAAGTTCCGATTTATTGCTGTTGAGTTTAAGAAAGTTGGAGGAGAACCAAGAATTAAGTTCAGCTAGACAGAGGATGAGGGAGGGTGGAGGAAGAGTAGAGTTAGGTTTGGTAGAGAGATAGAGCTGGGTGTCACTAGATCATAAATAAAGCATATTTTTGTATCAACTTTTGATGCATTCACATAACAGATAGGACCAGGTGCCAGTTTGCAGATCTATATATGCCCATTTAACATTTATACCTGTATATTTTCATCATCTCTTTTCTCAAGGTCTTCCTCCTCCGCCACTACTCTCTGCTCCCTCATTTCCAGGATGTTCTTTCTGCTCACCTCAAGCCTCATCTTCTATGGTGAAGTCAGGGCTCTAATGCACAAAACCATGCATAAATATACTTATTTACCCCCAATATTCTTGATGTCAGCAGATTACACATGCAACCCTTCTGTATCTGTGCCGCTATCAACGAGCCAGCTAAACAACAACAACAGCTGGTTATAAGCTAACATTATGCCAGCTAATATCAGGCTTGAGTGTCCTAAAAATCTCACTTTTTCTGTGGTAAAAAGTTTAATTACATTCTCACGTCATATGAAATTTTATTCACTAAGTGTACGAGTTCAACAATCTTACAGCTCCTTCATAGAAAGTTTTACTAGCGCTGGCTAATAGCAGCTAACAGAGGCTAACAGCAGCAAAACCAGCAGGAGCAAAAATTCAACTTTTTCTCAACAACTCACTTCAGTATCACTGTCATCAGACAGAAGTGAGCTTCACTGACTCATCAGCTCATATCAGACACCTTTCAGAAAGTTTTACAGCCTTCTCCAGAGTAAATACACACTGACACATACTGACAGATGAGTTAAAAAGCAGACTAATTGTCAGAGTCGTTTGTCCACTGTAGGATTATAAACTTTAACTGGGAGGAGTAAAGAAATGCATTAAGTTAATTGCAATTTACTGAGAGTTTTTACACTATGTACCTTTAAACAACTTCAAACTAGAATAACCTTTTCACAATAGCTTTCACAAACCAGTGGCAAGTTAACCTTTGACCTTTTATGTATAAAATCTCATTAAAAGCATAAAATTTTGAGTCAAAGTAAAATATTTATATGGATTCTTGTGTTATGACCAAAAATGTGTTTCTATGAGGACACAGAGACCTTTGACTATCATATTTGGGTTGGGTCACACTTGAGTTCAAGTGGATGTTTGGACAAAGATGTACCTCTCAAGACGTTCAAGGGATATTCACAAGTTCACAAGAACTTTATTTACATGGTGATGCGTCTTTTTTGGAATTCAGGTTGTAATATTAAAAAAAAACATTGGCTAAGACTGCTAAACCTTTTCAGGGGAGCAAGAAATTGCCCTGTTCGAAAAGGGTAATTAAAATACAGCAGATAGAGGCAACACACAGAAGTCATGAGCACATCAGCTTAAATGTGCTCTCACTGATTTGTTTTCTGTATCATCCTGTTGCTTGAATAACAGAATCGAAACATCCAATTATGTTCATAGATTTGTACTTGGTGCACTGTTAGCCTTTACCTGTTAGCTGAGGATCCTGTTTATCTGGCTGAGTTTGTGGATATGTTATTGATAAGCTCTGTGTTCAAGAGTGTTTGCTGCTGTGATCACAGTCTGTTCTTACACCCCTTGCTTTCATGTATTAGAGAGAGGAGCTCTCTCAGCAGAATCCTTCTTGCTGCTTGGATTCTTTGAGAGCTACCTTGAAAAATAGAAGTAAATCTAAGTGTACAACCATTGGCTATAAATAGTATTCCTTGTCATATCTGACTTACTGAGAAATTCTGGAGTTTATACATCTGGCTGAAGAAGTAGGATCAGTAAGGCGGGGGTTTCTTGCTGTAGTGTTTTTTCTCATATGACTTTTGCAAATTTTTGTCTGTTCTAAGTGGGCACAGGAGAGAGTAGTTACGTTTCAGGCCAGATGGTTTGTTACATAAAACCATCTGGGAGATCGTCCTTGAAAATAATTTGGAAAAGTTACGGAACTTTAAAAAAAGAAATCTTTTCAGGTTACCAATCTGTCTATCACCATACCAACCAATCATATCAATAAATCATTACCAACTGAGCCAGCTGGCAAATCAAACTTTTTCAGGAGACGGAAAAGCAAAAACTTTTTTCCACAGAGAAAAACCTTTTCTCTTGAAGTCTGTGAAGAAATCATACAGAAGATGGACGGAGCCATTATCACATCACCCATTGGTCATGATTGTGTTATTGGTTGATGAATGAGTGCTGGATCTGACTGAGAAACTAACATCTGACTGTAAACTGACTTTTTTTTTTCTTTTGGATCTTTAGCCATCAGAATTGTTGTCTTAAGGCCAAGAAAGATGCCAAGCGGATTTATTTTGCCAAGTGGATTATCATGGCCTTACCATATTGGTCCATTTGATTGACCTTTATTATAATTATGTATTTATTTTATTTTCGGTTGCTACAAACGGGACAGACATGACTGGGGGATAGGACAGGGAGAAAGAATGAAAGAAAGAGAGGGAGAGAAAGAAAAACAGAGGGGAGAAGAGACGGTGAGAAAGGGGGGAAGAAAGAAAGAAAAACAAACAAAACACCTGGATCACCTGTATGGAGAAAAAAAACAGGAGAGAAAGCCAACAACAACAAAAAAAAGAGCAACATAATAAATACAGCACCATCACAATAAACTAGCTAGCAGTACATAACAGTAGATACTAAATATTAAATGATATTGTGCAGCACACAAGATAGACAGCGCACAATGTGCTTTGAGGCAGCAGCCAAGAAAGCTGTAGTCCGCGTCTGTGAACACCTGTGTGTACATCTGTGTGGATCAGCATGCTTGTATTCCAAAGGTTTCTCCATGTAACGATCTGCTAGGGAGTGTGGGGAGCCACAGCCCCGTCCCCCAGGGTATGAAGCAGGTATGGAGGAGATGGCCCCAGACATCCAGAGGCTCCAGAGTACGAGGACCCGAGGAGGACCACCAAAAGGGGGGGAACCGTGCCCTCCTGGGAAGAGCTGAGTAGAGCCCCAAACGAGAGGTCACCCAGCAGCTACGGAGCAGAGGCCAGAGGGGGTTGCAGTGGCGTGCCCGCGGGCTCTGCCGGCAGCCAGCTGTGCCTGAGAGGACCGAGCTTCAGGTGCACGCGGACACAAACGTGCATTCCCACCCCCATATACACAACCAAATACTCGGCACTCACCCAACGTGTAGACAGACACAAATAGACGCTGCACAGAAAGTCACACTCCCCAAACATACTCTATATCCCAGGTCCAGGTACCCCTGCCCCCAGAGGGGCAAACCGCACCTAGACCCAGGAGATGTTACCCTTCTCTCTGGGGTGGAGGCAAGCGGACCACCTCCTTATCTGCAGTAGCAGGGAGGCCCCGCATCCCAGACCCCAATCTGACGGCCAGCACCTCCTCCCAGCCCCCCAGCCCTGAGGGCTAACAGAACCGGGGGTGAGTGAAGACTCCAAACCTCCCTACGCCCGCTCATATGTAGTGTTGCTGTGTGCTGTTCTAAAGTGCATTTAAAACACAGGAGAGCATGGTTCCTGCTTCCTTTCAGAGAGCAGCACGGCTTCTCCCGAAAACCCTTAGTGTCTATATGCATTTAAAATTGAGGGTAGGGCACCAGAGCCAGAGGTGGGTTGGAATACACCGACCATCCTCTGGATGCTGTAAAACGTGCCCACCCCCAAGGCCCTATATGTATGTGTTATGTGAGAGTGTGAGTAATGTGGATGTCTAGGTTGCAGAATAAAATTGAGGCACAGGCGGCCAGAAGGGGACAGAGGGGGAGTGCCTCCCTGCACCCTGGTGACATACCTGCACCCCAAGCTCCGCGTGTCTGGGTGGGTGGGTGTGGTAGAGCGGGAATAGGGAGGCAGCTGAGGATGGGGAGGGAAGAAAGGGAGGGGCAAGCGGCCCCTCCCTGGGGCCAGCTCCCCTGCTGACCCCAGTAGTAGGCACCCCCACACTCTGGAACCCACCAGGGCAAGGGGGCCCAGGCCCATCCGGACCGGGGCCCGCAGCAGCAGCATCGCCCAGCCCCGTTGAGTCCGGGGCAGCCCACCGGACTCCACCCCAGAGAAAACTGACTTTTACAAATGCAGGTTACGAGGGAAGTAAGTAAGCCAGAGAAATAGACAAGCCAGTAAGTTTCCAAAATAAAAGACCCCAATGCCGACTACGCTGTGATTTGAAGCATTGAAACAACACAATCTTAATAATAATGGATTGGATTTATATAGCGCTTTTCAAGGCACCCAAAGAGCTTTACAATACCACTATTCATTCACTCTCACATTCACACACTGGTGGAGACAGCTACAGCTGTAGCCACAGCTGCCCTGGGGCAGACTGACAGAAGCGAGGCTGCCATATCGCGCCATCGGCCCCTCTGGCCAACACCAGTAGGCAAGTAGGGTAAAGTGTCTTGCCCAAGGACACAACGACCAGGACAGAGAGCCCGGGGATCGAACCGGCAAACTTCCGGTTACAGATGCGATTCCCAACCCCCTGAGCCACGGTCGCCACAATCTTGGACACTGTTGGAGGTAAGACATCATAGATACATTATTAGTATGTTCCTGTCATGGTCTGGTTGGGCACCTGCAGGTCTCAGACAGCGGCTCCTCCTCCTTTAGGCGGAGTCCGGTTGCCCCTCCCTGGCTGACCACCTGTGAGCAATCGTGCCAGCGGTATATCAGACCTGCGCTCTCAACCACTCATCGCCTGAGTATCTGCTATTCCCATGTTAGTTCAGTGGAGCATCCTAAACCTTGTCTTAACGCCGTGTGATGACTGACCTGTCTTTTCTTGTCCTCAGCGATAGCACCCGGAGTGGAGATCTTGTTCCCCTCGCTCCCGTCCTCCTGGACCTGGGCCGCCAGCTGCTTACACAACGTGGCCTGCTGGCCCACTGCTCACCTGCCTGCCTCCCCACGCCTCGACCGCTTCCGGGTTTTCCGCTCCACCTGTCCCCTCCATCTGAAACCAATGCCCCCGGCCCCTACCTAGTCCTGTTTCTACCTCCCCGCTGTCCCCGCTGTTCAGCCGTCTCCTAGAGGTGTCTAGGTCGCCCTCATTATCACCGACGAATCCTACGCGCCACTAGTGTGGTGGCGTCGCTTTGTGTTTCACCTTTGTTTACCTGTGGGCGGAAATAAATCATTTGTTTTCTGTCACCTCGCTTCCGGGTTGGTTTCTGCGCCTGTGTCCATCCCTGTTCCCTCGTGCCGTTGAGCCGTGACAGTTCCAGGATATATGCTATATATGCTACATGAAGTTAGCAATCGGGACCACAACCTTGTAGGTAAATCTGCAGCGAACAATGTATTTTCTCTCTATCTTACAAATGGCAAGTAAACAAAGTAGATCCTCAATATTGGGAATACTGGGCAAAACCAGTTCTTTGCCCAAGGCAAAACTTGCATAAGAAGTTGTTTAAACTTAAATACAGTGGCTTCTGCACAGAAAATACAAGAAATCTAAATATACTTACTAAATAAAGCTTGTCATTTTGAGAAACAACAAAACATTTTTTCTTATTTTAAACATATTTTAATTACAGTGATGAAGGGTCTTTCGGGGACACCACCGAAATGAATAATCATATTTCTGAAATTCATCTTCAAGTGATAAAGAGCAGCAGCTACACTATTTTAATGGTCACACTCAATCACAATCTGAGGATTTACTCTTAGTGGTGCTGTGTTTGTTAGGATGCCTGGGTTGTTGACCCAGGGTTTTTGAGTTTATTATTTATAGTTTCTAGTCTTTGGTTTCTTTGAGTTCTGTCTTATGGTTTATGTCTCTGTCTTCTCTAGTTGCTCTGTCTCCCCTGTCAGCTGTATCCCCTTGTCTAGTTCGCGTCTCTGTGTATCCTTAGTTCCTATATCCCCGTGTCCAGTCAGTGTCTGCCCTGGTCCCACGTCTCTGTTCCCTCTGTTGCAGTGCGTGTGAGTCTGTGTCTTTAGTTCAGTCTGTGTCACATTTCCTGTCTTATTTTGAAGGTCCTTGTCTGAGGTTAATGTATCTGATTTCGCTTCCCCTTGTCTTGTTAGGCCTGATTTGCCCCAGCTGTGTTTCCCTCCTGTTACCCATTCCCTGATTGCTCCCTCTGTGTATTTAAGCCCTGTGTTTCTCTGGTCGTGTCCAAATTCATGGGCTGCATCCTCCTGAGGCCGCATTTGTAGACCGATTACGTCACAGCGACGCGCCGAAGGCTGTCCAAATTCGTAGACTCCTCCGAATGCAGCTGACAAATGCGTCCTCCTTTACCCCGAATTTGAAGGATGGGTCGGGTGTGTCCTTCGTGGCCCACCATATCCCAGAATTCATAGCGCGGCCCAGCCAAGCTCCAGTTTCTGGCTAATGGCGGCCGCTACTAAGTTTTAAAATTACTCTTATTAATCTTTCTGGGTCACAAAATAAACTTTTAACATATTTTCAGGCGAGAATGTGGGTGTGTAAACTTCAAATATCTGCTTTGTTTGTCAAGATATTGCATATTTGCAAAAGTGCTTCGATGTTTTCGGTGACGTCTGTCACCCACCAGCTCGATAGCTTGCCAGCCCAGAATTCATTGCACAGAACTTCATTCACGTAACGATGGCGGCACAAAAAGAGGCCTTCCATTAGGCCCCCTGTCCTTATTTCCTCTCTCCCTGAGGACACTCCAGGGCCAAGTACAGCAGTGGGTGACCAAAGCGAGATGGAGAAGGAGACAGATGAGGAAGGTGGTCAGCCAGCAGCAACGGGAAGAAAGAGGAGAAGGGAAAGACAGGATGAGCTCCTTGAGCTCATCAGAGAGGACATGCAGTACCAAAGGGAGGCTGAGGAGAGGAGAGAACAGGAGAGCAGGGACAGGATGGACAGACTTTTTTCCATACTAGAAAGATTAGTTCCTAAATAAGTTAAAAATATATTAAGGTATGTTCTTACTTTGTTCTATTTGTTAGGTCATACTAAAAGTTTTTGATTAATGAAAATTAGTTCCCAAATTGGTTGTGCCTTCAGATATTCTTTTTTTTAATACATTTCTTACCTTTTTCTATGTGTTATTTTAAGTTTTTCATTATGAATAAATTGATGAAAACAGATTTCACTGAACTCATTTTATTTGGTTGTTTTTAACATGTATGAACATAAACTTTAAATGTCAATTTAAAACTCTTCAAAGGTAAATAATAATAAAACAAGAATATTTCTAAAACATGAATTTTAGTCAGAGAAGGAAAAATATATACAAATATTTACAAATTTTCACACAGGATTAACCAAAGTGACCTGTTCCTGGACCGTTTTTTTTTCTTCTTTCAAATATACTTTGAAAGATCACACAAACAGAAAATCTCTGGCAGTGTTGCTGGATTTGCCGAAAGAAGATCAGACATGGATGGGGTGCTGCGACTGTGACCCGTGGTTTGTCTTTTCTGGTCAGAAAGTGGAGAATCGCACAGGGTGGTCTGCAAAGAGTTTTAGGATGCTTCCTCCCTCTGTCCACTGCATCGTCCATCCACGGGTTTGCAGGGCTGACTCAATTGACGGCTGCCACACCACTAAGAGGTTTTTCAGAAATATGCAAACCAGAGAAAGTGGATTCACTACTAGTATAATACTTGTGACTCTGTAGCAGACAACAGTTTGAAAAAGTGGTATTAAAAAAGATGCTTAGATAAATGTTTACTTGCCTGTTAACAGTAGTCATGGTCTGGTGGTACCTCCTCCAGGGCAGACACCTCGGCAGACAGCTGGTCCCGCCACAGAGCACCACTGACTGCCTCCAATCCAGCCTCCCCCTCATCATCCTCTGCTCCATCTTCCTCAGGTTCATCCTCAGGAGCCACAATGTCGCCAGCACTGAGGCAAATGTTGTGGAGGATGGCACATGCTGTTACTACCTGTAGTGATATACATATACACATTATTCTTTCACACACACACACACACATACATATATATATGTATACACACACACAATTAATTTGACATTGGGTGGTCACTTACATGAGGTACAAAGGTGTGGTGCACCTCCAGCGCTTGCAGGAAGATGGCCCTGAACCTGTTCTTCATCATCCCAAAAGCACGCTCTATTATGGAGCGTGCCCCGGAATGATGGCTGTCAAAGTGCTGGGCTCCCACACCTTGGACTGGCCTCTTGTAGGGTGTGATGAGGGGGAGTGGACGCTGGAGGCATGGGTACCCTCCATCTGCGAGGATGAAATGCCCTGGAGGAGGGTAGACTGACTGTCTGTACAGTGGGCTGTGGCGGAGCACCCTGGAATCATGCACCGACCCAGGCCAGCCCACGTATGTGTCGATGAAGCGGCCCCGATGGTCACAAACCGCCTGCAAGATGATTGATGGAAACAGTTTTCGGTTCCTATAGCACTGACCATCAGGGCCACTTGGACACTTGATGCGTATGTGGCAGCCGCCGATTGCACCCACCGCTTTCTTAAAGGCTCTGTGGCGTGCCAGCCCTGCAAACCCACGGGACACTACCTCCAGGTCCTCTGGGGTTGTTGGGAGGTGGATGACCTGGTAGCGAATGGCCAACACCTCTTTCGTGACTCGGTGGACGATGTAGTGGACAGTAGAACGCGGCATCCCAAACACTCTTGAGACCACCCTGTAGGATGCCAACCAGAAAAGAAACACCAGGATCTCAATTGTGGCACCCCATCCATGCCGCCGATCCTGGTTCAGGAGATTTAACAACACTGCCAGAGACTCCCTGCTTAGCCGAAAATCAGGCCTTGAATCCTCCTGGCTAAAAAAACGGTCCAGGACTTTGGTTAATTCTGCAGCACAACGGCCTTGTCTGGTTAAGGAAAAGGTGGAGAACAGCATAAACAGTTTTAATAGAAAGGTATGACTTCATTTATTTTATGACATCAAAGCATTAGTCTGATTACTAAGCTTGAGTAAAATATACTAACACTGAGAAATAACATTTTATACATTTCATCTGTGTAGCTAAGCTTTTTTGTGAACTCAAAAATAACCCTGTTTTTGGCTTTCTGACAATTTTACTGCAATTTTATGTACAAAAATAAGTAACAGATCATATGAATAACTGAAAATAAATGTAAACTTATAGAAGAACATTTTCTAAGAGATTTTGTTCATATATTTTGAATGACCGCCGTCATTCAGTCACTGAAATTATCCATAAAACTAGCTAAGTAATTCCTAAATGCGTCTAGATTAATAGTTTTACCTGGATATGATTTTCTCTGATAAGCCTGGAATACAAAACATGCCGGCGATGACGACCGCGACACAGTTTTTTTTAGATCGTTGATAATTAAAAAAGAACACAAAAAACGGAGAAAGATTTCGGGGTCCATTTTCGATTTTCGTGCCGTGGCGCTGACGACCGGAAATACTCTGAATTAAGGGCGGGAGTAGATCGGGAAGGCTAGACCGTCCAATTCCACAGCCGTTTACTTCCGGCCTACCCGACCTCCTGAGGACCCGGCCCACGTAGACCACGAAGGCCGGGTCCTCAGGAGGATGCAGCCCATGAATTTGGACACGACATCTGTGTCTGTGTTGTGATCTTCTGTTTATTTTGCTGTGTGTTTTGTCTGCTTGCCTGAGTTTATGTTTAAAGTCTCAGTTCTGGTATCTTTTTAGTTCAGCATTAAAGCTGGGGTTTTTTTAAGTTTACTTTGTGCCTCTGAGTGTCTGCACTTTTGGGTCCACGATTTCTGTCTGCACACAGCCTACACGTAACAGTGTTTTGCTTTATAAGAAATTAAAACAGTGATTTCTGCCAAGAACATACACATTAAGGACTGGCGAAATAGAAAGATCGTCTGACAGTGGCTAAAGTTGTGATTTACTGTGTGTAAATTTCTTTCCGTCAATTTAGGGAGCGCCTCTGTTAGATGAATAATGGGTGATGTTCGCAGCTAAATTATATACAGAACCAAAGATCTGGCTGCCAGCATGATCCAAAGAGAATGAAATATATTGTTAACCACAGCTGTTTTCGTCCTGTTCAATCTGATATCTGTCATTGATTATTCTCTATATAACTTCACATGGTTCATATTGATTGCAATATTATGAGTTGCATTTCCTTTTATGTTTAAATGCAAAATTCATTCAGTTTTGCATAAAAGTGCCATCACACAGCAGGTTCCACTTCTGTTATCTAAGAACAGAAAACTAAGGCTACAACATGGACAGACTAACCAAAACTGGACAATATAAGACTGACAGAAAAGTGTTGCCTGGTCTGATGAGTCTTTATTTCTATTGTGGCATTCAGAAGGTAGGATCAGGATTTGGTGTAAACAGCATAAAAACATGGATTCATCCTGCCTTTTGTCAACCGTTCAGGCTAGTACTTTTTTTTTTTTTTTGCTAACTCTTGGCCCATTTGTCCATCCTTTATGAACACAGTTTACCTGCCTTCTGATGGATCCTTTAGCAGGATAATGCTCCATTTCACAAAGCTCAAATCATCTCATACTGGTTTCTTGAACATGACCATGAGTTCATTGCACTTAAATAGCCTCCATATCACCGGATCTTGATCCAACAGAGCACCTTTGGGATGTGGAGGAATGTAAGAGTCCCATGTCCCAATCTCTAGAAGAATGTTTCCAACACTTCTTTTGAAGTTGAGCAATTCTGAAGGCAACAGGGGGTCCAAATCAGCAATATCAATGTGTAACTAATGAGTGTATAACTCCATATGTGCCTAATGATCTGTGGTTTCTGTACAAATGGAAAATGCTAATAGCTAATTTCACATCAAGGTGCAAATTAGCTAAGATGTAAACACACACACAGGCTGTAAAAGCTCAGGTGATTTTCTACACCTCAATGCCAAAAATGTGGCAACAACATAGTTAATATACTCCCAAAAAGATTAGGGGAGCTGTGGTTTGAAAAAAACAGAACACAATTAACCCAAATAGAGGTTAGCAAACAGTGTGAGGATAATGACATTTTCTTGCTTAGTAACAGGTTTCTAAGACATTTATGATTTTCTTGATGGTTATTTACATACCTTTGAGATGCCAAGGAGCATTTGCAGTCAAAACATCTCAAAGCCAAAGTTTTTCATATCAACACAAATATTTGCATTAAAAACCTTATTAGTGTTTACATAGTGCTTATGAATGCAACATGTAATTGTTGATAGGAGACAACCAGCTAAATATAGAATTTATGAAGAACTTTCAATTCAGCTAAAACCTTAGATTTTTTTCCTAAGTGAGAGCTCAATATGGGAATTTTAACTCCAAAGGAACACGTAAAACCATGTTCATTTTCATGTTGATGAAATATGTGTAATCATATTAGCTGACAGAGTTTCGTTAAAGTATTAGACACTCTCACACCAGGTATTACACACCTGCTGCTGGTGACTCACAGCAGAAAACTCTAAAATCTGCAACCTGAGGAAAATATGGATGGAAAAGCTAATGCACCATATGTTAACAACACAACTGCCACTTGTTATTGGTTTATAACAGAGTAAACTTTGTTACAGTGTGGACACCACGCTTCTGTGAGCGACCTGAAAAAGCAAAGTGCACATTCCTCCTTGTGACGAACTGTCAGGCCTGCTTACTGTCATTTTGAATGACCTTGTCACTCACACTCTGCAGATCTTTGAATTACATCCCATCGTGCCCCCCTAATGCTATCATTACCATTATTAATGGGACATGACACAAGTCATTGCCACACATAATACTCCCACAACCGGGGAATAATGGCTTCCCTCTGATGTAATGCTGGTGGTTTCTTAGTTAGTGTGTCAGGATGTCAAATATTGCGAGCGCTACTTCGGCTGCAGACTTAACAATGCAAGTGCGGTACACACAGGCAATCAAATCCAATTTCATCTGTGGGTGCGCAGCTGTAAATTAAATGCTCCCATCTGTAATTTGTTTCAAACACATCAGCTTTACCAATATTATCCGGACAATGATTGAAAAGGTGCTGCAGTCTGTGTCCCTGAAATCATCTGTGGGTGTACAGCCTGCAGCACCCTGGTCAATATCTTTGTGGGGTGTGTTTTTGTCTGACTGTAAATCAAATCTCATTACATGTAAATTATGCAGCACATCCAATATTAAATTGCTGTTAATATATGAAGTAGAATTTATAATAAAAACAACCTCAGCTATATTGAACAGGAGGCTTTGTGTGTTGCTCGCTCACTTGAAAGTGAAAACAAATTTTCCTAAATAATTTGACAAAGAAAGAAGATTGGATGTGCTTACAATGCGTGACATTATGGCAGTTTTAAGAAAGGCATTCATCAAAAGTCCTACAACTAAACAACAATATTAAATGTTTCTTCCTCCAAGTGTTCCTGAAATGACATATACTGACATCAACTTTCAAACATCAGAAGACTCATGCTAGGATGGAAGAGTCACAGACATACCTCATTTTTGTGAGGGGGCTGGATTTCAAGTCTTGTCTTGGGACATTTGTAGGTGTTGTTTTGACACCCTATCTGGTTAGGTCTAGGAACAAAGAGCGCTTTGAGTCTCATATGAAAAAGGTCATGCTCAAGTTAAAATACACCCTTTTACAGCATCAATGACATTAGTGAGCTAGATTTTCGGTTTTATTTAGGTGCTGAGCCCCTCCCCATCAAAAATGGTCCCAGTATACATTTTGGTTTATTTTGCATTGCAGGTCAAAAGGTTGGGGATGTGTTGGGATGAGTGAAATATGAAAAGATGCCACATCATTTGATGGAAATTAATATTATCAACATACACGGGGATGAAATGAAGAGTGAAAAAAATAATATAAGAGGTGAGTCTGCTTCAATGAAATTTCATTGCAATAACTCAGCAGTTTGTATGGCCCCAACGTGCTTGTGTGCATGTGTGACAACACTGGGGACCCAGGACCCACAGCACCATCAAAGGGTCTGACAGTAGGTCCAAGGATTTCAGCCTGATACCTAATGGTAGTCAGGGTGCCGCTGCCTAGGCTGTAGAGGTCTGTGCTTCCCTCCATGGATATGCAATGGGCCAGTCATACTGAGTGATGTTACAGGCAACATCATATTCACCACAGATTCTCCATACCCTTTCACATATGTCAAATATGCTCAGGGTGAAATTAAGCTCATCTGTGAAAAGCACAGAACTCCAGTGGTGGACCTGACTGGCTCCATGGTATGGGGTAGTGAGCATAGGGCCCACTAGAGGGCTTCGGGCCCTTAGGCTACCCTCATGAGGTCTGTTTCTGGTTGTTTGGTCAAAGACATTCAGGCCAGTGGCCTGCTGGAGATCATTTCGTAACGCTGACAACGCTCATCCTCTGTGCACAATGGAGCAGATCCTGGTCCTGATGATGGGTTACCGACCTTCTACAGCCCTGTCCAACTCTCCTAGAGTAACTGTCTGACTGTGCTGGGAGACAATGGCATGTACTGATGTATCATCCTGGAGGAGTTGGACTACCTGTGCAACCTTTGTAGGCTCCAGATATTACCTCATGCTGCCAGTAGTGACACTGACTACACCCAAATGCAAAATTAGTAACTTCCATTAATTACCTTACATGCATAATATCTGCATATTGCCTCTTTTCTCAATTATTCTAGAGCTCTTGATCGTGCTTTATTTTGCACGGCTTTATTTTACAACAATTAGGCCATTTAGTACTGCTTTTAACAGCCTTCTCATTACTGCTCAATTAGACTCAAACTACTAGTAAATTCGTTATGTGAAATACTTTACTTGGCAATGACAAACATAATCTTGAGTTGGTAACATACAGAACATCCAGTCTTAAAAAGCAGCTGTTTATGAATATGTGCACTTTTTGACAAAAACCCTAAGACCATTTATTCTTATTAAAGCACAAATATACTGTTTGGAGTTTTTCAATAAAAAGGTCAAGTTTTTGTGATTTGGATTCATTAAAAAAAGCTAGTGAACAAAACAGGAACATAAGCAATGCACAACTTTATATTATCTTTGTAGCTATGTAATGATTTCAGCTCAGCACAGAATAAATTAATAATGTTATGCCTATTAGTGTTGTGTTAGTGGCTAATACTAAAATCTAAAATAAGCTTGTGTGTTGAATAAAAAAACACATCATAGTGCCTCTTTAACAGCTGCAGAAGGCTTCCAGGGTGTGTCAGCACAATGGGTGGATGTCATTAGAGCTGGATTTGTTAGGGAGAACGTTTCAAACCATCTAATCATTAAACTTCTGGGGACATTGTTCCTGTAATAACAAGGACATTTACCTGCCTTGGCATCGAGATTCAAGTATTTTTATTTATTTATTTATTTTTAATGGTATGAGCTCGTTATTGTTTCCATTTATAAATGTATGCATGTATTGTGTTGGCTCGAGGTTTTGACTAAATGCCATGTGATATTCCTGGCCTCAATTTTTTATTATACTAGCGGCTTAAGTCTTACAAATTTAAAAGAATTTTCCAGATGTGAACAATATGCCCTAGGCAGTCATTATGTAGTAGTGAGCTTCATGTGGGTCTGTAGGTGGGTGAGTGATGAAGATTGGGGATTTTACTTGTTACCCCTGAAGATCACTGCATAGTAGCCCCATTACAGGCTACATCTTAATGACTCTCTGGTTGCTATCTATTTTGTGAAATGCCAAAGGTCGTATCAGCATCTTAATGTGCCATCCTCCGGTCCTCTGACCCAAATGCAAACTTTGGTCTTTTGGCTCAGTCCCACGTACCATGTTCAGTAGTCTGTAGAAAATACGAATCAATTTTAATTTAATAACACTTCATTTAATTAAACCTTGACATTTGTTCAAGCACCCGTTGCAAGGATCAGCAACAGCAGATGAGTCTGTGGCCATGGGCTTTGTCAGAACTTTATCATAACAGCCCTGGCTGAGTGGTTTTTAAAATAGATTTTAGGGTTGCAGGAAAGTCAGATAAACTGAACAAGAAATGTTAACAGCTGACTACGCAGCTAAAACAGCCAAATGTTGAAGTCTTACATGACTGCTGCATTTGATAATAAGGTTTTTTTTATTCCAGAGCTGGCTTTAGAGATTTGTACCAGTGAGCCATACACCAAAAAAACAAACAAACAAACAAAAAAAAAAACTGTGGGTTTCAAGTTGTTCAAGTTACTCAAGATGGTGAATTAGAATCAAAAAAGTAGTCGGGAGGAACAAATTTACAGTTGAATTATTACCAGTGTTGGGACTAACGCGTTATTAAGTAACGCGTTACAGTAACTACCGGTACGTTATTATTGTGGTAACGAGAACGGTAACTAGTTATTATGCCAAAATCAGGAACGCGTTAATTGTTGCTGGGATTTAGATAGGCTCGTTATTCGTTACTTCGTGTGGTGGCTATCGCAGAGCTTCCACAGATTCAGTAACATTAGCAAGTGGTGGAGGCCAGCAGGTGGATGAGGGAAAGGGGAGGCAAGAGGAGAGACCGGGGGCGGCCGCCGGTCCGAGTGTCAGGTGAACTGAACTTCAGGTAAGAAGTTATGACCTGGAATCCATCTGGGTCAGATATAAACCAAGTTTAGGTGGAGTTTATTTTCGTTATGCTGACTTTTTCGTACTGCGTGCTAGCTAGCATGACAGGGTTTCTATACAGCTGGATGGGTGCTATGATGTTACTGATGTTGAACTTTATTTTGTTCATAAGGTTAATTATTAGAGTTGCCAACCGTCCTGTAAAAAACGGTATTGTTCCGTATTCAGAGAAAATATCATGCGTTTCGTATTGAGGTGAAAAGGAACAGTTTGTCCCGGACTTCAGCTACAATGAAAAAGACACAAAGCTGGAGTTATTCTGTCTTTGCGCTGTCAGCTGCTTCTTCTTCTTTCATTCTCCCCTCTCCCTCTCCTGTTTCTACACCAATTATGAAACTGATCAATGATCAGCTGATCGGCTTTTCTCTCTTGTTTGTTTATCTCCCACTTTGCGCCAGAAAGAAGAAACCAGCGGAGGTCGCGTTAAACAACAGCAGCACTTTTAAGCTTGATCAGCTGTTGTTAGAATTTATTTAATATTACTTTCTAGTATCAGCTGATGTTTGCTGGAGCCACAGCTGTAAAAGCTGCTGGTCATTATGTCGGTTTGGATATGTGGTGAGAGGGAAACATGAAGATGAAACCAGGAGATGCCCTTACTGAATCATCAGAGCTGAACAGGTGATGGAGAAACAGGTTTACCTTTTAGGTGACATGAATGAGTTGAAGGGAAGTTATGAACAGTTTCTGAGAGACAAATAACACCAGGATCCTTTTCTAAGTAGCTGACAGCTGGTAACTGTGCAGGGGCGGGTCTAGCAAAGTTTTGCCAGGGGGGCCAGGTAGGGCATTAACAGGGAGAGGGGGCACAAAGAATACTTTTCTTTCTTATTCTCATTTTAAATGTCTAGCTTTTAAAAAATAATTATCTGAATCTTACAACAAACGATTGATAGATTGATGCATATATACCATCAAGACAGTGTACATCACTGTCACAACAGTGTTTGTTTTTATTCAAAGGCTTTATGATTTTTCCTATAATGGTGGGCCGGTCAGTCAAAACGCCCAGGCCGATTTTTTTGTCCCAGTCCAGCCCTGTATGCAGCTCATCTGCAGTCTGGTGTTACCTACATCTTCCTATTGAGAAGGCAGAATTTCCGAGTTCTGAGTACAATCAAAGCACCACGACTGCAGTTTTTGTGTTGGATGTAAAAAGCGCACATGACGCTGTGACGTAGGCTAGAATCATGGCGGCGGTCAACGACGGTCCAGGCGTGGGATTTCTCTCGTGGAAATATTATTTTTTCCCTTCTATTGGTAGGTGGCACAGTGCACTTGTGGCAAGTAAGCAAGCTAGAAGACTGGCCATCTTGCTGAGTATCCAGTTACGGAAGCAACACATTCACAAGAGAATTCTGAGTAAAACCAAAGTTACTTTCCCTAGTAACTAGTTACTTTGAAAGTAACGAGTAACTTGAAGTAACTGAGTTACTTTTGATAGAAGTAACCAGTAATGTAACTAAGTTACTAATTTAAAGTAACTTACCCAACACTGATTATTACTTATTTTAATATATTAACAAGGCTCACAACATAATTAGATGCCAAGTCCTTGCTCATCTGGGAACATGTGTTTGTAGAGGTTTCTTTTTAATCATGTTGAGTCTTTAGATCGTAATATAAAGTACTTTTGAGACCTGAGTATGTGGGAGTTAACATTCCATGTACCATGTTGATCAAGCACTCTTCATGACAGCAGTGGTCTCCTCCAGTGGGACAGTCTGCCTATTATTCTAAATATATTAATCAGAAATGGTCTAGGAACAGGACAAAAACTTCAAGAAGTTCACCTCAACTCCAAGTCCTGCAGGTCCCACCGATCAAGCATCACTGGATTAACCCAAACATCATCACAGGACACCCCACGTGGTCAAATGCCCATGTGCTGAAAGAAAAGAGCTGTTTTGTTGACATGAAGATGACATACAGGACTGTGCAAAAAGTCTTGAGTTACCCCCATTTCTTTATATTTTGCCTCCCAGGAATCAGACTTTCTTGTAATTCTTTAAATGTGGTCTTGTGCAATAGTTTTCCAGACGGTTTTAGTTTATTAACACTCAGCTATGAACCATTGAAGGATAAATAAAGGTTCTAATTCATGACCCACTGCTGCATGTTGGCACCTTTCAATAAATTTCTGCCCATTTTCCTTGCAAAATAAGGATACATCTTAATACTCTGTTAAGATGTGGTTTCAATAATGTGATTGATATGTATGATTACATTTTATGTGACTAGTCTGAAAAAAGCTTAGAAAATTATTTTTGTCAGTGGACCTGCTCCATTTAAATGAATGATAGCATATTTTTACCCAGCGCTGCTGTCTCTGAATCTGACAATGAAGCCAAAATTGCGTTGTTTGATACTGGGTTGTAAGGTCACAGTGAGTCTTCCATTTCATAACAACAAACTGAGCATTTGTCACAGTGAAACTGAAAATCATCTTCTCCAAACTGTTGGCACAAAGTTGGAAATATCTTATTATTAAAAAAATCTAATTGTCCAATGTAGAGTACAAGATACAGTGGGGCAAAAAAGTATTTAGTCAGCCACCGATTGTGCAAGTTCCCCCACTTAAAATGATGACAGAGGTCAGTAATTTGCACCAGAGGTACACTTTAACTGTGAGAGACAGAATGTGAAAAAAAATCCATGAATTCACATGGTAGGATTTGTAAAGAATTTATTCGTAAATCAGGGTGGAAAATAAGTATTTGGTCACCTCAAACAAGGAAAATCTATGGCTCTCACAGACCTGTAACGTCTTCTGTAAGAAGCTTTTCTGTCCCCCACTCGTTACCTGTATGAATGGCACCTGTTTGAACTCATCATCTGTATAAAAGACACCTGTCCACAGCCTCAAACAGTCAGACTCCAAACTCCGCCTTGGCCAAGACCAAAGAGCTTTCGAAGGACACCAGGAAAAGTATTGTAGACCTGCACCAGACTGGGAAGAGTGAATCTACAATAGGCAAGCAGCTTGGTGTGAAAAAATCAACTGTGGGAGAAATCATCAGAAAATGGAAGACATACAAGACCACTGATAATCTCCCTCGATCTGGGGCTCCACGCAAGATCTCATCCCGTGGGGTCAAAATGATCATGAGAACGGTGAGCAAAGATCCCAGAACCACACGGGGGGACCTGGTGAATGACCTGCAGAGAGCTGGGACCAAAGTAACAAAGGTCACCATCAGTAACACACTACAACGGCAGGGAATCAAATCCCGCAGTGCCAGACGTGTTCCGCTGCTGAAGCCAGTGCACGTCCAGGCCCGTCTGAAGTTTGCCAGAGAGCACATGGATGATACAGCAGAGGATTGGGAGAATGTCACGTGGTCAGATGAAACCAAAGTAGAACTATATGGTATAAACTCAACTCGTCGTGTTTGGAGGAAGAAGAATACTGAGTTGCATCCCAAGAACACCATACCTACTGTGAAGCATGGGGGTGGTAACATCATGCTATGGGGCTGTTTTTCTGCCAAGGGGACAGGACGACTGATCCGTGTTAAGGACAGAATGAATGGGGCCATGTATCGTGAGATTTTGAGCCAAAACCTCCTTCCATCAGTGAGAACTTTGAAGATGAAACGAGGCTGGGTCTTCCAACATGACAATGATCCAAAACACACCGCCCGGGCAACAAAGGAGTGGCTCCGTAAGAAGCATTTGAAAGTCCTGGAGTGGCCTAGCCAGTCTCCAGGCCTCAACCCCATAGAAAATCTGTGGCGGGAGTTGAAAGTCCGTGTTGCTCGGCGACAGCCCCAAAACATCACTGCTCTCGAGAAGATCTGCATGGAGGAATGGGCCAAAATACCAGCTACTGTGTGTGCAAACCTGGTAAAGACCTATAGTAAACGTTTGACCTCTGTTATTGCCAACAAAGGTTATGTTACAAAGTATTGAGTTGTATTTTTGTTATTGACCAAATACTTATTTTCCACCCTGATTTACGAATAAATTCTTTACAAATCCTACCATGTGGATTCATGGATTTTTTTTTCACATTCTGTCTCTCACAGTTGAAGTGTACCTCTGGTGCAAATTACTGACCTCTGTCATCATTTTAAGTGGGGGAACTTGCACAATCGGTGGCTGACTAAATACTTTTTTGCCCCACTGTATGTTGGCTGGAAACAAGGAAAAATGAAACACACACACACACATTTGTATGCATTTGTTGAAAATAAAATTGACCAAAGCGTATAAAAGCAAACTCTCATAAGCCTCTGAAAAAAATCAAACAGGGCAACCAATGCAACCAATGGTGGAGGAGTAAAACCAACAGGTGGTTAATTGAGACTCTTCTTAAACGTTGTAGAGATCAGCGTGAGGATGGGTTGAGAATTAGTAGATTTTAAATAACTATGTTCACAGACTGGTTCAAGGAGTATTGACAGAAAAATCCTTGATCAGGTGGCATTTGAGTTTGTGAGTGCAGGAAAACAGAAGAAGACACGATTGAAGACGCAGGAAGAAACAGTAGAAACTCACTCACAAAGAGGGGAAAAAAGGGAAGGGTTTTTATTGTGCTTTTGACAGAGCTTTTTCATTATGAATAAATTACTTTCTAAAGTAAAAATATCTGTTTGAAAAGAAGCAATCAAGTGTGCACAGTCACAGGAGATGAAACGTTTTGGATAGCACAATAGCAAGAAACAAATTTTATCAAGAAACCTGGGCGAGCATATATCTTTGTCTCCTTTCACCAACGCAGATTAAAACAGCGCCCCACTATTTTTTTTTAAATGAAAACTACCAGTCAGAATCAGGAAGTTGCTGCACAAGGAAGGAGTGAGTGTGAGGAATCTCCTTTCTTTCAGTCTTGACTTCCAATTCATCTCTTCCTGTGGGCAAAAATGTCAATAACTGAGCAAAGAATGAAAAGACTTTTGAATAAAGAAAATGTCAAAGCTTTGGAACAAATATATATTCAAAAGGTGACCAAGATAACCTGAGCCGTTCATCTTTTACATTTTTAAAGACGTGAAGGGGGTTTGGCTCGAACCTGGTGTCTAGCCAGCATTTGCAGGGAATACCAGCTATGGCATGGTGTATCTGCAATGTCTGATCTTCATGCAGCTTTTGTTGCTGTAATTGGTGTCATATTGTCCTGTGTGATCACAGTGAATGCCACAAGGAAGACAGAGTAGTAGCATAGCTAGTACACCAGCATGCATTCAGACTTTTGACCTGGTCTCCTCTTGCTTCTTTTTCTCGTTAATGCATGTGGTACATTTTTCTTCTTGGCTCAGTTTAAATAATTGGGCAGGTCTAACTTCTGAGCTGTTTACATAAAGAACTCTGTGTATTATTTATAATCTTAGGAGGAATCAGACGTGCGTGCAAGCAAGTGCACAGATTTCCTTTCACAGTTTAGCAGTTAGATTACTCTCTGTCGGCTTGTCGCCCCGACTGGGGTTCCAGCCTCGGTAAAATACACATCTCATCATGTGGAGCTTCCTTGCTTTACCTCAGAGCCTAGCTGCCACTCCAACACAGTAATTACCTTGTCCTCCTTTACTGCTAATGAGAAGGTAAAATATGAGCGTCTGGCAACCGCAGTCATTTGCGACCTTAGCTCGCTCCCGGCAGGAGTAAAGGGGGTGGGGAACTAATTTCTACCCACAAACCACCACTGAATGATGCCATATATCCTCAAACCACCTGTACAAGTATCCAAGGTAACCCTCCGTATGTTCAGCATGAATAATCCAGATTGTTTCTAAAAGAATCACGCATGTTTAATAGTATCCTTACTACATTCTTGTGACCTTTTCACTTTTTCTGCAACTGCTAGAAGATAAAATCGACTGTTCACTAAAACCCACTGTTGCTCTGCTTGCAAAGCTTCCATTCCCACACAGCATGTATGCAGCTACAGTGAGAACTGGAACAGATTTACCTCTCTAAATGTTTGATTTTTGACACAATGGAGTTCTGATTTCACAGGTGGACAAAAGCCAGCTGCTCGTTTCTAGACAGCGACTTTTCATTTTCCAGCTGAAATGACATCTGGCAAGATTATTTCAGTTTTATAGACTAGAAGGGCCCAACTGCAGACCTCACATCTGAGACGACGATTGTAGGGTCATTGTACATGAGCACTCATGAGCACTTCTGTACGCTGTTTTATTTACAAACTCATACTTAAAACTTTTAAATCCTATTTAAATAACTTATAATATCTTATTAATATCTTCCAACTTAACAAGAAAACATAATACCTTTTCTTGTGTAATGTGTTATTTCGTTAAGATTTCATATGAAATTTGCTAGTGACCTATCTGCATATGCAGATAATTGCAGCTTATGCTGGATCTTTTAAATGCAGTGACCAATCACTTCCTCATGCTTTTGCTTTTGTGTTTAGTCAGTGATAAAGAATAAGGAGTCGGTCTGCTATCGGTTTGCGATTGAGTTCAGTTTCCTATTAAAAAAAAGACACAACACAGACAAGTTCCACTCCCTGGCTCAGATTCACCATGAGTGTTGGCAGTCTGTCTTCATACATAAATTAGATGGCAGTTATTTGCAAACCTTTACCACTCAATCTGACACTGTGTTAGTCTGGATACAGCTTGCCATCTACCAGATGACCTGTGCAATTGCTTTGGGATCAAAAGTGATCCCCAGATGTTGAGTCCTTACATATGTGTGAAATCCAGTTTTGAAAACTCAATTTGTTCTACGCTTTCTTTCAGAATAAAAGATCTTGACCTTCAGTGTATGACCGCTATATGCAAAATTGCCTAAAAATTTATTTTTTTCTTGTATTAGTGGCATAAAGTAACTGAAAATTAAATACATTTGTATAATTATTCCTTAAATAATAAAATAGTAAGTGATAATAAAATACAATTTTTATTATGTATGTATAAAGACATATACCAAACAGCAAGTGAATGAATATAATTCAAGATCTTTTAGAACAAATTGAGATTCCTTGTACACAGCGAAACCAAACGTAGAGTTTAGCATGCTTACTTTAGCGTGTTTATTTACTAAGACTATCTAAGTCTCTATGTCCACCTTTTGTTCCGTCTTCTGTAGAGATTAGCATGCTATCCATAGCTTGCCTCCTCGCTAACACTGTTACCAACAAAATGCTGTCTGAAGTCACATAAAGTTTTGTTTTGCCCTCATGTGAGGGTTCAGTCATTTGTTCACATTAGTGGTTATTAGAGTCCATTTCTAAGTTAGCCAAGTTTGCTCACAGTTGTAAATTGTTGATACAGGGGACTGGAAGAGATGTTCTCAGGAAGCAAATGCCCTTTGGATACTTTATTCTTTACACAAAAATAGTTCATATTTTGTCAGCGTCAACTGAGAGAGTTGAAGAAGATTTATTTTTCTAGTTGCATTGTTAACATACAAATTTAACCCATGAAAAAAGCTAAAAAGGGTGAATTATGAATTGGTGAATGAAATAGTCTTGAATATGAATTAAATTTGACATCACAAAGACAACGTTCACCCCGTTTTCAACAAAACATGCCATCAGAATCAATCACAGTGCTTCGTAGGACCATTCGACTCCTCATTCAACAGCCTAAAGTTTCATGTCATCACCGCTCTTCTTTATTCAATTATATAATTTTTTATCACACAGGAAACAAATCAAGGCTTTTCACGTATCAGGAACAAAAGCAATTTTCCTGTTGAAGGTTACAGAAAAGCAGAATGATGTAAGTTAAAAAGATTATATTGGTGCCCTTCAGATAGACTCCAATGTCACACATGAGAAGACAAAGAATTTCATCACAGCAGCAGTGGTTTTTGAAGGCAATCAGTAATATTTTATGCTTTTTGTGGGGCTTCATATTTGCCATAACATCTTAGAGATTGACTCCCAGCCCTTACAACAGGGGTGAAAAAATCCTATTAGATTAAAAAACAGCAAGGAACATTGAAAATGTATTAGGGATAATAACAGAGATTGCCAGATGCATTGCATTCAGTATGACTATTTTAGTGGAAATAATAGCACCGGGGCATGGAAAAATGTAATTTATTTGAGAGGATCATGTAAATGCCAATGTTTACTAGTTACACAGACACTTCCATTAGAAAACCATTAGCAGGTCTATAAAGGTGATTAATTTATGATCGACTTAGGGCATCAATTTGCTGCTGACTATTTTGCAATGGAGTCACTGAATATGAAGACTTGTGTCAGTGTCTATTCAATAAATGTTAGCCACAGTCTGTAGTCGACCTGCCCCTGGAGCTACTGAGTGGATTTAGAAGCCAAAGATTGGAGGTGCAACTTGCCAATAGAGCGCTGTTTCAGTAAACCTCCTGGCCTGACCTCTAGTTTCAACAAACAGAATTGAGCTCGGCCAGTGCAATTACAGATAACACAAGAATGATTGGATTGGAAAGTTAAAGATGTCACTGCAGCCGTGTCTGCAGCAACTACACTTGTTCATTTGTTCTTGAACACATTTTTTTCTGATGAAATCATTCTTCATTTCTCAGAGGTCATGTGGAGGTTAATTCCAAATTGTTCGTGGCACATTAAGGTACGTGTTCCAGCTTTTTCAACAACACAAACACACGAAGCATGGCTTCAGGCTCATTTTAGCCATTGCTGCAGAAAGATGCCCATACAAAGTATTTTCTTAACCTATGTTTGTGTGTTTGCATGCATTTGTAGACTTGTATATGCAGTATGTATCAGGCTGGGATGAGGCCATTGCCAGTAAGTGTATGCATTTACTGTGCAAGAAGACACAAAAGGCTTGAACTGGCAGATACTCTTGTTGAAGGAAGGGTGCCAGTAGCCTTTTAGAGCCTGCATCTGTGCTGAAACTAATTAGATTGCATTTTTTAAGTCTCTCTGAATTAAAACGCTACCCTTCTTTTTATCTTTGTTATTCATCAGGGCCTCCTATGAGCCAGGCGTAACTGAAGTAAGCCAAGCCATGTTGGATACCTATGTTTATAGTATATAATAAAAGTGGCTTGCCACAGGGTGCTGAAATATGATGTCTTGATGTGTTTGTGCTTTGCTTTTGAATTTGCACTTAGCGCCATTCAAAGAGTTCCCAGCCTACATGACTATATGGCTTTTTCAGTACACTGCACCAGAAACACTTTTTGAAAGATATAATGGTAGTGGTAGTCGTAATGATTTCATATTGCTTTGGTATGAAAATGTGAAATTGTCTGATTAAGCCTGATAGCCCACTGGAAAAAACAAACAAACTGAAAAATAAACAGCTGCACAAATTAAATGCAGATTGTGGGAACGGAGCTCACAGTAATGTTCCTGAGTAAAATGCAAATGTGCTTTTTTACAATCAATTGCTACTGCCACACTCACCACCGTACCTTTAATGAGTTATCTGCAGGTTTATGCAGTTTTCGACTACTCTTGCCATAATTTTTTAAACATTTGAGGGGGGGGGAACTATTTAGTTGAGACAACCTCTGAGGTTCTGCTTAAAAAAATAAACTCTTTCTCACTGAGCCTCTCTAAGCTACCCCACCCCCACAATACTCGTAATTAAATGGGGGCTTGTACATCATTGTGTGCATTGTTCGGTTACCAATCAATTAACTGCAAGTACCTCTGCCTGCTTCAGCCTTTTTATCATGTAGTGTTTCTCTAATTGACTGAAAGTCCTAAGTCTGCTGTTAAAGTTCTGAATATAAGCACTACTTAGACCGACTCTTTAGAATTAAATGGATGGAGTCAGTTAAGTAAACACTTGCTACTGCCCCAGTGTAAAATGCTGCAAATGGGAATGTATGCTTTTGTTCCATTAATAAAATCTGCTGGGGTAGATTAGCCTTTACAATCCTAAAGCTGCTGAACAATGTTGTTATATTCTTATCAATTTAGATTTTTAAAATGTGTCTTCTGTACATTATGATCTAATTCTCCACTTCATGTAAATGCTGCATCATGTCATTTTCCCCCCCTACACTTACGTTGTCTAACAATAAAGTTAAAGCCCTGGGCCAGTGGCTGTGTTATCATTTGTGGGGGTGGGGGAAGTTTTGTCTCAGTCCCAACATCTATTGTTTAGGAGAATGCCACCACAAACAGTTTGTTATTCTTCTCTTCCAATCATCATTCTTTGTAGTTCCTCTTGTCTGGGTCTCACCTCCGAAGTACCTAAATTTTCATAATCTTTCAACAACAACTGCTTGTTCTTTCCCTCCCAAATAGCTCTCCATCTACAATTAACTTGAATGGAATTTCATGATTGTTTTCAAATACATCAGATGCTTTTCCAGATGGAAAAGCATGGTCAAAATCGGACCATGCTTTTCTGTGTTCATAATTTCATCAGTTTTGAAAAGCTCTCCAACACCACTGGCTGAAATGCAGCTCAAACTACGACATAGCCTCCACCATATGTCACAGATGGCTGTAGATTCTCACTGTTGTGCCTCTCTCCTGAACCCCTGGGGACTTTCAAATACCACACAAGACCAGTTCTTGTGTGGTGGTGCCTGTCCACCGAGACCATTTCTTATGGAGTTTTGGCAGACAGTAGATGGATCAAGTGCATTATCAGATCCAAGGCCTTTACTCGATTTATTCCCGTTTCTTGAAGACACGACTTTTCACTGTTTTGTTTTTTTGGGGGTTTTTTGCCCTCTGCTTGCTCAATTTCCACATTTTTCTAAGGACACACTACACATCATGGTGAGATATGCCATGTTTAGCTAATAGCTCTATGGGAATCACGATAGGGTGCAAAAATACAAATTTATGTCTATCAAAATGTAGGTATTTTTCTATAGTTTCATGTGAATTTTTCCTCTAACTGAAAATGAGAAAGCAGTCCAAAACCTTTCAGAAAACCTAAAGAAGTGTTGCTCAAGACAACTTAAAAAATTGCAAGAAAGTCTGGCTACTTGGAGGCACAATAGAAAGGAATAAGAGGCGCAAGACTTTTGTACAGTTCTGTAAGTCAGACAAATCATAATCAGTATTTTTAATTAATGGCATTTTATTCATGATGAAGTAGTGAACAAAAATGTGGAATCACCAACAAGCTAGTTCCAACTGTCTTAGTGTTTGTGTGGGTAATGTCTTCCACTGCTTTAATCCTCTCAGGCTCAAATTAAGTTTTTGTTGCTAATGCACAAAAGAATACCTGCAGTGGTACTTCTGAGTAAAAAAAACTCATAAAATATGTATGTGGGGTAATCAGGTTGTTAGCTTTTACTTGTTGCAAATCTGCAACGCCTGCCTTGAGAGGGTTAAGGCTTCATAACAAAGAGTTTCATATTGAAGGGAAAGAGACAGCCTGCTTTGTCGCCTGAGGATTGTAGGTGTAATAAAATATTAAGTATTTCAAGTTGTGATGTTGAACTGTTCAACATGTTTGCACACTGGGGACGGGGCAATGTCAACCCCCCAAAAATTTGCTGGCCCCCACTCGTGGCCCCCATGGCAAGACTGTCCAATGTTGGTAATAATTCCAATAAACGTGAGCACAAGAGAGAGAAAGACCCTACAATGAAACATGAAAAATTAACTTGTTAGTTACTGATCTTTAAATTAGATTATCATACATTTCAAAATCTTATTTAGTTTTTCATATGTACCTATTTTCAGTGATATCAATTTCAATAGCAGCAAATTTACCAGGCATGTAATTCTTTTCTCTTTCTCTTTTTTTGCCATATTTCTGGCAACGGCATAATAAAACTCGAAATTCTGTTTTTGATGTGCCATCCTAATGAGGCCGTAAGGTCACACCTTTGAAAATATTCTACAGGCACCATATAGCGTAACCGTGCTACACAAATAGGATAATTTTTCATTATTTTAGACTTTGTCATTACTTTATAAAAAAAAAAAAAACACTGTGAAGAGCAGAGTTACTGTTAACAAAGGTTAGCTGGACAGCAGTGCTTTGCTTCACAGCTTTCTATTTTATTAATGTGTAAAGTAACACTTTGATGACAAAGGGATCATTAGTCAGTTGTCCAGGTCATGCTAGATTAATGACGCTGTACCGCAGAGCAGTAAACACAATGGAACAATTGCAACTCATTATTATACAGTACAACATGCTCAACATTTTAGCTAACGCCCATAGGCTTCACTTCTGACTAAGCTTTCCTGACACACCCCCTCAGGATGCTACAGTAATTACTGACAACTGCAAAGGTAGACAAAGACGTGTTTGCCTTTTGTATTTAAACAGGACATTGCAGACATTTCTTGGCTTTACTCAGTAAAATCCAGAAAAGTTTAATTACAAACACTAAACTGGACAAGTTTTTTTTTATGGATTTGCTTTAAAAACACCTCATTATATAAAACCTAGTAAAGTAAATAAAATGCATAATATCTTAGATTTTGACCAACTAAAGACTTCTAAACAATGTATAAATTGCATAATTAATGATACTTTATTGTATTTACATTCACTCAGATTCAGTGTGGAAACAAATAGACTGACTCAATGAAAATTGAAATGCAGTAAAATTTAGCCTATCACATAAACATCAACATGTGTCCTCACAGTTATAGCTGGGTATTCCAGATGCCTAGATAAACCTCTAATATATTTACTACTGTGTTACATCTTAGCCACTGGTACCCTTTCCTCTTGCTGTTAGTCACTGCCTCAAATCCAGTCATGGATTGGGCTCCCCAGAGCCCAGCCCCAAACAGTATTAAAGCATGAATAAATGCCTACTGGCTCCAAATTAGAAGAGTTAAACAAAGTATGAGGATTACATATTTTTTTCTAAAGGTTGCGCTTAGAAAACAGCAGTTCCATTAAATTTAAGTCAAGCAGAAATATTCAGTGATAAGGAGAAATCAGAGGCTCACTAAAGCTTATAGGCTTCATCTCTGTCATTTTCTTTTTTTTCCTTTTACTGATATTTGTAGATTGGACCAAAGTGTTAAACCAGTCAACATTTTTTAGATATTGAGCAACATCACAAATGCAGATAATCCTTGAAATTGTACGTTTCAGGTCTACAGGCGTGTACTTTTTACATTTAGAAAGACAGTTATTTTTTGAATGTGTTTCCTCAGTAGTAACCACATATTATGTAATCCAAGGAACTAATGCTGTCTGTACTAAAACTAAATTTGATCCTCATAACACTCAGAACCAGGAGAGCCTGCTTAGATATTCTACACAGCGTTTATTAATATTAACAGTTTGGGAATTGAAGCAGTGGATCTAGATCTCCTCTAACCGCACAGCTACAGCTATTTTTGCTTTCATCAAGATCTGTGAGTAGTCTTGTCGAGAGCATGTTTTAGTAATTTTCCCTTCTTCCCAAGTGGCAATTAAAGCCAAAATTACCTACTGTTTTTATTTCACTCAGTGAATTTAAAACCAGAAAGAAAGAAAGAAAGAAAGAAAGGAAGGGAAATTTCTAACAACCAGGGACTGATGAAAATCCAATGCTAAAGCAAAGCAGATCAGAAAATGACATCTCCCTATTTGGATTGACCGATTCCTGTCAAGGCATGCTTGTGAGAAGCGTGCGCTCCAAGCGGCTCGTACAGAAGGCTAACCACACGTAGATAAGGCCGAGGCCGACTGGTGACACGCCTGGCTTGGAGGGAAACGCAAATCATTCAGGACAATCTATTCCCGCTGCTGCCAGTCACTTCGCTGCCGTCAATTCAATAGCATCTGCTCCAGAGCAACACAGTGGCCTGTGAATACCATTTCCATATAATTATTCCCACATAAATGGTAGACCACTTGCTGTTTCATCAACCTTTTCGACCACATGCTGACAAATAGATAAATAAATAGGAATCGCCTCAAGTAAATATTCTTGGGGGTGAGGACATGCTAATGGAATTGTGCGTCCTGCAAATGGACAGCAGGAAGTGTTTTGCAGCTGCACACATATTCATTGTTGGGTGGGTGACCCTCTCTTGTATTAACATTTGTCACCGGTGAAACATTTTCTCTTTTGCAGAGACATATGACATATACAAAATAAATACATAGTGTTGATCACTTCGGGCGTTGAGTTAGTGCAGATTGTTTCCCTCCACGACTGCATGGGGCCGCATTTACCAGAAGTACTGATGATGTACATTTTGCTATTCCAAGATGAGTTTGAACAGCATGATCAAACGGTTTCTGAGCATAAAAGACAAAGTTCACTTTTGAAACTCTACACACTCATCAACACCAGTGACTTTTCCTTCAGACTCTCCCCTGCTGTGAAGTTAAAAGCATTTGCATTTCACAGCCACACTGGTGTGACTGAAGCTTTTATCCACCTAAATGCCCTTTTGAATTTCTTAACATGTAATTTGAGTATAAAGCTCCCTTTACAGCTGTCATTCTTAGCCAACACTGGTAACAACACTGTCCTAAAACTCAGCACCTTTAATTAAACATATGTTACCGGGAGGATATGTTGGTCTAAAACACTTCACAAAAATGATGATGATTTGGTTTCAGTGATATGAAAAAAGAGAAGAAAGGCGCTTGGGAGCAGCCCACTCTGACAGAATTCACCATCTCCACATGACGAGAGAGAAGTGAGGTTATGGAACTTGTAGAACAGTGACAAGTGAATCATTCAAACATGAATCAGACACACTTGAACCAGCTCATTTAAATTATTAAATGAGCTGCATTCATGCAGCACTTAAGTAAATGTCACAGTACAAACTCATTCGTACAGAGGAAAGCATAAAGTCAGAACAACAGCTTTTTATTTTGCTGAAGGATTTGTCTCTTAGATTTCACGTTATTGTCTGTAAGTCTAAAAATTTGTACTACACGACAGCTGAAAGATTAACATACGTGTATGTGCAGATGTAAACATCCTCATGATGAATCTGCAGAGACTTTTTTATGCATCACTCAGTCAGATTGATCTCAGTTCGACAGTTAACCACTAATCACTCATCTATGCTATTATTTGATTGGCTCAATAGTATTGACAGACACGGTCTGCATCGGCTCTAAAGTTTTAACTAGGGAAATTGTGGACTTTCTGGATTGAGCCTTACCTTTCATGCTGTTACGTAATTTTTCATCATATAATATAAAGAGCTAGCAGGCACTAATTAGTCAGTATTAAGCCAAAAATATGCAGAAAAGAATCAATATCATGCCTTCAGAGATGATTATTGATTTCTACAGTGGGCCGAGTAGCTCTTTAAACATAATTAGTTATAATGTATTGGTGTTTTTTTTCTAAATAGAAATGAGAGAGGCAGAAATGGAGGGAAAATTCTTCTTTGTGTTAGAGAACACTTTGATGGTTTTTTCTACTCTGTATGCAAGATGTAGGATCATTTTAAAGCATACATATTACTACATCTGCATGAAGGTTTAGTCGCCACAACCAACCGGAAAATGAATATTCTTGTTACATGTTAATGCAGTGCTTTCCAACTTCAAAGGTCACATTGATTTACAGATTAGGGAATGCTAACTTGTGCTGCAGACAAAACAGTGGATAGATTTTGGAATTTCGTCTCATCTTTGTTAGCAATGAAAAATCGAAAAGACATTTCATTTGAGAACAAAATGTCCAATCCATTCAGCTCTTATGCTGCCAAGCTTTTTATCTGATTGTATCAGTGTTTCCATCACCAACTCAGTAGTAGAACTCTCACCCACCTGAGTCTTTTTTTCATCTCTTTCTCCAAACTGTGTTTAGATAGATAATTAAAAAGGAGTAAAGAAAAGAAACAGACATGTATTATATTGTTACACCTTTTAATCTTTGAACTAAGGTTTTTCACTTCTACTGCCACATTTGTGTGGAATCGAGCCTCTACCCATACGCCTGCCTTAACAACCATCTGTGAAACAGCGGGTCGGACTCAGTGTTGGTCAAATTACTTGAAAAAAGTAATCAGTAACTAATTACTGATTACTTCCCCAAAAAAGTAATTCCATTACTTTACTGATTACTTATTTTCAAAGGTAATTAATTACTTAGTTACTTTTTAAATACACGATTTACAACCTGAATAGGTGATAAAGCTATAGATCTTTCAGCCCAATTCTACTTTTTCTACATAATCCATTATACAAAATGTAATCAAATGGAAAGGTCCCTTTTTAAAACTTGTTTTTATTAGTTTTAATCTTTTAACTTTATGCCTGAAGGAAAAATGTAATTATATGCAACATTCTCTGACTGGAAGAAATTTGTTTAATATTTAAACCTATTTTCTGCACATTCCAGCACATAATTTTTTTTGTGTGTGTGTTTACACTCACTCTTTCAAATAGATGCAAGTAAAACACAGCAGAAAATAAATAAAGTCAAAGACTAGCGGTCCTTTTGCTCTATTTTCACCTGTAAAGCAGGAGTCGGGTATGTGGAGGTTTACCCTGGTGCAGGTGTGCCGCAGGCGGTCAGTGGAAGAATCCGCGAGTTTCTCTGTGAATTTCCCATTATGTCGTAGCGCACTCAGTGTTTGCTTGGAAGTTTAGAGGGTTTTTTTCGGTGTAAAAAGAAGTTTTCTTCCCACGCACAACGGACACTAATGTTTTTGTCACTTTTAATGGAATCAAACTCAAAGTAAGGTCAGTACTTCCACGCTTTAAACGCTGCATGCTCATACTCTCTCCTGCACTCGATATATTTTCCATTGTTGATCTGCACACAGCTGTTGTCAGGAACATCGCACTCGCTTACATCACTGTCATGAGACATTCTCGCAAAAAAAATCACGGTTTTAGTAACGCAGCGTTCCTACGGGAAAGTAACGGTAACCTAATTACCGTTTTTGCAATAGTAATCCCTTACTTTACTCGTTACTTGACAAAAGTAATCGGATTACAGTAACGGTTTACAAGTAACGCGTTACTGCCCATCTCTGGTCGGACTAAAGATGCCACCGCTGCAACAAGTCAGTTCATGATAACTATTTCACTCACTAGTGTCCTGGCAGTAGTGATGGGATTTCTGGCTCTTTTTAGAGATCCGGCTCTGATCTGGCTCTTCAGGTTGTTTTGTTGCTTTAATTAATTTATTATTAACAATAATATAAAATTATGCACAAAAGGAATTACTAACGTAAAAAAAAGTGGTTTTATTTATATATGTTTATATATAAATATATGCGGTGGCCCCTAGAGACAAAACACGTACAAACTCCAAAACACATTTCTAGCATGAACTGAACTTCCAAAGCAGAGCTACTAGATCACTTAAATTACACAATTGAAAGCATGAAAGCATATGTGTATTGTTTATGTATTTATACACAGGCACTCATATATATTCAAATAATTTAAAAACAATGTTCATTTACCTGTTACTACCACACACCAAATCCGGTCGTTGGTACTTGCTGGCTTGTGTAGCCACTAGGTAACAAAAGCTCAACACTGCACCTAGCATCCTGGAACACTTCTGTTGTCTTTTGTACGTTTTGAGTTTTTATGTGCTTCTGAGTTTTTACGTGCTTCAGAGTTTGTACGTGATTTGAAGTTTGTACGTGCTTTGTCTCCAGGGGCCACCGTAAATATACTTTTTATTTATTCACTCCACATAAAATGTAATAAATAAATCATATAATACAAAAATCAACTATTCACATTTCAACTTTTAATTAATTAAATTTTCAGCTTTTTCCTTTTACAAATTTAAAGTGAAAAAACACAAAACACTGCAAACCACAACACAATTAAATATAAATTAAAATATGAAAACTAAAAGAACATGCATATTCTCTGTCATATGGACCTGCATGAATAAACTTTCTGAATCCTTTATCATCTGCAACTGAAAATAGTTGTGGATGATTACTAAACCTTTCTAATGTGACGTTGTTGTCCCTGGCTCTCTTTCTCTCCCTCTGGCTCTGTTCCTGTGCTGAGTGTAACTACCGCCCCTCCCCCCTCTTCCCAGCGTAAAGCACACGGCTCACGTGCGGAGTGAAGCGAAAAAAAGTGCTAGAGGTTGAGAGACAGAAGAAAAAAACCCACGTGACGGCTCGCGATAAGGAGCCGGCTCGCGTCGTTCACGTCAAAGAGTCGGCTCTAAGAGCCATTTCGTTCACGAACGACCCATCACTACCTGGCAGTTGTTCTGAGGTCTTTAGACACATCTCTCACTAGTTTTCTTTCCAGAGTCTTTGAAATCGTTTCCTACCTCTGCCAGGCTTGGTTTGAATTAAAAGAAAAAAACTACTACTCCTTGTAGGAAAGGAAAATACAACTTCTAGCACTGAATATTATGTAAAGGTCTGTAAATTCAAAGAGACACTGTGTGTCTCTCTTTGAATTTTTTGATGATACTTGTCACTCTTGGAAGCACTGTGATAGCTTCAGATATCAATCTTTGGCTTTGTGAGCATCAACAATTCTTTTTCTTAAGTCTAAACTGATTTCTTTTATTTTAGGCATGATGTTTTATCAAGTGAAAACCCTAGAATTTTAGTGTGTAAATTGGAAGATTTTATAAGCTTCAAGCATTTATAAAGTTAAAGCACATCATTGCACAGTAGCTTGTGGTATGAATTAATGAAAAGGTCAGTTTTTAAGTAGTGTAATAATATTGACACTGGTCATTTTTGTGCTTTCTGAAAAAAACTAGCTCAGATACCACTGGGCGAGTGAAAGAGGATTCCCAGGACAGATTGCCAATCTCTGGGCTAACACAGAGAGCCTATTTGTGTGTAAACAGAAATCATTTAGTCTTTTTTTTTTTAAATGCAATGGTGAATGTCATGTGCCTGCCTGCTTCAAGTCCTCCACCATAATCCCTGTCCCCAAGAAACCTAGGATCACTGGACTAAATGACTACAGACCCGTGGCTCTGACATCTGTGGTCATGAAGTCTTTTGAGCACCTAGTTCTCTCCCATCTCAGGACCCTCACGGCCCCCCTCCTGGACCCCCTGCAGTTTGCATATAGAGCCAACAGGTCTGTAGACGACGCCATCAACATGGCCCTACACTTCATCCTGCAGCATCTGGACTCCCCAGGAACCTACGCCAGGATCCTGTTTGTGGACTTCAGCTCTGCCTTCAACACCATCCTTCCAGACCATCTCCGAGACAAGCTTTCCCAGATGAATGTGCCTGATCCCATCTGCCGGTGGATCACTGACTTCCTGACGGACAGGAAGCAGCATGTGAGGCTGGGAAAGAATGTCTCGGACTCCCGGACCATCAGCACCGGCTCCCCTCAGGGCTGTGTTCTTTCTCCTCTGCTCTTCTCCCTGTACACCAACTGCTGCACCTCCACCCACCAGTCTGTCAAGCTAATCAAGTTTGCAGATGACACCACCGTTATTGGGCTCATCTCTGACGGGGATGAGTCTGCCAACAGGAGGGAGGTTGAACGTCTGGTGTCCTGGTGCAGCCACAACAACCTGGTGCTGAATGCCCAGAAGACAGTGGAGATTATTGTGGACTTCAGGAAGCACACAGCCCCACTCCCCCCCATCATCCTGACTGACACCCCCATCACCTCTGTGGACTCATTCCGCTTCCTGGGTACCACCATCACCCAGGACCTGAAGTGGGAGCCCACCATCACCTCCGTCATCAAGAAAGCCCAGCAGAGGATGTACTTCCTGAGGCAGCTGAAGAAATTCAACCTGCCAACACGGACGATGATGCAGTTCTACACTGCAATCATCGAGTCCATCCTCACCTCCTCCATCACCGTGTGGTACACTGGAGCCACTATCAGGGACAAACAGAGACTGCAGCGTGTTGTGCGCTCTGCTGAGAAGGTGATTGGCTGCAGACTCCCATCTCTGCAGGACCTGTACACCTCCAGGACATTGCGGCGTGCAGCTCGGATCTCAGCTGACCCTTCTCACCCTGGACACAGTCTGTTTGACCTGCTCCCCTCAGGCAGGAGGCTCCGGTCCATTCGCACCAGAACCTCTCGCCATAAGAACAGTTTCTTCCCCTCTGCTGTTGGACACATGAACAATAACCATATGACTGTTCCCACCACTAACACATGACCCTACACTGTGTCACTGCATCATTCCATGTTTGGCACTGATCACCACCTGCACTCATGTATATATCTTTCTACGTAGCACTTTTAATTCTTATCCCTACTTTTATTTTTTCATGTCTATTTAAGTGCTATTTATGACACTATTTAAGTGCTATTTATGACACTGTTTGCACTGAAGCACCGCAGCAATTTCCTAATGTTGTAAACCTGCTCAACATTTGGCAATAAACCCCTTTCTGATTCTGATTCTGAAAATCACTTGCTCTATTAAAAAAGAGCTTCTTTGATTAAAAAAAATAAACAAACTAATAATTTGTGCTCATCTGTATGCAAGTGTTAACAGCAGCACAAAAACCTCACGGCATGGTTGTCCATAGCTGCTCATTTCCTATAATTGTAATGTCTACTTTTGTCCTTATAGCATATAAGTAGAACTGATTATGGTATGGAAACAAAAACTTTTATCAATCTTCACTAATTATAATTTCTTTATTACTTATTTAAAAAATTAAAGTAGATATCTTTTTCGACCGTAAAGGAGACAGGAGGCCGACTCACTGCTTCGGCCAAATGGAGTTTGTGTGGCAAGGTGTTTCTGCGCAGTGTACCAGGGGGAGAGAGGGCGCAGCGAGCATAGAGATATTTTTTACCCTTGACATTGAACACTAGGCCTGAAAGAATGATTTGACTCAAACATCAACATAATATGTTGATGTTTGAGTTAAATCATTCTTATTACATATTACATATTATGTAACATACAGTGTTGGGAAGGTTACTTTTAAAATGTATTCCACTACAGATTACAGAATATATGCCCCAAAATGTATTTTGTAACGTATTCCGTTACGTTACTCAATGAGAGTAACGTATTCTGAATACTTTGGATTACTTAATATATTATCATGCTTTTTACAACTACGTGAATGTACTATTGCTGTGTGATTTATTACTATTACTGAAGGTCCGCGACTCCGAACTGTAGTAAAGGGACCTCTGGCTAATACCGTGGGTTCCGTGTTGGGCTCGTAGCCGAAAACTAGCTTTACTTTGTTGTATGGGTCAACTTTGCTTGCGAGAGACAGAGAGAGGCGTTGAAAGGCTGCTCCAACGGAACTTATTGTTTTTGGAGGAAAACACGAACACAGTGTACAGTCGAGTCTTAATAGCTTACTTAAAACTGGGCTCGTCAGGCACTCTTCTTGGCTGCAGTGGTTATTATTATATTTACATGCTTCCAGCTCTCGTTTCTGCTCGATGACAGCTTGTACTTTTCCTTTTTCTCCCTCCCTCGCTTACAGACACATAACGGGTGTGGCAGTCCATTCTCCCTGCAGCACGGACTACAGTGCCTATGATGCTACATTCTTTAGAGCTATATCTGTAGCATTCTGCCTGTTAGCTTAGCACAACAACAACAAAAAGGCGCTCTCTCACCCAGGAAACACGCAGAGAGAGAGTCACCCTGTAACCATGGCAACCGTAACGCTGCCGCCTGGAACAACAGAACACAGCTGTCAAACAAAACCCAAACAGTCCTGACCCGCCACAATATGAAACAGGAAAGTACCGTCCTGTAATAAATTTATTTCAACAAAGTTAACTGTATTCTAAATACCAAGTCAAGTCAAGTCAAGTTTATTTATAGAGCACATTTAAAAACAACCAAGGCTGACCAAAGTGCTGTACAGTAAATACAGATAAAAATACAATAGAACACAATTTTGTAATAACACCTCGCTGATAAAAATAAAATAAAAATATATAAAACAAATAAATTAAACCTTTCTAAAAGCCAATGAAAAGAGGTGAGTTTTAAGAGCGGTTTTAAAAGTTTCTAGGCTTTTGGAGAGTCTGACGTGAGGAGGTAAACTGTTCCACAGTCTGGGTGCAGCCACAGCAAACGCCCTCTCTCCCTTTGTCTTTAATTTATACCTGGGAACATCTAAAAGCATCAGGTCGGCTGACCTCAAAGATCTCCTGGGGCGATAAGTACTAAGGAGTTCTGACAGGTAAGAAGGTGCAGTGCCATTTAAAACCTTAAAAGCCAGCAATAAGATTTTAAAATCAATCCTAAAGGCAACTGGGAGCCAGTGGAGAGAGCAGAGAACCGGAGTGATGTGGTCTCTTTTTTTTTTAACCGGTCAACAGGCGAGCGGCAGCGTTCTGCACCAGTTGAAGGCGATGTAGACAGGAACGATCTAGGCCAGCATAGAGGGAATTGCAGTAGTCCAGCCGTGAAGTAATAAAAGCATGGACCACTCTTTCTAGATCGTTCCTGCAAAGGTAAGACTTGACTTTGGCTAAAATCCGCAAATGATAAAAAGATCCCTTAACTACAGAGCTAATTTGTTTATCAAGTTTAAAAGCATTGTCAAAAATAACACCAAGACTCTTAATGGAAGAAGTGCAATCGGAGGTTAGGGGTCCCAAAAAGTCAAGAGAGAAGTTGGGATCTTTAGGAAGCCCAAACACAATGACTTCAGTTTTGCTTTCATTAAGGTGTAAGAAGTTAAGAGTCATCCAAGTCTTAATGTCAGACAAGCAGGAGAGTAGCGGCTGCAAAGAAACATTGCAGTTCAACCTCAGAGGGAGGTAGATCTGAATATCATCGGCAAAGATGTGGAAGGACACATTATGTTTACGGAGCACATCGCCCAGAGGGAGCAAGTACAGAATAAACAACAGGGGGCCTAGTATGGACCCCTGAGGTACGCCACAGGTTAAAGGAGCTCTGGGAGATGACAGTTCACCAAGGTGAACAGAAAAACTCCTATTATTCAAATAGGACTGGAAAAACTTTAAGACAGTGCCCTTTAAACCGACACAATGTTGAAGGCGGGATAGCAGTATGTTGTGATCAACAGTGTCGAAGGCTGCTGTCAGGTCCAGGGTTACTAAGACAGCAGCACAACCAGAGTCAACAGTTAAAAGCAAATCATTAAAAACTCTCAGAAGGGCGGTTTCTGTGCTATGCCGAGCTCTAAAACCAGACTGGAACTTCTCATAGAGATTGTTATTGTCAAGAAATAGCTGGAGCTGCGTGAGGGCGGCTCGTTCCAGTACTTTAGACAGAAAAGGGAGGTTGGAAATGGGCCTATAGTTAGAGAGTAGGGATGGATCTAGATTAGGCTTTTTAAGGAGAGGTTGAACAACAGCGTGCTTGAAGGGTGTTGGAAAACAACCAGAACTGAGGCAGGCATTGATCAGGACCAGAAGGAAAGGTCCGACTGAGTCCAGAACCTGCTTCAGAAGCCGAGAGGGGATAGCATCGGTGGAACAGTTGGTAGTCTTAACCTTGCAGACTATTTCATGCAGCTGAGAGAGAGAGATTGGTTCGAACTGATTAAAGGCAGAATGGCACAAAGACAAAACACAGGGATTGGAAGGTGAAGATGGAATGACAGACTGCAGGGAGGAAATCTTGTTTACAAAGAACTTTAGAAAGTCATTACAGAGGGTGGCAGAAGGTGTGAGGCTGGTGGATGTGTAAGGATTTACAATGGAATTTAAAACACGAAACAGAGTCTGAGGTTTATGGACACTACTGCTAACCAGGTTTGATATGTAGGAGGACTTGGCCTCTTTAACGGCTTTCTGATAGGTTGAAAGAGAGTCTCTGAGGATATTAAAAGAAATGTGCAGCTTGTCCTTTTTCCATTTTCTCTCAGCACACCTACAGGTGCGCCTGAGAGCACGAACAGAGTCTGTAATCCAGGGTTCAGCGTGAGCTTTGGGACGGAGTGTTTTTAGGGGAGCGATGAGGTCCAAAATAGAAGTACATGTTGAGTTGAAAAGAGCAGTTAAATCTTCTGCACACAAGGAATCAATCCAGTCCACCGTGGAGAGCTCAGAGTTGCTAAAAGCAGCAGAAAACTGAGATGGTACATGGGTATTGATGATCCGGTGACGGCGTGAAGGAGGTTTAACTGCAGCATCAGAACAATGTGCAGTGGCAGAAAATAGAACAGGAAAATGATCGGAGATACACGCACTCTCACAAATTTCAGAGATGTGGATACCCAAGCCGTGAGACATGACAAGGTCCAAAGTGTGACCCTTCTCATGTGTGGAGCCAGACACACACTGAGTAAGGTTGAAGGAATCCAACAGTGAAACAAAGTCTCTAACCAGGGGTTTAGATGGACAGCACACATGAATATTCAGGTCACCAACAATAAGAAAATGATCGAAATCTACTGAAAGCCCTGAAAGGAATTCCCCAAACTCACTGATAAAGTCCTTGTTAAATTTGGGAGGACGATATACCACTGCAATCAGTAACGGAGTGGATGAGTTTAGTTTAAAAAGCTGTAGTTCAAAGCTGGAAAAAGAGGAAAAAGAAATCTGATGGCAGTCATAAACAGATTTAAAAACACAGGCGAGGCCTCCGCCTTTGCCAGAGGACCTGGGAGTGTTTAAAAAACAACAGCCTGGAGGAAGAAGCTCAGAGAAAGCCACAGTCTCACCAGCGCGTAACCAGGTCTCCGTCAGGAACATAAAATCCAAGTCGTAAGAAGAGAAAAAATCCTTGAGCAGAAACGTCTTATTGGAGAGGGATCGAGTGTTGATCAAAGCCATAGATAAGGTGAGATCAGTAGCTGTCATCGGGGTTGATATGCGGGTGAGTGGGCGTAGGTTAGAGTTTGTAGCACCAAATCTGCGGATCCGTGGCTGTAGGAGAGCCGATAACCGAGGACCCGGAACGGAAACAGCGAGCGACGGACCCGGAGAGTCACGCAGGAAGGGAGCAAACACCAGGCGTGGGCCGGAGATGGCAGAGAGTCACCTACCAGAGGAGAACGCCGCCGCCGGCATGGCGAGGAGTGAGCCAGATGACCGAGGGAGGCGCAGGCCAAGAAGCGGGCCTACCGGTAAAGCCGGAGCAACAGCAGGCGGAGTTTGAGAGACGGTTTTCACCCAGGGTCCTCTGGGCTGGAGTGAGCCCCTCACCGCAGCAGAGTAGCAGAAACCCATCTGAGCGAGGGGAGGATCAGCCAGGCAGGAGAGTGATAGAAATGCCTTTGTGCGAGCCAGGAGACCACTTCGCTTCCCTCGTCTTCTCCAACGTTTTTTCCGGTGTAGCTTGGGAGGGAGGAACCAGGTGCGACGTAGGTAAGGTGGAATACCATCGAACAGTGGAGGCACACCGCTTGTTTGTCCATCAAAGACAGAGGACAAAGGTGCTGACACTGCTGAGTCTCGAATAATAAAGAGAGTTTGCCGGTCATAAGTCCGGAGCGAGTTGATTTCCACAGTTAAGGCAAAGAACAGCAAACAAAAAACCAAAAAACAGGAGGAGGAGTGACGGCGAGCCGAACATACTGGCGCCATCTTGTCACCTTTTTAAACGGTAACTGTAACGAAATACAGTTACTCATATTTTGTATTTTAAATACGTAACGGCGGTACATGTATTCCGTTACTCCCCAACACTGGTAACATATTATTTAAAGAGTCCATAAGCAAACAATTGCTGTGTTAACACATCAGTTTATATTTTGTAATATAATGAATTTAATAATGCTGTATTAAGAAAAGAATAGTTATTAATAAACATTATCCTTACTTGCTTGTTATATTGACTGTTTAAACAATATATTTGAAGTCTGCAGTTTAGAATTTCACTGGGAAATTGTTCTCTGTTTTTCTTGTGCTAAAAATCTGAATTCTTTTTAAAATTTGTTGAACTCCAGCTTGAATCCATTTTGCACCTGTCACAAGCCTTTCTTCAAAGCCAGGAAAACAGCAAGGAACAAACATTTCTGGCAGCTTCTGACCATGAAAAGTTCAGGTCTGGCTGACTCCTTTGAGCTGACAGCATCATCTAACAGTGCTCCGGATTTTTCTGGGTACCATAATTCTGTTGTAAACAACTTTTTCATAAGGAAGATCAAGGGCCTGTGTTGCTAAGCAGGTTAAGCTTTTCCCTTACCTTTCCTTATCAGCAATGCCCCTAAGTGGTCACACTTAGGTGGCTATCATCTCTGTAATCAACCCAGGGCTTTTACTTTTATTATGTGCTTGTTCATGTTAAAGAGGTTGGGCAGTATATAAGCAATGACAAATACAGGAAGGTATACTAGTGGCTTACAAATGAAGACAAAAATGCAAGATAGTATTAGATAAGGTTAAATGCACAGCGTGACAAAGATTACACAAAGGATTGAGCAGAGTGTAAGTGCCCATATGGAAAAGAAATAGTAAAAACATATATGATTTGCTCATGAAAGTGGCCACTTGCATGAGTAAATCATATATAAATCATATAAGGCTTACATGATTTACTCATGAAAGTGGCCACTTTCTCATTACTTTCATATATTTTTTTAGTAAGTATATAAAACATACAAGTTTCATCATATAATTTTTCAAGGGATCTTATATGTGTTTTCACTCCTGTATGCTTTTCATACAAGTTTCATACAAGACAGGTAAAAACTTTATAAGATTTATATATATCTTTTCCATATGGGTGTGCTTGATATATGTGCAGATGTACTCTATGAACTTCTATGCTGGAAAAGCGCTGTATAGAGAAAGTAACTTTAAAGCTATTAGAGAAACTAGTAAAAGATTTATAATAAATAAATGAATGCAAGCTGTGCAGGATAATTGACTAAGTCAACCATTAGGACACAGGAACTTTGACTGTAATTATGATTTTGTATTGTTTGTACTGGTGTTTAGTAGAGGTGGGAATCACCATACATCCCACGATACGATCTTATCACAATACTTAACGCACGATACGATATTATTGCAATTTTTAAAAATATTTTGCGATATTCAGATTCTGTACATAAAGGTAAACTTTATCAATATTCATTTTATCTAATATCAAAGTCTCACACTCAGTCTTTCTCTCATTTCAGTCAGTTTTATTGTTGACAAACTTGAACGGTTTGTATTACAGACTAGTCCAACTTAACTGAATGCAACCATCTGGTACAATTATAGCTATTCTGAACTATGCAATTTATGAAAACTATGCAGCCCATTCAGCAACTGAAGAATTTGAAAGTAAATTAAAACAAAATATAATTTTACATTAAATAAAAAAGTTTTAAACTTAATTAAAATAAAACATGTCTTAAATTAAAATAAGTAAACTGTCATGTTTATTGCTGCCAAAAAAAAGTTAAATACATTTGGACAGTGAAGGAATGTCAGGATTCTTGCTCAGAAAAAGGATCAACATGCTCTGAAGTCAGAGCGTGTTCCAGTCCACAAAAACTTTTTTTGTAACAAAATATCGATTTCTGCTGTCCCTGTATCGATACATTATTAGCAAACAAAATATCACGATACTACACAGTATCGATTTTTTCCCCCACCCCTAGTGTTTAGAGATGTTGGTTAATTTTTTCATCTGCAACCCTGGTGTTTTGACATCAGGTTAAAAACAAATGTTGAACTTAAAATGGCAAGCTATGAGATCAACAAATACCTTTCATGTTTAAAAACTATATCAATATACAGTCATTAACACATTTATTAGACCACCTAATAAGGTGTATTAGGTGGTCACAGTATTGATAAGTACCATTTCCTGAATGTTTCTGTAATTGTTGTTGTCATCCTTAAATTTTTCTTTTTCTTTTTTTACAAAAAGCTGAAAAAAACAACAACTGTATAGTCCATAATTACGTTTGGATTAGTAGTAGTAATTAGTAGTTATTTATTTGCCTTTCTTTTTTTTTTACTAGATTTAGTGATTGAATACTATACTTGATTAATACTTGATTAATTTCCGACTTCTCAGAGAAGTTCAAGGTGCTGGCTAAAAAGTGTGAATTTGGTTCAGGGAATTTAGTCAGTTGTTTTGGGAGACAACGACAATGATCTTAGGCACTCCTGAAAATGGAAGCCCCTCTTACCTGCAGACCCAGATCAATGAGCTCTTCCAAGAGTGGTGAAACTGATTGATGGGAATGACGGGGGATTTGTGAATGATGATCTCAGGCTTACTCCAGAGCAGCAACAACAGGTGTCATGCAGCATTGCTGCAATATCATGGAGTGCTTAGTCACACTTACAAATGTACATGATGACTGTGTCACTTACAGGAGTGAACTTCATCTCCATCACTTCCCTCTTCACTTCCTCTGTAAACAAACACACAATTATGTACTTGGTGCACAAACATTATTCACCAACACTCGTTGCTGGTAGTCATTAAAGTCCCGTGGGCTCTTTTCACTTGTACTTCCTCAGTCTCATAGATTTCCAGTGCTAATAATCGTTAGAATTGATGTTTCCCTTCTAAGCCTCTAATGATGTTTTTAGTATTTATGGTTACAGACAGCCAGGCAAGCTGATTCATAATAGTTTCTCCCTGCCACTTTATTGGCATGGCGTTTCTCACATTCGCATCAGTAAATTAATTTTGACCCGCTGATGCCATATATCACAGCAAACCACTGCACGCTGTCTCTCCGTGACCAGGTTTTCTTAAGTTGTTGGCGTAAAGAATGGTTTATCGATCCTCCCTGCTGACGCTTTAATAAGTGCTTTGCATAACAAGTGTTTTACTGCGGGATAAATCGCGTGGCCTGCTGGCACCTGTCAAATGCACAGGCACACACACATATGCAGACACAAAGGGAGCACATAGCATAGGTGGATGAAGAGACAGAGAAGTTTCTGATACTCGTCCATAATTGGCTTTTTTAAGGCATGTCAGTGTGAGCGTAAACAAGAGTTATTTTTAGCTCATAAAAAGTGAGCTAAGTAGTCATTCAGCAAAAACCATGGCAGAATGATTCATATCAGGTTTCATCCACTTAAATAATGTCTTGCCTCTTGCTAGCAAGCAAGCCTACACCAGCAGATCTGTTAGGAGCAGGAGGAATTCAATCAGGGAGATCCATGTGCCGGTGCGGGGGCCCGTGAGTGAGATCGATGGTTTGAGAAGCGGGTCGCGAAGGGGGCAGCTCCCTGGGTGCACTGTTTTATCCCCGTCCTGTTGCCACTTCTGTTTAGGGGGTGCGACTCAGAGTGGAGGGGACAGTAAGGGTGGCCAAAATCACCGCTGCATCCAGGTCCCAGAGGGACAATCCAGCCCAGGCCTACCACAATAATATCATTTTATGTCAGCCATGAGTGAAAGTTTCTCCAACTTGGGGAGGGCTGATTGATGGCTGCTGTAAATCAATGTTGAGAGTGCTGCATGGGGGTTTTTATAGCCAGGGAAAATGTTGTGGGTTGTAACTCACCAGTGTCTTCACCCAACATCTATGTTTTTACATACATTTTTACCATTCAAGAAGTCTTAACCAGAAATACACATCAGCTGCCATCAGCTATTAAGGTTACTTAGCCCAAACCTTAACTGTATTTAACTTCAGCACAATCTTGCCCTTCATTTACCATATCACAGTTTTCATAGTGCATAGTTCCAAGTTGAATAGATACCTAGTTTGCAAATGACCTGATGTTTTTGAGCAGCAGGAGCAAATGTAGTCACCACAGCAGACTATTTCTTTAAATGCACATCCTCACTTAACCCCTGTCTGTATCTACGGTGCTGCACATTTAGAAATGTTTGCACTATTCTCTCTTTTTCAGATGTTGATGATGATGATGTTTCAGATTATCAGACAAAATATGGTAGAATACGGGTTGCCTTTCTATACTATGAGAGAATGGTAACCAAATACGTGCAAAATGCAGTTTTTAAACTGCATTTTGCAGTTTAAAAACTGCATTTAATCATTTCTTTACAGAATTTTTTACATTTAGCCACATGAAGGTTTTCCAAGGTGGAAAATGTGGTTTGATAGCCATTCAGATAGCCATTTGATAGACAGAAGAGATGATGGTACCATCAATAATACCAGGTTGTTTTTCCCGCTTAATAAATGAAATCATAATTTTAAAACTGCATTTTACTCATCTTTGTTTAATATTAACAACTTATTTGATCATCTGAAACATGTAAGTGTGACAATATGCAAAAAACACTTTTTCATAGGGCTGTATAGCTAACTGTGGTACCCATCAGGCTATGAGATTAAATATGTGATGTTTCTTCTCTGGGTTTAACTAGCATTGCTGACGAATGTTAACTGCAAGTGAGCAATAAGAAATTAAAGCATCATTGTGAAGTCCAAAAGGAGAACTTGATTGAGTGATCCATACCAAAGCTTTGTAACAATGCAGAGCATGCTCTTGATGTGATCACAAACCCCAAGAGAAAAGCAAAAGGGGGGGGGGGGGGAATCAAAGGCTTTGATTATCGTGTTTATAGAACCATCTGTGAAGTCTAGACTAAAAAAGGAGCGTTATAAATAATCTATCAGGCTCAAAGAAGCAGACAGAGAAAAACATGACTGACAAGATACAACAAAATGAGAGAAAATAACAAAATGCATAGTATTAGGAATATTGGGAAAATTGACAGTGTGTCTGTACGTGTGTTTTCTGAGAGACAGTCTAGGCCAAAGTTATGCCAGTTAGATGTCTGTGTGTCTTCAAAGAGAAAGGAAAAACTGAGGCATTATAAGGGCAAAAGCTGTTACCAGGCCTAGAGCTACTGATCCAATTAGAAGATGTGTGTGTTGTTATTACTGTTATTATAAAACATGTAATATGTCATTTGGAAACACTAAGCAGCAAACAAAGACAGGTGTAATTTCTGTGAGGAAGCTGTGAAGTCAAGGTGTGATTTCAGGGACATTTCTATCTTTAAAATGCGAGAAACAAAAGATAGGGAACATTAAAAGCATCCATCCATTCATCCACAATAGCGTATAGAGAACCATAATGACATATAGCTTTTTTGACTTTTTCACCCCTCAAAATTAATTTCCTTATGATCTACCAAATGCTTTAATTTTGGATTAAAATATCTCCCTTTGCCGTTACTGTAGCTTACTGCAAGTTCTGCATGCATGTCCATTTCACAATTTAGAGTCGCAAATCGTGGACATGTTGGATCGGCGTGCTGGTTACATGTTTTGCTGTGATACTGGGTAGACGAGAGCCTGATGTTCGGCTATAACAGGGGTCAGCAACGTTTAACACCCAAAGAGCCAGTTGGACCCGGTTTCCACGCAAAAGAAAACACTGGGAGCCGCAAATACTTTTTGACATCTAAAATGAAGATAACACTGTATATGTTGGTTTTTTTACCTTTATGCTTTGTGTGAACAACTAAAGTAAGTAAGTAAGTAAAGTTTATTTATTAAGCGCTTTTAACAGACAGGCAGTCACAAAGCGCTGTACACAAAGATTAAAATAAACAATACAATCAATATAAAAGATCAAATGTAAATAATGTAAAGAATATAAAATACGTAGATCAACAAAAGGCTTGTTTGAACAGAAACGTTTTTAACTGCTTTTTAAAAGAATCCACAGAGCAACTAAGGTGTGTTGCTTATGAAATCCATGAAGTGCTACAGAGAAAATTACATTTTATTTATGTAATTAACACATTTTGAACTCTTAAAGAAATATAACAAAAGGAAAGACACCCAGCTGAACTAAAATGATCCATGTAGCAAACAAAAACTGTTGTGAGCCGCCTCCCTCATATAGCCTTTGGGCTTTTGGAGCCTTGACCTGACTTTTAAAAAATAATTGGAAAAAAAGCACTATGCTGCTAAAAAAAATAAATAAAAATAGATATTTGCAAAATTCTGCCTAAATATGTATTTTACCTGGTTAATGTGTGTGGTGGGGGGTGGTCTGCAGCGCCGCTGCAGGTGCGGCGGACGCACCTCAGCGGCACCCGCAATCACGCCTCGCCTTAAAGTCTGTGCTCTCTCTGCTGTTGTGTTGTCGGGCTGTGAGCTGCAAAGCTACAGCCGGCTGTGTGCGTACAGCAACCATGTGTGAAAAGTGGTCAATAAAGAGATGCTGAAATGTAACGATGTTTCATGGAAACATCGTCGGGTCTGCCGTGGTATGTTTACAATGGGACTGCTGCTCCTAAACCTCTGCGCACAGCGTCTGCAAATCGGGGCTGTACGAAGTCACTTTCATTTTTACACAGGACTGTAAGCTGTCATCTGTGAGGCGTGAGCAGTGTTTGTCTTTAACATAGTTCACAGTGGAGAACAGCTGCTGACATAATGTGGATCCGAAGATCCATAATTGGCCTACCTGGGGTTGAAAGTCTCGATAAATGCACGGCGTTTCGGCGGGTACACCGGCTTCCGCGAGTGTGACGCTTATTTTGAGCAATGAAAAATAATAAAATATAATTTTAATTTTATATTTCAATATCACAATAATCTTCCAATTTAGAACTAAACACAAATAAAATACACTTCAACTAAATACTTCTAATTTATTTTCCCAAACCACCCGGAGCCGCAGTATAAGGACAAAAGAGCCGCATGCGGCTACATAGCTGCAGGTTGCCGACCCCTGGTTTAGGCGTTAAAAACGTCTTGGTTCTGCTTAGAAAAAAATCAAGGTTTTGTGTTAAAATACAATAGCTAGTTCTTGTAGCTTCTTGGTTGCCATGGTGATGTGTCCCTGCTTCTTTTGGTCAAAATACTGCTGCAGACCCATGCTGCCAGTCATGAAAAAAAAAAAAAACTTGACCTACACCATACTTGATGCAGATAGATAAGAAATAAACCAACAATAACAAATATTTACCAAATATATGTTTCAGTCTTGGTTTTATCTGTCTGCCAACAATTTAATCACACTCAAGTACAATTGAAAACAGTTGAGAACATTTAAGCCTGTGCTGTAAGCATAGACTGTATGACAGTTAGTTATTGGTTTGCACATCTTCACCATCGCTCTATTAATGCCAGTTTATCCAATGAGTGGTTAAGACTTGCTTATGAAGGCCAAATATATAATGCATTTTTTGAAATTGTTCTTAAAACGGTCCTTGAAAAGCAATGAGTGTGATTTTTAAAATGGTGCAGGAACCCCAGGGTAGATAGCGGTCGCTGTTGCCTTTCTCATTTGTTCGTTTTGTTTTCACACACATTATTTCTTTTACGAATGTGTTTACACAGCAAAAACACACGTGAAAGACTGCTGAAAAGCAGATTCACACATTCCCAGAATTTATGTCGTGTGCAGTTTTGGCTTTAAAGAGCAGTGCTGTGCTACCAAATGTGAGACACTGGCAAATCAATCTGCAATATAATCCATAATGCTGTGCTGCAGATTAATGGTAGAGACTTAGCAGGTGAAAACAAGCTCAACATGGTTTTCAGCCCCATCAGATCTTGACTCTCTCGAAGCTTTATTGATCTCATTTCCTTTTTCAGCTAGCTTGTTTTATTGCAGTACTGCTTTTTTCCCCTCCCTGAACCTTTAATTCAGCTCCAGATGAGCTCTGACAGGGCCAGAGATCGCCTGTCTGGTAGTGTTGTGTGTGAAAAGCAAACAATGGTGTAAATTCTGCCCTCCCGTCTTCAGGTCATTCATCTGCATGTGGCAGTTTCCCTATTTTTCAGACACTGTGCTCTCTTTCTTCGTCTCCATCAGCTCTTTTCATCTGGAACAAAATGTTTGCCACAGCCTCATTGACGAAATCCTTTTTTCTGTTGTTTTTTTTGTGTGTCCAAGTGGTTTAAAAAATAGCTGGTAATTGTTTAACTTCTTCTTTAATGTGGTATTGTTCTGCACGATAAACCTGAAGGGAAGTGCATCCGCCAAATGTGTAGGAGAGATGCGTACTGTAGGAAAGCTATTAAACTAGCTGTTGTCAGCAAATGTAGGGATGAATGTAAGCGTGATGGCTCTGTAGTTGCATCTTCAAGGTTTTTACCAACCAATGTACTGTAAAAAAAAGCCTGCAGAAAATGGATACCTAGAGTACACTATTTACTGACACAGTGCAGCAGGTATAATGCTCTGTGGTAGCAATGAGCATCAGTTGTAGCTTCATTCCAGGCGACTGTAAACACTGAACCAGGCTTTTTCTTTCTAGCCTGCAAACTTTATAGTTATTTTCTTTATTGAATCAGTAATTATGTTATGTTATGAGATATCTAATTCTTACGAGACTTCTTGATTTTAGGACTACAAATGATTCAAACTGTTATTCAGTGCAGTTTTTGGTTCATACCCTAAGGAAAGATCTGCTTTATCCCTTCCCCTGCCCAAATTGTAATGACAAAACTTGATTTAACATAACAACGAGACCAGATTCTCTTCTTAAATTTGACTACTTTTGTGTCTGTCAGCCCAGTCTCATATTAGGACCATAAAACGTCCTCTTGACATAACAGTAAGATCCAAAAGAAAACTTGATTGGCCTGTAAATGAGCCCGCATGGAGTCTCAGCTCTGTGGATTATCTGTTCTTAGAGATGTCTAACTTGAAAAGTCTAGATATAAACTGCAGTTTCACATTAATGTAATCAGTACGTTCAGCACATATTATACTTTTTGGTGCACGTCTATTGAAATTTTTATTTTAATTATGATTTTCTGCTTCATGGTGGCTTCACGTTAACTTTCTAATGTGCGCTTTCTCACAATTTCTCAAATTGCTTCCTGATATTATTAGATCAGTGTTGTGCACTTTAGTAAGATTTCGTAATTAGATACAGTTACTTCTTTGGAAAGTAACTAAATGACTTTATAATGGTGAAAGTAATTAGGGAATTTAGCATTACATTTAAAACTCATTTAAATATATACACTTCAGTTCTCTTATGAAGGAAGATATAACTGAGACTTTTTGTGTTGTATATAGCTACAGGGGGCGAGCTGATGACCGAACTGTTAACCGTTTCTGTAAAACTTAATAAACAAATAAATTATGTCCTGTGGTCTTTTACTTCAGTGGAAAACATCATGGACAAGAAACTGCAGTGTTACACTTTCTGAGAGTATGTGGGAGTCCTCTTAGTTCGTAAATCTCTTATATACTTATAAGTATCTGTGTTTTCTTGCTATGTTTTTTCAAATAGACTATATAAACTAGGACATCCAAGTCTCAAGTAAAGCAAAATGGTTGTCGCTTGACTTTGTGTTTTTTTTTGTTTTTGTTTTTTTTTAATATTTCATCTCAAAAAACTAGAATGTCATTCAAAAAGTACATTTTGTAACTCAATTCACAAATGTAACCTTTCAGATGTTCCATGTTGATTACATGTAAAATTATGGCTCAAAATCAACAGCTCATCAATCAAAAAAGGAAGAATGTCAAACGTCTGGAAAGTATCTTCATTTATATTACTCTAAATAACTGATTGGGGCTCCTTTAACATGGGCGCTGGTGAGGGGTCACTGTAGCTGTGGTTGCTTTGATAGTAGCATTTATCTTGTTTGTATTATTAGGTCACGTGTTTCTCATCTTCCTCTTCACAATGCATTCACCTCAGGGAAGTTAGCTACCCAATCAAGCACAGGATCATGATAGTCAGCAAACCATTTGGTAGTAGTTTGGGCACTGTGGCAGTTAGAAAAGGAAATTGGCATCCCCATAAAACTCCAAAATGTGCTGGCAGATGGCTGCTTAGACTTTGGACTTGATAAAACACAGTGGGCCAACCAGCACCACCACCACCGTGAGCTCACATGTCACCCCAAATCATCACAGGCAGTGGAAAATTCACACTGGACTTCAAACAGGTTGGATTCTGTGCCTCTCTGCTCTTTCTACAGACTCTGGGACCTTGATTTCCAAATGAAATGCAAAAAGTCCTTTCATCTGAACGAGCGCTATGGACCACTGAGCAGCAGTCCACTTATTTTTTCTCTTCAGCTCAGGTAAGACTCTTCTGATGTTGTCTCTGGTTCAGGAGTTGATTGATATTTGTAATGCAACAGTTGCAGCCCATTTCCTGAAGACTTCTCTGCGTGATGGCTCATGATGGACTGACATCAGCTGAATCTGCTCCTTGTAAAGCTCTCCCGAGTTCTTGAATGAACATTCCTCCATTATTAAATGCTGTGGTCATCCCTCTGGTTTGTGCATCTTTTCCTACTTTTCTAATCCAACTTTGATAGAGAACTTTTCTTTTCTTCTACCACCATCTGCGGTTCCCTGTGGACGGCCCTGATAATACTCATCTGGATACCTTTCGTGTTAACATCTCTACTCCATAATTGTGGTTGCTTATACTGAATAAGCTAGTTATAGCCAATGGTAATTTACTTCAATTCACAATGAAATACTGTAACATACCACATTTTTACATCCTTAAGTAATGTATGTAAAGTTTTAGTTCATGGCACTCTTAATTTTTTTAAAAAATGCACAATGTTGTATTTAGTTGTATTTGTTGTATTTAAGGCAACATATACATGCCTTATGTTAAGAAACACTTTGAGGTAATAAAAGCAATAAAAGACTGATTTTTTTTTCCCTGTTTGCAGGTGTTAGCGTAAAGAGTGGACATGCCAAACAAAGGTCAGGGTTTGTAGAATCACAGATTAAAGACTTTAGCTAAAATGTTATGCTTGTTCTGCCATCGTCTATTGTTGGTCTATTGAGTTCACAGTACAGCTGCTCATATTTTGTTTACCTTCATTTTGCATTAGCAAATGACTGAGGTTTGGTTAATAGGAGCTGCAAGTACACACATTATTGTCGCCTCCTTTTTGTGCGCAGAGGTTTTTAAAGACAAACTCTCTTTCAAGACAAAGACAGGTCATTACCACACTCTGATTCAGATGTAAAAGCTCTGAACAAAAATAGGAGCCATTATGATACTGTGGCAATTTAACCAATTTCATGTTGTTTCTCTCCGTCTTTCACAGATGCACAGGTTATTGTGCTTAGACCCACACAGATACACACAGGCACGTGCACTCACCCACACCGAGCCATAATCTTTCTTACTGCATCTAGCGATATGAGGAAAACTGACTTTTCCACATCAAGACCGAGTGGGGGGAGGAAAGGCATTATCAGCACCAGAAAAAGATAAGAGTTACGTCAGTAGGCTAGGAGTCTTGTGTAAAAATCCAAAGGTCACCCGAGCTTGACTTCACACCGGCAGACATGGAGACACTGAAGGTCAAAGAGAATGAAGGAGTAATCCATTCACAAGGATGACAACCAACACCTACAGTTTCACTCTGATCCATTTCCTTGCAGACACACTGTGCTTTTTCCCTCAGGAGGTATATTTCTCTCAGATTGTTTATCCTTTTGTGCTTTTCTTTATGCCAGAAAATACGTAGGGATTGTTTTGTATAGGTAGAGAGGAAAAATTACAACTACCGGTAGTACCCACCAAGACAGGTGACCAAGACAACGAGAAGCAGCAACAGTAATTAAAAAGACACCTGAGGCTGAGCATTGAACCCTGGTCATATCAAGAAGAATATTAATTCTACTGGGGCAGCGTGGATAAGTGGGGCCCCTGGGCGCTGCACACTCCGAATATAATCACGAAGACACTGCCTTCGATAATGTAATAAAATATACAATATAACACTGAGCTGTGAAATGTATGTAAACAACCCAGCAGCAAAGACAATCATGAGGATGAAAATTGTAGATGATGCAGATTATCAATTCACGAGATATCTGTTTCAGTGAAAATTGAAATGTGATCAAATCTTGCACAAAAAAAAAAAAAAGAAATCCTATCCATCCAATTTCTGCTCAACAACCGAAAAGAAAAAAAAACAGTTCCTGAAACACTATGTTTGTTGTAAAATAATATAATAATGTTATTATCCGGTTGTTCAGTGATGACACGACGAATCCTACTTCCGGGCCTAAAGTAGTCTGCGTTTAATATGGCTTTTGTGTTGTTAACATGTTTAATGTTATGTATTTTCTTCTATTTGATCTCAAAAAGCTCCTAAAACAGTCAGTGATCCCTGTTGACCTTCCTCGGCTTTTATTACCACTAGTCATTTATTTAAGCTCAGTCTTTAAAACCTTAGGATGTAACTACAGCCCAGCCCATGCAGCAGTATATGAATGACTAACCTCGTATTGTGGATGGATTATCTCAGTTGTTCTCCTGGCTGAAGTTTGGTCCTTTTACAGCATCCTGCCATGCGATTACATTTGTTCCTGACCACCGACAACACTCACGGTAACTTTTATCGAGTGGAAAAAAAGTTAGCTTGTTTATATTATGCTAACATAGCTGTGTCGCTAGCGGTCACGTAGCACATCATTATATACCAGCTAGCCAAACTTCAGTAACCCTACAAACGTCACTGCTGTTTAGTTTTCTGTCTTCATTTATGCTGGAAGTGATAGCAGAGCTGTACGTTTTAATTTGTTTCCAAAACCCCGCAGTCAGGACATGCTATATTGTATTTAGATAGAAACTAGCGAGCTAACTCCCTGCTAACTTCTAACTCCGTTAAATGTCATAAATTCCGTTTTCATGGATGCCTGGATGTTAAACTCAATTGTTACACCTGGTAGAGCAGAACGCTGATCATTTTATTAAAGATGAAAGACTTTAGACAGTTTTTCAACTCTCAGTAATGCCATAGTGATCGTTTGATATATGGACCTGCAGCGGAGTTTAGACCCAGACGTCAGACTGAACAATCGGATAGTAGTATTATAGTAGCAATTCTCCAGGAAGAGAATCAACAAACATGCCTCAGCAACCTTTTCTTTTAACATTGAGCTTGCATCTGAAGAGCACCTGTCAGATTAGCCTTAAGAGCCTTGCAGCACTTCAGTTTTCTCTTTATTTGATATTCAGTTTCTGCATTCATAGCACTTATGCACACTTTTAAAATGATGGAGGAATGAATGGACATTGAAAGTGAGCTTTTTTTTCTCTTCCTCTGGGGACATCAAACATCAAATGCTTGTGTACTGTTTTTGGACCCTACTGTGGACCATTTATTCCCTTGGTGCAGTTTGTTTGTGCAGCATAGGTCGTTCAATACAAATAAATAACCGCACCGAAAGGTCCAACTATATAGTGCACTGTGCAGTTTGTCAAGAGTGAAAGTGCAAGACAAGCTCCTGCTGGAAAAACTGTACAGCAACCTAAAACAACAAAACAGGTTTTCTGATATCTGATAACCTGCAGTTCTTCAGGACTGAGAATCATGCTGCTAAAAAATGAAATAATGGAAAATTGAAGTCCAGACTGGCTATCATATTCAGCTTTTCTTCCCTGTGCTCTCTACTGCTCTCAACAGCAGAGCATGGGAAATACGAGCAAGTCTATAATTCTTGCCACTTCCCAGTGATGGCATCCATCCATTCATCTTATCTTCGGTCACCAAATCTGTTTGTGACTTTTATGAACATCAAGGAGTGGTAAGTGTGCAGCTTGGTGTCTTCACTGACCTGTAACCTCACACATTTTGCAGCCAAATGTAAAGCTGGGATGTGAGCCAGATCCTTAAATTTCTGAAGCCTTAGAGCACTCAGGATTTGAACTTGTACAGTACCATTAACTACCATTGCAATAGTTTTACCTTAACTCATGTGAATGACCTTGAGGGATTAACAAGGCCCAGATTATGATCAATAAGGAATACTTTAAACTTGGAATTTACTTTAAATACAGGACAAGATGGCTCTATACCTGGAACGTGCTCATTTACATTGACAAAAACTAGATTAGCTGTAAGATCAGCTGCGAGAGACTCTGAGACACCCCAGAGCGTTGAAGGAATAAAATATTCCATGTGGGATGGAAATGATTTGGGATTTGGAACTGGAGAAGTAGCTAGGGAGAACGACATCAGGGATTATGAATTTATTATCCATGGATTTTAAACCATTGTCACACATGAGAAGACAGGAGTCTGACCTAGCTGGACATTAAAGTGTCTTTAACATTCAAACTCTGTCATTGACAGTTTGTCTAATGTCCATTTGGTGCGGGTAATAGATGAATTCACAATAAGAGAGCTTTTTGAAGAAGTGCAAATCGCGTTGAAGCAGATCACATTGTGTTGTATTCAGATGTGACAACTTTGGACAGTGTCCCAACTTGATTCTCCTGTTTTTTTTCTGGAGTTTGTGCACGAAAACAGCTTTTGTTTCAGAAACCAAAACCATGCGAAACAAAGCAATCTTCTAGTATTCAAACTGAATAAACTGCAGGCACAGACAAACCTTTAACAGCCTCTTCAGTCTTTTATGCCACATTCTTTAGATGTCTTTAGTTCCTGGCCATTACCTATAACATCACCCCCAGCTTGAAGACAGTTTGCCACACAGTGTGGAACCATTAGGAAAGAAAAGTTCTCCAGAGGCTAAAACCCCTGTTTGATTTTCTCAGCCTCTCGCCCTATGACCCAGCCTCGTGTTAGCTGAGCCTAATCTGACAGGACGCTAATAGATCGTCTAATTAACATAATGTCCACCCATTAGGAGTGGTTAACCTTTGACTTATCATACTGACAGGGATAATAGGAGGAGCAGAGAGAAGCTCACAGATACATGCACTATGAACTCATGTTATTTACATATTTCATCACCTCTCAGTGCCGGACACATGTTAACGCAGCTCTTTTGTGTCTTTCACACGTCTTGACACACACATTTCCAATTGCTGATTGTGTTACTGCACCGAGTGCTTCAGTCCTCAAGCTTGAGCCACCTTACGCAACTGGACCACAAATCAGTCGAGTTGTCGTCACTGCACTTCACTGAACTACTGTCACACTTTCACTGACAGCAAGGAGCTAACCCAGCCGGTTTCCTCAGACATGAACTTTGGGTTGCTCCTTACTTGTGCAATGCCACACACACGCGCACACACACTACAGGAAAAAAAAAAACATGTGCGTTCTTGCTGCTGATCCTCCCTGACGTCTCATTCCACCTCATTTCCTCAGACCCCTGCTTCTTTCTAATTGAGGCAGCGGCGAATACAATTATGGTGAGAATCATCCCGGACTGATGTGAGGACGGATTAACGGGATTAAGAAGATAATCTGTTGACCCTCTGGCCCCACCGCAGTATGAGGCTGGGAAGGCAATTTGAAGCCGAAAGAAGAAGAGATAGGGGGCTTTAATGAGCGAGCTGACGAAAGCCTCTGACCACCGAGAGGCTCGCTTGGCATGCCGCTGGGGGATTACTTTCTGCAAGACTCCCCTACGTAATCGCACCTAACCCCTTCTTCACTGCCCACACACCCACCGCTTCTCGAGGGATGTTCAGGAATGGCTCCATGAGTCTGCAAATGAAGGCAACACTCGTGCTGCATCATTAGTTTGTCATTACATGTGGTAATTGAGGTTCAGAAGTAGAATACAATCTGGAAAAAACGAGAAAAACATAGATAACCAAGATATTAACTTTTCCGAGGTCTCAACCTGCACAGTTTTCTTCATATCCTTTTGTGTATTGTTAGCATTCATACTACTTGTATCCACCTGAAGAAACGTAAGACCAATATTTTCTCGGCTTTCATTTCATTTCCATCAGCTTATGAGGAAAATTTTTGGCTCTTTAGCGCACTAAAATTCTACGCTGCACATTCAGCCACCTAGGCACTGCCTTTATCTGTGTGGATTTTGTAACTGCAGGTAGTGTGCAGTGGATTTATGTCTGTTTGCTGAAAACTGTCAACCGGAAAAGCAGTAAAACAACACCACAGAACCAAAAACCAAGTCAAAGAAAGCAAGCTTTTACCATTTCTTTAGAATCACCTGTCATTGCAATCAGAAGTTGTATTCGGGAAATTCAGAATGGGAAGAGAAAAAAAACAAATGACATTTCCTCCACTGGTTTAAACCAAACAAAATGAAGTGCAGATACAACCAAACCTTTAAGAGCTTCTTCAGTCTGATATGCTACATTCTTGAGATGTCTTTTGTTCCTGGCCATTACCTGAGAGTAAAAATGCTGCCATTATCACTTCCGTATCATTAGTTTCTGGGCCTGATAATGCCTTTTGTTCCTTTCTCATGTTTCTTACTGTTCTGATTCCTCATTTCTCACATATCCAACACTTTCTTCTTTGTGTGTCTCCTTTTCATTTCCTTCCTCGGGTCAGTCACAGTCAAACAGTGCACATTATTGGAAAGAAATTTGACCTTTTATATGCTCATTTTTATGATTTCTTTCGGCATCATTATATCTATCTATATATATATATATCAGCAACTTTAAGCCTTTAAAAGATTTAAAATAAAATAAATGTTCTTCAGATTTTTATGCCCAAATCTGAGACGAGTTGTGGAGCGATAGAACTTTTTCTTTCTTTTTTAGGATTAAGCAAATAGGTAATGCTAATTTGGCAACTTAATCCAAAACTAATAATAACGTGCTTCACGGTTTTTTCTGCCTTTTTTTGTAAAACTGAAAGTTTGAAAATTCACAGATAACAAAAATAATAAAATTTTAGCATTACAAATATCATTTTAACATTTAATCTACCAGCTTCAAAATATCATTTTCATACTGGGGGATTAAATATTGCAGAAACATAAGGAATTATTTTCATAATTACCAGTACTTTTAGTGGGTATAAACCTAACATTGTGTGGTGGTCTCATAAATTTGTCAAGCACTGTGTACGGACAGTAAAGCCTCCATCAGCCTGTAGCATATTCTATCCTTATGCAGGCAGCAATATTGAGAGCATAGAATATATAGAAGTTATAAATAATTAAATATGGTAAAGTAGTGTTTATAATTGCTGTTGCATCACTTAAGCTAACAAGATGCTCTAAATAATATATTCATACAATTAAAAGACATTTTCAGTAATTACAATCCTCATATCTTATTTTGAATGTTTAGAAAATCAAATAATTATACATTGTGAAAAAAATACTGCAGAGCACATACAAATCCATTTCTTGTCCATTGTGCAACAGAATTATAAATAGCTTTGTTTTATTTTTTAACATAAAAACTAAATAAGCATTAAACATGCAGTATTAAAAAAAACTATTATTATCCATCTATTGCATTTATCAAATAAATAGCAATTTATATTCAATGACAACAACCAAAACCTGTGTGAACATCATCACTAGCACCAACTTCATATCATCATCCAGTGAGAACGCAGGATATCCTTGATTAGCAAACGAGGGTTTCCTTGGTAACCAGAGCCTGGAATGACAGCTGGTGACAAGTCATCAGCAACAAAGCGATGAGCAAATTGCCTTCTGTGTGGATGCAACTTAACCACTTGAAAATTTTTAACAAGACTCTAAGCTTAAGAGTTATAAAGGAAACGTTTCTGGGCAACACTGAGCAAGGAGGGGAATTAAGCCTTTACCTGTGGTGAAGTGAGGAGGTATGGCTGGTTATGTTGCTAGGTATGACAAATAGTCTGAAACATGACTGGTTGGTCAGAAAAGGGGGAAGAAATGCAGTCTAACTGGTAATGGAAAGAATGGAAAACTAACAGAGCTAATCACAGAATTCACTGTGTTGAAATAGTATAATTATGAATACTCTAACCCAGGGGTTCTCAAAGTTTTGATCACAGAGTACCAATTTAGTGAGCCGGCACATGAGCGAACTACCCACAAGAAAATGACACACATCAGTCATATTTAATTAGTGTTTTGAATGTTTCTGTCACAAAATGGTGCTTTTTGCTTGTTAATTGCAGGCGCTGCACTGAATCACAGTTTCCTTTTAACCATTAGAGCAACGGCATTTCACACAGAGACAACAGGAAAGTTGGGAAGGCTCAGTCTGCTTTAATGTCTGAAACAGGCAAGCTCAAATTCAAAAGAAACGCTCATCCTCTGTGCTCTTTATCATGCCATGTGAGACGAACTGGGGATGAATGAAAAGTACAATAGTGTTATTTCCTTTCTCTGTTTGTTGGCCTGCAGGTTGTACTTTGAGAACTCTGTAATGAGCATCTCTACTGAATAAATTGGGAGCCATATTTAACCTGCAAAATGTGTCAAATCACACACCTACCTGTGTAGTAGGTAAATTCTGCTGATACTTATATGCTTGCTGACTTTTATTTCCTATGCTTGTGTTTCTAGCAGTTAATCTTATATGGCTCATATGATATTAACATAATAAAGTGTTTAGCTTGTATTATTTATTATTACTAGCACACCTGCTGTCAATATAGTTTAATTACCTCTGGTTATGAAGTGTTTCAAGGAAATGTACTTTCTTTTTTGTTTTTCCATCTAACCATTGGCATTATGGTGGCAACTTTATTGCCAATTAATTCATCAAATGTAACTGACCATGTGATCAAATGTAAGACTGCAAAAACAGTTCAGAAGGTTAGTTCTGGAGTGTGGACATCATGAAACTAACATGACTCAAATATGCACGTTCCAGATTTGACAGTTCAGTTAGTCAGACCTGGATCCTTTAATGCAGGGATGCCAAACATGAGGCACGGGGGCCAAAGGTTTCAGTCGAAACCACTGAGCATCTTTAGAAAATGCAAGTGAGGTGAATTTTAAACTTTTAACAGTGTTGTAAGTTTTACAGGTCTTCCTACTGATAAAAACCTCCTAGACTGCAATTTGTACTACACCAAAGGAAAAAAAGCAATGGTGAAAAAACAGGAACTTTGTGTTCAACTGTCTATTTATCTATTAGAAATAGAAACTTAAATTAAATAAAGAAAGATAAAGAAGCGTTCTATCAATTAACAAAAAATATCTGTATCCTGTAAATACAGGAGAGCCTGTGCAATGTTACGCATATTTTCAACCTCAGATTTCTTAATGTGGCTCATTTTCTCTGAAGAACGTATAAAATAACATGTTTCCAGTTACTTCACACCCCCTACACTTTTATTTATGCGGTGGGTCATGAAATTATGGAGATGCTGTGTCCCTTCACTCTGTTTGTTTGTATATATGTGCCCGTTGTGTGGTGTTTTTTTCTTTCTTCTCATGCTTTTCCCACTCAATGTTCCAACACTGTTACGATTCAAGCACCTACACCTGCCTGTTCCCACATTCCCACACATTTTACTTTCAGTTTTATTTGATTATTTCTTTTCTTATGCTCCATCACACGTGGGACACAACAAATATGTAGCTTTGAATGTGTGGCTCCTTACTGACCAAGATGACGAAAAGATTCTCTACTCAGAGATCCTGAGCCATTTTAAAACGGTAAATGGACTGGTACTATATGATGCCTTTCTACTCAATTTAAGCACTCAAAAGCTTTCTTAAAGCAAGTCTCAGTCACCAAGTCACACACATATATTCAAACAGTAGTAGTGTCTGAAGTGAACAGAGATGGGCAGTAACGCATAATCTGATTTTTTTTGGTATGGTAAAGGATTATTATTGCAATAAAAAGTAATTAGATTACTGTTACTAAACCATGATTTTGTTTGTGAGAATGTCTCATGACAATGACGTACGAGCGTGCGACATCCGTGGCAGCAACAGACGTGTGTAGATCAACTACGGATAATATGGAGTGCAGAAAGAGTACAACCATGCAGGGTTTAAAGCGTGGAAGTACTGACATCACTTTAAGTTTGGTTCTGTAAAAAGTGACAAAAAAATTAGCATCCGCTGTACACTGCGTGGGAAGAAAACTTCTTTCTACAGCGAAAAATTAAACTTGAGCAAGCACCTAGTACACTGCCACTGGAATGTGAAATTCATAGAGGATCCCCCCACTAACATGACCGCTGCAGCACTGGGCAAACCTCCACTGGCCCCACTCCTGCTAAAAGGGTGAAAATAGACTTAAGAGTGACAGGACTTAGTGCTGCTGAATCTTTGATTATATTTATTTTTTGCTGTTTTACTTGCATCTATTTGAAAGAGTGAGTGGAAACACAAAACATTATTTCATTTTATATGCTGGAATATGCAGAAAATAGGTTTAAATGTTAAACAAATTGCTTCCAGTCAAAGGCTGTTGCATATAATTTAAATTTTGCTTGATGCATAAAGTTAAAAGATTAAAACTAATAAACAATTTAAAAAAAAACTTTTTCATTTGATTCAGTTTTATATCATGAAATATGCAGAAAAAGACTGGTTTGAAAGGTCTATTGCTTTATAATCATTATTATTATTATTAATATTATTATTTATTCAGGTTGTGTATCATGTTGTTAAAAAGTAATAAAATAACTAGTTACTTTTGAAAACAAGTAATCAGTAAAGTAACTGGATTACTTTCAGTAATTAGTAACTAATTACTATTCTCAAGTGACCAACACTGGTAGTGAAGCACTTTTATTTAACATTTACAACTTAGTATCAGTACAGTTTGAGTCCCAAAGGACACTTTTATGCATGGAGAGGTGGAGCCAGACATCAAACCACTGATCTCTTGATCCATCCTCAAATTTCAGAAGAGAGGAAGATTTAGTCGGTGATGAAGACTTTTCAGAACGTGAGGCCTTTTTGCCTTAACCCTTGTGTGGTGTTCATATTTTTGTTACTCAGCCAGTGTTCATGGGTCTGGTGGACCCACTAGAGTTTTGGCTTTCCAAATTAACACTATCAAACAATTTTATGTTAAATTACTCAACAGATGTTTAGTTCATCCCAATTACAAACCATATGAACAGCAAACATGGTTAATTTTTTCCCTTTACCTTTGTTAGATCACATTTATGAATTAATGTGCTTCTCGTTTTTTTTTTTTGTTTTGTTTTTTTATAAAATGTTATAAAAAAAATAAATCAGTTATAATCAAGTGGAGTGAGTGGAAAGACACAACACATTTACACGTGAAGCAATATGTTTCACAACTAAATGGGATCAGCTGCTCATCAATGGTGACATTAGGCCCAGGGTTGTAAAACAGGGGAGGTGGTGCACACACTTATCCCACACTGTCCTGATGGCAGCTAGCTTGTCTCTCTGCCGTCGAGCTGGTCTGTCGTCTCGGTTATCAAAACGGATAATCCTGGAAATTTTGTGGAAGTTTTCCAGAGACATTGATGCACGGAAAGGTTCGTGCTGGTTTCTGCATCCCACAGGGATTCTGTGGATTCCCCTTTGGACCTGAAAACTCCTGCAAGGATAAAAACCCCAAAGTAGGCCTTTGGGGTTCTTAGATGAATTTGGTCCATCTCCTTCCACCTCTCTCCAAAAACACACCTTCCTTCTAGATTACTGCAATCCAGAATAATTTTCTGGATGGAATCTGGGATGAAAAGCTCAAATGAAGACTTGATGTCCTGCACATGAGTAACTGTCAGCCGTGTTGGCCCTGGCTTATCACAGTAACAGCTCTGCAGGGTGGCTCATTTCTTGGGCAAGAAGACCATTCAAATTCACCAGTTATTGACATCCATATTTCTTCACTTGCTGTCTGGTGGGCTTGTTCTGGTCCTGGAGCTGGCTGCAGATGGGGTACTCGTCTTCGTTTTGTTACTAAATGGTGCTCAACCTCATCCTCTTCTTCAAAGTCACTGTCAGACTCTGAATTTTCAGAAATGTGAAATATTCTGAAACCTCTTTGTCAACATCATCATCTGAAGCCCCTCTCTCTTCCAAAATCAACTGGATGGCCCTCGCAGCAGATAATCTTTTGTCATCTTGATCAGTTGTGATAAAGAACCACACTGGCAAAGTCTTATTTATAGTATTATGCCCCTAATTTGCAGGTGGGACAGGGTATGAGAAAATAAAATTTGGATCCCTCAAGAAAGAGGGTAAAATGTGCAGGAATGTAAGAGCAGACGGTGTTGATAGTTGAATTTTCAACAATGTTGCAACTTTGTGCGGGAGCAGGAGGGGAAGAAGAAGAAAACACTATCAGCAGCACCAGAAAGGAGGAAGACAGAGTATGGGAACACAGGACCTACACTTTCAACACTTTTATTAGACCTGGGTCCAGTGGACCCGAACACCTTGTATGTAATGTAAATGCGTGGGGGGAGGTACAGTATAAGGTCATTGAAAATTGGTTCGGATTTATGTTCTTCACAGAAAATAAGCCAAAGCCAATGAATTTCAGGTTGAAAAAATAATTAATTGTTTAATTTTTCTTTTGAGAAAAACTGAAAACGGGTCTCACAGACCCGAACACCATACAAGGGTTAAATAAATATAACTGTAGTGGAGATATCAAAGATAGGCACGGCTGTGGCACTGATTCAGTCTTTGAGCACTACGGTCACCCCGGTGTGTCGGCCAGAACACCACTTAAGGCCAAATAGACTACTTGCACTAGGGCATGTGACGTATTTCCGTTTCCAAATAGTACCGCTTGTGCGTTTCCGGTACGTTTGCTTATCTATCGGTAGCTATGCTAATGTCGCTTCAGAATGAGTATAAAAAGGAAAGTATTTAAAACAGAACATTTTCAAAAACAGGAGAAGAAATACTCCGAGCATTGCTGTGTCCCACTTTGTTCAGCTTCAGCCAAATTTAACGGCATACTAAGTTTTCATGCCTTTCCGACCCATTCCGACTTGAGAAGACAATGGCTGGTAAATATACGCCGGGATCATTTCACGATTACCTCTCACACCAGGGTCTGCTGCAGACACTTTGCCAGTGATCAACTCATAGAGCCAACAACCCTCGATGGTCGAAGGCGGCTTATTAAAGGTGCTGTACCAACACTTTTTGAGTGGAATGGCTATAAAGTTGAACCACCGCGGCGTAGTGTTTGGGAGAGAACGGAGCGACGCCCTGAACTAGTTCCTCCTGACGATCAAGAAGAGCACAGTCTTACAAGAGATCATGACTACTGCTCAGTCCCTGAGCCATCTGCATTGGACATATCTGCATCAGCTGCAGAAGACCTGTCCGAAGACGTGGAGACTCTGAGGAAGGAAATACAGGAGTTACGTGTCCAGCGAGAATTTGGGTTACAGCGTTTTGCTGGCTCCGACACTGACATCCGATTCTATACCAGGTACATCTAAGTTCTATTCAAGCTAACTGTTTAAAATATACCAAGGTCACCATCAGTTAAATTTAGAAAGTTTTTCCAGTCTTAATGAAAACAAAATAGAAATTTACTTTTTCTCTGCTGATTGTATGTTTTATGTAGATGCTTTAGTATTTAAACAATATCCTAATGCTACAGGTAAAATACAACACCAAATACTCTTAATCAGACTATTTTATACAGCATACCATTAGCATATTTGTCACAGTTCACATTATTTTTATGTCAGTGTGTAATGTTAATTAATGATTGACATGATGTATGTCTCTCTCGTGAATAGATTTCCAAGCTATGATCATTTGATGGCATTCTGGGTTTTGATTGAGCCTTGCATCTATAAAATGATCCGGGTTTCAAGAGCCAAGTCAGCTGCCAATCGGAACGAAGAAGTGTTGACACCTGCATGCACATCAACAGTAGGTTATGGGTTTGTTGGTAGTTAGAACTAGAGGTGTAATGTTATTGTATTTATGTACAATAACATTACTTTATGTACAGTAGCATACATACACAGGTGTATGTATGCTAGACTCAGTATCCTTTACATACATACACCTGTGCACTACAGCACCTCATTGTTTACCCCATGGTACAGTATGGTATGCCTAACCATTACAAAACATTTAGCCAAGAAAAGAATAATTTTACTAGTTCATAGCTTAAGGAGTAACATTTTCCCTTTTGTTTTCACCTTCCAGAGGCAGCTGCTACAGCCAATTGATGAGTTTTTTCTTTTCCTGGTTTTCCTGTCAGTTGGTTTGAAGGAGAGGGACCTGGCACACCGATTTAACATACACCAGTCCACAGTGAGCCGCATTATTGCAACATGGACAAATTTTCTTGCCACTGCACTGGGGTCTCAGTGCATCTGGCTTACACGTGAAGAAGTGCAAGCTTACCTCCCTGAGGAATTCAAAGATTTCTCAGACACCCAGATGATCCTTGACTGTACAGAGCTGAGGTGTCAGACACCATCCTCACCACTTCTCCAAAGTGAAATGTACTCTTCGTACAAATCCCACTGTGCAATGAAAGCCCTGGTTGGCATAGCTCCACATGGTCCAGTGACATTCATCTCTAATCTGTATGCTGGTTCGGTTAGTGACAAGGAACTATTCAAACAATCAGGCATTGCTGAGAAGTTGACTGAAGACATGGCAGTGATGGTAGATAAGGGCTTCCTAATCACTGATTGTTGTAAATGCAAAGTGTACTGCCCACCTTTTCTATCTAAGCAGAAGCAGATGCCAGCATACCAGGTTAAGGAGACGCAGGCCATAGCCAGACTCAGGGTACATGTGGAGCGAGTCATTAGGAGGATCAAACAGAACAAACTTTTTGATAGCATCATTACCATGTCACATGTTTATAATATCAACCAACTGTTTGCAGTGGCATGTATGCTGTCAAATTACCAGAACACAGCATTAGTTAAAAAATGGGTTAAGTGAGACAAGATGGATTTTTCCCAAGACACCAGTGCAGGTACAAGTAACTTATGGAAAATGACCTGCAGCTGAGGCCACTACAGTTGAATTTCTTCCTTCTCAGCTGACAATACTTGATTACAGAACTGGTACTTGAGTGCCGATAGTTGAGTTTCAGTTATTGATAATTCAAATTCATTGCAAATGTTTAATGTTAATAATACTGTTTAATTATACTACTATTATTACTATTCAGATTCAACAAAACTATTTATCAAAATTATAAAGTAAATCACTAAATCGTTTTAAAATCATAAGTGACATTGAGCTTTTGTAACATCAAAAATACCATTTGTCATTTTCTACAGTTCAGTTATTGTCTAAATGTATATCAGTATGCTAGGCATGGAGTTTTAAATACTTACCATGTAAATAAGTTCTGCACAAATTCAACGTTTTAATGTGTGTTTTTAAAAATTAAATTGATGCCATTGCTTAAATAACAGTTTATTGATGTCACATAAAAGTAACATGTAACAACAAAAGAATTCATGAAATATATTGAAAATAAAACATCAGTTATTTTGTTCCAGCCAGCCTGAAGGATCTGTTTTTCTTTTTGCTGTTTTCACTGTTCATTTTTTCCAAACACAGGTATCTTGGCATATATATGTAAAAAAAGAAATAGTCTGCCTTTTCTCTGATTGCATTGTGCACATCTATATCCATGTATATTCTTTGCACTAGGTAGTCCTCTTGTGCCCACACAACAAAGTCACACCACTGCATCCCACTGATGAGCAGTTGTCCTTGCACTTGCCAGTAATATGCGTGGCTCTTTTTTAGTTTAGGGGTACCACATTCCATCTGCACATATTTGCAGTCAATAAAGTTTTGTACATTGGGACATTTGAATTCGACGAAGCCAAACTGGGGGTATTCATTGGGGTCAAAAACAACACCATCAGGAGATGCAGCAAGCCAGGGGGCAATGGGGTGAATGACCAGACCACAGGGTGAGTAGTTAACATTCATTAGCCTACTATACTCTGCTGCTATTGCAGGCTCCATCTCAGTTCCTCTCCTCATGTCTGCTGTCTGCCTTGTTCCCTTCAATATACGCTCTGCTAGTGACTCGGCCGAGCTCTGGCCTCTGACGTGACACACCTCCCGAAACCTAGAGGCAGTCACTCTGGGCCTGCGGAGCTGATGCCACTCAGACGAAGAGCTTTGCTCACGTGTAGCTTCCTCTATTTTGTGAGCCATTTCCAGAGTTACAGACAAGCTTTTCAGATGCAGAAGCTCTTCTTCTGAGCACACAAACACACAATCTGATGGCAAGATGTCATACCCCTCCAGAGGCAAGTGCGGTGTTGGTGGTGCATCGCGGTGTAGTGTGATGTACCGGGTTGTCAAAACCGGCTGCTGATATGACAGAACACTGCCCTCCTGCACCAGCCCAAAGGCACTTTCCACAAGGGGCTTGTCAGGTCTCATGTTCATTGTGGTCACAAGTGGCCTGTCCTCAATATTAAATTTTGCATATGCCTCCGTTATTCTGAACAAGCAGGGATCTGGTAACGGACCCACCATGCCTCTGTAGAAGCCACTCCTAAAGAAAACATCAATGACAATAATGTAAGGGAGAAGGTTATTATACTGAACAACAACTAAACTAAAAACTAAAAGGTGTAAAACAGTGGTGCATAAGTTAGAGACTGGGATGTATATGTACATGACTGAGTTAGCCGTCTTCAGAAAGTGTAATGTTGTATGTAAATTAATACCTATTCTGACACATGTATGTATGAAAAAAATAGCAACATACATTTGTAACACATGAAACCAAATTTTACAAATGTAATTACCGTACTCCAGTCTGGGCCATCCTATTTGGTACTGGCTTAGTGAAGATCATGGAGTTGATGGGTCCTGGCCTCACACCCTAACAGAAGACACATTTACTATGGATGGTGTTGCTGTTCATATGTAAACATGGACTAATTCAAAAACTTTAACCTCATTTAAATTACCACTGTCCGTGGCTTGTGCCATTGCTGTTCAGATTCCGTGCAGCTATGCACAGGGGGGACAACTGGCACTCTGAGTTGTGAGTAGTGTGCTGTTTGGAAGAGCAGTGCCACTGTGTGATTGCACATAACAGCGCCTGCCACACAGGAGCACTGGCTATGTGTCAGTATCACCGGCGATGAATCCAGAAGCTTAATCTAAGAAGAAAGAACGAAAATTAAAAATGTAACATCTTCATGGAAGAGCTGAACAGGAACATAGTTCAGTGTTATGGTTACGTACCCTCCTGAATGCTTAGTGTTTCCTTCTCTCCCTATTAAAACAACTTAACCATGCTTGATAACTGTAATAACTTAGATTGTGTATATTTGCAGTATTAACTTGTTGTCAAATGTTTCTGATCACCCAAACACACGTTGATTTAACTATCTGACTAGTCAAATTAGGAGTGATAAAGCAGGGAGACAAGGAAAACATTCAAGTTGATGGGCCTTTAGGAATGAACTTAACTAATGCTTAAATGAACTGAACCCCACAGAACGGGGATTAACAACTTTACACAGCTTCCTGCCTACACTTAGTCTGTGTGGTGCCTCACTCTTCCTCATCGACCTGTAGCACAGGGCTCTCACACCGACCTCCCCTGACAACCTGTCTTTATTGGACACTGAATAAAGATACAAGTACCATTAGCATTATTTCTGTATTACTCATTTCAGCATGTCTTAAACATATATATTTTACACTTAGCAAGAGTAGCATTAGGTAGTTAACTACCTCCATAGTTAGCCAACTACCTAACGCTAATATAACAGTGTCTAACAACAAAAGTGACATTAGTTAAGAAAACCTCAACTATAGTTTAGGACGACATAAAACACCGTTTAAGAAAACATGTAATGTAGAGAACTGACATCAAATGAAGGACATAGCGGAGTAACGTAGTGTTTGCATTTGACGTTAGCTAGCGTTTCTTTGTCGGTTAATTTACGTTTTCTTACCTTCGTAGTTGTGTATATAAGATGCAGCATATAACTTAAATCCTTTATCTAATTTGCTGGCGGGGGTAGTCGTCACTCTGCAAATCCGATGAACATCGGTGATGTTCAATTTTGGGAGCTCTTGTAGGCATCGAGTGTAGAACGTCGCCATGGTTTAACCGCACCGGAAGCACTGGAGCAGGACTACATAGAACGCGGAAGTGTTAGTGCAAGTAGTCCATTGTCCCAGAGTATGAAAGAAGAAGGGAGATTGAGGTTCCGTTTGAGGGACTTTATTGTCACCACTCAATTTCTGGGGCTGTAAACACAGCGGGTGTACACAAGTGTGTGTCTATGTGTGTGTGTGTGTGTGTGTGGTTTCCTACAAAGGAAATAAACAAGGGAAATAACGATAAATAAAGAGAATAGACAAGTCAAATACTCAAATATAAATATAATACAACATAGTTAACATAATCACATATAAAGATCAGAAAAATATAATACACTTCAAACTGCTCACACTATGCAACTAAATAGCAATAGTGCGAGGTTAAGCAGCCGTCAGTACACAGGAACTACTTCCGGTAGTTGTACAAAATAAAAGCGTCCCCTATTATAATCCGCTAAAATGCTCTTATTGTGAAGGGCAAGCGGGACGCCATACTTCGTTCGCTATTTTATTAATCCACATACCTAATTGTTCGCTACAAACTCCGCTACTTCAAAGTAAACAATCACAAGCATCACATACAGAGTAGGTCTCATAACACAGGACTGACATTATGGACATACGAGCGACCGTACATGCGTCAACAAAGCTAAACCGGGGTAAGCTAACAACATAAATTAGTTTATGAAATGAGGGTGAACTCACGCGTTGCATGCGTGGCCTACCGCTCCAACTATGGACTACATTAGCGCCTAAATGGTAACATACTACAGTACTGACACAAACAAAAGCAAAATACAACACAGGTCACTACTTACTTGTCATTCACGCACACCTAACATTCCCCAGGAATCAGTGCACCCCCTCCGGACCAACACTGCTCATCCGACATTAAACTGCCCACCTTACTAACCGGATGATGTCCCTAGAAGGTGGGCTGACCCAGACAGACAGAAGACTGAATATTAAATGAACTTATATAAACTTATAAACACCAGTTCATAGAATAGTTCTAAAACTATTCTATGAACTTTGGGGCCTTTTATACAATAACAGTGCAAACAGTAGGCAGGAAGGTAGGGAGATTTTTTATATTTCTAACCAATCAGATCTTCCATATCAAGTGCTGATTACTCTGAGGCAACTGTTGCTGTGATTTGGCACTTTATAAATAAAATTGAATATATACGCAGGAAATGGTTACGGGCAGGCTTAAACTGAGGCCCCTAGCCTTTAGTACATGGGTCACCTGCTCAACCAGGTGACATGTAGTAGCACCGTCTAATCAGGGTCTGACATTGAGTTTTTAGATGAAGAAGAGATTGACTATAAGTCAGCTCCAAAACAAGCCCTCCAGCAGCCAACAAGGGGAGAAATATGGATGGCAAAAAAACGGTGAGAGTGAATGATCTTCGTGCCCAATGATTGAGGCACCCCACATGGCTGCCAGCATGAGGAGCCAACCAAAATGGTAGTTACTTATTTTGAACTTTTCCTCCTACATGCCATCTAAAAACTCATTTGTATCAGGAAATGTTCCCTCATCTAAATTCCCTTTTAGATCCAGCAACAACAAAACAAAGAGCTGCACTGTGTCTGGGCCCAGGATGGACAGGAAGACTCAGCATACATGCATCAAAGGCAAGAATTACATCTACCCCTCATTCGTTGTACAGAATAGCACAGACAGGCTGTTTGTTCAGTGGGGCAGGTGGGGAGGAGTATACACTGACATGAATCTGGTCCATTCCTAATTCAGTGCACACACTTAAACATCAGTAATCATCAGAAACCTTTACTTATTTATATTTGTTCAAGATAAACATCATATTTCCCCCATATCTTGATTTTTCTCTGTCTTTTTATTACCTTTTTCACCCCTATCAGTTTTTCACCTCAGGAAATCTTTTAAGGACTAAAATGCTTTATGAAAAAGTTTCATCATGACCAGGATTTAGTTTTAACTTTCAGTATAAATTTGTAGAAAATGCCACAGCTCTAAGAATTTTCTTGAAATCTCTAAGGATTTCAAAACTGTGAGGAACTTTTAGTGGTAGGAAGCTTTGTGAATACTGAAACTTTATTCACTTTTATTCAAATCAATCAGTCATCTACTGCGCGATGATCTCCTAGTTTGTTTGGGTTTTTTGCATATTTGTCATGCTCAGTTTTTTTCAGATGAGCAAACAAATTTTAATGCTGGAGAAAAATAACCTGAGTAAATACAAAATGTAGTTTTGAAATAATGATGTCATTTATAAAGGGAAAAAATATGCAAATCTACGTGATCCTGTGTGAAAATTGACCCCCTTGTTAAATCATGAATTAACTTTGATTAATCTTGAAATCACTTAAACAGAACTTATCTGACAAAGTGTAAAAGATCTCAAAAAGTAACACATCATGGCACAGTCTAAAGAAACACTTTGGAAACAAAGTCTATAACGTCTGTCACTCTGGAAAGGGTTACAAAGGCATTTCTAAGGCTTTGGGATTCCAGTGAATCGTTGTGAGAGCCATTATCCACAAATGGAGAAAACTTGGAATGGCGGTGAACCTTCCCAGGAGTGACCAGCCGACAAAAATTACTCCAAGAACGACTCATCCATGAGGTCACAAAGAACCCAGAACTGCAGGCCTCACATGTCTCAGTTAAAGTTAAAGATCACGATTCAACAATAAGAAAGAGACTGGACAAAAATGGCCTGTATGAGAGAGTTCAAGGAGAATACCAATGCTGAACAAAAACCCGCAGATTTTTGGATCTATATATAGGATTTAAAGATGCTAACACCTCACTAGTTGAAAAAAGGGACTTAACGTTTTCACTTTAAACATGATAATTTGGCTTAGATGTAACTTAGAAGAAGAGTGCAGCTTTAAATGGCAGCATGACCAGCTATTTTTATATTGCATGTTAGGCAGAATATGCACACTATTAAAAGTGCTTTTAATATTAGTAATGTTTCTTAACTCTGTGTTTTCGATAGCAGTTTTATCAGGAAAAAAGCTAAGGGGGAAAATGTGATGTCCCATCAATAGTGCTGCATAATTGTAGGTCCAGACAGCTTAAAGTCCTAAATGCGGTGTAAAATTAATGACACCCTTAGCTCATTAACTGTGTAAACAAATGAATTTTTACAGCTCCTGTGTGACCAAGGTAAATGACAGGCTGTAAAAAGTTACTTATGGATGGAGTGAGAAGAGTTTGCAAGTTTGCAGTTCCTCGTGCCTTTCAATAGAAAAGTGCTTAGAGCAGATCCTGGCTGAGTGTCGTGTCCCTGAGGTTTTCCTGCAAGAATGAAGAATTCTGCATTCTTCTGTTTAATGCTCTGAGAGAGGTATTACTGTATTCCCGCTGACTAAAAAGTATATTTTAATAACCAGGAAAAATTTACTTTGACATCCTCCATCGAGTTTTCAACCGAGAATAAGAAGTATTACTGTTACCGTTTGCTCAGCAAGTCAAATTGGCTTTCACAATATAACCTGTATCAAACAGGTCGAGCCATTTTAATAGCTCTGATACAGTTGTTGATCTGCAGAACTCTCGATCAATGGACTGAGATTAAAAATGAAGTTTAATGGATGTTTGATGGATTTAAGTAATGCTTTTGACTTAAGCCGCAAATCATCTTCTCTTTGCTGTCTAGTATAAGCATCTACGAACATAATAATGAAAGGCTTTCCTTCAGGATGAGATTTTCCTCCTTTGACATCTGTCTTGTTCTTTTCAAAGAATAATAAGTACTTACAGTTTCTGCTTGACAAGATTAATAATAAATATTGCACTTTCAGACACACTAAATGATGAATCCTACCTTTCTATGTTTCTCCTGGTTATGAAAGTGCCAAAAGTTGTGTGTGACACTCTTTAATGAGAAATACAAATACACAGACACGTTCAGACTAAGTGCACCATAAGTGCCAGCCCTTCGTTATTGTGACTGATGGGGGTTTTTTTTTAAGTTTTATTAAAAGATGTAAAAACATTAACCAGAAACAGATACATTCAGAACTTCTTAGAAGTTAAGGACAAACACACTGTGTTAAACAAGTGAAGAGAAACAGTGGCTTTATCTACATTTGTGAACAATGAAATGCTTGTTGGGTAAAATGAGTCACGGAGAAGAAGTGAGACAGTATATTGTACAATGGAATTGAGTAATTTATTGTAATAAAGCGCTACAGATTTCTCATTTATTCTACTTTATAAAGCAATATTGCACCACAGTAATTTTATTGTAGATTTATTTGACTGGATAAACATATCTGCATACATCGTGGATCATGACATCAGACTTTAGAGGACTTAAAAATATATTTAGAGTGCTTGTTAGCTGCAGAGCAATAGGGATGGGAATCGAGAACTGGTTCTTGTAGAGTTCTTGTAGAGAGTTCCACTATCTTTCAGTCTACAGTGTGGATATAGACATTACTTTTATTTTTATTGCAAAGGACGAGAGCGCGACAGCCAAGTGGCTGTCAGGCTTTCATGTTTCCAAAGCAGAATCACCGTGGTGATCGCTTTAATGTCTCTTAGAGCTGTTTTTTTTTCTTTGATTTGTGTTGTAGCCTTTATGTTCATGTCTGAATAAGAGAAAGATCATATGTGTGTCCTCAGTAGGACAGGTGTGTTGGGCTGCAGTCTATAGCTTTATATTGTGAAATGGTGACTATGAGACAGTTTGTTTCAGGTCATTTTAATGTAACAAGAAGTGTAACGAATTACTTTCTCCTGGGAGTAATTAAGTAACGTACCACACTACATTTAAGAAAAGTGTTCTGTGTAATTCTCCAAAAGTTGATTCTGTTTATCTGGACGTAGATTTTTCAGTGGGCTGGTTTCAGTCATTATGCAAATGTACTGTTTATAAGTTTGGTGAAACCTGCAGTCAGCTGAGACTAAAGAAGTCAACTGGATGACTGACGAAACGTTTCTCCCACTGAAAACGCTACATCCAGATGAACAGAATCAGCTTTTGGAGATTTACTTACCTGGATGATTGAGAATGCATCAAGATGTTCAGTGTAATATATGTAATGTTTTTTGGGTTTTTTTTGAGAAATGACCCACCACTGATCACAACAAAGAGTGGAAATACTTCATAAATACATGCACAAACATTTGACCACACGGCATACAGCTAACTTGACTGAATGCAATGTCTTTGATACATTATGCTGCTCAGAGATGGAGGTGACTCTCAAAGCCGAGCCAATGAGAATCGATAAGGAATTGAATCGATAATGGAATCTGATTTGCTAAATCCGTATCAATTCCCATCCCTACAGACCAATCAAAAAGCACTGAACAGGTAACTTAATCAAGTTTACAGCTGTGTAACAGCTTACCTCCCACATGACCTGTGAACTCTTTTCCCAGAGTTTATAAAGTTCCTTTACATAAAACAACCAGTCACAGAAGAACAGCGTCCCTCCAGCTGAATAATTATAATAACATCCTGTAAAGTTTTAAACCAAACATAATGACACAATTTTGTCTCAAAGATAATGATTAATATAGAAACTTGGAATATAACATTTAATGTTTGATACTATGCCAAAGACTGTGCCAGTAATGTATAAAAAGCTCCAACAGTATCCCAAACAGGATTTATTACATAAAGGTTTATAGGCATGATCCCAAATAATACTTTGAAGCTCTTAAATGTGGATCTTGTAATCATAGATGTAGCCATTCTGCCACAGCGGTTCATACAGTTTTTATTATGGAACTCAAGGAAAATTCAAGAAATCAAAATAGCTGGTCAAACAGTGGCAGATTATGAAGACTTTTCCATGTATAGTTCACCGTGTTTATTCAAGCCAGAGAACACAGACAAGAGCTAAATCTACAATAACAGCACAGACCAAACAGCACGGAGGAACAGGAAACTGTTTCACCTTCCCAAAATCAAGTGGAAGAAAATCCTGAGGCCAGTCAGCCCGCGAGACCAAATTGCCAGCTCTCTGCAGTAAGCAGCAGTGATTACACGACCAACATAGCAATCACACGCTTACAGGACATTTTTATAATATGTATGTTTACCTCAGATGGAGCTGAATCAGTGATAGGATGTGCTTCTGTTCTCAGTGATGAACAGGTTTATGAGGGTATGTGCTGTACTGCATGTTCTTTTCGAAGAACTGATTTTTAGCCACATGATGTGAAGCAATTTGACATAGTGGGATTCTTCAATGTTTTCAAAATGTGTCTAGTACATGAATGGCTAGAAAAGCAAAATACAAGCTCTATGCCTTGTTCATTTCAGCCACATTAAGGTACATGAGGTCCAATCAAAAGATTCAGAGACCGCACCCACTTGCCAATTTGCCGACCCTCCAATTTGAACTTCATTTTGGAGAAAAGGACAAAGTTGAACAGAGCCAAATGTAGAAAGCAGAGCAGCTGACTGTGCTGGTGTTCCAAATAATTTCAGCCTTTTCCATGTGCTGTGAGCCACCGCAAGATAGCATGGTCACATGCTATCTTGCGGTGTTCTGCCTCAAACGCCCGAAGACCTGGAGTAAATCTCGGCACTGACTCTCTGACCCTGAAGGAGGAACTCATGCATGCCCACATGAATATTAAGAATAGAGAGCACCATCCTGGTTGTGCTCCTGACCTAATGTGGAGCTTTCAGTTCTGGAACATGAAGCTCTTCCACTGAAGACTGCTGTTTGGGTTTTTTGGGTCAAGACTAGAGAACCAACTTATTTTGACATGAAGGTTGGGAGAGCAGATAACAACTAAAATTAGGCAAAGCTGTTGCTTTGATATACATTAGATACAGTTTATTTATAACACATTTTTTCTCATGTTGCCTCTGTGTGCCACCACAGTGGACTATTTAAGTATATAACTACTTTTTTTTTTTTTTAGGAATTATGACCATCTTTACATATAGTACACAATTTTCAGAGGCTCAAAGTAACAAACATTCTACATACTTGATTGTTTTTAATAATTCAATTCAATGTTATTTATACACAGCCAAATCAAACTGGTTTAAAATCCTCAAAGGTGACAGTATCAAGCTAATTAACAAAGAGGTTTTCCAGGAAGTTAAGATACTTGTTGTTATAGTTTCAGCCTTTTTAAAGAATCTTTGAGTTTTTTGTTTAACATGCCTCAGGACTTTTTCCAGGATTAGGACTTAGAATTTTGGAATTTATTGCATCAAACAAAAACTTTGGCTTTTGATTAGTTTAAAAAAAAGTAAAAAATGAAAAATGTGCCATCTTTGGAGGTCCAACCATATCCTGAAATCTAAGCAAGAAAGATTTCAAAATTTGCAACCATACTTGGAGCTTGGATGCATTCTTTCCTGAAAGCCAGAACAGAATCACTCAGCCAGGTATTTTTTTCAACCATACTTTTGTTTACTCTGGTACCAATCAGACGTGAACTCCAGACGAACCAAAATGAGTGACTTGAAAGTCTTAAATGTTTCATATTTGAGGTCTAAAAAACCAGTTTCCTTCATTTTAATATTGTTCTATATAAAAACCCTGTCGCCAAACATGACGGAGAGCTTGATCATGGTCATCAGAGGGGCTATTTACAGATTTTTTTAAAACATCTCAAATTCCCACACTTATTGACTATAGCTTGAGCCTATATGTATAATAACATCCCTCAAAATCAATATCCGGTCGTACATTACTGAGGACACATTTCTGGTGGACTGTAGATGAGAATTCATAGCAGCAGGGTTGTAGCCCGAATGTTAAAAATAAATTATTATTTTTTAAAAACGATAGAGTTTAGTGGAGACGGGAGCATTTAAATCAATTTTTTAAAATGAGTCCAAACTCATACACCTCATCCAACAGCCAGCAGTAAGTTTAAAAAGCCACAGTCTGTGAGGCATAGATCAGAGAAGAAACTCAGGTCACTGGGACACAGCCAGTTTTCTACTAAAAATACGCAGTCCAGCTTTTGAGAAGCAAAAGAAATTGCTTTAAATGAAGGCCTTATTTGAGACTGACCTTTTAAGAGTTAAAGAAAAGCCTTCCCAGAGGCACGAAAGCACGAGTGCGAACAGGTAACATGGAAATCTGCATCCATTTTTTTAAACGACTCCTCAGTTTTTCAGCTTTAACTAAAAAAAAACAAACACTTTTTTTAATACAGAATTTGCCGTAGTCGCATAGCAACACAAAAAGCCACCACCTGCACTTCCCACAAGCATCTTTTTGCACAATACAGCACTCAGAGAACGTCCAAATACAACTACCCGAGGTGTTTGTAATCAATTTATGTGTGCAGGATACCAGTGAGGATCCAAATGTTGAAAAACAGACTCAACTCTAAGATATCAACAGGCACTTTGCAGATTTGTAGTATCACCCAGCAGAACGATGCAGAAGGTGTGAAAGTCTTTCACAGAAGCAGTGTGTGTGTATATGCTGCATGCCATTTTTATCACCGAGGGCTTCAGTGATCCTTCAGCGCTGTCCACGCTGTGTGCTGAGTCAGGGCGAACAGCCTGGAAGGAGTAACTAGTTTCTCTGACTTACTCTCACTGTCTCTGTTTTCTGAGGTCTCATTAAAATCAAGCCAATAAAATGTGTTTTGTTTTTTAGCTATTAGCCCCTTAACATGAACACCCTCTCTGTTTTACTTTCCACCTCCTTTCGTTTCATTTTCAAGTTTGTAGTAAGATGGTGTCACAGTGCTAACTGCTGATGCGTACTTAACATGATTAGTTCAAGGGGCCATGTTTGCTTTGCTGTCCTTTTTGATCCCACGAGATCCCGTAAGCACGTCTTTTTCTTTTATCCCCACTTCATGTGGAGAACTGATATATTCTTCATGTTGGTTAGCATTAGCATCCTTGTCATTTTCAATTCTGATTAACTATTTCTGAGCAGTTCTCCAACCTTTGTGGCAAAGTTGTAACAGAAACCTCTTATTATGGTCTCTTGTGACCTCAGTTTTATTGGATAGTTCCTGTTTTATTTTGAAGATTGTTATTCCTTGTGGATCTCTGTATTTTTACTTCCTTTGTGTTCGTTCCCCCCTCATTAGTGTCAGAGTTCATTTTTTGTTTTATTACACTTCTCCCTGGTGTGTCTTTAGTTTCTATGTCCTCCCTCCATCTTTGTGGGATAATTTTAGCACCGACCTACCTTGTTTCTGCTTCTCTCACTGTGTTTTCCTTGTTGCCTCTTTTTTTGGATGTTTTTGTCTTTTTTTTTTGATCCAGACATTTATTTTATATATGCGTCACTAATGCAAATATAGAATAAAGCGAGATATTGCGAGATGATCTGCTGAAAAAGGTTTCACTTCTTATCAAGGCTTTTATTGTGAAATCTTTGCAAGAACATGTTACATAAAGTCCTATTTAACTACATGATTATAGCACATGAGATTATCTTTGACAGCTGGTTGCTAATTCGAGTGTGTTTGATTCATAGTACTGAGTTAAATGCATCGTGAAAAGCAGCTCTATACTCTATACTCTCGTAGCTGTTGCCTATGGCCTCAACAGCTACGATAAGTCTGCTGGGAAGCAGTATGTGGTGTAAATGCAGTATATTCAATAGCACAAGGAAAATAGTGTAAACATATGCAGCATTCTCGTTTTTATAGTCCTGACAATACATATATAGGCTCAGTTGGTTCTTCTGCTCTTCCTGGCTTTCATTAACCTAACAGATTTATTAGCTCCACGTCCAACACAAACAGCTCAGTTTCTTCATGATGGCAGAGCAATGCAAACACACCAGCACCACAAGTATACCACCGTGCCAGGAATTCAGCACAGTACTATAAATTTTCTGCCACACCAGAGCAGGAGTGAGGGAGAGAGAGGGCAAACATCTTTCAGAGAGAAGGAAGAAGAGGAAACAGGAAGGGAGCAGACCGATGTGGGACACATGTAGGCATTGGTGGGGGGCTGTGGAGACGGAGGACTTTATAATCTATTCATCAGGTCATTCATTTGCTGATGTGGCCACCTAGAGTTTACAAATGAATGTGAACTTGCCATTGTGGTTATATAGCCTTAGAGACACGTATGATTGTCTGCTGTCGTGGTGGTAACGAAACTTAAGAGATGTCACTGCATTCACATTTTACAAATTCAGATTCTGTATTCTCTTAATGTATCGGCTCAGCGTGCCAGGCTGAAACAGGCTGAGCATGCTCTGAAGGGAGCGGCCATCTGGAATTTCTTTCTAGGATGACAGACATTCAATTTATCTAAGTCTACATCACTTTGGACTATTTACTGTATATGCACAACTGTAACCACATGTAATTTTTCAGAATCAACAATGTCCCTGTGGCTGGGCTCGGTGTCATTTATTTAAAAACATCCATGCACCACATTAATCATAATAATCCTTCTCTTCTTGTGTTGAATATAAAGCGCGCTTTGTGTTCGAGAAGTTGCTGAGGCAAGCGTTTTTTAACTTGTTTTTCACCGCCTCAATTTCACCAAATGCACAATGTTTTCTTTTCAGCTGAGAGAAAAGACACTTTAGTTAATGACGTGCATAACTCTCTTGAAGTGTCTGTCTCACTTATATTCAACGTTGCAATGCAGAGGGTGACATATTGGGAAGTGAGTCCATGGTTGACATGCATTGTACACCTGCCGTCTCTTGCCTTAATGAAGAATATATGTATATATATATATATATATATAAAAGGAACACAGAAGGGTGTTTTTTTACAGATATATAATGGTGAGAGAATTTTCAATCTATTTTGAAGGACAGAAAAGAAAGGGCGGGGGGGGGGGGGGGGGGGTTGCTTCATCCCTGTACCTACAGGTCAATATTCTGTACGTGTGTCAAATCTTAGAAGAAAGAGCATGATATGAGCTTTGTATTCTCATGTGTATTTGGCCAGATAGTAAACACTGTAATCTCATGGAAGACCACCTGTCACATTGCTCTTTTTTTAAAAGACTTATTTGGGCACATTTTAGCTTTTATTTTATAGGAGAGTTCACAGAGTTGACAAGAAAGCAGGCAGAGAGTGGGGGGAGTGACACACAGCAAATGGTCTAAGGCGGACTCAACCCCAAGCCCCTGAAGCACCTTTGGTACATGAAATGACTGACCTGATGAATAGATCTCCAGCTCAACCAGGTGAGCAATAGCGGCGCCCCTGTCACATCCCCCCATCCCCAACAGAGTTAATTCTGTCAAAACGTTGAAGTCTCTTCACCTGCATCACTTTTTAAAACAGATTCATTGCACATCATCTTTGTGTTCAGTTTCATTGTAATTTTAATGTTCAGCTATATCTTTAGAGTTATTTCCATCAAACTGTAACGCATAAAATTATTTCCTCAACCAATTGTATGTAAATTTATCTTTACCAGTACATGCACATGCATAACAGCTGATACTGATAAGAGCCTTAAGGAGCTTAAGATGCACCTGTGTGCCAAGTTTGGTTGTCCAACTCCTGATCATGTAGGAGAAGCTGAGGGACAAAGAAACAAACATACAGACAGAGATTTCATGTATTTTAATAGGATACTATGCTGAAATACTGTCCCTGGGAATCTGATATTTGACAATTTAATAAATATGTAATAAATATTCCACAGCAATTCAAAGTGCATAAAACAATTCTTCAGCAGGTCATCTCAGAAGTTGCCTTCTGAGATGGTTCTATTATTATGTATCGTATACAGTATTATATTGTGCCCTTTGCTAAACTAGACCATAACATTGTATAACTATACACAGAAATACACAAAGTTAAAAACCATCATATAGTGGTGTAATACCAATCCAAATGTACAGTGCTTGAGGAAATGTGGTATAGGCTGTGATATTGCAAAGGTCACAGTTAGCTCACAGATATTACAGTGCAGGAGACTTTGTTATGCTGCAACAGTAACAGAAATTAGTGGAGTGTTAAACCTTTTCCAAAAGTGTAAAAAGCGGAGGTACATCATACATTTCAAGGAATGATTATTCACATTTGACTTTATCAACTCTCAACACAGTAGAAATACATGAAGGTTCAGTTCTTTTATTGGAGAACAAATCAGCTCAGTGCACATTTATTTTGAGCAAGTGAAATGAAATCAAGAGAACCCTATGGATCATGTTATGTTGACATAAAACATGACATTGTGTGAGTGTTTCTTATGTGTTAGGAAATCGCAGGTCTTTTTCTGATGGAGGCATTATAATTGCAGGTCAAACTTACACTGCTGTATGCTTTTGATTCATCTTCAAGTGATAAATCCATCTACAGCACTCATCGAGTGGCGATGACAAGTTAAGCTTTACAAAGACCTCAACAATTAATTATCTGTGCATAAGACTCCAATGTGAGGACCACTCTTCAATACAGCCATTTAACTTGGTTGCTACGGCAACTAGGCCTGCATAACAACAGCCGTCATGATGGAGCGATCACTGACGGTCTGACTTCAAGATAGGCCACAAGTTCTTCCACTTGGTGCAAAACACTTAGTCTTTTATTCCCCCACCACAAAAGGAGCTGCATTATGCAATACTGTACAACAGCGGAGTGACACGTCTACACCAGTGACATGCTCGCTCTGAGATGGACTGAGCCTTTAAAGTACGAATGGACATGCCCTGACAGGAGTTATTATGTTGTTATACATTTAAATGAAAAGGAAAATGTGCCTTATTAAAGCTAAATGCAGTTACAGTGCTTTTGTGACACTGGTATGCTTACCATTCTGAAAGTGTGAAGAGTAGCTTATAGAGTGTATTTAAACATAAATACATATAAATTCAAAGTTATCAGTTTTTAGTTCATCTTGCTCTCTGCACAGAACTCTGCAAAAGTCTTAAACCAAGTGCTCGTTTCTACATATTTTGGTTTCAAGGCAATTGGAAAGGATTTTTTTAAGTGGTTCCCCAGGTTTTTCTTTGGACACTGTCCTTGTGTCTGACCATTTTAAAAGTATATGTGTTGTTGTTTGTTTATTTGCTACTTAACACTGACCTGCGAGTCATTCAAGCATAAAAAAAGCACCTAACTCAAGGGATGAACTGTGTTGTGTCTACACATAACAGAAAGTGCCCATTTTAAATGGGATCTTTAGCACTTTGTTACTAGCAGCCTGTCACAAAAACACATCATTTGTTCCCATTATCTGAAAGTCATGTCCTTAAGCAATAGGAAAAATCCACTAAAAACCTGACAGAGAACCTAAGAGATGCATCTGGCCCTTCAGCTGATCCATCTACTGTTAGCCAAAGGCTCACCAGAAATATTGTCAGTGGAAAGGTGACTGTCAAGAAGCCATTTTTCAGGAAGGGAAATGGGGAGAAAAGGTTGATGTATGCCACATTATACAAGAACTGGACTGAAAATCAGTGGCAACAGGTCTGATGGAGTTATGAAACCAGTTATAGTTTCTGGTTGCGAGGCCACTTCCAGTGGGGACACTGCTTCAGATAGTTCATGCTTGAAGAAAAAGGTGGTCATACCACATACAGTGGGGCAAAACAGTATTTAGTCAGCCACCGATTGTGCAAGTTCCCCCACCTAAAATGATGACAGAGGTCAGTAATTTGCACCAGAGGTACACTTCAACTGTGAGAGACAGAATGTGAAAAAAAAATCCATGAATTCACATGGTAGGATTTGTAAAGAATTTATTCGTAAATCAGGGTGGAAAATAAGTATTTGGTCAATAACAAAAATACAACTCAATACTTTGTAACATTGTTATTGCCAACAAAGGTTATGTTACAAAGTATTGAGCAGACAAAACTCTGGAATGCAGACGACCCAATGAGGAGCAGAGGTAGACCCTCACTATAAATACACACACACAAGTTAATCAGGAAGTGACACTCAGGAGGAAAAACAGCTGAAACTAATGAGCAAAACGAAACACAGACCTTCAAAGTAAAACAGACTGTTTTCCAAACACAAACTCAGAGACACCAACAGAGCACAGAGGGGAGAACACAGGTAGGAATAATAAAACACTTAACACAAGAGCTAAACCCAAAGAACTAATTCAAAATCAGAATAAACTAGAAAATAATAACAATAACCTCAAAACAAGGGTCAGCGACCCAGGACCATGACAGTAACAGACCAAACCTTACATTTGTATCCAAGACCTTCTTTCTACAGGCAAAGCTTCTATTCCTTTAAAACATTTTATAAATGTAGAATAGTTAATGTCAGGGGTAGTTCATGCAGGGCTTAGAATATTCTGCATTACATTTGCACTTTTATCAACCTGTTAAAGAGTAGGTAGACATTTTACTTTACTAAATCAGCCATGGGGCTAAAACAATTAAAATCATATATTTTCTCATGCTATAGTGTCTACCAAAGAATGGACACGGCATAATAACATCAAAACCATCATGTAGTGGTGTAATACCAATCCAAATGTACAGTGCTTGAGGAAATGTGGTATAGGCTGTGATATTGCAAAGGTCACAGTTAGCTTACAGATATTACGGTGCAGAAGACTTTGTTATGCTGCAACAGTAACAGAAATTAGTGGAGTGTTAAAGCTTTTCCAAAAGTGTAAAAAGGGGAGGTACATCATACATTTCAAGGAATGATTATTCACATTTGACTTTATCAACTCTCAACACAGTAGAAATACATGAAGGTTCAGTTCTTTTATATCAGATTCATTTTCTTTTTTTATAACAATTTTAAGAAAAAATAGAAATTAAAGAAAGTATGAATCTTGTTGTAGTTGCAAAAGAAAGTCTGAATTTAGGAGGCCAATGGTCTGTTAAATACTTAAAATACAAATCTGCTGTCCAGCCAGACCTCACTGGGAAACGATTGTTACTCTTCATTTTCACACCTTCCCAGTTTCCACTTAGAAAGTTTGACACAAATTGCACCGTAACAAAATCCCAGAGCCGACAACTCACCTCTGGATGGCTGTTAGGTAGGTCGGGACTTTTCTTTATCTGCCGCAGTTGCCTTCATTGCATCAGTCTGTCAGGCGACTTTGGGGAATTACAGCCATGGAGCCCTTTTGACACATGTCCGTTAGGAGCACAGCAATATGGGTCAAATTATGAGCAGAAAATGAGTTGTTGTTATCCTGAAATGGAACCCGAAGAGGCCACTGTGGGTTGAAGTCCATCCTGCAATTGAATGCCATGTTACCTCAGACCATCAAGTGATTTTTACAAAATGTTTAAGGGAAGCTTCAGGCGTTTCTTTATTGCCCAGTTTATTGAGGCTGCATTAATAAAATACACAATATCTCTCAAACTAAGACACCATACATTTCATTAACTTACTCTTTTTTTGGCTACTCAGTTACTCAGAGTTTTAATTCAACACCCCATTTGCTCTCAGCAGGAGAGCTTCAAGTCTGCCTGTATAAGAGGTTGTATGCTTATGCTTAAGTATACTTGTAAAACTGCATTAACACTTGTTAATAAGTGTAATAAGTAAGTTAAGAATCAGTTAGTAGTCATTTTAGTCTTAAATTATTAATTTAATTTATTTGCAAGTAAGTTTTCAATTTATAGTTGATTTAACTAGTTTCTATATGGTTAAGTATTAGTGCTATGCCTTGCAAGAGGTAGAAAGTCAATTTTTTATCCCATGTTAAACTTAAGATAATGTATTGTAATTGTTAGTGATTACCAAATATTATTATTGATTTCAGATGAAGGTTTCACTACTAATCAATGAGGCTGTAGCAGAAGTGTCCACTAATATATGATGCTTATCGATTATGATCTTTTCCTGAACATAACTAAAGACTCATAATCTTTCCATTTAGACCAATATAATCCAGCCTGCCTGATTATATACTATAAACATAAGATACAAGTTTATAAGAGCCAGATAGCGCAAAATTCTACAAATAGATCAACTACAGAGTATTTATTAATCATTTACAGTATTTGTAAAGATCTAGTGAAACGTTACAACATCAACAAATCAGTTATTAACCATTTAGTAAACATCATTACTTCATTATTTATTAATATAATGAATAGAATTAACCAGACCAATATGGGACTTTTAAGACTGATACCAATACTGATATTTTTTTGATTACAAAATCTGAGACATTATATGAAACATTTGTTATGTGTAGTTCTTTATGATCCCTTACTAGGATATTATGACTGTGCAGTTAAAGAATAAATTATTGCTTGTTCACACTCTGCCCAGCTCTGCTCAGATCAACTGGTTTTTGTGGCAGTGCAAACATGCATGATGCCAACATAAAAGTTGCACAGGGCCCTCTGGTAGACAAACTATGTAACACTGGTCCTCAGCTGCTAGACAAACTGCTGAAGTAGTTTCCTAACATACTTAAAATTGTATTTTTCCCCCTTGATTTTGTGCTATAAGTGTACTGTTGTACATACAACATGGCAAAATTGCAGCCTTCTTGGCAAAAAATAAGATGTTCAATATTTTAAGGTACATTTTGTGATTCAACCAAAATCTTACTGAGAAGATTCATCTTTACAGCTGACAGTTTGTCCACTTTTTAATGTCTGAGTACATAGTAGTGATCATATTGTTTGGCTTCTGTTTAAGCTGGGCAGGTAATGTACAAGAAGCTATATCTGAGTTATTCTATCAGAGGGGAAAAGCTTAAGAAGACGCAAAAATGCTTTTTCAAGTCCATTTTCTTAACTGCTTATCCAGTTCTGGATAGGTCCCCAGCTGTCAGTGTGAGAAAGGTGGAGTACACGCTGGACAGGGTGTCACACAGCCACATAACAGAGAGATAGAAAACCATTCATGCTCACATTCACAGGCACATCCAATTGAGATTCCCCAATTAACCTGACATGCATATATTTGGTCTGTGGGGGAGAAAAGGGAGCATGGGAACGCGCCATGCTGAAAGTCCTCAGCAGATTCTAACCCACTGTGAGGTGACAGTTCGAACCAGAGCACCACTGTCTGCCAACTGCTGTGCAGCGTGGCATCGAGATTTTGACTGGCTGAGAATGCGTTTGTCCTTAGCAGCAATACCTGTTATATTTATTGTTGCTTGAAGTGTAAATTATGTAAATGCACAGTGGTACTGTTTGAGCCATCCATCCATTGAGAGGTGAGAGGCGGGCACACCCTGGACATTCAGCAGCCTATTGCAGGGCTAATTAAGAATAAGTGATTAGTCAATCCATCTATTCCATTCCACTTAACTGGGGTGACAACTAATGTGTGTGTGTGTGTGTGTGTGTGTGTGTGTGTGTGTGTGTGTGTGTTGGGGGGGAAGGGGGGGAATGGGGTCAACTGCAAGACGCAGGCTACACCCTGATTAGGTCTCCAAGCCAAGCCAGCTTTGTTTATAAAGTACTAAAACAGCAAGTGCTGACCAAACTGCTCAACATTAAGGACAGAATAAGAATACAAAAATTAAATAAGTATAAACATAAAATACAAAAATAAACAAATAATTATAAGAAGAAGAGGAAAAATACTAACAATATATAAATTTAATAATTATTATTAAGTAGTAGTAGTACTACTGCTAATAATAATAATAATAATAATAATAAATAAATAATTATATATGTAAAAACACAGAAAATCTACGTTAAAAGTGGATAAAAGTACACCTGTCTATTGCGGGGCTAATTAAGAATAAATGATAAGATTTAGGACATTAATATGAAATGGCCTTGCAGAGAAAGCTCTGAGTTTTGCGCATAAATCCTCTTCATTTGCCCGCTCTCTGACAAAAGATTATAAAGGGTGGATTGTAGGTGAGGTGAGGTCAGCTATTAGACAAGGGGGTCCTCAGAATTACTAGATAAACTTGTGCTTGATTAAAGATGTCTTATTATTAACTGTTTTTTTAAGAAGCCAATAAAGTCAGGCAAAAACACAACACATGTCTGAAGCCATCGTAGCTTTGCTTCTCCACCAGCAGTGAGGTTGGAGAGAATAATGCTGGAGTGTGAAGGTAGTGGTGGTGGTGGGGGGGACTCAGCGCAGAGCAACACGGTGAACGAGCAGGGAGGCGGGAGCGCGCGCATAGGAAGGAAGGGAAGGAAAGGAGCTGAGGCAAATCAGTCGCCAAGCGGAGCCCAAGACAGCGGATGAACGGAGCCGAACGTGTGTGCTTGTCGCCCTTGTCGTTTTTTTACAGCAGCTCAAAGCGGCGTCCGGCAGCCCCGAAACCCGCCCGAAAATGATCTTCAAACTCGTCCATCTCCTCGGGGTGCTCGTCTGCGGCGGCCAAGGTAAAGGGATGCGCGCGGGAGTGTGTGGCAATCCTCGAGCTTTAGTGACTTTGTGGACAAGTTGAGTGTTATTTTGCCATCTCGGTCTGCAGCAGCCAGAGAGAGGGCTGCGAGCTGAAGGGGAGAGAGGGAGTGTGAATGTAAGTGTGTGTATGTGTGTTTGTGTGTGAGAGAGAGGGGTGGATTGTTTAAGTGGACGTTGTTTTGTAGTTGAAGCACGTCTTGCAGGGGGGCCAGGATGCTTTCCTGCTGAAAAGAGGGATCCTGACGGGGTCCTGTGGGGTTTTTAGGGTGTTGCAGTGCACTCCATACTTCCCCAGGATATCATCTCTTACTCCAATTAGTTTAAAAAAACAACAAAAAAACCCAAACATGTTTCACATCGCTGCTGTATTTTCTTATTTGCAAACAGCTCTCCTTTCTTTCCGCTTTAATCACTGATTCCTCCCAACTTAAACCGGCAGCGCACGTGAAGACGTCAATATCCACTCATATCTGTCAAAGACCACCGCCTTTTTTCGCGCGCGCGTGTGTGTTTATTAGTGTGTGTGTTTTCACTCGTCGCTGTCCACTCTGTCTTGTGAGGAGCACTGTAGAGAAAACACTGTCATGGACTGAGGTTTTTGTCAACACCTTCATCAGCGTCTGCACCTCGCGCGCAGGCAGTGCGAGATAATGTGAGATTAATGACGCGGTGATGCTTCCCAAAGTTTCTTCTTTTGTGTGTGTGTGGATAAAAAAAATTCTTATTAGTCTTATTTGAGACAGCAGAGTTACACTTACTCCGTTAATTGGGTTCCGCGTGCGTCGCGCACCTGATTCGAAGGAGAGGGGAGGGGGTAAGGGGGTGACGGTTTGATCCGAGTGAGCGCGCTCCAGCGAGCCTGTGGGCAACATAAAGATGTAACCTGAGTGGCTGCTGCGTGCACGCGGATGCATTTCTTTGCCTTAAAAATATTATCGTTCTTGTGTTTCTTAATCGTGTCGCTCGCTGAGAGTCTCCGAAGCTTTACAATCACTGGAAAATACTGAAAATCCACCGTCTGGATAAGTACACGTAAAAATAAAAAAGACAGGGCAGCACAAGGTGATCATTTTCCTTGGTGTGAATTGTGCACTTGTTCATATTAAACCAAAGAACTAAAATATAAGGGAAAATAAGAGTCGAGTGAGTTTTGGGAGGACATTCGTCTTTTTTTTTTGAGTGTGGCCACTCTGGCTTCCTGACGCACAACGGCAGGTGGGGGTAGAGCGCTGCAAAGTGGTGCCAAGAGTGAAGCCATAAGCCACGAGTCGTTAAAGTATGTTGCATTCAGATACTGCTTTTGCAAGTTTTTGCTTTGAAGTCTTTCAGGAGGGGGAGTGGATCTCAAAGTGCGTGTGTGTGTGTGTGTGTGTGTGTGTGGGGGGGGGGGGGGGGGGGGGTCCTGGAGGAGGGTTTACAGGGTTCCAAAGCAAAATGGAAATGGTAGATCAAGTTGTTTGTGTGTGCCACAGTTTTAAAGAGGTAAAAGTGGATTTAAAGGAAGTGCTGTATGGTTTTAAAGTATAAGGGAGTAGATGCTTTCTCTGGGTTCAAACCCAGTTACTGTGCACTTGATTTGGTTGACAACAGCAAAGGACTGGGAAGCATACCTGACCGAGACACACTGGGCCACAGACACCCACAGTTTATTATCCCTGACACTTCCAAAAGGACTGTGCAGTTTATCGGCAGCTCATATTTCTACCGGCTTAATCAATAGTCTGTTAGAAAGTGCTGGGTTATGATAGAGAGGAAAATGAAGAGGGCGCGTTCAGAGAGCGGCGTTGCTTCAGAGCGTTCGTATATTATTACATTTAATCCCAGCTGAGGTCAAACAAAGACACATATAGGCAACTACTGTTCATAGAGCCCTAACTGGGATATTCATCGCACTCTTTATTTTTCCCTTTTGTTGCAGGAGTATTACATCACCACCCTCCCCACCCCACCCCCAAACCAATTTCCATTCTTATCAAGCTTTTTGTGTGTGTGTGTGTGTGTGTGTGTGTGTGTGTGTGTGTGTGTGTATGTGAGTGTGATAGCAAAGTCCACACAAATTGACCTGTTAGACAATGCTCACAATCTGCTCTTAGGCAAATTATAAGACTGCTTCTGAGTCAAGGGGTAGAAGTATGAGTAGGATGCTCGATTCTCTGTGTCTGTTATCAGTGTGGGGCCTTTGAACAGACACTAATCCATCAGTGAAGGGAGTAAAGCCAGAAAGAGGTTTTACTCCCCCCCCCCCCCCCCCCCCCACCACACACACACACACACACACACCACCACCACTTCCCATCGACAGCTTTGGTTTCTTCCAGGAGTCAGCTCGATGCCCTGTACTCCTACTACACTAACTCTGCAGATGCCTTCTCTGGGCTCCTGAAGGAAAACATTTGCTTTGAAGTCCCAGCTCGCCTCCTGCCCTGCACTCGCATCCTCGAAGGTGTATGTATTTGGCTTTTTACAGACGCTTAGTACAATGAATTATATGCTCGTTCGGGCTCACCCGGGACTCACCGATGTGATGTTAAGTGGCGTAATTAAGATATTTCGCAGTGTCTCTTGGGGAGGGAAATGTCAGTGGCTCAGGGTTTGGAAGATTTATGCCCCTGCACTTAAGTGTCTCTCACTGCACACACACTGATTCTGGGCTTAAGCATGTTGGAGGCTTGCTTACATCCTGCTTCGGTTTGTGCACTTGCTCACAAGCATGCGAGGGTCACACACTTGGCCTCACGTTTGTGTTGCGCTCATCCTCAAGCCATGAATGAATTGTCTTTACAGCAGCTGTTAATGTCAGAAACTTTTTTTCTTTCCCCCCCAAAAGTTTCTCACCATGCCGCACATCGCTCTTAACAAAATGCAAGACCAGTCATAAACTCCTCTTAAAGGCATGCAAAGCTATTCACAAATGAAATAGCCTGTGTCTCTCTTTGACTAATAAACTGGGGGGGGGGGGGGGGGGGGGTGCTGGCATACATATAAAGAGAGCCAGTGTATATATGAAAATGGAATCGCCCCCTCGAGGCAGCTGCATACGAGAAATCAATTTAAGGAACGGCTAGAGTCAGCAGGGCTCTGGATTGTACAAAGGGCAATCTCGGTGTTATGGATATGCTATTTATTTGCCTGCAAGTTTTTCTTTTTTGTTTTGTTTTTTTTATTCGTTGTGCTCTTTAGCACTCAATCTGTGCGAGCCCCAGCATCGAATTTGTACGTGGCGTGTAAGACAGGAGGAGAGTGTTATAACACCTGGATACGTGAACAAAGAACTGCCAAGCATCTGTGCTGCAGGGGTTTTGTCAGCTTGCTGGGAATGAAATGACAGAAATAAAGGAAAGGAAATGATCAGACACTTTTAGATATGACGCTGCCACACATATATATATATATTTACTTCCTACATGTGCAACTTACTTTTTTCTTTTTCCAAACTGAAAGACTGAAGAACTATTAAATTATTAAAGCGTAGGCTGTGTTACCTTGCCTGCGATGAACAGCTCCAGGATACAAATGTATGTGCATTGTAAATAACCCCACTATCTATACAAAAACCACAGTGCCACAGAACAAAATGCTTTATGGATCAGGGCGTCCATGGACCAGGCTGCCTGCTCCAAGTGAAAGTTTTTTCTTTTTTCTTGCAAGAATGTCAGTGAAATGGCTGCAAAACAAGCTAAAATGAAAAGAAAGCTATTACAAAGAGGCTATAACTGATGGACAAAGATCCTCAAAACGACAAAGCAATGGCAAATGACCACAAAGATCACAAAGAGAATTTAGAAAGACCACTGAGCACCACAATCAGACAGAAAGTGAGCACAAAGAGAATCAAATTGCCTTTAAATACCTTTTTTGCTTTCAGTTTGGAACCAGTTCTGTCTGTGCCTTTTGAGAAGGAGGTTAGAGAATATGTAGTGAAATTAGTGGGGTGGGGGCATCACAGCCGAGAGTTCTGTGTGGGTGCGCCCTTCCCATAGCTACAATATAAATGATTGCAGCTACTTTTTTGGGGACGAGCTCCTATCTTTCAGTGTAAATGTGCAGGATTGGTGCTTGATTAGGTGCTACTAGTGTAAGTGAAGTTTGGGTATTGTGTCGATCTAATACCGATACCAGCGTTAACATCGATACTATCGATATTTGGATTGATCCACCAAACTCTAATTTCTACTACAAGAGTCAAAAGTACCTAAAAAAGAGATCACCCCCTCCCCCCCCCCCCAAAAAAAAACAACAACAACAAAAAATCAAAAGAGAAAAACATTAACAATAACAATCGGCTCATCTGTGGTTGGAAGTGTAAAGTTTCAGAATCCTTCTATGAGTGTAAAATCCTTGTTGGGAAGGTTAATGATCATCTGCAGACTCGTGAATGGAATTAACTCTCTTGCTTTTAGGTAGTTTGGAGTGTTGTTTGTTTGCAAGCCATATTCAGCCTGCAACTCCGTAAACACGATTAGCATTTGGGGTTAAGATAGCTGTACGCTCATGCTTATAAGGAGGCTGATTGTCTTGTAGTGACACATTTTGGGCTTTTAAGTAACTTAAGTTATATCAGAGGTGCGGAGGGGATAAATGGCATTCCAGCAATGCGCTCCACTATGTGAACATTTGGCATATTTTGAAAAACCTCAAGTCATTTGAAATCCATGAAGCAAAAACAGCAGCATGTTCAATAATGCCCTCTGCCAACCTCAGTCTCTTTTCAGTCAAATTACCCATTATTATCATGGAAGTGACTAATGTTCTCCTCGGGGAGTCTCTCCCAAGCAGAAGCCAAGAAAATGCACTAAGCAGTCGGGGTCTTCTTGCAGGAGGAGCTTGGCATTGCTCATTAAATCCTATATTCTGAATCCCAGAAAGGGAAAATTAGGCAGGATGGAGTGAGCAACAGGAAGATTTATATGAGGGGTGGGGTGGGTGTAGGAAGGCAGGAAGAGATTATGTTTAAAAATTCATTCAATTCAAGTGAATCTGATTGCATCTAGTTAAATTGCATTGCCAGAGATTGAATCAAACTCTATGGAGTCTCACTGTGCCAAAATTAATAAAATGTAATTGAATCCTGTCGAGATGGAATCAAATTAGGCCAGACTGATGTGATTGGCGGAGGCAGCTGCTTCATGTTTCCGCGCACTCCTGTGGGTTTGTCTACTGCTTTACATCAGTTTGGTGCTCGCCAAGCAGGAGACCCTTTGGCTCCTGCTTATGTGTGTCCTGCCAGTCTAAATGTCAGTCTAACTAGCAGGCTAATAGGCAGAGCCAGGATGCCAGGGTGACAACAGAATCAGTGGGCACACTGGCTGACTGAAGCTGACTGTCAGATGGATGGAGGAAAGTGGTAACAGTGGTCTTCCTCTGCCTCTACTGATGCTCACTCTATTTCTGTAGATCAGGCGTTCACACACTCTTACTTCACAGGCCACTTCTCCAAAGCAGATTCCCTCACGGGATGCAACCCACTCGGTCTCGGCCTGACTTTTGGGGATGGGTGCCGGAAGGCACGATTAAATGAAGAAGAGAGGAATCAGGCAAATGGCAGCAGTGTTTCAGAACTGCTCTGGTTTGTGCTGTATGTTTTGAGTGACCCACTTAAACCGCATTAATATCTGCACTAACGCCTTGGGTTTTGCTTCACAGTGGGCTGACGTGAATCACATGAGACTTTTTTTTTTAAATTTAAATGACATAATGCAGCATTAAATTGGAGAAGAGATCCTGCTCATCGCATTCTTTAACTTGGCTGCTCTGTTTTTAGGACAGACTGTTGAAAAACTGACTATTTTTGGTGATGTCACCCATATTACTCAGATGATGCCACCATTTTGTGTTATCTATCCATTTGTAGTGAGCTGTAAAAGCCATGTTTTCACATTTTTGTTTTATTTTGAAAATTAACATTGTTACAGCTGTTCATGGAAAGCTGGTGAAGGAACGCAAAGGTGTTATCTGATGTCATAAATTTACTGTTTTGAACTATTTGAACTGTAGGTGTGTATGTACACTGATTTAATGTTGATTAGCACTGATAACATTAATGTGCATCTGTTAAATCTGTCAAAAAACAAACAGAAAACCACGAAAGATGCCAAACTGGAGCCATTAAAAACAGAATCCTGTTATCATGTAATGCTGTGTGGAAGGCAGGTTTTTGATCCATGCACAGGACATGGAGAACAGGACTTTAATGCCCCTTTTCCATTAGTGCCAACTCGGATCAACTCAACATGGTTTGCGACCATTTTCAGGTTTTTCCATTAGGTCATAGTACCTGGTACCGGGTAACTTTTTAGTGCCTGCTTGGCCGGGGTTCCAAGCGATCGGAGCAGGTACTAAAATGCGACATTGTCAGACTGCATGCCACCGATTGGCTGGTCAGTAGCATCACTTCATGTGAGCGTCTCATTCGCAAAAATCAAAACCACCATTTTTGATATGTGGCAATGGGGGAAATAGCTGCAAAAATAATGCCATGTTCCCCCAAGTGTGACGAAAAGCTGTAGATCAAGCAGCAGGTATATTCTTGTCTCAATGTCTACTTTTGTTGTAGGGTTCGGAATGCATATTGATTACGTTGCAAGATGCTCGGATGCATTGCTGTGGCAAGGACCACGCACATTTAGAGGTACTAAATTGTAATGGAAAACCAGTTGTGGCGAGCAAGTCAATCTGAGCAGGTACTAATGGAACAAAATGCAAAACCCAGGCAAGACAGGAGCCAGGAACTTACAAACCAGGAAATTATGGGAAAAAATAAACAATGCACAGGGCACACAGCATGAGGGACAACACAACAAATGGCAAGGGGAGAGTCAGACAATATTTATCTACAAGGTTACAAGGTTATGAGGCTAGTGGGACTATCAAAATAAAACAGGAAATAACACCAAGCATCCAAACTTGACACAGACAAACATTTAAGCAAGATGACTCAATATAACAAACTATTGCCGGGAATAGAAGCAAGATAACTCTAACTAATAAGGTCTGAGGATATAAATACAATTAAACCAACCAGGAGTAAAAGCTAGTAAGAGAATACAAAAGTCAAAATACTACAATGGAAGAATACAATATACAAAACTCTGGCCTTCTTGGCACGTCATGTATTGACGTGAAAAGGTTTTAATCAGATGGATTTAAAAGTTAGTAGAGCTCTTGGAAATTGCCTTAAGCTTTTACAAGCTTTTTAATTTGAGAAAAGAAAAATGTATCGATTCCAATGTTAAAACAACAGATGACCCGCCAATAAAATGGGCAAGACTTTAGCTAAAAAAACTACTTATATGTTTTTTAAAATGATACTAACAATGATATTTGAAATGTAAAATTAGACCATGTTTCCTGTCTCTTGTCCACTTGTTTAATTTACATTCATCAGGTTTTATAAATGCTGATACTGAGACCTCAACAAACAGCTAATATTGGCAGAAATACTGGATCTGCTGATAGAGTTGCTAATTGCAAATTTTATTACACAGACACGTTGCAACACATGAATTGCACTTTAGTGTTTATATGCAACAAAGAAGGCTTATCCCTATGTCCAAATGTTTTCCTTTTCTTCTCTATGTAACAGACAAAAAATAAGTGTTTTTTAAATTGTTAAGTATAAGAGTAGTTCAGAAATGTATATGTATTATTCACGCTTCAATAACCACCATTACCTTGCCACATGAAACAGAAACATAACCCCACAAAAACCTTTACAAAAGCTTCTCTTTCTGCTCCTGTGCTTGCCTTTGTATTACGCTGCACCTGGTATAGCAAGTCACTTAAAACTGATGATTTTCTTTTAAACAAATTGTTCAGTTTTTTTGAAACTGTCAGTCACGTACACCTGTCAAGCCCTGACTAACACATATTTGAAGTGATAATGATGGCGCATATGTTTTTTTTCTTCTATTTTTCTCCGTAGCGCTGCCAATTATTTTTCCAAAGCATTCAGCATCAGGAAGTTTTAATTTTTCCTCTCTTTATCCCATTAATGAAATTTGCACCACATTAAAACATCTAAAATACACCTAAGAGTGTGCCTTTTGCTAATATGTTGAGTGCATTTTTTTCTGTGATTTTACAGTAAATAGCCTGAGCTCTGTAAAAACTAGGATATGGCCCAAAAGTGAAGAAGAGACAGAACTTCACAGAAATTGGACAGATGCATTGAAATGGATGGTAAATTGGTACAGACGCTGGTTGGAGGCTTCTCAGCAGATGCGCGCACAGTTATGCTAACCCTCTTTATGAGTCATTGGTAAAAAGGATTTTTTTTATTTCATAAGAGACTGTAGCAGGTGACAGAGTGGAGGTGTACAAACACAATGACAGAAGAAATTTGGATTCAGAAGGCAGTGGGATGGACACAGATGGATGACAGCTTAGAAGACAGCTGAATGTGCGAACGCTGAGAGATAGGTAGAACCATAATGAAGAAGAGCCATCTATTGACAGCCAAAGAACAGTATTACTCAACCTGCTTCTGATGAATGTTGGCCCCGTGTTGACTGAGCTGTGTGGGCCTATGGAGACTGGTGGATGTCAATATAGTCCATCATGGTGATTGAGGAAAGGATTAATGTTAATTGTAGCTGTGCTGGCTAGCAGACACTAATGAGAGAGTGGTGTGGGGTTTTTTGGATACACCTGTCAATGGGACGAGACAAGCTAGGGAGTGGCTCCAATCACTTTAAGCACGCTTAAAGGTGTGTGTGTGTTGCGAATTTGCGTGAAATATGTGAAAAATATTTGGATTCTAAAACTTAGTTTTGGCAGGTTTGTACCTGAATGCTTATGTAGTACAAATTCCAACCCTTCCGAATGATCCAGGGGTCGATACTGTCAGCCGATATTAGCTATTTGCTGCTGATAAGTGAAAAAGAAAAGAGTGAACACGAGTTGCTATATATTATTATTATTAGTTTTGATGTTGCATAGTTTGGCCACCAGAGGGCACTCTACAATATCCCAGTTTACAACACTGCTGATCCAAGCACAGCTGGGCAGAGTGTGAATAAGTAAATAAATCTATACAAATTACAAATGTTATGGAAATCAGTTTGTTTCATCTCTCAGAAAGAAAATAAGTATTGGCCGATGAGTCGGCATATTAGATATTTAAATCACCGAATATCAGTGTAGGTATCAGTCTTTAAAATTCTATATCAGTTAAGCTCTAGTACAGATTGAAATATATCTTCATCTCTGAGAATAAATACTGGCAATAAATTTTTGTTGAGCTTTGTAAGGATGATGGAGTGGTGAAGTGTTTAGGAGTGTCAAGTCTCTGCAACAACGTTCAGATCTTCCTGGTGCAGGATAGTGTGGAGTTTATAAGGACGTTAGGACTTTACAGAGGAGCTGTTCATATTTGATCCAATAATAGTAATGGTTTGTGTCAATTTCAAAGAGGTTAAAGCTGCAGCAACTTTGTAGTATAAAGAGCAACTTTATTGACCAATGCCTTTCGGTCAATGGCCAAGTCCAGTCCAGGAATTCCCTCAAATATGGTGTTCATACCAAAATTTGAACTACAGATCAAATTAGAATGTGTACATACTAGAGATGGACCAATCCGATATTACGTATCGGTATCGGTCCGATGCTGACGTAAATTACTGGATCGGATATCGGAAAGAAATAAAAAATGTAATCCGATCCATTAAATATCAAAAAAGCACCTCACAAAACTTGCGACACGACGTAACTCGGCTCATAACCGTAGCACGTCGCAGCAGTATGCGTCACGTGATAGAGCGGCTGTGTGTGTTTGTAGCCTCGCTACCAATCCGGCATTTCATCTCCGAGGAAGTTATCCCAGAGAGAAGTAAAGCAAATGTGTAAGTTCATTTCTGAATGTTTGTAAAGTATTCCCGCGTTAAGCTTAACAACCGATATATGGAGCGACTGCTTCTTTCTCCCTCTCTCTGCTGCTGCTACTTCAATCGTGAAACTGATCAATGATCAGCTAATCGGCTTTTTTTTCGCGAGTCCGTCTCTCTTGTTTGTTTATTGCCCCCTTTGCACCAGAAAGAGGAAACCAGCAGCTGAACAACAGCAGCACGTTTAAGCTTGATAAACTGTTGTTAGAATTTATTTAATAGCCTCAAATCAAAAGTTCATTTGAAATTTGATTCATATCTATGTAATAGACTCCAATTTATTCATGTAAACGGAGAGTCCTCTTGACACACTAAGGTTAATTATGGAGTTCCACAGGGTTCCATGCTAGGACCAATTGTGTTTACATTATACATGCCTTCCTTAGACAGTATCATTAGAAAGCATAGCATACACTTTCACTGCTCTGCAGATGACACAAAAAGAGAAAAGAAAAGAAAGAAAAGAGAAAAAAAAAAAGAAAAGAAAAGAAAAAAAAAAAAATTTATTTAATATTAGTTTCTACTCCAGGATCTTTTTCTACGTAGCTGGCGGCTGGTAACTGTGCAGGGGCGGATCTAGCAAAGTTTAGCCAGGGGGGCCGATAGGGCATTAACAGGGAAAAGGGGGCACAAAGACATACTTTTCTTTCTTATTCTCATTCTCATTTTAATAAATAATTATCCCAATCTTACACCCAAAGTTTTAATCTGATGTAAAATGTATTGAAGTCCATTACTGTATATAGTAACTAATAAGTCTAATATACCCTAGTAAGCTACAGTACTTTTTCCTTTGGGAAGGTACCATCTGTGCAGTCTGCAGTTCTGTTGAAGAACGATGTTGAATCTATTTAATTGTTCTTGAAAAATAATTTATTTCTGGGCATTTTTTTTCACACTGCATCAAATTAAAGTTGATTACGTCAATTAAGCATCATGAGGTGGAGGGTGGGTGGTTCCCTTTTTTTTTTTTTTTTTTTTTTGCTGGGAGTTTTAGAATCCTATTAGTTAGGTTGCTTATCTTTAAAATACCAGAATAGGGAGGATGGTGTAGGTTTAAGTTTGTTAGATTGATCAGTGTTGCTGAACTATGAAATCTTTTGGGTGCAGTGTATTTTTTGCATACAGGTATAACAGAATAGCTTTAGTGTTTTTTTTTTTTTTACTTGAGTATGAACTTATACAAAAAGCAGCAAGATATTAAAAACAAACAGTTTTATTGATTAAAAAACACACTGTATTGGATTCATATCGGTATCGGCCGATATCCAAATTTATGATATCAGTATTGGACATAAAAAAGTGGTATCGTGTACCTCTAGTACATACCCTGTCTGACACCAGTAAATGGTAAATGGTAAATGGCCTGTATTTGTATAGCGCTTTACTAGTCCCTAAGGACCCCAAAGCACTTTACACATTCAGTCATCCACTCATTCACAGACAATGATGGAATGATTGCAATGTACTTGTATTTATATAGTCTTACTGATCACTCAAAGCTTGATTATACATGTGTTCATACAGCACTTTGTTCTACATGCTTCATCTACCTCACATCCATGACCGATTTAGAATCATGAGTTAAGTGAACATACTGCTGGACCTTGACCTTGAGGTGACAGTGCTAACCACTCCACCACCATGCCACTCTTTCAGTGTCTGTATCAGGACACTGTCTCTCTCTGACCTGTGTATGATCGTTAAGTGCATCACATACGATCAGTCCTGTGCTATTTTAGTATTGCACTTTTTGGAGATTCTCCCGTGATCCTTCAAAGACCAGCAGGTGCCTGTCTCTGTGGGAAAAGGTGACAGAGACATAGACAGTTCTTGAGACACTCCCCCTTGAACCCCCTTTCCGTCATTTGACCCACACTGGTAGATTTAATATCCATCAAAATTAACCCAGAACACCCTTATTGTACAGAAAAGCTCACAGTACATCCAACTATTCTCTTCCGCTTATGCAATTCAGGCACTTGGGATGGCTGAAGCCTATCCCAGCTATCATTGGTTATTGTTTTTGCTTATGAAAATTATTCTCCCAAGTATTTCCAATGAACGGAAAAAGAGCATTGTAACTCACACATCAAAAAACTACTTACATTTTATTGTTCTTGTTATTGTTTCTCCATAGCGGTAGGGTCGCATCTTATTATCACTGGTAACTTAGCCCTCGCAGGATTGAAGCCTTAATAAAATAGCAGGAATAAATACATTAAATCAGCTCTCATATAAGGCGAAGATGGAAAAAAATCAAACCAAAAAGCTATACTGAGTCATGTGAACCAGATGCTCGGTTGGCTGCGTCCTCTTTTTCTCTGCTTGCCTTGCCATCTGAGTTTTCCTGTGGGCTTACAGTATTAAATTATCTTCTGCTGTACTGTGTTGTATTGAATCTATCATATTTCCTTGTATCCATTCATCCATCCATCCATCCAGACAGTGGGCCCTTGGCTTGCCATGCTTGCTGGTTAATTAAGCCAAATTGTGATTGATGGACTCTCTAGTGAATAGCGTGTGGTCCCGGTGCTGACCCGCCCAAGGAGATCATCCCAGCTGCCAATCACATCTTACAATACCTAATGGTCTTTTAAGCAGTGAACTGGTGTAGCCCCCCTCCTCCCTCCTTTTCACTCCCCCTCCCCACTGGTACCTGCCTGCATTAGAAGACTTTAGGTTTGCCGGCGTCCTTGTGGAATTCGTTCTGCTAGGAAATGATGCAGGGACCATCCAGAAAAAGGGATCACTCCTCTCAGATTTCTTGCCCGGTGGCCAATATCCTTGTTTATGGGAGGCCGCTCTTGATGAGGAATAGATGAGAGGAGAGTGAGCGATAGATGAGAGGGAGATTGGGGAAAGAGGAGGAGGAGGGACACTTGAGATGTGGTCGCAGCGCAGCAGAATAGCTCACAGTGAGGCCAAGCAGCCTCTGCTCTCCTGATTGCCTCTCCATGCCAGACAATCTTCAAACAGAATCTCCTAATGCAATATGGGCCAGCTTATTTTTGTTTTTATCCTTTACTCGTTTGAGTCCTCTTTCTTTCACTTTCTCCCCCCTCTTTCATTTTTTCCTCTTTTCATGTGCTCGCTCTGTTTCGTGGTCCTCCCACACGAATCTCATCACCAGGGTCTGTAGGGGGAAGATATCCTGTTCTCCCCCTACGTGGGAAGCTTTTCAAGCAGCATCCATGCTTAATGTTATTTACCCGGAAAGCTAATGATGTTTGGGTTTTTTTTCCGTTTCTCAATATAGTTATTAACACCTATGGATTTTATGTTGCTTGAGTCTCTTCTGAACCACGGTGCTCATGAATTTGTTGTTTTGAGTGTGTTGTTATCTCTCAAAGTTATAATAATCATCCTGCAGGCGCTCATAAGGTGCACCAGACAAAGTGTAGGCGTGTTTTTAATTACTCTGTATATCTGCGCAGCATCCTTGCTGGTCTACTCTCACTGTGAGTACGATGGGAATGTTGTCTTCCCACCCACCATCCATAGAGTTCCCAAGGATATGAGCCTCCATGTGAATACACAAAGAATTTCTTAGTAATTAAAGAACCTGTGTTATCTTTGCTTGGATCAGAAGATACATTTAGTGACATGCTGTCTTTCCATGTGAAGTAAGATTCCTCACATTTCATAGTCCCGCTCATTCATGCACAGAAAGGCTGAATGTAGGGATTAGAGATGGACCGATCCGATATTACGTATCGGTCCGATACTGACCTAAATTACTGGATCGGATATCGGAGAAAAATAAAAAATGTAATCCGATCCATTAAATATCACGAAAGCACCTCACAAAACTTGCAACACGCCGTAACTCACCTCAGAACGTTAGCACGTCGGAGCAGTATGCATCACGTGATAGAGCGGCTGTGGCATGCGGGACCTGTCGGTGGTCTGGATAGCATTTGGAGCTTCGCTAGCAACCCGGCATTTCATCTCCGACAAAGTTATCCCGAGAGAAGTAAAGCAAGTGTGTAAGTCCATCTCTGAATGTTTGTAAAGCATTCCTGCGTTAAGCTTAACAAACGACTGCCTCTTCTTGCTGCTACTTCAATCATGAAACTGCTTAACGATCAGCTGATCGGCTTTTCTGTCGCGAGTCCGTGTCTCTAGTTTGCTTTTGGCCCACTTTGCACCAGAAAGAGGAAACCAGCAGCTGAACAACAGCAGCACGTTTAAGCTCGATAAGCTGTTGTTAGAATTTATTTAATATTACTTTCTACTCGAGGATCTTTTTCTACGTAGCTGACGGCTGGTAACTGTGCAGGGGCGGATCTAGCAAAGTTTAGCCAGAGGGGCCGATAGGGCATGAACAGGGAAAAGGGGGCACAAAGACATACTTTTCTTTCTTATTCTCATTTAAAATGTCGAGCTTTTAATAAATAATTATCTGACAGCCAAAGTTTTAATTTGATGCAAAATGAATAGAAGTCCATTACTGTATATAGTAACTATTAAGTCTAATATATATATATATACCCTAGTAAGCTATAGTACTTTTTCCTTTGGGAAGGTACCATCTGTGCAGTCTGCAATTTTGTTGAAGAAAGATGTTGAATCTATTTAATATTTCTTGAAAAATAATTGATTTCTGTGCATTTTTTTTTTCACACTGCATCAAATTAAAGTTGATTACGTCGATTAAGCATCATGAGGTGGAGCGTGAGGGGTGGTTCCCTATTTTTTATTTATTTATTTTTGTTGTTGCTGGGAGTTGGAACCCTATTAGTTAGGTTGCTTAATATTTATGCTAAGTACTCTTTAAAATACCAGAATAGGGAGGATGGTGTAGGTTCAAGTTTATTAGATTGATCAGTATTGCTGAACTATGAAATAATTTTTTTTGCATACAGGTATAACAGAATAGCTTTAGTGTAGTTGTTGTTTTAAACTTGAGTATGAACTTATACAAAATGCAGCAAGATATTTAAAAAACAGTTTTGTTGATTAAAAAACACTATATCGGATTCATATCGGTATCGGCAGATATCCAAATTTATGATATCGGTATCGGTATCGGACATAAAAAAGTGGTATCGTGCCATCTCTAGTAGGGATCTTTACCACTGCTTTCCTTCAGACCACATTCAAGTTGCTTATCCATACTTAATGGATGAACTGGATGAACACTGAAATATGGAGAAGCAGTTGAGGGAGTTTTTTGCAGGAAAGTTTGCCTGTGTCCTTTCATGTGACCATGTAGGCTTCAGGGTCTGAGTCTTAAGAGAGTCTTGTGATCTTGTTCACTCATTGTTTTGGATCAGTCCTGAATGTACCGAGCCTCCCACCAACCGAAACATGATCCCAGCATTCAGGGAAACATGGGATTGAAATTTTGTGACATGATGTACAGAATCCAAAACTAACAGCGAGCATTTTCTAACACTTTTAAACTTCAGCATATTCACCCTTGTGTTAAACTAATTCACAGCTGAAAAATCTGTTTTTAAGGTGCGTGTTCATCCAATTTTGGCACCCATTCCAAGAGGGTTGCTTCTAACCCTACTATCTTGTTGGCTTGAAATTCCTGTTATTGTGGTCATACTTCAACTTTGTAACAGACCCAGATTAGATTTCTCAGGTCATGCCATGTTGTAGGAACAGTGTGAATTCAAGGTAGCTAAAGCCTGTGTATTGCTCCGAGAACCAAGATTGCTTTTATTTCACGCTGCTTTTCATCCATCCTGTAAAGTCTGGAGTAGGTGACCAGAGAAATGATAGATCGTCTCGGCTCTTGAGGCAAAAAGCCGCAGCCGTGGACGTGAAGAAACATTGCAGTGCGCCTCCTCAGTCAATAAGCAACAAGAAGCTTTGCTGGAAGCTGCAAAGGGGAATGCAGCACTGGCTGTCGCAGCTATCTCCCCAAGGTGGCGGCCTGAGCCACAAATTAATAGAGCACTCCCACATGATCGGGGAGTTTCATTTGGAACCGTCACGCTACATAAAGCCCTACAGAAATGAGGAGTTCACAGAGGTCCCCCTCTACTTTCCCAAGAGTCCCCAAATAACCTGTGTGATTGTAACACTCTGCCCACTGCTTCCCCACCTTTGCACCTCCCTTCTTAATGTTCAAAGGCCTGCCCAAGCTCATCCAGCTTCAATTAGCACCATGCATTGTCTCCTTTTTTGCCCATTTCAAAGTGCACCATACATATCGTTTTGTGCCTTTGTGCATGCTTGATTGTGAATTACACAATAATCACTGGATGGTTCTTAAAGTGCTCATACAGTTTGCTATGTGACATTTTCAATCCATATGAATCTATAAATGATAACAATTAAAAATTCAGAATGTGGTGACATTGTTTCCTTTCATCTCAGATTCTTGATTTATTGGCTCGCATATTTCTTCTCACTTACTCGTTTGACAACAGCGTGAAATGGTTGGTGACAAACGTGGAAAGTGGTGCGCCCCTGAGGCCCGCTTTACTCTTATCATTATCTTTGCAATGCCCGAGATTAAACACAGCAACCAACTCCCTCACAACAGCATGCCTCTGAGCGAGGATTAACACGACGACTAATCACTCAACTCACTGGACACAAAACATACAGTACTGATTCATATTTTGTCACAAAGTCTAGTTAATTAAAACCTGGCGTGGAATATTTGCTTGTGGCGTAACACAGTGTACAAATACATACAGCGAGAGAATAATGAATCGTTCTTTGTCTCACTTTAACATTTTGCACAATAGCAGTTTTAGAAAATATTTAAGTCAAAGCATTTTTTTAATGCTTGCCATGTTGCAGGGTATTTAAAAGCCATTTACAAGGTCACTCATTTTGATCTAATCCACAGCTGGAAGATGAATGATGGCCGGCAATCGTCTTTCATGACTTTGAGTGCACACGTTTGAATTTATACATGCAGGCTCAAATATCTTCATAGTAATTGGTGCTTAAGGTTTTGCAGTATCTCTTAACTTGACAAGGCCAATGCCTAATGACTTCTTATTAATAATCACTATTGACTATAGCTGGTAGTTTCTCTTTCCAGCATAAAAAGGAATTTTTTGGCAGCACTCATTGGACTGATATGAGCAATGGGAAAATCAAAGGAACTCAGTGAAGATCTAAGAAGGAAAACTGTAGATTTACCCAAGTTTGGAACATCTCTAGGAGTGTTTCTAAATAACTGATCATCATCATCATCATCATCATCAGTTTAAACAATTGTATGGAAGTGCAAGTTATCTGGTTGTGTCATCGTTTTGCCAAGGTCTGGAAGAAGACACCAACTGTCACCTTCAGCTGAGAGGAACTTGGTTAGGATGTTCAGGAACAATCTGGGAACCACCAAGGCTCCCGTCTGCCATGGACTGTAAACTGCTGGAACACCAGCCTCACCATCCACAGTGAAGCTAGTTTAACAGAACCATGAACCACGAGAGTGCTGACCAATAAAAATGCCCCTGCACCAACACCCTCAAGCTTGACTAAAATCTGCAGCTACCCACATGGACAATACAAATGCCTTGTATTGTAGTGTGCATTAGAGAAAATCCAAAATAAATAAGTTGTGCGTCGGATTCTTGTTTTTTTAGAGTGCCTATGATGAGTGTATTCAAACACCTGACCAACACTGTACTCTGCATGCTAATGTACTTCTAATAGCAGTGTATTGATGGCAGTGTGGATCTGATGTTTGGTTGGTATGCTACTTTGCTTCTGAGAGAACTCAACAACCACTGAATAAAATTACACACACTGATGGTCCTCTTGGGATGAAGTCTATTGACTTTAGATTCTTCCCTCAGTTTCGCCATTAAGTTGAAATACTTGTTTTTCAGTGAAATCAGCCATAAAACACGGCTGTTGTTTCCATCCATCATTTGTTCCTCTACTAGAATCCATTCATCAAGTTGAAGAGGACTTGATGAATGAATACAAAAAGACCAAAAAAACATTTATTTTTTCATTTCCATCTATTGAGTTTAAATTAGTGGAAAAACGTCCTCTTCCATAATGAATTCTTCTGACTGTTACACTTAAATGATGAAAAATAATAAAGAGGGACTTTGTATTGAAGTTCCTTTAGTGCAGTGGTTTTCAAACAATTTTTTGAGAGGCCGGGAAAGAAGAACATGACCTCCATCCCCTAGTTTTGATCACAAAAAGGATCTAAATTCAGTTTAGGTGAACACTAGGCTATTCAGTGAAGCATTAGTTTATATTTTTACTCTCAACTCTGTTTAATTATGTGTGGGGGGAAAAAAAAACAGCCCGTGAGTTGAAATTATCATTTCATGGCCAAAAGAAATTTAACACTGTTGAAACGCCTTAAATGTTAAATTCTTTCGTTGCTTTTACTGTTTTTTATAAACACGATCACACGACTGCAGCGAATCTAAAAAATGCACCAGCCGGTGTGCAATTCTTTGGGGCTGAGGTCACGGATTTAGCCAGTTCTGAATTTTTCATGTGAAATCATTATTTGTGCAGAAATGCAACCAGACAGACACGCCAACTCTACTGTGCAAGTGTTTTAGCCAAGACATGCAGCCAAAGTGATAAAGAGCTATCTCCAGTGAAAAGATGAACGAGGAGTCCTGCAACAGATGGCGTGGGCCCCCACTGTGCCTTGATCTCAACATGATGGAGTCAGTCTGGGATTACATGACACAGAAGACTCTGAGAGAGCTTTAATCAAAGAAGAACTCTCCAAGATGTTTGGAACGACCAGGCTGCCTTGAAAAACTGTGCACAACTCTACCTAAGAGAATTGGTCCCATTTTAAAGGCAAAGTACGCTCACATCAGACACAGATTTGATGTGCTTCCATTTACTTTGTAAAGTTAGAGATAACGAAAGAACATTCACTGCATTATTTTTGAAGCGTCTTCACTTAGTGCCTCAAACTTCTGCACAGTACCCTATAAGCAATTTATTTCTGCCTATGTGACATAAAGAATTCCACTGTTTGTACTTTGAAGTTTGCCTTGTGTTGTTTGCCAGAGATACAGTACAGTGTAACAAATTTACACCACGCTGCAGACCGGTCCTATTGATCTATTGTCTCAGTGCAGCACACAATTTTGCTTTTCTCCTTCACTTTGGTCCTCCTCCTTCCAAGAATGACTGTCTGTTAGCTTTATGAATACCGATCACCGCTTCTGCTCCTTCCAATCCGAACCTGTCAAAAAAAATTAATACCAAAAATACAAAAAGAATGTTTTCAAAACAATTATTGCTCAAGCCGTATGTGGAGTTAGTACAAATAAAGCTACAGGGGCTTTACATTTTTGTCAAAAGGGGTTGCATGGTAGACAGAAATGCAATAAAAAGTGGAATTATGTAACCAAAAATGTAACCATTCTCTTCTATAGTCAAACGCAGCAAAAATTGATAAGAAAAAGCTTCTTTGCACTCAACAAACAAAGCTCTTCATTTATTGAAAGTGGAGATACCTTTGTCAAAAAAGCAAAAGAAATAGAAAATGTCTTGAATGATCACTTCAGAGGTCGGTAGAAAGGGATTATCACATGTGACATAGGGTTAGGTGGAATATGATTTCACCGTATCACCCAATCCTTTTGAAAAAAGCAATAGCTTATCAGTTTTTATCATGGAAAATATAAGTGAACAACCCCATACGCTTTGAGTCTGGTGAATTCAAAGCAGAAGCAGGGGAACTCATACAAATAAATGGTAATCAGGAGCAACCAGGGATTGGTAATGTGTGTGTGTGTATATAGAAGATAATTTGATTTAAAACTCTTTAGACTATATTGCACTTTTAATCTGTTATTCCTTCCACTGTCTGGAGACACAGCAACATAATTCACAGGTCCTACCAGTCCTCCTTTAAAGTTGTTGCCAACTTGAGAAAGGCAGATTTGATCAAATACAAGAACACTTCTCAGAAAATAATTTGATAAGAAAACTGAAGAGTTTCCAGCTACGTTTATTGTTGAATAAGGCGGCTGTAGCTCAGGTCTTAGAGCGGGTCAACTATCAGTTGGAAGGTTGGTGGATCAATCCCGGACTCTTCTGATATCTATGCCAAAGTACCTGTGGCAAAATGCTGAACACGATGTATCCACTGGTGTTTGAATGTGTGCTTAGGCAAAAAGGAAACTGAATATGTGTGTTTAGATGAATGAGACTTGTAGTGGTAGAAAGTAGAATCTTCTGAACGCAGCAAGATGTAGTATTCATTTGCCATGTAGACAATCATTGTAAGCTATTATAGTTAATTAAAAATTGTTTTAATGATGAGTTATGGGCACAGCATGTTTCGTCTTACAGTATTATAAGTGACTGGCTTACAGTATCTAGCAAGTGGGGTTCCAGAAAATCAATACTGCGAAGCAAATCAATACCAAAAATGACTATTGAACTAGACATTCATTTAACAGTGTTGGTGCCAACAGTTCACCTCCTCCAGTGGACATACAGCTTCACACAGCCCCTCCCCTCACTAGCAGCTGAATGCAAAAAAAGCAAGTTGTTGTTCACAGCACTGAACACAGACACAACACACTGACACTTTGCAACATTTAAATTTTTACATTCTGAGGCTCCATCTGTCAGGAATTTAAAAACGTAATTTATACATAAATTCATATGCATATCCACCACACCAGCATTTTTTTCTGTTTTTCTTCCCAAGCTGTTTCTCTTTAAAAGCAACATCACAACTGAAGTAATGAAAACATGGAGCTCTGTACCAAAATTGGTGAAATTTACATAGAATTATTATTTTTTTAACTGCAATAATTGAAAAATCTTATTCGTTTTGGGGATTTTTTGCATACATTTGTGTTGACTGAGGATCCTCGGAAACAACTACTGTCACCGCCAGTTGAGTGTCTCTCACGTCACTCACGGACTGATAAAAGCTCTAGAAATAGCTTGCGATTCTTTTTATTAATAGCACAACGACGTCCCACTCAGCTCTGACTTGTTACAAACTGTTACCCAAACACAAGCCTGGGATTTTTTTCCCCCCAGTGCTCCACCAATCCCCTGAGTATGCCTGCTCTCTTTATCATTTTTGGGTAGGTAGGTAGGTAGATGTGTGGCACATCTGCTTTGCCCCGATTTTAGCACAGGGCTTACATAACTCCTCAGTTGTGTAACCTGAGAAAACAGGAAACAGAAAGACAAAGTTGCTACAGTATCCCAGACTGTGCTGTGCCTTGATTTGTTATGTGGAGAGGTATCAGGCTCTGATTTTGTGGCTAGTTGAAAGTGTTAGCTGTGATGGAAGCGCATGGTGCTCAGCGTGACGCATGGCCCAGACTCTGGTGGATGCTGTGTCACTCCAAGGTTGTTAAATGGGAGTCTTTTACCTTTTATAGATTTGGAAAACGTGACTCTGAGGCTTCATCACCTGAGTACTGCATCTTCTCGACAGGGCTTTCTCTCTCCGTGTGTGTGTATGTGTGTGCAGAGGATATGCGGCTCGCTTTGGTTATCCCACTGTAAAACCTGACACTGTGTGTATGTGTGTAAATCAAATATGATTCTTGCAAGGAGCTGCTAAAGTGGAAAATGAGTTATAAGCCAGACGAGGGGAGGAGGTAGGGGGATTGCGGCTGTGTGTTTTTGTTTGTGAGCATATTTATTTCAGGATTTTGCTTACGCTTTGATTTCTGCTGTTTTTGGGTTGTGCCCCTTTCTAGCTCAAGGCTCAGAACGTTGAGTGAAGATGCAGTGCCCATATCTGCCCGCATCAGCAAAACTATATGCAAAACAACATGCACGCAGGCATGCAGTCAGAGTCTCTCCCTCTCTTTCCCACACACGCACACACACATATTTGAAATTTCTTGGAATCCCTTAGTGCGGTGTTATGGCCAGCTCTTGGCTTGAAATCTTGAGATAATTGCAAAAAAAATAGTTTTAATTTAACCTTCAGCCATCCCTGCAATGACGAGAAAATCAGATGAGTGGAAGAGAAAAGTTCAGACATTGAATCAAAATCAGGACCTCCCAGCTAGCCCGCGATTATAGTCTAATCATAATCACTTGGCGGGATTCCTACTTCAGTAAGTGATCATGAGACAGCCCGATAGTCCATCAGTGGCTCACAGGGAGGCAGATACACTCACTGTACCCGTACTCAACATGTTCAGCCATCTGCGGCGTCTTCCTGGCCACACAGAGCTGCAGAGCTCCTGCGGTTTTCTGGGAGAAATTGTATAAAGCTGCAAGGAAGAAAAGCTGAAAATGAGCACTGAGCGAGTTCAAGGGTGTAACGCTCACCGCTGAGTTCAATGTGAAATGTAAATTTCTGAATACACTGATCTCTGCGGCACAAACTAAGAATTCATTACATTTTACAATCCGGCGACTTGTCGTGCGATTCGGTATGCTGATTATCTGACAGCATGCGTTGGGTGTACGTCTGCGTGAAACGGGTGGTGCGAGCCGCGGCTCAGCGTGAACTTTCACGAAAACAGCTTGACATGTGAGCAGCGGGAGAAATCAGCTGCTCCCACCTCTGCGGGAGCTGTACTGTAAAGTCGCTTCAGATTTCACTCTCGCCTCACTCTTGACACCTATCTTGTAACGCTATTTTCCCCGCTGCTGTTTGTCGAAGAAGCAAGCCTGCACGCCGTGATATCGAACCTTCACCTCCCGATGCTCGAATCAGACTCTGCTTTACTCCGCTGGGCTCACCAAGGAAGTCCATCAAACTGAAAGTGTATGACAGGTTTGCGAAAGTGTTAGAAGAGTTTCTTGGGGGAAAAAAAGTCTTTTCTGCCTTCATCTGACAACAGCTCATGTGCTTTGACCACAAACTCCACATGTTCACCCATTTTAAACTAGTGGGAGTCATGAAAAATAGCCCTGCGTCAGTGTGCGAGGCAGAAAAAGTGGCCATTGTTTGCTGGGTAATGCCAGTGATGCTATCGCTGGTAAGCTACTGACTGGGTTATTGTGCCGGGAGCTGCCAGAAGCGACAGCACAACGGTATATGAACCTCAATGGGGGCCGGTTCGAGGGATCAGGGTTGTGACACCATGTGCATATTTGCGTAATGGATTTTCAGTAGTGTGTACTAAGATGGCGTTTAGCATAATGACCCTCCTGGTAGCATGATCCTGGCTCTGATAAGCAGCAGCAGGGTTTTAACCACCATTGATATCAATCTTGGAGGACAGGGTTGATTATTTAGTGTAAACTGACATAAAACTGAGGGAAACAAGGCTTTAATTGCTTGTTGTTTTTTTCTGATCAGCCATCCATAACTCACATGTGCTTTGATGACAAGAAGTTAAATTGAGAATGCAAATCTCAACATACCTAGAGGGGCATACTGCAAAGCCAGTTCAAAATAGTCTGGGTTTCTCTGCATTAGCTGGATGGACACAACCTAGAACCCAAGTCAGAGATAACAAGTAGAGCAGGGCGATATGGCCAAAAATATTTATCACGATATATATTTGAAAATTTGCGATAACGATATAACCGACGATATAATTGATGCGAGACAAAATACAACTCCACAACATTACTAGCGCAAAAAGACAACCTTCCATTTATTTTCACTTAAACAAGAAGCTGGTTTTTATGTACATTAAAGCTTTATAAAAATGTAACAGTGCAAATGCAAATTCCTTGCTGAAAGTTTAACCAAAAGGCATTTCCAGTAGAAATGGGCTGACATATCCTGAGCATAACCATGTATAATATCCACTGAAGTTAAAAAGAGGTGCTTTGCAACATTAAACTGCAGTGTGCAGTACGCATTTTTCGGACCATAAGGTGCACGGGATTATAAGGCACATTAAGCGAAACAAAGCAGTCAGATAAATCAAACTTTATTAAACTCATTCTTCTTGCTTCCTCCACTTCTGTACCATTGATTCATTAATGTTGAATTCTCTGGCAGCTGCTCTATTCCCATGTTGTTGCAGTATATTAATGACTAACCTCGCATTGTGGATGGATTATCTCAGTTGTTCTCCTGACTGAAGTTTGGTCCGTTTACAGCATCCTGCCATGCGATTGCATTTGTCTCTAACCATGAAGAACCTTCACGTTAACTTTTATAAGTGGAAAAGTGTTAGTGTTCGTCCTCCAGCTTCACTGTTTATGTTATGCTAACATAGCTGTGTCGCTAGCGATCACGTAGCACATCATTATATACCAGCTAGCCCAACTTCAGTAACCCTACAAACATCACTGCTGTTTAGTTTCCTGTCTTCATTTATGTTGGAAGTGATAGCAGAGCTGTACGTTTGATTTTTTTCAGAAATCTCTCAGTCAGAACATGCAATATCATGCTTAGGTAACTAGCGAAACTAGCGAGCTAACTTCCGCTAGCTTCCTGCTAACTTCTAACTCCGTTAAATGTAATAACTTTTGTTCTCATGGATGCCTGGAAGTTAAACTTTATAGTTACACCTGGTAAAGCAGCAATGCTGATCGTTTTATTAAAGATGAAAGAATTTAGACAGTTTTTAACTCTAAGTGATGCTGCAGTGTTGTTTGACCTGAAGCATACGGAGTTTAGGACCCAGATTACTCCCAGATTTAAGAGCATCTTAGTCCGACAAATATGACAATAACAACGGCCGCTTGCATGCTCTGCAAAAAAATGTGCTTTGTTGTGTATCTGACGGACAAACACCAAACCAGTTCCACATCACGGAAGTTGCACCATTTTTACAAACCAATTCTGGTTCATCTGTTTCACTCAACAATCGGCCATGTGCGTATGAAAACAAAGGCACCGCGCATGCGCGTTTTACTCCCATTCTATCGCGATATTTCATTTTCCTATCGTTGCCTAAAATTATACCGGTATTACCGTGAACGGTATAATATGGCCCAGCCCTAATAACAAGTATCACAACAGAGGCTGAAAGCTTTATTTGTTAAATCTTTCTGCTTCAGGCTCTATGTGCGCTCACATAAAAAGTGGCATTTGAAGCATTCTTTGACTTGGACTCTTCTGCACGACATCAATAACTAGAGACATTATCAGATAAAGATCTATAAAGAGCATAAAAAATGGAATGCAACACCGCTTCTTCATATAGGATGTTAAGCGTCATGAATATGTGATCAAAACAATTTGCTTCCATTCATCTGGGCCCAGGTGACAACGGCAGCAGTCTAAACCACCTCTTCCAGCTCTTCCAGGCAGACACAAGGAAAGGTTAAAGCTGTAATCTCTCTGGCATGTCCTGGTCTGCCTTGGGGGCTCCTCCTGCCTTGGGACGTGTCTGAAACACCTCACCTTGGAGGCGCATTGGAGATGACCCGGTTAGATGACAAAACCACCTCAACTGGTTCCTCTCAATTTGAAGGAGTAGCAGCTCTACTCTGAGCCTCTCCCAAATGATCTAGCTTCTCGTTCTTTTCACCAAAAGAAGATCATTTCTGTCATTTGTATATGCAATCCCATTCCTTTGGTCACTACCCAGACCTCGTGGCCGTAGGTAGAGTTGGACGTCTCGAGACCACTTTTACGTGGTCTTGGTCTTATCTTGGTCTCGACGGACTTTGGTCTTGGTCTTGTCTTGGTCTCGGATCCCTCGGTCTTGTCTTGGTCTCGCTGTATTGGTCTTGCTGTCTCAGATCGACATAGTGGTCGGGAGATTTGGAGTCAACCATCGGAGGAGCGTGGGGGTGGCTTACTGGGCTTAAGCCCAGGTCATTTTTTTCAGAAGCTTTTGGAGTGTATTTTGTTTCATCGTTAGAGGCCTGACTGACAACTGTATAAAACAAAAACTACACACAATATTCGAAGCACATAGCGCACATTCGTAAATTCCCCCTAATTTTGGTATGATCCGAGCTCAGGCACTAGGCGACTGAGCACAGCACTTACGCACGTGAGCGAGGGGGGAGAAGCTGCTGCCTGTGAGTTTGTGCATCCAGGCAGACAGAGGAGAGCTTAAGTTTGACCAGGTACCAAAGCAAACCATTCGTACTGTGCAAATAATGTAAATATGACGGTGTATCACAAAAGATTGATATCAAACTGATCACTTGACCCATATTACGTTACTTGCTCTTCGAGTGAATCAACAAGTGGCAAAATGAAAAGCTGAACAACAACAATGCTGTTTCTTTAGAGTCTTAGCTTACATGTGTGTTTATTTCATATTTTCAGTTGTTACCCTCCACGGCTAAACAAAGCACTTTAAATCAGTTTCAGTAATGTACTGATGAACACAACAGTGGCCATAAGGGGCTTCTTTCAAAGAAAAAACTCAGGTAGATGTTATTTTATATATTATGCTTTTTATGTTGTTCAGTATATTTCTATGCAAAACAAGAGGAATTTCAAAACAGCAGTATATGCTTTAGGGAAAAAACATTTTACTGTTAAACATGAATTTAGAGTAAACTTGTTTTGTTTTGGATAAATAAATATTGAAATATCTTTTGAATTAGTTAAATGTCAGAATAAAGAGAGACAGAGCTGTCTATTTTTTATCACTTTCATCAAATTTAGGAGTACATATAAACCAAGTTTACTGTTAATTAATAAGAAAACTCCAGACGATTCCATTCTGAGCTGAAGAAGCTTCTGATAGGTTAGTAGAATACACACCTGTGGATGCATATAAGGCAAAACACAGAGCCCGTTTCTTTGACATGGGAAAATCAAGAGATGTCAACCAAAACACCAGGAAAAGAATTGTGGCTCAATTTTAATTGCAATTTGGGTGCCATTTGCAATTAAGAAATACATACAATTTCTCTCTTTACTCTTAAATTTAATAAATATGTGTTACGGCCCTAAGCAGGGCCTCTCTCTCCTGAGGGTGCCTGTGTGGGCGTGTCCCACTACCTCCTGCCTGAGATGCCACCTTTCCCGCCGGTACAGCTGATTCCCATCAGCAATTAAGGGTATTTAAGCCCAGAGCAGGGTGAGCTCTGGGCCAGAGTGCCATTTTGTGTGGGTCCAGCTAGTGAGCTGAGTGTTTTTGCGGTGTTACCAGCTGGTGAGCTGTGTTTTGTGGTTTTCAGCTAGTGAGCTGCGTTTTCCTTTTGACTTTTTGCATTACTGACCAACGCCTGAGTTTTGTTTGTGTTACTTTTATGGTGATAGCGGCTTGTCTGTCTCTTTTAGTTGAATTACTTCAATAAAACTGTTTTATTTAACTGTTTCGCCTCCTTGACTCCTTTTTCTGACCCGGTCACTTTTGTTACTTCCCCCTCACCGCCTAGACCCCCCCCCCCCCCCCCCCCCCCAGGGGAACGTAACAATATGTTTTTTATATTTATCAATCTAAAAAAGTAAACATTTAGTCTGATTTGATGTTACAATTAAAGTGTTTTTATCTGAAGAGTTTGTAAATATCTGTATATTTGATGATGTTGGTGTTTGGCTTGATTGCCAGAACAAAGAGGGAGAGAGAAGAACAGAGAGGGAGATGGAGAATGAGGACAGAACAGAGATGGAACAAGAGCAGGTGAGACAGACATGTTAGTCAAATGGTTGTTTGTCAAAACTCATCAAAACATGTATCTAGTACCGAGTGTATCTTTTTAGATACCATTTGTTACTTTTCAAGTTCTATGTTTATTAACCTCCTAGGACCTGGCGTCCACATATGTGGACATCACGTTTTGGGACGTCTAGACCAAAATACTTTTTCTCTACAAGGGCCTGATATCTACTTACGAGGACATTATGCTGCCACTGTTCTATCAAAATTTGGAACAAATGTCCTCATATGTGGATCTCATTTTTCTCAAAAAACAAAAATGAGGTAAAAAAAAAAAAATCTGGTAATTCTTTGTTTTTACATTCTTTAGGTCCCAATCAACCCAAATAGTAAAGAAAAATTAAAAATGCATGCCATGAAAGAGTTCGGGTCTTAGGAGGTTAAGTTATGCAGGCTTGTTTGCACAACAAGGCTAAATATTTATATAAACTTTTCTGAATCTAAATAGTGTACTTTGGTAGAATTAAAAAATAAGTGTAGTGCAGGTCTATGATGATTTTTAGTGCTACTATCATCTAGTTTTGGTTTTTGTTCTCTTTTTTTAAATTCCTCAGTAGTCCTGATTTTGAACTGTTGTAGTCCTGTTTTAATTCTGGATCAGTTCTGGGTCTGGTTGGGGTTTAGTCCTCGTGCCTTGATAAAGCCCTGATTTTGTTCCGCCTTGCTGCTTAACTAGTTTAAGGTGTCCTGCATATGTGATATATATATATATTTTTTCCTATATGAAGTCATTCTTTTTTGAACAAAATTCAAAATCCCCCCCATCCCACATGCATACTACCCTTTAGGGCTAAGCCCCGGGTGTATAAAATGTCTAGCTTCACCTCTGGAGTTAACAGTATCCATGACACACAACGTAATGTGTCATGCGCAAAAGCATCAGCTCTAAGACCCGTGCTTAGAGAGTGCTTTGTAGTGAATCAGAAGAGTTGACTCCCATTGAGCGAGAGCCGGCTCCTCACTTAATTTCCTTTCGCTGCTCAGCTCTCACACAGTGGCTCAGCTATGCTCCAATCAGTCCATATTGTGGCCAATCACATGCGAGGATATAGGATAATATCATTATGTGAAAAACAGAGAGGGTGAGAGACACGACAGTCAAGTGGAGCGTGTATCTGTCCTCTCAGTAAGTGAGGGAGACAGTAGACAGCAGTTAGGAGGGCTGTGCGAGTGCATCGCAAAAACACATAAATATGCCTGACACCCGTAAACGAAGCAGCATCTGGCTGCAGTTTAAAGACTTTTTTGTCTCGGTCTTGGTCTCGGCCTTGGTCTCGGTCTTGGTCTTGGTCTCGTCTCAACTTTGTCTCGGTCTTGGACTTGGTCTTGGTCTTGTCTCGACTTGGTCTTGGTCTTGTCTTGGTCTCGATACCCCCTGGTCTTGGTATTGTCTTGGCCTTGGTTTAGGCGGCTTTGACTATAAGTCTAGACGTAGGTAAGGGTATGAATGTAGATCTACCGGTAAATCGACAGCTTTGCTTTCAGGCACAGCTGTATATGTAACTGATCATTTTTCTAATTTGCATTCTTTAATATATTTTTTATATATGCAGTTTCTGCATCTCTAATTGAATAAATGCAGAATTTTACAGCTGGTCTCCATCCGGTGGTGTTGATGGTGGTGACATATTGCACTGGAAGCGTACTGTACATAGAAGAATCAGTGAAAACATGGCACTTCTGGATGATTTTAAACCAACACTCTGAACACATATAATCTGCTCCTGACCGCATAATGTAATTACCAATGTAATCACCAAGTTACCATGGTGATTTCGTCAGGTTAAAAGACAGCCACCTATGTGACAGAGAAAGCTCAGTAACCTCCTTTTGTATGACAGTCTTACTATTATTCGCCATGATGCTGTGCGCGTGTCATTTAGGTATCATTGTCTCGGTTAAAACACAAGCACCCATAACATTACTAGTGATTTAAAACTCCACAGGTTTCATTTATGTCAGGATGTAGCATAACACATTTTGGAAAAAGAGGTCTTTTTCAAAAATTATTTGTATTTCTTCTATAATCTATTCAGCCACCAATGCCTTTCATGTTCTCTTTGAAGTTTGAAGTTCTCACTGCTGAGAAGGTGTCGTGGTTTTGGATTGTTAAATTTAGATTCAGTTTTCGCTCCTGTGAAGCCCCCTTTGCCCAGCCCTCAGAAATATCACCTGCATTTCACCTGCTACAGGGGTTCCTAGCCAGCTAATCACTCCTGCAACACTTGCCATCAAGCATTCCAATCATTTCAAGTGTTCCTAGTACTTACTCCACATTAGGGATGGGTATCGAAAACCCGGTTCTTGTTGGGAACCGGTTCCCACTGGTTCAATTCCTTGGAAGCGTTTGCCATTTTTGCAAACGATTCCCTTATCGATTCCAGTCGCCCCGAATGACGTCACCACGTCGCGGAGCGTCGCTTACCTGACAGGAAAAACGGCGGCTTAAATGCTCAAAAGTTTGGTTATACTTTACGAGAACGGATGACAACAGGGCAACTTGCAATACTTGCAAAGTAGATATTCATTTAAGGGAGGAAACACTACGAATATGCAAAAGCATTTGCTCACAAAACACACGATGACCTTAAATGAATGTTATGTTTTTAATTCCGCTCCGGATTCGTGAATCTCAACCCAGCAGCAGCGGTAACGTTAATGCCGTTAATGCGGCAGGTAAATAATCGGCTAACAGTGCATATTATGTTTGCGCGATCTCCCTTATTACAAAACCTGCCATTACTGTGCATTTAGGTGACCATGATGAGAGAGACAGGCAGAGTCTGGCTGGCTCAGATGCTGGCAGTTCTTGCTGCAGTCTACTGGTAGCGTCTCCTTTCAGGCCAGAATAGACGAATGTCACAAGCAGTGACTAAGTTTGTGGTAAAAGGCTTGAACCCGTTTTCCACAGCAGATGCCCCGATTATCGGTAAGTGAATGTGTTTAATTGTAGGCAGGGACATTACTGGATATTCTTGTGTAATTGCTACTGAATAATTTATGTTATACTTTGTTATTGCTACAGAAGAATATTTATTTTATTATTTTACATTTACAATTTCTTTTCCTGGGGACCCTGTGACACCCCATTGAAGAGCCGTAGGCTGGATCCCTTAAGATCTCACTGTTGGGTTTGTAAGGCCATGTTACTCCTAAATTTCTATCTTGTTCAAAGATAAGATATAAAACAAAGTTCTAAGCTAATCGACCTTAGTGTTCTCCTTTTTTAAAAAGAATCGATAAGAGAATCGATAAAGAATCGAATCGTTAAACAGAATCGAAAATGGAATCGGAATCGTGAAAATCTTATCAATACCCATCCCTACTCCACATGAATCCCATTGACCTCCCTAGGCATGTTTTTTGTATGATCTCGGATATTGCTTTTTCTTTTTATTGCCCCTAAAGGGCTTTGCTCGCTTTCACTGACTGCTTTTTCGTGCTTGAGCGCGTGTCTGTGTTAAAGGTTGAATTTAGGAATTTTTTGTTTGCCTCCTGGTTCTGCATGTTGGTCTTCTTCCTCTGTGAAGTGATACAGAAAGACCTTGAAGCATGAACAATTAGTAAGTTATTGGGCCAGGCAATGTGCCAAAAGTTTTGTATCTGACTAAACAAGTTTTTAGGGAAATTAATGCAGAACATTAAGTAGTTCCAGGTTCCATATTAATAATATCTACAATACATCTGCCGGAAAAAAAAGCTAAACCCTGTAGTTGTACTCCGGTGAAGGTTTGCATAGTCCGAAGGGTCTTCGAGCTGGCAATACCTTAGATCTGTATTTGCTTTTACATGATCTATTGATTATCTTTAGCATCAAGGCTATTGGTCAAACAAGCAGTTTTAAAGCAGTCCAATCAGGCTTACGGAAATTGCAGTTTAACAGGCCTGAAGATTTATTGATCCGTTGAAAAAAAGAAACCTACAGAATGACCCAGAAGACGACCTCAGCGACACAGACCCCCTGTGGCGTCTTACCGCTACTTCATTATAGCGAAGGAGAGGAGGTGTGTTTGCAGATTTATTAATGTGTCCACCTGTCATCCACTTGGTGACACAATACGGTCCATCCCATATTCATTTCCTTGTTCAGTCATGTAAGGAAGATGTAAACAGCAAACGCGGCCGATGTGGAAGATCAATGGGGAGGGTGTGAGTGTTGACGAGATGAGACGTGTTAATGAGTTCCCCGCTCGTCCGCTGCGATCACTTTGCAGTTGCGTCGTCTTGACGTCGATCGTTTCCGTTGTTTAAATTCCTGCTGGGGGTCGTTATCGTTCTCATCATGCAAATCATAATGGGAAGAAAACTGCAGGCATTCTGTAAACTATATAAAATCTATAACTGCAATATAACATTATATATAAGTATAAACATCCTAATTAATGCTGGCTTTATGTGGCAGCAAGACAGTGACTGTGTGTGGGTATGTGTGCGTCTCTCAGGCACTCAAATATGGTCGTACAGTATTTTGGTGTGTGTTAAAGGCGCAAGTCTGATGGCTCTATCTGAGAATGTGTGCGAGTGTGTGTGTGTGTTGGGTTTGCGCGTGTGTGTACAAATGCTCGTGCGTGCACATAGACCTATGTGAACAAGTGATTTATGGGCTGTTTTTAATCAGGCGGTAGAAAATGTTATTAGACAGCCTTCTCGCGCTCCCTCCGCCTGCAAATGAGCCGGCCCCCGCTGCACCCTGGGATAGTCTCCTGTAATTAGTTCTGGGAACTCACCTGTTACTGAGGGAGATGCTGGAAGGGGAGGTGGGGGGTGGGGGAAATAAGCGAGGGACATGAAGAGAGGATGGAGTGAGAGGGTAACAAGCAGACAGATAAACAAACAGAGAGGATTGAGACTGGGGGAGGAGGTGAGGGAGTTCAGGTTTGGGGTGGAGTTCGGGGGGGGGAGTGAAGAAAAAGCACCAGAGAGAGGGAGAGAGTGGGTGCAAGGATGAGGAGAGACACAGGGAAAAGAAACTGACCTCGGCACCGCTACAGCTCTTGGTTTGCTAGGCTTCTAACAAGCTTGCCAGTGTCTACCTGACTTTTCCAGCATATATTAGAGCTGAATGAGGCTGGGAGAAAAGCACACATCTCTTTCTCTCTACAGTCTTTCTATCTTTTTGAATTGAAGACCCATTATTAGTAATTCAGTCATAACAGGAGAACATTGTTTTCTTTCAGTAATAAGATATTGCAAGAGAAAACAATGACCAGCAATTGTTTTCGAAGCACTTTGAGGCTAATTGCTCTGCTCTGAAAAACCCGCAACAATGATTAAATTAGAAGTTAAATTGGCCAAAATTCAAAAAGTCGTTTGTAAGGCAGATATGTTTCTTTTGTGTGTGTGTGTGTGTGTGTGTGTGTGTGTGTGTGTGTATTGTTCTATTGTTTGTTTCGATTTCAAGGGGTAACACTTTTTGCCCATATTAGGGCTGAATACTAATCAATAGCTACTATAGCGATTGCTGGGGAAAAACCTGACACGTTCATTTTCCACCCTTTCAATAGAATATGAAATATTGATTGTAGTTTTTTGCAGATGTAAATGTGTTTTACTACAGAATGTTTGAAAAACGATGCTTTCAAACAAAAGTTGCTAATTTAAAGCAGACACTGATCAATAATTTTATATTAAAAATTTATCAAATATCTAGGTAAGGAGAGTGTCAAAATTTAACAAATATTTGGTTTTGTTGAATGTTTTTGCATCTCTCAGCTCTTGTTGCTGTTTCAAAAAACACAACTGTTTAATTTTTGACAGTTCTGTTATCTGCCCTCTTTTGGACAGGTGTAGGCAACTGTATACAGCTGTGATAAACTCAGTGGCAGCCGATCAAACAAAATGCTCAACTAGCTGGTAAATAGTGTAGTTTCCCATCAGGCAGGTGTTTCCCTCAGGAGTCAGTGAATACCAAAAGAAGAGTAAATATTTGAGAGGTGGTGAGAAACACCACTTCAAACAATCATTACTATTCAAGTTAAATAGCTATACTTACTCATCACTTCATTAGGTATGCCTTGCTAGTAATAGGTTAGACCCCTTTAACCTTGGTAATGCCTTCTTCTTCATGGCACAGTCTCAAGGTGCTGGAGACATTCCTCAGAAATTTTGGCCTGCAGACTTTTAGGTTGAGTATCCATAGTGAAAATCTGCTTTTCCACCACAATCTGCTGACTCTCAAGACAATTTGAGTACAGCGGATGTAACACCCTGTTTAAGAAACCAGGTTGAGATGATTTAAGTTTTGTGACATGGTACAGAAGACCACACCATCTGAAGATGTAGTAGCAGAAGCAGAAGACCACACCACCTTACCGAGATGCTTACCCAGATGATGTGGTCTTCTGCTACTGAAGATGATGAGATGCTGTTCTGCATACCTTGGTTTTAACATGTAGTTGTTTGAATTCCTGTTGCCTGTTGCTGTCTTTACCATGTCTACATGTATAAATCACATGTGATTGGCTGAATATTTATGTCTGTTAACGAGCAGTTGAACAGCTTCCCTGGCTGACTGTTAGTACAACTAACAGTACAACTTTATAAAGTAATGTTTGTTGAGTTCCAGCTGGTAAAATAAACCCCAAATTTGTAGTCTTTTTGGGCATGACTGCCTGATAATGGTCCTATCTGTATTGCACCATAAGTTGCAAATTATTAAGGACAGTGCTATACTAACAAGTCCAAAACCAAGCTTGCTGATCTGTTGTATGCTAGAGTGCCAAGTAGCGCACAATGTTGTCTTATAAAGTAGATATGGGTGTTTTTAGATACTGTAGGAGTTTCACTTGTTATTCAGCTCCTTTGAAATATATTTTTTCTCTTTACTAGAAGTAAACTCAACACCCTGCTAAAATCATCATGTGACCCGCCTGTTCTCTGGCGCATCATCGAGCCCTGATGAATTGATTGTAGCTGGTCACAGGCTCTCCTCTGAGCATTGCCTTGACAGCCCATCAGAAGCACAGGCTGTCAGGCCCAGCCAAACACCCACATAAACACTTAGACAAAAATATAAAAACAAGAATAGGCAGCACAGATGTATACAGTTCAGATCTGCACATATGGAGACACAGATACTGAATGAACACATACATGCGCGCACACACACACTGCACATCACCAACGCTCCTGACAGGCCAGTAAAAACATAATGAAAAATTCAGTAAGTCTCACTGCGGTGTGGGTTCTACCTGTCTCAGCCCTTCTTGTTGCTTTGTGTGAGTTTGTTTGCATGCGAGAGGAAGAGATGATGCCTGTTTGCATGTTGGCATCAGCCTCGTTCAGATTTTTCCTCTTCACAGATAAATTCAGCATACACGTGTGTATGTAATGCACATGCTGCACGGCAAATTGCGTCTGTGCTCGTATATGTTTGGTGTATCTCTCAATTCTTGCTGTCACGGTTTTGCGTAATTGGGTCTGAGCCAGCCAAACCTTTTGTCTGAGTGTTGCCTTGTGCTTACATCAACTATGTTGTTCTTGTAAATAACGTACCCGAGCAGACAAACTTGGAGCCAGACTTTTCAGCCTCTCTGTTTCCAGCCCCTGAAGCACATACCACGCATATTTTTTCTTCACCTTTGAAATCAAAAGGCTGTTAATGGATGTTTCTGGCCAAATAATAAAGAATTAGTTTAACTGCAAGCTTTTCCTCAGTTTTCATCAAATTTGGTTTATTTGTTTATTTAAAAGGTACACTGCTCATTAATCAACATTAAAAAACTGAATTAACTGAATAGGTTATTTTTCATTATTTCTCTGTGGCCTGTTCTTAAAATGACACCCTGTTCCATCAAACAGCAGCCAGATCCATTTATGAGCAAATATGTTTCTTTACAGCTTGTGAATGATTTGGTATTTCAAACATTTTCTTCAAGAATAGGAAAAATAATTTCATTATCTGACATAAACGGCTGCAACGCAAAGAAGACTTTGTATTTTAAAGTCGTCTTTTTTTCTCTTTTTTTAGCTGCTCCATCTCACCCTACCCCTAGCATCCTCCTCTGTCACACCAACCCTCAGCATGTTTTCCTTCTCTACATCCATGAACCTCCTCTGAGACTCCTGTTTTCCTCCTTCCTATCAGCTTTATCTTCAGCATCCTTTGTCCGATATATCCACTATCCCTCCTCTGCACATGTCCAAACCACCTCTGCCTTGTCTCTCTAACTTTGTCTCCAAACCGCTCAATCTGAGCTGTCCCTCTGATGGACTCATTTCTAATCTTGTCCATCCTGGTGACTCCCATTGAAAATCCTAACATCTTCAGCTCTGCCTCCTCCACCTTGGCCTGTACTTTTGTCACTGCCACAGCCCCCAAACCCGTCAAAGCAGGGTATACCTTTTTTGTCTGCTGTGCATTTCTTTGAATTGTTGTTAATCCCATCTACCTTCACTACCTCCGCTCCTCACACCTTCCCACCTGTCTCCCTCTCATTCACAAACATGTATTCTGTTTTGTTTCTAGTGACATTCATTCATGTTCCCTCCAGAACATACCTTCACCTCTCCAGGCTCTCTTCCACCTGCTCCATGTGTTTTCTCTAGATTAACAAAGACATCATTCTGGCCTTTCTCTATTCTTCTCCATCAAGACTCTCAAAGCTATACTGCTGCTCACTGACTGTCACCTGTCTTCTTATCCATTTCTTCCTTACTAATCTTCTGCACTTTCTGATTCACTAACTGTCCTCCATCCTTCCTCATCTTTCTAATTTTCTTCCATCTTCTAAACACTCTCTCTTCACTCATTAGTGCATGTGCATCTCATCTCCATGTTTTCCAGTTTAATTTCTGCCCATCCAATCAATACTATCAAAACACTGTTTCAATTCAGGGGGTCAGTGTTGACATTGTGGAGGACTATAAATACCTTGGAGTACACATTGACAATAAACTGGACTGGGCTAAAAACACCACAGCACTTTACAGGAAGGGCCAGAGTCGTCTCTATTTTTTGAGGCGACTGAGGTCCTTCAACATCTGCCAGAAAATGCTGAGGATTTTCTATGAGTCTGTTGTGGCCAGTGCGATCCTCTATGCTGTTGCATGCTGGGGGAGCAGGCTGAGGGTCGCAGATGCCAACAGACTTAATAAACTGATCCGTAAGGCCAGCAATGTTGTGGGGATGGAGCTGGACTCCCTCAAGGTGGTGTCGGAGAGGCGGATGCTGTCCAAGATAAAGACAATGTTGGATAACACCTCCCACCCACTCCATGACATGTTGGTCAGTCACAGGAGCTCGTTCAGTGAGAGACTGAGATTACCGAAAAGCACCACTGAACGACACAGGAAATCATTCCTGCCTGTGGCCATCTCCCTGTACAACGCATCCACTTAACACACTGTTTGCTGCTACAACTACACATGTTTCTTTTTCAGCTATTTATTTATGAGTGACTTATGTATGTATGTATGTATATATATGTATATATTGTACTATTCTTAGTTAGTGTATTGTCTGTCTTGTCTTAATGTTGGTTTAAAATGGAGCACTGTAACAAAAAATAATTTCCCCCAGGGATCAATAAAGTATTCTGATTCTGATTCTGATTCTGAATACAAGAGGGTATCTATATGAAAGCAGATGAGATCAACCACCAGCAGAAGTCATCGATGGCCTGGGAATTTCTTGATGAAGAGCTCTTCACATATAGCAGAAAAAATACTGTACACTTTTTTTGTGTGCGATGTTGGAGAATAAAGATTCAAAAGTCTTCCTACGATTTAGACCAGACGATTGTCCTTTTTATTGCAGTTTTAACTTTTGGCAGATTTAAGGTGTTATCTGGTCATCCTCATTGCTGTTGGAAAATTACACCTCTCTAACTCTCAACTGCCTTTGTAAAATGTCTTTTGCACAGTAATATCCACATGATTACTCCCTTGCAGTTCTGTTTCCTCCCACTTGACTTTAAAACTTCCTTTCTCTATCTGACTCAGACGACTGCCGCTGGAGACGGCGTCTGGTGATTAACAGAGCATATCACCATTGTAGCATCTCTATGCAAATAAGGGAGCTACTTCACTGGTGTTGAGAAGAGCAAATACAGAGGGCACTTGTTAAGTGGCTGCCATAATAATCCTTATTAGAGCAAAATGGACAATTTATTTATAGGAAAGGAATACATCAGCATATTGTAACTAAATTGAAGTCAGTAATGCACCTTAAATGATTTATGCCTTGGAAAGAAAGATAAGAACGAGGGCCTTTAATAATGCGAGTCTAAACAAGTTTCACACTTGGCACATATTAAACTTTTTGATATGTTGCTTTGAAGTCAAAGGGCTGTGTAATATTACTATAATGAGAGACACTTCCAACAAAAGGTGATATTTCTATCTGCAGATTCACAACAGTGACAATAAACATGGCACTGATTAAGTCAGACACAGCAAGAAAGGGGGTCGAGGTAGGTTGCAGAGACATCAACAACGGTAGGCAGGCTAGAGTAGCCTAAATGGAGCACTCACAATCATTCCTCAATTTCACAATTGGATGCATAAAAGAGTAGCATAAAGGATATTGGTGGAGTTTATTTGGCAGTTAGCAAAATGCTTTCATATTTAATAGAAAGATTTTACTTACTGAAAGTCTGATAGATTGCTTAGAGTATAGAGTAAACTTTGACAGTGATGGATGGGAAAAGCACTTGCTAGCCAGCATTGCTGTCCAAAGGAAAATTAGCAGTTTTATCGCTTCCTGATTAGCTGGTCTCATGGTGTTTGTGTGTGTGCAGACACAGTCTAACACACATCCCAATTCTGGTTGTTTCTTTGCTTTCATCATCAAGTCTCCATTCAGCTGGTCCCCACCAGAAAATAGTTTGCATTAAAATCACATTTCTGTGTAATCTATACAAAAGTCTGAAAAGTGCATATAAACCTCATCAGACCAGCAGCAAAATTGATTTTTCTTCTACCTTGTAACCTCTCAGCTGCTTGGCTGCTGAACCATTTGCATGATCCATTTGCATTTAATCTGCAACTGTCTTAGAAGACAAGAAAAAATAAGGACTAGTGATGCAATAAATTTGAATCTGACGACTCAAAAAATAGAATTAAATCTTTTCCTCAGACATTTGAGGCAGTCTGTTTACAATCCCACCCCTAGAACAGCATGGCTTGGAAAAAAAACCCCAGAAGATTGACACCTATGGGAGCAGAAGAGATTTTTCACTCTGTCAAACTCAACTCCTGGCATTTTTTTTTCATTGCGTATGAAAACATCTTTATTAAATATGTTTCAAATCTCACTTAGAGGCAATAATTATGTAATTGCACATGTGTAAAAGATATGTGTAGAATCTAAACATAGACCATGCCAACATATAGCCATAGCTTGTGTTGCCTGTGCGCCTTTGAAAGGCTCAACCTCCCCTAGGAGCTGATTGAGAAAGCATATACTGTTTAAAAAAAAACCCATATGTGGCAGCCTTCCATCTCCTGCTGTGCTTTGAAAGTCTGTTTCCATTCACCAAGACATATCATCCGGCACAGCACTGCAAGAAAAAAAAATCAAAGTATATGCTTTCCATAGTCCTTAGCAGTTCGTAAATAACAGAGAGCAACTTCTATTGATGAGTGCACTTTGCTGGAGAGTAAATATGCAATACCTGAAATAATACATAGTGTTTGTGTTGGAGGTCTGGCGATGCTTTTTATTCCTCACTGATGGACTTTGTAAAAGGCTTTTCAAGTGTGTTTTGAAGCAATGTTGATGTCCAAGCACTCAAAAAGTAAACTGTTGGATTTTTGAAATTCCTTTTTTGAGGCAGATTATAAATAGCAGGCAAGTAAAAGGTATAAACAGCTGCAAAGCTAATATATTTACAGCTATGAAAGTGTGAGTAAAAGATTAAAGGACTAAAGGTATTCATCCAGAGTTACAGTATATTTAGTTAATAGTTATATTTACTACGGTATCTACGGTGGCTCTGTTTTGGTTTTAGGTATGAATGTGAGTATAGATGGTTATTTGGATCTGTGTTAGCACTACTACAGACTAGTAACATGTCCACGGTGTGCCCGGTATCAGCTGGGATGGGCTCCAGCGCCACCATTGTCCTGAACTGGATAAGTTGAAGAGAATAGACGGAATAATGGAGAAGGTTGACTGGCCAGAACTGTGTGCCTGAGACAACCACATTAACGATATTCACTCCTTCTGACGTCATATGGAGCCGAGAATAGAAAACCTGAAGCAAAGCAGTTTGAACTCCAAGCGTTACTCTCATAAGGAATATGTGTCCATACCCTGACTACATTATTTGAAACTTTGGTCATGATTTATATAAGGATCCACCACGATGTGCTCGAGTGGTCTTCAAGGATATTACAGGTGCTTTTTTTTTTTTAACTTATGTGACTTTTTAAAAATGTTGAATTTTTATGTTGCACATCAAGGTCAATGAAGTTATCAAATCTGGTTTAGGGTAAATATAAAGATATAAATATATTTATGATATATTGTGCTATCTCTAAATGTACCCTGAATATGGCTTACTACATGCCTCTGGTATATGTTTAAAAATGGCTTGCTGTCATTTGTGCTAGTTTTAGGTGAACAGGGCATATCATCAGATATGGTCCCACCAACTTCCATTCCACTATTTCACTCATTTCTAGAAATCCTGGGTAAGGGGGACCGAATTTGCCAAATTATGCAGGAATACAGAAGTTTTAAAAGCTATGGGCTGATTGGTCAGATGCAATTATATCACTGTCTGTCAATCCCCTTTTTTCTTAATAAACGACTTAAAATATCGATTTTGTTTTACTATTTCTTAATGATCTGACAGGTGAAAGTAAAATTAGAAATCAGGAACAGAGCACTGTATGTATGCGCATGTATAAGCTTGAACTTTTTTGTTATTTTCTTCCGAATTTCACTGCCAGGCATTTAGCTCTTAACTTGGACTATGAAAGAAACAGGGGTTCTCTAATCTCTTATAACTTGCATGGTTTGCTTTGGTTCGAGGATTACGTGGGCCTCCATAAACCAAGAAAACATTTGACTCCATTTCAAAACCCAGTTCATATTTATATAAAAAAAATGTTAAGAAGAAAAACAACACCTTGTTATAAACGGGACCGATTTTCTTAATTCCTTAAAAGTTGCCATTTTTGAATACACCGTGCATTATCACTTTTACCTTTTCGCTAATGCTCACCTGGAGCATAGCACTGGATAGCACGGTGCCAGGGTGCAGGAGCAACACATTCATGGAATGGGATTACACTTATCTGCTATTATAAAAGCACCTGGAATCATCCATGCGACTGTAAAAATAGCTCAGTAATCATGTAAGTGGTTGACAAAAATAATTACTGCTGGATTAGAGATTGTCAGATCATAGAGGGGGATTCTGGCATTACATGAAGTGACAGTGTAGACCGTTTGTGGATTATACAGAACGGCTTATAGTGTTCAATTAACATCAACAGAAATGTAGCCCAGGTGCAAACAATGGGGAGTGGTAGACCTTCCATTCTGACCTAATATTTCATTACATTCATCTAATTAATTATGCAAATTGAAGTAATTTGTTATCCTTATGTTTGCACATGAAGCACTGTTTCATCACTGTTTGTTTTGGTTTCATATGTAACAGATGGGTTGCATGGCTGTATCTGCAGTGCATTCAGCACCCATTAGTAGTTATGAAGCAATGTTCGAGACCCTCTCCTCGAAGACAGAGTGATGGCCGAACACAGTCCCTCCATCCCAAACACATGTCGAGTAGTGTTCATTAGTCGCACCATTCGGAGAGGTTCATAAATCACAGCCATCTGGAACGCTCTCGCTGCTGCAAAGCAGCACGCTCCGTGCACCCCACACCTCCCCGTCCTGTGTGCCGCTGGCAAACGGCCAATCAGATAGCAGATCCCAGAGTACCACGTCATGGCTGGGCCAGGCTGGAAGCAACACGGCAGACAACCTTTTAAAACTTTCGTTTTGTTATAAACGGAGACTTTAGAGTGCCTCACTCCAGCTAATGGAAAAGCTGATTTAGAAGAAAGAGTGTCACACTCGAATGCAGACGCCGAATTTTAAAACAAAAACTAATGTGATTTTTCAGACACTAATAAGGTTTTACTCCATAGTGCAACAAACATGGGATTGGGGTTAAACTCTTTTTTGGACTTACATTATTTGTCACTGAATTGCATATAAAGTAATTGTGCTCGTTTTCAATCAGCAGACACTTTTGAAGAAATGATTCACTCACGCTCGATATATACCTTCAAAAAGAATTTATTTCTTGGGTGACAAAATTCAAAGTCATGTTCTGTTGCAAGAATGCCGGTGAAAATAGAGCGAAGCTTCTGTCTCAGCTGAAGAGGACCTTGGGGGAGAATTTATTTGTCAAGGCTGCGGGTGACATAAATACATCACAAGTGTTGCCACTAAGAGGAATTAATTTGACAGCCTACCTATGTGATATGCATAACTTGAAGTTTAGAATGAACCTGAGAACAACTACCAATAAAAATGTGAAGCTGTTATTTTCTAATGCCTGTAACCTGGCTGTTACTTTTTTGATCTTAACTCAAGATCCGGCAAAGCAGTTGCCAAAGCTAAGCAACATGTTTGCAGACATGTATTCCAGAGAGAGACCTAAATAGATTTCACGTGGAACTCCTTTTGAATTGGATGGCAGCATTATGTCTCAAAAACATTGACACAGGGCCATGTTTACTATTGTGTAACGTATTCTTTTAACAGCAGTGCCATAGATGGCTGGAAACTGAGGACTTCTGGGAGAACACAGTTGGACTTGTCTGATAGAGGATTTTAGGTGCTCGGCAGTCCTGGGTCAGTTCTGGATCAAATGACTTTTCCCCTGCCTGAGCCTATTGAGTCTTTTACATGACAGGAATGATCTCCGTTTTTAATGCACTGCCACCTGATGGCCTAAAGACCACAGTCATCCAACACTGACATTTGCCCCTTGCATAGAAAGATTTCTCCACATTCTCAGGCTCGTTTGCTGATATTGAGGAACATTTTTCTGAAATTGTTCCAAAATCTGTAGACAGTCTTTTTTTGCTGTGAACCTCTGCCTCTCTAAGATGCTATTTTGATGTCATGTTACAGACCTGCTGCCAACTATGCTCCTTCAGCTGTTTCTTTTAGCACCACTTACTTTTCCAGCCTTTTGTTGCCCTCCTCCCAACTTTTTTCAAGGTGTCTGGCATCCATAAATTTTAAAACATAGAGCAATTTTATATGTTTTTTCTTTTGTGGGTGAAATATGGGTTCATAGGATTAAAATTCTTGCAATCTTATTTGACTTATAATTCAATAAGGAAAGATTATTTGGAAGAATTGACCATAACAGAAACTGATGCTTGTGTTGGTGAAGATGAAGATGGAGCTCTGACTGATATGAGGTGGCGACAGGGAGGAGGTGAGTTCCATGAACACGAGTTTGAAGTGGAAAATGACAAAGATTTAAACCTCTCAGATTCAAGGCTGATTGGCTCAAAGATGACAGGGAAGAAGATGATTGGACTAGAACAATGTTGCCTGGAGTTTGACAGTGTGGGAAAGCAGTAGTAATGCAAAGAATAGATTAGCAGCCAAACACCAAGGAAAGCAGGCAGATGAGTAATTACTGATCTTCATTATTGAACATCTGCATAAGCTTCATTTTACACATTGTACCACGCTCTGGAATAGAGGTTGCAGCATAAGATGGAGGAGCCGGGGTGGAAATGGGTCTCAAAGTGGCTTGCAGAGGCAGGTGTAACTGTGGCCAGGATGAAACCGTGACACACCAGAGGGTGCATGCTGAACCATCTAGTGAATAAGGCTTTAACACACAATATAATATTTTCATGAAGTAAAATTACAGGACCCGGACAGCGTAGCAGCACCGGTGGTCTAGTAATGGTTCAAGAAATGCAAAAACATGATGGTAATTTGCTCTTATATGGCATTAAAAAAAGTTGGATTTAGAAATGTCTGTGGGCGTTCGGATTTATGCGCTCATGCGCACAGATGTGTGTGTGTGTGTGTCTGAGTGTATGTGAATGCATGCATATTCAGGTCAACACCTGTAGATCCTGCTGAGCATGAAATGGCTTATTTGCTTGCACAGATTCAGTTCTGGTGTTTATAATAAAAATGTGCTTTGCATGTTTTTGGAGTCAAGCTTATCACTTCGCAAACAGAGGCCCGCGTGCACACACACCCTCACAAAGAGCGATTAAACACACAAGTGGTGACTCCGCTTGATGCCATTTATCCCTGATGCATCTCGCTCTGCTGGCGTTTGTTCTCGTGTTATTTGGTGATGCACAAGCCAAACAACAAAGAGGGAACCTAATGGGGTGAAGAAGAGCATGATTTCGTAACAGCTGATAGACACACGACACCTAAAAGTCTTTTTTTTTTTAATTTTATTTGATTTATGACGCCCCTGCTCATTTGGATGCTGTTAAACTACAACAGCAGTAAGACACAAAGAGACATTTTCAGCCACAAGCAAAATTCTCTCCCTGCCACTGCTCCTTTCCTCCGCCTCCTCTCTGGGGAAATCACTGACAGGGGTGGGGAGGAGAGTGGCGAGATGTTGTTTTCTTTCTGCTCAAGTGGCGTGTTACCCCTGCTTTCTCCCCCTCTTCTGTCCACCTGTGCCCTCCTCAGCTCTTCTCGCAGCACAATAATAATCTGACCATCTGCCGTAATCAAACTTTCCCTCTTCTTCCCCTCTTGTTCATCACTCTTCACCACTTTTTTCTTCTATCCTTCATCTGACTTTGAAACAATCCTCTCTATCCAATTTCTTTGCTCTCCAACATCCTCTCCCTTTCTTTTGTTCCCCCCTCCCCCCCTCCCTCTTTTGTCTCTTCCTGGATCAGCCCTTGCGGTATTCCTCATTATGCCCCCGACCCTCGCGCCTCTGTTTCCCCCTGGCTCCCATCTCCCTTCCACTCATGCTGCCCACAAGACTCCAACAGGCCGTTATTGATCGGCTTAATTGGAGGCGTTAGAATGCAATTCCACCTGTCTTCTCCGCTTCACAGCTCCGTGGGCTATTCAATAATGTTTAGATGCTCGGATGCAGATGTGTCTGTGAATGACAAAGAGGGAGGTGGAAGGGAGTGACGCCGCTAATGATGAGCTGCCGCTTTCATGCTCCCTCAGTCTTTCTTTGCCTCCTGTCAAAACTAAATCTCTCTTTCTCTTTTCCCCTCTGCTCCGCAGTCTTTTCTCCACCTTTGTCTTATTTACCCATCTGAGTCTGTGTATCTATCCCCGATCCTGCTTTTCTCTCTTTATTACCGTCTTTCTCTCGCTTCCTTTCTGTTACCTCCAAAATATTCCATGTCTCATTGTGGCTGAAATGGGATATTTCGAACAGACGGGATCCCGTATTGATATTCAAATAATTCTCCTCGGGGAGATGACGGGAGGCCATTGTCTCTCATCCTTGATGTGAAAACTTTAATTCCTATTTTCTGCACATTTTGCATGCATGAAATAAATCCCAGACTAGCTGGGAAAATCTAGTTGCGGAGAAGTGTTTTCCTCTCCATCAGCAACTTTTTCTGCATGTACCCTTGAGCAAAATATTTAATCCCCAGTTTTAATCCCCAGTTTTGCTCAGCGCCTAACAGTACAAGGTTAACAGTATCTTGTGCCGCTCCCAGCTATGAAAGTGTGTTCTTTTTCTGTATCACCTGATTCATTCCTGACAGCACAGCATCTGGGAACTGACCACTAGAGCCACAATTAGAACAGTAAGTCATAGAGCTGCATAGATAAACACAGGTCTTAAACAGGGGGAAAAAGTCATGTTTTTCCATATGAAAACACAAATCCTCCCTCAAGTTATGAAATTGTAGGCTTTATTTACTTAATCATGTTCTGCTTCATCCATTTATACTTTATATTTGCATACATTATGTTTCGATGACTCCCAGGCATGCACTTGGGAAATTCACTGTGAGTTAGCGTACATGCATAACCGAAGTGACTGCATAGATTACTTTGCAAAAGTCATGAACTACATCTCACTTCTTTATATTTTGCTAGGTGAAAGTAAGAAATAGGCCCATTAAAGGGAAATGTGCAAACATGCATGATATATATATATATATATATATATATATATATATATATATATATATATATATATAGCTCGAAGGGCTCAGAGAAGAGCTCGAGAGGATGTGGAGGGTGAAGGTAACGGTGGTCCCCGTGGTAATCGGAGCACTAGGTGCGGTGACTCCCAAGCTAGGCGAGTGGCTCCAGCAGATCCCGGGAATGACATCGGAGATCTCTGTCCAGAAGAGCGCAGTCCTGGGAAAAGCTAAGATACTGCGCAGGACCCTCAAGCTCCCAGGCCTCTGGTAGAGGACCCGAGCTTGAAGGATAAACTGCCCGCAGGGGCGTGCTGGGTGTTTTTATATATATATATATATATATGGATAGGCCAATCCATGGCTGATAGTGTTAAACTGTGTTACTTACTTTCCTTCCATAAGAACGGCTTCTTGGAAGCCGCCCCTCTACTGAGACTATTTGTGAAGAGGCTTCAGTGAACAGTAGATGTTCACAGCGGGCGGATGCATCTCTCAGGTCTTTGTGGGATTTTTTTCTGTTATTAACTTAATGACAGTTTACAATTGTGCTCATCTATTGTAGATAGGTTTTTAGGTGTGCTACTTCTTATTTTATCCCCCACTTGTTCAGTTTTCTCAAAATTTTTAAGGGCACAGTACACACCGCGCTGAGATATACCAGGTTTGTGACAAATAGCTGTCCGGGATTCATCCTGCTGGCAGAAAAGTGCGATCTATTGTCACTTTTTAATTGATATTTTTCACAGATTCCACCAAAGAAACAGCAAGAAAGTATGTGTTTTTTGGAACAGGACTGATAGTAACAAAGTGCCTAAAGATGCAATTTAAAATTGGTCTTTGCCAAGTTGTCTGTTGTCTGGTTCATCCCTTGAGTTAGGTGGCCTTTTTATGCTGAATTGATTCACAGCTCAGTGTTAAGTGTATTAACAAACTAACAAGCACAAAAACATTCCTCTGAAAATGCTTGGGTACTAGGACTGGATGGAAAATGAATGAAAAAGCAGCCAATGTCCAAAGAAACGCTTTGAAAAGCCTGGAAAACTATTGCTGAAGACCACTTTAAAAAATGACAGTCTGGCTGTTTGAAAGAAAAATATAAAGTTAGGAGGAATAACTAAGTGCTTTTGCACAATGCTGCAGGTCTCTACAAAATTCTGCCTCAAAAAAAGAAAATGTGCAAGAATTTATTATTTTTTACTCTGCTAAGGTGACATTTGTTTGCCCTTATAATCTTTTAGCAAGATTAAACGAAAACCACAAGGTTGTATTTCATAAAATCTGACAGGGAGGTGGATCATACTCAGTGGAAGAAAACTTGAAATTTAGATCTGTATGTCTGTATTTCTGAGACCGTGAAAAGGGCTCATGGCCTAGGCTGCAAGACCATACTCTCTGAGAGCTCTTCTTGTTTTTGTATGTGGCATTCTGTTGGATCTTCAGTGGTATCACAAGGACTCTTTTGCTTTAGGGTGACCAAGGCATTTTCTTTTTCTTTTTGTTATTTGTTAAGCAGGAACAGTGTGCAGTTTAAGAAGAGCCGGATTTCTGGGAATTTGATAGATTTCAACAATGCAGGCTTTTAATGTTCCAACAGCTGAGAGCACAGAATGATATAAAGAAGAATAAAAAGAGGTTGTTTTTCTTTTTCATTGAGTAGCACATGAATATGAACAGCTACCTGTAAGAATAAGAGTAAACTTTATGACAGGGCTGCATTCGACTGTACACATGTACCTACTAATATGGATGCTGGGTGCACAGTTATCTTTTTAAAGGATTTACAAAATAATCTCTTTTTTTGGCCTTTAGAAAAAATAACCAACCTTCCCCCAGCAAAGGTTGTGCTGTGATTTTGCCTACATTTACATATAAAATGATCACTCAGAAAGAAAGTTAAAATGGTAATTTACATTTTTTTTATCTCCCAGTGTGCACCACTGCCCTCTGTGCTCCTCATTGTGAAGCAGTAGGTAAGGGATGAGGGGAAAACAGCGAAATCTACTGATAATAGGCAACAACAGAGTGAACAGAAGTTCGTGGTGGTTGCTGTGAGTGAGAGGGATGGGGGTTACAGGTCATATTAATACATAAGAAAAGCACAAAAGCCTACCCATGAATGAATCATGAATGAATATTTTGGTGCAACTGTAGTAAAAATTGCGTGATTGGTTTACATTTTTATATCGACAGTCTTTAGGAAACTGATATGTTGTAGGATTCTTGCTGTTTCTGTTGTAGAACCACTTTATACATCCATCATTTACCAAGTACCAAAAATATCCCTGCAGCTATTATAAATTTCATCTGTGTCGTCTTAAAGCTTGATTCCTTTGAGATGTGGAGAACTTACTTACACATCACAGTACTGCAGAAGACAAAAGACAACACTTCCTTTATTAAATATGCAATAAGGTGAGATATGCACCTTCCAAACACACAAATGCAATTTTTTTGGTTGATCTAATCTAACGTAAATCTTCACTAAAAGACCATATTCGAATAATCACATCATGTGGTCATATACAGTTCTGATTAGTATATAACTCCTTTGAATACCAATAATTGTGACAGACTAATACCAACTTTGGATGTTTTGAAATGGCTGTTTTAGCGACGCTGGAAATAGCTCTGTGATGTTTTCTACTGAAATCAGACACAAACTTCAGCAGAAAAGCTGTTTATCAGGCCTAATTTAGCATTTTAGTATAATTCAATACAGACTGTAAACCAGAGCAAATGCACAATGAAACAAGTGCTAGTTAAGAAGCACAGCAGTGAACATTTTAGTCCATAAATTTCTAAGAGATTCCAGGCAAGCCTCTGAAGTGCTACTGTACTCAGCTCGGTGGGAGGGCCAGTCCTCGGGGCGCGGAAGGAACAGGTGTGCCAGTTTATGACGATCCTCACTTTGAGTCTAATTCATGTGAATGCCTCAGAAAAGGCCCTGTCTGCTTGCATCAAAGCACACTCAGCCTCTCGTTGTCTAACTGCCTCCCCTGATTAGTGTAGCTTACTCAATTTCACTGACTTTAAACAACTGGTTGAATCTTGCGCTCCATACAGTATGGTTTACCAGACTGTCTGGTTAGTGCAGATTATGGAGGGTAAGACCTCCCTCTTTGCAGACAACTCCTCCAGCTCTTCTGGGGGACATGTGAAAAGGGCCCCAAACCAGCCGAGGCATGTAATAACTTGGACATGTCCTGGGTCAACCCAGCAGTCTCCTCCTGGTTAGACAGGCTCCAAAGACCTCATCTTGGTCTGGCAAGGCATCTCAGAGAAATGCCTGAATCACCTCTTCTAGCTCCTCTGTTTCTAAGGAAGAGCCTGAAACCCATAATAGGGGATTCATTTCTGCTGACTGTGTCCACTGTGTTATTCTTTTGTTATTTCGGTCACTACCCACAGCTTTTGGCAGTAACATAGCTCAGCTTCATCCTCGTCTCTATCTTTACCACAGTGGGCCAGTGGACCGGGAGCATAGATGAGTTGACCTCAGAGTCTTAGTAGTTACGTATGGATGTAGACCTGTTTTAGTACCTGGTTAGAAGCTTCCTTTTTTTTCTTTTTTTTTAAAAAGTATTTATTTATTTGATTTTCGGTTGTTACAGACGGGGCAGACATGACATGGCAAGACCATCATTTTTATAGCGGCAACCCTTCCCATGAGTGATATGGGTAGAGATTTCCATCTAGCCAGATCGCCTTCTACTGTCTTTAAAGGTGAGATGTGTTTTTTTTTGTTTGTTTTTTTTTGTGTCCCGTTTGGATCTTTAGCCAGCAGAATTGTTGTCTTAAGGCCAAGAAAGATGCCAAGCGGATTTATTTTACCAAGTGGATCATCATGGCCTTACCATATTGGTCCATTTGATTGACCTTTATTATAATTCTGAATTTATTTTATTTTCGGTTGCTACAAACGGGACAGACATGACTGGGGGATAGGACAGGGAGAAAGAATGAAAGAAAGAGAGGGAGAGAAAGAAAACCAAAGGGGAGAAGAGACGGTGAGAAGGGGGGGAAGAAAGAAAAAACAAAAACAAAACACCTGGATCACCTGTATGGAGAAAAAAAAACAGAAGAGAAAGCCAACAACAAAGAGCAACATAATAAAAAAAACAGCACCATCACAATAAACTAGCTAGCAGTAGATAACAGTAGATACTAAATATTAAACGATATTGTGCAGCACGCAAGATAGACAGCGCACAATGTGCTTTGAGGCAGCAGCCAAGAAAGCTGTAGTCCGCGTCTGTGAACACCCGTGTGTACACCTGTGTGCACACCTGTGTGGATCAGCATGCTTGTATTCCAAAGGTTTCTCCATGTAACGATCTGCTAGGGAGTGTGGGGAGCCACAGCCCCGTCCACCAGGGTATGAAGCAGGTATGGAGGAGATCCAGGCCCCAGATATCCAGAGGCCCCAGAGTACAAGGACCCGAGGAGGACCACCAAAGGGGGGGAACCGTGCCACCCTCCTGGGAAGAGCTGAGTAGAGCCCTAAACGAGAGGTCACCCCGCAGCTACGGAGCAGAGGCCAGAGGGGGTTGCAGTGGCGTGCAGGTGGGATGTGTTTTAATTTAGTTAATTCTGCAAGCTTAGGAGAGATATTGATACCTAAATATTTAATATTTCCAGATTGCAGTCGGGTAGATGAAGAATTATAGAAGGAGCAATTAATTGGAAGAGCTGTAGATTTTGTCCAGTTAATTGAATAATCTGAGACTTTTGAGAAAGATGTAATCACCCCAGAGAGATTGGTTTGTGAGTTTTGGAGAAAAAGTAACACATCATCCGCATAAAGGCTCATTTTATGTTCTACATTCTTACATTTTATGCCCTTAATTGTTGTAGCCTGTCTGATTGCTGCTGCTAGTGGCTCAATAAAAATTGCAAACAGTGAAGGGGAGAGTGGGCATCCCTGCCTGGTGCCCCTTGGGAGACAGAAGCTGGGGGATATTTGGTCATTTGTTCTGACACAAGCTGTTGGGGAATAATATTTCTAACCAACTTACGAAAGAGTTTCCAAAACCAAATTTGTGTAAAGTTGCGAATAGAAATTTCCAGTTCACTCTGTCAAATGCCTTTGCTTGAAACAATATTATGGTTTCAATATTTTTACTGTATGAGTAGTCTATTAAATTAAGTAATCTACGTGTATTTGTTGATGAGTGCCTACCTTTTATGAAACCAGTTTGGTCAGGATGAATTAAAAGGGAGGTTATTTTCTCCAGTCTCTTTGAGAGAGCTTTGCAGATTATTTTAAGGTCTACATTTATAAGGGCTATTGGACGATAGCTTGAAGGAAATACAGGGTCTTTGCCTGGTTTTAGTAAGAGACTAATATTTGCAGAGTTCATATTTGGTGGTAGTCTGCCATTTTCCTTGATTTCCTGCAACATTCTGTGAAAACTTGGTGCTAGAATCGTCCAGAATTCTTCATAAAATTCTGCAGGAAAGCCGTCTGGATCTGGAGCCTTATTATTGGGCATGCTTATCAGGGCTTCCTAGAGTTCACCTGGCATCAGTGGCAAATCCAGTGCCATTGCTTGGGTGTCTAATAATTTTGGAAGAGTTACATTGTCGAAAAATTGATCAATTTTGTTTTTCGATGGGTTTACTTGTGGTGTATATAAAGTTTCATAAAGATCCCTAAAAATGTTGTTCATTTTTTTAAGGTCATATATTGTATTCCCAGATAAATCTTTAACAGCACATATGGTTGTTTTTTCTTTATGGATTTTTAACTGGTTAGCTAGAAATTGTCCGGATTTGTTACCGTGTTCAAAATTTTGGAGGCAAAGTCTTTGTACTAAGAATTGAGTCTTTTTATTAATGATTTCATTTAATTCTAGTTTTGTTTTGCGTATTTTGTTCAATATTTCTTGATCTTGGTGGGACACATAGGCTTTTTCTAAGGATTTGATGTTTTTTTCTAGTTCCTGAACATTTTTGTTTTCTTCTTATGTGATGAGAAAGAAATTATTTTACCTCTCATCACAGCTTTCCGTGCTGTGACAGATGCTGATGTTCCAGGAATGTCATTATAGCTTAAATATAGTCCTTTTTTGTAAGTATTTGATAAACTCTTCATCTTTGAGTAGTAATGTATTAAATCTCCAGTTTTTACTTGGCGTAGTATTATTCTTGTGTATTAGTGTTAAAGATACAGGAGCATGATCACTGACAGCTATAGGGTGAATCTCAGTGTCTGAGATGTCACTCAGCAGTGAGCTGCTGACTAGGAGATAATCCAGGTGAGAGTAGGAGTGATGGACATGTGAAAAGAAAGTATATTCCTTACTGTTGGGGTGAAGGGAGCGCCATGCATCGCAAAGACCAAAGTCACTCATATACTGTTTGTGGACTGCCAATTGCGCTGAGCTCCTGCTGTATTGAGCCTATCCATTTCCTCATTTAGGGGTTGAGGTTGTAGAAGCTTTCCAGCAGGATTGTGGACTGACTTTATGCAATCAAAGACGATTTTCCCAGGTAAAGGAATAATGAATCATAATTATTGATCAGTGATTAATGAAAACCATTCCACGTTTCAGACTGAAACACACACACAGATGATTTAAGCAGGTTTGTACAAGATGCATCAAAACTGAACGCCTGATCAAAAGTAAGACCTGCTCGAACTGAAGATGATAGAATGTCTGCAAGCTTCTAAGTCACCCTGGAGATAAGGTTGCCAGAGAGACACAGCTTGGTAGGAAGGTGGATAGAGAGATAAGTTGACATGTGGGATTTGATGCCATCTGCATAGCAATATTATAATCAAAATCACTCAGGATGTAAACAAGACAGGTCCTAGGACTGATCTTTGAGGCACACCACAAGGTAAAGTTGAAGAAGAGAGGACAGAAAATTAATGGCAGAATCTGAAAAAACTCAGAGAGATCAGAACACTTTACCATTGAATGCAGTTTTAATAAATTTATATTATATTTCGTTACACTGTCGTGTAAATAGGGATGGGTATCGTTTAGGTTTTATCCGATACCAGTACCAAACCGGTACTTTTGAAATGGTGCCGGTGATTAAACGGTGCTCGAACCGGTGCTTAAAGAATCAAGAACACAAACTTTGTCAAACCTCTCATGTTTAGCTGTTTTTTTGTAAAAAGATAACAATGTTAGCCTTTTCTGCAGCTATAGGGGATTTATGGTATCACTCTTGGTTGGAAGCAGTGCTTAAACAATGGGGAAAAAATACCAACTTTGTCCAAAAACCTCTCATGTTTAGCTGTTTCCCACTTTTTCTTTGGTCATTTTAGCCTTTTTGGGTGACGGGTGTATCTGCCATCAAACACGAAGACAGATGCATGTAACTACGACGTGTTTGCTAGTTCACCTTACATGCATTAATTTAATAACGTGGTTAGCGTACTCAACGTAAACTGAACAACATTAAGCTACTGACCCAGAGAAGAACGGCTGCTGCCATCATCATCCGTCATCATTTCTGCTACACTGGCAGGGGGCCAGGACTCTCCTCTTCGGGTTCATGTTGCTAACTCCGGGTCGATAACAGGCACCACACCCGCAGTAGATGCGCTCGGTGTGAGGTCTTGCAGCAAGCTATCAAATACGGCGCATTTCTCGGCTTTTAAAAAAACGCTAAGCGTCGCCAGGTGTTTCATCAGATTTGAGGAGTTACCTCCTTTGCACAGTATCACAGTATCAGCATAATAGCACTTGTTGCAGGCTGCTAAGTTTGCATCTTTTGCTGTGAAGTACAGCCAGACTTTTGACCGTTTCGCCTTGGGCATTTTTAATCTGTAGCTCAGCTCTAAAAGAACGTGCGTATCTGGGCCCGCCTACTACGCTTGCAAAGGTAAAATGATTGGCTAGAATCCAAAGTGTATGACATCTCAGTAAAAAATAAAGCACCGAAATGTGCGCTGCTTTTTGGTCTGGTTACTACCGTTTATGTCAGAACCGGTGCCATAATGGCACCGGATACTGGTACCCATCCCTACGTATGAAGTTATAAAGTATAAAGCACTGTTCAAGCCAAACCTGATACTTTACACTTGAAGGAGTGACTCCCAGCCTTTTTCTCACATCTATGCATACAGCTTGTTAATTAAATACTGGTACTGATTCTGCACTCACTATTGACAGATACTTAAAGACCTGGAAAAAGTTGGATTGGTGCATCAAGAATCAAGGCATCTTAAGATTTTACTTTCATAGAATAAATGTCCAAGCTGGGATAGGCTCCAGCCCCCTGTGACCTTGAATTTGATAAGTGGAAGAAAATAGGTCAATGGGATAATTGTCCATTGTGTTGTAGGTTCCCACTACAGTTCAAAAGACTTGACATTTTGAGCATTAGCCAGTGGGAAAAGCTGACTTCCTCGCCTCTAAATAGCTCTAGCAAAGCTTGGAGTTTTGCTTTGTTTTGTTGTCCTCTTGTGGAGGAAATAGGCTTGAGTCCAAAGATTGCAAAATGGAACCTTTCTTGTCTAAGATCCCTTTCATCCTGTACTAATGTTCCACTTCAGCACCACCAAAACACCCCCAAATGATCACATTTTCTTCATCATCCTCAATAATATGGTGCCAAGCAGTCCTCAAGTATCTTGTTAGTGATTCTGCGAAGACACTTGAATAACCAAATTAATTGCTTCTTTAATCAGCACGACAGTTTTCAGCTGTGTCTAAGTAATGGCTTTGATCAGTTCTTTTGCCATTGCAAACTTACATTAGGTAACTCAGTGTGCTACTGGAACACAGGAGTGGTGATTTCTAAATAATATACCTGTGTAGGCTCATATGGCATTTTCTGATTCCCACAAACTTTTTAGGTTGTGGGAAAAAATATGATGCTTTTTTCCCCAAAACAAGTTTATTTTCAAGTAACCCTAAACTTGCGAGCTGTCCTGTGTATAATAAATATTTATTAAAGGATTAAAAACTGCAGTGAAACAGAGGCTATCGTGAATCACTTTAAAATTAAATTCACATCAAAGAATACCTCTAGCATATTTTCCCACCTATATTAGTTTTTTTCTTTTAAAGTGTCAGAATATGACATAGATTATCCAACCTTGAATCCCACTGCTTTGTTCTGGCATTATTTCTAAAGGATTCCCTGTCAGTGTTTCCTTATTATTTTAACTTGAGCTCTTCTTTTGCCGATGTACTTTGGCTCTTTGATTTCACACTCACTTTCCACCGTACCTTTCTTCTTGGCAGATGCGCAGGCAGGCAGCAGGCAGGCAGCAGTGGTGCAGCAGGATGTCCTTGAACTTGGTGTTCCCTTGAAATAATTTGAACTCCTTTCGCAATTCGTTACTCCCAAAGAAAATCACTCGCGCTCACTAGTCCTCATCTCACCGAGTTATTGGAAAGAGAGAGAGAAAAAAAACAACTTGTCAAATGAAGTTGGGCTGAGCTCTCGTCCTCTGTTACCACTATGCCCTCTTTCAGACTCAGCCTATAACGCATAGTGACACTGTTGCTGCTCTGTAACTGCCTTCTACTACTGTCGGACACTCCTGTATTCCCCTGGAGCCAAGTGGGCTTCAGTATCTTGCTCAAGGACACCTCTACGGAAAATGTTAAGGGAGCGGAAAGTCTTTCTCACTCAATTTCCCCACATAGATTTTCCCAGCTGGTGTGAGACTGAAAAAGGCGACCTTGGCATAACAAGCTCACTGTTGAACCTCTGGGCCACTGTCCCACTGTACCACAGTCCCTAGACTGTCACTACAAGGTTCACAGGAAGGACACTTGGTGTGTGTGTATAGATGTGTGCATGTGAACTCTTCTTAGACTAGTGTCAATGCTGGTATTTCATATAAAGGGAAAGTCTTCTGTATCCTCATTGATACAGAGTGTGGAATGATATGCAGAAAAAGATTTTCTTGTAATATTGATGTAATTAGAGATGATCCTCACATGTTGAAATGATCTATAGCCACCCAGTTCTGAAAGCTATTCCTAACTGGGCATATTTATCCTCATTCTTCTATGTCACCCTAAAATTAGATAGAACATAGGCCTTTTGGGTGGATGTTGTGGGCGATCGTGGCTCAAGAGTTGGGAGTTCGCATTGTAATTGAAAGGTTGCCGGTTCGAGCCCCGGCTTGGACAGTCTCGGTCGTTGTGTCCTTGCGCAAGACACTTCACCCATTGCCTACTGGTGGTGGTCAGAGTGTCCGGCAGCCTTCCCTCTGTCAGTGCACCTCAGGGTGGCTGTGGCTACAATGTAGCTTGCCAGTAGCTTGTGTGTGAATGTGTGTGTGGATGACTAAATGTGTAAAGCGCTTTGGGGTCCTTAGAGACTAGTAAAGCGCTATACAAATACATGCCATTTACCATGTTAAAAGAAGACCTTCTCTGAGCCCTTGGCCCACTGCGTCATTATGACGTGAGGCCTGCTCTAAAGAGTGGAAAGTACTTATAAGCAAAGCACTTTCCCAAACAAGTACTTTTCTTGGACAGCCCATCCAAGTGTATGTAGCATCGGTTTTTTTTACCCTTTTTTATTTCTTAATCCATCCAAGAGAATAACAACATTCATAATTAGCTTCCTGGAAGAAACTGCTGTAGTCTAATTGAGCATTCAAAGTGCCTTTTACTGCAAGACTCATTCACCCAGTCACACACACATTCATACAGGCCCTTTTTTCTATACTTAAGTGCTGATGAATCCAAATCTAGTTTAAGTATCTTGTCCAAGGATACTTGTCCACCATCCTTCTGCTTAGTAGACTACCCGTTTTACCTCCTGAGCCACTGTCATCCCAGGAGAAGACATTTTTCTTGGTCTTATTTTGACATTTTTGAAGCTGATAGAATAAAATATAGTCGTTTAAAGCTGCTGGACTGAACTAAACTTATGTTAGTAACCTTGCTGTAGCTCAGTTAAACAGAAAGATTTACATAAGAGCAACTTAAAACAGAAATGCTCATCTTTGGCAGGAGAAATGACGCCACAAAAAAACTCTTAGCGAACTTAGTGAATCGCTTTCTTTCAGTGCACCTCGTGCAGATGCGGGGAGAGGACATTCATTCCTTCTGGGGGAAGGATGTGATGCTGCTCAAAGATTTTTTTCTTTTCTTCTCACCTACCCTTCCATGTGTCAGTTTGTTTCTCTGTTTGTTTTTGTCTTTATCTTTGATCCGTCTCCATGTTGTTTCATCCCCAGCTCCCACTGGTCCTCAGGCAGGTTGAAGATCACACATCTTCAGCCCAGCTGGCCTCTTCTCCGCCCTGGGCCAGCCAGGAGGCAGGCTGGAGGGGGGGAGCTGTCCAGCTGCCAGTTCTGAATCTCCCCGACACACTGCATCTAGCATTGCCGCTGTCTGCGGTCCTGAAATGTGGCTCCCTCACCCTTAGAGGCGCAGCTCTGCCTCGCCCTGTTAGTGTGCCGGCAGATGGGGATGGGGGCAGATGTTCTGTGATGCTATTTTCACGTAACTGTGTGGATGACATGAGCAAACACGGGCGCAGTCTCGTATTCATTTGTTTATTTATTTTTTTCCTCCCTCCACATCTTTGTCAATCGAATGTGAAGCTAGAAGCACGGCGGGGGACGTAGGAGGGAAGGCTTAAACATTTGACAGGAATGTGTGACTCTGACAGGAATACAGCGTTTCAAGGCAGGCAGGTGAAACGGGCAAATGTTTCCTGCTGGTTGGCTGTGCCTGAACATAGCATCTCAGGGCACAGTGACATATTCGGCACCAGAGCCCCTCTTTTTACAGGACCCATTGTGTCCTGAGCCAAGTCTGTGTGTGTGTCTGTGTGTGTGCAGAGAAAGAAAAAGAAAAAGTGTTTGTCTACAGTGGGTTTCTGTGCATGTAGCTTCTTAGCTGAAAAGGCTTAAAGAGGAGAGTTGTGGCGTGGTGCTGTGTCCTCAGATTGACACGACACCCTTCTACCATCATATCCAATCTCTGGAGTGAGAGGTTTCAACCCTGTGACATGATTCCAGAAAAAAAAAAAAGCAGTGTCGGGGCTCTTCCCGAGTCCACTTCCTGAAACTGTCCCCTTGAAAGTACGACTCCACAATGGATTATTGAGGATTTAAGAAAAAACTGTAACCACTAGCGGAAATGAGCAAGCTTGGAAATGTTTTAAAGCACGGGTGTCAAACATAAGGCCTGGGGACCAGCACAGACTCCAATCCAAATTTAAGCCCAAAGAGTCGTGCTGAAAGATTTTTGCGATGTGGTACTGTCTTCACCACGGGTGGGCGGGTGGCATGCACATCTAAGTTTGTGAATGCAATAACTCGAGAGCTAGGCAACGTAGGATTTTGAAAATAATAGCATTGGTGCAGCTACTAAAAGTCTCAGTTTGAATCCTGGTAACCTTAAACTCAAGGTCAAGGTCTGAGGTCACATTAGTATGTGTGAAAATCCAAGGTCAGGTTTTCTGATTTTGAAATTGAGACCATTGGTGCATTGACTTAAAATCTTGGATGAGTTTAAATCTCAATGACCTTTAACTCACGTTCAGAGGTCATGTTTTCTGAAAATCTTGTGAATGCGACCACCTTCAGAAGGAAGTAGCATACGATTTTTACGTTTGTACCTGTGGGGTAGCACTGGTGTATATACTTCTTTTTTTTTTTTAAATTCGACAATATCTCAGGGATTAAATGTGTACTTAAACTTCCTTACACCAATAGAAAGTGGAGTTTTAGTTGTCTGTCCAACTTAAGACCAAAGTGGAAGTAAGCTTCTCTCTCTTTTACTATTTAAATCACAACACGCTGGCGCAAATTTGTCCTAATTTGGGGTTGTATCCACACTGCAGTTCTTTAGCACTGCAGACAAAAGTGGTTTTGGACTCCCAGTTCTGGTTTCTGATGAATTAAACCGGCTCCCTTTAGCCCAAACTATCATTTTCGCACAAAACACGCATTTCATGTCTAATCCGTCATGCCATTTGCACAGTTGGAGAGAATAAAGGGTGCCATCATGGAGGGAGAATGACAGATCAACCCCCCACTGGTAATCAAACCCTTCTAACACACAGGATGCCATTAGCTTTGACTTTGATTTACTTTGTACCATCGTCAGCTCTCACCAGAAACCAGTTATTTTTAACCGCCCGTCCTTAGATGTGTACAAAATCGCAACCAGAGCCACTTGTGTTGTGTCATCTTGTTGCCTCAGCGTCAGCAAAACATCATTTTCAGATGTATTTCCGTCTTCAAGGAAAACGTCAAAGCTGTGTAATCGGCTCAGCCCGTTTGATACGACTCGTTTTTTCTTTTTTCTTGGGGGGGGGGTTCTTCCCCTCCCTCCCTCTGCCAAAATCAAAATTCGCTGTGATTACCATAATCGTACAAATCTGGCAAGATGTTTAATCAAGATCAAACAGAGAAGAGATTAGTGTTTTCATTCAGCTCTTAGTCTTTTTGCTCTTCATGTGTGGATGTTTTGGGTGTTTTTTGCAGCAGAGGTAGTAATCCATGAAAAATCGCTGCCACCGAGCTGTTAGACACTGCAGAGAAGTCCTCCAGAAGCCACGCACACGTGCACCCACTTTCACACACGTGCAGCTGATGCACCCACACATATTGTACTGTACATGCTAACACACGCTTGCAGTAAAAAAAAAAAGAAAAGAGAAAGACACAAGCAGAAGAAGAGGCAAGCAGGGGAAAAAACTGATCGTGTAGATTAGCAGAAAGACAAAGCATGGAGAGCTAAGTGGACTCCATTAATATCAGAGCTCCTGATTGGGTGTTTAATTAGGAGGCCCAGTGTTTTCTAAGCTCGTAACTTTCAAATGGACTCTGGCAGACGAGTCCGGCACTTTTTATGCCGCTCGATACAACTTTACACGAGCACCGTAAATGTCACGACGCTCGCTTTCGCAATGAAACGCAACCCTTTTAATCATTTTTTATTTTATGGAGGATTATTTATTTCATTGGGTCTTATAGTAAAAGCGGCAGGGAGATATGCGGCATTTATTTTTGCAATGACAGCCCCCTGCCGGTGTTGATAAACATGAAAGACGCTTATAAAAGTCGGACGAACATGCAACAAAAGCGGCGATAAAAAAAAAAGTTAGTTCATATTTCAAATCATCAATCAGTGTCATCACAAAAAAGGGAACAACAACAAAAAAAAACAGGCAGTTTTGCTTTACAGGCTCCAGTTGCGGTGTGTGACAACCTGTGACTTCCAAAACTTCAAGCCATCATACGTGATAATTCGTCATAATTACTCCCCAGCTTTGGCATCAAACATCGAAGTCTGCTTTCAAAGTGTCTTTACAAGTAAAACTCAATGCCATTTGAGTTCCTGCCCACAGAAACCTTTCTGTTCTGACTTGGCAGATATGAAACCATAGGCCGTGCATCGCTAGCTTTCACTGCGTCTGCATCTCTTCAGTTTTATTGCAGCAGAGGAACAAAAAAGAGTTGAGCAAATAATCAACACCCGCCCTCACTGAATCTGCACTGAAAGGGACAAAACAAAAGCTTTTCGGAAGGTCGTCATGGTTCTGAAGACTTCGCTTTGTGAACTTGTGTAAAGTTGAGGAAAACAAGCAGCAGATTTGACTTGACAAACTGGTTCACCTGTGCCTTGATAAATGAGCATTTTTCTGGATTTAGTCTTTATATTGCGGCCCGGTTTCTGCGTAGTCCGAGTAAAGAGTTGGGGTTTTTTTTTTCATTTGGCTGGAACAGCGTCAGTTATTTCTGGCCTCTTTTCCACCGCTTGAGTCGCCCGCTTTTGAAGAGCTAATGTACGGATCCTCTGTTATGCCGGCTTGACCTCCATCCATCCCTTTTTGTCTATCCCTTGTGCAAACACACACAGAAACCCTTGGCACGCAGTGCTCCTCTTTCCCACCCTCCCGCCTCCCCACACACCCCTCCTTCTCTCCACCTGCTGGAGGGGCTTGCAGAGCTGCTACAGGAAGGTGAGGTGTCGAAGTCAAACACAGCGCTAACCTTGGCCTGCTCAAGGGGACGAGCTCGCGCTCAGTCGAGCTTAAACACCTGCGTGCGGTCGCCAGGGATAGCTGGCCTCTCCTCAACGCAGCCCCCTCCGCTTACCGGCCCTCACTCGTCCCCCCGCCTTCTCCCTCTCCAGCTTGTCATTAGCATATGCGAAGACAGGCGTAGTTCAAGGATGCAAAAGAAGCCGAGCGCAGGCATGCATATTTATTTGGCTTGCTGAAGCAGGGGTGAGGAGTTTGAGTGTTGACCCTGGGAGTGGTGTTCAATTTTCACATTAACCCAGAGACACCCGCACGTAAACACACCCCAGCGTCGGGGGTGGGGGCTCCCCAGAGGTTACTCGTGTTTGGTGGCGTCGTCGGGAGATGTAGTGAGCGAAATTGCGTGTCACTCTGTTTTGACACTACTTCCCTTTTTTTAGTGAAAGTCTGTTTGCACCCCCCACCCCCCAAAAACAACAACAACAACAACAACAACAACAACAAAGAAGCAGGAGTTTTTCTACATAGAGCAGCTCAAAATGAAGTACTAAAGTAATCCTTACCCCTTTTTATTATTGTTGTTTTTCTTCCCTCTGTCCTCATATTCCTTTCCATGGTGGCTCATGGCTAAAAAACAAAAGACAAAACAGAAGCTTATGAAGAAAACACTGCTAGATTTGATAAAACATGCACAGCCAGGTAGAGAACTTGTGCTTTATTGGCTTATTTTCTCTGTTTAGTTGTGTAGCCAGTGTCTTCCTTAGTAATAAATAAATAAAAAATGTAAGTAAAAACAAAATATTTCTAAATGAGCTTACTTGCCTTCTCAGTTTGTTAATATCTTTATTGTCATTAACAAAACACAAACAGTGGAGGTTGTTAAGCTCCACTAAGCTTATATGAACAGAGGTGTAGGGCTGCCAGAGTGCTGTGGAGCAAAGCCTCATCACTGTTTTTGCAGTTTGCATACTTCTGCGTAGTCTCTTCTGTACTGTTGTGCTAGAAACTCATTAAGAAAGCATATGTTACGCAGGGAAAGCTCAAAGCTGTCATGTTATTTACGCCATGTTGACTGACTTAAAATTTCATCTCATGCGTTTAATAGGCTGACAAGAAAGGAAATATTACACACTCTGAGCTTATGTCGGCAGGCCTTATGTTAACCAGTAAAAAAGGAGAAGGAAGGAAAATTTTCTTTTTCTAACTCTGGAAGAAAAGAAAATAATTACTAAACGTCTCTCTCTCTCTCTCTCTCTCTCTTTCTTTCTTTTTTTCTCTTCTTTTTTTTAAATCTCACCTGCTGAAGATAACTGGCCTTTTCTCATCCCTGTGATGAATAGCTGGCCATATTTCAGTTCTTTTACTACTCCTGTCAATTCAAATGTACTGAACCACACTGTTTTTAGAACATTCAGGATTTCTAGGGTATAGGTATTAACCCTTTAAGACCTACCATAGAACCAAGTTCACCAGAGCTTATATTATATTTTTATATGCTGTGGAGCCATTTTTGGGAGCATTTCAAGTTGCTATACATCAATACAACCATTATAGCCCAAACTTTAATAATATGTCTGCATTAGGTGCATAGTAATTACATAAATTGCAAAAAAGTGCAATAAACTACAAAAAAATTGAAAATCGTTTTTGTTTTTTTTAACATATATTTCTAGTTAGAGAAATTTAAGAGGCTTATCCCTCAAAACTGTAAATACAAAAAAGTTACACAAACTAGTTTCCCACCACAGGAAATTTATTTTGAGTGTCTTCATAGTTTTATTTTTGAAATACACCAATTTTTATATACTGCAGGAAAAACGAAAATAAATATTATAGTGCAAATTTGCAAAATAACAGCATATGCATCAAAATAAACTATTTCCAGCAGTGCAATATGAGTCTTAAGCATCCCAGAAACGACACAGAAAGTCATAAAGTCAAACATAACTTTTTAAAACACATAACAAGTAAAACACAAGCTCATAAGGCCCCGATCGTAAAAAACTACATTTCCGCAAAATGACGTCACTTCCGGTTTCGGGCAGGTCATGCGGTCATGTGATAGTTCGCGCTGATGGAGTAGGAAGTGTTACAAACAGCTGATGGATCGGCGAAGCGTGTTTCTGGAATATCATGTTTTTGTTGCTGCAAGTGCTTTTTATGCAGTTTTTGCAAAGCTATATGTGGAAGGAAACTGTGACCTAGGACAAGCTGATGGCATAAGATGTAAGTACAACTCCTCCAGTTTCATATGCAAAAAAAATTATTGCGCTAGCTTACTTGGTTTCAGAGCTACCGGGATTTAAAAATAGTTACGCAAAACAGAGCGTGCCCGCTCCGATCGGCTGTAAAGGGTTAAAAGCCTTTTGTCATTTTAGCCCACAGGAGCTCTGCATTCCTTTTATTGTGGCTTTTATTGTGAAACATTTGTACAGACATGTTTTAGAGAAGAACCAGCATACCTGAGATGGTCTATGTCCACGACACAGGGCCCAGCATGATGTGACATGACAGAGTCCAGAAAGTTGGGCGACAACATTTGAGTATTGGTTTAAAGTCCCAACATTCCAGAATGTTGTTGCCAAACTTTCCAGACTCCGTCATGTCACAGCGGAATATGAGGGGTAGATAGGGGTCATAACCCCTAACCCTAGTCTTCATAAACCCATGTTAAAGCCAATCTAACATTTGATCATGCTGTAGGAAGAAGACAGACCTTTCTTTCTCTTTCCTGTGACCCTTATTTGTTGCTATCACAGCTGATAGTAGGCAGTTTTCAGGCTTTATGCTTTGGTACTCTCAAAGAGGAAGTTGAAATGACACTATTTTCACTGGCATTTCCTTTAAAACTGTTTGCTTCACTGTGCATCCACACACAGAAAAGAAATGTTGAGAGAAAAATAATCAGATGAAAAAAGATCAGAAGAAAGTAAAATACTCTGGCCAGTGTTACTCATTGTTAAAATGCCTTTTCAAGTCCAACATCATCAGGAAACCTGCGACACTATTAATACATCATCTTAGTTTTCCGTGGAAAAAGATCTCGAAGGTGAGTGTGTTTGCTTTCTAAAGGAAGCTCCCCAGTGGGCAGTTACCTCTAGGGTAAGTGTGCCCTAGAACTGCTTGGTCCAAGAGCTCCTGTAGTTGACTAATGACTGCGTAAAGGCGCCTTCCATCGGAGCAGTCGTTACATAACCTTAGAAACAAGCTGTGTCTGAACCATGCGTGTGCGTAACATCTGTAAGCCCTGATGCTTAAATAAATAATACTACACTCCATGACTGAAAGCCAAACATTATAATCCCCGTAAACAGACGTGACAGGGCGTCTAGAAGGAAGATGCAATGCTTTGTCGGATTTGTTCAAATCTCTTCAGATTTATCTGTTTGAGTGCACACAGGCTTGCAGAAAACACCACAGCAGGTTAACAGATAACAGCTAATTTTGGGCTGTCATCAAGTTATTTACGGCATTAGCATTAATTAGCATTAATCATGTGACCTGCTCCCAGGTGGCAGTTGTCACATCTGCAAGTGGAGGCTGAACGTCAGGTCTGAGAGGCTGACGACTGCATGCATTTTGCTAACCTCTGTGTTTTCTGCATTTCCAGCACCTGTTGTCATAGTAGTGAAGTATGTTTGCTTGTCCCTCTCATCCATTTTTTGGCTCACCTCTTTGGAATGAAGTAAAAGTTCACGATGGCGAGGAACTCGTCATGTGGTACATGATGTAAGGGGTTCGTGTTCAAAAACCCCACAGCTGGCTGATGTTGCAGCCTGTGCCTGCCTCGATGCTTGGGCCGGTTATAGCATTCATCTGCTCCTCCGTGTAGTGCTTTATTCAGCTCCTGTCAAGTGAGTGAGTTAGTCATGCTTTTCTCCAGTGGATTTACAAACAGCCAGTTATTGTCTGCTACTAGCCTTGGGTGACAAAGTACGTAGCGACACCCACCACACCGGCACTTTCAAAGGAGGTAAGAAGAAGCGACTTGAATAGGCGGAATTAGTTGAAAGGTTTTCAGGCCGGCGCAGCACTCTCTCCCGCGGTTTGCTGTGATTCGTAATAAAGAAGTAAAGGGTCAGAGTTAAATGGAATTGTAGCGTTGTAGGTTTTTTTTTTTTCATTCTTATTTAATGAGGGGACTTGCTTATCTAATACACCTTCACATAAGTTTAAAGATAACGAAGGTGTAGAAGTTTGTTACATCTCCGCAAAGCGCTGTAGTGACAGATAAAAGCAACAGACTGAGAAACAGCAGCACACTGCTGCGAGCGAGCAAAATAATAAAGATTTTATGATCTTTCACTTAGTAAGTTGTGACTAGGAAAGGATAGAAGCAGACCCAACGAAGAGACACTGTGAATGCCTCTTGTCGCAGATGTTCACAATGCATCTGTAATATTGATGGTAATATATACTGTAAACAGTGACACAGCTGCTTGTTTGGCTGCTTTTTTTTGTCTCATACAGAACAACAAACACACATGTTTCAGTGAGTGTTTGTCAAACAAACTTTTATACTAGACAAAGATAAACAGACGAAATACAAAATGCAGTTTTTAAGTGGTGATTTCATTTATTAAGGGGAATAAAGTTATCAATATCTACCTGGACCTGTATAAAGAAGTAATTACGCCCTAAACTTAATAAGTGGATGTGTCACCATTGGTAGCAAGGTCTGCAATCAAGAGTTTGTGAGTCCTTCACATCCCTTTGGAGCAATTTTGGCCCACTTTTCTTTGCAAAATTGTTTTATTTCAGCCACACTGGAAGTTTTTCCCAGCATGAATGGCTTGTATAAGGTCATGCCACAGCATCTCAATCTGATTTAAATCTGGTCTTTGACAGGAAGCTGCTTCAGGGCTCACTCTCATCATTTCAGATATTTATAAATAACAATCATTTCATTGTAGGGATAAGAAAAAGTTGTTTACTAGCAGTTTAGCTAACAGTTAAAAGAGATTCCCTTATCATTGGGACACTGTTCAAGACTTGTCTGCCATATTGGATGTGATGCCACCAGTGGTTGCTAGGGAAACACATGTTTCCCAACTTGTCGGCAGTGTTTCCTGAAGCTTTCTGGCAGTCACTGGATGAAATCAACTGCACAGAAGGTGCTGTACAGAAAAACCTCCTAATGATTGCTTTGGATGCTAGCAGTTCACCAAAGTTAACTATAGTTTTCATGTTTGTCTGCATTACTACAGCTCAGAGAGTAGAAGTGGTATTTGTAGACAAGTGCACTTCCATTCAAACTATGACAGCACCAATGTGCTAGCAACCAAGACAAGTCTTTGTCAATCGGTTGGGGAATGCTCACTTCTCCCTCATGACCAGTGGTTGCCAGACGGGTGCAAACCAGACCCTACGCCCACGCTGCTGTCTCCTCATTGATCCTACATTGTCACCATGATTGTCACATATCCAAAATGGCAAACAAGTTAACATCATGTGATTATTAGCCACATGTCCGCAAACCCTCAATACAAACACCATTTTTTAAAATCTCAGACACCAATCTTTTACTGATCAGAGATCAGAGAGATGTTGCACATGTCTTTGCAACCTCTGCATATACATCGGTTCAATCAGTGCTTTCCTGTAATAATGGTAAAATGGTAAATGGCCTGTATTTATATAGCACTTTACTAGTCCCTAAGGACCCCAAAGCGCTTTACATATCCAGTCATCCACCCATTCACGCACACATTCACACACTGGTGATGACAAGTTACATTGTGGCCACAGCCACCCTGGGGCGCACTGACAGAGGCGAGGCTGCCGGACACTGGCGCCACCGGGCCCTCTGACCACCACCACGGGTGAAGTGTCTTGCCCAAGGACACAACGACCGAGACTGTCCAAGCCGGGGCTCGAACCGGCAACCTTCCGATTACAAGGCGAACTCCCAACTCTTGAGCCACGATCGCCCCATAATAATCACATTATTATTATTAGTATAGAATTTTATATCACTTACTAACCCTAACTTTCAGGAAATACAAAAAGTAAAAAGGTTTTAGTGCCACAATAACCATGCTTGTCATACTTAGCTGTATTGCCACTCGTTATTTTTGAACCATTCCAGCTTGTTCACATTAATGGGCTTTTGTCTCTCGTTTGGCTCAAGTCCAAATAATCCCACATGCAAACGGTGGAGTGCGGCTCTGAAACCAGCTCCATTCGGATTTGTTCTTCACAAACTGTTGAACCTGTTACAGATACAGCAGTTAGTTTTGTGTTTTTAGCTGTTGGGCTGAACCACACAGGGTTACCCTCAAAAAAATGAGGCATAAATATACCCATATGGAAAAGATATATATCAATCTTATAAAGTTTGTATCTGTCTTGTGTGAAACTTGTATGAAAAGCATATAAGAGTGAAAACAGATATAAGATCCCTTGAAAAATTATATAATGAAACTTGTATGTTTTGGATACTTACTAAAACAATGTATGAAAGTAATGAGAAAGTGGCCACTTTCATGAGTAAATCATGTAATTTTTTACTATTTCTTTTCTATATGGGTAATGTCTGAAGCAAGTATTTCATTTTGTTATGTTGTTTTATCTAAAGCTTTGTATGGAGGAATGTAAGGATTATACCCAGACATGTTGCTCCCTTATTAATTAGAATTAAAGGAGTAAGGATTGTGATATAAGGACACAGATGCTGTATGCCTTTTTAACATCTGGTTAGAATGCAGCTCAAGTGGTTCCTGACTGCACTTTTGATATCTGATAACTATTGGAGTCATGGGAGGAATAATTAAAGGGCATGTATTATTAGTCAATTTGATTAGGCATGCATCAACCTTACTTGTTGATGCTGTTGTCAACAAAAAGCTGACAAGGAAAACAGAAACAACACAGCGAGACAGATTCATTGAAAACAATTGCTGCGTTTCAAATGAAAATTGGAGCGTATTCAGCTTCACACAAATCAGCCGCTGACAGTCGCACATAAATAAAAAAAAGGCATCAGAGTTGGTGAAAGGCCGTCAAAGAAGCTTACCCAAGGTTATTTCAAGGCTCTGCTTGTTGGGTTTCATAATAATACTGAAACTAATTAAAGGCATTTAAAACCAAGAAAGACAAAAAAACCCAAACAAGCTTATAATCTACGTCGAGCTTAATTAGAGTTACAGAATTTAAATTTAAAGGAGAATCGTATCTCCAAAACCATATTTTAAACCAATACTGTTTTTTTATTAGTAACAATATTGTACACTGACTCTGACAGTGACAGTTTCCTGTACGCATGCTGTTCAAGAAAAGTGCTCCAGCTGGGAGCTGCGGGGCTCTGCTCAGTTTTCGTGGTGCACTGTCGCTGCATGTGGGCTGCTGTGCCGGCTTGATTGAAGGCTTGGGGAAAGAGTTTGGTGAGAGGACAGACGCATCTGTGCCTTGGTGGAGCTCAGACAGAAATTCTACTGTGTAAACGCACACGGTGCACAAATCTTAACGTCGAACACGCGAATCTTAAAAGTGCAAGGGGCGCGTGCCTCCTACACAGTAGGCCAGTGTGCTGGAATGACGCACTGCAGTGCAGATAGGAGCATCTTTACTCAACAAAGTCTGTGTCCAGCAGCTTCCATTAGCCATCCATCAGAGAGGAATCACTGGGACCGTAATAAATCACAGGAACAAGGTTCTCATAGCCATATGGCCCGAGTGCCCTCATGATATGATATGTAGGATATTATTACCCCCTAAGCTCCAGCGTTTGTCTGAAAGACTCCTTGGCTGCATGAATGGTGAGCAGGTGAAGCGTGCAGCTCCGATGCCAAGGTGACGGCAACGAGGAGTCGGGCCTCACACGTCTGCACGGCCAAGGTGACTTTAAGACCACAAGGCAAGGCAGAGAACACAGCTGATTTTCTACTCCACTGATGACCCACCCAGCAGTCTCCTGCTCATTAAGCATCGTTAGGCTGGACTGCCTCAGGAGAGATAAAAAGAGCGTGAGGGGTGGGAAAGGACTGAGTGGGCATTATTCTTTAAGAAATTGGATATTAAGGGCCCCAGATTAAGGTTTTTGTACTTCTTTCCTGCTTTTAAGAGCTAAATCATTTGACCTATGTCTTAGATTTTTGTTTGACAGTGCAGTTATTAAAATCGTGAACAGTCAATCGCCGTCATGAATGTTCTTTTGGTTGTAATTTTATTTGGAGTGCACACCGTAATTAGGGTGATATTGTAGAAACTGAAATGGGTTTCAGAGTTTGTTTGTTTTTTTATACCTTGACAAAACTGCTCTAACCTCAGTTTGATGCTCTGAAGCTGTTGGAGCTCTTGAGCCTGAACTTTTGAACAAACAGGCAGAAAATAGCCTGTTGTAATGTAACATGTATGATTTTATGATATCTTTCAACACCATCTCATGATGATCATGATGATCACATATTCTCAAAGTTAGATTATTTTGTCAGCTGTGAATCTCAGTTTTCCAAAAACATGGCGTAATTGAGTTTTGTGGCATTATGAAACAGCACAAAGAGTTCATACTCTATATAAGTCTGAGTTTTTAAGACTTTTGTCTTTAGTGTGAATTTCTTTTCCCTTGAAAACCTAAATATGTTGTGCAATACATAAGTAGCAAATATGATACAAATTAAAGCTCAAACATACTAATTAATATAAAACTCAATAAACACGTCATTTTCAAAAATGTGAATTTCCTGGCAATTATTTCAGAATTACAGAGTCAAGTTTGAATTGCTGCCTAATTCTGCTTACCTCAGGAGTCAAATATCTGATCCTGAGTTGAATGCATTATGAAAGTAAAAAAATTGGAAAGGCAAGACAAAACAGGATTTATTTAGCTATAATGCAAAGTAGAGCCATTCATGCACGAGTAGCGCTGCAGAGCAGGTTTGGTATTTTAAAAACACAGCCGACATTCATAGACAGATTACAAGTTTTTACACTTTTGGTGCGGCTGCTCTGACTTTGTAAATCCCGCTTGAAGGGGCATTCAAGATGTGAAACTATTGTTTAACATATATTTGGTAAATAGAAACATTATCGTGTATTGAGACATTATTCATTGGTTTACAGACAACTATTTTGTAGCCTCCAGTTGGCGTGACAGCCATTGACCTGTTGATTTATTGGTACCAAAAGTGAGCATACTTAAAGAAAACGGTAAATTGCTTCTACTTTAAAACATTAAAACATGAACTTTAAGCTTTAAAACATTGAAATTGTATGTGATATTTAAATATGGACGTCATGCACAGTCTCAAATTTGGAAAAAAGCGGCATGGACTACAACCAGTTTTTACGCTAGCCTTTGTTTACATCTGTTGTTAAGTTGGGTGTTTTAACATTGGAGTCTGTGATGGGTGACTCATTTATGGAGCCAGCATAGAGCAGCCATTTGTGAAACTTTCTCCGTCTGCGTTAATCTCTGCTTTTGCTGTTTTGGCTTTCTTTCCACCATCTTAATAAGCTAGCTGCTACCTGTCTCTCTGCTATTCATAGTGAGCTTGTGTAAAGTGGAGTAAATAAGTAGAGGTTTTTTTTTCTTGCTGAAAACAGATGCCCACAGCACTAGAAATGAAGCTGTGAACAAAACAGTGAGCTCAGACTTGTTATAAGGTTCCAGGATGAAGAGGTTGAGGTGATAATTCTCTACTCGTTCATCAGAATTATCAATTAATTTCACAATTTCACGATAACATTTGCTAAATTACTGCTATAAAAAATCTGTTAAAGCATTTTTTCTTTTAACCAAACATTTCCTGTATCTTTTTTTTTTTTTTTTTTTTTTTTTTTTGTCCATTTGATTCACCTTTTATTGTTTATTTTATTTTCACTTACTGAACATGGGACAGACTTGACTGGGGGAAAGAAGGGGAGAAATAAAGAGGGAAAGAGAAACAGCTGAGAAGAGGGACGGGGGAGAAGGGCAAAAGACAAAAACCAACAGAATGAGCAGAAAAAGAAAAAAAAGAAGAAAAAAAGAAAAAAAATGCATATATCAATCACCTGGGTCACCTGCTGAGAAAGAAAAAAGAAAACAAGCAGAAGAGAACAAGAGTAATAGAATAAACAACATCACAATGATATATGGGAATATGACAGTAAATACTAAATATTAAACATTATTGTGCAGCACATAAGATCAACAGAACACAGTGTGCTTTGAGGTAGGAGCCAAAAAGGGTGTAGTTTGTGGGTGTGATCACCCGTGTGTACACCTGTGAGCATGGACGCGCTTGTTTTTTGTTTTTTAAAAGGTTCCTTCATGTAATGATCTGCTAGAGGGTGTGGGGGGGCCACAGCCCCATCCTCCAGGGCATGAAGCAGGTATGGAGGAGATCAAAACTCCAGACATCCAGAGGCCCCCAGAACACAAGAGACAAAGGAAGACCAACAGAGGGGCAGCCGCGCCACTGTCCCAGAAAGAGCTGAGGAGAGTCCCAGATGAGGGCTCACTCAGCAGCCGCGGAGCAGAAGCCAGGGGGAGTTGCAGTGACGCGCCCGTGAGCTCCGCCGGCAGCCAGCCGTGCCTGAGTGACCGAGCCCCAGGCCGAGAGGCCGGGGGCACCCCACCTCCGAAGTGGCCCGAGCAAGCCCCAGGCTCCAGGCCCCGATAAGCGGCCGCCAAGGAGTGAGCCGGTGTGTACCTGGACGCCCATCCCCGGACACAAAGAACCACCAACGCACCGACGTCTGAGGGAGTCCGCCACTGGCAGGGGAAGTGGTGGTAGGGGGAGATAGGCCTCCATACCTTGGAGGGCCTAAGATGTCCCCAGAGAGGTGGCGCCTGACACCCAACCTGACATATAGACACAGAAATACAGGCACACACATATACAAACATCCATTCCCACCCTCATGCTCTCATATGCACTTACTCCACACTCAACCAACGTGGAGACAGACATAAAGAGATGCTGTACACACGATCACACTCCCCAAGCGTACTCTAAGCCCCGGGTCTAGGTACCCTTGCCCCTGGAGGGGGGGGAACTGCACCCAGATCCAGGTGGTGTTACCCTTTTCCCTGCGGTGGGGGGAGGCAGACCGCCCCGACTCCGCAGCAGCAGGGAGGCCCCACACTCCAGACCGCAGTCGGACGGCCAACTCCTCCTCCTAGCCCCCCCGCTCCAGCAGGTCGCAGAGAATGGGGGTGAGAGAAGACTCCAAACCTCCCTCCACCCGCTCATTGTAGTGTTGATGCATGTGTGTTCTAAGGTGCATTTAAAACCCAGGAGGGCATGGAGCTACCTGCCAGAGAGCAGCAGGTAAGCGCATGGTCCCTCCTGCTGGCCCTCAATGTCTACGTGTATTTAACATTGAGAGGTGGGCAACGACGCCAGGGGTGGGGTGTACACCCTGATGGTACTTTGGATTCTGTGTATCGTGCCCACCCCCAGGATCCTATATGTATGTGTAATGAGAGTGTGAGTAATGTGAATGTCTAAGTTGTGGGATAAAATTGAGGCAGGGGCAGCCAGAAGGGGACAGGGGGGGGGGGCCTCCTCTGCACCCTGGTGACATACCCCATACTCCAAGGTCCTGCATGTGTGGGTGGTTGTGATGGAGCGGGAAGAGGGAGGCAGCTGGAGATGGGGAGGGAAGGAAGGGAGGGGCAAGTGACCCCTCCCTGGGGCCAGCTCCCCCGCTGACCCCAGTAGGCACCCCCATACTCCGCGACCCACCAGGGAAAGGGGGCCCAGCGCAGCAGCGCCTCCCGGCCCCACAGAGCCCAGGACAGTCCACCCAACCCCACCACAGAGAAAACTGCACCCACCCCACCATCCACTCTTCTTCCAGACTACATAAGACAATAAACACCCAGGCTGAGATCTTCCTCCACCTCTCCTGTATCTCCCCCTCCTGTAGAGAGAGCCCCTGAGGAGAGGAAAGCTCCTGCAAGATGTGACAATCTTCCCCACCAGTTGAAGAGCCCCCCAGGTGGCTCGATGCACCGGCGGCACCCTGCTCCAGGGCTGGGCCCCCATGCACCCACCCGCCCACAACCCCGGCAACACACCAACCAGGACCCAAGCCCCCGAGGCCCGGCCCGGGTCCCAGCCCAGAGACGGAGCGCCCCCAGAACCTCACGCCCATCCCGGACCCACCCAGGGGCAGCCAGGCTACCAGGTCAGTAACCCACGTCCGTCAGCACAGACCCTCCCCTAGTCCCGCTGCACGCAGCCGCGAGGAAACAGTCACCTGAGAGCCAACAGAGCCCCTAACCGGACATGACCGCTACCCCGGGTTGAGCCCCCCAAGGAAAATGACTCCGGGGAACCCCCCGACGCCCTAAGCCTGTCCCTACCCCCACACCAATCACAACAGTGAAGGCGGGACCAAACTATGACCCCCCACCCCCACTAGGTGATGGAGCTGATCAAAGGAGCCCAGAGCAATTGATCTGATGTGGTGGCAGAGGCTGTATCAAGACTAATGTAATCTAATAGATAATTTCTATATTGGTTAGAATTAAGATTATTTTTATTTTTCCAGTTCATGAGGACTGTTTTCTTGGCTATGCATAGGGCAGTGAAAACCATATGGGCGATATTCTTTTCTGAAGTGACATTATCTAAGCTGCCCAACAAACACACTAAGGGGGAAGTTGGAATGTTACATTTCAGACACTTTGATAAGTCTTCACATATCTCGCGCCAAAACTTCTGAACTGGTGGACAGAACCAAAGAGCGTGGATATAATTGTCCGGTGAATTGGTTTGGCAGTGTGAGCAGTTGTTGGTAGACGTAAAGCCCATCTTGAACATCCGATGACCTGTATAGTGCACTCTATGTAATATTTTGTATTGAATTAATTGAAGACTGGGATTTCTAATTAGATGAAAGGTTTTTAAGCAAATCTGAGACCAGAAGTTTAGGTCTAAGTTAACTGATAAATCCGCTTCCCATTTTGCAATAGGAAGTGATATTGATTCATCTGTTTTAGAAAGCATTCTGTATATTTTGGATAGTAATTTGGGGGCTTTAAGAGTAAGAAATTGAACCACACTTGGTGGTGTTTGTAGTTCAACTTGACCCAGTTTAAATTTCTTTTTTACTATGGATTTAATTTGTTGATATTCTAAAAATCTTTTCTTGTTGATCCCATATTGTGTAACTAGTCTGTCAAATGAAATAAATTCTGTTCCTTCTAGTATATGTTCTAAATATTTGATTCCTTTACCACTCCAATCTGAAAAGTTTATCATATTATTGTTTTGTAATATGTCAGGGTTGTTCCAGATAGGTGTACGTTTGCATGGGATTAATGAAGACGCCGTCAATTTTAGAAACTCCCACCATGCTGTCAGAGAAGCGCTGATGTTGATGCTTTTAAAGCATTCATGTCGTTGGATGTTTGAGCTGATAAATGGTAGGTCTGAGATCTCTAGATTATTGCAAAGTGCTTGTTCTACATCTAGCCAAGGTTCATCTAAGAGGGTATGTTTTAGCCATCCTGAGATAAACTGAAGCCTGTTGGCTAAGAAGTAGTGCTGAAAGTTAGGCAGTTCTAGTCCTCCTTTATCCTTGGTCTTTTGTAGTGTTTTTAAGCTTATACGTGGGGGGTTATTTTTCCAAAGGAATTTGGACATACATGAATCTAGAGATCTGAACCAATCTTGTGGCGGTTTAGTTGGGATCATTGAGAATAAATAATTTATTTTTGGTAAGACCATCATTTTTATAGCGGCAACCGTTCCCATGAGTGATATGGGTAGACATTTCCATCTAGCCAGATCATCTTCTACCTTCTTTAAAAGTGGGATATGGTTTAATTTAGTTAGATCTGCAAGCTTGGGAGAAACATTAATACCTAAATATTTTATATTTCCCGATTGCAGTGGTGTAGAAGAGGAATTATGGAGGGAGCAATTAATCGGTAGAACTGTAGATTTTGACCAGTTAATTGAGTAATCTGATATTCTTGCAAAAGAGTTTATCAATTCAATCACCCCAGAGATATTGGTTTGTGAATTTTGGAGAGAGAGTAACACATCATCCGCATAAAGGCTGATTTTATGTTCCACGTTCTTGCATTTTATGCCCTTAATTACTGAATTCTGTCTAATTGCTGCTGCTAGTGGTTCAATAAAAATTGCAAACAGTGAAGGGGAGACCCATTTCCCGTATCTTAAGTCTAACAGCATTCCTAACAGCAGAGGATCCGATAATAAGTGTAAACCGTGAAGAAGTATTTTTAGGCGGAATGTGTTGCTCCAGTGCTAGGTGAGAGGAACATTACATCAAGTTTCTGTGCGATTGTCTAACGGAGATTGAGGAACATTATCATTACTGAATGCTGCAAAATCACTGGGTTTTAAGCACAGAGTGAAACTGAATTATCTTCATAAGCATGATTAATCTCTTTGAAATGTGTTCAAAAGCCAGTTAGTAGCAGTTTTATTCTCACTCATAATACTGTTGGAAAGTAGATATACAGGACACAGATGAATCTCACATATGGTTTAGTGTTAATAGAGCAGTTTGAGCTGAGCAAGCTGCAAAATAAGTGCCGTTTATGGGATGTTCAACACGTGTCCGGTGAATCATTTATGGCTTAGAAATTGTGAGTACAATTTAGGATTCATAACTTATTTACTAATCATTTAATATCCATACCTAATGTTGCATAAATTATTTAGGAATTTTGAGCAGAAAAATAGCTTCCCAGCCTCGATGAAGATGAGATCGGGTGTTTTGCTGGAGGTGAATCAGTAATGCAATGTAATCAGGAATCATGAGAAAAAAGGTGGCCATTATTCTTAGTTTCTTTTTTCTTTTTTTTAGTTTCTTTTTTTGTTTATCTTTGTCCTTTTTTTTAAAAAAATTAATGGGTCCACAGTAATAATAATAAATCAAACAGCATCTTTGTGTTTATAATTACAGGATAGTGCAGGTAATGAACTAACAGAACATTTTCTGTTATTTTGCACATGTATTTCATGCTGACAGATTTCTTTTCATTTACCAGAGTAACATTTCTCTGCTATACAGAAAAAAAACTGAGATGTAGTGCTGCACTTGTTTTTCATGCACTAAGACATCCCGGGTATTAAGTCTGTCAAACTTCTTTTCAGTGATAGCAACATGAGCTATGTGTGGCCTGCAATGTAAAATGAGTTTGACACCCTGCTCTATCTCACCTGCCAGTTAATCCTACTTTTTTCCTTCAAATATTCTTACACTAGTATCACTTGAAGTTGTCAGTATCTGAAGAAGACAGAAAATATATGACAGAGCTTCACTGAGATGTTTCTCATGCAGTCCCAGATGGCGTTTATTGCCACCTTGTACTGTGCCTACAGTATAGTAAAATTGACAGCTGGTCGATAAACTCGACTATCAGTGAAATAAAAAACCAGCGAAATAAACCGCAGCAACCAGCTGTCCCTCAGCACGCACTGCCACTCCTGCTTTCTCCTCGTCTTTTCGCTCCACTGTCGTCTTGTTTCTTCACCCCGTGCCCTGCAGATGCGACAGGAAAATCGCGAGTCACATACATTGAGTTGGGGTCCCTCTGCAACCAGGAAGAACCGGCTGTCAAGTGTGTGCAGGATGGATAGGACGCGGAGGGGGAAGCAAGAAAGAGAGACATATGCCCTGAACTCCCTGTGAACCTTGAACTCCCCTGCTGACATTTTACACAAACCCTCGTGCTCAGACACACATGCACACACACAATTGTGCACTCAACTGCTTCCTCACCTCTCCAAATGAATCACATCATTGCACATTGTTCCGTCACGCACTCGCTAACACGCACCTTTTTCGCCTGTTTTTCTGCGAGTCCTGATGTGAGAGCTGTAAGACGGCTAATAGGTTCCAGTGGTTGACTATGTGTGCTGCATTTGACCGTCACTTAACACGATCGGGAGTGACAGTCGGCCCTAGTGGCACCCTTGCCCTGCTGATGGAGTAGGTCAGCATGGGACAGGTGTCTGTCAGCTACGGTCAATTACAAACAGGCACGGCGAAATATGATGCTGGAGGCGCTATGGGGGGAGAAATGATAAATCCATGACCTCCACTTTCATACACATATCAGCATGTATATGCCAATTTCTCTTTGTATGCAAAGGTCAGTGTTGAATCTGTTTTTACTCCCAAGCTCCCACTCGGTGTCATAACCACTCATCTCAAATGAGTTGGATGACGGCTCGGCGATGCCCTTGATTGTCGACAATCGCTGCCGGGGATTCAATTATCGGCTCTGACTGTAATTTAGAGCACATGAGCAGTAACGGTACAGCAGCTGATGCCAAAATAGATTTGAGAACATTTCATGAAACGTTAGTGACCTTTTAGAAAGTGTACACAATGATAGTATATTCTGGAAGTAATCAGAAACCACCATGGAACGAAAGCCAAACCACAAAATAAGATTTGCATGCTCATATGTGTGATTCACTTTTTGCATGGTTAGGTTTAAACGGGAGGTTTTACAGAGGTCTCTAAACTCCCGATAAATGGTAAATGGACTGGTTCTTTTGCTCTCCTGAGAAGCAGCCTATAATTTTATGTCCTTTGTAATGGACTCTACTAAGTCCTGATTTGGTAAATAGAGGGCATCCTGGGCTTTCCCTTGATGTCTCGTGTGTTTGGGTGGCCTCTTTTAGCTCCAAAGAGACAGAAAATCACAAAAAGTTCAATGGGAAGATTTTTTTTCCTCAGTTCTCAGGAGGATATAGCGCTTTTCTACTCTGAGCACTCAAAGTGCTTTACACAACTTGCCTTATTCACCCATTCACTTTTTCTATGCTCTTTCTACACCAATGGATCTATTAGAGAGCAACTTGGGGTTAACATCTTGCCCAAGGATTTTAGGCATGCAGACTAGAGCACATGGGGATCAAGCCACCAACTTTCTGATTAGTAGAGGACCGGCTCTACCACCTGAGCTATCCCAAAGATCACAGCTTGAAGATGTTAAGTTCTCTATGCTCCTCGACTTCATTACTTCCAGTTTACAGTATTGTTCGCATATAAGTTTAAGACCTTTCCTTGGTCATTTGTTTTGTATGCAAGACACTAGCAGTAGCACTTGCCATGCTGAGCAAGCCCGGGTGTTGTGAACACCTCTCTTCTTGGGGTGCTTTGTGAAGCTATGTGTCAACAGGATGTGGCAAAGACAGCAGTGTTGATAATGATACTAATACAAATGTATAATGTGAATGTATAAAGTGCTTTGAGTGCCCAAGTAGAGGAGAAAAGCGCTATATGGGAATCAGTACACGTGCCATTTACCAAAACCAGTAAGCGTTACGATCAGGTAGTATCTGGGTATGGATTTTATTGACAACCCTACGACCTCAGGCTGCTTTCATGGATTTATGGTGTTTATCTGTGGATGTTTCTATTTCCTGATGTCATGCCATTTTCAGCTTGCTGTATTAGCCATGATTGGATTGAGTAATTAGCTTTAATGCAGTATCCATTAGCTCATTGTAAGCATTAAACAAATATGCACGATGCATTCATGAATAAGTGTGGAGCCCAGGGCTACAGCTAAAAGTGCTATTAGGCTATAACGGAAGAAGCTTGTTAGTATCATAATTTGTCATTTTTATCATTCAGGTGATGTTAAATATTGAAAGGAAAGTAGCAAAATTCAATTCCATCCATCTCTCAGGTCTTTTAAACTTTATTTAAAGTGGTTTTTAATCAAATAAATTCCAAAACAAGCCCAGACATGGCTGTCTTTATTGTCAGCGTGCAGCCATATGGCGCCTGGCAGCATTTTGACCCCCTCTTTGCATTTGAGATGAGTCGGCAAATTCGGTGGCACACAGCGCATCGAATCCCAGAGTCCCTCGTTCGCTCTCGTCTCTCACACATCCGCGGGGATTGCTTTAATACTGCTCAGCGTTAATGAAGACGAATCATCCAGTGAAATCGATCGATGATGGAGTCACTGTACTCAGTCCACCCCCCCCTCCTCCTCCTCAACCCCCCAAGGGTGTGAAAGAAGACACACGCATGAAGATAAGTTAGAGCATAACATGCTTGGGTGCACACAGACAAACACAGAGCACAGCTGGACGGCCCACAGACTCACTGACAGAGGTGAAGTGCACTGTGCAGTTTCACAAACTTCTGTGGTTTCACTGATTTTAGCAACTTTGCGTTCAGGACAAACTTGTGAACAGCAGACAACAAAGTGAGCTCCTACTGAAGCCGTGGAAAGAAAAACTCTGAGATTTACCTTACTTTCTGTTACGAAACATGTAATCCCTTGAAACAATGTGCACACTTTACCGAAACCCACTCATTTAGTTATACAGCAAATGTGACGGGGGTGAAAAAAGACTACAGCGTAGAAAGCGAGGTTATTTTTGTCAAAACCCAATTCGATCCCACAAAGGGAAGTAGACGATTGATTTCTTTCTCAAGCTTTTCTTTGTCATTTCCTGTCTTTTCAGTCCAGATAGGGGATGCTGAACACCAAGCAAATGAGATATTTTGTTATATGTGTTTTTGAAATATCTTATTCTCTGGCACAGACACAGGCAGTCAAACACAAGGGCTCTAAAAGTGGGTGCCTCACATCCCCTAGTGAAATCCGTTCAGTTTTGCCTTATTTACTTAGAACTAAAGCTACAATGACAGAAACCTATAGAGGAGATTATGTTTGTTTCTATGCTTTATCAACTTGGCACCAGCAAAATGCCAACAGATACTCAGTTTGGCTTTAACAACAAATATCCTTGGAAATGTTTTGGGAACGCTTGTCTCATTGGGCTCCTCTTCTACTGAAATGCTCTGATATGAAAAAACAGCATATAATTTAAGGTAAGCGGTGCCTGGAGCACTTTTCACCCTTATCCATTATTTCTCTATACTTGATCTCACTTTGCACCTTCTTGCAGAAAAATGCAACATGTAATTTATCGTTGATTGATGTTTATTGGTTAACTCGCTTGTTACAATGTGAAAAATATGAAAATTCATCAAAAGAAACAGAAAATAAATAAAAGAGACTGTTTAGAAAAAAATAGTTTTGTGTGACAGGCCAATATTTGCATTCTTTTTCATTTGCAAAGCTCAAAATTCTGACTTTTGGCGGTTTTCCTTTTGAAAGTGTTTTCAGGTCTTTGTTTTGATAGCTGTCATTGAAGAGATCACAGGAAATGTTGGAGGAAGGGGAGAATGGGATCAGAGACTAACATGATGCTTCAAATTTTTTGGCACATGTGCTTCAAAAATGTCTCTAAGCTGTAACTACCAAGCTAAAGCTTGAGCTTTTCCAAATGGGTTCCAAGATAAAGAAAGAAAAAGAAACAAAAACACAAAAGATGTTTTTGAAGTCATTTTTCAAAGTCATCTAATGTTTGATTTAACTTTTTCTTATTAATTACCTGATACTTTTTGCTTTTTAATCCTACTTAAAAGAGGGAATAGTGCACACAGAAGACGTAATCTGTGGTCATTTAAGAGGCTCCTGTGCACTCAATGAGCTAAACAGGTGCCAGACACGCTAACAAAACCGAATTAAAACTGTCAATAAGTGTGACTGTTGTGCTAAACTGAAATTAAGCAACTGAAATTAGCTAATTAGAATAAAGATTTTAATGACATGTTGGGTTTGAACACAACTGTTGTATGAAGAAGAATTCCAATTGCATAAGTCTGGCAGGGTTTTGTGTCATTATAATTAGCTATCTAAATAAAGATCCAACAATTGGACACTTTTCTGACGATGATGATGATCGTCAGGTTAGCAGTCTTAGACTGGATGTCTGTGGACACAGGTTGACTCTTACAGACCTGATAATGCAGTCATTACTTGGACATGACATGACAAGTAAACTGACTTTTTCTGTTCTGTGAAATTAGGAGCATTTTTTTTCTCAGTGTAGAGATCTAGTTCATCTAAAAGTAGAATGGAAGGCGGAGCTGAGGCTGTCAATTCGATTTAATTCATTTGAATTTTATTTATATAATGCCAAATCACAACAACAGTCAGCTCAAGACGCTTCATATTGTAAGGTAGACCCTACAGTAATACATACAGAGAAAACCCAACAATCATATGATCCCCTATGAGCAAGCACGTTGGCAACAGTGGGAAGGAAAAACTCCCTTTTAACAGGAAGAAACCTCCGGTAGAAGCAGGCTCAGGGAGGGGCGTGGCCATCTGCTGCGACCGGTTGGGGTGAGAGAAGGAAGACAGGATAAAGACAAGCTGTGGAAGAGAGACAGAGATTAATAACAAGTATGATTCACACAGAGAGGTCTATTAACACATAGTGAGTGAGAAAGGTGACTGAAAAGGAAAAACCCAATGCATCATGGGAGTCCCCCAGCAGCCTATGGCTATTGCAGCATAACTAAGGGAGGATTCAGGGTCACCTGATCCAGCCCTAACTGTAAGCTTTAGCAAAAAGGAAATTTTAAGCCTAATCTTAAACATAGAGATAGTGTCTGTCTCCCAAATCCAAACTGGAAGCTGGTTCCACAGAAGAGGGGCCTGAAAACTGAAGGCTCTCCCTCCCATTCTACTTTTAAATACTCTAGGAACAACAAGTAGGCCTGCAGAGCAAGAGCGAAGTGCTCTAATAGGGTGATGTGGTACTACAAGGTCATTAAGATAAGATGGGGCCTGATTATTTAAGACCTTGTATGTGAGGAGCAGGATTTTGAATTCAATTCTGGATTTAACAGGAAGCCAATGAAGGGAAGCCAAAACAGGAGAAATATGCTCTCTCTTTCTAGTCCCTGTCAGTACTCTTGCTGCAGCATTTTGGATTAGCTGAAGGCTTTTGAATTACAGTAGTCCAGACTAGAAGTAATAAATGCATGAACTAGTTTTTCAGCATCACTCTGAGACAGGATATTTCTAATTTTAGAGATGTTGCACAAATGAAGAAAGCAGTCTTACATATTTGTTTAATATGTGCGTTGAATGACATATCTTGGTCAAAAATGACTCCAAGGTTCCTCACAGCGTTACTGGAAGCCAAGGTAATGCCATCCAAAGTAAGAATCTGGTTAGATACCATATTTCTAAGATTTTCAGGGCTGAGCACAATAACCTCAGTTTTATCTGAATTAAGAAGCAGAAAGTTAGCGGCCATCCAGGTCTTTATTTCTTTAAGACGTTCCCGCAGTTTAACTAATTGGTGTGTGTTATCTGGCTTCATGGACAGATAGAGCTGGGTGTCATTAGCATAGCAGTGAAAATGTATGCTATGTCTTCTAATGATACTGCCTAAGGCAGGGGTGTCAAACTCAAATACACAGTGAGCCAAAATTCAAAACTGGAACAAAGTCGCGGGCTAACGTTAATATTTATTGAAATATATTTATTCCTCCAGATATAAGAATGAATCTTTTCTTATGGACTCAAACACGTTTTGCTGAAAAACTGAATATGGAACAAGCAAAGCTTAATACTAAACAATATATATATTAGCTGTATAATACCAGTAGGCCAGCTCTGATAGTAATTTGGTATGGCTTCGCGGGCCAAATGTAATTAGGCTGCGGGCCAAATGTGGCCCGCGGGCCAGAGTTTGACACCTATGGCCTAAGGGAAGCATGTATAATGTAAACAGAATGGGTCCTAGCACTGAACCCTGTGGGGGCTCCGCTCCTGTGGAACCAGCTCCCAGTTTAGGTTCAAGAGGCAGACTAGTTTATCATCAGGCTTCAAACTTTCCCTCTTGATAAAGCCACTAGCAAGATCAGGTGGATTTGAACCATTCGTCAGATATGCACCATACAGTTAGGCTGAAGGCAGACTTCTTATGATGCACTGATCACCTCTCCTCCGCTCTCCTCTCGTTCACTCAAGTGCCCTGAGATGATTACTGCTGTGAAGTTGTACTTTAAAGAGGCAACACTAAGGATTGATTAACATGATGCAGAAATGTTTTTGTACATTAAGTTACTGTTACCCTTATTGATTAATCCACTGAGACTAATGTCCGGGGCATTTGGTGCTTGGCAGGTGTTTAATTCACAGACCACTTGTACACAAATGAGATGAAATTACTTGTTAATGGTTCCCATGGGGGGAATCGGTTAAAGTTTGCCTCTACATCATTGACCTCCGGGTTATGAGCATGTTTTCTGCCGAGGCCTCTGCTGACAGCCGGTTCCTACACCCAGCTGGTGTTTAGGGGGGAAGGATTTTCACACATGAGCTGGAGTGCTGACTCACTGTTTCCTGTGTTTTCCTCCCCTCCATGAGGTATTATCCAGAAGATCTGGATTGTTTTTTATGCCATCCAGATCTCAAAATGAATCAGCTTTCCCTGCTTTTCACTTAAGATACTGTTTAGAAAGCATCCCCGTGCAATAAAGTCAGAGCTGTGACAAGTAAAATTAGGACCTCTGAGAGCATAAGGGCCAAAGCATCGCTGTTATTAAATCATAATGGCCTACTAGAGTAATTAAATGTGTGTGACAGATTGGCAGTGTCTCTCATTTACACCTGCCTCTTTCACTGGTGAAGAAATTAGGTTATTAAAGCCAGTTATCCTGATCTGAAACTGGGCTCTCCTTCAAATAAAGGACAATGTTTTTAAAAACAAATGTTTTAAGTGAGCCACTGCACATTTTCTGTCATCAATTTGCAAACACGCCATCTTTATTGTGTCTTCTAGATCATTCTGCATTGCCGCTTTTATTGAATTTGCACGTGAAGGGGTTAGAAAAGGGAAAAAACTCAACTTAGACGTATGCACTCAGACTTTAGAAACGTCTTTGGGTAGTGAACAAAAAGCTAAGATGACATTGTGCCGGGGAAAAACGTTGAGGCACAACCTTCAAATGCACCTGAAAATTAGACTTTTGCTTAAGCCTTCAGTGTAGCTTCTTCTCTGGCAGTTTTTTAGCTGCGACCTTAAAGTACTACGTTTTTCTCCGAAATAAAGCCCCCGCAGCACCTCCTAGTATAAAAGGAGAAAACCTCAAGGGAAACGAAACTTTCAGCTATTGTAGGTTAAGCCATTTCACTCTAATGTGTAATTCTTCGCTCTACTGTGTAGTCGACTGTTAAGATTCATTTTCCTGGAAAAATAGTGAGTGAGAAGGAGAATATTTATGACACAATTAAGGCTTGTATTCAGCTTTTTACAGGAAAAAAATGTGTCTTTCTTTCCTTTTTTTTAAATGGATTCAAATTGATTGGTTTAAAATGGTTTTCACCAATGTGCTTTTGTCATTTTCTGTGAAGACAAAGCAGTTCTCTGGAGTTGAGAGTGACTGAAATACGCAATCAAAATGATAAAGTAGATTCTTTCCAACCTGACTTTATTGTTTGCTTTATTTCGGCACATAATAAATGTGTCTGCGACTGACAGTCAGTCAGGGCTGCACGATTACTAGAATTTCTAACAACACAGAAAATGTGTGAATGCAAAGTAAAAGCAAATCAAGTTCTCGTGTGCCGTGATTGGCACATGCAGTCCTTTGCCTGCATGTGCCAACTACGGCTATTCTCTGCACCATGCAGGTTCAAGTTTCCTGAATGTCATAATACTATGTTAAAAGACTGATGTACAGCATGACTCAAAACATTATTTGGTGAGCTGAAAATCCAACACAAAAGCTTATTTTTGTGTTTTCTTTCACTCAAACAATCAAATTTCCCTACTTGCTCTTATCAGTCTCAACATAATATGACAGTGCGCAGTTTAAAAATAAGCGTATTGCTGTCACAACAGTGCATGGATTAGAGGTGCTCCTTTAGGGCAGTGATTGAAGCCAGAAAGCTAACAGCATGAGTTCACATCCAACCTTGTGGGCCTTTGCTGCATGTCTCTCTCTGTCCTGTTGATCTTCATTATCCAATAAAGGTAAAAATTGCCAAAAGAAATACACAAGTTGTGAATTACTCCTTTGTGTTATGCACAACCCTGCTGTGATCAGGGGCCTGTTCTTCGTACCTCGCTAAGTAGGTTAGCTGGATTTGATTGTTGACGATTTCGCGTGATCTTGGATCGTTCGGTTCCCCGAAGCTCATCCGGGACTTGCTGTCATAGCAACAGAGCCGTAAGCGTAAACCTGCTCGGGAGCAGGCTTACTTTATGTAAACAGGATTAGATCGCGGCCACTCAGGTATGTCCGCTTCATTTATACGAAAGCAACAGCGATATTCCACCACTGTTTCACCATAAATAAATAACATCAGTGTAACCAAAGATAATGCAGCACTTGATCCATTTATTGATTTCACACAGATACATACAGGTTATTTCCTAAAAAAGGGAAATGTACTATTAACATTCTATTACATGTATGTGATTATTACAGATGTAATTCATATTTCAGAGTAGTAATTGCAAATTACTTCGTGTAATCAAGATGAGAGACCACGGCTATAAAAACAAAGGTGGATTTGGGAAGTCTGTCGCAGCCATGTCCTGTCCGTTTACGCGAGCAGCCCATTGCGGAAGGTGCAAGATTGATAAGGAGAGTCCTCAGAACTCAGCGTATATTGCGGGATAGACAGGATCCTTTAGCTCAGCGCGACAGTGTGCTCATAGAGAGATATCGATTTTCCCATGAGGGTATTATTTACTTAACCAACTTGTTGACGAGGGGGTGCAGGACCACCACCTGTCTTTGTTTGCTCTGCCCTTTTCTTGGTTGCTGTTATGAACAAACAAACAGATTATTTCAGGGTCTCTTTCCAAGAGACGAAAAGCAATATAAGTGATAAATATTACCATTCTGTAGAATATTCTTATATTTCACTTTTACTTGTTCCCATGTTCTAGTGGGTCCTGTTGTGGCTCTAATGTGAAAGGGGATATAATATAACATAATATAATATAATGTAATATAATATTGGATAATATAGTGTAATATAATAAATCTACCCTACCGCCTACTGGTGTTGGCCAGAGGGGCCGATGGCGCGATATGGCAGCCTGGCTTCTGTCAGTCTGCCCCAGGGCAGCTGTGGCTACAACCGTAGCTGCCTCCACCAGTGTGTGAATGTGAGAGTGACTGAATAGTGGCATTGTAAAGCGCTTTGGGTGCCTTGAAAAGCGCTATATCAATCCACTCCATTATTATTGTTATTATTAAATTACTTACCAGTTTAATTTGTCAGCAACTTTCTGCCAGCCCTCTCTCCTTGCTTTTGCAGCCTTTGCAGTGTTCCCTTGCGTTCTGATTAAACTCTGAAACTCCTGAAATCCCTCACTCAAGAGTTCTTGCTCTGCTGCCGAAAAATACCGAGCGCGCTCCTTCGACATTTGCGCCGACCAATCAGAGGGTTGCCGATCAATGTTTCTACTATCGATGCATAGCCCCTTTTACGATACCCAGTGATCTCACATTACTTCATCCAGCTGTACTAATCGTCAACAGCAGGTGTGTTCGGAGAACTGGATTAGCGAGCTCACAGTTAGCGCGATGATTTGGTCTTGGATGTGTCATTTGATCTTGGATGTAGTAAGCGACGTACGAAGAACGGGCCCCAGCTCCCTGTGTTTATTGTGTTCGAAACACATAGCACAGAGTTCCCTCTGGTGGACAGAATGTGCAACATCAACATGCAACAAGGTTGAAGGGTGTTTCTCTGATCTCTTCCTTACTTTTACAAAGGTAATTTTTTGGCCTTGATGAATGCTTCTATCTATCTATCTGTCAAGAAGAAAATGCAGAGTGTTGTAGTGTTTTGTCTGAACCACAACTTATTTACCCATCTGAAAACACAAACAAGTAGCAGAATAATTTGTGCATAGTACCCAAGAAAAAGAACAAAAAGTGAGGCTGTATGTTTTCACACAGATGCCTGAAACCACCAACACAACTGCTTTCCAGCCGGGCAAAGATCTGTCCAGCAAACATGCTGAGTCACTAAAGCTTTGGGAAAACAGTCAACTTGATGGACAAATGATATGTTATCCCCTCATATGGTGACGAGGCTATGGCTACACTGTATGCAAGGGGGACTAATAGTTTACTATAAGTTTATTCACGTATAGCATGCAGCTACAATGACAGGAGTGACTGTCAAAGACTATATTTTATATAAAGAAATGCTTTGCTTCTACGAGATGCACTAAGGTCAGCTGAATAAACGCCTTCATTGCCTGCAGAGATGTTTTAATAAACAGGAACAGGGCACAGTGTAAAGGTGAAGGCAGTGCCCTGGTGATTTAAAATAAGTTATCTTTTTTTTTTATCTTTTCACTTTTTTCGTTCTAAGAGATGTAGTGAATTTATGATAATAAACAGGATCAAATTAATGTGGATACCAAGATTTATACATTAACAGGAATGGTGCGCCACATGAGTGTGAATGCAATGTTATGTCTATGTGACAGTGTGTTTAAAACATTTTTCTCGCAGAAATCATTGAATGATCGTGATACATAATGGTAATCAATAATAATCAAAACAATTTTTTTGCTATAATAGTGAAGTCCTACAGTCATGTGAGAAAACTGGGCTGAAAAGTGAACTCCTGTATTTCCTGTGCCATTTACCATGAAGGATGTAGCTGATACTGTTACCCCCATGCAACCATTTTTTTTAAATGTGTCAGAGAAAGGCCCTGAAATAGTAGAGAGTGAGATTTTCTCTCTGAGTAAATTCTCAAAGAAGTCAGTGGAGGTGGCCTAAGAACCAGTGTCAGGAAACAAGCATATTTATTGAAAAGTGTGTGATATGGAAATATTGTATGGTATTAAATCTAAAAAAAAAAAGCCACCCAAAAATTTGTGCTGTGCAAATTCAAGAGATCTATTTTAAACAAAGAATTGCCAATCATTTCAAAAATGTCTGAGCCCGATAAATGGGGACATGGCATGCTGGGTGCAGATTCTAAGATTGGAGAGAAAAATGTCATTGTAGAGCTTACCCCTCCTGCAAAGGCTGGGCCTGAAAATCTCAAAATCTTACCTTTGATCATAACAGACCCATCTGGCAAAAATAGATCAATGTTAGCATCCTTTTGTTTTGGAGTTGAATATTCAAAGGAGTTTATTCCTGGTTAGAGTTCAGATGTTTCTCTAGAGCCTTGTTAAAGTGATCACTGATGGTGGTAGAAGAGGAATGAAATCAAAAAATGAGACTGAACAACAAAGACATTACAAATACAGTATACGTGATGATGCTTACAGGCAGGACAATTCTGCCACTACCCTCAACTCAGGGAGAGCAGATATTATATAAGCGTGTGTTGCCATCTCTGGAGGACACGTTGGCCTCCATTTTGGAAAGACCTTGGTGGTCACTTGCCAACAACATTGGGTATTCAGACCTGACCTGCCTTGAAAACAGATTTGTCCCACTGGGGCCTCTTATGTTGCTCTGCTGGACCATGCAGTGGCCTTAAGCCAACGGAGGAAGAAAAATTTTTGCTGTCAGGTGTTTTCAAAGCTTCTACTGCAGCCTTAAATACTGATAATTCCTATTAGCATATTGGCATCCCACCCGTGTCTTTACCAATTAACAAGGTCCCCCACTCATTTGTCACTTTCATAGTTATGGTCCAAAAATACTGTAACAGTGAAACGGAAAATGTTGTGGTCCTTGCACAGGTAAGAAATGAAATAGTTACACTTAATTTAGTGCATGCTGGTTGAATCAAATATCAGCCACAAGAGCATAAAGTGTTTCTGTGCAGTTCAACAACAGTTAAAAATGACAATAATTAAAAAGTACAAAGCAAACTAACAGAGAAAAAAATAGACTGCGACCCTGTGTAGTGTTTATACACCTGGTCAGCTATAAAAACTAGGAGTTGACACAGCTACAAATACCCCGATGCTTATTTGCATTTGAATGGCACTCTAGTGATGAGTGGCATACATGCCGATGAGGTTTTGTGTGGGAGCACTGGTGATGACTGTTGTGAACAATCGACAAATGACAATTTAGTAAGCAGTGAAATGGTGGCTGACATAATCGTTTTGTGTTTAGTCTGCTGTGTGCTTCTTTTTTATTGATCCTAATTTTTATTTGCTGGTTGACACAAACAGAAAAAGTTGTTTGATTTAAATCTCTTTTTTGTAGTTGGAAAAAAAAACCCTCCAATGTATCTCAGATCTTTTCAAATCAAAAATAAATCATGAGCTATAACCGTGGCTACTCTAGTTTACTGTCAGGCAGTCAGAATATATGAAAAATGTTTGCACAGTCTCTAAAGAAAATGCTTTGTCTATAAATCTCTCAGCTCACAGTGGAAACAGTTCAAGTGTATTTTTCAAAACAATCTAACACTTTGACGTATAATGCTCAAATCATTTTGGCTATATTTCGGTATCTTTTTCCCCTAAAAAATGAAATTGAAATACTTTTTGATGTGGATAATCTCGTGTTCGATAAGGCTTCCATGACACAGTCCTAGAGAATGGTTGGTGAAATTTGTTGCAAAGAGGGTCCTTCACCTAAAACCTTGGAAAATTTACCAGCAACCAAAACAGTTTTGGTTGCTGGTAAATTTTCATGGTCCACTGTAGCACGTGTAGAAAATGGCAACTTGTCAAACACTTGTCAAGCAGTAGCAAAACTTAAAGAAGTGCAATGCAGACTGAAAATGGGGAATATTTGCCTTCAAGGTAAAAGTTGTACCTTAACACTGCAACCAACATGCTTTAAAAGGTGCAACTTTTGCTGTTTGTATGGATACACTGTTATATTTTTCCAGTTTGTCTACCACTTAATGAGTGTTTGCAAGTCACCTTTTAAATGCAAACTATAGGGAACTGCAGCAATCTACTATCAACCAAAGCAATTGCAAGATATTTTTGTTGCAATACTGTATACCTCTTTAAGATCATTTTTGGTGTGACCATTTTTCACCAAGCAACTAGCTTGGTGGAAAATGGGGCGATCGTGGCTCAAGAGTTGGGAATTCACCTTGTAATTGGAAGGTCGAACCGTCTCGGTCGTTGTGTCCTTGGGCAAGACACTTCACCTGCTGCTTACTGGTTGTGGGCAGAGGGCCCAGTGGCGCCAGTGTCCTCGCCTCTATCAGTGCGCCCCAGGGTGGCTGTGGCTACAATGTAGCGTGCCATCACCAGTGTGTGAATGATTGGATGTGTAAAGCGCTTTGGGTCCTTAGGGACTAGTAAAGCGCTACACAAATACAGGCCATTTACCATTTACCATTGCTCAGGGAATTGGGAATATGACTGGTTGCAGTCACTATCTGTTTAATCACTAGGCTAACCACAGATATGATGGCTATATTATATTTAACATGTTAATAAACCCAGGCCTTAGGAGTATTTGTCATATATATAGATATATCTTGTTGGCTGTTACAATAAGACTTGAAACCAGTTCATTAGAGGGCCACTGACCATTTACAGTCTCTTCATGAAAGTATAATGCTCAACCAAGACCCATCAACTTACAGTAAACTAAAAAAATCACTAGCTAAGATGACGATAGTGATTCTGTGACCCATTCAAAGATTTCAAACCTTTCTCTGTCTGCCTCTAATAAATCTCCTTTCTCATGGAATTACTGTAAACACATCCCAACAAAGTCTTCATATGAAAAGCCTAACTTATTTCAAGGTAAAGTTGCTCGTTCTTTGAGTATTTATGAAAGAATGTCTATTGGAAGCAAGTCGACTCACTCTTTTGGGATTTTCCCTCACATCTTACATAGAGAATTTTAAGGTCCCATGCTTAACTAAATGACTTCTTAACACATCTTTACAGTACTGGAAGATCCACGGCTTCTTACGCAAACTACAAAACAAAGTCTCATTTATTAAATATAACCATGACAGCTGCAAGATAAGTCAGTCAAACTCCCACTTGACTTATAACGGAAAATTGGCATCAACGGCTTAGTTGGAGGAATTGGAAGGAGGGATTGATTCATTGACTTGTGTGAATGAGACCGTTTGCCTGTGAGAGACAGGTCTAGAGAGCGAATGAATTAGAAAGTATGGAAAAATATCAACACTATATAAGCATCAACTGTGTAGGTTTGTAACATCTTCTACAGTTTGCACTTATTTGTCATCAGTCTGTCTTGCATTTGCAGTTTTTGGGTTTAAACCGGTAATTTCAAGTTTCAAAAAGTAAATTCTACGTCTGCCATTAAATGGAAATCCACACACTTAATACACAAATATTTTTAAAGTGTTGCAGTTTTACTTCATCTCATGTCAAGGTGACATTACCATCTAAAACCAGCAGGTTTACGTCATTAACTTACATGTAAATGGTGGCTCATACTGATATAAAATCGAATTAGTTAGAAAATGCTAATGCTATATCTTAAAAGATACAGTATACGCTGTCTTTACTCAGGAAATTAAAGTCCTCCAGTGTCGCCAGTGGCTTTTGAATATTATCAGGTTTTGTAGGCTGTATGTTGTAGCTGGATTGCTTCTGGCAATAACAACGAATGTAACTACCAAGGTTATTAAAAACGTCTGGTTTTATTATTGTTGAACCCTGATTAATCAACAATACTTTTAAAGGAAATTGCAAGGAGCAGAGTTCAAACCATACTTCATTAAGATGTTTTTTTTATAAGTGACTGGTTAAGGCTACCAAGATGCCCCACAGTAATTAAAAAAAAGGTCTTTGATGACATCTGTTTCCATACACGTGACTTCTTGATTTTTTAAAGGTGGTTAAAATGAACAGTGTACAGGCAAAACCTTAGCAAGGGATTACAGTTGTAATCCCATTTAAGGTTGCCAGTTAAATATTGTAACTGGACTCATCATCCCAGTACCCAAGAAATGTTTCTAACAGTTCTTTCCTAAATCTAACCAAGCGGCCAGTAAAAACAAAACCGTGACTTGTGATTTAAAAACAATCACTGGATATTGATTAGTCAACTAGTTTCCCTTGTGGAGATCAATAGAACCTAATCTGGCTGCCAACTGATTGACTGTCAGCTTAATTCTTGTCAGTTTCCAAAGTTTGTTAAGTTTTCACTCCAAATGCAACAATTTGTTCATTTTGTGTAAAGAAATGTCTGGCATGATTTAAAGATTACTGTGCACAAGTCTTGGCCTGCCCCTCATTTCTTGATATCGAACATTCAACATGCATGGATACACATATATACAGTATATGAGGCCAAAAACAGAATTAGGACAGTTTCGACATGCATGAAAGCCAGTATCTGATACAACCACAGTTATCCTTCAACTCTGTCTGAACTCTTTTAAGCAAACTTTCTTGTAATTTCTTTATGCAATCTTCAGGAACAGTCCTCCAGGGTCCTTTAAGGACATTTCAGGGTCCTTTAAGGACATTTGAAACTGTTTTACTGCATTGGCAGTGTGTTTGACATAATTGTCATGCTGAGACATAAAGATGTTGCCAATCTCACACTTTCCAGATGATAACATTAATAATTGCATTAATATTTCTATAAATTTTGATAAGATCCCAAACTCCACTCTCTGAAATTCTGTCCCAAACCGTGACAGTGCCTCCACAATGTTTTACTTGTGGCTGTTTATAGCCACTGTTTTGTCCTAGAGTTGTCCAGGACAGATGTGATCTTTCAAAAATATATAGGACACACTGCACACCATGCTGACATTGGCTAAGTTTTTGGCTAATAGCTCTTTGGGAATGACATTGACATTGACTTCCCTTACGTTTTTATGCTTGAATGACTCATAGGTCAGCATATTCCCTAAAATATTGATAATATATTAAATATTGTGTAGCATTTCAGTCATGTGCCATATGCCATTTTACTTTTTACACCAAACCCTGTCAGGATTTAAGGTTTAAGCTTTGAAATCTAATAGATATCTAACAGTTTATTCTGCAGTTATCTTTAAACCCTGAGTATTCCTGTATGGTTTCAATGCCCAACTCAACTCAAAATGCTTTACACATTTGAATGAGTGTTACAGCAAAAACACCATACATCCATAATCACACACTCGGCAGGCACGAGCTGTAATTTACTTAGACTGAGCGCCCTCATTTCCATACAAAGATGTCTCTCTTGCATAGCTGCAGTAATGAAATTAGCATGTAGTGCAGAGGCCTTTGGAGAGGTCTTATTGCACTGCAGCAACATGTTAATACTTAATGCATTCTGCCAACGAACTCCTTGATGGGTGTCTGTGGCACGTCACTCTGAGCGTGGAAGGACTGCGTAATCACCTCTGCCTCCCTACTCCCTCAACCTCTGTCTTATTCTCTCTCTTTCATTGACAAATCAAGATGGAGAATCTTCACTCTCTCTCAGATCCTTCTTTATCTAAAAAAAATATTTGCTTTCTGCTCACCCAGAGATTTTTTTTCATTACCCACCACATCTCTATCCGTCTCTGTTAAATCCAATTTTTCTTTCAAATTCAAACCTGAGCTTTGTCCTGAAATTTCTTCTTCTTATTCTGGTGTCATTTTCTGTATCAGCTGCTACTTCGCCTTCAGGGAAACTGAGTCATACTTAGCTGAGTTCTACTGTAGTTATCAAGGACACACAGCCCCCATTATAAAAAGAGCTGAATTGCTTCCCTGTAGAACACAAATTTGACTCCGAAAGGCCATGGCTTGCCCTTGGCTGATGTTAACATTATCCTGAAACGTAAACCTGATCTCCTTGGGTGTCAGGGGAGTCTTAATAGGTGACACCTCTGAGTGTTTTATGTGGAGGAAGTTGCCAGAGATCCTGTGGCTGCGCTTGTAACCATTCTACTGATTTGTAAGTCTTTGTGCCAACCCCAAACCATCATTTACAGATAACATATATTCTAATTTTATGTTTCCATTATTAAAAGTGTGTAATGTACTTTGGCAGGAGTGAAGTGTTCCATATATCAAGTACTTCATTTAAACATGGCTCTAAATATAAAATGTGGACCTTTTTCACTCCAGAATGATAATGAAGAGATGCCATATGAAGCTGAAGTGATGCATTTTCAGAAAAGTTTTGAAGAAATAGTGAAACAAGATTGCAAGAGTTCAAAAGACAACCTGGTAATGAAAATATTATGTTTTGATATACCTTGACAATTTTGGGGATTTCCTTTGTTTTATTCTAAGGAGATCATGGTAAGTTTGCACCTAACCCTTAAAGAAATGAAGAACTAATTTTTATTGATTCTGATTGTTGAAGTTATTGAGATCAGCTGATCTACAGCTGATGTTGGCCTTCATGAAGTGTTTGAACTAATGACATGCTCAAATCTATAAAAGCAATTGAAACTCTGCTTTTGACTAGCACTCATTTAATCGTCTTCTGCAGTAAGCTGGTTACTGTAATGGATTTCACTCCTTTTATTACCATACCCTTAAGTTGATCACACTGAATTGCTTTCATCATTACTATATGCTCTGCATGCAAAAGGCCTCTCGAATAACTGTGCTTAGTTACACAGTTACAAAGACTTTTAACATGCTAGCCTTACCTGGCGAATTTTCGACTTCTTCATTTTCATTTTTTAAAGGACTTCCATACAAGATACTTTGAACTGAAGTAATTTGGTTTTACAGGTTTCTTTTGTCTGTACGGTAGCATCTAATTTCACTCTACCATACAGGCTCTACTGGGCTAATGCCTGTTATTTAGCGTAGAAGGTTTAAAAGACGTCACCTTTTAGTTTTGAACCACACATCTTGAAGCTTCAACATTAGCAATTTTTAATTAGTTCTTTGTTTTTTTAAGCCATAAATTACCATAAATGGACAGTAAGGTGGGGTGATAAGTTATCAGCTAGCTTGCTAGATTGGTTAGCAGGCTAAATCCATTAACTGTTGTGTCATAAGTCGAGTCACTAAGTCTAAAGCACAAACTTTTTGAATGGTCTGCACTGCACAACGAGACAGATAATGGTCCAAAAGGCACCAACAGCACAGACTGGTTGAGATGTGCAGGTCAGTGACTCCAATTAGGCTAGGCGATGCGTAGCAGATGGCTCGGCTCCAGCGGTCCGTGTCGGGACATCTGCCAATCAAAGCAGCCATTCTCCTAACTCCAGTGTCCAGATGGATGAGTTTTGTTTTGTTTTTTTAAATTCACTTTCTTTAGAAATATTGTGAAAGGGGCAAACTATTCAGGAAACTGAAACTATTTTTTGTATTGAACTGCAAATATTCTTCTTAATGCTCTCAAGTCAGCCATTTTTAACATGGAAATCCATGCGAGCCAACTCGCTTTTGGGGCCAATGTCAAGTGGCACTTAAAAAAAACTGCAGTTTTTGGCACTTTCATGTTTTCACACCCAGAGATCAACCTTGGGGAAACAATAGCATGTTCTTCTACTGTTTTAGTTGTTTTACTAGCCACATTCTGGCGGCAGCAGTGTGTCACATCCATCCATTTCCAATATATATTTTAAGGCAAGAAGTAGTTCTGTAAACAAATGATGCTGTAACTATTTGAGTGTTAAAAAGTTGTGATGTTGTACATGGTCCTGCCAGGTAGGAGGATGGCCATAGAGGAGGTTCATCAGTGCAGTGAAGGAAGTTGTGCAGAGAGCTGGTGTGGTAGAGAACAATGCTAGGGATAGGGTGAGGTGGAGACGGATGATCTGCTGTAGTGACCCCTAGGAGCAGCTGAAAGAAAAAGAAGAAGACAATTATCAGACGTCAAGTTTTTTGTGATATCTCTGGTTGGTAAGCCTGATGGACCTGATGAAAGGATGAAAGAATGACATTATTTTACTCTTTATTTTTAAAAAAAGTAAGCACTGATGTGAAAGTGCTCCTTCGGGTGTAGTGATGATGAAATACAATCCTCAAGTGCTGATTTGACTAATGGTTACACAAGTTTTTATTTTTGCTTTATTTGTATTCAATTGTTTAATTTTTCTTCTAAATCTGTGCAAAACAATGCACAGCTTTATAAAAACTGTCAGACAGGATTTTATTTTCCTTCCTCAGTCACGCTGCATGAGTCAAGTTCTTACAGTCATCTTTTTATCGATTATCACGAGGTAAAAAGCAGATTTAAGTTGTTCGCGTTACAAAGCAATCTATCAGGAATGCTCTCTTACATGTATTTGATTGACTACAGCTCTGCGCTGCTGGGGGAAAATGGATTGCACTGCAGCAAAAGTTGAGTCAGGCTTGTTGCACTACAATCCTCCATTAGAGGCTGCATTTAATCAAGATAGTAATGCTAACTTTTGAGAGGCAAACAAACAAATCAATATTGTAAACACTAGCCTACAATCAGCAGGACTCTAGTGTCCACAAAATCAGACATTAAATTGTCAGTGTGAGCAGATTCGAGCTTCGAAATATGGTGCAAGTAAAATGGTAAAATAATGAAATAATCCTCTTCTCGAACCAGCGATAAATGATTTTGATTAATGGCTGAGATCATGATATTTAACAAACTAATCAAGATGAGTATTTCTGACATAATTATGCAGCCTTCTATCCATTGTATGTCTGATTATTGTTAGATCCTTCTGCTGATTATAACCCTTGTTCATTATTTTGATAATATTGTAGTAATGGTAAGTAGGTTCCATTAGATTTTGACATAATTAGATGTCATCACACATGCTATATTCTGACACAGAGAGGTGGATGAGTGGAGGGAGAGGGAGGAGTGAAAATGGCGGGGGAAAAATGTGAAATGACACATTGACAGCTTCTCAGCGAGGCACAATCAGCTCCGCACTTCATCATATTCAAATCCCCTGCAAGGTCCCCGTGGAGCTTTACCTGCAGCATTGTTTCCATTACGGACCCAATTATCTGCCTCGATCAATAGCAGCTCACAGCACCTAAATACTCAGATTGCTGGTTTGTGATGAAATGAGCTGTTGTCTCAGGTTCACTTTAATGCCCCCCTTAGGACGACGTCAGTGTCCTCAAAAGTTTGTTTAGCGGTTGCTCTTTCTTAATATCCCTTCAGTGCACTTGGGAAGGTAAGCAAATACGCCAGATGGGTGAAGGATAATGTGTTCTGTGGCCCATTAGTGGAGGAAAGAGGTATGAATACCATGAACCTCTTCTGAATATTGCTCTTCATCTGACCTCCAGATTCACAGCTCAAATGAATCGAGATACCCTGCGGTGTTTCTAAAGCGATTAGTGATGGCTGGCACCCTATAATCTGCAGTTATCACAGGCAGCCAAGTTTATTCTTACTTGAAACACTTCAAAAATGTGGAAGCTGCACACAAGAACACGTTTGAATTCCCAATATAACATATTAAAATTGTCCTTTTTTCTAGCCGGTAAGTTCATCTGTGGTTGCTGAAACTTTACAGTAAAGTAGTTGTGTGTATACAAATATGCAGATCCAGCAGATTGTTACAGGAAGGTTTATGGTTGGAATTCTGGTGACTAATAAACTTAGCTTCCATACAGGTAAGCACTGTTGGGTGCAAAACAGGCTTTGCATTAGTGAGAATCCTAATAGGTTCCAAGACTGAAAGTAAAGGACAATCAGTGGAGGTTTCACCTTACTCCAAGTTCCTAGAAACTCAATCTGGATGGGTACAGTTAAGGTCCTGTTGTTATCATAACATTTATATATGCAACTATGTAATAGCATTGATAGTTAAGGTAGAAGGGCTAGAGCGTTGGAAAGCTATCCATCCCTCCATCCATCTTCAGGTGATGGGGGCAATATTTTTAGCACAGACCACCAAGGGACACCAGGGTGTCCCCAAGTCAGCTAAGAGCTATAATCCTTCCAGATTGTCATGTGTCTGCCTTGGGTCTCTTTCGGTGACATATGTTTTATTTTATTCTCAGTTAACTGTTGTTGACTTGACACCAGCGTGAATCTGTCCAAAAAATGTTGGCTTCTTTGACGTTTGGATGGGTCTTTGTGTTTGAAGACGCACTAGCAGCGTGGCAGTGCTGGTTGCGGGTTTGCTTGGTCTGTTGACTGTCTAAGCTACTGTATTTGCTTGCTGTACCGATATATCTTTTGATGCTGCAGCAAAGCACATGGATTTAATGTCTAAAATCATTCCTATCTCTTGCAGTTTTGATGGCACCAAGGGCACTTCTTTTACAGTTCACAGTCTTGTTTTCTCTTTGCTAGGCTCCTGTCTCTGGCAGTCTGTCAACTGACATGGTTGTGTGAAGAAATGTGAAAGTTGTGAGGGCGTGCAACTGACATTTTAGGGTGTTTTCACAATGACAGCTTGGTGTGATTTTTCTCAAGATTTTGTTTGCAAATTTTTAATAAAACCCATTTATTTAAATCAACGTTGAAACAGTAGAAACAGCACTTGGTTAGACCAGCTTGTTGGAAATGCAGATGTATGACACCTTTTCCATTTTGCACTGAGTGTCAGACAGGCTGTCTAAAAGGTGTAATGTACTGATGTTGTGCAGTTGTGTTTTTGGTCTTTGCTTCTCTTTGTGTGAAAACTTATTTTCCCAGGTGCTATGGCTGTAAGCACACGCACTAAATTGCTCTGAAAAACCACTGACAACATACTGGTCAGAAATGATTGCCATGATGGAAAACAAATGGGGAAAAAATCACACCCAAGGGCAAGTTGCCTGAATAGTGCTGTAAATATCCAAATCCAGCCATGGTGGAGGTAATATTCGAAAGCCATTTTGGAATCACTCTTAACAGGATCTCTGGCTTAGCACTAAAGTGTGGCTGGAGGATTATTCTACCTCTGAAGGACCATTTAAGCCTCAGCCCTGCCATTTCACATATTTTGTAGCCCGTGTATTACCTCAGGCCCAGGGCCATCAAATCACCAAACATGACTGGCAGCTGTAAGATAAATGACAGCCATCATATTGGAAGTAGCAGGGATGATTGGAGGAAGTATGTGACTGTGTCATGGCCAAGAAAAAAAAAAGACACATGGACACAGGTGGCAACTAAAGGTGTCAGGCTGATCTATTAGAAACTGTCTAGAAAACCCTTGACCTGATGACTCATTCCTCTACATCTATTATACTCCCTTCCTCTCTCACATTCCCATCTTTTATGTTTTCTTAGACACAAACACTTTTTATTCTGTTTGTACTGCAGTTTAGAGGCTCACATGTGTGCATGTAAACTGAAATCGTTGCTGTATATCATAGACGCTCATCTCTGGGAAAGCCAAACAAATCAAAGTAATTGTTTTGTTTTTAGTAAGCAATGAAGAAAGCAATGATTACACATGTCACTCCTGTTGGTTTATGTTTAAAAGGAAGAACAACATTAAACTGAACTGAACAGTTATTGAGATCTTTTGATTGATACTGAAGAAAGTTGCCATGGTTCCTCTCTGCAATATCATATATTAATGCGCTGTTCATCATGAATATAGATTAATACTGTAAATGGTTATGAATTTAGGGGAAAAAAACTAACAGGCTACTGATTGTAGCTGTAGCGTGCTTTCATGTTGAATCAGAGCAGTACTGGCTTATTGTTATGAATTTGTGGTTGGTTTTCACTGTTTGTGTTTTGCTAGTAGCGGAGCGTCCAGACAAAGTCTCAGGGCAGCATTCAGCAGCATTCCTGTAACCAGGGAGTGGAAGAAGTGGGTAACGTGTGACAAAAGCTGATATTTTGTCAGTTTAAAAAAGAAACCAAAAGAAATTGAGGTAGATGTTTAACAACACTCACACTGAGATTGTTCAGTGTAGTGTTTAAAGTGTTAGCATAAATTTTACCATGCCATATGTACAGAATTATATTTTCATGATACCATACTACTGCGATTTCAAACTTTTACAGACATGTTTGCTTTATCAATATCTGTTTTATCTAATAAGATTAAAAAAAAATTAAGTCTGCTCTTCTCACTTCAGTTATTCTTACTGCAGCAAAATGGGACAAAATGGTCAAGCAGACCAACATTGTCAATACACTGCCTGTGTTAATGCAAGTTTCTGCCATACTCTACTGTCCTCAAATTTACACTTCACGGTGTCTATGAAGAAAAACATGAAGACAGTGTCACATGTCCGGGTTTCAGTATCTTGACTATTTGATAAAAGTGCTCCTTTTCCACAACGGTCATCCTCTTTGCACATAAAGTAGGTGGTGGATTGTGTTATTGCCTTAGCTCACTCTGAACTGGGAAGTAGCTTTATCAAGCTGTGTTTGATGGTTTTTCAGTTGAGCTAGCTTTGCCGTCTCCAGCTAATGTTACCAGGATATAGAGTATTTTACTTTCATACAAATCCCTTGCATCACGTGCATTTCCTTTGTCCCAGCCTTTTTTATAAAATAAAAAAATAGGTCTGTATATTTGACTTAAACCCAGACTGCGCTGTTCTGTTTGTTTCTTCATCTTTGTTTTACCAACTTTCACCTTCTTGCTGGCTGCCGTCTTTGTAATCTCTCATAAAAACAACAACAAAAATCAACAGTGACAACTGATGTACTCCAAAAGCAAGTGATTTTAATTTTCCAAAGAGTTCATTTTATGTGATAAAATAAAGCATGACTGTATTGATTTGATACATAAATTTTGCAAGACTCCGCTATTTTGATCCTACCTCTAGAAACAGTATAATGGCAACCAACAGCTGACATTCACAGCATTCTAATATTCTTTTACAGTGATAAACTACGAGGCCCATTTAGCTTGAAGAGCACATAAATTCCAAATTCATCATTATTTAGATCAAATAGAATAAAACAAAATCTTTTGTTTTGTCACCCCTCCTTATAATATTAATTATAACAACTGTTGATTTATACATAAGCTTTTACCCTGTCTTATCTCTTCCTGCCTTAAACACCCTCAGTTTCCTTCTGCATCTGCCAAACAACAGAGCAAGGACATCAGAAGTATATTGGTAATCATTACGCTGCCTGCCTTGCTTTATTTTACAAGCTTACTAATTACTGCTTGTGCCATAGCTCGTTTCCCCCGGAGGCCCCACCCCCACCTCTCTGCGTGTGTCTTCCTCTCTCCTCTGCCCTCCATTGATCACAGCTCGGGAAAATAAACTTTCCAAGTGCCTTTTATTCCTTTTTCCTGAATGATTCCCAGTTGAACAACCTGATTGCGGGAGCGCTAGCAAAGATGCTAATTTGTTCTTGACTAGTGGAGTAAAAATCATCAAGGAGTACCTCAGGAGAGTGCAGGTTTGTGTGACTGCTTACACATAAAGCTGGTTCCACTGTGTAAAAGCTGAAGCTGTGAGACTTCCAACAATAGTTTTAGATCAAAGATAAACTAATATTTGCAAAAGCGTATCACACAATTTCCTAATAAGGCTTTGTAGGAGGTATTACTTGATATTGTGTTGAAAAACCGTATCACAGAACTAATTACTTTCTTTTTCTCTCTTTGTTTCATGCTTTCGTCCCATGTGGATTATCTACATAGGTAAGTCACTGTTCAGCGCGCACACACACACACACACACACACACACACACACACACACACACACACACACACACACACATAGACGTCATAGCAATTGTTTGTCTTTGTGCTAGCATCTCCAAACGGCTGTCCACCCTCTACAGCATCTACACCATCTGCATCTCTCTAATGTACTGTACAGTAATTGATACCTGTGCAGTGTGCACCACATATGGTCTCCACTGCAGAGAATAGGCGTTGTTGTTATTCACATTCAAGTATGACAGATGTGTGTATCCTGTTGTGATGATGCAGGGACATTACGAATGCATGCAGAAAGCAATTCATCACTGACAGCCGTGGTGCTTCAGTGGCTGTGACTGGGAGGGCGTTTGATTGAAACTCATGACATTTCCTGTGTGTGCATGTGTCGTGGCAATGTTCTCACATGTAATGAATTTTTATCACCTTTGAAAAGAGGAAATCAACAGGCTGCTCAGAGGCTGCTTTAAAAAAAATTCCATGGATGGAGGAGAGGAGAAAGTAGAATGATATTTTTGGGTTTTATGGCAGAAATGAGCTCATGCATTTTCTATCGAGGACCACCTTGTGGCTGTATATGAGGCGCTGCTTGGCACGTGACTGTTTTATTAATTCTGTTTCTTCTTTTTCCTCTACAAGTTATTGCGAGGTTTTGGTGAACGCACGGTTTCAACTAATTTTTATGTATATTTTAGGCATTTTCCTTGACAGCGCCTCAGTGAATGATACAGCAGCTGTCGACTGATACTTTTAAGTTTGTTAGAGTGAAAAAGGTTGACTTTAATGACTACATTCTGATGTTTCAGTGCAGATGCAGACACTCAGGAACATAGCCTGAAAAACTGCTCCTCTATTTTCTACTTGTAAGATATGAGGCTCCTGTCTGAGTCGAAGCTTGTACTCTTCTTTGAGGAGATGTAAATCTGTGCAATACCAGGAAAATGTAGATTTAATCATGTCTGGCTACACTTACTTTAAGGTGTCACTTAAGAAGGAGCAGGACTCTGGAGGTCCAGTATGACGACTGTGTAGGGAAACGCTTGAGATTCTGAACATGTCAGAGGAAGCTCTAGCTAACCTTGTAAAAGGACCTAAGGACCAGTCTGCTGCTGAACTTAAATCAACTCTTTGGACCTACTTTCACTCAGAAAATGTTTTCCTTCCACTCTGTGCATTTTCTCTCCAAACCTAAGGAAGCTCAGCATTGGCAGCGCCTAAAATTCTTGGTGCAAAAATGCCCTTAGCTTATAGCCTTTGGTTTATAACACGGCTCACATCTCTCTGGATTGAAACAGGTCAACTGCTGGAACGCTGTCATGTTTAATGTCACGTCGTTTTCTCATGCAAATTAAAATCAAGAAGGGCTGGAACACTTGTCAATACCAGCAGAGCAGAAAACTTTAACGAAGAAGTCTTGACCTGCCAACAAGAAGTGATTTGAAGGTCTTAGGCACTTCCAGGGTCAAAGTATTAGGCACAGAATCCATTGTTTTTCTTTTTCTTAACTCCAGTGACCAACATGATACCCATGGCAATGTTTGTCAAACTGGAGATCATTTTATATAATGTGTCTAGAAACCAAACTGTAACTGCAGAGATAATGTATACTGTTGGGCCACTAAAGGCGACTACAGTTGGTTATTTGTCAGCAGCATTATTTCTTGCAAACAATTTCACTTTTTTAAAATTACAACTTGTTTACCCTGTAAAATATATTTGGTCTGTGTAGACTGAAGGATTGACCTCATTCAATACTATTTTTAGAGGTATTAACAGGTTTGTCTTGCTCACAGCTTCTTTATATGACAGGGTTAGGGTTTGTAAAATAAGGCAAAGTAATTAAAGTTTTGGAAGCGTTTGGAAACATTGCTCATGCCAACTGATTCTGTATAAATGACAGATGCAGGATCATCTGAAGAACTTTTGGCTCTGAAAAGTAAAGACTGCATTCTTTCTCATGGTTAAAAAGAAGTCTGTGAATAGAGATCACTGAACCACTGCATAGAGATTAGACCTGGGAATTTTTCAGTGTGCCTGGACCACCAGTGTTGGGGAGTAACGGAATACATGTACCGCCGTTACGTATTTAAAATACAAAATATGAGTAACTGTATTCCGTTACAGTTACCGTTTAAAAAGGTGGTATTCAGAATACAGTTACTTTGTTGAAATAAATGGATTACACTGCGGTACTTTCCTGTTTCATATTGTCGCGGGTCAGGACTGTTTGGGTTTTGTTTGACAGCTACGTTCTGTTGTTCCAGGCGGCAGCGTTATGGTTGCCATGGTTACAGGGCGACGCTCTCTCTCTCTGCGACTGTGTGTTTCCTGGGTGAGAGAGCGCCTTTTCGTTGTTGTTGTTGTTGTTGTTGTGCTAAGCTAACAGGCAGAATGCTACAAGCATAGCTCTAAAGAATGTAGCATCATGGGCAGTGTAGTCCGTGCTGCTGGGAGAATGGACTGCCATACACGTTATGTGTCTGTGAGCGAGGAGGGAGAAAAAGGGGAGTGGAATAAGGTACGAGTTGTCATCGAGGAAAAACGGGAGCTGGAAGCATGTAAATATAATAATAACCACTGCAGCCAAGAAGAGTGCCTGACGAGCCCAGTTGTAAGTAAGCTATTAAGACTCGACTGTACACTGTGTTCATGTTTTCCACCGAAAACAATAAGTTCCGTTGGAGCAGCCTTTCAACGCCTCTCTCTGTCTCTCGCAAGAAAAGTTGACCCACACAACAAAGTAAAGCTATTTTTCGGCTACGAGCTGACAGGGACCCCGCCTTATTAGTCAGAGGTCCCTTTACTACAGTTCGGAGTCGCGGACCTTCAGTAACAGTAATAAATCACACAGCAATAGTACATTCACGTTGTTGTAAAAAGCATGATAATATATTAAGTAATCCAAAGTATTCAGAATACGTTACTGTCATTGAGTAACGTAACGGAATATGTTACAGAATACATTTTGGGGCATGTATTCTGTATTCTGTAATGGAATACATTTTAAAAGTAACCTTCCCAACACTGTGGACCACTGAGAGGCCAGTGAGTATCACTTATATGTGATTATGATCTGGTGTGTTTGACGTATGCAGGCATACAGGCAGATAGTCATCTCTGGCTAACATGTTATTAGCTTGTGCCTGTGACTGTTAGTGAGAAAGAAACAAAGTAAACAATCGTAAACATCACTACAACCTTTGTAACAAAACCTAATGAAACACTTAACTCTCAGATCACAATATGGCAAGTTTGAAGAAGCTAACAAAGGAAGAGTGGCTAAAGCTAAAGCTAGCCAGACCTCAGAGCTATCCAAAGGTTTGCAGCCTTGCTTTGATTCTCGGTATGAGCAGTGAAAGGATCAAAGCGCTATAAGGAAACATTTAAAGAAGAGTTGAAAAGGGTTGATGTCCTGGTATCTGGTAAACTTATAGATATGCTGGAAAATTCTTTAAGCACTTCATATTTGTTTAGTTTTAGAAATCTGCTGCACTTTGTTTGGTGCAATTCGTCAGGTGGATGTAGAGGAACTCACTTCTTTCCAGTAGCAGAGCACCATTTTCAGTTGTTTCAGGGAGAAATTCTTTGCAATTTTTTTTCATTTTGTAAAAATTCTTCAAACTTTAAAAGTTTGCACTGAAGGAAAGTTGATTATGTAGCTGTGAGCCATGGTTCTTAGAAACAAAATCAGAATTAGCAAACATTAGTTTCAGCAGGGCATGCTTAAAAGTGTCAGCCAAGAAAATTACAAATGCTGCAGTTCTGTCTATGAGAAAATTCTCCTGCTTCATACTTAAAACAATAAAAACTTAATAAGACACATTAAAATATCTCTCTTTTACTAATTTCAAGTTTATTTCATACAGCATGGTGTTGATTTTAGAGTAAAATGAACAGTACAGCAAGATATTCTTTAGGTTATGACTACTTTGTGATTTCCATTTGTCGTGTATATCCTGTGCCTTCATCCATCATTCATTTACAGTCCATATTTGTGCCATCATGTTTGTATATAAAATGTGTAGTAATTGGTAAGTTCAATGAATGATTAATGGGAAATTTCTGCTGGGCTCTGCTTGTCAGAAACCTGTTAGAGGTGGTTGATTTATCCAGTAACGAGAGTCTTCCTGCTTATCAGAACATACTGCCTCCTCTACCACTTTAAAATTAATTTCTATTCTATACAGCCGCTCTGCTTTTCATCTTTACCAATTTAAACTCACAGCAGAATTAGAAAACATGTTGACTTCAAAAAAATGAGAATACAGAATTTAACCCAAAAGGCATCAAATCCAGCAGACGTAAAGATGCATACATTACTGCATATCTAATCTGAATCTTTACTGTCAAAATTATATCTCTGATTTAGTTTCATATTTTCTTTTGTTTTCTTCCAATCACCACGTCCCCCCCCCCCCCCCCCCCTAAAATCTTTATCACTGCCTTACTATCGACTAAATGTGCAGATCCAAGACTGGTCGACTCGTTTTGGTGCACTCATGCAACAGTAATAACTTAGCCTGCCACCAGCGTTCATTTAGGAACTTGGTTGGCCTACCATCACAGTTTTTAGGGATGTGACAGGAAGTGCCTGGAGAGCAGAAGAAAAAAATCCTGATAAAATCTAAAAGAACAAGACAACCTCGGCCAGAGAAACCTTGAACCCTTCTAATAACACATTCCAACTCATTGGGTATTAAAACATAATAGCTGCATCACTTCTCCTGAGTATAAAACTTGTTTTCAAATGGCATTTTTAAATTTATGGCCAATCCTCATTCAACCCACTTTCTCCCCTCCATTTCTATTGTGCCATATCTCACTCAAACACAGCCAGACTAATAGCAAATCGTAGCAGACCAGAATTTATTGTCTGCCCTGTAATTTCCTTCCCCAGGAGTTAGAGAGGTTACCTTTTATCCTCAAAGATCGCACATTACTGCTCTAAGTGCCTTTTTTACTGCCACATACTATCATCCAAGCTTAAACTGGCTGCAGATATATTAAAAGCCTTTTTTAAGTGGGGGGTCATTTGAGGAAGCGGCGTAACTACAGCATTCTCCTCCCTCGCACTTCTGTCAGCGCTTTTTTACCCTTGTTGTCTTCAGGGTGTATTTCACATGAACCAAGACTTTTTGTCATGTCTTTATCGTGTGTTAGTAGATGCATAAAACTCAAGTGTTCAGTCATAAAGGATTCTGATTGCACATTTGATACAGATGTTAAAGCAGAGAAGGATGGATGAGCGCTAGCTTGGCAATCACTTCTCTTCCTCAGGTTCGTCCTCTTGTCTAAGGGGGAGAAAGACTTTCTCTTTTGAAGTCACAGTCTCTTGTTTAAAATATTTCTAGGTCAGGTTACTAACCCTGGCATCATTTCTAAATCACATGAAGACTTAAGAGACTCGTGGTTAAAGTAAAATCCCTGCAATTAACGACAGAGCCTAAATCACAGACCTCTGTGTGTGCCAGTATGACTTTAACAAGTGCTGGGTGTCTTGTTTGCATTTCTTTTGAACAAGGCGACCATTGTAAGTGTTGAATTCAGCTGTGGCTCAGTAGGGGTATCAGCTGAATTCCTCCAAGGTCAATTAACAATAAAGAAGTGAACACAAAGTCCCTGAAAATTCATGCAAAAAGAGCCCCTCGGGATTGGCAGCATAGCAGTTATGATACTAACATTAATAATAGCAAACTCTCCATTTCCAGCTACAGTGCTTTGTCAAAGGGAGCCAAAAGTAAACTGAACAAGCTATTCGTTGTTTCACCAGTTGAACGCTTTTTAAAGAAATGTTTGAATTTTATTCACGCAGTGAGGATTGAGATCCTATGCAATAGTCTTGAACCAACAAATTACTAGTACCTTAATAAAGCTTAATAGTGTGGCATTATTACCAAGGTACTAGTAATTTATAGTAAGTGCTTAATTCATCATTTATATAGCATTACTGCTCCTTAGCATGTCATTTATATGTACGGATATATCATTATGACTGTGATTATGATTATAATTGTTACTAGCAGTCAAAGGTGTACATGATGCAACAATAACAGTAACAGATGGATAAACATATCTATATTTATAAATGACATACTAAGGAGGAGTAATGATATATAAATGATGAATTAAGCGCTTACTAATACCTACGAGACCTGTATTCACATTTCTATAAGTAGTCTTCAGGAATAGTTCTGCAGGCTTCTTGAAGGACATTCAAAGTTCTTCTTTGGATGTTTCTGCATTTTGTTTGGTTCTCTGTTAAGATGATCCCACACGTCTTCAGTAATGTTGAGGTCTGGGCTCTGGGGAGGCCAATCCATGACTGATACAGTTTTTCCATACAGGTGTGCTTTAACAACATTGGGAGTGTGTTTGGGATCTCTTCTGAAAATCTAATTCTTTCAACATGGTATTGCATGATGGATCAAGATCTGGATTCTGTGTTCATAATTCCATCAATTTTGACATGATCTCCACAACCACTGGCTGAAATGCAAACCAAACCATGACAGAGCCTCCCCAGTGTTTCATAGATGGCTGTAAACACTCACTGTTGTACCTCCGTGCATACAGCTTCAGCTGAAAATAAGACTGGTGTTCTCCATCAACGAGGGTAAAACATTTTTTAAGAGTATCTAAAATATATAACATAAATGTTGTTTTATGAGCATTTCTAGGACTTAACTTGAACACCATGGTACTCATACTGTAAACACATGTGTTGCCATCAAATCAAAGTGTCAACATGCTGACCATCGAATACTGAAATAGGTCTTAGCACTGTTTGAAAGCCATTCTCAGACAGAGAAAAAGAGCAAAAGGGTACGTTCAAGAATATGTCAGATGTGAACCTCCTGCTGTAGCTTCATATTATCCATTATTTTGCACTTGGTGAAAATAAGTCAAGAGCTGTGTGGTTGTTAAATAGCAGATACTGGATATTTTTAAATAGGAGAGCTTAGCAACTGAGCCACTCACTACACACTAGCCCAAACAAGGGGTACAATAGTCACCAGATAGTTGATTTGAAGGGGATTCAAGTTTATTGAATGAAATGAAATGATATATAAAGTTATAGTGCCTGTGCTCCGGTGTTTGTTTTTCAAAGCTGTTTGTTGATGCCTTGCTTGTGAAATACAGGCTCAAGGTTTCAAGATCACCTCTGCTACCAGGGGAGGAAGGCGCTAACTGCTCTCTGATTCCCAGGTATTGTATTGATTGAGCTCTCAGCAGGAGTGTCGTCCTGTCGTTGCGCTCTCTGCCTCTCTTCCCAGAGACGCAGAAGGTCAATTGCAACGGGGACCTGACTTTGTGAGTCTGACACATTTAAGGGGGCGAGGATTTGAGGAATGTTTCTGCGACGTGGAAGGGAGACGGAGGACCTTTGACACGTCCTATCCTGAAATGTTAAAAGAAAGAAAATCAACCCATGACATGAAAGTAAAGACAACGAGTCGTGGGGAAGGGGGAGGATGTAATGAAGGGCGGATTTCACTGGAGATCTCTCTGGAAATTGGCTGGCCCTTTGGAGTCTGTGACATTTCTTTGAAAGTGCTTTTGGCAGCAGATTCAAACTGTGACTCACGTTGTTGGCATGCAGTGGAGACGATCCGGCGTGTCTTAGAAGAATAACTAAATGCCTGAATGAAGCCACCTTTCCTCTGGCTTTATTAGACTAAAATGGGCATGCTGATCCACACTCCGTAGGTTGAATGACTCATCCAAATATATTTATCACAGTCTGTTTCCAGCTGTGCTGTGCATACATGCAGAAATGGGAATGATTTTGCCAAGCAGCTGGAAATGAACAACTAACACCCCGCTTTTTGGGACTATTAACACTTTAAAACATGTGGTTTTTTTTGGTATGATAATTGGCTTGTGAACTATCTTGTGAAATCTCCATGGTAGGTAATAGGCAAAACAACTTCAGTTGAAATATTTTCCATTTTCTTAATATTTTCTTCTAATACTCTCATTTCACTGAACTCCAAATGTACATTTAGATTTAGAGTACCAAAGCTATTTATGCGTCTCCTTGTTTCTTTGTGTAGTTCTCAAGTGTCTCTAACCTGTGGGCTGTCTTCAGGGTTGTCTCCACCCATCTAAAAACACCGTGCCCTGCAGCCTTTCCCACATTATCACGTGGGGTTTGCAGTTTGGCGTGTATGTACGTGTGCTCCCGATGAGGTTGAACCTGCACGTTTCTCGCTGCTCAGCATCAGGCCCGTGGCAATGAGTGAGGGCTTCTTTCAGGAGAGCTGTAAGTGCTAGCTTGAATTGGTCATTTGTTATATTGACTGCGCACTGAAGGCTTCACATTGATTTCCCATCGATGTGTAGGTGAGCAGTAGATAAGCCAGCAGACGGAAGGAGATAAGCGCCTGTCGTTTTCCCTGACAGCTATGGAGGCCACAAAGGACGTCACAAAGTCAGATGTCTCGCAAAGTCACCCACTACACCCGAAACACACACGAGCTCTGAAGCATTTTCATACTTAGTCCAACCTCTTGCCACATAGCACTGCGAGGCTGCTATATTGAATTAGCTATCGTCTCTGTCACGTTAGAAGTCCTCTTCCTGACAGGACCGTATCAATCAACTGATTCATGCTTATTAGATTAAACTATGGGGGTGTCACATCGTTAATGTGAAAAATGGGACGTTGGAGCGAGAGGATGGAAAATCTATTTCAACAAAGGGCCAAGAGTCAGAAGAAGAACGTCAAACATTACTAATGGTAATGTTTGGAGTTTGAACTAAGGACATTAATATTGAATAAATGACACTGTAATCTGTAATCTTCATGCATGGGAATTTGGACGTTGGGTTTTTTTAAATTCATTCCAGAAACATAGACATTTTGCTCATGTTACTGTTAAAGTGTATTTTATACATTCAGATGTAAAGCGTTTGTAATTTATGGTACATTTCAATATTTTTCCCTTGTGGGATCAATAAAGTATCTATCTATCTGTTAATATAGATTACATGTGTTTAAATAAATATAAATTGCACATTGTTTAAAAACAGTTATGAAGGTACTTACAGAAAATGAGAATCCCTGTTCCACCAAATCCCAGAGGTGCTCTGTTTCATTAAGAGCTGCTTATTGAGGAAGTCGAAAAAGATGATTTGAGGTTCACTGTAGTCATAAATGGTTGGACATGGTCAGCAGCAATAATAGAAGCCAAAATGTGCCAACACATATCCACCACACCATTAAACCGCCACCACCAGTATGACCTGTTTATACAAGGCAGAACTGATCCAATGCTTTTGTGTTGTTCACACCAAATTCTGACCCTACCATCGAAATTTCACAGCAGAAATAAGATTCTTCAGGTCCATTTTTTTCCAATCTAATGTTGTTCATTTTTTTGAGCCTGTGTGAAGTACAGCCTCAGTTTCCTGTTTCCAAAAGTTGATTCTGTTCATCTGGACGTAGCGTTTTGTGGGAGAAACATTTCGTCACTCATCCAAGTGACAAGTGAGTTTCCTGTTGTTAGCTGAGTCGAGTGGCACCTGGTGTGGTGTTCTGCTGCTGCTTCGGAGATGCTCTTTTCATACCCTGGTTTTAACAAGTGCTATAGGCTCGAAGCAGCCTGACCTTTCTCCTCACATCTCTGGCACCAACAAGGCATTTTATTCATATATTTTCTCTTGTAAGACTATTATCTATAAACCCTAGAAAGGATTTATTTATAGGAGCTGTTTTTCCAAGTCATTTCATTATTGTCTCTTTGCTTTAACTGCTAATGATGGTTGCCACCAAGAGTGAGAGGAAGAGAACTTGCTAATATGTTGTCACTATTTTTCTTCAGCTGACACTAAAATGTGTCCATTATTGCTTCCTTCCAGAGGTCTTTTTCCCTCTAACATATAAAATTTAATTCAGTTTTATTTATATAATGCCAAATCCCAAAAACTGTTGCCTCAAGGTGCTTTATGTTGTAATGTAAAGACCCTATGATAATACAAAGAAAAAAAAAGAAATGACAGCTGTCATTAGTATTAGTGCTTAGTAAAACTCTATATATACTCAGTTACAAGCTACTAGTGTTTTAACAATGTTCATGCTTCATTAACCTTGTGGAACAACAGCAGGCGAAGGGACATTTGCTCTCTTAAGAGAGCACTATCCCCCAGGCCTGGTGCTGCAGGTACTTGTGTTGCTTGACTTAAAGTCCGAGAACAAAAATCTCTCCTGAGAAGAAAACACCACGGATTACATTAAAAACATGAACACCTGCAGACTCATAGTGGTACAAATGTGTGCCTAATTCTAGGAAGACATATGGTAAATATTATCTGCACAGTGATGGGTATACATTATGACATATCTGTGTATTAGCACCTCCAAATGGCTTTTCAAAGTATTCTAATTATATTTGCATCCAGCTTTTTTTGCTTCTTGTACTCATAAGCAGGCCTAAAAATAATTGTCGCTAATATCTTGACTGTCAGACTCCATCAAAATCTGCTTAGCCTTAAATGACAGCAAGAGGGTTTTTCTTTTCCTTTTGCTTAATGTATTATTTAAAGATTACATCGTCCAGCTTGTTTCATCCTCAGCTAAACTAATTTTAAAAGATATATAAATATATTTTCCACTCGCATTGAGAGATTGAGAGGCTCAAACTTTCTGATGTGAATCTATAACTGCAGATAAAGCCATTCTCACAAATTTAACAATGCCCTGTCAAAACAATGGAAGGCAACATGAACAAAAACTTTATTCTGAAGTGGGTTTTGGCAGTCTGAATAATAGCAGAAATATCGCTGCAGACTTCTGGAACAAAGACATTGTTCCTGTGGCGCTCCAGTGCCAAATTTCACAACCCTGTAAATGGCCATTAAAAAGGACTGTGAATAATGCATAGGGACGCTAGCCAGTTCCTTTTTTCCTCTGGTCCTGCTTTCTCCAGGGCTAGCTAATGGCGAAGCAGAATCATATGGTAGTGCAGTCTGAGGCACTTAGTCTCTTCACTTTCCAGCTCGCTTTGCCAGTCTAAAAGATCCTCAGACGTCTCTTTTTCTTCTAACAGCGTCGTTCTACGCATCTTCTTTTCCTGTCCGCTTGCCGTCGCTCATTTGCTCCTGGGCTTTAATGGAAAAGGGAAGCAATTTGATAGGTTCCTGTCTAAAGTCTTCTGACACACTCTCCTGTGGCTTGTGTACCACAGTGGGTGTCCACGTGTCTCATTTCCCCCCCAGGGAGAAGTGAGCAATGTTCATCCATCCGGGCCTCCGCAGGAGCAAAGGAAGTGGGAGTCAGAGGGTGTTGATTAAAGGAATGGCAGGATGGGAAAGAAAAAAATGGGGAGAGGGTTGTTGAAAGGGAAGAAGAGAAATGAGGTGACTAGAGGGAGTTGCAGTGGGAAGTGTGTTGTGGCAGCAAAGAGGCTTTGGTAGCCCCTCAGTGGCCTTTTTTTTTTTTTACTGTATCATCCAAGACACAGTCCCTTAGGGGGGTCTTTGAAAGAAGTGATTTGCCTCTTTTCTGTGGCTTTGTTCCAGCAGCGCTTGCTGTTGGCTGGAACCTCAAGGGAATGTAACGCATAGGAAAGTGAGACTTTGTTACTAAATTTACACCATGTTTAAAAGACAATGCATTTCTGTGTCAGATAGATGTAAATACTGTATAATACTGTGTGTGTGTATATATATATATACACATGTGTGTGTGTGTGTGTGTGGGGGGGGATACTGGGGAAGCTAATTCCACTAAAAAAGGGACTGTAGGTTGACTGTAGCAACTGCCACCAAATAAAGCTGATCTAAGTGTTGCAAATAAATGAGTTCTTTTTCCCAAACTGAGACAGTTTAAAGAAAGTAACATCACATATCATCCACACCTTGTCCACCTTGTCTGTATGTTCACAGGAAAAGCAGCACGACAGCGGCACAATGTCAAATGCTCCAAGTTCTTTATAGTGTCTAAAAAATTTTTTTTTTTACCATTTTACTGTGCTCACTGTGCAATAAATAGTCATGTCCTTTGGTATATAACTGAATAACATTAAGTAATTTTGTGCTGCACTTGTAAAATGTAAAAAAAAAAAAAAAAACAGTATTGTAGCATTATAATAATGAACTGCATAAAATAGATGGACATAACCACCATGTTGTAACCATATGTTGGTAGATATGCATTTTAGAACCTTTGTTAGTATGTTTGAATCACTCAGACATAGGTTTATGAAAATGTGACTTAAGTAGCATCCAGATAACACAGTAAAACTTCGGCAGTTGGTCCAATCCCAGACTTGAGTTAGCTAAGGTATCGCTGAGCAGCAAGCTCTTTACATCTAACTGTTAGACCAGAATTATTGTGACCATGTGCAATGAACATGCAGCCTTGTTGTCTTTTCAAAGATTGAGTTCAGATCTGTAACCACATACAATCAGTTTGCTATCCTCAAAGCTTTGACTTGTGGGTCTGATTCTGACTGGTGTGTCATGACCGCAAAAAGACAAGAGTCAGTCCATGGGGTCAAATCGCCAATTACATGCAATCTGTTTGTGATAAACTGTGATAAGTCAGTGAAAACTGAAAATCTGGGTCTTTATTTTTAATTCACATTAACAAGAATTTCATTTTGATTAATTATAATCAAAGTCCAAACAATGTTTAATAGACATGAAACAGAATTTCAGACTTTACCAAAGAAAAAGTGACACAGTTGCTCCAGGATGGCGATTTAACAGGAAAATAATATTTCGCAATGGCATTCAGCGACCTTGCTTCTAAATGGGAACATAATCAGAATACAGCTACTGTACTTGGCAAGCAGTTGACTCGAGTACCCTATTGCATAGAGACATGTCACAGGAGAGTTGTGCTGATCAGCACAGACTGACTCAGATTGATCGGAAGATGCTGGCAATCTGTCTGCGTCTATAAATTAGATGGCAATTATTTGCAGAACTTTGATTGCAGCAGGTCTGACTCGACTCAGTTTGTGCTGATGAGCACAACTCTACTGTGACACGTCTCTTTGTAATAGGGAACACGCTGTATTCTGTTTATATTTAGAAGCAAGGTTGTCAAATACTTGTGCAATTTTGCACTTAAATCACCATCCTGCAGCGACTATGTCACTATTGTGGTGGAAATTCTGCATTTTTGTTTCATATCTATGAGATTCTCTGTGGACACTGAGTGTTTGGAGATGGGTTGCCTCCCACCAGGAGACCTGTGCAATCACCTTGAGATTAAGATTGATGGCCCAGTGGTTGTACTACCTCCTAGCAACAACTGATTTCTTCTAGTTACGAGGATGTTGGCTTTCGTACAAATGTTACACAATGAGAAATTGTCTCAAAAGACCCATTTTTTTCTATTAGACTCTAAGCATGCTAGTTTCATCTCTGAAGGTGGGTATTTTTATGAGGAACTGTATGTGGCTTGAGCAAGGCTGCTGGTGTGTATGACCTTCTGTAGACTTTGATAGCGATTTGTATTAATGATTTTTCTTCTTTTTAATGAAAAAGGGTTATTCACAGCTCTTTACCGGTGTGAAGTTTGTGTTTTTCTCTGATAGAAAAACGAATACCTGTTGGGTTTTCAGCTGTTGTTTGGGTAACTTGAAATTTGAAATTGTAGTCATCACACTGTGGCGAGAAAATAGAACTCTTTGAGATCCTTCTCTACTTTGAATCTTTTATAGTAATCACAGACTCTCCGGGGCGATAACACAAGTGTGCAGTTCACTGACATCATATTATACATCTTCAGGGTATTGAAGTGGCAACGGCGCACACAGACGGTTGCCTCTCGCTACAGGCTGCCAACATGGAAAGCTGCCTAGTGCGGCTTTAAATCCTTGTCTGATAGATAATAATTACAGACAGAATCCTCCATATCACAGAGATACAGCACAGCAGTTGCTCAATATGGCTCACAGCAAAAATCAAAGACTCCTACGGGGGATACAAATGTACAAATTTTATACCTGGATCTGCTCTCTTCATATACATTTGCACAAAAGCACACCCCTTCCTGCTGCTTGCAGGGGAATGAAGGGCAGGTGTCCATGTGGTGGAAGCGCAGTGGCACTCTCGCCAGCCTCTGGCAGGGTTATTGATGACTGCCGGTGTCAGTGGTGATGAGATTGGCTGGAGCTTTGTTGCTGAACTGGAGAGGCCCGCTGCCACTGTGAGGGCCTGACTCCCCTTATTGCATCATCCACACACGGATATGAAGCTCAGAGCCACAGACTTGCTTTGTGCAGATTTGTGCAACCAATGCTTTTTCTTTTTTTGGTTTGTTTTCTGTTTCTTATTCATGTATACTTCTCACACCACTTGAATAACAAATAGCATCATGCACAAGATCTGAGATTAGCTACACAAGTGAGATGATACGGCCCATGCGGTGTTTAGCCTCGGCATCAGCTCTTAGACTGACGCAACAAAGATTCATCTCAGCGCGGGTTTTATCAGAGCTCAGGTCTCGTTATTCACCGTCTTTATGATTTCTTCAGTGTTTGACATCGCACTAGCACCCCTTATGGCAACGGTCATTACCGATGCTGTGCTACAGTGATTTGTAGCACAGTCTCCTCCGCCAGGTTTACCGCTGTAATTGTGCCGCTTTAGCCTCCAATTAGCATAGGCTTCCATATGTATGGGGGAGATCTCCATATATTATGACTGTCACCAGAAGAGGCCAGGCCACTCAGAGCAAATGTGTATTATTAGCATGGGGAAGGAGCAGGGGTGGGCAGGGGGTGGGTGCCAGCGGTGGAAGCGGTGAAAGATGCCGTTTTGATTCTGCTTCCTGTCAAATGAATCTTGGCCTCTGGTGACCTAATTAGGGTGGTAATAAATCAAAGGACCCCACAGGCTCTCACATTTTGTTGATGTGAGATATGTCAGTGACCCTCTGGGGAGGCCGGGGCAACCTTCACATTACTTCCTCAAATCAAGGTTAGCCACAAGTATCAGGGACTGCCTGCAAAACCACATCAGCTTTTTGGGGGCATAGGCATAAATTGTTATTTGACTTTTTGCTTGTTATGAAATTAGGCCCCATCGCTATGGATCTTGTACTTTTGGGTCCTTTTTGTTATCCATGTTGTTGATTTGCAGTGGGTTTAAAAGATTCGAAGTGCATGTGGCGGCACCGTGCTGCGAACTTTCGCTTGGCTGCTGCAGAAGCCAGTGCACTGAATGAGCGAGCTTCTTAAGTTTTCCTCTGCAGACAGTCTGCGGATCCAGTGGGAGCTTCTCTCCTCCGTGCACGCTTCGCTATTTTTGGCATTTCAAAAGAGATGACATGTTGTTATGCATCCCCTGTATTGCTTGGCTCTCTGAAAAGTCTTCATGCTTTGAGTGGTTAAGTTAAAAATATGTCTAATTTTTTTTTGCCTTTCAAAGGGAGTGTTTCAGTGTTTCAGATTAGTTTCAGTTGGGCTCACAGTAACCAGTAGCGCATCCAACCTTTCAACAGTTTTTTCCTTCTTTTCAAATCTAGTGGATAATTGGATCGTTAGTGAATGCATGCAGGGTAATCGTAAACAAAGTTGCTGGTACTGATAAAAAAACAAACCAAAAAAAAGCACATCGGTACTGTTAAGAGTGCAGCTGTTACATGACAAACTAATGCAGCCAGCACAGCACTATTCCCCACATCCTAGTCACTTATTGACTTAAGCCTCACCTGCCGACAACAAACATGGTGGAGTGGGGAGCCACGACCAGGAAAAAAAAGCCCCCATCTGCAGTGTGCCTTTGGAAGTTGTATGGGAGCTATATCACTGGGAGGCTGTTAGTGTAGATGTCGGGTGGCGGTCTGACAGGTGTGACGGCCCTCGTGCTCTGAGGAAAGAGAAGGAGAGAAGGCAAAGTAAGAATCTAACAACCCTGATAGGCCAATACCTCAGTCCAGAGCCCTCTGGGAAATGTCCAGCTGCTAGTCTTATTGGTGGAGAGAGATGAAGCTGACAGACCTTAGAGGATGGCGCTGCGTGGAATGCCTTGTCTTTCTCACTTAGACTCTCTCTCTTTCAGTCTCCTCGCTGCGTCGCTCCTCTTTTCTTGGCTGAAATGCTCCTGGTGGGTTTTTGAGCTGGGGAAGTGGAATTATCTGTCATGTAGATAATGAAATCCGAAGATTAAGTAATCGTGACATACAGAATTTCTCATATCCTGACACTGTTGTCCCCAGTGCTAATTCTGCCTTTTATTTGGATTTGCTACATCTACAGTTCCCCAGTAGATTAATAATAATTTATAGCCATGCAGATTTGATTTGTTTAGATTATTTCTTTGTCTGGTGGCATCAACACTTGGGTCGTGCTCATCTTCTGTAGTTGTAACTGAATAACACTTCACCGTTTATGCAAACGTTGGTCATTTTACTGGCGACAAGCTTTGCTTAGTAGCATAGCTGTACAACGAGACTAACCTGGCAGGCATGGCTCCTTGTACTTTTTTGAAATATTTCACTGTAACTGTATATTACACGCTTGGAGTGTGGAGTTTAAAAGAAGTATGCATTTAATCATGGATGATGATGATTTTAATAAAGTTATAATGGGCTGCATTATTGGAATTTTAAGGTCCAGTGTGTTTGGAGCTTGAGTCAATCTAGACACTAAAAGTCACAAGTTTTTCAGTTTTATTTTAAAGGCAATAATCAAGGAGTTATTCATGATAAATGTTGCATCCATTTATTACAACATGATTTCAAATCAATTCAAAAGCAAATAAGGGTCTTTGCCCTTTGCCTTCTATTCATTCTAACTAAGTCGCCCTCTGCTGGCCATTAGTAACATGCTGATTTTAGACACTTCTGCAGCGGCTTCACTTCTCTGACCTGAAGGTTAATTTACATGTTATTTTCAGTCTTTGCATGCTAAATAATAATGACACCATCAATGTTCATGTTATTCTCCACTCACTTAGGCTAAATGAGTGGTTGGCCACCGCCTGGTTCGACAGGGAAAGATGAGTATTTCCTGACCAATCACGAGTAGTTAGCTGGCAGTCGCTATTAAACTGATTCCTGAGTCTCAACCATACAGACCGACAGACTGCCCAGTGACCCCCTGGTAACGACCTGTCACTACAGAAAACTGTACACTATACCTGACCAGTTAGCAAGCCTTAGCGAGCGGCTGCTTGCTGTTGCTAGGTGAAAATGATCACAAAGAGATATGCGGTTGTTCAGCAAAAGGCTCCGTGTGATTGCTTTGGTTGTGAACAGATTGCCGAGGTGACCCTTAGTTTGAATGGAAGACTCCATTTTGCAACGCTTGGAGTTTAGTTAGCGAGCGTTTGCGGTGAAAACCAGAAACCATTCACCTTCAAAGTAAAAGCTGTGCCATTTAGAATTTGTTGATTTCAGTGGTAAGGCACAACATTTACTTTGAAGACAAACATTTTCCATTTTTGGTTTGTGTCATATGCATACTCAGTGATTAGCTAGCAAGTGTTTGCCATCAAGTCTTACATGTAAACTATAGGTCACAGACCAAAGCAATCACAAAGAGGCTTGAACAGTGATTCTCACTGCTTACCCCTCACCAGCTGGTCTCTCTAGACCTGTGTGACTGAGGCCTCAGTCCGGTATAAGCCTCTGTTTCTTCTCTCAACGCCTGTTCGCCAGTGAGTATGAAACCACTAGGAATGTGTCATTAATGATTATTTGCTTGCTATGTTGGTTAATCACATCAACATAGCAAGGGGAGAGCATCCTATATGAAACAATTAAATGGATACTTTGCAGCTGCTATATGAACAAATAGTTGGGGAGTGAGCTAAGTGCTGTTTAAGGATGTGGATAAACCAGTAACCAGGAACTCAAGACTGGCAACAAATGGAAGATTTAATTAGCTTATGCTCTGTGCTAGCATGTTCCCTAAGAAATTTGTTGGGCATGGGAATGGCGACTTCCCCACTGGCGCTTTATTGTACAGTGCGTAACATCGACCACACAATGAGACATCACGATGGCACTAGACTTCCTTATTGAAAGGATGCTTGTGTGTTATTCTAGCTCTAGTTTAAGGATGCTATTAGCATTAATGTCTTGTGGGCTTTTTTCATGCTTTGTGAGTTAATTATTTAGCAAAACATTTAAGGATACAGGCCACTAAATTAGCAAAATAAGGTGAAAAAAACCCACCCAAAAACACAGCTGGTGAAAGAGTCATGATATTTGCCCAATTGCCCATTCCTCCATTAAAAAGAGATTAAGGAAAATAAAAAAATGGCACAAAAATTACTTTATTGCCCTGATGCAACAACATTATAAGTTATAAAGCAATTTGAGAAATACAGACTGAGACTTCTAATGGAAACAATGGTTTGAATCTATGTTAGTGGGACAGGGCTAATATAACACGTGTGGCTAATGTGCTACATTTTCCTTCTACAGAAACACCCCTGGAGGTCATGCTTGGGTTTACTTTTTATTTGTCACATAAATTTGAGGCTTTCGCTGGATAGGGATTGTTCTATAATTGCTGCAAAAGCTACTCCCACTTTACTGACTCACACACAAAAACAAACACACATAAACCAGCCTGATACACTCAACGCTTGCTCATAGCGACCCATTTAACCTCAGGCTACAATCCTAAGCATCTGACTGAGTGAAGCGTTAGAACATCAGCAAACGATGAATTGCTCTGAAGCAATGCTGAGTGTGTATCTGCTCATGTTCTTATCTCACTGTAACTTTTTTTTCTGACAATGCATATACTGTGTGTACACAAGTTATATAAATAAATATGTAAAAGTTTGAATTATTCATACTTTGAAGGAAAAGAGGTGCCTGGACAAAGACAGAAAATGTATTCTAAAGTTGCGAATCTGTTATCTGAGCGGCAGGGTATGTAAATGCTTGACTGCAATAGAAGTCAACGTCAAATGACACTGGAGGCAGACCGTGTCTTCCTTGCCACTGGTCAAAGTAGGTCCCTTTTCTTTCCCACAGACAATCTTGTTTCCGTCAGACAAAACCCCTCAAGGTCACGAGCTAGAATTGGGGCACTGTGCCCTTCATGTATCCTTCACCAGGCTAAAGACACAGTGCAACACAGCAGAAACAAAAAGAAAAAAGAAAAAAGGAGGTAAATAGAAACAGTGTGATGAAATGAGATGACAGGAAGCATTCGCACAGAACACCAGAGACATTATGTCCTCTCCTTGGGCGAGTCAAACCTCAATTTTTTCTTTTTTTGTACATCAATATTTTACTGCAAAAAAGATTTTTCTTAATGCATAAAGCAGTGATGAAAGATTAAACGGGACCTTACAGTTTCCTCATTCCGTCTTTTAGTGACACCTTTTTTGCAGCAGAAGTGTCTCTTTCGGAGCCTTAAGGGAGAGAAGAAGTGACATTGAAAATGTAGGCATGTTTTGCCCTTTTTTACATTTTTTTTCTTTTCTGTAGGTCTTAACATTCAAGCAAAGTTTAATGCAGTCAGTAAATATTAAACTCCCTTGGGCTTCCTGGGAAGAGTCAAATTAGACACTTCCAGATACATTTGTCAACCCGCCGCCTTTCGACGCGGATCCCCTGTGGGGAGTGTAAACAAGTGATATCATCGTCTTCCTTGCTAAGCCCCTCCCCTGTGGCTCTGAGTGACAGCTCCTGGTGGCAGACCCCCCACCCCCCAGGCACTGAGCATTGGGAACCACAGACTCCCAGAGCCCAGGGCTATGCCAGCTGCCACGCTGATACCCCTCTGTGGGGTGCCTGAGTGGGTGAACGCGCAGAAGCCTGGAATCTGTGTGCACGTTTGAACGTTGTGTATCCACGCCTTCATTTGTTGCCTGTTTTGCATGCGCATTTGTTTGAGCAGAGGATCAGAAACATCGTGACCAAGGCATTTCGGGGTGTTTACTTTTAATTATGTTGTTGTTTTACCCCTATTCTCAGCACTGAATGAGGGTCTCCATTAACTATGCACAGGAAATGCACTGTGGGTTTTCACAGGCACCGAGATATGCCTTTTGTGCATCCCCGCATTTCCCCCCTATTGACTTTAGACAGATAAACGAGGTATGCTTGGTTCGCATTCAGCGGCTGTCAATGGATCGTGTTTAATGTCTGCCATTACCAATGATTAGCTTTGGATTAGCCGCAGCTTTTGTCCCGTCTGCCCGCTTTGTTTTCCCTGTCCCTTTCAAATCCAAGTCACTGGGAAAAAGTGGCTCTTTAGAACTGTATCTAAACATGATCAAAAAGCAGCGACAAAAATGTGCCGCGGGGCCAGACTGCTGTCACAACACGGGTTTTGATGGGGAATCTCGACTCTGATGGGTGGACATGTTGGCAAACAGTGTTCGTCAGAGCTTACTGTTTGTTAAATATAAAGCAGGCCTGCGATATGGTCATTGTTCAGCGTGTTTGTCAGAATGGAGATAATGATAGTTGTATCTATTCATGGCACTGTGGGCGTTATTTTTTTTTTTTTAATTAAAAGCAATTGAGTAACTAAATCACACAAGGGAGAAAATTATATAAAATGCACCTCTGGCCAATATCTTTCCTTGTTTCTTCTTTTTTGTTATCAAAGCAGATGTTTTTCATCAGCAATACACACAGGAAATTACTCAAAAACACTCAAAAACAGAAATATGTGTCCTTTTTTAATGTTTAATGTATGTTCATCTACATGCTACATGCATCTGAACCCTGTCATGAATCACTGTCAGTTTGATGGGTTGTTCACATATACAAGCCCCGTCAGTGCCCTATTAACTCTCACAATTAACAATAAATGAAATAAAATGGCCATAGTAGATATTGTTATGCATAGAAATTAGCTTGTTATCGAAGGACAAAGTAGAGAAATTCAGACTAAGAGCGGTAATTGCTTTGGCTTTTTATACAGAGGTTGTGACAAAATGAGCTAATGTGTTTAGTGCTCGTATTTCTCACCAGCAATGCTAAATTTATTGACCGTTTATACCTATTGATGAGCATCTGACTTACACGGCTCCATTAGTGAGTCTAATTTTTAACATTTAGCATTTAAAGTGTTACACATTCAGCCTATTATCACCTTGAGAATATGTCAAGAATAAACAGGCTTAATGTCTCAGCAGGACTGTGAAGAACTTATCCAAGTTTTTATGCGTTTTTATAGGCCTCACAAAAGAGCCGCACAAGTGTTTAAGACCAAGTATAGGCAAAATAGAAGACATGAAAAATATTTTTAATTAGCTCTAGTGCTTAATAATAGTGTGTTAACATATTTCAAGTCAACATGGGAGACATGATCTGCTTTAGCAAGCTGACATAGGTTACGCTCTTCAGTTGAACTAAGTTTTTGTGTCTTGTACAATTAACCCACCCAGTTACATACACTATACGGACAAAACTATGCCTCAGTCTTTGAATTCAAGTGTTTCACTCATAAAATCCAATCACCTCGTTCTTTAGATACATTTGTTTAAGGTATAGGAAAACTCCAATAAGTATAATAATTCCAATAAGTCAGTTCTTGCCTCGAAGATATTCCATGATCACCTGCAAGTGTTATTATTGGAGAGTGGAAGCATTTAGGAAACAAGTGATGGGGCTCACAGTGGATAAAAAGCAGCCAATGTCCTTCTATCTGAAAAACTACAGACATCTAAATGTCCTCTGGCATCATCATCAGCATGTAAACTTTGCGCCGGGAGCTTCATGGCATAGGCCTGCACGGCCAAACATCTTCTGCAGGTGCGACTTCTGCACATATCATCTATTTTACTTTTGTCCAGAACATGATTGTGTCGCATGAAAAAAAATGACAAAGTTAGTTGTGAGTCTTTAGTACCTTTTACACCAGTGAACCAAACTAATAGCATCCATTAATACGTCGCTCATCTGGCCATGAGCAACAAAAACATGACAGATACACATCATGGCAATATGTCCTCAAGTATTCACTTCTCTCAGGGTGAAACAAATAAAGCATTCTTGGCAAGTATGGCCAAGTGTTTGAGTTCACATCATAGAGGGACATTAATCCAAAACATGATAAATGCCAAAATATGAGAAAATGCCAAATACAAGCCAGTAATTAGCTGTATGTTAAGAGTTGCTGTGTTTCTATTTCATGACCATAAGGAATCTTTTTGATTCAGAAGAACAAGTTGAGTACCCCATTTCTTTCAAAATTCAGCTGCTGCTGGTGTGATTCTCTGATGGATTTCTCACCTGTGCGACTGAAAAAACCGTGTACGTGAATCACACACAGTGAGCGTTAACAAGATTAACACCGCCAGAGAAATGACTGTTTTATTATTATTATTATTATTGTTATTATTATTTTTGCATCTGTTTGTTCTTCTGAGGTTTCGTTAGTTCCACGGTAGCTAAAGGCATAAATCCATAGATCTGTGTAGCTACATGCCATTTGGAACAAGAGATACCCCAAGGTGTAGTTTTGATAAGTTGTTCTCTATTATAGGAGAGATTAGAAGCTATTATTGTGAGAAAGTGTGGTAATTGATACAGCGGAGCTTGTTAGATAAACAACAAGTTGACTTGCCGTGGGCTTGTAGAAAGAGATGGCCAATTTAACTTGTGATAGAAATCAAAGAAAAGTAATTGGAAACTGCATCACCTGGAATGAAGCTGAGGATGATGTGGCAAACTGCTACGTCAATATGGCATAAAAGACTTGTCCTTTTGAAAAAAAAGTAAAACTTTTATGTAGCCTTTAGCAAATGACAGCTTCTATTGAAGTACTCTGTATTGATATCAAGCTGAACATTTTTTTTACCACTTATTTGCCCAAAATGACAATTTAGCTGTGTGTTTATTAGGTAAAAGTACAGATTTGCTGGGATTTTCAGCGAGAGCAGGCTGAGCTTGTGGCCTGTCAAGCGCGGGCTGCGACTCGCGCCACCATTCAGCTTCATCCTCCCCGTTGTGTGGAGTCAACACTGGAGCCGCTATCATTGCAGGTAATCATCTTCATGCTCTGTTGCGTTCCAAGAGACGAGCCAAACACCTTTCCCAACTAGCATTAAGGCCACAGACTGACCGACATGTAGCGATGTAAATACACACTCCGCTGTGTCGCAGAAGGACGCCGCTCCCTCAGTTGTGAGGGATCCAATTACCTGAGCCACGATTGGAAGCGAGGGGAAATGCCAGTGGTGGTTAGCGCATACATCAGTACCCAGGAGACAGACAGACGCCTGCTTCTCTTCGTCCCCACGCGCATATACACTACTACATGCAGAGCTCAAGCTTATTTATGCACTTGCTCACTGAACCGTGAAGTCCCAGTTGGTCGTCAGATGCGTGTGTGTGCGTTTATGTGTGGCTAAAGCTTGCTAGAATGTCAGAAAGCCACACATGTGAAGCTCTGAATTGATAAAATTGAAAAAAACAAAAAAAGGAGAAGAAGACGAAACACTGACTGTGCATAAAGACAACACATTTTCCTTTTTTTTTTCTTTCTTTTTATCAAGCCCACAAATAATTCCTTAGGATGAGCGTGGTGTCAGCCAATTAGCATGTTCCCTCGCATCTGATCTGACAGCTCGCGATCCTCGCGATGAGACTTGTTAGCTTCCCTCCTTCTAGTTAGGAAGACGGCGGACGTTCCTCCACTTGGCTGCTCGTTTGCTGTTTGTCAGTGGAAATGATGTGCTTGAGCAATGAAGGGAAGACTGAAGGTGAAAATTGTCACAGTGGCCACTGTACCATCTGTTCATTGTGTTGTTCATTGCGCAAAGGAATGCGCATGAAGAAATGTTGAAGGTACCAGGCAGGTTTAAATGGTTTAGGAGATTAAAGGGAAGTTATGAGGAGGAAGGGAGTTCCAACCATGTTTTATTATAGGGTATTGTTCTAATATATAGTACAAGTACCACAGAAACCCACAGAGCCGAAAGTCATTTTTCAAATAAATGCAGCCCATTATAAATGGAACATATCCATCATTTTCACAGCAGTAATTGTGCCACTATACAGTGAGGCAGGTTGAGTTGACTGAGTTTTAAGTTACCTTCAGTGATATCATAATTAGTTATATTAAATCAGCTATTCTTCTTCATCACCAGCTTGATGTAATTATCACAGTTTGTTGATTTTAAGTGAAATGAACTTTAATAGCATTTTTAGTGTATTTTGCCTCTATACAAAAATAATTACAGACATTTTTTTAACTGCACAGTTCACTGGAAAGTGGTTTCATGGCCAGGTGAGGCCAGTTCTCTTTATATTCAATGAGAAAATTGGCTGTGAATGCAAGTGAGGGAGGCCATCATTGAGCTGAAAATTAAAATAAGCTTATCGGGAAAGCAACAAAAACTTTAGGAGAGGCCAAATCAGCAATCTGATACTTAAAATGAATGAATGCAATGACCAGTTCAGCAACACCATAGGTCCTAAAAGACAACAGAAGGCAAATAAAATGCAAGATGACCAAATTAAGTCGGTGTTTTAAAAAAAAAAGGCATATCATTGTCAAGGTCTGGATGTTGCGTTTTCAGTAGGAGAGATGTTTCGTCGCTTAATTGAGTCCTTACCTGGATGATTGAACATGCATCAAGACAAAGACTAGATTTAGACTTTTCCAGGGAACTTTTAGAAGTGACTGCACAGCTCAGAAAAAGTATGAAGAAGTAGAGAGACAGCTCATGATGTGAAGCATACCACATCATGTGTCAAACACGTTGGAGGAAATGTTGTGGCCCTGTGAGTGCACAGAGCAATACTCTCTGCTCGGATTCAAACACGTGCTGCAAAATTGATCGAACATTGCTTCACAGCAAATGGACCAATGACCCAAATCAAACTTCAAACGCAACCCAATGCAAAGAAATGGGACTTCAATGGCCAAGTCAGTCACCTGATCTCAGCCAAACAGAGCATGCTTTTCAGCATCAAGCAGCAACCCAGGACAGCATTTGGTGGGTTCTAGACTTGAAGCGGTCATTGACTTCAAAGGATTTTCATTCAAGTGTTAAAAACAAGCCTTATATTTAATACTAATGTTATGTTTCTGATCCTGTGAAATTTGAGGATTATGCATAAAATGACTGTAATTCCAAAACAGTTAATCTTATACATTTTGGTAAAGCCCCTTGAGTTAAAGCTGGAAGTCTGCACTTCAATCACATTGTGATCATTTGATTTAGAATTTCATGTGGTGCTGTACAGAGGGAAAGTTACAAAAACTGTGTTACTGACCAAAAAATATGGACCCAGCTGCATGTGTCTGCTTTTTTCGACTGTATGAGAATTGAAATAGGTTGAAATAGGGACTCTTATCTACAGCAGTACTGTAGATTGGGGGATGACCAAGAAGACCCTGCATACCCTTGATAGATTGTGCTGGTACATGCCTGGTTAGAAATGATCAATATGGAAATTCAAAGTTATAAATAACACAGTCTGAGAAAAGTTTAGATTTATTAACTCTAACACCTATTAAACACAAAAACAACAATAAATGTCTCTGCAGTTAGGTAAATGAAAGCTCAGCCACTTGGTGGGAACATGCATTAGTAAGATTATTGGAGAATAGCCAACCAGCTGTCAAGACTTAATTATTCTGAGTAAATGCCTCATATGTGTGTAGATTTGTGCACCTTGCTGTAATTATGAAGACACACTTGGAAGCAAAATACTCCTGGGTTACTATTATTCTTCAATCTCTTTATCATAAACACACAGGGTGGAAGAGTTGAATGGATCTATTGTAAAGTCAGTTTTATCGAAAGGGTGTGTTTCCCCAGGAGGGCAAAAAGGGTGCGTGGGGGTTATGTATCCTTCCCTCCCTCCGGGACCATACGGGGACGGTCATCTGTGGCCTCTCTCCCCACCGCTCCAATTAAGACAGTAATTCGAGTAACTGTCGCTTACTGCTGCCCCAAACTGTGGTCACACAGGTTAAACCATTCACACACGCACGATGTGAGAAACTCACGCAATCAGTTCCAAGACAGCTTCACACACAGCCGCTCTGACCCGCTGGTGATTATGTAGATTATGTGTTAATGTGTATGCACGCATTTTTGTGTTTGTGTGCGCGCGGGCACGGGTTCCCCTCCATTTCAGTAATTGCTCAGAAAAGTAGATAAGACTGTAATTAGAGCTCTTGTTGAAGAAAGAGCTGGTGGCGTCAGTCTTCTTCACGGCTGCTATAAATTGCTGCTCGTGGCCTTCTTTTTTTTTTTTAAATCCGACGCCATCGTGGAGAAAACAAAAACGTATAGACCGTTTAAGGTAATGAGGTTTTGTCCTCTTCCTCCTCCTCCTCCTTTCATTCAGTTGATAATCGCATCCACGAGTGTCGCAATGCAAATAAGCGAGACAATGAATTGCTTACTGTTCTGAAACTTTCAGTCACACGTCACATGCAGATGGAAGAACCCCTATCAATAGCCTAATTAAGTTTAGTTTCAGTCTTTTTGTCTGTTTTAGCTTTAAAGTTTTCTTTTCAACTTTAAATTGAACATACAAGCCAATAATCAAATCGCTAAATTATATATTTATATTTCTTGATTTTCTGTCCGACTGGGCTCTTTTCATGTCTGTGAAGTAACACTACAAAACTTATGTTAGGAAGTTAATGAGCTATATAATAGAAATCCATCTGTTTTCCTGTTGAGGTATCTTATTAGAGTTAATTATATATAAACCAGAATTATGTGGCAAGTATCGATCGACATGACATGCCTTGATTTTTTTTCGTAGCTTGTTTTAGTCATTTGTTCTGGTAAGTGAGCAAAATCATTCTGTCTGAATGATTGGAGATATGACATTAACAGGGTTATCCTTTTTTGTGATCATCTGTGTAAAAAGGTGTCTTGATTGCTGAATATCTCACCCTGGAGTTACCTCAAGAGCTGATGGAGAGCACAGTTTGGCTTTGACTGTCTGATTTTTGTGCACTCAACACGCCAGTGGAAAAACAAAACAAAAAAAATGCCGGATGAAAGTCACACTTCTGCATTTACTTCAGTGTGATGATACCATTTTTTTTTTCATTAATTTTAAGCGTAGGATGCTCCCGGATGTCTGCCTAACTTTTAATGCTACTGTTACGCCAGTAAGTGGTGGCAGGAGACTGTGGCACGACCAAAGATGATTGTGATTTTTTTTTTTGCAATGAACTTACAATCTCGTTGCCTTTGAAACATTTGCTTTAAAGATGGGGAGCAGGTCTCACTCGCCGTCAGCTGCTGTCTTGAAGTTGTGATAAAATGGCACGAAGACAGAACAAGTCAGCTATTATTTTAATGGGATCAATTTGGGATCCAATGTTTGCAGTGAATCAGCAAGAATCACAAATCTGGTGTGGCTTACATACACAGAAAATCATATGAACTACTTTGACTCTTAATTCAGCCAGAGCCTTGTAGATTTGTAACACAAATTCTATAATTCCTCCACAAATAGGGAGGTTGCGGCAGGATGGCAATTTAACTGCAAAAATAATATTGGTGGTTGGCAACCTTGCTTTTATATAAGAATAGAACCATAAGAAAAACCAGCTGGCAACTATGTGATTTGAGTCCCGTATTACAAAGGCATGATTTTCATCGGAGCAGACTGACTCAGATTGATTGCAACATGCTGGAAATCTCTCTGCATTTATGAATTAGACAGCAGTTATTTGCAAACCTGTCAGAGAATGTTTGCACAGTTCAACTTTGCAATCGTCTCAATTTTTGAGCTGCAAGTATTTCAAATTGGTCACTCAATTTAAACAAAAAACAAAGAAGAAGAAGAAAATCAATCCAACCACTGATTTTTAATTTTTTCTAATTGCTTTTGCCCTCCTGTTTTTACGCGGGCGTGACTGAACCATGAAGTGTTTCAACTGCGTAACCTGGGATAAGATGCTTCCGTGCACAGCATGAAAAAATATCCAAAGTCCAGTATTAGCAAGAAAACTAGTGTGCAAATAAACAACAAGACAATGAAAACAGTGGATTGAAATAAAAATGTATTTCAAGTCAACTAAAGTGTCAATGCAGATTATGGATTATGAATAAATATTAATGATTTTTCCAGCTGACAAACTTACATCTCGAAATGTTCTCATAAATGCCTCCTAAATACAAGTTAGCCAAAGTAAGATGTTAGCAACAGATCCTGTGGGTCCTGATAGATAGACAGCCTCATTGTGGTGTGATGGGAGTGTGCACCAGTGTATAATTGTGTGGTATGTGTAAGATAAACATCCGTGTGAATGCTTTGTAAGGAGATGGCTAGTGCTATTCACAGCACTTTTAATACTGTGGCCAAGCAGTATGTGCGGTCTAAAGGACTGTAGGAGCTGTTCATGGTGCTGAAGTCACTACTCTTAACAGGGCTTGCTTTAAAACACACGCACACACCACACACACACGCAAACACCACACACACACATCGTGCTCTGTCTTGTTGTCCCTTTATTATAAAAGCTCATAGATACACACATAGACCTACTTTATATAACCCCAATTTCTGCCACTCCTGACTTACCTCACAGTATTACTCAATCCATTATACACACGGTACACACTGGGACACTTGACAAGATGCCAAATCCCAGAACAGGCAGTCTTTCTAGAGAGAGCAATTTCAGCCCGCTGTGGGAGTAGATTTCAACCGAGTGTAATCCATGTTTTGGTCTGGCTTGTGGATGTTTCACAGGGGAGAAAAGATACCTGCTTTTGTTCCAAACCTGGCAAACAGTCAACCCTGATTGTTTTCCTTTCCCACCACTGTCACATCTTATCTGGTCCACCGCTGTATCCCATAAAGGTGTAAATTCCAATGCACAATAATACACACACACACAAGAGAAAAAGGCTTCTGGATTTTGAAACCAATAAAGTGAAGAAAGAGCAAACTGATGCCTTTTAATTTCCATTTCACTGTGGCCTTTGTCTTTGAACAGAATGAGATTAAAACAAAGTGAAACTCAGTGTGAAGGAAGCTTTATGCACGCATGTGAGTGTCTGCTTAAATGATGGTGACAGATAAAAAAGAGCTTAAGAGGCAGTTTGTGGGAGAAAGCAGCAGGTGACGGGGGCTAGAAGGTACCCGCCTGCCGAGAGGAACCATTTGTAGTGGGCAAGAGCAGCGTGAGACCGTATTTCCATACTTGTTTTCACGCACTTGTTTTTGAAAAACACCACTTGTTTGATTTCAATGAAGAACACAATTGTAGAAAGGAACGGAGGATGTCCACTCGTGTTGACAAATGCACATTTATGCTCCGCGCAGGCTTGCGCGCTCCCACGTGCCCAGCGGGAGGAGCGATTCCAGCGATGACCGTGCGCCGCACACAGATGCATTCATAGGCGGGCGGGTGGGGGGGCTCCGAATGATCCATCAGTGGGAGTGGTCGGGGTGCGCGTCAGACAAGCGAAATGACAAAGGCATCTCAGACAGATGAATCAGCCCAGCCGCTGTGAAAGGAGCGTGAAAGAGATGTTCACATTCATCCATCCTCGTCAGCAAGCCACCCCGGCTGTCCCCCCGCCTCCAACCTGGTGCCTGACACGTTCACCCGCACACACACACACAATCATATTTTTACAAGTGAGAGATTCACTCACATGGTGAGGGGGCGCTCACTCAGTCACATGTGCATGCATTTTGCATGGGTGCTGCACCCACACAGAGCCACACACATACATTTTGTCTATAGACACCATCAGGGGAGTAGAGAAGTTAGCCCATCTTGTTGACATTTTCATAGGCACTAGGAGTAATTTATGTAAGGTTAGCTTGCTCCCAGTGCACTGGGCCAGAACACAGTAAAAGCAAACAGAGGGAGAAAGAGAACAAATTGCTTTTTTAAATTGCTCAGACAAGGGGTGCTCTTTTTGCTCTATTAGGACAAAGTGCAAACACCGCTACAAAGCAGGAGGGGCAGACTACAGGACTGTGACTAAATCTAATAGAAATACCTCTTGCTAATGCTGATACCAGTGGGCATCTGCATGCGATCAAGCTGATCTTGATGGGGAGAGCTAACCATAGCTAGAATCACCCTAGAAGGTAGTCTGTTTTCAGGCTGCACAGTGAGGCTCGACTTGGACTCATGAGGGATGAAGCTGGGAGTAATCTAAAAATATCCCAAGCAGCTTATGTTCCACTTGCTTTTTTTAACATTTTAACTTAATGAATAGGAATCAAAGACTTTTTTTTGTAGTTACAGGATCTGAAAAGAGACATTTGCAAAATATCTGATACGTCATTAAAGCTCATCTTAAGTCCTCCAAACAACCAAGTGCATCTTAATTGGATGTGAATTTGATTATTTCATAAGCTTAATTTATTCTGAGCACACCCACCTGAATATGTTCTTGCGTGTGTGTGCTACATATTCTCTTGACCCCTATGCTGTAAACATGTTGCATTTCACTTCTAATTAAGAGTTACTAAAATATTCGATTCCCTCATTAGCAGACGGAGTAGTTGTAGATAATCACAGACTGGTGTGATGCATAAATAGGTCACACTGTAGCTTCACAGCAAGAAGTTCCTGGGTTCAAATCCACTGGCTGGTTGGGGCCTTATTGAAGTTTACGTTTCTTCCCTCAGAATCCAAAGACATGCATGTTTTGTGAAAAGGTGATTTTCAAATTGGTTAAATGTGTGAATGATTTTTTTGTCTCTATGTGTTATCGTTGTGATACTATCGAGGGAATAACCCGCCTCCATCTAAGATATGCTCCGGCCAATTATGTAACACATGGATGCACATGGAATGAATATTTTGGCTTATGTATTAAATAGTCATATCAAGGTAGGATTTTTAAGAACTATACTGATATCAATACCAATTTAAAAAAGTATATGCAGTATATGTATAGTTCTTTATCAGTCCTTACTAAGATAATATGACTGCTGTTAAAAATTATCTAGTTTATTATCAGAATAATTTATGCATTTCTTGTTCTCTGGCTTTCAAAACTCATGTTGCCAACAGGGAAGTTGCAAAGTGCCCTCTGGTGGACAAACTATGCAATATCAACACTCATAATATGCTAAATGATTAATGGACTGGTTCTTATTTAGCGCTTCTGTACTCTACTTGGGCAAAATGTTCTAAACAACATTTCCAATCCCCCATTCATAAAAAACATCTAACGTCTAAGTGTTTTCTATCTAAGATTCACAGACATTCATGCTCTGCTCTCATGTTATGTACTGTAAAATGTTTTTGATTTTTGATTTTTTTGTTCTTTTGGTAGGCAGCAGTCCTGGCACATTAGCTGATTTCCATGCAAGCCCACGTCACATGTCCTTTCTGCATATAGTTATTAAATTGCTTTAGCGTGCATACACATGGTGCTGCTTCTGCAAGCCACTTAGCAACCCACCTCCACCACAATATCTTCATGATTTTTCTGCCTTAAAGTCATGTCGGCATTGCTGCCTCCTCTGTTCAATGAGAGGATATTGCTGCTGCTTTCCCCTCCTTTAGGCTTTCTCCAGTCCTATTTGACTCAAGTTGTGACACAAATTAGGCTTAATGTGTAAGTGCAACAAAATATCACACAAACTTTAAGTTGAATATTTTTCTTGGTAGCATGATGAAGCTCAGCCAATCCCATGGACGTAGACAGTCTATTGTGGATTTTGAGGCTATGTGATAAGAAGTCACAGGAGTTTATTGTATGAGGACATTAAATAATATAGATTTTCACAACCTTCTAAGCCTCTCGTGCTGCAAAGATATTTCAAGATGAAACTGGAGCTGGAGGAAGGGTCATAATGACCAAAATAGAAGGAGATCCTCTTGAGAGAGGGGGACTGAGAGCAGAAATAACACCAGAACTGAAATATTCATGGGGACGCTTCTCATGTTCATTCATGTTTTGCTTGCTCTGCTGGATTTCTGTTGTTCTTATTTCATCCGATAAGTGACACTGTAAAGGAGAGGCTGCAGTTTGTAGAACTGGTGCATCCAAATAATGAATCTTTCCAAATTTCAGCACACCTCGACACTGAGATTATTGAAGTTGCCATAATGGTGATCGCCGCCTGCCTGGCCTCAGCTGATGTCTCGAAAGCATCAGTTAGCTTAGTACAGTAATTCCAACTGATGACAAGGAAAAACAACGGGGCAAAGCCTAAATTGGATATGAGACAACAGTTATTTGTGGAAAAGTGCAGTTTCTACAGTTTATAGTTGGCAAGAGGTTGGAGTCACAAACTTTAAAAGATCTCCAGGCACTTCTATTACTTCTCAGAATCAGAATCAGAATCAGAATCAGAATCAGAAAGGGTTTTATTGCCAAATGTTGAGCAGGTTTACAACATTAGGAAATTGCTGCGGTGCTTCAGTGCAAACATACTGTCATAAATTGCGCTTAAATAGACATGAAAAAATAAAAGTAAGAATAAGAATTAAAAGTGCTATGTAGAAAGATATATGCATGAGAATAAGAATTAAAAGTGCTGCGTAGAAAGATATATACATGAGTGCAGGTGGTGATCAGTGCCAAAACATGGAATGATGCAGTGAACACAGCATAGGGTCATGTGTTAGTGGTGGGAACAGTCGTACGTTTATTGTTCATGTGTCCAACAGCAGAGGGGAAGAAACTGTTTTCTGTGTCTCATGCTACACTTTTGATTAGCTTTTGAATTAAATGTGGAAAACAGATGAGTCCATAAGGAAACTTGAATGTATTTTTTGTCAGAGCCATTACTAGCCATGCCAGTTTTATTTCAAACAGTCCTCACTTCCTGCAGTTCCTGGCTGGTTGATAACCTTCAAAGTGGCCTGTTTCCCCTCTCTGGGTATCATAGCGCCTGGTACCCTGTGGAGAGGGAGCGATACTGACTATCAACAGGAGGCACCCCCCTGGAGCAGCCATGTCCTGCCATTGCCCCTATTTGGGCTAAACCTCAAAGAATGCATGTAATCCTGTGCTGTTTATGTGGTTATTTGGCCTCACCAAGTCCCCTCCACCCCTTAGAGGGGCATTGATGTTCTGGGGTGGCAACAAGGACATGTATTGGACCAATCTCAGAAATGGAGGTCAGCACACTCACTGAGCACATAATGGTTAGAATCTGGTTCATGACGTAAGGATAAATGAGGAAAAAACTCAAACCTGGGCTTAAACCGGGCTAAAAGTTTGTATAGTTGACCTTTTATATTAAAACATTCTTTTTAATACAGGAAGAATAGTTTTTTGTTTTTTTTTAAGTCTTCATGGTGCTCTCCATGCAGTTTAATAGGTACTTTTATTTGCACACGCTTGAGTTCCCTAGCACTCACAGTGCAAACATGCATACATGCATCCGGGCACATTTGACTCCCCGGTGCTGATGAGCTGTTTGTAAAGCTTTGCCATGCGTGGACAAGCAGAAGATTAGCAGTGACAGATCCACATCGTGCTGCCTCTTACTGGGGAGAAAGATGGGTTTCATCTCCAAAAGCATTGCAAACACTTTCCCTCTTATGTTGATGTTAATGTGCCCCTGTGATCCTTCCCCTGTCAACACTGTACACTCATGCAAAATCCATCAACCCTTGCACTGCCCTCACTGCAAAAGCTGTTGCGCTGCATTCTGTGCAGAGAGGAGGTAACGGTGATTTATATTTTCAGGTGATGAAATATACATTTATCAGAGAGAAACTTACTGCTGGTCCCAGTGAATGAGGCATTTGTGACGATAAGACTATGATATACTCTGGGTGAAGTTCAAGAGGGCAAATCGGCAACACATTAACTATGATGTACTATCTGCTCTGAAATGAAGCTCTGCTGCAGCCAAAGAAAATAACTGGGCTTCTTTGCTTTTCCTATCGTTATTTTTATCAGATGGAGCAAATGTTTTCTCATAACAATTTCAGAGTATTCCAGCCTTGGCCAATTTGGTGGCAGCTTTTTGGATGTTAATCCCAGTAATTGCAATCAGATTTCCAGTTTCCAGTACATGGGAAAAGCCAATATTGCAATTATTTTGGTTTAAAAAAAATCAGCAATTTATCCAGGCTTTTCCCAGTTCTAAGTGTTGTTGGGTACAATGTACAAAAATAAGACTTAATCTAATATCAATTAAATTTAAAACAACCCCAAACATCCCATTCTCTGAATTGCTGTTGTTATGTCATCTTTGGCTGCCACGGCTAATAAACTGAGATGAGGAGCTTTATTCCATGAAAATCCCCCCATAACAAGAGTGATAATGGTCTTGCTGTATAACCAACTTTAGGTAATCCGTCTCCTGTGGTCGCGTCCTCACTCTTCCCCTCTCTGCTTCCTTCTCTTCCCTCCACATTCCCCCATCATCTTGTTGATTCTCCTCCTGTCCTGCAACAGCATGTTCCTTCATCCCCCGTGGAAATATGAGGAAAGCTGCTCCACTGACAACAACCCTGCATCACAGAAAAGTGCCACAATCTTTTATCTGAGGTGGACCATAAACCTCTCTTGGCAGTTTAGTATCTCGGGCTGGTAGGAGCTTTTGCCATTTAAAGATGCATTAGGCTGACCTGTGCATATGTAGGGCTTTAAGAGCAAGCTCCATAACTTAATTGAAGCCTACCCTTTTCATTCAGAAATGGTGCTCAAATTGATAACATTATACCAGGGATTAGCTATTACACCTGCAAGGGCCATTACAGAAAGTGCTGTGTGAATTAGAGGTGAAGTAAAATATGGGTTTTCATAGGTGGGTGGGCAAATGTCAATCAAACATGAACTTTACTTCTAATAAATGCATATTTAATATAATTGCCGTCTTTCATCACATTTCTTTCCATAAATGTGTGTAACTATGTAGACAGTTTTCAGTGACAGGTGTAATTCCACCATTGCCTCTAGTCATGAGTAATTGTGAGTCATATCTTTTATATGGATTTGGCCCCAGAACTCTTTGTTGCCAATAATGTAATAATGTGGGGTTCTTGCACACTTGGTGTGGGCCTCCCAATACAGCCAAGGTGCCCTATTGTTTTACGGCCATCCACAAAACAAAGACAGCACATCTCTAAGTTTAATGGCAGAAACGTTCACAGTACTACTTAATCTGCACCTTGATTTACGCTTGACTCAATCAGGCCAGCTCTCAGACTAATGGCATCTCCTTGCACTTTATTTCATTACATTTAATGGCTCTCTAATTGTGTGCATTTAATAAGAATCAGAGGAACAAAATGTACAAAGGGGTGTTCAAAGGCAGGCAAACAGGTGCACACATCCACAGCCTTCTTGAAGTGGCGCTTTTATGGGGTTTTCTGTTTTTTGTCTCTGTTCTGTTGGATGGTTGGATGTCCATATTAGCGGTGAGGAAGATAATTAATAATCGAGTCATGATGCTCAGAAATTCCTGAGTAGAAATCTCTGAGAGTTTGGTGAGGAGAAATAGAGCAGTTGCCTCACTTCTGCGTCGATGAGCTAATCAGCAGCTGAAACAGTAAACGGATGGATGACTACAATACAGGATCATGACAGCTTCAGCTGTATTGTTGGCATTTTTGCTTCTTATCTAAAGGAAGGCAAGTGTTTTTAGCACTTTTCTTTTCCTGCTGGTGAATTAGTGTTTGTACATTTGTTTGGCATTTGTTCAGTGATTTTTCTCAAGCAAACATGTCTTTGGGGCGCCACAGTGGGTAGTAGAGATGGCACGATACCACTTTTTTATGTCCGATACCGATACCGATATCATAAATTTGGATATCTGCCGATACCGATATGAATCCGATATAGTGTTTTTTAATCAACAAAACTGTTTTTTAAAATATCTTGCTGCATTTTGCAAGTCTGCAAGTTCATACTCAAGTTTAAAACAACAACTACACTAAAGCTATTCTGTTATACCTGTATGCAAAAAAAAATATTTCATAGTTCAGCAATACTGATCAATCTAATAAACTTAAACCTACACCATCCTCCCTATTCTGGTATTTTAAAGAGTACTTAGCCTAAATATTAAGCAACCTAACTAACAGGGTTCCAACTCCCAGCAACAACATAAATAAATAAAAAATAGAGAACCACCCCTCACGCGCCACCTCATGATGCTTAATCGACGTAATCAACCTTAATTTGATGCAGTGTGAAAAAAAATGCACAGAAATCAATTATTTTTCAAGAAATATTAAATAGATTCAACATCTTTCTTCAACAAAATTGCAGACTGCACAGATGGTACCTTCCCAAAGTAAAAAGTACTATAGCTTACTAGGGTATATATATTAGACTTAATAGTCACTATATACAGTAATTGACTTCTATTCATTTTACATCAAATTAAAACTTTGGGTGTCAGATAATTATTTATTAAAAGCTCGACATTTTAAATGAGAATAAGAAAGAAAAGTCTGTCTTTGTGCCCCCTTTTCCCTGTTCATGCCCTATCGGCCCCCCTGGCTAAACTTTGCTAGATCCGCCCCTGCACAGTTACCAGCGTCAGCTACGTAGAAAAAGATCCTGGTGTAGAAAGTAATATTAAATAAATTCTAACAACAGCTTATCAAGCTTAAACGTGCTGCTGTTGTTCAGCCGCTGGTTTCCTCTTTCTGGTGCAAAGTGGGCCAAAAACAAACGGAGTCGCGACAGAAAAGCCGATCAGCTGATCAGTTTCATGATTGAAGTAGCAGCCGGAGAGCGAGAGGCAGTCGCTTGTTAAGCTTAACGTGGGAATGCTTTACAAACATTCAGAGATGGACTTACACACTTGCTTTACTTCTCTCGGGGATAACTTTGTCGGAGATGAAATGCCAGGTTGCTAGCGAAGCTCCACATGCTATCCAGACCACCGACAGGTCCGGCATGCCACAGCTGCTCTATCACGTGATGCATACTGCTCCGACTGCTAACGTTCTGAGGTGAGTTACGGCGTGTTGCAAGTTTTGTGAGGTGCTTTCGTGATATTTAATGGATCGGATTACATTTTTTATTTTTCTCCGATATCCGATCCAGTAATTTAGGTCAGTATCGGACCGATACCGATACGTAATATCGGATCGGTCCATCTCTAGTGGGTAGCTGTGGATGAATTGTGCGGCTGTGTGGGTGGGGCAGACAATTATCCCACAAGGGCCCTAAATGGGTATACCTGCAGAGAGCCCACAGTAATTTTTCCCTTTGGGGCCCTTGTATGGGGTTTCAATGGGAAATGTTGATCCTCCTACAGTGATCTCACACAGGGCTCAAGGAGGCATGTCTGATAGGTTGGTATAGTATGTGGACAAAAGTACTGGACCACCTACAGTATTACACCAATGCACTATGGGCCTCAGTGCTCAGTGACCTTGCTCTAACTTTATGTGGTCTGCCACTTTACAGCTGAACTTCTGTGATTCCTGAAATCACAGAAAACGTCCTTCCTTGTAGTGATACCACCTACAGTTGATTGTGGAACATCTAGGTGATAAGAAATTTCACAAAATAATTTGCAAAAGTGGCGTTCAACCACGCACATGAACTTATGTGTGCTCACTCAGCCCAAGCAATGTAGGATTTTTAAGACTGATACTGATACCAATATTTGCTGAACTGAAAATTTGATGTATTGGCCAATATTTGTTTTCTTTCAGACACATTAAAATTTTTACGTGTAGATATTTATAAGTCCTGTCTGAGAATTAATCTGGTTTTGTTGTCACAAGTTGCACACAGCTCTGTTTGGATGACCTTTTCGTTGTATTTGTGTCAAACATGTGCCCAAACACGTGTTGCCAATAGAATTTGCAGAGTGACCTCTGGTGGGCAGATTAGGCAACATCATCACTCATAACATGGTTAAAGAATCTTTCTCTTGTGTGTTTACTTTTTTAGATTTAAATTTGTCTGTTATTATAAGTGCTGGTACTGATATATGGGTAAATAGCTAATATTGGCTCTATATACAATGACCAGTCTTTCACGGGTGTTTGTAAAGGCAGACTGCGTGGCTAGGTGTTTGATTTCATACACCTGTTTCAATGAGACTCAAAACACCTGAATTCAAAGTTTAAGAGTTGTGGCCCAGTACTTTTGTGCGATATAGTACATAAGCCAGAAAAGTTGATCATGTCGGAACTGTGGATTGAGCACTTGAAGAGGCTGTGGTGGCCACTGAAATTATATTTTAGGCTCTCTCCTCAATCAACATCACTTTCCTATTAGTGGCTATATTTTCTTCCACACAAGGGGTAATTTTGTGTGAACCCAAAGTTCATGGTTCAGACTGCTGATGGATTCCAGTGTTTCCCCTTTTATATAATTAATATCAAGGAAAAACAGCATACAAGCACTACAGCTTATACTGCTTATTGTCCCTCAGCAGGCTTCTGGAAGTTAGCCAGTCAGATAAAAGTATGCTTTTCAAAGGGAGGTCTAAAAGAGATAGAAGCAAAAAGACACAAGTAATGAGTGTGAGAGTGACAGCCCAACACCATGATAAAAGGAAAGTCACAGTATGAAAGACATATGAGCTGAATTAACAGAAGTTTTTTGGGATATAAATTGTAAAATAGATGAGTGGTTTATTTTTTTTAACACAGGGAGAGAAGACAGAGAAAGGTGTGAATTTTCTTCTTGAAAGGTGAGCGCTCAGCTTACATCTCTGTCTCAGCTGAAGATGGTGCTGAATGCTAGACTCTCTAAGATTCCACCACGTGCTAACAGTTTGAAACTGACAGCAGCACACATTTTTGCACATCATTTCAGAAGCTAATCGGGCGAGGATAGCAGCGCGTCAACAAACACAGTTAAATTGATTGTCTCGGAACAAGCCCAGTTTCTCATGCAAGCCTTCACTCACGGCGCCACTTTAGTGCATACATCCATACATGATGCATAAAGCAAATTTTAGACCCGCTGGAAACGTCTGATAAGAACAAAGGTGCCTATCAAGAAGTAATTTATGATTGTCATAATGGACGGTTCCTTTTGTGGCCGAATTGAATCTTCCTGCGAATGGAAGTCATATATAATAGCTCCTTGCTGCTGTGCAATATTCATCTTTTCAGCTTTTGATAAAATCATAAAATTAAGTTGTAGAGGGTGATGGCTGGTCAGAGACATCATTGTTGCTCTCTAACAAAACATTGGAGTGGTTGGAGAGGCTGAAGAACCAGCCAATCAGGTTTTGACTGTGCTGGTGGTTACTTAGGCTGAACCCCAGACATTTCCAAACTCCAAGGCAGTTCAACTCTTCAGCTCTTGGGGTAAAAGGCTCGCTGTTTTGTTTCCAATCATATAAAAGTCAACAGTTTCATGGAAGGTAAAAGTACGTCATTAATGAGTTTGTAATTTTTCCTATGAAGCTCAACAATACGTGTATATACTGGTGAGTGTAGCGCTGGGGACCCATACTAGGATGTCGTCCCATCTTATGGGGCGACATCCTAGTATGCATGATCCTTTGATTCTTTGTATATATAATGGTAGAGTTACTTCAAATGCTTTATGAATTAGGTAAGAGCCATTAATATATATTCCACTCAGAGTGTCAGAGTGGTATCAGAGCCTGATCTTGATGATGATTAAATGCACTCAGCATGGTTGCATTTTAGCGATTTCTTAAGGCTTTTTGTCTTGTTTCTTTACCTGATCTATAATCACTTTACACCTTTGAGTGAGGCTCGGTGAGCCACTTTATATTTTGCTCTTTAGATTTGATTTATTTGATTTGTTTTCCTGCATGCGTAACGTGCCACTTGAGCTTCTTTTGGGAAAAGAGAAAAAAGTGTGGCATCTCTTATTATTAAGAGCAGGCTGTGTCTCACGGCCGCAGCCCAACAGCGTGATTTATGCAGCTGTGAAGCTGATATTAATATTTTTTTATGTAATAAACTTGCTGAGAGGAGTTTTAAAGACATAACATCACCATTGTTTATGGCTTTCTTCCAGCACATTAGTAGTAAAGTGCTGGGCAATTTCACATAAACACTTTTTTCTCCCATGTATGTTTCTCCTTGCATCGCTCTCTCCCACTGTGCTCCCACCGACATCAAAGAAAAGCCGGAAAGCTGTAATCCACAGTTGTAAATAGCAAGCTGAAGATGAATGTGAGGAACCTATATGGCATTATTACGCTAATATTCACATGACGGTTGGGGGACTATTTTCAGGTGCAACACTGTTGCACTGAAAGTGGGAAAAATAAAGTTAATGCCACAAACACCAGTGAACAAGTCATATTTCATGTGCTCCTTCTGTGTCTGTCTTCGCAATGATGGATTGTGGCTTTTAAAAGAGGATGTGTCTCTCTGAGATGGTTTTGATTTTGAGCACGAGATACTAAAGTCTCAAATGAAACAGTAAAATGTAGGTATTTTTTTATTCTCCTGAACCAGAGTGCTGTATCACTGAGTGGAAAAAAATGAAATCCCATTTATAATGGAGTGAGGATAATTTAATTTAAAAGTAAAAACAGCGACAGGAGGGCCTCTAACACCACGTGTGGAGCAGTGGGAAAGCGTGGAGGTATTATTAAAACATCAGACTCATGACTTTCAGTAGCTGAAATTTGCACATCGTGTAATGAATGAAAAGTTGCTACATGGATTATCAACCTGTAACAGATTCTCCTTTGTGGCTGTGATTCTAATTAATAATTTTAGATACTATTAAATAATCGGCTCTGCATTCAGGGCATTTATGACCTTTGTGCCCCTCCTTAAAAAGGGATCAACCAATAAAAGCTTGGCAATTAAAATTAGTCACAGCAGGCCATTTGTCCATATTCTGAATTGATGTGAAGGACACTACTCCTCACTGATTGTTTTTTTTAACCCTTCTAACACTAAAAACAGCTAAAGCATGCTATAACATATTAGTGTTTTATTTGACTTGTTAGCTGGCTAAGTATTTTTTAGTAACAATTAAGTGACATCATTTCCATCATTGACGAGCACAGCTAGTTTTTGGTGTAGTCCAAATGATCCATGGGTGCAAGCCATGTATAGTGGCACCACAGCCAAAGGAATAAAATTAGCACAAAATGTAAGAAAATTTGTTTTTGGTTGATTATTTCCTTGGTATAGCAATACTTCTCAAACCAAAATAAGCTGTTTGACACTGGCAGAGAAGATTTGCCAGTGGGTTTTTCATGGGTGCAACCCAGTTGCTGCTCAATCCATGTACTCAGCTATGCTGCTCAAAAATGTGGCACCGTTTAAAGAGATTTATCACCATGAATCGCTGTTACAACAAAGAAGTAATCGATCAAACACAAATTTCCTTACTTTTTGTGCAAAGTTTATTTTGCTTGTTGTTCCTGAATTAGTCATAAAGGCCTGTGACTGAGATCTACTTGGCTCCTTGGTTTAAACACATTGTAAGGACAGCTGCTGCTGAGAGAAGGCTGCAGACGTAATGTAGCAGACTGTAGGAGGACACTCTGCAGGGGGCTGACTCACATAACCTGCCTTTTCATTAAGCGTTTCCTACCTCGCTCACTTCTGAGTCAGAGCAAGTAGTCTGTTATTGGATATGATCCTCCCCGCAATAATTTATAGCACATCGCACTGTGTGTGCATGTGTGTCTTTGTGGGAGTCATTGATTCAGTGATGATAACCTATCAGTTATAAGTGCAGATGTCCTCACTGCAGTGTGCACCATCAGAGGTACACACACAGGCCTGTCTGTATGAGGTTATTCATTTGACTCACAAGTTTATCTGAGTTTCTGGGTTTGCTGGGTTTGTAGCTTTAGACTCCTGGCTGAGATTTTTAAGCATTTTAGAATTTCCTGTGAGCACATGCAAAATGAGATGCATGCATTTGTGTACCTGTTACAACAACAGTCAGGCTCTTAATTCATATCTATTAATATTACCTGTCACAGACATTGTCAGGACCAAGCAGTAACTCACAAGCTGTTCTTTTTCCCACCTCAGATGGGTAAACTCTCGGAAAATGTTTTCCAGTTAAACCATTTCTTATACAGCAGCTCGGTTCTCTGGGTTGTCATCATAGCGGTTGGGACCTTTCTGATTATCTCTCAGTAAAATGTAATTTAACTTTAATTCGGTTCAGTTCAGTTTTATTTATATAGTGCCAACTCAAAACAGTCGGTTCAAGGTGCTTTATGTTGTAAGGAAAAGACAGCAATGTAGAAATAATACATATAAAGCACAACACAAAACAGAAATTGCATTGTAAAGGAGCAAATTAAAACATTCATGCATAAGAATAATTATATTTTAGCATAAAAATATCATATGATTAAAGAGCTTGTACATACTGCTGGGTTAACCATCAGGGAACGAACAAGTGGATTGGTCGAATATATTTGTTAAGCAGTGTATATGTGACTTAGTGTAACTGTTTGTAGAACTGATTATTGAATTAGCTGGGATACAGAGAACTATCATTGTTAGTTTAGCTTAGGGCAAACAAGAATATGCTCGTATTAACCAATCCACTCTTCTGCACAAATATTTTTCCTAAAATCTGAATCCGAATGATACAGAAATTATTGCACCCTGGGGCTCTACCTCTCCCTCAAAATATAACTATTCCACTGTGATGCTGCTTTGACAAGCAACACTTTCCGTTGCCCGCCCAGGGGACTGAAATAGCCACTAACGTATAGGACCTCATTTCCTCGACTTGACAGTGACAGATATATACTGACAATATGAAACATAAAGCATGCAAACTGCTAAATCTGAAAATGGAAAGCATGCCAGCTAAGCTGCGCCTGATCTTCCTGCGACACTTGGACCGAATGTGTTTACACTCTACTCCAGTCCCATTTTGTGCACTTGCACACTTTGTTATGTAGCACTTTAATGACACTGGTTTTTTTAAATGAGACCGCTTAACCCGTTTAAAAAAAATGCTAATATTTTTTTGTGAAATTGCCACTGTTTTCATCAGAAAGTCCTTGTAACCCACCCACATGTATCTTATTAAATAGTTGTTCAGGGTCATTTTTGTTAAAGCACTTTTGGATCAGTTTGGATACAGTGCCTGTTCAAAAGCTCTTGAGTGATGTGGATGATGCAGTACTGGCCACCCACTAGTCTTACTGCAGAGCCACTCTTTTAACACTGCAGATGGAACCGGGAACCTTTTGGTTACCGGTCAGCCAACATATCACAGCCGAGCAGCCGCCCACAGGTTTATCTGGTAATTAAGCCTTTCTAGTGCTGTAGCATTTGTTTGGTCAGGCAAATTAAAAACAAGTCAGTAGAGGAAAGAAACAGAGGGAGAAAGACTGAGTGGGACTGTAGAGGGATGGAGGAGGTGGAGGAGGCGTATTTAGGAAGAGAAAAAAGAGAGCAGAGGGCTGCAGAGCAAGGGAGAGCATGAGAGAGGATTGCAAAAAGAGAGAGGTGAACCCTGGTTTCGAATCCTTCTACCTGGTCTATTTTCCCATCTACTGCAAAAGAGGAGAGCCCAATCTCATTTACACCCCAGCACACGTTTGCCTCCCAACTGCCTCTGGAGGATCGCTAATCAGCCACAATTGGAGAGATGGATTTTTCAAATCGAGCCTTTGATGTGAGGGTTTAACATTTGTTTTTTGATCTAATTATATAATAGGCAGGCCAGCCATGTCAGGGGTAAAGCAGGCAGCATGTCTTTTCAATGAAACAGCAAATCAGAACAATGCAGATATTGTCCGTGGGGAAACGTTGAACTTTCTGTTGGCAACGGGAAGACTTGTTTGCTTTGAAGTTTTTTTTATTATGTTTGATTTTTTTCAGTGCTTTTTATAGGTCGGTATAATAGTCTCAGCTATTTAAATACAAACTATTTTCCCATGGGGACACCTCATATCTTTAGTCTTTTACCTTTCATCATTTTCAGTTGTATAACTTGAGGTGAACACCTGGGATACTAATTTCTTGTTTTATTGAGAATTTTTTATTAAGCATCATGGGGTTTTTTTCAGTCTCAACTTTTATTATCTGTGTTTATGTGCGAGACAGTATGTTTCATAAAGAACTTATTAAAAACACACGGTTCATTTATTTAAGGACTTTAAGAGCTAAACAATAAGTGCAAATACTTTCATATGTTTGCTAATAACCCATTCAATTCTTTGTAATTCAATTATATAGAAGTTCAAATCAATAAATGCGCAATAATTTTCAACATAACATTTAACCAAGGCTAAATACTGAATAACATCATATACAATTAAGATGGTTGAAAGGTGATAGTATTCAGAGGGCCCACTGCTACACCTACTGTCTCTTTAAAGGTCAACCATGTACTATGTTTACACCTTGTTCTTAATTTCAATCCACTATTGTTATTATTAGTCTTAGAGAATACTATGTTTTCTTGAGTTTTTTGCAAATTTAGTTAATTTTGGAAAGTCAAGAGGTTCACATCCTAATAAACTGGTAGAAGAAACCAAAAGTCACCAGAAGAATACCAACACAAGCTTTAAGGTAATAGATGCAGGTGAAGAAAATGTTGATGACTTGCATGTGGGATTTTATGGCCAGTTTAAATCATAAGAAAATAGCAAGTTGATGTCATTGTGCGCTGTAATTCTGCTTTGTGCTGAAACAGGGTGTTCAGGCAGAAGGCAATAGAGAAGATCTATATAGTGTTAGATGGGTTGAATTACTACATACCAGTGACAAAGGCACGTCTAGAAAATCAGATGTGTTTATCACCAAAGGGGAGTGTCAGTGTCAGTTCCCTTCTATTCAATTCAATTCAATTCAATTGTATTTATATAGCGCCAAATCACAACAACAGTCACCTTAAGGTGCTTTATATTGTAAGGTAGACCCTACAATAATACATACAGAGAAAAACCTAACAATCATATGACCCCCTATGAGCAAGCACGTTGGTGACAGTGGGAAGGAAAAAGTCCCTTTTAACAGGAACAAATCTCTGGCAGAACCAGGTTCAGGGAGGGGCGGGGCCATCTGCTGCGACCTGTTGGGGTGAGATTCTGTGATTGCATTAAATGCAATCAGCTGCCAAAATTTAAGACCACCTCATCTCAAGATGATTGCAAAGAATGCCTGGTGGGAAGCAGCCTGTCTCCAAACAATGCGGTTACTCTCAGTTTGCAACTAAACTGTCATTCTGTAGCAACTATTCAGTGTTTGCGGAGGAATTTCTGAATTTTATGTTACTAATCTGGGTTGTGGCTGGATTTGAACCAGACAGTAAAAGATTTGCAATGTTTATTACAAATTAATCACAGTTAATTGCTGTATTATGACAAACAAGTAATTGCCAACTTGACTCCGTTCAGTCATGAAGTAATAGCAGATTGATTCCAGTGGCTCTGCACTCGACAGTGCAGCTTAGGCGGAGTAGTCGAACGTAGTTCCACTGAGCGCTCAACACAGACAGCATCGTCAGAAGAAAAGCTGATAAAATAAATAAAAAAATTTGTATATCGATACGAGTATTGTTGCACCTCTAATATATATATATATATATATATATAACCAAAAAAAAAAAACACCCAGCACGCCCCTGCGAGCGGTTTATCCTTCAAGCTCGGGTCCTCTACCAGAGGCCTGGGAGCTTGAGGGTCCTGCGCAGTATCTTAGCTGTTCCCAGGACTGCGCTCTTCTGGACAGAGATCTCCGATGTTATTCCCGGGATCTGCTGGAGCCACTCGCCTAGCTTGGGAGTCACCGCACCTAGTGCTCCGATTACCACGGGGACCACCGTTACCTTCACCCTCCACATCCTCTCGAGCTCTTCTCTGAGCCCTTGGTATTTCTCCAGCTTCTCGTGTTCCTTCTTCCTGATATTGCTGTCATTCGGAACCGCTATATCGATCACTACGGCCGTCTTCTTCTGTTTGTCTACCACCACTATGTCCGGTTGGTTAGCCACCACCATTTTGTCCGTCTGTATCTGGAAGTCCCACAGGATCTTAGCTCGGTCATTCTCCACCACCCTTGGGGGCATCTCCCATTTTGACCTCGGGACTTCCAGGTTATACTCGGCACAGATGTTCCTGTACACTATGCCGGCCACTTGGTTATGGCGTTCCATGTATGCCTTGCCTGCTAGCATCTTGCACCCTGCTGTTATGTGCTGGATTGTCTCTGGGGCATCTTTACACAGCCTGCACCTGGGGTCTTGCCTGGTGTGATAGACCCCAGCCTCTATGGATCTTGTGCTCAGAGCTTGTTCCTGTGCTGCCATGATTAGTGCCTCTGTGCTGTCTTTCAGTCCAGCTTTGTCCAGCCACTGATAGGATTTCTGGATATCAGCCACCTCCTCTATCTGCCGGTGGTACATACCGTGCAGGGGCCTGTCCTTCCATGATGGTTCCTCGTCTCCCTCCTCTTTCTTGGGTTTCTGCTGCCTGAGGTATTCACTGAGCACTTGATCAGTTGGGGCCATCTTCCCAATGTATTCTTGGATGTTCGTTGTCTCATCCTGGACTGTGGTGCTGACACTCACCAGTCCCCGGCCCCCTTCCTTCCGCTTAGCGTACAGCCTCAGGGTGCTGGACTTGGGGTGAAACCCTCCATGCATGGTAAGGAGCTTTCTTGTCTTTATGTCATATATATATATGTATGTGTGTATATATATATATATATACCTTTGATGCTTGTGAAAGCAGTTTTATTGTGAGAGAAAAACACAACATTAAAAATATACAATACACAAACTGAAGATAAATGATCTGTGAATATTTTAACAGTGTATCGATGTTGTTAAGCTTTAAAAGCATATATATTCTTTTGCCTTAATGATTTTACAAACCTATTTCTCCATTACCTGCTTAATATTTTGGGTTCCTAGATGATAACAATTTTTTTTGCTATAATTGAAGCAGCATTGATTATTTTCAAAAGGTACTGGTTTAAAGTTTTCAGTAGATTTGAGTAGGCAAGTCCTTCTGATAGGAAATAGTGCTAAAAGTGAAGGCTGTGGTGCCATGGTTACCAGTTCATAAATGGAAAAAGATTTGAAAAAGAAATGTGCTGTAGAGATAAGTTAAATGAGTGATACCTTGAGGTTACAAGTCCCTGTGAGTCCCTGCAAGCCAAATAAACATCCCTCACAACAAGTCAATTTCAAACACAAAGAAACTGCACTCCCTATCAGAACTCCCGAAGGAAGCCAACTCAGGCCAACGCAATCTGTTTAAGTTTATTAGAGACAAAAAGCAACAAAGTTTTTCAGCCATTCTTTTGTTTTGTCTTAGGGGAATCTGGGAAAAACCCATTGTTGTTGTTTATTAGCACCATTGTCTTTTATCTCATCAGTGGTCATCTTCCTTGTGCACGCTTTAATCTTGCAGTTCAAGTCAAGGCAATTATCCAAATAACTTAACTAATTACTCCGCGGTTGCTCAGTGGGAACAAAAAAAGTTTCAAGGATGATTAACGATGGATAGAAATCTGTGGATCATTAGAAACTGTTGCACCCCTGTGCAAGTAATTGGAGCATTCACAGCATGAGTGGTCATGCTTTGTTTGCTTTGTAAGGGCACATGCCTCTCTTTCACCTTTATGCATTTCCCTCTGCTCATACAGTACTCACCACTGATCAGATTAAGGGTTACTGGAACAATAGTCACTTAATCTCAATGGGAGAGAATGAGAATGAGAGTGAATGCTTTATTCAATTGTGATTTACTTTGCTGGCAAGTCTATTTTGTTCCTCTTCTGTTCATCACTTTTTTTGTGCTCTTCGCCTCATGAGGATCAATGGTGGCAAGCGCTGTCAATAAAGCAGCGACCTTGTCGTCCTTCCTTAGTTAATGCTTAGTTCTGCTGGAGTGGGTGGACAAGAGCTGTGCATGTGAGAAGGGACACTGGAAAAACCATGAGATCTCCTACATTAGTAGTTCACAAATGCTATGTGAATAGTTGGCTTGAAGTGTTAAGCCCATTGCATAGTTGGTGAAATTATAAAATATATAAAGGCAGTCAATTTAAAACATTAGTGCTGCCTCTCTGCTTAATGGGCCAAAGCACCAGGAAATAACTTTCAGTAGTTTTTCCCAACACGAAAAAGTAAAACACATAAACTAACATCCAAACTCTCACTTACATAAAGTATTTTATGAAGCATTTATTTATGTTGCTCATTCACCCACATACAAAAGCAGAGTTAGAAAGAGCACTATAAAAAGCAGCGACATTGTGTCGGGGCAAGCAAAGCAAGCAGTGCTCATCTGGTGAAACCTAAAAACAGATATCAGTTAAAATGTACCAAAGTAAAGATGATTATTCTTTTTTTAACTCGTTGTTTAGTCATAAAGCTAATTTTGCTTCCATTCATCCTTTAAATTACTGTCTTATTGTTTCTGAAAGTAGATGTGACCTTGCTTGACCACTGAGACACTGAAATGCATGGGTTTAGTGTTTTGAGGGTATACTTTTGTCCCATTAATAATGGCTTGAATTTGTCCAGCTTTAAGGACAGCAGCCTTTTCTGATTGTGTCTTTGATGAGAGAAGTGACAGGAGACTTTTTTGTGAGACAAGCTATAGAGTTAGCATTAACAAGTAAACAAGCACACTGTGATTTGTGACAGATTCTTTTTTTTTTTCATATTAACCACATTGGTCAACATGACACGTAGAGGAGTTAGTCTAGTGTGAAAACATTTCTAATAACTTCTTTATCTTTATATATCTTTATATATCTTTATATTATAGTACTCTTGTACTAATTTCCACTAAGAATTTGCACATTAAAAAAATGTACACATGGGATAAGCAGCTTAATCAGTGGATGACATGCCCTGGGCATCTGTCTTCCTTGAACTTATGGAGGTTCTACATAATGCATTAGATGTGCCAGAGGGTCCTGACTGGTGTGGGTGGAATAAGAGCTGGTCCTAAACCGAGGTCAGGATGACTAACCCTGCTTTGCTGCCGCTGGACTAATATCCCAAGTTAGGTTATCCTCTATTTTATTTTATTTTATTTTTATTTTTTGTGGAATATGTAGAATAGCTTTGGTTGTAGAGTGACTCCCTTTAAGCAATGGGTAGATTAATTTGACCTAGATGGGGAATGTGTTCTAATTTTATCATCCTTCTTTGCAGTTCTGGTTGTAGACACTACTATCTTGCTCAAGGGCACTTAAGTAGGCCAAGATAAAGGATGGTCACTCAAGACCATACAGTTCAGTTCAATTGAGCACCATTGATTACCAGTTCCCTGCAGGCTAACACATGTTACTTAATTGGGCTAAAAGTTGCTCTTCTTAGCTGTAGGATATCCTGGTGACAGCTCAAAAGGCCCAAGTGACTAGACAGGTTGAAACAAAGGACAGTCTCTGTCATCGACTCTTGCCTCATGAGCTTGAAGAAAGCTGGGACAGGAAGCCATTTTTCTGTGAAAAGCCTTAAATAATCCATAAATAATCTGCAGAGGCCTCCTTTACTACTGCCTATGGACCAGATTTATGACTGGTCTCCTTTAACTCCTGAAATGCATGCCTGAATTAGTTTAAAGAGTCTCTAACCATCCTCTACAGTAAATGCGGTGTATGGGAAGCTGTTTAGGATTCAACACCTTTTCCCTGCTCTTTTTGTGAATACCAATCGCATCAAATTCATTTTCCCCTCACAAAATACACTCATTGTCACTGTTATTAGCCCGCTAGTGAAACAGTCTCTGTGTCATGTTATTCATAACAATCAGGCGAGTGTGTATTGTGTGGAATGGTGACTGCAATATAAATGCAGCGCTTTTCAGCCACACTTTAATCATAAACACAGGAGAAGCGTTGCTAATCCTAATCTACAATAGGATACGGCTATCGTTCCTAATATTGTTTGTTGCTGCTACACAGCCGCCCCCATGAGATTTCATATCTTGTACCCCTCACATTTGTCATGGCCACAACACTGTTTCACTTTTTTATTCGCTGTTTAAAAGGGATTATTTACGTCAGTGAAGGATGTCTTATACCTCTGTAGCAGTATTGACCCTGACCACTTCATGAATATTCTGTCAGTGTTCATCTTCATAAGCAATCATCAGCAATTTTACAGCATCTGAGTTTCAGAGGCTAGTGGTGAGAATTCATTTATTGAATGGATTCAGTGGCGATTGATTTGTGGGTGGCGTGGACCGTGCAGGGCCGTCCATGTTGGCAGTTGGCAGACTTAGTATTCCGTTACTATAGAGACGGCTCTTACTTCCAAGGGGCATCAGAGATGACAAGAAAAACAAATACAAATTCAATCACTGAGAATCAGCCTTGTATCACTTAAACACTTGGGACAACAACTCACTCTGAAATGTTTTGAACAGAAAAACCTTCTTGCACTTGAACCATCAATGACTCATTTCCGAGATTCACATTCACAGGGATTTTATTTGTATAACAGTGAGCTGGTTATATGAAGTATGATACTGTAACAGCTTTAAACTGAAACAAAATACAAATTAAAATCACCAGGTGTAATCAATTTTTTAAAATCCCCTTGTTGGTGCATTGAACGTTTAGCTGATCACCTATCGTCTTATCCCATCTTGTGTTTCCTTACCCCAAGTAGTTCCTTTTGTGGCAGTGTCACTGCTCACTAATAAAAAATGCATATTTCCCAAGTGGTTGTGAATAGTTGGAGGCAGTCGCTGTTCAATCGATTACTAATTCCCCAGTTATGCAAGCCTGGAGACCAGTGATTGACTACCTGGTAACCTCAGATCTCAAATATAAATATATATTCCCCCGGTCAATTGGCAAGTGGTGGCTGACTGTCACTGGGTAAAAATGGTCACGCAGAGGATGCTGTGGAGAAAAAAAGAAGCCTAATTTTAATTACTTTGGTAGGTGATAGATTGCAGCAGTTCCCTTTAGTTTGTATGGAAGACAACAACACTTCTTGCTAACTGGTAGTAAAATTGTGAAGAGAGCGACACAAACGCTTTGAAACATGTTGGTTTTAAGTGATGACAGACAAATTCAACCTACCTTCAAGCCAAGAGTTCTCTGTTTCCAGTTTGCCTCACATAGTTTCCAAGATTCACTACCACTCAGTGAGTAGTTGGTGAGGTTTGCATACAAATTTGATGTTTTCCAAACTAAATGGTAAATGGACTGGTTTTAGCTCTTTTCTACCCGACCTGAGCTCTCTGTGCTCTATACAACTTGCCTTATTCATACAAGCACTTTTTTTTTCTACGTAAGAGCATTGGAGTGCAACGGGGGGTTAGTATCTTGTCAAAGGACATTTGGTATTCAGACTGGAACAGCCAGGGATCAAACCACCAACTTCCCAATTAGTTAATGACGTGCTCTACCCCCTGAGGTACAGGGACACCAAAGCAACCACACGGAGGTTTTTGGTGCAGTACCCTCTTTGCAACTGATTTCACTCAATGATAGCCAGAAAACTCTAACCTCTATTCTGCAATGACTGACAGAGTTTCTCTGTCTGTGTCACTGTCTGTATAGACTTATTAGATTGCATTGCTAATTATTTATCGCAAGTATTAATTTGCAAATAAGCATCTTATATATTATGGTATTAATAATGGCAATATAATATGGTTTTACTCACACATTATCTGCCACAAACAGAGTGTAATTCAGTGGGGTACACTGCCAAAAGCCTAACACAGCACTACTAGAAAAACTCTCAAGAGTTGCTCTACTTTGCTCAGGTCAGTTGAATGTGGTTCCATTCCGTATCTGCAACATGAGTTACATTCCTTTGCCAACAGTAAGCGTAGCAATCAAGTGACCTTTAGAAATCTCAACTGCAATCCAGTTAGCCTTTCTAAAATAATCAAAAGAAAAAGATAATTATTCTCTTGCCTGGCCCTCGTGTCCCAAGCCATTACATTACATTGACCACGGTATTAGTTCAGGCAGCCCACAGACAAGTATAAGTGCTTTAACTTGCCTACGGTTGCTGGTGTCTGTGCAGACTAGTTTGCAACCCAGTTTTGCATCACCTGCTTCCTTTCATGCTGTGTATGACTGAATAAATCTAATGTCTGTTACCATTAACAACGCCTGCTGTGTTCTGTACAGAGTATAAATTACAGCAGATGGAAATATTCTACTTTAAACTAAATTACTCTAGACTGAACTCTTCTGTCTGAACAGGTAGTAAAAGTGATTATATTAGAATAAAATTTTTAGGACTGTTGGAGTAGTAATAGTTTTGGATAGTGGCCGTGGAATTTTCTGGGACAGATGTAAAAATAAGAAGTACATGTGTAACCACGACTCTGTGAAACTTTGATATTAGCAGGTGTAATATCAGGGCATTAAAATGCCTGTGCAATGTTTTGAAAGAGCTTTGAAGTGGTTGGTATTTCAGTGGTCATGGGGTAATGGCTGAGAGGGATATGTATTTTCAATTTGTGAAGGGCCTAGAATGAGGCGCTCAGTTCCTCTTAAAGCATATTCTTTCATCATTTACCAGTTTCTTCAAGCACACTATTCCTTATACATAGCTATTAAAAGCCCTGTCCGTTGTAATGTAATGTTTTTTTCTGAGGAAGACCTCTTGTTTGTATGGCATGAGAATAGCTTAAGTACCATAAAATTCATCCAACCCTGCTGGGCCTCTTCGTAAAGCATGCAGGGTAGGATGGAGCCATGGACTGCCTTATCACAGCTTTAGGTACTACAATTCACAATGCTGGAAATGCCATAAAAAGAGATGAGCAACCATAGCTTTATGGCAACATAAAATCTAATGATTCCATCTGATGCTAAAACAGCCATTCGGAGGGCTTTTGGTTTTTAAAGGCATCGGGCAAGGCTAATTCTGTGCAAACTACTCATCGCTAATAACCAGAATTGACAGAAGTTAGATCATTATGGTCTGAGAACACATGTGTAGAGTTCATGGGCAATATCTTGCAGAACAATTGTTAGTCATATTTAGGTCCATAAAGCATTTTTCTGTCACCTCTGATAGAGATGGGCATTTTTACACACACCCTAGATTTTGTCTTTGCATGCATGTTGTAGTAATCGAGAGCACTTCCATGCTAGACTGTTTTTTGCTGACTTGGAAGGCAGATATTTAAATCAAAATGGTGTGAATTAATCAGAAAATAGTCTAAAGTAGCGGTGTCAGTCTTAAGTGTTACTCTACTTTGCCCTCTGCAAATAGCATGACTGTGGCTGTACTGATTGGAACAAGCAGTGTGGGAAGACAGACGCAGTGAAACATTTTCTTTCTCACTCGGCTGGGTTACCATTTTCTTTGGTGGTCTGACCTTGTCAGCACTGATTTCTTCTCCTTTGTGAATTTATTTAGTAAATGTATGGATTCAGTACAAGCAATCAAAACAACTATTACCTTCTCAGACAGCTTAATTTTAATCGTCTTTGAGGACATAGTGAACAAAACATGTGAAAGATTTTTAAAATACATCTTGTGTTGCAGACTCTTAATTTAATGTATTTGTTCAAACCCATTGAAAAACCTTTGCTGTCCTGTTTGTGTGGATGGATGTAATTTAAAGAAATGACCACATGGCTCATTGGTTCCTCCCATCTTAAACAATCCATGCTTGCCTCACTTTATACTAAAGCACTGTAAAAGAGAGATAGACTATGTGACAGGAGGTAGGTGATAAAAGCACAGCCAAGTTTTGACTAGGAGATTCTGAAAGTTTCACTTTGATTTTTGTTGAAATGGTTAGGTTCTGGCACCAAACCTTCTTAGTTTAAGCCAAGTTTTAATTTCTTCACCCAACATGTACTTTTGTTTGGCTTTTATAAAGAATTGCAATTAATTCTTCATGGCACAAGTTGCACAAGGAGCTGGAAACAAACCTAGAAAGTTTCGGTCCATATTGACATGATAGCATCACACAGCTGCAGCAGATTTATTGATTGCACACCTATGATGTGAATTCCTCATTCCACCACATCCCAAAGGACTGAGTGAATGGATTAAAGCAGGGATGTCCAACTCCAGGTGTCAAGTGTTGACCCAGGGTGATATCTAAAACCTGCAGGACTCTTCAGACCAGGCAACATCTTTCCAATCTTTTGTTGTGAAATTTTGGTGAGCCAATGAAAATTGTATCATTGGTTCTGAGCTTAGCTATGAGGGCTGGCAACTGGTGTGGTCTTCTGCTCCTGTAGCCCATCTGCTTCAGAGATGCTCTTCTGAATACTTTGGTGTACTGAGTGATTACTTGAGTTACTCTTGCCAGCTATCAAACTATCAGGTCGATACAGTCTAGGCATTCTCCTATCAGCAAGACATTTTTACTCAGAGAACTGCTGTTCACTGAATTCACTGTTAACATTTTTTTTTCTTTTTGGACCATTCTCTATGAGCCTTAGAGATGGTCAGTAGGTCAGCATTTTCAGAAACACTCATGCCACCAACAACCATGCCATGTTCAAAGTAACTTGAATAACACTTCTCACCAATTCTGATGCTCAATTTAAACTTGAGCAGGTCATCTCAACCATGTATACAAACCTAAATGCACTGAGTTACTGACATGGATTTTGCCTGATTGTATATTTTTCCAAATGGTTTATGGTGTTGTTTTGCAGATGAGCTCATATTGGCTGATGGCAAAGCTGTTTCCCTGGACTGAGCGGTTTCTTTGCCTCATTTGCCTTGTACTTGCACAAACTATAATTGATGGAATAAGCTGTAGTGTGCTGGTGAAGAATAAGCTGTTAAAGCTACATTCAACCCCTAACTGTTGCATGGAGACCATTTTTCTCCATTCATCACAGGACCCCACTTGTTTTGTTCCCAGGAAACGCAGCCAGACAGAGAGATTCATTCTGAGCACTTGCACTTGGTCAACAACAAAACAAAGAAAAAAAAAGAAATGTGCATTACTAATTGTGTCAAATTTACCAGAAAATCTACCCAGCGGACCAGGGGAAAAGTGTTATAATTGGACTTTGCAAGATTTCACATCACCAGCGACTTTTTTATGGATCTGTCTCAAGTTTTGTGGGGGGAAAAGCTCCTGATCCCAGCTCACCCATTTACACATACACACACCCACAGGCTCTCACACATGGATACAGACGGACAGACACGCCCCTGTCCCCACACACTCCGCCAGCATTTTCGAACATTTCCACTTTCTCAGGGAATCCTGGCATGAAGCAAAAACATAAATCGATACCACATCTAGGCCGATTTGGGAGAAAGGACTGTTGCCAACTGAGACCATTTCAAACCACAGAGCAAAGACAGCACTGGTCTCTTTGACTTCCACTGATGAGAGGCTGCAGTGTTTGTCCTCTGCTGCACACTTGCTTTTTTTTTTCTTGATCAGTCAAGCAAAAGATCAGCCTTTCATCAGGGTGCTCTTGTTCGACTGCTTTCAAGTGTGCTTGCATACATGCTTCAGCTTGTGTATTTGTTTTTGTGCGCAATCCAGTAAATGTTGCCAGGATGCTAATATTAAACTTGTGGACTGCCAAATACATGATATGCGACATTACCCAGCAACATTTTCTCTGCCTGTTTGAGCCTTTATATTCAGGGAGTTCTTGCACAAAAACTACACAATTAGTGTAATAGGTAAAATTAATACTGACAAGTACACTGCAAATTCTAATCCACCAGGAAAGGTTTCATTATATCTATGCCACAGTTAGGTATTGGAATGAGGTGAATGTTTGCTTGGTGTCCCAGGAGTTTGGATGAGTTCTTTAATCCATACTGAACACACACAAGGACACACATGGAAGCAGAAGGCCACAAAGCTGGTATAAATCCACCATAGGTGAAATGCAGAGATAACACCTGTTTGCGTGTCTGCTGGGTGGTGCTGCTTTTTCTAGCTGTCTGACAGATTTTTCACCTTGAAGCTAATGCCAATCACAGTATCAGATACAGTGAAAGAAAAGCTCTGTTTGTTACCATTTTCTGTGACAGCTCAGTGACCTCAATGCTGAAAACACTTTTAAAAAATCAATTTTCTTTCCAGTCAGCTGTTTTTTATATTTAGGTGTACTTGAACAGGAAAGGTCACTTTTGATCTTGGACACGTTAACTCAAGGTCTGCTGTTAGTCAGTGAAGACAATGAGATGTGGATGAACCCTTTCAAAGAGCCAATTAATTAAAATTGATTATATATGAAGCAAAATAGTTATAGATATAATTGGGCTACAACTTTAGCTTTTTTTTCCCCCCTTTAAATTGCCGGAAACCGCAGTTCCACAAATAGCCACTTAAGGCCCCAGCCACACAGGCCTAGGGACCAGATGGCAACTATCTTGCAACCACAGTTTGCAAAGGAAAATTTTATATTGATAGACCTGTTGGGAGTGGTTGCTGGCAGTTGTTAGCATGAAATTGGTTGCAAAGAGATATGTGGTGCTGCACAGTCTTCTCGTGGTTGCGTTGGTAACTAGCAGGTTGATGCCATCACCTGTAGTTCACATGGAGGACACTCGCCAACTACCTGCCAATGGTAGAGAAACTGTAAACCATAACTGGAGGCTGCTAACCTTCAGAGAAATTGTTGCACTGTTTAGAACTTTTCGGGTGCAGTAGTAAGTCACAATTTTCACTCTGAAGGTGAAAGTTATGTTTCACTATTGCTCAGAGATTAAACAGCAAGTGTTTGGAGCAATCTGCTAATGCCAAAGCGATCAAAATAAGCACTTTCTTGCTAGATTTCCTTAAAAATACATCATTTATTCCAATTTTTTTAGTTGAGTCTACAAAAAGGGCCAGAAATAAGAGATATCAGAGCCCAGACCTCAACATTATTGAAGGAGCTTGGGATCATCTTGAGAGAGGGGACATGACAAAAGAGAGAAACATCCAAAGAAGAGATTTAAATGTCCTTCATGAATCCTGGAGAACTATTCCTGAAGACTACTTGAAGAAATTACAAGAAAGCTGCCTAAGAGAGTTCAGACTGTATTGAACAAAAAAGGTGGTCATACCAAATATTGACTTTCAAGCTTGGTAGAACTGTACAAACTCCGTTTTTCCTTGTATATTTATGTATTTATCATGTATGTTTGCACATCTTTCAGTAAACAGCTGGATCTATTTTTCATTTTCTTAGCAAGACTTGAAGAAATAAGAAGTGACTCAAGATTTGTTAAAAGTCGAATATACAAATCCTTAGGACGATGACAAAACCAGATAGAAACATGAAAAATGACAAGCTTACAAAAACAGTAGACCCCTATCCTGTGTTTATTATTTATATGAACGGTATAGATTTTTTTTTTTTTACAAATTTCTTTTACTTTACTTATCAATTCTTTGAAAAATTTCACAGTTGACCTCAAAACAAAGGTAAAATGAAAACACTAACATAATTTTAGGCAAGAAGCAACAAGAATTTCTAAAGATTATAGTTTTCATTTTGAGGATATTGCCACTCTGAGATCAGCGCTACCGCTATTTCACCAAGAATGGTTTCGCTTTATGGTTGAGAAGGCAGCTCTGCTTTCACCATAAAGAAAAATATAATAGACTAAATATGAACACAATGTGAAATCTGAAAATCACACTGGAAAAATTATGTTAAATTAGCCACACAGTGATATGCATTTTGTTTGGTTAATTGCACCTATCATGTTTTTTGAATTGCCACTCATTGTTCATTCATCATCCCAGAGCAGCTGAGATTATCAGTGCATCTAAAATGCTCCGTATCCCTGGGGTCACACATAGCACTGATTAAGCCATACCACAGATATTGATGACTTGCAAAGTCAAATGTTTGTAATGTGACTTGGATACAAAATACTGTGGATTTAGGAGATTTCTACAGCAACACCACCGGGACTGCGTACTACAAGTCAGGCAGGATTGCAAGGGCATTACTGAGGTATCAGTAGCCAAACACACTCTTGTGATACCTTCTCCCCTCCTCTCATTATTTAACCTGCTCGCCAGCCTGTGGCAATGCTTGGCCCCTCCTCTCTCATCTTTGCTCTCTGTGGTACTGTCGCTCGCTCTGTCACTTCTTCTTTCAGCTAAGCTTAGCTATGATATCTACAGGGGAGACTGGGCCAGCAGAATCCCAGGCACACCACATGGGCTTACAGTTGGAAAACAACCATTAAGAGAGGGGGGATTAAGGATGAAACCCTGCTAAAGAGCAATGCGTGCACATGAGTGTGTATGTGTGGTTGTCTGCCGTCGTGTAGGACAGAATAAGACAGAGCACATGAGAGCTTAATGACTAGATGGGGACTTGCTAGGTGGCAATCAGACAGAAGAGAAAGCAAAGTCTTCCATTGCTGAGGATTTAGAGTACTAAAGGAGGGATCCAGATTCAAATTACCTCGTATGCAGCATGTCCCTGAAAATACCTAGAGACCAGAATACAACTGGGCTCTAGGTATGTTTGGAAACCCGTGCCTAGAAGCCAGGAGACATCTGGAGAACTGAAACGAAACAAAAAATCACTCTCTTGGTGCACACACTTTTGTTATGTCCTTTGCGCCATAGACTCTTCACCCACACTCTTTCCTCACCCTTGTATGTCTTCTCATTGTCTGTTACTCTCACAACTTCACATCCTTCTCCTTTCTTTGCCATAATAGCCTGCAGATACTATTCATTTCACAAGCAGTGTGTAGGTGGAAACGTACTACTCTGAGCGAGGCTGCTGTGAAACTGCTGCCACTGCTCACGCACACACAAATGCACTATATTGTCTTTTAAACTAGCAACCTTCTGTTTTTTCTTATTTAATTTGCGCAAGGTTCCTGAGGAGTCCTCAGAAATCTGTTGTACATCATAAGTAGCAACAAAAAAAATACAGTTCTTTTCGTGGAGTGCAGGAAACATTAGTTCAGAATTAAGAAAATGGGCTTTTATAACTGAAGTGTCAGTGGGTGGAAAGGTGCGGCTGGAAAATTGTTTAGCAACACTCAAATCAGCTAAAGGAATGGATCCGCTAAAAATTTATTAAAGGTTTTCTTAATGATATAGCAAAGCTACCTAAATCAGTGGTCTGTCTACAAATAAGCGATTAGCTCTCAGAGGTTACACAGCGTCTTCTTTCTCCTGTCAGTCGTGCAAGAAAAAGCAGAGGGCAGGCGATGTAGTAATCTAACAAGACAAGAGCCTGTTTACTTTGTGTTCTGATTATTCGGCGTATATAAAATGAACAGAGGGACGTTAATGATTTTGTTTTTGTCAGATCTTTTCAGTCAGAGATATTTTCATGGAAACCAAAAAAGAAAAATACCATTCTGATACTATTTATAGTTTCATTTGTCTTGCTGTAGCCATTCAACAAAAAGGGATTCACAGGAAAAACAGTGCGTGCATGCGTGTAATACACTTTGATATCAGCCTCACTGTTCACCCTCTTAGTAGCTTGTCAGAGCATTAAGTACTCCTAATGAAAACAGAATGTCCTGCTGTCATTACCTCGCTTTAGAAGCGCTCAGCTGGGTGACTTGTACTGTGAAGCAGCCAGTGGTAATGGATATGCTGCCATGGATTGTCAAGAAAAGGCTGCTCAGAATTCAAGAGAGTAACGGAGCAATTACTGCACTTATTAATGATTGACTTGGAATCAAAAGAGCGCTGTTTTAAACAGATCATTCGCTCTTTTGTGTTTTTGCTAATGGGTTGTTTCTTTCCACAGACACTGGCAACTTAATGTACTGCAACTTCAGACTTTAGACCGAGAGAAATTTCTTAAAACAAAGTTGGCTTTGAGTTTGTGATGAGTCCCCATATTTGGTGGATACAGTTTTGCATAATATTGCACATGTTTCACAGTAAAATTTGTGTCTGAGGACGGAGTAATTTACCTGCAGTGGTCCAAGTAAAGCGATGTCCACCCAGGAAGTGACTAGCAGTGACCTGAGACTATCAAAACTCAGTTACATGTAGGACATGAGGACACTCAAAATATAAGCTGCTGATATGAAGTGGGTGGTAAGCTAAGACATGAGACATGAGTTAAGGATACCGCTGATTGCAAATAACAGGGTGGTGAATGTATTAACGGATTACCTGCCTGGAATGATGGATGATGGTGATGCCAGGTTGCTAGTAATCATTCCAGGTTTAAGGTTTAAGGTAAACCTTACATCACCTAATGTAAGGTTTTTCCACAGCTTCTGTAAATTAACAATATTGGTCCTTTTTAATGTTTCTGTAATTTTACCAGTATGTGCAAGCTCTTTAAACAAAATGATATTTTTACTGCAAAAATCCAGTAAAAAAAAATGTATAATTGCAAATTTTACAATTGTAAAGTTGTAAAAAGAAATAGTATATTAAATTTTGACTAAGATGCAAAATTCCACATATATACTTAGAGGCATTTTGTATTTGTGTCTTTGCCACTCAATGTGTTTGTTTTTGCATACTTACATTTATAAAAATGTATCGTATTTGCTTTATTACACATATATATGCAGAACAATAGTGGGAAATGCTAAAGAGGGATAAGCTGCAGCATGTTAGTCTTTAGCTTCCACATAATACTTAAGTCACTTCATTGTTTTCTGTTTATGGGATTTAGTGACAAAAAGAAAAAATATGGAAATATCACCGGATTATGTTGTAAGAACTGATGAACCATTCCTAATTTCAGTTTGTTTGTCTGTTTCCTTCTGTGCACCACTGGGCTCAACTGGTCTCTCTGTGACTCAACACTAAGTGTGCAAAAAGAAAAAGATTATTATGAATGTAATTTCTTGTATCCCAAATGAAAATACATATGGAATAGGATTATTTTAGATATCCATTTATGTGCAATGACAACACAAAAATGATGGCGTTAGGGTAATGTCATTTTTTAATATTTAATATTTTTTTAATATTGCAATGTATAAAAGGCTTTGAAATAAAGAATACAGTGGCACTTTATTCTTGGCTGTCTTGTAGACAGCCAACTGTCTACAAGACATTAGCACGCATGCACAGACAATGTAACAACATTATGCCAATTAACTGTTGACTTTTTGGATGTAAAGCACTACTTCAACAGTGAAATCAAGTTGTGTCAATACAGTCAGAGTTTTTGAAGAACAGAACTTTGCATTCGTGTTACCAAGCTTTTTTTTTTTTTTTTTTTTAAAAGCTTAACATTTGTACGTACACGTGATTTGACCAAAGCTTTGTACATGATGTTGTTCAGAAATTAAGTATTGAATGATACAGGAAAACAAAAGATAAGATTGAGGCTTATATATTTAATGATGTACATGTTAAATTCCCCAAAAACTCTCCATCCTGATGTTTGTTTATAGAAAATCTTTTTTTGCTCTGTAGCAGCTGCAGCACATACATCACAATATAAAAGAAGGGGGGGAAAAGGCAGACAGACAGATTGTTCTTTCACAATCAGCAGCACCTCCAGAAAACAATCAAAGGCCAAAAAATGGGAAAGTAAGATATGTAACCTCAAAATGCCACAACAAAAGGGCACCCACCTGGAACCAGAGAATGCAGGGGACAATTTTCACTTTCACTTTGCTGGGGGGGTTCATTGCTGCACACAAATGACTCAGTGGATGAGAAGAAGGACACCTGGAGTGGCGGGTGGTCTGATCGATACTCAGCAGGCTTTGGAAATACAAGGGGTCAGAGTGCTGGGCGCTTGATTGGTGCAAAGCCCAAAATAACTTGCAGCCAGTCGTGGCATCCGTGACCCCGTCATTGACACGGCACTTGGCGAGATTGGAGGAACATCAACAAATGCAGACGCCATTATTGGATTTTCAGCTCCTCTGTCTTTTGAGTTCTATCCATTTTACTTTGTGGTTTTACGTTGACATCCTCTGCTCTGTTGGTATATTGTGCCTGTTTAAATTGCTGTGAAATTGTTGTCTGTTTTTGTGTCTCCTGCAGAGAGGAAAATACATACCTCTGTTATATCCTTTTGTAAAGCCACTGTGATGTACAGCATTTATATTGCAGCACTTCTCTGGGTAGACAGATGCTCATATGAATTTATACCATTCCAACAGCAAACTGCTGTCCATAGCATTGACCTGATTTTAAACTGCAGTCACCTTTTTGTGTACACTCTCCAGATGCATCTTGCCGTTCTTAAGAGAAAGTTAAATGTCAGTGCCATGCAGACAGAAGGACAAGTGGAAGGGAGGGGGAGAACCTGTAATCAAGACATGCTTCTCTGGAAAACTAGTTAGGAATTTAATGGATAATTATGTAAATGTGGTATTTAAAGCTGCTCCAATCAATATTTTCATGTAAACAGCAGTTTGTGGAATTGTATGATCATTGTATTGTTAGGGGATTGGATTCGTGACGATCATTAGGAATAACTGGCGATGTTTGGGGGATCTCTTACTTAACATGACTGTTCCTTGTGCTGTAAATAAATGAGTAATTATTTAGCAATGACTAGGTACACATTATTTGTTACTTTTAAAAAAAGGAAAAAAAAGTAAAATTACATTCAATACCTTACTTATTACGTGGGGAATGTAATTTGATACAATAGTTGTTACATCACTTGTGTACTATTCTCTAACACAACCTGAACACATAATTGCCAAGTAACAATATAAACCTTATACTACAGTCATACACACTGACAGAAATCTATCAAAACATGACGGTGACATTGCTTTAAAGTCTGCCTACTCATCAGTGCAGCTCAGAGTGTTGTTAAAGATGTACACCCATCTTTAACAACACTCTGCTTCCTCTATTAGCTTGCTGTTAGCATGCTATCATGCTATAAATATAGAAGGTACTTAAAATGAACCAATGTTGCGTTCGCAGTATTATTAAGCTGATTCTGTCCTAGATGCAGTTTACAGTTTTGGTATTTTGTGCAGTATCTATAAAGGTCCATTTTCCTCACCATTTTTCTCACAGGAACTTAGATGAGCTGACTCTGAAAATTATTTTCCTACAAACTAGCTATTTCTCACAGGAGTACATCAAACCCCAAAAAGAGCAAACATGAGTTTGTATTGGACGCAATCGTATTGGAGTTTGTATAACTATGCTATATCTTTCTTTCACTTTCAAATCCTATGTTGTGGTTGCACAACAGAAAACAGAATTACTGGTTTGTGAAATAGTAAAGAAGACCACTGGCGATTTGCTGAGTATTTTTTATATTATTTGAAACATTTTGAGATATAAAACTGAATTCTGAGCTGAGAAAATTTAGAGAAATATCCAAGATTGTCTTTTTACTTTAGTATTTGCTGATAATTTGTTAGTTTCTAAATCTAGCAACCTTACATTTCTCTTTGCAGTGGCTGGTTTCTGACACTATGAATTTGATTTAATTTTCCAGATAATTGATCAAAATTAGACAAAGAAAGTTAGGAAAGCTGAAGCCTTTTCATGAAAACTCTGTACAGTGTGAAGATGGGAGATAGTTTTGGGCAAGACACTTTACCCTGCCGCCTACTGGTGTGGGCCAGAGGGGCCGATGGCGCGATATGGCAGCCTCGCTTCTGTCAGTCTGCCCCAGGGCACTTGCCTCCACCAGTGTGTGAATGTGAGAGTGAATGAATAGTGGCATTGTAAAGCGCTTTGGGTGCCTTGAAAAGCGCTATATAAATCCAATCCATTATAGTTAACAGCAAACCAAAAGCTTTATCAACAAGTATCTTTGAAAATATCAATGTATTCAGTTCAATATTGAAATGCAGCCCATAGATGGCTGAAATTTTTTATCCTTAACCATTAAGACATAAAATTGCTAAATAGCCCATCCTTGATGCAGATATCCTACCTTGGTGTTTATGAACTGGTCATGAGACAAACATCCTTAACAACCGACAACCTCCATCCATCCTACCATTCTTAACGCGTTAAATAAATCCCCTGTCCATCCCAGATGACAAGATAAATACCATCTACCATCCCACCTGACAGAGAAACCTGTCCACCCCAGGGGAGTGAGCACTCGCTTTCCTAAAAGAGAAGATAAGGATAAGTGATGTTTTGTGAACAGAAACGCTTAAAAATAGAGGGAAGCTTTTGAGAATACGCCTAGCAGCTCATGAGGCAATTTTTGTCCCCAGATGAAGGGCAGTTATTACAAGTGTTTATGATAGCCACCGATAAACCTGTGCTTAGCGGAGTTTGCTGGAGGATTATTTAACATTTATCTCAACGCAATTTTTTTTTTTAATTCATCAGGACAAACACATCCTTCCTCCACTGATACTGGGCCAAAGCAGTAGGGAATAAAGAAATTTATCTTTGAAACTGAGATACCTTTAAAGTTTTATACATTGGAGTTTGATAGCAAAATGTATTGCCAACAATAAGCAAGGTGTTAGCTGAGTGAAATGATGGAGCAATATAATTGTAGACAATGGGGAAACACTTTTTTTTTTTCTTTAAAGAGAGGAGCCCTTTTCTCTACTTACTGTAGCTGTAATCAACCAAACCCCAGGATTGCAATTCTGCATGTGTGTTTGGTCCAACATTTTATCTCACAGTCCCTAATGACAGTTTAGGTATCCAGAGATCAGACCAATACACCTCAGCTTTCGATTATCAGCCAGTTTGTAATGGTCTAAACCCCTTTGGCTGCTCCTAGACATGATTATCCAGGACTGGGACCAGCACTAGGAGTACGCTAGCTTGTGACCCCCTGAAGCTTGGGTTTGTGGGTAATTACTAATAGTTAAGCAGTTAACATTAACATGCGCGCCAGCCAGGTTAACATTTATAATAACTGTTTGATATTTCAGTGTTGTTGAAATGGGAGGGTAACTGACCTTCTGTAATTCCTCTTAAAGTGTTGCTGAATGAATGTTAACTACTTTAGCTGCTATTGCAAGCTGCTGTGTTCCTGCCTGTCTGCAGATGTGCTGTATAAAGTTATGTGTCAAGTGTAGTAGGCCAAGACATGACTGCTGATATGAATCCTGTTGAAAATGAGTATCTAATCTGTCTAATAGTCATTTTTAACATTGATCAGTATCTGAGAATCGATACTAATCAACTTTAACAACCCTAGTCCCATGCTTGTTTTAAATAAAAACCCATCCCCTGTCCCCACACTGCCTCTAAAAGTACCCAATCAATATGTTTTGTTCAGGATTCATATTTGTGGTTTAAAAAAAAAAAGTCAAGAATGATTGAAAAAGCATTGCCTTTTCAGGACTCATCTCTACAAGGCAGACAATGATTTGAGATATCGAATGTGGGATCAGTATTGGGTTTTTTTGTTTTGTTATGTTTTCTTTGTTTGTTTTAATGACCATTTGCCTGCATGTTAGACAAAAATCCAACTCACACCCCCTCGGTGAGAGAAAAATGTCGTTTTCAAATTGGGATCAAACATTCGCACAACACCTGTTCAAAATCTCCCCGAACTGTAATGAAGGGCAATTTAGTGTGTCGAATATGGGAGGAGTACCACAACACACTGGCAGCAGATGTGAAAACGATGTTAGAATGACTCACGTGGGGGAGCTCTGTGTTAGCGTCAGAGAGGATTGGGTGAAAGGCTGGTCAGTTGTAACCATTTCGTGCTCGTGATTTGGTTTCCATTAGCTGCTAAAGTAGATGTGACGGTCATTGGCAGCGGTCGCCATAGAAGGCAAAGGAAGCCGATGGTTGGGGCACAATTTGGAGCTTGATGTGAGGCCATCGTTACGGTGCTGTATGTTTCCCTTTGTACAAACAATGGTGCCATTAGTTATGCTAGAATATTGACCTCTATCTGCGAGGACGCATGTGTCATTTAACACAATCTCCTGAGGGCGGTCTGCAACCAAATTACATTTACAACATATTTTATCTGTCTGTGCTTTTTAGATGCTTTACACTTTTCTTTTGTCAGAATCTCAGTGTGAAGTTATCACCCAAGAAATGACAACGTGGAAATCCTTTTCATAGTATTTATTCTCAGCAACCACAACATGTCATCTGGGTCATTAAGTTCCTGTCCTGACCGTCATTGGTTTCGTGAAGCTCATTAAGCCTGGATTCTTTCTAATGGCCAGCAGGGGCCGATTGCTTCTGTATCAAAAAGTTGTCAGACTCTATATAAGTCAGTAAGAACATAAGTCTACTTCTAAGTATACAGTGAACATTTTCCTAATGTGTTTATGATCTTGGCCGCAAGTGACAAGTCTTATTTACTCTGAGATAATGCTCATTTGGTTAATTATGGTAACATTTAGTGTAAAAGAGGCAATAAAGCGGGGTATGGTTCAGGGATTTAAAAAGAAAAAGATTGTTATGACCAGAATACTTAAACAGCGGCTTCACAGTAGGATTCTTATACCAGTAGTTGATGTTCTTTTTATATAAAATCTGTTGTTTAAACCTATGAAAAATATTCCATATTTTTCCTTTCTTGCAAATTGAAATCTTCATGAATGTAAGCGCTCTGAGAGCCACAGATATCATTATACATATTTAGTATTTACAGTTAGCCACGCTGTTCTCAACCTACTTAATTTCTCTGGGGACAGGAGCCATTTGCCAACAATTATGCAGAACATTTGTTAGTTACACTTTAAGCTAAGTGAGGATTTTCAGCCTTTTTTGTTATATATCCAAAGATTGTACTTTAATATCTTGTTGTGTGTGAGTATATTGTCAGTATTGTCAGATTATCACTTGAGTGAGATGATCAGAATGTATTCTCTATAAAGAAGAAGAGGTTTGATTTGAGCTCTGCAGGTGTTTACTGTTGGCAGTGATATACGGCCTGCCCGGGCGCTATTTGACCTTGGTGTGTGGACATATTCCTTAGGCTGTATGAAATTTGGCACAGAAGAAGCAGTTTGGTAGGCAGGGATAGGCAAGCTGCCAGGATGTAACTTCTTTGCTATTCACAGTTCATGAAGGGGGAGGTGAGAGGACAGTTGGGAAGGGGAAATAAAGAAATTGGAAGGGAAATGGGGGGAACAGTTAAACAAGTGAAGACAGGAGGAAGAGGAATACAGAGCTCAGCATTACTGCCTGTGGCAGACAGGGCAGGGTAAGAGGGGAAAGGGGCAGTGTTCACTGACCTGTTTCTTATATTATCTTTGCCTTGCCTCCTGCCCACCTCCCTTCTCCTGCTTCCTCTCTTTGTGTTTGTCCCGCAGATCTTTTGTTTAATTGTCAGCAATTTGCTCCTGTTTACCTTCTGTCTTTAATTTTCCTCCATTTTATTTGCGCACCATTCCTGGGTTTGTTGGCTCGCCATCCTTCAACATGTCCCAATTTACTTTTTACTGTCTCTCTCGCTACGTCCTCCACCTGGTATTTGCTCCGTCTTCTGGTCCAGGCCTATATTATTACTGCAGAACAAAGCTTCTTCTGCACTCGGGGGGCCAGTTGTCCTTTACACGGTCTGTGGAGGTACATTGCTTCCAGTGTCCTTTAACCTTCAAATACCTGTTAGCATTGCAGAGTTATTAGGTCTTCCAACTGGGACAAGAAAAATGACCTTATATTTAAAATTGTCTTCGAGTGGCGATATCATGTAAAGCTACTGAAAATCCCAAATTGCCAGATGAGACTTGGACTGAAAACAAGGAGAAGCTCCAGTCGTGTTGCCCTCTGCCTCTGCGTTGGATACCTTCCCCTTGGCTCTGCCTCACTCTATATTTCACAGATCTAATGTGATTTTTTTTTTTTTGTAGTTTAAACAGTCAGGGACTATTTTTAATTCAAAAATAAAGAGGAGAAGCTGTGAAAGAGACTTATTAGCGAAGAATTGGTGGTGTTTTCTGAGACTGTATTTTCTTCCTTGCTTGGCACTCATCATTATGTTGAGACAAAAGTGTGTATCTGATCTGAATGTTGGCAATTTTTTTTAGTATACAATCTTTACTCACTGAGCTCGGCTAGATCACAGCAAGGCAGAGAGAACCTTTTGTTTGTTTGTTGTTGGTTTTTTTTGGGGGGGGGGGGGGAGTTGTCTGAAGCAATGCAAGCCATTTTTCTTTTAAAATCACCCAAGGTCCAATGTAGAAACTTCCATCCCCATAACTTGGCACTGACCTGATGGAAGAAATACAGCATAGTAAAATACAGTAGTAAACGCTGTAAAACTACCAGGTGTTGCTTTAATTTGAGCCAGGAAGCTGGAAGAGAAAGCAGGCACGATTGGACGTTTTACACAGGGACCGATTTGGGGTAGCTGGTGCCAAATAAACAGAGACAGAAGGAGCAAGGAGCAAAATGAGGTGAGACAGCAACACTGATAGAAGATGCTTCGCATGTGTGTGTATGTCTGTGCCTGCAGCTCTCTCATTAAGGGCATCTCCCCTTCTAAACACCAACCTTGTGCAACGCTCGAACACGCATGCAGAGAGGTACTGCCCAAACCTAGATGGATGCTGTTTGGCTTATTCTGCCACAGTAGCTATCAGTGCCTTGCATCTCCCCTTTGCGCCTCTTTATTTCAAGTTACAGAGCGAGGAAACTAATTAATGGACTCTGTGTGTCCTCTTCAGAGGCCATTAGATTCACTGCTTATTACTATTCAAGCTGGCCCGTTCTATGAAATACAACTTCCATTATGGCTTTATGCTTCCGTGATAATCAAAATATGCTGTAATTATGAGTCTATGGTTTTGAAATATCTATAAACTTGCACAGTGGCAGTCGCAGGAGCCGCAGCATCTCAGTATGCACGTAGCGGCACGGGCAAGTCTCCTTTGCATGCTGATGTGCAGGATTGTAAGCCCCCCCACTCGCCCTCGCCTCACAGCCGCACAACATTGCCGTTTGTCAAAACAACACACAGAATCAGAGTGAAGGGACATGGAGTAGGTTGCAGTGGAGGATTTGAATTGCGGTGTGTGCATGGTTTTTTAAAGAGCTGCAGTGAGCCAGTACTATAAGATGGGGAAAAAAATAAAACAGTAAATGTCAATAAATCTATCACACTAAATGCCAGGTCTATGCTAAGGAAATGTCACTGGTTGTTTATAATAGGACTGCTTTTCAGGGCAGTCAGGCTGCAGCACGTGCCGCCTCCTTAGGAAACCAAAGAGCACATGGGTGAGGTGGTGACAGGCTAAAAGCTGGCAGTGATATGTGGAGATGACGTGAAGGAGAAAGAAATAACACATAACAGGTGCTTTGTTATGTATGAAATGGCCCAACCAGCCGATTCAGCCTTCACGCCTGTTTAGTTACTGTAGCTACACTTCATACTTAATTCTCACATGGCACATACACAGGTTACAATAATGTGAGTTGAACTGGCCATGTAAAATGAAAATTACTAATAAGTCAGATACAATAAAGAAAAGTTAATAGTGCAACTGAATTTAGGCCTACTTTTTCAATTCAATTCAGTTGTTTATAAAGCACAACAACAATAAAGTGCTTCATATTGTAACATAAAGACACCACAATAATACAGATAAACTGCTGGCAATCAGACGACCTGCCCACTGACCCCATATGAGCAAGTGCTTGTTGACAGTGGGAAGGAAAAACTTTTAACAGGAAGAAACTTCCAGCAGAACCAGGTTCAGGGAGGGGCAGATCTGCCACAACCTGTTGGGGTTGAGGGGTAGGAAAAAGGGCAAAAGAAGAGAGTGAGGAGATCTGAATGAAGGAGAAATTGTGCAGCAGTATCTGTGTAGGTCATGTTCAGTCATCCAGGTCATGGAGGTCTAAGGAGCTTGGAAAGAAAGCAGCTGGAGTACTTCAAGCTTCTTGAAGACATTTCAAGCACGATCGCATTAATCTACGGCAATTAGCCAGGAATGCTAACACATTATTTGATGTTAGTTTAGTTTTTACTTTTCATTTATTTCAACTCTTTTCTGTTCTTAATGACTTTAAGGGGCATTTTTTGATTGTTGCAGTTCATTTTAAATCAATCTAACCCTGATGTTGCATAGTGTCCCACAAACACAACAACCAGTTGATCCAAAGATAGTCAAGCAGAGCACAAATGAATAATTCGCGGCTTTTTGTGCCAATGACATAAGATTACTTTTAACTACATTGCCATATTATATTAGCAAGGAGTCATAAATAACTAGATGACAAATATTAGGGAAGTCTGTTTCAGTGGCGTGTCCAGCGGGGTGGCCTGGGGGGGCACAGGCCACCCCCCCAACCAGACTGGCCACCCCAGGTGCCACCCCGAAGCTAAAACAATAAAATTTAATGAAATATCAAATGTACGATTATGGTTTCACAGTGAAGCTCAGATATCCGAGGGTAAGTGAATGCAGCACCGGCTTCTGCATCATGTTAGCAAAGGTAGGAGAGCCAAGCACGAAAGACGGCACCGCAGAAAACATTTTTTCGGCGAAAGGTTAACAAGTTAACATAGCTGGACTAGCCATCGGACATTTGCACGGTGGGCTGATGACTTATTTATTTATTTTTTGTAACGGCATGAACAATGAGAGGTGGTGGATTGGCCAGATGCTGGCCGATGTGTAAAAATAACTCAGTTGTTTGGTGGTGGCTATGGCGGAGCTTCCACAGAGGCAACAGGTGGATGAGGGAAGGTGAGGCAGGAGGAGAGACCCGAGGTGGCCGCCGGTCCGAGTGTCAGGTGAACTGAACTTCAGGTAAGAAGTTATCACCTGCAGTCTATCTGGGTCAGATATAAACCAAGTTTAGGTGCAGTTTATTTTCGTTGTGCTGACTTTTTACAGTCAGTTACAATAACTCATACTGCCAGAGCTAGCATGAGGAGTTTCTATACAGCTGTTCGGTTGCTATGATGTTACTGATAGTGAACTTTATTTTATTCATAAGGTTAGTTAGTAGAGTTGCCAACAGCTCCTTAAAAAAATGGAATGGTCCCTCATTCAGAGAAAATATTAGGCATTTCGTATTGAGCTGAGAAGAGACGCAGTTTGTCCCGTACTTTAGCTAGAATGGAAAAAGACACAAAGCTGGAGTTATTCTGTCTTTACAGCTGCCTCTTCTCTTATCTCCCCTCTCTCTTCTATTGCTACTTCAATCATGAAACTGATCAATGATCAGCTGATCATCTCTCTTGTTTGTTTATCGCCCACTTTGCGCCAGAAACAGGAAACCAGCGGATGTTTAAACAACAGCAGCGCGTTTAAGCTTGATCAGCTGTTGTTAGAATTTATTTAATATTAATTTCTAGTATCAGCCGATGTTTGCTGGAGCCACAGCTATAAAGCTGCTGGTCATGATGTCGGTTTGGATATGTGGTGAGAGGGAAACATGAAGATGAAACCAGGAGATGTCCTTACTGAATCATCAGAGCTGTGATGGAGAAACAGGTTTACCTTTTAGGTGACATGAATGAGTTGAAGGGAAGTTATGAACTGTTTCTGAGAGACAAATAACACCAGGATCCTTTTCTAAGTAGCTGACAGCTGGTAACTGTGCAGGGGCGGGTCTAGCAAAGTGTTGCCAGGGGGCCAGGTAGGGCATTAACAGGGAGAGGGGGGCACAAAGAAATACTTTTCTTTTTTATTCTCAATTCAAATATTTAGCTTTTATTAAATAATTATCTGAATCTTGCTAACAAAGTTTTTATCTGACGTAAAATGTATAGAAATCATACATATACCAAAAAGACAGTGTAAATCACTGTCACAACAGCGTTTGTTTTCATTCAAAGGCTTTATGGCTTTAATACCTGGTGGGCCGGTCTGTAGTCAAAATGCCCGATTTTTTTGTCCCAGTCCAGCCCTGCAGATTAATACTGGCAGTGTCACCATGCCAGCTGACTGTATTTCATCATCAGCCAGTGTTGTTCTTTATACACAGTGTTGGGGAGTAACGGAATACATGTACCGCCGTTACGTATTTAAAATACAAAATATGAGTAACTGTATTCCGTTACAGTTACCGTTTAAAAAGGTGGTATTTAGAATACAGTTACTTTGTTGAAATAAATGGATTACACTGCGGTACTTTCCTGTTTCATTTTGTCGCGGGTCAGGACTGTTTGGGTTTTGTTTGACAGCTACATTCTGTTGTTCCAGGCGGCAGCGTTACGGTTGCCATGGTTACAGGGCGACGCTCTCTCTCTCTCTGCGACTGTGTGTTTCCTGGGTGAGAGAGCGCCTTTTCGTTGTTGTTGTGCTAAGCTAACAGGCAGAATGCTACAAGCATAGCTCTTAAGAATGTGGCATCATGGGCAGTGTAGTCCGTGTTGCAGGGAGAATGGACTGTCATACACGTTATGGGTCTGTGAGCGAGGAGGGAGAAAAAGGGGAGTGGAAAGGTACGAGTTGTCATCGAGGAAAAACGGGAGCTGGAAGCATGTAAATATAATAATAACCACTGCAGCCAAGAAGAGTGCCTGACGAGCCCAGTTGTAAGTAAGCTATTAAGACTCGACTGTACACCGTGTTCGTGTTTTCCTCCGAAAACAATAAGTTCCGTTGGAGCAGCCTTTCAACGCCTCTCTCTGTCTCTCGCAAGAAAAGTTGACCCACACAACAAAGTAAAGCTATTTTTCGGCTACTAGCCGACAGGGACCCCGCCGTATTAGTCAGAGGTCCCTTTACTACAGTTCGGAGTCGCGGACCTTCAGTAATAGTAATAAATCACACAGCAATAGTACATTCACATTGTTGTAAAAAGCATGATAATATATTAAGTAATCCAAAGTATTCAGAATACGTTACTGTCATTGAGTAACGTAACTGAATACGTTACAGAATACATTTTGGGGCATGTATTCTGTATTCTGTAATGGAATACATTTTAAAAGTAACCTTCCCAACACTGTTTATACATCCATATTACCAAAGTTTACCATAAGGCAGCATATAAAGTATTTACTTGCTTTCAGGTTTTATTCAAATGTTAGTCTTTTCATTTGTTTCCCCACTTTTTTCCTGTTTCAAAATCAAACACCAGTTTGTGAGAAGATTATCTTCTTCTTTTTTTAACAGCCATTGGTTTTGCATTGGCATTGGCTAATTTGCCAATTGTATGTTAAAAATGTTTGTATTTTAATATTCAAAAATGTTTTTGCCCAAAACATGTGCACTACATGTCAGTAAAAATACTATGCAAATATTGATGTCCTTGACTGCTGAATAAACACTGACTGATTGTATCTCTTGTACGTTATCAACGCAGTATCTAAAAACTTTGCACTGTAGAGGTTAAAATCTCATTCTAATAAGAGTTAAAAGCAAATTCGGTTATTAGGTTTACAGGGTGTGTGGAGTTTGCATGTTCTCCCCGTGTTTGCGTGGGTTCTCTCCGGGTACTCCGGCTTCCTCCCACCGTCCAAAGACATGCAGCTTGTGGGGATAGGTTAACTGGATAATCCAAATTGTCACTAGGAGTGAATGTGAGTGTGAATGGTTGTCTGTCCTTGTGTGTTAGCCCTGCGACAGACTGGCGACCTGTCCAGGGTGTACCCCGCCTCTCGCCCTATGACAGCTGGGATAGGCTCCAGCGCCCCCCGCGACCCTGAAAAGGATAAGCGGAAGCGAATGGATGGATGGATGGATGGTTTACAGGGTTATTGAATTATGGTTAACGGTTGGTAGAATTGTTTTTAACATTATCTGCCAATTACATCTGCCACCCTTCTCCAAATCTGTGCCCCTACCTGGCCCCCCAACAAAAATTTTCTAGACACGCCACTGGTCTGTTTATGTTTTCTGTACTTGAAAGAAAAACAATATTGTCTGATATATCCGATTTTTAAGGCAACAAATATTGGGCTGTTGCAAAATCACTAAAAACTTTCATTGTGGCAACTTACTCTAATCTACTGTGTAAAGGTTGGCACTAACTGTTCATTGTTACTGGGAAAATGTTGTTTTTGTCCCTTAATTTGTCACCCTTCAGCAACACTTCTGCCGTCTTTCTCCACAGACTGCACAGTTGGATGTAGTTCATGTATAGAGTTGTCCATTTCACACTTCACACCCCCTCGTTTGCAACTAACAACTTCCTGTCCCCTGCAATTTTATCGGGTGTCACACTGCCCAGATCCCATTGCAACACAAGAGCTAACTGTTACCTCATTAGCTGCTATTAGCTCTGCTGTCTCTAAACAAAAATGGATAACACTTCCCACGGAAACGCGCCTCTCCCCTCCCCTCAGCTAGTGCTTCACTCTGCGGTGAGTAGTTTCATGCTTTATCAAAAAGAAAAGCTTTAAGCCTAATCTTAAAAGTAGAGAGGGTGTCTGTCTCCCGAATCCAAACCGAAGAGGGCCTGAAAGCTGAAGGCTCTGCCTCATATTCTACTTTTCTAGGAACCACAAGTAAGCCCACAGTCTGAGGGCGAAAATCTCTAATGGGGTGATATGGTACTTTTGGGTCATTAAGATATGATGGGGCCTGATTATTCAAGACCTTGTATGTGAGGAGAAGGATTTTAAATTTGATTCTGGATTTAACAGGGAGCCAGAGAAAAGAAGCCAAGATAGGAGAATATGCTCTCTCTTTCCAGTTCCTGTCAGTACTCTTGCTGCAGCATTTTGGATCAACTGAAGGCTTTTCATGGAGTTTTAGGACATCCTGATAATAATGAATTACAGTAGTCCAGCCTGGTAGTAATAAATGCATGAACTAGTTTTTTCAGCATCATTCTGAGACAGGATATTTCTAATTTTAGAGATGTTGCTCAGATGGAAGAAATACACAATATCTACATATTTGTTTAATATGCACATTGAAGGACATCCTTGTTAACAACTACTCCAAGGTTCCTCACGGTGTTACTGGAGAACAGTGTAATGCCACCCAGAGTAAGTATCTGGTTAGTTATGGCATTTCTAAGAGTTTTTAAGGCTGAGTACAATAACCTCAGTTTTATCTGAATTTAGAAACAGAAAATTAGCTTCCATCCAGGTCTTTATGTCTTTTAGACATTCCTACAGTTTAACTGATTGGTCTGTCTTACCTGGCTTCATGGATAGATAAAGATGGTTGTCTTCTAATGACACTGCCTAAAGGAAAGCATGTAACATAATGTAAACAGAATTGGCCCTAGCACAGAACCCTGTGGAACATAATTACCCTCAGTGTGTAAAGATAATTTTCCATTTACATTAAAACAAATTGTAGTCTATTAGATAGATATGATTCAAACCACTGCAGCGCAGTACCTTTAATACCTATGGCAAGCTCTAATTCCTGTAATAAAAGTCATTGCGCTAAACAAGTGTGTGCACCTCCCTGCACTTGCGTCAGTGGCTTCTTTCACATGATGTAAACTGACATCCAGCAAGTAGCCACATTAATATTCAAAGGGTGGGAGTGTGTGTAGGCATGTGCAATTGAGGCTTTAGAGTGTGTGTGGCTATTACTAGGAATGAATCCTTCGCTGAGACTCTCATGACCTGCTTCGCCACTGTCTTTGATGTCTATTGCAGGTTGTCACGGCAGCCACAGCGATCGCTATGAAAGCAGATAAATGTTTACAGCAAATGCCAGGCCATATTAGTGCTGTGTTCATTCGTCTTTGTGTGTGTAAGAGGGGGAGACATAAGGATTATAGATACTACAACTCTAGGCTTGTACAGTGCATTAAAAGAAATCCCAAACCCTTCAGGAAATGAGGGCACTTAGAGCACTGAAGATGATACAGTGGAATATCAGGCCTTAAAGCTCCTGTGAAATTATAAAACATTCATGTGTAAGCATTGAGCCAGTAGCTACAACTGAGCTGGTGGGTAGCTTTATCATCTGCAAAGCTTCAGGGATTACACATAAATACTGTTGAACCATGTCAATACCACTGCATAGAGTTTTCTACGTGCTTAGGTGGATGAGCTGGATTGTAATGTAATGAAATATTTTTTTATGTTTAAAGGAAAGAACAGTGTGTTGTTCTTTTTTTTCTTTTTAACTTAGTCAAAGTCAGGTTAGTAATGTCTAGCCAGTCTCCTAGCACAGATTATCGATAAACAATGGCAAGGAAGGGGTGAGTTCCAAGTTTGCAAAAAGAAGTCAGTTTATTTTTTTTTAATACAACTCAACTCAAATTTATTTACAAAGCACATTTAAAAAAACAACTTAAGTTGACCCAAGTGCTGTACAGAGCGTAAATAAAGAAATGTAAGAAAGAAATAGATATTAGTAGGTGCTACATATATTCAGTTATGGCCAAAAACCATGGTGTTCATTTGTAAGTAAAGCTACATAAACGCTGGAAGCAATCCACAGTGAACACAGAAAACGAATCACATTCCATGAATTTAAGTGACTTTGGGCAAAATAGCCATGGGCGATAGGAAGTGGGCGGAGCAGAACATAACCCTTTCTTACTTCCAAGTGAGCGACTGAAGCAACTACAAATGACAGTGAAAAATACCATTGACTGACATATGATCGAGTAGCAAATACATTAGAAAGGTCACTTGGGCGACGGGAGCCTGGTCTTTAAGCAACCAGTCATCAGCTTCAGAGCTTCCAGTGTGTACACTGTCCTGTGTTTAGTAGAAAATTTTAGCAAAGGTTGCTATACTTTAGGGCATGGCTGCCTTTTGAGTTTTTTTAATTCCTACCCTTAACTCATGACATTTCATCATGAAAAAGCAGAACTGTAATGGTCGAAAAGCTCAACTCAAAGATGCCTTAAACCAAAGGATGACAATGCTCTTTGAAATTTTAGTGTCATGACAATGCAAACTTGATGGCAGTACCCAGGAAAAGTTTCTGCTTAGGTGTTCATTGGCTTTATTCACCTTTAATCAGTATGTTTAAGAGAAACATGACATATATTTTTAAACAGTTAGCCACACTTGTTAGCCGCTCCCTTAAAGTGGCTATTCGCTAATTAGCTATCTTTTTAAAGTTTGTGCCAGCCAGGTTAACAGTTTTGATAACTGTTGAAATATGAACTTTACTGACCTCACAAAATCCTTCATAACACTGGGGTTTTAGTCTTTAATATGATTCACAAGGTTTCTGCATCATTGTTCATTGTATTCAGGTGCTCCCAAGTGAACAGGTTGTGGGACTGTCTGTCTGCAGTGGGGCTATGTGATGTTGTGTGCTAGTTGGAGGAGGTATCAATACTGTTGCAGATGATTTAATGCACTAGTAATTTTTTTGTCTGGATTAGTGTATTAGTATAGTTAGTATATTATTAGTATAGTATTTAGAAGTATTGTATCACAAGATACTGCTACTATCAGTTCTGGTGTCACTGTGACTAAGTCCATCTTTAATTCATAGCCTGAGATTCTCTCATATTTAGTGAAAAGACTGTTTTGCTAAATGTTTTTCACACAAATATGGCATCTTGCATAAGTTAGTCTTCACATGTGCTGGTAACGCTATATTGAAAAACAAAAAACAACAACAACCGGAAAACTAAAAACTAAGTAAAATCACCAGTTAGGATGTGATGACAGCAAAGGCTGTTAAAAATCAATTTTTTATTTTGGAAAAAAATAGATTTAAAAAAAAAGCGGTGGAGGCTGATGAGGTCAACCCAGCCAGACGTTCTCCAGCTGGCTTTCCATGGCTGCTTTTCACACTCAGCAATTAGCAGAAAGAGGCAGTGTGCTGACACCCTGTAGCGCATGTGAAGTGCCTGTAGTTCGTGGTAAACCATCTCCAGTCCAGTCAATTTTCAAGATAGAGCCCCTTTTTGTGAATTCCTACCCTGATTGTATCTGGAAGGACACAAGAGAGTCTGTATTTGATTTTGTTTTGGAAACAACAAGAAGCCGACTTAAAACGTCTCAGGGGTTCAGCATCCTTTGACACCAGGATCAGTGGACTGTGTAGTGCAGTGCGGGGGCCGGAGAGAAGAGCAGCACAGTAAAAGGATTAACATTAGAGCTAGTGGCTAAAGCACTGCCCACAGGTCAGATTAACTGAATGTAAAGCTTGTACCCCTTACGTCGCACTTTGAAGTGGGGCTTACATCCTCTGCTCTATCCTGTCAAGAAGTGGAGTCGGTGCTAAAACCAAAAAGCATCAACTCACATGTTTTTATATTTGGCATGTGGGTTTTTCACGGGCTGACGAGCAAAGCAGGCTCACGAAGCTGGGCTCGCATTGTATTCTGGACACCAGTGAGTTTGGGTGATTGTTATCCATTTTTCTACCTGTGGTACTTAGTATCATATTATGATAATTGCAGTACACCTTTTTAAACACTATGAATAAGCATAGTGTACCTTTGCGGGCACTTCTGAACCTTCAGGCATGAAATTATGTTACTATAAGAGGCTTGCCCTTCTAACGTTGCCTTTAAAACCGAGCTTGAGTATTTCATTTTGTGTCTCCCTGTGTTCCCTCCGGGCTCTTACACTATGCTTCCTCTAATGGCTTGGTAAATACAGGTAGTTTCCAAATTTAATACTAATTTTCAAACTGGTTTATTGAGTGGAACAGCTTTTTGGGGAATAGTTTTTGCATTGTGTCTCCTGTTGTCAGCATGTGCAATAATAGAGATTGAAAGGTCATTGTTAAACAGGAACAGCTGCTCTGGTTCATTTGTATCATGTATCATGAGCTGCTGTTCATCAGATTGAGGGATAGTATGTGATGATTCAGTTTCACTCAGCACAATGATGACACCCTATTCTGATTGTCTTAAAAACTGAGAAAGGAAACTTGGAAATATCACTAATTTATGGTAAGTTTAAACATGGGTTTGTTCTGTATTTCAGCCACAACAACATTTTCACAACAAGGAAAAAGTACAGTGTGGTGAAAGTCAATATATAGTCATTTATGTTTCGTAGGTTTAAAATATGAATCAGAAATAAGGTCAAACCTGCTCTGTAGAAACAGTTAACTGAAAATATCAAGTGAACTTGGTTTAAATACATGTTGTAATTTTTCTCAACTTTTGACTTATTTTGTATTATTTTGAATCTGTTTATATTATTTAATTATGATTTTCGTGTGAGGTTAACAAAGACCCCACAAAAGTTCTGGTTGAGGTTACAATAAAACCTGTACCATCCTGGTTTTAGAGTAAGTCTTTCACACAGGAAGAAGTTAACGTGATTGATTCATGTTGCTATGCCTTTATTTAAGGAATGCTAATTCACTATGTGTATGTTAATACAGTATTGTTGAATTAAATCTTGAATATAATTTAGATACTGTGCTTCAAGTGCTTCAGAATATTAGTTAAAATGAACTTAAAAATCAAATCAACATCATAAATATTCAAAGAAAGTAGAGTAAAACTTCACAAACATTTTTAACTAATTGCTGTCAGGTTTGTATAATGTTGGCTTGTTACAATTCTGAAACTGAACTCCTATGATGTTCCATTTTCCATCAACTTAAATAGAAATATATCAGAATAATGGATTTTATTTTTATTGATGATGTAACCACGATCAAGTGATCAGGCCTGTGGTAAAACGATTGTTTTCATGTTTTCTGTTATACTTCCCCTTTAAATGAAAATTGCAGTACCAGCAAATACTGTGGCCCAACAATGGTGGCAGGAACTGTGCTTCTGGATGTTAGACACTGAAAAATAAACTAGTGGCACTTGAATGATCCAAATACTGGATGTTAAACACTGGGATACAAAGGCAAAGAGCGCGCACATACTGAAAATGTAAAAGGTGTATGTGCATCCATAGACTCAAGTTTCACACAGTAAACAAGACCAGTTAAAATTTGTACATCCACCCAAGTTTCTAAAACAATCAATCTGGTCGGTACTAGACTCACATAATACTGTTATCTTTAGGGTTTCCTCCACAACAATTTAGTCTTTTGTAATTTTGAAATCCTTGTTTTGAAAACAACAACAACAAAATATTAGAATGACTACAGGGTGAATTTTTTTTCAACTCATGAATTTGAAAACCTTACTGAGATCAACAATTAGTAGTTGTTATTTTGCATACCAAATCTGAAACCCCTGCATATAATGGATTACGTACTTACGTGCACTTACATTTGCGTACCTGTAAGAGCTCTAACATGATCTAACCAGATGCTCTTACGCAAACCTGAAACCAAATTTAAAGAGAAGAACTTTTACAGCAGTAGCACCAGCTATATGAAATAATCTACCTCTCCACACCCCTGCAGCTCAGACAGTATACATAATAAATTTAGATCTTGGCATTTGGCTTCAGTGTGGCAAAAATTTCATAGACGACTGCATTTTATTGTCTGCTTTTATTGTATTAATTGTTTTTATTTATATTTATTTATTAATTTATTTTAATGTTGAGTATTGTATTCAATTATTCTGGATCTTTGTGTCACTTTTCTTGGAGCTGTATACTTTTCATGTACAGCACTCCGGTCATCGTTCCATTACTGTGTGGAAATGTGGGGATTCACTTTGAAGACAACAACTTCATCCCTTTTAAAAAAGGAACAATAGAGTCTACTAACAAGGCTGGTTACCACACTAAGCTACTTATAATTTCCAACATTATGATTTTTTTAAAATGTGAAAGAGATAATATAGTTTGAGATATTTGACTGTACAAAAAAAATCAATGAATCAATGAAATCTATTCCTGACATAAATATAAAAATGTGTAATTAGCTTTATGTTATTTAAACAGTGTGCTACAATGATTTTGTTGATATTAGGGTAGGTTAGCTTTAACAGTGTAGGCCAGGCTTATGTAAGCATTGCTTTGACTATAGGTTTAAGAAATTATTGTCTACTATTTTTTGACAATGGCACTGAATTTGCATGGCAGCAGAGTAGAAATTAGTGAGGCCAGAGGAAGCAACAAGAGAACAGGAGGTTGTACTCTTAATAGCCTGATTTATAATGTGCATAATTTTACAAATAGTCATCTCACAAGCGGATAATTGCAAAGTATTAAACATGAATGTGGCAGCGATATCTGTGCTCCATCTGGCCTAATGTGATTTCCAAAGTTTTAGAATTGAGACTAAAATTTTAACAGTTATCATGCTTGCAAATAAACGTTTTTAAATCCTGAAAGTGAAAGTAGTAAAATTACCCAAACTATTGTGGCTCACACAGTAGTAATCTTTTGTTCCTGTGTGCATAATAATTCCATCAGTTTTACTTCCAGTTCTGTTGTGATCCAGAGTAATTTGCTCCCTTGATAACAATGAAGCAGCTTTTGCTAAAGCATGATATTAACATATTGAAATGTTAACTTTAATAAAGCCCCAGCCCGTGAAGACAAGCCCACATTTAACTGATTTACTAGATTTATGTTGACGAGACAATCAGACATCGCTGCCCTTCCTTGAGACAGATGTAGCATGTAAAATAACTGTGATAGAAAAGATATAAATTCCTCCTGACTGCCGTCCGACCCCAAGGCCCGATTCTTCCCATCCCGATCCAGATGACACGGTGTAATAACATCTGTCCCTCAAGAATCCGTGTTCGGTGTCAGCCTGTACTCTGAGCTTATTGGAAAGTAATGTGAGATGAATTTGTCCCATGATTGCTGTCGTTTTGTGAACACCTCGGTGAAATAATGGTGATGAAAATGAAAAAGAGCCATGGCATGAGACCACAGTGGGATAATTTTGAGTTCTGTGTTATTTTGGAACCAAAAGTCTTCGGAAAGTTATAAAAGACGACCTTTCAGGACAATTCTCATCATGTGAAAGGAGTTAAAGCAAAACATGCTATAGGTTTATGAGAATGGTGTCAGAGTGATGTTTTAAGGTAAATCAGTGTGTGTGGAACATAAAAAAAAGCTCTGAATTTTAACAGGACATTTAATTTGAAGGGAAGATCGCATTGACACATTCCAGCGACAGTAAATTCAAAGTGGACTCAGACTGCTAATGTAATGTTTGTCTGAGCTGTCAGAACAGTCCAGTGAACTTTGTTTTACTATAGTGCTATGAGTTTTAGTGGAGAGAGCGAAGCCAGATATCCATGAAATTACCTGACTCATTGTTCCCACAGTCAGCTTTCCATTCGGTGACATTTAAGCATCTTTACTGCTGCATTTACATCAAGTCAGTCCCTTCAGTTCACAGCAGCTCTGCAGATCCAAAATCAAAACATCCAAAAATAGTTTGCAATGTGGTTTGTACAGTTTTCCAACTAACAAATGGGTTTTCTTTCATTTATTGAATTTTCTTACATTTCTGTAAAAAATATGATGCGTCCCCAATGTTTAAAAAAACCCATATAAAACATTAACCCCAAATTGGCAAATCCATGTTCTTTTGCCCTAGTTAATCACAGGTTTTGCAGAATATATATATATATAACATTAGGGGTGCGACGATACACAAAATTCACGGTTCGGGTCGGTTCCATACTTTGGTGTCACGGTTCAATATTCTTTCGATACAAAAAAATGTTCATGCCTTTTTAATTTCTCATTTATTAAAATTATAAATATATTTTTTAACTCAAAAGTACAGTTTTTAAATTTAATGTTGCTGAAACAACAAAGTAATAAAAAAATAAATCTAGCTGATCGAGAAATTACTCATCTTTGGAAAAGAGAGTTTATTACAGAGAAATGGCTCTTTCCAACATAAAATCTATACTATACTCTTCTTCTGGGCTATATTCTCAGCAGCATATTAAACATATCAGGTCCCCATTGGTTAGATAGTTGGATTAACAAGAGGTCTTGGACCTAACAAACTGATCGGTGAATTGGTACTAAATGAGCACACAAAGAGGTTTTTACTACAAACCACATTTATCAGTTTACACTGCATTTTCAAACCAACACACGGCCGCATGGATTCTTCAGGGGTAATTTGGGATTCATTATCTTGTGCGGGAACTCTTAAGCATGCAAAGTGTCAAAGCTGGAGCTCAAACTCTTGACCTGCTGATGGCCTACTCAGCCTACAACAGTAGTGCGCTGGCTGAGATAGAGCTCAGAAGAAAAATAAGACAAATATTAAAAATTTAAAAAACACGAAGAATCACTGCGTATACGTGTAATATTCAATATCGGCTCACCTCTTCTGATCATGATATACAAGTCATTGTTATATATAGCATGTGTATCTATGTCTTCTGGACACACTAATCAATCTGCATTGATTTAACCATATACACTGCGTAGGTCACCAGGATTATTAACATTATGTAGTTTTAGGAAATATTTTTATAGCATTCAAATCCTTACAATTAGAAATATTATATGTAGTAGATGTTTTGGCCATCTGACTGTGTACAATGATATATAACATGATAAATTAACTTACAGATCTATGATATGACATACAAGCAAAGTTAACAAGCACAGTCGGCTATTAAGAAAAATACACCACTCCACAGTTTAACAGTACTACCTCGTTGGACAGTGACTTAATCACTAATCATAATGTGTACTCTCCTGCTATTACTTTTGTCAGTCATCACTGCAGCATGTACTGTTACTGCAGGCACCAAGCGTGTATACAATGATGTCACTTTCAGTGTTGCAGTGTGTGGAAACTGGGTCGCTGTTTAACACAACTTCTGCACTCGATAGATTCTGTAACACTCACAAAGAAGTCAGTAACATATAAAAAACGTAGTTTGCTTACTAATGAAATCTCGTTCTGTTTTTTTCCCACCTTCTCTCTGTGGATCTCTGTGGGATACCTGCTCATCTTCTCATATATCTTCACATTCATATGGCCAATGGTGATGCTTCATTTCTGCTGCCATCATAAGGTAAGGCAAAGAACTGTACAACTATACTGCTGATTGATATTCAGTATTTTTAATCATTGGTGTGTGTGTGGGGGGGGGGGTTGACTTTGTACTCTGTGCTTTGCAACTTTTTGGAGTTGACACCTTTTGGTGTGTTAGTCATATAGAGTGTGTTGTTGTCTCCTCTTTACACTGTCAGGCCTTAAGTTTTCCCACTGATAAAAATATCAAACAAAAGCAGGAAAACAGAAAATAAGATATGATGCAACTGAGATAAAAAGAATGTTACAAGAGTTTGTAAAAAAGGAAAAAGAAAAAAGAAACTGACCTCAAAGGAAATCAAGATGACAAGCCCAAACACTGAGGATGATTGCACTGACCTGGATTCCTGTTGATACCTCAGTGCAAAAACTAACAAGGCTGAATTAGGCTAAATAGACATTTAGTAAATTATAGACTGTTCCGCTCCTGGCTCCATTGATAACCTGCCTGCTTAACACGCTGAGATCACAAATAAGGAAAAATCTCATGCTGTGTTTACAGCCTACAAAGTGTTGCAGCAAATGGCTTGGAGGTATAACATCTTTGCAAATGAGAACTCTTTGAAACGGCTAAACTGAATCTGAATGGGTGGGCAGACAGGAGCTGGAGTTCATCTGAAAGTCGCAAAAGCACTGGTCTTGCCTATACTGATATATACTCGCCGGGTATATAGCAGTATACTTTAGTTCGATTCTGCTCCGTTACAGTGTTTTTGCTTCAGATCAGATCATTAGCAGCATGGTACAGCAGTCTAAAGATTAAAGTTGGGTTGTTTTTTTTTGGTTCATAGCTTTTAGGGCTTCATGACAATAGCTCTGGCCGCTTCACAACTGGTGTGGCTTAATGCCTCTTTGCTGGAAGTTGTGTTGTTTTTGTGGGCATCCAATGATTTTTCTTGTTTTTTTTCCGTGTGTGTGTGTGTGTGTGTGTGTGTGTGTGTGTGTGTGTGTGCATTCACAGAATCTCTGTTTTATCTCTTTGCTGGCTTTAATGTAATATCTTGCCACAAATTTGTCTGAGATCATCCACAAGACAAGTGGATAGCCTAAAGGCTCAAACTGCATATGAGTCACTGTGTTTGTGCTGTCACTGCGCACATGTGTGAGTGTTTGTGAGACAGTAAAAGCTTTAATGTAATTTCATTCTTTTAGAGATGAGTCATGTCCAAAATGAGATGAGGCTTTTTTTTTAAAATAAAAAAAAAGTGTTTTCTACTCCGTCAACTCTTTGATGTCGGTTGCTTTTACGCTCAGGTCGAGAGTTAAGGTCGTTTTAAGATTATAGGAGTTTCGGATTGTTTGCTCTAATGGTATTAAGTCCGAGTGTGGGGGTTAATGAAGAAGTGTAAGTCAGAGGGATGCTCCCAAACAAAAAGTGTATGTCTTTTATGTGTGTCTGTGTGTGCGCATGTACTCCAGCCCTTAATCCTTTAACAGGATTACAAGCTGCATTGTCCTTTGTTCACTTGTTCCTTTCCGCCCACGTATGCTGGTAGCGGAGATGTCAGAGCCCACATTCGGGATTACAGTGTAATGGGCTCTCAATAGACCGGGTGAGAGGGAAGCCTGCCGGTTAGATTGTCATTTTTCCCATCTTTCCTGAAGCAGTCGTAACTTTGCTACGTGACTTGAGGTTTGGATTTGAACTGTTTTTGTTTTGACGCAAAGGAGATATGAATTACATTAGCTGGCTACTGCAATTTTCAATAAATATTTTCTTAATAAAAATCAGCTTTGAAGCTAAATTGGCTTCTGAGATTCTGATTCTTCAGTGCAGGTTAATCAGTGTGCAGTTGAGGCTATATTACTGACACCACTTTGTGCAGGAGAGAAGAAGGAAAGGTGTTGGAGTCAAGGCTGCCAGCTGTGCCCACATGATTAGCAGCTGTATTTATAGTTTAAAAAAAAAATTACCTCCCGCAGTGAGGTACTCTACTCCACAGAAGAACAGACATTTCCCAGATGGGAGGGGTTAGAGCTCTATGTGGAGATGTATAAGATCCATTATAAAGTCGGTGTCTTTCTTCACTGACCTTTTCGAAGCCACACAACCATGCAGTGGCTTTACAGCTGTTTAAAACAAGAGAAAATCAGTGGGCGAGGCTTGCATTTTCAAATATAATGTGAGGAGTGCTGACGGTATATAGGAGATGCTTGTAACTATCATCATAAAGACATTGGTTTGTTGATTCATATTTACATTCCTCAAGCTTATCTTTCTTTTTCATGCTGTCACAGTCGTGTTTTTTTTTTTTAACTCAGCATATTTTGGAGAAGATGGTCAACTTTGTGGTTGTGAGCTAACGCTAATCCTAGTTAACGAGGTTAGCAAGATGCACTTTGATCTTAATTAGGATAAAACATTTTAGGTTGTAAAATCCAGCCCGAAAGGAACTTGAGCAGTCCACTTTTTGCAGTGCTTTTTAGAACAACGATGAACAATGAACACGATGCGGTCTTTTAAAGTGGCCACACCCATAATAAAGACTAACCAACCAACTGGTCTGGAAATACACATCTTTCTATAACGAGTGGTGGTTGTTGGGTTTTCAGGCTTACTTCTGTCCCAATGGGGGTTTATAATAGCTGACCTCCTCTCTATGGCCTGCCTCAAGTGGTAGTTTGAATAACTGCAGTTTTTGGCAATCGGCTTTGCTACTTAGTGAAGGCACACCTGTTCCCTGCCTGTTTGGTAATGGTTGCAGATGCACCAAACACAACATAAACACAAATAAATGCACTCCAGTCTGTACATGTGGGCATGTTAATTAAAGGAACATGCCAGCAGTTTTACATGTTTTAGTCCATTAACCTCAAATTGCATATAGCTTGCTTTAGGGTCTCTCATTTCCCAAAACGGAGACTAAGCAAGTTTTTAGATGGATTTTCTCCTCCAAAAGCAGCACTGAAGAATGCTACCATACTTCAGCTGGATGCATGATCGCTTAATGGTCCTCTTTTTCAATTGATGTGTACAACGTAGCTCATTAAGATGGTGCTTTTTCTGCAAACAGAACATCTTTTAAAGTCAGACCACTGAAAGGAAACTTTGCTCTTTGGCTTCAGTTTGCAATCATTACTACCACAAACGACTTGAGACAAAAAAACAAGAGAGATGGATTACTGGAACAGGTGTCAAGTGTGTTGGAATTATTAGCAATCTCAAAAGATGTAAGGTGTTTAAAAGAGGTATTTTTTGTATTATATGCATTGGTACACATTATATTACTGTAAAAAAACCTCTAAGAACATAATTATGGATCTTTTAAGCTTTGCGTGCATTTCTTTGCCCATAAAACAGATCATTTTACAAGCACTGAGAATATGCTCATGAAAAGCAATGTTGCCAGAGGAATATGTGTCAAGTGGCTACTTAGCTCGGCTCTAGATGCAGGTAGATGGAAGGAAAGAGGCAGGCGAGAGCTGCACCAGTGAGGTAATGACAACCTGGTGTCGCATCCAACAGTCAACAACTGAAATAGTGATGGAAAAGCCTGAATTATCCCCACGGGTACAGCTGTGTATGGATCCATCAGTATGCTTGTGCATATGTGACTGACACCTGAGCTCGAGGGTTGTGTTTTTGTTAGCATATCGACTGAAAAAGCTAAAAGTGGATAAAGGCAGTCTGATCTCATCCACTAATGCACAGCGGCTTATAGAGATAGATTTTTCTCACTAGATCAAAAATATCAAAGAGGCAAGGTCAACACCAATAAAGGCATAAGCTGCGGTCCATGTGTCAACACTAGAAACACTAAGTGTAAATTTAGGCCCTGTCCTCATCTGCACAAGTATTTGGGCTTTTGGTTGATCTTTTGGTCAGGATTTCTCTATGGTTAAGTTTACACTGAGGGCATTTTTTGAATTGTCATGTAGACATTTTTTGAATTGTCATGGGGCGATCGTGACTCAAGAGTTGGGAGTTTGCCTTGTAATCGGAAGGTTGCCGGTTCGAGCCCCGGCTTGGAACAGTCTCGGTCATTGTGTCCTTGGGCAAGACACTTCACCCGTTGCCTACCGGTGGTGGTCAGAGGGCCTGGTGGCGCTAGTGTCAGGCAGCCTCGCCTCTGTCAGTGCGCCCCAGGGTGGCTGTAGCTACAATGTAGCTTACCATCAGCAATGTGTGTGAATGTGTGGATGACTGGTTGTGTAAAGCGCTTTGGGGTCCTTAGGGACTAGTAAAGCGCTATATAAATACAGGCCATTTATCATTTACATTTTATCAACTTTTTTAGAAAATGAACATGGAAAAAAAATCTTATTTTTAAAAACAAACCTGTGTATGAGTGGTCGAAGCCTTGGGTATTTCTCTTCTGTGTTGGTGTTACATCACTAATTCAGTGAATTTATTTCCCAAAGATGCACATTACCTCTGAGGGTTTTTTTTCTACATTTACCTAGATGTCACAAAAAGAAAAAAAAAATCCTCCAGAAAAATTGCCCAACCACTGTAAAATTAAGCTGTTTTAAAAATAAGCTACAGATCAGTTTAGGGTCGATTGCTGCAGTTTATATTTGTCTGAAACAGTCTTGCAAATCTAAAATTAAAAAATAATAATAATAATAATTCATACTTTTTAAAATTGTATGTCTGTTTACCTTAAACATTTGAAAGACTCCTTTTAATATTTTCAAGTTTGATTTATAAATTACCATATTACTTTAAGTGTACTTCAAGTACTGTGAGTACAATGAGTATTTCCATTATGTTTAGCATTGATTTGTAAATAAAGACCTATTAAAATAAGCATTAAAAAAAATGTATGTTCCTATTCTTTATTTATAGACTTAAGTTGTTTTGTTTTTTTTTAGTTTTGCAGTTGTTAGAAACAAAATCTCAAAAGGAAAACTATTCTTAAACCTTAAATCTTTCCATTTCTCCTAAAACAAAGTAAACTGAGCAAGATACTGCTCGGTGGGTGCGCATGGTACATGAAGACGCCTAATAAAGGAGAAAATGTGCAGTGTCTTGTGTTTTCAGCAAATAAAGAACCTGTGAAGATGGCATATTCACTGACACTTGATTTTTATATTGTCAGTATCAATAATTCAACAGTGTTGCATTTAAGTACACGCTTATTTTTCAGTATATGATTTACATCCGTGTTTAAATTGCAAATAGGATCTTGTTCTGCTGCAGTGATCTGGGGAAATCAGTGGTTGAAGGCTGCAACACTGCCATAGTTATTGTGATCTTTTGCAATGAACTTGAGATCTTGTTGCCTTTGAAATGGTTACTACTCTGTCTGTAATGACTTGGAGTAAATTGCCAGTTGAAAGCGATTTCGGTGCACCAATTAGAGTCAGTCTGCTATTGAATGAGGTCAAACTGGCAGTTACATGCAACCGGTTTTGGATAATATGGAGATAACTGTAATAAACTGGAGAAGATAAAAAAAAATCTGTTACTGTCTGTATCCACAGAAATACTACTAACATTCAGAGTCAAGCCAGAATCTCATAGATCTGATAAAGAAAATCCTCCACAAATAGTGACGTAGCAACTTTGCTTTCATACAGGAATCGAAACCACGTGATTTAAGTTCTCTCTTGCAATTCAAATGATTGCAGTCAGTCCGAGTTCGACTGCTGTTTGTAAACCTCCCATCGGACAACCTGTGCATTAAACTTGCAGTCGAATGCCAAACTCAGTCACTGATTTTTCCTTCTCGCAAGGCGGTTGCTGTCCTATTTTTGATCTAGCCTTGGAGGTCAACTAGAAAGTATGCACAACCGTTTACACTGGGCTAATTTTCAGAGTAAAAGAGCCATCATCCTCTCTGCTATACCACAAAATGAAAATGAGGACCCACAACAAAGTGATGGCAGGTTGTGGATGGTGCTTATTCTTGCCTCTCTGTTCATGGGAATTGTGTAATTGGTTTGTTTGTCTACTTTTTCTTTCTCCGCTCGTCATGCCTGCTGCGCCCCACTTTTAGCCTACTTCACACTGCAGTGAACAACCTCAAAATCTCTGCAATGCAAAAAAAAAAAGAAAGAAAGAAAGGTAGACTGGATCATCTGTCAATTAGTGTGTATCCACCATATGTGATACTCAGTTATTCTGTTTGTGAGTTGCAGCATGGAAATGTCATATCCTGTTTAAACTAATGCAGTTAGGCATAGCAGTGGCCTTGTGGGAGGGGGCTCGAGTCTTAGCAAAAAGTAGTCAATAATGCATTACATTACAAGAAACCAACGTGCTCATTGGAAACATGCCTCCAATATAGTGATGTGCTTACTGAGGCATGTATGCACTTAATCATAATTTCTGATGGGTTTTGTGGCCACCAATTCACATTTGGTTTGGATGACACACACACACACACACACATATATTTATCCCTCAGAGATATATGTATGTATGTGTGTGTTATGTTTTAACCTTTTGGCACAAATCAGCTTTTTTCAATTTTATATAGTTTGTGTATTGGGAATAAAAATGTATCATCTTAAACAAAAGCTTCATACACAGTGGAAGATTAAAGGTGTTTTTAATACAAGGATTTAAATTTTTTTTAACTCCAGATGATTATTCTATTCCTTATTTTTAAGTACTGTTAATATCAGGTAAAAATGCAGGGCCAGGAGGTTTATCTTCATCATCCTTTATGTATTTTATTATACTGTAATGAGAATCTATTATCTCCACATATTGCCCACCTACACGGGGAAGGTCATATGTCAGGATCTTGCTTAAAGCGGGAGCACAGATTCAGTGTTTTTATTTTTTATTTTAGCTTCACATTATTTTAACCATACAGTGAAAACAAATGAAAGATGACACCATGATGAGCAACCAAGAGGGAAAACAACCCAATAAGATTGAGGAGTTATTAGGTCAACACAGCAACAGGCTAGAGGTGTAAGTCATGTGTGTGTGTGTGTGTGTGTGTGTGTGTGCGTGTGCGTGTGTGTGCGTGCGCGTGCGCGCATGTAGCGGAAAAAGAGGGGGGAGGTTGTTGCTCTTAACTGAGACAAACTGGAGCTATTAGAAGGCCTATTGTTGCCCGGCTGGCCCCTGAAAGAACAGCTTGTCCTAGCACTTATTCAGTGAATAGATGTGGCCGGCACTCCCGGCTATCTTGGCCGATCGCACAGATCAATCTGGCTGGGGAACCTGCAGGCGAGTATAAAAAAGTGTGTGCGTGTTCTCTTTTGTGTGTGACACTCGGGCATTTGCTGAAGATTGGTTGTGCTTTCACCTTTGTACATATAATTAAATCCATTGTTAGAATTAGTTTGTTTTTCCTCACACAGGATCAGGTTGCATTTCTGTTGGTTTTACAGTAGGATGGAGAAATAACCTTCAACCAGAGATCATCCCATATCAGCAGGTTGATATTATCGGCCAGTATTAGCTATTTACTGATCAGAATTTATAAATTGATTAAAAAAAATGTTTAAAAGCAGAGATGAGATGGAAGAAACACCCTTCAGCCATAAATGGTGACACTACACAGCTTGTTCATCACCAGGGGGCACACTCCAAGTTCCCTGTTGGCAACAAACTTATTTGGATTACCACAAACACAGCAACCAGATATGTCAGCCGATATATTGGAAAACTGAGTTTTAAAACACTGAATATCGGTATCAGTCTTGAAATTCCCAAACTAGTCGAGCTCTGGTATCTTCATGTCACTAGCAACAAGCAGAATCAGAGAATCAGAATCAGAAAGGGGTTTATTGCCAAATGTTGAGCAGGTTTACAACATTAGGAAATTGCTGCGGTGCTTCAGTGCAAACATAGTGTCATAAATAGCACTTAAATAGACATGAAAAAATAAAAGTAGGGATAAGAATTAAAAGTGCTACGTAGAAAGATATGTGCATGAGATATACATGAGATATATACATGAGAATAAGAATTAAGAGTGCTACGTTGAAAGATATATACATGAGTGCAGGTGGTGATCAGTGCCAAACATGGAATGATGCAGTGACACAGTGTAGGGTCATGTGTTAGTGGTGGGAACAGTCATACGGTTATTGTTCATGTGTCCAACAGCAGAGGGGAAGAAACTGTTCTTATGGCGAGAGGTTCTGGTGCGAATGGACCGGAGCCTCCTGCCTGAGGGGAGCAGGTCAAACAGACTGTGTCCAGGGTGAGAAGGGTCAGCTGAGATCTGAGCTGCACGCCGCAATGTCCTGGAGGTGTACAGGTCCTGCAAAGATGGGAGTCTGCAGCCAATCACCCTCTCAGCAGAGCGCACAACACGCTGCAGTCTCTGTTTGTCCCTGATAGTGGCTCCAGCGTACCACACGGTGATGGAGGAGGTGAGGATGGACTCGATGATTGCAGTGTAGAACTGCATCATCGTCCGTGTTGGCAGGTTGAATTTCTTCAGCTGCCTCAGGAAGTACATCCTCTGCTGGGCTTTCTTGATGATGGAGGTGATGGTGGGCTCCCACTTCAGGTCCTGGGTGATGGTGGTACCCAGGAAGCGGAATGAGTCCACAGAGGTGATGGGGGTGTCAGTCAGGATGATGGGGGGGAGAGGGGCTGTGTGCTTCATGAAGTCCACAATAATCTCCACTGTCTTCTGGGCATTCAGCACCAGGTTGTTGTGGCTGCACCAGGACACCAGATGTTCAACCTCCCTCCTGTAGGCAGACTCATCCCCGTCCGAGATGAGCCCAATAACGGTGGTGTCATCTGCAAACTTGATTAGCTTGACAGACTGGTGGGTGGAGGTGCAGCAGTTGGTGTACAGGGAGAAGAGCAGAGGAGAAAGAACACAGCCCTGAGGGGAGCCGGTGCTGATGGTCCGGGAGTCCGAGACATTCTTTCCCAGCCTCACATGCTGCTTCCTGTCCGTCAGGAAGTCAGTGATCCACCGGCAGATGGGATCAGGCACATTCATCTGGGAAAGCTTGCCTCGGAGATGGTCTGGAAGGATGGTGTTGAAGGCAGAGCTGAAGTCCACAAACAGGATCCTGGCGTAGGTTCCTGGGGAGTCCAGATGCTGCAGGATGAAGTGTAGGGCCATGTTGATGGCGTCGTCTACAGACCTGTTGGCTCCATATGCAAACTGCAGGGGGTCCAGGAGGGGGGCCGTGAGGGTCCTGAGATGGGAGAGAACTAGGCGCTCAAATGACTTCATGACCACAGATGTCAGAGCCACGGGTCTGTAGTCATCTAGTCCAGTGATCCTAGGTTTCTTGGGGACAGGGATTATGGTAGAGGACTTGAAGCAGGCAGGCACATGACATGCCTGCAGTGAGGAGTTGAAAATGCCAGAAAACACTGGGGCCAGCTCGTTTGCACAGTGTCTGAGGGTGGCAGGAGACACGCCGTCTGGGCCGGGAGCTTTCCGAGCATTCAGGTTCTTAAACTGCTTCCTCACATCTGCTTCATGAATATGAAGAGTTGTGGTGGGAGGAGGTGGTGTGAAATCCTCTTTTGTGTGGGGTGAGGAGGGGGGTGTTGTAGGTGAACAGTTTGAAGGTGGTGATGGCTCTATGGAGGGGGGAGAGGTGGGGGAATTAGTGTCCAAAGTGCCTCTATTGTTGGGGCCGTTGGAGGTGTGAAGGCTGCCTGATGGCTCGTCAAAACGGCAGTAGAAGTCGTTAAGGGTGTTGGCTAAGAGCAAGTCATCAGTGGAGTGGGGGGTTTTAGGCTTGTAGTTTGTGATATTCCTAAAACCTTTCCACACAGAGGCCGAGTCATTCTCTGAGATCTGCTGCTGCATCTTCTCAGAGTGCTGATGTTTAGCAATGTCCACTTCTTTAGTGAACCTGTACTTGGCCTCTCTGTAGCAGTCCCTGTCTCCGCTTCTGAACGCCTTTCTCTTTTCCAGCCACAGCTTTTTGAGTTTAGGAGTAAACCAGGGTTTGTCATTGTTATAACTCACCCTGGTGCGTGATGGCACAATGCTGTCCTCACAGAAGTGGATATAGGAGGTGACAGTGTCCATAAACTCGTCCAAGCTGTTAGAAGCAGCCTTCAATGTGTCCCAGTCTGTGGTCTCCAAACACGTGCGAAGCTCCTCCACAGCCTCGTTGCTCCACAGTTTTTTAGTCCTCACGACAGGTTTGGAGAGCTTCAGCCTCTGTCTGTACGCGGGGATTAGGTGGATCATGACGTGGTCAGAAAGTCCGAGTGAAGCGCGGGGCACCGCGCGATAGGCCCCGCTGATCGTGCTGTAACAGTGGTCTAATGTCCTCTCCTCTCTGGTCGGGCATTTAATATACTGCTTATATTTCGGAAGCTCATGGCTCAGATTGGCTTTGTTAAAGTCCCCAAGAGCAATGATGAGAGAGTCCGGGAAAGCAGCTAGGCTAGCTGGGCTCTGGGGGACGCTCATAAATGTATCCAACACTTAAACACTTCCACAGCTGCTACTTTACTCTACAATACTTAACAGTGACCATACACTTCAATTCCTGGTATTCATAGCACTACATGAACTAACTATGATAAGAATTTGTGAAGAGTGTGTGTGTCAAGACAACAAAAAGAAAGGAGGCATCTCCTTCTGGTGTCACTTAGCAACTGCACTTTATAAGTTAAGTATTTCTCAAGTTCTTTGCTAGTATTTGTGTTCAATGACCCAACACTGCCATCAGTTTAGCTAAATCATGGATGGTGCAGTTCAGGATAAAGGTTAGCAACCACAGTGCAATAGCACTCACAGGAGAGTAGAGTGAGTGTGTGCAACAGGCTTCGGTTGTAATAAGGGAGAAACGTCCTTTATCCAATCTTATTTTCTGCAGTGTCCACTAACAAGGTGCTAATTCTTCTCCCCCACTTTCTTCTCACGCACAGAACACAGAGGCACACATACACGACTGCCCGTTCACCTGCACTTGTTGCACGACTTCAAAGATGGCTGATTTAACTAGTGCTATCTCCCACTCCAATAAACACCTTCCAGAGCGGCTTTGAAGTAGCATCAATCTTCCTTTTGCATCTGTCAAACTTCTCTAACATCCACTTTCCAACCAACCAGCCCATCAAGGGAAAATCAAAGCGCCTTCAGGCGTTTGACATGCTGTAAATAGACTAGTGCGGTTAAACCACGGAGCGAATGAGCTCTGAATGGGATGTGTCTATTTGCTGGCTCATAACCACACTATTTTCATATCCCCTGCAGGCCATATAACACGGAACTCCTAATGGTCCTCTCGTCATTTCAAATTCAACTCACAGGGTTTTTATCACCACTGCTTTAATTTGTGTGTGTATAATTAAAAGAAAATTTGATTTATGGGAACACACGCAGTAGTGAAAGCCTGCAATCCCTCTCTATCTCTGTCCTCCTCACACAGACTCTCTAACATGCACACTGACCTTGTTGCCTCTTTTATTTACTGCACAATGACTGCAATTTCCAGAGTGTAATTAGAGCTGTTATAGCCTGGCCTTTGGTCTCAGTCATTTAGAGGTGAGTACGTCATCAGTCCTTTCACCCCCGTTTTCTCGCCTACAAGCGAGTACGTTTTTGCCTCTCTATGTTGCCCCTTTCCCCGTTTGAGCCCCCAGAATCTCACCCTTCTCCTTTCTGAAGACAAAGAGGCCAATTTTCTCCACTCATTTTCATTTGGGCTACTTAATTAATCATTTCCCCACATTTTCAGCTGAACACCCACAAATTGCCCTGGTCAGAGCCCGAAGACAAAGGGATTTTGTGTTAATTGAGCATACAGCAATTCATTTACATGCCATTCCCTTCCTCCCACATGCCCATATCCACTAACAGCAACTCCACAGCTGTCGCCGATTAATTTGTGTGTTCATTTTTCTTTCTTTGCGCACCGCGTTTGCCTCGTGCTCTAGGATGCACTGCACCTTGGCTTTAAGCACATTTAAGCAAGGAGAGAAAGGTGTTTCGCACACTGTGTCTAAGCTTCTACAACAGTGGCACCTTCTGCCATTTTTCTACAGCACTGCAAAGGCTTTCTTTGGTCCGTATTGGGCCCAGAGCGATGCTTTATTTCCAGCCTCGACCAAATAAAGACAAAAAAACAGAAGAAATAATATCAGACTTGTACTTGCTGCATTTTCTTGTTATTCTGTTAATTATACATCAGCTTCAGTGCACAGTATGAAAAATCTGAGTGCATCTATACCACACAGCTTGTTCACAGCAACTTTTGCTTTAAAAAAGAAACAAAAACAAAGAAGAAAAAAATCTTAAAAATTCTTTGGCGAGCTGTTGGCTCGATTTGCTTTCAACATATTATATTAGAACCTAGGGTCTTTGATACTGGCTTGTATTGATTTGGGGTTTTTTTTATGTTTTTTTGCCCATCATGATACCATAAAACCCATACATAACTCCTGAAACCAGCCCGTCAACTAATTTAGGTCAATAGATTTTCTCGTTCTCACCTCTGGCAAGGAGAGCGCGCTTTATAATACATTGACGAATCTCAGACTGGAGTTGATGGACGATAGTGACCTTTCTCTGTTGATGCCCAGCGCTGACCACTGTATATGAGCTGGCCACAATCGATATATCCATAAAGAGGCGCTCGAGGTGCTCGCGTAAGCCCAGGAAGGTAGAGATGCACACAGCTAGTTACGTATATGCGAGTCTATCAAGCAGCAACACCACCACCAGCCGCCATGTTTTTCACATGAATTCAGATTTCCATTGTCATCCTCAGCTGCACTTGATTGACAACAGCTGTAATAAACCACTGTTAAAAAGTTGTTCATGATTATGTGATGTGTGAGAACATTAAAACACACGCCTCGATCCTCGAAGCTGTTTTTCCAGGCCTGAGGGGGTAACTGCAGACTGAGTTTCGCTTTGAAACAAAGGCCCGTCTTTGTGGCGGTCTCACCATCACCATGGTAACCTAGATAACTGATTTCAACAGCCATGAGACTTCATTAGTTTGGGGCAAAATCCTGCACTAGTGGACCATGTCACCGTGCTAGTTTTGCCTGAAATTACATCAAACAAGTGACTGCACTCATGTGCTAATTGTAATGGTGGGAATAGGGGGGTGGACGGTGCAAAAAGGAGGTGAAAATTAAAGTGAGTCCTTCTTTTTTCTCCTAACGCTTGCCGCTCCATTGTGTATCTGTCAGCAAGAAGTGAGGTGTGTGCATCGGTGCAATGAGGAAGCCTCCAGTAGCATGACAAGCTTATCTTTATCACCTGTCACTGTGACATTAGGTGTCTCTGCTCAGCCCCAAATCTCTCTGCTTCCCTCTCTGCGAATAAAACGCCCTCCTTCTCTGTCACGTATGTATAGTATCTGCACAGTGCTTTGTCATACAGCTTTGTTTACTGCATTGTGTTGTTGCGTTTTTTTTTGTTTTGTTTTGTTTTTTTGTTTTTTTAAGGCTTGGGTGTGAAATATCGGAAATGAACAGATGTAGGTCTTTATTAGAAGTCATTAGTCGCTGCCTTCCAAACTACAACAAAATAAAGCTAATGCTAAAGCTAACATCAGCATTATACTTATTAAATCGTCCATATTCCGCAATTTTTACTTTTTTTAGTCAATGTTTTAGCATGCTGACATTTGTTAGTTGGCCCTTAATATAATTTTACAAGAGATATTATCATGATATGAAACATATAAAAATTTTACCTGGTGCTGCAAGGAGGTAAGTACTTTTGCGGTCCCTTAGCATTACTTAAGGGGAATATGAGGATGAGTACCACACAGGCCTCATTATTACAGTACTTCATTTCTTAGTTGCTTCACAAACCAGAAGATTAGTCACTGCTTCCCAAAAGATATTACTAACTACCATCACAAAAAGGTAAAGCTAGCTAAGTGAACTGCCAGCATTACAGTGGTTATGTTAACATGTCTAATGTTTACAGTGTTTACCTATTAATTACATTAGTGTAGGTTAGGAGTAGCAGTTGCTACTATATGTCTGTGAAGGTTCTCACTCATCCAGGTCATGGTAGTCTAAAGAGCTTGGAAAGAAAAGCGTCTGGACTTCTTTAAGTTGCTTGAAGACGTTTCACCTCTCATCCGAGAAGCTTCTTCAGTTCTAAGGTCAAATGGTAGAGAGTCCCAGATTTAAGTCCTACGGGAGTGTCCCCCAAGGGGGTCCTGAATGCCCTGTTGATCCTCTACCGAATCACACGAGCCAAGGTGTGAGAATGGGTGTAGGTCACAATCAGCCAAGGTTCCGGGTGAACCCTTTGTGAAACCTGCCCCACTCTATCATGTGATTTCCTGAGGTCAAAAGGCCCAGGATGTGAGTGGGTGTTAAGGTGTCTGGGAAAGGTTCTCAAAACTGGATTATAGATCATAAACGCATGGCACAACATAGAAGAGCCACCTCGGCGGGACAAGACTCGGCTGTCCATCTGCATCTAAAGGACGAAGGTCACTCTTTTGAGGATGCCAATGTTCACATTTTGGACAGAGAAGACAGGAATCCAAATTAGATTATATACAACATAGAAAGCATATCAAATATTTAAACAGTGAATGAACCATTTGGAACTTTATGGCAGCAACATTTTGAAAAAGAAAAAAGCTGTTATAGCATCAAATTTCTCACTATATAGCATCCTCTACTCTATGGACTCCTGTCAATAAGGTAGGAGACTAGGACTTCTGGATATTTGGAAGATGAGTGTGAATGTTGTGTGTGAATGGGTGGATGACTGAATGTAGTGTAAAGTGCTTTGGGTCCTTAGGGACTAAGTAAAGCGCTATATAAATACAGGCCATTTACCATGACCGTTATCCCACTTTTGTCTGATAGAGGTTTTTGTTTTCATGATCATCATTGAATGTTTTCAATTAGTGAAAGGTCTAGACTGCAGACAGGCCAATTCAACACCTGGACTCTTCTGTTAAAAGCAACACTGTTGTAAATGTAACATTATAAATGTATTCATGGAGCATATGTTGAGGAAAATTATTCTGAAATCTTTCCACAATTTGTAGACACAGTTGTTTTGCAGACTGGTGAACCTCTGTCCATCTTTACTTATGAGAAACTCTGTAAGATGCACTTTTTATACCCAGTCATGTTACAGACCTGTTGCTAGTTAACCTAACTAGCTGTTTCTTTTTCACTTGCATTTTTAACCTCTTGAGACGTGTTGCTGGCATCAAATTTAAAGTGAACTAATATTTTTCATGAAATAATAAAATTTAAAGTAAAAGATTTATTAGGCTATCGCTAGCTATGTTGTCATCATTGCAAATTTTAGCTAAATAATGACAACAATGTTTGGCAGTTAATATTAGCATTTGTTAGCAATAGCAGTTGCTACCATAATTAGTACTAAATGTCAGGTTAGGAAGGATGTGGACAAACCGTGATATAAAACAAATTAAATTTTAATCTAATGTTTAGACAGTTTAGACCTAAATCACAAAAGTAATTACCAATGATGATGAGAGAAGCACATTTATTTGCAATTCAGTTTTTAGTAGTCCCTTATTGGTCATGATTGTAAACATCATTATGTCTGCACATCATGAAGGTTTCTGCAAATTTCCCAGCAATATATCCATCAGTGACTGACTAACAAACCAGCCACCTTGGTAATGTTCTCATTGGATGAAAGCAATACCCACTGACAGGAACTCAATTTGATATTTGATAAAACTGATTAATAAAGACTCACAAATCCATAAACTTGATTCATATCCTGAAAAAATTCTTGGCATTCCCAGGAACTGTAAGTACTGACAATTTGTCAAAGCTGCTGCATCTCACCAGAGCTCACAGGGTGTCCATTGGCATCCCTGCTGTGACACATTGTTTTGTTTTATTTATAATTAGTGAGACTAATGTGTCAGTCCCAACTTGTCACACATATACAACTGTAACGTGTCAGTGCTTAAGACTAACCAAGAAGCAGGTCAAAGCAAATGTAATAAGAGTATAACAGGGCGTATAAAAGAAAACAAAACACAAAGTTCCCAAAATTTGACAGGAGCTAGAGTCTCTAGGTCTGGCTGGGAAACTATTGGCTTCTGAAAGGGGAGTTTACATCCTTTGAAAAGTGACCATTTTTTTCTTGGTCTATTGCCCAGGCCATTGCATCAAAGCATATAAGCCAAAGGACGCCTTGTTTGTCTCTTTGTGAATCCAGTATCTGACAGAATGGCGATATTTGACACAATGAGATGAGAGTGCATTTTTCAGAGAAACTGAAGAAAACCCTTAAAGGGCATGCTTTCCACTCAGACATAAACTCAGAACTTTTAATAACTACAACAGTGTTGATGGTCTGTTAGATTATAATGTATGATCATTATTCCAATGTAAATTAATTATATATCTGGACACACCTATGTACCTTATATAAGACATGTCAGCAGGTCTCCAAGTGATAAAGCCTTCCTAGTGTGTTTCATATACAGTTATGTTAAAAGGAAAGTTTTCACTCTATTCAATAGAGTTATGTCATAAGCAGAGATGGGCAGTAATCTGATTACTTTTTTCAAGTAACGAGTAAAGTAAGGGATTACTATTGGAAAAAAAGGTAATTAGATTGCTGTTACTTTCCTGTAAGCACGCTGCATTACTGAGTTACTAAAACCATGATTTTTTTTGTGAGAGTGTCTCATGACTAGGGATGGGTATCGTTTAGGTTTTATCCGATACCGGTGCCAAATCGGTACTTTTGAAACGGTGCCGGTGCTCAAACGGTGCTCAAACCGGTGCTTAAAGAATGGAGAACACAAAATTGGTCCAAAAACCTCTCATGTTCAGCTGTTTTTTTTGTAAAAAGATAACAATGTTAGCCTTTTCTGCAGCTATGGGGCATATATGGTATCACTCTTGGCTGGAAGCAGTGCTTAAACAATGGAAAAAACACAAACTTTGTCCTAAACCTCTCATGTTTAGCTGTTTTCCACTTTTTCTTTGGTCATTTTAGCCTTTTTGGCCAGGGTGAAGGGAGTATCTGCCATCAAACAAGAAGACAGCCGCATGTAGCTATGATGATGTTTGCTAGTTCACCTTACATGCATTAATGTAATAACGTGGTTAGCCTACTCAACGTAAATCACACAAGAACAACATTAAGCTACTCACTCAGAGAAGAACGGCTGCTGCTGCCATCAAATACGGCGCATTTCTCGGCTTTTAAAAAAACGCTATGCGTCGCCAGGTGTTTCATGAGATTCGAGGTGTTACCTCCTTTGACAGTATCACAGTATCAGCTTAAAGCACTTGTTGCAGGCTGCTGAGTTTGCATATTTTGCTGTGAAGTACAGCCAGACTTTTAACCGCTTCGCCTTGGACATTTTTAATCTGTAGCTCTGCGCTAACAGAACGTACGTACCTGGCCCTGCCTACTATCCTCGGAAACGTAAAACGATTGGCTAAAAGTGTATCACAGCTCAGGAAAAAAAAAGCACCGAAATAAAGCACCGAAATGTGCGCTGCTTTTCGGTCTGGTTACTACCGTTTATGTCAGAACCGGTGCCATCACCGGTACCCATCCCTACTCATGACAGTGACGTAAGCGAGTGCGACGTTCGTGGCAACAGCTGTGTGCAGATCAACAATGGATAATATAACGAGCATATCACCGTGCAGCATTTAAAGCGTGGAAATACTGACCTTACTTTGAGTTTGATTCTATAAAAAGTGACAAAAACATTAGCGTCCGCTGTTCACTGAAGAAAACATCTTTTTACAGCAAAAAAAAAACAAAACTAAAATTCCGAGCAAGCACCGAGAGTACGCTGCCACAGAATGGGAAATTCACAGAGAAACTGCCGGATCCTTCCACTGACCGCTGCGGCACACCTGCACCAGGGCAAACCTCCGACTGCCTCACTCCTGATATACAGGTGAAAATAGAGCAGCAGGACCGCTGAGTCTTTGATTTTATTTATTTTCTGCTGTGTTTGACTTGCATCTATTTGAAAGAGTGAGTGTAAACACAAAAAACTATTTTATTTTATATGCTGGACTGTGCAGAAAATAGGTTTAAATATTCAACAAATTTCTTCCAGTCAGAGAATGTTGCATATAATTTAACGTTTGCTTGATGCATAAAGTGAAAAGATTAAAACTAATAAAACCAGTTTTAAAAAGAGACTTTTCCATTTGATTACATTTTAAATGATGGATTATGCATAAAATGTAGAATTGGGTTGAAAGATCTATTGCTTTATTACCTATTCATATTGTAACTAAAGTTACAATAGTAAAGTAACTATGTAACTAATTACTCTTGAAAATAAGTAATCAGTAAAGTAACGGGATTACTTTTGGGGGGAAGTAATCGGTAATTAGTTACTGATTACTTTTTTCAAGTAACTTGACCAACACTAGTCATAAGTACACTCATACTGTTACCATATGAATTAAAAGGCATATGTTGGTCTCGAGCATTCAGCTAGGTGTTAAAACAGTGCTACAAATCTGAACAAACTCCAAGACAGCTGGACCAAACTGGAGACTCTAAAGGCCTCAGTTAGCATGTTAGATGTTAAAGTTCATGACAGAACAGCTGGAAAAAGATTGAATAAGTGCAGCTGGTTTTGGAAGGGTTGCCATGAGAAAGTCTCAGCTCTCTACAGAGTACATGGCAGCATGGCTTACCTGTGAGATCGGAACAATTCCCGGGACTGCTGCAACAATATCATTTGGATACATGAGAGTAGAGATGCTTCATGTATGTGAAAACCACCACAGCATTTCAGCACAAACCATAAGCACAGTGGTGTAGAGGTAATGATTTCGGTTTGTTTTGCAGGCATAAGACCTGGGCACCTTGCACTCACAGATTCAACCACGAACTCCTCAGTATAACAAAGTATTCTAGATATTTGATAGAAGACCATCTGTCCAGCAGCAAAAACTGAAAAAGAAATGAATTAAGTTGTTGCAGCGGCCCAATCAAAGTCCAGATCTCAAACTAAAATGCTTTGGGACCTTAACAGAGCTGTGCATAAATGAATACCCGCAACCCTCAATTAACTAAAGCAGTGATGGAGAGAAGAGATGTTTCTGTTGCAAACAAGTGTGCATTCCTTCACAACAATATATGACAAAGTCATCCCAAAAAATATTATGAATGAATTTATTGATATTAAAAGTGCTGTGCAAGAATTTAAGTCACAGAGTGTGCTTAGTTTTTCACAGCATTGCACAGAATCCTACAAAAACTTTCTTTGTCACATAACTGTAGCAACAGGGAAAGTATCATTATGCAGGATGAGTTTTACAATCAGGCCTGTCAAGAAAAAGAAGGGTAGTTCCAACTGTTTGACTGTTAAGCCTTATTTTTGTGCCCTTCTGCTCTTTTACCCCATACACTACACACACTTTAAATTTAAACAGTCACCTCAAGCTGAAGATCCAGACTCCTCACACAGTGACGAGTAAGCAAACCCACACTCAAAGCAATACGAGCTAAATTGAATATTGATTGTTGGTAATCCATGTGCGCAGGCTCTGTATGAAATAGTGGCAAAGAGAGAGACTGCGCTGTAATCGCTGATCTCCTTCAGCTAATTCACAAAACTCCCCTGAGCAGTTGTGTTTTTGGAGTTCATCATGACTGTAGCGATCGCCTCATGGTCACATTACCAGGCCACTCCGAGAAAGCCAATCACAGCCATCAGTGTATGATGGCAAAATTGTGGTCCAATTTTTATTTTTGGAGAGAATCTATCATATTTACTGCCACATCAAAGAGACGATATTCTATAGCACATGAAGTGGTTTGGGAAATATAGCAGGGAGTAGTTAATGAAGCACATTACAGTGGAGAGATGACATGGATTTCGAGGGCTTGAAATTGGCACCACAGATGCTCATCAAGCAATCAGCACTATTTGGATGTAATTTTATGGTAATCCTTTCATTTTCTGAGCCATTTTGTTCATTTCATGGATTGTAGACACGACTCTGAAGAGACTCTGGGAGAAAATGGCACATGGCACACAATAAACTGAGCTTCTAAATTCAAATGAGAGGAATGCGTCTCTGTTGAAAATTCTACTTCGAGTCGCTTAACAAATAATTGTGTGTAGCATATGAATGAATACACAAGTTTCATTTACTCCAAACGGGAGTGATGGTATTTATGAAGGACGCGGACGCGTGTGAAAGGAAGTGGAATACGGACGTGCAGACAACAGCTCTGAATCCACACATCATGATCCGTTTGGTAATTTAGATTCATTTTGATCATGTTCTGCGACCTTGTAGTTCTGATACATCACAGCTAAAAAAAGAATCAAGAGAATTGCATTTTACCTTTAAAAAGCACTTAACTTTTTTTTAATAGGCCTACGTACAATTTAAAAAAAAAAATCAACTCTAGTTGTTTACTAAAGCCCACATTATCACTGCTAACACTTTTGTGTTAATTTTGAAGAGGCGCCAAGAGCCGCATTAGCTTCATGAGTGGACAAACAACACTCCAATCAGCTCTTGCCAACCATACTTGCTACTGCCAAATCCAAAACCTACCAACACTAGAAGTTACTGTGCACCATCAATCATCCTAATAGTGCATTTGTCATTTTCAGATTGCCCTTGTGGCGTGTTACAACCGAGCCACCTGTTATCTCTGAGATTGGTGAAAGTTGGGGAATAGTGTGGTTTCAGGAATTCTCAGAAGGAAAGAAGAAAAAACAAAGCAAGTTGACGATATTTCAGAGATAAAGTGTTTGTCATATTAATTGTTAACAACTGTTACTGCTGTGCTGCATATTTATACGAGCCGCTGCCTGCTGGTGTAGACTAATTAATCCCAACCCCTGCTGATGTTAACGTGCAGCAGTCAATTGATTTTAATAAAACAATGCCTGTAACCAAAAGGCTAGGTTGTTAAGTAAATTCAAGCTAACTTGTGCATTTAATATGTCAAGATATTTGTTACACCGCTGTTGTGGGCGATCCACTTACACATGACTCATTTAGCTGAGATTGCAGCTCAGTTGTTTGATGAGCCTGTAATGTGAGGGATAATCCCTTGTGACCTGTGTAGCTGCTAAAGGAATACCTTGTAAAGTATGAGCGACTGCACCGGCGGTGCATCATATATTGAGCTCTATTAATCGAACTATTCTGAATACGCTGTTGTGCTTGGAATTATTTGTAGCACCAAAGTCAATTTTTATACACCATTTTGCTGCCATAAAAGCAAATTGTATTTGTTCACAGCCAGTAGCGGTCTTCAACAAACACATCATTTACTGGCGTTAGAGTGAAAATCTGCATTGCTGGTTGCTAGAGAAAAAACAAACTAAACCTCCTTTTTTTTCCAAAAAAAAAAAAAAAAATTACACTGTATGTATGACTTATTGTTAAAGATTGATATCTTTAATAAAAGCAAATGGACTCAAGGCCAATTACTACGGAGAGAGGAGAAGTTGGAAGGCATAATAGATGAATTAAAAGCGTTGGCTTGAGTCTTTTAATGAGAGTGGGAAAGGTAGGAAAATGCAGCCTTAAGACACAAGCGTCATTTATTGTTTGATATCATTTTTGAGGTATTACATTTTGTAGATAGACATTAGCTAAACAGTACTGACATGACAAATTATTTCTAAACACTGTAGTCATTACATTAAAGTTTGATAATGTGGCTACAACTCAATGCTATTGACACTGTGCTCTGTATCTGCCGCTAGACATTGGTGCATATTTTATGTGTAATTGAGAGCACAAATGTATGGGGTAAATATTCAAGGGCACACAGAGAATAAATTAATGTCTTCACCCATAGGCAAATTTGCCTCAACTGTCATAAAATGCCTTTAGCATGAATGCTATTTTTTTTCACAGTATGCAGTGCAAAAGTCCAAGAAGCCAGGGTTTTTTGCTATTTTTCATAGTGGTCTTAAGCAATCCGATTGTTCAGTCTGACGTCACTAGCCGTGTCTGGGTCTAAACTCCGCTGCAGGTCCATATATCAAACGATCACTATGGCATTACTGAGAGTTGAAAAACTGTCTAAAGTCTTTCATCTTTAATAAAATGATCAGCGTTCTGCTCTACCAGGTGTAACAATTGAGTTTAACATCCAGGCATCCATGAAAACGGAATTTATGACATTTAACGGAGTTAGAAGTTAGCAGGGAGTTGGCTCGCTAGCTTCTATCTAAATACAATATAGCATGTCCTGACTGTGGGGTTTTGGAAACAAATTAAAACGTACAGCTCTGTTATCACTTCCAGCATAAATGAAGACAGAAAACTAAACAGCAGTGACGTTTGTAGGGTTACTGAAGTTTGGCTAGCTGGTATATAATGATGTGCTACGTGACCGCTAGCGACACAGCTATGTTAGCATAATATAAACAAGCTAACTTTTTTTCCACTCGATAAAAGTTAACGTGAGTGTTGTCGGTGGTCAGGAACAAATGTAATCGCATGGCAGGATGCTGTAAAAGGACCAAACTTCAGCCAGGAGAACAACTGAGATAATCCATCCACAATACGAGGTTAGTCATTCATATACTATTGCATGGGCTGGGCTGTAGTTACATCCTAAGGTTTTAAAAACTGAGCTTAAATAAATGATTAGTGGTAATAAAAGCTGAGGGAGGTCAACAGGGATCACTGACTGTTTTAGGAGCTTTTTGAGATCAAATAGAAGAAAATACATAACATTAAACATGTTGACAACACAAAAGCCATATTAAACGCAGACTACTTTAGACCCGGAAGTAGGATTCGTCGCGTCATCACTGAACAACTGGATAGTTCTACAGGATTTCTGAAGGCCTTTTAAAGTTTGGACATTGGCTACTCTTTTACTCATTTTGAGTACGTCCTTGTCCCCAAGCATTTCCAAGTACATTTTCTTTCTGCTTATTAACCTACACTGTTAAAAAAAACCATCCTAAAACAACGGTAATATTCCGGCAGCTGGGGCGCCAAAATGCGACCGTAAAATAACAGAAAATAACTGTCCCATAAAAATACGGTCATTTTCAGTAATGAAAATAGAGTTTGTTGCGCTAATTTGACATGGGATTCTGCCTTTTCCAAGTGCTTTTAGACATTAAATTAGGAACATTTTTACGTGATCAAACAATGAAATTACCTATAAACAACAATCATAATACGTAAATGTACAGAAATATACAGTTAACAGTTGGTTTAAATAACAATTGATTGCATGCCCTGGGACAGACTGACAGAGGCGAGGCTGCCATATCGCACCATCGGCCCCTTTGGCCATCACTAGTAGGCGGTAGGTGAAGAGTCTTGACCACGGACACAACGACGGAGAGTGTCCGAGCTGGGGCGCGAACCGGCAATCTTCGGATCACAAGGCGAACTGCCAACTCTTGAGCCACGAACGACCTAACTAGCAACGATAATAATACTTATGTGATGTAACACAAGCTTATAGGGATCATGTTATATACTTTTCCATAGCATTACATTTGAATTCAACAGTTCAATCTTTCAAATAACGGACAAATATTTGTGAAATCATGATACATTTGTGAATTATTTTAATCTAAATATGCATATGTACGGACAGATACATTTAATAATCATGACAATTATGTTGTATTACATTACAGTGATTTAACGTTACATTCAAAATGTGAAGTCAAAGTCTATTTACATAACTTTAATGATATTCTACATGATATTCTACAAGAACAGAACATTACTGTCAAATTCACAGTAAAACACCTTCATATTAGGGTTTTTTCCTACGGTCGCAGCCATACCTGCGACCTTGTTGTTGTTAGTTCACATTCATTGGCCAAAGCTTAGCGTCATGTTATTTATATTTATTGCAACTCCTACCTCTACATTTCTTTTTCAAAATATTTAATTAGCACAGCATGTCCGTGCAATGCTTTACATTGTGGCATGCAGAGAAATCTTAACAAGGAAGCTCACAGAGAGAGATTGAGCTTGTTATTTAACTCCAAGCTGGTAGGGGGAGCTCTTCAATAAAACACTTGCCAGTGCTACTATGTGCCTCAAGGTTCAACAACAGTACAACAGAAGTTACTCATGGTACAGCACTCTCTCTACGAAACAACAACTGTCAGTGATGCTGCACCACGACGTAAACACAACATTCAAGATAACAGTTAAAAGTAACGTAACCATAAACAATAAAACAAGAACATCTAAACAGCAGCACATGTCCCAAGGCATGATGGGGAGACATTTCTGGACGTATTTTTACGATCTAAATATGCATATGTACAACAAAATATATTTAATTGTGTTTTATTACATTTACAGTGATGGTATGTTATTTTACATTTGACATGTCAGATCACAGTCTACTTATGTAAATGTAATGATATTCTAGAAAAACAGTACGCAACTGTAAAATACACAGTAAAATAATTTGACGTTACTATTTTTTGGAACAGTGTAATTAACACTGACCTGTTCGTCAATCAAGTATATAAAAGGCACTCAACTCTAAGTTGACATCTGTTTCACACCTACACATAACAGACAATTCTGCAAAAGCATGTTCTGAACAACAAGACTATTTGCTCCTGTTTCTTTAGCTGAATCTGTGAAAATGTGAAAAGACAGGCATAAAATTGTTATTTTGCACCAACAAGATGATTCACAATGAGCTTGGCATATCGCCAAATAGTGTGCAATGTATCCTTAAACAAAAAAAATAGGAAACCGGATAAGAGGACAACAAAGTTAGATTTGGTGAGCCTAATAAGCCATCTACAGCATATAGACACTATTTGAACGTCATGTCACAACAGTGAGTGCCTACAGCCTTGTTTTAGACAGTGGAGGCTCTGTCATGGTTTAGGCCTGCATTTCAGACCATTTCCAGAGTTGTTTCAAATGTTGCTACTGTTGTTGTTACTATATTATAGTATATATTTATATATATATATTTTTTTAATGTAGCCTCTTATATGAAATTTAATGTAACAGAACCTTTTTGACACTGAACAGGGCTGTTTCTGAAATCTTTGCCCTTCTGCTGATAGCTGCTGCAACGCACTAAAAATATACAATGTAAAGTATAAATGCAGCACATGCATGCATAATCTTTCTCCTGGGCACTGATCCACATTTGTCAGCCACAGCCTGACTGCAGCAGAAGAAGAGTAAATATTTATATGGCAAATCCATTTGATTTGACTTTACACAGATGTCGAGCTGTTTGTTGGGATTTCTATGAACATTGTATCCTGCACTGTGAATCAGTAATGAGCTGTTTTTGTAATGTTGGTAAAGGTTTAGCATAGTGTGTGCACCACTAATTTAAGCTACGTTAAAGATGTTATTTTCTTGGATTGCTACTGTATGCCCTTTTTATATAGATCCATCACTGAGATCCTTTCACTTAAAAATACAACAAACTTCTGCATATTCCTGCTTATTCTTAGATCTTCATTTAAGAAATCAGTCTTTTAAATAAACATTGGCATTGGAACGCTTTAATTAAATGGGAAAGTAGTTTGGGCCTGCTATTCCCTAAGGTCAGCCTAGATCCCAAGACAGAAGAATCATTTACAGCGATGCGACACATTGGGGCATTTTCCCCTCGAGTTTGTTTTCTAACAATGACAACAAACCGCAGCATGACTCCAAAAATAGTTGGTTTTTCAAAGCTGATGTCCATGGGCAATTTTCAGCTTGCTTTTGGAACAAATTGCTGATCTTAAAAAAATGGTTCATATACAAGGACTTTGAAGTACAAAATGGCTCTTATCAACTTTTGCCAGCTGTTTTTAAAGGCGCCTGTTGTTGTGTGTATGCGTATGTTGAATTTAAGGTTTCTCAAAATTGCCTTTCATTCATGCAAATCCCTGCCATTGAGATTCAGCGTGCATCAAAAGTGCATTTACCCAAGAGACAAGCAGATTTATCGCTTAAACAAAGTCAGAAAAGAAACTTGTGAGAGTTTCAGGAGATTTTGTGTTAGCCTTAGCAAGAACTATTTAATTTAAAGGAACTCATGGTTGGTTTCAAGGCTAATGGTTTGCTCAAAGATGAACGTTGCACTTTTCATCTTAAGAGCTTAAGGTAACTAGCAAAACAGTAAGACAAATTACAACATTTTCCCAAGGTTTGCAAAACCAGCCTGTGTGAGAAACCCATTTCAGCTACTGAAAGATAAGTGCAAGTGAGTGTGCTGAGCAAAGAGTCTCATCCTGGTAATAAATGTAAAATGGGTGTTTAAGACAGGATGGCGGAGATATTTCCTGGTTGTTGGATTATTGGCTGCAGTTGGAATGATTCAATTAACACATCCGTGGATGAGATTAAGCTCAGACTCGACCCTACTCCCACCCACACCTTGCTTCTGTAATGTAAACTTCTGCAGCCAGAGGAATTCATTATGGTCAGTCTTAATCCATTTTCAACATCGTGAAACATGAAAGTGGTCTGAGTCAGAAGTTGGCTCGATTTAATTAGACTGGCTCACCAGATCGCTATCGGAGAGCTTTATCAGAGAGACAAGCGTTGAAATCTGTGAGTACAGATTATTCTGAGATGTTGCGATTACATACTACTTAACTCTCCTCAGCTGAAAGAAAAAGTGACATTATTTGAAATTTTTATGGATGACAGGTTGAAGGAGATTCCGATATAGATTTGGAATTACAGTGCTGTGCAGATGTCTAGAGCCAGCTCTCGTTTCTTTTTTGTTTTTGTTTTCAAGGAGCCAAACTTTCTTGTCATTTTTTAACATGGAGGATAAAATAAGTGACTGAGCTGAAAAGCTGTTTACAGTATAAGATGTATCAAGCCCTTGGATTGTTCCATCTACTATCACCAATGCCTTTTCCTAGATGATCTCACTGGGAAGCGCTTCCGCTCCCTTAAGGCCAAAACAGAGAGAATGAGGACAGAGGAGCTTCTTCCCCCAGGCTATTCGGGGCCTGAACCAGGTGTAGGACTGGACTCTCCCAAACACGTCACTATAAGACTGGACTCTCACACACGTCACCACACGCACTACCACACATTTCCTATAATCCTATAATTACTATAATTTATAATCCTTATCTTTATAATCTCTTCTGCTATTTGCACAGTCTTTACTGTAAATTCCTAAATTGATTTGTAAATTTTTGTAGTAAACTGTAAATTGTAAATATTGTAAAACTTTTCTTCTGTCATTTAATGGTCGGGCATTGTACAGCTACAAGCATTTCACCCCCATGTCATACTGTGTATGGTTGTGTGTGTGTGTGACAAATAAAATTTGAATTTGAATTTGAAAAGATGGCTGTAGGAAGGGAAATAGGAGAAGAGGCTGAGGTAAAAGAAATTACGTAAGAAGTGGACTCAAAATCAGCGGTACAACAGTGAATGTCTACAGCCATCTGTCGAAGACTGTAGAGGTTCTGTTATGGTTTGAGGGTACATTTCAGGGAGAGGTGTTGGGGAACCTCTCAGAATTAATTTAATTATGAATGTGGGAAAGTATCATCAAATTATAATCCACCATGCAAAACCATCCGGAAGCATTTTTGATCAAGACAATGATCTGAAACGCACCGCCAATGCAATAAAAGCATACCTGGAGAGAAAACACGCAGTGAAACACTATGAGTCATGGATTGGACTCCCCAGTGTCCAGACTTTGACATTATTGTAGATCATGTTGACAGAGAACAGAACAAAAGACAGAAACATCCAAAAAGAGCTTTGAATACCCTTCAAGAAGCCTGGAGAACTATTTCTGAAGACTACTTAAGAAATTACTAGAAAGCTGCCTAAGACAGTTGAGGTTTTGTTGAAGAATAAAAGTTGTCATAGCTAATATTGACTTTCAAGCTCATTAGCCTCCTAAGAACCGAACTCTTTCTTGGCATGCATTTGGAATTTCTCTTTGCCATTTGGGCCGATTGTGACCTGATGAATGTATAAACAAAGAAGTATGTGATTTTTTTTTTTTTTTACCTGATTTTTGTTTCTGAGAAAAATGAGATCCATATATGAGGACATTCACTTTAAATTTCAATAGAACAGTGACAGTAAAACGTCCTCGTAAGTGGCTATCAGGCCCTTGTAGAGCAAAATTTCGTATTTTGGTCTAGCCAAACCAAAATGTGATGTCCACATATGTGGACGCCAGGTCCTAGGAGGTTAGAATTGTAAAAACTTAGTTTTTTTTCCTGAATTGCTATGTGTGTTAACCCCCCCCCCCCACACTATATCTACCGTATTTCCCGGACTATAAAGCGCACCTGAATATTAGCTGCACAAGCTAAAATCAGGGGAAAATCCTGTTTTGTACATACATTAACCACATGACCAAAAGCCGCAGGTGTTTCAATGTTGACTTATCATATGTAAGAGAATATGCACAAAAGGAATTGTCAGGAAAGAGATGGCTGTATGGAGACACACCCCTTTTATTAATATTTTGAAAAACAAGTTATGGGTACATATAGAGCTGGGCGATATGAGATTTTTTCATATCACGATATGTTTTTTTCATTTCAGGCGATAACGATATCTATCACGATATAAGCCAAATAACTATATTTGTAAGATTTAAATGTGCCGTTGCTCACAAGTAAAATGTGAAATAATCAGCAGCTTGTTTTTATTTAAATATTTATTTCCCATAATAAGTTCAACAGGGTAGATGTACTTAAGGAACATGAGACTTTTTCAGATAAATAAAGGCAAATATTACAAACTACACAAAAGGCAGCCGCTAAAGCGTTTAAGTTTCAAAATAGAACAAACAAAACAGACTACTAAATTGTCAATTCCACTTAGAAACAAAATATTAATTCTAAAAATAAATCTTAGTTTGTTTTACAGAAGAACAGACAAAATTGACTAACTTTTGTCAATATCAAATAAACTGAGAACTAAAAGGAAATTCTCAATCTCTCCTTGTTGTATAGCTTAGCTTTTCAAACAGTTTTAACAGTTACTTTAGTCTGACAAAAGCCGAATGACGAATTAGCGCTTCCAGTCAGAGACTGAGGCTACGTCCACACGTACACGGGTATTTTTGAAAACGGAGATTTTCCGTTTTCGTTTTAAAAAATAATCCCGTCCACACATAAAGGCAGAAATGAAGGAAAACGCTGCTATGAACATGCCAAAGCAGCAGGTGGCGCTAGATTCCTAACCATGCAGAAATGTTGGCCAATCAGAAGTCTAGAAGCCTCGGTGGGAAAAAGTAAACAAAGCTGGGGCATAGAAGCAGAACCGAGTCGTACAGTGGGGCAAAAAAGTATTTAGTCAGCCACCAATTGTGCAAGTTCCCCCACCTAAAATGATGAGAGAGGTCAGTAATTTGCACCAGAGGTACACTTCAACTGTGAGAGACAGAATGTGAAAAAAAAAATCCATGAATCCACATGGTAGGATTTGTAAAGAATTTATTGGTAAATCAGGGTGGAAAATAAGTATTTGGTCAATAACAAAAATACAACTCAATACTTTGTAACATAACCTTTGTTGGCAATAACAGAGGTCAAACGTTTACTATAGGTCTTTACCAGGTTTGCACACACAGTAGCTGGTATTTTGGCCCATTCCTCCATGCAGATCTTCTCGAGAGCAGTGATGTTTTGGGGCTGTCGCCGAGCAACACGGACTTTCAACTCCCGCCACAGATTTTCTATGGGGTTGAGGTCTGGAGACTGGCTAGGCCACTCCAGGACTTTCAAATGCTTCTTACGGAGCCACTCCTTTGTTGCCCGGGCGGTGTGTTTTGGATCATTGTCATGTTGGAAGACCCAGCCTCGTTTCATCTTCAAAGTTCTCACTGATGGAAGGAGGTTTTGGCTCAAAATCTCACGATACATGGCCCCATTCATTCTGTCCTTAACACGGATCAGTCGTCCTGTCCCCTTGGCAGAAAAACAGCCCCATAGCATGATGTTTCCACCCCCATGCTTCACAGTAGGTATGGTGTTCTTGGGATGCAACTCAGTATTCTTCTTCCTCCAAACACGACGAGTTGAGTTTATACCAAAAAGTTCTACTTTGGTTTCATCTGACCACATGACATTCTCCCAATCCTCTGCTGTATCATCCATGTGCTCTCTGGCAAACTTCAGACGGGCCTGGACATGCACTGGCTTCAGCAGCGGAACACGTCTGGCACTGCGGGATTTGATTCCCTGCCGTTGTAGTGTGTTACTGATGGTGACCTTTGTTACTTTGGTCCCAGCTCTCTGCAGGTCATTCACCAGGTCCCCCCGTGTGGTTCTGGGATCTTTGCTCACCGTTCTCATGATCATTTTGACCCCACGGGATGAGATCTTGCATGGAGCCCCAGATCGAGGGAGATTATCAGTGGTCTTGTATGTCTTCCATTTTCTGATGATTGCTCCCACAGTTGATTTTTTCACACCAAGCTGCTTGCCTATTGTAGATTCACTCTTCCCAGTCTGGTGCAGGTCTACAATACTTTTCCTGGTATCCTTCGAAAGCTCTTTGGTCTTGGCCATGGCGGAGTTTGGAGTCTGACTGTTTGAGGCTGTGGACAGGTGTCTTTTATACAGATGATGAGTTCAAACAGGTGCCATTCATACAGGTAACGAGTGGGGGACAGAAAAGCTTCTTACAGAAGACGTTACAGTTCTGTGAGAGCCAGAGATTTTCCTTGTTTGAGGTGACCAAATACTTATTTTCCACCCTAATTTACGAATAAATTCTTTACAAATCCTACCATGTGAATTCATGGATTTTTTTTTCACATTCTGTCTCTCACAGTTGAAGTGTACCTCTGGTGCAAATTACTGACCTCTGTCATCATTTTAAGTGGGGGAACTTGCACAATCGGTGGCTGACTAAATACTTTTTTGCCCCACTGTATGTGTGGAGGGACAGTAACTGTGTGTATATGTAAGCATTTAAACAATGCAGAGAGTAGAATTAACAGTAACAGTATTGTAGAAATTCATTTCACCGAAACAATAACGTGGCGCAGTTTATTGTATTTCCAGACTTGCTTTCGGCACAATTTACAGTGCACGCTACTCTGTTTTTTGTCAGACTTGAAATAGCCGAAATACCTTCACACTACTGAACTTCTATGGCTCTTCCGTTCGACACTCTCTCCGGCGTTGGAACCATCATCTGTTTTCTCTTCGGTCACGCTCGGTTGATTTTTCTAGTCGGCACACTCATTTCCTCCATTATGCGCTGGCTCCATTACCCGCTGGCTGCTTCCCAAACAAACACACGTGCGGCTTGGCACTTGTGCTGTACGTAACAAGTCACGCGACGTGACGCTGCGGCTGTGATTGGTTCGGCTCTGCGCTACTTAATTTGGATTGGCTGACCTTTTTTTTTTTTTTTTAAGAGGACAAGAGCGGCGAAGTCTATCGCGATAGTTTAATTTCTCTATCGAGTAAAAGTTATATCGCGATACATATCGTTATCGTTCTATCGCCCAGCTCTAGGTACATATTTGCATAACTTTTTAGGTATATGTATAAGTAGCGGTAATTACAAGTACGAAACATGTACTGTGCTTCATAAATGAGTAACAAATGTAGTACATAACAATAACCTACAGCACACCAGAAAAATAGATTCAGACTACCTTTTAGGCTCAGGTGCAGTGACACGGCTTTAACAAGAAGAAAATTCAGTCATTCACCACCATCTTCCAGCGCACTAAAACCACCAAAGTCCTCTTCTCCAGTGTCGGATACGAACAGGCTCAGGATGGTTACGTCATCCACTCTCAGCTTCTTTCATTCGTTGTCACTTACAAAACCAAAGAAATCCTCGTTGTCAGTGTCAGAGTCGAACACCCTCTGAAGGGCCGTGGCAGTGTCCTCCTCTCCATCATGCAGCAGTCCAGCCCTTCGAAATCCGTTGGTGATCATGGATGTTTTCACACTTTTCCACGCTGTCAGATTCCACCGGTGGAGTTGAGCATAACTTGCTTTTCGCAAGTTTATCGCCACTCGTCATCCACGACTCCCGCTGAACGCGTAGCGTTAATTTGAAGTTTGTTTTTTGCGCTACTTGTACAGCACTATGTTGCCTGGCGGATGGACACGTGACCAACATACCACTCTTGAACCCCGATACTGTGTGTCTGATCACATGCCCTTCCGCCAGGCAACGTAGTGCCGTACAACAGCGGAACAAACAAAACAAATCGTCTTACGATATGACAAACATCATGGACAATCCATAGAAAAGCCGCACCTGACTAAAAGCCACAGGGTTCAAAGCTTGTGCAAAAAGTAGCGGCTTATAGCCCGACAATTACTGTGGTTCCTATTTTCCTAGAGAAAAAAATGAGGGGTTGCTCAAGACGTTTCCACAGTATTGTAGATACAGGACTGTGTTGTAGGTGCAATGATTGCTACAGTGAATGTTCAGTTTAGATGAGAGTAAGAGTTAGCAATAAAGAATTTTACCATGTAAAAAAGTCAAAACCTAGGCAGAAACCACTTAATATGGAATGCTTAAGCAGTTTTATCCTTTCAGCGTGGGGTTTTAGCATTATGCTTTTTCTGTTTCATTCCAATTCTCATTGCATCTTTTCTGCACATACCCATCCAAATTCTGATTGAGTTTAGGACTGGTTTTGTTTTGGGGGGGTTTTCGTCTTATTCTTATTTATTTGATAGATATTCAGACAAGTGTATTGTGTATAGCTTATATATGACTGAATGAATAACGTCTGCATGAGCTTAGGGTGAGCACTGCAAAGGCTTCAGCAGAGGCTGAATTGGTGCAGCATGCAAATCAAGAATGTTATTTGGTCTCTGAAAAGTAATGCAATATACATCTCTCAAAGGTTATTCATATCTATTAGGTCACATTTTGTCATGACACCAGTTGAGCCCTATTCCATAACCACCACTTTAAAATTGATCTAAAAAACCTAAATCTCCATCTTTTGATTTGACTCAGGGAATAAAATTCCTCTGAAAGGTTTCTATAACATTCACACTTTTATCAAAATTACATCTGCTGTAAGAGTATGAATAAATGTTTAAATATTGAGATAAGCACTGGGCTGGGAGAGAATAATTTTCACCCTCTGTGAAGCAAATGCTGAAATGAGAAAGGTTTCATGCTCCTACTGACAATGCTAACATGCTAATGTCTGTCAAGTGTAATGTTGGTCATTTGGCATGCTAATATTGCTAATTAGCAAACATTTAATAACTGACTGATATATTAATGAGGCTGATATATCAGATAATATTAGCTATTTGTTGATATATCGGTATTTGCATTTTTACAGCCAATAAAGGAAAACGATAAAAGTAAAGAAGAAAGAGTAGAAACACCCTTCAGGCATGTCACAAGTGCTGATGTTGCATAGTTTGTCCATCAGAGGGCACTCTGCAACTTACATGCTGGCAAAACGTGTTTTAAAATGCCACAAAATAACAACCAGCTGATCTCCAAGCACAACCAGTAAATGCAGGAGAGATGTCTCTTGGCTGTGCTATGTCTCGTTTAAATGCCACATTATGCCACCAGAAGAAGTGGGTGGGGAAAAGGAGGTCTGGATTTCCCTGTATAGAGTGCTGCCCCCATGACCCAGACTCAGATAAGTGTGAGAAAAAAATTGATAGATTGATGAATGGATGGATGTTGAAGAAATTGCATTACTTTACATTAAGGTGACATTAAATAAAAAGCCTGGGAATCTCTACATTTATTATAATTCATCCTAAAAGGGATTACTGCCAATTCTCATTGCATCTATCCAGTAATTCTCTGGACATTTTCACTCAGAAACACTGATGCTAAACTCAAGCTGGTGCTAAAGGAAAAGAAAAAACCTCTATTATGTGGAAACCATGACAAGCAAATCAACAATGCCTTTTTTAGAGGCTTGCCAGTGACAACAAAGATCCATGCATGCAACTGCATGTTATGTTGCAACTGTTATTTTTAGCTACAATGTAAAAGAGGTGTTCATTACAGGCTCCTTCTCCAGCATGTGTGGCTATCTAGCTAAGGTGTTTTTATTTTCACTTTGAGTTTTTCTCAAAGGCTTGAGAGGCTTCTATTTTTTTATGAGGCTTCGATTTTTCTGTGCAATGATGTGATGTGACGAATAGGACTGTCAGATATATAAAAATATGCTAAATTAATTTATCACGGGATGATAAAGGGATGTGGCTGTGCTTGTGTTCGCACTTGTGCGAATGCTGTAGGTGGCAAGAACATTCTTTCACTGCGTTTCATCAGTCTGAGTTGTCACAAAGCAGCTGAAAATGCTCATTTGGCTCACTTTCAGAGGGTGAAACTCATTTAGTTTACCCTAAAGATTGGCTGATATGTTGACAGATTAATGAAACAGAAGTAAGTGAGGGAGCATCGGTTGGTGTTTAGGCTTGAAGCTGCAATTGAAATGGCACAGAATCTTAAGATTCCAGTGTGACTGTCCTTTGTCCACCAACGTCTCTATTCTCAACCGTATTGATCACCTGGTCAGAGGGTTTTGAAATCATACTCACGAGGACCAGTGAGCATTCAAGAGCGCTGAGATGATTATCACTTATATTGGCTTGGCACTTCCACTGGACAGCTGAGGTAATTAACAGGAGAGAGGTAGGAACATCGATAGCTGACTGCCTCTATTAATGCATTACCTAAGATGTTATTACTATGCCGAAAAGGGATGTTAGTCTTTGCCATGCTGCACATATTTTACTCAATGATGTTGTTCACCTGCAGTTGTAGTCATTTTCTTTTTCAACTAGTATTCCAGTTGCACACAATTTAAGCCTGGTTGCAAATTTTCTTATCTACGTTATTAAATTAAGTTTGCTAATGGCCATGTCATCAGAGGTTTACCTTACTTTATTTTGAATAAAGATTTCCTAACATCATTTTTAGCAATTTATTTATTTTCATCTATTTATTATTTATTTTTATTTATTTATTTATTTTCAGCAGGGACGATTTATCCCATATGTGGAAAAATCTTTTGGTACAAGAGTTGTTAAATAATAATGATGATAATGATAATAATATCTGAGAGATGATTCTCTGCCATATATTGTATTGCAAGGATAGCAGCATGTGGTACCAACGATTTCCTGTATCTATCCTTGTGGCAGTGGAGCTGAATCAGAATCAGAATCAGAATACTTTATTGATCCCTGGGGGAAATTATTTTTTGTTACAGTGCTCCATTTTAAACCAACATTAAGACAAGACAGACAATACACTAACTAAGAATAGTACAATATATACATATATATACATACATACATACATAAGTCACTCATAAATAAATAGTTGGAAAAGAAACATGTGTAGCTGTAGCAGCAAACAGTGTGTTAAGTGGATGCGTTGTACAGGGAGATGGCCACAGGCAGGAATGATTTCCTGTGTCGTTCAGTGGTGCTTTTCGGTAATCTCAGTCTCTCACTGAACGAGCTCCTGTGACTGACCAGCATGTCATGGAGTGGGTGGGAGGTGTTATCCAACATTGTCTTTATCTTGGACAGCATCCGCCTCTCCGACACCACCTTGAGGGAGTCCAGCTCCGTCCCCACAACATTGCTGGCCTTACGGATTAGTTTATTAAGTCTGTTGGCATCTGCGACCCTCAGCCTGCTCCCCCAGCATGCAACAGCATAGAGGATCGCACTGGCCACAACAGACTCATAGAAAATCCTCAGCATTTTCTGGCAGATGTTGAAGGACCTCAGTCGCCTCAAAAAATAGAGACGACTCTGGCCCTTCCTGTAAAGTGCTGTGGTGTTTTTAGCCCAGTCCAGTTTATTGTCAATGTGTACTCCAAGGTATTTATAGTCCTCCACAATGTCAACACTGACCCCCTGAATTGAAACAGGGGTCAAGTGTTTCCTGGTCTTCCTGAAGTCCACGATCAGTTCCTTGGTCTTTGCCACGTTGAGCTGCAGATGATTCTGCTCACACCACGTGACAAAGGAGTCGACCACAGCCCGGTACTCTGTCTCATCATCCCTGCTGATGCATCCAACCACCGCAGAGTCATCAGAAAACTTCTGAAGATGGCAGGTCTCTGTGCAGTGGCTGAAGTCTGTGGTGTAGAGGGTGAAGAGGAAGGGGGAGAGGACAGTCCCCTGTGGTGCCCCTGTGTTGCTGATCACCTTGTCAGACACACACTGTGGGAATACTTTTGTGAAGGGGAAGTGCTCCGTTGACGTCCAGTAAGTGCTGCAAAGGATGGTCAGGATTATCCATAATGGGTAATTATGATGGCTTCACAAGTGTCCAGTTTACACCTAATTAAAGAGACAGACTTCCTGATCAAGTTTCTTCAGTCTGTTGGTGTGTCACCAGCTACTGATCCTGCCCTCCCAGCAGACCACAGCAAATTACATTGCACTCACTACAACTGAGCGATAGAAAATCTATATAATTTTGCTGTACACATTGAAGGATCTCAGCCTCCTTAGTAAGCAGAGACTCCTCATCCCCTTCTTATATACAGCCTCTTTGTTGGTCTTCCAGTTGAGCCTGCTGTTGCTGTGGCTGTTGATCACCATCTCTTCGGTCTTACTCACATTCAAGGGCATATGATTTCTCCTGTACCACTCCACTGCTACTGCTCATCACTAATACAGCCAACCACTGCTGACTACAAATTGAATATAAGATGCACAAGGTGAACAGGAATGGAGACAGCACAGTCGCCTGGGAGAGACTGTATTGCATGTCACTAAATCAAAACGACCACTGCCCAGTCTCACATACTGTGGCATGTTTGTCAGTTATCAAATGAGGTGGTGGACGTGTTTACTGACAATACCTGTAGCATCTTTGCAGAAGCAGCTACACTGAAAAAAATATGTTGTTGGATTTACTTAATTCAATGGTGGACATTTGTTGCACACAGATGTTTTGCTTTGGCAGCAACTTAAACAATTGAGTTAAATTAACAATTTATTCATGTTCAATAAACCTGTGCAATTTGTGTTGATAAAATGTGACTTAAACATGTTTTGATGAAGTAATTTGAGCTCTTGAAATATTTTAATCCTTCACAATTTTCTCACTTTATCCCAACACCATTCAATAACTTTTACCCAATACTACTTGGTCACTTAAATGCTACATGTTATCTTCAAATTACATTTTGCTATTATATTCTAGCATCAAATACACAATTTTCAAATGGAGGCCTTATAACAGATTGTATTGTTCTCTTCCAAGATGGTTGCTGGCATCCACCAGTAACCTTTCAAAACAAAATGTCTAATTTCACTGCATTGACAGTAGGTAAAGAATTAAACTGACATTACTCCTCCACTGAATCTACATAAATCAACAGTTAAATAATGTCAGTTCTTCCGTGTTCTCTGGAATCAATCACAGCAAAGAAATTAGACTGTTTCTTTTGAAAAATGTTGGGAAAGAACAAATCAAAACATTCTATTTAAGGCCTCTGACGTCAAGATTCAGTTAAACAACAATTATAACTAAACAATTTGAGGTAATGTTAGTTTCCATTAACATTAAATTAGGTTACTGAATTGGCAAACACCTTCCTATTAACATTACCCATTTTACCCCAATAACTAAAGAAATTAGCACTTGCAGGTCAAAACCTTTATTCAAGAGATGCAAAAATAACATTGATACAGTGACTGTCAAAAATTACAGCACTGATCATACTGTGACATCTTGGTTCAAAACAGCACACTTAGAAATATTCAACGTTCTTTACTTCAACTGAATGAAACTGAAAATAACATTTCACACGACCCATATGGGATATTTAGACTGCATAACTGTTCATGCTACATCTCTTCACTAGTAAAAGAAAGAAAAAATACAAAGAGAAATTTAAAAATGCTGCCAAAATGCTGTACAGAGCAAAAGGAAAAACAAACAAAAACAACAAAAACGGCTCGTCCTCATGGCAGTTGCAGAGTATATAAAAATGAACCCTGCGATCTGTTCATGGAATTGAGCTTCAAAAATGCAGCAGAACAAGTGTGAGATTTAAATGTCCTCTCACCTAGAGCTGATCAGCTTGCATGCATAACAGTGAGCTTCGTTGCAGGAGCAGTTTTGTCTTAGTTGTGAGTTTTTCTTGAGAGCTGAGTTGCATCCAACTCCATTACCACCCTTTGAATCACCTCAAAAGTGTAGCAGAGTTGTGATGGGTAACTCATATTGAAGGAATAAAAAAGGTCCAAACAGCATGGCTACTGCAAAGGTCACGTTATCCAGATCTTGAAGAACTACTATACCCTCGATGATGATGCCAACATCAGAAAAGTCATTGCCTGGTGCATCCTCTGGAGACAGATGTTCATTGTGGTTTTCTCAATCTGTGCAGTGGCCTCAGTCAAGTCCTGGTTAAACACAAAACATTTCTTTAAGATTCCTTTTTAAACTCATCTCTTTTGAATCTACCAGTTCTAATGTTAGAGTAATTTAAACCAATGCAAGCAACATAGTAAATAGCTATAGCCAAAGAGTTGCCTGCCATGCTGCCATTCATGGTCTAACAGAGTTTCTAAGACAGAGTGAAAAACATAATAATTTCAAATGCTTTACATTAGTTTTTGTTAGAAAGACACCGGCCCATCAGAAATCCAGGTTATGTCACTCAGAAGATGTTAGAATTTAGACTTTCAGCCCCACAATTTGGTTAGCTGTTGGTCAGTTGGTCATTTTTTCAAACAAAAGCTAAATATTGGGGGGATTTTCCTTTGTTCACTAGAATGACAAATTTAAAGTTTTTTCACACTGATGTGACCCCTAATATAGGGGGGTGGGGCCTCAAGGGGGGGCGGCCGAGTTCACTACCAGGCCTCATGTGAACTTCAAATTATTAAAGAGGACTACTGGTCCTAACCAGTCCAATGAGGATCAAGTGGATAACTAAATGCATTTTTAAAAGTTGCAAAGCCACAATCTACTCATAAAACACTCACCATGAACTCCTGCACCAAGATGTTGCAATTGTCTTTCACACAGATGCGGAGCACTTTGATGAGACTCCCTTCGAGCATTAATGTCATCCTAAAGTATTATAACAAAGAAAACAGAGATTTGTGAACTTTTCAGTAGCACAGAAGAAAATGATCCCAGACAAAAACTTAAACCAGTCAACATGCAACACCAGCATCTACAAAGAAATATCAAAAGTTCCTGTTTGACATCAACTTTATGGATATATAGTTTCCAGAACATTTATTTTTTTTTAAAAAGATAAATTTTTCTCAGTGGGCCAGTAAATGCATAACGAAAATTATGGCATCCTTTCGGTGGAATCAGTACTCACGGGTAATAGTTGACTGTTTCAATGGATGCAGCATAAAAATCTTTTACTGACCTAATGCAATACATATACACTTTGTAGTTAAAGAATTTTAAAGTTCATACTGTCATCATGGCAGCTACATCCTTTAGCTTTGTGCCCTGTTCCCCCGATCACTTTGCAAACACTTTCAGCAGACTGTCAGAGAGAAACTCAGCTCCGTCAGAAACCTTGACTGTAAAGGCATGGTTGGGATGCACTGGAATGCTGCATTTCATCTAAAATGACATAAAATTATTTTGAAATAACAGCAGGCACTGTGCTTGGTTAATCAGCAATGTTTTGTTGAATAAAAACTGTGTTTCCAGATCTTATGGGATTAAAAAAATCCAAAGATGTTTGTTTCTGATTTGCAACCCAAGAACCCACAAGTTACAACCTCATTTTAGTTCAAGTGTGCATTAATGTGAGTCCAGTAATCACCTTTCTGACAATACATACAGGTTAAACCTATGGCAGATTTTGGATTTCTCAGTTGTATTAATAGGGTGGTCTATTTGAGTATGCATGCACCTAATAACTATAAAAAATCTATTATAATTAGGTTACAGAAACCTTAAGCGAAAATAGAATATACTTTCTTACCATAACACCTTGAACCCACAATCCATCAGCTGACTCCTGGTGAAATGCAGAATAGAGGTCATCTCTCAATGTGCAGCAAAAAAAAAACAAAAACAAACGGACAGCAGGTGAGGGCAGGAGGGGTAGGGATGTAAGCTAGCATAATGCCACTGATGATATTAGCTTAAGCTGTTCAATGTCCAAAATCTCACTAACACCACGGTGCAGTAAATACACAATGTAACTGAAGAGTCAGTTGGCAAATCTATTCACACAGAAAACCAAATTATGTTATGAGTGCCTCGTAATTAGGTTTAATGTGATATTACGGCTCTTGTGCCAAAGACAAATTCAAATGAAAAAGCGCCAATTCTTTGACAACAGATAAAACAGCAAATCAGCTAACGGCTCTTTTTTAGCATGTTACATGGCGGCACTCTAGACGTTTAACTACATTTGGCTGAAATATGGTAAACATTAATTCAAAAAATCAAGACATACCAAAAAACGTAGAGTTGGCTGCTCGACTTGACTGAGATGGATGCATTTTTTAAACCACGATCCAAAGCCCGCGAGATGAAATCACGCGTGGTTTCACGAGATTTAACGTTGCTATCTTATTGACTTACTTCACCTGAACATGATATGAACAATTTAATACACCCTTTCTGCATATCATGTAGTTTTTACACTATATAGTTACATTTATCTTTAAAACATGAGGCAATTGTGTTAAATACATGCAAGATGCTTACATAAATCCAAGAGATGGCCAGTCCCTTTTTTTCAGTGTACTGAATCATGTTAGAAATGGCTAAATCAAACCAGTGGAGTCCTTACTATTAAAATGGGAATACGTTTCTTTTTGGTATGGAGATGACTGCTCCCAGATTTGATCTTGAAGCAAACTGCAGAGGGTCAAGAGATGTTTTCACCTTTGGCCTTACTTGGACCAAGACTCTCTGTCATCCAACTGATGAGTGGGAAAATGAGAAGGGAATTTCTCCTGTTGGCACAGGAATGACCACTTAATCGTGACTAGAACATTAAACTGCATTATTGGAATGCATTTCCAATTCAGCGTTTACCTGAGGGGTCGTTAAATGTTACAGCTTTAATTAGACTAGCATGCTATACGTGGGCTGTAACAGCTTCACACAGGAAATTATCATAGATGGGTAGTTTGCATATCATTAAAAACACATAAAAGCTATTTGCTAGCCACCATTTGCCAATCTGTATTTATGTACATGCAACACCAAACATGTTATTAAAAAGTGGGTAAAGACCCACTAAGATTAGCTAACACAAAGGTCGGCTAATATACTACTAGCTAGTAGTTTAGCTACAGAGAAGAAGTGGTCATTTTGTTTCTCCACTGTCTTACAATCTTCCTGATGTGTGTCTGGTTACATTTACAATATCTTCAGCTTCCCATGCCTCTTCTGTAACATGATGAGAGCTAAACAACAGTAGCAGCAGTAGGTTTCAAGGATTCCACAAACACATTACACCCTGAGCTTCACATTCTTGTGAAGCTAAAAGTAAATGTGTATGTGTTGCCAAAAGTTTTATAAAGCAGTGTTGCTGTAACACAAAAACATGCTGAGCTTCCAGATGTAATCCAAGTCTCACAGGTTAGAGAAAAAATTCCTTTCTAACTCCAAGTGACCAACAGCAGCTCTGGCATCATCACAAAACTTCCACTTTCAGTCAGAAAGGGATCATTCCTTAATCCTCAGCCATCAGAAATGCCATCGATTGCCTGTAAAGTTTGATTTTGATTTTTTTCTCCATCTCCCCCTCTCTTTCTTTTTCGCTCTCCTTCTACATCCCAGCTGTGATGGCCGAAGGCTGTCAGGAGCTGCGAGGATCTGAGCTGTTGCCAGCATACATGCACATCAAAGTGCACCATCTGTCCTGTCTCCACTTGGCCATGCAGGACAGACAATAAACACAAAATAATTATTCAACAGAGTAATTACACAACAAGTAGGACTATTAAGCAAAATAGACCTATGTTACGTTCCCCTGGGGGGTCTAGGCGGGGAGGGGGAAGTAACAAAAGTGGCCGGGTCAGAAAAAGGAGTCAAGAGGCGAAACAGTTAAATAAAACAGTTTTATTGAAGTAATTAAACTAAAAGAGACGGACAAGCCGCTATCACCATAAAAGTAACACAAACAAAACTCAGGCGTTGGTCAGTAATGCAAAATGTCAAAAGGAAAACACAGCTCACTAGCTGAAAACCACAAAACACAGCTCACTAGCCGGAAACACCGCAAAACACTCAGCTCACTAGCTGTACCCACACAAATGGCACTCTGGCCCAGAGCTCACCCTGCTCTGGGCTTAAATACCTTTAATTGCTGATGGGAGTCAGCTGTACAGGAGGGTAAGGTGGCACCTCAGGCAGAAGAGGTGGTGGGACACGCCCACACAGGCACCTTCAGGAGGAGGCCCAGCTAGGGCCGTAACAACCTAAAATATTAGTTTGAGTGTTTAGCTTCATGGTCTAAAGCATCTAGCTTCTGCCTTTTCATTCATGTCTTTCTTTTTTATTTACTCTCAAATGATCTCACTTCAAATAATTTCGCCATATCCTGCTAAATAGATATTGAGACTTTGAAAATTAATCTGAAAGATTGAAATTAAGTCACTAGAACCTATATTTGAGTGAGAAAGCTCACTTTGGTAAGCCGCTTTACCACTCTGGTAAGGTGGAGAGTTCATGCTGTAGAGAACTGCTAAATATTCCATTATGCTCAGTATTTGGTTTTATCAGGTTGTCAGAAATACAGTGAGAGGAGCTTGAAGAGGACACTGATAGCAGTCATGCTAGTACAGAAATAAAAGTTATATGCTCTTGTCAGAAACTAGTGTTTACGCAGCCACGTAGTACTGTACAGCATGTGCAAGATTAGACTTGTGAAGTGCTCTAGTATAACAGCATAGTGGGGAACAGTGTGTTTCAAGTACTGTAATACCGAAATTGAATAAATTAGAATTCGTGATTTGTGTTTGGATTCAGTGCAAAATGGCCTCTCAGGCTCTCAGGAGTCAGTGCTGCATATATAGTTAGGTCCATAGTTTGTTGGACAAAGAGATCATTTCTGTAGGTTTGCTTCTCTACACCACCATAGTGGATCATATAGTTAAGACAAGACTGAAGCACAAACTTTCAGTTTTAATTCAAAAGGTTTCTTTTCTTTTTTCTTTTTCTGGTTTGCTTTAACAGTTTAGAAGTTACAGGCATTTTTACAGCTAGTCCCTCATTTTCTCAGGCTCAAAATTAAATATAAGGTTCATTTTTAAAACTTGGATGAAAATCCTTTGCAGTGGGTGACCTGACATCTACATCCCATGACACCACCAAGTGCTGCGTTTCCTCCCTTGAGATGCTCAGCAAGCACTTTCAGTTTCTGCTTGTTTGTGGGCCTGCGCATACAGTTGTCTAAAATAACTAAAAAGCATTCACTGTTGGGTTGGCTCAGGTACGTGACTTGGCAATTGAAGAATATGCCACTCATTTGCAGGACAGTGGCAGCTCTTTTAGGTGTTTTGGCAAAAAGTCTAAGCTAGTCTTCCTGTTGTTTTCATCTCGTTGTAAACCATTTCCATTGGTGGAGGTGACTAATTGTAGACTTAGACAGTGACATACCTACCTCCTTGAGTGTTCTTGACTTGAAATAATTCTTTCTTTATCCACTTTAGTCGTCTTCTGGGCTCTTTTGGTATTGCTGAGCTAGCCAATCCATTTCTTCTTTTTTAAGCATATGCCAGATTTTGTTTATGTTTTTATTTCTCTGATTGGTTTGCTTTGGTTGTTGCACTCACATCTCTTTGGGCCTCATATTTAAAATAACAATTAAAAGCTATGGAACTTCAGATACTTTGTCTGCTTCATTTGTCATGAAATAAAAAGACAATAGGCCTTACCTGGCCATGAAACTGCTTGTCAGTCAAAGTCAAATTAAGCTGGGTACTCCAGCTTTCTCCCGTAGTCCAAAGACATGCAGTTAGCGGGGTTAGGTTAATTGGTTATTGGTGTGAATGTGAGTGTGAATGGTTGTCTGTCTCTAGTTGTTAGCCCTGCAACAGACTGGTGACCTGTCCAGGGTGTACCCTGCCTCTCGCCCTATAATAGCTGGAATTGGCTCAAGCCACCCTGGGACCCTAACAAGGATAAGTGGAAGAGAATGGATGGACCAGATAAAGCTAAAATTCTCCACTCCATTCGCATTTTAATGATTCAAATTAAAATCCACTAAGGTTGTATCTATATACAACCTTAGTGGATTTTAATTTGAATCATTTGACAAAACTATAAAAGTCGTATATTTGTCCAACAAATTAAGGATCTACCTCTTGACACCAATTTGGTCCCAATACTAATTTTAAATGATATATATACTCAGGTATGAAAGAAATCAGAAGGAAAAACATAAATTCTCTGGAAGGTATGTGTTCAGATATGTACATTCAGGTATGCAGCAAGCTAAGCAGGCAGTCCACATCAGAGTATATATAAGAGAGTTCTGGAACTCTTACCAAGAGAACTAAAAGGAGTAATCTCAGTTCAGTTCAGTTCATTTTTATTTCAGACATATACATTCACCAACATTTCATAACATATTTCCATGTACTTGTTTGAAAAGGAGTAGGCAGAAGTATATACTTATTTAGCCCTACCTCCTCAGGTTTATCTGCCTGAGTAATTCAAAATAATGAACAGGTCAGAGATATAATTAGAGTTAGGTCTTGTAGAGCTGTTAAATCAATACAGTACAGCATCTTAATAAATTGTTCAACTTTACAGGCAACTGAGAAGCACAAGGCAAATGGAAAAACACTCAAATGATGCATAGAGTCTTCTGCTATTGATTTTGTTCTGAAGCAAATTTATGTGCTTTTACTGCCATTTACTGTATAAACACTTTTTTCTACCTGCTTCACTGTTTTATTAGAAATGAAGAGTCATTTTATTTCAGACATCCAGACAGCTGCTGAAACTCAGAAACAAGATGAAAGTACTTTGTGTTTAAAGGATCATGTCAGCAGGACTAGAAAATGGCATCATGTTTTAAAGAACAGGATAATTGCTATACACAGATTACTGGTAGGTTTGTTACTAATAAGGACGGATGCTGAAACCTTGATGTTCGCACAGTTGAACTTATAGAAATGAAGATATCAAAGGATCAGGGTTCACGAAGCAATCAATATTTGAACAAAAGAAGAACCAAGGAGTTTGCAGACTTTATAGGGATTACTTCAGAGAAACAGTTTTCTCTTGTTTTCTTATACTGGAAATCTTGCAGCTTTGTACTTCCCCATATCTGTTTGCCTCTTCTGCAAAATGTAAAATATGCCTTTACTTATCCAAAGTGATAGGTGATTTAGATGTACATGAACTTTTGAGTCAAAACAACGGAAGAAGAAGATGAAGAAAAGATCATAGAAGCAATCTATGTACATGTAAACAACGTGGTATTGGTATACCCGAATATTGTGGTGATCAGTAGCATAATTATCTCTTAGTCAGAGATTTGATCATTGCCAGATCAACATCGTTGTAGGTTTGTGGTCATTTTTTTCCACAACCTAAAACACAAGAGGATTTGTTAGCATATGCAAGGTTTCTAGATTAGTACAATCTTAGAGTATAGAGTGGTGTTTTGGGCCAGGGGGCACTTTTTGTTCAGTAGCAAGTGTGTAGGACAGAGCTGGACTGGCCATTGGGCATACCAGGCATTTGCCCGGTGGGCTGATGGTGATTTTTCATTTTTATGGGCCGATGGGTGTTTTTTTGTTTTTTGGGTGTTTTTTTTGTAACTGTATAAACAATGAAAGCTGGTGGATTGGCCAGATGCTGGCCAATGTGTAAAAATAACTCAGTTGTTTTGTGGTGGTTTCTATGGCGGAGCTTCCACAGAGACCAGCAGGTGGATGAGGGAAAGGAGAGGCAGGAGGAGGAGAGGCCCAAGGCGGCCGCCGGTCTGAGTGTCAGGTGAACTGAACTTCAGGTAAGAAGTTATGACCTGCAGTCTATCTGGGTCAGATATAAACCAAGTTTAAGGGTAGTTTATTTTCGCTGTGCTGACTTTTTACAGTCAGTTACAATAACTCGTACTGCGTACTAGCTAGCATGACGGAGTTTCCATACAGCTGGGCGGGTGCTATGATGTTGCTTGCCAACCGTCCCGTAAAAAACGGAATCGTCTCGTATTCAGAGAAAATATTACGCGTTTCATATTGAGCTGAAAAGGAACAGTTTGTCCCGTTCTTCAGCTACAATGGAAAAAGATACAAAGCTGGAGTTATTCTGCGTCTTTACGCTGTCAGCTGCCTCTTCTTCTCTCATTCTCTCTCTCCTGTTGCTACCTCAATAATGAAACTGATCAATGATCAGCTGACCGGCTTTTCTCTCTTGTTTGTTTATCTCCTACTTTGCGCCAGAAAGAGGAAACCAGCGGATGTCACGTTAAACAACAGCAGCACGTTTAAGCTTGATCAGCTGTTGTTAGAAGTTATTTAATATTACTTTCTAGTATCAGCTGATGTTTGCTGGAGCCACAGCTGTATTCAGCTCCAAAACACAGACTTAACAATGTGGTGTGTGCTGTATAGTGCAGCGAGGAATGCCCAGACCTCTACATTGGAGAGACCAAACAGCCACTTCACAAGCGTATGGCACAACATAGAAGAGCCACCTCCACAGGACAAGACTCAGCAGTCCATCTGCATCTTAAGGATAAAGGTCACTCTTTCGATGATGCCAATGTTCACATTTTGGACAGAGAGGACAGATGGTTTGAAAGAGGAGTGAAAGAAGCCATCTATGTCCACTGTGAGCGACCATCTTTGAACAGAGGTGGTGGTTTAGGACACCAACTCTCTGCCATCTATAATCCAGTTTTGAGATCCCTCCCCAGACGCCTTAACGCCCACTCACATCCTGGGCCATCTGACCTCAGGAATTCACATGATAAGGTGGGGCCAGGTTTCACAATGAACTCACCCGAAACTCTGGCTGATTGGGACCCACACCCAGTTTCACACCTTGGCTCAGGCGATTAGAGGATCATCAGGGGGTCCTTTTGTCCCTCTGTGGGGGGTCACTCCCACTAGGTTTAAATCTGGGACTCTCCACCATTTGACCTTAGAACTGAAGAAGCTTCTCGGATGAGAGGTGAAACGTCTTCAAGCAACTTAAAGAAGTCCAGACGCTTTTCTTTGCAAGCTCCTTTGACGATGGAGAAACAGGTTTACCTTTTAGGTGACGTGAATGAGTTGAAGGGAAGTTATGAACTGTTTCTGAGAAATAACACCAGGATGCTTTTCTAAGTAGCTGACAGCTGGTAACTGTGCAGGGGCGGGTCTAGCAAAGTGTTGCCAGGGGGGCCAGGTAGGGCATTAACAGGGAAAGGAGGGGACAAAGAAATACTTTTCTTTCTTATTCTCATTTTTCAAATTCAATTCAAATTCAAATTTTATTTGTCACACACACACAACCATACACAGTATGACATGGGGGTGAAATGCTTGTAGCTGTACAATGCCCGACCATTAAATGACAGAAGAAAGGTTTTACAATATTTACAATTTACAGGTTACTACAAAATTTACAAATTAACTTAGGAATTTACAGTAAAGAATGTGCAAATAGCAGAAGAGATTATAAAGATTATAAAGATTATAAATTATAGGAATTATAGGATTATAGGAAATGTGTGGTGGTGCGTGTGGTGACGTGTGTGAGAGTCCAGTCTTATAGTGACGTGTTTGGGAGAGTCCAGTCCTACACCTGGTTCAGGCCCCGAATAGCCTGGGGGAAGAAGCTCCTCCTCATTCTCTCTGTTTTGGCCTTAAGGGAGCGGAAGCGCTTCCCAGACCTCAACAGTGAGAAGAGTCCATTGTTGGGATGGGAGAGGTCCATCATAATCTTCCTAGCTTTGGACTTGCACCGCTTGGTGTAGATGGACAGCAGGTCAGGGAGCTCTGATTGAATGATGCGTTCGGCTGAGCGCACCACTCTTTGCAGATCTCGTCTGTCCTGCTTGGTGCTGTTCCCAAACCAGGTGCAGATGTTTGCCGTCAGGATGCTCTCGATGGTGCAGGAGTAGAAGTTCTTGAGCACCTTCAGTGACAGATGCATCATTTAAAATGTCTCGCTTTTAATAAGTAATTATCTGAATCTTACAACCAAAGTTTTTATCTGATATAAAATCTATAGACATCATACATATACCAGCAAGACAGTGTACATCACTGTCACAACAACATTCATTTTCATTCAAAGGCTTTATGGCTTTTCATATAATACCTGGTGGGCTGGTCTCTAGTCAAAATGCCCGGGCCGTTTTTTTGTCCCAGTCCAGCCCTGGTGTGGGATGTAGTATTTTTCTCAAGAAAGCCAGTCTTGTAAACTATCAAAGTTCATGGGCTAATAGCGGTAGCAGAAATTGTGTATTTTGACAAGTTATTAGAAACATCAATTGGTTAACTAGCTAAAGCTAATAAACTGGCAACAAATTGAGAATGTTATTTTTCTGACTTTATCTTAAAACAAGGTTTCAGTGATACTGAAATTATTAAGAACTGTGAAATAGCAAATGAACTTTGTGTGTAAAGTTGACAGATTAGTAAAGGATAACCTACATGGTCTGTGGCTAAAGTTAATTTTTGCCTCATCCACAAAAACTAAATGGTTAAGCTTTTAAGTGTAAATATAAAAGTACATCTAGAGTTAGATCATCTTCTCTAAAGGCAGTCCAGCAAAGTGAGACTTTTAATCCCTGCTCTCTGTCCTATCATTTTCTCTTTAACAAGAGGAGATGGCCAGAACATGTTGAGTCATTCATCAACCTGATTTCCCTCAGCAATAGTACAGTCATGTATTTTTGCAGAGGCAGTCTCTGCAATATTCTCTCCCTTTATTTTACTGAGGAGCTCGATGTTGTGAATGGAAAAACAACCACGCTTTGGTTTTATTGATTTATATTATTTTCTGTTTGTTTGCACCAGCAAAAGCACCCTTTCATAATCGGTGCAATAAGCGCCATCTCTAAATCCATTTGTCTCCGAGCTGAGCTTATTAAGACTCCACACCTTGACAAGAGCCAAAAAAGAAGCCACACTGAAGCCTGCCATTCGTTTTTGTTGAGTAACCATCATTTTTTTACATTTCCTTTTTTCCATGGGGATTTGGTAGAGAGCATTTAGCCTTACATCAAAGTTTTATGGTAGCTCTTGGGGGGGTCTGTGCTGTACTGCAGTCCCCATGCCGTCCATTAGCAACCGGCAGAACATGCTTGACCTGATCCAGTCCTTGCCTTCATGTCTTTTGCCATTTTCATAGTCACGCAGAAGAAATCACAGTTCTCTGCAGCTGGGTTGCTGTGGCATAGTGTGATGCTTCAGAGCAGGTCAAGTGGCAATACACAAAACTAGTGCTGCACTTCTTTCTCATTCCTCAGAATAAGAAGGAAGTACAAGCTTTGGTCTCTACGGGCAGGACCAAAGCCTGCAGAACTCAGCTTAGCCACATTATAGCAGAGATGCGAGACAGGAACATGTGATAGATAGCATTAATGATCACTGCATTTAGGTGAGCCCCTCTGCACTCATTTTAAATGCTCTCTGACTTGCGTGGCTTATTGGTACACGTAATGGAATTTATTAGTGATATTTATTAGATCAGTGCTTTAACTACTATTACAAGCCAAAATGACTCTTGTTAGAAATATCTGTAGGGTTGCATGGATGCATTTTTCATATCTGAAGATTAATGACTGCTTATTCTTATATGTCAAATTTTCTGAAAGCGTGGGAAAATTTATGCTTGTAATTCTCTTAAAATGTAACCCCCACCCACCCCCAAAAGGTGGAAATTGTGGCCACCTTATATATATATATATATATCTATCTATATATATATAAAAAAAAACAAAAAAAAAAAACACCCAGCACGCCCCTGCGGGCGGTTTATCCTTCAAGCTCGGGTCCTCTACCAGAGGCCTGGGAGCTTGAGGGTCCTGCGCAGTATCTTAGCTGTTCCCAGGACTGCGCTCTTCTGGACAGAGATCTCCGATGTTGTTCCCGGGATCTGCTGGAGCCACTCGCCTAGCTTGGGAGTCACCGCACCTAGTGCTCCGATTACCACGGGGACCACCGTTACCTTCACCCTCCACATCCTCTCGAGCTCTTCTCTGAGCCCTTGGTATTTCTCCAGCTTCTCGTGTTCCTTCTTCCTGATATTGCTGTCATTCGGAACCGCTACATCGATCACTACGGCCGTCTTCTTCTGTTTGTCTACCACCACTATGTCCGGTTGGTTAGCCACCACCATTTTGTCCGTCTGTATCTGGAAGTCCCACAGGATCTTAGCTCGGTCATTCTCCACCACCCTTGGGGGCATCTCCCATTTTGACCTCGGGACTTCCAGGTTATACTCGGCACAGATGTTCCTGTACACTATGCCGGCCACTTGGTTATGGCGTTCCATGTATGCCTTGCCTGCTAGCATCTTGCACCCTGCTGTTATGTGCTGGATTGTCTCTGGGGCATCTTTACACAGCCTGCACCTGGGGTCTTGCCTGGTGTGATAGACCCCAGCCTCTATGGATCTTGTGCTCAGAGCTTGTTCTTGTGCTGCCATGATTAGTGCTTCTGTGCTGTCTTTCAGTCCAGCTTTGTCCAGCCACTGGTAGGATTTCTGGATATCAGCCACCTCCTCTATCTGCCGGTGGTACATACCGTGCAGGGGCCTGTCCTTCCATGATGGTTCCTCGTCTCCCTCCTCTTTCTTGGGTTTCTGCTGCCTGAGGTATTCACTGAGCACTCGGTCAGTTGGGGCCATCTTCCCAATGTATTCTTGGATGTTCGTTGTCTCATCCTGGACTGTGGTGCTGACACTCACCAGTCCCCGGCCCCCTTCCTTCCGCTTAGCGTACAGCCTCAGGGTGCTGGATTTGGGGTGAAACCCTCCATGCATGGTAAGGAGCTTTCTTGTCTTTATGTCAGTGGCTTCTATCTCCTCCTTTGGCCAGCCTATTACCCCAGCAGGGTACCTGATCACGGGCAGGGCGTACGTGTTGATGGCCCGGATCTTGTTCTTACCATTCAGCTGACTCCTCAGGACTTGCCTGACCCTCTGCAGGTACTTGGTGGTTGCAGCTTTTCTAGCGGCCTCTTCATGGTTCCCATTCGCCTGTGGGATCCCCAAGTACTTGTAACTGTCCTCTATGTCTGCCGGCTCGGACGTCGCCCGGATCAACAAGGTCCGCGTCAGGTGTTGAGGAACCAGGGCACCCTGACGAAAAGTGGGCTACTGGAACAAGAAGGCATCGGTGGGCAAGGGACGAAAACAGGGCGTTGTTGGAATGCTACTACGCAAGTAACCCCGGCGGAAGGGGCTACATGAATAGGATTCGGAGCACTAGGTGCGGTGACTCCCAAGCTAGGCGAGTGGCTCCAGCAGATCCCGGGAACAACATCGGAGATCTCTGTCCAGAAGAGCGCAGTCCTGGGAACAGCTAAGATACTGCGCAGGACCCTCAAGCTCCCAGGCCTCTGGTAGAGGACCCGAGCTTGAAGGATAAAACCGCCCGCATGGGCGTGCTGGGTGTTTTATATATATATATACACACACACACACACACACATACATACATACATACATACATACATACATACATACAGGGAGTGCAGAATTATTAGGCAAGTTGTATTTTTGAGGAATAATTTTATTATTGAACAACAACCATGTTCTCAATGAACCCAAAAAACTCATTAATATCAAAGCTGAAGGTTTTTGGAAGTAGTTTTTAGTTTGTTTTTAGTTTTAGCTATTTTAGGGGGATATCTGTGTGTGCAGGTGACTATTACTGGGCATAATTATTAGGCAACTTAACAAAAAACAAATATATACCCATTTCAATTATTTATTTTTACCAGTGAAACCAATATAACATCTCCACAGTCACAAATATACATTTCTGACATTCAAAAACAAAACAAAAACAAATCAGCGACCAATATAGCCACCTTTCTTTGCAAGGACACTCAAAAGCCTGCCATCCATGGATTCTGTCAGTGTTTTGATCTGTTCACCATCAACATTGCGTGCAGCAGCAACCACAGCCTCCCAGACACTGTTCAGAGAGGTGTACTGTGTTCCCTCCTTGTAAATCTCACATTTGATGATGGACCACAGGTTCTCAATGGGGTTCAGATCAGGTGAACAAGGTGGCCATGTCATTAGTTTTTCTTCTTTTATACCCTTTCTTGCCAGCCACGCTGTGGAGTACTTGGACGCGTGTGATGGAGCATTGTCCTGCATGAAAATCACGTTTTTCTTGAAGGATGCAGACTTCTTCCTGTACCACTGCTTGAAGAAGGTGTCTTCCAGAAACTGGCAGTAGGACTGGGAGTTGAGCTTGACTCCATCCTCAACCCGAAAAGGCCCCACAAGCTCATCTTTGATGATACCAGCCCAAACCAGTACTCCACCTACACCTTGCTGGCGTTTGAGTCAGACTGGAGCGCTCTGCCCTTTACCAATCCAGCCATGGGCCCATCCATCTGGCCCATCAAGACTCACTCTCATTTCATCAGTCCATAAAACCTTAGAAAAATCAGTCTTGAGATATTTCTTGGCCCAGTCTTGACATTTCAGCTTGTGTGTCTTGTTCAGTGGTGGTCGTCTTTCAGCCTTTCTTACCTTGGCCATGTCTCTGAGTATTGCACACCTTGTGCTTTTGGGCACTCCAGTGATGTTGCAGCTCTGAAATATGGCCAAACTGGTGGCAAGTGGCATCTTGGCAGCTGCACGCTTGACTTTTCTCAGTTCATGGGCAGTTATTTTGCGCCTTGGTTTTTCCACAGGCTTCTTGCGACCCTGTTGACTATTTTGAATGAAACGCTTGATTGTTTGATGATCACGCTTCAGAAGCTTTGCAATCTTGAGACTGCTGCATATATATATATATATATATATATATATATATATATATAGGGAGAGAGAGAGAGAGAGAAAGATAGTTAGATGGATAGATAAATACATTGATCAGTGTCACCAGTGCAAGGTATTAATATTTCTCGTGAGAAAAAATCGTGAAATGAATAAAAAAATATATCAGATGCTACAACTCAGTTAACTCTGGTGAATAAAGAAATCTGCTTATCTGGCCTCTGAGGCCTCTGAGCTTTTCTACTATCCAGAGTACACAACATCCCACTCATTCATTCCTTTGCTTTTTCACTTTTGCTTCGACTTTCTTGTCTCTTTTATTGATGTTTGACAAGAGTTTTTACTTTCCTTTCATCTCAGCAGTTAGCCCTCCCTTTACCCTTCTTGGCTTTGTTTCTCCTCTCGCTTCTAGCTGCCCTTCTGTCTCGCTTTCCTTTGGCTCTCGCAGGCTCTCGTGTCTTTAACAAGCCAATAAGGGACAACTCGACAAACATTCCATCACATTAGCATGGGGGACTGGGGCTAGGGATTGTGTTAAGCTCAGCATTAGCCAGCCTGCCACTGCTTCAATTACGTTTGCTCAGCACTAGCTACTGCTAATGGCTAGCTCCGTGCCACATATTCCTCCAAAGAAGAAGGGCGTGGGAGCCAAGTTTCAAATGGAAGATGCCACAGATGATTGTGAGGCTGAGCAACAGGACACGCACAATGAGTTGCTCGCTATTTAGTCAGAGAAGTTGGTCTGTTTGACAAAAAGCATAACATGATGGCATAACAAAAACTTAATTTGGGGATTCGTCCTCATGTTTTTTGTAGAAATTTCGCTAGAAATAAAGGAATAGCTGTTTTTTAAGGCGGAAAAAGCCATTCAGAGTTTAATATCTCATCTCTTGTTATCTTTGGAGACTATATCACTATATCAGTCCTGAGCTATATTTCCAGGATTGTTTCCTACGCGTTTCTGGGACAAACAGGCATTGTTTGGGCAATGGGAAAAAACAGCACCAAATGCAATGCATCAGCTCAGCAATCAGGTATTGTTATTCCCATAGCTCCTTTACCTCACTACCCCTTATTTCTGCCTGTTTTTGTCTCTTTCTCAAATCTTTCTCTCTCTGTGTTCCTGGCTGCTGCAGATAGTTATCCCTGTGGGTGGGGTAATCGCTGAGATATCATCTCCCTCGCTGTTACATCTGCTCTCTTTTCGCTGGACAATAAACACATGTAGCTGCCACACGAATCCCTACTGCATGACCCAACCTCTGTTTCTCCCCGCTCTTGCTATGGAAATTCTTCTCTCATTTTGTTTGTTTATGTAAAAATCTGTGGTATTTTTAAAAAAAGGAGATTTTAACTCTTGGTGAACTCTGGGTGGGTAGTAAGGCATTTCATTTGGGAATGTAAATGATGCACCGTGTAATGCATTTTTCTTGTGTCTGTCTATGCCAAGCTTGCAATTGTTTTTAAACTAAACTAGGTCATCTATAGAGCAGATAAACTGTACACGAAATCCAGCAAATCTTTTTTCATGAGGGAGAACCACCACATGAAATACAGACAAAATAAAGTTAAACATGCGTATTGATCTCTTTTCTTTCCCCTCAGCCCCCAACACACTGCAGCAGATGCTCACTCTCCCTCAGCCTGCTTCTTTTAGAGCTTACTTCCTATTAAAAGGCAGTTTCACCAAATGCCTGCTCATAAGAAAGTCATTAGGGTTTTTGTCTATACTTTTGTAAGTGTACATTAAGTTCACTGAAATGATTGTTACGTTGCTTTGGAACTATACAGATATATATATATATATATATATATATATATATATATATATATATATATATATATATATATATATACTTATTATGGCAAACTTGTTATCAGTCAGTGGCCTGTAATATCAGGTCAATCCAGGGTTGTATTTGTGAGCATCTAATAATGTGACTAATGGTTTCCAGCATCCACTGAGAGAAAACATTTGGCTCTTTAGCTTCTATTTGCTTCAGGAAATGTGCTGTTAATACTGTAGATTATTAGAATTCCCATTGGTTTGGAGGACCCCAGCTGTCTTCCTGGTTCTCAAGGATCATCTGTTGAGGAATGTCAGTTTAGTAGTCACTCTCTACTTTGATGCGAAAAACTGAAGGTACTACTGTAACAATAGGAGTTAAGAATAGTGTTGGCTGACAGCAAAATACACATGTCCACATGTCATTTTGCAGCCCATTGATTAACTCTAAAGCGATGCTATATGAGCATATCACTTATGTTGGACAGGTCTTTAGGGTACTATTTTCAAAAGAGAAGAAAAAACATGCAGCAACTTCCATATTCAGTTACTTTTTGATGCACCTTGTTATGCAGCTGCGTGGATCACATGAAAGACAGCGAGCAATTTGCGAGATTTTCTTTTATGCTAGCGTAGATGAATGTAGGTTAATTAAAGGTTAACTCACAAAAGTTGCTAAACTCTGTTGTGGTCCTGTCTGTGTTGTTTGGGATGATTTTTTTGACAGTATATGAGCTTAGCTGAGCACTGTTAGGAAGGAAAAAACAAGGAGGAAATAGCAGTTTGTCCCAGGTTAATTAAAAGATGATCTTGTCTTCAACATCTGGCTGTGAAGTTGTCAAATTCAATGTGAAGAGAGAAGTCAACGAATTGCCCGAGGGAGATTTCCAACAGAGCGAGTGAGATGAAAAATAACATCTCACTGGTGCGTTGGCCTCTGTGTGAGCAGAAGGAAGAGATGCGGTGTGATAGAGACAAAGATTTTGGCAAAATGTTCAGCTGTGCTGTAGTTACACTCACTCAGTTGGAGGCCAGAAGCAAAGAGCTGATTGATAAATCAGGTTTTGTTGAAACTGTATCGTACACACCTGTCAACAACCTCAAAAACATGCACTTCCTTGCGCATGTTTGCACTGACTTTCTAACTCCGCTGTAAGAATCGCTACCATTAGGCTGCTGATTCTTTTGGAGAGTTTTTGTAGATAAGGATTCAGCACAAAAAAAGCCCCTAATGAAATATTGTGTTTACACAGGTAAGGAAGCACAAACACTGAACCTTTACAACTCCTAAAATTGTTAAATATTCAATGCCAACTTCAAAGCTGCTTCATCAGGGGTATGTGGAAGGGATTTTACTAGATGTGACAGTGCTGTCATGACTTTGCAAATCTGTAATTGGAGTGGAAATCCATGATATGCCCACTTTGCATTTGAGCCTCACCTTTAAAAAAAAGAAAAAAAGAAAGAGCTTCATATAAAATATTTAAAACTATTCAAACTTTTATAGTAAAAGTCATGTCCGCGTATGCCTTCTCATCACTTATAGCAATGGCTCAGATATGGTGATAATTGTAGAATAAGACTGCACAGGAGTGAGGGTACATGAGTTTAAATACCTGAGGTCAACCATCCAAAGAAAGGTGAAGGTAAAGGAGAAAGTGTACGTGGGGTGAAGCGGGTGGAGACGAGGGTCAGGGTGAAAGGTTTACAAGATGGCAGCGAGACCTGCAATGATGAATGGTTTGGAGAGTTCCTGTACTGGTTTGGACATGTGCATGTTAGAGAAAGGATGTAGTGAAGGAGGACTTGCAGAGGGTTGGTGTAACAGAGGTAGATGCTCGGGATAGGGTGAGATGGAGGCAGGTGAAAGAAGAAAAAGAAGAAGGCATCTTTGAATGCACCCATACAGGCAATGTGCCCACTCCAAAAAAATCAGGTGCATGGCTGCAGGATGGTGGGAGTTGTGAGAGTGTGACAAATAAGGCCCTGATTGACAACCAGGGGGATTAAAAAAGGAAAAAAAATCAGTGAAGGGAGAAAACTGATAATTTTCCTGTGTGGTGCAAGCAACACCGAACCACCAGTGCAGATGGCACACCAGCTAAAGAAGAGAGGAACCCTTACCCACTCTCATGGCAGCCCAAGTGCGTCATCTCGAGAGAGAAGTTGGCCAATTCTAGCAAAGTGCCAAGACAGCAACAGAAGCACTCGGAAACCATCACTTGTGAGAGAAACACCACTATTTATTGGATCGAAGTGAAGAGGTCTAAAATAAACCATGCACTTGCTAACGCACACTTGTGCCTTGATCGAATTCAGAGAGAAAATGTTTGTAACAGATTATTAGATCTAGGCCCTGTATGTTGGCTTTTAAAAATGTCTTTGTCCAATTTATCATTTGCCTTATGCTGTTTTGCAAAACAACATTATTTAGCTATTTTATTGTATTAATTTGCTCTTTTTTGCTACATAGAAGCCTTAACTAATTTGCTCAGTTCTAAAACGCATCCCCTTCTTCAAATGTATGTATGCTGTTGATTCAAGTTGGTAAACCCACCTCTGTAGAAGGAAAAACCACAGACAAAAAGCTTTTTAGTCACAACTCAGCTGCCTACAATTGGCTCCTCTTGCTCCCTGTTCCCCTCACACCTCCGGATCTCTTCCCGTCTTGTTTCCCCCTCCTCCTGTTTTCTCTTTCTCACCCACTGTCACTTTCCTCTCTTCTTCTCAGCGGTTGCTCGCTCAGCCAACAGGTAGACCGAGAGCTTCTGACAGGTTTGATACAGATGTGATGACATGCCGTGGCCTGAGGCGCAAAGCTGAGAATTGATTCCACCTCCTTTCTTTCCCTTTTTCCTACTCGACACTTCTCTCCTTCTCCTCCTGGTTTCGCACATGCCCCTTTGTTTATGTCATTTTCCGCTGGGTGGTGTCAGCCGCTGCTTATTATACTCCTCATACACTAATTGGGGGCAGAGGATGTGCAGATTGAGCCTTGATTGCTGCCTTCCCCTTTGCCTTCGTATCCTCCTCCCTCCCCTGTCCCCTGACACCCAGTTCCTCCCCTCTTTCACACACACACACACACACACGCACATTCGCTCCAAGCACAGTCAGGCGTGCATGCTCTGCCTCGCTCTCTGACAACATCAAACACACCGCAAGAGTGGGCACTGACACAGTTACGTGAGTTTTGGCATCAACGCACACCAGATTACAGCTCTATTAGCGAGTGTCACCCCACAACGACTGAATGTGCTGCCTTTTCCTCCACACCCCGCCTTAATCCTCTGCTTAGAGTGTCCTTTTTGAGGTCACATGATCATGTTTGCAATGATGAGTTCGGGTATCAAACAGGAAAAGATGGATGACAAGGTCCAAGTCTGAAAGAAAAAATATAGTTTTTTGTCTTAGAGTGGAAGAGGTGGGTCATTTGCTTGAGCCTAGTTCTGCTGGAGGTTTCTTCTTGTTAAAAGGGAGTTTTTTTTCCCCACTGTTGCCAGGCCCTTGCTGAAAGGGCTACCTTACCATACAATATAAAGCATCTTGAGGCAACTGTTGCTCTGATTTGGTTTTGGTGGAGAAAAAGGGAATTTGAGTTTATACCCTGATTGTGTGCACTCTGCTGACTCGTCATGATGTTTAAATGAAAATAGCAAGGTAAATACGGAAAAGATAATAAATCCTGAGCGTGTTTGTGTTCATCCAAGTTTGTGAGCTCTGTGACATTTTCTCAGATTTGGCACAGGTAGTCACTCTGAGATGATTTGGTTGTATCCAGCTTCTCTGCTCAATTTGAAACAAATGCAGTACAGATACATTTATAGGCAAGACTCAAATGCTTGTTATGATTTTAAGTCCTGTGCATATATCCAATAAGGGGCCTTCTCTTCCTGCTACTAGGTAGCGATCATCTGATTCAATGGTTGTTCCACCCTGTTGAATGGAAGCAGTGGGTGGTGTGAGGCCACTTTACAACAGCAACAAAAATCTGCATCAGGGGGCAGGAGGCTGGAGAAGTGGTGTGGCCTCTAATCCATGTGCCTCCCCGCCCTTTTACATGAGTTCCATCTACAGTATGGACATACACTATATGGAAACACATTGGGCTACAGCTCTTGATCTTTGAAATCAGTGGTTTTCCTAGTACTTCTCCACATATGGTGTTAATTTTTTTCCACTGACTTTTTTCCAGCTTAAAATGAACCTCTTAAAATGACCACTAAGGGTTGTCAGCATATTCTGGGCTTCTCTCTGTTTATCACCAATCCGGTCGTTAAGTGATGACGTGACGAATCCTACTTCCGGGCCTAAAGTAGTCTGCGACCCTGAAAAGGATAAGCGGGAGCGAATGGATGGATGGGTATTATGCTAACATAGCTGTGTCGCTAGCGGTCACGTAGCACATCATTATATACCAGCTAGCTAAACTTCAGTAACCCTACAAACGTCACTGCTGTTTAGCTTTGTGTCTTCATTTATGTTGGAAGTGATAACAGAGCTGTACGTTTTAATTTGTTTCCAAAACCCCGCAGTCAGGACATGCTATATTGTATTTAGATAGAGGCTAGCGAGCTAACTTCCTGCTAACTTCTAACTCCGTTAAATATCATAAATTCCGTTTTCATGGATGCCTGGATGTTAAACTCAATTGTTACACCTGGTAGAGCAGAACGCTGATCAATTTATTAAAGATGAAAGACTAGACAGTTTTTCAACTCTCAGTAATGCCATAGTGATCGTTTGATATATGGACCTGCAGCGGAGTGTAGGCCCAGACACGGCTAGTGACGTCAGACTTAACTACCAGATTATAACTGCTCCATCCATCTATCCATTTTCATCTGTTTATCAATTTTAAGGTCATAGTGGGGCTGGAACCACTGTGGTGTTTTTCAGTGGGTGAAATCAAATCAGATGAAAAATCAACCATATCCTTGTTATGGTCCTGTGTTTGTTACCCAGCATTTCTAAGCTTTTGAACTTTTGACTTATTTAAATATAATTTAAATATTCCATTTGGTCCTTGGTTCATGTAATGTGTATATGTATGTTTAGTTCTTAGTTCTAAGTTGCTTTTGAATTTAATTCCTCCCTTAGTGTTCCCTCCATTGTGTTCTTTTAGCTTTGCTTTTAGTTTTGATCCCTTTGTCTTGTCTTCTGTGATTCAGTTCATCTGTTTCAGTCTCCCCAGCTGTCTCCACTTTCTCTTATTACCCTTACATGTACACATTGCCTCTACGTTGTTCTCCACGACCTGTTGTTCTTCCTTCCCAGTGTTCCCAAGCTCAGTTTTTCCTAGTGTTCAAAGTTTAGGTTTAAAGTAGTTATAGTTTTCAGTTTTCTTTGTACTCTATGTTTTCAACATTTATTCAAACCTGCCCACATTCTTCAATAAACAGCTCGCTTTTTGTTCACTTCAGTCTGCCTGCCTATGTATCATTTTGACCCACCAGCCTCTGTGTCAGTTCTCAGTTTTCAGTTCTATATTTGTTTTAAAATCAAGATTAATCACAGACAGCAACAAGCTGTTTTTAAACTTTTTAGGAAGCTCCAAAGTCCAGCTACTGTTTACCTACATTAGTGCCATCTGTCTGAACTCGATATTCAGATGGGATTTGTCCAGATGGCGTTGGCATCAGCTACTATTGCCAGTGCCACGTTCGAGATGCCTTCTTAGATGTCATCGCGTTTCGTGATTAATATTTTGAGGACTTCTAATGGAGTGTCAAGATTGAATGTGCACTTTTTTGGCATTTATGTTGTGGATGGTTGGAAGCCATTTAATATTGGATGAGGGATCGCACACAGAGGCAGGGAGATTTCAAAAGATTGTTTGCTGACAGCTGTATCAATTTCACCCCACCCCAACACATCAAGCTGAAATTGGGTCTGATCTGTGGTTTTGTGCCAATGCAGCTAAATCTCTCTGCATTGATGAATATAGAGCAGAACCACACATATTGATGGACCACTGGTTAAAACCTCCACAAAAGTGATGTTGTGCTTAAGTAATGTTGACAAATCAGAGTTGTGCTTATCCATTCACACATATACACTGCACCCAGCTCTTTTTTTAATGATTTGTAGGGCAGTATATGACACATTCACTGACAGGAACAAGCTGTGCGTGTCGTGACTTTTATTTATTTATTTGTCAGTCCCTCTTCCTGGCAGATATTTATTTCCTGAGCAACATCATGTAAAGCTGCTCCACAGTTTTAGATCGAGGCTGGAACCGGTGCACTCAGTCTGTACCCTATCATCCCATTAACACCTACTTCCTAATCTCTGCAAGCAAACATACATTACCTTGACTTTTAAAGGTGTACGCGGCACATAACTGCTCTTTGGCCTAAGTATCGGCACCTGCGTTAGGCTGCTGTCGAAGGGGGGGAAAGCATGGGAGGAGGTATGCAAAATTAATGCAAACACCTAAACAACAGCGTGCTGGGTGAAAAATTACAACGGCACAATGGGAAAAAAGCAAAAATCTGTCCCTGTTTCAGCACTTCCTGTCCCATTTCACACCCGGACACAGAGATTAGCGTACCATTAATAACCCCACACTTTTGGAAGCAGCTGATTAGGGAAACAAAAATGCAACTGAGGCATGAGGGAAATATCATGGCAAAGTGACACTTTGTTTGCAGGCTTCCTCTCCAGCTATTCAGAAGCTCACTCGACAGCTGAGTTTTGCTAATTAGCAAACTGCAGGGACTTGATGCCATATCCAGGTGCTACAAATTAGTAAGACAGCAAGCGTTTCCAGAGGAAAGGGCGCAGTCTAAGCAGAGTGACGGCTCTGGTTTTGCAGGCTCGACGCACAAGGTTCTCGGGTGATCAGGCGCGCAGCTCCTTAGCTTTCAACACGAGTGGCCACAAATGAATGAGCGCATAATGAGAAATCCAACTTCACTTTTATCTCATTTGAGCTAAAATTTTATTTGGTGGCATTTTCCTATTCAAAAACAGCTCAGGGTAACTCAGGCATTAAAGGCCTTTAATATACAGTACTGTCTTTGCGATGCTTAGTGTTTATGCTACAGAGAAGCTTTGTTTTTCTATACGCCAATTCACATGACCGATTATATATTCTGCACCATGCAGAAGAGATTATCCAGGATTCAGATGCTTGTATTACATACATACAAATGCTTGTACAGTAGAAAGATTATTTAGGAGCTGAATTAGAAGAAAGGATGACGCGATCAGTGTACATCATTTTTCTAAGGTTTACAGCAAAACTTACTTTTTGTTGCACCCAAACAGAAATTAGAGAATGCATTCAACTGAAATCCAAAATTAACCACAACAAGGAGGAGGGCAGCTTGTGCCCACTTTAAAGCGGCCGTTTGATGAACAAAGTGGTTGTTGCACCCACATCCCTAAATTTTCTCTGCCCTTACACGTGCATGCTTGTGTGCAAAGCAGTGCTCGGGAGTTTAGTGTCAACTCTCCTACTGTAATTATCTCCCATCCTGAGGACGCAAACATGATTGGACTGTGGGGAGGGCGCAGCGGCTGACGACTGCATTAATGCACCTTAATTTTGTATCAGGAGAAGTTGGAGAAGAGTCACAAAGTGAAATAAAAATGAGGATGTTTGCATTGGTTGCGGTTAAGTTTTCTGTGCTCATGGCTATTTTTTTTTTTACTGAACTGAAAACCTTAATACTTTGCATGTTTACTGCATCGTTTTTCTGAGGGATGTATCTGTAAAACAAGCAGCCGGGGAAAACGCAGCATTTTCTGATTTCTGTTTAGTTCAGCGTAAGATATGGAGAGGCTGCTGCCATTAGTAATTTGTTGTGCTTTAGTGTTTCAGCGTGCCGTTTTAATATTGGATTCTGGAGGATCAAATGAGCTTTTAAGCATTATTAATATCTTATCTGTATGTGAACGTTTTCTGCAGCTACAGGATAGAATATTATTGAAGTGAATAACCAAGATGCCCTGATAAAAGGTACCTTTTATCAGGGCATCTTTTCATCTAGTGTCACAAGCAGCAGGTCAATCACCCGGTGAACTCTCTCTGCATCTCACACAAACTTGAATATCCACATTTTGCAATGGCTGACTCTTTCACTTTGTTCCTTTGACTTTTTTTTTCGTGCCATCTCCTATAACATTATACTGCTGTAGTTTCAGTAAAATACTCACTAACTACTGGATGGATTTCTATGAAACTTCTGTGCTGATATTCACTCCACATTATGATTTCTTAGATTTTCTTCTTGTGCCGCCAGCAGGTCAAGATTTGACATTGTTTAATATTTTATGACCAATTTTAAGCAAAGCTAAAACATTTTCAGCCTTATCTGCATTTTTTGTTTCGAAAGACAGTTAGCAAGTTAGTTTGAGAATGAAGGCCTCAAGATGGCTGGGACCACCTGGCAAGTAACTGTCCCTAGGGAAAGGTAAGTAATCCTTGACTAGTTGCAAGTGGGTGTGGAAGGTTGTTGTCAGTTGCTATGAAATTTAGAATCAGAATCAGAAAGGGTTTTATTGCCAAATGTTGAGCGGGTTTACAACATTAGGAAATTGCTGCGGTGCTTCAGTGCAAACATACTGTTATAAATACTGTTATAAATTAAGCTTAAATAGACATGAAAATAAAAATGAGAATAAGAATTAAAAGTGCTAAGTAGATAGATAGATATATACATGATATATACATGAGTGCAGGTGGTGATCAGTGCCAAACATGGAATGATGCAGTGAACACAGCGTAGGGTCATGTGTTAGTGGTGGGAACAGTCATACGGTTATTGTTCATGTGTTCAACAGCAGAGGGGAAGAAACTGTTCTTATGGCGAGAGGTTCTGGTGCGAATGGACCGGAGCCTCCTGCCTGAGGGGAGCAGGTCAAACAGACTGTGTCCAGTGTGAGAAGGGTCAGCTGAGATGCTAAGTTTCAGTAATGGAGGCCTAAACATTAGTAAGGGGAACATGTGTACACCTTGACCAGAAGGCAAGTGGTTGAAAGTAGACTTCTTCCTGTTGCTAGCTTAATTAAGTCAGAACAACAGTGCTGTATTAAAAACCTCTTGTCTGCAAATCCTCACCAGCTGTAAAGCTGCAAAATAGAAACTCTTAAAAAAAGGAGCAGTCACACCTTTTGGATCTTGATAGTTTCACCCGTAAGGGATAAGTCATTCATTTCTGGCTTTTCCAAGTTTCACTACTATTCAGTGGTTTGTTAACATTTGATTGCTGGCAAGCCAGCATCTTCCATGCAACCTACAGGCAGCCTCGGCAATCTGCTGGCAAACAGGATTTTGAGTGGAGCACCGTCTTTGCGACCAATTTCACCAGAAGCAACCTCCACCAAGCATTTGATAAAAAGTTGAGGGAGTCATTGTTTTCGCAGAAACCTCACGTCTCATTATTCTGTTGTCATACCCAGCATACCCTCACAATTTTACAGAGTGATTAAGATACATAATACCCAAAGTGCTTTATGTGGTTTTGACCCCTCCACTGCTCACAGTCTAGTTAAACTTCTAATTAGTAGAAGGTGGCGGATTGATCCAAATATTGACAGTATCAATACCGCAGCTATTATTGGTATCAGATCATTAACAGCATGATCTGATTTTTTTTCTATCCTCTAAATTCAGCATGTAGCCCGCTGAATTGTGTTAAAATATGTTTTGTTTTTTGGTGGGGGGGATGACAAAAATATAGCTCAAACATACACTTTAAAAATAATGTCAGAATGTTTTTGTGCCGACTGTCACATCTATTTTATTTATAGTCTATATCACATTCAAACCCAATGTGCCTTAGAGACACACTTACAGTCCAGGTTAAAAAAAACACTATAGAAATACATTAAAGCTGAAAGGAGACATTGGAATTTGCATAATTAATGACACACTGCTTTCCACTACATAAGCTGCCTTTAAATTAAGTTAAAAGTAGTAAATTTGCATTGACACTACTAAAATGGCCCTTTATTTACCTGGTATTGCAAAAATACCCACAATGTTTGTTTGTTTGCTTGTCTATTAATTTATTTCAGCCATGTAAACAATATACAAAGTTCATTAGCAAAGAAAAGAAGAGAACAAAATGCTATACAAAATAAAGCTAATACATTTCAATATTGCTTCAACTGCTCAGATTCAGTTATATATCGAAAAGGAGGGGGAAGAAGTGCACACTTATGTAATCCCACTAATCCCGCTAATATAGTCTGCAGTAATAATAACGAACATATTTCTGGTATAAAATATATATCACATCATAAAATTGGCTGGCCGGGGGTGGGCTAACGACTTGAATCTGTTTTTTAACAGATTTGACAATGGTCCACTTATCACCTCTCCCACCCACCAGGTTCCATTAACCCCCTCCAGTTGCTGCCCCCCCCCCTCCGGGTGCAATGCCATTGTCACCTGAGCTCTCCTCTCACCACAACCCTGCTTCACCCCTATCCACACATCTACCCACAACAAAGCCAGCCCCACCCCCCACTCCAGCCCAGCCTCACATCTACTTCACAGCTGATCAGGTGAGAAATCAGCTCAAGAGGATGAAGGCAAGGAAGGCAGCAGGTCCGGATGGAATATGCTCCAGACTGCTCAGGGACTGTGCAGAGCAGCTCTGTCAGGTGGCCCTGTGCATCTTCAACCTGAGCCTGAACTGTGGAAGACTTCCTGTGTGGTTCCGGTGCCAAAAATAGCACACCCCAGGAAGCCCAACCACTTCAGGCCTGTTGCCTTGACTTCTCGTCTGATGAAGACCATGGAAAGGCTCATCCTGCACCACCTTCGGCCACTGGTGGGCTCAGTGATGGACCCCCTGCAGTTCGCCTACCGTTCTGGAATTGGAGTGGATGACACTGTCATCTACCTGTTACACCGATCCCTCTCTCACCTAGAGCAGGCGGGGAGCACTGTGAGGATCATGTTTTTGGACTTCTTCAGTGCTTTCAACACCATCCAACCTGCACTACTGAGAGGGAAGCTGGAGGGAGCTGGAGTAGGCAAACAGCTGACTGCATGGACCATCGACTACCTTACCAACAGACCACAGTATGTGAGGCTCCATGACTGTGTGTCCGAGGTGGTAATCTGCAGCACAGGGCCACCACAGGGCACGGTTCTCTCACCTTTCCTGTTCAGCCTTTACACTTCAGACTTCTGTTATAATTCGGACGATTGCCATCTACAGAAGTTCTCAGATGATACAGCCATCATTGGATGCGTATCAGACGGGAATGATCAGGAATACAGGGGGGTCATCAGTGACTTTTTTGGCTGGTGTGAGACCAACTTACTCCAAATCAACGCTGGCAAGACAAAGGAGATGATCATAGACTTCAGGAGGAAGTCACCCCCTACGACACCGGTGAACATCCAAGGGAAAGACATTGAGATAGTGGACTCTTATTAGTACCTGGGTGTTCACCTCAACAATAAACTGGACTGGACTACAAATACAGACGTCCTGTATAAGAAGGGCCAGAGTCGACTCCACCTGCTGAGGAGACTGAGGTCCTTCGGAGTCTGCAGGACTCTGTTAAGGACATTCTATGACACTGTGGTAGCATCTGCCTTTTTCTATGCAGTGGCCTGCTGGGGGACTGGATGCATGGACAAGGACAGGAGCAGGATTGACAAACTGGTGTGGAGGTCTAGCTCCGTGCTGGGATGTCCCCTGGAGTCTGTGGAGGTGGTTGGCGAGAGGAGGATGTTAGTAAAGCTGATATCCATCATGAACAACCCACATCACCCACTGCATGAGTATGTGAGTGGGCTGAGCAGCTCCTTTAGTCAGAGACTGAAACACCCTCGCTGCAGGAAGGAGCGCTTTCGCAGATCATTCATCCCAACAGCAGTTAGACTCTATAACTCCTCAATCACGATGTCATAAGTCACTGGACACTGTGAACATCCACGGTCACCACTTCATAGATAATGGACGTTCCATGTGTATGGACATGTGCAGGCATATACATATGTATATTTAGTGTGTACATGTGTGTGTGTACATGTCTATAAATAGGAATAGTAGTGGTACAATAGTTATGTCAAGCTATATAGTTTATGTCTTCCATATTTCCAACCATATCCATAATCACATACTGTGTATGCTACCATTGTATATAGTGTATTATCTTACTTTTTTCACTGATTGTACTTATTTGTATTTTTGTATTTCCTTCTGATATCTGTACCTGAACTGAGGTGATGCAAAAAATTTCCCCGTGTGGGATCAATAAAGTCTTATGTTAACTTAAAATTTCCTAAACAGACATTCACTGACTTTCAACATTTTCCCTTTTCTTTATAACTCATGAGGATCATATCTTTATAACTCTTTTTGAACTGCTTTATGTTTGGATTTTGCTTCAACTCCATCTTCAAACTGTTCCACAGCTTCACTCCACACACAGAAACACAAAAGCTTTTTCTGGTAGTACGTACCTTACCTGGTAGTTCATTATTTGTTGCTTTGAACAGAATTTGTGCTGTTTGGAATTTCACTAGATCAATATTTCAGACTGCAAGAATAGTGAGTTTCTATGATCCCTATAACCTGCATTGTGGACGATTCGAACTGTAAAAAGTGAATGTAATGTACTTTTATAGTTATTGCCCCAGACCTCTGCACAATAGCTTAAGTAAGGTGAAACCAGTGAACAGTAAAGAATATGAAGTGATGTCCCGTCTAATACCTGCTTTGCATTTGCAGTACCTCACAACACTGCTAACTAGTGTAATTTGTTCTGCTGCTGTGATACTGCTATAATCATGAAACATGAGCTGTGGGAATGAACTAAGATGGCCATTATGATAAACCTAACCTGCTTAAGGACTCATTGTCTTCTAAAACAGCCTTTCGATCGCGTCCTAAATTGTTATGAACCGCTCAACACTAACCTGAATGTAAACTTCATTACTTTGTGCCAGCTCAAGTCAAAGTTCAGGCCACAGTGGAAAGTGTTGGCAGCCCTCTGACCAGTAAAAAGCTTTCACCCCATCCCCCTCCTTTCTCAGCCCGTATTGATCTCTGTGTTGAGATGGAAGGAAGCTTCAATCCTTGATGCCTTCCTCTCCTCACACACGCTACATGGGCACACACTTTGGAGAAATATCCCTCACCACATAAAGAGGAACCTTGTGGAGTGGCGATAGTGGCGCAGACAGTCATGGAGTGCCAGCGATAATGGCCATCTCCTGGCAGCCCAAAGAGCCGTGACGGGCCACCATTGCCTGCCACCAGCTCCCCGCCGCCGATAAGCACAGGGCAGGCAGAGAGACAGTGCGCAGGGCGATCTCTTTCTCCCACAGCATATTCTTTCTCTGCTTATGTTTGCCAGATAGCCGGCTTCACTGTGCACGCTGCAAGCTCACTCAGTGTACGCTGTTGATTCAGATGAATGTGTGCACCTGCTGAGTGCCGAGATTTCTACTTGAAAATACTAAATGGAAAAGACAGAGAAGAAAAGAAGTGTGTGTCTGTTTGTGTCGCATATGTGTGCACCACTATGGCAAGGTGTGATGGGCACATTTGCTTGTTTATGTGTTGCTAAAATTATCCAAGAGCTTCTGTCTAAACAGGATTTTAAATCCGGAGAACCTGACACGCTAAATACTGCGCCCAAAGTTCGGCATCAGTTAAAATCAATTAAACTGTATTTAATCTGTAATTAATCAGTCATTTAGCGGTAGCCCGCTCTGACGCTGTACCCTATCATTCTGTCTGATTATTATTTTCTTTTTTTTTCTCTTTTCTTTTTGCTCCCGAGCAATTTTCCTACCAGGTTCAATTAGTAAATCAGCCTGGAAAATGAGCCTGGATAAATTACCCATCATTGTTGTGAATTATAGTGGCAGTGTGATGACAGTTTCAGTCCACTTTTGCCTGCTGCCTGTGTCAGCTTCCTGCTCTGTAACAGAGCTAAAAAATGTCACACAGACACACACACAGATTCAGCAGTGAAAAACAGGCAGGGGGAATATTTGGTATGATTATCAGGGAAAGCCAGACTGAGCTAACAGAAATCTCACAGAGGAAAGGTCCTTTTCAAAGGCAGCTCATTTATTCTGATCGCAGTCGAATCTCTTACTCAGATTGCTTCTGTGATGGTCGTAACTCACATACTCTTTTGTACGCTCGCTAACTGACTTTGATTGTTTTTTCTTCAATATTTTTTGTTCCTCACGTTTAAAATGCGACACGTTAAAATAAATCAGTGCTTACCTTCAACAGAAATTAGTAAGGTTCTGAATTTTTCCTCTAGTTGTAGAAGACCACACTTCTACAACTAGACTCTAGAGTTGCAGTAACACTAGTTTGTACATTTTCATTCTTTTGCAGAAGCAACTGCACATAGGAATATTGAATCTGTGTGTAAAATACAGAATTATTCCTTCACTTGAAATTAAAAGAGCATGACGATAGGCTCTGGTCCTACTCTGGCTGATTCACAACCAGCCAGTTTTGAGTCGCCTCATCTAAAACACAACCCAATGGTAAATGGAGCGATTCTTATATAGAACTTTTTTACTCTCCTGGAGCGATAAAAGCACTTTATACAAGATGCCACATTCACCCATTCACACTAGCACTTTCTTCTATGCTTTTAAGTGCTTTCTAGCTAACATTCAGCCACATTCACATTCCGATGGATGCATCAAGGAACAAGTTGTTCGTATCTTGCCCAAGGATATTTGGCATACAGACTGGGGGAGCCAGGGATCAAACCACCAACCTTCTGTTAGCAGATGACCAGCTCTACCTCCTGAGCTACAGCCACCCAATCAGACCAATCCAAAAAAAAATGGTTGGTTACAGCCATGCATTCAATTTATTATTGCATGTGTGCAAAGTTTTCCTTTATCTTCTATACCTCCAAATTTTTCCAGGTGTGAATTTCATTTTTTTTATATATATTTTTCTTCAATACAGTGTATGGAAAACTGAATTCTGTCGCTGTGACGTTATCAACTTATTAATGGAGTACCCATTAAAAGCCTCAAGTTCATTACTTGAAATGGCACCATATAGTTTTTATAGTTTTTGAGTCAGATATGACCATGTTTGGATGACAGGCTTGAGTTGTTTTTAGCTAATAGTAGCTTGGTTGAAAAGATGCATTAATGGAATGTATGGCTAATTAATTGTGCACCATAGATTCACCTTAGATGATCTGCTATTATTATTTGTCAGATATTTGCATTCAAAATGCTCCCAATTATCTGCCTCTGTGATTGCATCCCCATGTCACTCAAAGCCACCACACTCCTCATGCAGACTTTATTCATTTATACAATTATTAAAGTCATTATGGAGGAGGAGACGCATACCTTATTTGTACTACTGTGTAAATCAGTCTGTAAACATGCTTCTTTCTGCTGTACACTTTCTATATTTTAATATGCGAGTCAGTGGGAACTTTTGAAGCCGGACTCAAGTAGGTATTAAAAGAACTGCTTCTGACTTTGAAATAACCTTAGAACTTTGTGTGTTAAGTCTATTTTGCAGTACTTGTAGATGAAATATTTTTCTTTCTGTAAAGTCCATTTTGAATGTAAGACAGTGGTGTAGTGGTTAGCACTGTCGGTTGGTTCCTTGAAGGTCCTGGCTGGTTAGGGTCCTTCTGGGTACCTCAGCTCTCTCCCACAGTGCAAAGACATGTATGTTAGATTAATTGGTAACCGATTGACTGCTTTATTTTGAACCAGCAACACAAGTTTCCCACAAAAATCTGTATTTTCATGACGCAAACGAAAGTTTGGTTGTATAAAGATGACAGATGCTTATTTATAAACATGATGCTTGAACTCACACCGTCATATAATATGAAAAATGAGAAAATATCATGCAGCGCATAGATAAGCAAGCTGCCAAAGTGGATATGTGATGTTGAATGATTTTAAAGCGTTTCCAATTGGTCTTTACCATCTTTGAAATCGTCTTCACATGCTCATCAGATTTGACGTGCGGATCTACAACTAGTCCTAAAGACTTAAAATCTTTGACTTCCTCTATTTCTTCATTCCTTGACTTGATTTTAAAATCTTTATGTGAGCTATGCTTTACTACATTTCCTGATAGAGACACACATTCAAAGCTTTCTTTTTTTCAGTTTTAAATTCAGTAAAAGATGATTATATTCCAGCCTCTGTTGGACATCATCCAAATATACCTGTTGAGTTTCTGCCGCCTGGCCAGGTGACTTAGCTGGTACTTATATACACATAATCACAGTAAGAGGTTGCATGTCTCTGAATTTTCTTTGGAATTTCTCAGATGTGTGAGTCCCTGTGCTTGCTGCAAAGACAACCCATCCTCAAAACAGGAATGGAGAGGATGAATTTTGCTTCCAAACCAGGAGAAGTTTCATGATGGATAACACTCCAGCTAATAGTTTGCTGGCATCAGGACAGACGACAACAGGCAGGCAGTGTTCGAGGAGTGTCGCTTCCTGAGTAGAGAGCTTGGCCACTGCATGAGCCATGGCTCTGTCTAGCACTGCTGGATCGCTCCCCCTACTCTAAATGGTAATGTCTCCCTAGAGCAACACAGCATGGTGCTACATATGGAGCTACAGCATGCTCACCAGTGGATGTGTGCTTCGGTGTGTGCGCGCTGGAATGCGCGGCAGAACGGAGAGTCGCGAGCTTCAAAAGCAGCTGTGCCTCCTGCATTCAGCCGGTGGTCACTTCACCCGATCGAAGTGGATCTCACGCACTGTTGATCCAATCACCTCAGCCGTCACGCGCCATTGAGCCAATCAGCTTGTACATCGCACTATGGCGAGTTTCGGCCCACCCACGAAGCTGGAGTGTGTTCAGGTTTCGGCACATGGGCCATTTTTGGCACCAAAATATATTTACCCTAACACAAGAGGAGAGACCTGAGCTCGCAAAGCTTATTTGAAGCTAAAAATAATATTCATTGTGTTCCCAGCTCTTTTTACCAGGCATACAGCTGTTCGCTCGCCATGATGAGGAAGTGTGTGCAAACAAACACACATATGCACTGAAGGGAGCTGTCATATTCAACCGTGTTAGCTGACATGCGCCATGATCTATGGTAATGAGAAATTAACGAGACCCTGTCACATATGAATGACTCATTAGCATGTTCGTGTTAGTAGCATCTGCGGGCCCTGGATGACAATCGCACACAGAAAATTAATGGAGAATCTGTTGACTTAATGAATCATTTTACCATCTATCCGTCCATCTGCCTGTCCACCATCCATATTGTATCTTTCCATCTCCCACTTGCTGTCTCAGCTTATCAGGGGCTATAAGAATAGGAACACCCTTGAGTTTAAGTGTCGTATTAATGATACAGCAGACTGTGTTTTAAATATTGTGATTCTAACTTTGTGCATCAGCTCCAGTTTGATCACAGCACTACACAAAGCCAAGACAAAGTACTGTTTGGTTGGGAGAACTTAACTGGCCTTTGTCCATTCCATTTCATCTTTTTCACTTGATGGGTATAGGTCAGCAAAGTTGTTCAGTCATCCACTGGTACTACATTCCCATGTACAAGATATAAAGTGCTTGACAAAGACTGATGTTGTGATTTGGTGCTAGAAATATGAATTTAACTGACTTGAGTAACATTTTGGCAACACATTTTACACCCAACATTTGATGGTGATGCAGGAAGAAGGACTCTACACTCTTGACTTCTACATTGAACAAAGAGTCATTGGATATTTATACAGCCTGCTGTGTTTGTGATCTGTTTAAATTGAACTGTGGTTTGTTTTCCCCCTTGTCTGCGGTTGTTTGTACAGTCGTGAACATGATTATCGCATTCTGGTGCGGACCAAAACAACTGCAGACCCTTTGGAGCAGTTGGCCTCGTTTCGGTTCCTAATGAAGTCCAGAGCAGATTATTTATGGTGTTAATGTGATCCGACCTTGATCCGACCCAAGTACCAGGTGTATGTTGCAAGTTTGAGTTAAACACCTTTCTGTAGAAAGGTATGCTTTCTATTCTGGAGCTAGGAGCTAGCCATCAAAGAAACATAAATTAGTCTGAAGCATAGCACCTTCTTTCTGTATTTACATACTTTAGGTCAGTTCTGGTACTGATATAATATGACTGGCCTACATTCAGTACAAGTTCTTTGTAGTGTCACTAGTGATTTTGATTTCTTTGCAAACTAACTTGATTAAAATTGAAGAAAATTAAATATTGTCAGGTGACCTAGTAACAGAGTGGATTATGTACCATATGGATCCAAATGTCTTAAGGAAGGAGGATGTGGTTGGATATCCTGTGTAAGGCAGCTTACTGCTCATCCATCCCCCGTTCTATTTGTTGCACTCTACCAATGCTATGTGTATCTTCTTTAAATCAGTCATTATGTGTCTGTTTTTGCATTGTAAACACTGTTGCTACTCCTTTTCATCAATGCTAATTATTATTACTTGTAATTATCTATTACGCCACAAAAACTGAAAAGGCGAACACGGTTTGACATCTTCAAGTCCGAAAAGGAAATCATAGAAAATAAACAAAGATAGATGCAGTCAATCTGGGTTTTTTTTATCGACTGAACTTCACAGCATAACTGCTCTTTTCCGCCAATAAGATAAGCGCTGCATATATATCTTCCAACATCAATACCTGACCTCCATAATCTTTAAAGAAAATCTCTATAGCCAAAATTCAAAGAGAAGAATAGAGAATAGAAGCTGCTTCACAGCTTTTGACTTCAGAAGTCCTACAGGTTGTCTGCTTTGACTGTACATTTGTTAATAAATAAAGAGGGCTCGAATGAAAGATTCATCTTTGATCTACAGTATACCTCAAAATGTGCATTCATTCTATGAGTTATGTAGTTAGAGGGGACCTCACAGGTTTCCCTTCACTTTTGATATCCAATATCTTCCAAAAGCTTTCCATCATTTGTATTGTGAAGAATTTCTATGGATCTGAAGACAAACGCTGTTTTTCTTTGTCCCAAAAGATCAGCGCTGGGGTGAAATGCTTCTGCCTCACCCCCACCCCAATTTGGGATAACGTATGTGTGTATATATCCGTATCCCCGACTCATTAAAACTCCTCCTCATTAAGTGGATGGTGAATTAGCTGCACACACTTCGGCATTTTGAATTCAGGAGCTCACAATTGCTTTTGTTTTCTGCCTCACAGACGCTCGCATTAGTTTCATGTGTTCCCCGAGCTTCTCAAACTGTGGAGCCGGAGAATTGAAGTTAATGAGTCACCAAAACCAAAGGCATGACTTGAGTTAATGGCTAGTGGAATTCTTTAGCATTTCAAAACAAGGTCACAGTCCGCATGTGAGGTGATCCCTGATGGAGGAGCATGTGATCTGTGACTCAGCGCTGCTTTTTAAAGGGTTGGGGGTGCCTGGTGGATGTGCTTTCTCCCCCTGCCTGGGCTGTAATGAATAGGATCTTGAAGGTGTTAATTTGGTGGCACAGAGCACTAACTGCCTCATCTCCTCCTTTCCACGGTGACAACAAAATACATCAGTTTAAACGAGTAAATTAGCCCTGTATTAAAACGTCAGGAAGCAAATGCCAATTAGGGTCCATCAAATACAAATTAAATTTAAAAAAAAAGAAAGAAATTACCCTAGTGACATAAATGAAGCATCTGCAGTCCATAGACAGAGAGGCTAAAAAGAAAGATGATCCTGGTGGGCCACATGAGCGGACTTCTCCAAAATCCTCAAACACCTTTCATGTATGTTGATTCATGTAGTTTGCTTTACAAATCTTTGTGTACTGCAAATTGAAATGCCTATAGTATATTTTTGTGATGACACCAGGTTGCTTAACAGGTCAAATTAATAAGACAGACTAGTTTAAAAAAAAAAGGCTAAAGAGGTGTTTTCTTGTTTTTGCATTCAGCTGATTGCAGGACTCCTTCCTCTGACTTTAATACATACCTGCATCACTGCATCATCACACAGCATCAGCATCCATATGAGTGTTAGGAGCACAGAGATAACACCAGCAAATTAACCCGCTAGTGTACTGTGTGACATCACCGCACTGTGTGCTTGGCAATGCTAAAGGTGGAGAGGGATGAAAAACAGATTTGCAACTTTGCAGCTCTCAGAAGACATAGACATGCTAGTTACCAAAGTGTGTGCATTGTGTGTGTGTGTGTGTGTGTGTGTGTGTGTGTGTGTGTGTGTGTGTGTGTGTGTTTGAGTGCAACTATTATACAGCTTAGTATGCCAGCAGGCCATCTGTTGCCTGCTTAGCATTGGTCGACGGGGAAGGACAGTGAGCATGAGGTTGTCCCTCCTTACATTTCCTCGACAGCTAATGTCCCCCCGGCTGCTGTCTTGCTACGACACACATGGTGACACCTGGCCATCGCACTCACTTCTATTTACAAAAGCACACCGGCCATACTTAAAAAAATATTTGCACGGATACGCCGTAGCACAAGCCTCACATATATACACACACACACACACAGAGGGTCTAATTGAGCCAGGTTTGGACTAGGTGGGGGAGTTCTAAGCAGACGGGTGCTCTGTTAGGTCACTGCAGGTAGATGGAGTTCTGGCAGAGCCACAGGCAGACAGACACGTCTGCAGCCAGCGCCGGCCCTGCAGTGTGCTGCAGGCAGATGGTAATACACGGCCATGGGAATTATTAGAAAAGTGACAGAACAAAGTCTGATCTCAACACTTTCTTCGCCTTTTTTCCTGTCCATACAGGCCTGCTTTTTACCTTATTTCTCCCTTCTGTTGACTTCTTCTTCCATTCCCCCATTACCACTAATAGCACCACTGTTTTGTAAGTTAACCTTTTCAAGAGTGAGCGCTGACTATTCAAAGCTGCTCCCTTGTGCGCCATTGATGTATGTGGTAGACGCAGCCATCAACATCCATCACATTCTGTGCTTGCAGCGGACTCAACACTTCAAAACGACAGGTTAGTGTCAGAGTAACTTTTCATCTTTAACAGCAGAAATGGTCAAATTAAGTCTTTCAGGAGGGAAGCCATTATTGCTAAGAAGTTCTCTTTACCTTTTCATACATTCGTCCTTCCACAAAGAAAAGGAATCATTTCACATCAATTAAAGGGATGGATCTGTATTTACTATACTTAGTTAATCTTGTTTGTTTGCAGGCACACATGTCACAAATTTATGTCTCCTTTTTTGTGTTTTTATTTTTATACAGTTGCCTCAAGGCGCTTTGTATTGTAAGATAAAGACCCCCACAATCATACGACCCCCTATGTGCAAGCGCTTCGGTGACAGTGGGAAGGAAAAACTCTCTTTTAACAGGAAGAAACCAATAGATATTATGTAATTGCAAATAATTTTATATATATTAATACAAATATATATGTTGGTGTGTTAAGTAACTGAACTCTACGTGTACATTGTTGATGATTTTGATAATTTGTCCTTTTACAGATTTATATATTTAGTTTTTATGTGGCTGGTACTGCACATAAAATATAAATAATTTTTAAGGATTTAAGCTGCATAGATGTGGATAATCTTGGTAATTTGGGCAGTTTATGTAGTGAGTTTCATCCAGATGGACGATGCCGTCTAGGAGGAGTCAGACATACATACATTGGCTACAGTCATTATAGTAAGATTACCAAAATGCCTCTGTCTCAAAAAATGTTCACTTGTTATGTCATAGATATTAAGGTAAAAACTGTCCTGGGCAATGCTGTGCAAGGAGAAGATTTGTCTTCCCAATTGAAAATGCACTGAAGAATCCAGTGGCTTTAATGTCCTTGGAGATTTGCACTTAGGACAATGAGACAATGAAGTGGGAAAGAGATAAAAGGCTTAAATGACAAAGTGAGATTGGGCCGGCCTCTTTTAATGATGACTCAGACTCTACATTAATCATAGAGGGAACATGCAAAGGTTGCCATTAGCTGGATCCTACCCCAGAAATAAAACTGTGACGATCCTGTTGGCTTAGCAGTCTGAACTAAGCCTGAAGTACGATTTGAAGGAGATTTGATGTATGAGGTTTATGTTGCAAGTAATTGCTGACAGTGATTTTGGTCTCTGTTGAAATAGAAGCTACTGTCAGTGGAAGGACATTCTGGCTCTCTGTGGTGTTTGTGGTTTCATGCAAGTGTAAAATGCTAATTTGTCTGTGAACATTGCAATAACATGCCTTTTTGGTACCCGCAATAAATCCAAGCCCTACGAGGTAGTCTGAAAATGGAGTAGAAGTAGCAGAATCTCCTTTTTTCTGAGCTACCTCCAAGATCCCAGCAGTTTAAACTCTCGCCAGTGAACCTGAAAACGGCCCAAGGACTTTCAAGGCACCGCCGAAACACCCACAACTCCTCCGGCCCCTGTGAGACAGACACCAATTGATGTAGCCACAGCAGACAGCTCCCTCTGCTCCTCTGTGGCGTCCATTCTTCTTCTGCTGCTGGCTGCCGAGCTGAGGGGTGGTGGCTGGCGAGGGAGCCGGAATTTTCTAGCCCAGAGAGGAATAAATAAAGCACTAGACAATAGAGTCGCTCTCCATGGACTTCAGCCTTTGGGCGATGCTCCAGCCATACCGGCCAATCGCTCAAATGGAAATTAGAAGCAAGGAGACAGATTGTGAATTGTACATTTACTCTAGTCCGCCCGGATAGATCGATGGTGCAGATTCTGCAGGGCACAGCAGTCCAGTGACAGAAATTGGGGTGAAGAGAGCAAGTAGCTTGTTTGTGTGCCTCTGCATAGAGTTTCTATCTATGTACTTAGGCTTCCTATTACCTCATAAGGGCAAGCTACTATCCACTTACACATCCAACGCTGTCTATATTGTTACTTTGTTTCCCAGTGATAGCTCTTTCTTTTTCCCCCACCATCATCTTTTCAGCCAGAGGACACGCTGTCAAGGCAGCAGCTAGACAAACTGTCTGTACTTGCCGGGGGTGGGGTAAACAGGGGCATTGTTTTCCTAAGTCCCCAGTCAACCAAGTGAAGCGGTAAACATAACCGAGAGCCCCGCAGAAGCTTTAAGGAGCGACGCGGCAGGAAAGGATATAAACTCGGTCCAAATTAAAGACATGATAATGAGGGAGCTAGCTAGTGGAGAGCTTGTAATCAGCATTCAGTGGTCTGTTGTTAAGGGCCACTTGAAGTATCCACTGGGGTTGTGTACAAGTGTTTATGCCAAACATAAAGCATCAGCTAAAGCATATAGTTAGGGCTGGACCAGGTGACCCTGAATCCTCCCTTAGTTATGCTGCAATAGACGTAGGCTGCCAGGGATTCCCAAGATGCATTGAGTTTTTCATTTCCAGTCACCTTTCTCACTTTCTATGTATTAACAGACCTCTCTGCATTGAATCATATCTGTTATTAACCTCTGTCTCTCTTCCACAGCATGTCTTTTATCCTGTCTTCCTTCTCTCACCCCAACCGGTCGCAGCAGATGGCCGCCCCTCCCTGAGCCTGGTTCTACTGGAGGTTTCTTCCTGTTAAAAGGGAGTTTTTCCTTCCCACTGTCGCCAAAGTGCTTGCTCATAGGGGGTCATATGATTGTTGGGTTTTTCTCTGTATCTATGAAGCGCCTTGAGGCAACTTTTGTTGTGATTTGGCGCTATATAAATAAAATTGAATTGAATTGAATTGAAACAGGTGTGTGATTTTCTGTGTGCGAGTGTGTGTGGTAGGTGAGTATGCTTTAGGAGTTAAGGGAGGCCCCTTTGAGGTTGTGAGGGTTGATTTCACTTTAAGTTTAAAGAGAAGAGAAGAGGCAGGCGATTTCTGAGCGCCGAATTCAGCCGAGACAGCAGAACAACACACCTCTCGGTGTTTACCGTAGATCAGATCAGTAAAGATGAGGGCCCGGGAGACACGCAGACATCAGGCCGTGAGTGAGAAGCGAAGGAAGAGTGGGAGGCGCACGCAATAGCACGCCACTCTGCCGTATTTACCGTGCATACATCATTCCCGCTGTGGCGCAGATAACCTTCTGCCACCGTTATCTTCATGTGGAGAGCCCAGTGTTTACAACTCCTCTCGTGCCCACGTCACAGGAGAGAGCGGGTAGTGGGGAAAAAAAAGACTCCCCTCCACTAAATTCCTCCTATCAGACTGAGGAATAAGTCGCAGTTGCTGCATCAGATTTAGTGGTGCCACTGGGCTCTAATGAATCCTCCACACCTGCCCCCGCGCGTCCACTGAGCCTCGGTGGCGAGCCTTTCCAATCGGCTGGGCTGCTCAGTGCAGTGCTATCGATAACGAGCCCTGGGGGGCTCACCAGCGAGCACGGCAGGGCCTGTAATGAAGGAGTCCAGGGCTCTGCAGAGAAAACAGCTGGCGTAATGAGAGGAGGGGAGCAGAAGCAGAGGTTGCCTGGATGGCAGGGGTCAGTGTTCTTGCAGGTGCGGTTTGATTTATTGCAGGCTTGGGGAATTACTAAGGAGGGGCTTGACGTGAGAGATGTGTGGGTATTTGTTTGCATGTATGTAGGTGCTGCTTCCTGCGCAGGGCCCGGCTAAATAGGGCAGGGCTGCCTTCAGGTGATGAGGATTGGCGGAAAAGGTTCTTTTCCATCTGTTTAAACATTCCAGACGTGACCAAACATTAGCTGTTTTCTCACACAGGGCAGCGCTGGAACAGATTCAGGTTTTGGCTCATTCTCTGTTGAGTCATCCCACCAGCAGCCCAGCATTATGTCACTGCTGTCTTTTCAAGTCACAGGCACAGTGTTGTTTAGGCTTAATGGCCTGATCAGTGATGTGCAACTCTTCAACGATTTGTTCCATCTTTCTTAGAGGATTTGGATTTACCCTAGTGGATCGTTAACTGACTGATTGAATGAGCTGTTTAGAGAATTGTGAGCTATGTCGTGTTGATTGAACCCTACTGTAGGCTAGGATATAGTTAATCATTAGCTGAATTAATGGACTATGAGTTGGCTTAAATGGTATTGCTACTGTTTTTCTTGGGTGTTTTGGCAGGTTAATGGAGATCTGAGTTGCCATATGCCCAGACACCAATGGTGTCTAATCTGTCAGCACAATAATGCTCAACACACTAGCATTAGAATCCTCTTTTTTAAAATTTTCCATAAAGACATCATCATCATCATCATTTGTCATCTACGTCCCTGCATGCACTAGCTGAACTGCTGTGCTATATGTACATGACTGGAATCAGACATCAGTAATTTTTTAAAGAAGAAAGCCTTTTAAAGTACTTTAATTCGGTGCTGAAATTGGTCAGTTAGAGGGATTGCACTGAAAATGAGTAAAAAGCCGTCAGAGGAATGAATTTTTGGTTTGTTCAGCCACTCAAAAGGCACCTTACTCCAGGGATGAATCAGTTTTGTATCAACACATAATAGAAAATTTACCAAGAACCAATTTTAATTCGTATCTTTAGTCACTTTGTTTCTAGCAGCCTGCTGCAAAAGCACAATTTGTTCCCATATCTTTAGTACCATCTGGAAAGTAACAGCTTGGGAACAGCTTAATTTTTCCGCATGACAATGATCCCAAACACACTGCCAATGCAGGAAAAGCGTAGCTGGATAGAGGAGCATTCAGTGGAACACTATCAGTCATGGATTGGCCTCCCCAGAGCCCGAACCTCAACTTTATTGAAGCAGTGTGGGATCATGTTGACAGATAACAGAACAAAAGGCAGAAACATCAAGAACTATTCCTGAGAGACTACTTAAAGAAATGACAAGAAAGCCTAAAAGAGTTCAGACTTGAATGAGTTGAAGAATAATGGTGATCATACTACATACTGACATTTAAGTTGATTAGAATTGTACAAACTCTGTTTTTGCCTTAAATACTGCATTTCCATTTGTGTTTATACATGTTTCAATAAATCCGACACATTTACCATTTTGGTTAGCTCAAGACTTTTATACAGTATTGTAGCTATTATTAAGTAAGCAGAGCACACATGCACTTCTGCAAGTGCAAACCCAGAACTTATACAAGTTCAGCCTGGATGCTACAGCATAATTAGACACAAGCAAAGTAAGTACTCTGAAATGCAATAATTGGGTTTTACCTGATCTAAAAGATAGTAGGAGTTAATAATAAAAAAATAATATTCCCATCAACTCCAAAAGGGAGAAAAAGGTCACAGAAACTCAAAATATTAAAGTAGGTGGAAAAATTAAGTTCAAATTAAGTTTGCACTGCTTTAAAATTTAATTACGCTGAGCATTTGGGTTTACAGTGAACTATTGCGGTATCATATCTGGAGCATCTTGACTATTTCCCTGTCCCTAAGCAGATTAAAGCTTCTATTAAAATGTCATCAGCCTGCAGCTTGTTCGGCCATGTTTTTTTTTTTTTTTTTGTATCTCCACATAGAAGTTCTTATCGCTGTTGGTGCTGCTGGACTTAAAGGTCTTGGAAGCCACCGTGTTAATTTGAAAGAACTTTTGTTTATAGCCTTACCGATTTCAGTCCATCAGATACCGTATCCAGTGCAATCACACAAGAAGCTGCAGCACAGATTTGCAGCACCATTTGGAGTTTTAGTATTAAAACGTACATCTGTTTGTTAGTGTCATGTCATTAAAGCTAACAGGTTACAAGCAAGCAAGCGGTAATTAATTTCACAATCACTATTAATTATCCTGATGCGCCCGTCTCTGCCATTGCTCTTCTTTTTTTGTGTGGCAAATATTTCTCTCGGCCCTGAATGAAAAGCGCCTTTCTATTCCTTTCAGTACTCAGAGCATGAGGTGAAATTATACTAACAGATGATGAAAGAGAAATGCTTGATGCAGATGGATGTTCTGAAACGGGAACCATCGGGGAAATGGAGTATGTAGGAATGATCCAGTGAATTAGGATAAAATGGAAATCCATCTCCGTGGTTGTTATCCATTTAGCACACACTGAATTGAAAATGGGTTAAAGCTTTAATAACCTGGTTAAATCCCCCACTGTGTGCTGCCAACAGCCATGCATGTTCTATTTTGACAAGTGTCAGCTTAGCAAATAAAATACAACAATCAGCCTGTAAACTTAATTATGGGAGGTTTATCAAACGGTCCCTCAGCTGCGAGGCGAGCTTGCCTCACGCGCTCGCTGATCTGGCCCTCCCTTTGCTTTTTCGCTCACAAAAGGGAGCACTTTGGTCTCGCTGCAAATCTGACCAAAAAAATAGCTGAATACACTTCTGAACATGTGAGGTGTGAGGTGAACAGGGCCCACTCGAACATGAAGAAAGGTGCTTGCTTTTCATGCTGCTGAAGTGTCAAAAATACAGTAAGTGCATCCTCAGCTCAGTGAAATGTGCAGCCAGATCCAGCAATAATGGGCCCTTTTGCAGGGCATGAGTAAACTTCATTTTGTCCGTCTGTCTGGAAAGATGTCAGTGTCACTAGGGGTTGTGGCCATGGCTCAGCAGCTGGTCAGGCTTCTTCTTTGCTATCGCACCCCTATTGCACCTTAACTGACCTGCTCACAGGGTCAGGTCATAAAAGGATAGGCCAGAAATATTTACGATTGCCATGACAGCCCACAAATCTTTAAACCCTGGGGCCAGTCTGGCTGACCCAGTAATCTATGTGGGTCAGTGAAGGCCAACGAGTATTAGCAGGGTCAAGCGAGCTAAAACTGGAAAAGTTTGATCTGGCCTTTGTGGTGAACTGTGCGTCAACTGTGGATTTGTTCACCGTGTGAGCTCAGAATGTCAGCATGTTTGTTGCTTTGGCTTCATTAAAGTCATCGATTATTCTGAGCTCGTGCAAAATTTTCATCGAAGCACCAATCTGTATCTTGTTATTGTCAAGCACGCAAACAAGATTCCAGCGCAAAAAACACATCTACCATCCCATCCATTAGCTTTCGCTGACAGCGCTGCCCTTTTTGGATAAAGGCCACAGGACCATCACTGGAAATAAGAAATTGTTAATTAATCACAGTTTCTACACACATGGGTTTATAGTGTGTCAACAATCATCTGGTAACTTAGGGGTTTTTGATTATTTTTTTTTGGAAAAGAAAGAGAGAAGTTACTAAATATTAATCAAAGGATTTGGCGTCTGGAATAAATCTATGTTGATTGTATAAAATTCTCTGAAAATTAAAACTAAAATAAACTAAACTGGGCTTTTAGAAACTTTAATATAAAAATGACTTTTCATTAAAATGTAGAATGACTTGTGTATAAAAACTCATTTTCATTTGCGTTTTCTTAACAGCCACTTATCCCAGGTGTTCCATTTTATTGATTTCCTGAGTATTTAATTTCCTGCATGGTTTGATGCTAAGTGGTGGTTTTGATTTGTAGTGGGCATGTCAGTTTCTGTAGGTCTATGAACAGCATCCAGTGTGAAGCTGAAGAATATTGTGGTTGTAACTGATCCATAACAGTGAAGCCAATAGGCCAACTCGCACTTTGGTAAGAACTTCTATATATTTATAGCCATGGCACTTGTAGTATGGAGGACTAAAACTGCCATAATAAAAAATAAATAAACAAACCAAAAAGGAATAGGAATAAATTTGGGTATACAGACTTTGTGAGTTTTTGAGACTTCTATAACGTGTGTTTTTTCCCCCCCACTCAAATGTAGCAAATGTGAAACAAATTGAAAATAAAACATGAAAATTAATATTGATTAATTTTTTTGTCAGAAGGTTAAATAAATTATCCATAATTTCAGGCTTTAAAAAGTACAAACAAGTTTTTGACACATTTCTTGGAGATTAATAAATAATAATAATAATAATAATAATGGATACTTTATTGATCCCCATGGGGAAATTACTTGTTTTTCTCTGCATTTGACCCATTCACTCAGTGAAGCAGTGGGCAGCCCACTAAGCAGGCGCCCGGGGAGCAGTGTGTAGGGACGGTACCTTGCTCAGGGGTACCTCAGGGTAGCCGTTAAGTGGATTCGAACCGCCAACCTTCCGATCATGGGGCGACCACTTTACCTACTTTACCTACTGAGCTATCCCTGCCCCCAAGTATTGCAATTTCAGGAGTGGGACCACGCCTCCGGTTCTCATCTATATAGGTTCCCCCAGTCCTACAAGCTGTTCATTCTTGTTTACGTGCCCCTCCCCCTCCCCTTTTCAATTATTTATCTTCTTTGCTTCTAGTTAGTACACGGGGATCCGCCAGTCCCCAAGAGTTCGCCAAACTGCAGCTCAATTCATGTCCAAGCCATTCACCTTTACCTACTGCAACGCTGTCAAACATAAAATGAGGACGTGGGCCCAGCTAGTGAATTAAATATTTGTGCTTTATGACAGGTCTAATAAATTTATTAAGCACACTGTTGATTTTTTTTATTTCCGTTTGGCATTGCTTCTATTTTGTACTTAATTTCTTCAGTTTCTTGTGAAATTTATGAAAGTATTTTTGTTTCTGTATGCAAATGGAGGGATTGTTTTTTTAAATCGTGTTATAGGGTGAGTACAGCGTTTGTTTATTAAAGCCAGACTCGTGACAGAAGGCTGTGTAGGTGTGAAAATGATAGAAATATAGCTTAAAATTTTGCAGTCATTTAATACTATAAAATTGGAATGTTAATTCATTTATTTCATTCATTTATTACAATTAATTTATTTTAGGCATTTACAGTGCTCCATAATATAGTGCCACTTTGTCAGTGTTGCATAGATTTAGTGTAGTTATGCATAACTATAGCATGTTCTTGCCTACATTTGAGTGATGGAAATCCCCTTTAGACGTTACAAGCTGCAGGCGAGGTTGCTGCTGCCTATTTGAAAGGAGTGATACTCTTTCCGAGGCCGATCCAGCAGGGAAGGAAGCTGCCATGAGAGAAGAATACATGGGACAAGACCCAGTTTCTATGGAAACAAAAGAAATCTAAAAGAAGAGTTGGGAGTGGGAAGGGGGTGGGGGATGACAGAGGAAAGAGGAGGAGTATTAAGATGAGGAGGATGTATTGGAATGTTTCTGGAGACAGATTTTCATGAAAGGAGGTATAAGAAATACTACAGATCGGAGCCTCCCCTGTGGGTAGCCAGTGTTATTTATTTGTCAACTGTATGCATGCCACAACAACCCTTACAACTGCAGTTCGTGGCTCCTTTCATACCCAAACAACAAATCAAAGTATGTGCAGAGCTGATATAGACCTAGCCCGCATCTGCGTTTGCTTTGAAACATATTTCCGAAATATAGTTCATCATTATTCCAAGCGAAGCTTTGCTGTGTTAAAAGCCAGGGTCTCAGAGTGCTCCTTCATTCCCTCTGATCAGTGAGCGTATGCACAACAAACGTGCGCAAACATACGACCAAGACCAGCCAAAACTGTTCAAGCTGCCATTCACAGGCTGCAAGGAAACAGATTTTCTTAAAAGCATTAAAAAAAAGAAAACAAAACTGAGGGAAGAGGGACTTCATACAACAATGAGAGTGAGCAGGCTCGTATGAATAATTAAACAGGCTGTGCTGCTGATAATGAGCTGCGGTTTTGCATTGGCTAACACTGAAAAGTGAGATGAGGGGTGACTGGAAAACTGAAATCGTACTCTCTTTTTTATTGATAGTCGAAGTTATTTTAGCCCCTACAGTGTAAACAATAGCAGCTACAAAGTGCACTGTAGACAGTCAGGAAGTGCTGAAGTTACATATGGTTACTGTCTTCAAAGAATGCAGCAGACACCCATCTTGCTTTTGGACAGATACACACACTTGCTCCATTGATATATATGTTATCAACAAAGCTGCTAGATTGCTGCTTTCTTCAAAGCTCTCTACAGGCCCTGATGGCACAGCTCATTTCCAATGCTAATCAGAAATAAAGAGATTGTGCTCTCCTGACTCCTTTCTGCTCTTCCCTCAAACAATTGTTGCATTGCATCGGAGCCGCCCGGGATGCCCATTGTCGCCAAGCCACTGTGGCCCAGCTGTGGGAGCCCGTGTTGTATCCCCACGCGTTGGCCAAGAACAAACACTATTATCAACACCACCGGCAATGGTAAAAAATAAAAACATGCACTGGTCTCTCCAGTGGATTTGCTCGTTTGCATCTTGTTACATAGCAAGGACTTCATCTTTAAATGTTAGCGCTGGCTTTTACTAATGATTGTGTGGAAACAACCTGCGCTCAGTCACCAAAAACAAAGGGTCGTCACAGTCAGCTAACTCAGCACTCATCCACTAGTGACTGCATTCAATTAAATGCAAAGTGGGAAATGGGAAAACAAACAACAGAGGTAACGTCAGAACACACTGTGATGAGTGTGTTCGAAGAAGTGCTTTTATTAAAGCGAGCACGGAAAAAGATGATCCACCTTTGCACCCAAACGAAGTGGTTTCAAACGTTTGCTGTTGAGTATTTTGATGTAAGCAGATCAGGCATAGCGTCATCTTGTTTAGAATTTAACGTCCGTTTAACAAACCTTGGGTCACGTGTACTGCCCACCTACCCACCAAGCAATTTTTGCACACCGTGTGCTACCCGAATGTCAGCAGCAGGACAGTGTATGCTGCAAAAAACTCCTCTGAGAGATACAGTCCAATACATTGATTGGGCCACCTGATTAAATTCCAATCCAGCATTTGCAGGACTGTGCAGAACAAATCCAACGAGAGTCCATCTCTCAACACAAAGGAGCAGATGCTGCTGTCCTAAAAAAACAAAAAAAAAACACAGGACCTCTAGAGAGTTCCTGAATCTGTGCCATTGAGACCTGTTCTGGCTGTAAAAGGGGAGACTTAGAGAATGCATAACTATAAATGTACACATTTAATATTATAACGGACATTTTTTTCTGTATTTGACTTCAAAGAAATAATAAGTTATTCCAAAATTGATTCAAATGCACAATCAGTACCTCTAACGAATTGCAATCAGTACCTTCAAGGACATATTCAGCTGTTTCTTTGGGTAAGCATATTCAACGCTTGACATAAAGAACAGAATGCTTTATAGAGAGTTTTCACTGTAATTTTCCACTATTCAGAGAGTGCAAGGTAATCACATTGTGGAACAGTAGCTGCTGTGGAATTTAAAAGTGAGCAAGACTTTATGCAAAGTTTAACTTAACCTGTATATATAAAAAGGGACATAGACTCAGGGCCTAAGTAGGATTATCCCAGCTGTCATGGGGCAAGAGAGGGAAGTGCAACCTTGACAGGGTGCTAATCCATTGCAGAGCTAACACAGCCCATCCACACTCGCATTCATAACTACACCAGATTTAGAATCACCAATTAACCAAACATGCATATCTTTAGACTGTGGGAAGAAGCCAGAGTACCCAGAGAGAACCCACACAGGCACAGGCAGAACACATGAAGCCTTATTCCTCTGAAGCAACAGTGCTAGCAACTTCACCTTGGTGTCTGACGGTGGCAGCAGAAAGTCCAACTTCTATATAAGTGTATGAGAAATGCTTTACTGCGGGAATTGTTTTTAACAGGTTGAGAAACTGTGTGATGGAGAACTTTCCACTTTTAGACAACCCTTGAATCTGCAAATATAGAAGCCAAGTTCTCGGTAGCACGAATGGCAACACCTGTAATGGGCTTTCGAGCATCAACATGCCCACATCAAGAAGAGAAAAGCTGCAGCGCTGATTTGCTTGCTTCCTGTTTGTCATGAATCTTGGCAGAGTGTGGGTACTAACTGCTAGCTTCTCAGATGGCAGGCTGTCACCCACCACCGCAGCATGCCGGCTTATTTCCCAGCAGCAGGCCAGTAGTGATTGTGGCACACCGGTGGTGTGCTATCCACAGCACAGCCACAGCACAGGAATCCTGGTGGGAAACTCTTAGCAGGCTGCCAGCTGACGGCCACCTCCAGCTTCTGCTGCTATGACCCAGCTGTGCGTCAGCCCATTCCCTCTCACGCCCTCCCCATCCCATCTCTGCTGTACGAGTGCCCCGCTGCTCTGCTTCCACTCTCCCGGTACTTTGACGCTACCCTGCTGACACGTGTCACCTTTTGTTGCGGATCACGAGTGGCAGAAAATTGGCAAAATGGCATGTGAAGCATTATTGGGATGAAGCTGTGTGTCAGCTTGGTGCCAACACTTTGGCCTGCATTTATAAGTCATTTCCAGTTGGCTATGAGATGGGTGCACATATTGACTGAACTCTGCACTGTCCTCTGCAAAGGTACACCGGGTACACCGTGAACGCAGGAACCCATCAAAGTTTAATATCCTAGACCAGGATCAAACAGACGCTGATATATGACCTGAGAGCACGTGTCATTAACTCGAATGAGCGGATACAAGAATCGTGGGGGCATTTTTACGAGCGTATCCAACGCCCCTCCCTCACCCCCAAGCCTCCTTTTCTGATTTAGAAAGCTGACATGACTCAGTTGGCTCCGGCAGTCCATTAAAACAGAAGTACCTGCGCCAGAACTGAGCTGTGATATCCTCCGTCTCCCTTTTTTTTGGAGGGTTTACGGATAGCGCCGGATGGGAAATTGCGATAATTGCAAGCGTGTTTTGAAGCATTTCTGTTGACTTGCGAATTACTTTATTTGCACACAAACACCGCAGAGTCGGTACATCTGCACAATGGCAGCGCTTATGACATAGACTGTCACTTTGCTCACGTCCCAAAAGAGATCTTCTTTTCTTACCCTCCTCAATTCACTCATTTATATTCATTTCTCCCTCTCTCTCTCTTTCTCCCTCTCTCTCTTTTTCCTAAAATTTCCCCAGATTCAGTTTAATCAAATTCTGCTTCTCATCTGAACATTATTGAAAGCATTTCATTTGCCAATTAGCCAGCTGCTCCCCAGTTAAATAATGAATATGCTAATTCTAAAGCTTGGGGATATGTTGTCTTTTGAGTTACAGAGGCAACAATTATCCAAGTCAGGGATACTCGCAGTGGTGCACTGTACTCTATGTAGGCTTGTGTATGACTCTGATTGCACCGTGTTTGTGAAAACCATATCTCGTGTTGTGCGTTTTTAAAAAGGACAGTGTGTCAAATGTCCTGTGGATGCATTTGCTCAAATATTGATTTTGCCTTGGGGGGGCTCTAGTTGTCACTTCAGTATATACAGTGGTATAAGATGCATTCAGGGGTAATGTTATAAAGGAGCGCTCCCCTCCATGCATATTGATTTGTTTGCTTACCTTTATGGAGCACAGAGTGCACGCTGCTGACGGTTCTAATTGAAAGCCATGCATAGCTGAGCCTGTGTATGGATATAGATACTCGCTATTATCATCCGTCACGGCGGGGTGGGGTGGGGTGAGGTGGAGAGTTGGTATTTGAGCTCAGTGATGGATCCTTCTTTAATGTGTTTACTGCAAAACTGCCATACAAGCAGTCATTCAACACTGTACGCTAGTGCCACATGCAGATTTCGCAGACTATTAATTAGCCTATTAAACTGTCACCTACTTACTGTATGCACAGCTAAAGTGCCTTAAAGCTTCTGTCAGTACGCGAGGCATCTATCCAGTCCTCCACAACTTAATGCAAATCAGTACGTTTCCCACAAAGTCAGGTCATTCGTTTTTTTTTTCCTTTTACATTATTTTGTTTTCAAAGATGCAGCTTCAAATTAAATAATGAGTTGACCTTTCTCTGCGCTGCAGGAGGTGTTAGTCTCAGATGCGATTTCACAAACACCCCCTCTAGATGACGGTGGTATAATAGGAATTTGGTGTACACAAACACATTGCACATCCCTTTTTTTTCCACGATAAAATATTCAAGATGCTTGCTTCATTTGCAACATCAAGCACTGATCCTGTACATTTTACTTCTTTCTTATGCCCAGTGCCTGAATGCAATCAATATGGAGCACTAAACAAAAAAGTGCATGCCTAGTAAAGCATGTTTTTGTTAAAAAAAAAGAAGCTAATCAATAAATATCCATGACTAGCTTTTTAAAAGTGAAGTGCAATATTCAGGAGTGTTCTGGCTAATATAACAGACCTGGTTTACGCTCTTCAAAGTCACTGCACTTGCATGATCATTTGTCAGAGTGGTTGTAAATTATCCATTAACATAATTGATTCCTTTATCAGTCCCTCAAAAAACGTCCTCGGCTCTGAAGCTTTGCTCTTCTGTTAAATGCTGTATACAAAGCAGACTTCATCCTCTAAGATTTTTTTTTCAATCAAATTATCTAAATGTCTGTTTGATAAGAGTCTGTGAGAAAATAACCGATAGATCCTCAGGCAATGGCATCGCAGCCACAGAACTTTGCTTCATGGCCAATACCTGCAAAACCCAAACACAGGCAACATCTTTACATTCTACCCTTACATTGCTGTGCAGAAATCTTGAGCCACCCAACCACCTTTCCCACATATTTATTGCACACAGGCAAGCTTAAAAGTCAATATTTGATGTGACTACCTTTATTCTTCAGCACAGTCTGAACTCTCTTAGGCAGCTTTCTTGTAATTTCTTTAAGTAGTCTTCAAGAATAGTTCTCCAGGCTTCTTGAAGGACATTCAAAGCTCTTCTTTGGATGTTTCTGCCTTTCGTTCTGTTCTCTGTCAACATGATCCCACACTGCTTCAATAATTTTGAAGTTCGGGCTCTGGGGAGGTCAATCCATGGCTGATAGAGCTCCACTGTGTGTTTTTCTGTACATGTATACTTTTACTGCACTGGTTTGACAAGATCCCCAACACCACCATCTGAAATGTTGCCCCAAACCACGACAGCGCCTCTCAGTTAGGCTAAAGGGGGTTCTTTTTGTTTGGTTTTTTAACACATATATCACTTGTATAGTAGGAGGATTTAGGTTATTCTGAAAACTATGAATGAATCTGTTAGTTTTGCCATTGCCTTAACTATGCTATGTTTCTAAAACATGTCTAATCTGAGCTTCCTAAGAGCTGGATATAAATAGAGTTTTAAAATTGTTTCCCAGCATTGCATAATCTCGTATTTTTAGTTTCAGACATTACAAGCTGTTTTATGATGTGGCTCTGAACCTTTGTCCATTCACATTATGACAATTTGCCCTCTTTTGTTATAGCTGCTGTACAAGTTTTGCATGTGTCATTCGTAAATGACCGTCAGTGCCACTGATCCACTGTTTTTATCCCTTGACTCCTCGGTAAAATGAACGTGCATCTACGGTACAGGGTTCAGGGGAAACAGTGAGGGAGAAAGTTTTGAGTAACATTTATACTGGCATGACTTGACTCAGTGGTGGCTGGTCCTGGCACTCTAAATTCCTCGTTGGCCAGGGCCACAGTGACAGTTGGTGTCAGCTTCTGTCACAAGCGCTGCATGGGCAGCCACGAAACTGTCAGAGAGCAAGAAACCGAGAGAGCGAGAGAGAGTGACGGAGTGAATAACAGAGAGACATGATATCCGAAAGGAATCGCACAGAAAAAAGGTGAGCAGACAACTCATTGCACAACGAAGCAAGAAAAGGGAAAGATGAAAGGCTTTGACTTGAGTAAAATTAAGGGTGATGGGTAGAAAGGGAAATAGAAATACAAAAGTGTGCTGAAGTGGGAGGAATTGGACAAGCTGAAAAGCGAGTTATACAGGTTGAGCCTTTGAATCACTGATCTTGAGATCAGAGAAGAGAATGACATTAGCTCGGGCTCTGATTTTTCTTTTGTGTGGCGAGCCCAATTGGAAAAAAAAAACACCTCATTTTCAGCCTCGTATTTTAATGAAAACCCGACATTAAACTCACTGTAGCTAGACAGGATATAGTTGTTTATTTACTGCATTAATTTGCTTTATTACAGTAGCTGTGGAAGCTGTACAAAAGGTAAAGGCATTTAAATTCAAAACCATACGGCAACACAACTTATTGTAATGGCACATCAAACCCTACCTTAGCAGCACTGTGTATAGACCCTGTGCACGAGAAAATGCTAACTTCCTGGTTTGAGACCAGATGTGGGGTTTCCGGTAGCTTTACTTTGCGGTCAATCGCTACTGCGAAGATATACTCCAAAATCATGTCCAAAACTCGAAAACGGAAAGATCGCGTTACAAAGAGCAGAAGGTGGGAACACTCGCCACTGTTGTGTCATAAAAAATCTAATGATCAATTTTGACGTTTAAAGAGTTTAGATCGATCAGTTGTTTACATCACTCAACACAAGCAGAACTGCATTACTGCAGCAGAAGACACATCGTCCACATTCAGAAGCACATCTCTGTATAGTGACTGGTCTTATGATTTAAACAGGCAAATGTTCAGCATTCAAACTACAGGTGAAGAATAGTCAAACCAGATGTTTCCCCGTTATGTCGATATCAGCTAGTCAAGTACACACCTATACAGCATGTTAACAAACTGAAAAAAGCCACACAAAAAATGAATGATTGCTGGTAAGGGTTTCTATACATTAGTATGTATGAAGGGTATGTTGTGACTTACCTTAAAAATTACAGTGGTCCCTCGCTAATAACGCGGTTCACCTTTCACCTCGCTGTTTTGCAGATTTTTTAGTGCAAGTTTGCATGCTTATTTTTACGTCACATTGTGTCCTGCGTCCTGATCGCTGCAGACGATCTCCTCCGGGACGTCTCTCCTGTACAGTACAGAATCGCTGCATCGATCGCTAGCAGTGTGACTCTGAAGTGCAGTACTGTATGTACACGAAACGTTTTGCACCGTCAAAAAATAAAATTGGCTACTCGATTTCACCTATCACTGGTTATTTTTAGAACATAACACCCGCGATAAACGAGGAGAAATATAACATTTGAATCCATTTTCTCTTTTGCTTTGAGGCGCGGGGAAAAATATCGACAAGTCGATGAACATCATTTATAGATATATTGGGTAAATGCCCAAGACATCTATAGAAATGTAAATCACCGCTTGATTCATTCACTTGCTTAACTTGTTTTGGACCGTAAACCAGGAGCGAATAGGACACAGGAGTTTCCGCACCGGAAGTAGCTTATGCTAACGTGCACAGAGTCAATTCATATCCAGTGTTAGTGTAATTGGGATCTACAATCCAGTCCAATTCATACTTAGATTGAGAGAACATCGTTATCCCATTCAGCTGTAAATTTTAGAAAATGAATGTAATTCGTTTTACAGTGTGGATCATTTAGCAGAAAATTCCAGCCTTAATGGTCTGCACAGTGATTGTCACGGGACATACCCTCCCAATTAGAGAGACTCTTGACCTTAAACCTTTGAATTTTATCACAGCCCAAGAAGGCAGAAGATGGTTCTGCTGTGCCTGACTCCACCTTGTATAATCCCCCAGAGCCTCCTCTCTCTCAGGCCTGGCAGGAGCCGCTGACCTCTCCTTTGTGACTGAATTAATCCACGGGCCTGAGATAATGGCTGTGTCACAGCCACCGGCAGGATGTGGCAGGAGAATAATCAGCCCACCACCGTGCCATTTCAATCCCCGCGGCAATGATCGCTTCTGCAAAGAAGAAGAAACGAATGTAAAAAAAAAATCACGTTGCTCGGCTCATTCACCGGCACGCATGAATGAGAATTAAAGATAACATCCCTTAGAGGTGTAGCAGACAGGCACACCTCAGTGATCACTTTAGATGTTTCCTTCTTGTTTGTGCCAGAGGAGGGTTTTTTTCTTCTTTTTTTTATTCCTTTCAACCCAGAGTCTACATTAACATGAAAATCATCATCATATTTAACAAGGTGGGGATTTGGATGGTGGCTATTTGTGTTTGGTTTACGCATATTCAGAAATCCCGCATCCTATCCTCTTAAAATGTTTAGGCAGATATAGCTTTGACATGTTTGTCCAAAGTCTTTTCTTGCAGTCGCTCTTTGAGAATTTACAATTGTACTTTGGGGCGGTCTGCGCAGCTGAATTGCATATTGTCAAAGCCGAGCATCACTGGCCAGCTGAGACCAAATGACAGTTTCTATTCAAAGAACGCAGAATAGCTCCCAATTGAGGTTGAAAGCAAGAAAATGCGGGCACCTTTTTGCCAGAAGAAAAGCAGAAATGCAAATCTTTGTTTTGTGTCGTGTGAAGCTGTTCTGGAACTGTTGCTCGAGCAATGGTGGATGTTTGATTTCGATCTACAGAAGTGAACGTTTTTTATGTTAAAAATCACACTTTGTTCAACCCTTGTTCCCAATCTGCCGAACGTTCCAAAGGGGAAACGTTTTTGGGGTTCGATGAAACCTGCATCCCTTGTGCGGTGGAGGAAGCTTGTTCCGGATATGAAAAGCCAGGGTCACTTTGTGACCGACGCGGGCTAAATTTCAAGCAAGCGAGCCCCTTAATTAAGCCAACAGATGTGTTTTGTTGCAATCGGGAAGCGCTGTGATGATGCGCCTGCTTGAAAGTATGCATAAAACAATCCACACTTGTCATTAAGGTCAACACTCGCTCTGCTTGTGTTCACCCACCAAGCTTTTAATCACGTCCCGTGTGAATATTCTGATGTTCCACAAATACATAGTGTAGGTGCACTAATGAGCTGCTGTTAAAGATTCAGCTCCCGGTGTGACAAGTCTGCTAGCAACCACCCACAGTAACCACTGTATTATTCCTCTACGCCATCACCTCGTATGTGCATATCCCTTTTGTATTTTCTTTTGCGATGAAAAGTGAACCCAAGCTAACCGGTATTTTAAACTGCCGTGACTGGTTAGCTTTTAAAAAAAAAGAGAGAAAGAAGTGTTTCGAAATGACCTTATTCCCACATAAACAGCTGGCAAAGGGGAATGGCTGAACAAGGGAGTGGATTATTTCTATTTTTATTTGCCTCTGCTTCTTTCTTAGAGAGCGAGGAGAATGAGCGGAGAATGGTGGGAGAGTGGCATCAGCAGCGAGCCGCTCTCTCGCTTCATGCTTTAGTGAATCTGACGGGCAAAACGCCTACATACGTTTACTAGAGGGGTCTTCCTGCTGACAGCAGCCCAATGTAATTCTTGGTGTGTTTAGACTGCTGTTCCTTGTCGTGACACTCATCCTCTATTTGCATTTTCCTGCTTGATTGTCTCTTCTGAAACTGGCTTTCTAGCTTGTGAAATAACACACCTTAATGTGCAGGATTTGACACAATGAGCTCTATTTTTCATGTTTTGCTTTTTTCTTTTTCTTCATTGCTCATTTTTCGAGACTTCCTCCCAGTGGCCCTCCGAAATCAGATAGTGCCTCCCAGTCCTCCAGGTCTTATAACTGAATCACTCAATTGAGTCACCTCCTCCCACAGAGGCGGGACAAGCCTCCCACTGCACGTGGGTTCCCTCATCTCAGTGTACTTATACAGGGGCTGGCGTAGCAATGAGGTGAACTCAGTCGACCCTCTTCAGAAGATCAATATGTAGTGTGTGTTTGATGGCAGGGACTTTTTGAATTTCAAATAGATCTTCATGATCAAACCCTTCACCAACATATACTGGGGTCCATTATCTTGAACACCATGACGTTAGTCATGCATTTTCTATATTATTTGCAGAACATGAGAAAACGTTCCATTTTCGGGGAGGAGGGCAGCCATAGAAACATTGAGAAACACTGGTGATTGAGTGAGGCAAGTCAAAAGAGATCAGAGAGCACAGTCTTCAGTAGTGGCATGGAGAGGTGTGCTCAGAACTTAATTCTGATCTAATTGTAATTATGTAAACCTGAACCTTTCCGCGGTGGCACGGTGGTTAGCACTGTTGCCACACAGCAAGAAGGTCCTGAGTTCAATTCCACCATCAGGCCGGGGTCTTTCTGTGTGGAGTTTGCATGTTCTCCCCGTGTTTGCGTGGGTTCTCTCCGGGTACTCTGGCTTCCTCCCACCGTCCAAAGACATGCAGCTTGTGGGGATAGGTTAATTGGAAAATCCAAATTGCCACTAGGTGTGAATGTGCGAGTGAATGTGAGCGCGAATGGTTGTCTGTCCCTATGTGTTGGCCCTGCGACAGACTGGCGACCTGTCCAGGGTGTACCCCGCCTCTCGCCCTATGACAGCTGGGATAGGCTCCAGCGCCCCCCGCGACCCTGAAAAGGAGAAGTGGAAGCGAATGGATGGATGAACCTTTCCGCATCCAGCAATATTAGTGAAGTCTGAAGTTAGCCTTTGCCATCAAAAATAATACTTTTTTTAACCTTTAAATTCAATGCACTACATACTTTTGCATGCCATTGCCAAATCCCCTGAGATCCGTTGTCAAGTCATTTCTATTTACAAGCGTAAAGTGAAACCTCACGTGTGCCCAAATGTCACACAGAAACACTCCAGTCTGTCAGAAGCCAGAGCCTATTTGCTCTGACAGGACAGTGCTAACCATTGCACCAGTGTACCACCTACAATATAATTGCATGTGCCAATGAGGTTCTGTTTGTTTTGGGGAATGTTTGTGTGCATGTAGATGTGTCATTATGTCTGTAAACATTGAATTGAATTGAAAGCCTTTATTGTCATTATACATAATATAACGAAATTGGAAACAGTGCACACGTGCTTATAGCACATTATAAAAAACTACACAATAATATAACTATACACTATACGATAATAGTGTAAACATGGATTCTGATAACTTTAACTTTTAAACTTTAATTTGGTGTACAAGTAGGTCCAAGGTCTTCAAGGTCAGCCTAATGATTTAATGTTTGAAATGGACAAAAAAGCCTCATAACTTGAAGTATGATTCGTACTAGTGTGGTATTTTCATCATATTGAAAGTCCCATGTAAAGATTTAAAATATCAGATCAGATATGACCTTTGACCTCTACTTCTAGGTCAATAGAATGATGTGAAGATCAAAGCTATAATAATGCTATATAGACCTATTTAATAAAGCGATATTTCTTAATGCCATTGTTTGTATTGACAACATATAGACATATGATATGTGGAGATTCTAAATATCACATTGGACCTCTGACCTTTTCTTCAAGGTCAAATGAGGTCAAACTTTCATAAAATGTCTTTTATGAAACAGGTGCCTGCATTTTTAATGGCAACAATTATTTTATGCTGACTTTGTTATGGAGATTGCAATTACAAGCTAGAACCCTTTAAATACAAAACACTCATCTTATTTTAATGGAAAATAAAATAAACTCAATATCAAAAATGTCTTTCACATGATAATCATTACTACACTTAAACAAATGTTACTAAACAATGACATGAGTGCTACACATGTACTATAGCCCCTTAAAAACTATAATAATTATACTTAAAATTATGTCAAGTATTGCGCTACAAAATTCTTAAACATTAAAAATTTATATATAAAAAAAAAAAGAATATATGCAATATACAGTATGATTCCTTTAAAACTGAACACTGCCCAGAGACTGCCTTGGTGGAGGTTTGCGGTTGTTATTTACAATAAGTGGTGGATTCATGGATGTAGTTAGGGAGGACTGGATATTAGGAATACTGTGAGATGGAGGCAGATGATCCTCTGTGGCAACCCGTAAAGGTAAAAGTCAAAAGAAAAAGAAGAAGCAGAACTCTAATGGGATTAGAGAATTTAAGAACAGTAATGCAAGTGATTGGCTGGGTGACATACTCACAGGTTTGTCAGTGTGATTCCTGGTCCTGGTCCTTTCCATGTTAAGCCATCCTTTAGCTAAGGTCAGTTGCAATGACCTTGCGTGTGATCATATGAGAGTGAGTGGTAAATGGACTGGTACTTTCTATTTTCACTCAGCACTCAGACTATTTTCAGAGGGGGCATTCATTCATTCATACAAAGCTTTAGGCTGTGCCTTAAGCTCTCTTTACCTATCAGGCAAACTGTCAGACTTCGATAGATACATCGGGGCTAATTTGGAGTTCAGTGTCTTGCCCAAGGACGCTTAGACACACAGACCGGAGGAACCAGGAACGAAACCAGTGACCTTCCAATTAGAAGCTGACCTCCTGAGCCACATACGGTCGCCGTCGCTTGCCTCTGTGTGTATGTGTGTGAACATATGACACATTTGTAAAGTCCTCTTTAGAATCTGGGGTGTAAAACGTGTAATAGAGGAGCAGGCCATCAGCCCTGTATTGCGTTTCAGGCAAATCTGAAGTGATTAGCTAGTGACGTCACCTAAAAACGGTCCTTTTCTGTCGACTCCGAGGACGTAGTTTGGAAAGTTCTCAGCGCACATTGCAAAGCGACACTAAAGTGACAGCACTGGCATCTCATGAATATATATTTAATTAGCTTGTCTGTATGCAGAAAAAATGGTTGGTCATTATAATTGGCCTTATTAACCTGATCATTTGACTGGAACCTTTCTGTCTTGATGGATGACCTTATTAATACCTAAAAGAAAGCTGCCACATTCCTCAGAAAGAAAGAAAAAACTCACTCAAGCGACCCATTTACAGTGTCAGCGATGCTCTTCTTCTTCTTCTTCTTCTTCTACCTTTGTAGTGCAATTTTACACCTGATCAACACATCATTAGCAATCTAGGCTGGCATACAGACTGACGAGGTGACGGATTGACACCTTGATTGTACTTATCCGAGCATCAGTTTTAATTAGAAGATTTTTGATTGACACTGTTTGAGAACTTTTTGGCTTTTTTTTGGTGTAATAAAATGGAAAAACTTTTTTTTATCATGTCTGGGTAAGGTATGAATATTATCCCCAATCCCTGAAGCGCACTGATGCCACCATGTTGAGAAACAGGTTGCAGCCCGATGAGAAGAGAAAGGATAAAGGAAGGAAATAGAGGAACAGAAATGGTAGGGTGACAGAGATAAGAAAATATAAGGCTAATAGATTAGTCACAGGACTCAGGCGTGCTGAGTGAGTGGGGGATAAAAAAGAAACAAAATAGCAATGAAATGGTCAGAGCTTCTGTATAATTTCCAGTGGAGCATGATTCTGTTTTGAGAAAGGGAATGAGGATAAGGGCATTATCTTGCACCTATGCTTAAAGGCTGGCTTCCCCCCTTATGTTTCCATAAATACAAACACAATATCCAAGAAAATTGGATTTATTCTGTCACAGTGTGAGGCTGCACTTTACTGCACAATCTGGAATAGAAATCGTTTTGGTGAGGATAAGGGAGACAAAGGTCATGAGACAATACCAAGGTTGTACCAGAGCGTGTTTGTCTGAGAGGTACTTTGGGATGGCGGTGGTGTATTTTTATGTGCTGGAGATTTTATGCTCTAAACATTGGGATCTGCATGCCGACCTGCTTTTGTGTGCTTCTCGATGCACTCCGATGTCATTTGGAGAGTCTCTTTCCCCACATTTGCCATCACCTTTGACATCTAGACACTCTGATTGCAAGGTAACAATTGAAAACTCAAATTGGAGCCCTGTTGTTCGACTCCCCTTATTTCTATCATAGCTGGTGATTGCCTTGCCACTTGGGGCTCTGTGCTTTTCCTTCTGGTAACTCATCTGCCCTCTGACACAGCCTCGATTGTCTGTCTGGCTTCACGAGTTTGGTGATTGATTTGTGGAACATATGGTCCTTTAGGAATATTACTACTACATAAGGCAACTTCATACCTTCTTGTTTTGACTTTCTGTCACTTTTCCCTTCACATTTTTCTTTGGAGTGCTGTATCCAAGAGGGCATCTGGGTTTTCTGGACCAGTTGTTTTGAGAATTTGGTTAAGAAATACAGAAGAATATAATGTTTTACCAAGGTTGCTAGTTCTTTTTGAGGGGGCATTTAAGATCCTTTGACTTTCGCAGTATAATTTGCACTTGCCATTTTAATGGTACTGGCCATTATTACGAGGTTACAGAGATGTTTCACATCATCTCCGTGATCTCAAACATGATACTGCACTTGATCTACGTCAAATGCCAAATTTGATGTAGATTGTATGAGGAGTTGTTGAGATAGGCAAAGAACACCCAGCTGAAAACATGCATAATCTTTGACTGAATCATTTGTTTTCTTACTCTTAGCAAATTCATGGTTGCGGTTTGGACTGGAGGCTATCTCAGATGTCACAGGTCCAATTTCTGAAATTCGTCTCCATATGAATGACCAGTTAAGATACCAGACGTGTCTGTGGGAAGCCGCAGAGATCCAGCATGCAGACTCCACACGGAAAGACGAACCCAGGACTTTCTTGCTGGGAGGCAATGGTGCTAACCACACAACTGTGCTGCCCATTTTGATTTACTAATTACAAGATTTATAGCAAATCAGAATCTGTTATGATCCAGCCACTGCTGAAGTATCTCTGAGTTATGAGCAAGCTTCCTCTCTTGTTCGAATTCATTGTTTCCAGTGACAAAGACGTGACAAGTTGCATTTTCTATCAGAGAAGTGTAGACCTAATGAATGCAGACACCTCTTTCCTTTTGGGAGCTACACAACCTGAACATGGGAGCTGTTTGACCTGTTATCGACCTTGCCTTAGGCTCTATCATCATTAAAAGCGTTTGACAAAAACAGTTTGTCTTTCACAATCACAAAGACTACTCTGATCTAAAATATTTATGGGTCTAATAAATGCAAGTAGCTCAAGAAAGTTAGGGGGGCTAATATAAAATTATGGTAGAAGGAAGTAAAGTAATTCTGTACTTTTAAGAAATATCACTTTAATGAAATTTCATGCCAGTCCTCTTAGGGCTTTCTTTAAAAGCAATGGCATTCATTTAGCAAGTGCCCTAAGGGCAGCTTACATATTTTCTCCACTCTGATACAATGTGAGCCACAAAAACCAACATGCAATAAGACTGGAAAACAGCAAAGTTTTTAATAACAGGCAGTATGTGTATGGTGTTTACTGTAATGCTAATGGGCTTGTTAATAAGATCCAGAGGCGAACTGTAGCAACCCATATATATGAACACAAACAGTGTTTCATTCTGCCTAGTAGCCACAGGGAGATAGAGAGCCAGTGGTGGTGAAATGAGCAAAACATGCTATTATGGCCACCTGCTAGATAAGATCATCTTGCCTTTTCGTGCTAATTAGCAGAAGATTTCACATCTGTCTGAAACAACGCATCTGTGCATTTGCATGTCGCCACATAACACGTATGCATCCGTGACTGCAGAGAGAGAGTGAGTGGTCCGTCACGGCCGCCTCAGCCCAATGCGCAGCAGCTTAAGGATGGGAACCTAAATCGCAAAGCAGCCAGTGAGCAAAAAGCAGAGATACAGAGAAGGTGTGCGGGAAAGTGGTGAGATAATAGGTAGCTGTGGGTTGTGCCTGAGACTGTACACGTGGCCTGAGCCTGTATGTCGGTACGATTGGATATGGTTGGCTGAGTAGAACCGACGCTCTCCTTTTCTATCCTCTCCTCTGCAGCATGAAAGCAGGCTTGTTATGTAGAGGGACAGATACATAGAGCAGGGGACTGAGGGAGGCAGCATTGGCAGACATACAGGTATGTTTTGACAGACTTCAAAACAACTTCAGATGAATCCACAGGCAAAGTTGGCAACAAGTATTTCACAGGAGCATTGCTATATTATGCGAATTAAAGATCCAGATACTATGAAAGCGTCCTTGCTGCACTGGAGGAAATTAATCTTTGTAATAGCGTTGCATTGTAGCTCTTTTCCAGCATTCAGTGTTCCCAGTAAAAGGTTACTGCTTTGCTTTCAATCAAGTGCTTATTCATTGTCAAGGTCCTACAGCAAAAATGCTTTCACTTTCTTACATAATAAAAGGCTACCAACTGACACTAAGACAGGAGAAACTGACATGGTCACCTGTGCTGCCATAAGATTGCTGCACAGTATGGCATTAAATCTCCACTACTGCTACTCTACTGGAACACAAGTTTTCCAAGAAATATTAATGCATGTGTGTTTTGATGACTGTGGTTGACTGTGATGTTGTGCACATTGTTGTGGGTTCAGATCTGGTGACTGTCAAGGTAATTCAGCAGGTCATTCAATGTCAATGAGGGTGCCTGGTGTTCTGCTATCTATTGATATTGATATTTATATTGATATACCTTTATTAGTCCCACAAGTGGACTCAAAGCATGCCATGCCAGTAAAGCATAGCCCACAGCATAACAGAGCCACCAGATCCCCATACTGACCCATATGGAAAAGATATATATAAATCTTATAAAGTTTGTATCTGTCTTGTGTGAAACTTGTATGAAAAGCATATAAGTGTGAAAACACATATAAGATCCCTTGAAAAATTATATAATGAAACTTGTATGTTTTGGATACTTACTAAAACAATGTATGAAAGTAATGCGAAAGTGGCCACTTTCATGAGTAATCACATATAAGTTTTTTACTATTTCTTTTCCGTATGGGGAGCTAGCTTCAATTGTTAATATCTAATCAGCCAATCACATGTCAGCAACTCAGTACATTCAATCATATGGATATGTTTAAGATGACCTGCTCATGCTCCACCTGAGCATCAGTGAAGAAGAAAGGTGATTTAAGTGATTTTGAATGTGGCATATTTGCTGGTGCCAGACAGTCTGGTCTGAGTATTCTAGAAGTTTTTCGCATATAAACATTTGCAGGGTTTACAGAGAATGTTGGAAAAAAGCAAAAATATCCAGTGAGAAACATTCCTCAGGATAAAAATTATAAAGGCCAACTCCTTCAATGGTAACTTAACCACTTGTTACAATCAAGGTATACAAATGAGTACCTCTAAATGCACAGCACCTTGAACCTTGAAGTCAATGGGCTACAGTAGCAGAAGACTGCACCAGGTCTCACAATTTGCTCTCATCTTAGAACTGGAAACTAAGACTACAGTTCACACAGGATTATCAACTTGGACAATTAAAAGTTGAAGAAACACCAACTGGTCTGATAAGTCTTGATTTCTGTTGCGAGATTTGGTAGGATCACAAGTTTACATAAACAACGTGAAAGCATGGATCCATCCCCCCTTCAATCAACAGTTCAGGCTGCTAGTGGTGATGTGTTGGTGTGGAGGATATTTTCTTTGCATACTTTGGGTCCTTAATACCAACTGACATCATTAAAATGCAACAGTCTGCCAGAGAACAAAGTAGTTTGGGCGACTGTGGCTCAGGAAGTAAAGTACGCCTATCTACTGGAAGAGTATGCCAAATTATCCTTGAGAAAGATACTGAACCATGTGCATCCTTGTGAGGGTGTGCACAAATGTTAGCCAGACTGCTAACATGATTGGGGGAATGCGGCTTATAGTAAAACACTCTTTGGGTGTCCAGAGCACGACAGTGCTATATAATTAGCAGTCCGTGTATTAAACATGACAGTGAAATTACTGTAGACTAAATGGTCTCCATAGTCACCAGACTTTATTCCAGGGGTGTCAAACTCCAGGCCTCAAGGGCTGGTGTCCTGCATGTTTTAGATATCATCCTGAGCCAACACACCTGAATCAAATGATTAGTTCATTACTAGGCTTCTGGAGAACTTCAAGAAATGTTGAGGAGGTAATTTAGACATTTAAATCAGCTGTGGTGGATCAAGAACACATCTAAAACCTGCAGGGCACCGCCTGTTGAGGCCTGGAGTTTGACACCCCTGCTTTGTTCTATCCAGTAGAGCAACTTTGGTCACCTTTGACCTGTCGTGTCAACGTCTCTGTCAAGATTTATATTATATATTTTGACAGAGATGTATATATTAAGAACATGGATATTTGTTTTGTTGTTTTTTTCCTACCCAGGTTGAGGTTCAAATAATAAAAAGTGATAATGCTGTGCAGATTGTATGCACAATGACCTAATGTCACTTAATTTGGGGGGGCTGTGTCACAATAACCAATAAAAATACAGAAACAGGAGCCGAAAGTACCAAAGTAAGAGCCAGATCATAGTCTTTACTTTCATATACTCACACCATCGCTCAGTCCCGTGTGCCAGTGCTCACCTAGAGACGATGAAGCTTAAAAAAAAAACAATCTGCCTGTTTAGTGTTTTTGACGATGATTTCCTGCTGCAAACACCTTTTTTGTCGCCCTTTGTTAACGCCTTTGAAGAAGTGTGTAAGACATGCAGGTTCAGGTGAATACAAAACATTGTAAGTAGTATTTTATCTCCTTCCTTCTTTCGCTCTATCCCACTCGTGTGTCTCTCTCGCCGTCTCCGTGGTTCAAGGGAAGAAATCCCTTCAATGTCTCCACAAAATCACACACAATTAAAGCAGAGCATTTTTGCCTCGGGCCCTCGCTGCTCTGTGTGCTTAAAAAAACCTGCGTGTGCGCACACGCACACACACAATGAAGTAAAGGCCCAAACCACATATACACCCCCACGCGTTCTTATATGTACAGCCGCACAAACAAACACACAAAAGCATGTTCTCTGCGGTGCACTTATTTGGCCATGGCTTTAATGGGGCTTCTTCTTCTTTTCTTTTTTTTTTATTGAGTACAGGATTACAGAATCACATCCCTCTCTCTCACTTCCAGCTGATTGGATACTCTCCACTCTGTCAATCAAAGACTGGATTTATCCTGCTGCTAAATGCAACGGTGCGTTTAGCCCGCTTCAGTCTGCTCTAGATTTAGTCACACCAACTTAGCTGCTGGCAAGTTCCTGCACCCTGCTGTACCGCTTCCAGATGTCGCTGAATCATGTCACAAGGCCAGCTCTGTCAGCTCCTCCTCGGCTGACCTTAATCACTTCCATTGAGAAATCCAGTGATTGAGACATGAGGCAGCTTCTGTAAAACTTAACTTGTGAAATAACTTGCCCTCTCTTGTAATGAATCCTACTTTTCTTGCCGACAGCTCCTTACCTCAACACGTTTTTAATATTATGGTCTTCATGTTAACCAGGCCTTCCCATGGCATCTCCCTGTGGCTAATTAGCCTTGCATGAGCAACACAAGCACATGGCTAATTTAGCATTTATTTCTCCATCACTGTTTCTTGCACTGTACTTTACACATGCTGTTTACATGCTCAATTAAACTGTGGACTTCACCACAAAGCTTTGCTAACATGCCAGCAGCATCCCTGTGTTTAGCTGCAGTTGTAAAGCAATCCCTCTGTTTTTCTATTTGCTGTAAATGTGGTTAATATGGACGGGGGCACTCGAAGTGATTCGAGTCAACCACTTAACGGCTGAAGAACACTCACTCGTGTTCTGTATGACCCCTCGCTCTCTCAGACGCTCTCTTGGCTGAATTTTCATCCATTTTCAGTGTCTTTGCTCTGCCATATGATGACAGTTGTCTATGATTCACATGGCACTTGCAGAACTACCTCGCTGACTGACCCTCGGCAAGCACCTGTACTGAAAATCATTTAACCTTCACCCTGTACTCCTAAAGAGCTAGAGCTGTGGGTTTTTAAAAAAAAAAACAATTAAAAACAAGAAACAACTGCAAAGCATATACTGTTTTTTTGTTTTTTTGGTTTATGCTCAAAGGCTTAAAAGTTGTCTTTTCTGAAGTTCCCACATTTGTACTAGCTAGCTAGCTACCCACTCTTTGGAAAATCACCGAAAGCTTCTTTTCTTTCCAGGACTCGTGGACCTGTGATTATACCACCTGGGAGAAAATGCAACACTAGTCTTTCACTTCACTAATTTTTGGGACTTTAGATCCATTCACCCTTAATGGTGCATCTAGCTTTGCCTTTTGGACTTAAAAGAGCATTTGTGCTATGTTAGAATGCGGGAGGAAGATTGACAGTGACAGAGCTGCTTCCTGTTACATTTTATGAACATTTGTTGCACTTTTGACCACATGCAATGTCAAATTAATTTACAGTAAATGCCTTAATCACACTGTGTGCAGTGGTTAGCAATGCCACCTCACAGCAGCATAGTCTGGGTTAAAATCCTGGGTTCTCTCTGGTTATTTTAGCATGTTCCTGTAGTCCAAAGACTTACTTGAGTTAGGTTGACTGGCAATTTTAAATTTGCCAAAGGTGTGAAAGTGAGCGTGAATAGTTGTCTCTCTGTGATAGCCTTCTGATAGACTTTTGAACTATCCAGGGTGGACAGTACCTGGACAGCTGGGATAGCCTCCAACTACCCTGTGACTCTGAACTAAATAAGTGGAAGTAAATAGATAGATGGATGGTATCTGATTTACCAAATGAGAAAGATTTTCATTCTGCAACTATCGGTTGTCAGTTTTTGCTATTGCAAAAATGAGATTACCAAGTGACACAGTCATTAAAACCTGTTCTAAATGCTGAATGCATCTGACAAAATCAAGTCTTTGTACTCCCACAAACTGAATGCAAACATGTGGGCTACTGTGCTATTACAGGTATTTCTCTGTGAGATAATGAGCCGTTACAGTCACACATGAATCCAGGCTGTGAAAGCCACGTGCCCAAAGTTAGTGGAGCATTTTCTACTGTACTCAACTTTCCTGAGCTTCATGCTACATTTCAGTGCCAAGCTATGTCCAAGAAGAAAATGTTGCATTAGTGTCACATACATGGGTACCTGGGACCATTATCCTCTGCTTGCCAATACCCTCTAAATATCTTTAGGAGGGTATTGGCAAACACTATAAGTGGGAGAGGATAATTTGTTCTTAATTTTTCACAAGAAAGTTATGATTCATTTTTTAAAATTAGGTTGTATTTTTTCAGTAGCCCTCCTGAGTACTATGACCAGCCAGTTGTGTGTATTAATCTGGCAACTCTGAGGCAAACATTGTGCTTTTTCTCACCTTTGTTGCCGAGTTCAGATACCATAACTGATGCTGGAATTAATCATGTCTCATTGTTGTTAGGAAAGCTGGCGAGTCATGTATAGTATTGACCACCTCTGACACATTACAAATGGCAATCAATGGTTTTGTTTGTTGTCTTATTTTGCTTGTCTCCAAAGCTTCTCAAAGGAGCTAATAATTGGAGCTGATAATTGCTACCAGGCACATAACGTATTGACCCAAGCTCTGTAATAAGCCGGTTGAATGCAGCCGAAAAACATTCCATGCCGGAAAATTGATATAAATAGCATGTCTCTTTGTGTCCCCTCCAGGCGAGACAGTGTTGAGTAAACAAATTCTCCCATCCCATGCTATATTCCAAATCCCGTCAGCATTCTCATTAAAATGTCAATGTATAGTCACCGTGTGGACTCTATGTTGTGCATTCTAGCTCAAAAATGCCAACTGATCACTAATGTTCCCCAGGTTTGACTTAATTATATGATTCACACCTAAGATTCCAGCAGCATGGGGAGAAAAAAAAATCAGGCAATTTTTCTTTTTCCCACTGAGTTTTATGAGCGACTTATTATGTGATCAATCACATACAGCAAGAACAGACCAGAATCAATTAATAATTGAAAACCGTTAAAGTGCTAGAAGCACTGATTGGAATCTGCCTTAAGTCAAAGGCAGCTGGTGCGGAAGGGCACAGGGTTAAATAGACATGATTAATCAACCTAAGAATAGCATTTGCATCCATTTGAAACAATGCGTGTGTGTGTGTATATGTGTGTGTAGACAGTAGTGGTGTGTGTAGCTATACTCCAGACTAATTACACGTATGTTTGAAGTGTACTGTGCTTTCACATCAGGCAATTAGTGGCCAATTTAAACGTACTCACAGGTGTCACGTGGCTTTTATTTTGAGTGTCTTGTTGATGGATGTTCCCTCTGCCACAATGATGGCACAAAGTGGGCAAGTGAACTGCTCAGAGCTGAAAAACATTTTTAAAAAATTGAATTCTAGATGCTGGTGAAGCAACCAAACATGCTCAAACTTTAGCTTCTGTTATTTAGCAGTGGAGTCCAAAGTTAGTTGACACTAAGCACAAAAACTGTACTTTATACAAATTATAGCTCTGTGTGAAAGTGGTACAGTAATTGTTTCTACTTCAAACTCTGCAAGTGGAATGGACTTTCTATTGAATTCTATTGAATTTTCATTGTGCAACACCAAAAGAAAATAATCCACCCAATACGAATGAGCCCACTAAGTCTCTGAACTTCCACCATTGACTATTTGACATCGTAACAATCGAGCTGCACTGCAGAAACGATCAAATGTATTGAAAGCTGCTTCTCTACCCCCACCATGGAAATGTGGCAGTGCCTCTTTACTGCCATCTATAGGTGGCACCCAGTTATGACAGAGTTCTCCCAGTGATAGCAGCTTGAGTGTGGCGCTGCTGTTGGTTAGAGTCATTCTCCCTGGAGAAGCTGCAGCTAATCATTGCATCATTTCCTCAATTATTGACAGCCGCCCTGTTAAGTTCCCAGTGTTATAGAGAGAATTAACATCCATTAGAGTATTATTCAGCCTTCATCTGCGTGCCTGTGTGCGCCTGTGTGTTTGTATCTGTGTGGGGTTTGATTTTGATTCTAACTAGACTCGCAGCTCCAAGGGCTGAGAACGAGGAGCTGAGACATGACAGGCTCATCAAAATGTCTCACGATGCCGTGTGACTACTGCTGCGTCGAGAGGCCCTGGCCTAAAATTGACCCTGTCCCCACTGAGTTGCCAATCACCGCTCATCACATTAGACATGTAGACACACTCAGCTCCACGGTGCTGTTGAGCTGCATCTCTGCTCCTGCTTTATTTTATTATTTTTCCTCCTCCCGTTTTCCTCTGACACAGTCTCACATACTTCAGATACCTGCCTTTCACTGCAGCCTTTAAAAACTTTCACTGGATCGCCTATTGTGTGGTATTATAGTGCCACTTACAATGGACCAGCACCGACAAATGGCCTCTGATTGTACTTTGCCTCTGTCACTGCCACCCGCTGCAAGTTTTTACTGTCCTCCAGGCAGCATATTGCCCCCCCGCACAATAGTCTGGTGTATCTTAGCGAGGGTGTAAAAAGCCTTGCATGACAAGTTTTGCAAGCAAAGAAAACACCGGCATTATTGAGTTATTTGCCGATTTCTGCTCGTTTTGAGCTTTTAAAATCCCGCATTGCACTGTTGTTCAATTCATATACCATTGTCGAGAGAGATAACAGCAAATAGCATTACCTCAGGCTGAAAGGAATCCCGTTCATTGTGAGGCTGACTGACAAGCTTGTCACAAACAGCCATGTGCCTAATAGAAGGTATCAAGCCAATCTGTCTCTGAGCTTTGTGCGGCGGAATAGGCGTCTGTTGTTCTGTTGAACGGAAACTTTGAAAAGCAGTTAAAGTTGAATAAGAATATATAAACTGTTCTTTTCAGCTCTGACAATGCCTCTTATACAAGAACGAGCCAAAAACACATCTGAGGAGCGCTTTTTTTATACGGCAAGGGTTCATGCACGTAAGCCCGACACACAAGTGATGCAAACAGATAATGTAACAGAATCTCTTAAAGAGGGACAGAAACAGCCTACTTTGCTGTGGAAGGTGATGCGTTTTGGGAGCAATTTTCTATTATTATGTCTATCCAGTCAACAAATGTGAAACTTCTTTGTGTTTTGTAGTCTCACTTGCAATAACTAATCCATTATCCGCTCTTCCTCTGTCTCTCTTTTGTTCTCTTACAGCCGCCCTGCAAGTGTCTATATCCTTGAACAAAGTGGAGTTAAGTGTCGGAGAATCCAAGTTCTTCATCTGCACAGGTACACAAATGGCATGGCACCCACCCCACCTGCACGAGCTATTCTTTTTAAACTTCTCTATACTCTTTCTTTGAAACTTTTTTTCCCCTCCTTTGGCTCTTTGTGATGTCATGAGTGCAGAATGAGAGCCAATCAGAAGAAAGGTTGGCTTTAAAAGAAAACACAATCTGATATCCGTGTGTTTGTGTTAAACCTTTGTCCCTATCACTTTGATCATAGCACTGACATTCAGTGCTATGATCGCCAGACCGGTCAAACACCCCTTTTTGTTTGTGCAATGTTTTAACTAGAGATGGACTGATCCGATATTACGTATCGGTATCGGTCCGATACTGACCTAAATTACTGGATCGGATATCGGAGAAAAATAAAAAATGTAATCCGATCCATTAAATATCACGAAAGCACCTCACAAAACTTGCAACACGCCGTAACTCACCTCAGAACGTTAGCACGTCGGAGCAGTATGCATCACGTGATAGAGCGGCTGTGGCATGCGGGACCTGTCGGTGGTCTGGATAGCATTTGGAGCTTCGCTAGCAACCCGGCATTTCATCTCCGACAAAGTTATCCCCGAGAGAAGTAAAGCAAGTGTGTAAGTCCATCTCTGAATGTTTGTAAAGCATTCCTGCATTAAGCTTAACAAGCGATATATGGAGCGACTTCCTCTTCTTGCTGCTTAATGATTAACAAAGAATTTAAATGCTTACCAAATTCCTCATTGTTTTTTTCCTCAACACTCCAAAGCAACAATGTGATTGGTCAGTAGCAATGCTGATCCTAGACCGATGTTATTATGATCATTCAGGAACAATACCAACATGAGGATATCATATACACCTTAAAAGGAGAAGAGATAAAATGACTTTCACTTCACTACAGCCCAGTATCAGATAAACAAGCATTATTTTGATTTGATGATGGTGCAAAAGTCAAAGAAGTAAAAGGAGGACGTTGAAAATGACCATAAAGGGTCTCTTTTTAATATTATGCATATGTATTGTATCTGTGACTGTTTGGAGGCAACGGTGGGAGTCTTATATCATCGCTCATGAATGTCTGTTTTTCTGACAGATAACATAAAACAATCCATAACCTCCATATGGTGAGGGACTCTTCGACCCCACTGTGACTCAATCCACACGGGGTCGGGGGGGATGCTCCTGGCTTACCGTTCCTCCTTCTCATTGTCCTCTCTGAACATCATATCAACATAGCAGAAAACCCGATGGTGGGAGCCAGTGGCTCAGTGGGGTGGCGGCACACTCTGGCAGCCCAGGCCGTCCCCTGCTGACTGCCTCTTCTGCCCTGCCAACACACTCAGTGTGGAGCTAACAGCAAAGGGACTAGATACACGTACTGGGAGGAGCATCCAGGGGGCATCGAAGTCTAATACGAGCTTCGGTGGGACAGAAAAAAAACAGAAAAATAACCGAGGCGAATGGAATCAAACTGGCAAAGATTGAAAAGTTGGAGCTTTCACTGTGGAGAGCTCAGAAGTGAGAAGAATGGAAAAGGCTTTGAAAAAGAATTGTAGATGTAGGTGGGAGATAAGTTGCCACCATCTGCTGTCAAAGTGCACGGGAGGAGGTGTTTGTGTCACACGCTGCTTTCTTTTGGCCTTTTTCACCACAGGCGGCCACGCCGAGCCTGAGTTTTACCATATTCACATGCATTTCTGCCAACTGAGAAACAGTGAGAGACAAGAAAAAGAGAAAACTCAGTGAAACTGAGACCCACCCGCAAACAAGTAAAGTGACTTTTTTTTACCTTTCAGTCGCCACATAGCACCGAATGAATTAGGCCTATGTCAATATTGTGGCGAGCTCAGACAAGGAGGAGACACAATTCCGTTCGGTCTTGCTCCCCCGCCCTCTTAGCCAGGGAGCACAGCCATTTATTTACATCTGCCAGAAGAACACTGCCGCTAGCTAACTGCTCAGCGCGGCAACAGCACAGCAACAACAACAACACACAGGGCGCCCTCTGACCCCGGAAGGACACACCGTCACAGCGAGAGGGCGTCACCCGTCACTATGGTAACATAAACAAAACATAACTGTAAAAACAGAACCCCGAACAGCCCTGACCCGCTTCAATATCGATAAAAGGAAGGATCAGAAAGGGCAGAGAGGCAATTGTGTCGTATGCTGATTCACGGATTGGAGAGCAGGAATGAGTACGTTTCTCTTTAAAAAGACAAAAAGAATGTGAGTTGAAGTGATTTGTGTATTTGATGCCTGTCTTTCTTGTTCTGAAAAGTTTGCCATGAAGAACAAGCCAGAGGGTTACTGATAGACACATTCTTTATATCAAAAGATTACAACCTCTCTTTTTTCTTAAAGACATTAAAGCAAAGGTCAAAATAAGGTCAACTGTGAGTCAACGTGGTAGCCTGAAGGAAGAATCCTTTTATCATATTGGCTGAATGTCAGTGCTTTTGCATTATTCATGTCTGATCTCAAATCTTTCTTTTAAATAATTTCAGCTGAAACTTTATCAATTTCATTTATTTCAAAACGCCTCAGAAATGGCTTTTTAAACCTTTGCACACTGATACATGGCATGGCTTTGTTTCTTAGCGGCTTCTTTAGATTGTGATTTGTGGTTGGTGTGGCAGCGGAGAATAGTAGGGAAAGGGTGAGAAGGAGGCAGATGATGATCTACTGTGCTGACAGTGGGGAAGGGAGCAGCCTATAGAAGAAGGTTTCCAACTCTCCAAACAAATTTCAAGTAAAAATGATAAAGAAAACTCAGCTGCTCTGCTAAGCGTGGCTGTGTAAGTGTGCATCAATTACATTTGATTGACATGGACCAACTCCATGTTGGTCCATGAAACAGCTGTTAATGCAAACTGCACAACTTTCCCAGTCGAAGGAAATGCAGTCAGCTCGGTGGGATCCAACATGAGCACGTCATTTTTGAGAGTTCTGTTCTTACTTTTTTATTAGGAAAGTCACTTTAATTACTTTGGAATAAGATGTTATGCACTTTGACGCACCAGGTAGTGCTTAGAAACATGAAACCCAGTCTACTGTCTACAGTCATGAGCTGTGTCCTAATTCCTAGGCCACATCCTTCGAAGGACTTGGCCTTTGTGGTCTACATGGGCCGGATCCTTCGAAGACCGAGAAGGCCGGAAGGCTTTGAAATGGGACAGTCTAGCCTTCAGATTTGCATCACCAGCTCAGCCAAACCGATTTACTCAGGAACAAATAAAACAATGAAAAAGTCAAACATGTTAAACCTGAGTAGCGAAAGACCTGGGGTCTGAAAACGATGTGCTGGGAGTCCGGTGTTCTCGCCGGCTCTAGTGAGCCTCGACCTCCCAGTCAGCTATCGAGCTGGTGGGTAACAGATGTCTCCGAAAACGTCAGAGCACTTTTGCAAATATGTGATGTCTTGATGAATCGAGCAGATATTTGAAGTTTACACAGCTACATTCTCGCCTGAAAATATGCTAAAAGTTTATTTTGTGACCCAGAAAGAGTAATATTAAAACTAGATAGCTGCTGCCATTGTTGGAAACTGGAATTGGCTGGCCGTGCTATGAATTCTGGGATAGGTTGGGCCATGAAGGATACACCCGACCCATCCTTCCTTGTCGGACGCATTTGAAGCAGCCTTCGTCGCCTGGCTGTAACATAATCGGCCTTCAAATGCGCCCTCTGAAGGATGCGGTCTAGGAATTGGGACACCGCTATGGTGTTGCTGCTGGCTACAGTAATGTCTGATCCCACCACATTCCCACCTACCCGATAAAGCTCATCAGCTAAGTTTTGGATAACTTGTTGACAGAGTCAAAAGATCTGGAGCAAACCTGACTCAAGTTTGCTCCATACCTAGGGTTAGGGTTATCTATTTTAGATAATTGTGGTTTTAGGCACTCCTTCAGGGAAACTGTGAAACTGTAGATGCAGTGTCTGTGTGTGTTTGTTATGGCACAGCGGAAAACCTCGGCACTGCCTTGAGAACTTTCTTTGTCCCCACTACATTTGCCCAAGTTCCCACTGAGGCAGAGACCTGCTGGTCTTTGAAGGGTCATGGGGGCGATCTTGAAACAATGAAACAGTAAAAAACCATAAAGCCTCTTTCAGATGCATTGCTACTCTGGCACTGCTGTGCTCTGAAACCCATTATTCCCTATGGTCTGTGGCACGCATGAATGCTTTTTTACTGCATAGACCAAAGGAAGTGCAGTCCAAGTGTGCCGTCTGGGGAGCACTCACAACTGCTGTACATTTGCACAACTAAAAAATGAAGAATTACAGGACGCAGGTGCAGATTGTGCACATATATCAGAATTGGCTAGTGTGACAAAAATGTTTGGCCATGCACCCAACCTTGTAGTAAATCTTGTGCATTTCACTTTATATGTGAAAGAGCCATTTCTGGTACACCCAAAGAAGAGTTTGTTTGTTCCATCAGGTTTGGCATTCGAAACTAAAGATCCAACATATTTGCAAGATCAAATATGAAGACCCTGCTGTGCTGATCCTTTGTTAATAAGGGAGCGGCTAACATAAGCTATTGTAGATGTGAGGATTTTTATGCTATAGCAATGAGGACAGTGTTCAACAGCTGTAAGGTTTATACATCACTCAATAATAAATCCCAACATTTCTTTAATTATATTTAAAGCAGTATGACTAATATGTTTTCATGTCTTATGTAAAACAGGTTATGATTTTGTGCGATAGTTGAGGGTTTTCTCCAATAAACCAAAATGAGTGTTGGAATGCACTCTCCCTGCTCTATGAAATATTCACAAAGGGTTAACCATCCATTTATCAATGCTCAAAGTCCAATTTAGACACTTATTGTGAGGATATTTATGGCCCAGGTTAAAGTTGACTAGGATTATACACTGTAAACCCGAACAAGTTGACTGAACTTAAAACTTTTGTGGAAACTGATTACCTCAAAAGATTTAAGTACAAAAACTCATATCTTCTAAGTATGGGGTACTCAAAATTTGTATTTATTGTTAACCTAAAAATTTTAAATTATATTTTATATTTTATTAATTGAGCTTTACTCAAAGACTGTATACTTTAATTTCAATATTTTTGTGTTTCTTGTAGTTTATTATTTTGATGCAACACAATGCAATTATATTACAACCTAAACTCAAATTATCTGGTTATTAATTAAAAGATATTTATGTTGTGAGTGTAGACTACTAAAAAAAAAAAAAGTACGGAAATTCAGTTACTTTACATTTTGTTTATTTAACATTTTTTCATGAAAATTTAAAAACATCACAAATGTTTTTATAAAACAACTAACATGGACATCGGCACCATAAAGTGAGCATTATAAATTCTGTGTAGAACATTTATCTTTTTATAAACTCACAAAGGACAACATCAGTCCTAATTGCATCTTTCTCAAAATACACAAAAATGCAAAACAAAAAGTCAAATACTAATCACTTTTTTTTAAATAGAAATGAAAAACAATTTTTTAAAATGGGTACAAAGACGATCAGCTTCCAAATAACCAGATAAGGCAGTCAAGTATAGGAAAATTAGGTAAACTGATGGAGTTAAATCCACCCAAAGCCTGTAGTAAACTTAAAGTGCTTAAAGTGCTTCAAACAAAGTGCTCAGTAACAGAGTGCGTGTCCTAACAAACATTGCCTTATATTCCTTAAGAGCATGTAGGCAGGGGTTTCAGGGGTTTGCCGTCATCAAGCCCCATGAAGATATTTTGGACTAAGGCAAATGTGTGAACCAGCTTCCTGGGGTAGTCTAAATGCAGAGCATAGATCAAGCCAAACAATAAAGCAAATGCATTTGCAAATCTGGGAATATCACGCATCACCTAGTCGCCTTTCACCAAAACAGCCATGCTTGAGGAAGTAAAATGGACTGGACTGGGAAGCGCCGTCGGTAACCACTGTGAGAAGGGCAACTGGAGTGTCAATGAGGGTCGACTCATCCAATGCGTCCGCCTGGAATAGACACAGTATCAATGGTAAATGGCCTGTATTTGTATAGCGCTTTACACATTCAGTCATCCAGACATTCACACCCATTCACACACTGGTGATGGCAGCTACATTGTAGCCACAGCCACCCTGGGGCGCACTGACAGAGGCGAGGCTGCCGGACACTGGCGCCACCGGGCCCTCTGACCACCACCAGTAGGCAACAGGTGAAGTGTCTTGCCCAAGGACACAACGACCGAGACTGTCGGAGCCAGGGCTCGAACCGGCAACCTTCTGATTACAAGGCAAACTCCCAACTCTTGAGCCACGATCGCCCCAATTAAATAAGTAAGGTTGGTTTGAGAGAATGTGACAAGCATGACCTGTAATCTAGCAAAACATTCAGCAGTGTAGTGGGTTACTTTGTAACGAGTTAGGGTACTCTACTTTTTTTGAAAAATGTACATTAACGTGTTAGCTTCTTGCATTACATAATTTGTATTTTTATTATTTTTCTAAAAAAAAAGTAATTTTTTATTTCATGACTTTATCTCAAAAAGAAACTAAATCTTGACTTCAGCCTGGTTTTTGGGCCACCTGCAGCATAGCCATAGTGCTGTGATATGCCTGTGCCCTGCTCCTGACCTGTGTGTGTTTGTGTGTGAGGGTTTTCTAAAGAGAGGGTATTTTGTTTGTACAATTTGTTAGCTGCTAGGGTATTAAATTGTATTTAAAAAAATCCATAGCATTTTATCTTACTGGCAGAATTTAAGTAATGCAAAAATACACTTACATTACATGTCTAAAAGAATTCTGGGTCCTCCTCCCGCAGGTATACAGGAAGGGCACAAAGTACTGCAGTGCGTTTCACGTTGATATCAGGCGCCTCCTAAAAAGGGAAAAGAAAAGTTCATTTAACGCAAAGTTTTCAGGTGTCATTCTTTGGGGAGAATACATGTTTATGAAACTGCATGACATCAGACTCTACTAAATTTTGGAGACTTTTCTTTTAAGATACAACCTTTCTGTCTCTTGTGACAGAGAGTATGTTTCTTAATCATTTGACAAAAACCCTACACAGTATTTTAAAATAGTGTTCTCCAGATCAGAGCTGTGATCTATATAGAACATGGGGTTCAAAGCAAGGAAAAATTGTGTGTTTATCAGTGAAACTTTTAATTTGTGTTAATTTTATCATTATCAATATATGAAATCTTCACCTTAAGGGACTTAATGAATGGTTTCTTCAATAGATCTTTCAACTCATCTGTGTTTACTGTCTCCACCTGAAATTAATTGCAGTCTGAATTTTTTTTTCTTCTGTCTTTTTGTCTTTGGCCTTCAGCCTTGGAAGAAAAAATAAAAATATTGAAAACCTTATCAGCACACTAAATATACAACACCTTGCTATATTTCAATTGTTTTAGATAGAAGTTGCCACTGCTAGCTAAGTCACTTTTGAATGATGCTAATGAGAAGAAAAAAAAAAAAAACCTGCCGAACAATGAGGCTGCTGTTGTAAAAACGCCAACTTTCTTGCGTTGGCAAGGGGTCGTTAAAATATCACTAAGACCCTTTCTTTATGTGTGATTCTTCGTAAAACTGTGTTTTAATCGGTTAAAACTGTAAAACTGACGACATAATCTATGTTTGAAAAAGAGCGCGAACAACCGCGAACAACTATTCACCACCTGGGTCTGTGCTTTTTAACACAACAGCGCATTCGAAAACAAGTTATTGGCTGCAACATATTAATATACTTGCTTTTTTACGGAAAAAATAAACATAACGAAGGTTCCGTTTTACTTACAAGTTTCTCCAAATGTGTTCTCCAGTCGCTCGAGAAGGGCAGCCATATTGAACAGAATTTTCTGTCAACGTCGTTCAGGTTAGAGAGAAGACGTCATGACGTCCACATGCGGAGCTCGGAAAAAAACATTTACTCAAAAATCATAATTAAGAAAGCAGTATTTACTCTTAACTTCTAAGCCATGTACAATTATAACTGTTTGAATCGTTAACCGAACAGAAAAGTTTTAAGTTGTTTCAACTTTGTGAGGAATTTTAATTGTTATATCCACAAACTTTATAAGTCAGGTAGACTGTTGGGGTTTACAGTGTACTGTGAAGGGATGAAGTACGAATAATATGCAAGGGTTTAAGTTATTAGGAAAGAGCAATGACTTAAACAAGACACCTTTAAGGAGGCTGCTGGTCCCGTTTTAAATAATAATTTTATAATAAAGACTTTCTATAAAATTAATGAATATATATCAAATACATTTCCCACTTGTCCTGCAGGTGGTCTGTTTATTGTTCAAGCTCGGGTCCTCTACCAGAGGCCCGGGAGCTTGACATCAGGAACAGAAATGTTCCTGATGTCGTTTCTGTGATCTGCTGGAAACACTCCGCCAGTTTGGAGACTCCTGTTGCCTTCACCCTTCACATCTTCTTTAGCTCCTCTATCCTGTCTTCAGCTGCTGCTACAAAGGTCAAGAATGACTAGATCTGTGAACTTTGACCTTCGTAGTATTTCTATTACAGCTAATTATCACATAGATCATTAATGCACTGGCATTTTCACCAAACTCTTCTAAAACATAGACCATTGACTTGAGAGTAAATGAAGTCCTATCTATTCAGTGACCTTTGCTTTAAAAAGAGAATATGAGAGGCAGAATTAGCTCTTATTAATACACAAAAGAATAAATTAAGCACATTTTCTTTCAATAAACTTACTCCATAAAGATGACATTCAGTGGAGTTTTTATTTGAGACCATGAGATGACGGGAGACAGCGAAGACCTGAAGATCTCACAGGTCAGGAAAAGCAAAACAAAACATGAATGACTGAAGACTGAGAGATATGAATGATTCTTGTAGAAATAGTTTGGACTAAAATAAATCCTTTCACAACATTATCCATATTTTGGAAAGCCATTCTGGCAATGTGTGTGTGGATGAAAATGGCATTGCTGGCTATGGTAGATGCTTGTGTCTGTCGTGCTTTGTACACTGTGCTATACATGGGTGCAAATAGCCACACTGAATATTCATCCCAGGTACAAATAGTATTGTTGCCAACTGACAGTGCTAATTGCATTTACCTTTAAAAACAAAAACAACACCCACCAAAAACTCCCTCATTTAATTATTGCTAGCCCATTGTCACTTTAATGGGCTGTTTTTTTGCTAATGCAGTCCCGAACCCGTGAAAACAGGAAGCGTGAGTTTTTTTGCTGAACTGGAGAAAACTGGCAAGACAATAAGGTGAGAAAGCCAAGGATTATTACCAAATGGGAAGATTTGTTTGGATGGTAATTATACATTTTGAGGAAATGGTTTGGAAAAAATGCATGCTACATTAAAAACATTACTAACACAGTATCTACAAACCATAATTAAACTTTCCTTTTAAAATATTCAGAATAGTTTATTTTATCTCTTTAAAAGTAAAATATTTTGTGTCCAGTACTTTTACGGTACTTTACCAGGGATATGATGCAGAAAATGCAAACTGAAATGACTCCCAGTGTCAGTATTGGGTTCACAGCATAAAGCTGCGTTCATGCCATTAAATAAAAAAATTCAGCCCCTTTATTCATTTCAATGAGGCTCTGAGGGAGAGTTGCAAAGGAGCCCACTGCAAAACGTTGGACCTTTTTGTCAAGAAATAGGTGGACTTCAGTCTTTGAAGAAGTGCCACTGACTAGTCAAGTGCATTAACCTGGTTGATTATGTATTTCTGCTATTTATTTAGTAGCTATGACAGCAGAAGATAAAATGCTAACCTCCCATGGACCTGCTGTGCAAACTTCAAACGTAATAGATGATCTTTCATCATCTCACTGGTCTCTGAAACTGTTGCCATGAAGTCAAATACCATCATTTTTGCCAGTGCTCACAGGTACACACCAGGTGGCGTATGGCATTGGTAGCTCAAATTATATATTTTTGCTAGACTTTACACTACAACAGCCATCTTTAAACACTGCATAGTGACCAGTAGTTGCTGTAAGTAGTGTACCTCCAGTCAATCAATAAACATTAACAGCCTTCATAACATACCTTCATGATTCTTACAGTACTGTAAGAATGAATCTTGAGTCACCCTTGATTTGTTTATATCTTGATTCGAAGGAGCCATTTTTTTTTAAGTGGTATTGAGCAATAGTTCTTCAGGTTTTTCGGAAGTCATTGACAACTTTCCTTTGGACGTTGGTTCTTTACTCCTTACTTATTTTGAGGCCAGTTTGTTAAGCGACTTAACAAACTTATGAGTCATTTGACACCCCCTTTCTCAACGAGAAGTTTGTGCTTGGGTGAGCCTGAGTGCTGAAGATATCTACCTATTCGGAACCATGGTAACAGGGTTCTGGCTGATCGGAGCTGGCTTGGCCCTGACTTATCGAAGAATTAAGAAAGCGGAACCGGCTGTTCAAACCCCCACAAGGCTGCCCGCTGGGATTGGAACGATGGGAGAAGCGTGAGTTTCTCAAAATGGGCTCGAGTCAGCACGGATAAGATCTTGGAGAGGCTACGGCTGCTGTGAATACTCAGAATAAGATCTCTGACTGCAGACTGGATACATCTCGGAAGGGCTAGCCTGGAATAACATCTCTCTGGGCGCAAATTGGATAATATCTCGGGGAGGCACACTGCCGTGAGTTCTCAGAAATTGGCTCCTTGAGCACAAGAAATGACAACATCACAGAACGCAAGTATGGCGAAGCTCGCGGCTCTCCAACGGGAGATTGAGAGACCAGTGTTGGACTGTAGAACTGCTTTGAAATTCATATGAGCTGTTCGCACTAAAGTAAAAAATACCATCACTTATGCGCATACCCCTTTGGCGCCAGCTGCAAGGCCGGAGCTGAACAAAACACCCTGATAACAACTGTGTTTAGTCTGTTTCTTCCCATTCAAGGCCACCTGGGTTGGCTGGAAGACTGTTTACTTAGCAGGGCGAAGGACACTGTCTCAGCTGAACTATGGACACACACACATATACATATACTGATACTGATAAGCACTCACTGACGCATCACCCTCCTTACCCCAGAAGCCACCTCCAATGCTTACCTCCCCTATGATGTGGACATCGGGTCAGTTGGAGGCGCAGTCGAAAGATTGTAGCAGTCCCAGATCAGATGTACACACTGGAACTCTTTCCCATGTTGCTGTCTGTGTTTATTGTGCTATGGTGTGTTGATATCTGTGCATTCCTGTATTATCCTTCTGTGTTACACATTTCGATGTTTTTTTTCCTCGCTACCTAGCCTGACCTGTCTCCCCAATGTGATGTTTGTGTATTGTATGTACAGTCTGTCATCTCGGTTGTGGGCAAAAGACCTGCAACTGACAAATAAAGGCTATCTCATCTCTCATCTCATCTCATTTAAGCATCCAAAAACTAACTCAAGGAATGAAACAGTGTTGTGTCTACACATAACAGACAACTTGGAAAGAACTAGTTTTGTATCTAGCAGCCTGTCACTAAAACAGATCATTTATTCCAGTTTCTTGAGTTGACTTTATTTGAATGTATTCAAAATGCCAGCGCTAACACAGTTTGACAGGCCCTTAAATATATCTTTTATTTGCATTTGCTGGTGCAAATACTTCCTGCACCAGCAAAGAGCTATTAGACGAAACCTGAAAAGTGCCAGCCCTAAACAAAATAAACTATCTACAGCAGATGAAAAGTATCTATTTTTTTCGCACGACAATGATCCCAAACGCACTGCCAATGCAGTAAAAGCATACCTGTATAGAAAAAACACGAAGTGGAACACCATCAGTCATGGATTGGCCTCCCCAGAGTCCGGACCTCAACATTACTGAAGCAGTGTGGGATCATGTTGACAGAGAACAGAACAAAAGGCAGCTTTGATTACCCTTCAAGAAGACTGGAGAACTATTCCTGACGACTACTTAAAGAGAAGTTATACACTTTATTTCCATGTAGTTTTGTCAGGTTTCAATAGATTGCTTCACAGATTTCTCATTTTTCAAGCAAAAGATATGAGAGGTGCCTAAATGTCAATTAAACATTTTGTCTCATTAATGTCCATTCAGGAAGATGTAAATTTCTTAAAACTTGGGAAATTATTGCCTGTTATTTGAAGACACTAGCACAATCATGTCAGCAAGACTTTCCAAACTATTTTAAGTGTCATTAAAAACAATTATGACTTTATTAGTATTCAATATTGTAACCAGTTTGGGGTTTTTTTACAGTTGGAAAACAAACAGCAATAACGACACCTACTGCAGCTCTTTTCTTCTTATTTGAAATTAACCTGGACTCGTGGCGTGACAAATAAATCAAATCAAATCAAATCACTTTTATTGTCACATCACATGTGCAGGCACACTGGCACAGCACATGCGAGTGAAATTCTTGTGTGCGAGCCCCACAAGCAACAGAGATGTGCGCAAACAACAACACAAACGAGCAAAATACAAGAATGGCCAACCTGAAACTAATAAATATATGTACAATATATAATAGTGTATGCATTTCTGGATGTGTATACTAAATATTTTCCTACGTGTGTGTGTGTATACACATTTTTACAAATTAAATAGTAAAAAAAAAAAAAAAAAAAAATAATAATAATAATAATAATAATAATAATAAAATATATAAAATATACAGAGTTGAATATGTGCAAAACAAGTGGCATTTATATACAGTGTGGAGTGCATAATGTTGAAGTTCCAGTAGTGAAGCTGAGGTGTCTATGACGTGTTCAGCAGTCTGATGGCCTGATGGAAAAAGCTGTCTCTCAGTCTGCTGGTACGGGACCGGATGCTGCAGAACCTCCTTCCTGATGGAAGCAGTCTGAACAGTTTATGGCTGGGGTGACTGGAGTCCTTGATGATCCTCCCCGCTTTCCTCAGGCAGCGCTTCCTGTAGATGTCTTGGAGGGAGGGAAGCTCACCTCCAATTATCCGTTCAGAGCACCGCACTACTCGCTGGAGAGCTTTGCAGTTGTAGGCGGTGCTGTTGCCATACCAGGTGGTGATGCATCCAGTGAGGATGCTCTCAATGGCACAGTGATAGAAGGTCCTGAGGATGCGGGGGCTCATGCCGAATCTTTTCAGTCTCCTGAGAAAGAAGAGGCGCTGCTGCGCCTTCTTCACTGTTTTGTTTGTGTGTACTGACCACGTAAGATCCTCAGCCAGATGTACACCAAGGAACCGGAAGCTGCTCACTCTCTCCACAGCAGCGCCGTTGATGGTGATGGGGGTGTGTACTTCTCTGCACCTCCGGAAGTCCACTATCAACTCCTTTGTCTTTGCGACGTTGAGGGTGAGATGGTTGTCTTGACACCAGTGGGTCAGGGCGCTGACCTCCTCCCTGTAAGCCGTCTCATCACCGTTGGTGATAAGACCCACCACTGTAGTGTCGTCCGCAAACTTCACAATGATGTTGGAGCTGTTAGTGGCTGTGCAGTCGTAGGTGTAGAGTGAGTACAGGAGAGGGCTCAGTACACACCCCTGTGGAGCACCAGTGTTCAGTGTGATGGGGGATGAGGTGATGCTGCCCAGTCTGACCACCTGGCGTCTGTCAGACAGGAAGCTAAGGATCCAGCTGCAGAGGGAGCTGCTCAGTCCTAGATCCTGCAGTTTCCTGTCCAGCTTCGAGGGAACGATGGAACTGAATGCTGAGTTGTAATCTACAAACAGCATCCTCACATACGTGTCTCTCTTCTCCAGGTGTGACAGGGCAGTGTGTAGTGTCAGGGCTATGGCATCATCAGTGGACCTGTTGTGGCGGTATGCAAACTGTAGAGGGTCCAGTGAGTCGGGTAGTGCAGAGCAGATGAAGTCCCTGACCAGCTTCTCGAAGCATTTGCTTACGATGGGGGTCAGGGCTACAGGTCGCCAGTCGTTCAATGAGGAGATGGTGGAGGATTTGGGTACAGGGACGACGGTGGCCATTTTGAAGCAGGCTGGGGCTACAGACAGAGAGAGGGAAAGGTTGAAGATGTGCGTGAACACTCCAGCCAGCTGAGCCGCGCATGACCTGAGGACGCGGCCGGGAATCCCGTCCGGACCAGTAGCTTTGCGTGCGTTCACCTTCCTGAAGCACTTCCGCACATCCTCCTCAGACACAGTGTGCGCACTGACGTCATCCGCGGTGCGCACACTGTCCGGTCTCATGGTGTTCGCTGTGTCGAATCTAGCGTAGAATACGTTTAGATCCTCACACAGAGAGGCCGTGGTCTGCGGTGTGCTGGTTTTCCCTCTAAAGTCTGTGATCGTGTTTAGTCCCTGCCACATACTCCGAGGGTTGTCAAACTGTTGCTCCACCCTGTCCCTGTACTCACGTTTGGCTGCTTTGATCGTCTTCCGGAGTTGGTAATGTGCGTGTTTGTAGTCCGATGTGTTCGCGGAGGCAAAGGCGGTGTTCCGTGGTGGATAAAGGAGGTGGATAAATGGGTGTTTAGGTGTGTGTTTAACCTCCCATGTGACTGAAGTGGCAGAGAGCCAGAACAAGTGTTGGCTGCTGCAGAAGACAGGAGACAGCTACAAAAGCAACCTCGGTAGCCTGCCGAGATCCAGCAGCTAATGTGTTTCTCCATGTTTTCTTCAGATAACCAAAGCAGGGAGGGCCACATCCCTCGTCCCAGTAGACCTGCATTTTCCCAGTGGCTAGACATTACAGAGTAGACAGAGATAGATATATAACCAATCATTTTGATACCAAGCGGCACACATAAACACGCTGACTGGTGAGATTCTTTCCCTGGTCAGCCTTTTACTCTGCTGCTATCTACTTCCCTGGAGACCTAAATCAATTTCTACCAAGACCCCAATGCCAGGTGCTGTGGGAATCTGAGAGTGTTTAGGCTTGTGCTCAGCTAATTTTGGCACCAAGAGGCCTCCTTAATCAATAATCTACCCTGTGCAGGAGCTGAGGAGATTGCTTCGGTATTTCTTTCAGCTGCTCTCTCACTGCCAAGGAGGACACAAAGCTTTCCGCTTGTCCCGGTTCCATCTGAAGGGTCACTTCTTTGTGATTTTCAGGATTAAGCTGTCATTCAATCACAGTGCCGCAGTAGACGTTTCGGTTAGAAAAAGTGATCATTGTCTTACCGCACAACATTTAGAAGAGACGGTCATTGTCTTCCAGCAGAAATCAGTAATAACACCAGAGATTATGCAGATTTTCAGAGCTGTTCGACAGAAAATTTCCACAAGCTATTCATGCAGTTGTAAAGACGCACAGAGGGGAGGCAGGGCTGAGCGTGAAAAACAGGGCATCACGCTCTGCACTCCTGTCTTCTCAGATCATCTGTGAAGCAAATGGCCTGTCACCACACTAGCTGCATCAGTGTGAGCATATTTAACTGTCTCTGCTGTCAACAGACTGTAAAATGGAAAGTGCTGATAACGTTGGGATACTAACAGGTATAAAGAGACGGCCGCGGGGATGCTAGACGCTTATCTGCTCCCCACAAGCCTCCGGTCGGAAAGCCCGGGACGCTTGGTGCTGTAATGTGATTTGAGCAACACTCGTGTTTGATTGCCTCATCAGATTTGTTGGCTTTGAAACTAATGAGCAGCACACGCCAAGCATGCAACGCTGATGGTTGTTGGAAACATGTGATGATGATCGGAGTTGGGGTATGTAAGCTGGAGCCGGCGTTTTGGAAGCATGGATATCAAGAGGGAACTTTGTTATCATGTACCTTCTTGTGTTTGTGAGCCATTAAAATAGATTTTTATCTAAGCTCTATGCTCTTTTTATAATCCGCATATTTCCCTAGCAAAAATCCAGTCATACCTGAAGCCATCCCCTCACAGTTACTCCTGCCTGTTGTGAGCTGAGCCATTGCAGGCCTCTGATGCAGGCTGCTGTGCACCTGAATGATAAAAGCTTTGCTCAAGGGCATCTTACAGACAGTAGCAGAGAGGGGGGGAAAGGGAATTCTGACTGTCTGCTTTCTACTCCCTCTTTCTGAGGGGTCATACTGCCGTTTTTCTATTATGATATGATATAACAGTGTCTGCCATTTCTATTCTTCCTCTATCTTTTGTTTCCTAACTGGACAAGCCTCTGTCTGTATCCTCTCTTGTTCCAGTCTCTGCCTGATTGATGGGCCAAGTAATGGCCCTCCACACTGACACTTTTATTTGCAGAATTTACAGGCAAGCAGCACCTGCTGCGGGCAGATGGTTCTATCATCTCCTACAGTAGCCAGATGAGTTCATGTTTCACAAGGTACATATGGGCGCCATTTTAATCAGAATTCAGGTTAGCTTTTCAGCAGGCCTACTGCTTGCACCCATGTTTAAGAATCTATCTGTGTTTGCAATCGTAGGAGTGCTGTGCATAAACACAGGAACAAGAGTGGAATTTATGGACTGCATATGTCCCTGTTCCTGTACAGAGTTATTAGCTATGTAAATCCAAGATTATGACATAATCATGTAATTTCAGCCCGTCTGTTCGCTAAACTAGTTCCAGCAACGACAGTAGATGGTCCTCAGCTCTGCAGAGCAAACCAAACAGTACCAAGAAAGTACTCACATGTAATATCTAATGAAATAAAGGGTATTCAATTGGGATTTTGACCCCCTGCGTCATTTTTACTATATGAAACCTAACACTTGTTCTTTAATGATTTCAAAAAGTAATGTTCATTTTTCCTCATGTTTGCTCATTGCATCATGTTTTTTCACAAGTTTTCTTGTGCTATATTTGTGGATGTTTCACTACATCCAAACAGGATGAAACCGTCGGAGATTCTGTGGAAAAAAAAGGTGTGCTTATTTTAGCATAAAAATGGCAACCAAGACAAGTCATGGGCACTTTCAGTTTGCCAGGTTGTGTCGAAAACCGAGTGTGGACTATAGGAAGACAAAGAGCTTTGGGTTTTGGTGGCATGGATGGAGCCACAGAATCACTGTGATACTTTGGTTAAATCAGTATTTCTGGATACAGTTCAAAAACCAAATCATCTGTCAACTAAATTCAATTTTACTTATGCAGAATGAAATCACATTAGTAGTTGCCTCAAGGCACTTTATATCGTAAGGTAAAGATGCTACAACAATACAAAGAAAACCCCAACAATCAAACTGCCCTCTATTAGTTAGCACTTGGCGACAGTGGGAAGGAAAAAATGCCTTTTAACAGGAAGAAACCTATGGCAGAGCCAGGCTCAGGGAGGGGCCATACATCTCCTGTGACCAGTTGGGGGGTGACGACAGTTACTTAGTTACGCTAACCTGCCATCACAATCAGACCTGTTCACATTTAGATGATGAAAACCAATAGAAATACCAACAGAAATATTTCTGTTGGCTTATTTGATGAGAGAAGCGTCTTATTATATTTTGTCTCCAGATGCACACCGTTCTAATGATGAGGACTTTGAAGATCCATCTTCTAATAGCTCATCTCTCCCCTAGTTATTCATTTACCCAGGGTTAAATAACCAAGAATGAGTTTTGGATCTGCCAAACGAAGCAGTTGAGTTGCTTCAGTCTAGGCTCAGTGAGGAAAACCTCTTCCTAGCAACCAGATTTTCTTTTTGTAGGCATCATGTGAAAAGTCTTTGAAATGGTTGATGCCTTTGACTATTGTTTTGATGCTGAATGTCTTTAGGGTACAATGGGCTGTTCATTGACAGGTCAAAAGCAAGCTTAAGATGTGCCCTACAGCATAATGGCAATTACTTTGCACCCATACTAATTGATCATTTTGTCCAGTTAAAAGAAACCTACAAAAATGTGAAAATTGTACTGGAGAGGCTGAATCACATTTTATGAATCAGCTGAAAATACGTACAATAATTGGACCACTTTGTTGTTTTGATGCTTTGATATTTTTGAACTCTGATAATAATGACTAGTTTCCAGAAAACATTTTTAAGCAGGTCTGAAGCAGCTTGCAGCCTTCATGTTTTCAATTAAAATAATTAGTTGATTTTTATTTCAACATAACTGTAAAATTCAAGTTAACTTTAATGTTAGTTGCTGTGGAGCTACCTGGACTACTCCATTTTCGGTTTGTGGATGCTTCAGTTGTAAAAGTTTCACTCTGTAAAAGCTTGTTTTTACAGAGTGGGTGGGGACACAGTTGTGAGCAAACTTAGTTATCTGCTACAGGTCTTCCGGTATAGCCATGCCAAGTAAATGGTACTCAAAGGCAATCTGGTATATTTTCACAAGCAATCTTGAGGCTTTAAACTGCTGAAACTGTTGCAGCTTCTTCTCATTGGATTCATTTTGAAATACATAAAGCTGCTGAAGGTCAAGAAGGTGCAAAGTATGCACTTAAAACTGCCCTCTTTATAGATCTCATGTGTGAATGTGAGTAATCATGAAAACTGCTCTTTCTCAACGAATGAATGTAAACATTATGCTGTGTTGTGACATAATCTTTACTTTGCCGGTCTAACGGAGTAAAATACACTCCTTGTAATCAGTTTATTTGATATATCTCCTTCTCTCTCTGCTCCTAGCTATCGGCGAGCCGGTCAAGTTGGAGTGGTATAACCCCCAGGGCGAGCGCATCGTGGCCTCTAAGCGAATGGCGCTCCACACAGAAGCATCCAGATCCAAGCTCGTTATTTATAATGCCATCATCGAAGATGCGGGTATCTACCGCTGCCAGGCCACCGATGTCAGTGGTCACACTGAGGAGGCCTCCGTTGTGCTGGAGATCTACCGTAAGCTTGATAACACACACACTAGCTGACACATTTACCCACAGATGCTCTGTGTTTGCTTCCTAAGGAGATTGGAACATAAGGACACGAAGAGAATAAACATCTCACATTAGCTTTTGATCACCAGGACAACCAGCTGATTCATATTCTCTCTACCCTCTCCACAGCCACAAGCTGCGTTAGCTCTCTGTGTGTGCACATGCATCTTAGAAACCTAAGATTTCTAAGATGCATGTACCTTTGACTTTGTGTGTGACTGTGTGAGTTAGACTGATTCTTGTGATTAAATTATAATGACGGCTAGCAATGCCACAGGATTTAGATCCTGTCAGGAATAATGAGAGATCGGGCACTGACTTACCTGCCTTGCTGACCAATCACTATTTCCTGGGAAAAAACTTAATGTTTTGCCCAGGAAATAGTGTTGGTGTTTATAGACCTTTTTTTTTTTTTTTTTTTTTTACTGATTCCATTCTAGCAGTAATCAGTGAATTTGCATCTTTAAATTGTTGTTCAGCAAGACATCCGACTGAAACCCCACTAGCTTATTGCTGTGATTTAATTTAGAAATAAAACGAGAAAAACATGTTGGTTTCACTAAGATCATCTCCTGGAGCAGGGAGCTTTGTGCAACTTAGGGAAAATTACAATGTAGATCTAAAAAACACAAACACATGTTTTATGCGGATTTAAGTGGAAAGGAATTCAAGCTAACAAAGCCTGACAGGCATAAAATAGCATTTTTACACCAATAAAGTGATTCCCAGAACTATTAGCTGGAAACTTGGCATATGTGCGGTGTGTACTTAAACAGTTTGGGGACATTGGACAAGTGGAGGACAAAAGAAGTGTCAAGCCTAAAAACAACTATCTACAGCAGATGAACTGTGTCTAAAAGTCATGTCCTTAAGAAAAGGACATAAATAAGAAAAGACCAGCAAAAACCCAACACAGGACCTGAGAGATGCATCTAGCCCTTCAGCTGATCCATCCACTGTTCACTGAAACATCAGGAGAAAGTATTTCAGTGGAAGGGTGGCTGTCAAGGAAGGGAAACTGGGAGAAAAGGCTGATTATCAGTGGCAACAAGTCTGATGGCGCGATGAATCCAAACTGGATATTTTTGATTCAGAAATCATCAGTTTATAGAGAAGAATTCAAGTGACAGGTACAACAGTGAGGAGGCTCTGTCATGGTTTGAGGCTGCGTTTCAACCACCGGTGTTGGAGATCTTGCCAAAATTGATGAATTATAAAGACAGAACTGTATCATCAAATTTTGATCAACCATGCAGTGCCATCTGGAAAGTGTTTCATTAGCATTAGTTTTGTTTTTTTTTTTGTTTTTTAGCAGGAAAATGATCCCAAATGCACTACCAGTGTAATAAAAGCACACCTGGATAGAAAAAACACAGTGGTACACTATCAGTCGTGGATCGGCCTCCCCAGAGGGCCCGGTGGCGCCAGTGTCCGGCAGCTTCGCCTCTGTCAGTGCGCCCCAGGGTGGCTGTGGCTACAATGTAGCTGCCATCACCTGTGTGTGAATGGGTGGATGACTGGATGTGTAAAGCGCTTTGGGGTCCTTAGGGAGTAAGTAAAAGCGCTATACAAATACAGGCCATATACTGTATCTATGGCTGTATCTGTGTAGAATTAGTATTAGCCTGCTATTCAAGAGAATTTGGTGTCAAATCAAGGTGTGAAGTCATTTAGTGGAACACTTTAAAGTGGGTTATAGAAATCCAAGTTTTTTTATTAGTCTATTGACAAAATGCTTGCGAGAGCAGGGTTCATATTAAAAAAAAAAGATCATAGGTAGAACTCTCTCTGTTCGCAGGTGAGAGGACAAAGATTCCAAAAGCTACAAGCACAAAAGATAACATAAGAGCCAAGTGACCTCTGAGGTGTGAGTCTTTGATCAGGAGTCTACACAAAGTTTAATTGGAGAAAACATACATGGATTTGATTCCAGAGCTCACTCACACACACACAGTTATATGTACACACACTCTGGAAATCATCACCTGCTGTGTGGCTGCCTTTTCATCCTCTCCCAGCGAACCATTAGGGGAGACATCACAGCTTCAATCACACCTGCCACCACTCAGCCTTTGCCTCATTCAACACATAACCAATTCCCCAAAATCATTGTTTCCATGGTAACCAGGCATCACTCACTGGGGTCCTCAGTGTAGATTCCATGAGCAGCAGGCGGATGAAAACCACCCTAAAATCCAGCCAGGTGTTCTGCCAGCGCACAGTCGGAACAGGCGAGGACTCCTCTGCACGGTGCACAGACCTGCGTGCTGCAACATGTTCTACATGAAATTCATGACCTGTGGGAGACCAAGTGTTGACATCTTCTCCGCAGTTGCTGACTTCTCTATGATGGCCAGATGTAATCATGCAGCACGGATTGTCAGATCAGTTTGGAATTAAAAGCTGGTCCACAGTCTGATGAACAAAGCAGTAGCTAGCAATGAGTTAGTGGCCAATCTTGTGCTAACTCACATTAAATTTAGTACACACATGTTCCCTGAGATGGCAACTAATTAATTCAGGGATCCTCTGATTCAGTTTTTTCCACCAACGCCACAGTGAGGTTAGTATTTCTAATTTTAATTAGAACTGTAAAATCTAAAAGCAAATCTTGCCATGAAATTTTGACATTTGAGTCCTAAACAACAAGAAAAGTTAAGTAACCAATTTGCTTTTTATCTATAGTCATTTCAAAATTTGTGCTTCTTATGCACCATGGTTTATGGCCAATTAGCTACAGAAAGTGATACTTGGGAAATTTTAGCAAGATAACATATTTAACACTGATGCTCTCCATAAGAACATTATCTGGTTAGCATGTACATTTGTCAACGTGAGAATGTAGCATGCTAGGATTGCCATTTAAGCAAAAACATTGCTGTTCTGTGTGCTGTGCCTGCTAGCTTGATTTCTGTTAGTACTCCAGTGTAATGCAGTATGGTTGCTACTATATTAGCACTACTGTTTGAGCCACTCCTTTTTTTTTCATTTTCTGAACAAGTAGCTAGTCATATTTGTGGAGGTTTTTCAAAGTTGTCTTTAGTGACTGCCAATAAGCTACCGTATTCTTAAGGGAGAGAAATAGGGTAAATTACAAAGAAACAGACTGAAAATGAGTTGCAACAGGTCTTATGGACTGATGAATCCAATCGTGGTGTTGGAGATCTTGTGAAACTGATGGAATTACAACCACAGAAATGTACCATCACATTTTGATCCAACATGCAATACCATCTGGAAAGTTTCTGGTTGGCAAAAATAATCCCAAACACACTGGGAATTCAGTAAAATCAAAGCTGCATAGAACAACACACAAAGGAACACTATCAGTGATTGACTGGCCTCCCCAGAGCTCGGACCTCAACATTATTAAAGCAGCATGGAATCATGTTGGCAGATGAACAGTTAAACTTTGAATGTCATTCAAGAAGCCTGGAGAACTCAGTCAGCTGTCACATTTCGTGAATGTATGCAACTTCTTTAACAGTAAATTCTTCTGCTAATGAAGAATGACGACATGCAAGGTCACATGTAACACATGTTATCTAGCTGTTAGCTAGGTAGCATAGTAATTGTCATTCTCATGTCCTTTTACTCACCGAAAATAGTTAGTAATCCCTCCTCTGTTGCCAACTAAAATGGAATCCATTAAGGCCTATAATAGTGTTCCACCCTCCACACCATCAGGGTATTTATATTGTACTGCAAGCAGTTTACCTGTACTTGTTAGCATAACCAGACTTATGCAGTCAAAATAGTATAAGTAATGTAAGCATCAAAGTGATTCTTATTTCAAGATAAACCCTTTACTGTCACAAAATCATGAAAACCTATTTTGGTGACAAAAGCCGCAACATCAATTAGCTGGTGTAATATGGTGCTGTTTTCAACTGTATTCAGTGACAGAAAATTCATAGTCATTATAGAGTGAGCCAGTACAATGTCTAAGCCTTTCATTTCCTGTTAGTTTATTAATGGACAACGCAATAATGCTGCACAAGCTCATTTTCCAAAACCAGCTAATTTGGCCAGAACACACAGAAACAAATCTGTCTCACATTTGAGGCAGGTCCAGGGAAATTGGCTCGTCAGCTTATCAGACAGTTATCTTTGCAGTGATGTGTCTACGAACGACAGCAAAGAAACTCCAGAGTACTGAGTACATTCTCAATTCGCCAGTGTCAAGTGTGCAGTAGAGTGTTACTCCAGAGAGGATGTTTCCCTTACTGATTCTCTTGTAGAGCAGCACGACTACAAAAGAGACAGGAAATGGATACAAACAGAAGGAACAAGTGACACCAGAATGTTCAAACCTGAGAGGGAGGCAGAGGGGGAGAAAGCAGATTTTGCAAATAAAAAGAACACATATGGAGGGGAGGGTGGATGATAAGAAGCCAACGGAGTGAATGACAAAATCACGCAAAGGCATCCTTGAAGTTAATGAAGACACTGAGATGCCAGACACGTTCACAGGCGGAGGATGCAGCCGGGGAGTGAAAGCTCATTTTGGGGAGCAGCCTGGCATAAATCACAGAGCAAAATGCTAATGCTGAAGCCTCACTAAGGGAAGGGACTGATAGAGGAGCTGTAGCTGATTTATTCACACCCTCACAATATAGCACGCAGGTGATAGCAGGTGGTTGCGGCGCTAGCAGAGCCAGCCCGAACACACATCAAAAGCCAAGGAAAGTGGGGTTCGACGAGAGCTCGCGTGAGATCTTTGTGGGGAAATGCTGGTCCAAGAACGGCGTCCTCGTAAAACACCCAATGTTTGCCAGGAAGAGGACACAGCTTTAAACAAGCACCAAGGGGAACCTATTAAAGAATGCTGAAACCAAGATGGAGTGAATCAAAGCCTGCCTGTGCTTTTGTCAAATTTTGCAAACAGTAAGGCTGCAGAATAACTCTGCTCATTGATTCTTTTATAACTGGCAGCAAGTTAAAGCGAGTTACTTTTTGCTGTCACCTGGTGCTGTTTCATCACACTTGCCTTATCTGTGTCCCAGAAAAACAGTCAAGGAGGGATTAAGCTTTTGCTTTGTTTGATTTTCAGAGTAAAAGCTCATCGTCAGTTTGCACTGTGCATAATTTTTCTCCTGCGTGTCTTTCCAAATGCTTTCGGTGGGAACCAATGGGCATTATTTAACATGACAGCTATGCTTAATAACGTGGTTGTTGTGCACACAAGGGGTGTTATTGAGAATTCAAGCACTGAATGTCAACAGTGAATGTGTGCACGCTGGGTTTGTATAATATTATAGTTTTGAAATAGTCCTATGGATAGCAGTGTTGGTCTGTCACACTGACACAATGATGTCACCTGTTGTATGTGAAGTCCTGTTAAGACACCTCAAACTCTGGGTTTTTTATGTTTGTAGTGTCTTGGATGAGGTGGATCTGATTGGCAAACTTCACATTCGCTGGTTCTTCAGACATGGAAGGAATGCTCGCCTTCTATCCTGTCTGTACCCATATGGAAAAGATACAAACTTTATAAGATTTATATATATCTGTCTTGTGTAAAACTTGTATGAAAAGCATATAAGAGTGAAAACAGATATAAGATCCCTTGAAAAATTATATAATGAAACTTGTATGTTTTGGATACTTACTAAAACAATGTATGAAAGTAATGAGAAAGTGGCCACTTTCATGAGTAAATCATGTAAGTTTTTACTATTTCTTTTCCATATGTGTAGTCTGCAGAGATGGGCAGTAACGCGTTACTTGTAACGCGTTACTGTAATCTGATTACTTTTTTCAAGTAACGAGTAAAGTAAGGGATTGCTATTGCAAAAACGGGAATTAGATTACCGTTACTTTCCCGTAGGAACGCTGCGTTACTGCATTACTAAAACCGTGATTTTTTTGCGAGAATGTCTCATGACAGTGATGTAAACCAGTGCCACGTTCGTGACAACAGCTGTGTGCAGATCAACAATGGATCATTAATGAGTGCAGGAGAGAGTTTGAGCATGCAGCGTTTAAAGTAGAGATGGACCGATCCGATATTACGTATCGGTATCGGTCCGATACTGACCTAAATTACTGGATCGGATATTGGAGAAAAATAAAAAATGTTATCCGATCCATTAAATATCACGAAAGCACCTCACAAAACTTGCAACACGCCGTAACTCACCTCAGAACGTCGGAGCAGTATGCATCACGTGATAGAGCGGCTGTGGCATGCGGGACCTGTCGGTGGTCTGGATAGCATTTGGAGCTTCGCTAGCAACCCGGCATTTCATCTCCGACAAAGTTATCCCCGAGAGAAGTAAAGCAAGTGTGTAAGTCCATCTCTGAATGTTTGTAAAGCATTCCTGCATTAAGCTTAACAAGCGACTGCCTCTTCTTGCTGCTACTTCAATCATGAAACTGATCAATGATCAGCTGATTGGCTTTTCTGTCGCTAGTCCGTCTCTCTTGTTTGTTTTTGGCCCACTTTGCACCAGAATGAGGAAACCAGCAGCTGAACAACAGCAGCACATTTAAGCTTGATAAGCTGTTGTTAGAATTTATTTAATATTACTTTCTACACCAGGATCTTTTTCTACGTAGCTGACGCTGGTAACTGTGCAGGGGCGGATCTAGCAAAGTTTAGCCAGGGGGGCCGATAGGGCATGAACAGGGAAAAGGGGCACAAAGACATACTTTTCTTTCTTATTCTCATTTAAAATGTCTAGCTTTTAATAAATAATTATCTGTTTTTTAATTTTAATTAGTTTTAATTTGATGTAAAAGGAATAGAAGTCAATTACTGTATATAGTGACTATTAAGTCTAATATATATACCCTAGTAAGCTATAGTACTTTTTCCTTTGGGAAGGTACCATCTGTGCAGTCTGCAATTTTGTTGAAGAAAGATGTTGAATCTATTTAATATTTCTTGAAAAATAATTGATTTATGTGCATTTTTTTTCACACTGCATCAAATTAAGGTTGATTACGTTGATTAAGCATCATGAGGTGGAGCGTGAGGGGTGGTTCCCTATTTTTTATTTATTTATTTTTGTTGTTGCTGGGAGTTGGAACCCTATTAGTTAGGTTGCTTAATATTTACGCTAAGTACTCTTTAAAATACCAGAATAGGGAGGATGGTGTAGGTTTAAGTTTATTAGATTGATCAGTATTGCTGAACTATGAAATTTTTTTTTTTTTTGCATACAGGTATAACAGAATAGCTTTAGTGTAGTTGTTGTTTTAAACTTGAGTATGAACTTATACAAAATGCAGCAAGATATTTAAAAAAAACTGTTTTGTTGATTAAAAAACACTATATCGGATTCATATCGGTATCGGCAGATATCCAAATTTATGATATCGGTATCGGACATAAAAAAGTGGTATCGTGCCATCTCTAGTTTAAAGCGTGGAAGTACTGACCTTACTTTAAGTTTGATTCCATAAAAAGTGACAAAAACATTAGTGTCCGTTGTGCGTGGGAAGGAAATTTCTTTTTACAGCGAAAAAAACCCCTAAACTTCCAAGCAAACACCGAGTGCGCTACGACGTAATGAGAAATTCACAGAGAAACTCGCGGATTCTTCCACTGACCGCTGCGGCACACCTGCACCAGGGCAAACCTCCGCCTACCCTACTCCTGCTTTACAGGTGAAAATAGAGCAACAGGACCGCTAGTCTTTGACTTTATTTATTTCCTGCTGTGTTTTACTTGCATCTATTTGAAAGAGAGAGTGTAAACACACAAAAAATATATATTTTATGTGCTGGAATGTGCAGAAAATAGGTTTAAAAATAGGGGGCAGGGATAGCTCAGTAGGTAAAGTGGTCGCCCCATGATCGGAAGGTCGGCGGTTCGAATCCACTTAACGGCTACCCTGAGGTACCCCTGAGCAAGGTACCGTCCCTACACACTGCTCCCCGGGCGCCTGCTTAGTGGGCTGCCCACTGCTTCACTGAGTGAATGGGTCAAATGCAGAGAAAAACAAGTAATTTCCCCATGGGGATCAATAAAGTATCCATTATTATTATTATTATTATTATTAAATGTTAAACAAATTTCTTCCAGTCAGAGAATGTTGCATATAATTAAATTTTTGCTTGATGCATAAAGTTAAAAGATTAAAACTAATAAAACAAGTTTTAAAAAGGGACTTTTCCATTTGATTACATTTTGTATGATGGGTTATGTAGAAAAAGTAGAATTGGGCTGAAAGATCTATCGCTTTATCACCTATTCAGGTTGTAAATCGTGTTTTTAAAAAGTAACTAAGTAATTAATTACTTTTGAAAATAAGTAATCAGTAAAGTAATGGGATTACTTTTTGGGGGAAGTAATCAGTAATTAGTTACTGATGACCTTTTTCAAGTAACTTGACCAACACTGGTAGTCTGTCATCCCTTTGTTGGTTTGTTGATCCAAAAAACTGGACGATTTGGAAGATTCCCAAAGAAAAAAATAAATAAAAACAAAAACCCCAAAACATTGATGTCATACTCAGAATGAATTGGCAGTCGTTCTTAACTAATCTTATGTTAAATCTGTTTAACTCAGATTTGTTGTTGCACCCAATAAAACATTGTGGTAACATGGTTTATATATATAAAAAAAACAGTTTGTCATAGTGGAAAAATTATGTTCTTACTCTCTTTTACTGTGGAGCCAGGTGATGCAATACCATAGAGCTGTGGCTAATTTAGAATGACCACTTAAGCTAGTCGTCAGCCTGAATTGGAAGCCATCTGCTGGGCAATGTCAATGCTAATCACTGTACCGCCACACCACCCGCCGCCAATTATTGGATAAGAAGTAGGATGGGTGGTTACATTTGCAAAAAAGATCAAATGTTCACTTAAATTATGAAGTTATTTATAATTTAAGTGCTGCACTAGGAACTAGTGCAGGGGTGGGCGACTCCAGGCCTCAAGCGCCGGTGTCCCTGCAGGTTTTAGATGTGTCCTTGAACCAACACAGCTGATTTAAATGGCTAAATTAGCTCCTCAACATGTCCTGAAGTTCTCCAGAGTCCTGGTTATGAACTAATCATGTGATTCAGGTGTGTTGACCCAAGGTGAGATCTAAAACCTGCAGGACACCGGCCCTCGAGGCCTGGAATTGCCCACCCCTGAACTAGTGGATAGCAGCTATTAAGTCATCCATATCAGCGTGTTGTTTTTTTTTTCCCATTTCTGCAGAAATGTGATAATGTGGTGCTTCTGTGCTAAAATCACAGATGGCTTTTTTTCCTTACCATCAAATCCGTTTGCAAATTAGGCTATAAATTGATTCAGATGTGCTACTTGACTTCATGATTTCAGATAATGGCTGCATTTTTTCTTGTATACTTACAGGCTACGTCCACACGTACACGGGTATTTTTGAAAACTGAGATTTTCCGTTTTCGTTTTAAAAAATAATCACATCCACACGTAAACGCAGAAATGAAGGAAAACGCTGCTAGGAACATGCCAAAGCAACAGGTGGCGATATATTCCTAACCGTGTAGAAATGTTGGCCAATCAGAAGTCTAGAAGCCTCGGTGAGAAATAGTAAACAAGGATGGGGCAGAGAAGCAGAACCTAGTGGTATGTATGGAGGGACAGTAACTGTGTGTGTATATGTAAGCATTTAAACACTGCAGAGAGTACAAGTAACAGTAATAGTATTGTAGAAATTCATTTCACCGAAACAATAACGTGGCGCACAGTGTGACGTCAAAAAAGGCTCACACCTTTGACGCTGCGTTTTCTGCGTTTCTCCGTTTTTCTCATCCACACGTAAATGCAAAAACGGAGTTTTCAAAAATATCCACCCTAGCCGGAGTTTTTAAAAATCTCTGTTTTCAGTGACCGAAAACGCCGTTTACGTGTGGACAAAAGGTGCAAACGCATAGAAAACTCTGCGTTTTCAAAAATACCCGGGTACGTGTGGACGTAGCCACAAATTCAAGAGTTGTATTCTCGAAACAAAAAAAGCTGTTGTACCTTTGAAGGGACTGTTCTTGCCTAGCCACAAGATGAGCAGCTAGTAGGTCACCCTAACACGTTAACCCATATTATCAAGAAATACAGCAAAGTACTTTAAAATGTCAAACTCCTTCCTCACAGGATACAGCCAAGATTAAGACAAGTGGAAGGAAACAATTTTTTTAAAGCCCTAACTTTATGTTCTGTCTCCAAACAGTCATAGTTAACTCATTCACTGCCACTGACGTCTATAGCCGTCAATTGCAGTGAATGAGTCAATGGGTTTAACTCATTCACTGCCAATGGCTGGCAGTGAATGAGTTAAGAGGGCAGTAAAAGCGCAACAATTTCTGCTTATTTTCCTTTTGATGTTCAGACCTGCAATAAATTGTCTGTTCTGAATGCTCAGAGAGGGGGAAAAAGCTGTTCAATCTCCATCTTGTTTGATCTTGCAGAGAGGCTGACATTCCAGGATGTTCAGTCACCGCAGGAGTTCCGCTATGGTGAGACAGCAGAAGTTGTGTGTGATGTCATTAGCTCCCCGGTGCCCGTGGTGGTGTGGTACTACCAGGACAAAGAGATCACTGAGGAGCACCACAGTAAGTTTTGCCCCCCCTGATTTCACGTATAGACTTTTTTCATTACATTTCTTGGTTTTGTTCTTTTGTTTTTTTTAATTGCCGTGGGAAATTACATCCTACTGCTCTGTCATTTGCAGTGACCAAACAAAGAATGGCTTGTTAGGTTAGCTCAAAGGTATTCAGAAGGCCTCAAGATCAGGGACACAATATAAAGTTATGTTTTGGGATGTGAAGTCTGAATTACAGTAGGTAATCAAAGATCAGTATCAATGACTGTTCTTTAAAAGTAATTGAGTTGTAATTGCCCAAAATTTGAGGCTATATACTGTAAAAATATAAATAAAAGTAGAATCCAAAGTTTTTCAAATCTTGTGAGCACAAAACAGAAAACATATCAAGTGTTTAACTTGAGAAAAATGCACCATTCTAAGGAAAATATTTGCTCATGTTCAATTTGGTGGCAGCAACTAGTCTCAAAAAAAGCTGCAACAGGGGCGACAAAGGGCGATTAAGTAATGCTAAAAAGAAACAGCTGCAGGAACATTTTTCATGTGATTAGGTTAACTGGTAACAGGCCAGTAGCATATATAATATAATCCTGGTAAAGGTTTTTGTCCACTGAGAGTAGTAAAGAGCAGTTTTCTACTTTATGCATGAATACATGATACATCGTTCCTGTCAATGGTCACGCTGATTGAGTTGCACGCCCACAAATGTGCAAAGTCCCAAGGAGAAGAAGATGGCTAACAAAACAGAAGTAGGAGCCTCCAGTGCTGAAAACTACCTGCCTAATAACACACAAATATTTAACTGTATTAGGCTAGTGCGTGACCAATACAGGAGACCGATAGCGGTATTCAGTATTTTTTTTCTTTCAGACACACAGAAATACAGTTTCCTGGCATTGGTTATATGTCGTTATTCATTTTCTCATCCTCTGGCTAAATCTGCTTAAGTTATCTGTTTTTTGTTTATAAGCATATAATGTATCTGTTTAATCTTGTGTTAAAGGTAAATTCCTGTTAAAAAAACAAAACAAATATATATATATATATATATATATATATATATATATATATATATATATATATATATATATATATATATACATATATTGTTTTTAAGTGTGAAATGCTTTTGATCAAATCATCCCAAAGTCTCTAGTCAAAGAAAGTACTTGGATAAAGTACCACTGCTTAAGTGTGAATAGTCAGTGTGTATAGTGATATTGAATATTTTAGTAATTTATGGTAATAATAAAAGTTGCATGTGAGTGATAATCTCAAAAGGATTGCATGACGAATGTAAATATGCCAAAAACACTTAATTATTGAGAGGAAAAAAAGCTTGTCAGTCTCAGCCTGCCCAACTGTTTCCCTCTCTCGGTCATTGAAAAGGCTCACTAATGTGGCAAAAATTCAGGTCTCTGGGAAATGCTATTCCCTTCTTTTGTGTGGATTCACAATAAGACAAAAGTCTAAAATTCTATGAATAGAAACCCCATCAGCTCCGGAGGGAGGCGTCTAACTCAGACAGAGACGATGTTAACAAGCAGCTGAGAGGACGGATTATTGAGCAGTTGGATAGCGACATTCGAAGATACCGCTTCCCATGAGATAAAATGCAAACCCACACCCTGCATCTTTTGGGAAAAAGCCAGCTAATGGGTGTATTTATGTGGCACTATTGTCTATCATCTTCCATCCTATTCGAGGGAAGGCTGATGTATGTCATTTATGAAGCTCTTTCTGGTAATACCACCCTTTTCAGCGCTAATAGTGCTAAATGTCAGAAGAGTAGTCTACTTAATATTAAAAGAAAAGAAAGATTCACTTTCAGTAACAGTCTTCCCTGATAGAAAGCAGGTGCTGCAGACTAGGACTCATTATTTTCGTCTTCGCCTCTTCCCTGATTTACAACTCTCTACACCGCTTCCCCGTCCTCCTTCCAGACAAAACACAGGCCTGAACAGATTAGAAAAAGTGACCCCTTGAATCTGTCACGGTTTTTAATTGAAATTCAAATCTTCAGCAGCAAGGTAATGATGAAACATGGAGAAGAATGTTTTTTTTCCTTTAATCATTTCACTCTAATTACGCTTCGTGGTTATAAATATATTTGCTTGGGAGAAATGAGATAGAGGCCCGAGCAATCCCGGCCAATCTCCCAGTGGCCACAATAGGAGACTGTGTGGAACTGTAATTGCGCAAGTGTTTATCTGTGTGGACTTTATCAGGTAAATGTGCTGAAGAGAAGATTGACAGTCTAACTACTGAAGAGTGGAGATGGCAATTTTCTCCCGCTGTTTTTCTAACTTTCCTATCTCGCTTCTCTCCCTATCGTATGCTGTTTTTCTTTTGTTATTTCCACTCTCCCCTTCTGCCTTTCTCCGGCTGTCCTTCTGTCCTCCTTTTCACGTGTGCTGTGAAGGCAGGTTCCAGGTGTTGCCAAACAACAACCTGCAGATCCATCAGGTGACCAAGGCTGACGAGGGTGTGTACCGCTGTGAAGCCAGCGTAGAGGCACGCGGGGAGATCGATTTTGTGGACATTGCAGTGGTGGTCAATGGTGAGTGAGGATTTTTTTAACATTTACTTGAATTCGTGATGACATTCTGATGTACAACAATAACAGATTGTTTAAGGTTATTTCCAGGATTTTATGGACAAGAGCAATGTTGAGGTCTAGCTGCCAACGGACCACAATAACCAAGATTTCTGCAGTAAAAAATCAAGTGTGGTCTACTGGCATCTTCAGGGAGGACACAAAACTAAAATCAGGGTAAATGGGCAAGGACGTGCAGACTGAGATTCAGTTCACCCAAATAAAAAATATCCATAGTGCTAAAATCTTTGTTTTTCCTAATAGTCAGTGTAATGGCTACAAAACAGCTGATAGTTTAGTGCTGTAAAGTCTGAACATACATACAGATCTTGCACAGTCCTGCTTGTTTAGCAGTTGGAAAGTTGTTGTAGATTAAAATAGACACATTGCTGATACATGCTGACATATCGGGGTGCCAGAACTTCAGTGCAATTTAACAGTGACGGTTTTGTGTGGATCTGTGCTCAGTATAGCTTGACAGTTGGGGAATTTGTCAGTGACAGATTGGGAAAAGTTTAGCAATGTGGATAGCAAGCAAAATTAGCTTTTTTAATGGATTAGGACGATGGAGGGATTCCCCTGCTGTAATTTCTGCCTCAGCGTTTCCAAGGGTGTGCTGGAGTTATAACATTGGTAGAATTTTAAACTCGATACCAGTAACCAGGAAAAAACAAATCACAAAAATTATGAGGCCTTTAAAACAAAAGATTACAACAGCAAAGAATAACAAGGGCAACACTGTGTTGTGTATATCTAAAGTGTCCAAATATCCAAGTGTAGTAACACAGGTATAAGATACGGTAAAGCACTCTGGAACACTCTGGAAATACCGCCCTTGCTTGACTTACCCCCCAATAGATGGTTATTAAAGGAATTCAGCTGTACCCATTCCAGTTACAGATCCCCCAACGAGTTCGGTATTGTTATTTTTCATCATAACCCCTCTGAACTGAGATTGGGTAATTTGTGTGACTGTTGGCTTCCTTGGATATAGTAGCTGTGTCCAAGGGTTCCTCTACAGGATTAAATCCGGATTCCTGGTTACTCATGGCCACGATGGCACGCACATAAAGTACCATCAAGAGATGATTGGGCAGATATTTAGTTTAATTCAATTCAGTTCAGTTCGAATCAGTTTTGTTTATATAGCATCAAATCACAAGAGGAGTCAGCTCAAGCCACTTTATGTTGTATCATACAGGCCCTACAATAATACAGAGAAAGGAGAAGGAAAAACTCGCTTTAAACAGGAAGAAACCTCAGGCAGAACCAGGCTCGGAGAGGGACAGCCATTTGCTGCGACCGGTTGGGGGTGACGACTAGGGATGGGTATCGTTTAGGTTTTATCCGATACCGGTGCCAAATCAGTACTTTTGAAACGGTGCCGGTGCTCAAACGGTGCTCAAACCGGTGCTTAAAGAATGGAGAACACAAAATTGGTCCAAAAACCTCTCATGTTCAGCTGTTTTTTGTAAAAATATAACAATGTTAGCCTTTTCTGCAGCTATGGGGCATATATGGTATCACTCTTGGCTGGAAGCAGTGCTTAAACAATGGAAAAAACACAAACTTTGTCCTAAACCTCTCATGTTTAACTGTTTTCCACTTTTTCTTTGGTCATTTTAGCCTTTTTGGCCAGGGTGAAGGGAGTATCTGCCATCAAACAAGAGGACAGCCGCATGTAACTACTAAGGTGTTTGCTAGTTCACCTTACATGCATTAATGTAATAACGTGGTTAGCCTACTCAACGTAAATTATCTACTCACGCAGAGAAGAACGGCTGCTGCCACCATCATCCATCATCATTTCTGCTACACTGGCAGGGCTAGGGGCCAGGACTCTCCTCTTCGTGTTTTTGGGGGATGTTGCATAACAGGCAACCCACCCGCAGTAGATGTGCTCGGTGTGAGGTCTCGCAGCAAGCTATCAAATACGGCGCATTTCTGGGCTTTTAAAAAAAACGCTATGCGTTGCCAGGTGTTTCATCGGATTTGAGGTGTTACCTCCTTTGACAGTATCACAGTATCAGCTTAAAGCACTTGTTGCAGGCTGCTGAGTTTGCATATTTTGCTGTGAAGTACAGCCAGACTTTTAACCGCTTAGCCTTGGACATTTTTAATCTGTAGCTCTGCTCTAACAGAACGTATGTACCTGGCCCCGCCTACTATCCTCGGAAACGTAAAATGATTGGCTAGAAGTGTATCACAGCTCAGGAAAAAAAAGCACCGAAATAAAGCACCGAAATGTGCGCTGCTTTTCGGTCTGGTTACTACCGTTTATGTCAGAACCGGTGCCATCATGGCACCGGACACCAGTACCCATCCCTAGTGACGACAGTTACTTAGTTACTCAAAACTGCCATCAACAACGAGACCTGTATCACATTCAGATGACATACCCTCTCTCATCCTACCGGTTGAGGGGAGGAAGACGAATTCAAATGGGACAGAGATGTCTCATTTGAATCTCAGAGGATTCTCTTAGATAGTGCAAAAATCAAAAAAACTAAATCACCAGTATTATTAGACTGCTGGGCATCTGTGCTGCGGGTGACTTGACATCATATTTGGACTGGTACTTATTTAGTGCTTTTCTAAGTGCTTGCTTACTGCAAGCCTCATTCAACCATTCACACAAGTGCTTTAATGTTAACCAATACTTTAATGTGTATCCAATACTTTGACTTGGAGACTAAAGGAGCCAGGAACTGAACCACCAACCACTTTTGTTTTATAGCTATTAGCCAACATTGTACCGGTACTGACTACAAACTCAGCTTTGCAGATTTGCAGACCATGCTCCTGCACACATAGTATCAATAGATTAGCATACATTAAGGTATGAATTTCCTCTCTGCAGTATTGTTGTTGTTGTTCTCAAAATTCAACGCCTTTCATTCTTTTCATTTTTGGACTTACAAAACCTTAAGGGTTGCAGGTGCCCAAGGTTAAAAACATAATACATGATCAAGGTTAGTTTAGCAGTACCGTTTCTCTGTGACTGCAGAAAAAGATAAAATATAACAAGGTATCATTCGTATAATTAATTAGCACTAATTTGGTTCCTTTAATTTTTTTGTTTTCTAGTTTGTTGTTGTTAAGTCTGGAGACTGGGGGTAAAATAGCTGCATCCTGTAAGCTGTCAGTTTGTTAACAGTTACTTAAGATTAGTAGAGTATTATAGCATGAAGCTGACATATTTCACTGAGTGTTTGCAGAGTTTTGATCATCTGCAGAGTGAAGGCAGTGACTCTGAAACAGCTCCTACAGTCGTGCAGCAACTCATATGGAAATTCAGGTTGAATGCATGGACCTGTAGTTGTAGTATCAGAAAAGAGCTGTCAGCTCTGACAGATTCAGTTTCAGTGAATTATAAATACTTACTAGCTGGTCTACTGGCTACTATGGGGTGTGGTTTTAGTTTGTAATTCTCTCTGTTCTTTAGTATGATTGAAAATTTTAATTAGCGATGCCTTCGGGCTCTGTGGCCCCAAAAATCAAAGGATGTCATATTAATTTTCTCATTTGTCCTCATCTACCGTGAGTCACCTGAGACTGTTGAGGTGATTGAAATGTGATTTTACTACGGCCACAAGCATCTTGTAACGGTTGAACAGCTGCAGTATTGTCTCTGCCTATGTAATTCTCTCACTCCTAATGTAATAGCAGATCAAGCCTCCGCCAAAAACTATGAATTGCATTCAATTTAGCACACCACTTACCTCACTTCTGAGGAAGATCCAATAAGCTTGCTCAATGAGGCACGACCTATTATTGCAGCGACACGACACTCGCCATGTGGTGCTGAGGCGACCAGACCTCGCTAAGCATCCTAACTCCGTAAGGGAGCCACACCCAGAGGGAGATGCATTAAAGTGAACTTCACTTTGCCTCCAAGAGACTTATTCTGCAAGTCTGTGAAGACTTTTAACATTTTGCATGAGTGAGACAAAAGCTGCACCATTTGGTCCTCATGAAATATATAAAGCACTTAGAGCTAAATAAGTCTTCTTGAAACTAATGAGTTTTGGTACGGTACCACTAGACTAGGGGACATCTGTTACACCAGCGCCTTTGTCTCCTTTTTTTCTGAGCACTCGAAATGTTCCCTTAAAGCTGTCCACCTGGAAGTTAGGAAATAAAACTGGATGATTCTGATGCAACTGCTCATTCACGATATAAACTGTAAAAGTGGGCACGAACAATGATATGTCCTCCATTAAGATGTTGTCTACCATTTTAAATCGTCAAGTCACATTCATTTTATTGAACGGGTATGTGAGGAGTGAGGACTGCTCTTTCATCAATAGAAAGATTTTGAAACTAGTGATTAAGCTAACCTGAGGAGTCGCTACTTGCTGGTCATTAGAAGGAATGCAGGTTTATAGCACTTAAGAATTGATTTCACTATACAAGCAGTACTTCTTTTCCTCTTGGTGCCACGAACTGACCAAAATCCAAAGTACTGTCAAATGGGGCTCAAATGTTACTTTACTCTCTCTGGTGCAGAGCTGGGTTGTAAACCATCTGCTATTATTGGCAGTTTGGACTAAACTGACCACTGTTGGCCATAAGCAGTGGGAAAGAAAACCACCAAACATGCCTATGCTGGTACACATTGGGCAACTCTGCGTGAACTCTGGGGATATGTGGTTAGGGGCAAATTCTTTTTTTCCCATTTGGGCCTCAAGCAGGTGTGCTTGAACTCAGAAAACCCTTGTGGGGATCCAAATTAAAAAAAACTGCTGTGAAGCCTGCATGAAGTAACTGTGGATTTGTCCTGTCCACACAGCCCCACCATGTGAGGCCAACATATGTCCCACATTTCTTAAAAGTAAGGGGCCCACTGTGGGGCTCGTGGGTCTACATAGACTGGTCTCACATACACCCCAAAGGTGCACATTTGCTATAAAGGTGCAGTCATTAACCTAGTTAAGCTTCGGTTGCTCAGCTGATACCTGTCCACTTATGTTCCCCAATTATAGCAAGCTAAAACATTCGCTGCTCTCTTTCTATCTCACTGCCAGTCACTCCTCACACCAGGAAAAGTGTGTGTGGTAGTGCTGCTTTTATTCCACAGTTGTTTGTGTCTGTTTAAAGTCTGTTATGACCTTTGTACATAAACTGACCAGCTTCAAACAATAAATTTACCTACTGGCAAATGACAAACAAAAGGCCTAAATAGCTAGGTACTTAATTCATAAATTTGTGGAAACCAAAACAAAGCTGGGAAAAACAGTACATTCGCTGGGTCACTTAAACCCCTCCTGCCTCAGTAAATGTTAATTCTGCTCTCTGTCTCAGCAGGTTGTATAATCAAACCATTGTGTGTTTACAGCTGCATGGCCTCCAAGTAGTGTAGAAGATCTACTACTGCAAACTGATGTTTTTCTTGCACAACTTCTCAAACTGCCATCATGGTATTTAGTTCTGAGATAGCAGTGGTTCAGAGAGACTTGTAGTTAAGCCTCTAGCATAAAAGAGTTGGTCTGAAGGTAGAAAAGATTGAGAGGGCATTTACTTAAATGTCACCTAGTGTCATGGGGCAGACAAATAGTATAAGCTCCCCATCTTTTTTCTGTAGAAAGTGAACATGTCATCCACTCAGCTCTTCACAGTAATACTTAGAGATCTGAAAAACTGCTGCTCTGCTTCTTTTCAACAAATCTATGTTAGTATGCAAAGTATCCAAGAACAAAGCAGTGGATGTGCTGCCTTATGGTTCCTCTGACATCTCTATCTGACTTGCATCCACGTTTTCTTTCTTCCTGATGGTGTAAATAGTCCCTAAGGAGTTTTCTAAAGTGTACGAGGCACTGTGCAGTTCAACTATGGAAAGCCATATTGCACCCATACCATAGCTTTTACTCTCAGTTATTTGAACAAGCAAACCTGTGCATTCCAGTTATTTCCATTTCAACCCCTTAAGCTACATCTCATCTGAAGAGCTATTTTTGTAGGCTGGGGAAGAGGCTAGAACTTGAGTCTTATTTGATCCCCAAAACACTGCCTTTCATTTGTAGAGCATTACACTTCAGTAGTGTTGACTAGGATTAGTCCCTTCCTTTGCAACTGTGAAACCAAATTAGAGCAAGAAGTACTATTCGTGCCAAGATTTTCCAAAGTAAGCCACAGGGGCAGCTAGAAGATCTACTGTATTGACACCTTGCATTGGTCAGACAACACAACCAGATGGAGATTAAGTAGATTGCTAGGGGCCTCAGGTGTGTCAATGAGTACAACAGGGTACATGTTTTATCTGTCAGCTACAGACTGTAAACGGTTTCCTGTTGTGACGCCTGGGGATTTGGCAGCATAGTAAGACACAAACTGTGGCGAAAAAAGGTAGAAACACAGTTCTTCTGTGTTTATAGAATTCTGAAAAAAGGAGAAGAAGAAATTATGAAGAACTAAACTGATACAGCTACAGGGCATGTTTGGATTCATCCTAATTTCTATCAGTGTAACATGGAAAACTTGAAACACTCATTTGTGCCCAAATAAGACTGGACGTTGATTCTTATCCAAGATATAGTTACAGCCAACAATGAAAAGAAGCTAAATCTGGACACATCTATATAAAACTTCACTTGAACTGCTTTTTGAAATGTCATACTAGCTAGTTTCATCCCATTTCTTGCTATGGTTCATTTTTTAACACCTTTCACTCTGTTGCATGTGCAAGTTTCACCTTGAATTCTGAATTCTGCTTCACAACCATTCTAGGTCATAAACTACTTGAATAAAGCGATGTATTTTTGCAGCAAGTTATGAGCGGTCTCTCTGAAAAAAGGAGCAGGAAAAAGTGAAACCAGTGTCAGCCTGTGTGGTACACTTATTTACAATTAGTCTGCCATCAAAGACCAAAGGTCAATTCATAATGCTCATATGCAAACAACTTTAGCAACTGACCTCACAATTTTCACAAGTGCCAGTCTTTGCTAATAGGACACAATCAACAGACACTATAAGATGAAATAAACAGAAACTGTAAGATGAAATCCAAACATGCTGTACAACTCCCATCAAATATAGTAAATCAGAGCTAACCATTTTTCCATTCCCTGATGGAATGTTACTAAATTACAACAATATGGCTGAAATGCTCAACCTGAGACCTCAGAATGAGGTTTCACACATTACTTTGCTGTATTCAGACAGGAAAATTGGGAAAAAGGATGGCAATGTTTACGTTTTCAACGTGTATAATTTCAAAATTGTATCAATGCGTATCCATCAAAGTAAATCTTATAATCCATTAATTTAAGCTTTACATTTCCTTAATCAGAATATTTTTCTGAATGAATAACAGCTCAGTTTAAAGAGGGATGAATTCAGCACAACACTTCATGTTTGAAATAAGTTTTAAAAGCCCTTAGGCCAACCTCCAAGTACCTTGCCAACAATGTTCCCTCTAAGGTGCGCGCGTGCGCAATTGCACACTGCTGGCACGGTCTCTGCACACAGAAAATTTATGTTGCGCAAAGAAAAAAAAATCAAACCTGAATTGAAATTAAAATTAAAACTTTAACAATTCTGTTTGGCAGTGTTAGTCAGTAAGTGACTGGCTGCTCCCATATGGGATTAGAATGATGCCACCTTATCCCATAGTCCCACCAGTAATGTGATTCACATTCGTATATATGTAGCTAATCAACGTCGCTGACAGGCTATGACAGCGTTCTTATGTGCCGACACCGGTGTTTTAGCTAGCAAAGCGGTGTGGCTGATGTGGAGTGAAGCCACGTTAATCACAACGTGTACGACCATTGGAGATGTGAGCAGGACAGACGGAACAATTAACGGAAAAAGTGTGGACTTTATACCAGTTTTTAAATTGTGTTGATAGGCCACGTAAAACCAGAGTTAAAATATATGCAATGTTTGGTTTTCTTCCTGAATGTTATCATTGTTTATATTTACTGCGGGAAGAAACCGTAAAAATGGCGTTTTATAAGGAAAACGCTCGAAAGCACTCTCGGCCTGTGAGCAAAAACAACACCAAAAAAACCCCACCTTTTCCTATTGGTGGAAAAATGTACCATGTGGACCAATCAAAAAATGATATGGCAACATGGCATTTATTGTTTAGGAAGGGGGACGTTTTAGGAGTGACGGCGGTGTTTAGAGATGTGAGAGATTTGTGACGTTTAGTGCGAATCTTGTGTAGTTAGTGTGTAGTGTAGTCAATAGTTTTGTTGTGTGTGTCAGAACAATGAGGCGACTGCTGAGTGTTACAGGTGTTACAGGAGTGATACATCTGCTGTTGTCAGGCCTGCAGGTATCAGGCTGTTGTTCTCCTTTTTGTGGACAGAAATTATTTTTTGGAGTGGCACAAATGATTTGTGTGGCATCAACTTTGATGCAGAACAGCTGATTGTTCTGTAAATAGTTTGAAATGTTTATTTTAAAAAAAACGCCTTGGCCGCATTTTTAGGTAAACAGCTGCAAAAAACTTTGTTGTTTGCATAACTCAGTTAATTTTTTGAGGAAGTAACTATATAATTAATTGCCCAACATTGGTCCTTATATACTGTATTTTGCAGACAGAGTTACAGGACTCTCTCCCAGACCACAGACTCATACTCATAATACAAGTCAGAGCTTTAAATCAAATCAAATCAAATCACTTTTATTGTCACATCACATGTGCAGGCACACTGGCACAGCACATGCGAGTGAAATTCTTGTGTGCGAGCCCCACAAGCAACAGAGATGTGCAAACACAATAACACAAACGAGCAAAATACAAGAATGGCCAACCTGAAACTAATAAATATATGTACAATATATAATAGTGTATGCATTTCTGGATGTGTATACTAAATATTTTCGTGTGTGTGTGTGTGTGTGTGTGTGTGTGTGTGTGTGTATACACATTTTTACAAATTAAATAGTAAAAAAAAAAAATAATAATAATAATAAAATATATAAAATATACAGAGTTGAATATGTGCAAAACAAGTGGCATTTATATACAGTATGGAGTGCATAATGTTGAAGTTCCAGTAGTGAAGCTGAGGTGTCTATGACGTGTTCAGCAGTCTGATGGCCTGATGGAAAAAGCTGTCTCTCAGTCTGCTGGTACGGGACCGGACGCTGCAGAACCTCCTTCCTGATGGAAGCAGTCTGAACAGTTTATGGCTGGGGTGACTGGAGTCCTTGATGATCCTCCCCGCTTTCCTCAGGCAGCGCTTCCTGTAGATGTCTTGGAGGGAGGGAAGCTCACCTCCAATTATCCGTTCAGAGCACCGCACTACTCGCTGGAGAGCTTTGCAGTTGTAGGCGGTGCTGTTGCCATACCAGGTGGTGATGCATCCAGTGAGGATGCTCTCAATGGCACAGTGATAGAAGGTCCTGAGGATGCGGGGGCTCATGCCGAATCTTTTCAGTCTCCTGAGAAAGAAGAGGCGCTGCTGCGCCTTCTTCACTGTTTTGTTTGTGTGTACTGACCACGTAAGATCCTCAGCCAGATGTACACCAAGGAACCGGAAGCTGCTCACTCTCTCCACAGCAGCGCCGTTGATGGTGATGGGGGTGTGTACTTCTCTGCACCTCCGGAAGTCCACTATCAACTCCTTTGTCTTTGCGACGTTGAGGGTGAGATGGTTGTCTTGACACCAGTGGGTCAGGGCGCTGACCTCCTCCCTGTAAGCCGTCTCATCACCGTTGGTGATAAGACCCACCACTGTAGTGTCGTCCGCAAACTTCACAATGATGTTGGAGCTGTTAGTGGCTGTGCAGTCGTAGGTGTAGAGTGAGTACAGGAGAGGGCTCAGTACACACCCCTGTGGAGCACCAGTGTTCAGTGTGATGGGGGATGAGGTGATGCTGCCCAGTCTGACCACCTGGCGTCTGTCAGACAGGAAGCTAAGGATCCAGCTGCAGAGGGAGCTGCTCAGTCCTAGATCCTGCAGTTTCCTGTCCAGCTTCGAGGGAACGATGGAATTGAATGCTGAGTTGTAATCTACAAACAGCATCCTCACATACGTGTCTCTCTTCTCCAGGTGTGACAGGGCAGTGTGTAGTGTCAGGGCTATGGCATCATCAGTGGACCTGTTGTGGCGGTATGCAAACTGTAGAGGGTCCAGTGAGTCGGGTAGTGCAGAGCAGATGAAGTCCCTGACCAGCTTCTCGAAGCATTTGCTTACGATGGGGGTCAGGGCTACAGGTCGCCAGTCGTTCAATGAGGAGATGGTGGAGGATTTGGGTACAGGGACGACGGTGGCCATTTTGAAGCAGGCTGGGGCTACAGACAGAGAGAGGGAAAGGTTGAAGATGTGCGTGAACACTCCAGCCAGCTGAGCCGCGCATGACCTGAGGACGCGGCCGGGAATCCCGTCCGGACCAGTAGCTTTGCGTGCGTTCACCTTCCTGAAGCACTTCCGCACATCCTCCTCAGACACAGTGTGCGCACTGACGTCCACTGTGTCTGAGGAGGATGTGCGGATTTATTTATTTATTTAAAAAAGAAAAAAGAAAGTTGTGTTTTCAAACTTGGAGTTCAAGTTATTTTTACTTCCAATAGTGTTAACATACTACACAGGTCATGAATAAGATTTTTTTTTAATTTTTCATTGTAAGTGGGCTAAAGCAGTTAATTAAAAGTAGTCTAACATAAATGTAAATGCTGTAATTTGATTGTTTTAATAAACCATGTAACTTGGATGGATTTGATGCTGGCGTGACCACAGTGCACACGTCTGCTGTTGCTCACAGTGGTCCAAGGGACCGCTCAGGGAGTTTGTGTGTTGCTCAGACACATGAAAAATTAGAGGGAACATTGCCAACTTTATTATATAGACTTTGCCAGCAGAAGCATCTTATTTAGTGACATTGTCAAGGAAACAAAAACAAAGGTTTCCAGCACAGTGCAGGCATGCTCAGGAAAAAGAGTATTTAGCGTGTTTTGTCCCAAAATAATGTTGATTATTTCATTGAGTCATTTTATGTATATGTGAGATTGCCTATTGAATTAGTGCATTTTGTTAAAAAAGCAGTCAAACAATATTTTTTTATAGTTTCTGCACAAAATTGTAAATTTTATTCCTGAATTGGTTTCTGCACATCCAGTTACCAGCTGAGATGATTGGCTGATTGAATGCCGCATTGTCTTTTTAGTTAATTTTTATTGTGAAGTAGAATTGAACTTGATAACCATCTTCAAGTTGGGCGTTGCGCTTTTATATTCAGCATGCAGCAACAATACGTCATGCTGTTCTTTTGATTTAGCACGTCAGAAGAAGTGTCTACTCTATTTCAGCAACATGTTAACAGACATTACTTTAGCCAGTGATGCAGAACAACATTTTCTTTTCGAGAAGCAGAGCTGAAATAACTTACTGTATACTCCCCTACCAATGTGAAGTCATAAATATTCATGTGTCAGTTGATAAAAGAGTGGTTTCTTCCCCGCAAGCATGCAGCGAATGAAGCTCTGCTGACCTGCTGCAGCTCCCAGTCTCCAGCGTATCATCAAAGCAGACCATAGATGAAGATGATGGTGTATCGAGAGAAGGAGGCTACCTGCTGAATGGCTAATCAACCTGAGGGCAAAAACAGCTTGGTGACTAGAAGAATGTAGAACATTTCAGGAAGTGATCTCAAAAGTATCCACATATGAGTCAAGGAAGCTTTTTATTGACTATATTTAACATAATTTAAAGAAAAATTCTGAAAAGATTCAATAGAACAGAAAGTTACTTACAAACTAACAAAGTTGTAAAACCATTCATGCTGTTTTTCAAATGAAAATATAAAGCACAGTTGCATAACAGTTTGAGTTCCATTTTTGTAATTTCCTTGGCACATTTTCACCATTTGTTACTTTTGTTTGTTGCTTTCTGTCATGGTTTGTGAAATTCACTTACTATAATTTATTGCGGTTAAAAGTAGTTTGCAGCCTTCCAAAATGAGCTAAAGCTGTTACCAAAATTTAAAGGAACTTCCATAACATGCATATACTTTGTTGAATAGATATCAACTAAACTTAAATATAGAGCCAAGATGGGGAACATCAGCCTGTTAAGTCATTACTAACACATCATAACTGCTGTGCATTATTATATTTGGCAGCATGGGAAAAGGCAAAGCCTTTTGAGCAGTAGGATAACAATAAGACATGTCAAATATAAAAGAACAGCAGGAAAAATCGAAAAATAAATACCATACCCCTGGAAAAATGCTGACCCCTGGTGGTGAGCAAAAGTTTGCACCATCTATTTACACTAAATGTTACAATATGTGTCTTAAGCAGTGTTGGTCAAATTACTTGAAAAAAAGTAATCAGTAACTAATTACTGATTACTTCCCCCAAAAGTAATCCCGTTACTTAGTTACTTTTTAAAAACCCGATTTACAACCTGAATAGGTGATAAAGCGATAGATCTTTCAGCCCAATTCTACTTTTTCTACATAATCCATCATACAAAATGTAATCAAATGGAAAAGTCCATTTTTAAAACTTGTTTTATTAGTTTTAATCTTTTAACTTTATGCATCAAGCAAAAATGTAATTATATGCAACATTCTCTGACTGGAAGAAATTAGTTTAACATTTAAAGCTATTTTCTGCACATTCCAGCACATAAAATATTTTTTGTGTTTACACTCACTCTTTCAAATAGATGCAAGTAAAACACAGCAGAAAATAAATAAAGTCAAACACTCAGCGGTTCTGTTGCTCTATTTTCACCTGTAAAGCAGGACTGGGGGTAGGCGGAGGTTTACCCTGGTGCAGGTGTGCCGCGGTCAGTTGAAAAATCCGCGACTTTCTCTGTGAGTTTCCCATTACGTGGTAGCGCACTCGGTGCTTGCTTGGAAGTTTAGGGGTTTTTTTGCTGTAAAAAGAAGTTTTGTTCCCACGCACAACGGACGCTAATGTTTTTGTCACTTTTTATGGAATCAAACTCAAAGTAAGGTCAGTACTTCCACGCTTTAAACACTGCACACTCATACTCTCTCCCACAATCGATATGTGATCCATTGTTGATCTGCACACAACTGTTGTTACTAACGGCGCACTCGCTTACGTCACTGTCGTGAGACATTCTCGCAAAAAATCACGGTTTTAGTAACGCAGTAACGCAGCGTTCCTACGGGAAAGTAACGGTAATCTAATTACAGTTTTTTCAATAGTAATCCCTTACTTTACTCGTTACTTGAAAAAGTAATCAGATTACAGTAACACATTACAAGTAACGCATTACTGCCCATCTCTGGTCTTATGTGAACTTAAGACAAATTTAAGACAATATGTTAAAACCCAGAGAAAGTCCAGTACTGCTAGGTTCAGTAAGTATAAGCACGACAAAGCGGGCCTGTATTGTAGTGGTTAACACATTCACCTAACACAAATCTGCGAATAAATCTACAGGAGGAGGTGTATGTGGAACTATGTACTGTGGTGAGCTCTAATGAATAAGGAAGTAGCTTTAAGGGGCTACTAAGCTAGTTAGCTTAATAGGTTGTGGTAGACAGATTTTGTTGCCCTTGAATGGAGCCAGACTGTAGAATGTATATGAGGGACAGATGTCAAGTTTGAAGATGAAATCTGCATGGTTCCTCCTCTAGCTCATCTAGCTTCAAAAATGATTTTAAATATATTCATGTTTATGGGACAATGACCCCCCTTCTGGCTTGATTTGTGACCTGTGAACACATTCAGTCACTGAATTTAGTGTCTACTTTTATAAACCATAAATTACAAAATGCACAGCAAGAAAATAAGTACATTTTCAAAAAACTTCTTTCCAATAATTCCACTTTCCAATAATTTTTGGATTAGTTGGTTCAGATTGTAGTGTTCGGCACTGTCATCTGCCACTTGTATTCGTTTTTAACACTTTAACACAGATTTTCATTCATCTCTGACCCAATAGCCACAGCAGCCAGTTTCTATAGCAACCGATGATGATGTAAAATGGAAATAACTTCCTGATTTTTTTTGCCTGCATTCTTCCTCAACAAATCCAATTAATTGTGGGTTCGCTCACTCAAACACGAAGCCCCACAATTTTCTCCCTTTGAGCTGTCAGTGAAACTACTGGCTGTGTCCTTCAGGATCTCTTACATGATTTTGCAGCAACATCAATCAAAACTGCTTCGCGTGCAATAAGGGAATATAAATACCCATCTCTGTTACATTACATTCCCAGTTGTAAATCAGGGCTGGTTTGGCTCCAACTTGTGTGTTAATCTAGAAAACGAAACAAATCCTGAATAGAGAACCCAGCAGGGGTCTCGTCTCAAAACACTGACTCACTTAATTTGTAGTAGGTGTAATAGAGTCATGACATTAACCAAGAAGATTTCACAACTTCTAAACACGGGCTATCCTGACTTTATTGAAGCTAATTAGAGGGCTAACAGAAAACAAGTCCTCCAGCTCCTGCATTTAAAATGAGTCATCTTTAAATATGTTTTCATGTATTCTCACATTGGTGGGCATGTCTGTGAACCTCGCATTATCTCGCCCAAGCCTCTGAAGTTTCAAGCATATGACTAATACATGAAGAATTCATAAAGCTTGCCAGATTCTTTTTGGATGCTTAAACCCTGTTGCTGATTTGCTCTTTTGAAGTCTCCTTGCTTGGCAGTTTGTCTCATTAACAGGCCTGTTTCAACAAGGCCCGCTGATGTGGGAGCGTATTGCATAGGAAAAGAGAGGGGAGGAGGGCACACACTGGAGAATAGAGATCTATTGGCTTGGAAATCAATGGTTATCATGTCAGCCAGATGCTTGCTCATCTCACTCGCAGAGTCAGAACTATTGGAAAGGACTCATAGTGTTTGATTATTGCTTAGGCCATTTTTATCCCTGAAAAGCTCTCTGCACCTAAAATGTGTGTGTGCGTGCACTCCATATTGTGTTGATTTTACAGACAAAAAAAGGAGATTTTCATTGATTTTTTTCTTTGTTTTTAGGAGAAACAGTACATAGACAACATGAGATAGCACATAGATCAGACACTATGGAACTGTAGATGTACCGATGTATTTTTCTTCATAGTAATACACACTGGTGCTGTTAGTGTAACTGATCTTTAAAAAAAGACTACAGAACAGAAGCATTGCTTCATTTCTGCACTGATGCCTTGTTTTGATTAGAATTCCCTATCCACAGTATGTTTTTTTTTTTTAAAAAGGCAAGTCTACCTGCTTTACCGCTGTTCTTCATCAAAAAGCAGCAGTTTAATGAGTCCTGAAGCTATTTTTAATATTTAATTTCATCTTTGAGTTGTTGGGGGGGGGGGTTAGATCTAGGTGGAATAAGTGTCCTCTGGATGTCATCACTTGGAGAACAAATTCCTTTCATTATCTCTCAATAACTTCCAAAACCCCCAACTGAGGAGCTGTTTACATTTTTTGAATATTAAAAACACGTTTAGCTTGTTTTTTTGTGAGACCTTTCAAGCTTTTTCAACCCTTTCGACGTGATCAAAGGGAAAAAAATCTCTTTCGCAGCTGCCAGTTGCAGTACCTGTGAAGCAGGTTTTTGTTTGGATCCTAATAGCAAGCGTCCCCATTTTTCAGCAATTTCATCATTCATGTGCTCCAACACCTCTGTGTGGGTAGCGTTGGTCTAATGTTTTGTTGATCCTCTTCTTAGAGAATAAATTAACTTGCTCAAATATCGAGATGGCGGTAGAATTAGAGAATTGGAATGAGTGCATGTTTGATCACACAGAACAAATTTTCAGTTTTTAATTTGCTGCATTTGGGGCATTTTGTTTGTTTTAATTTAATGCCTTCTAATTACAAGCAGACCAGATCTTGTAAACACACCGGTGGCAGCACATGCCTCATTTTGGTAGCTCGTTGTGGAAGAAGCGAAATTTAGCTTCTATAAAGCTAAAACCTTGATTTAAACCTACACATCAGCCTGTATCCAGGTGTGCTGGATGTTATCTGGATGTTAACACATGATGGACATGATTACACCGAGTATTTCCTTTACCTCGACTGTGCTCACGCTGTAATCGGATGAAATTATGCAAATGCAGTAGGTGCAGTTGGTGGGCTAATTGATAAATATAGCACGTCCTCATCGTGTTGTCTGGACTTCAGTCGTTTTTACTATTTTCCTCCCGTACCTTTTAGATGGTCCTCGTTTAGAAAAGAAGGGAGAAAAAAGAGGAGGAGGAGGAGTTTAGTGACCTTTCAACATGCAAAGCAGACTTTTCATCAAGAGAAGACAGAGAAGTGGAGATAGCATTGATCTTCTCCTTCAGATGTGATGGGATTGATCCAGTATCCTTCCAGCCTGTGCTTTTGCTTACCCACAATGCATTTCTTCATGCATGGTGCATGAAGTATCTTTATAATTTGATAATAGATAGGAAAGAATTTACATTATAGTTGCCTAAAACTAAACCAAAAATTAAAAAAAAGCTAGACTAAAAAAAAAAAAGCAAATTAACTGAAATAATTTTGTGAGTTGGAAAATGAATTAAACTAAAATAAAAAGATAGAGGTAGTATAGTTTATGACACCTTGACTGATGACACATTGATAAACATGTTTATTGAGACTCTGAATGGAAACAAACCTGTGAGTCAACAGCTTTCAAAAGGCTGTGGATGTTTCTGTGTTTATTTTTTGTGTTACCTCTGATTTTACCTACTGTTTTTTCTCAGTCCTGCCTCTGACATATGCCCTCCATACAATAACTCTGAAAAACACTGAATTGAAATAAGAAAATTTAATTTGGAAACTAAACTAAATTCAAAACATAAAGTCAAAATGAAATAAAAATAAAAAGAAGTAGAAAACACAAACCCATAAATACTATACAAACAATACAACAAAAGGCCACAAAGATACTTTAGGTGGTTCATGGACCTGAATTCAAAGCTTAAACCACAGACATCAACAACAGTACTGCAACTCACTGGTTCACTTATTCTAACTCAGTGGATTTCAGGTAGTGCACTTAATTGATTTTCACCTATAGTCGTCAACTGCCCAGCAGAAGCAAAATAGAGGAGTAAATGTTCCAAAGCTCCAATAAGCTGCTCCAGACATGATTAATCACTTACTGTGACTAGTCAGGACCACAGCGGAGCAGTTACAGTGGTAGTCAAAGTACAGCGTAAATACAGGCTTGTGAAACGGATTGAGATGCCTGATAAACATGCTTGCACCATGAAGCTGTCATTCCCTTGTGACGAAGAAAAGCCTGCTCTTCCTCCGCTCTCCTTTCACTGAATGACAAGATGACAGCCCTCAGGTGATTGCATGACAGGGGCACACTACATGTTCCCGACAGCGCTCACCATATACTCTTGATAAAGTCATCAAGGCCTCTGCTGTTTACCAGCATGCCAATGCAGCTGCTTGTGGAAGATTAGCAAAGCGTGCCGCATTTACGTGGACACTGACTGATGCATGTCAGTTAGTTAGACAGATATAACCGCATATTTTAGCAAAGGAGAGTACATGCAGTGGCAAAACATGCAAAAACAAAGAGGAATTTAAAGGGAACTTCTAGTAGTTTGGTATGGTTTGTGCAAAAATATATGACTGAGAGTAATAGAATCTTTGAAGTCCTGTGAAATGGTAAAATGGTAAATGGCCTGCATTTGTATAGCGCTTTTCTAGTCCCTAAGGACCCCAAAGCGCTTCACACTACATTCAGTCATTCACCCATTCACACACACATTCATACACTGGCGATGGCAAGCTACAGTGAAAAACTAAGTACACCTTTACTGCTTCCATTGAAATTATGAGGATAGGTAGCAGTTAATTAATTGATCATCAGCACGTGTGAGCACCTCTATAAAAGCAGAACGTTTGCAGAGGGTGCACACGTGTAGCTTACAGGTGTGTGCTAACACAGTGCTGAGGAGGAAAGACATCAGTATTGACCTTAGAGAAGGAATTATTGCTGCCTATCAGTCAGGGAAGAATTATGAGTGCATTTAAAGTCCATCGTTCTGCAGTGACAAAGACAATTACAATTCCTCCCCACACAAGAGCTACAACTCAGACTACAGCTCCCAGTTAACACGTTGTTGTGATGTTAAAGTTCATAACAGTAGCATTAGAAAAAGGCTGAATAAGTGTGGTTTGCCTGGAATGCTACAAAGAACATGAAGCATGGGTCAGGTTTGCTTTATCTAAACAAACCACAAGACTTCTGGAGCAATGTCCTTTGGACAGACGGAACCAAAGTGGAGATGTTTGGCCACTTAGGTGAAAACCAAACACGTCATAGCTGCTGTCAAGCACAGTGGTGGATGATTAATGCTTATTTAGTAGCCACAGCACCTGGGCACCCTGGGCATGAACTCCTCTGTATACCAACGTATTCTAGAGTCAAATGTGAATCTAAATCTTGGCTCAAATTAGGTCACACAGCAGTGCAATGATGCTAAGCAGAGCAGCAAATCTACAATAAAATGGTTGAAACTGAAAGTCCAGACTTTAACCTAAGTGAAATGCTGTGGTGGGACCTAAAGAAGTAAATAAAAGACCACCTACAAATCTAAATGACCTGAATAATACATTTTGTATGAATAAATGCTCTAAAGAGGATTGGACCAAAATTCCTTCACAATGATGTAAGAGACTGATGCAGTCTCTTACATCATGCAGATGAGGGTTATATACAGTGAAATGAGGTACGGTACCATCGTGACTGTTTGAAACATTGTTATCGGTAAAATGAAATCATGTTGGACACATCTGTTCATTCTTGATTCTGATGTCCAAGCTTTTCTGTTGTATGGGCACTGAAGCAAATAAATGTTCACTCCAAAGTCAAATGCATCAATCTTCAGGCCTCTGGTTCTATTTATCCATCTGTTTTGTATATATATATGAGTCCCAGTTTCTCCTTTCTCTTGAATTTAGTGGTGTCAGGTGGCCCAAAAAATACATCTGAAAACTCTTATTAGAAATCAAGATCCAGGTGCTTTAAAAAATACATAAACCATAGGAGATGAACAAAAAATATGTAAATATGATTTGTGAAGACATTTTAAAGATTTGTCAAAGGGCGTCCTTGTCGTATTTCACTTTGATTGCAAGAAAAGTGAAAGAAGCACTGCGTAAATAAATACGAGTCATTTGTAGCCCTAAAAAAAGAGTTTGCATTTGCATGTCCATCAAACCACAGACCTATAAAATCAGGGCAGCAAAGCACTTCTGCTTTTGATTCTGCAGAAATTGGCCTGACAAGAGGAACAATTGTCAGAGCTCGAGCGCTTGACAGGAATAGTTTATTCACAAAAGGAAAGCGTTAGTTTTCACAGCTGTTTTTTTTTCATGTTGAAACACATTTTCTGTCTTGCCATTGTTTATATAGATTTAACGGAGCATTTCTGAGGCACACAATAGAATAATGGCCTCACGTCAGTGTATTCGGTTCCTTTGTGGGGGTTTTTTACCAAAGCTGGGTCAAAATGTTATTTGAAATCCCCACGGGATTACCAGCAGAAGTAGCGTTTTTCCAGCGCTTGCATACAGGCCACTCGCAAGGCCAATTCAATCCTCATGAAAGTCTTTTATTTGCTTCTTGTGAAAATCCTGCACCATGTAGCATTATGAATACTGAACGTTTTGCTAGATTATAGTCCAATTTTAGCTTTCAGTCCGGATTGATTTGATTAACTCTCAGGATCTAATAGCGCCATGTGTTATTTCCTTTTTTTCTTTTTTTGTGTGTGTCTGCAGTCCCTCCAGTGTTGTCAGTGTTCCAGCAGTCCTTCAATGCCACAGCTGACTACCAGGAATCTGTCACCTTTACTTGCATCACTTCTGGATCTCCGGACCCCATAGTCACATGGCACAGGTAAAGTTCAAAGAGATATTGGGATTGGGAGACATCCAAAGAATATTGGTGCTCCCTCAAGGATGTAGGATAGGTTTATCCCCAAGTAGACACCCGAAAGTGCTACCCTAATATGATTTCATTCCAAAACCATGAGAATTAATCTGCTGATATAGCAGCGCCTACACTTATGGGAATGCTTCCCACAAGATTCTTGGAGCCTGCTTTCGAGGATTTGCTCCCATTCAGCTCCAACAGCATTTGTGAGGCTCAGTGTTGATTTTGGGCGATAAAACCTGGCTTGCATTGGCGCCCCAATTTATCCCATAAAGTATGAGCTGAGCTCTACACGAGCCCACTCTTCCACTCCAGACTGGGAAAAAATGGCTGTATCCATCTAAGAGAGGAAATGATGTTGAACCAAATGATTAAGGCCATCATACACAAAAGGTTCAACTCCTTAAATAGCCATATATTCAGTTAGAAAACATAAGGGACAAAAACAGCACTGCTTGATTGATTACTGGATTGAAGTCACTTAATTAAGTCAAATTTAACCTTAATTTTCAAATAATACAGGCTATTATGTTCCCTACTACCCATTCGTGCCTATGTACAAATGTGTATATATTGTTTTCAGAGCAACTTTCTTTCATAGTTCTGAGGAATTTATAGTCCACCCTCGCACATTTCCCTCAGCAGCCACACAGTAATATCCATGGCACATAGCAACAGAGCGAAAATTTGCACCTAAAGAGCATTTGACACTCCACTATCCTCTCTACAGCTTGACATCGAGCAATTAGCTTGCACCCACTCGGCAGGCAATCATAACAAGCTCTTTGCACCTGAGCATCTATTGATAACACTTTATTGTTGTTCCATTGAAGTTTTTAGTGTTTGCTTAAAATGGTGTCGTCCCCCCCCCAGTTTTCCTTATTGGAACTTACTGGAAAGAGTAGTTTGTGGATGCTCATATTAAACACGTTTCAAGTAATGAGGTCCGTGCATGTAAAAGTAATCACCAAAGCTCTTTTTTGCCTGTTTTTGTCTCTGTGTGATGTCACTGAGAATGAATATCCCTGCCTGGTCTGTGGTCAGCTCAGGCTTATAGATCTGACCCTACCCACCTGCTGTTTAAACCATCTCTATATTTAAGGGGGCTTAAAGGCCCAGTTTGAGATAAATGAGGGTTATTTTGAACTCTGAAATCACGCAAAGCTACTTTAATAGAATCCTAGAATAAACATAATAAACTGAAAATAAGCCTGTAGTATCTTCTCTTGAGACATGATGTCTTTATAAATGTTATAAACAATCCAAACAAACATGACTTACAAGTGACCTCATGGCTCCTCATAATTGCTATATTTTGTAGTTAATTTGGTAAAATAAATACTGTGGGCTTGGCAACGTTTCTAAAGGGCAAAAAGAGGGCAACAATTCAACAACATATTAGTTTAGTCTTAAATTAAGATATTTTGGTTCCCCACTAGAGTTTGAGCTCCACCATTTACCACGTACAAATGGAAAATGAAATAGCTGCAACAATTTATTGAAATTTGTGCAAACATACATGGAAATAAAGTATAAAACAGAGTTTGTGCAATTCTAACATCCTTGAAGCTCCACTTTTGGTGTGACCACCTCTGTTCTTCAGCACAGTCTGAACTCTTTTAGGCAGGTTTCTTGTCATTTCCTTAAGTAGTCTTCAGGAATAATTCTACCGGTTTCTTGAATGACATTCAAAGCTCTCCTTTGGATGTTTCTGGCTCTAGGGAGGCCAATCCATGACTGATAGTGCTTCATTGTGTGTTTTTCTATCCAGGTATGCTTTACTGCATTGGCAGTGTGTTTGGGATCATTGTCATGCTGAAAAAGGAAGCTAATGGCAATCAGATGTTTTCTAGATGGTATTGCATGGTGAATCAATCAATGGTCCTTTTCTGTGTTCATAATTTTATGGATTTTGACAAGATCTCCAACACAAATAACTGAAATGCAACTAAAACCAAGACAGAGCCTCCACTGTGTATTACAGATGGTCATAGACACTCACTGTTGTACCTCTCTCCTGACCTTCTACATACACATTGATGATGATTTGAACCAAAAGTTTCAAAAAATTTGGATTCATCGCTCCACATTTTCAGTCCAGTTCTTGTGTACATATCTCAGCCTTTTATCCTTGTTTTCTCTCCTTAAGAATGACTTGACAGCCGCCCTTCCACTGAGATGATTTCTGATGTGGCCTCAGTGAACAGTAGATGGATCAACTGAAGGGCCAGATACATCTCTCAGATCCTGCGTCAGGTGTTTGCTGGAATTTTTTCTGTTTCTTAAGGAAACTGTTCATCTGCTGTATGTAGTTTTTTTTTTAGCCTTTTTGAAGGTAGTAACGTCCAGCAGAACCAGACTCAGGAAGGGGCTGAGCATTATTTGAACTGTAGCAAAGGGCATTAATTAATGCTTTCATAGTCCATAATTATGATGTGGGCCTATGATCTGTTATTATTATTATTGTACTTTTAAGTAACTTGGTCAGTGCTGCGCAGCAGATAAAAGCACATAAACCGATGCTGAGCATGTGCATCAATGGTAAACACAGATGCCTTTATTCATCACCCTAACAAAGAGGTCACATACCTCTCAGAGCGCTTACCTTCATCACAGGAGCGCTGCACAATTCTGCAGAAGATGAAGCACAGCGAGGTGAATTCTTCACTCCTGCATTTCATGTGACATCATCTCTGTGAGTAATACAGATGTAATGAGAACTGAACTGTCTGTTTGAAAGAGAGGTTGAATACAGCAGAAAAAAATGAGGCACATGCATCACTTTGTGAAGTACAAACAAAATTTGAAAGGTGACGCACAGCTGGAAGCAGCCTCAACTTTGTAAACCTCATTCATCTTGCTCCCTTGTTTTGGGGCTCCAAAAAAGTAGGAATTACTTTTACTCCGGGGTGTCTTACCTTGGCTTTTCAGCTCTGGAGCACAACAGTGAAATGTAATTTTAATGATTTAACAGCTGGCGTTATATTTTGCAGAATATTTCAGTGTGAAGATGGCAAAGTGCACATCTCCATCCTTACTTTTATATTGAGACAATCCCTGTGACAGCTTAACGACCTCAGTCTCAGTTTTGCTTTAAGTGTAAAAGTGAGTTTTGTTTGACGTTGTGAGTTTTGTTTCACAATAAGCCCGTTAAAATGAGGAGCCTGGGAAATAAGATATCTTGATAGGTTTCTCATAGTATCACAGAATGAAAGAGGCTTAGATACAGAAGCATTCACTCTTACATGGTGCTCACTGATGTGCTGAGGCAATTAAAAATAACCACAGAAGTAAGCGACTAAACCTTTTTCTTAATAAAATTCTCTTGCATGGTCAGATGTGCCATTCACAAAATTTGATGTTCGCAAGATCAAGAAAGGTTTAAACCAAGTCTCAGAGAAACTCAGCGTAGTACCGAGAGCTAATGAGACTTTATTCTTTGTTCTTCTACAGCAGAGAAGTCAAACTCGTTTCACACTGTGGGCCATGCACAGCCCACTTTGATCTTAAGTGGGACGGACCAGTGAAACTCCTATTTCTGTCAGCGTAAAGAAGTTTAATCACACATTTAATCCCTGAGATATTTTAATTTTAAAAAAGAAGTGTAATTTCAACAATATATCTCAGTTTTTCTACATGATAATGAAACGCTGCTTTGGGCTTAAATTGTAAGAAATACACATGTAAAATTACAGAAAAAGTTCTGTTAGCTCATTGCGACTGTTAATTCCATATAAATTCATAATGGTTTATCTAATTATTTACGTTGGTGCAGTATGACTGGAGGAAGCTGTAAAACTTATGAAAACACATCTAAAAGTCTAAAATGTATGCCCTCCATAACATTTTCCAAACCCTTCCAGTGGGTCAGATTGGAGGCTTTGCTAGGCCGATTCTGGCCCCTGGGCCTTATATTTGATACCCCCGTTCTGAAGTGTTGCGGTTTCAGGTCAGAAGGCAGCCTGTTTTCATTCCCAGTACTCAGATTCTTCCAGGTTTTGTTTTTGTTTTTTTTTGTTTTTTAAAGCTGCTGGTCTCTCAGAGATATGCCCAAGGTGTATTTTGGCTTCTGCTGGAATACCAGGGGTCACCATAATGGTGACACCCAGCTCGTCACACTTGGATGCTTGTTCAGAACCCCTTGACATTACACTTACGCTACCTTGGGTATCCTTGAGCCTAATTCTTTCATCTTGCAAAGTGATTCTTGTTAGGAGCATTAACAGATCGGGGTTATTACACCAAAAAGTAATGCATTACACATAACTCGTTACTTTTTAAAGGTTAAAATGCTATGTTACTTAATTATACCTGTAGAAATTAATTAGAAACACCACTCATCACATTAATTTTGTGTTATTTCGCATAACCACCTGAGATGCATTGGCACACAATTGCCGTTTAACAATATGAGCCTTGTTCCACACACTGGCATCCTGGCCTATCCTAATGAGGACACACACACACACAAGGTCTTTTTGTAAGTGTTTAAGAATTCACACAAAGCCGAGGGCAAAGTTAAAATGCAGCACTTCAAAGAAAAATGTTACGGCCACAGTGATTCTGTGATAGGAACAGGTGCCGTAACTGCTTTTGTTGCCTGTTGAAAATGAAGCTTTAGATGCTTGGCTGGGGTCAGCATATACTCTGACATCAGTCTGAGTTCTTCACTGCTCACTTTGACAGCATGCTGTCGAAAGTACTGTGCGAAAAATGAAAGCTGGACACCGCTCTGCTATTTTTCTTCCCCTACTACATCAGCTGAAGTCAGCTGATTGTAGCCCAAGTGCACAGAAAAAACATTACCCTTGATTTTGTTTTATCTGAGTACTCATCGTGCAGATAATTGAAGAACTTGCGGTACCAGTTGAAGGTTTGAATGGGTGAGTGTGTCGGAAAGGGATAAGTGAGGGATTACTGGCTAATATGATTACTTGATTTGTTTTTACAGTAATGCTTTGGATTACTGTAATGTGATTGGAGTAACTTTGTGTCCTAACATAGCAGGTTGAGGCACTAAAACCTGCTGTGCACATGTATTTTCATTGCTCTGTGGTTCTTAGGCTTGCACATTGGCAGTATGTCATTCGCTCTCAAAGTGTGGGTCATACTGAGATTCTATTTTGACATATTTTGGGGTTTTGTGACACTTTTAGTCTCATGGAGTGTAGCTGTATCAGAATCAGAATCAGAATCAGAATGGGTTTATTGCCAGATGTTGAGGTTTACAACATTAGGAAATTGCTGCGGTGCTTCAGTGCAGACAATAAGAATTAAAGTGCTATGTAGAAAGAAAGATATGTGCATGAGATATACATGAGATATATACATGAGAATAAGAATTATGAGTGCTACGTAGAAAGATATATACATGAGTGCAGGTGGTGATCAGTGCCAGACATGAAATGATGCAGTGACACAGCGTAGGGTCATGTGTTAGTGGCGGGGACAGTCATGTGGTTATTGTTCATGTGTCCCACAGCAGAGGGGAAGAAACTGTTCTTGTGGCGAGAGGTTCTGGTGCGAATGGACCGGAGCCTCCTGCCTGAGGGGAGCAGGTCAAACAGACTGTGTCCAGGGTGAGAAGGGTCAGCTGAGATCCGGGCTGCACGCCGCAGAGTCCTGGAGGTGTACAGGTCCTGCAGAGATGGGAGTCTGCAGCCAATCACCTTCTCAGCAGAGCGCACAACACGCTGCAGTCTCTGTTTGTCCCTGATAGTGGCTCCAGCGTACCACACGGTGATGGAGGAGGTGAGGATGGACTCGATGATTGCAGTGTAGAACTGCATCATCGTCCGTGTTGGCAGGTTGAATTTCTTCAGCTGCCTCAGGAAGTACATCCTCTGCTGGGCTTTCTTGATGACGGAGGTGATGGTGGGCTCCCACTTCAGGTCCTGGGTGATGGTGGTACCCAGGAAGCGGAATGAGTCCACAGAGGTGATGGGGGTGTCAGTCAGGATGATGGGGGGGAGTGGGGCTGTGTGCTTCCTGAAGTCCACAATAATCTCCACTGTCTTCTGGGCATTCAGCACCAGGTTGTTGTGGCTGCACCAAGACACCAGACGTTCAACCTCCCTCCTGTAGGCAGACTCATCCCCGTCAGAGATGAGCCCAATGACGGTGGTGTCATCTGCGAACTTGATTAGCTTGACAGACTGGTGGGTGGAGGTGCAGCAGTTGGTGTACAGGGAGAAGAGCAGAGGAGAAAGAACACAGCCCTGAGGGGAGCCGGTGCTGATGGTCCGGGAGTCCGAGACATTCTTTCCCAGCCTCACGTGCTGCTTCCTGTCCGTCAGGAAGTCAGTGATCCACCGGCAGATGGGATCAGGCACATTCATCTGGGAAAGCTTGCCTCGGAGATGGTCTGGAAGGATGGTGTTGAAGGCAGAGCTGAAGTCCACAAACAGGATCCTGGCGTAGGTTCCTGGGGAGTCCAGATGCTGCAGGATGAAGTGTAGGGCCATGTTGATGGCGTCGTCTACAGACCTGTTGGCTCTATATGCAAACTGCAGGGGGTCCAGGAGGGGGGCCGTGAGGGTCTTGAGATGGGAGAGAACTAGGCGCTCAAATGACTTCATGACCACAGATGTCAGAGCCACGGGTCTGTAGTCATTTGATGTCCAGTGATGTCCAGTGATCCTAGGTTTCTTGGGGACAGGGATTATGGTAGAGGACTTGAAGCAGGCAGGCACATGACATGCCTGCAGTGAGGAGTTGAAGATGCCAGAAAACACTGGGGCCAGCTCGTTTGCACAGTGTCTGAGGGTGGCAGGAGACACGCCGTCTGGGCCGGGAGCTTTCCGAGCATTCAGACTCCTAAACTGCTTCCTCACATCTGCTTCATGAATATGAAGAGTTGTGGTCGGAGGAGGTGGTGTGAAATCCTCTTTTGTGTGGGGTGAGGAGGGGGGTGTTGCAGGTAAACAGTTTGAAGGTGGTGATGGCTCTATGGAGGGGGGAGAGGTGGGGGAATGAGTGTCCAAAGTGCCTCTATTGTTGGGGTCGTTGGAGGTGTGAAGGCTGCCTGATGGCTCGTCAAAACGACAGTAGAAGTCGTTGAGGGTGTTGGCTAAGAGCAAGTCATCAGTGGAGTGGGGGGTTTTAGGCTTGTAGTTTGTAATATTCCTAAAACCTTTCCACACAGAGGCCGAGTCATTCTCTGAGATCTGCTGCTGCATCTTCTCAGAGTGCTGATGTTTGGCAATGTCCACTTCCTTAGTGAACCTGTACTTGGCCTCTCTGTAGCAGTCCCTGTCTCCGCTTCTGAACGCCTTTCTCTTTTCCAGCCATAGCTTTTTGAGTTTAGGAGTAAACCAGGGTTTGTCATTGTTATAACTCACCCTGGTGCGTGATGGCACAATGCTGTCCTCACAGAAGTGGATATAGGAGGTGACAGTGTCCGTAAACTCGTCCAAGCTGTTAGAAGCAGCCTTCATTGTGTCCCAGTCTGTGGTCTCCAAACACGTGCGAAGCTCCTCCACAGCCTCGTTGCTCCACAGGTTTTTGGTCCTCACGACAGGTTTGGAGAGCTTCAGCCTCTGTCTGTACGCGGGGATTAGGTGGATCATGACGTGGTCAGAAAGTCCGAGTGAAGCGCGCGGCACCGCGCGATAGGCCCCGCTGATCGTGCTGTAGCAGTGGTCCAATGTCCTCTCCTCTCTGGTCGGGCATTTAATATACTGTTTGTATTTCGGAAGCTCATGGCTCAGATTGGCTTTGTTAAAGTCCCCAAGAGCAATGATGAGAGAGTCCGGGTATGTCCGCTCCGTGTGGAGAATCTGCTCTGCGAGTGCGCACTGAGCTGCTTGCGCATCCGCGTCTGGCGGGATGTAAACAGCGGCCAGGATGAATGAAGCAAACTCCCGCGGAGAATAAAACGGTTTGCAGTGAATAAAAAGATATTCCAGAGAGGGAGAGCAGTGCTGGGCAATCACTGTTACATCTGTGCACCAGCCACTATTGATGTAGAAGCAGACACCTCCACCTTTGGTTTTACCGGAGAGAGCGGCCTGCCGGTCCGCGCGCAGCAGATGAAAGCCCTCCAGCTTGAGCGCGCAGTCCTGTAGTAATGTGGCTTGGCCACTACCCTGCTACAAGTAGATAATGGCACAACCTTGTGCCAGACCTAGACACCTTAGTCTTTATCAGAGGCATGAAAATTGCAAGTTCAACATCACCATTTGAATTAGCATGTTAACTTTGTGCGAGTGCTTTTTAACCTATTATGACACAGTCATACTTGGAAAAAATATTAACAAGACATTGTGAAACGAACTTGTGATCTCATTGCCTTTGAAGACCACTCGCAGTCAGTTGCTGTCTTTAAAGCAACTTTGGTACATCAAGAGAGCACTAAGAATCAGTAGGAATCAGTCTGCAGCTAAACGGAGTCCAGTTGGCAATTACTTGCAATCGGCAATATGAAAAATGGCAATTATTTGAGATAAACTGGCAAAAATCAAAACTAAAAAATGAGTAAACAAATATTAACATAGTTGCTGCAGGACAACATTTTGTCCTGACAACCTTGTTTTATATAGAAATAGAATAGATAGAAAGGTTCAAGGTCAAGTTCCATACTGCAAAGAGATGTGTCACAGTACAAGGTCATCAGTGACCAGGCACAGTCAGTTATAGACTGATTCCGTAACATTTGGGGTTAGATACAGGCTTATGGTGACATTGGAGCAACATCCACCTCTTTCTATGAATTGTTTTGCCACTTTTAGCACCATGAAATGAAAAAAGTGCATAACAGAAAAACCATAAAACCATAACACATATCATACGTGCTTTAGCATGGAGCTAAAATACACCCAAACCCCAGTGGATGTCAGTTGCATAATGTACATAATGTGCTGCATGTTTTATTTCAGCATACCATCCTGCGAGGTTTACTTGAAAGGGTACTCTTGCATGCTCCCACTTCACTCTAATGCTCACGTACTATTTTTTTTAATGCTGACTGAATAAAATATAAATCACCTGTCAAGGTCTCATTTCAGCTGACTGCAGATTTTGAACTTTTTTAGTGACCATGGACTGCCAAACATTTCTGTGTAGTCTGTTTCATTTCCCAGGTCAATAAGTCCTGTGTGTCAGTCCCAGACTACAGAATTAAAATGCGTAAATCACAACAAAGGCTTCGGTATAAACAACGCATCACATTCCAATTTAGTTTTTCTTTTGATGCCACCCCTCCTAACTAATTCCAGGCTCTCCCGTTGCATTTCCTGTCAGAGCGAGGTTTCACCTCATCCTCTGTGCATCTTGGGTAATGGACTACCTGTCAGCAGTCAGTCAGTATAATGACATTCAGCACTGCAGCACGCCCTCCACTGTCCATTCCAAAGATGAGGCCTCTCTTCATTTCCTCTTTGGCTCACCAGAGTTATTATTACTTGGCTTTGGTGTTTCCTCTGACGACTTTCAATTATCCCCCCTCTCGCTTTTCCTACAGTACAATGAGGCTGAGCTCACCACGCAGTATAACTGCACTCGTGTCTATTTGTGTCTGAGTCTTCAAATCCCCTCATGTGAAATCTCTAAAAAAATAAGAGTTTTTTAGTGGAACAGTAAAATATACACTGTGAATAATATAACAGCCTGAACTGAAGACTTGAGATATATCTGTTCTGAATTTATTACATAAAATAACTTGTAAAATAAAATAAAAAACAAGATGCTATTGTCCATATTTAACGAAATGTTATTTTTTTTTATCTCTTTTCATACCTTTTCTTTATATTTGCGAGTGGGGCAGATTAATAATGAATCACAACTGAATATGCTGAAGCACATTTGCAAACATCAGATCAGCTTTATCTGTTTTGTGTTCGTTTATGTAAACCCTTAATGATTTTAATTTCGAGAATCTCATCCGTTTATGCTCTGCTTCACATTCACACTGATACATAAAACTATATGTAAGCCTTTCAGATCCCCTGGGCAGATTAAATATTTCACTGAGTGAGAATTGGGGAGAAAAACTAAGTGCAAACCCTGCAGTAAATGAGCCATTTTTCAATTGATAATGAACTGTCTGAAATCCAATTTTTACTTAATTAATACATAAATTGGGCAAAAAATGGTGACTGTGGCACTCTTGTTCAAGTTTAAACATGCTATCCTACATGAAAACTCCCAGAACATAAACGTCTTACTTGTTAGGGTTCGTTCATAGAGCTTAAATTAAATATAAGTACTAGAAAAGCTCCAATAAAGCTTAGTTATAACAACAAAGTAGAGAAAAGCTGTGTTGAAGCAATAACTTTTTGTTTTATGACAGAAGAAGGGTCTTCACAAGTTATCAGAAGGAAGTAGTAACCAGGGCTTGGATCAAAGGCAGGCCTGTATTTGTTTTTAAGGTTTTTTTTAATAAGTAGTATATTTCACTAAAAAACTTTCCATTTGCTTTGGTAAAGTTAATGCATGTACTGATAAAACTGCAGAGCGCAGTAAGTCACACATAATAAAGATCAGTTTGGATCTCTGTAGAGATCTTACTTTTGCCAGAGAGCAACCCAGAAACTGCTGCACCCATGTTCTCACAGTTTACTTAAACTGACACAGACATGAACAAACATTCATTTTGTCTGGCTTTAATTTGTTTGCATCAACCACTTCCCAAGTGTTTATTATTATTAGAGACACAGCTTTTAACTGGCTGCAGTTATTTTATTTGAGGAAATGCAATATGCAAAACAAAGTCTAGTTAAATCTGCACTGTACACACTGGTTTGTATATGTTAGTTTTAAAGAGTCCCTTCCAAATTTGTCCTTTTTTGGCATTTTTATTTATTAATATTCATAAATAGCACAACAGTATTATCAGTTTTCATAGTAAGAATGCTACCATGTTACCAAAGGTACGTATTTACAAATCCAGGACATGGAGAGCAACATCAGCGATCTTCCCATGTTGTGTCCCCCAGGTCAATACTAAGTTTGTTTTGTTTTAGCGACCTGTTGTCTAAATCAAAAAAAACAAAGCTATCCCTTGAACCTTTTAGACTACACGCCTGGTTAACTAGCTGCAAATAAACAAGCGGAGGAGGCAGCTAACATGCGTCAGACTATTATGATTTTGTTATGAAGCTTAAATATAGACATGCGTCAATTTATCAGTTTGATTTTTCTGGATAATTTCCCCACAGAGCCCAGTAAGAAAAGACATTAAGTCAGCAATGCATCTCCGCACCACACCGGAGTCATTTAGTGAGCATTGCAGTCCATAAGAAAACATTCACAGCAACACTAGTGAGTGCTGGCAGGCCTGTAACTGACACGATAAAGATGTTACTTTTCTGCATGGCAGAGTTTCACAACTCTGATGACATACAACAAACTATTCATCGAGCAATTGTTATTTCAATTATTGCCTGATCTGTTTATCCAAAACAATCCTTTCATCACACTTCAAATAGTGTCTATAAAAAGTGCCGTCATGTTTTCACCTGTTTACCTGCTATAGATAGAAATAGTTTCAAAGCCGAGGTGTCTGCACTTTGCCTGATTTTTATGGGATCGGTTGACACCCAAAATACAGAGATTATACATCTGTAACATCAAACGTGTACTGACGCATTCATATTTTAGGAGTTCAGTGTCAGTTTTGAGGTAGTTGCCAAATATTTCCACTCCTTACTTATGTGCCTCTGCTTTTCACTCGTGCAGGAAAGGGCAGCAGCTGGAGCCATCGGACCAGTACATTTTGAACAGGCTTGATGGCGGGCGGAGCATGTTAACCATCCGCAACATCCGGCAGGGTGATGGAGGCACCTACTCCTGCAGAGCCACCAATAAGGCAGGATCCCAGGAAAGAGAGCTCTTCCTCAAAGTGTTTGGTAAGCATGCAATCTGAGTAAAATACTATAGTTGTATAAGATACAGTTTATTTATCCTAAATTTTCAGATATTAATCACAACTATTAAAAATAGTGCAAATAATGTCAAAAAGATTAGTAAAAGAAAATATACAATAATATAACAAGATAAAATAGATCCATAAGGTAAGAGGCACTGTGGATCAAAATCAAAATATAATAAGACATGTTCAAGAAATATGAAGGTTTTAGAACAATATATAAAATATTAATAAGGTTTAATTAAATTTAATTTTCTAATTTTCTACAGACACTGGCCACTTTATTATATACATCTCTTCAACAGTGCTCATAATTACGGGTACCACTCCTGTCAGTTAAAAAACGGAAACTACAGACACCTCACCAAAACTGGACAACAGAAGACTATAAAAATTGTCTTAATTTCTTCTCCTGGTAGAGTCAGTCTTTGGTCGACTCACATGAAAGTGTGGTTCTGTCCTGCCTCATATCAATAGTTCAGTCTGTTGGTGTGTAATGGTTTGGGGGACTTTTTCTTGGAACATTTTAGTGTTATTTGAGCACCAACTGATAAGTGTAAGAAAAACCACGTTGTTCCTTCTATCTCCCCAAACCAGGACTAACATAAAAAAATCCCTTCCTATCACTTTAAAGGGTTTGTTTTCTTTTTCCATTATCTGTTATTTGGTGCCCCACCAAAGATTTTAAATGTAATAGCATTACCCATGACAGTAAACAGTGTTTTATGTTGATCCATAAAGCTTTATTGTAAGGACATCCACAAATTCCATTTTATAAAGAAATGCAGAAAAAAATGTCCAAATATGACAGTCGGCCCACACCAATAACAGCTTTATCAAAGTGATATATTTCTGTTAAAAAATAAATATTTCATTTATTGCTTCATATTTCAATTACTGCGCTCCTCATAAAAAATTTCAATTTATATTTTCATAAACCTGCCAGCTATTTCCTCACAGATCGACGTGATAGCGCTGCTTCTAGCTCATGAAAATGTATGGAGATTTGTGCTCAAGTCATCAACATCCTTTGGAGATGTGAAAAGCGCTTGTTCTTCAAAATGCACATTTAAATGAAGAAGTTAAGGGGGTGGGAGGAGTTCTGCTTCCAGGCCGTGTGGTGGGAGAACGCAGTTGTAAGTTAGTTTTATTACCCTTGACAGCACAGGCAGGAGGAAAACAGGAATTTTAAGTTAGACAAGGTGTGTGCAGGTGTGTATGTGCGCTTCACTCGTGTTTAGGCGCTGTAACCCATTGTGAGCCTCATCTTTTTCTGTGGCACTTTCACAGATCTGTTTGCACATGTTTGTTGTTAGGTGTTTGCTTTTATACACTCTAAGATGTTCACATCTGGGGGCCTCCAGGAAACATAGTGTGTCTTTTGGCTGCTCTGTAAAGTTGCAAGAGCAGTCCATGAGCTGTAAAAGGCTGAAGCCTGCAGTCTTCGGGGATTATGTCAACTTGTCCTGCTTTTCAGGCAATGAGTCATTTGTTGCTGTAGAAGAAAATCCATACTATTAAGGAATAGCTGCATGTACTTGTTAGACATGCTAGAAGAGTGGCTCAAGGGATGCTTGGTTGGTCACTCTATTACTTTAGTCTGGACTGAAATATCTCAACAATTTCTCTGTGGATTTCCATTTACTTTAATGACTTTTATGACTTTGTTGGTCCACTAACTTTCCTACCCAGCAAATATTGTTGAGAAGATATTACAGATCACTTTGGAGAATTCTAAACAACACTGAGATTTGGTAAAAAAAAAGTAAAACCTGAATGCTGTCTTCATCAGTTTCGTTCAAAAATAGTCTAGAAAACATATCTTAAATTCTATTAAAGAGTAAAACGGTGTATTTTATCAACAGTTCAACTATGCCAACAATAGAAGAGAAGAGAATAGTCTTTTATTTTCATTGTACATTTAAAACCAAATTGTGGGTGCTCTACGGCAGCTATGTAGGAATAAAATATAAATATCAAACAAACAGGAGATTAGAGCTTAGGCCATTCTTGCCATCAGGCCCGCTGCCCTGCTAATGTTGTTTCCAGTGACAGAAGCACATAATGACATGAGATTTATAAAACTAAATTTGTTATTGTTTAAAAAATGACTTTCAGGGCTAGTCGACATTATATGTCCACATTCTAACATTTCACAACCAAATAAGATTTTATTTAGTGGGGACAGGTTAATTTGAAACTCTAAATTGAAAAGAGGTGTGAATGTGTCTGTGTGTTAGCCCTGCGATAGACTGGCGACCTGTCCAGGGTGTACCCTGCCTCTCGCCCTAAGACAGCTGGGATAAGCTCCACTGCCCCCCACGACCCTGAAAAGGATAAGCGGAAGCGAATGGATGGATGTATGGATAAGATTTTATTTATTTAATTTAGTAAAAATGCCAAGCTCTTTTTTGAGAAAAAAAATCATGAATCACTTCTTCTCTTTTGTTGCGGAAAAATAATTTAAGCATTGAAACCAAACAGATTTTCTGAGATTTATTGAAAGAAAGTTAAACCCTTGCAAAGGGATCAATACAATGCAAACGGGGTTTGTACCAGCGTTGACCAACAGGTAAAATAATAACAGCTCCTTTAAAGCCGTTGTGCGGATACAATCTTTGTCTATTCAGTGGTTGGGAGTGAAATCCTCGCCATCATCTAGGCACCAGCTTGATAATGAAGTGTATCATGGCCTTGAGCAAATCTTAAAGTCATTTGTTTTCCCGTCTTCATACACTCTTTCGTTATACAAGAAATTTACAATTGCATATCAATAGTACGCAGAGGTTAGATGAGGTGAAACAAAAATTTTCCATCACACATTTCAAACAAATTTAGAGGTAAAGGGTGCTTCTTTTTAAAGGTTATAACTAACTGACCTGATTAAGCCCAAACCCCCCCCCCCCCCCCCCCCCCAAAAAAAAAAAACAAAAAAAACAACCGTGAGTTGGGATCTGGTGAGAGTTTCCTCTTTACTAATTATCTACCACCATTATGTCAAAATGTAAATCCATCAAACCTGCAAAACTAATTTTGTTCCTTTCAGATCTGCTTTTTTTTTTTCTTTAATGGCTTTTAGCAAATGTTGTTGCTAATAGCATGAACGTTTGTGTGATGGTGATTGTTGTACACCTACTAACATGTGCATGTTGTCAGAGCCAACAAACAACTGTTTCACCCCTTATATCAAGACACTCCTAAACCAAAGGTTCTGTGACACATTCTTATTTTCAGATGAAAGTAAGTTCAGTATTTTAGGAAATCAAGTTCTTAAAGTCTGGAGGAAGAGCAAAGAGCAGAATCCAAGGTGTTTGAAGTCTACGGTGAAGTCAGTGATGAGTTAAAGCATAGGTGTCAAACTCTGGCCCGCGGGCCAAATTTGGCCATACCGCAAGCCATACCAAATTATTATTAGAGCTGGCCTACTGGTATTATACAACTAATATATATATTGTTTAGTATTAAGCTTTCCTTGTTCCATATTCTGTTTTTCAGCAAAACTTGTTTGAGTCCATTAGAAGAGATTCATTCTTAAATCTGGAGGAAGATTTTTTTTCCCAATAAATATTAATGTTAGCCCGCGACCTTGTTCCAGTTTTGAATTTTGGCCCACTGTGTATTTGAGTTTGACACGCCTGAGTTAGAGTGACATGTGATCTGCTGGTGCAGGTGCTGGCAGATGGACTGCTGTGTTTTATCAGGTCCAAAGTCAACACTGCTGTCTACCAAGTGATTTTAGAGCATGCGAGCTTTGTGGAGATGCCAATTTCTTATCACCTGGCACAGTGCCGAAACTACTACCAAATTATCTGCTGACCATACTATTACTTTGCTTGATTGGCCAGCCACCTTGCCTGACCTGAACACCACAACCCAGGCTTCAATAACACCTCAGAAGTGCGACAGGCTTCTTTTTATATTGTATAGAATATATATATATATACACTCAACAAAAATATAAACGCAACACCTTTGTTACTGCTCCCATTCCCCATGGGATGGACGTAGAGACCTAAAATTCATTCCAGATACACAATATAACCATCCCTCCCAAACAGTGGTCACAAATCAGTCCAAATGTGTGGTAGTGGGCACATCTGCCATATTGAGATAATCCATCCCACCTCACAGGTGTGCCACATCAGGATGCTGATCTGACATCATGAGTAGTGCACAGGTGTACCTCAGACTGCCCACAACAAAAGGCCACCCTGGAATGTGCAGTTTTTTGCGCTATTGGGGGTCTGGGGACCCAGAACCGGTCAGTATCTGGTGTGACCACCATTTGCCTCATGCAGTGCAACACATCGTCGCATGGAGTCTATCAGATTGTCAACTGTGGCCTGTGGAATGTTGGTCCACTCCACTTCAATGGCTGTGCGAGGTTGTTGGATATTCGTGGGAACTGGTACACGCTGTCGTATACGCCGGTCAAGCACATCCCGAACATGCTCAATGGGTGACATGTCCGGTGAGTATGCTGGCCATGCAAGAACTGGGACATTCTCAGCTGCCATCTGCCCTGAACAATGTGAACCATGATTCATCCGTGAAGCGCACACCTCTCCAACGTGCCAGACGCCATCGAATGTGAGCATTTGCCCGATGAGGACAACGGGCATGCAGTTGAGCGTCCCTGAGACGGTTTCTGACAGTTTGTGCAGAAATTGTTTGGTTGTGCAAACCAATTGTTCCAGCAGCTGTCTGGGTGGCTGGTCTCAGACGATCTTGGAGGTGAACCTGCTGGATGTGGAGGTCCTGGGCTGGTGTGGTTACACGAGGTCTGTGGTTGTGAGGCCGGTTGGATGTGCTGCCATATTCTCTGAAATGCCTGTGGAGACGGCTTATGGTTGAGAAATGAACATTCAATGCACGGGCGACAGATCTGGTTGACATTCCTGCTGTCAGCATGCCAATTGCACGCTCCCTCATTGCTTGTGGCATCTGTGGCATTTTGCTGTGAGACAAAACTGCACATTCCAGGGTGGCCTTTTGTTGTGGGCAGTCTGAGGTACACCTGTGCACTACTCATGATGTCAGATCAGCATCCTGATGTGGCACACCTGTGAGGTGGGATGGATTATCTCAATATGGCAGATGTGCCCACTACCACACATTTGGACTGATTTGTGACCACTGTTTGGGAGGGATGGTTATATTGTGTATCTGGAATGAATTTTAGGTCTCTACGTCCATCCCATGGGGAATGGGAGCAGTAACAAAGGTGTTGCGTTTATATTTTTGTTGAGTGTATATATCCTGATTGATCTTAGGAACACTTTGAGATACTGGATTTGGGATTTTTATGAGCTATAAGTCACTTTTATCGAGATTGGAACGAAAAAGGATTGCAATCTTTATGCACGTTTATCTTTTATAAGTTTATCTTTTTTAATTAAATTATGAAAATGCCAACAAGCAAAAGCTTCTACAAAGACTGTGAAAAGAAGAAGAAAATGGGCTGTAAGCAAGGTGACCTGTAAGAAACGTGCTAAAATGGATTGTTTCAGACACTCTTTAAAAGAGCCCATTTATATGGCAGCATGCAAAGCTATGTTTTTAAAGTCTCTGAATGCAAATACAGAGTCTTAGAATGAAAGAGATCCCTTTGAAAAAAGAGTGCTAACAAACACAGTGTTATGATTGGCGCTCTCATCATATTAGGATAGCAATATTAGCAGTTAGCTAAGCATTGCTGCACAGTAACTTTTGTTAGCTACAGCAACAGTTTTTGACCAGCAGAGTATACGTTTTTGACAGCTTCCATGGCTAAATGTTGTCAGCGATACAGTTTGATAGAAGATAATTCTTCAGCTATCTGAAGCATCAACAGTAAATGTCAGGTTTCAGAAAAAGAGTAAGCAGATCCTACATTTTCCCTGCAACACTCAGCAGCTGTACCGGGAGACATTTATCACAGAAGCAGAGATTTTCATCTATCTGCAGACAGACTCTTAAGCGTTTGCCACAGTTTGCATTTTTTCCCCCCATTGTCAGTAGTCTATGAAACACAGCACCCACTTTAATGGGTTTTTCATTCTGTAATTTGCACACGTTCACTGAACACATCACAAATACATTCTTTTCTGGGGGGTTTATTCCCTATGTATGTTCACTTGAATCTACCATTTCTGTTTCTTCATGCATGTAGCCAAGAACAAGTCTTGACAGCAAAGACAGTAAATTACATCACCATAAAAATAACAAAAATGATTTTTCAGTTAAACCCTCTAAACTCTGGAACATTACAAGAGGCATCAGGGATGACAGGAGAGAATCTGTGCTGACATTTGCTTTGTGGATCGGCACAGCTGAAACAACAAATGCAGAGGTTATAATTATCAGATACAGTCAGTACCACATTTTACCTTCTGATACCTGTCAGTGGGTGGGAAAAGAGCCTTATGTCAAATATTACTATAGAGAGGATGAAAATACTGTTTAGCTGCATAAGCAGGCTTGTTCCTGCATTAACTGTCTGCCAAGAGGCGTCAAAGCAAACCATCTTTTTTGGTCTTTCATGAACTAACAATGTGACAAACTGTACATTTATGCCACTTTCTTCTCTTTCTGACATATTAATGGCTTTTTCATGGGTTATGGTTAGGATTGAGCCTGCCAGGGCTGACAATGTGCAGTAGCAAAATACAACATTTGCAAGTACAATTATTATAATACCTGTAATTAGAATAATTAAGCGTAATTAGATGTATTACCATGTGTTAGAGTAAAATACTAATAGTTTTTTTGTCATGCTGAGTTTAAGAGAAACTTAAAGAAGTTCATTTGAATTTACAAACTGAATAAGAATAAAGTTCACTTAGTAAAAATCCAAGGTCAAATAAATTTAGGATTTTTGTCTTTTAGCGTAAAGAACGCTTCTCATTTAAAGAGGAAATGTTTTCAATAAAACATTATTAATAGCAGTCCCTGCAGAGTGGTTTGTGCATCACGCTTGACAAATGTGAGTTTTTTCATTTAATATTTTTATGATGAAGGGCATTTGAGGCAAACAGCTGTGGATAGGAACTGTAGAACTGGTTCAGACCAGTTTCAGCCATTAACAGTTTTCTGTGTTTGGCAGTCTGTATTGAATCTGTATTTGTATGTTTGCACACGAAGAGCTGTCAGAACATGATGCTTTTAACATCTTTCACTCTGCAGACATCATCCTAACAAAGAAATTGTGCCTCATTATGGGGCCTTATAGCAAAAAAAGGGGGGGAAAAACCCGACGGTTGAGATAATTTCGCCTCTTCTCTATGTGGCCTTTTGTATTGACACAAAACAGAATCAAGCAGATTATTGCACTATTTTCAAGAAAAGGACACTTGATTCTGAATGAGTTCTGAAGTGCGCTGATTTGTTGTTGAAACAAGTAAAATTATCCTTGCTATTCCCAGCAAATCTATTTGACTTGATTGAGGAAAACAAGAGTTGAGGACTTGGTTGTAGCGTAAATAAGCCATTAATGTGGTTGTTTGTGCTGGGATTTGAGAAGATGTTTATTGTTAAGTGATTTTCTTTTTTATTGTTTGCTTCATCCCTACTGCCTGCCGATATTCGTATAACTGCACTGAGACCGGGCACAAGGCATCAATCATATCCAAAATGCTTATAGAAATATAAAAGTGTCTTATCAATGATAAGATACTTTCTGCACATGCTGGCATATGGAAGATGTTAGATTCAGGACTCACAGGGAGGCCAAAAGTCAAGAAAAAAAATGTAAAAATGAGATGACTCATTAGCTCCTTGGCTGCTTGGCTATTAGCTGACTAACATTACAATACCACATGCCATATGTAAACATTCTTCATAAAAAAACCCCCAATGACTCAATTTATTGGGACCATAAATGTCTACTAAGTTGGACATTTTTGTCAAAGTGCAGAACTTTCATGCAACCTTGAATAATGCAAAACCCCTATACTTCAGTTCGTTTTGTGAGATGTTTCACAAAAACATAATTCAGCACATCATGTATGGATCCAATATCTGATTGCATTTCCAGTTCAAAAAATTTCACTTCGCTGAGCAATTCTTATCTTTGAAAAAAATGTCTGTGTCAAACGTTAACATTTGTTACTCTCCCTGAGAAATACAGCAACTAGTAGTAAGTATGTCTGTGAAGGTTCTCAGTCATCCAGGTCATTGTAGTCTAAGGAGCTTGGGGAAAAAAGTGTCTGGACTTCTTTAAGTTGCTAGAAGACGTTTCACCTCTCATCCAAGAAGGTTCTTCAGTTTTAAGGTCAAATGGTGGAGAGTCCCAGATTTAAACCCTATGGGAGTGTTCCCCCCAAGAGGGACGATGGACAGGGGGTCCATCAGCCAAGGTTTCGGGTGAACTCATTGTGAAACGTAGCCCCCACCCTATCGTGTGATTTCCTGAGGTCACCAATGCACCTCAGGAAGTCACATGATAGGGTGGAGCTAGGAAACCTTGGCTGATTGTGACCTACACCTATTTTCACACATTGGCTTATGTAAATAGGTAGAGGATCATTAGGGGGTCCATCGTCCCTCTTGGGGGGATACTCTCATAGGGCTTAAATCTGGGACTCTCTAACATTTTACCTTATAACTGAAGATGTCACAGTCTGGCTGGGGCAGACTGTATGTGTTTGCAAAAGAGGACTCAAACGCAGACCAAAAACTGAACGTGGTGTGGATTTAACAAAAAACAAGCCGTTTATTGAAGGTAGCAAAGAGGGTACAAACAAAAGGGCATTGATGAAACTAAACAATAACCTAAACTGGGTGAACTAAAACTAAACATGAAAAAACCTTAAACATGGTGAACTGACATAGATACCTGAAGTTGTGACATGGATGAGCAGACGACCTGACAAAGAATGACTGAAAGCACACGGACTAAATACACACAGGAGGATAATGAGGGAAGTGGGAACACATGGAGAAACAGCCGACACATGAACATAACGACGTCACAGTGGAAGAGAAAAACTTAACACGATGAACACAGGAACACCAGACCTCTTCAAAATAAAACAGGAAACATAAGACGCAGACATGACAACCTGAACTTGAAAACGTAAGACACAGACATTAAACACATGAAGGGGAAGGGAGACTTGACATGGGCGGAAGACACAAGGGGAATCTAATAACAAAGAACTAGAACAACCTAGGCATGATAAAAAATGAACTTAGAAAACCTGAAGGGCTTAAACATAAACTAAAACTCAAAACGCTGGGTCAAAAGACCCAGGATCGTGACAGAAGAAGCTTCTCGGATGAGAGGTGAAACGTCTTCAAGCAATTTAAAGAAGTCCAGATGCTTTTCTTTTTCCAAGCTCCTTAGACTAGTAGTAAGTAAGTAAATTTTATTTACAGGAATCTGTTACAAAGTGCTTTACACAAAAACAAGAACATGACCCAGATGTCTATCTAAATAGATGTGTTTTCAGCTGTTTTTTAAAAGAAGCCACAGAGTCGATGGTGCGTAGAGGAGGTAAACCATTCCACAGTATTGCTGCTAGGTTGTGGAAAGTGCAATCCCCCTTTGTTTCCCAACTGTACCGTTAGCTTACCAACTTTTGATGATGTTTGATGAGCTGCAATCGCCTGCCACCTAAAGATTCTTTACTCCATTCATGGAAGCTCGTCTTCTGTAGTGCTAGCTTGACACATGCACAACTTCATTGACATTTGCACCATGAACGCATCAAAGTAATAAAAAGAAAAAAACTAATGTCTGGAGGACGGGCCGCTGATCCGAGGCGCAGAACAAAGAAGCGCCGGGGAAAACGCGCTGGTATTAGGAACAGACTGAGACAGCAGGCGCATCGCACACCACTGCCCAGTATCCTACTGGCCAATGTACAATCCATGGAGAACAAGCTCGATGACCTAAGAGCAAGGGTCATCTTCCAACGTGACATGAGGGACTGCAACATTCTGTGCTTCACAGAGACATGGCTGTCCCCCACCGTGCCGGACCAGGCCGTAACTCCGTCGGATTCATTCTTTGTGCTCCGCGCGGACAGAACGGCAGAGTCGAACAAAACCAAAGGTGGGGGAGTGTGTTTCATGGTAAACAGAAAGTGGTGTGATGCCAGGAGCATTTCTACTCTCTCCAGCGGCTGCTCGCCACATCTGGAGTTCCTGAGCATTAAGTGCCGCCCTTTCTATCTGCCCCGTGAGTTCACCTCAGTCTTCGCCACGGCGGTCTACATCCCACCCCAAGCGGACACAGGTATGGCTTTGTCCGAATTACATGATGTGCTGAGCTCGCTTCAAAACAAGGACCCGGGCGCAGCCCTCATTGTAGCAGGAGACTTTAACAAAGCGAACCTCAGACAAGTCATGCCAAACTTTTACCAGCATGTCTCGTGTCCAACGAGAGGGGATCGGATTTTGGATCACTGCTACACGCCATACAAGCAGGGCTACAAAGCTGTCTCACACCCGGCTTTTGGGAAGTCTGACCACAACGCCATCTTCCTCATTCCCCAGTATAAACAAAGCATACGGAGGGAAGACGTGACCACGAAGGAAGTAAAACGGTGGACTGCCCAATCAGAAGCTACGCTACAGGACGCACTCAACGACGTAGACTGGGACATGTTCAGAGCATGCGCAGTCGACATCAACGAGTTTACGGAAGTAGCAGTATGCTTCGTCAATATGCTAGCGGAGGAGATTATCCCCACTGCGAGAGTCACCACATTCCCAAACCAGAAACCGTGGATGGACAGATCGATCCGCACTGCAGTAAACGCCAGGACCGCCTCCTACAACGCGGGTCTCGCCACTGGCGATATGAGCGCCTACAAAGCGGCCTCATACGGCGTGCGGCGCGCGGTGAGAGATGCCAAACGCAGGTACCGGGAACGTGTGGAGTCCCGCTTCCACCAGGGCGACACACGGAGTATGTGGCACGGACTACGCACCAGTACGAACTACAAAGCCAGGGACACTGCGCCGATCAACGCCGACTCTGCATTCACCAACGAGCTGAATCGGTTCTACACCCGTTTCGAGGTTAGCCAGGCGGCTAATGCTATCTACCGCCTGACTACCGAGGACAGTGATGTCATCAGCGAGAGACCGGTGACCAGCATCGCGGAGCATGACGTCCGAGCGGCACTGAGGAGAGTGAACACAAGGAAAGCGGCGGGGCCAGACGGTATCACCGGCCGTCTGCTGCGCTGCTGTGCTGACCAGCTAGCAGGTGTGTTCACTTACATCTTCAACGAGTCCCTGGCGAAGTCTGTGGTCCCCACATGCTTCAAAAGATCCACCATCATCCCTGTGCCCAAGAACAGCAAACCCTCATCCCTGAACGATTACCGGCCAGTTGCACTGACCTCGGTAGTAATGAAGGTGTTTGAGAGGCTGCTGAAAAACATCATCTCCTCCTCCATCCCAGACACCACAGATCCGTTGCAGTTCGCCTACAGATCCAACAGATCCACAGAGGATGCCATCGCCCACGTCCTATACACCACTCTCAGCCACGTGGACAAGAAACAGGGTAACTATGTGCGAATGCTGTTTGTTGATTACAGTTCAGCGTTTAACACAATAGTGCCCTGCAGACTGTTCACAAAGCTGAGGGATCTGGGACTTAACAGCCGTCTGTGTGCATGGGTGTTGGACTTCCTCACTGGCAGAACTCAGGTGGTGAGGGTGGGCAGGTGCTTCTCCAACAGCATCACCATCAACACAGGAGCACATCAGGGATGTGTCCTCTCGCCACTGCTCTACTCCCTCTACACTTCAGACTGTGTGGCCACCCATGGCTCCAACACCATTGTGAAGTTTGCTGACGACACAGTGGTGTTGGGTGCCATCTCCAACAACGATGAGGCGGCCTACATGGATGAAGTGAAGAATCTGGCATCGTGGTGCCAGGACAACCACCTCCAGCTGAACGTCAGCAAGACCAAGGAGCTGGTGGTGGACTTCAGAAGGGGTCGGCACAGAGACTACAAGCCCATTATCATCAATGGAGCTCCAGTGGAGAGGGTGCAGTCCTTCAAGTATCTTGGTGTCCACATCTCCTCAGACCTGACATGGGCTGCCCACATTCAGGTCCAGACCAAAAAGGCTAGGCAGCGCCTGTATCACCTACGACAACTGAAGAAGTTCAGGGTCTCTCCAAAGATCCTCAGGATTTTCTATACAGGCGCTGTGGAGAGCATCCTCACACAGAACATGACATCGTGGTTCGGGAACAGCTGTGTGAAGGACCAAAAAGCTCTCCAGAGAGTGATCCGTACAGCAGAACGCTGCTGCAGGATTGCTCTCCCCCCGCTTCAGGACACCTACACCAGGAGATGCCGGACTAGAGCAGCGCAGATACTGAAGGACCCGTCCCATCCTGGCAACAAACTGTTCCAACTTCTGCAATCTGGTAGAAGGTTCCGCATCTTCCGGGCAAGGACAGAGAGACTCAAGAGGTGTCACAGGCTGGGTCTCCGACCCAGCACTCTGAGTTTTCTTTGTATTTTTTGATATGTTATTAGTTTGTGTTATTTCCTATTTTGCCTTTAGTTTAGGCAGTTATTGGTTATTGTTCCTGGGTTTTCTATGTTTTGGGGTTTGGTATTTATTCATCACGTGTTGGGTCTGTTGAGTTGTGTTGTCATGTTTAGTTGTTAGTATTTCCTGTTTTATTTTGACAATGTCATGTGTTCTTTGTTCATTGTATTTAGCTTTCTCTCCTGGTCCTGTCATTAGGTTTATGTCTGTCAGCTGTTCCCCCATGTGTCCCCACTTCCCCTGATCACCTCATGTCTGTATTTAAGCCTTTTGTTTTCTTCATGCCATTGTCGGTTCGTCTGTTTATCTCACCAGGGTCACAGTTTTAGTCATGGTCTTAGCCTGTTTACCTCACCTCAGTCATAGTTCTAGTTTTCATCTGTTATGTATTATTAGTCTTAGTCATGGTCTTTGTTTATTATTTTTCCACCACAGTCATAGTTTAGGTTTTGGTCTCAGTACCATTTAGTATTTTGTTTCTTAGTGTTTTGCCTGTTTGTTTTTGGTCTCTTGGTTCATTTCCCTGCCGTCATCGCATTAAAGGTTCACCTTTCTGTTAATCATTACAATTCCTCGTCATCATCTGCTTTTGGGTCCTGTTTCCACACACATCGGCGCACCCCGCCGTGACAGTACGAACCGACCAGTCATAAACCCAGCGGATTCTGCTCTCACCGAGTGTCTGGAGGAGACTGCTCGGATCCAAGCGATCCTCGACCGCATCTTTTCAGCGCCCGATTTGAAGAGCAAGTTGGTAATGATTAACGTTGCTGAAGCTATTATGGAGAGGGATCCCCGCCTTCTCCAGCTCCCGGACTCACCTGCCATAGTTGCTGCCTTTACGAGGATAAAGGAGATGCTGCAGGCTCAGGGACTGTCGAGTCAGGAAATGGCTTCCAGCACCCACCAGTCACAACAACCCCACAATCAGTCATCACCATTGCTACCTCCGGAACCTGAGTGTGTTCGTGTCGGTTCGCTGAGATTCGCCGCAGCGTCACCACCTCTCAGCTCGCCAGTTTCCACGCCCTCATCACAGTTTCGCCATACTCCTGTCACAGTTCAGCGCGAGGAAGCGCCGCACACCATAGACTTGGACGACGACGAGCGCCAGTCTATATTCTGCGCTCTCTTGGAGGAGGAGCTCCGGTGGAAGCCGTGGCTCATTCCGGAGCACGAGCATTCTTTCCGGGGAACTCGACTGGCTCTCGGGGGACCTCGGAGTTATCAGGGACTTCCACCCATTGCTCCGCCATCTTCCACTCCTAAGAAAAAGCGGCGTGCGCGCCACCAACGCTCCGTATCACAAACACAAGTGAGTGACTATATCTTGGCTCCTCATGTTTTTTCTCCGGAGGTTTTTGAAACTGACACTGCTTCTCCGGTTCATGAGCTCGGCTGCAAAGAGACTGTTTGCACAGGAAATGCTAGCCATCAGGCTCAGCTAAGCTGTTGTGGGACTGCAAACCAGGCCGTTTTGGAGCCGGGGACGGAGGTGCAGTTTGTGCAGCCTTTTTCAGTGTTAGCTGGAGGGCCCGAGGAGCCCGTCCGGCCTCACATTTTGTCTGCTGGAGGTTCAGGAGAACCCAGCCAGCTTCATGCTTCGTCTGCTGGAGGTTCAGGAGAACCCAGCCAGCCTCATGTTTCGTCTGCTGGAGGTTCAGGAGAACCCAGCCAGCTTCATGCTTCGTCTGCTGGAGGTTCAGAAGACTCCAGCCAGCTTCATGCTTCGTTTGCTGGAGGTTCAGGAGAATCCAGCCAGCTTCATGCTTCATCTGCTGGAGGTTCAGAAGAATCCAGCCAGCTTCATGCTTCGTCTGCTGGAGGTTCAGGAGAACCCAGCCAGCTTCATGCGTCGTCTGCTGGAGGTTCAGGAGAACCCAGCCAGCTTCAAGTTTCGTCTGCTGGGGGTTCGGGTGAACCCAGCCGGCTTCAAGTTTCGTCTGCTGGAGGGCCCGAGGTGCCCGTCCAGCCTCATGCCACGTCAGCTGGGGGTTCAGGAGAACCACACCAGCCTCATGCCTCGTCAGCTGGAGGGCCCGGGGAGCCCATCCAGCCTCATGCCTCGTCAGCTGGAGGGCCCGAGGAGCCCATCCAGCCTCATGCCTCGTCAGCTGGAGGGCCCGAGGAGCCCGTCCAGCCTCACGCCTCGTCAGCTGGGGGTTCAGGAGAACCGCACCAGCCTCATGCCACGTTTGCTGGAGGGCCCGAGGAGCCCTTCCGGCCTCATGCCACGTCTGCTGGGAGGCCCGAGGAGCCCTTCCGGCCTCATGCCACGTCTGCTGGGGGGCCCGAGGAGCCTTTCCGGCCTCATGCCACGTCTGCTGGGGGGCCCGAGGAGCCTTTCCGGCCTCATGCCACGTCTGCTGGGGGGCCCGAGGAGCCCTTCCAGCCTCATGCCACGTCTGCTGGCGGGCCCGAGGAGCTCGTCCAGCCACCTTCTGCTTCTGCTACGCCTGTTCCAGCTTCAGCCTGTGCTTCTGCTTCGCCTGGTCCAGCTTCAGCCTGTGCTTCTGCTTCGCCTGGTCCAGCTTCAGCCTCTGCTTCGCCTGGTCCAGCTTCAGCCTCTGCTTCGCCTGGTCCAGCTTCGGCCTGTGCTTCGCCTGGTCCAGCTTCAGCCTGTGCTTCGCCTGGTCCAGCTTCAGCCTATGCTTCGCCTGGTCCAGCTTCAGCCTGTGCTTCGTCTGCTGCGGCTCCGGCCTGTGCTTCGTCTGCTGCGGCTCCGGCCTGTGCTTCGTCTGCTGCGGCTCCGGCCTGTGCTTCGTCTGCTGCGGCTCCGGCCTGTGCTTCGTCTGCTGCGGCTCCGGCCTGTGCGTCTTCAGCCTCGTCTGGTCCGGCCTGTGCGTCTTCAGCCTCGTCTGGTCCGGCCTCTGTGTCTTCAGCCTCGTCTGGTCCGGCCTCCGTGTCTTCAGCCTCGTCTGGTCCGGCCTCATCAGTGTCGTCATCTTCGCCTGGTCCGGCTTCGTCAGAGTCGTCATCTTCGCCTGGTCCGGCTTCGTCAGAGTCGTCATCTTCGCCTGGTCCGGCTGCGGCCTCTGCTACGCCTGGTCCGGCTTCTGCTTTTGTTTCGCCTGGTCCGGCTGCGGCCTCTGCTACGCCTGGTCCGGCTTCTGCTTTTGTTTCGCCTGGTCCGGTTTCGGCCTCGACTCCTGTTTCGCTGTCGTCAGTTCCGGCCTCGGCTTTTGTTCCTGCTTTGCCTCCACCTGGGCCGGCTTCGGCTTTTGTTCCTTTTCGCCTCCGCCTGGTCCGGCTTCGGCCTCTGTTTCTGTGTCGGCCTCGCCTGGTTCTGCGGTTGTGTTGCCGTCGCCCAAGCCTCGTTTTGTCCCTGGGGATCGCCGGCCGCTTTCCGGGCCGTCAGCTGGACATCATTGCCGTCGGGGTCGGCCCCCTGGACCTTTGACCTCCGACCTGCTGTGCTTTCGACCTCCGGGTCGGCCTCCTGAACTTTTGTCTTCTGACCTGCTGTGCTCTCGACCTCCGGGTCGGCCCCCTGAGCTCATGGGTTTTGGACTGCTGGACCGTTGGCCTCCTGGTCGGCCTCCTGAACTTTTGGATTTTCTTTGGTTTTGCTGTGGGCCTCCGGGGCGGCCTCCTGAACTTTTGGATTTTCTTTGGTTTCGCTGTCAACCTCCGGGGCGGCCACCTGAACCGCTTCGCCATGCGCTCCTGTTCTGCCGGGTTCGTGGTCGCCCTCCTGAAGATGGGTCTCGGATTTTTGTGCCCTTGTTGTTTTTGGCCTGTGTGCTTCTGGTGCTTTGTTTTTGGTTTTGTTTCCGGCCCTCCTTCCTGGTCCCCCTCCGCCCGCCCTGGGTGGGTTGTTGTGGTTTTTGTGTTTGTTTTCTGGTTGTTTTCGGGCGTCTGGAATCCGCCCTTAAGGGGGGGGGCTCTGTCACAGGCTGGGTCTCCGACCCAGCACTCTGAGTTTTCTTTGTATTTTTTGATATGTTATTAGTTTGTGTTATTTCCTATTTTGCCTTTAGTTTAGGCAGTTATTGGTTATTGTTCCTGGGTTTTCTATGTTTTGGGGTTTGGTATTTATTCATCACGTGTTGAGTCTGTTGAGTTGTGTTGTCATGTTTAGTTGTTAGTATTTCCTGTTTTATTTTGACAATGTCATGTGTTCTTTGTTCATTGTATTTAGCTTTCTCTCCTGGTCCTGTCATTAGGTTTATGTCTGTCAGCTGTTCCCCCATGTGTCCCCACTTCCCCTGATCACCTCATGTCTGTATTTAAGCCTTTTGTTTTCTTCATGCCATTGTCGGTTCGTCTGTTTATCTCACCAGGGTCACAGTTTTAGTCATGGTCTTAGCCTGTTTACCTCACCTCAGTCATAGTTCTAGTTTTCATCTGTTATGTATTATTAGTCTTAGTCATGGTCTTTGTTTATTATTTTTCCACCACAGTCATAGTTTAGGTTTTGGTCTCAGTACCATTTAGTATTTTGTTTCTTAGTGTTTTGCCTGTTTGTTTTTGGTCTCTTGGTTCATTTCCCTGCCGTCATCGCATTAAAGGTTCACCTTTCTGTTAATCATTACAATTCCTCGTCATCATCTGCTTTTGGGTCCTGTTTCCACACACATCGGCGCACCCCGCCGTGACAAGAGGAGCTTCTATCCCCAAGCCATCCGTGCCCTAAACACACACACCCGCCCTCTCACATCATCTATAATTGACTGAGACAGGACTCTTCCAGACACTAAACCAAGGCACAATGTACATTTCAATTCCTTTAATTTTAAATATGTTTATATTGTCTATCCTGTAAAATAGTCAGATATCTATTCATATTAATGTACAGAATTCACCTGCTTGCTGCTACTACTGCACATTCACCCAGTGTATATACTATATGTGCATATATATATATATATATATATATATATATATATATATATATATATATATATATATATATATATATATATATATAATGTTCTTCCTCTACACCCCCCCCCCCCCCCCCCCAATTTTTGCACATGTTGAGGAGCGTGTCAGGCTACATTTCACTGTGTGTTATACTTATATAACTATACATGTGACAAATAATAAAGAACCTTGAAGAACCTTGAACCTTGAACCTTGGAGGGTGTAACGGGGCTGTGTGATGTCATTATTTTCTCACCACTGTGCACTAACTCCACACTGTCACTAGAAGCAATGCCAGGCTGCAGCACATGAAAGATTAACTCATTCAAGAATGACATGCATTAACCTGCTTCAATGCATGTAAGATTGCGTTGCTTATTAATTCTCTCAGTACAGTTAGAGTACAGCTAGATTATCCAGCCCACATTAACCTCTGCACATACCTGATTAAATTGCTCAAATTATATTTTACTATTTTATCTCCAAATACAGTAATCTGACAAACCCCCTTTTCTTGTTTATTGGCTGTTTTCTTTGTTGGTGCAGCTGACCATTCGCTAATCCCTAGGTATCCCCAAGTATCTACAACTTACTAGAACCCTTTGTTTTTCTGACACAGTGAGAAAGTAAGCTTTTTCTTACTCTCGCTCCCAACATTTGTACATTTTCAAAGGAGCCTTATTACTTTTGCTTCAAGATATGTGAGGGCTGCTATTCTTATTTCCTGTCACTGCGCGCCTTCTCGATATCAAACTGATTTGAACCTAAATGAAGGGAAGGGATCTGAGACAGAGATGAAAGAGGCAAAATAACATATTCGGGGAAAACGAGTGCAAAGCAAACCCGTCTATGACAGAGAAAAGTACAGTTTGTGACATCATGACAGGAAACGAAGGTCAGTTACACAAAAATAGCTGCTTGAAAAGTCCTTCAAAGAGCTGCTTTTTACTTTGACGCTGTAAGTACATTCATTCAGAGCCAGAACTTTTTCACTTTGACTTGAGTAAAGAAGTTGAATCAGTACTTCAACTTTTTCTCTGTGTGAAGCATCTGTGTACATTTCCCACCTATGATTGTAGTTTTAATGATTTTTTTATTACTTCCAGAAGGGTTGTTTCAAACCAAGAACCTTTTTAAAGGGCTGTTGCAGTGATATCATCCTAAACCTTTAAACCATGTCTCATCTACCATCCAATAACAAAACTTGTGAATTTCTCATGAATACAGTAAGTTAAATCGAGCCATTTTCGTGAATGTTTTTAGTGAGTTTATTGTTACTGTAAACCTTTTTTTTTATTAAAGTTGAGATTCAGGCTAATTTTGTCTAACCATCTTTGTTGGTTATTTGTGCCTACGCAGTTTGGTCACTTACTAAAAGTCCTTGTAGGCAGAGGAATATTTGCCTGGTTGCCTGTGTGTATGTTTTTGTGACCCCCATGTTTTGACAAGCTCCCAAAATCCCTCAAGATGGCTCCTTCACCTCGAGGTTGAAGCCATGTGAAATTGCCAAACACTTCCCCCCGGGCGGTGTTAAAAGCCTTCAGTACAGTAGTCACTATTTCCTGTTCACTTCCCTTTGCCTTTCGGATTTTATGCCATGCTACTTTGCAAGCACCCTGTTAACAACGTAAGTGCAGTGTGTGTGGGGGGAAAAAAGAAGTAATCCATGATTCATGTGACATGCTCTATGCCCTTGACATGCATCAGGTTTCAGGGCTTGCTTAGAGCATCTTATCAGGGGGAGGCGAGCAGGGACCAGCCCCCAACGGCACGCTTTTCAGCACTTATCGCGGTGCTCACTCTGTGCCAAAAGCAAATCACACGGTGCTGGAGAGGCATCCTTCCAGACAGAAATCTGTATTCATTTAAAATAAAAAACGTGGATCAGTTGATTTGTTCTTTCAAACTTTAGCAAAGTCAGTTTTCTCATCTAGTCCAATGAGTGTGTGCAAAATAGGCCAGAGGCCATGCTTTCTCACTATATCAAACCTGTAGAGTATGACTGCACTGTATAAATTATCTTGGCCTACACTGTCAGTACCAAAGTCATGCATCAGCTCGGTGTTTAAACCCCATGGTATAGCCTTCATCTTCTAACTCACTTTATGAGTTAGATCTTTGACAGTTTCTCTCCTGCTCATCCTTTTATTCACTTCTCCTTCCTTACTCACACCTTTTCTTCTGGCCTTCAAATCTGTTCTCCTCTACTCACTTTTTTTCTCTTATTTACCTTCTCTCCCCCGCTTGTCCTCTGTGATCTCCAGTCCAGCCCCATATCACCCAGCTGAAAAACGTGACAGCCGTAGAGGGCAGCGCTGCCATGATCTCCTGCGTGGCTGAGGGCGAGCCTCTGCCTGACATTTCCTGGAGAAGAGCCAGCGACGGTCAGACCTTCGTGGACGGAGACAAGGTAGAAGCTGCCAGAAAGCCCATCTGGCTGTGCGTGTGTGTTTGTGTTCATCATCGTACAGCATAGGCTGGAATTACGGCATGAGTGTCGTGCTCAAAGGATATGACTTAGGCAGGAAGGATTTATGGGAAATTTACTGGGGTTGCATACCAAATGCATTTACAGCCATATGCCAAAACATTAAAACACCTGCCTAATACTGTGCAAGTCCCCTTAGTGCTGCTTAACAGGCTCATGTGACGTCTGGGTGTGTCTGGCACCTCTTGCTTTTGTGGGTGTTTAGGTAAGGCCTATGTCAGGGGTGTCAAACATAAGGCCCAGGGCCCAGAATAAGGCCGGCAAAGACTCCGATCTGGCCGACTGGAAGGCTTTGGAAAATGTGAAGAAGTGCACAGATTTTAAACTCCTAACTGTATTTTCATAAGTTTTACAGCTTTGCCTATTGATACAGACACTGCCATTCATACCACACGAAAGTAGTTCAGTAATAGATAAACCATTAAATGACAGAAATGTCTGGGCAGTTTTATCAGTTAAAGTGGATGAGTTTGACATCCCTGGCCTATGTGTTTCTGTAAAGGTGAATCCTGTGGAAAGTTCATCCGTGTGAGTCTTTTGTCTAGTTTACTGTGTTTGTTGTGTTGCTGGAATGAGGAGGGAAAAAACACCCTTAGGTTTTCAGCTCAGGATCTACCTGGATAGTCTTCTGAGAGACCACAGTCATCGGGGAGTGTCACTGCTATTGTTACTTGTTCTGCTACAATTTTTAGGTGGGTGATATGTGTTAAGGCAATTTCCACAACTGATCTTATTCGATTCTTATGTCACATGCCTGAGTTTATTGTCACAACTGATCACTCTACATTACAGATGAGACACAGATTTGACAGTATTCATATGTATATGGATGGGAGCTACTTAAATTGTATTTTGATTATAATCACAGGTACAAAAACTGACTTAAAAGAATCCAATCATTAGAGAGTCAACCACAGATTGTGTGTCCTGGGCCAAATAAAACAGTGCACGTACTGGTAATGCACAGAGGGGTGAAGACGGAGGCGCTGCTGGTTTTATGGAAGCATCGCTTCATTCAATTTCATTATAGCTTTGTTTCGAAGAAGTCACATTTTGTCTCTCATTGTGGCGCGGCAGATGGCTCTACCAGTGAGCCTCGGGCACTGTTGCTATGGGAGAAAGTCAGTCAGTGGTGTGAATCAAAACACTGCAGTCACTGTGCAGCAAAACGCAGCACCACACTTCACTGAGTTCACCCACGACCGAAGAAGAAGATGAGGAGAAGAAACAAACGTGTCATTTGAATCCACAAATCTTTATTCGTGGCTGTGTGTTCTTGTGGTTTGAAATGCATCTTTGGCTATGAAATGACTACAATTTCTCTCTAGTGAGAGCCACGGATTTGCCAAATGTCAACTCTAAGGAGTTTCACTAATGAGTTTTTTTTTTTTTTTAATGAAGGAAAGGTGTCCTAAAATTCTCCGTCAAACCCCACGAGGTCATGGAGTCGCTTAACTGGAGCTACAGAGAAAATACCAGCTTTTGTTGTCATGGTGACCATTAAAATGTCACTTTATTTTTTATATATATGAACAAAAACCAAGTCTTGGTTCTTATTGCCGCGGACTACAAAAAAGCAACAGCAGACAGTAACGGCTAATTACTCGTATATGTTGCACCGTTAAAATTAAAGCATTCCCATCTGCCTTATATGAAATGTTGCAATTACAGCCATTCATTGGTGCCACTGCTGTACATTACAGAGTGATTGATCCGGATCTTTTCCTTTTGACAAGATTTTATTTTCACGCTCTGTGAAGCCTCAAAGAGAGCGACCCTCAAACAACAAATGCACATTCACCTTGTACTCACATTATTATCTCAAGGGAAATCAGTAAACACTTTTATTTTGGTTATTTTGGAAGCCAGGACCTTGAAGTTTTCAGGTCAAATCTTTTAGTTTGTACTTTCTTTCTGTCTTCAGTACCTCCCTCAGACTCGCTGACATTATATTCAATCCAGTTTAACCGAAGCGACACAAAGCTTCTATTTTTACTTGTTTCTCCCAGCATCCATTATTCACTTTCTCCATAATAACAGCCACACAAGTGACAAACTGAAAGAAGCCTTTTCTTGAAATAGTAATTATTCCTGAATGGCATGCCATCAATGTCAAAACCATACTCGCTTCCATGGCAAGGGGTAAGAAGCAGCTTAAAAAAAGAGGAAGAAAAAAACCCCAAAAAAACAAAGATGGCAGCCGTTCCTTTTGCTGGGGAAAAAGGTCATCGCAGAGATAAATGAGTGTGTGCATTGGCTCGAATCGCTCGGGTTGATAAATCACAGCCGAAAATGAGAGTAAGTGCTTCTCTTCCCACAGCAAATGCAATTATGGAAATGCGCAGTGCAAACCAACACACCTAAACATACGCAAAGACAAACATGAGTCGTGCAGTGCGAGGCGTGATGGATGGCAGCAGTCATTTAGGTTTAAAGCAGGATGTTCCTCTCTCAATTTGCTCTCCAATCTGCATATCCAGCCGCCACACACGTGTCTCCCGTTTAGAGTTGTTAAGCTTCGGAAAGTCCTACATGTAATGTTACGTACTACATAGTGTTGCTTCCGTCCTTTTCATTCTTTGTCAGGCTAACACCCTGACCCAGGGTATGAGTGCATAATGGGATGCAGTTCCTGGAATTTAATTATGAATCGAGGCAGAGCATTCTGTGACACCTCGGGTATTGTTTTGCTTCTGATCAAAGTTACTGTCTGCTGTTGTAGTCATTCAGAATATCCAAGGCTAGAGAGCAAGTGTCATTAACTCCGTGCTTTTGTGTAGATGACTTCTGAAAAGATTGACATATTTGCTGTGATTCAACTGTTGATTTCACAGCTAAACCTTGAAATAAGAAGACTCCAACCAATTGTTTCCTGACTTCTCTGTGCCGAAAGACTGCAGTGAAGCGGTCACACCATTGTGATTAATAACCTGGCAAGTAAACCCAGGTTTTTGAAATTTAAAAAAAGAAAGCAGACAGGTATAAAGCTGCAGTTCTCTCACAAGAAGTGCAAACCACATAATGAGGCACGTGTAACAAAGACTGAAAGTAACACAGTTGCTGAAGAAAAAGAAAAGCTGTCTAGTTTGACAGGCTTACCAAAGTAACTCACTACCCCCAATCATTGAGGGGGCAGTTAGTACACCACACTGCAATTAGAGCTGTATGTATTCCAAATCCATGTGTGTTAGCATGTAATAAATGCCACTTTGACCTCGCCTAGTGGTGTGGTGGTTAGCACCACTGCCCCAGAACAAGCCATTCCTGAGTTTGAATCCACCAGCTGGCCGGGGCCTTTCTGTGTGGGGCCCGTGTCTGAGTCCAAAGATATTCTAAATCGGGCGTAGGTTTGTGAATGCTTGTCTGTTTCTTTGTGTTAGCCCTGCAACAAATTGGTGACCTATCTAGGGTATCCACTGCTCTTACCCTGTGACACCTGGGAGTAGTTCCAGCCCTACTGTAACCCCAAATTGGATAAGTGGAAGAAAATGGATGGGTGGACTCTTTTTTGCTATCTTGCTCTTTTGCAAGAGAATGCATGGCACTCATACAGTAACAACTAGTTTTTCAAAAGTATTTTTACATGCAATTGTCATTTACAAAGTAAACATATTGCTTGGTTAAAAATTACTTGAAACTATTGACTGATAACATAAAGCCTTGAAGAAATTTTTTATGGAGGGCATAAAACAAGAGAGGGAAGTAGCAGTTTTTGTACCGTTGCATGCCTTTCCTGGAACCAGAAGAGTCACCTCTGGCTTGTCTTTAGAAAGAATGCAGGTTTAAAGCACTTCCTGAGCGACTTCACTCTTCAAACTATGCTCATTGTTTATACTCACTTCAGTTCAATGTTATTTTTAGTTCAATGTGATTGTCCCAACAGTAGTCATCTCTGGGCACATTTTATTAACTTTATGGATGTATACGACAGATATAGCCTTATTCTTTCAGCAATCTTTGAAGAAAATAAAAAAAGTATAAATGGCCTGTATTTATATAGCGCTTTACTAGTCCCTAAGGACCCCAAAGCGCTTTACATATCCAGTCATCCACCCATTCACACACACATTCACACACTGGTGACGGCAGCTACATTGTAGCCACAGCCACCCTGGGGCGCACTGACAGAGGCGAGGCTGCCGGACACTGGCGCCACCGGGCCCTCTGACCACCACCAGTAGGCAACAGGTGAAGTGTCTTGCCCAAGGACACAACGACCGAGACTGTCCAAGCCGGGGCTCGAACCGGCAACCTTCCGATTACAGGGCGAACTCCCAACTCTTGAGCCACGATCGCCCCGATAAAAGTATAGTTCTGCGCTAAAGTCTTGAACGACCGCCCATTTCATTATATTTTGCTTCGAAGGAGCCATACATTCTTGTTTTTTGGTGGGTTTTTTGAGTGTTTTTTCTTTCTTTCTTTTAGGGGGTCTTGAGCACTAGTTCTCTTAGGCTTTTCGATGGCCTTTCAAAGATTTAGACATTTGCTGCTTTTTCAGGCGTTTTTAGTCCACTTCTTATACCTGGAAAAAAACTTTTTGGGGTTAAGCCACTTAACACCGGCCTACGAATCATTCAAACACACACAGGCACTTAGCTCATGGATTGAACCAGTCTTATGCCTGCACATAATAGACAAGATAAAAAAAAATTAAATTGTATCTTCGTTATGGTCAGCCTGTCATACAATGGAAAATACTAAAAACTTGATTTCCAAAGAGCTACTAGCCAAAAACATAGCATGGTTTGCAGTGTGTCCTTAAAAAAACAGATATATGGAAGAAAAACAAAGTCCCAGGCACAGTCATGGTTTAGGCCTCCGTTTCAGCCAGTGGTGTTGGAAATCTTGTCAAAATTGATGGAATTATAAGCTGAGAATCCACCATAATCCACCATACAATGCCATCTAGAAAGTGTCTGGAAAACAGCTTTACTTTTCAGCATGACAATGATCCCAAACACACCGCCAATGCTGTAAAAACATACCCGGATGGAAGAACAGACAGTAGAACACTGTCAGTCATGGATTGGCCTCCCCAGATCCTCAACCTCAACATTAGTGAAGCAGTGTGGGATCATCTTGAAAGAGAACAGAACAAAAGGCAGAAACATCCAAAGAAGAGCTTTGAATGTCCTTCAAGAAGCCTGGAGAACTATTCCTGAAGACTACTTTCCTGAAGAAATGACAAGAAAGCTTTTCTAAAGCTGCGTACACACTGGAAGCAATATGGTGACCCGATACTGTAGAAAGTAGGTTGCACTTGACATAAATTTTCTCAACTCCCGAGTGAGAGGCTGAAGAAACTACCAGTGAGAATAATGAGTACTGTTGATTAACATATGACCTTGTAGTAATTATATTGGTAGGTTACCTTAGCAACTGATTTCTGGAACATCTGTAAGCGTGTGTCAGTTTCAAAGCAATGTGTGATGAATACATTTCAACTTTAAAGAGTCTAGGCTGTGTTAAAGAATAAAGCCAGTCACACCAAATATTGACTTTTAAGATTGTAGACTTGTACAAACTCTGTTTTTGCCTCATACACTGTATTTCCATATATTTTTCCCAATGTTTCAATAAATCCATGCACCTCTTTCCGATTTTTCCAAGCAAAATATGAAGAAATAAAGGGTGACTCAAGACTTTTTAGCAATACGGTAGAATTCCTTCAGCAGCCCTTCTTTCAAATCTTGCAGGGTCAACAGGCAGAAGGCCTTAGTGCCAATGAGTCTGTGTCTCAAATCCGTATTGCTGTAATAGGCCCTAAATAACAATGGAGTTGCTCTGAAATTGGTGGCATCAAGCACAAACGTTCCACCCTTTCTGAGACATTTTCCCTCACTGACGCTTGTCAGAGAAAGCCAAAAGGTTTTGGTCTCTAAAAACTAAAAAGCCTCTTACTCTCTTCAAGGAATTTTGAAGCTATTTTCAAAGACAATTGATCAGTCAGTTAACATGTTATCTCAAAGATAACTTCTCCAGTCTCTCAAGTTACAGAGGCACTGTACTCAGAAAGAAATGAACCACTGTTGGCCAGTAAGACATCAGGGTTAAGCCTGAAGTCTCTTGCCTGACAGTACAGGCCCTCAGTCACTGCAACACCCAAAAATAGATAATAGCAGTGTCTAGCAAATCATTTCCTGTCGCATCCCATGTGAAACCCCTCGTTGGCCTCCATTTCCTTCAACCAAGAAGCCATTATTAAATGTCATTTTGTTGTTGTCTTGAGGTTGAGGTGATGCAGTAATCATTATAGTTGTGCAAATATGAAGACCCCCATGTTCAGCCCCAGCACCCAACTGTTAGAATTAGCTGCACTTGCCAGAATTAGACTAGCTGTGTTTCCAGCCTCGCTGACATTTACAGCTGACATTTTTAATATCTGAAAACTCTCCAACAATTGGACTGAAATAACACTGGAACACGCTCCAGAATTCCATTTGAGAGATTGCATTTCAGATATAGCTTCATGTGTTTTGATGTGGCACATGACATGCCTGGTTTTTATTGTGAAATTATGGATCAGTTATAGACAGGATTTCATATGTGTCTGCCCCTTTTATGCCTGCTCATGCCTACCCGTTTGTTCGTTAGTCATCTCCCCCATCCTTTTAAACTCCCTTCTTTCTTTTTACTTATAATATATGTCTTTATGTTGTTTGCTGCTCGTGTGCGCAGAGTACCTGCAGTGAGTGTGCCGTTGCAGCAACACGTATGTGCAGTTCATGGGCGTGCATGTCGCTGCTGTGTTTGCTTCTGGCCGCTCGCCTCGCCGTCCGACTGAGCTGCATATCAAACAGGCTGTGCTTTGGGGGCTGAGTTCGTCTCTAGACACAGACCCTGTCAGTTGGCAGAGATGGGGGGGCGGGTGGATGGATTGCGGGGAGGCGGCGGTGTTAGCAAGTAATTTCCTGACTCAGAAGCTCTCTCCTCGAAGATTTCCTCTCCTTCCCCCTCAGCATTCCTATTCAACACACACACTCTCAATCCCATTGACCTCAGCTGGCGAGGCAAACAAGCAAAGTCTGCAGTGGCAGCACAAAGAGACCAGATCCAAGCCTTTAAACGCCGCTTCACCTTATTGGTTGATAGTATTGCGATGATAAGAGCAAAGATAAGCCATTCTAAACAGGATAATGCCCAAGCAGTCTGCGAGCGACAACATAAAGAGTGTGTGATTCAGAAGAGGGGGCTTCAGGGCCGAGGCTTAAGGGGCTTAGACACATAATGAGTATTACCTGAGGTGGGGAGATGGGGGGGGGGGGGGGCGCGTTGTGACAGGAGGGCAGTAGAAGGGGCAGGATGTGCATTGATTTACTGGGGAAATCTATGAAGGTGTGCAGAAGGTACACACAAATACACACTCAGTATGCAAACATGCAAGTAGATTGGAATATAGAAAAATGCAAGATTTTAGCAATGCAGACATAAAACAGAAGAAGGGTGATGGCCTCAAAAAAAGGAACATATTTAAACTAAACCTCCCTTTTTCTAGTTTCTATGGCTACAAATGTAATATACGGGTGGTGAGGCGGAGTACTAAAGCGCAGCTAGACCTGTAAGTCACATAGATCAACAAAGTCCACATGAAGAAGAGGTTTTGGTGGATGAAAGGCTCAAACTCAAACTCACCCATGAGCCTTGGGTTTGTGTGCTATGTTAACCCTTGTATGGTGTTCGGGTCTGTGAGACCCGTGTTCAGTTTTTTTCAAAAGAAAAATTAAACAATTAATTATTTTTTCACGTGTAAATGTGTTGTGTCTTTCCACTCACTCCACTTGATTATAACTGATTTATTTATAACATTTTATATAAAAGAAAAACGAGAAGCACATTAATTCATAAATGTGATCTAACAAAGGTAAAGGGAAAAAATTAACCATGTTTGCTGTTCATATGTCTTGTAATTGGGATGAAGTAAACATCTGTTGAGTAATTTAACATAAAATTATTTGATAGTGTTAATTTGGAAAGCCAAAACTCTAGCGGGTCCACCAGACCCATGAACACTGGCTGAGTAACAAAAATACGAACACCACACAAGGGTTAAACTAAAGCTATATGTGGAAGTATTATGTTTAGGCTTATTATTTCTTATGTGACCATCCAGGGGGCTGTACAAATAATTTTGCCAAAAAAATCACATGATGAAACAGTAATGCAATTTAGGGCTATGTGTGCAGGGCGAAAAAGTATATTTTTTTCTCATTTGAAAAAGTGCTGTAAGTAGAAATGGCGGGCCACCTCATCACAGAAGTTGTCAAATATTATTGTGTCCCATTAGAAAAATTCTGACTACGCTCAGCTGTCATTTACTGTAGATATAGCCTGGGGCTACGGCTCACCTTCTCCTAGAAATTACTTTAGCATTACATATGAACTTGAAGTGTGCTTTTTACATATATGTGTGATATGCATTCAGATCCCTGTGTTTTTTGATAATAACACTTTTTTAAAAAGTTTTGTCTATTTGTCAGTTTTGTACACCATCGCATTGGGATGTCCATGAGTTATAGACTTTAGGCAGTCATTGTCTACAAAGGAGTTCAAAGTATTAAAGTATTAGTAATCGTCAAAGGTTGTTCCACAGTTATTCACTGGTAATGCTGAAGACATGTACTGTTAGAAAAATAAGACTGGTGAGGTTCACATGGTTGCCAGTAGGTGGAATAAAAACAGCAGTGGCTGCAGTGACTCCTGACCAGTGTTGGGACTAACGCGTTATTAAGTAACGCGTTACAGTAACTACGTTGTTATTATTGTGGTAACGAGCACGGTAACTAGTTATTATGCCAAAACCGGGAATGCGTTAATCGTTACTTCGTGTGGTGGCTATCGCGGAGCTTCCACAGATTCAATAACATTAGCAAGTGGTGGAGGCCAGCAGGTGGATGAAGGAAAAGGGAGGCAGGAGGAGAGACCCGAAGCGGCCGCTGCTCCGAGAGTGTCAGGTGAACTGAACTTCAGGTAAGAAGTTATAACCTGCAGTCCATCTGGGTCAGATATGAACCAAGTTTAGGTGGAGTTTATTTTCGTTATGCTGACTTTTTCGTACTGCGTGCTTCCTAAGTAGCTGACAGCTGGTAACTGTGCAGGGGCAGGTCTAGCAGTGTTGCCAGGGGTCCATGTAGGGAATTAAAAGGGAAAGGGGGGCACAAGGAAATACTTTCTTATTCTCATTTAAAATGTCTCACTTTAAAAAAAATTAATTATCTGAGTCTTGCAACAAACAATGGATAGATTGATACATATATACCATCAGAACAGTGTACATCACTGTCACAACAGTGTTTATTTTCATTCAAAGGCTTTATGATTTTTCCTATAATGGTGGGCCGGTCTCTAGTCAAAATGCCCGGGACGATTTTTTTTGTCCCAGTCCAGCTCTGTATGCAGCTCATCTGCAGTCTGGTGTTACCTACATCTTCCTATTCAGACGGCAGAATTTCCGAGTTCTGAGTACAATCGAAAGCACCACGACTGCAGTTTTTGTGTTGGATGTAAAAAGCAGGCTAGGATAGAATCAGGTGTGGGATTTCTCTCGTGGAAATGTGCACATTATTTTTTCCTTTCTATTGGTAGGTGGCACAGTGCACTTGTGGCAAGTAAGCAAGCTAGAAGACTGGCAGTCTGGCTGGGTATCCAGTTATGGAAGCAACACATTAACAAGAGAATTCTGAGTAAAACCAAAGTTACTTTCCCTAGTAACTAGTTACTCTGAAAGTAACGAGTAACTTGAAGTAACTGAGTTACTTTTGATAGAAGTAACTAGTAATGTAACTAAGTTACTAATTTAAAGTAACTTACCCAACACTGCTCCTGACATCCTCGCTGTGTGTCCAGAGGGGGGAACATCATAAGCTTGTTTGTAAAACTCTTGTTTGTAAAAGTGTAATTGTACAAAATCTTGTGGACTTAAATGTATAAACGGAATAATCAGAAATTAAACTGCTGTAGTTAAGCTAATAGTGTTCTATTTTTTTAGCCAGACATTTTAAAACTTCCCCTTAAATGTGTCCCTGATCACAATCCTCTATGTCATCGCTCTGTTGTGCTGCTGCAAGTAAGTAAGATTATGTCGGTCAATATCAAAATGTGTTGCATATATAGCCTTAATTTGTGTCAACTGAGCTGTGGCTAAGTACCTGAAGATAACTAACTGAAAACACAAACTGTCAAAACACAGAACGTCATAGTTCTGTATGGCCACAGGATTATTATTTTTTTATCCTCCAGTTATCGCTACAAAAGCCTGCAAAGCCCTGTGGCATAAACATCTACTAAACAGATTTAATAGAAACTCAATTTGACTTTCAGCCTCAGATTTCCCGCTCCTTTTTTTCACAAATTCTAATAATTCCTTTATTAGTAACACATCTTCATTACTAACTGGAACCCCGTTTTAAATCAAGCCTGGAGCCAAAAACCATCTCTTCTAGTTTTTACTATTAATTGACTAATTAGTTGGCAATGATGCATGAAAGTTTGGAGTGGTATCATGACTTTGGGTTGGTTAACATTCACCTCAATCCCAAGCTTCCTTAAATGTGTCAGTGCATTTGTTGACCAATCTTTCACCCCTCAGACATGTCCCTGATCATGATCCCTTTGTTGTCTTGCTACAAGCAGCTACACAACCCATAGCACTGGTGATTATGTGAGTCTATTTCAGTGTGCCATTTCAGTGTTACTTAGCAGTGATAGCTCAATCATAATCTGCTGCTGCTGTGTCTTTTTTGTGCACGGAGGCTTCAAGAGGCTGGGAGAGATCGCTATCATAATGTGTCATATGTGGTGTGGCGGGTACTTGCATTAAAAATACCCTCCAGCACACCAAGCCTCTATGAATAATAAGAGCTCAACTAAAGCTGTGTTTCCTATTCATGGCGATACCTTATGTGCAAATAAATGTCAGCAAACTTCATGACATGAAGTAGCAATAATGAATCAAACTTGTGTTTCCTGTGCAAGTGTTAACGTTGCGATGATATATCATTTCACATAACACAAAGATATAGAGTCTTTCTCTGTGTCAACAGGAGATAAATTATCTTCGAAATCAGCCGAAACGGAGATGGAAGGTAACAATGTTTGAAACGGTTCTTCTGCCTATTGTCTGTGACCTTCAAATCCTCTGCTGCGGGTCTCTATTGTGTCAACTCTGCATCCATAGGCAGCATCACTGAAAAGTAGTTTCTCTGGGGTCACGGAGGTTATCTGATGGCAACAGTCTGAAGGCTTATGGCCGTATCATGTCTGCAGCGGGGATGCTCCTGAGGTGTTTTTTCTCATTACGGGGGAATGTCGATTACTGGAATGATAGCCTCGTCTGCCGTAATTGACCCGTTGCTTCAAATTGATACCATCTGTCTTCATACAGATGTAATGACCTTGTAATAAATCGACAGTTTATTGCATTAACCCTGACTCTTTGTGACAAGTGACGATTGCCTGCAAAGGGAGGTGTCAAAATGGATCAAGGGGTCGCCACTCGGTGGCAAGAACAAAGTTGGACCAACAACTTTCTCTAAATTAGTTGGCGACAGACCCGAAGCCTTCCTGGATTCTGCTTTGTCATTTCTCCAGTTTTACATAACCATGAATGAAAAATAGTATCATATTCACGGTTGGACCTATTATCTTCTCCAGATTTAGCATCCCCGTTCTGTCTGGAAGTTTCAAACAGAGCTCACAGCTAGAAGCTGACCTTCATTTCTGGCTTTATTCCATCACCTGAGTTTCAACTCGCTAGGAAAGACTGTATATGTTTTAAATTGTATTTTAAAAATGCACATTATTCAGCGTTACTGTAAAGCTACAAGTGCTGGCAGAATGGCTAATTTTCAACTTTTTCCCCCTGGCCAGATTAGAGCGAGCCAATAAAAACAATAAAACATTAAAGAACAACATCTAAAACCATTACAGCAGGAAGCAAATGACCGTCTCTCTGACCCCGTAGGATTGTCCACAGGCTCTCTGTGTATGCAAGGATACATCTAGTACTGCTTACTTTTTTATTACATACACTGAAGGATGCAGAAGCACTCAGGAGAACAGAGTCTTGATTACATTTTCTGATGACACTGCAGCGTTGACTCTTTTGAGTTTTTCTTCTATCAGCTGGGTTCACAGCCTCGCAACAGTCTGAACAGCATTGTTAAAATCTTCTCTAAGATCATCAGAGTGAAACAAAGAGATCTGGGTTCTTTTTGCAACCAACAAATCCCTCAGAAAGCGGCACATATTTTGCCTCTTTGCGAATATTTTCTTTATCAAGGCTGTTTGTTAAAACTAACTGATATTCTGAAGCATCTTCTGTATTTTAACGGCATAATACTGTTTTCTTTTAAGTCTGGTCAGCAAATAAATACTTATGGGATTTTTAAAAAGTTGATTTTATTAGGCTTGAATTCTTGTTTGCATTTATATTTTTTTCATATGCTCACTTCTGTTTATTTTTTATGTGCTGCCTCAAACTAATTCAAACCACTAAATTAGTGCCGATGACTATAATTGATGTAAGTTTTCATTTTTATTTTAACTAATTAATATTAAGGTATACTTGTTTACCACATATTGTGATATATAGTTTATCCATTCTTGTTTAAATTCTGAATCTATGCTGTATTTTTCTAAATATAGAAAAGAGCCAGTCTTATAGACTCATAGACTCATATCATTATTCATCTTTAATGATCCCAACAGTGTATAGTAGTCAGTGTTGGGAAGGTTACTTTTAAAATGTATTCCATTACAGAATACAGAATACATGCCCCAAAATGTATTCTGTAACGTATTCCGTTACGTTACTCAATGACAGTAACGTATTCTGAATACTTTGGATTACTTAATATATTATCATGCTTTTTACAACAACGTGAATGTACTATTGCTGTGTGATTTATTACTATTACTGAAGGTCCGCGACTCCGAACTGTAGTAAAGGGACCTCTGACTAATACGGCGGGGTCCCTGTCGGCTTGTAGCCGAAAAATAGCTTTACTTTGTTGTGTGGGTCAACTTTTCTTGCGAGAGACAGAGAGAAGCGTTGAAAGGCTGCTCCAACGGAACTTATTGTTTTCGGAGGAAAACACGAACACGGTGTACAGTCGAGTCCTAATAGCTTACTTACAACTGGGCTCGTCAGGCTCTCTTCTTGGCTGCAGTGGTTATTATTATATTTACATGCTTCCAGCTCCCGTTTTTCCTCGATGACAACTCGTACCTTTCCACTCCCCTTTTTCTCGCTCCTCGCGCTCACAGACCCATAACGTGTATGGCAGTCCATTCTCCCTGCAACACGGACTACACTGCCCATGATGCTACATTCTTTAGAGCTATGCTTGTAGCATTCTGCCTGTTAGCTTAGCACAACAACAACGAAAAGGCGCTCTCTCACCCAGGAAACACAGTCTCAGAGAGAGAGAGAGAGCGTCGCCCTGTAACCATGGCAACCGTAACGCTGCCGCCTGGAACAACAGAACGTAGCTGTCAAACAAAACCCAAACAGTCCTGACCCGCGACAAAATGAAACAGGAAAGTACCGCAGTGTAATCCATTTATTTCAACAAAGTAACTGTATTCTGAATACCACCTTTTTAAACGGTAACTGTAACGGAATACAGTTACTCATATTTTGTATTTTAAATACGTAACGGCGGTACATGTATTCCGTTACTCCCCAACACTGATAGTAGTGAGGTGGTTAATATTTGATATTGGTTTCATATCCATGTTTGTTTCCTATTGGTGTGTGATTTGGTGTAGCGAGCAACAGGTCGCCATGCAGCTTTGGAGGTGGACTTGATGTTGTTCAGATGTTGATATAAACAGCTTTCATGTAACCGTGTGATGTATGGGTCAAAACAAAAAAAATGTGTTCTCTCGATCATTTAAGAGATGTGTGCAAATAGTCTTAATTGACCATTTGTAATTATATTTTATATTTATATTTTTTCTGAGTTTATTTATTATAAACTTTATCATAAAATGAAGTACATTTAACTTTAAATTATGCTATTGTGGTAGACAGTTGAGTAAATTCTGACTAGGTTTTTCAATACCGGTACTTATATTTGCTGATTTAAATTCCAATATTGTGATACTCAAGGATATTTTCTTCTTCCAGATACATGAAACATAAATAACATTTCCCTAACACTTGCTATGTGTATTTAATTTGTGTACTTGTTTGCCATTATTTGTTCACCCAAGTCTAGAGACATTCTTGTTCCGACACACCTGAATCAATTGAATGGCTTGTTATCAGGCCTTTGCCAAACTTGATGGCAAACTTGAAGAGGTAATCCAATCATTTGATTCAGCTGTGTTGCAGTAGGAAGGCATCCAAAAGCTGCAGGACAGCAGCTCTCGAAGACTGGAGTTGGACACCCCTGGTTTACAGCCTTTCAAACATGTTTCCATCAGAAAAGTTGTCCAGAGTGCCCTCTGGTGGACAAACTATGCAGTCTCGATACTCATAACAGTTGAAAGGTGTTTCTACAGTTTATTTTACTTTTTTACATTTTTTTTTCAAGTTTTACTATGTTGAATAAAATTCAATATTTCTGGACAATGAGTATAGCATATTGAGGACCTTGTACATATTTAAGACAAGGATTAACTTGTAGTATAGTGGGTAGTATATTGAAGCGGTGGCAGTTTTCCAGTTAACGTCCAATAACTTGAGACCCAGTGTGTGTCTCCAGTACAGGTTTTATTGTTGTCAGTAAGAAGAGACCAAGTAGGCAATCCGTGTCTTGTTTGGGAAAAAGTCAGAGAGTGAAAAGACGACCTGCTGTATTTTTCCTTTGGGGCGTTTGGTTTTATTTCCATTCTCTGTTTTGCTTGAACTGAACTCTCTTTTGACACGTCGTCACTCCCAAACAGAAGGTTTGATCAGCATGTTATGATTTCTGTGATCTCAGCCAGACGTGTGTGTCTGAAATGACCACATAAAAAGATATCCTACTTTATGACATTGTACAGATCCAAGAGTAGAAAGAAAACTGTCTGAAATGAAGCATTTAGAACAGTTTGAAGCTTAAGCTATAGGCTTATTGGGATTACTAGTACATATGCTGTCTTTACTACTTGAAACTTCTGCCATTTAAGCTGTCTGTTACATTTGGATTTGAGTTTAAAATTATTGTTGTGTTTGTGTCCTCAGAGCCAGGATGGGAGGTTTGAAGTTCGTGGGCGTCACGGCAAGTCGGTGCTGACCATCAGCGGCGTGAGGCTCTCCGACTTGGGTCGATTTGACTGCGAGGCGCTCAGCAGGATCGGAGGTCATCAGAAGAGCATGTTCCTGGACATTGAATGTAAGCGCGCCCATTAAACGCCATGCACGCACTTTTTGTTAGAGTGCACATGCACTCCACAGCAGGCTTCCAAGAACTGGAGATATTCAAACAACAAGTTGCCTAACATTGCCTGTGGGTAAAATGCAGAGGAGTGTTGTTTTTGCAGAGCCCTGGTCACCTGTTACAGCCTCTTACAAGCTTCTCCTTTCTGCCTTTCTATCGGCTCTTTGCGGTCCTTGCTGTGGAAATGGGACACATAAACACATTTAAGCAGAGTTCAAAAGTTCACTCACGCTCAGTTCTAATAATTCTTTTTGTAGTCTGGCTATTTCATCTTTTTTTCCCTCTCTGAAATGCATTATATCATTGTAAACAAGTCACCCACCACGCACATTGCCTCCAGAAGGGTTAATTAGTGAGAGGATATCATGCATCGCCTTTCTTTTTTTCTCCTGCTGACAGCTCTGCTACTTCCCAACGAGTGCATCCATTCCTCAGTGCTGGTTGTTTGGGGTTATTTGGGGTGGGCTCTCCCCTGCTTAATGAGCTCTGAAGCAAAGATCTCCATTTTGGCCTCAGAATGATTAGGTTCATTAGTAGCGAGGCTCAGTGGAGTTTTTTTTTTTCCTTTTTCTTTGGGTAGCAATTGATTCCACCTTGAAGCTCAGAGGAACAACAAAGAGCTAGGCCAGGCAAACAAATATATCCAAAGAGACAGCGAGGGAAAAATGAAGACCATATCTGCGTTGTCACATGAAAACCAATTTTCTCCTTTTCATACTGAGGTGACTTTTTGAGTTCATGGATTCCCCTCAAAATTTTGTTTTGCACGGTTCCTGAAAAGTTGACATTTTAGGAAAAACTTGTAGCAAAAAAACAATCCCAAATTCATGCACCCACTCTCTAACCGTGAAGCAAAGTTGCTGTCATTACACTGCAAACTTGTTTTGCTGGAGCCACAGCTGACAACTCGCGCCCGCGCTCTGCACAGAGACACAGGCTGTGAGTCTGAGTGTGGAGGGGCTGAGCCAGCCGTTGCCACCGAACTAATGAACTCATTTACTAAGTCACTGCAGGCTGCAGGGGGATAACACGTCCTCGGCTGTGACAGAGAGCCAGGCATCAATCTCTTTAATGGAATCCTGCAAGCGAGCATAAAACAACCATAATGCCTCTCCGACTGAGCGGGGCCGACCGGGCCGAAAGAAATCCGCACAACAGCTCGCCGCCGCAGTCGTCCATTACTGCCCTTTCTATTTGCCGGCGCCAATGAGCTTCTGTTTGCATGCTTTATTCCTATTCTTGGGGGGCACGATCGCAATGGAGACCCCCACCCATAGCGTGAGGTAGCTTCAATTAAGTTTTTCTTTTTTTACACTGCCGAAGGAGTTGAGGAAGCAGCAATTAAATGCTTTCCCCCCTGTCTTCTCTTTAAGGTGAAGCCTCAGCAAGTTATTTATTTATTTATTTACATCTTTGATCATCCAGCACAGCTCCACCTTTGATTTGAGTGTTTAATTGGCTGCCACAAATTCCAGACACACCAGCAATTACTCTTTTAGCAATTCAGGTCTTGTTTTAGTTTTTAAAAAAAAAGCTCCTTTTCCATGTAAACGAGGTGGGTGCAAGAAGTGACGTTACTCTGTTTTGTTTAGATATACCAAAGTTCCTGACCAACCACACCGTTTATTATTCATGGGAGGGAAATCCGGTGAACATCAGCTGCGACGTGATGTCCAACCCACCTGCCACCATGCTGTGGAGGCGAGAGCGCTTCACTATCTCCACAGAGGGAACCGCCAACATGAGGGTGCACAGCGCCGAGGGCAAGTCTGTGCTGGAGGTGAGTTCAAGTCCTCCGGTGGCAGCCAGGTTAGGTTTAGGGTCACGAGACAAAAAATGTATTTGAAAGTTTAATAATGACTCTGTCAGTGTGGTTTATCAAACAGAGGTGCAAAAGAAATGGAGTTTTTTGTAATGAATTGAATTTTCTTCTTTGAGGGAAAAAAACAATTAAATAAACAATAAAAACAACAGTGAAAGACAGACCTGTAGTTTAATGAGTTTAAAAAGAAAATAAATTCTGATGGCTCTTTATGAAGACTTACTCACACTGATATAGTTTTCAAAAATTTGACAAAATTCAGATTTTGATGTTTCTATTGGCATCCCAGTTTAATGGAAGTAAGCGAAACCCCAGTGGTGGTCATTGTGAATAGTTTGTCATAAAGGATGCTTTTAACTGAAGAAGTCATGAAAACTAGACACCCATACTCAGTTTTAAATGATGATTTCATTTATTACAGAAAAAGTTGTTATCCAAATCTACATGGACCTGTGTGAAAAAGTAATCACCCCCCAAACCTATTAACTGGTTATCTTGTCAGCAAGAACGGCAATGAAGCATTCAAGTCTTTCATAAGGCTGTGGAAGATTTTGATCCTCTCGTTTTTGCAGAATTGTCTCAAATCAGCCCCACTGGAAGGTGTTTTTAAGGTCATGCCAAAGCATATCAGTATAATTCTGTTTCAAATCAGTCCTATGAACACCAAAAACACATATTATTCAGTGCATGTTTAGTATATAAAGCACAGTTATATATCGAGCACAGTTGGAGCGAAAGCAGAAAAGTCCAAGTGAAATCTTTAGTTTTAATATGAATTGTGATCGACTGTATTGTTTATCTGCGTCCAGGTGACTCCTATGTCCGACAGAGACTTTGGCCGCTACAACTGCACGGCCAGAAACAACATTGGAGTTCGATACCAGGAGTTCATTTTGGCCCAGGCAGGTGAGTCTGCAGAACTGCCACTAATGCGCTAATGAGGCTAGCAACTCAATTTCAAGACCAGAACATGTGGACGTCTCAGGGACCCTGCAGCTTTTCAATAACCGCTCTCCCAGTAACTCCAGCCATTCAACTACTTTGTAACCCTCTACCTCTCTACTAATGGTAATAGCCTTATTTGCAATTCTCAGGAAGATAAATTCCACTACAACTCCCAACCCCTATTCAGCCTCGCCTAATCTCAAATAGTGCTGGCTGATTTACCATACCCCTCGCAATTTAACTGAAGTACTCCCTAATTTACGGTAGCGAGGGCTAATACACAATAGTGCAGTCTAATTATCTTTAGTGCAGATTGAATTGCTCTAGCTAAGGAAGAAAAAAGTAGTGAGCAAAAAGCTGACCAAAAATGTCGTCTTGCAGGAAACAGTAGGTTTTAGAAGAGTTTGTGACTCTTACAATTCAGCACAACACACACTCAGGCACACGCAAGAAAACACACTGTGAACATGTTTGTGTTCTTAACGGATATTTGAGACGTACCTTATGTAGAATACACTGTCTTCATAGCTCGATCATAAACTGATAGAAGAATCTGAGGGTGGAAGTGTGTTTGTAGTGAGTCAAACTGTTCTGAATTTTGCCTTGATGTTTTAAGTGAGAATCACTAATACAACCAAAACACCTTGAGTCACATCAAAAACATATCCAAGGACAAGTGATGCAGTCAAGTGATGTGGCAACTTACCTGAAAATAAAATAAGTTGCTGTCTATTAAATTGCTAGAGTCTAGAGTCGGCTAGGTTTAATATGGCAGTGATGTCAGGAAGTTTTTAGAGTCAAGGTTTATTTGTGCAGGAAATATATTCAGAGGTCTTACGCAGAAGCATTTATTGCAGTGAGCTTAATATCAAGGAGAACAAAGATGGACACTGCTTATTGCCACCCAGTTCTAGAACAATCTTGGAGGCAACAGCAGGAGAACGGATTTATAGTCCAATAATCCAAATATTTAACCCACAATGAGGTAGTGGTCATGCACAGGGAGACAGGTGGAGCGGCACGCAGGCAAAACACAGTGTCTATATAAACAGATAAAAAAATATGGTACTGGATTTAAAAAAAAAAAAGCAGAACTCAAGCAATTAAACAAACTAGGAATCAAGGAAGGCTAAGGTGTTGCACACTAAACATGGGTGACACAAAGGAGGGAAAACTAGCAAAGAAATGATGTACAATAGAAATTACTTACAGAAACCTGACATTGTGGCCATTTCTTAATATATCTATCCTCATCCTGTGCAGAATAGATTCTGTTCCTGTCTGTTCCAGCTAAAAGAAAAGACTAACACAGCTCCTGCACTTTTAATCTGCATGAATAGAAATGTTATGTTTTTAATGTCCTATCTTTTCACCTAAAATTAAAGTACACAGGCTCCTCTCAGGCGTTGTATAAGCTGAATTATTACATCTCTCCTAAATAACCCTTGAAAGCTTACCAAATATAGAAAAATAATCTTTTACAATGTCTGTCTTTAGTTTTATTACGGTGGCACTGTGCCATTTATCTTTGATCAAAAATACATTCAGTGTAGTTGGTTATTGCTGTGTAAATGTCAGAGTTAGGTCCATAAATATTAAGACAATTGCCTCTGTACTCTGAGGTCCTCCCATTTGTTTTGTTACATTAGTCAAATTACTCACGCTAGAAGACTTCTTTTTTTTTTATCCTTCTGCAGTATCTGCTGTTTGGCAGTGTGCACCCTCCAACACAAGAATTCCCTCCCCCACTACATTGCAGCACAGGTCAGAGCTGGTATGAATGACATGAATGGCTGATCATTCACACACAGCATGAAAACAATGAGCTTTTGTGGAGGTGGGTTGCAAAGCTGCTTGAAAAGCTAGGAGCAAATTCAGTAGCTTGGGTAGTAGGATGTGTATAAGGGTATCAGCGGTGCCATGAGCTGGTGCTTGCTTCTTATCAGCTGATGGGAGTGGAAATCTGAGTCAGTCAAACAGTCAGTCTTTCTGGCTCTTTGTTCTAGACTGAAATATCCCACCAACAATGGGATGTATTGCCTGCATAATGTATAAACATTTTAAATGCTTTATAGTTTTTTTCTTTCCTTCATTAATAATGTGGCTGGGCACATTCGTAGCGTATGCCCCCCCCCTCAGCCAACGTGGATGCAGCCTGTGACTCTCTCCACTCAGTGGTCAGCAGACTGCAAACACAATCTCCGAGAGCCCCTCTCATAATATCAGGGGACTTTAATCATGTCTCACTGGACTCCACGCTTCCCACCTTCACCCAGTATGTGACATGCCCAACCAGAGACAATAGAACACTGGACTTACTGTATGCCAATGCAGAAGAGGCATACAGTTCATCACCTCTCCCTCCTCTGGGCAGATCTGACCGCAACCTGGTGCACCTTGTCCCTGTGTATGAGCCCTTAGTGCGCAGGGAGCCACCAGCCACCCGCACAGTACAGAGATGGTCGGAGGAGAGCGAGGAGGCGCTTAAGGATTGTTTTGAGTCGACTGTGTGGGAGGTGATCTGTGACGACCACGGAGAGGACATCAACAGCCTTACTACATGCATTACTGACTATATTAATTTCTGTGTGGATAACACCGTACCTACCAGGACTGTGTGGTGTTTCTCCAACAAGAAACCTTGGATTACCCCAAAAATTAAAGCTGTTCTCAAGCAGAAGAGGAGGGCCTTCAAATCCAAAGACAAAGAGGAGTTGAAAAGGGTGCAGAGAGAGCTGAGGGGACTGATAAGGAATGGGAAGGACAGCTACAGGCAGAAGATGGAGAACCAGTTTCAGCAAAAAAACGTTGGCGAAGTCTGGAGAGGCCTCAGAACCATCTCGGGCCACAAACATCAGAACTCTGACACCTCAGACACTTCACACCAGTGTTGCCAACTCCTCAGTAAGGAAAATCGCTATTGGTTGTCCTAAAAGTCGCTAGAAGCCGCCAAATGACGTCATCGCCTAATTTGCATAATTGGTCATGCTAATGTAATTGTAACCTACGTTGTTGGAGAGAGAAATAACATCGTGGAAGAGACATAAAGTGAGTAAAAAACGTCCTAAATGCAGTTAGAATTTATTTAGAACTACAAATTAAATTTCTTTTAGCAATTATTGTTTTTTAATGTCACAATTCCAACCCTGCTCCTTTATCCGGACCTGGACCGGCAAAAGTGACCGGAAATTGGCACTCTGGTGGAGTTACTTTGTGTGTGAGAGTGTGTGTTTATAAGTAGTTTTAAACCTTGTGATCCACAAAACAGCATAACAGTAAAAGAACTGACTGCGTTACAGTCAGTGCGGGAGCAGCGGCTTCGCCCTGATAGCAGCTGGGGGAGGACTATCCTCCGCCTGGGAGTGCTTTGACACGGATGAGGTGCCCCAGGCAGCACCGCTGCCTGTTGAGAGTAAGAGCGATACGTGTTTTCACGTCAAAAAGTCGTCATAAATAAGTCTCCAGTAATACCAGAAAAAGTCGCCAGATTTGTCGCTAGTCGCTTTTTAGAAAAAAAGTCGCTAAGGGGGTCTGAAAACTCGCTAAATATAGCGACAAAGTCGCTAAATTGGCAACACTGCTTCACACCTCCTCTACTCACCCTGCTCACTCCTCCCCACCCCCAATAACAGCATCCAATACACACTCAACACAAGGCTCCAGCCTGTCTCTCTCAACCACCCAGGTTAGGAGGGAACTGAGGAGGATTAATGCCGAGAAGGCGGTGGGCCCAGATGGCATCAGCTCAAGGGTCGTCAGGTCCTGCGCGGACCAACTGTGTAGGGTGATGGAGCGCATCTTCAACCTGAGCCTGAGGCTGGGGAGAGTCCCACAGCTCTGGAAAACCTCCCGTGTTGTACCAGTGCCAAAGACTTCACGCCCCGAGGACCTCAACAGCTATAGGCCGGTGGCTCTGACATCCCACCTGATGAAGACCCTGGAGCGGCTGGTCCTGGCTCAGCTTCGGCACCTGGTGAGCTCATCACTGGACCCACTTCAGTTTGCCTACCAGCTTGGCATTGGAGCGAATGATGCCGTCATTCACCTCCTACATTGTTCCCTCGCTCACCTGGAGACAGCTGGAAGCACTGTGAGAATCATGTTCTTTGATTTCTCCAGTGCCTTCAACGCTATTCTTCCCTCGGTCCTGAAGGACAAGCTGGAGAACTCTGGAGTGGACCATCACCTCACTACCTGGACTTTGGACTACCTCGCCAACCAACCACAGTATGTGAAAACTCAGGGCCGTGTGTCGGACAGGGTCGTCTGCAGTACGGGGGCCCCACAGGGAACGGTTCTGGCTCCGTTCCTCTTCACCATCTACACTGCAGACTTCTCCCACAACTCCACCCAGTGCTTCCTGCAGAAGTTCTCTGATGACTCTGCAATAGTCGGCCTCATCACTGATGGGGACGACAAGGAGTACACAGGACTGACCCAAGACTTTGTGGACTGGTGCCAGCTGAACTACCTCCACATCAACACCAGTAAAACCAAGGAGCTGGTGGTACACTTCCGCAGGCACAAACATCCTCCACTGAACATCAAAGGTATGGACATTGAGGCTGTGGACTGCTACAGGTACCTTGGTGTTCATCTGAACAACAAACTGGACTGGACTCATAATTCAGAAGCCCTCTACAGGAAAGGGCAGAGCAGGCTGTACCTGCTGATGAGACTCAGGTCGTTTGGAGTGGAGGGCCCACTCCTGAAGACCTTCTATGACTCTGTGGTGGCCTCAGCTATCTTTTACGGTGTGGTCTGCTGGGGTGGCAACATCTCTGCCGGGGACAGGAAGAGACTGAACAGGCTGATCAGAAGGGCCAGCTCTGTTCTAGGATGCCCTCTGGACCCAGTGGAGGTGGTGAGTGGCAGGAGAATGGTGGCTATGCTTTCATCCCTGTTGGACAACATCTCCCACCCCATGCAGGAAACTCTGACAGCACTGAGCAGCTTCTTCAGTGGCAGGCTGCGGCACCCACGGTGTGGGACGGAGAGATTTCGCAGGTTTTTCCTCCCCACTTCTGTCAGACTCCACAACAAAGACTCCAACTGATCAAACACACACATCCACACATGTGCAATAACACTAAGTGCAATACTCTTTATCTGACAAAGTTGTATTTTTACTCAGTTGTATTAAGCATTTGTATTCTATTTTTATCCTATTGTATATTTTATTCTATTTATTCTACTGTATATAGTATTTTATTTTATTCTATTCTGTACAGTTGTGTACAGTATTTTATTCTTATTGTATTCTAATTTTTGCTATATAACTTTTGCACTGTCCACTTCCTGCTGTGACAAAACAAATTTCCCACGTGTGGGACTAATAAAGGTTATCTTATCTTATCTTATCGTGTTTAGACCTATGTTTGTAGTTATAATTCCTCATCAAGTATTCGCTGATTTACTCCTAAATAATAGTTGCATGATGAATGATGTTGATGCATGACAACTGAAAAATTAAAGGTTATATCTGGTGCTTTCAGCCTTACTCAGTCTTTTCCTTTCTCTACACAGTCAGTGCATAAGGCAAAGGAAAAGGTTGTTTTGAATTCATTCCTAAGTTTGTGAAACAGGATTCTGTTTCTGACACCATGCAAGTGGATTAGACAAGGCTTATTTCATAGCAAAACAACACGATTGCAAAGGAAAACAACTACATGGAAATTGTCTGCTTGTTTGTGTCATGCCTTTATTTTTTGTGTTTCCAGTTGCGCCATCGAATCCATACTCAGTTCGTCTGTCAGCTGTCTCCCAGCGCCTAGCGACCGTAACATTTATGAAGCCAGACTCTCATGGAGGCGTTCCCATCAACTACTATCTGGTCCAGTACAAGGAGGTGGGCTCACAGGACTGGAGGGATGTCAAGTCACACAGTGTCCAGAGTAAGTGTAAACTTTATTTTTATCCACAGCTTTCGCTTCCCCCCCCCCTTTTTTTCATGCCAGTTACCTTCCCTAAAAATCGCTGTAATATACACTGACTGAGTGAAATGGGAGAAACATTTATCCGCTGTTAAGTTTGACCCAATTACATATTGTTATTGTGAAGTCTGCTAAAAGCCCTCTTCAACTCTTTTCCATACCCATTTTCATTTTATGGCTCAGGCAGGTTGAATTTTATCAGATCAATGAAAAAGCATGAATCTATTTACATTCTCAGCTTATTTTATGGAAATCTCAAGATTTTTTACCAGAATATACCAGCAAGTTGAAAACACTGTCAACAACTGATTCTTACTCATATTTTCACTATAAGCCTTCTGAGTTTTCTACAGTCTAATGATGTGTAAAATGCTTTCTTATTTTTCAGGTTTCATGTGTTTTTTGCGTTTTTCAGTTTTCTATAATGTCTTTATGGAATAAAAAATCCTGATTTGAAGGGGTTATCTGACTGCACTGAAGTCCATCATTAAGTAAACCCAATTCTTACTTAATTTACAACCTACGTAAAGACTTTCCTAAGAAATTTGTAGTCATAGTTGGTTGTTTCATGTCTTATTTGACAGACCTTTGATGATCATTTTGGCAATCACAGTTGTGTCTAGTATAGAACTGATTATGAAGGACATCTCCTATACAGCAGATTACTAACATGTTAGCATGCTGTTTTACCGTACTTTTCGGACCATAAGGCGCATGGGATTATCCGGTCGTTAAGTGATGACGTGACGAATCCTACTTCCGCGCTAGTGATGTGCGGATCGATCCTGAAATATCGATTCCTCCGATACCAATCATTTATGTTCTAGAATCGATTCTCACATTAAAATATCGATATTTTAGTAATTTAGAGTAAATTTGTAGTTTATCATTAACAGGAACACAGTGGAAAGAAACTATAACATTCGGATTGTCTACATTCAAAGGAACTACTTCCTCTTCCGCCTTTCATAGTCATGTGTGAAATACGGCTGTATAAATGTCTGGCCGACCCCTGGCGCGCACTCACAACAATGGCTGAGCGTAATTGTGCGGACGTATTTTACCTCCACAAACAGCTGAGACGTGGTTTGTAATACAGTGGGGCAAAAAAGTATTTAGTCAGCCACCGATTGTGCAAGTTCCCCCACTTAAAATGATGACAGAGGTCAGTAATTTGCACCAGAGGTACACTTCAACTGTGAGAGACAGAATGTGAAAAAAAAATCCATGAATTCACATGGTAGGATTTGTAAAGAATTTATTCGTAAATCACGGTGGAAAATAAGTATTTGGTCACCTCAAACAAGGAAAATCTCTGGCTCTCACAGACCTGTAACGTCTTCTGTAAGAAGCTTTTCTGTCCCCCACTCGTTACCTATATGAATGGCACCTGTTTGAACTCATCATCTGTATAAAAGACACCTGTCCACAGCCTCAAACAGTCAGACTCCAAACTCCGCCATGGCCAAGACCAAAGAGCTTTCGAAGGACACCAGGAAAAGTATTGTAGACCTGCACCAGACTGGGAAGAGTGAATCTACAATAGGCAAGCAGCTTGGTGTGAAAAAATCAACTGTGGGAGCAATCATCAGAAAATGGAAGACATACAAGACCACTGATAATCTCCCTCGATCTGGGGCTCCACGCAAGATCTCATCCCGTGGGGTCAAAATGATCATGAGAACGGTGAGCAAAGATCCCAGAACCACACGGGGGGACCTGGTGAATGACCTGCAGAGAGCTGGGACCAAAGTAACAAAGGTCACCATCAGTAACACACTACAACGGCAGGGAATCAAATCCCGCAGTGCCAGACGTGTTCCGCTGCTGAAGCCAGTGCATGTCCAGGCCCGTCTGAAGTTTGCCAGAGAGCACATGGATGATACAGCAGAGGATTGGGAGAATGTCATGTGGTCAGATGAAACCAAAGTAGGACTTTTTGGTATAAACTCAACTCGTCGTGTTTGGAGGAAGAAGAATACTGAGTTGCATCCCAAGAACACCATACCTACTGTGAAGCATGGGGGTGGAAACATCATGCTATGGGGCTGTTTTTCTGCCAAGGGGACAGGACGACTGATCCGTGTTAAGGACAGAATGAATGGGGCCATGTATCGTGAGATTTTGAGCCAAAGCCTCCTTCCATCAGTGAGAACTTTGAAGATGAAACGAGGCTGGGTCTTCCAACATGACAATGATCCAAAACACACCGCCCGGGCAACAAAGGAGTGGCTCCGTAAGAAGCATTTGAAAGTCCTGGAGTGGCCTAGCCAGTCTCCAGACCTCAACCCCATAGAAAATCTGTGGCGGGAGTTGAAAGTCCGTGTTGCTCGGCGACAGCCCCAAAACATCACTGCTCTCGAGAAGATCTGCATGGAGGAATGGGCCAAAATACCAGCTACTGTGTGTGCAAACCTGGTAAAGACCTATAGTAAACGTTTGACCTCTGTTATTGCCAACAAAGGTTATGTTACAAAGTATTGAGTTGTATTTTTGTTATTGACCAAATACTTATTTTCCACCCTGATTTACCAATAAATTCTTTACAAATCCTACCATGTGGATTCATGGATTTTTTTTTCACATTCTGTCTCTCACAGTTGAAGTGTACCTCTGGCGCAAATTACTGACCTCTGTCATCATTTTAGGTGGGGGAACTTGCACAATCGGTGGCTGACTAAATACTTTTTTGCCCCATTGTACATGTGGCAAAAAAGTGTTCCAAGAGTGAGGTGTTGTGGCCATACTAGGGAGACATTCAAAAGGGCTGTTTGAGGGGGGGGGGTACGGTACTTCTAAACGAAGTAACAGGAACCAGGAAGGTAGAATTGGATTTATATACCACCTTTCTAGTCTTCACACACTTTACACTAGAGGCCGGAGTTTATTTCTATGCAAGTGCTTTATGTCTAAATCCAACACCTACATGTATGTTTTGGAATTACTGTGTCAACGTCTCTCAAGTGCCATAGATGTAGAATAAATAGAGTGGCACGATATTCTCTCCCCTCAGAGAACCTGGGTTACAATGTAACCAATCAAGCTCAGGTTGAAGCTTCAAATCCAGACTTCACAAACAATTAAAGGACTCAGGGTCTTTTATATATAGTCAGTGAGTAAATATGAGGGATCCACACAACAGTTAAGTTATTCTCACTGTTTTAAAGATGAGTACATAAATATTAAATTATCTAAATAATACATTAAAAAACAGAAATGTAAATAATTTACTGTGAAAGCATTGTCAACTTAATCTAGTTGATAAACTAATCAATAAACTCAAATAATTAAATGACCTCCTCAAACTCGGTTGAATATAAAGAAAGCTGTTTCTTTTCTTTTCCCACATTAAATACATGAAAAACATTCACATAGATTATATACTATTGACCCTTAAGTAATTACTGCTATTTACCAGTTCCACTTTGATAAAGCACATGAACTTCAAGATAGAAATGTTCTATCTTCTATTCATAGTTTCAAACTTAGTTATCAGACTGTGAAGATTATGCTTCAACACACCAGATTATCCTATCTAGTTTAAATCAATATTTCTCTCTGTCTACCTCACATACACCAACTAACACCTCATGCAATACGGTCTCCAAGTTTCCACCGTATTGCATGAGCTGCCATGTGCTCCTTCAAAGCCTTGGCTCTGAGATGTTGTTGGGTCATGAAGAAACTCAAACACGTCATGGGGAGAGCGCCAGAATCTGTCTGAGCTGAAAGATCGCATTCCTCCTCTTCCTATGCTTTATGACTGCAAATTGATTTCTGAGCCTGTTGGTGAAAAGTACACCATGAGGTGAAGGATGGATGGATAGATGGATGGATGGAATATGAAAGCCAGAGGACGAATGGTCGGGTGATAAGCGGGCCTGACAAACCTGAAGGGCTTATCACTAATATCCCCTCATTTCAGAGTCAATTACAGTATGGAGATGCAGTGAGGTGAATACTAAATAGGAACTAGCACTTCAGCAGTGAACTTAAAAATACATACATCACATATAGGCACATATAAGCAGATAGTGTAGAAGAACAAAGGAACAATGCACAAGATTGTCAATTTAATATAGATAAATTTAGCTCTGTATGCAAAAGCAGAAATATTAAAGTGAGCCAGACTAATTACAAGCCACACCAAGTGTCGTCATATAATCATAGAAGCCATTTCAGATAACCTCAGCAAAAAATCCTTACACAATAAACCCTTCCATATAATGAGACGCCTGGCCTCGTTTCATTTGAATGCTTCTGCCCAAATTGAAATGTCCGCTTACAGCCTGGAATGAACCTAGCACGGCTGCAAATTGCAGAATTTGTTTTCAGTTCCAGGACTAAAGAACTGCAAAAGCACCTATTACCATTCAAGTATTTAATTTGTGCAGACTAACAAAAACAACAACTTTCACTCAAGCTCATTACACTACACACTCTCTCCCAGATTTTTTGAGTTGTGACGGTTATGTAAATGGGCTCAAGTGACTGTAGAATTTAAATAGGAATCTGTAATGTGGTCTGATAATGAGATTGCCTGTTTTCTTCAATATTAGATGTAATTTAAAGTACGAACGTGACGCACTGCACAATTCTCCGTGTTACTATCGTATTAATATTCTATCTGATATTTTACTGTGGTTTCATTAGAGTCAGAGGCACATGTACTCTTCCACTACACTGTTTGCTATGACTTTGTTGAAGGTGAGTTTCTAAATCTTCTTATGTTTTTCATTATTGATCATTTAGCAGAGTCAAGCGGTTGCTCCCTTGTATTTTAGAACCACAGTTAAAGCTTTTAGTCTTGGAACAAATGACCTAAGATAGATAGAAAATCTAACTTTCATTGCATGCATCTAGCTCTCTATATTTCACAGACTAAGCAATAATAATGCATTTAAGTCAATATAAAGAAAAAAACAAGTGCAATAGATTAATTTAAACGGTTGTAAGTATGGTGGTAGAAGTTTCATAATGTCGGGGTTTAATTCCTGGCTTTTCTAGTCTTCATGTCAAAGAGTCCTTGGGCAAGATGCTGAACCACACAGACACTTTAAAAGGCTTTCAAACGTGACTTTGCATGTAGTTTATAGCGTAAAAAGTTCTATGACTGTTCAGTGAGGCCAGAAAACTGCAGTATCAGTACTAGTCTAATTAATGCCCTTCTTAATGTAGATGCTTTTGGACTGCAGGAACTTTTTCATACTTCTATTAACTCTTTGAACGGTTGATTGCGCCCTCCTTTTTTCCTATGTCTGTGCTTCAGGATCTATTATCTACTGTACTTCATACAACTCAATCTTAAGGTCTCTTGTTTCAGCTAACCTTGAGAGACCTGAGTGTTACAGTGATTGGTCCAGCTGTAAATGTACAGTAAATTGTCAGAAGTATGAATTCATCAATGGCCACCACCATTAAAAAAAGTGCAAACAGCTATTATGTTGACCCTTCTAGAACAAAACAGAGAGAAATGAACCAGCAGTGAAGTCCAAACTGTATTGCGCCTACATGATATGTCAGAAATACAGTGTGATTGTAGCTCATCAGGGGGAAATATAAAAATCCTTGCACAAAATTCCCTTCAGCTTGCTACTCGGTATCCGCTACAGCGAAGCAATCTGGAGCGAAAATGAAGAGGTTGAAATAGGATTATGAGAAAATACGGGACAACAGCAAGAGCCCATGTTTCACTACCAACCACTGGCTGGCAATTACATTAGTTCAGAGTTCCTATTAATAGTGTCAGTGAAAACAACAACAATAACAAAAGATGAATGCCAGGTAGTTCTTGGTAGTGGGGAGGGAGTTATCATCAGTTACCTTCTCTACAGGAAGTCTCTAGAAGTGTTTGGGATTCATGTGCTCAAGAGTGTGTAATACCTTCCTTTAAAAGTCCACAATTTTTAAAAGTGTGCACCATTATTCGCATCATACCAACTATCTCTATTATAAAAGCCTGCTTTGCCAACCTGTAATTGTAGGCGTAACTGTCTAAACTAGTTAGTTTTAACAGGTCAATAAAGCATTGAACATATTTCAGTCAGACAAGTGAGATTTTGAATAATTTATTAGCAGCAGAATATAGCTATTAAAGTTTGGGATCTACACTTCCTGCAAATAAATTGGGGAAGTCATATAGGCACAGGAGCCTACAGGTGGATACTAGTTGGAGAGGTCTAAACAGCAGGCAGCAGGCTGCCATTTCCCCTTTTTTCCTTGTCTTCCAATGACACTGGAAACCCTCTGAAAAATAACCAGCTCCCTTTCTTAATGACTTGCTTTGCTATCTGCATGATGGATGGTCACCACTTGCTTCCAGGTGACACGATGTCTGTTCCTGTGTCTCTGCAGCCACAGTTGTGCTGACAGGACTGGAGCCCAACACAACATACGAGGTTCGAGTGGCAGCTGTCAACGGAAAGGGCCAGGGCGACTTCAGCCACACGGAAACCTTCCAGACCTTACCCATCCGTAAGTCCGCTTACTTATTCAAATCTGAATCAGTGACGTATGCATATGTGGTCAAAAGTTTACATCCACTGGTCATGGGCATGAGTGGTCAAATTTCCAGCAAGAATTACACCAGAGACTTGTTGATGGCTACAAAAAGCATCTTGTTGAAGTACAACTTGCTAGAAAATTCCCCCAAAAAACAAACGTGTAAAGCACACCCAGTTAGTAAGTTATTAAAGATGTATGCTGTACAATCACTCTACCCTGGAAAAAGAACACTTCAAAGAGGTCATTAAAAGTCCAAATATACCATGACATTCATGCCCATGAGGAGTATATGTACATTTCTGACCACAACGTATGGAATGAAATAATATATTATTAATATATAATAGTTTGATAGCAGTTATACTGGGTTAATTGTTAGCTACTGGCATATATCAGCTGTTAGGATTAGAAAATACAGATGAAATAAAACATCTGTGGAAACTATAGATCATAATAAAGCCACGTGACTGGAATGCAAACATTCTTCAGGAATCTATTCAAGGCACCAGCACCTTAGTGAAATGAAGCCTATTTGCAATCCTCTGCAGCCTTGCCATGTTTCTATCAGAGACGGCTTCCTGCTCCTGTTTCTCTGATATGAATTCACATTATTTGGGCTTGGAAATAGATCCTGTCAAATTTGTGTCTTGATGTAAAACTGCTGCATTAAAAATTATGCACTGCAGGGGTTTACGGTAAGCATTTTATTTATTCTAGCAATCTGGCACGGCGGGATTGCAGTAAATCCAGGCAAGGCCACAGGAAAAGTGTTTCCATCCTTAATAATATACAGCAGTGCAGCTTCCGAGAATGAATGTTAGAAAGAAGACCCAATTAGCAAAATACAGTGAATAATAAAAACCTGGAGTCAACATTAATTATAGCCAGGCAATGGGAGTTACCTTGTAATATGAATTTAATTCAGCTTTAAACCTTCTTTCTCCTTGTACTGCATCCTTATCTCATATGTCACGTTGCCACCTGCCCCCCTCCTTGGGAATGCACATTCCAACACACACATACTCACACAAAGACATTGTTTTACATCTCAGCCTCTGCCTCATGTCTTCCTCAGGAGAGCCGAGTCCGCCAGCAGTCCACGGGCAGAGGGACATGGGCAGGGCCTACAGGCTGGGGCTGGTCAAGCAGGACGACGGAGGGATGCCCATTGTGGAGTATATAGTCAAGTACAAGACTGTGAGTGATTTATTACAGTTAAACACAGCTGCTGCCTTCAAGTTTCTCATGACAGCCCCACTATATCGAGCCTATATAAGTGGCAAGTCCAGTTTGATACATTAATACCTTCATTAATGTATCCCTGCTCCGGTCACTCCCATCCACATTTAATGCACAAGGTAAATAAACGCAGGCACATTTAACACAGGTAGAAGGTTCACATTTTGTACTTGTTTTGTAAAAAAAAAAAAAAGGAAAAATCTTTCTTAACCTTTTTTTTGAGAAAGGATGACTGAAATGCTGCTGCAATTTTAAACCTTCATTTACTGGCCTCCATTTGTATTTCTGTATCATTAATCAGCTGGAAGCACAAAGTTTAAATTGTAGTAGGCTGCTTTTAAGGGTGTTTTTCATGTCATGTCAATGCATTTGAAAGTTTTAGTGAGTCATTTCACTGCCTTTTTGTCCTCGTTGTGAAATGGTCACATTAAATCAACGGCACTACTCATTTGTCACTCGTCCATTTTTCCATCCTTAGGTCAGCAGTTTACCTCCCAATTGCTACCTTTCCAGGTAGCAAATTACACATGCTTGTTGCTTTTTGGAGAGAAACCTGAAAGGACACAGTGAAAACTGAAATACAAAGAAAGTACCATTTTATGCCCGCTTAGTGAATTACAGTAGTGCAAAAACTCTTGAGCCACCTCATTTTGCTAGGAAAATGGGGGAAAAGAGTGAAAGGATGTACTGAAATGTGCAAATATATATGGAAATACAGTATATAAGGCAAAAACAGCATTTGTACAATTCTAATGAGCTTGGAAGTGAATATTTGGTGTGACCACCTTTACTCTTCAGCACAGTCTGAACTCTCTTAGGCAGCTTTCTTGTCATTTCTTCAGGAAAGTAGTCTTCAGGAATAGTTTTCCAGGCTTCTTGAAGGACATTCAAAGCTCTTCTTTGGATGTTTCTGCCTTTTGTTCTGTTCTCTGTCAACATGATCCCACACTGCTTCAATAATCTTGAGGTCTGGGCTCTGGGGAGGTCAATCCATGACTGATAGGATTCCACTGTTTGTTTTTCTATGAATGTTATGAATGTTCTAAGATTGAAAAGAAAAGCGACTGGACTTCTTTAAGTTTTTCAAAACTGGATTATAGATGGCAAACAGTTGGTGCTGTAGACCACCCCTCTGTTCAAAGATGGTCGTTCACAGTGAACATAGATGGCTTCTTTTACTCCTCTTTGAAACCATCTGTCTTCTCCGTCCAAAATGTGAACATTGGTATCCTCGAAAGAATGACCTTTGTCCTTTAGATGCCTACGTACAGCTGAGTCTTGTCCTGTCGAGGTGGCCCTCCTATGTTGTGCCATGCATTTATGAAGTGGCTGTTTGGTTTCTCCGATGTAAATGTAAATGTAAAATCATTCCTGGCTGTTGATTTTCGACATGATTTTCAGATACTGTTCATCTTTTTTTTTTAACAACACCATGTTGAGATATGACAAGTTTTCAGCTAATAGCTCGTTGGGATCACTTTGTTGTTGCAAAATACTATTTCATGCCTGTCTCACACTGTGTAGTCTTTGGCATTTTCATAGATTCATCTAAAGAAATGGGAACAAATAATGTGTTTTTGTGGCAGGCTGCTAGTAACAAACTGACAACTTAGTTATTTTCTTTTTACTACGTTGTCTGTTATGTGTAGACACTAGTTCATCCTTTGAGTTGGGGGCCTTTTTATGCTTCAGAGTCCAGTAACTTTAATCTGATTTGGCATAGAGAACCTGTAGTGATTGGTAACACTGTTTTCTGCTGCTACACTTTTTAAGTAGATTTCACTTGTTCAATCAATGTATTTTTGTTGTCACTGAGGCTTTTTTAACAATAAACCCATCACAGTTGGCAGATTTTAGAAACTATTTTCAAAATCAAGAAAAATGAGAGCAACAAATTCAGCAGAAGTCAGTGTTTTCTAATAGTTCCAAGTATGTCTTTTTTTTTTGACAGTCATTAGATGGCACACGATACTGGGAATGCCTTTTCCCTCCACTGGAGTGTGTGTGACTCTCTAGTTTGACATGTTGTGACTGAGTTTACTAGATGATGCTTCTTGAGTATCTTTTTTTCAGCCCCTGTTTCACTCACTTGTTCTAAATGGGGGTACACACGTGAGCAAGTAGTTGATATTGTGTGTGTGTGTGTGTGTGTGTGTGTGTGTGTGTGTGTGTGTGTGTGTGTGTGTGTGTGTGTGTTAAAATGCAAAAAGCAGCTTAAACTCACAAGATAAGAGGAGCGACTGAGTTGAGGCCAGGAAGCAGAATAGATGGCACTCGCACAAAAACTCTCCACAGGACTAAGTGGATTTAGGCTGGTCCAAATCTCCTATCTCCCCAGTGCTAATGTGTCCAAGCAGGCATTTCTCTGTCTCATTGAGAAAGCGGCAGAGATTTAAAATAATAAAACCATGCTGCTGAAAAGAGGGTCAGGGAGTCTCAATGAGGCTTTTGGAGGCCGAAAAGGATGCCAGTGAAGATGTTTCACACCCCACTAATCTAATGCCCCTGTCTGGCGTCAGGAACACACAAACTGCTTCACTGTGGATGGAACAGAGAGCCTGAAAGCAGACAGCATTTCAGTAGGGATCGCTTTAGGCAGAAGATTCTTATTTTTATCTGCGGGCATTTATAATTGGAGGTATTGACTCTATTCTGCTACCTCACTGACATCAGACATGACATTGCTGACCCTCATGAAGATTCACCCTGAAAATGTGTGTTTTTGAGTCAACATAAAAGAGATCTTTGCTGATATTTTAAGTATCATCATTTCTTGATTGGAGCCAGACTTTGTTTGTTGTTGTGTTTTGATAAATCCAAACTTGAAATTTTAGGAATGTCGTTGTCAAAATGTACAGAGTAGGTCAGGGGAGAGGTACTAGAGTGCGTATCTATACCGATCTGTAGAACACGGTGGAGGCTCTGTCATGTTCAGGATCTGCTCTCTCAGTTTATGAGGTGGCCATAGAACAGGTTCTCCTAGTTTGAAAGTTAGTGGTTTGCGCTTTGCTTGCTCCAGCCTCCAGTCTGCATGCCTTGCAGAAAATACTGAACCCTCCAATGCGTTCATGGTCGAGTGAATGTGTGTGAAAGTTAGATAGAAGGCACTTAGGTATTACAAAAAGTAACTGTGTGAATGAGTGTTAATTTGTGAATGAGGCATGTTGTATAAAAGCTTTTGAGTGTTTAAGTAGAGTACAAAAGCACTATATAAGAGCTAGTCCATTTATCAATTCTGCCAGTGGTTTGGGAATCTTATCGAAATAGATGGAGTTGCGAATGCAGAAAAGTACAGGGATAGAAGTGGGTTGCAAAGCAGCTTGTAGATTTAGTTGCAAAGTAGCTTAAATGGCAAGCCCTACAGTAGAAGGGACCCGATCCATTGGTTGATGTGAGTTGGCATGGAGATCAGCTGATCTGCTGGGATTGCTACACAGTTTTTGCACAGACTCGTTAGTCAGGATTTTACAATTCAGATGAAATGTTACATATTTTTAAGTCCTGCACCTTGACTTTTGTAAAATCCCGTTTTTAATGGTTCTCAAACTCAGGGAGGAAAAAATTGCCAAGGAGGTGAGACTAATAAGCACACAGTACAGTTAGCATGCTTTCAGCGCCACGCTCTCAGACTGACTCTTCAGTTTCCAGTGCTTTGTTTGCAGTTGGTTTCTTTATGAAGGCTCGGGAAGGAGTAGAGACAAAAGGCTGAGGCCACAAAGAGAACTGTGTGATACCGATGACAGGCTCAGGATTACTGTTTCTTTATACCTATTCAAACACATCTGTGGGGGCGTTTCACAACCGAGCCTGATTGTAGTAACTCTCAAAACTCCCAGATTGAAAACACAAAGGGTAAATTGCTGTTTATCAAATACAACAACACTTTCGCTGATCGCCTTTGATTCAAAGTGAAACATAGAGCTTTGATTAAAACCAGGTAATAAGGGTGTCTTTTGATACTCTTTATCTTTCTATCCCTCTCTTACCCCTCCCTCCGCCAGGATAAAGAGGAACAGTGGATGACCAAGCTCGTTCCAGGTGCGAAGGACCATGCCTTGCTGCACCCGCTCCAGTGGAACACGAGATATGAAGTGGAAATCACAGCGCGCAACGTGAAAGGCCTGTCGGAGCCCACCTTCTATCAGTTCTTCATGCCACAGAAACCTGACATTACAGGTAAAAGCATGATAGAGGAAAACTTCAGCTTGTAATTTGCTCTTTTTTAACATTTCCACTTTCTCATAGATGCCTTTTTGAGTTGCTCTTAAATGCCTTTTGAAAGTCCCCAAAGAACACTTTTGAACTTGTTGTGTTAAGTGGTGGGTCAGTCGTGCCACTAGAAGGAGCGCTGACGATAACAAAAGCAGGAGAGCAAGATGTTCCAGTCAAGATAAAGCGAGCCTGAAAACGCAGCAGGCCTTGTTGCCGCTTTGCTTTCTGGACAAATGATGCTGCTGTCATCTCAGAAATAGTGCCCTGGCCTCTCCGGCAACAGATTTCTCTCTGTATGATTGTCGAATGGGGTTTAAATCCCACAGAGAAGCACTTTACTCCGAAGTTTTTTAAAGGCGCGTTGAAAAGCTGAGAATTTTTCCTCTGTGAAAAGCCAAAACGTCCTTAGTTTGACAGCCGATTGTCTACATTTGGCCAGTTTTTTGAAGGCATAAGAAAAAGTGAGCAAACAAAACAACTAACTGGAGAGTTTGGAGAACAGATATTAAGTGTTAGAGCAATACTCCACAAAGTGAAAGAAGCTGTAAAGGATGAACTATTCAAACTAGTAATCTCTAACAGGATCATGCTCCCAAAATATATTGTACTCGGATAGCGATTTCCATTATCAGGATCACGTTTTCAAACGATTAAGGGAAGAGTGTTTTGTTTTTTTACAGGAAGCTTGAGCAGCAGCCTTGACTTCAGTGCATTAGTGCAGTCCCCTTTAAAACTGCTTCAGGGCTTGTGCACACCAGTGCTTAGTCGAGACCACAGGTTTTCAAGCTGAGAGACAAGACGCACACAGTTGCATGAGGTGAAAGGGACAGGTGGATGTCGGTGTCCCAAAAACAGAAAGACTATAAATGTGGCCCATTTAGCGACACAGTCAGCAGTTCCAGTGTTCACAGTGATCGCTGGGACAGCATTGGACAGTATCTTTTCTATACAAATGCTGTTGAAATAATAATGAAGTAGTTTGCTTATAGTATTCCTTTTGAGTCTTTATAGATGAAAATAAGAAAAAGATGTCTTTCACTTTGTTTTCACGATGCTTCGCCTTGGAGTAACCCATCTGCTTCTGTCTGCCTACCTGAGGCTAGTGCTACATACGCTGAAGTCCTGATGGGGAAAAGAGAGTTGTTTTCTGCCTGTGAAACTTGAGCCATGCTGCTAAAAACATGGTAATATGATGGAGCAGTAAAAGTGGATGAAACTTGGATGTGGAAAGCACCTGTGGTTAAATTCGTTTCAACTTAGGTTTGTTTAGAAAGCACCAATTAGGAGCAGAGTTGCCTCAAGGGGCTTTATATTCTAGGGTAAAGACACTAGAATATTAGAAAGGCAGCACAAAAGACACATAGACAATATAGGAAAAAGCCAGAGTTTCATAATTACTAATGATTAAAATGATTAATGGTGTATAAACCAATGGAGAGTGAGAAGAAGTGAGTGAAGAAGTGTTCAGTGCAGCATGGGAAGCTCAAAGCAGCCTAGGCTTAATGCAGCATAACTAAGGAGAGGTTCAGGATCATATCATCCAACGCTAACTATAAGCTTTATTAAAAAAGGAAAGTTTTAAGCCTAATCTTAGAGTAGAGATGTCTGTCTCCCAAATCCATAATGGGAGCTGGTTGCACAGGAGAGAGGCCTGAAAGTTGAAGCCTCCCATTATACTTTTAGAAACTCTAGAAGCCAAGATGAAAAACATATGATTTGTCTTTCTAGTCTCTGTCAGTAGTCTCACTTCAACATTTGAATCAACTGAAAGCTGTTCTGGGAGCTTTCAGAGCCACCTGATAATAATGAATTACAGTAGTCAAATCTAACTTTTTTTTTTAGGATCTAATCTCAGAAAATGAACAACAACAATTCTGCTTAGAAATCATTGGAAAGAAGTCCAGAACATGTCAGTCTCATGTGTTTGGACATTCTATTCAAATGTCCCTGGATAAAATGCAAGCAGGAACTAAGGGAAAATTTAACATATTTAATGTTGTTCCAATTACTGGCCAAAAAAAGAACCTAAAATGTAAGGGATGTAAATATTTCCCAACATTATAAACTGAGCGGTGGTTATAAAGCAAATGGCCAAAACAAAATTTCTTGTAATGATGGCATATCAAAAAATAGCATTTGGAGAATAGTCAGCAATCTAACTGTAGATTGTAGCCACTCATCATGCAAAAATGCCAAGTATTTTCTGCTTTAAGATTTGTCACCGTAAAGAATGTGCCTTGTATTATTGTATTTGCCCTTTTGGCATTTGGCCAAACATGTCAAGATGCTAATATTGTTGCTTTTTGTTTTTATCAGAATTATATTTTTTGACTGTTCTTATTTATGCTTTCACCTCAAGGTTCTTGTAAATGTATCACCGTTCTCCTGTTCAGGTACTCTGACTGTCGGCATCCTTGCTAGGGCTTCATTCTCGTCTGCTCTAATAAACAGCACAAGTATTACAATCACACCACGGTTCGCTTCAAAGAAACCCAGCAGAGCACGAGTGAAAATACCCTCAGGCTGTACTTTTCTTCTCTAAAATATCATTCTTTTCTTCTTGTTTTTTCTCGCTGTTTATCTTATGGTCCTCCTGTGGTGCTGCTTTGCAATTCTGCTGAAATTCATTGAGAATGGAGCGCAGATGGAACGTCTCTAGTCGAGCTCGCTTCTCATTTGAAAGAGCGACACGCACACGCATAAGCCAATATACAGACACAGATAACTTCTTCAGCTCTTGGTCTTGGGTATTCTTATGTTGAGACTGCGCTGTTCTGCTGCATAACAGTGTATGTGCTTGTTTCTCTCCTGATAGTTTGACTTGAGCCTTCTTGTTTTTTTGTTCGGGGAGGGCAAAAAAAGCTAGAAAATTCTAAAGACAAAGATGGTTACAGCTACTGCAGCATCTTCTGTGTAGTATTCATTTAGATTTTTTTTTCTTTTTGTTTGTTCTAGGTTTATCTTTAGAAATAAATAATTATCTTTTGATTGGAAAATTGTTATGATTTACTGCTAGTGTTGACTAGCAAGTTGAGCTAGCTTCTATGACTGTGACTGTTTCTTAATTGTGATACTATTATTGTATGATACACACTATGCAAGTACACTATGTAGAGTACTTGTATAACATGTGAATTTAGTGAGAGTAGTGCTGTCTTAAACTGAACACAGCAAAATGCTCACTCGAAGTAACAGCTGCAATTTTGACCAACTATTTTGCTAGCTGTAGTATGTTTTTAACATATGCAACTTAACCCTTTAAGACCTACCATAGAACCAAGTCCGCCAGAGCTTATATTATATTTTTACATGTTGTGGAGCCATTTTTTGGAGCATTTCAAGTTGCTATACATCAATACAACCATTATAGCCCAAATTTTAATAATGTCTGCATTAAGTGCATAGTAATTACATACATTGCAAAAAAGGGGCGACCGTAGCTCAGGGGGTTGGGAATCGCATCTGTAACCGGAAGGTCGCCGGTTCGATCCCTGGGCTCTCTGTCCTGGTCGTTGTGTCCTTGGGCAAAACACTTTACCCTACCGCCTACTGGTGTTGGCCAGAGGGGCCAATGGCGCGATATGGCAGCCTCACCTCTGTCAGTCTGCCCCAGGGCAGCTGTGGCTACAACTGTAGCTTGCCTCCACCAGTGTATGAATGTGAGAGTGAATGAATAGTGGTATTGTAAGGTGCTTTGGGTGCCTTGAAAAGCGCTATATAAATCCAATCCATTATTATAAAGTCCACTATTTAGATTGAGAAAAGTTTATATAATTATTTAGCCTTGTTGTGCAAACAAGCCTGCATAACTTAATAAATATAGAATTTGAAAAATAACAAACCTAAAAAGAAACACTAGGTACGAGATACATGAGTATGACTATGATACGGTGATACTTTTGGTAAACAACCATTTGACTAACATCTGTCTCACCTGCTCTTGTTCCACCTCTGTTCTGTCGTCATTCTCTCTCTCCCTCTCTGTTCCTCTCTCTCCCTCTTTGTGCTGACAATCAAGCCAAACACCAACATCATCAAATATACAGTTGAAACCAGATATTTACAAACTCTTCAGGTAAAAACACAAACACTTTTTTAATTGTAACATCAAATCAGACTAAATGTTTATTTTTTTTTAGATTGATAAATATAAAAAACATATTTGTTAACTTTAAGAGTAAAGAGAGAAACTATCAATTGTAAAAGGCACCAAATTGTATTCAAAATTGAGCCACACTTATGGAGCTCCACAATTCTTTTCCTGGTGTTTTGGTTGACATCTCTTGATTTTCCCATGTCAAAGAAACAGGCTCTGTGTTTTGCCTTATATGGATCCACAGGTGTTACGTCCCCTGGCTAGTCTAGGGGGTTGAATGGACGAACATAAAGGTGGATAGTGAAGGAGGAGCCAAGATGATAACTTTAAAAGGTTTATTTAATGCTGGTGATGAGATTTGGGTTCAGACTGAGGTATAACTTCAGGGAGAGCCAAGGCCAACGTAACAAACAAAACATCCCAGATGTAAAAATAAAAGAAACTTACCTAACTCCAAAGAAAACAAAATACACAACCTATAACCATAACCTACCTAACAACACATAAACAGGAGAAAACGGGATGTCAAAACAAAAGGCAGCTCTCCCCTACAAGCAGTCTGAACATGAAAACAATGCACATACAAATCACAAAGGCATGCAAGCCTGTACAGGTATGGCAACCAAAATGGCCAGAGGGCACAGAAGCACAGCTCCACAGGCCTTAAGTAGTGCTCTGCTGATTAACAATTAGCCGGACTCTGAGCAGCATCCAATCAGGACAGAGGAGGTGGAGCCTAGACAAAACAAAGAGTTAGGCTGTATCCCAATACAGGGTCTGCAGCCTTAAAGTACGCAGTCTCAACGATCCTCAAGGGCCGCGTACTTAAAGACCGCTAAGGCCGGAAGTGCGAGGCTTGTGAAATGGGACGGTCTAGCCTCCGTTGCGCTGCCCAGGTTGCCTAGCAACCATGATACTAACAGCTGGAAATGTTTCATACAGCTTTGTTTGACAGAAATGAAGGAGAAAATCATTTGTTCATTTGTTTGTTTGTTTCTACATGAGCTTTGATCATTCTCTGTAAGATGAAGGTCAGCTATTGAAGGCGTATATTTTAAAGTAAAGGCTTTAAAACCAAGTTAGTACAAACGTCACTAATGTCACATAACTTTGCCGACATGTGGCCAACAGTAATGTTTTAATGTTCTTCGTTATTAAACATTTGCACATAAATAAGTGACATAATATTCAGTACTTACTTAAAGTAAGCCGTTTTTTTCCGGCAAAATTATCCACACCCACCGCCGCGCTATGCATTCTGGGATATATTGGGCCATGAAGCCACGTCCTTAAAATTCAGGGAAATGAAGGACGCATTTGAGGGCCGCATTTCGAGCAGCCTTCGAATTGGGACAGCCTTCGTCGCGTCGCTGTGACGTAATCGGCCTTAAAATGCGGTCTTTAAGGCTGCAGACCCTGAATTGGGATACAGCCATGGACTCTACTAACCTATCAGAAGCTTCTTCAGCTCAGAATGGAATCGTCTGGAGTTTTCTTATTAATTAACAATAAACTTAGTGTATATGTACTCCTAAATTTGATGAAAGTGAAAAGAGAGACAGCTCTCTCTCTCTCTCTCTCTTTATTCTGACATTTAACTAATTCAAAAGATATTTCAATATTTATTTATCCAAAACAAAACAGGTTTACTCTAAATTGATGTTGTACAGTAAAAAAATGTTCTTGTGTTTTCCATAAAGTGTATGTAAGTATCTGGTTTAAACTGTGAATATACTGCTGTGTATTGAAATTCCTCCTGTTTGCATTGAAATATACTGAACAACATACAAAGCATAATATCTAAAATAACATTTTCCATATTGCACTACCATAGTTTTTTCTTTGAAAGAAGCCCCTTATGTCCATTCTTGTATATCAGTACATTACTATGGGCTCAAAATGTGGTCATAATTATTTTGTACTTGTAAATCAGGATTTGTATGTGTGAAAAGAATTTGTGTGTGCGTAAAAAAGATTTGTGTGTGGACTTGGCCAAAAAAAAACAAAAAAACCCCCTGCAAGTTACAAGTACGAACTTTGACCCTATTTTTCTTCCTTTCATCTGATTGGTCAATGTCATGTCAATCACAAATGTAACAATCCAATCAGAGAACAGATGGGGTTGGCTGTCGGAGGGGTGCTTTTTTTGAACTGCAGGTCTTTGAAGGGAATAAATGCCCTTTTACATGAAAAACCCAGCGTTTTCCTTCATCACCACGAAGGAAAACAGTCTGTGGTCGTCTGAGTTTGGTGGTTTCTGTGTCACAGGTCTACGTGTTTAATACAGGGACTTCCACAGCCTTTTCGACAGCGCTGCGGACCGCGGGGGGACGGCGACGACGACGACAGTGTTTTGGAAATGACAGTCTTCATTACAAAGCTTTCTTCGTTATGAATTAGCATACATGTTTTTATTGAACATTTGAAGAACTAGCAAAAAAAACAAACTCTTGTAGAGGACATAAAGTCAGAGATAGAAACGACAAGCAGCAGGTGCATCTAGTACAGGTAGCTGCAGCACTTCCTGCATCCGATGTGAAAGGACTTTTATGCTGCGCACTGTGACTCACAGCAATGGTCCCGGGTCAGCCCTGACTTTGTGTTAAACTAATCCTAAAGTAATAATGGTATTTCTAACCACTGATATAACACAGATTTATCCTTTCAACAGCTGCTGAAAGTTAGGGGACCTAGCTGCTATCGGATATTTATATAGAGATCCTCCAGCTTCAAACTGTATCACCCTTCAAGGACCTGCAGTTCAAAAAAGCGCCCCTCCGACAGCCAAACCCATCTGTTCTCTGATTGGATTGTTACATTTGTGATTGACATGGCATTGACCAATCAGGTTAAAGGAAGAAAAATAGGGTCAAAATTCGTACTTGTAACTTGCAGGGGTTTTTTTGGCTAAGTCCACACACAAATGTTTTTTACGCACACACAAATTCTTTTTACACATACAAATGTTTTTTTACGCACACACAAATCTTTTTTTACACATAAAAATCCCGATTTACAAGTACAAAACTGATTTACAAGTACAAAATATATATGACCACATTTTGAGCCCATACATTACTGAAACTGATTTATTTAGCCGTGGAGGGTAACAACTGAAAATATGAAATAAGCACACGTGTAAGCTAAGACTCTCTAAAGCAGACCTTCCCAAAGTGTGGGGCCCGCCCCCTAGGGGGGGGCGCAGAGCCATTGCAGGGGGGGGGTGCGGCATGAAAAGGGAAAAAAAACAACGCTTGGACACTGCTAGCACTGGGCGCCTACAGAAACGCAAAGCAGGAGATGAAGCATCGCTGAATATGTTTCCAAACCAACTTCATTCTAAGCCAAAGACTAGAAAATATGGTGAAGCATATCTTCCCTTTGGTTTCACCTGCACAAGTGCCGAGGTAGGTCTCCCCTGCAAAACTGGTTTTCCCTTTGTCAGGAGCAGCACTGGGCTCTCCAAATCATGGACAAACAGTATCCCACATTCTTAATTTTTAGTTCACAAACACTTGTTGTAATGATTAATTACTCCTGACATTTTGGAGATGTTAGCTCTTTATACAGTAAAGTTACAGTGGGATACAAATAATATGAGGCTGATCCTGCCACGATTTGTTCCCCCTGTCTAAATCACGGACAAACAGTATCCTACAGCTGTTTATGTTTTTAAACCCATTTTGGTTTTAAAATCTCAGTTTTCAGTGATTCGAAACGCTGTTTACGTGTCGACGAAACAGCTGTGTTTTCAAAAATACCCGTGTAGGTGTGGACGTAGCGTAAAAGAGTTAGTAGTTTATTTTCTTACTACCTGCAGATTACTTGTATTTGCTTAATTGTTTTCTAAATGTTTGAGGTGTGAAATAAACCGCAATGGAGCAAAATATGGGTGTGTGTGGTTGGAGGACGTGTTGGTGCGTGCGTGGGTGGGTGGGGGGGGGGACATTTTTCTGTAAAACAAAGGGGGCCCAACGAAAAAAGTTTGGGAACCACTGCTCTAAAGCAGCGGTCCCCAACCCCCGGGCCTCGGACCGGTATCGGTCCGTAAGTCGTTTGGTACCGGGCCGCGAGAGTTGAGGCTCAGGTGTGAAATGTATGGTTTTCTGGGTTTTTATCAGTTTTCAGCGTTATTTTGTTATCGTTTTTATCGTTTACTCGGTTTTCCTTGGTCTTTTCACGTGTGTTATGAATAAATTTTCTTTTTTTCGGTTACAAACCTTTGACAAACCTTTGACAACACATAAATTTAATTTTCCTGAAAGGGAATAGGAACATTGAACACACATAATCACAAAACAATGCCACAAGTCTGTTAGCTTAACGTTATTGTTTAAAAACATTACTACTTTTAGCTAGCTAAAACTCTAGCTTTTAGCTAACTACAGTGTTTTGTTTTACTAAATCCTCCACAGTTTGTTAAACATGCACTTATGCAAATGCACACATGCACAGTAAAGCAAAAATATCTTTGAAGTGTATAACATGCAACATGGATACACTTTGAAGCTGGAATATATGTGAAGCGATACAGAAACATAAAAATGTTTTTTCTTTCATTGATCCCATGCAGGCGTACAGACCCCAATTTCACATGTGATTTAAAAGGAAAAAAAAAATCAAAGGACGGCTGCTTCAGTGTTGTTTTGCTTTCTTCTCGGAGCCTTTTACCGCATCCATTTGTGCTATTTTGGATGTTTGCCTCTGTCATTATTGCACTGGCTAAATAGCCTGTAAGAGTGTGGGCTTCTTTTCAAACAGCAAACAAGACAAGGGAAACGGCAAGCTTAAGGCGGGTCACTTCGATTGGCTGTCCTATCTTGTTAGGTGCATCGTGGGAAAGAGCCTGGGAGAGAGAAGAGGGTGAAATTGGGAAAAAACACTTTTCCTCCTAATGTGTTTGTTTGAAAGAATAAGTCGGCTGAGCTTTCCATCTACGAAGGCAATAAAGGGGCTTACAGTAGACACAGAGGGTAGGAAGCTGTCGTGTCCCGCAGCAAGGACGGAGCAGGATTTTCACAGAGAACTCAGTCATTTATCAAACATTGTCTCTTGGTTATATTTCACAGGACACTCTAATTACTCCCATTTCTAAACCACTGACCCAGTCCAGCTGATAGCTTGGGTGTATCTGTTTTAAGGTTTAACTTTCATTGACCAAAAGCATCTTGATACTTCCGGACAAAATCATATTGATTTGATCATACAGCTTTAGCAAAGAAAAAGGGAAAGACTCCACCTTTACATTCTCTGCTTCAGTGACTTAAAGTAGACATAAAGAAGTCCATCTATCCCAATGAACAATATTAGAAGTGAAATCTCTCCTAGTCTCAGTTGCGGGCCATCTTTCTAATTGTTGTGTTTATTTCTTTTTTTTCCCCCAAAACAGAAAATAGGGTCAGGCTATATCGGTACTTTCTATCTCCCAGTAGCCATTCTCTCCTCAGTTCTCTCTCGGTGTGTTATGCAGCTACTGTATTCAGTAGGTGTTTTCTTTTTTTCCCTCCTCATCCATCTGCTTTCTCCATCCTATTTTAGTTTGTAAAAGGCTGAATAACCTTCTTCACGTCCTGCTTACAGAGAATTCTTTAAGAAAAACACCATTGATTGCAACACTTTTCAATTTACTCCCTTTCCTTTCCATCTTTTTATTTTATTTTAGTTTTTTCTTTCAAACGAAAATATTTTTTTTCACCTTCTCAACCACTAAGCTGTCCTTCTTCCCTACCCAGTTACAACATTGTCTCTCTAACACCAGTTTGTATTTATTTATTCTTTTATTGGCTTGTCAACCAAACTGCTTTCTTGGTGGAGAGATTTTTTGCAGTCTCCTTTTTCAAATGCATTTAGACGTTTACACAATGGCTTGAAAGCAGCGCGAAAACAGTTGAATAGTGAAAATCACTGATTAAAAGCTTCTGATCCCAGTCATGTTTCTGTTGGTCAACTTGGGAATGAGAAAAGGCTGGATTTTGGAATTGCTACATTAATGCATAATTTCTGTTCAATCTAAGCTCAAGCTCCAGCTTTAAAACTCACTGCTCAGTAAACGCGACCATAAGATAAGATATGATAACTCTTTTTATTTCATTGCACAGTCACAATTAGTACAGTAGTACAGTGAAATTGGAAAACTGTCCCACATGTTTCCCATGTTATTTTATAGGCACGTTGTCCCACATGTCTATAAAATAACATAAAATAAAATCCTAAAAACAAAAAGCATAACTGTACCCAAGTTATGCTGTCAGAAGCAACTCCTTCTGGTTCCTGTTCCCTTAAAGCTAGCTTTCTTTTGATTGGCTGCCCTTCAAAATCAAAAGAATTGAACACAGCTCCACTTGCGCTCACAGCCAGACCTGTGTACCTGCGATCACCATGTAAACGATTTCCGCATTTGTCAGAACACAGAGCCAAGAGTAGAAACAAAATATCCAGAATTGTGTTTAGAGAAGTCTAAAGTCTGAGCTTTTAGATCATGGATCATGGAGTCAACCACAAACTCCTCTGTATACCAAAGTATTCTAGAGTGAAATGTGGGACCATCTGTCCAGCAACTAAACTTGGCTAAAGACTGGTCAAGAAACAGGACAATGATCCCAAACACAGCAGCAAATCAGACGAAATCATGACTAAAACAAGAAAAAAGATTCAAGGTGTTGCAATGACGCAAAGTCCAGATTTTAATCTGATCGATGCTAATTTAGGCCCTTAAGAGAGCTGTGCATAAAAAAGTGTGCACAAACTTTAATGAACTGCAGCAACACTGTATCACAGAATGAGACTAAAGTCCTGCACAACAATATGAGAGACTAATAAAGTCACTAAGAAAATGATTACTTCAAGTGATTGCTGCTAAAGGTGGTTCTGCAAGCTACTGAATCAATCAGAATTACACTGATGGCTGCAAGGCAAGTGACAACAGATGGGATTCCACCAGTATGTGTTCCCAGATAACACAAAGCCTCAAACGTTAGTCACAGGCCTACAAAATAAAGAATGGAAACTAAATAAACAGTAAACATTAGAAAAATCTTTTGGTTATTTGTTTATTCTGTGATCCGAGTCTGTACTGCAATGATTTTAAATGACACAAGTGTTTACAGGTGACCCAGGAGTTCTTTTTTTTTCTCTCTCTCTTCCCCCCCCTTCTCACCGTCTCTTCTCCCCTTTGGTTTTCTTTCTTTCTCTCCCCCTCTTTCTCTCATTCATTCCCCCTGTCCTATTTATTAAAAAAAAAAAAAAAAAAAAAAAAAGACAAAGGATGAACTGAAGCTCTGCCATCACGTAATGTCGCATACTGCTGTTTCTGATGTCATTTAGAAAAAGAAAAAAAAGAAAAGAAAAAAAAAGAAAATGACACAAGTGTTAGCAGTCGCCAAGGTTACACACGGACTAACAGAAAAGAAAATCATTTTAATTAGGTTCGTGCTTGTGGAAATAAATGAACATGACTGTTATTGCTTACTGTGAGTAATATTTTATAATAATACTTTCATTCATTCATGTAGACATGATAAGCTGTAAACTTTGGTGACACTAAAACAGGCTTCTCTGAGTCCCATAATGCATCATGTCATCAGTGCCTCATGCTGTGGTGCATATCAAACAACCAAGGGCCAATTTAAGAGTAATAACAGCATTTTATTGCTTTATTTTATGCATGTTCTTTGTAACCTCGGAGTACACCAGATTGACACATAGGACTATAAAAAAAGAAAACCTTTTCTAACAGAAGGCGTTGTTTTTATTTGTTTTGTGTGGAAAGCGACTAAAGTCACATAGGCTTTTACAGTAATTGCACCTGGCACCGATCGCTGTACTCTCACTTACATAAAAAAGAAAAAAATATGACACGATGATGCCCGAGTATGCCTAAATCTGCCCCTGCGGCCTGATATAGTCTGACACTGCTTGTGTTAAGCTTTGTTGTGGCTGCCGCATTTCTTTCCTGGCTTTCGCTTTCTTCTCTTTCCAGTCATGTGCCATAAAAAGCTTTGATAGTAACAGGCATCATAGATTTTGTGCGTAATAATCTCATCAAAGCACTTGAAGAAATAATCTAGGCAGCACTCTCTCCTCCCCCGTGGAGCTCAAATGAAACTTCTTCCTGGAAGTGTTGCCAGCAAATCAAAATGGGAAATGAATACTTTTATAGCTGCCCGTTACATAAATCAAGTCTTTCATCAATTTTCAAAATGAAAGCCAAGCAGTGTAATGAAGAAAACTATTGTTCAATCATTTAGTGTGTAAAAATGCAACTTTCTCAACACGATCACTTGCTGTTACTGCTGATACTGAACCAGCTGATACACTTCCCAATATATATTTGTGAGATTAAAAGGAGCATTATAATAAAGCATCATTTACATTATGTTTACTAACTGCAGTCTCTGAAGTCCTTGCTCAGTTTTTCTCCATATGAAAGTGGATTGCTTCATTTGGTATAATCAGTTGAAGTACTGTTGCTCTGAAACTGCCACTCCAAAATAACAACTGCATCTGCTGCTGAATGTGTGGCTGGAAAGATTGTCAGATTAAAGCTGAAAATTCAGACTGAAGTTGACAAAACTGTCAGACATCAAGAGATGTACAAGCAAAGCTGACCCGCAGGGATTTTAATTGTAAAAGCTTTAATCCAAGACCTACATTTGTTTGCCTTGTATAAAATGCACCACAGTCAATATACGGATTGTAATACTTACTGGGGTATAGAAGGCCAATATAATAGGAGATCAATGGTGGTGTTTACGTGTTTACTTCCTCATTTATTCATGGAACAAAGATAATCCTGTCGAGATCAAAAGATTGCATTTCCGAGGGAGCACTTTTAACATCAGACAAAATTGATGTCAGCTACTGCAAAGGAAAGCGAGCAGGAACAATGGCTCACACAGATGGTTTATGGTGTTTGAAGACTGTCTGATCTTTGTTTTGCCCGTGACCAGGGATTAAACTAGGATTTGTAGTTCCCATAGGTGTACATTTGTGTGCGCGTAGCAGCAATGACGAAATTCTTATACATACAAAGACTTTACATTTACATTCAGAACTGTCCAGAAGGGATGATGTCGCTTCACATTACCTATAACAAAGTCCGGTCTGGGTGGACATCCCTCTGCTCTGGATGTGGCAGTGTGCAAACGACCAGCTATTGACAAAACCTTTCAGTGAGTGCACTCTCTAGTGTATCAGTGTCGGTTGTAATGGCGCATTACTATAGATCACTGAAGGAGAGAATAGGCATGCAAATAAATAAATATGCACAGACTAGCCTTTTTAATCACTAAAGTGCAGTGGCATTCAATTGCATTCTGAAATACTGTGCAAAAGTCTTTAACCACAAGTGATTTCTTTATATTTTCTTGGGAAATGGATAAAAGGTGCAGCAACATGGAGCTGATCTGCAAAGAGGCTTTTGGGAAAATCCTTTTCAATCATCCAAGATTCCCAAGTTTTAACATTTTATATATTTTTACGCTACAATTGCAGTTTAGATATTGTTAATCACACACAGGCTGAACCAAGTTAGGACACGTTAGCCACGTTTGCTTTTAATCTGCATTTGATCAATGGGCAGGCACAGATAATAAGACTATATATGCATGTGTGAATGTTGGTGTCTCTGAATCCACTTGAATTGTGAGATTAATACCTGTTGTGGCACCATTTCCAGTGTGTCACTAAAACATTTGGCTTTCAATATGGTAAAAAGTACTTGGGTAAAGAAACCATCTCCATCTCCAAACACTTAAATCTGCATGTATTGTCCTTGATGTCAGTTATTAATTATTATTATTTTTTTAAAGATCCTTTTGAACATTTCAAGGATATTGAGTCTCAGCTCCAAACACCTTCTAAGGACAGATTCTGTTGGGAGAGAAAGAAAACACTTGATATTCACAAAGTTAAGTTTCTGAAAGCCCTTTTGGCAGAAAAAAATATAGAAGTATTTTCAGAAATGATGCCTGATTGCAACCAGCTTGTATGGGCGATATCCCAACTCTAGTCAAGAAAGATCTTGTGGACTTGGGGAGTCGGGATGCTGAGAACTGTGAGGGAACAGTCATGAATCAACACTGCACTGTTAAAATACTATTTAGATACCGAAGCTGGGATAGGAGGGCAAAGTGAAGAGAGGAAAAACAATGGAAAAGAAGCCAATACATTGTTAACCAACAACAACAGCAGGAAGTGACTGTTGGTGGTGAAGTACAGCAAGATTCAGGTGGGGTCTTGTAGGACCTTCAACACTCAGGGGTTGCATGGCATTGTAACCTTTTGGCTTTTAAACTTTTGTTCATGCATAGGAAACTGCTTAAGCAGAGTTTAAACTTTGAATTGTAACTGCAAAGATCAAGGTACAGACACTTGAATTACTCCTTAAAAAGCCATAACCCCAGACAGCAGCAATTACAGAAAAGGAAGCTGAATTTCTTTGAAGTCTTTTGAGGTTGATTGTTAAGGATGCCATATTCTTCGAACCTAAGAGTAATTTCCCATGGTTTTTCATTTCCTCTACGCTGGCACTTGAGTGCACTTGAATCGCATCAGGGCTGATCTGCTTCCTCCTTGAAAATGGACGGAAAACAAGAACCCATCCATCTCTCGCGAACTAGAGAGGATTTAATTATAATGTTGAGTTTTTTGAGGATGTCCTCAAAAAAACTCCCCTTCTCCACTCCTCGTCACATCGCAAAGTGAGCACTTAGGAGGAAGACTTGCTCCCCTCCACAAATGATGATGTTTATCGCAGCCTGCTACCTTCTTAATCAATGATTGCCCGTTTGGTCATCATTAATTGAGTCACTTTCTCATAGATCCCATCTAGAGACAGTCAATCACTGGTCAGACCTAATGAGTTTGTATTGTCAAAGATGTGTATGAATGGCTTCAGGTGCCACGCAAGCAGCTGGATGTCTAGCCACCGAATGGTACTAATGGGCCTATATATCAACAAGTAATCGGAAGAAGGAAGTAAACTAGTTAATAGAGCAGAGAAATAAGAATTAATGAACACTGGGTGTGCAGAAGTCAAAAGTTTTTGAAAACTTAAGTCTTAAAAAACACACAATTGTTTTTTTACACAAATGCTTTGGGGAAAATGTGTTGCTAAGTTTTGCCAGGTAGCTGCAAGATAAAAAGAATTCCTTACTTTAACATATAAAGTAGCATCTATGCAGATATGAACATATCTTGAACCATTTAAGCATCAATTTGGAACTCAGATCTTACATATGGGAATAATTCACATGCTGTCCTTTTTACAAAGCATAAATTATTTCTATTTGCATACAGTAACAGATAAAAATGTTCAGGGTCAGCATTATCAACCCTCTGAAATGTTGACCTTTTGAACTGAGCCATAGCACAAACCACTACTGTGAAATGATGTGCTTTAACTTTGTAATGCTCAAAACTTGTATCATCAAGTTATGAGTGTGAGTTATCTTCCAATTTACACACAGTATAATAACAAGCCTGGTAGGATGATTTCAAAGACACTGGACAAAAGACTAGTGAGAGATGTTTTTAAAAACTAGGGATGTGCACGACTAGCCGCCTAATGGTCACTGTTGTCACTGGCCGGGACCAGACTTACTAGTCATTTAATGTAATTGTAAAAGTTTTAATTGATGCCCAATGACGATAAATCGTGTCTTAAATGTTATGCAGCTATCTCCCACCAGATGGCGCATTGTTTTTGAGAAGCGCCACTAATCTGTTAATGGAGGTCTGGGGCCCGTTCTTCGTACGTCGCTCACTACATCCAAGATCAAATGACACATCCAAGACCAAACCATCGCGCTAACCGTGAGCTCGCTAATCCGGTTCCCCGAACACACCTGCTGTTGACGATTAGTACAGCTGGACGCAGTAATGTGACATCACTGGGTGTCGTAAAAGGGGCTACGCATCGATAGTGGAAACATTGATCGGCAACCCTCTGATTGGTCGGCGAAAATGTTGACGGAGCGCGCTCGGCTCGGTATTTTTCGGCAGCAGAGCAAGAACTCTTGAGTGAGGGATTTCAGGAGTTTCAGAGTTTAATCAGAACGCAAGGGAACACTGCAAAGGCTGCAAAAGCAAGGAGAGAGGGCTGGCAGAAAGTTGCTGACAAATTAAACTCGTAAGTAATTTAATAATAACAATAATAATGGAGTGGATTTATATAGCGCTTTTCAAGGCACCCAAAGCGCTTTACAATGCCACTATTCAGTCACTCTCACATTCACACACTGGTGGAGGCAGCTACAGTTGTAGCCACAGCTGCCCTGGGGCAGACTGACAGAAGCCAGGCTGCCATATCGCGCCATCGGCCCCTCTGGCCAACACCAGTAGGCGGTAGGGTAGATTTATCATATCACACTATATTATCCAATATTATATTACATTATATTATATTATAATATGTTATATTATATCCCCTTTCACATTAGAGCCACAACAGGACCCACTAGAACATGGGAACAGGTAAAAGTGAAATATAAGAATATTCTACAGAATGGTAATATTTATCACTTATATTGCTTTTCGTCTCTTGAAAAGAGACCCTGGAATGATCTGTTTGTTTATAACAGCAACCAAGAAAAGGGCAGAGCAAAAAAAAGACAGGTGGTGGTCCTGCACCCCCTCGTCAACAAGTTGGTTAAGTAAATAATATCCTCACGGGAAAATCGATATCTCTCTATGAGCACACTGTCGCGCTGAGCTAACGGATCCTGTCTGTCCCGCAATATACGCTGAATTCTGAAAACTCTCCTTATCAATCTTGCACCTTCCGCAATGGGTGGCTCGCGTATACGGACAGGACATGGCTGCGACAGGCTTCCCAAATCCACCTTCGCTTTTATAGCCGTGGTCTCTCATCTTGATTACACAAAGTAATTTGCAATTGCTACTCTGAAATATGAATTACATCTGTAATAATCACATACATGTGATAGAATGTTAATAGTACATTTCCCTTTTTTAGGAAATGACCTGTATGTATCTGTGTGACATCAATAAAAGGATCAAGTGCTGCATTGTCTTTAGTTACATTGATGTTATTTATTTATGGTGAAACAGTGGTGGAATATCGCTGTTGCTTTCGTATAAATGAAGCGGACATACCTGCGTGGCCGCGATCTAATCCTGTTTACATAAAGTAAACCTGCTCCCGAGCAGGTTTACGCTTACGGCTCTGTTGCTATGACAGCAAGTCCCGGATGAGCTTCGGGGAACCGAACGATCCAAGATCACGCGAAATCGTCAACAATCAAATCCAGCTAACTTACTTAGCGAGGTACGAAGAACGGGCCCCTGGTCTTTTTGTTTACACTATTAGAATGAGATTGCAGATACAGCGGTCTCTCTTAGCAATAGGGTGAGGACATCAGTCATTCAGGAGAGGTTCAGAGTGGAGCCGCTACACCTCCACATCAAAAGGAGACAGCTAAGGCTGTTGCATCATGGCTAAGGTGTTCTAGCTTGGCATGTCCTACTGCAGTGGTCCCCGGTACCGGTCCGTGAGTCGTTTGGTACCGGGCCGCGAGAGTTGAGGCTCAGGTGTGAAATGTATGGTTTTCAGGATTTTTATCGGTTTTTAGCGTTATTTTGTTATCGTTTTTATCGTTAACTTGGTTTTCCTGGGTCTTTTCACGTGCGTTATGAATAAATCGTCTTTTTTTCGGTACCGGTACTAGTTTTATTTAGTTGTATTTATCCGCGACACCTTAAAGGCCAGTCCATGAAAATATTGTGGGGCATGAACCGGTCCGTGGTGCGAAAAAGGTTGGGGACCGCTGTCCTACTGTACCACGAGGAGGCCTGGCGTAGACCCGGGACATGCTGGAGAGATTACCTCTATAGGGTGGCCTTGGAAAGACTCAATGTTTCCCCAGATAAGCTGGAGGACGCAGCAAGTAGGAGGTCTGGTCTTTCCTACTAATGCTTCCGCAAACTGACTTCAGATAACCTTAAGAAAACAGCAGGATGATCTATTGTTTTGTTATTTTACATTTGAACTTTTATTTTAGTGGCTGTCATTAAATTTCAAACAGTGTGCGTCATTCATAATGCACGGCAACGCGCCACACTTTTCAGTGTTTATTAGTTTTTCAGATGTTAACTTGTCACATGTTAGTAATACATGAGCGTCTCATTTTACATTAAACATTGGTTTGTTTCAATTGTTTTTCTTTTATATTGCCTTTCTGGAGTATAACTTGCACTGTTTATAATGCACGTTACGTGATTCCTTTTTTTTTTTTTTTTTTTTAAGTGATAAATGGTTTAAAACATCTTTGTCAAGACAGTAGTGAAGGATTTAGCCAAGTTGGGAATTGTAGTCTCAAAGAAGACTAGCACTAGAGCCCTGCTCATCTTCAGGAATGGACTGAGAGGTTGAAGACTAAGAAATACTCTGTAGAAGAGACACCTTTAAACCAGACTTAAGTATGTTAAAGGCAACCTGGAGAAAGAGTATAGATACCAGAACTGCATCCTTTGGTCAGATGAGATGAAACTAGAGCTATTTGGCCACAGAGATCCTGCTTATGTTTGGAGAAAGAAGTGAGAGGAATATAACCCAAAGAACACTGCAGCCCCCACAATGAAACACTGTCTTGGAAATATTATTATTTAGTTACGCTGCTTTGGTGCATCTGGAAAAGGGAATGTCATCTTGTTGGAAGGAATAATGAAGAAAGGAAGATATGAGAAGATTTTGAAAGAAAAGGTGGTTTTAGTTTACTTGAAAAAGCTGTGTTAAAAATTCCTTGCTCTGTTTAACAGCACTTAAGAAACACTCTTTTAAAATATGAAATTTTTGTACGAGGGACTAATAACTCTAGACCAAAAAAGACTTCATTTAAACTGTAGTTAAGAAAGAAAAATGTTGGACAAAATGGAACATAGTAATTATTGCAATGCTTTGAATTTATGTCTGAGTCATGGATGGATTGAAGATACAAGGATGGAAAAATGATAATACTAGTCAGCCAATACTGGAAATTAACAGCAAAATAAAAATGTGACAACAGAAAAATTAGCCACCATTTGTTTTTTGACATCAACAAAACACTCTTAAGGAACTGTTAGCCAAAAAGTATCTCCATGTCTATGTGCTCTGCCCACAGCCAGATTGTAAATTTCAAGATAAAGTCAAATTTGTTGCCATCCTCAGTCCAAAATACAGAAGTGATGACTGCGCCAAGCACACGAGTGTTGAACTGCCTGTCTGCGTTTCTATTAGGCAGACCTCAAGTTGGAGAGAGAAAGCACAGTGATGCTGCAGTATGGCCTCATTTGCAGATACAGAAAGTGAAAATATAACCATAGACACAGAGGTAAAGATAGACTCTCTCCCCCTTTCTGCATAGTGAATGATGTTGGATATATGTCCTGTGCATCATAGTGCACCTGATTTTGGAACATCATGGGGAAGAGAAGGCACAAACATTGATTTTGGGAGTTTTCAGTTGGAGTATTATCCGGTCGATAAGTGATGACGCGACGAATCCTACTTCCGGGCCTAAAGTAGTCCGAGTTTAATATGGCTTTTGGGTTGTGAACATGTTTAATGTTATGTATTTTCTTCTATTTGATCTCAAAAAGCTCCTAAAACAGTCAGTGATCACTGTTGACCTCCCTCGGCTTTTATTACCACTAATCATTTATTTAAGCTCAGTTTTTAAAACCTTAGGATGTAACTACAGCCCAGCGCAGTATATGAATGACTAACCTCGTATTGTGGATGGATTATCTCAGTTGTTCTACTGGCTGAAGTTTGGTCCTTTTACAGCATCCTGCCATGCGATTACATTTGTTCCTGACCACCGAGAACACTCACGTTAACTTTTATCGAGTGGAAAAAAAAGTTAGCTTGTTTATATTATGCTAACATAGCTGTGTCGCTAGCGGTCACGTAGCACATCATTATATACCAGCTAGCCAAACTTCAGTAACCCTACAAACGTCACTGTTTAGTTTTCTGTCTTCATTTATGTTGGAAGTGATAGCAGAGCTGTACGTTTTAATTTGTTTCCAAAACCCCGCAGTCAGGACATGCTATATTGTATTTAGATAGAAGCTAGCGAGCTAACTTCTGGCTAACTTCTAACTCCGTTAAATGTCATAAATTCCATTTTCATGGATGCCTGGATGTTAAACTCAATTGTTACACCTGGTAGAGCAGAACGCTGATCATTTTATTAAAGATGAAAGACTAGACAGTTTTTCAACTCTCAGTAATGCCATAGTGATCGTTTGATATATGGACCTGCAGCGGAGTTTAGGCCCAGACACGGCTAGTGACGTCAGACTTAACGACCGGATATCCAAATACAAAAAGGCAAGTGCAAACGATAGCTTTCAGATACCTTTTCTTGATGTCTAAATTGTGGGAAACATGTGCCAGAAGAGATGCCAGCATCACAGATGATAAGCATTTCTACTAGTGAAAAGTCACATCACTGCCTTTTTATTGGCACTGTAGAAAGTTCAAAGAAGATCAGAAGCAAACCTTTTTTGTTATCCAAGTAGATAACTTGGTACGTGACTCAGACGTAAAGCATGGCAGTTTTTTTGTTTTGTTTCATTTGATAATGAAGCATGCCTTTGAATAAATAATAGCTTTAAATCCAATGAAAATTCCCTTTCTTAGCCAGCAAAGGGTATTTGCATCCATAGTGCAACTTCTGCCCTCAAAGCCCCGCAGGCAGTTTATCACTCTGACCTGTGGGTTATTACAGAAGATGGTTTTCACTGCTGCCGTTGCATCAGTTTGAGTGCAGGTGATCACTCAGTGCAAGGGGAAGGCAGCACTGCCCTCTATTTCCTGAAAGACCCTCCAACAGAAATGACCTCATTACTTCTCTTTACTCTGAGATTATAAATCAACTATGGCAACTCTAGGTGACCAGATGAGCGTTTGTTGCACATTAGTAAAAACTGGGCATCACCAACAAATAAAACAGGAAATAGTAGTTGATCACATGTAAGCAGTAATGTGCATGTTTCTCTCTTCCCGGCATATTATTGGAAGGCATTCTAGCAGCTCTCCTGATGTGCCTCGTGGACACATTTGTTATATTTAAATAAAGCAATTTAAAAATTTCTTACGCAGAGATCTGACCTGTTTCATATAGTAAAGGTGAAGGCTGAAAATTTTCTGTAATAAAAATTGATAGACTTTTACAGAGCCACAGCGGAGTCCCTAACCTGAAAGTGTAGTTGTAATTGTAAAAGCTTGCATTGAAAGATGAGTTTAGATACACACACAAAAATAAATAGGCATGTCCAAATCCCTTTGGGGTTGTGTCAAGGAAGAGCTTGTGATGTTAAAAAAAAAACAAAAAAAACAACAAAAAAAACCCTGCCAAATCAAATATGTGGGGTACCCGCTGTGGTGACACCTTGTGAAAAAAGGAGCAGCCGAAAGTAGCTTTGGGTTAACTGGTGACACTAAATTGGAAGTGACTATGGATCTGAAATAGATAAAGCACTTTAAGTATATTGAATAAACGGCTATATAACCATATGGCTTTGGGTAAACTGTAATCTTAAGCACTTTGAAGAGCAGGAATGAGATTATATAAATGCCAGTCGGATTCCTTTAACAACAGTTTGAACCTTTGAACGTAGCTCTAAGAGTAGAGTACCGTGCAAGTCTTGAGACATCTTTTTTTCCTGATTCGTTTTGGGATTTACGTGCAGCGATGTATTCAAATTTATGCACACATACATAGAAATGTATATAGGGGAAAAACGTTTGTACAATTCTAATGAGCTTGAAAGTCAATACTTGGTGTGACCACCTTTATTCTTCACAGTCTGAACTCTCTGGATGTTTCTGCCTTTTGTTCTGTTCTCTGTCAGCATGATCCCACACTGCTTCTGTTTTGGAGGAAGGAAGGTTCAGGGTTTCAGTAGTCATCATCATGGGCTCATCCGATTAGAATGAGAATAAGCAGTCATCAATCATTTGCAGGTTTTGTCATTTTATTGTATAACGGGTAAAGGAAAGAAAGACACACATGGACTGCTCTCTCTAAAAAGGACAAAGTATGATTTAAGTAACTCAAAATGATACATGAACTCAGGAAACTCAAAGAGAAACTCACCTCAGCTGCCGCCCCATGTGGGAGTGAAGAAAGAGTGAGGGGTAGGTGAGTGCAGTCCTTATATAACGAGTGATAGGTGAGTGCAATTAAGGCCAAGCACCACACCCAATCAAAGGTGAGGAAAAGAAACAAGGTGCATCTGGTGAAGTGAATGTGCTAAAAGGTGAGCCTTTACAACAGCTTCAATAATGTTGAGGTCTGGGCTCTGTGGAGGCCAATCCATGACTGATGGTGTCACATAATCAAGTCCCAAATTCGTCAGTGTTGTCATACTGAATTTGGTCATTGTTTGCAAACTAATTTAAATGACCTCAGACCATACGTACAAAGCAGTGATGATGCACTGGCAGTACGCGCTGTACTAGAAAATACAAACGCACATATTTCAACTCAAAGATGAGCCTATTAAAATCACATTAAATACAATGCCTTTCTTAGGAAACAACATTTGAATCTGTAAATTGACTAATGCACTGGCAACATTTATTGAATAACACATATGAATGATATGATATGAAACTGATACCCTTTAATGCTTTCCTGATCTTATCGCTTTCATCACCATTTCTTGGCAAAAATCCCGCTCATGGAGGTTCTTCCAGTAATTGGGCTGATCGCCTTCCTGAGCTAACAGATCAGGTGCTTGTTGATATCAGTGTGGTGACGTCTTTTTCTTCTGCTCTGTTTCTCCTTCTTTTGTATTGACTTTAATGTAAGCTTTTTTTTTTTAGGCATGCTTTCACCATCATTCAATTGTCTAACTGACATGTTTTGGGTTTTTTTTATATGAAGACATTGCTCTGTGGCTATCGTCCTAAATAAGTTGTTCACGTTTTAAAATATGTTATTTTAAAATATTAATCCATTAATAATAAATTAAATGTATTATATTATATTAAATATATTATGATTTGGTTTCGCTAAAACAGTAACAGTCACTGACTCAACAAAGTTACCGTTAATTCCTGAAACATGCATTTATTTTGTGTGCAAATTAAGAACAGTTCTAATGCATGTCGGGTAGTTTTGTTTTTTTAATTTTATTGTACTTTATCATTTTTTGTTGTTGTAAGTATTTCATCTGGATTTGTTTTGCACGTTAGGACCACCATAGAGGTGTCAACTACAGCAGACACTGAGGACTCTTAATGCTGACAAGAACAGCTGATATCTCAGTTTTGATAAAAGTATTCTGAGGTATACCTTTATCCAGAAACAGCCCTATTGTGTGTGTGTGTTTCAGCACAGCTCACACTGTTCTTTTCCTAAATCACTTCAGAACCTGGGAATAAATCGAATAAAATGGCTGGAAAAACAGCTACAAGTAAACAAGCATGTAACATATCAATCCAACCTCAAACTGTCAAGCTGCTGCTAAGCACTTTAGTGTAATACTCCTTATCGGATGGAAGCCTGATATTTATGGATTTCTGTCTTTCAGGCTCAAGACTTTTTGCTGGCATCCCTTCAAAAGAAAAAAAAAAGACAATTTAAAAAAAACTTTATCGGGACACTTCGAAGTCTTGGGGGGGGGGGGGGGGGGGGGGTTGTGTTTTTTTATTTGTGTCATATTTGCTACATCTGCCATTTTTTTTAAACATTTAAAAAAAATCACAAAACTCTATGTATCAAATATGACACCTTAGGGATTACTGTAAATGTACAACACAGGAAAAACTCTCATAATGACATTTTTAGCCATTTGTTAACAAAAGGCAGAATAAAAGTGTTAATAAATGGATCCGGTGTTAAGGTCATGTAGCTCAGAGGTAGGGATGGGTATCTTTTAGGTTTTATCCGATAACGGTGCCAAACCGGTGCTTAAAGAATGGAGAACACAAACTTTGTCCAAAAACCTCTTATGTTTTTATTTTTAGCAGTCTGTTTTTTTCTGCAAAATGATAACCAAGTTAGCCTTTTGTGTCGATACAACATACTTCCTTTGGTTGGATCGGTCCTTAAACAGTGGAAAACGAAAACTTTGTCCAAAAACCTCTCGTGTTTAACTGTTTTTTTTTGTAAAAAGATAACAATGTTAGACTTTTCTGCAGCTATAGGGCATATATGGTATCACTCTATCAAACAAGAAGACAGCCGCATGTAACTACGACGGTGTTTGCTAGTTCACCTTACGTGCATTAATTTAATAACGTGGTTAGCCTACTCAATGTAAATTACACACAAACAACATTAAGCTACTGACCCAGAGAAGCTGCTGCTGCTGCCAACATCATCCATCCGCATTTCTGCTACACTGGCAGGCCTAGGGGCCAGGACTCTACTCTTCGGGTTCTTGGGGGATGTTGCTGACTCCGGGTCCGAGAACAGGCACCACACCCGCAGTAGATGCACACGGTGTGAGGGCTCGTAGCAAGCTATCAAATACGGTGCATTTCTCAGCTTTTAAAAAAACGCTATGTGTCGCCAGGTGTTTCATCAGATTCGAGGTGTTACCTCCTTTGCATAGTATCACCTTAAAGCACTTGTTGCAGGCTGCTGAGTTTGCATCTTTTGCTGTGAAATACAGCCAGACTTTTGACCGCTTCACCTTGGGCATTTTTAATCTGTACCTCTGCTCTTAAAGAACGTACGTACCTGGGCCCGCCTTCTATCTTTGGAAAGGTAAAATGATTGGCTAGAAGGAAAAAAGGCACCGAAATAAAGCAACGAAATGTGCACTGCTTTTCAGTCTGGTTACTACCGTTTATGTGGATACCCATCCTTACTCAGAAGTGCCTTGAGTTTTATGACATAGACACTGTATAATGTCTATGGCCCATCGTCAAGGGAGAGCACCTAAAGCTTAAAGACACAGAGCAGACTGTGGCAGTGACAGAGTGACTGCTTTGAAAGCCTGAAGCTACAGCTGTGTGATGATGACAAACAGTTAAGTATGGCTTAAAGAATGAACTGATATTTTCTGACTTTTCTGGAATATGTGGATGCTTCCTGGGAGCTGTAGAGGTGTTGTTTACCATTTCTCAATCTGTGACTTTAGAAGCCAGTGGAACCTAGACAGACTTTCAAAAGGTGAGATATAAAACTGTAGCCCTCGGCGCAGCGAAAATATTGATTCAGTCGACAAGTTTCAAATCCCAAATCCCTCTGATTCCACGAAAATGCAAAGTTTTAATTAGAGTTCCTTTTGCCACAAGGTTCTTTGTCTGTGCCTCGCTGTGCTTTGACTCGCTGCCAGGATCCGCTGTCTGCCGTCTCAGCTCTAAGTCAAGAACAAAGTCACTGACATAAGAGTCATTTGGGTCGTGACACTGTGCGGTGCAGGAGTATTTGGGAATTCACACATTTTTTTGTTGTTTGTTTGGCTCCATACTCCACCGCACTGGATTTGAAACAGTAGTTGAGGTTGAAGTGCTCGCTCTTGGCTTTAAACGAAAGGCATTTTCAGCGAGAAGGGGACTGTATCACTGTTTTTTTTTTGGATGGTGCAAAAAGACACTAGTATAAGGATTCCTGCATCCTCAAATATGTAAACCACAGTGTGTCGAAAACAGACCATGCCTAAATACATGCCTCTTTCCAAATTGTTTCCTTTATACATTTGGAGATCATACTCTTGAAGGACCACTTCACGGATGTTACACATGAAGTTCAGCTTCTAAAAGGCACATAGACTTCTCCACCTTCTTGTCAGCCCATTAGCACTTATCCATTTCCTGTTCCAAACGCGTCTTTATTGCTAAAAGCAAACAAGCGCTGAAGCTCCGCTGAGAGTTAAAAACCGTCCATATTCTTTCAACACTTTGTCACAGGTGTTAAACTCATGTGACAAATAATGTTTTCACATGACTCTTTCTACCTTCACTGCTTCCATTGCTTCTAGTTAATGCTGCTAAAGGTGGTTCAACAAGCTACCGAATCATTAGGTATACTTATCTGTCACTGTTCAGTCAAGCCTTAGCATGTTGCAGCGAACAAATGTCGTAGCAGGTTGGAGGGTTGGTACTTCATCAATTAGCAAGCAGGTAAATACTCTGGAGAATGAAGTGTAACGTGCTATTAAGTTGTATTGTTGAGAGAAAATGATCTGGTATTTTTAAGAGATTAAAACTCAAACTGCTTTCTGCCTCACAGGTTTTGACCTTTTTTTTTTTAAATTCTTGTTATCAAAGATAAACTGTTGTAGGAGCGCTATCTGGACCTTGAAATTGTTTACACTGATTAGCCTGAGGCTTTGTGCTTTCAAACAGTGTATAGTTCCCCACACAGTTTAGCGCAGATTCAATTGGATAACATCCAGAATGAGATATAAAACCATCTCCTTTTTTTCCCCTTGAAAAACCAAATGGTTCATGTGTGTAAATTCATCTTTCTATCAAACATATAACATATAGGTAGAAGGCGGCTTACACCTCCTGCGTTCAGCTTGCATTTTCTTTGGTTTGTCAGGATGCAGGAAGTCGAACAAAGCCTCCTGCAGCATTTTCCCCTTGCTCACTTATTTTTTTATTTTTAAATTGGAGGTGCCAGACTACACCACTCAGCTGCCTCTGAGTGCTTACACCTTCCCATTATTGTCTGATCTCCCTTTTTTTACTTACAGGCTACTGAACACGCAGATGAGAGCGTACCTAAGTAGAAAAGGTCATTCACTCTCACTCTTCCATCACTGATTACTTCTGGCAAGGTCCGACCTCCAGCTGTCAGCGTTGATCCTGCAGTGGATGCTCCATTTCTCAACCCCAGGATCACTTAAGGCCACAGCTCCATTCAGAGACACGCACTGGGAGCGTCTCTTTTCTGCACTACCTTCATTTTTGTATTACTTTCAAATGGAAGCAGGCCTCGCTGCTTGTACCCAACTGAGCCGAGATCTCTGCGTGTTTTTAAGAGCAGTGTGTTGACCGCTCTGAGAGAGAGCATTTACTTAATTTAATTCCCGACGTGATTCTGTTTAGTGCTGCGAGGTATAAAACAGTGGACGAAGTGGCCAGAGCATCAGTGTGTCAATGCTTAACGCGTACTCGGGCTTCAGTGCAGAGCTGAACGTGTACGCCAACCTCTGCACCTGTGTGATGTTCACATTTAGCACATGATACAGGAGGTAGATGCAAGGCCCGAGGGCAAATATGGCCGAGAAGAACTGTTTTGTTTTTGCCCTCTCTGCCAATTAAATGCTCAGTTTTACGAAGCGTTTACTGTATTCTAAGTGAAGATGAAGCCACATTTGTTACATTTCCACCTATTTTGGAGCACTATAAATCTCATTTTGTTCAATTATTTAAAATCTTTCAAACTTTCATTCAATGAACTATATATATACAGAAGAAACTTTATAAGGCAAGAACTGATTTGTTTTGGAGGAGATTTGGTGGATTTACGCTAATAATCGAGATAATTCCACCCTCCTCCGAGGATTGTGCGCATTGAGGAATTGTGGATTAGGACTTATCTGTGTGTTGGAAACCATCCAACTGGCTCTGGAGGAATTCATTGACCTTGGAGTAAAAGTTTGGTACAGCTTTATAGTTTCCCGGGGAGGAAGCTGACCTCCAGCCTCGACTCTGCGGGCGTCCAGCCTGAAGACACAGGAGTGAGAGAATGAATCCCTTCCAGCTCCACTGATCCCACACCCAATCTGACCCTAAACTCTGAACGTGTCTTAGAGAACAAGTCAGCGAACCAAATTGCTAACAGTGGTTTTATCCTTGCTGTGTGTGTGTGTGTGTGTGTGTGTGTGTGTGTGTGTGTGTGTGTGTGTGTGCGCGTGTGTCTGCCTGTGTGTTTCACTGCCTTAGCAGAATCCCTGTTCAGCGGTCTGGGGCTGGGGGCGGTAGTGGGCCTCGGCCTGGGAGCGCTGCTGCTGCTCCTCGTGCTGGTGGACGTCAGCTGCTTCTTCCTGCGTCACTGCGGCCTGCTCATGTGCATCACGCGCACCCTGTGCAGCAAAAAAACAGCCACCAGCGGCAAGGGCAAAGAAATCGAGGAGGGGAAGGCCGCCTATCTGTGAGTATCCCCTTTAGTTTTCTTTGCATTGTTCTTTTTTGAAACCTTTGACTGCTTCAGTCCAAGCGTTTGATTTTGTGTAGTGACAGTATCAATTTTGCCAGCTCATGCCTGAAGAGGGAACATCTGCTGTGGGTGTATCTTTATGGCTGAGGGTTATGCTTCTTCTTCTTCTCGCTGTATAATTTTTGCGCAGTAATAAATTGAAAGCCCTGAATGGGTGAATACAAGTCAATACAAAGATTTTGAGAAATTGGTATGAAAACATCTAACAGAGAACAAAAAACAGCCTTCGCATTTCTCAGAAATGAACAATAAGGCCTGCAAAAAAGGAGAAAAAAAACAGTTTTTTTCAAGGATCTCGTCCCCGAGTGACTCGCTGAGCAATAACATTAGCTGTTCATGCCATGTTCATTCCTCTTATGTATACATATATATATTTAGTCTGAATGAGAAAAGGAGATTTCTTTTTACCATTTACTGTAGGTACACCTACAACAGCCGCCCAGCCACCCTTTCAACCACAGTATGTCTTTGATTACGTCTTATTCACTTACATCAGTGCCTTTTACATGATGTGAAGCAAGTTCACCTTTTAAGTATCCATTTGCATGCGTTATGTGAGCGTGCATTCGTTACATGCATGTACAACCGTGTACATTTTGTGCTGTCACGCTTTGTTTTCAGTCTTGTGTGTGCGTGTGTGTGTGTGTGTACCCGCCTTTATTTCTTGCTATATGCATGCTAATAGTCCATGAGTGTTGCCACAAGCATCTCTGAAAACCATTTTCTTTGTTTTGTTTCCCCCTCATCAGACAGCATGCAATTTAGAAGCCCACCCCCGTGAAATTCATGGTACAACTGATTTTAAAAAAAATGCAGTCCCACTGTTTTATGCAGGGTGCTAACTACATCGCGGTGTCTGTGAGATAGCACAAACAGAGTCTTAGTCACTGGCCACAGCCGTGCCTGTCAGTGTGCCAGCAGTGTCTGAGATGGAGAGAGAGGGCACATGTGAGGAGGAGGTGGAGGAGGGAGGGGTTTGAGTTCTGCTGAGTCACTAATCTCGCGACACTGGAGGGCTGACTGCCTGCCTGCCCAGACAGCACACGGAATCTACAGAGCAGCAACTCACACAAGACTTTACACTCTGTCTGATGTGTGCATGTGACTAGTGTCACAGTCACATACAGTACAGCAGGATGATACAAAATAGTCCTAAAGGTAGTATAGGTCCAGGTGACGATATACAGGTACATAGTGACTGATTGTTAAAATAGAGTCAGTTGGGCAATCAGGTGATTACTGCAGCAATAGCAACACTGGATTTACGTTGTCAAAGCCATACTTCAGCAGTGTAGTATCTCACTTTCATGAGGTAGAGCAAATGACGAGAGAAAACTCCAACACGATAGAAAGAACAATCAAAAATTCTTTGTGCCTGTTTTTTCATTTACTTCAGAAAAGTCAATGTCAGTGGTTTCATGCAACTGTGTTAATTAACTGCTAAGAAATATTTCAGGTCACTTCATTCACATCATTTGCATTATTGCAATGAATAAAATACTATCTTGCTTTTCAGGTTAACTCGATGGCTTTTTCATTAAAATAACACAAATGACTCGATTAAACTTAAAAACACTCCTCTTTTAAGTAAATCCACCTACAGAGGAGTCTTTAAAACCAACAAAATTGAGATTTCAATTTTGAGTAAAAGATGAATCCTAAATTTCCTATTTTTTTGGCATCAGTGGTCATATAAATCTAAAGGTTATATTGCTGTAAATGTAATTACATGCTTGTATGAGTGTTAATCAAGCTCAGGGCTTAAACCATAGTGTTTATAGTAATAGTGTAACGTATTGTATTAAATAGAATTATTATGCCCAGTCACCACAGAATCTCGTGGTTTTCTCTTCAGACACATGCAGTTAAATGTGACTTGGATTCAGGGCATTCCCTTTTAATTGTTGAGTTTTAGCATCTGAATTAGTCCTCCTGTGTAAAACTACCCCACAGATGTTTCTGCAACCTTTTATTTTTACATCTATTTCAGTTTTTCAGTACGAGACCTGCAGCCATCGTGTGAATGTGAAAAAACCAAAAAGTACTTGTAGATTTTTATGGTGACATCAAACAGCAATGGAAAGCGAGGCTTAAAAATGAGGCTCGAACTCCAAAACACTGGAGGTATTTTGAAATGAAATCACTCCCCGTGTGGTGCCAGGGACATTAACATGGGTCTTTTCAAAAAGTTGGCACAAACAAACTTAGTTGGAGGACTTCTTGTTATCACAAATAGCTCCAAATTACCGGCAACATTTTCGGATTTCACAGGAAATGACACCCCCACACATGGATCAACACTAACATGTATATGAAATGCTGCAGTTCATAAAAATCTAGTAGAAGCAAGCAGAGAAGTCAGAATCGCTAAAAGGCAAGTGGTTGAAATTGTCATATAAACCAAGCTACTAATTCTAAACATGGACCAATCTATGATCAGCACATTGTTATTAACTTTATTTAAAACTGACAGGGCTAATCAACAGCAAGCTTAAAATTATGCCAAAAGAACACATTTTGAATGACGGTTGTGTTGATGAAGGAGGTACTTGAGTCCATCTGACAGTACCTCAGAGATTCTACAGTACTTGTTAGAAACTTTCTGGTTGTTTGAGCACTTTTGATTGTTGTCCTGTTGCAGTCCGTGTCTCTGCAGAGAGATTGGTTTCATAACTGGCAGTGAAGATGGTCATAACTTCTTTGAACTAGTGTAGCGAGAATGGAGTAAATGCCGTGGTCTGCTTTACAATGAGTCATGCCACTGAGCTGGAGACTAATAAGATAACACTTGAAATAATACAACTCCAACTGAGTTTCCAAGATGTCAATAGTGCAAGTCTGAAGGTGCTGAGGGGTAATAAGTTGTAAAGACTAGCGAAGCGTGAGCAACAGTGTCAATAATAACATCAATGGAGAGCATCTACGGTGATAAATAGCATGGGGTGAACTTCAAATTAGGAAGGTGATGAGTGGCACAGATCAGAGTGTGTGCTGGGTGTCTGTTCTGAGGATGTGAGCTGAGGAGTGTGTGGGCTGGTTTGGAACCAAGAAGAAAATCTGGAGGGTATCGTCAGTTCACTTCTGACACAGCAGATTTTTTTTTTTTTGATATTCGGGGTTATAGAGACAGTTTTCCAACCTCAATGTGGTGCTGAAGGTTAGCAGAGCGACCACGCACCCAGCAGTGCAGGGTTATTTTGAAGTTGGAGCTAGGCTAGTGGACAAACGCACGACAGAGAGTGTGTGGGTGTCTTTCTGTTATGAATCTGCGGCACACACTGGGCTGCATAGCTGCTTCAGGGAAAGTTGAAAGACTCAAGTAGTACTGTTGACTTCAAAAGTCCTCACTTCCAGTTTCAGTCTTAAGTTCTTAACAGTGTGCTGAGATATCAATGGGACCCCATATAGAGATAGAAGAGAATTGGTACACCTAATGGACCTCTAGTCTGTAGCATCAAGTCAAATGTGACTCCAGCTATACTGTTTAACCCCTTACGACCTTAAAAAGTCACTATTCAGGCAAAAGACAGAAAAAGTAAATACATGTTTATGCAGGGAAACTTAAATTGATTCATATTCTTTCTACCTGCATTTAATTTGGATTCTGTGTTCATTTTTTTTTTCTTTCTGGAAGTTTTTTTTTCCCTTCCTAATATTCATTGCTTGTCATAGTTGTGCAGCCAGCTCCAGTCCCATCCTGTCAGTCAGTGAACCAGAAATAGATTTGTGCCCCTGTCGGGCTCTCCAGTAACCTGCTGGCAAGAAACCCAGAAGAACAGTTTGGTATTGACGTTTAATACAAAACAACAGCTGCTGATAATCTTTTACCCAGAGACAAAAAGTCAGTGTTGAGTAAAGCTGATGATATGTCACAGTGACATTTTAACCGTTGAGGTGGCGCAGGAGAGGCGTCTGGTGAAGTCTGTTGTTTATTCAGGCTTAAGAAGTTTGAGTAGAGGCTCAGTGATAGATCTGGCTTGGAGTCGATAGACTTTTGAAAGTGTTTATATATACCTGATGACTCACGGCAGGAAATATAAAACAGAATGGAAGATTACAGTTAAGGCCATGGCAGCCTGGGGATGGAGCAAGAAAGAATTTCTACAGAAGTGTCAGTCACTAAAGAAAAATCTGTTTGAGATGCCAGTCAGCCGTGTTGTTCATGATGACTTCCTGTCCACTAACAACATGGAGTACTAAACCAATGGCGTAAAAAGAAGGTCAGAGTGTTTTATTTGCCCCTGTTGACGTCACACGAATCCCAAATGAAGTCTGAACACACTTCGTTCCTACTAGTGTCCTATAATTGAAGCAGGTAGATAAAAACCTAAAGTTAGCAATTACTGGGACTGTTGTAATGCTATGCTAGTTCGTCCCCTCCCATACGTATAATGTGATAAGCAATGCAATGAAAAACTTGGTTTGACGCTATCTTAAATTTTTCCAGCTGGACACTGGCAGTCCAAGCAAAGACAACAAAAGCAACCTCGAACCCCACATACTGTGCATGTGCACACGTACTCTTAAGAAAAGAAAAAAAAGCTGATTATTTTTGTTTGAATTAAACAAAAAGTGGGGGGGCTAAAGGACCTAAACGAAATAACCAGTTGAAAGACACTTTGAAATCTGTAAATGCAAAGAGATGCAAAAAAAAAAAAGTCAGCATCAGGGGACTAGCTTACCTAGCGTCAGCTCAGAGGTACCATGTTAGCCTAGAAATTTGTCAGACATGTTAATGGTTCCACAGTGCTTAGCATCGACCATACAAAGCCTAAAATCTTAAGGGCACGACAAAATTATCAAAATAAAAAAGGCAAATTCACTGAAAAATCACCAGAAATAGCTTCTGAGTTCTAAAGCTATGACTTTGGTGACACCTTAAGTCATTAATAATATCTAATATAGCAAAACAAGAGGAACAAATGAAAGTATAACTATATTTTGCATATGTAAATTTAACTTTGTTTAGCTGAAGGATACTGCATTAGAGAAAGTGAAGTTAAAGGTAAAGTGAATTAATCAAAGAAGAATTATTGTTACTACATTTGCTGTCATTCAAGAATATACCAGGAGTCCTAGTCTAATTAGCTCTTCACCATGTTTTTCCATAATGTATTGTTCAGCGCAAGCACATTCATTTTTCTCCCTTTGTTTTCCTGTTTCAATAAAATTAAACATCATTACAGGGATTCGGAGCCTCTTGATTCTCCAATTTTTTTTGAAAGACAAGACAGTCTGTGCTATTGACATGTAGAGAGCACATAAATTTCAAATTCTGGAGCAGCAGACTGAGGTGGATGACATTTAATTAAGTGTGAGCTCACAGTACTCTTAACTCCAGAGCAAACAGAAATCTGCTTGTCTCGAGAAGCTAAAAGGCTTTGGCTGGAGCATACCTGACCGTGTAAAAATGAGAAAAAGGACATATATCTGTCTGGTCTTCGTTTCCCTACATTCTTACTCCACAGTCGTGTAAACAAGCTCATTTCTACATCAGGTCAGGGAACAAGGCGTCTGATCCACATGTAAACAGCCAAATTGTCCATCAGCAGCTCCGTCAAAGTGCCTTTGACAAAGACTTCCACTTCTAAATTCACAGTAAGATCCCGGATGCCAACTCTAAAACAAACAAAAAAATGTTTGCTGGAAAAAAATATATATACGTGTATAGATTTTGATAAGGGTGTAAACAAACTCTCCAGGCACATACCGCAGCTAAGACTGCAAGCCACCTAATTTATCACAGTGAAAAAGCAAAGATTGTAGCCTGCCTTCATGGCCTGCCATAGATGGCAATGTGCTTAATTAATGTCTGCAGAGGAAAGAACAAGTCGCCCCTGCTGCGCTTTGGTGTCACTTAGAAGCTTACAGATTACAAATACGTATCTGCATACGCACTCTGATATCACGCCAGCGCACCGTGAGCTTCACACAGCTGCTGGCTCTCGCAGCATAATCAGAGGTTTGTCAAGACCCAGTAGCATTGCTGTTTGCCTTGTGTGCCAAACAACGTTTTGAATTGAACTTCTGATGGTGTGTGCATATTTTTGGACAAACAAGCAGTATATGCACATGAGATAGTATGTTCACAGTGATGAAAAATGACTCCAAATGGCTCTATTTTTTTTAGCATTTGGAGAAAAACTATCCACACAATTTTTGCTTTTAACTGTGGCCACAATGTTAAATACTGCACAAGCAAAGATATCTCGAGATCCTTGTGCCAAACAGATTTGTGTCATAGTGCTGTTGTGATAGAGGAAAATGTAACCCAACCAAGGAAAAGGGTAGGTTTACAAGATGGTAGAGACTTTGAAGCTGTATGGTTTGGAAATGTAGGCAGGAGGCTGCGCTGTAGGTAGCAGAGCTGAACATTTTCATTGGGAGTGACCAGCATGGACAAGATTAGAACGGAGTCAGAGGGACAGCTCAGATTAAGCAGTTTGGAGACAAAGGCTGAGATGGTTTGGACATGTGCAGAGGAGGGAAGATGAAGCTCCCAGCCAGGAGGAAAAGAGGAAGATCTCAGAGAAGTTTCATGGATATAGGGAAGGAGGACATGCAGAGGATTGGTGTGAAAGAGAAGGATGCTGAGGATAGAGTGAGATGGAGACAGATGATCTGCTGTGGTGACTCTTGAAGGCAGCAGCCAAAAGACAGCCCCCCCCCCCCCCCCCCCCCCAAAAAAATAAATAAATAAATAAAAATTAAAGAAGCCCTTATGAGCAAACACTTGGCAACAGTGGGAAGGAAAAACTCCCTTTTAGAAGGAAGAAACCTCCAGAAGAACCAGGGTCAGGGAGAGTCAGCCATCTGCTGCAACCAGTTGGGGCTACGGCAGATGTATGACTGCAATTTTTTATAATTTGAATCAACATATAGCATGCGAAATATTGCTTTCTCATCACACAGAGCCCCATCAATAATTATTAACGCCAACCTCAAGTAGTTCTAGAAGTTCTAGTAGTTTTATGTTTTTCATTGCACTTTTTTTGACCATTTGAATAACTAAAACGGTACAACTATGTTAAGGAGTTTATCAAATTGCAGAGAAGGCAAAGAGCATGCCGTATGCCAACTGCAGACGCTTTAACAGTTACAGTTGCCTCTCCAATATTTTTTTGATATAATTTCTTCTTCTTTTTTTTTTCTTTTTCTTCCAAACTGTACTGATACTTTGCTTCAGTAAATGGATTCGGGATTGTTTTGATTTTGCCTCCTCACTGAAGAAACAGGAAACGTCGCACAGCAAGAGCCTTCGCAGAACTTGAGGAAACCTCCCCATCTGAGTATAAGTCAAATCTAGGTTTGCATGGAGCTAATGAGACATGAAATTGGCTTCACTGTGCAGGAACTTTTACATCCACCAATCAACCAAAGGGGGAACCCCCCTCTGGCCAGTTGCAATATTTGGGCTTATTAGGTACAGTATCATGCAGGGTTACTGTTTTACGTTCATGATCTCGCTCACTGAAGAACTCTCCCGGAGCTTGGTAAAACGTCCAGCATGGCAATTTGAGGGTGATTTTGTGTTGATGTAGAGTGCCTTTTAAAATTGACAATTTAGTCGAGGAAATTCAGCGTTTACACAGTGAAAACATCCAGTAATGGGAATAATAAAAGTGTCCACTGATGCACTAGATGAGATATCTCAGACCTTTGAAGAAAGAAACAATGCAAAAAATAGAATTATTTAGTTAAATGAATACATTTCAATGACAGCAGGGATGACTGATTCATATGCAATGTTTTATTAAATGTCAATAGCTGTATAAGAACTGCATTAGTAAAACAACAAGCTGTTTCGGTCAACCCCTGCTAGCTGCAGGTTCGTGTTTATTTAGAGAGTCGTGTCAGCCTCGAATTAAGTATTCTTTCAAAGGAGAAGTTCTGCTCCAAGAATTAATGTATGAGTCATCCGGGAAATGTTTATCATGTGGATATATCTACCATTAACACTAATAAAAAAGATTTTTAAAAAGCTCTAAAAAATTCAAATGATTTTTTTTATACTCAAAAGACAATATAGAGCTTTTCATTTAGAACCTTCATTTGACAGATTGTTTATGTCTCTGAGTCATGACAGACTAGCAGCGGCAAAATAAAAAGTGGAACCGCTTCATGAACTCCGGAAAATGAGAATCTTTAAGGTCAAGTGTTATTAATACTGGCCTGGTACAGGTCTATAATACCTTTCTTTGTTTGTGACTTAACCCCCCCCCTTCTTTTTTCCCTCAATGTCTTGATAGAACTGGAGAAATACGCATTGAATGAAGCGCATATTAGGAGCAAGAGGACTCTGACAATGTGAATCAATGTAAAAGCCAAAGTTCCTTATTGATCTCCTTATTAAACTTGCCTTACTTCCAAGAGGCGCAGGGTAAAAGAAAGGGCTGTGTAGCAACTCAGTGCCACGTTCGCTTTGCATTTTCTGTAATTGTCATCTGTTTTCTCATTCTTTCTTTTATTTTTGTTTATTTACTTTATTTTGTTCTCTCTCTCTTTTTTTTTTTTTTTTTTGGTTGTTTGGTGTAGGCGCAAGCTACCGCTGAGAGTAAAATTGCATTTAGACATCCCTTGCTGAAATTTCAGAGCAGGGTTTTTATTCCCCAAAATGAAATGACAAAAGACAGACGCCTGTTTGATTTTACATGGGTAGCCCCCCGTGGTTCGTATTTTTTCGGTGAATGTGTCCCTGTTGGTTTGTCAATAAGTGGTTTTTGGTTAGGCTTTAGTGTTTTAGAGGCTAAGATGAGGAGATTTGACACTGCTGATAGATATTTCTTTGAAATGTCTGTCCTCCTGGCATATGAACACATCAAAGGATACTAATTCGATTGACAGAGTGCACATAATGGCAAGAAGCCACCTGTAATGGCGCAGAAGGGGGAATAATATAGCTTTTTTCTAATAGCTACTCCCTAGTTATGGGTCATTTTGCATGTTTGAATTTGTGCAAGTCAAATTAGAATAGAAATGTGGGTCATTACAACAAAAGATATTAGAAAATGCTACTTTTTAGGTCTCATTATGTTGCAGCATTACTTTATTCTGACCCACTGCCTGTATTAACCGCACTTGGATAAAGCCAGATCAGCCAAATGCAGATGAAAGCTCTCATATATCATATTGCTTGAAGCACAAGCTGGTTGGATTTTCATCATACTGATGCATATTAGCATAAAGATAAAGCTGTGATGTCCTTCTGCTGCATTACTCAAAACAAAACTCGTGGAAGATTAGATGAACAAGCGTGCCTGAAACAGGGCTGTGAGTAAGTCAAATAGCCCGTGCCTATTTCCTTTTCTATCCGTCTCAAAATGAGTCAGACTTGCACCATATTGAAGATGTGCGAGCTCTGAAGTTATTGCAGTCCAAAAAAGTTGATCCTGTTCATCTGGACGTAGGGTTTTCAGTGGGAGAAATGTTTCCTCGCTCATCCAAGTGACTTCTTCAGTCTCAGCTGAATGCCAGTTTCCCCAACTTTAAGGTTGAGTGTGCAGCACCTTCAAGCTCTGGCGACTCATTTTTAAGCTGCAGATTTGCAGTGGTCTTGGTAGAATGGTGGTTATTAATGAAATGAACTCGCTGTATCTTTGTTTATAAATTTATAATAAAAAAAAATTATGAACTTTGTCTCCTTCAGTCTTGCATAAGCGAGTATAACACCTTTGTGTAGTGGAAAACTGACTGACTCAATCTTATTGTTGGTTTATCCCTGTCTTAATGCACCAGTGTCGATGTAAAGATGGCAGACTAAGTGGTCTCAGACTTTGTCCCTATCTTTAAAGCAAATGTTTCAGACGCAGGGAGATGACAAGTTGTATTCCATCATTAGTTGCAAGTGGTTGCTGACATATGTGAATGTGATTGCCACATATCCATTTACGCCGGCCTAAAGACTAGTCACTGAGAAGCTGGCATCCACCAGGTTGCTATAGAAGAGTATGTATTCCGTTTGGCAAATGGTTTCTGGATTTACCGAGTCATGAGCAATGATTTTGTTCACCAACAGGTTGCAAGGAAGATGACAACTTGGTTGCAAACACTAGCAAGTGGTAGCAAGAATGTGAAAGTGAAACCAGAGAGCTTTTGCTTTCACAGTAAAAGTTGCCCCTTCTGAAATATGTTGGATGTGGCAATACGGCACATTTTCTGCTTTACTGGAGAACGTTCCCCACTTCCAGTTTGTGTCACACCTTTTCAAGTTTGATAACAGCTTTGAGATTAAAATGCAAAGTGCGAATGACAGTGGCAATCTACTTGGGGCCAAAGAAATTGCACTGAAGTTTTTGGTGCAGCAAACTCTTTGCAACCAGTTTTGTCCAAGGCGCATCAGCCAGCAACCTCCTGCGGTTACTTGCAACCGTTTGGGTAATACATATTATTTACTTGGGACTATTTGTCAGATGGTCACTGATCTGGCTGTAGACCTGTGTAACTCTGGTGTTATAGGGTTCATCTTAGGCCTAGCCAAAGCCACATTTCCTGCTGTATGTGCAATATGGGGTTGAGGCTTACATGTGGTGTTTTTTGGGAGGAATGTCAGTCAGAAAAAGTATGCCATTAGGGAGGGGAAACCTAAAGAAATTGACTTGTTAGAAACAGCGTAAGATAATAAGGATTTTTAATAATAACGTAAAAGAAAATTTGGGTTCTAAATAAGGATAACAGAATGATTATGCTGAATAAAATTAATTTCAATCAGTGCCATTCTTTTAAAGTATTCTTTCAGGACCAAAGCAAATCGATCGATCTACATTGCTATTCCTGAACATACATAGTATGGCTTAGTTGGGAATAGATGAACTATCACAGATTGCTGAAACCAACAAATACTTTAGCGTCTATGTACCATATGTGTGCACTGATTTCTTTAAAAACGGAAGTGGATGCCATTCATCCTTGGTGAACAGATGGAGAAAGTCCTGTAAAAAGCCTGCTAAGTCACGTTGCTTATAATTATTCATGTCTCATCTCCATCCTCATCAGACATCTAGAGCACTGAAAACAAACACAAGCTGACAAATTGATCAGCTCTCCAACCATCCAGACCAAACACAGGCAAAATAGGAATAATTTGGCTTTCTCTAACCCCTTGTGAAGCCCCGTGGAGGCTGTTATATTTAATATTCCTGCTGCCTTTTCTCTTCAATTAAATTTAGCTTTATTAATCCCAAAGGAGGCAATTCATTCACACACCGAAAGGTCTATAAGGTGGAGTTCAATGCTGTTAGGCACACATTTTTTGAAGAATACCATTAAGCCTAAACTCTCTTACAGCAGTAATTCAGCTCTGCTTTATGTACAATTTATTGTGCGTCTGTTCACAATAATGGTATGTATGCTTTAAGTTCTTGTAATGACCAAGCTTTGAAATGCACAAACTGCGTATTTCACTTCCACGTTGTGCATTTCTGTGTCTCTGCAGGAAGCTACCGCTGAAGGAAGAAAATGGAAGAGAGGTTCTCAAGCCGGATACGATTGAAATCAAAGTGCACAGTGACAACAGCATCCACACAAAGCCTGACGACAGCAAAGCGTAAAAGGGTCGGTCCTCCCGCCGCCAAAAGAACATTCGGATCACAAGACCAAAACCCAGAGAAACTACAACACTGGAAAATAGTGGAGTAAAATACCATATCTGTTTATAGCAATGCCCCAGAGAAAGGCATGTGTAAATACAAAAAATAATAGAGAGAAAATAGAAAGGAAGAAAGTGTCAACCTTTTAGACACCCTGAGTGATTAATGTATCATGTTCTTACAAACATGGCATCAGTGGAAAGCTCTTGTTGATCAATGATTGTATATTATTTTCTGCCTTAAGTATTATTTCTCAGATTCTGGGTTTTTTTTTTGTTTGTTTATTTGTCTGTTTTACACCCCACATGGGATTTTCATGCAGTTGAAAGGTGTTTCTAGCACTCTCCTCTTTGATGTCTCTCAAAAAAGACAATCACCAGCGGAGGCATAAGCTGGTACGCTGGTGTGCCCCAAATATCTCAATGCTAATGCTTTTTTTTGTCTTTGTAAGAGCAATGCATGGGCTGACCTTCACTGCAGGATGTCACAGTGATTTAAGCCTGTTTCCATGCCTGAGTGTTACTCTACAACATCCTTTTTATGCCTGTGATAGCCAAGCTAGGTGCCTAGCTTACAAAGACAAATTCTCAGTTATTGTACTTTAAGCTAGCAGGCTTCGCTAGCATTTCTACCTGAAACAATATAAATTTTTTCCAGAAGACTTTAGGCCTAATATTTGGTTTGGTTTGATTTCAGAAGGGCTTTTGCGACTCTTTATAAGTACTCAACAGTATCCAAAAATCACAAGAAGGAAGAGTGTGTTGCAGTCTATGAAGTATACAGTACAAAAACCACACATGTGCATTGATGTCACTGTTAGCAAAGCCTTTAAATTGACGCCGAATATTGTTGGCGCTCTTCAGGCGTCTCACTCTCTAACAATGTGCGCATAAGAATGTTTTATTCATCAGCTGCATACACCGTAATGTGTCGTATATTGTTGCCAGAGGTTAGCCGCACTGCAAGTCAATTTACACTTTGGTATACAATGAGTAATGAAAAAATTATGTTAATGTGTTGAAAGGCGTCCCCGTGAGTGCCCTGACCAGTAATCTTTGCTATCTGTAAAAGCAGAAGTAGCAGCAAGGTACCACTCAAGGCATGGGAACAAAAGAGAAAAGGTATGCTCGAGAGAAATAAATCAACATTTACGTCATGTCTGTTTTAAATGATAAACTTTGGTTTCTTTGATTATTCTTGCCTCAGATTGGCCTCTGATGCCGTTTTTCTTTCTTTGGTCTGGTCACTATTCTCTCTGATGTTGTCACGTGTTGTACATAGATGAAAAAAAAAGAGTATTTTACAAAGCTTTTATGTAAATATACCCTAAAGGATGTGTCCTTTTTTCCAAATGCAAAAGGCTTGGCTTTTTCTTTTCTTTTTTTTGTGAACACTCCTTGGATGAAAAGCTGTTGGCTGTTTTTTTTTTCTTTTCTTCTTCTTTTTTTTTCCTTCTCTTGTGTTTTGGTCCAAAGTTCAGTGATGGTGTAATATTGTTTTTTCCTAGTCATTTGCTTTCCCTTAAGAAAAACCCATGTCCTGAGGCTATTTCACAGCATTTCAATGGAGGCAGTAATTACGGCATTAGTGTGCCTTCTCTTTTTTTTTTCTTTTTTTTTTAAACCCCCCCCTCCCTTTTGTGGCCCAAAGTCGCTGTAGCAGTGTAGACCAACAAATGAACTTTTGATCACAGCTTAGCTGCTTTGTGCCACAGAATGTGTCATAAGATTGAATTGTATTGTGATGCTGTGGTTTCTGGGAAACGTAGTCATAGGGTTGTGGGTTCTAATCACCGACACTGGACAGGAACGGACGTGTGCAACTACCTAGTACAACTAGATGTCAGGTCGAGGCTGTTGAGTGGTCTGATGGCATCACATGAATCATTACATGACTGTGTGTGTGCGCATGTATGTGTGCATACATCCATGGGTAACTACACTCGTCTACATGAATCAGGTTGCATGTATGTCCGCTGAATGTATCTGCACGTACTGTAAGTTAATCCATTTGTATGTTTGCGAGGATGTGTTCCCATTTTTACTGTTTTTTTGTTTTTTTTTCAATTTTCCACAATAAGAGTCTCCAGATTCCAAACCTTACACTACATTAAAGAGTTAAGTGCTATTCTGGCATTTATTATATTTATTTTTTAATGTTGTTACCTATTTATAATAAAGTGCGAGTACACTTTCCATCTCCATGGTGCACCATGTGGCAAGCGAAGGTGATGATGCGAAGGTGATGATGACCACATGCCAAGTGTGAATGTCAGAGTGCTCTAAGTGCATGGAGTGTTTCCTTTTTAAAACATTTTTTTAAACCGTGGTGCGAGTTGGCGAGAGCTCTCACGCCGAGTTCCGGGGTGTGCTCTGATAGTTAAAACCTGATTATGTAGCTCTCGACAGTGATTAATTCCCTAGGCTGCAGCACTCCTTCCATGTGTCTGCCAGCCCCCCTCCTGTCCTCCCCACCTGCCCCCCTCTCCACCACTGTTCCCTGCCTCTCAGACTCCACTGGTTTTTATCTCAGACTTACGTAGTGCTGGCTTTGTTTTCTCACAGCGAGCCCTTGTACCTGCATATCTCTAAAGGATGGTCCTGCCATGGAGTGGTTCCGCTGCCTGTTACGATCACTGTAAATATGGGAGCACATTGCCTGGGGGCTATACGATTTGTACATGTTCTTTTGTATTTGAATATAAGTCTAACCCCCCACCCCCCCACCCCTGTCCTTCTTCTCCTCTGGTCCCTCCTCTCCTCCCCTCTCTCGTCCTCCTTTCCTCTCTGTCTCCTCCATCATCCATCAGCCCTTTTTTCTGTAAAAGGGGGGTTAAAAAAACAGGTGTGTTTGAGCTCAGTGTACAGTATGTGTCCTCTTTGTCCCCATGCTCCCCGTGTCCCTTGGACTGTCCCCGCTGAGTGTGCTTTGTGCAGGAGGTGGGAACTATTGATGTCTCTCTGTACGTACCTGTGGAACACTTGTGACTCCTATCATTGGCCGCTGTAAATAAACATGTCCTGGTAGAAGACAGCGAGACGTTGTCGTTCCTGATCTCACTTTTTTCTTTCTACCGACTTTCCATCTTATATGTGGGTGTGCAAAAAAGCTTTAAAAGCAAACATTTTTATTTATACAGTAGTTTATCCCTTTAGCCCACAAAGCCACAGGTAAGTTTAGCATAATGAAAAGGTCATGTTTCAAAACTAGCACCTCCAAGGCTTAAATGAAAAGTTGTAGGCCGGCCTTTGTGAAAATCATTTTAAACCAGTTTCAAATGTTATTATGATACGTTAGCATATACACTCACTGGTCACTGTATTAGGTACACCTGTTCAACTGCTTGTTAATACAAATATCTAATCAGCCAATCACATGGCAGCAGATCGGTGCATTTAGGCATGTAAACAAGGTACAGATAATCTGCTGAAGTTAAAACAAAGCATCAGAATGGGAAAGAAAGGTGATTTAAGTGACTTTAATCTTGACACAGTTGTTTTTGCCAGACAGCTGTGAGTGTTTCTGAGTGTCTCAAAAAATGCTGATCCACTGGCGCAACCATCTCTAGCGTTTACAAAGAAGGCTTTGATAATGAAATTACCCAGTAAGCAGCAGTTCTCTCCTGACAAAGATGTCTTGTTAATGTTCACACTGGCTCATCATAACTCAACAAAAGAAGATTGGAAAACGTTGCCTCATCTGATGAGTCTCAGTTTCTGCTGTTACATTTGGTCTGGTGAGCATTTGGCATAAACAAGGCAAGGCAAGTTTATTCGTATAGCACAATTCAACAACAAGGTGATTCAAAGTGCTTTACAGAGACATTAGAAACAAAAACAAATAAAAAGCATGATTTAAAATTGATTAAAACAAGCAAACAAACTAACTAACTAATTAACAAACAAACAAACAAAACAGTATATAAAATCAAAACAGATAAAATCAGAACAGTAGATAAAATCAATAGTTAAAATGTAAGTTTTGAAATTTAAGCTTAAGTGCGGATTTGGTGCTTTATTCAAATGCAGCTGAGAACAGGTGAGTCTTCAAACTGGATTTAAATAAACTGAGTGTTTCAGCTGATCTGAGGCTTTCTGGGAGTTTGTTTCAGATATAAGGAGCATAAAAGCTGAATGCAGCTTCTCCGTGTCTGGTTCTGACTCTGGGAACTGATAAAAGACCGGATCCAGATGACCTGAGGGATCTGGAAGGTTCATACTGGGTCAGGAGGTCACTGATGTATTTTGGTCCTAAACCATTCAGAGCTTTATAGACCAGCATCAGAACTTTAAAGTCTATCCTCTGACGCACAGGCAGCCAGTGTAAAGACCTCAGAGCTGGACTGATGTGGTCCACTTTTTTGGTCTTAGTGAGGACTCGAGCAGCAGAGTTCTGAATGAGCTGTAGTTGTCTGACTGATTTTTTAGGTAGACCTGTAAAGATGCTGTTACAGTAATCAAGCCTACTAAAGATGAATGCATGGACTAGTTTTTCCAGGTCCTGTTGAGACATCGGATCTTTTATCCTTGAAATATTCTTGAGGTGATAGTAAGCTGATTTTGTTATTGTCTTAATGTGTTTTTCTAAGTTTAGGTCTGCATCCATCACTACACCCAAATTTCTCGCCTGGTTTGTGGTTTTTAGATGTATAGATTGAAGTTCTCTGGTGACCTGTAATCGTTTTTCTTTGGCGCCAAAGACTATTACCTCAGTTTTGTTTTTGTTTAGCTGGAGAAAATTGTGGCACAACCAGTCATTAATTTCCTCAATGCATTTACCAAGAGCCTGTACAGGGTCTCGGTCTCCTGGTGACATTGTGATATATATTTGTGTGTCATCTGCATAGCTATGGTAGTTTATTTTGTTGTTCTTTATAATCTGTGCCAGTGGGAGCATGTAAATGTTAAACAGAAAGGGTCCCAAGATGGAACCTTGGGGAACTCCACATGTGATACTTGTCTGCTCAGATGTGAAGTTACCTATTGATACAAAGTATTTCCTGTTTTCTAAGTATGTTTTGAACCAGTTTAGTACAGTTCCTGAAAGACCTGCCCAGTTCTCCAGTCGTTTGAGTAATATGTTGTGGTTAACTGTGTCAAATGCTGCACTGAGATCCAGTAAAACTAAGACTGACATTTTTCCACTGTCTGTATTCAGACATATGTCATTAAACACTTTGGTCAGAGCGGTTTCAGTGCTGTGGTTCTGTCTAAAACCTGACTGGAAGGCATCACAGCAGTTATTCTGTTTTAAGAAGTAACTGAGCTGTTGAGAAACTGCTTTTTCAATGATCTTACTTAAAAATGGGAGATTTGAGATCGGCCTGTAGTTGTTCATTTGTGTCTTGTCAAGATTGTCCTTTTTCAGTATAGGCTTTATTACAGCAATTTTTAGTGATTCTGGAAACACACCTGATATTAAAGAAAAGTTGACGATCTGTAACAGGTCTGACTCCAAAGTCTTTGAGACCTTTTTGAAAAAACTTGTTGGCAGGACATCTAAACAGCAAGAGGAGGAGTTCAGTTGACCTATGATGTCCTCCAGGTCTTTGCTGTTAATAGGGTGAAACTGTTTTATGGTGTTTAAACAGTTTTTCGGTGGACACAGTACATATCCTGGATCTGCTGTTGATGTACCAATTGCTTGTCTAATCTTTTGGATTTTTCTGTGAAGAATTTGGCAAAGTCATTGCAGGCCATGGTTGAATGAAGTTCAGCTGCCACTGACACAGGAGGGTTTGTTAGCCTGTCAACTGTAGAAAATAAGACCCGAGCATTATGGCTGTTTTTAGTGATGATGTCAGAGAAGTTGGACCTCCTTGCACTTCTCAGTTGTAAATTATAATTGTGAAGTTTCTCTTTATAGATGTCATAATGAACCTGGAGGTTTGTTTTTCTCCATCCGCGCTCAGCTTTCCTACACTCTCTTTTTTCATTTTCGCTAGTTTCTCCATGGAGACTTTTTCCTTCCAGAGATAACCTTCACCTTAATGGGAGCAATTGTATCCATTACATTTAACGTTTTAGCATTGAAGCTATTGACGAGCTCATTGACTGAACCTCTGGACAGGCCAGGTGTTAATGGGAAGACCTGGTTAAAGATCTCACTACTGTCTTCAGTTATACACAGTTTTGTGATCACTGCTGTTGATATATTTGTGTGGGCTGAGATTTTACTTTCAAAGAAAACACAGTAATGATCAGACAGGCCCACATCAGACACAGTAACCTTTGAAATGCTCAGGCCCTTGGAGATCAGTAGGTCAAGAGTGTGTTCTCTGTTATGTGTGGCCTCTGTTACATGCTGAGTCAGCCCAAAGTTGCCCAGAGTGTTGCTCAGATCTTTAGTCCCTTTGTCCTGAGGGTTGTCCACATGGATGTTAAAATCCCCAACAATAATTACACAGTCGAAATCAACACAGATCACAGACAGCAGTTCACTGAGGTCATTAAAAAAGTCTGTGCAGTATTTGGGAGGCCTGTAAACATTAAGAAACACAACTTAACAACATGAAAGCATGAATCCATCCTGCCTTGTATCAGTAGTTGAGGTTGTTGTTGGTGGAGTAACAGTGTGTGGTATATTTTTTGCATACTTTACCGTGTTAGTAGAAACTGGTCATTGTTTAAATGCCAAAGACTGAGTATTGTTGCTGACAATGTCCATCCCTTTATGACCATAGTGTACCCATCTTCTGATGGCTGCTTCCAGCAGGATACCAGACCATGTCAACAAGCTCAGATCATTTCAGACTGGTTTTATGAACATGACATTGAAGTCAGTGCACTCTTTGAGACGTGGTCCACCTGGCTTTCTGCTCAGAGCTGGTAGATAGAGAGGGGGACCTACTTGCAATTTGTATGGTACAATTTTTGGCTGTATTAAATTAAAAAGTGATTTATCTCGATATTCCAAACCCTTTGTGTGAATTAGACCTGAGTCCAAGCAGTAAAGAGAGCCTGCAAAAATTTAAAAAGAAAATGTTTTTTTGTTTTGTTTTTTTTTTAAAAAGAAAATAAAAGAAAAAAGAAAAAAGAAAAAAAAGAAAATGTAATGAACAATGAAAAACATAAACCCATCATTAGTTCAAGCATTAATCTAAATTTGGTTGTAAATCTTGGTTGCAGTTTCTCACATTTTTAGCTTGCACAAGTTCTTAATGAGGTAATGTAACACTGACCACCATGCAGTCAAAGGACACTGATACTGGGCGAACATTTCTTTATAATCCTCTCCAGCGTAATGGGTTACACTTTAGTCTGGTCCAGTTGTGATAAAAGTAGACTGCTCCACAAAGACACAACTTTAATAGCTTTTAATTTTTTCCCTGCGTTCTAGTCGACGAAACTCTTTTTTTTTCCTTTTTCCTTTTTTTCAGAGATGCTATTCTCATCAAGGTCATTCCTAAACCTTCATTACACCCGCTTTAAAGGCAGCAACTGTGTTGCATCCAAATCTGGCCTCCCTTCGAACGAAACAGAAGAAGTGCTTTAATGATAAAAACCAGAGCGACTGAGGAGCTTTGCTCAAAGGAGGAATTAAAACAATTCTGAATAGCACGGAGGAGCCACAGTGTTCCTTAACAAAGCTGCCCCCTCTTCAGCGCTCATTTGAAGTCAGCAGATAACGTTTCTCAGACGTCTCCCTCCTACAAGAGGGAGGGAGGGAAGCAGCGGGCTGCCTGTTGGATCCTGGCTGCAAGGGTCTCTGTTAACAAGGGGAACAAACTTCAACTTCATCTCCCACAGGGGCTCAAAGGAAGTCTGCACATCAAACACTGAGCCTCATTTGGATGAGGAGATGCAGAGAGGAGCGATATTGGCCGCTCACAGGGGGGGAGAAGAGGGGTGCAGAGGAGGAGGGTGGGAACGAGCTGAACAATCACAAGAGAAGAGAAGACACTTTCCTTCCTTTCGTCACATGGTGGACTGGCTGGCAGTCTTCTGCAGGTTCTTTTTATTTTTGCTAGACAGGAAGTTTGGCAAACAACAGAAGGGATGGACCACTCACAAACACACACATAAGCACACTGTGTTTAAAGGACATTCAACACAGCACGGAAGTCAGGCAAAATGTGAAAAGATAGCAGAGTAAGCCTTCAGGTAATATTTCACCCTCTAATCTTTCCGTTTGCAGAGAGTCCCACGACACTGTGCGCAGACAGCACCTTAATCCCAACTATGAGAGAAGTTAGAGAAGTGGAAGAAATCTCCATGCCATTGTTCAAGTTTTCTCTCTCAGACACTCACAAGCACACATGCACTTAAACGCCTCCTCTCACATGCTTGCACAGAGAATTCCATCATGAGGCGTGTTCACAGGCTAATTTTTGAAACTTCCCCAAATTCTTAGCCGCATGGGCAAATCCAGCAGAGAGATTCTTGGCAGGTACAACCCTCCGCTTCCTTAATCTGCTTTATTTCAGACTCTCCCCGCAGAGGTCCATCTCTCCTGATTTGTCAGGAGAGGAGATGGGAAGAGAACGGTATGTCTGTGAGTATACTGGAGCTGTACTAATTGTCATTCAAGAGTTATGATACAATAAATCTGCAACGGCACTTTCCTCAAAGAGAAAAAGTAAAACACGAGAGTTCGAAAGTTGAAACTTTGTAGAACTTGCGACTAGGTGGAGCGGTGATATAAGGTTTCCTTAAGGAGGGATCATAATGAGATTTCGTCCACTGTTTGGCATCTTTCTAAGCCAGATGTTTACCCTCAGTCAGGTGACGTTTTCTTTCATGTTTACTTTGATAGAATGGAAAAGCCCAAAATTAACTTTTGAACATGAATTTAGCGGCAAACAACACTGTTATTTAAAGATATAGTGGCTTCCTCAGGAGAATCACTAAAAACATGTAACTAAAAGTAAGCAGAAGTATGGAATATTAAGTATATTTATTAGTGCTGCCAGCGTTAATCTTGTTAAAATGACGTTAATGCCATAACCGCATAACGAGACTAATGCTGACAGCACTAATATTTATGTTGTATACCTGTTTGTTTGTTTAATTGAGTATGTGCGGTTGTTGTTTCACTTTGCTCCTGTGCTTTCTGTTTGGCTCCTCTGCTGTGTTGACCAGACAGATGACGAAACAGAGCGCAGGAGTGCTGCAAAAACAAAAGTCGTGACTGGGCTCAATATCAGTTATCTCTGCAGTTGTCTTGCATAGCAAGGCAAACTAAGAGCAGTGATTATGTCTCGACTGGTATATTTATAGATTTTGTAAGGAGGAGCTGTGGTTCACAGACCCATTTCACTTTAAAATAATTGTGCACCAGTGGTTCCAAATTTACTATTCACTAGCCAACTACTGCATTTAAACCAAACATGGGATAATCCTCTCACATGCATTTTATTTGTATTATTTTATTTTTTATGTCAGTGAACCTAAATTTGCAACTAAAGCATTTGAATAAAAATATATATTTAATGTCAGATGCATAAAGTTTTTGTTGATCACCAAAATGAGACGGTGTTGAGGAAAACAAAGAACACTGAAAAATCATGTTCGGCAACACAAATCAATAGATTAAAGGTCATAACTATGGATCCTGTGGGTCTTGTGGGTTGTTAACCCTAATGCAATAAGCAGGACTGTATTCTTTAGCCTTTATTTACTATAAATTTAGAGAAATGCTTATTCTATTAGAATAATGAAGTCATTATATCAGTCTGGGACTGATGTTTATTCACTCGAACCATAATGTAAATTGACTGCAATGATATATGTTTATCTCTTGTCCAATTCTTATTTATCCCTCATATTTATTTACATATCTGTAAGTTAAAAAAAACCAGACAGTCATAAGAATGTTATCTTATATTTATTCTAGTTGCACACATTAGGATTGTGTGTATGTAACGTACATAGTGCAGTATTAACAATAAAATTCATTGTTCTTGTTTGAAAGAATTGACTTCCCTCTTCCACTTAAAATCCTGAGCAGAAGAGAAATTATCTCTACTAAAGAAAAAAAGCTTTCTGTACAAACTGGTATTGGTGCAACCCCCCCCCCCCCAATAAATACATTTAGCCATGAATTTTACAGAATATAACTTGAAGATCAATATTGTTTTGACCGTTCGTAGGTTTAGAAACTGACTGGTAGCTGGAGCACGTGGTAAAGTAAAAGCGTACCATGAAGGATGGATACAAATATTTAATGCTGGGAGCAAAGCAAGCACCTTGAGAATTGCATGGAGGGTTGAAAAGGTGAGAAAACTTGGAGGCACGCCATGTTTTGGTGCAAAGAAGATGTGTTTGACTTTTCAGCAGATTCGTGTATCTGGGACTGAGGTTTCTCTGTAATTCCTTCATAAGCACTTCTACCAGTCATTTCAGCAAAGAAGCTTCACTTAGCATTTCTATGGAAGCCATTACATGCCTATACCGTCATTGACTTGAAGAGGGGGGGAACAGAGATGAATATGCCATAACACGACTGCTTTCATTCACACCTGTCAGACTCAATATAACCTTATTAAATGGCGCAAAGGGGAGCAGGTAGGCAGTGAATTCTCAGCGCTTTCAAGAACTCGCTGATTTATGCTTTATAAATTCAAGATGAGGTCACATCACCTGCTGAAGCTTTTAAAATCAGCTTTCAGGGTGGAAACAGTGCACTCAAAAAAAGATGGAGTGGAATTGGGAACATAAATTGCAGTGGGAGAAAATGAAGCGGCCCAAACTCTATTTTTCTTATTAAAAGCAACTAAACATCAGGCAATAAAGTAGCCCTCATGTTGTCTCTTTCTTTGTCCCGACAAGCCAGCTCTGGGGGGAACCGAGACACAATCCAGATGACAAATGAGAGCTTTATGGCTGTTCGCATCGCGGACTCAATGTTCAAGGGCACACCAGGAGGATTTTCCAAGGGAATAGGCCTAAATTACTTCAGGTTGTAACTTTTTCAAACTGATGCAGCGCCTTAAAAAAGAGAAACACCGCGGTGCGTTGAGCTCAGGTGAGAAAGGCGTTTTGATATTCGGAGCAGACACAGATTAATGCATTAGGACGGAAATCGTGACGAAGTCACGTATCCTGGTCACTTTATCTCTCTGTGCTGTGATGCGGGGCTCTTTCATTATAAAGCTTGGCGCTACTGTACAGGAAGCATAATTGAGTCTGTGCATATATATCCAAGTGGTGAGAAAAGGCTTTTAGAGCCAGATGACAGAAAGCTTTCCTCACACAATAAAAAATTTCCAGAGAAACACTTGAGTTTCTTTGCTTGGATGAAGGAAGACATGGGGGGATTATATGCCAGAATCTTATTAGTAAGCGTTTATGTTTCCTAATGTTGTAAAGGATCCATTAAATCTATCTTTAGGCATAGGTCTTATAAGCAATATCTGTAGTGGAGATATCAAAGATAGGCACGGCTGTGGCACTGATTCCGTCTTTGAGCACTACGGTCACCCCGGTGTGTCGGCCAGAACACCACTTAAGGCCAAATTGTCCCAGAGTATGAAAGAAGAAGGGAGCTTGAGGTTCCGTTTGAGGGACTTTATTGTCACCACTTAATCTCTGGGGCTGTAAACACAGCGGGTGTACATAAGTGTGTGTCTATGTGTGTGTGTGTGTGTGTGGTTTCCTACAAAGGAAATAAACAAGGGAAATAACAATAAATAAAGAGAATAGACAAGTCAAATACTCAAATATAAACATAATACAACATAGTTAACATAATCACATATAAAGATCAGAAAAATATAATACACTTCAAACTGCTCACACTATGCAACTAAATAGCATTAGTGCGAGGTTAAGCAACCGTCAGTACACAGGAACTAATTCCGGTATGAACTTTGGGGCCTTTTATACAATATCTTTAGAGAATATTTTACTACCAGTTAAGATACCCGAACTCATCCACTTAAGGCAACAACTCATCCCTAGCTCAGATTGGACAATTCAGAGTTTACCAGCTAAGAAGCTTGACTACATACTTGAAGGTGTTAATTCTCCACCCAATCTTTTCTCACTTGACTATGTTCCACCTCAGTTTCAGTACATAACGGATTTGTAAATGAATAAGATTACAGATTCGCATGGTGGAGATGAGCTTTATCCCATTGTATCTAGGCTCACCGTCAGCGATGGGATGAGGAGGTAAGGTTTTTGGGAGGGATGCGGAGCAGAGCTGCTTTGAGGTGGTTCAGGGATACGATTAAAATGCCTCCCAGGCGAGGTGTTTCGGGCATGTCTAACTGGGCGGGGACCTGGGGCAGACGAACGCAATCTGGAGAAATTATGTTTCTCAGTTACCTCACAATCCCCCTGAAAGCGCCCGAGGCAGTAACTGGGGGGAGGGAGCATCTGGGCATCTCTGCTTTAAACTTCGATCCCAAAAAACCCGACCCAAATTCGCAGTAGAAAGCGGAAGGATGAATTTTAGGAATCTCCTCCTTTCTAAAATGAAAATACAATACGCAATACTGAAAAACGGCTGCCGCTTGTGGAGTTTAAAGAAAATATTCACCCTTGGATAATCTTACACAATTAGGCATCATCATCAATTAGTGATGCTCTGTGCAGTATTTTACAATAAAATGTTGTAATTGCTTTCATTTGCAGAAGCAGCTGGGCTGGTAAAACAGTGATATGGCTTTTATCTACATTTGGCCATGGCATAAATGTGAGTAATAGAACAACAGCACCAAGCATGAAATTGACAGAAGGGCATAATAGCTGCTCTAAAAATAACAGCAACTAATAACAACCACATCAACTACTGTATTTTTACACGGGATAATTATCTGATTTTACTATAAAAGATACAGCGTCAACTGCTTTTATCAAAAATTGCATTGGAGACTGAGCAATCCTGCTTTATTTCTATCAGGCCTTGTCACTCAGTAGCTAACATTATGCTAACTGTCAACAAAAGAGCAATTAGTTAATAGCAGTGCTGAAGCATTAAGTTTTCCTCTTTTCAGACGGCTATAAAAACAGAAACTTACCAAGAAACTTTTAAAATTTGAAAGTCAGTAAAGTCTGCACTGCACTAAATTCCTCGAGTCCTTTCAGAGTTGTTTAAGAGTGCATTAACCACAAAGCTTGATTAAAGACAGCTAATGTCAGCTAATCATGGTAATTCGTTGCTTTTGGGATTAATGAGCTCACACACGGCTCTCCAGTGAAACATGTATCATCTAGAAAAAGTGCCTTGATTTGAGCTTGCTGACGTGTAGTTTTTTGAGATAATCCCATGTGCTCAAAGTTAATAAATGTGAAGATATTTTTTTAATCTACTATAGATTTTTCCCAGGGAAAAAGTGCTTCCAATGCCAAACAAGATTCAGTCCTAACTGAGACCCAGAGGAGCTTTCAATTAACCACACCATTCTTCACCGAAAGACCTGAGGTATGACTCACCACACGCTGTAGTACAAAGTGGCATATATCAGCTGGCCTCCTCTGGCAAAGGGAGGGGTGCTGATCACATATTATCACACATATCACAGATAATTATTCTTTTTTTTTAACCTTTATGTATTTCTGTATATTTCATTAGTTCATAATCACTGGGAGTCCTTTTTTTTAAGCTACTACCCTGGCCTCAGAGATGATGATGTCAATCACTGGGAAATTTATTATAGATGAAGATGAACCACTAATGACTTCAGTGATTTCCCAATTTTTCATCTTGCATCAACATCAGTGTGACATTTGTGCTTTAGAGATGATGTCAAATGATGTCAGTGTCTGCTTTAAACTGTCATGATCCTGGGTCCTTTTGACCCAGCGTTTTGTGTTTTCTCTTCGCGATTTTGGTTCTGTTCTCTAATTGGTGTTTACCCTGTTCCCCCCGTGTGTTCCTGTTTTATTGTGAAGGTCTGCGTCTTATGTGAGTGTTTTCAGTTTGCCTCCCTGGTCTCGTCATGTTAATCACTCCCAGCTGTGTCTCCCACCTGGGTGTAATCTCCCTGTGTTCTGAGTGTATTTAAGTTGTATTTTCTGTCTTAGTAATCGCTGGTTCGTCTGTGTTGTTTCCCCTCGGTCTCCCTGTATGTATTTCCCCGGACCTCCCTGCACCGTCATTCCTGGTTTGTGTTGTTAGTTTACCCAGTTTAGGTTTCGGTTTCATGTTCACACCCCGTTGCTGTTTGTACCCACTGCTGTAAATAAACACTCACCTGCACCAGAGCTGCCGCCTTTTGGGTCCTTACTACAAATCCACACGGCTTGCCCCGCAAACCGTGACATAAACTTTGTGTTTAATCTAAACAGCAACAACCAGGACCAGCGTCATTGGGAAAGTAATTACATTTTTTTAAGGGGGCATTTATGAACATTTCCAGTGTCATATTCCTATTCTTGATGTCTTTTAGACTAGTTTTGCATGATTTGTAATTCAAAATAATCCTTATCTTATGCCAGGCTTTGGAGAAGCCCTTCAATTCATGAGTTTTAGCTCCTATCCCTATAAAGCCACCCTCCTTATAAGATTAAAATTTCTTCTGATCAGCTGTTCTTTTAGAAACAAAAGGCTTAAACAGCAGCTGAGTGGGGCTGCTGAGCTCACAGACCAAACATTGTTGACCGTATTAGGATATTCAACCTCACTGTCATTGTCCTCAGGCACGAGTACAAAATCAAGTCCTTAGAGTACTTCAAGCAGAAGCTTTTGGCTTACAGGTGTTCTCCTTCTCTGCAACCTGTACTCACCTTGCAGTGGCAGTGCAAGAGTCTCTGGATGTTGCCAAGGCTTAACTGACAATTGTCTATAACTGACAGGGTGGGAATAAAGGCATGCCTGAGGTTTGCTTTTGGGACATACCACTTCTTGCTTTTTTATGTAAGGTTATTAATTAATTAAAAAAAACAAAAAAACCCAATGTTTCTACAAGCTCTTGTGGTAGTCTTAAATTATGTAATGGCTGTTGTAACATAGGTATTATTTTCATACAGCAGAAATCATCATTTGAATTTTGGTGATGTTTTACATCAGGATAAACCACTGTAACACTGTGTACAACCGTGTATACAGCTTTCTTAAGTTAATATGTCAATAAGGTTGAGGCCTGTTGCATAGGCCAGGCTTTAGCTGTAAGACAGATGGCCTCACATTAGACTCTACAATACTCTGGTACCCATGTCATGTGCATGTAAAACAAGGCCAAATCATCACTGTGATTTGACAGTTGATATGAGGTGTTTGCACCGATATGCTGTGTGGTTTTCTCCAAATGTGCATCGTGAGCAAACATCTCTCCAAAAGACATTGTTCCAGAAGTCTTGCGGTTTGTTCAGATACAACGTTACGCAGTGTGACCAACTCTTCCAAAAAAGCCATACTTGCTCATTCTTTTTCTAATTGCACTGTCATGAGCTGTATCATTTAAAATGCTACCTGAGGCCAACAGAGCCTGAGATGCAGCTCTTAAATTTTTTTATCAAGTTTCTCTGAGCATTGCACCATTTTGGGATGGATTTCCCGGGATGTCCGCTACATACACCTGAATTCTCCAGCAAACTGCCAAAACATTTATTGCACTGTTCACATTTAATTTGTTTATTATTTGCTCAAAACTAAGGTCTGAGAAAAATTAGCAGGTGGTTGAGGTTAGCATTCAGCCCAAATAGCAATTCATAATGTACTGTTTTAATCAAACTAAAGCAAAGGACTAAAAGAAGCTTTAGCCAACTTCAAGTAAAACTAAAGCATCTGTCTAAGTGTCATTAATGAAGAGTATTGCACCAGCTGCTCATCTCTATTATCAGTTGGCGTTTTCCTAAAGTTAGCAAGCCAGTGTACTCAATGGCTTTCGAAAACTGCTGAGGGATTGTAGTTTAATATAAGAGATCCAGCTGCAGGTGATTTAAATCAGAAGCCCTGGAAAACACAAAAGAATCCTTCCGCTCAAGTATTTCAATTTACATTGATGCGTTATATATTTTGCTCATGCTCCTATCAGCTTGCGATGAGTGGTTTAGTGTTTTACTCGAGAACACTTTACATCCAGACAATGTTGGGGGATTTGACATGTGACTTTTCAATTATGATGCTATCTCTCGTAGCGCTAAGCCATGCTGCTAAGCACACACTTTGGCCACATATCAGCAGGGCATGTGTTACTGTTTCCCTTAAAGCCCATATAGATTATTACCATTTGGAGAAAGCACCATGCATAACTGAGCAGAGCCTAAGGATAAAATTCTCAGCCAATAATTGAGTGCATGGCAGGGTAAATGTCAAACTATTTGCAAGCCATTCGTGAGCTGCGTTATTCTTCTCTATTAGCCTAATGTGCCAGAGTTACTCCTCTCGGCTTTGTGCAAATTCATATTGGATTTTTATTAAAACTCAAACCAACATTAATAGATGTGCCTCTGGGGTAGCTTTAAAAATCAATTTGCTAAACAGCACAAAATTACCCCCATAAGCATCTCCTTGGACCGCATTACCCGTCGAAGGTGATTCTCATTCCGATGTGAGTAAACTTTGCCTCATTGACCAAGAGATTCCCCTCACTTTTGACTCCAGAGCCATGTGCTCCCTCATTACTGTAACAACCCAAACAGACAAACGGGATCCTGAGCACACTGCTGACAGGAAACTCAGAATGCAGATCCTGCCTGTCAAATGGCCCTCCGGCGATTCCTGCTGCTAATGAAGTGAAATATTCTGGCATCTGAATCTGAAATAGAGCTGTATATTTGGACACATGAATATGAATACAATCAGCTAGACTTGGCTCATTAATGAAGCGGGGAGAGCAACCAGCAGACAGGATTAATTAATTACAGAGTGACATTTATGGATAATAACCTTCTGGTGGATATCACGGCTAATGAATATGCATAAGACTATCAAAGGGGAGGCATCCAGCAAAGATGAAATATCTATATTCAGATCCATGATCTGGTTGCTGCCTCGTTGTCTGAATCAGCAGCGTAGTATCGTGATTTCAGAGCATGTGATGTTTTGAATGATTGCTCACAACTAGCCAGTACGACTGAGTTGTCACTTCTACAGTGGTGACTTTGGGGTTAAGGAAATTCAGGAATAATTGATGGTGAGATCCCACAGCACAGCGGTAGAGTTGGGTTTTGCAAAGCAGATAGTTTGTCTTGAATATAATGGTGTCATAGCAGAAACAGCACACTGTAAACCAAACAGCAGCTGAAGCAGTGTGGATGTTTTCAAGCGCACATGTTATATTATGCATTGCTGTGTCATTAAGGGAGTAGTGTAGTTAAGGCTGACCTCATATTTTCAGCTTCTTGATAAACTGATGCACTGTGATATGGAAATAATTTGCATGACAAGCATAGTTAACAGTCAGAAGCTGCTTGTTGAGCAATATTGGAGAGTCAGGGTTTCTTTGTTGATGTGATGAAGTTCCTGGTTGAATCATGTGTGTGCTTTACCACTTATTCTCTGTATGTCCCAGAAGAAACATTCGCTGTCATCTGTTATCTGTCAAAAACCAACAAAATTTAAAAAAATAAAATAAAAATGAAATTTACTGTAATCAATGTAATGAGATTACAGTTTTAAGAGTGTAACAGGGTGAGGATGAAGTCAAGGTTTACTGTACTTGACCAAATCAGCCTTTGGCTCCACAGAACTAAGGGAGCAGCTGGTGCAACACATTTGCATATACTCTGTACTCTGCAGTCTCTCAGCATATCACTTGGCTTACCAACATGTTGAAATTTAGGATATTTCTCAATCAGTGCCAAGCCAGTTGCATCGGAGTCTAAGTGATTAATTGGCAAGCCAGTATCGGCCCATATCAGCTATTTACCAACCTGTCTGTACTGGAATTTGTAATGGCTGGTAAATGAAAATGTAAAAGGTAAAGAAGAGAAACACCCTTCAGCCATTTCAGGCACTTTGAAACTTCCCTGTTGGCAACATGTGTTTGGAAATCCACAAAAACAACAACAAGTTGAACCGAGAAGTTGGACAGAGATTAAATTAATAAATGTGTAAATTAATAACTGTACAAATATAACTGCAAATATTACTGAAATCTATTTCTGTTTTGTGAGTCTGACAAAAAAAAGTATCACCTGATTTATCAGAATATCCGACTTTTAAATAATCACATATTGATATCAGTCTTAAAAAACATATGCCATTTGGGCTCTATTTTGCAATAGCATAGCCTGGAACCACTTCATATGTGTGAAGGCTATAGTGTAGCACAGACAGAGCCGTGCCTACATACAGTGAATGTTTTGAAGGCTAGAAGTTAAACTTGGAGCTGTTCTAAACATTTTAATACTATCTGATTGCATATGAAAATTATCCCTTTTAGCACCTTTCAAACTCTTTGCTTTGGATTTACAGCGCATAGACACTCTTGCAGTTTTCCTCTGTGTCATTTTCCAATGCCGTTGGCAGCTGTTTTCATTATACACTGTATGCCACCTACCAAGCACCAGTGTATTCAAACTGTTCTCATACTAAGGTTTAGTTCAGCAGGAAATCCACTCAGGGAACTCAGATGACTTGTAGAGATTTTAGTCAGCAGTATTGATATCAAGGCAAATAAGCATGAGCTCACATGCAGACCTACTGTATAGTTATCCAGTTCTGAGCCTGTTTCTTTGCAGGAATCTTTATACTAACTTAGCATGACATGTTTTCCCACCACCTCTAAGGTTTACAGGGGATTGTCTGAAAAAAAGAAAATATCCAGGGAGATGCTATGGTAATGGTAATTACAGCCAAGTATGCAGAAGAGCGTCTCTGAACACACCACACATTGAATCTTGAAACATGTGGGCTATAGCAGCAGAAGATAACACAGTGTTCTACTGAGAACAGGTAAGCTAAGAGATGAAAAAATGAAAATAAGGCTACAATGCAAACAGGATAAGAACATTGAAAAACTGTTACCTGGTCTGATTAGTGTGAATTTCTGCTGCAGAATTTAATATAAATAACATGAAACCATGAGTCCATATCGTTTTTATTTTATTAATGCTCCAGGCTGTTAGTGGGATTTAAATAAGCTCCAACTGAGCTTGTTTAAACAATGCAGTATTGTTTTTGAGCGCATCCATCTCTTTATGACCACAGTGTGCCCATCTTCTGATGGCTTTTTCCAGCAAGATAATGCAAAACAGAGGTAAAAGGTAAAAGACATAAAAGAGATAAAAGACGACAAAGTTTTTGACTTACCTTGAAGTTAGTATGAGTGCAGCCAAGTTACATCAGAGAGAAAGCACTTAACAAATCCTTAATATATATATGAGATAATTCCATCAGCTGGTGACTGTAGGACATCTACCACTCCTGCCAATAAACTCCAGAAGTCAATCATCTGCTTTAAAACGACCAAACCAGAAGGAGAAAGCCAATCATGTTGTTGTGCTGGAATAACCTTTTTCCCATTCATTTACTTCCCATTCATCTACATAAGTCCTTACGTAGATGGCCTGGTAGGCATGTTTCTTAAAAGTTTACCCTTCACAACTTGTGTTAGCCACAATCTAGGATGCCTATACATGCACGATTTAAAACAGACAGCCAGAATTGCTATACAGGCATACAATATGTGAAGTAAATGTAAGTGCTGAGACTGAATTAATTTCAAAAGGATTTGCTTTCAAGCACTTTCTGAATGTCACTCGAGTAAAGGGAATGATTAGAGGTCTCTTTCATAATCAGTCTCCCTTCTTGCTGCTAGGCAACAATGAAAATGTTTAATGGTGGATGTAGCTAGGGGTGCACAACGGTAGAAAAAGCATGCTCGACTTTTATTAACTTTTAAGCAACGGTTTAATCAGCTGAACGGCATTAAAAGGTGGAGTTCAGTGCATGAACCAGGGAACAGCACTTTCACTAATGCATTTCTGCCACTGTACAGGACATAATTAAGCATCACGGAGAGGCAACACCTTGTCAGTGCAGCAGATGGTAGATAAGAGCATGAAAATAGTCATTAGGAACAAGGAGCTACTGTTGTTTTCATTATATGTTAGACAGTTTTCATAGCATTGGTCTTAAGTGCATTTCCTGACTGAACATGAACACGTTACTGAGCTAGGTCAAACTAATTAAGAAGGTGTAATCAATTGGATTGCATAATATGGCTGTATTAACATACAGCCAACCCATACAAGAACGTGTAGGGGAATAATCAGCATCCTGAAGGTCAACTTAATTACTGTAAGAGGGATCTTTTGCCATAATATCCAGACTGAAGCTGACAGGAGGCTAAATTTAAAACTCAAGTAAAGGGACGAAATGGTTTCAGTGTCCACACAGATGACCTTCCGCAAACGATGATTGATACTCCTGCCCTTATCTCATTGTCTCCTTCCTCTGCTGTATCAATCACTTACAAGGAATAATATGAAAAGATGTCCATTGTTCTTTTTGTTGGCTAGAGGTTAACTGGGGGAATATGCATCAAAGTGAACAAAACATACATTATCGGGCAAAAAAGGGATTACTATATCAGAAAATTGTGTTGTTGTTGTTTTTTTCTTTGTTACTTACATTACTTATAGGCAGTATTTCACAGTAATGCATTTTCAAACTTGAGTGCAATGTATTCGCAGACAGTGGCACACCCACACCTACTCCAGACCTCACTGTGTGGAGTTTGTGCCCTGTCTCTTGCCCTTTGACAGCCAGGTTTAGACTCTGGCACTCCCACAACCCTGATTTGGATAAGCGGTTAAGAAAATAGCTGGATTGATGTAACACCCACCTACTGTATATATTAAGTGACAGAACTTTCCTCTTGCCTTTAGATAAGCTTCAGTCCTCCATGGCTGTGAGCTGTGGGAGATATGCTGATCTGATCAAAGGAAACGCATCTGGTTCTTTGAGAGATGAAGGATTTTAAAATCTGCTCTACACCTTGTACTCCTCTGAAGGTTCAGTGATATTTTAATGTGAGGATCAGGTGGGCCGTGGACAGCTTTCTCACTTTATCCTGCTGAGAAATGACTCATGCAGCAGCTTCTTTGTCTTCGCTTGATTGTCAGCATGGCACTCGATGGCATTCCTGTCCAGCTTTGTAGAGACAGGATGTAATATTTCTGCAGATAGTTAACTGATATTACTGACATTTTAGTCTTTGCAGTGGTAGCTCCATAAGCACTGAGATTAAATCACAGGTAGGTAATCCAAATTGTCTCATTCCTACTCAAATAGCTTTATCTTTGAATTTTGCAGTGACTATGGAATAATTCAAAAAGAGCCTAAGAAACACAGATGAATGCTAATTTGTAGCTAACTATAAATCTCTGAATACCTAATGTTCTGCCTCTCTTCTCTTTCCCCTCACCCAAATGGTTGCAGCAGATGGCTGCCCTCCCTGAGCCTGAGTCTGCCTGAGGTGCGTGGCACTGAAATGAATGAAATGTTCACTCACTTTTTATTCTTGGGTAATGATTACTTTAGGACTTCCTCCGAATCAGAATTCTTGACAAATAGGGTTCGCCAATTCACTGTCACAATTATCATTTGGATCTGTTGTTGCACTACTGTCTGTTTTACTAAATAAAAGTTCTCATGTATCTTGTTGTGGCTTTGCTATTTGGTTATATTGTGGTCACTTGTCCTGCCATCATTCCTTTCAAGCATGTCTCTTAGTCTTAGTCTTTGTCTAGGTCTTGGTCTGCTCAAAGTAAATTTCCTCAGGCTGTGTGTATGTATGGCTATGTGCCAATTTCTCCTTACCCACCAATTCGTTATAAACACTGTGCTTAAAGGGCACCAACTGTGCATGCATCCTCTAAGCAGACTAAAAAGTACAATAAAAAAAAAGCCTAGTGGCTCTTGCTATCTACAGCTGTCAGTGTACACATGCATAAGGGAGAATTTTTTTAATTTGGCTGGAATGTTGGGATCAGGACTGCCATGTAGAGAGATATGCTGTATCATAATGTTGCATTAAACTGACCTTTACTTTATTCTCTCAAGCCAGAATACAAGATGCACAAGATTCAAAAGCAGCTGTACTAACATGTATGCAAATCTAGATGTTGCATACTTGATTACAGTGACCTAATGTAATGATCAGTGCTAGATCACGCTTCCTACTACCTGCTGCTGTCTCTCAGAGAGACTTTTGGGTCACAAAGTTCCTAAAACAAGACACATGAGTGCAGTACATGTTGTGGTGCCATAAATGAATGGTGTAGTGGTTAGTACTGCTGCATCACTGCTCACACGTTCTGGGTTTCTGGTGAGGGTAATTTGAGTTGCTCTAGTTTTCTTTAAAAATCTAGACATGGATGATAGGTGTAGAATGAGCATCATGGTTATTAGTCTCTCTGAGGTTACCCTGTGATGGAGTGGTGAAATGAATTCAAACTGAAAGGAGATACTTCTTTATTCTCAGTCTGAACTGCTATGGTCATGGTGAAAAAGAAAGGGTTGATACCTTATTTTTTCATAAATCAGGACACAATGCAATAAAATAAAATAATTCAAATACAACTTCCGATATTTTGTTATTCATTATTACATTAAATGACTATCAGATACTAAACCAAACTACGAGAGTGTCTCACATCTGCCAAAAAAAACCCAAACAAAATTTGGGGAAAATATTGTTTGGACTGCGAACCGAAAGCTGAACTTTTTGGAGCTTTTTGTTTGAGTTGTGTTCAGTTGGGCGACCGTGGCTCAGGGGGTTGGGAATCGCATCTGTAACCGGAAGGTCGCCGGTTTGATCCCCGGGCTCTCTGTCCTGGTCGTTGTGTCCTTGGGCAAGACACTTTACCCTACCGCCTACTGGTGTTGGCCAGAGGGGCCGATGGCGCGATATGGCAGCCTCGCTTCTGTCAGTCTGCCCCAGGGCAGCTGTGGCTACAACTGTAGCTTGCCTCCACCAGTGAGAGTGAATGAATAGTGGTATTGTAAAGCGCTTTGGGTGCCTTGAAAAGTGCTATATAAATCCAATCCATTATTACAGCTGTCAGAAAACTAACACAGCACTTCATAAAGAAAACATCATACCAACAGTCATACACGAATTCAGTTCTCTATGTCATCATTTCATGCCCTGAAGCTCAAGAGCACTTAGGTTATGCATTGGGACAATGACCAGAACCAGCACACACCAGCAAGTCCACCTCCGAATGGCTAAAATAACCAAAACACAAAATGTTGTTTTTTGGTTTTTGGTCTAACTAGGCGTGACCTAGTTAAGCATTAGAACTAAGGTACTTTCTTTTTCACACGACTGTATATGACAGTATAACACAAACTTTGGATGAAACATATGTATAGCAGTGTAAATAGTGTATGGATAGGTCACACTATAAGAGCCCTGGCTTTATGCTGACATTTATTCTATTGTATTTCAGTTTTATCTGTTTACTGCAGTGCATCTGTGTCTGTATCTTTAATTAAGTCTGTGAAGGTTCTCAGTCATCCAGGTCATCGTAGTCAAAGGAGCTTGCAAAGAAAAGCGTCTGGACTTCTTTAAGTTGCTTGAAGACGTTTCACCTCTCATCCGAGAAGCTTCTTCAGTTCTAAGGTCAAATGGTGGAGAGTCCCAGATATAAACCTAGTGGGAGTATCCCCCCACAGAGGGACATAAGGACCCCCTGATGATCCTCTAATTGAGCCAAGATGTGAAACTGGGCGTGGGTCCCAATCAGCCAGAGTTTCGGGTGTGTTCATTGTGAAACCTGGCCCCACCTTATCATGCGAATTCCTGAGGTCAGATGGCCCAGGATGTGAGTGGGCGTTAAGGCGTCTGGTGAGGGAGCTCAAAACTGGATTATAGATGGCAGAGAGTTGGTGTCGTAAACCACCGCCTCTGTTCAAAGATGGTCGCTCACAGTGGACATAGATGGCTTCTTTCACTCCTCTTTCAAACCATCTGTCCTCTCTGTCCAAAATGTGAATATTGGCATCCTCGAAAGAGTGTCCTTTATCCTTAAGATGCAGATGGACTGCTGAGTCTTGTCCTGTGGAGGTGGCTCTTCTGTGTTGTGCCATGCGCTTGTGAAGTGGCTGTTTGGTCTCTCCAATGTAGAGGTCTGGGCATTCCTCGCTGCACTGTACAGCATACACCATATTGTTAAGTCTGTGTTTTGGCGTTTTGTCTTTCGGGTGAACCAGTTTCTGTCTGAGCGTGTTGCTGGGTCTGAAATGCACCGGGATGTCATGCTTGGAGAAAACTCTCCTGAGTTTCTCTGATACACCGGCTACATAGGGGATGACAATGTTGTTGCGTCTGTCCTTCTTATCCTCCCTCGCTGGTGTCTGGTCTTCTTTTCTGTGCCTCTTTGCTGACTTTAAGAACGCCCATTTAGGATAGCCGCACGTTTTGAGTGCTTCCTTTACATGTGTGTGTTCCTTCTTTTTCCCTTCAGGCTTAGAGGGATAAGGTGGGGCCAGGTTTCACAATGAACACACCCGAAACTCTGGCTGATTGGGACCCACGCCCAGTTTCACACCTTGGCTCAGGCGATTAGAGGATCATCAGGGGGTCCTTATGTCCCTCTGTGGGGGGTCACTCCCACTAGGTTTATATCTGGGACTCTCCACCATTTGACCTTAGAACTGAAGAAGCTTCTCGGATGAGAGGTGAAACGTCTTCAAGCAACTTAAAGAAGTCCAGACGCTTTTCTTTGCAAGCTCCTTTGACTATCTTTAATTAAATTATGAAAGTGAAAATATCAAAATTATACCTTAGACTCACCAGTATAAAGGTCAAATTTTGTTACAGTTTCAGTTCAATTGCAAGAGTTGGTTTTTATAATAACCGAACGATAGAGTGCATTACTACTTATTGTCTGATTTTGTGAGCAAAACATTGTGGTAACCAGATTGTGGTGCTCAATTCCTGTTAATGAATTTTAAATTGTCGCAAGTGTCACATTTCATCATTGTTGTTATCATGTCATAACTTCCCCAAACACCAGCTATTTGGCTTTATTATATGTATTTTTTCTGCTTCCTTCCTTTGTCTTACTAATTCCCAATTGTAATATATGCTGTTACTGAAATTATCTGCTCACAAGCAGCAAGAAACATGCTAAACTTTCCTACCTTCTGATTATGAAAAACTGATTATATTTGCATCTTTTTGAAAGCATTATCTCACTGAGCATGGGCAGACTTTCCTGCATCATTTTTCAGATGATACTTGACCTGTTTTTGGACTTGTTATTGCTATTGACTCAGCCGCATTAACCCATCAACACAGCAATTTGCCCTCAAATATTATCTAATTATACACTGCACATCTGAGCGTCAACCTTGCCCGTGTGACATTTGTGGCGTGTCATTAACATATCTGTTCAATTTCATTCTGCGATTCATATTGGTGTCAGTATCTGTCCCCTGAGTCCTCGCCTACAGCCAACCTATCTGTGTGGCAAGAAAGATGACGCCCATCACCTTTTAGCGCGCGTCATAGGTGAAATGACATTTGAATACCGTGCCAAATGTGAGTGCAGACTCCACTCATGCGCTGCTGTCAGGAGTGATCACTGTTATTTCAGCTGCCTGTCCAAAGAGGGTTCTGATGGCTTACCCATTTCGCTGTGTTAAGGTAGTCAAGATAGGAGCCCTGCATTTGGCCTCGCTCGGTAAATCTGATTAGAGGGGCTGTAATAGCAGGTTGTGTCAGAGAAAGCACTATAGTGTATGAGGAGAGGACAAAGCAAACACACCAGCCATCTCTTTGCCCGTTCCTTCCCTTTGCTCTCTCTTCAAAACAACAGCAAAGTGTATTATGGAGTATCATGCTGTCACCTTGGGATGTGATGGGAAATAGAATGGACTACTCAATAGACCGCTAAATTAACTTACTTTAATTTTGGAGACCATAGAGTCCAGAAAGCCACACACACACACACACACACACACACACACACACACACACACACACACACACACACACACACACACACACACACACACAGATGTGCACACATCCATTACTTTATATGTTATATGGATCCTGAATCAAAATGAGATGTCCACCCTCTGAAAAGGTGACAGATGCACTACATAAACAGAAATAGCTTTATGTCTCTAAATTCCTATGAATCATTCAGGTGCAGCCAACTAAGTGGCGACTGAGCCACTCTCCCTTCTATGCCTTATAGGTTTCAACCAGATCCTAACCGTCTATTTCCCAGCATAGTTAAAGATTCACAGCAAATGTGACGTAAAATTAAGGAAGAAAATGTTGTACTTGTAATCATTCTTTGCTATAATCCAGGACTGCAGAAATATTTTATCATTGTATGCTTGGTAGCAAATATTTATTCTGGTGTTTTGTCAAATAATCCTTAATTATGTTATAGTGGGCCTTTTTTAAAGCTCCACGAGTCATCCACTGTCTGAAACAAGATGTACCCTACCTTTAAGCCACCTTTTTCCTGATTGGCTGCCCCTCGCAAGCAGGTTTGGCAGGCCGGACTTCAGTATTGACAACCGATGGTTAACAGAGAGTACTTGCGCATACCCTGATCTAATTACTGGAAACTGATCATCAGTATATTTAAGTGTGCATATGACAGAAAAATGAGGAAAAGTAATGTCTTCTGCTTCTACTAGGTCAATTGCTGTAATTGCTTTAAACAATGCAATGACCTCATTAAAGAACAAAGCAACCTTACACATTCATGCTGAGAAGAATTAAAGCTTTTGAGCTAAATGTGCTTTCCAGTGCTGCAGTGTGGAGGAGCACTAATGCATGTGGAACATCTGTCGTCTCTTTCACACTTTATTTCCGAGGGACTCCTGAGGTAATGGTGCCAGCGGTATTTCTAATACATGTTTAACACCATATACGACGGAGAATTCAATAGAAATAATGGCTGATGAGTCACTGACTGATAATGTTCTTTAAAACCAAGTGCAGATATTTGAGGCAGCAGTAGCTCTTTCATAATGTAGATGATTAAATCCACCTTGTTAACTTTACATTTTAGGCTCTTGATACTCCTTAGTGAACCCTATATAAGCTCCTGCTGCTTGGAAATATGAAGCTATATTCTCACTGCAAGAGAACAGGCTCTGCTCCAGCTCCAATTGCCATTCAGATGATTGTTGGATCTGCATACAGTATATCTGCTACAGGATATAAAGCTGCATAAAAAGGTTTGTGAAGGATTTATATCTGCATAAATGTGTCCTTAATGTGTCCTTAAATCATATATTTGAGAGAAAAATAGAGAAATTGGGTTAACTTAGTTATTTGTTTAATTTAATTTAATTTATTTGATGTAAGGAGGACTGTAGTAATATAGAAGCCTCTTGGTTTTTGAATTAAGGCATTTTCAGTCCCATTGCCATAGTTGTATAACATTAGGCATCTAGCTTAGTTTGCCTTTACAAATATTTGTGAAAGAACAAGTCGTTCTTAAAGGTGCATTTAGTAGTTAGTTGCTATCAGGTGCTCTCTCTCCTTTCTCATCTCCACCTTATTCTCTTCCTCTACATCTTCATCCTCATCTCTTGAACTGAAGTCAGAGCTCTAACACACACAAACGTGCCTAAACATGCTTTTTTATTCCTGATATTGTCACATTACTTACTGTCATCTGATTAGACATGTCTCCGAACAGCTGACAAAAGTCAGCTAAAAACAATAACTGGTTTTTAGGAGATTAACACTATGTCACATTTGCAATTTTTATGTATTTATTTTTCACATATCGTATTAGAGTTTATCCACTGTCTGAGTCTGACAACGCTGGATCCACTTCAAAGAAAGTTTCACTAACACTGGCTAACAGCAGCTAACAGCAGCTAACAGAAGCTAACAGCAGTGCTTATTGATTGAAAAGTCCTCAACAACTTACCTCAGTATCGCTGTCATTGGACAGACGTGAGCTTCACTGATGTTGGACTCCTTTCACAAAGACATATATAGAATACATGATGTATATATTTATATATTGTAATATATGTATAACTACTTGCAGAGTAAATAGGCATACACTCTTCTTAAAGGCATATTGATAGTTGCAATAAAGAGCAGTAAGTAACTGGAAGTTGTATTATTGCAAAGTGATACAGCAACTCAGCCAAGTGGCAGACTGCATAGTTATTTTTTCAAATTTCCTTTTGTGGAACAATTTGGGTGCTCAGGAGATTTGCCTTATTGCCAGGCATCATCCTCTTTATGTTGAGATTCAATTCATGGAGAGATATCCTGATATTTTCTCCTTGAATTTGCTGATAGGGTGGGATGTGATTTTTTTTCTATAGTGTTTTTTCCTTTCTTAAAATAGAATGCTTCTGACTGCACCACTGCCATGCACACAATTGTTGTTCAGTATTAACCTGATTATGTACTTAAGAACATTAACATTAGCCACTGATACAATATGCTTGTTCCATCCATTTCTTCCGTATATCCATTTCATGGTCACAGGAGTGCTGGAGCATTTCTGAGCTATCACAGGGTGAAAGACCCTGAAAATGTTGTCAGTCTATCACCGTGTATACGCATCACTTCACTGTAAGAGGCCTTCAGTTGCTTACGAGTTACAATAGGTTCCTTTGTGACCTTTCAAGCCACACTTCTTCAGGGTTGTTTGTTGGTCAATCACTCCTCAAAAAGACAACAATGGGCTTGAATTTTCTTCCATTTGTACCACTTTGTCTGACTGTGGATTGGCGAGGTTCACACTCTTTAAGGGTAGTTTTAAGACCTCTTGGAGCATTAACAGAGTCAAGAACACTTCTTCAAAACCTCCGAACTCTGCATTGCCTGTGCCATCCATGATTCACTCTATTAAACACATTTTGTAAATCAGGGTTTGACTAATTGCTGTTCTCTAAACAAAAACAATTCCATCATGATTGAAAATTATGCAATCGATTGAAAACTTCAGACTTTTATTTCACCCTTAAATTACCAGCTGATCTTAGAGGCTAAAAATATTCTTTCTCCATGGCTTGTTGTGCTGAGTAACGACAGATTCTAAGATTTTCATTTCACTAAATGGGTTCTCCAGGTCTGTTTGTAGGAGTTGTGTTTAGAGATGTCCTGTCTTTATTGTATTTGATAAACTAGCAATAATGTAGCAAAGGAGTCACCCCAATACTAAAAGGATACTTTAGTCATCATTGTTTAGAACACATTTCTTATTTTTTGACTTTTTTTTTTTAAACTTTTGTGTCTATCATAACCCTGCCTCATCAAAGTGAGCAGGATGCATGTTAAATAGACATGAGAGTAGAAATGCCCGCTAGAGGTAGACTGTCACTGCCATGCAGAGTTTTGTTTTTCATTATTGTTCTTGTTTTTTTTTATTCAGCCAACAGATCCTCACTGTTTCCAGGTCCGTTCCTCATTGTTGTGCCTTGTCAGAGTTGTGATGCAAGATCATTCCTCCTTTGAAATGTCAAAGTAATGTTAATGTTAAGTGAGCACCTGCAGCTGTGCCACAGTTAAACCCTCAAAGCAATCTCTCTTTGCTTTCATGTATATAGTAGGTCTGTGTGCAGCCCAGCTTAAAAAAACACACCCATAAGTTCAGGACAGTTGTATGATACAAGGATAAAAGACATCAGTTTGGAGGTGGTTAAAGGCATAGTTTGGTATTTTAGGAAATATTTGCTTCAGAACACTCAGCTTGACGTGAGGATAAATGACACTTTCAAGTCTGTTTGGTGAATATGAAGCAGGAGTCAGCATCTGTCACTGTCGGTATATAATTCAGTCCCCTGCAAGCCTGAATTGAATGGATGCATGTCTATCTGCACTTGGAACAATCTCTGTTAACCAAATAAAGCAATTTGGGTGTTAGATGGTGGTGTTCTTTTGTGATTTTAAAAATGATTTTGATTGTTTCAATGTTCACTGTGTTGTCTATCCTGTCAATTTTGATTCAGTGCTGTATTTTCCCATATGGAAAAGATATATATAAATCTTATAAAGTTTGTATCTGTCTTGTGTGAAACTTGTATAAAAAGCATATAAGTGTGAAAACAGATATAAGATCCCTTAAAAAATTATATAAAGAAACTTGTATGTTTTGGATACTTACTAAAACAATGTATGAAAGTAATGCGAAAGTGGCCACTTTCATGAGTAAATCATGTAAGCCTTATATGGTTTACTCATGAAAGTGGCCACTTTCATGAGTAATCACATATAAGTTTTTACTATTTCTTTTCCGTATGGGTTACAAATAGATATGCAGTCATGTGAAGAAGATAGCTTTCAAAGGACTCTTTGTCATCCTGTGAAAAACTAGTAAATATACCCTTACTGCTTCCAGAGAAATTAAGTAGGTAAGTTGCAGCTGGGCACTGCAAATCAAATGCACTTGATTAACTGACAATCAACAAGTGTTAACACCAGTATAAAAGCTGAAGGTTTGGTAGTTTTATGGTCTCATGGAATGACGTCCGAGCAAATTCGCACAAAAGTCCGACCACATAAAACACAGAGAAGGTACAAAAACAACAACAAAAAAAATAAAACCCACCCCACAAAGAGCTACCTCTCAGACTCTACAGGCCTGAGATAGCATGTTAATGTTAAAGTTCATGAAAGTACAGTTAGAGAAAGACTGAGAAAGTATGCTTTGTTTGGAAGGATAGTCGGAAGAAAGCCACTACTCTCTAAAAAGAGCATTTCAGGTTTGGAAAAGTACATCTGAATAAACCAGAAGACTGCTGGAAGAATGCTCCCTTGGACAGACGAGACCAAAAATGGGGATGCTTGGTCATAATGCCCAGCACCACGTCTGGAGAAAACCACAGGGCTTGTCAGCACAAACATCTCGCACCAACTACCAAGAACGGTGATGGAGAGGTGATGATTTAGGCCTGTTTTGCAGCCACAGGACCTAAGCACTCAGCAGTCACTCCTCTGTATACCAAAGTATTCTAGAGTCAAATGTGAGGTTATCAATCCGACAGCTAAAGCCTGGCCTAAACTAGGTCATGCAGCAGGACTATTATCCCACGCTCAGCAGCAAATCTACATCAGAATGTCTGAAAACAGAAAGACTTAAAGTGTTACAATGGCCCAGTCAAAGTCCAGACCTCCACCTGACTGAAATGCTGTGATGGGACTGTAAGATAACTGTGTATAGACTAATGCCTGCTAATCTCAATACAATAAAGCAATTATGTAAAGGAATGTGGGCCAAAATTCCTCCACAATTACAGGAGAGGATGATAAAGTTATAAAGCAAATGATTACTTTACTCCTGTTTGTTTCCCCCTTAATAAGCCATTTTGTGTTGTTTCGTGTTGTTTTATGTGTCTTGCTGTAAGGTGAAATGATTGAGAAACACCCCCTGTGTATCTGTCTCTTTCACCTTAGTCTTTATCTCTCAATCTGTGTTGTTCTCCCAATCTTAACAGGTGCTTATTCTCCCTTTACCACTTCCTGTCCTTTCATATGCTGTCAGATAGGGGTCGAGCCTGGGGCTTTACTTTGACTTCGAGCTTCTCTTTCTTCACAAGAACTTTTGCTTTTTTTCTGAAGGTCGAGTTTCATTTACTATTCTGACCCAGCTTAGCCCGACGTGTTAAATCATATGCTCTGTCTCATTGTGTGTAGGCTTGCTTCTTAAAATGCTCCTGTCTTATCAGGAAACTGAGTTTCGGGATTCAACCTGCCTTTGTTGTATGTAGGCCAACTAAAAGAATAAGGTGGTCATGGCCAAACTCTAAAGCAGCTTTTACATCTTATAAAAGTTTCATTATATTGCTCCTAGCTGTCTTTTTGCCTGCGGTAACCTCTGTCCACTTTTTATGTCGTCTGTTCACATTTGGACATTACCCTTGTGGTATTTTGCTATTATTAATGATGGACTGGAATAAGAACCCCCATTAAAATCCATTTTTAATGCCCTGCATGTTAGCTTTGGACAGCCATTGTAAAAATACTTTGTTTAATTGAATGTTAGGAAAGGAGAGTTGTGAAAAGGTAAAAGCAAATGGTTGGTTTTCTGGCATATTTGAACATGCAAACAGCTGATCCCTGTTGAACCTGTGTCTGCAGATAAAAGTGATAGCTCTTTTGTTGTAAGTAGTGACACCCCTGGCCTCAGAAGCTGGCATTCACTCTTTTAGCAGAAATAATTCGTGGTAGGTATTTTGCATAATTGTCCAGCAGTCTCTGACACCGGTTTGCTGAAATGTTTGACCATTCTTCATTGCATAATTCTGTCAGATGCAAAATGTTTCAGGGTTTCCTTACTGTACTGCTTGTTTCAAATCCTCCCACAACATTTCTTTTTCTTCACACGGCAATTGCATAAGCCTCCTTTTTCTTCGTTCTGAGCCATTCCTTAGTGGATTCGTTAGTGTGCTTAGGAACATAATCCTGTTGAAAGATCCACTTCAGGCTCAAATTCTACTTTAGGACAAATAGCTTCACATTATGGTGATATGATGTAAAATAAAAGTTGAATCAGTGCTGCATGGTGTCCAGTCCCTGAGGCAGTAAACAAACCTCAAACCAGAACATTTCTGCCACAGGTAGTAAAAGGCTTTTCTCCTGAAAAGCTGTCTTTGGTCTGTGCTAAATATGTCTACTATACATATGTGAACTATAACTTTGACTTGTGATGACTTGTTCCAAATGCCCTGATCTTTACCCCTACCCCCCATTTCCCTACAATGTGCAAAATGTGATTTTAGTTCAGGGATTTATTAAAATATGTGCAAATGCACATGGAAGTACAGTATATAGGCTAGAAATAGTCACCTTGAGGCGACTTTTGTTGTGATTTGGCGCTATATAAATAAAATTGAATTGAATTGAAATAGAGTTTGTACAATCCTAAAAATCTTGTAAGTCAATATTTAATATGAGCATCTCTATTCTTCAACACAGTCTGAACTCTGTTAGGCAGCTTTCTTGTTATTTCTTTAAGTAGTCTTCAGGAATAGTTCTCCAGGCTTCTTGAAGGACATTCAAGGCTCTTCTTTGGATGTTTCTGCCTTTTGTTCTGTTCTCTGTCAACATGATCCCTTTTTCTGAACTGCCAGTGTATTTGGTTGGCTGAGCATCGCAGAGCATGGTTTGAGTGAGTGAAAACAAATAGCTGTACACACTCACTGTTGTACCTCCCCCTCCCCGATGATGATTTGAACCAAAAATTTCAAATTTGGATTAATCACTTCACCGCCTTTTGCCACTGATTTTCAGTCAAGCTCTTGCAAATTGCAAACTGTTATTGTTTTTCTTATGTCCTTCAATTGTCCAGTGTGCTCAGATGTTTTAAGGGCACAGGGTTTCATGCTAATAGCTCTTTGAGCATCACCTTGTTCCAAAAATACTATATTATGCCTGTCAAATATTCGACATTTTTCATACATTCAACTAAATAAATGGGAATTGTGTGTTTTTGTGACATGCTGCTGATAACAATGTGCCTAAAGCTACAATTTAAAGTTATTTTTCTGCTAGGTTGCCTGTTACGTCAGCGGTCCCCAACCTTTTTTGCACCACGGACCGGTTTAATGTCAGACAATATTTTCACGGACTGGCAGGTGTCACGGATAAATACAACAAAATAAAATGATACGACCAAGACAAAAACTGTGGTATTTTGTAAATATAATATTACACACAAATTCACTGTGTAATTGTGTAACTTTATTAGCAGCATTCTCCTGAAATGCACCAATAACATTGAGAATAACATCCTCCTCTCTCCCCCTTAATACTCTGGTTGCTATGGTAACACGTAAACATTTCTTTCAAAATAGGACACACAACTACAAAACAAATATAAAAGTACAAGAAAATATGTAACTCACCATAACGCTCAATCAGTGAGAGCCCTGTGCTTGTTTCTCTGCAATGAGACGGTCCCACCTGGGCGTAATGGGGGACAATGACACCCGAAGTGTGTTGCTTATGTTCAGTCTGCTCCTCAATTTTGTGTTCATCGCTGTTACTGCAGAAAACCCCACTTCACACAGATATGATGTTGGAAACGGCAACAGGGTTTTTAGTGCTTTTGTGGCAATCTCGGGGTATTGTAATCGGAAGGTTGCCGGTTCGAGCCCCGGCTTGGACAGTCTCGGTCGTTGTGTCCTTGGGCAAGACACTTCACCCGTTGCCTACTGGTGGTGGCGCCAGTGTCCGGCAGCCTCGCCTCTGTCAGTGCACCCCGGGGCAGCTGTGGCTACAATGTGGCTTGCCATCACCAGTGTGTGAATGTGTGTGTGTGAATGGGTGGATGACTGGATATGTAAAGCGCTTTGGGGTCCTTAGGAACTAAGTAAAGCGCTATATAAATACAGGCCATTTACCATTTGTTTTCTTTGTTGAAGTGGTCACTCTCTTTGGGTTGACCTGTCTGATTTATCATTAAAGCAGCGGTGTTGTCTCTTTTTGTTGTTACCATTTATATGATTGTTGAGGTATTTGATTATAATAAAGATTTTGTGTTAAATACCTCTGCCTGGTGTTCTTTTCATTTCACCCGGATCCAACTGTTACTGTCCCCCACCCTCATTGCCTAGCTTTTATGTGGGGATGTATCACTGATACATAATCATCCAGTGACCTGACTGGTTCTGCAGCTGTGGTTTTGGTTGTCAACGATCGTGCACACAACATATCCTCCTGATAACGGTATCGCACATAAACAAGCAGTATTGCCTTATTGTCCACATCTGTAGACTCATCAACCTGCAAAGCGTACCATGGTGATGAATGAATTCTCTCCAACAACTGTGTCTCAATGTCCTCTGCTATTTCATCAATGCGACGAGTAACTGTGCTAGCTGACAGAGGCACCTGTGCTATCTTTTCAGCCACCACCTCCCCAAAATGTCTTTAGTGGCAGGAAGGATCAATTCTTCACCAATAGTGAATGACTTTTTAGCCTTAGCAATACGGTTAGCCACCAAGTATGATGCTCTCAGTGCACCTGTATTTGTTGTTGTGGAGGCCCTCAGTAATTGCTTCTGTCCCTGTTGTTCCTGCTTTTTTTCTTTCAAAATACTCCAAAGGCTTGTTTTTTAATGTTGGGTGCTTGGTCTCCAAGTGACGAAGCAGTTTTGAAGGCTTCATTGGCTCATTGGAGAGCCGGTCACCGCATATTATGCAGAGCGGGCTTGGTGCGTGGGAATCACCTGTCGCGATAAATCCATATTTCAAGTAGGTATTTTGGTATTGTCTGTTAAATGCAGCTTTCTTTTTCTTAGTGGTTGTCATACACTCTTCTTCTGTCTCCTCACTGGGCCTTTTTCCCTTTGCAAAGCAACCCTCCAAAGACATCTGTTTTTTACTCATTTTGCTAGCTTGTAGGTTTAATATTAGCTACTAATGTAGCTTGACATGCGTCAAGAGTCAGTCATAGACGGAAGTAAATGAGAGAATTCAGTCTTTTTCAAAATAAAACACTGTTCAGAGTCAGATAATAAATAAAATGAAATTAATGTAAGTTATTTATTTTTTTCTGTGCGGTACGAGCCTCAACTCTCGTGGCCCGGTACCGGTCCGGGGCCCGGGGGTTGGGGACCGCTGTGTTACGTGTAGAAGCAACACTGGTTCGTCCCTTCAGTTAGGTGCCTTTTGAATCCTTGAACAATTTATAGGTCACCGTTTAGTGAAGAAAAAATTCCCCTGAAAATGGCCAGGTACAAAGACTGGACTGAAAAAAAGGTGATGTCCAAAATAAATCTTTGAAAGACTTTGAAAGAACTATTGCTCAAGATCACTTTACAAGAAAAATGAAATGAAGCTCCTCTTTTCTGCCTCCTCATCTGGAATCATCTGTAGTCCTTTGAAGAAATTAAATGTTTATTTGCTGTAACAACTTCCACATGATGTGAACTTCTACTTCTCCACATGACTGTAGTTTTGACTTCCAGCGTCGTATGTAACTGATTAATCTGTACTATTTATGGCATGTAGAAGATGTGCAGCCAATATTTTTTTAACTTCCATAAACACACATTTACACATTGCTAAAACCACATTTGACCATGACATCTTTTTCTAAATAACCCCCTTGAGCAACCAAGTCATCAAATCAGCCTAAAACATCTGCTTCAGCTGGCTGCCAAATAGTGCGTGCTGAGGTGAATGCACGCTTGCATGCCCATCTTTTTCATGTAGTCCAGTAGTGTCCTGTCAGAGATGCTACTGTTTCTGGCTCATTTCCTCGCCCGATCCCCACGCCTAGCTGCTTCCTATGCCTCTAGGTAAGGCAGCAACCTGCCAAGCCACCCTGGGGTCACACATGGTCATGGCTAATGTGACAAAGCCAGCTGCTCATTGCTGCCCGACCAGCCTTTCACCAGCTGTGATTGGATGTCAGGGGTCGCCCAGTTGGCCCGCGGGGAACCCAGGTCGGATCAGCCATATTCTCTACACAGATAAGTGAGCTGAACTGTGCTGCTAACTTTAAATAAGCCCCTGTACAAAACCAGAACATGAGAATTTGATTTTATTAGTTGAATTTTTCTGTTTTCTGCACAATTCATCATACAAAATGATTACATTTTGTATGAGCGTGGGGTGATCGTGGCTCAAGAGTTGGGAGTTCGCCTCGTAATCGGAAGGTTGCCGGTTCGAGCCCTGGCTCCGACAGTCTCGGTCATTGTGTCCTTGGGCAAAAAACTTCACCCGTTGCCTACTGGTGGTGGTCAGAGGGCCTGGTGGTGCCAGTGTCCCGCAGCCTCACCTCTGTCAGTGCGCCCCAGGGCGGCTGTGGCTACACTGTAGCTTGCTATCACCAGTGTGTGAATGGGTGGATGATTGTGCATAGCATAAAGCGCTTTGGGGTACTTAGGACCAAGTAAAGCGCTATACAAATACAGACCATTTACCAGACCATAATCAAATGGAAAAGTCCCTTTTTAAAACTTGTTTTATCACTTTTAATCTTTTAACTTTATGCATCAAGCAAAAATTTAATTATATGCAACATTCACTCACTGGAAGAAATTTGTTTAATATTTAAACCTATTTTCTGCACATTCCAGCACATTAAAAAAAAAAAAAAAAAAAAATATATGTATATATATATATATATATATATATACATACACACACACACACATATATATATATATATATATATATATATATATATATATATATATGTGTGTGTGTGTGTGTGTATGTATATATATATATATATATATATAAATATAAATTTGGTCGCATTTGCGACCAAATTTTTCAGTGGTGCGACTAAAAAAATATTTGGTTGCATTTTGCTGTTTTGTATGGAAGAGGATTAGGGCCACTGAAAAAAAAAAAGAATTCTGACTTTATTCTCAGAATTCTGACTTTATTCTCAGAATTCTGACTTTAATCTCAGAATTCTGAGATTAAAGTCAGAATTCTGAGAAAAAAGTCAGAATTCTGAGAATAAAGTCAGAATTCTTTTTTTTTTTTTTTCCAGTGGCCCTAATCCTCTTCCGTACTTATTACCCACCAGTCTACCGTTGTTTGTGGCTGCTGTCTTTTTCTTTTCTTTTTTTCACTTAAATGACCTTGGACAAGAAAGCCTATTTTTCTGTTATTCAATACTGACGAAATTTAAACTTTATATGCAGAACACTGTAGAATATTTTTAAGGTTATCTGCTATAAAAAGCCAGACCAGGAAAATCTCCTGCATGTTTTTCTGTGTTTTATTCTCAGTTACTTTCACACAAAGGCATCTGCTGTGATGTTCACAATTCTGAAGAAGTCAGTACTGATAAATGATCAGAATTATAATATTTCTGACTGTCTGAGGCTAAGTTGAATTGAATCGGGACTTTGAAAACCGGAATCGAATGGATTATAGAAATCAGTGATGATACCCATCCCTAGTGAGCAGCCTAGGCACGACAGAAGTGGATGTAGCTGTAATAGGAAAAGAACTATTGCTAACTTTTCTGTTAAGTTAAGGCCTGATCCTTCTGAAATTCATAGCCAGTGCTCTGACACGGTGTCATCAATCTTTGAATGCTGAAAAAGCACAGTGTATCCAGAAAAACACATTATGTTATATAAATTATTATAAAATTTTTGTACGCCTAACCATTGTACCGGTACGCCCATGGCAAAAAGTTAGTCTAGAGCCCTGTATATACACACACACACGCGCACACACACACACACACACACACACACACACACACATATATACATATATATACATATATATATTTGTGTTTACACTCACTCTTTCAAATAGATGCAAGTAAAACACAGCAGAAAATAAGTCAAAGACTAGCGGTCCTGTTGCTCTATTTTCATCTGTAAAGCAGGAGTAGGTAGGCGGAGATTTACCCTGGTGCAGGTGTGCACAGCGGTCAGTGGAAGGATACGGCAGTTTCTCTGTGAGTTACGTGGTAGCGCACTCGGTGCTTGCTTGGAAGTTTAGGGGGTTTTTTTGCTGTAAAAAGAAGTTTTCTTCCCACGCAGTGAACAGCGGACGCTAATGTTTTTATCACTTTTTATGGAATCAAACTTAAAGTAAGGTCAGTACTTCCACGCTTTAAACGCTGCACGCTCATACTCTCTCCCGCACTGGATATATTATCCATTGTTGATCTGCACCAATGACTGTATAAAAGATTTATAAAAGATTGTTTTATACAGTCATTGATCTGCGCACAGCTGTTATCACGAACATCGCACTTGCTTAGGTCACTGTCATGAGACATTCTCGCAAAAAAAGCACCGTTTTAGTAACGCAGTAACGCAGCGTTCCTACGAGAAAGTAGCGGTAATCTAATTACCGTTTTTGCAATAGTAATCCCTTACTTCACTCGTTACTTGAAAAAAGTAATCGGGTTACAGTAACGCGTTACTGCCCATCTCTGATTAAAAACACACAACATATAAACCATAATAAAAATTATTTGAAGTCACTAAGTGACAGAAGTCTGACAGCATTAGATCTGCTTTGAAGAAAGTTTCAGTAACGCTGGCTAACAGCAGCTAACAGTGGCAAAAACAGCGGGGCTTAATGACTGGAAAGTTCTAGAAATCATCAACAATTCCCCTTAGTATTGTTGTTAGCGGACAGTGAGCTACACTGACTCATCAACTCATATCAGACTCCTTTCACAATGTTTTAAAGCCTCCTCCAGAGGAAATAGTTATTTATGCTTCACACATGCCATTAAGAGGTAAACAGTAGCTAAAAGTTAGCCATGCTAGCGCTGACAGTCTATACTCACTAGATGGCAGGCAGAGGTGAGTCAAGGGTAAAAACTAGGGGTGGGTTTTGATAATCAATTTTCCAATTAAAATCTATTTTTAGCTTGAATAAAGCGATACTGATTCATAAAATCCTGAATTGATTTTTAAACATAAATGTATTTTTCCAGAAATGCCAGAATCTCAAGTTAAACTTCACAAAAGTATTTCACCAACCACCAAACAGCTAAAACAGTAAATGAGAGGAGAATAACGGATTCCACACAAAGACGTAACACAAAGTGTGGACCTGACGGCACGTACACTGACACGCCGTCAGGGCTGAAAGGCGACATCTCACAGATTCTGAAGCTGCAGGTTTTGTCACTCTCTGACCAAAATTGACTGAACCAGCAGCAAAAGGAGATCAAAAACTACGCCTCACATTTGATAAACATCGGCAATAATTTGCTCTTACTTTTGCTGTTTTCCTTCCACCACGATAAAATCACACTTGCACAGCGCTTTCTCTCTCTCTCAGTATACTTCAAGAACAGTTTCCCATCTCAAATCTCTGTTTTCTGCATTATTCTCTTGATTATGCACCAGTCTACCATTGTGTACGGCGCTGTCGACTGCTGCTTTTTAAAAAAAAAAAAAATTACTTCTGACAAGAAAGCCTAATTTCTGCTGTTTAACTTCGAAGAAATTTAAACTTTTTAAAATTATGCCAAATTGGAAAACGCTTAACTGTGTCTCTAATAAAACCTCTGTAACTTTGCTCTACTTCACTTCAGCAGCATCAGGTAGGGTTGCCAACCGTCCCTTAAAAAACGGAATCGTTCCGTATTTAGAAACAAAAGTACACGTCCCGTATTGAGCTAATAAGGGACGCACTTTGTCCCGTAATACAGTGAGAATCAAAAGTAGTCTATAAATGTTTATGGAATTAACGCTTTGTTTGAAAACATAATTCCCAGCCCCTCTCCAACAAGCATGGCCAACAGGGAAACAAACACCGACACTGCTGTGCAAGTCTCGGACGACAGTACACCTAAAGCTGGGCAAACACTGTGCGGTTTTTTTCAGTCACGTTATTCAGCTCCTGCTCAAACTGCACGATTGACTCGCAGGGGTTAGAAGTTGGTAGGTCACGATGCAGGGTCTCACACTATACTCTGATGCGACCTGAGTGCTCACACTGTGCCTCCATAAAATGAAGGTTATAACAGAAAATCTGTCGCTCGCTCTCCCTCTCTGTCTTTCACTCACACAGACACACCACCACCATCAACTTTGCTAAATTGCTAATGAAAAACATTGATCAGGCAGCTGTGATTGAGCAGCAATGTAAATCCAACTATTTTCACGGTTGTTGTCGTCGTGATAATTTTGTGACGCCACATGGAAAAGGCTCGAATGAGCTTTCCAAAGTTCTACAAGTTGTGCCTCCATCGCTTGTGTCCAGATCACACGCTGCACTGCCGTGCTGCACCGTCTTTTTCACCGACATTTACGTGTTTGCACGTGAGCAGTGTGAGCGGCTGCGGTGACACGTCACGAGCGATTGATGATCGGGAGCTGGTCGTGAGGTGTTAATCGTGTCTCGTTACCCCACGTATACTACACGATGCACGATGAAGGCCAAAATCGGGCCGATCACCAAATCGGACCTATAATTTATATAGTTAATATAATTTATTTTGTGTAATAAACAACTGCAAGGATAGATGATTACAGCAAATAGATCACTAATACATAAAATTAATACATAGATTAATAATGATGATGAGTTATGATGCGTAATCATGGGAACAAGCGGGTTTACAAACAGGAGCAGCTGATTAGCATTAGAAAAGCTGAAATACCTCAACTGAAGCCAATTGTACTAAATGCACTATATGTGCACTGTTACAAGAATATTTTTCGTTCTATTGTTTTCTATTAATTTATATCATTTTAAGTTTTCACCCATTTCCAAACAATATGCAGAAGCATAGTGAAACCTCAGTAGACCATATATTTTTTTATATGTGTTTAAGAATGAACTGGGTGTGTCTGTCAAAGATGGTCAGTTCCACTACTACTTGTTTCTTGCCTGAAATCAAAACAGCAGAGGGTGTAACACTGTAGCTCGTGGCGCTGTGGTGTCCCTAACACCTGGAAGTCCTTCTGCAGAGCTTTGAAAATGAGAGCACAACATGTGGCTGCTCTTACAGATATTCAGTCAAAGCTCTTTGCACATTGCATTTTGTTTCATTTCTTGCATTGATAAACATGTTTAGATGACATATTGCTACCAAGAGAAACAATCACAGTTGTTGTGGTCTGCGTTGCAGCAGCCTGTAATTACATTTCTGGAAAGGTGCAGGTCAAGCTAAGGGGCAGGCTAATTAGATATATCCGGGGCGGATTAGCCGTTCACCAGTCATAGTTGGTCAGCTGAAACGCATCAAATTCTTAATCCATGGAGAGGCGGTGAATTATTATTACATTGCAAATAATAATTCAAGACACATTTGTTTCTCTAGGCACAATTCTGATATTAGCGTTTAGAGTTGCTAGCTGTGGATGCTGAAGAGTTTTTGCTCCACTTAAAGTCCTGATATATTACCCCCTTTAAACTCTAAATGAACACTATTAGGTTACTTTTTTTCAGTGCTAAATTAAGTCTGATTGGTGTTCAATTAAAGACCAGCTCAGAGTTTAATGTGATATGGTACAGTGCACAGTGATAGAGGGGAGGGGGGATTGAATTTGGTCATCTTCATTTGGAGAAAGCTTCATTGAATACTTAATAATACCTGCAATTACCCTATAGATCTTTGTGGTAGTTAACGCTAACCTTATGACCCACTAGTTTCACTTTGTCTCCTGGAAAACTTGCAGACCTGGAAATTGTCTTCGTCAGGATTCCTCATCGGGCGCTGACAATCAGTATAGAAAACAATAGGCAAACAACCCCAGCTGCCTTGGATGCCACTTTCAAAACAATCAGCTGCAACAAAAGCAAGAGAAAGGCCCCTCACCGGCACTAATTGTTAATAAGGGGTTTTGGCATAATTGATTTTTCTTTCATTCAGTTCCCAATTTGCTCCTGTTGCGATGTCGTTTGTATCCCCCGGGTGCAATCTAACATTTCTGTTTGGACTCACAAATGCTTTTGCAACAAACAGCAATGAGGAAGAGGAAGAGGACGGGGGAGTGAGGCGGGAGCATGAAGTTGCTTGTGAACCTAGCTAGATGCAGTTCATATGGAAATGTCAGGATGCCTCGGAGAGTTGTAGACTCTTGGTGGGACCGTGGTGCAGTCTTATGCTGCACTGAGCGTGGCAGAATCAGCACGGATTCAGCCGTTGTTCTGTACTTCCAAATTAAAACGCCACTACAGTTTGTTACTTTAAATTAGGTTAGGATTAGTTGGCGACAGCGTTCGATATCAGCCGCCTGGGGTTGTTGCAAGTCTTAAAAGCCCATGATATGCATAATATGTGGTTATCAGCTCCTTGTTCTAATATTTTATCTTAATGGTGTGCAGCGGGAAATTGTGGTTTTGCATTAATGAGCTTCTACAAACACAGACGTAGAATGCTGTGAAATAATTGAATACAAAGGCACATTTAGAGGCAGTAAGGGAAACAAAAGTCACATTACATGGCAACTCCCTCATTTAGATGAAAGATTTCATATCCTTTGAGGTTCACTCACGTCCACTTTTGACCCACTCACAATCAAATGAGACGTGTACCCTTTAATGCTAATTAGCTGAATTGGGATTTTTTTTTGCCTTCCGTCTTGGAAAAGAGGGTTTTAGAAGAAAGGATTTTTTTAATTTTATATTATTTTCCTTCGGTAAGAAAAGTCTGAAAAAGGTAGCAGCAAGGGCTTTCCTAAGGGTATAAAAGTAAGCCTTCTTCGTCTTCTATAACCCTGTGTTGAATTTGCTTGAATTCTTTGATAGCGCTGCAGCAGATAAGGTGCTGCAAGTTATCTTTGAGCTGCCACATATAAACAAGCACGGCTATACTATCTACCCTTGCTTTAGTTTATCTCGTATCACATGAAAGTGTTACTGTAAAAAAAATAAATAAATGAATTATTGCTCAAATCTGTTATTTTCCCCATGATCTCAGCTATACGTATCCATCTTTGACTGTATCCCTCACATCTGTTAATTGAAAATACCATTAAAGAGATATACTGTGTATCAGAGAAGAGAAAGGAGGGTTATCTGTGTTACTATGATACATAAAAGTGCTCCAATATATATGTTTCCCCCATACTGCAAGAGGTCTGTGGCTTTTAGTGATTTCCTTTCTGTCAGCTGAAACTCTCTTAAATCACGCTCCATGCTGGAGGCAGTGCACTGCGGTGAAACTATACTGAAGCGCAGTATGAGGTTTTGAAATATATTATTAACCTATGGATAAATTTGACTTATGATGCTACGTAGGCAGCGCTTGAATCGTTTGGTGAGTTATTCATCTGAATCGTGCTCTGTAATTACAATAAACGCTAATTACTATTGCAATTATCACACTATCAGATAATTTAATTGAGTCCTCAAATAAATAGGACTGTTCACGGTGTCATAAATTAAATGAGTGCTTTTTATTGGTGGACCACTTTTTATTTCTACAGTAATTATTCTGCCCTGGGTCATGTCATATGAGACACTAGGATACAGTGTTGTGAATAACTATTTACGCCCTTCCTGATTTCTTACGGGATTTTTTTTGCATAATTGTCACATTTGCATGTTTCAGTTAATCAAATGAATTTTAATATTAGACAAAGATTAACAAAGTAAATACAAAATACAGTTTATACATGATTCATTTATTAAGGGCAAAAAATAACCACCCCTACCTGGCCCTGTGTAAAGAAGTAATAAAAAGTCATTTCTAAGGTTTTGAGAATCCGTAAACTCAGTAAACCACAGTGAGAATAATTATCCACAAATGCAGAAAACTTAAAAGAGTGGCCTACCAAAATTACTCACAGAGCGCACTGACTCATCAGGAGGTCAAGAAAGAACCCAGAACAATATCTAAAGAACTGCAGGCCACACTTGCCTCAGTTAAGGTCAGAGTATACATGATTCAACAATAAGAAAGAGACTGGAGAAAAATGGCACCCAATGTTGCTGTGTAAACTTCAAATTTCTGCTCGATTTATCAAGACATCACATATTTGCAAAAGTGCTCTAATGTTTTCGGAGATGCCTGTTACCCACCAGCGATTAGTCAATTGGTCATGATGAACTCTGGGCTGGACTGATTACAATACATCTGTATTGAGGGTAAAAGGAACGCGATTCGTCCTGGACTTCAGCTAGAATGAAAAAAAGACACAAAGCTGGAGTTATTCTGTCTTTACGCTGTCAGCTGCCTCTTCTCTCATTCTCTCTCCCTCCCTCTCCTGTTGCTACTTCAATCATGAAACTGATCAATGATCAGCTGATCAGCTTTTCTCTCGTTTGTTTATTGAGGAAACCAGCGGATGTTGCGGTAAACAACAGCAGCACGCTCAAGCTTGATCAGCTGTTGTTAGAATTTATTTCATATTAATTTCTAGTATCAGCTGATGTTTGCTGGAGCCACAGCTGTAAAAGCTGCTGCTCATGATATCGGCTTGGATATGTGGTGAGAGGGAAACATGAAGGTGATACAAACCATACATATATACCAACAAGGCAGTGTACATCACTGTCACAACAGCGTTTGTTTTAGTTCAAAGGCTTTATGGTTTTTCCTATAATACCTGGTGGTGGTTTTGTCAGTTCAGCCTTATATATTATGTTTAACCCGAGTGACCACCCGGTCAGCTGGTGGGTAACAGGCATCTCCGAAAACGTTAGAGCAGTTATGCAAATATGTGATGTCTTGATGAATCGAGCAGGTATTTGAAGTTTACACAGCAACATTCTCGCATGAAAATATCTTAAAAGTTTATTTTGTGACCCAGAAAGAGTAATATTTCAAACTCCGCCACTCTGTGTTCCTCTGCCACTGCCTCATTTGAGTTTTGGACGAAATGGATTCTGGGATATTGCATTTTGTCATTACGAGCTGATTGGAGACCAAAACAGCCAATCAGATTTTTTTGCATCCAAGTCTGTGATTGGCTGGTTTTGTGGCACAAATATAACGGTGTACAGAAAGAGTTGAGCGCGCACAGGCAGAAATGTTGAGAGTGCAAGCAACACATTGCGAACAAGCGCAAATGCAAAAACTGAGCGAGAAGGGCTGCTTTTGTGTGTGTGTGGATAATAGCAAACACTGAAATACATTTTTCCACGCAGCAATGAATTTTGTTCACTCAAATTTAGCTTTTCTTCGCTCAAAATAAATTTCTCCTCAAAATGCAACACTTGCACCTGCAAATTTTTTTAAGTGCGCTCAGAATAGTGGCACAAAAATAACGCCATAGATATGGGCCAGGATCCATGCTTTCATATTGTTTGCATCAATTTCTTGCCCTATCATTCTAATGTTGCAGCAGACATTGAGAAGCAGAAACACGTCCTGTAAGATGTTTTAATGTGCATACATGCAGCTGTTGTATTGATTTCAGTCCCTTTTCAACTCTGCTGAGAATTTCAGGTCTAATTCAAGCCGTAAATCTACAAAAGAATCACTGAATCTCTTTAAGTACATTGTACATCTGCAGAAAGAACTTAAGTAGGTCTGCAGTGAACACAGGGGAGCACAAAATGTTTCTAATAATGAATGTGTTTTGGAGAACTCAAAGACGGGTCAAAGAGCAACTGATTTGTCTTTTTCTGCGGCAAGCTTTTTGCAAATTCATGAATAATCATAACAATGAGTGCAAATCGACCTCCCTCTAACTCCAAAAATAAAAGAGTACCATTAAAAAGATGTATTTTTCATGTGCCGATCTCCCGGGAGCTCGTTACTTGCTCACACCCTGTAAGATGGAGGTCAACAGCCAGTTTTGGAAAACGGTGCACCCTGTGGTGAGCTTATTTTTGCCAAAGCTCTCTTCCACTTCTTTTCTTTTCTCTTTGCTATACTTTTGTTTTAACCAATTGCCAATTGTAATAAGCAACACAAAAGTCTCACTAGGGAAAACGTATCACTGTTACCAGTTAGTTGGCGACACATTTTGTTTCATCGTTTGCATTTAAATAGATAATTAACTGTGGCTCAGGGGGGAATCGCATCTGTAACCGGAAGGTTGCCGGTTCGATCCCTGGGCTCTCTGTCCTGGTCGTTGTGTCCCTGGGCAAGACACTTTACCCTACTTGCCTACTGGTGTTGGCCAGAGGGGCCGATGGCGCGATATGGCAGCCTCGCTTCTGTCAGTCTGCCCCAGGGCAGCTGTGGCTACAACTGTAGCTGCCTCCACCAGTGTATGAATGTGAGAGTGAATGAATAGTGGTATTGTAAAGCGCTTTGGGTGCCTTGAAAAGCGCTATACAAATCCAATCCATTATTATTATTATTATTATTAACTGATAGGATTCATCCAAAAAGTACACAATTTCACGGGAGAAATTACACACAACTGTGCACAAGAGCATTGAAAAAATATATGTACAAATGTTATCAGCACATAATAAACCATTTTCCAGGTTTAAATACAGCCTTGGATGAACAGCAACATATGAAATATAACACTGTCTTTATTTATTGAACAAGCATTAAGCTGAAATGCAGAAGCATAGTGTGCAAAACTCAGTACAACCCAAAATGTAATACTGTGTAAAACCATTTTTAGAAGCAGTAGCTTGTAGTAATTGTGTTGTGCTTGGGATCATTGTTCAGGGTTACCAGGTCATATGGCTGCAAAACAAGCCCAAATCATGACCCCTCCACCACCATGCTTAACAGTATGTATGAGGTGTTTGTGCTGATATTCTCCGATTGGTTTTCTCTAAACATGGTTCTGTATAATATAGCCAGACATCTTCACTTTGGTCTTGTTTATTTATTCCAGATGACTTGTGGTTTGCTCATTAGTTATGTGCGACACCACTGATTTCCTTTCCGATCCGATACCAAGTAAAATTCAGGGTGGTATCGACGATACTGATCCAATACCGATACTTTGTACAAACACATAATGTTTCATTGTATTTCAAATTATAGCTTCATAATGATTACAGCACATCCGACTACTTATTGCTTAATAATGTAGAATTATCATATAGAAATAAAAAACCTTTAGTTGTGCGCTATTTGAACACGTTATCGGCCTGCAGCACTAAAGGACCCTAGCAGCACCTGTCGCTGTCCTCTCCTCCTCTTCATTTCGCCTCAACATAAGCTCGTCATATTCTGTGATATGATTTACTCTGAGGTGTTTGACGAGGTTAGTGGTGTTGCCACAACACCTCACTGTCTTGCCACATGTATCGCAAACCACGTCTTGGCTGTTTCTGGAGGTAAAATAGTCCACTTATGACTCCATTTACGCTCAGCCATTGTTGTGAGTGAGCACGCCAAGGGGCTGCGACAGCCGTATTTCGCATATGACTATGAAAGGGGGAAAAGGAAGTAGTTCCTTCCAAGTTAGACGATGCTATAGCCTCTTTCCACTGTGTTCCTGATAGTGATAAACTGCAAATTTACCCCAAATTACTAAAATATCAATATTTTAATATGAGAATTGATTCTAGAACATAAATAACTGGTATCGGAGAAAACAATATTTCAATATCGATCCGCACATCACTATTGCTCATGCTGTCACTTTCTTTTTAGATAGAAGAAGCTGTCATCTGGCAACCCTTCCAAACAAGCCAAAACTCTTCAGTCTTTTTCTAATTAGAAAATTAGAAAAAGCCACGGGGCGATCGTGGCTCAAGAGTTAGGAGTTCGCCTTGTAATCGGAAGGTTGCCGGTTCGAGCCCCTGCTTGGACAGTCTTGGTCGTTGTGTCCTTGGGCAAGACACTTCACCTGTTGCCTACTGGTGGTGGTCAGAGGGCCTGGTGGCGCCAGTGTCCGGCAGCCTCGCCTCTGTCAGTGCGCCCCAGGGTGGCTGTGGTTACAATGTAGCTTGCCATCACCAGTGTGCGAATGTGTGTGTGAATGGGTGGATGACTGGATATGTAAAGCGCTTTGGGGTCCTTAGGGACTAGTAAAGCGCTATATAAATACAGGCCATTTTACCATTTAATTAAAATATCTTTAACATTTAATATGTTAGTGTCTTAAGTGGCAATGGCAGTTGTATTTATAGAGAGCATATTTCATTATACATAAACACAATGCACTTAACACAGAAGACAAAAACATCCGGTGTAGGTTTACAAGGTGGTGAAAACAGCAAAAATAAAACGTAAGAAATACATTCACACACAAACACAGCTGTTGAGCGTGTGAATAAAACGTTTTTGAGGTCTGGACTTTTTGCTTTTGAATGTTGGCACAGATATAACTGATCTGAGGTCAGAATGCACTGTGTTCCAAAGATCAATAACTGAAAGCACCCTCTGCATAGTTGGGTCTGATTCTATGAACATTTAAACAATCTGATAAGCTGAGAGGTCTAATTGGGTAATAAACTTGAATGTTTTCCTCTGTAGGATGATGGACTTTGGTCATTTGAATTTACTTAATTTCATTATTTTAAATACATTTACAGCCCCTCCCACACATCGGAATTCTCCAGGCCACCAAATTGCCAAAACCTCTGCTTTTAAAGACGTACATTCTGGCGATCATTTAATAACGTTGCATGTGGCTGCTATTGAGCCTTAATGGAAGCGGTGAGGGTGTACTTAGTTTTACACACACTGCTTCTGCATTTTGGCTCACTGTTTGTTAAATAAATAAGGACTCTGCATAATACTGCAGTTAATTTTTTTGACATGCTAAAGACCAGATGGTATTAATTATTTATTATGTCCTGATCAGTGTTGGGACTAACACGTTATTAAGTAACGCGTTACAGTAACTACGTTATTATTGTGGTAACGAGCACGGTAACTAGTTATTATGCCAAAACCGGGAACGCGTTAATTGTTGCTGGGATTTAGATAGGGTCGTTATTCGTTACTTCGTGTGGTGGCTATCGCGGAGCTTCCACAGATTCAGTAACATTAGCAAGTGGTGGAGGCCAGCAGGTGGATGAAGGAAAAGGGAGGCAGGAGGAGAGACCCGAAGCGGCCGCTGCTCCGAGAGTGTCAGGTGAACTGAACTTCAGGTAAGAAGTTATAACCTGCAGTCCATCTGGGTCCGATATGAACCAAGTTTAGGTGGAGTTTATTTTCGTTATGCTGACTTTTTCGTACTGCGTGCTAGCTAGCATGACGGAGTTTCTATACAGCTGGGTCGGTGCTATGTTACTGATGTTGAACTTTATTTTGTTCATAAGGTTAATTATTAGAGTTGCCAACCGTCCCGTAAAAAACGGAATCGTCTCGTATTCAGAGAAAATATCATGCGTTTCGTATTTAGGTGAAAAGGAACACAGTTTGTCCCGGACTTCAGCTACAATGAAAAAGACACAAAGCTGGAGTTATTCTGTGTTTACGCTGCACAGCTGCCTCTTCTTCTCTTATCCTCTCCCCCTCCCTCTCCTGTTTCTACTTCAATCATGAAACTGATCAATGATCAGCTGATCGGCTTTTCTCTCTTGTTTATTTATCGCCCACTTTGCGCCAGAAAGAGGAAACCAGCGGATGTCGCAGTAAACAACAGCAGCACTTTTAAGCTTGATCAGCTGTTGTTAGAATTTATTTAATATTAATTTCTAGTATCAGCTGATGTTTGCTGGAGCCACAGCTGTAAAAGCTGCTGGTCATGATATCGGTTTGGATATCTGGTGAGAGGGAAACATGAAGATTTAACCAGGAGATGTCCTTACTGAATCATCAGAGCTGAACAGGTGATGGAGAAACAGGTTTACCTTTTAGGTGACATGAATGAGTTGAAGGGAAGTTATGAACAGTTTCTGAGAGACAAATAACACCAGGATCCTTTTCTAAGTAGCTGACAGCTGGTAACTGTGCAGGGGCGGGTCTAGCAGTGTTGCCAGGGGTCCATGTAGGGAATTAAAAGGGAAAGGGGGGCACAAGGAAATACTTTCTTATTCTCATTTAAAATATCTCACTTTTAAAAAAATAATTATCTGAGTCTTGCAACAAACAATTGATAGATTGATGCATATATACCATCAGAACAGTGTACATCACTGTCACAACAGTGTTTATTTTCATTCAAAGGCTTTATGAATTTTCCTATAATGGTGGGCCGGTCTCTAGTCAAAATGCCCGGGACGATTTTTTTTGTCCCAGTCCAGCTCTGTATGCAGCTCATCTGCAGTCTGGTGTTACCTACATCTTCCTATTCAGAAGGCAGAATTTCCGAGTTCTGAGTACAATCGAAAGCACCACGACTGCAGTTTTTGTGTTGGATGTAAAAAACAGGCTAGGATAGAATAAGGTGTGGGATTTCTCTCGTGGAAATGTGCACATTATTTTTTCCTTTCTATTGGTAGGTGGCACAGTGCACTTGTGGCAAGTAAGCAAGCTAGAAGACTGGCAGTCTTGCTGGGTATCCAGTTACGGAAGCAACACATTAACAAGAGAATTCTGAGTAAAACCAAAGTTACTTTCCCTAGTAACTAGTTACTCTGAAAGTAACGAGTAACTTGAAGTAACTGAATTACTTTTGATAGAAGTAACTAGTAATGTAACTAAGTTACTAATTTAAAGTAACTTACCCAACACTGGTCCTGATACATAAAACCTTACAGTCACTTTACCATCGCTGTATATTATCAAAACTGTCTGCCTGTTGTAGTGCAGAACTCAGCAATGTTGGGCTAAATTATCTCCAGTCTGTTGGGGTAAACCATTCAGATTATCTGTCCCCCCCCTCCCATTACATTTCTGGGTGAAATTACTGCATATTTTAAATATTTATGGTCAATAGGATTTTCTTTAAATGAAACACAGTTTTAATGTATTTAATATGCTATTAATGCTATTCGTATAATTTTAGGGAATGAATTAACTGTGCTGGATTTCATTAGTGTTTACTTGCACAAGATTCAAATGGCACTTGACTGTTTATTCTAACCCTGCAGTTAAGCTCACTGAAAAATATCTATACAGAACATGACTTGATTGTTTATGACCAATTAAACCGCATCCAAGACAACTGAACAAACTCCATCTGCTGATAAAGGCCTGGAGATCTGCTGCCGCAAGAACAAAATGTTGTCAGACAGAATTCAAGTTGTCTGTCTGTGCTGCCAGGGATTTGCAGGAGATAATCCGCACACCAATTGGACATGACGCAGGAGACGCAGACACACATGGTTAAAACAAACTTTGCTGCATTTGAGTGGTTTCTTTAGAGTGGGATTTTAGCGTGAAGTCAAAAAGTAGACTATCAAATTAAAAGGTTAAGTCACATAAGCTTTTTTATGACCTGTCAAGGAGCTAATCTTAAATGAACACAAACAGTGAATATCTTAAAGAGAATTTGGTAATGAGTCCACATCACCACTCCAGTGCAGCTTTTCCCAAATCACTCAAGAAGTGCAAAAGAGAGGAGACAACAGTGTACTGCATGTCTTAGTGTCTGCTTTTCGGGCCTGACAAAAACTAACCTTTTTAACCTTCAAAGTTTTGTTTCTTTGAAAGGAATTTCACAACTCTTCACCTGCCTCATCTGCTGGAGTCCACAAATATAAGAATATGTAAATTACCTCCCACCTCATCCTACCAATGCGTGCCTGCAGCCGCATCTCACTCTCTCCCTCTGCATCTCTGAGCCTCAGTCGCAAATTTATTAGCTACATGTAGGGAGACAGAGCATCAGTCCACACTGCTGAAGTCTGCGTTTCATTAAACGATGAGAGGGAACCCATTGCTCAATTTGTAAATCAGGGAGGACTGGAACAAAGAGCGAGCAGACTTTCTGTCAGGTGAGGGAGGAGAAAAAGTCGCAGCTTGCATCAAAAAAAATCCATAAGGGCTTGGAGATCCTTGAAAAATTAAGTTAGTCATGGCAAACAAACCAAGCAAACTAAAGAAGGTGAGATCTGATCATGTAAGTGACATCTGTTGTGTTTCTTCTTGAAAGAAGGCTACAGGCTGAAACTCATGAGCCCACAGTTTATTTCTGTCTGATTTCAATGTTGATATCAGTGCAATTAGACATGCAGATGTGGTCAAGACGAACCACTGAATTTCAAACCGAGCATCATCATGGGGAAGAAAGGTAATTTAAGTGACTTTTAATATGGTATAATTGTTGGTCTGAGTATTTCAAGAACTGCCTCTCTACTGTGATTTTTCCACACACGCATCTTTGGGGATCACAGAGAAAGAGAAAATAACCAGTGAGCATTAGCTCTCTGGGTGGAAATGTTTTGCTGATGTCAGAGGTGAATGGCCGGATTGATTTGAGCGGATAGGAAGTGCGACACTAACTCAAATAGCCTGTCACGGCCAGGCAGATCAGCTGCACGCTGATCAGCTCTCTCTCTCGCCGGGGCGGAACTCATTGTGGGTTCACGCCCTCGGCCCACGCCCTCAACAGATGAGATACCTGGGTCTCATTAGGACAATCAGCATTTAAACCAGGAGGCGACTGCTGTTCATCGCTGGATCGTTGTCTACCATGCGTTAGTGAAGTCAAGCTACAGCAAGTCTAGTTAAGAGTATTTTCCTTTGTGCGTCGTACTTAACCCTGTCTACAGAGCTTCCTGGATTTTTCCCCATGTGATTCCCGTGTGGCAGTGTCAGAGTGTGAGCCTGTGATCATGTGTGTGGATGATCTGAAGAACGTGTGCTTTCCCCCTGGACTTCCCTGGAGACCCCTTCTTCCCTCACTCAGCTGTATATAGCACCCCCCGCACCTTCTTGTATATACACCTGGTGAATTGTAAATAAATCCTTCTTGTGAGCATCAGAACCGGAGTCCTGCGCTTGAGTCCTCCTCCAAACTGTAACATAGCCACTCGTTTCCACCAACATTTGCAGAAGAGCATGTCTGAATGGACCACATGCTGAACCTTGAAGTGGATTGACGACATCAGCAGAAGACCACACCATGTGCCAGTTCTCTCACCTAAGAACAGGAAGCCAACGCTACAGTTTACACAGGCTCACCAAAACTGGACAATAGAATACTGGAAAACATTTGCCTGGTCTGCTGAGTCTGCTGGTCTTGCTTTCTGTTGTAATCTTCCAATAGTTGGCTCAGAATTTGGTATAAACGACCTAAAAATTGTTCATTCCTGTCTGATGATAGTATAACACTGTAAGAGGTATTTTCGTGGCACATTTTTGCCCCTTTATTATGAACCGAGCATTGTTTAAACACAACAGCCTGCCTGAGTATGCTTGCTGACTGTGTCCGTACATCTTCTGATGGTTTCTTCCAGCAACCTCAAACTTGTTTCTTGAACACGAAAACGAGTTCACTGTACTCAGATGGCCTTCACAGTCACCAGATCTCAATCTAGTAGAGCACCTTTGGGATGTAGAGGAACAGGAGATTCACATCATGGATGAGCAACTGACAAAACTGTTTGATGCTGTTGTGACATATGGACCAAAATCTCTGAGGAGTCAAGAAGAATTAAGACAACTCTACAGGCAAAAACATGTCCACTAGGGAAGCAGCTAGTGAGTGTGCATGTCATTTGTTATAGAATTGCCTATTTAAATAGCAGCTAATAAAATCCAGAAATTAACACATTCTGATCAGAACAGCTAGCAAAGTTTTCCTTTTTTGTTTTCTTTTCCACTGAGCATGTGCAGTGGGTGCAAGTGAACAGAATATGCCATTTGTCATGTCTGTGTTTTAAGACATCGCACTGACTCACACTAGTAAACAGTAGTTTGTATAATAAATACATACTGAATGACAATAAGTGACAATATATCCTTTTATAATTACAGTGGTCAGTTGTCTCAGTGCAAAGGCTAGATAGTGCTTGGCCTGTGTGGGCGAAAGGGGAAGCTGACTCACTGGATACTGAGAAGTTGCTGTGCGACTCTCAGCAGGAGTTGTGATTTCTGATGGATTATACACCACTTCACACTCTCCAGCAGCTGATTTTGAAGTGCACGTATGTGTGCGCACGCATCACTGTGGAAAACACTTAAATGTTGCAATGAGATAATGAATCGTTAGGAGGGACGAGGAAGGAATCTAAACGACTTCAAGATGTAGTAAACAAACTGCATGGTCGTGGTTGCCAGGTGACAGCGGTTGGCTAATCAAGGTTTCTTCCTGCTTTCCTTGCACATTAGGGCTCCAAGTTTCCCCCCTCGTTTAAAGGGCTCCTCTTTCGTCACTAACAGTGTGTTGTGTATTCATTACCTGTACTCAGGCATCAGTGTCCCCTTCCAGAAGTTAGGCATTAAATAGTTTTAGCTCCAGGAAACATTAGCTGGATTGGGAAGCATTGTTCATACCTCCCTGTTTGAAATGGTGTGAAATGAATGGATTAGATGCAGCTAATGAAGCTCTTGACTCCCCCCCCCCCCACACACACACACACACACACACATTGCCCTCCTCAGGTTTCATTAGCACCCCAGGACCATGTCACTGTTGACTATACTTGCAGTGCCTGAGCATTCATTAAGGGGAAATTCAGATGCTATTTCCTGGGATATTGTCAGAACAGATGGTTATTGTTCTAGACCCAAAGACAGAGAAAGACAGAAGTGGTCTGTTTTGAGAAACAGTTTTCTATACTGGAAGCTTGTGAAAGCTTGGTGCTTTCTTTTTGAGTTGGTTGACACACTCATTTTGAGTGTTTAGTGAAAGAAACAAAAAAAGGGAATAAGTCTTACCCTTTGGCAGACATCTTAGCAACACCTCCCAGCAGTTATTCTGTGGCAGCTATCTAAAGGAATGAGCTTCACATAGTGCTATCCGCCCGCTATAACGCTAATTGAGTGGTGGCACAGACAGATGCATGTGGGAGGAGAGAGACACTGCGGGACTTTATTTCCCATTTCCACCCTGAAAGAAGGTAATGTGAATGGACACTGGCTGAACATGTAAAATGGTGAGAAGTCATAGGACACTCCAAGAAGGAATTTAAAATACTATGCAAAATTCTTGAGCCACCCGTCATTTCTTTGATGAATGTGCTATGAAAATGAAAAACAGGTGCAGTGATTTACAGACTTTTGTACACGTCTATTGAGCTTGGAAGCCAATATTTCATAGGACCACCTTTATTCTTCAACACAGTCTGAACTCTCTTAAGCAGGCCTTCTTGTAATTCCTTTAAGTAGTCTTCAGGAATAGTTCTCCAGGCTTCTTGAAGGACATTCAAAGCTCTTCTTTGGATTTTTCTGCCTTTTGTTCTGTTCTCTGTCAACATGGTCCCACACTGCTTCAATAATGTCGAGGTCCAGGCTCTGGGGAGGCCAATCCATAACTGATAGTGTTCTGCTGTGTGCTTTTACTGCATTGACATAGTGTTTGGAATCATTGTCATGCTGAAAAATGAAGCTGTGTCCAATCAGATTCCTTTCCAGATGGTATTACCTGGTGGATCAAAATCAGATGGTACTTTTTTGTGTTCACAATTCCATCAGTTATGACAAGATCGCCAATGCCACTGGCTGAAATGCAGCTCCAAACCATGACAGAACTTCCAAATGGCTATTGATACTCCCCCCTACCTCTGTCCTGACCTCCTCCACACATACTGACAAAGATTTGATCACTCCATCAGTGCAGTTCTTGTGTAACTTTCCACACAGATTTACTCTTACTGTACTTTGCATTTGCAAAGTTTTCAAAATTGTAATTTCATTTATAGCACTATGGGCATTGGTGACAGTTTCTAAACTCTTGAACAGATGTGATGCTAAATCAATTTATGGATACAGGAAACCAAAGTTACAATTAGCACAGTTATCCATATACCTGCCTTCAAGTAAATACCTGATATCATAGTTTAAACTACTGTGATCCTAAGCTGTGTCCCTGAATCAATGCAACAGGTTTAGTTCACATGTTTCATGGCCTGCCTGTTGAAGACATCACCATAGTCTCTGGGGCAGTTATTGGGCAGCCGCCATCTTCGGTGTTGCTGAACTCTCCCACAGATTTATATTCAGGATTCTTTGAGAGCCTTGTCTCTGCTTATAATGTCTCTGGTTTTGTCCTCCAGAGATGCCTCAGGGTAGCTCTGAGATTTCTCCGCCTAACTTCATTGCATCTCGTTTGAACAATGAAATGCAGTTGCTATAGCAACTCAGCAGACTGGTGACAGCTGGCCAAAGTAAGTTTAACCTGGAGTCACCTCTCTAAAGAGCCACGAAAGAGAGTAGCGGCAGGACTGTCTCATGAACAGGGGATTCTTTCTGCTTGTGAGAGCCACCCTTTAGGAGGATGAATGAATCAATAAATCTTTTTAGATTAAATTGCTTCTGAAAAACATTCCCCTGCTGAACCAAAACATCTATTGACAGTACAAATTCAGAACCTTTTGAAGGATCGCTCAGCATTATACTCAGGGGAGCAACCGCAGAGTGCACGGGAGCAATTCTGAGAAAACAGCTCACTTGTTTAAGGCAAAACTGGGATTTCACAGGAGACCAAATTAAAAAAAATAATGTTTTTTTGTCTTTCAACACAGTGACAAGCCTGGCATTATCAAAACGATGAATGTGCTGCTCCTTCAGTATTTTCACAAGGAATAACTTGAGACCGCAGAAAAACTATTTATCCTCAATATTTCAGACATATTGGGCTGATTGTTATCTGCAGCGTTCGAGTTTTCAATAAAAAAGGAGACATTATTTGTGCAACTCTACAGTAAGCGCAGTCATGTCGGGCATGACAGTACAGATGATCCAGCCACTACAGTATTGCTCAGATGTTTAGAATCAGTTTGCAAATGAGCCAATTAAGTAACATGAAATACACAATGCTGCTGTACGAACAAATCCATCCAAAGCCATCCCTTTCACAGCCATCGCAGTCCATTCACTTCCCATTAATGCTTTAGTGGTCGTCCTATTTTTTAGTGCAGAGAAACCACTGTGTATCTTTGCCTATGTCTGAGCTAAGGTAAGCTTCCTTTTCCTCTGACCTAGAAGCTAAACATATATGTGGGTTTTTTTCTTTTTGCCTTGGTGGTGCTCTGCAGAGTTAGTAAGGCCCAAGCCAGGGCTTAGCCTTTCTGTGTTCCATTACTGAAACTGGGTGATCCTATTACATCGCTGGTAATCTCTACAGGGCCAGACAGGGCGCAGGGGATGTCCCACCCACCCCTTCGTCTCCTTGGGCCACTGCGGACAAGCATTGCCCAGTGACCTTCTGGAGTTCATTTGAAAACAGCTGAGTTGCTGTGGTGGGCTGCATGGGAAACACATTCAAAGTTGATACAATGTGTTGTGAATGAAGAGGCTGTTCTGCTGCTAAAATGTCACATAAACAGTATGCTTTCTAAAGGATGTGCTTGGAGTTTTTAAGCTGCCTCGTTTTCACTGGAATGCTATTTCTCACTGCTGTGTGGAGATACCTCAGTACGACCATCATCAGCTATGAGCTATCCTCATAATGAAGCATAATTGCATATTTATCAGGATTCATAATGTGATAATTACATTCTTGTTCAGTTTTGATACATTTAAAAGCATGATATGAAAATATAGGCACTGTTAAAGCAACAATCTGAAAATAATTTTTGTATGTAGTTTGCTCCTCGTAGTGCTGTGTTTGTCACTTTGGAAACGGTTGGATTAGAAAAATGTCCAAAAATAAATTTATTTCCCATCATGCAGCTATTTAACTAGTGTTTATTCAGAAATCATGTTTAACCACTGATTTTAGTTTTTATATCTCACCGTATCTAATAATACACATGTACAATCCAGCTGTTAGTACTGACAGTGTAATGGAGCACATTGCCCCCAGAGTATATCACCATAAGTATTATCAAAAGTTAACACGTTTGTTTGAAGGTGACCTGTGTTTTATTTATTGGGCCTTTTCAGCTTTGGATAGAGTGGAGAAAGGACAGGAAAGCAGGGCAGACATACAGCAAAGACCCATGGGTCGGATTCGAACCTGGGTTGGCCGTTCTCAGCCGTATGGCACGTGGTCACCTGCTCAACGCATTGAGCTAAACCAGTGCCCTAGGTGTCCTGTCTTTTATGCAGTATGTATAACTACAGTGACTGGTTCTTGTCTTGAAGCCTTGCTTTCACATTAGAACCAGAAGTGACCATGTTTGGATGAAAATGCAGAATGATATGTTTTCAGCTAATGCTAGCAGGTATGGTTAATAACAAACTTGGTTTTGTAAGTTTAACTTACAAAATAAAATCCTCATTATTCAGTTCCCAAATCTGGAATATAGATTTATGTGATAGTCTGTTAGATAAATTAACCTCATAGTGATCCATATAACTTTTCTCTAACATAAGGTGAAATAGTTCTCACACTGTACGCAAAAACAGTCCCAGTAATGCAAAATGTAAACTTTTTAAACAGGTGAGGTTTTTGCATATTATGGTAAATGGCCTGTATTTGTATAGCGCTTTACTAGTCCCTAAGGACCCCAAAGCGCTTTACATATCCAGTCATCCACCCATTCACACACACATTCACACATATTAATGCTTTAAACTTGGCTATTTTAACATGGGAGTTTACATAGTAGTCCAGCCTCAAATGGCCATATGAGGAACACACTTCCACATTGGCTTCCTGTTTTTGCTGGCGGCTTTTCCGTTGTTCCATATTCTGGGTGACCTGCAGCTCAGTACCTTATCTGAATGTAGATACACAGAGAGTTTCTGTGTTGACCTAAGGCTTTTGAGGAGGATCAACCTAGATACAGTGGTTCTCATAGATTTAAAACTAATGAACTATACTGTAATTAGGTCATTTCAAATGGCTCTAACTCTCTAACTGCTAATATTACTCAACTGCACCTACTCAACTGCTCATTAGCTCAGTCAGATAGTAGAAACTCAGTACATTTTAGGCATGTTTACATCGTCTTTGTCTTAAGTTCAAACTGAAAAGTCGAAAACTGATTTAAATGATTTTGATGGCTGTTTCACTTCAGAAACTGCTGACCTGCTGGGATTTTCCCACACAAACATCTTCAGCGTTTACAGGGAATGGTCTGAAGAACAGAAAATATCCAGTGAGTGGCAGCTGTTTGGGTGAAAAGGTCAGAGGAGAATGGCCAGACTGCTTAAAGCTGATCTAAAGGCAATAGTACCTCAAAAATCTCACAACAAACGTATGCAGAAGCGCAACTCTGAATGCACAACCCATCAAAACTTGCAGATGTGCAAAAACATCTGGAACTTCAACATTATGCACTCCACACTGTATATAAATGCCACTTGTTTTGCACATATTCAACTCTGTATATTTTATATATTTTTTTATTATTATTATTATTTTATTTTTTTTTTTTACTATTTAATTTGTAAAAATGTGTATACACACACACACACACACACACACACACACACACACACACACACACACACGTAGGAAAATATTTAGTATACACATCCAGAAATGCATACACTATTATATATTGTACATATATTTATTAGTTTCAGGTTGGCCATTCTTGTATTTTGCTCGTTTGTGTTGTTGTGTTTGCACATCTCTGTTGCTTGTGGGGCTCGCACACAAGAATTTCACTCGCATGTGCTGTGCCAGTGTGCCTGCACATGTGATGTGACAATAAAAAGTGATTTGATTTGATTTGATTTGAAACAGGAAACTGCGGCTGAAAATTACATAGCCTCGCCAAAATTGGCCAATAGAAGATTGGGAAACCATTGCCTGATCTAATGAAAATCAATTTTACAATTTCAGTTGCTCCAACACTCAGATGGTAGGTCCTAAACAACATGAAGGCATGGATCCACACTGCTTCGTATGAGTGGTTCTGGCTGACGGTGTGTTGGTATGGTTTTCTTGACACATTTTGGGTCTGTTAAGACTAACCAAAGATCATTTAAATGCCACAGGTTAACTTGTTGCTGACCATGTCCATCCCTTTATTCTTTATTACTCTGAGTTCAGATCATCTGAAATTGGTTTCTTAAACATGACACTCAAATGATGTTTAAGATGTGTACTCAAATGATATCATCACTGGACACTAAAAATTGTCCAGTGAGTGTACTAATAGGTCGGTCACAGAAGTCACAGCAATACAGTTATTATTTCATATTTTAAGCACATTGCCAGTGTTAACAATAGTGTATGGGGATATTTTTAATGCACTCCCTATAGAGACTGAACAGATCACATCGTAGCACTGTTTAATTCATCCTGCTTATAGTGTCAAGGATGTGATTTATCTTGAAAGCTGGGAATAGTATTCAGTATTTGAAATAAAAGCAGTGCCAAGTGATTCCATGAATCCTACTACTTACTGTACTGTACCAGATGGCATCAGAAAGCCAAATGTGGCGTTAGTCATATCAGTTTTAGCAGCTTCAGAACACAAGCCAGGTCGTGAGATTTTAGTGACGATGAAAATGATCTTGCTTTTAGTTTTAATTAATATTTTGTTGCTTTATTTTCGTGTGTGTGTGTGCGTATGTTTATAAGCTGTGATTTCAGTCCAATACAAGTGAAAATCATTTTCTAATCCGATGCATTAGTGTGTTTTGCAATTTGCTTTGATCTAATTTGGGTGCGCTTGCTTTTTTGAGAAACCATCCTCATATGCTGGAAAGAAAAAGGCTTATAAAAATCTTTAATCAAAGATAATGGCTTTGAATGTCACTCGTGGGGAACTGAGTCTTGTTTATTCCAACTCCAACTCCTCAGGCACCTATAAATTATAGATAGAAGGTGCTTTAACATTGTGATTTCATTATTTGTATTTTTGTAATCGCAGCAAAATGCTATAATCCTTAAGCAACTTGCAAGAAATAAATGAGGTGTTTATTTTAGCGAGCTCTTCATCTCGCCTTTTCTTATTACTTTTGCATTAGCAATTCCTTATCGCCCTATCAGTCTGGCAGGCTCGGCTCGTTCTGTTGGATTTCTCGTGTAATTATTATCACATCTCGTCCAACAAGCTCTCTGAGAGGCACACAGGGGCTGGATTGTTGTGATAGCAGTCTGCCTTGCCTGTTAAACCCCCCCCCCACGCACACACACATACACACGCACAAACACACACTCTGTGATTATTGGGTGCATTTGTGTTTTCATGGCAATATCGAATGGCCCCATATCAAAACAGTAGATTTAAACCTACACCGAAGAAATAAGTAGTCACGTGCAGCGCGAAAACTGTCACTGACATATGCAAACAGTTACTGCTCAAACTGCCAGAACAGAAAGCGTTGCTAGTCATGCCTCGTAATCTCTGATGTCATGCCAGTGAGCGGCACAACTCCACAGGGAATCAATTAGAATCACTGGGAGCGAAGACTTCGATACTAAGTAGGATGATGTTTTTTTATGAATGCAAGAGCGTTCCCCGGGCTGCGGTGTTAATGTGGAATCAAAAGCTCCCGGATTCCTCCGACCGAAGGAGTGGCATGGAAAGAAGTTTGCCGGTTTGTTTTGTTGTTGGCAAGAGCAGTGGGTGATCGCAAATGTTAATCATCCAATCAAAGAGCGCAGGTACAATTTCAACAATTCTTTAAATTGACTTCCATGTTGCATATGCTGATTTCTGCGAATTTACATCGAGCTGGCTGCCAAAGTAAACCACGTTGCCTTTCTGCTCTGCCTGTCATTCAAATCAAATTTAAATGGAAAAAAGAAACTAATTTGTGCTTCGAGTATTACCTATAACCCGGGTCTGCACGGGGAATAAAAGCAAGCATCTAACAACGCACAGTGTGGATTTGATGGCAACTGAAAAACCTAACTGGCACCCAGTGGTTTGGCCTCCCTCATGTAAGTCATATTATTAGCCAGTTCAGTGGACTGGTTAATGATATAGAGGTCTATTACACTCATGTCTGTAAACAGAGGCACATGTTGCTGGTGCCAGAAATCTGTCCATCACAAGTTTGCCTTTATAACTGTTGTCTCCTTAAAGAACTGTGAGCTTGTTTCCACAAATAAAGGAACATAATGGAAGAAATTTGGATCACCGTCTCTCCAATGTCTAACACAGCAATGAGAGAGCCGAGCTAGCTGGTCTATCTATGTACCTTCAGCTTAGTGGGTGGCAGCTGTAAGAACAAGATTGCAGACACAGTTGGCTAAAATTAGTTTCCTTTCAAGCACTGTCTGGGCACAGCCTCCTCAAGCTATCTAGCTTGAGGAGCTCAGTCATTCGTGAAGGACTCAGACTTGAGCCCCTGGTCCTTGGCATCCAAAAGTGGCAGTTGAGGTGGTCCAGGCATCTGTCTAGGATGCCCCCAGGACAGCGAGGCATTTCAGGCATGTCCTACTGGGAGGAGGCCCCTGGGCAGACCCAGGACACTGTGGGGAGATTATGTCTCCTGGGTGGTTTAAACGCTCGTCATCCCCCAGGAGGGGCTCGAGGAGGTGGCTGGGCAGAAAGATCTGGGCATCTCTGTTTGAAGTTCAGCACCCAAACTTGGATAAGGAGTAGGAGATGGATGGATAAATGAAGAATTTCCCTCAGAAGGATGTGAAAAAAAAATGGCTTTGCTTCTTTGTAATTGGGCAACATTCAAAACTGTGTTCTGTCTTATTAAAGTTATTACAGTGACCAAAAATGTAATTATGAACTAAAATCAGGAATGGAAAAAAACATTTTAATTAACTAAAAGCAATTAAAATAAAAATGTGACTTTAGAAAAATCTACCTGATGTGAAATGATTTAACAATTTGGTCAAATTTGTCACTGCAATAATTATTCTGATGAGAAAATGTTTACTGAGACTGGGATGTCAATATGATTGTGAGTTAATTGCTTTCACAATGTGTTGTGTTTGCTTGTCATATCTATTCTAAACTTCTTCTGTGACACATTGAACACACACACACCGACACGACTGTATTATTATAAAAACAAAAAAAGTTAGACAAAGAAAAACTAACTAGCCTAAAAAAAAACTCCCAGGGGAAAAATATATTTATTAATAGGTTTTATGCAAAATGTCAGTGGTTAGGTTTCTCAAAGAAGGACACTTTGATGAAGGTAGGTTTAGACATTTTTCTGGTAGAAGAAAAAGTGAATTTCTGCTAATATTTTGTGCAAAATGTTGTTATGGCACTCACTCTTATTTTCCCAGTATGAATTTTTGAAATATTTATGGATGGCAGTCAAAGATTATAGCAGATTCTAATATTTATCAAATTCGGGGCCTTAATTTCTCCCATTGCCTTTCATTTTCCTCATAAAAGATCTTTTATCTGTAAAACTATGCTTAACTAAAGACAAAAAACTAGAAAACAAAACAAATATATAAAAAAATGCTCTACTATTACCCTTAAAAGTAAATACTGCTCAGAGAACAAGCGCTTCTTTTTGCATTTTATGTTGGCACGACAGCCAGCTATGCTTTGGCTGCCGTACATAAATATGAGTATTTCAAAGATTCATATTCAGGAACTGATAGGAAACATTAGAAATTTTGGATAAAATATTAACTTATTGTTAATTATGGGTTCTTTCAGATAAAGTTAAATTGGAATTGCTTCATGGTGCCATACCTGGGGAATATCATGCAAGAAACTGCTTCTCCTGTACAAAATTGTAGTTTTTAAAGTGCTTTGAAGTGACTGTTGTTGTGATTTCGCACCATATATATAAAACTGAATTAAACTGAATTGCATTGATCAGGTCTCTAAATATATTTTGATGTCTTTAAACATCCATCATTCAATATTAAATACACTCCTGGCAATCCATATTAGTAGAACCACAGTACCAGATGTTTACCTTAAAATCTATGAATGACCTGTCTGAAGAAGCTGATGAGATAAAGGAATCTTGAAATGGTCTCTAGAAAAATGTCTAAAATGAAATCCATGGTAATGCTCTCAAATATATTTTGAGATAACCAGTGACAGCAGGGATCTGAATTTTTTGCATTATTGCTATTAAGGATTTTCTGAGATGGTCAGATGGTCATCTCATGATCATGACTAGCTTCAAACTCATGATCCTGTCCGACACTCTCTTTGATGCCACAAAACTATCCACATACTGTTCCCTCAAGGTTACACCTACTCAATTTCTCTTATTTGTAACATGTATATTTTCTTTCTATCAGCTCTCCTCAGACCTGACATGGGCTGCCCACATTCAGGTCCAGACCAAAAAGGCTAGGCAGCGCCTGTATCACCTACGACAACTGAGGAAGTTCAGGGTCTCTCCAAAGATCCTCAGGATTTTCTATACAGGCGCTGTGGAGAGCATCCTCACACAGAATATGACATCGTGGTTTGGGAACAGCTGTGTGAAGGACCAAAAAGCTCTCCAGAGAGTGATCAGTACAGCAGAACGCTGCTGCAGGATTGCTCTCCCCCCGCTTCAGGACACCTACACCAGGAGATGCCGGACTAGAGCAGCGCAGATACTGAAGGACCCGTCCCATCCTGGCAACAAACTGTTCCAACTTCTGCAATCTGGTAGAAGGTTCCGCATCTTCCGGGCAAGGACAGAGAGACTCAAGAGGAGCTTCTATCCCCAAGCCATCCGGGCCCTAAACACACACACCCGCCCTCTCACATCATCTATAATTGACTGAGACAGGACTCTCTTCCAGACACTAAACCAAGGCACAATGTACATTTCAAATTCCTTTAATTTTAAATATGTTTATATTGTCTATCCTGTAAAATAGTCAGATGCCTATTCATATTAATGTACAGAATTCACCTGCTTGCTGCTACTACTGCACATTCACCCAATGTATATACTATATATATATATATATATATCAGAATCAGAATCAGAAAGGGTTTTATTGCCAAATGTTGAGCAGGTTTACAACATTAGGAAATTGCTGCGGTGCTTCAGTGCAAACATACTGTCATAAAAATATAAAAATAAGAATAAGAATTAAAAGTGCTAAGTGGATAGATATATACATGATATATACATGAGTGCAGGTGATATATATATATATATATATATATATATATATATATATATATATATATATATATATATATATATACTGAACAAAAATATAAACGCAACACCTTTGTTACTGCTCCCATTCCCCATGGGATGGACGTAGAGACCTAAAATTCATTCCAGATACACAATATAACCATCCCTCCCAAACAGTGGTCACAAATCAGTCCAAATGTGTGGTAGTGGGCACATCTGCTATATTGAGATAATCCATCCCACCTCACAGGTGTGCCACATCAGGATGCTGATCTGACATCATGAGTAGTGCACAGGTGTACCTCAGACTGCCCACAACAAAAGGCCACCCTGGAATGCGCAGTTTTTTGCACTATTGGGGGTCTGGGGACCCAGAACCGGTCAGTATCTGGTGTGACCACCATTTGCCTCATGCAGTGCAACACATCGTCGCATGGAGTCTATCAGATTGTCAATTGTGGCCTGTGGAATGCTGGTCCACTCCACTTCAATGGCTGTGCGAGGTTGTTGGATATTCGTGGGAACTGGTACACGCTGTCGTATACGCCAGTCAAGCACATCCCGAACATGCTCAATGGGTGACATGTCCGGTGAGTATGCTGGCCATGCAAGAACTGGGACATTCTCAGCTGCCATCTGCCCTGAACAATGTGAACCATGATTCATCCGTGAAGCGCACACCTCTCCAACGTGCCAGACGCCATCGAATGTGAGCATTTGCCCACACAAGTCTGTTACGGCGACGAGCTGGAGTCAGGTCAAGACCCCGATGAGGACGACGGGCATGCAGTTGAGTGTCCCTGAGACGGTTTCTGACAGTTTGTGCAGAAATTGTTTGGTTGTGCAAACCAATTGTTCCAGCAGCTGTCTGGGTGGCTGGTCTCAGACGATCTTGGAGGTGAACCTGCTGGATGTGGAGGTCCTGGGCTGGTGTGGTTACACGAGGTCTGCGGTTGTGAGGCCGGTTGGATGTGCTGCCATATTCTCTGAAACGCCTGTGGAGACGGCTTATGGTTGAGAAATGAACATTCAATGCACGGGTGACAGATCTGGTTGACATTCCTGCTGTCAGCATGCCAATTGCACGCTCCCTCATTGCTTGTGGCATCTGTGGCATTTTACTGTGAGACAAAACTGCACATTCCAGGGTGGCCTTTTGTTGTGGGCAGTCTGAGGTACACCTGTGCACTACTCATGATGTCAGATCAGCATCCTGATGTGGCACACCTGTGAGGTGGGATGGATTATCTCAATATAGCAGATGTGCCCACTACCACACATTTGGACTGATTTGTGACCACTGTTTGGGAGGGATGGTTATATTGTGTATCTGGAATGAATTTTAGGTCTCTACGTCCATCCCATGGGGAATGGGAGCAAAAACAAAAGTGTTGCGTTTATATTTTTGTTCAGCGTGTATATATATATATATATATATATATATATATATATATATATATATATATATATATATATATAATGTTCTTCCTCTATACCCCCCCACCACACACACAATTTTTGCACATGTCGAGGCTACATTTCACTGTGTGTTATACTTGTATAACTATGCATGTGACAAATAAAGAACCTTGAAGCCTTGAAGCCTTTACAAATCATCATTCCTACATTTAAAGTCCCTGCTCTCTGCTCCTGAACACATCTTAACGTATCCTCCATCTTTGTCTTCATCGACCATCAGCCTGTGTCATAATGAGTGAAGACTGAAGACCCCAAATGGAGACTCAAAGACAGGCAGATGTCCAATAAAGCAATCTTTAGCTGAAAGGAAAACAGAGTAACAGAGATCATAAAGGCTATGGAACGGGAACCAGGATAATGCAATAAATGAACTAAGACCAACTGAGGGAATAAATACACAAGGTGATGAGGGCATAGAGGAGACATCGCAGGAAACACACAGCTGAACTAAATCTACTAATGAGACACTGGAGGTAAATAAATAAGGCACAAGGATTTTGTAAGGACTTACAAAATAACTCAGGAACAACCAAACAAGGGGATGTCACTGACAGAGACTAAGCTATACATGGAGGACACCAGGGACAATGATTAAACTGACCTTAACAAAAACACAAAGCATTTTTAGCAGAAAACTAGGAACATAAACCACTTCTCAAAATAAAAAAAATAAAAAAATAAAAATTATTGAATAGACAAAATTCAAAAACTCTGGGTCACCATAGGTGACCATCGTTAACCTCGACCAATCTGCTATGGAAATCAATCAGTCATTTATGTTTGATTTGCCAAATATTTTATACCGAATGCCTTTATTTCCTCATATAAACCTCTAAAATGTATCTGGGCATGCAACACTCCCTTTGTTATGCTCTTGTTTGTCTATCTCTAATCAGCTCTCTGTATAAATAGCCCTTCCTGCATCCTGCATTTGGGTCACCACCCTTACACTCCACATATGACACATATGACATACATAATGATTGCAAATGTTCAGAAGAAGTGAACTATTGGGCTGACATGTTAAAGTAGGTCACAGATTGTGTATCCAATAGGAAGCGTAAAATTACCTCAAAAGCAAACAGCAACCCTCACATGTAGAAAAACAGCAAAGCTGCCAGTGTCCCATTTACCATACAGTAAAAAGTACAAATAAATAAAAATGACTGTACTTAAGAGGTATTTATAAAAAATAATATTAAAGTGACATGACAAGATCTACCCAGCGAAAGAAAGTACTCTTTGATACTTTAAGTTGATTAAGTTTCATAATGCTTTTTCATTTATCCCCATAATTGAAATTCACTTAGGAGGAGAAAAAGGAAAAATAAAAGCATATTGCATTTATTCCCCTGAAAGAGCATGTACACCCTCCTGTGCCAAAAACTCACCAGAAAGTAGCTTTTTAAAAGCAGATTTCCAGCAAGTTCTCCTAAATGTAATATCGTGCCCTGGGGCATTTCAGTGTAAATGACTTTGTAAAGACTACTTTCATGCCACTTTTGCTTTATTAGACAGTTCACAGTATAAAAAAGTTGAAAAGAGCAAAAGTAACAAGCAATAAAAGGTCCAGGCTGGTTTTAAAGTCAGAAAACTGATTTTACATGGTAGCGAACGACAGCACTGTCCACAAGTTCTCCTTTTAGAGAAATTTCTATGTCTGTGCCAGAGTAAAGGACTCGTGTAATACCATAAGTCAATTTAATAAGTTCTTAAACACTGGAGCTCTTTCTAAAAGCGACACAACATAAAATATCTTCAGCTGCTTTCAATTTACACTATACTTTATTGTGGTTTGCATGCCTTGTTCAATATGTAGGGCCATTTTAAAAATGGTATCCTTCACAATGGAGGCCATACATCACCACTGCCTCATTTTTAATCCCAGGTGACTGAAACATCTGTCAGCTTGACTGAATGTCGATAGAGCGGTACAGCAGGCAGGGAGGAAGTGGAGGACGTAATGCAGATCGAGCCAGGACTGATGACTATGAGACAGGCAGAACGCCATCTAGATACGATGAGTATCGCTCAAGAGCAGGTTTATGTGTGCGGGATACATGTGGAAACTTAATGTAATGCATAAATAAATAGTCGCTTTTTCCCACCTGATGGATGCTTTTATCCGTGTCAGTATCATGGCTGCTGTAAGTATTAAGGCCGCATCAATAGGCATTTGAAAGATAGGGAGATGCTCTATCTGATAATGATATTTGGGGTATTTTGAACCAGCAGATGGTCTACTGAAAGATGTGGAACGTGTTGGAGGAGCCCCCCCACGGTGCGATTTGAGGGCAGCTGTACAACAGACGCTCGGGAAAGTCTGCCTTTCTGCGTCTTTAACGGACGAGATTATCAAAGATTCACAGAGCCTAATTAAACACGTACAGCCTGTGTTGAGTCCCACAGCACATTTCTTAGTAATGACACATAGACCTAATTAATTTTCAGTTTGCTGGATTTTGATTTTAGCTCTGAGGCTCTTTAGTTCATCAGCTGCCCTCCTCCATGCTCGAGGCAGCAGCATTAGGGTCCACAATTTGATGGTTATTGCTGAAAATCTTCTAACCTCTTGTTTAACTCACCTGCCTGGTTCCACACTTCGTGATTTCTTGCATATGTTCAGATCCTGTGTTAAGTAAACTTGATCTGTATAGTGGTGAAAGACTAGATTTCACTTTAAGGTTATTGCTGCATGCCCTCGAAATTACTGTAGATTTATTCTTTCCCCATCAGATCATATTTGTTATGGATGATTCAGCACTGTATGTGCTCAGTACCCAAGCAGGAAGTCGAGTGACCTTTACAGCGAGGTAAAGAGTGTGTGGAAGTCCCAGTGGTAGGTGAATGTGTAGTGCATAGAGTTGGAGTTGCAGCAGGCTATACCCAGAACCTTTTCTAAGCTTAAAGCTGCCCCGTGAGAGGGATTTTTGTATGCATGGTTGCTCTAAATAGTTATTTCAAAAAGCCAAGAGTCCAATACTTCTTAAGAATACCCAGTAATTTCTAGTTATTAATTCAGCGCCATGTTTGTAATTTGTAAAGAAAGATTTCCACTGCAATCGATCTACCGCATTTCAGCAAACGCAGAGGTCTCTATTGAAAAGTCCTGTTACTCCTGTTTGAATCCCGGTGATAATGGTCTTGTTTTTTCTTGCTTTCAAAGATTTTTTTGTTCTCCATGTCTTTCTTTCCTGCAGAAGAATTACAGAGGCTGCATTAGCAGGTATACACGACAGTCCAAAGAGCATTTATCAGTTCGTGGAGACTCTTTCAGATTCAAATCCAGCAGAAGGCCAACATTTCAAAGAGTGACGATGCCATCATTACAGGTTCTTGTAGTGCTTTTGTTGAGTTTTGATTTGTGTCTTTGATTCTGCTGTTCTTAATGTCTACAGTGTTTCCTTGCCTTTGCCTCCCTCTGTTTGGTGTGTTACTCTTCTTATGTTCTTTCCTTTTTCATTTGTGTATTTTTGTTATTTGCTTTTCCTTGAATGTGTTGACCTCCTCTCATATTCTCCTGTCTGTGATTCCCTGATTATTGGTAAATGGGAAATGGACTGGTTCTTATATAAAGCTTGAACCCTCAAAGCCCTTTATACAACATGCCTCAGTCACGCATTCACAACTGTCCTGTCACTGTAAAGGCTAGAACAACTCAGAAATATCCTAACTGTCACCAAACAAAGACTAAGGCAGGGTCTGGCTTTAGCTGCTGATAAACCTACAACACAAAGATGAAACAGTTAACTTGTTTGTTTGATTTCGTGTGACTCAGTATTTTATGAGGTGACATGTCTGCCGGTAAATAACTTCATCTCATTTATATTATACAGGAAGACAAAAAAAATACAAGCTCGTATAAACTAAATAACAAATGACCATTAGTCCATTATCCTCATTGCAGTGATAAATCATATTTGTTACTGTGCCGTGAAAGCCTGTAAACCAGAGGTATGGTCCTCCCATCTGCTCTAATACAAACTGTGCTGCAGGCTTTTACATTTCTCACTAATTAACACTCACGCACCTGCCATGTGTCTGAACACTACGTCTGTAAATTCTTCTGGTCGCACTGCCCAATGTAAATGTCATAAAACCAATTTGCTTGTCCGTTTGACGAAACACCGAAGAGAGATGATGTTAAAATTCAAATTGCGGTCCTCTGCATCGTTCCAACCTGCCCTACCTTACAGTATCTCCAACCACTTGCATAATTGATTAATATCAGTAATAGCTAATACATTATGGATAATAATAGTAGAATCGTAATTGGGAATGAAGAGGCCTTCAGCAGTTTCTCTCATTCATCTGTCAGTGCAAAGGATTTAGAAGACTGTGGGTACAAAGAATCCAGAGCACCTGTCATGTCATATTTAATAAGGAAAAATGGCATTTTAAAGGTTATTCTCTGGTTAATGGTTTCTTATTTTAGCTGTGCAAAGAATGACTTTTTCAAAGTTTAGCGCTCATAAATGATAAAGATACATCACATGCTCACTGCCGCTTTATTTGTCACCCTTTGGTTGTAATGGGTTGATCTATTTTTGTTTGCAAAGAGAAAACATTTCTCAGAGATTGTGGTCCATATTAACACCATGACTTCTTGCAGTTCCTGCACACCCCTGACGATAAATCTCCTGTTGCTTCAATGAGCTGTGCATAAACCTTGCGTGTAGCCATGTCACCCATTGTGCAATCCCATTTTCAAACTGAGTGTTTTGACTATCTTAGCTTTTTGAAATCATCCATGAGTAGCGGGAGGGATAGTGTAGTGGTTTACACATTTGCCTAACAAGCAAAAGGTTTGATCCCAGGAGGAGACACAATTCTCTTGGTGGGGCTGAATCAGAAAAGGCATCTAGTGTAAAAATCTGCCAAATAAAACAAGCGCTATGGTGGCCCCCTTTAATAAGGGGGGCCTTTATATCTGACTGAGAAACAGAGGATACTGCAAGCAGTGACATATTAGTAACTATGACTTTAAGCTAAAGACTGAGACTATAAACGAATCAGGAAAGTTTTTTACTGGGAGCATAAATACATTGAGAAGTAGTTGCAGTAGTAATCCTGCAGGCTATTAAAACAAATTCATGTTTAAGGAACATTTACATTAGCTTCACTTTCAACACTTGAAATAAACCTACATTCATCTTTTATGTTGAGGTATTTGGAAAGGAAGTGATGGACTTGTAGGTGAAACTGTGAATTTGCCTTCAGAAAGTTGTGCCTAAGCGCTGCAGCCAACAAAAGAAAAAGATTTTACAAAAACTTCTGGTTTGTGTGCACTTTTTAAAGTTTTACTACCACAGGGCCAGTAGTTATCCAGTTTTTGCAGAGAAATATGACAAACTATATGCATCTTGGCAATTTACTAGCAACCAAAGCACTGGGAGGTTTTTTTTGGTACACCTCATTCTTTTGCAACCAATTTCCAGCAAGAAGCCTCCAAGAACCACTGCCGAACAGACAAGAAATATACATTTTTTTCACCAAGGAAACCATTTAATTGTGCAACTCTAGATTAATATGTACATGACATCACAAGAGAAACCTCAATAGAGTGGTTGCTTCTCAAGCATTGGTTGGCAAAAAACCTTCCCAGAATTGTTGGCAAGGCATGGATCCATGCCATCATGATTTGTGCTGAACTTTGATTCTATCATCATGAGCTATTAAGGGTCATCAAACCATTTATCAGTTTTGCAACCAAGAATTGACCAATTATGTTGAGCTCACTGTAGCTTCATTTTCTGTCCTCAACTAACAGGATTCAGACCTCATGTGATTTTCCACTGCAGTCACCCATCTGCTTTAGAGTTCAGAGATGCGCTTATGCATACCTTGAATATCTCAAAGATATTTGAGTTACTGCTGCCTTTTCTTTTATCTTGAACCAGTCTGTCTATTCTTCTCTGACTCTTAAAGTATTTTCCACCTCGAACTTGAAATGCTTAAACTGACCTCTCTAGAAACAAGAACCATGCCACATTGAATATTACAAAATTCTTTCATTCCTGTTTTGACTCTCACTTTTTACTTCAGTGAATCCGTTTCAATCATGTCTACATATCTTGATTTACTGGCTTTAATCGTTGTACATGATATGTGCATATAAATAGCCCAAATCTTAAGGCGAGAGATAATATTTTGGGGATTTCTCTAGTAATGTATGATCAGGCCTTGGTGTTTGTGGTTGAATTTATTTGAGGATCTTGCATCTTTTAATTTTTATAAGCAAACTTTTAATTGATATACATTTGTAACCAGTGCTGGGAACAGGAAGCCCTGAAACACTGGCTGTGGTCCCCAGACGCTAAGTGATGCAAAAAGTAATAACATATAAATTATTTGCTTATTTGTTAAGCATTATTCCAAAAAAAGAAAAGAAAAACGAAAAGACTAAGCATTTGTGAATGAAGAAGCCATTTTCTTATTGATTTATGTGAAATCAGATGATTTATATGGAAGTTAAACTGAGCTCCACGTTGAGGCCATGTTAGCAGTGCATGAAATCTTAGCATTAATAGGGTTGTAGGAAGTTTGCACAGTCCTGAGGGTTAAAGATTCGAATGAAAAACCAAACACTGCTGTTTTTTCTTTGAAGTCACTTTCCAGCAAAAGCCCTGGCAAACCAGAACAGCAGTACCGCCTTATTAGAAATCCAAACAGGACTGCTGCTCAGTGCCCCGCGTACTATATAAAAGTTGTTAAAAATTCCAATAACGATGAGGGGAAACGCTGCCTGGATGTTTAAGTAGCCGACCTGGACAGCCACCTGCATCTATTCCTGTCTTCTTTTGCCTAATTAAGATACAGATGTCGGTTAATGAGAGAGGACGCCGCTAATGAGCGATGCTAAATCCAATGGGTCACACTTGGCAATGCCACGTGTGCTGCTTTTGATCACTCTGGCTAGTGTCTCTCTGCCTCTGGAATTATGCAAGTATTATACTGAGCCCAGGCTGTTTACTTAATTATTTATTTATTCATTGTTTGGCTTGTTTCATTTTCCTCCCCTGGCTGTTTCTTTTTTTTTTTTTTTTTTGCGTTTTTTTGTTTTGTTTTCACAGGTAGCCCCATTTCTGTCAGTTTATGGTTTTAAACCACAGCTATTTGCTTTTTTTCAGACCATTTAAAATCATTACTTTTTTTCACCAGAACTCTTTCTCCCCGCACCCTCCCTGAACCGCAGTCGAGCAGCTTCATACGACAGGACAGAAAAACTCATTTCACCTCTCACACACAACATTGGAATTAAATGACTTTTTTTCTTTTTTTTGCCATTTAAAGTGTGGAACTTTTTATGGCAATCCTCCAGTCTTTTTGACTATTCATTGCTTTTTTATGAAAAACAGTAAAGTTGATGTAAGTATAACATTAAATTGCCTGTAAATATATGCGTAAATGCTGGCAACAGGAAAGCCCGCCGCTTCTGAGCTGGAAAAATAGGGAAATCATTACTAGGGAAAATAGAAGAACTGACCTTTTTTTTTTTTTTAGAAATGTGTTTGCACACTTTCCTGCATCCCAGCCTTTTTTCCTCACTTGACTAAACTGTGAGATGGCATAACGATTCACATGGCATCCTCTGAAATGTGCACACAGCTCCCACCATGCCGGAGAGTTCTAGCTAATCCAAGACCTTCATAAAGCATGTGTTGGGCCTTAGCGACACATCTGTCATTCTGACGCCTGCTAGCATGGTCTGGACTGTCGGTTTCTAATCCATCTGTGCTCTGCAGAGACAGTCTGCTGCCAACTGGATCTTTGCTAAGCCTTTGGAGAAGCCAACTGAATGGCAGCTACTGCCAACTCGCTGAAAGTTTTTATTTATATCTAGCCGTCTATTTGACCGTTGCTGAATTTTCTTTTTCTAATTCTTCCTTGTTCCTAAGACTTGCCTGGTTAAGTGAGTGTGTTGACAAATGTTTTCTCTGATCAATCAGATGCTTGTGCTTTTTTTTTTCTGCTTTGATGTTGCTAGGCGATCAGGAGGCCATGGAAAGAGGGTAAATTTAATCCCAAGCACCAAAGGCAGAATAAGACCAATGACTTTGATCTCCCTCATGTAAAAAACCCCAGTAATTTTCCACTGCAGTGCCACCGTGCTCGTAATATTGGATTAAAAACCGCCTCTTTTCTTCTGCTGTCCACTCATGTATGGCCTTAGGTGTGGACGAGGTCTGTCTGGGACGCTTCAGCAAACTGCACAATAGAGATAGAGAGGGAGAGAAAAAAAGGCAAGCAATTTTTTGACATATCTCCCTCAGTGCCAGGGTGAGGCAATTTCAGCACAGCAGAACGACAATTTCACGAGCGTAGAAGAACTCGAATGGGCACGGTTTGTTGATGGGCAACCTGTTAGCGATATCGCACCTGTTTACACGTGTCAAGCCAAGTGGTATGTTTACAGATAAATAATGTAATAGAAGGACAGATGTAAAGATTTGTGTGTGGATTCCCTTAGGCTTAAGAGGGCCAAATTGGTAGTGAGTTTTCTAAAAGGCAGTGCAGGCAGTTTTCCAAAGCAATCAGAGGTCAAGAAGCTCATCCACAGCCACTCAGATTCCAGAGAAAGAGCGCTGTCTCAGTTATGCAGCAGGGAAGTTAGAAGGCCTTAGAAGTGTGGAGTTCAGATAATGAGTCATTACCAAAAATTAACACCCGTGGTGATGGGCGCTCTAATGGCAGACGATGGATCCAGTAATGGGCTTTCAAAAGTTCATATTCCCACCCCCCATCTCATCCTCAGAACTAGTCTTCCAGTGAGTTCAGAGGACACAGTTATGCGGTTCTTCTTGTTGGAGGTTATCCCCTAAAGGGAAAGTTCTTGTCTCTTCTTCTCTGAATACACAGTTAGTAGGGTTTACCTACACGTGTCTTTTTACTTGTTTTACTGCTAAATTTCTTGCGGTGGATGTAGCGACTTCTTCTTTTTCTTCTTACTTCATCTCACCTCATCCCTAGTATCCTCCTCTGTCACACCGAACCTTTTCATATCCTCCTTCACTACATCCATGAATCTTCCCTGTGGCTTTATTATTTTCTTCCTGCCTGGCAGCTCCATCATCAGCACCCTCTGTACAATATATCCACTATCCCTCCTCTGCACACGTCCAGACCACCTCTGCCTCGTTTCTCTAACTTTGTGTCCAAACTGCTCAACCTGGGCTCTTCCTCTGACGTACTCATTTCTAATCTTGTCCATCCTGGTCACTCCCAATGAATCTTAACACCTTCAACTCGCCCTCCTGTCTTTTTGTCAGTATCACCGTCTCCAAGCCGTAAATCACAGCAGGTCTCACCCTTTCCTTTCACTCTTGCTGCTCTCCCTCTGTCACCCTTGAAGCTTGTATACACCCACGTTCTCTCTTGTGCTGTCTTCTTCATCTGTCTTGTGCACTGTCCATTACTTGGTTGACCCCAGCTATATAATCTCATCTACCTTCAACTCAGTCACACATGTTTTCTGACTTGCTTCTACTGACTTTCATTCCTGTTCCCTCCAGAGCATACCTCCACCTCTCTACTGTCTTTTCCAACTGCTCCATACTCTCACTATAGAACACAATGTATCTGCAAACATCATAGTTTGACCTCATCTGTCAGCCTGTCCATCACCACTTTAGACAACAAGGGGATCAGAGTTGATTCCTAATGTTATCCCACCTTGAATCCATCTGTCAGCTGCCCTCACACACTTCTTTGCCATCCATGACTTCCTTATGCATTACCATAGTTCCTCTCGTGGTCCAAAAAAATAAAACTTTTTCCTTCTAGGTTACTTGTTTCTATCCATTCAGGTCCACTTTGTTAATACAGAATGGGAAAACGAAAAATAAAAAAGAATTACAACAAACAAAGCAAGGTGAATAGTTTTTAAAGACGAAATATAAAGGTGAAATCAAAACTGGTCAAAAACAGCCAAATTATTCCCTTGACTCCAGAGGGTTAATAAACTGAAGTAGTCATGTAGAGAAGACTGGGCCTGAATTCTTCTCCAACAATGGGAGAGAAAGATAAAGTCAGTGTATTTAGTTTGTCGCACACTGTCTGTATTTTGTTGTGTGTCTTGATGACTAAAACCTTAAAATTGAATGAGGGGATGCTGGTTTCTTTAATTATTGTGTTTAAAAAAAGATGCACATATTTTCAGAAGGCAGACATATTATTATACTGTGTGATCCACTGAAATAATACCAATGCTGCCCTGATGCATAGCATACTCTTTAGACTGTCTGCTGTGGACTGTGGTGCTGCAGCAGTTGCTTTTCAGAGATCCACAGAGAAAATGACAAAGATTGCCTTTCAGAGAAGAAGAGATTGAGAAGCTTAACCTCTGACACAGCAGAGGCACAGAGAGCTGAGCAATCTCTCTTCGGGGTGAGCAGCTTTCCTTGTTTTTAGGGCCGAATAGAAGATTCTAGGTGACCGAAACGCGTGCGAAGGAGGAGTGAATAGCAAAAGTCAAAAAATATGTGGCAGTGAAAGAGAGAGAGAGGAAATTGGTGTTGAAGAGTCTGAGACAGTGAGGTGAGAGGGCTGAGGTAGCGAGTGCAGCAGAGACAGAGATCAGGTCATATTGCATCAATGCATGGACAGTGAAGAGGGAAGCAAGTGTCAGGCGGCCATCAGGAACACCCTGAAGGAGCCTTACTCCCAGAGCTAAGAGACTGTCAACACTTGGTGTGCTGTGTTGGCCTATTCACAGAAGGACAACAGGGAGCACTCACCAAGCAAATAAAAATTTCTCATACTTATGCGCGTGTGCCAATGTTTGCTGAGAATCCCCAGGCGTTCTCACACCAACATGTGTGCACACGTGCATTTATATGTGTGCCACCCTCACTCACATTTACACGAATGTGAGATCAAGTTTGTTTACTGCTTCATGCGAAGCTCAGTGTGGGATTAATTATAAATGCGAAGTGGAGTTAATGAATGAGGATTTTTAATTTTTTTTTTATTTTAGAAAGTAGCTCCCATGTTGGGATTAGATTGCTCTCTAAATCCTAACACAATGCTGCAAATGATTAATACAATAGTTTTATTTTAATTCATACGTGCATTGCCCAGAATGCATCCCTTCATCCTCCAAATTGCATTTTCAGATGTTACATTTCACTTTGATGTTTTTTCATTTTAAATTTATTGTGCATTCATTTGTATTCATTGTTACTGGCCAACAACCACAAACTGGCTCTAATCAAAGAAACATGTAAGCAATGGAATATTTAATAGTTTCAAATCTATTCGCTGAATACTTTTTCATTTCTTGTGTGGTTTTTCCCTAAAATATAGTAAAGGCTCTACCACGCTACAGTAAAAACAAGATGACAGCCTCCTTGTGACTTGGAAAAATTGGTTGGTTCCCAATGATGGAAATGATTTTATCCAGTCTGCACCAATAAGTGCAACTTGTCTACAACGTGTGTCGACACAACTGGTTGGACTCTGCTTATATTATATAAAAGCACAGGGACTACCTGTGTCTTTTTGCAGTTAAATTGCGATCTTGCAGCAATTGCATCAATTTCTGTTCATGCAGACAACAGCAGATTTGCACTTTTCTCTTAATTTTTCACAGTTAATGACCATAATATAAACAGATTAGAGTTAATTGCCAACTTGATCCCATTTGATTGCAAACTGACGCTGGGCAGTATTTACCTTTAAGGAAAGGAGGCAATTGAGGTGGTTTGGCCATCTAGCTAGGATGCTTCCTGGACACCTCCTAGGTGAGGTATTCTGGGCATATCCTATCGGGAGGAGGTCCCAGGGCAGGTCCAGGACTCGCTGAAAAGACATGATTGACATGATTGGGGATCATTCCAGTGTCCCCCCAGATGAGCTGGAGGAGATGGCTAGGATGAGGGAAGTCTTTGTTTCTCTGCTCAGACAGGTGTCCCTGCGAGCTGAACCCAGATGAGAACCAGTACATAGTTGGTTGATGGATGGCAGTAAAGAAAAAAACCTTTAAATAGCTCTATATAGCATTATTATCACTATAACCTCAGTTTAATTTATTGACTTTCGGTCACATTATTATCTTAGATCTTTTTGCATTATTATTTTCTACTTGAATAGAGCTAACATTTAATTCTCTCAATTCATTTGGGCTCTTTTCAATATTATTACTTTTTTACTAAATATAAAATGCTATGAGATGTTTGAAAAGAAAAACAGAAAATTTGCAAAACTTCTAATTAAGACATGTTTGGATTTATATTTATTAGTATTTATTTAACTGACATTCACAAACCCTTGCCTTACTGTGACAGGATAACTCAAAGAAATATGCAAGTGTAAGTCTAAACAAGCAAACCTTGTGCTGTACAGGCATCTAGGATAAATTCCGAGTGTTACTTTCGCTGTGAAAAATAGATTTGAAGAGTCCATGCTTTGTTTTTAATCAATCTTTTTTTCCACAGATGTTTCCAATCCCACCAACACCAGATCTGGCCCCATCGGTCATCGAGGTTAGCTTGGTCCAGATTTTGCTTTCAGTATGGATTCCTTCGGACTGCTTCCTTCATTAGTCATTTGAATAAATCTATATAATCCACATGCATTTGAAGAAAGGAAGGGAAAAAAATAAAGAGTTGTGAGTGTTTTGATGTTTTAACTCAGCTGCCTTTTTTCTTCACCGGAGACGGATTGGCAATGACGAGAAGCAATTTGTTGGCAAGCAGCAGGTGGCTGGGTTAATTGCCCAAAGTGCTGGTTGGAAAGAAAGTGTCTTGCTGAGTGTGGAGTGCCTTCTGCACTGGCAGCGCTCGAGTCCGGATAAAGAACAGCAGTAAGCATATTGTCATCTCCCACCTCGCCACCCTAATCAGTACTGCTATGCACCCCTATTGTTCAACTGAACTGGCTCCCTTCCCAGGGGAATTCTCTCTTTCTCTTTCCCTCTCTATCCTTTTTCTTCTTCTTTAGCAGTGCCACCCACCACCCACATCCTCTTCTTTTCAGTGCCTTTTATCTCCAAATTCTCTTCCTTTCTCTGTCTCTCTGTTACTAATGCCGCTCAATGTCCCTCCCTCCCCCCTCTTTAGCATTGAACTCCCTTTTCTCCAGATCAATCTCTGCGTCTCCCTCTCTGCTTATTACCTTTCCTCCTTCATCTTTTTGCTCTCTGCACCTTTCCCTTATTTCCTGTTTTGTCTACCCCACCTCGCTTCTGCCCTTTCTTCCTGTATCCCCCCCCCCCCCCCCCCCCCGTCTCCATCCCCTTCTCTCTGTCCTTTCTTTTGGTTCCCAGAGAAGCAGGATATTGATGTAAACACACACAGAGCTCTGGGTGGTTCTTAAGCTTCTCTGACCGATCTGCAGGCCTCCCTCCATTGTCCCAGCAGCTGTAGGAAGAGACTTGATTTCCAATAGGCTTATCCCACCAGTCCTTGCTGTGCCATGTCCATAAAAAGATGGTGAGGGGCTTGATTAGATGGCTGTGAAGCTTTGCTGGACTGAGCATGCCTGGCTGTCAGTGTCACAGCTCCACCGTGGTAATGGATCAAAGAGATGTGGGTGTCGGGTGAGAGGCAGCGCTGTAATTAAGTGTTTGAGACCCTGCTAGCAAAAATAGAAGTGGAACTAAAAGGTTATTATGCCAATGACAGCTGAGGAGAGTGGCAAAACCTCTCAAAATTTGATGAAATCAAGTGAAACTCTGAACACCAATTATGCACTGTGGACGTGAATAATGTGGAGATTGTAGTTTCCCAACACAAAGTAATTATGGGATGTGAAGACAACATCTTCAAGTGTTCAGATCTGACAAATGGACCATGTTCTAACCATTAAGCAAGACTACTGGTAATTGAAACAACTTAGTAGCATGGCTCACAGCGGTTCAAGCAGTTCAAAGAGTAAAACTCAGCCTGTAATCTGTGATCTTAGCACCAGCTCTTATCAGCTGAAAAAATCTAAACGGAAAATCTGGTGCAAAATAGGAAAAAAAGACTGACAAACCTCTAGTCCAGAGATATATGACTCTATTGGATTTAAGTCATGAATGCCTCTTATTTTTTTCATGCTTAATATCTCACAACTGCATAAGAGTAGCAGTCCAGATTTGTCTAGAAAGCTGCCTACAAGCAAGCAATAACTCCCAGGGGTTGAAAATGAAGCCACTAAAGAAGTCCCTAGACCAGTGACTTGAACGGCCGCTGAAGGCCAGCTCCAGTGGCAAATACACTTGCATTCCTAAGACAGGTTGACAGAAGAAATAACCATTTACTGACGTGGCTATTTTGACTGACAGGTGCATGCTGATACAACTTGATGACAGGCTATATGACATCCAGCAGACAGCTTGAGTTACTGAACTGGGCCACTGACAAATAGTACGACTTGTCATGTGTAATTCTACTAACAGACTTTCAAATGAGGTCTGTGCTCCAGTTTTGTTAAGAGATATGCTTATCTTTTTTTTTTTTTTACCAATTCCAGTTTTCATAGCATATACAAACAAAAATCAACTTTCCTTCAACACAAAATATTATTTTGATAATAAAACTTATCAAACATTACAATTTCTCTAAAATGGCAGTGAATTTAAACAAGAAAAAAAAACTCTAGTACAGATAATTAATTGAAAATATGTTGCTGTATATCCACACTTACCTGGCATATTTTCCCTTGGCAAACAAAAGCAGGTGCTTTTAAACAGATTTATGTAACAAGAGATGTCAGGTACATCATTTTCTTATAACGTCACTGGATAACAGGACATCAGCCCTTTTTTCTTTTTCACTCTCCATAATCCTTACTCCAGATATTTTGCTCATACCGAGGCTCGTACTGAGACTGCTGGCTTGTGGCTGTCATGAAACAGATCGGCTGATAAACTGACGTACCTGAGGCTGACCTGCCAGTCGCCAGTCTGGGCTGAAAATGCTGGAATCAGTCGAATTCAGTCTCCAGCCGGTTGATTGGGGCATTTTAATAAATAGCAGTCCACTTGCCATTTTACCATGTAACTCACACTCTGTCTACTACATACATACAGTCTCTGTGTACAGTTAGCAAGATACTGAATAGCGAATTAGTCCTGATGCGTTTATAGAGTTTGAAACTTAAAGAGAAAAGGTGCTGGTATGGATAAGTATGAATGGGTGAATGAGGCATGTTTAGCACTGCTTAAGCAGGGTAGAAAAACTACTATATCCTATAGGAACCAGTTCATTTACTATTTAATGGCCAGCATCACGATGGATATAGTTACCTCTTATTTAGAACTTAATTTGCTTACATTTGGATAGCTGGCTGGACCAGAGGACCAACAGTGATACTGCACAAGAAGGGGATAATCAGACTCCACTTTAAGAGGAAGCTCAGATCTTTCAATGTCTGCAGCAAGACGCCGGAGATCTTCTACCAGGCTGTGGTAGCGGATGCCATTTACTTTGCTACTTTTAGTGCTTGCAGCATCAGTGCCAGAGATGCCAGCAGGATGAACAAACTAATCCACAAGGCTCAAACCATCATTCACCAGAATCCGGAGGCATTTGAGTCAGTGTGGGACAGGAGGACACTGAACAATCTGCTCTCCTTTATGGACAACCCATTGCACCATAGTACACTACACTCCCTCAGCCTTATTCAACCCTGCTGCCATGAAGAACGCTTCAGGACATCATTCCTACAGTTCTCTATAAAACTGTAAAACAACTCTCCTTTTTGTGCCAGACCTGCCAGAACATAAGATTCCCCACACATTTCTGTGACAAACCTTCTTGCTGCTGTTTTGAGATTTAGAGTGTGCATGTTATTTATTAATGCCATTCACACTATTTTTTGCACACTATCAGTCTTATCTTTTTCCCCTTAACTTTATATCTTTATTTCTTATTTTGTCAATGCTATATATAAAATTTTGCACTACCTCATGTAAGAAGGCCTTCAGCATGCATCTGTGTTTCTAATAATGTAGTTTTTATTGCAGATTGTACTATTTCTGTCTTTAATCTTTTTGTTGCTAATGTAACAGTCATTTATCTCATGGGATCAACAAAGTAACCATCTACCTAGTTAGCTAGCTAGCTAGGTAGCTGCCAATCTAGCTAGCTGTCTACATACAGAGCATATAAGGTTAGATAGCTAACAAAGATGTACTGTTAGTAAACAGTGTGCCTACTAAACTATGTTATCACTAAATCTGTGTATAATATTTAAATGCACTGTAACATGTTTTTTTAATAGTTTCTCCATTATACTTGGAAAAAAAGACACTCTTTGTTTCCACTGTAATTTAGACAACTCTTCGATCTCAGCCTGAATTCAAAATGAAGCTCTGTGAGAATCAGAGTCGTCTGCATCCTGCATGCATTTGTATGGTTGCTCTTATTCCCAGTGGGATAGTGGGGGTGAAACTTTGGATAAGCAAGTCTGCTCCCTATGCCTCGGAGTCAGTCTGAGGAATGTCTGCTCCTGTCTTTTTTTGTATTGTACAACACATCCAGCGCTGCAGGAAGCTGCAGATACTTGCCAGCCCTACCTGTGTTTGCTTTTTATCAAGGGACCAATGTAATGCTACATCCTGCTTCTGACTGTATATAAAGTGTCGACTGGAAATGCGTTTCTGCACGCCTGCACAATGACATTTCTTTTCACAGCAGATGGGATCTGTGTTTGTATTGATGTTGTTTATGTGTCTCTGTGTTTCTGTGTGTGTGCATGTGTTGTTGTTTTTTTAACTCAACACTTTGTCTATGTATTTTTCTCCCTAACCTTTCTCTTCAAAGTGGCATGAAAGGCAGCCGTCATGGTTGATGATCAAAGAGCAACAACCAAAGCGCTGGCTCTCTCTGTTGTGCTGCTGTCATTTTCACTCCTTTAAACAACAAAACAACAGAGCCCTTCAAAACTCACGGACACTGTTGATGAACAGGCAGTAACTTTACACGGTCGACTCGGGAGATCTTGGCCAGGTTTTTGCTTTTTTTAGTGTTTTTTTTTTTATGCGAACCTGTCACAAAGTTTTAGTTGACATAACTGATCCTGTGACAAAGAGCGTAGTCATTCAAAGGCCTATGCATGTTTTACCAAGGATGTGGAAAAACAGTGCATGTTAAAAGTCTAGTCTAGTAATGATTAAGTTGGTTGTTAGTCATGGGGATGGAGTTGTTTGCATAAAGCATAAATCTCCTCCTGAGATGTGTAAGACTTTATTTGGAGCTGTATTGTGCTTCCTCCTGAGATGTTGCAAGTTGATTGCAAGCGTATTTATATTCTAAGTTTCTTTTCTTCTATGAACCACTTCAGTTCAATACAATTTAATTGTTTTAGCACTAAATCACAACAATAGTCACCGCTTTATATTGAGATATATAAGACTCTCCAGTAACAGAGAGACAGCCCCAACAGTCAAATGACTCCCTATGAGCAAGCACTTGGCGACAGTGGGAAAGAAAAACTCCCTTTTGACAGCAGAACCAGGCTCAGGAAGGGGCAGCCATCTTCTGTGACTGGTTGGGGTGAGTAGAGAAAGACAGGACAAGTTAATCCTAAAAAGGTTTTATGATTTTAACACCAGGTTTACTTCGACTTCAAAAAAGTTCTTACTAACCCCAAAAGCCAGCGCTACAAAAAGAAAAAACACTGTTTCCACAGGATAGTAAAAAATCAAGACCAAGATTTGCAAAAAAAACAAAATGCTTCAACGGAATAGCTACACCCTAACATCCTGGACCTTTAACCTTGTCAAACAAGCGCATTGGCCAAATCACACCGGTCCTTCCTTCTCAACATTCATCTCAACCCCACTGAGATAAAAAAAACATGCAGTCAACTCATCTTCACTTGCTGTTTTCAATGCTGAAATACTGTAGATTACAAATGGTAAATGGCCTGTATTTATATAGCGCTTTACTAGTCCCTAAGGACCCCAAAGCGCTTCACACTACAGTCAGTCATCCACCCAGTCACGCACACATTCACACACTGGTGATGGCAAGCTACATTGTAGCCACAGCCACCCTGGGGCGCACTGACAGAGGCGAGGCTGCCGGACACTGGCGCCACCGGGCCCTCTGACCACCACCAGTAGGCAACGGGTGAAGTGTCTTGCCCAAGGACACAACGACCGAGACTGTCCGAGCTGGGCTCGAACTGGCAACCTTCCGATTACAAGGCGAGCTCCCAACTCTTGAGCCACGATCGCCCCTAATAATAATACAAGTACCTAATAATTTGTGGTCTCAAACATTTCTTTATCAATTGATAAATGCCATTCTACACAGGTAAGGATAATGTCTAGGTCAGTTTAAGATGTACTCGGCTGTGCTAATGCAACCTGTTACACCGAGCGGATATCAGTGTGGCTGTCAGCGGTGACTGTCGATGGATGTGGATTGTTGCAGCGGTGAACACGAACTGTCCATACAGAGAGAAGCCGGGGCCTGTCAGGGATGCATCAGAGAGGGATTGTGTAGCTCTGACGAGGGACATGGAGGATAGAGACATGCTTGAAAGGTTGAGGTATTGAATTTTACTTCCTGACAGCTGAGTGACCTTTCAGCTCTCAAGGGGGACGAGACAGAGATGGATTTCGCAGTCGCCCTCCTTCCTCTCCGCTGCTCCTCCCACAGGGTTAAGAATTAATGTTCCTTTCTACCTCTCTGCTGAGCAAGGAGACTAAGGCCGAACTGCATTGCCAAGCACCCGAGCGGAGCGCCGTGGCACACGAGGATCGAGGTTATTCTCATGCGAACTCCAGCACTTAAAAGGGAAACCTGCAAATTAGCCCGACACAAGAATGACTCATCTCGCTCATGTGTATGGCAGCAGCTGCTGAGAGGAGCCTGGCACTGTGCTGAACCTGGTCAGTTCAAGCTGAAAAAAAAGCCTGCACCTGCACAATAAATTTTACCCTGCTCTCGCCGATGCTCCGTTTCCCTCTTCACACCTCAGAAGAGCCGCTATTCATAAATATATGCAGCATGACTGGGTCAGATCCCGTGATAATGCATGGAATACAAGGTGCTTCTCTTCTTATTTGGCACCTTCGGGCAGAATTTACAGTCTCACATCCCCCTCTCTTTGGTTGGAAGGTGAAAGTTACAAATCACAGCTTCATCTGACGGCCTCTCTAACTCTCCACAGGATCGCCCAGTGTCTTTAGGAGATACGCGATAAGAATGCACCTCAATGAGCTGACTTGTTTTATCTCAGCTGAAACACATCTCTTCCTTAAGCTGACAGAATGAGCTCTGAGCATCTTTTTTTCCTTTCTCCTCAGCCTTAGAGTTCACAACTTCTTGGCTTTGCCAGTGCTGCGATGTGGAGCTGCTTAGGCGTCACGTTCTGACGGCCATCATGGCAGAATGACCAAGTGCTGAAAATAATAGAGCTGAAATGACGACGAGTGATTTCATTCTCCATCTATCTTTCAAGACATCTCACGCAGGCAGCCAATGGCATGGCACCTCTCTGTGCCCCATTACTCCAACCAGCCAATGAAGCATCTTCATTTAGGGCCTCATTGATCGCCCCTTTACTCACGCTTTGTGGAAATACACAGACGCGAGCCAGGTTAAATGCCAGTGCATCAAGAGGCACTTTGCTGGAGGACAAAAACCAGCCAGTGGAACATTTGCAGAAAATCTCAGTTCATAATGTGCTTGTGCATTTTCACGGGTGATATAACTAACTGGCAGATCTTTGGGGTCAGCAGTGAAGATTGGATGTCTTGCTCGGGGACACTTCAGCAGGACTGATGCTTGCCAACCAGGCAAGGGTCTGAGCCCAGATCATCCAGCTGCTCTCACTGAGCCACCGCACTGCTGCAGTATTTTCGCAGCATTCACTGAGAGCATTCACTGTAAATTCTTCATGAGCATGTCAAAATGTTATTCTGAAAAAGCACTTCTGTACTTCATAACTTGTTATTTGTTTGACGATCATGCCTGCTGAAATATTTGTTGTGTATGAAAGGGCTTGTCTCACACAGTGTGGAAAAAATAATAATCCTCAAATGCAAAAGTAACAGGGTTTTAAGAAAAGTGTCATTTTGTTTTTGTTCTTTTTGTTTTGAGGAATGATCTTAGTTTAAGGTGAAACACAAACATTTGACATTTATCCTGCATGAAAAAGTTATCGAGTTGGACTGCATTTCCCTTCTTTTATTGTAAACCGACCATGTTTTTCCCTATTTTCCTAAGTTTCGAATAATGAAGTCATCTCAGGCATATAGCTCTGGCTGTGATCAAGGGAGATCCACCAAACTGCAGTTCAAACCTTCTGTTTGTGAGGGGCAGCCAATAAGAAAAAAGTGGGTGTGGCTTTAAGGGAGATGAGGGTGAATCGAGAGGCTGCACCAAAAGTCCAGTGTAAGAAAAATGGGACTACATTGAACTGTGAATTTATGAAATAAAATGAAATTATGCATAATATGAATTCTAATTTAAAAACCTCAGCAGCAACATCTGCAGGCAAGAGAAGGCAGGTTAACCTTGTAAGTGTGGAGGACAACAGGGGTCATGGCTGGGACCTCAAAACAATTTAATGCACTTTTTTCTGTTAATAGAGATTTCTTTTAATAACCTGTTGCTTTATTATTATTATTATTATTATTTTTTTTATTATTATTATTATTATTATTATTATAAATAATAATAATAATAATAATAATATATAATAATAAAAATAATAATAATAATAATAATAATAATAATAATAATAATAATAATAAACTTTATTTATAAAGCACACTTAAAACCAAGGGTATGCCAAGGTGCTTAACAAGTAACATAGAGAATAAAAGGAAGATAATATAAATAGGACCAAAGCAAGTGCTAGGTATGCAAGCAGACAGCTGTCACTGATACATAGAAAAACAGCAGATACAGAACAAACAAGGAATTAAATGAGCATAAAAGTGCATAATATAAAATCATAATAGAAATGTTAACTAGAGGGAAAGGCAAGCTTGAATAAGGGTTTTAGTCGTGATTTAAACAGTGCAATAGAATCAGAGGCGCGAATATCAAGAGGAAGTGTCCAAGTACGCCTGGAGCTGGGAGAAAACTAGTCTCTCCAGGATCTTGGACAAGAACGAAAGCTTAGAGATCGGTCTGTAGTTTAAAAGGCCATAACAGTCAGAGTTTCTTTTTTTAAGAATCAGATGGACTACAGCATGCTTAAAAGCCAAAGGAACACAGCCTGAGAGCAAGGAAAAGTTCATAAGAAATTACAGGTCAAATTACATCAAAACAGTCCTTAGCTATGCGAGATGGAAGAATGTCAAGCACAGTATTGGTGTTATTCATTTGATCAACTAGCCGCTTAAGAGTCAAAAGTAACACAGGTTCAAACTGGTGGAAAGTTGAAATGCACTCATCAATTGGGAGAGGACATGAAACAGAGGGAAGGGAGGACTTAAGAGATGAGAGCTTATCTAAAAAGAGAATTTGAAATCGCTCACAAAGAGCCTGAGAATAAGGTCTGGGCAAGGGTTAACCACTGAGTTAAAAATTTTAAATAAGGTGCGGGGGTTATGACCACTGGCCAGGATGATTTTGGATAAGAAAGATGCTTTGGCCATTTTAGCAGCACTTTGGAATTTTAAGCGGCTAGTCCGTAGCATGTCGTAAGAAATCTGTTTATCTTTTTTCCATCTTCTCTCAGCGCTCCGACACACGGCGTAAAGCGCGGGTAGTGTCATTAAGCCTGTTCCGTTATTTGAGGTTATGGATGTTATTTGACTGGAGACATAACTCACAGACACACGAGACGCGCCATTACTCCATTGAGTGTCCTTTATTATTTTTCACCCCCCTCCCCCCACAACAACCCAGCAGAAACGTTCCTACCTCTTAACATTTATCTGATACTACATCCCCCCTACTAAATAGGATGTGATGCTGGGATATAACCAAGAAAACAGATTAGACCCGCACGCTTTAAAGTATACTATTTCCTTGTGCTTTATCTGGTAACAGCTTGTTTACTGAACTCGTTTGGTTTCAAACCCAGACTTCTCAGAATGTCCAAAAATAAACTCTCAAAGTATACAACTCTGAACACTAGGCATAAGTGCACATTTCTGAACTATTTGGTGCAGCTACAAACAACATGTTTAAACAGTGCAACCATTTGTTATGATTCGGCTGTGTGGCAGGCAGGAGAGGACCCAAACGCAAACTCACGGAGACAAAACATAAACTCAAAAACACAGCTTTAATGCTGGCAAAAAGTGGAACACGAAAACAGTACTAAACTAAACTGGGAAAGCTAAACATAAAGTAAACCAGGAACCACGGGGAGACCTTTAACCTGGCACCAACAGTGAGAACAACATTGCGGTAGCCCACTCAATCTTCAGATCTACTCCACTTGACTGCATGTGTGTGATTAATTTATGCAAATTGACAGAATAGCTTAGTGTAAACTATCTGTGGACATATCATTAAAAAAATCAAACTTTATTTAGTCTTATTCAAAGTTAACAAATTCCATGTATTTATTATTTTACCCCATTTCATGATTAATCACAATTTTTAGACATATTATATCTTAGCTGGTGAATACATGCTAAGTGCAGTGGCGTTAAGATAACCTTTGCTTTCACAGCACGAATAAACAATTTTGGGTAAGCTGCATCTGAGCAGACCACAAGACCTTTAGAGCAATGTCCTTTGAACAGACCAGATTAAACTGGAAATCTTTGCCCATAATGCACAGTACAACATTTGGAGAAAACCAACCACACCATATCAGCACAAACAAATAATACCTACTGTGAAGCACAATGGTGATGATTTGGGCTTCTTTTTCAGCTGCTGGACCTGAGGCCTTTGACAACTGGACAACTCAATAAGTTGTCCATGAACGTCTCTGTATACCAAAATAATGTAGAGTCAAATCTAGAACAAAATGGCTGAAAAAGAAAAGAATCAAGATGTTAACTTGATTGAAATGCTGTGATGGGACCTTAAGAGAGCTGAAATAAATGAATATCTACAAACATCAATGAACTGAAGAAACATTGTGTACAAAAAAGTTGAAGAAAAGATAAATCCAAAATGCATCAAGAAATATTACAACTCAGACATGCAGCAAAGAAAACCCCAGAATAAACCTAAAAAGTAGTACAAAATACATCATTGCTGTTCAACCTTATATTGTTATTTCAAGGTTAAATTCATATCACATTAAAATATGCTGATCATCCCTTCAACCACCATTTTCAACCCCATAATGCTGAGTTCAATCATGTGACTTGATAGACTTTAATAACATTTTCATGATAACAAGAAATATGAGGTTAATGTTATTTAAACTACATGTGCAATTTACAAAAATATTAAAGTCTTATCAAATCCTAATGTTGTTGCATATTTTTGAGAAACTAGATTAAATAAAGTTCGCTTTTGACCATGAAATACTTTTGTGTAAAAATAAGATGTTTAATAAATGATCTTCCACCAAGGACATTACATCATTCAGTTTGTACAAGAACTTAATACAATATCTTTTTAATCATGATTACATGGGGATCAAACCGCCTGTGAAGGGGTTGAACTCAAAATGGATTTTAGAGAGAAATAAATGCACAATAATGACTGTGATATCATATTTGAGCTGGGAGAATAGCAATTTGCAAAATATTTAAGTAATCCACTGTTGGATTAAGTTGTTAGACATAATTATGTCTTTTTTTGAAGGTATGATCCAAAGGGCAACTGTCTGAGAGAATCCTCCAAAAACGAAGAGTTGTATGTCAGCTGTCAGACGAAACTAAAATATAACCACGTCACAGGAGTGCATTCTTCACATGCATGTACATATTACCAGGCCAGCATGCAAAAAAGGATTGATTTTTGAATGTTTTCTGATTATTTCCTTAAATTTATTAATTTTTCTTATTTAAATGACTAGTAAATTACGCAGTGAGCAGTATGGTAGTTTTTCCACAACTGGTGTTCATTTAGTCTCTCCCAGTTTTAAGGCCCTTTTCACACCAAGGATACTGTGAACTTGTGCAACAATATCTAATGTGCCAACGATATGGCAGCAACTTATTGCGTTTAGAAATGTAGACATGATCAAGATGACCTGTTGAGATTCAACATGAGTATTAGAATACAGAAGAATGGTAATTTAAGTAACTGTGAATGTGGCATGGCACCAGACAGGCTGGTCTGAGTATTTCAGAAAGTGCAGATCACCTGGAATTTTCTCACTAACCATCTCTGGGGAAGGGTCTGAGGCAGTGGTATGACTTATAAAAGAGAAAATATTCCTTGAGTTGCAGTTCTTTAGGCATCGTTGATGCCAGAGTTCACATGAAAAAACATGGATGGGTTGGAGATATGGTGCCTCATCTGAGGTGTGTGAACAACATGAAATCATGGATCCATCCTGCCTTGCATCAGCGGTTTAGGGTGGTGCAGGTGGTGTAATGGTGTGGGGGATATTTTCCTGGCAAACTTTGGGCTCCTTAGTGCCAAATGAGCATTTTAACTCCACAGCCTCCGTGTGTATTGTTGCTAACCCTGTCCCTTTATGACCACAGTGCAACCAGCAGGATAACACACCATGTCACAAAGCTCATCTCAAACTGGTCTCTTAAACATGACAATGAGTTCACTGTATTCAAATGGCCTCCACAGTCACCAGATCTCAGTCCAACAGAGCACCTTTGGGATGTGGTGGAACATTAGTTTCATATCAACTGTGTGATACTATTATGTGAATATGGACCAAAATCTCTGAGGAATATTTCCAGCACCTTGTTAAATTAAGACCGTTCTGAAGGCAAAAGGGGGTCTGATCAAGTACCTAACAAAGTTCCCAGTGAGTGTACTAATATATCAGTCACAGAGGACAGTATTGAACAGTACAATTATTTGCATTTCACATTTTCAGCATGTTTTGGTGTTAATAACACTTCCTATAGTTCCTATAACAACTATAACGAATGGCATATAACGAACTAAATATCAGTGCACTTCTTCCACTACACATTGTTCAGTTCCTCCTGCTCACACTGGGAATATTACACAGTATTTGAAATAAGACAATGTTAACAATGATATGAATCCTCCAACTTACAGCACCAGATGGCATCATAATTACAAGAACACAAAATGCGGTTTTAGTCATATCAACATCAGAACACAACTCAGGTCGTGAGCATCGTTGGGATGTGGACAAACGGGAGTTTAAAACCAACCATGTGATGTCATCATGTGAATAGTGTTGAATTTATGCCACAAGGAAAATCCCAGTGACAAAGGCAAAAGATGTACCTAATGAACTGGCTAGTGAGTGCATAAGTTTTATATACGGACCATGAAAGACATGCTCTGGCAGTGCGTTTATCAGGCAGCCACCCACACATACTAGTGTAGAGCAAGTGCAGAAGTCAGACGTTGCTTAGTTGTCTTACAATGTCATCATAGCTAAATCTCCTGAAAGAATGGATTACTGCTACTTATTAACAAACATTCAGAGTATTTGTTGCATGATGTTTTAGTTCACATAACAGCGGCCCTCATTTATAGCCAGTTTTAGTGTAGACATCAGCTTTTTATAATTATTCTTTTGCAATGAAATGCAATTAAAAGCTGCTTTTTTTCTTCCCCTCTATGTACATTTTTTGCAATTCTCCACAAAATCCATAAAAAACACCAAAAACAGCAATGTTTTTCTCAGTATGCTGTTTGTAACACTCACGCCTGCGCTCTTCTCACTGAAGATGTTAATCTTTAAACATGGATTGCAGATAGTTTCATTTTTCCAAAAAAAAAGAAAAAAAAGAAAAGCTGTGTAATTTACTGAAACAGCTGGGTACCTTTGAATTTACCAAGTGCTGCTGAAACAGGCATAAATGGTGCATTTGTTGTGGACTATTTTCAGCAGTTGAATAATACACATTTGCACTGGAGTACTTGTAGTGCAGTAATTCTAAACCTTTTGTGGCTTGTGGCCCCTTTAACATCAGTTGAATACCTATGAGCGGTAGGGAGTTTGAGAAGAGTGGATTTTGTGTTTGTTTTTATCAGTTTTATTTAAATGATTCCTACTACCTGCATATTTTAAGCTATCCAGTGATTCACACAATGAAAGCCATTGTCAGAGGTAGGTTTGAAGATGTGAAATGAATTTCTAAGTGACAGAAAAGCTGTTTCTGTTTTGACCACCAGACGTGGATGTTGGGACCGTGTATAGCGGGGGCTCCATATCCAGGTACTGAAACATTAAACCTGGGGAAATCTTTAATTGTAGAAGGATGATGTGTGTTCGTTTGAGTGAAAACAAATTACTCCACAGTGTCTTTGTGTGCTCAGGGTAAATGAGGAACATAACCACATCTTTGTAGATTTAATTTATGATTCCACATAACACAATGTGTATTAAATAAACACTGAATGATTTACATGTAATATTAGTGTTTTATTACTTTTTTAATAATGTAATAATAGTGATCTCATACACCATTATTATTAGACATTATATATTTTTTTAAACCTGCTGCTGCTGTAGAACCACTTCATTAGTTAATAGAAATTTTCATTTATGTAAGACTACAAAGAAATATGTAGTTGAATGACAGAAATTATCAAATGATGAAGATTTAGTTTGACAATGAAAACTTTTAAAGGTTTTGACACAAATAAATCCCGTGTGTCAAAAACAGCATTTTGACAGTATATAACACTTGTAGATGTTATATACTTTTTATATCCGTATTTACACTATTAAAGTATATTTACAGTATTAAAATAGAATTGATCACTTTTCTCTATAAAAAAAAATATTGCATATGTGTGAAATTATCCTGCATTTGTGACTGTTTAGGGTCTTACTATCTAGAGAAAAAATGTGTTGATTCAGTCTGTTGTAATTTTATTGATATTTCCTGTATTTAAAAATAACTTTAAACCTCTGCAAAATTCCAGTTTGGTCTTTTATATTTGGTAGTATGGTTTCGTCTTGGGAATGGAATCATACTACAGCTGGAAGTGGAGAACAGAACCATAGAGAGCAGTGACATTAGATTTTATGGTGATTAATTCAGCCACAGGAGACTTGTGGGAGATGTGGGAAAGGGTTGCAAAGATGCGCAGCTACTGTAGGATTTATATACCAACTTGATGTGTCGCATGGTATTAGCTGAGCTGTGGTTGGTATTGAGATCAGCAGATCTGCTGGGATTGTGAGTTTACATTAGTGACCTTCCGTAATTTATCAGAGCATTCTTCAATCAGAAAAATTAAACATCTTGGCTGACATTAAAAGATGGCACACATTCAACAACAAAAACCTGCATTATGTGGTAATTAATTGATGAGAGTACTTCAGCTTGTAGTGGGTTTTTCATCCACTTATCCTTTCCACTGAATTGTATGCCTCTATGTCTTTATTCTCTGCTGTTATTGTCGGCCATAGTAGGATCTAATGACAATACAAGGGTCCAAAGATGGCCCTGAACAGCTAGAAACAAGACTGTTGCTCGCATCAAGTAAAATACCGCCTCAATATACCACCATGCCCTCAAAGTAACCTACCAACCCCTCTGTGACCTGCTCCTCCCCACAGCTTTGACGGCCACTTTACTCGCACCATGAAACATGTCCAATGAAAGGTTAAAAGGAGAGGGCAGGAAGATTGACAGACTGTGTCTGTAAGAGAGGAAAGAGGAGGAACTGAAAATGTTTCGTCGTGTGTTTGTTTGTGCAGTGCGGTGGTTATCGTTTCAGAGGAAGCTCGCCATGAGCCCAGTTTCCCACTGGTTCAGAGAGTCTGTGTCATGACCCTGTCTTTGTTGTCTCCTTCAGTGTGAGCTCATGCTCGACCCATCTGCCGTTCAGTCATGTTAGATCATTTTTATCTATCATCCACTTCTTTCTTTCTACCTGCTTTTCTGTGTCGTAGTCCTGCCTATTGCCTCTCATGCATCTGGAGCATAGCGGGTTTCAACATGCTGTGTTGTTTATTAAGACTGCTGAGTTATGTCATTCGCTATATATAACTTAATGCATTTGTTCTGTCTCTCATTTCTTGCAGGTTTTCTGAAAACTCAAGATTCTTATTGTCTTTTCTTATTGACTTACTGATAATTTAATTAATTCCACACAATGATTACCTCCCCCCTGCTTATTACACTTTTAATGGCTACTTGTAACTCCTTTTTAAATTCCCCAGTTGAGTTTTCCGCGGCTCCCGGGACCAATATTTGGAAAAAAGAGAAACAGCTATGATTAATAAAAGTTATATCTGGTTGTCAGGAAAGCTTACACTAAGGCTTTAGTCAAAAAGTCCAGAGACCTGTTGGCAACCATTAGGCAACCACTGGTTGTAGGGGAAGAGTGTGTATTCTGTGAGAAATTTAGTGCTACAGCCTCAAGTCATTGGGTGAACATGTAAAGTATCTCACAAAAGTGAGTACACCCCTCATATTTTTGTACATATTTTATTGTATCTTTTCATGGGACAACACTGAACCTATGACACTGTGATAGAATGTAAAGTAGTCAGTGTACAGCTTGTTTAACAGTGTAAATTTGCTGTCACCTCAAATTAACTCAACATACAGCCATTAATGTCTAAACTGCTGGCAACAAAAGTGAGTAAACCCGTAGGTGAAAATGTCCAAACTGTGCCCAACGTGTCAATAATTTGTGTGGCAACCATTATTTTCCAACACAACCTTAACTCTGTTGGTTCACTAGAGTTTCACAGGGTGCCACTGCAATCCTCTTCCACTCCTTCAAGATGACATCATGCAGCTGGCGGATGTTAGAGACCTTGCGCTCCTCCACCTTCCATTTGAGGATGCCCCACAGATGCTCAATAGGGTTCAAGTCTGGAGACATGCTTGGCCAGTCAAGTACCTTTATCCTCAGTTTATTTAGGTCTTTTTGGAGGTGTACTTCAAAGTGTCATATCTTCAATGTTGTCTCGTGAAAAGATATAACAAAATATTTACAAAAATGTGAGGGGTGTACTCACTTTTGTGAGATACTGTATATTCTGAGAAGAGAAAGGCCTGTAAATCCTGTTCCTGGTGTGACTGCATGTGAATATATATTTATCTCTGTGAACCATCACTCTTTTTCAAGTTTTGTTACAGCTTAGAGAGTAAATGGTGAGAATTTGCAGACAGAGCAGTATTTTCCATGCTATCTCAGGGTGACCCCAGTGGCCAAAGCAGTCCAAAGGAGGTTTTTGGTGTAGCAACCTCTAAACAACGGATTTCACCATAAAATAACAAACAGCTTGTTCTTGACAGCTTATATCAGCCTAACAAGCCTCTTCTGTGTAAAACATAACAGTAGGAAATGTAAATATTGTTATACTAAATGTTTAACAGTGATTTTGTTGGCTGAGGTTTGTAGTTTGAAGATACACTTGCTAATAATATATCAGTTTACAGCTTGCACACATCAGTTTTTTGTTGCCAGTATGAGTGAAGTGCTTGCACTCTCTAGCCCCGGAATCTTTTGCAATTAACTTGGCAGCAGCTCTGTGACGTTCTGTTTTTTTCCTGTCTCGTTTCCCCTTATCTAATGATTGAGAATGAGTTTGAGTTGGGTGTCTGTCTGCTGTCCACTGATGAAGCTGCAGCCGCTGCTTGTCTAATTAGGAACATTCAAAGAAATCCTCAAAGACAGCGCTAAATGGGTCCCGAGTTAATAACGGCAGACTTATTTTGATAATGATAGCAAGTAACTTTGACGAGAGCTTGAGATAGTCACATTTTCAGTTATGCAAATCTCATCAGCATTGAAGTCATTAGGCTGCACTGGTAGAGGAGCAGCTTTTCAGAAACAGTCAGCTGCACAGCTTCCGGTTTAAAGAATTTTGTATTTATTAGCATATCCTTAGATAAGTGATGTTTGCAAGTAAAAAATAATATTTATATTCACTATATCACACTTTATTCAGTTTTTATTAAGTAAAGCAAATCAACATTTCTCAACATTAAACTTTGTCAGCCATGATCTGAGGGCACACAATGTTCCCTCAGGTGTCATTTGTTAAAAGCCTATGGAGCCTATAGAGCCTCTCATAGGGTGAGAGGTGGAGTACACCCTGGACAGATCACCCCTCCGTCTGCTGAGAGAACCTTAAGATCAAGTGTAGCAGTACATGCATCTCTAAGAACTTCAGTTGATTTTATATACTTTTTTGAGCTTATTAGCTAGTCTCTGGTACTACTTTGATATTCACTGACCTGTTAGTTAAATATGCAACACCTGTACTTCCCACAAACAGATGTTTTTTTTATGACTGTTTAATAACTGCATTTGAAATTCCCCAACTACTTATGTAGTAGAAGGTGAAGTACTGTGACCACAACTTTGTTTACATTTGCACCATGAACGCATCGCAGGGATGGTGTGGGTGTAAGAGTGCGATGGGATGCCATTATTTTATTATTATTTTATTCCACTGTCACTGGAAGTAATACCAGGCTGCAGGACACAAAAAATAAATTAATTCGACAATAATATACATTTACCTCCCTATGAGATTTAATTGGTCATTGACTGAAAGTGCTGGAAAGCATTTCCAGGTAGTTCACTTTAACTCCAGGTCATAGTATAAAGCTTGGAAAGGCTGGGCGAGTTAATAAGGCAAGGAATCAAAGCACAGAAGTAAATCAATAGCTGAAAGGTAGAAGAACAACAAGAAAAAGATCAGATTGTAGAAGTCTGTGTGCCTAAGGAAGACTTTCAGACAATACATCCTAGTATTCATTTACTTTAATAGAATCCATCCACAGTAATGCTCACACTGCCTCATCTAAAAAATAAAAAATAAAAATCAGCATAAATTGCCTTTTTGTCTTTGGAAACATTAATGGTTGTTTCATTATTTTTCCAAAAGTACACTCGAATATAAAATCAAAGCAAGCAAAACAACAAAGGCTTTTGCAAAACTATATTACATAACTCTCTTCAAGATAATGACAAAATACTTTTCCGTTGTGCTGCGGGTGAAACGCAATTTTAAGAGAAAGCGGTTTATGTAAAAATCCTTTGATTTAATTTTCTCTGACTATTGTCTCACATGACGAATGGTGCTGTCTTTGCTTCTTGAACTCTCCTTTGTGACAAGTTTTCTTTTCTCCCCGAAGCCCTGAAACATCCGTAATTACATTTCCCCATCTGTCTCCTCACACAATCCCCCATACATCACCATCAAAACAATTCCATTAACTCCCACTGCGTTAACTAAAGTGAGGGGGGGGGGGAGGGGGAGGGGGAGGAGGGCGCATTCATAAACAAATAAGAGATGATGCCATTGAGTTGTGTGGAGGAAATGTTAGATGAGGTTAATCCCTTGAATCCATTTGCTCAGAGATGTTTTGAAAGAGATGCTAGCATAGAAAGGGAAGAACAATCCACAGGCTGTGTTTCAACCTCTGCTCCCTCCTCCTTATTTGTCTCTATGCCCCTGGCGCCAGTGAAATTCCCCCACAAGATGGCGAGTTGTAAAGCAACAACCACAAGGGAAGTAATTACGGTGAGCTTAAAGCGCGGATGTGTTCAAATGAGGAAGAAAAAATAAGTTGATTGAACAACAGACCCAATAATGACCAAATTGTTCCAGATACTGATGGGAATCTCTTGACAAATTACTGTTAGGGTTTGTAAGCGGGGGAGAGACACTCGCACACAAGTATACACATACAAAGTAAACAAGCTAAACTCATTGACGAGAAGAGCATCAATCCCTTGCAGATGCACTGAAATGTGAAAATTGGAATGAAAAAAATAACCTTTCTGTCAGATTTCCTCTTTTTTTTGTTGTTTTGCTTTCCACAATATTTGCATCTAGTTTTATTGCATCATTAGTTTGTCACCTAGTTTAAAGAAATAGCTGCACATTTTTGAATAATGCGCATTGCAGCATTAGTCACTTTGTTAGGGGAACCTGTTCAATTGCTTGTTAATGAAAATATCTAATCAACCAATCACATGGCAGTAGCACAATGCATTTAGGCATGTAAACACAATAAAGGCAAACGACATTGTTGTTGAAGCCAGATAAATAGATAGATAACATTTTAAATAAAGTACCAAATCACAATATCACTTATCAAGGTGTTTTTTTTTTTTTGTAAGGTAAAGGCCCCACAATAATAGAGAGAATCACTTGGCCTCCACAGTCACCAGATTTTAATCAAATAGAGCTTTTGGTATGTGGTTTGCGGGAAACAGTTGAATAATTAAAGGGAGACACATTCAGTATATCACCTAAACCATGTATGTATGTACCTAGTAACCACCTATCACAATGGAAAAATGTGTATTCTGCATTCCACATGTTTCCAGTTCCATAAACCCCCATGTGATTGTTTGGCTAGCATAATCCAGCAGTTGTAGCTTAAATGTAAGTGGCAGACCTGACTAGTGAACTGTGAAAAGAGCAACACAAATCAGAAATGAAGAAGAATCTTTATATATCTTTTTTTTTTCTCTCTACTTGAGCACTCAAAGTGCTTTTTAAAACATGTCTCTTTCACCCATTAAAACATGCACTTATTTCCAGTGTTGGGAAGGTTACTTTTACTACCTTTCACTACAGATTACAGAATACATGCCCCAAAATGTATTTTGTAATGTATTCTGTTACATTACTCAGTGTAACGTATTCTGAATACTTTGGATTACTCAACCCTTTAAGACCTACCATAAAACCAAGTCCGCCAGAGCTTATCTTTATATTTTTACATGCTGTAGTGCCATTTTTGGGAATTCATTTTTGGGATTTCAAGTTGCTATACATCAATACAACCATTATAATCCAAATTTTAAAAATATGTATGCATTAAGTCAATAACTACATAAATTGCAAAAAAGTGCAATAAACAACAAAAAAATTGAAATTTGTTTGTTTTGATTTTTTTTTTTTACATATATTTCTAGTTAGAGAAATTTAAGAGGTTTATCCCGCAAAACTGTAAATACAAAAAAGTTGCACAAAATAGTTTCCAACAGCAGGAAATTTATTTTGAGTGTCTTCATAGTTTTATCTATCGATACACCAATTTTTATATACTGCAGGAAAAACGAAAATAAATATTCGCAAAGTAAAGTTTGCCAATAAGCAAACTTTACTTTGCTTATTGGCTGTGGAGGACTTTGGGACACTAAATTTTTCTAAGATGAGCACATTTAACAGTGTCCTCATTCTGCGAGACATGGTTCCCAGATCTACATGCGTCACTGCTGCTGTACATCCTGTGCAATTTCCAATGTATTTGGAACAGGACATGAATTTATCATTTACACCTTTTCACTTTTATCATTTACACTTACACATTTACTTTGTACGATTACAAAATTAGTTATGAAAAATTCTGCTTTGTTTCAATATTTCACAAGTCAAAATCAGTAAGTAATGTTACAAAGCAGAGACTTCTGATTGTCTTACTACTGCTCTTATCGGGTAATGTGAAACTTAACCCAGCCCTGAGCTGCAATGTAGTCAGACACCATCTGAATTTAAATCCTCACCTGGGCTGAAGATAGTTCATCTTAATGTGTGCAGTTCGTTACCCAAGATGGATATGATCAAGATTTGGGTTCAGTCAACAGATGCAGATATTGTCCTCATTTCTGAAACTTGGTTGTCTAAATATATATCTGATGAACATATTAGCATGGCTGGATGCAATATCTATCGTACCGATAGGCGTAAGAAAGGTGGTGGTGTTGGTGCTTATGTTAAGTCAAAATTTGATACTACAATAGTTCTATCAGAATCCATTTGCAAACAATTGGAATTTTTGGCTCTGAATGTGAATATTGCAAAGGATCTTTGCATAACAGTTGCCTGTTGCTATCGACCTCCTTCTGCCTCCACAGAAGCTCTGCATTCTTTAAACCTTTTGTTGTCCAGACAAAATTATGGTGAGCTTGTTTTAGCTGGTGACTTTAACTGGGATTGGCTCAAACCTGTTTCAGATGATTTTAAATATTTTTGTGACTCTATCAATCTTACCCAGCTGGTCAGTTTACCCACTCAGCCAAATCTCAAAAGCCCTGAAAAGTCTATTTTGATTGACTTGATTTTGACAAATGTTCCTCATAAATTTTCATCCTTGGGTGTCTTTTGTAACGACTTAATTCACTGGTTCTCGCCAGAGCTGGCTGATATCATTCATGAACTTGCAAAGAAAAGCGTCTGGACTTCTTTAAGTTACTTGAAGACGTTTCACCTCTCATCCGAGAAGCTTCTTCAGTTCTAAGGTCAAGTCCAGACGCTTTTCTTTGCAAGCTCCTTTGACTACGATGACCTGGATGACTGAGAACCTTCACAGACATCATTCATGAACGTAACCTGGCTTGGGCCAAAACTAGGAAAACAGGCTACCCCACTGATTGGCTTCTTTTCAGACAACTAAGAAACAAATGTACTTCCTCTATTAAGAAGGCTAAATCAGAATATTATCTGTCTGTCACCACTGAGAACCTAAATAATCCACAGAAGTTCTGGAAAATCATTAAGTCTCTTTCAGCAAGTAAAAGCTCCCATGCTCTACCCATCTATGTTTTTAAGGATTCTGTTCCTGTTTATGATAGGAAGGAGATTATGAATTGCTTTTACAAGCACTTTATATCTTCTGGCTCTTTCTTTGACTCTCTGAACCCAGTCTCTGTAAAATCTGGAACAAACCTTCCGGTGTACACTGGTCACCCATTTAACTTTCTTCCTTTCTCTGTGCGGTCTGTAAAGCTCTTAAAGTGTTAGATCCTAGAAAATCTCCAGGGCCAGACTTACTAGATCCTTACTTCATGAAACTGGCAGCTGATTTTGTGGCAGAGCCTCTCACAACACTTTTCAACTTTTCAACCTCACACTGGATACAAATGAAATTCCCTCAGTATGGAAATCAGCTTTTGTTGTTCCTCAGCAGTGTTAACTAAGTTAAAGGAGTTTTTACACACCAATGCCATTTTATCTGAATATCAATCAGGCTCACAGGAAGACTCACAGTACTATAACAGCTGCAATGAGAGTGGTAAATGATATTACTATTGCACTTGATAAGAAACAGCACTGTGCATCCCTTTTTATTGATTTGTCAAAAGCATTTGACACTGTTGATCATTGTATTTTAAAACTTAGACTCTTCCAGTCAGGACTCTCTGAGAGAGCAGTGGCATGGTTCTCGAACTACCTCAGTAATAGGTCTCAGTGCATGAAATCTGACGGTCTATGTTCTGACTTTGTTACAGTGCACAACGGAGTGCCACAGGGCTCTGTATTAGGTCCCCTTCTATTTATCATTTACATAAACAGTTTTGGTCTAAATGTGCCAGATGCAAACTTGCACTTCTATGCTGATGATACAGTTATTTACAGCTGTGGTTCAACTCTTGTCCAAGCCATTGACTCCTTGCAGAAAGCTTTTTTTGCTGTCCAGCACTGATTACTTCAGCTTAAACGTGTTCTCAATGCAGACAAAACAAACCTGATGTTGTTTTCTAAATCAAGGAAATGGGCCCAAAACAATCCCATCAGTAACCACGCTACAAGGTAATAAAATAGTTGGTTCACACGTATAAATATCTGGGAATCTTAATTGATGACTCACTCACCTTCAAACCACATGTAGAGAATCTTGTGAAAAATCTGAAGTTGAAATTGATATTTTATTTTCAAAATAAGTTGTTTCTCTTTTAATACAAAGAAGCGGCTTGCTGTTGCTGGAACATTTTTGCCTGTGCTGGATTATGGAGATATTCTATATACGAATGCTTCTGCTCAATGTCTTCGAATGGTTGATACTGTGTATCATGCTTCTCTGAGGTTCATCACTAACCGTAAATCTCAGACTCACCACTGTGAGTTACAGTGGGGCAAAAAAGTATTTAGTCAGCCACCGATTGTGCAAGTTCCCCCACTTAAAACGATGACAGAGGTCAGTAATTTGTACCAGAGGTACACTTCAACTGTGAGAGACAGAATGTGAAAAAAAAATCTATGAATCCACATGGTAGGATTTGTAAAGAATTTATTCGTAAATCAGGGTGGAAAATAAGTATTTGGTCAATAACAAAAATACAACTCAGTACTTTGTAACATAACCTTTGTTGGCAATAACAGATGTCAAAGTTTACTATAGGTCTTTACCAGGTTTGCACACACAGTAGCTGGTATTTTGGCCCATTCCTCCATGCAGATCTTCTCGAGAGCAGTGATGTTTTGGGGCTGTCGCCGAGCAACACGGACTTTCAACTCCCGCCACAGATTTTCTATGGGGTTGAGGTCTGGAGACTGGCTAGGCCACTCCAGGACTTTCAAATGCTTCTTACGGAGCCACTCCTTTGTTGCCCGGGCGGTGTGTTTTGGATCATTGTCATGTTGGAAGACCCAGCCTCGTTTCATCTTCAAAGTTCTCACTGATGGAAGGAGGTTTTGGCTCAAAATCTCACGATACATGGCCCCATTCATTCTGTCCTTAACACGGATCAGTCGTCCTGTCCCCCTGGCAGAAAAATAGCCCCATAGCATGATGTTTCCACCCCCATGCTTCACAGTAGGTATGTGTTCTTGGGATGCAACTCAGTATTCTTCTTCCTCCAAACACGACGAGTTGAGTTTATACCAAAAAGTTCTACTTTGGTTTCATCTGACCACATGACATTCTCCCAATCCTCTGCTGTATCATCCATGAGCACTCTGAAGTTTGCCAGAGAGCACTCTGGCAAACTTCAGACAGGCCTGGACATGCACTGGCTTCAGCAGCGGAACACGTCTGGCACTGCGGGATTTGATTCCCTGCCGTTGTAGTGTGTTACTGATGGTGACCTTTGTTACTTTGGTCCCAGCTCTCTGCAGGTCATTCACCAGGTCCCCCTGTGTGGTTCTGGGATCTTTGCTCACCGTTCTCATGATCATTTTGACCCCACGGGATGAGATCTTGCGTGGAGCCCCAGATCGAGGGAGATTATCAGTGGTCTTGTATGTCTTCCATTTTCTGATGATTGCTCCCACAGTTGATTTTTTCACACCAAGCTGCTTGCCTATTGTAGATTCACTCTTCCCAGTCTGGTGCAGGTCTACAATACTTTTCCTGGTGTCCTTCGAAAGCTCTTTGGTCTTGGCCATGGCGGAGTTTGGAGTCTGACTGTTTGAGGCTGTGGACAGGTGTCTTTTATACAGATGATGAGTTCAAACAGGTGCCATTCATACAGGTAACGAGTGGGGGACAGAAAAGCTTCTTACAGAAGACGTTACAGGTCTGTGAGAGCCATAGATTTTCCTTGTTTGAGGTGACCAAATACTTATTTTCCACCCTGATTTACGAATAAATTCTTTACAAATCCTACCATGTGGATTCATGGATTTTTTTTTCACATTCTGTCTCTCACAGTTGAAGTGTACCTCTGGTGCAAATTACTGACCTCTGTCATCATTTTAAGTGGGGGAACTTGCACAATCGGTGGCTGACTAAATACTTTTTTGCCCCACTGTATACTCTCAGGTAGGATGGCCTGCTTTGATAAGTCAGAGGAACTCTCATTTATACAGTTTTATATATTAGGCAATACTTGGGTTGCTGCCTTCTTATATATGTTCCCTGCTCGCAATGAAACATGCTGGTCAGTATTCTCTTCGTCCGTATGGTTACTTGTTGCTTTCTGTTCCATTTGCCCGAACTGAATTTGGTAAAAGAGCTTTTGTCCATTTAGCACCCTTGGCTTGGAACAAACTGCAGAACGAATGGAAAATGACGGAATTCATTTCATGAAGTGCTTTTAAATCTGAACTACGAATCCTTGAGGCCAAGTCCATAACATGCAACTGTTTAGTGATGTGTCGGTCGCAAACGAAATGGTTCTTAGAGCCGACTCTTTGAAGTGAACGACTCGAGCCGGCTCCTTATTGGGAGCAGTGTTGTTTTTGTTTTTTCTTTCTCTCACCCTCTCTCTCTCGCACTTTTTTCCGCTTCACTCCGCACACGAGCCTTGTGCTTGCGCTGGGAAGAGGGGGGAGGGGCGGTAGTTACATTCACAGTAGCTCAGGAACAGAGCAGGAGGGAAAGAGAGAGAGAAAGAGAGCCAGGGACAACAACGTAACATTAGAAAGGTATAGTAATGGTCCACAACTATTTTCAGTTGCGGATGATAAAGGATTCAGAAAGTTTATTCATGCAGGTCCATATGACAGAGAATGTGCATCTTCTTTTTGTTTTGCATATTCTAATTTATATTTAATTGTGTTGTGCTTTGCAGTGTTTTGTGTTGTTTCACTCTAAATTTGCTTAAAAGGAAAAAGCTGAATTTAAATAGTTAAAAGTTGAAATGTAAATAGTTGTTTTTTTGTATTATATGATTTATAACTTGCACAATCGGTGGCTGACTAAATACTTTTTTGCCCCACTGTATACACCTATGCACTTATGACAAGTGGTCTAATTAACCTTAGAGAGTAAAATCACCTGTGTGGGTGGCTCCTAGGTAACCACCAGTCAAATGATAAAATTATTAGTTACGGTGGTATTTTAGACATTTATTTTTGTTCTTTGGTCCTACAAAAAAAAAGCAGTGAGCTGTGATCAGGTTTTAAAGTAATATCCGTGATGCATTCAGGTTCCAGCAATTTATTTTGCAAAGACTGCATTAAGGGTTCCAGAAGCCTCTTGGTGTTGTCATACTTCAAGAGCAGGCAGGATTCAAACACAGAATGCAGTTTGGTGAGTTTACAGCAATATGAAAAAACTATTAAAGTGGCTTTCAAAAAGAGGAAACAACCTCTGGACAGCCTCTCTGTACAGAATCCAAGCTGATAGTCCGATAAATTCCACTCCGTCTTTAGACTCGGACTGGAAACAGTGGGCTTTAGTTGAGACGCTAGTAGTAGACACTAGCTGACTAGTATCTGGCTGAATGAGCACTGGTGCTGCAGCAAACAAGTCCTTAAGAGTGGTGAAGGTTTTCTCTGCCGATTCATTCCACTGGCTATCTTGGAAGATGTCAGTTTAGAGGCAGGGCAATCTTTCCAAAATTATGAATAAAAGATGGCTAACCCAAGGAAGCTTGGAGCTGCTTCAGGTAGTTGGTATGCGCCAATCTATTACAGCCTGGATCTTGGCTGGATCTGCCCTGATTTGTCCATTCACCACAATGTAGCCTAGAAAAAGAGACTGTATCAATGTGGGATTCACATTTGTCTCCATTCACAAACAACTTATTTTCCAGAAGGCGTTGCAAGACCAAGCGTTTGTGAATGTCACCCCACTTCGGGGATGGGGTGCCCTCAGCCTCTCGGCCTGGGGCTCGGTCACTCTGGCACAGCTGGCTGCCGGTGGAGCTCACGGGCACGTCGCTATAACACCCCCCCCCCGGCTTCTGCTCCGCGGCTGCTGAGTGACCCCTCATCTGGGGCTGTCCTCAGTTCTTTCTGGGATAGTGGCGTAGCTGCCCCTCTGTTGGTTAGGGTGGCTGTAGCTCAGGTGGCAGAGCAGGTCAGCCACTAATCAGAAGGTCAGTGGTTCGATCCCAGGCTACCTCCTGGCTGCATGCCAAATATCCTTGGGCAAGATACTAACCCCATGTTTGCCTACTGGTCTTCCTTGGTCTCTTGTGTTCTGAGGGCCTCTGGATGTCTGGAGTTTTGATCTCCTCCATACCTGCTTCATGCCCTGGAGGACGGGGCTGTGGCCCCCCCACACCCTCTAGCAGATCATTACATGAAGGAACCTTTTAAATACAAGCACGCTCATGCTCACAGGTGTACACACGGGTGCTCACACACACAAACTACACCCTTTTTGGCTCCTACCTCAAAGCACACCGTGTGCTGTCGATCTTACGTGCTGCACAATAATGTTTAGCATTTACTGTGATATTCCCATAGATCATCGTGATGTTGTTTATTATGTTGCTCTTTTTCTTTCTTCTGCTTGTTTTCTCTTTTTTCTTTCTCAACAGGTGATCCAGGTGATTGATATATGTATTTTTTGTCTGCTTATTTTGTTTGTTTTTTGCCCTTTATCCCTGTCCCTCTTCCCCGCTGTTTTTCTTTCCCTCTTTCTTTGTCCCCTTTCTTTTCCCCAGTCAAGTCTGTCCCGTATTTAGCAAGTGAAAATAAAATAAACAATAAAAGGTGAATCAAATAGACCAATACAGCAAGGCTGGGATGGTCCATTTGGTAAAGTAAATCCGTTGGGCATCTTAAGGGCATCTTAACTCCCTTAAGGTCACATTAACAATAAATAGTGTGAGAGGAGAGCGCATTTAAAGAAACCACCATGTCTCAACTGGCTGATGCTTTTATCTTTAGAGCAGAACATTATATTTTCATTTCAACAAAACATCCTCCAAAGAGGTTGGAAATTATACCTTTTCCCATTTCTGACCTTCACTTGTGAAGCTGCTGAGGGAATAAAACATTTTCTATTTACTTTTCAGACCTAGAGTTTTAGTTGTAGAGTTACCAGTGGTAGCCACTGCAGTCACACAGTGTTCTGAAAAAGGCATCGACCACTAAAGAGAAGTAATGGACAGATAAAAAGAAACTTAGTAAAAGACAGAGTAGAAAGAAAGTGGAAGGAAATATATGCATATATATGAAATCTTAAATGTAGTACCAACCTCAGGTTATATCTGGGAAACCAGTTTTCATCAGTGTTTTTTACTTGTCAGAACATTAAGGCTTAAGAACCACGGGTAGGAAAAATAAAACACATCACTACGCCACCCACACACACTTATAAATTCACTCATGCTCAGACGGTGAGCAAAGACTGGAGATGGATAGTTGGCTTAATATAGACAGCATTAGACAAGGAGGGATGGGGTACAAATTGGAGACGGATGTACAGTCAGAGTCAAAATCAATAATAAAGACTTTCATTTCCAAACAAGATGAGGCGCCGGGAGTTGATGTATAGACGTGGAGCTGATGTACGGATATGGCCCCTACCCGTCCATCAGAGAAGCAGGAAACCGGACCTGCCACCTACGCGTGACAAATGACTGACAAAGCCAATGCTACATGAGTTCCATACTAGTAATCAGATCAGAGTCGAGAGAGACCAGCAGAAAACAAAGGATCGGTAGGAGACCACATCAACTTGTTTCCATTGCTGGAGTGTATTTGTAATTTGTTAGGCTAAAAACATGTCCGCAGTATTGTAAAAGCTTTTTATGGCTGCTTGCAGTTCAGTAGAATATCAAGCACAGACTCATATTGTCCCCACTGAATTGTATTTATCAGGGCCTCAATATCAAAGTATTTCTAAAGAAGAAAAAAAAGCATACGTCTTTGTGACTACAAACTTTACTAGAAAAAGTTCCATCTTTGGTTTGTAGTTCTTGGAGGATTTATACAATAAAATCAGGGAGTTTTAGAGCATTCTTTGGATTGTGTCATTTGTTTTTTTTTACTTTAAAGCTGAATGCACAACTGAATAAACTGCAGCAGAGTCATTCCGAATATAAAGCAAACAGGGACCTTAAGGGAATATATTCAGACTTCCTAAAGCCTTTCCAACCAATAAGACCAGAAAGTTGTAGAAAGAGATGCTTTTGCCGAAAGACTTTAATACTGTGTGTGTGTGTGTGTGTGTGTGTGTGTGTGTGTGTGTGTGTGTGTGTGTGTGTGTGTGTGTGTGTGTGTGTGTGTGTGTGTGCGCGCGCTTTAATGCCAGCCATTTCCTGCTAATCAAATGCATGTGATTAACAGCAATTGTGTCCAGTTCACTGGTGTTTTAATAATTAATTGAGTTTAATAATTTCTAATGATTAAATAGAAGGTGGTATATAAACACGCCATGTCAAAAGAGGTGGGTGAAGAAGGAATGCTCAGTGCATAATGGTAAGCCCTCCCAAGCAGTTTAATTGTTTTGCAGCATAACTAAGGGAGGATTGAGGGTCACCTGTTATAGCCCTCTCAGCTGTATCCAAAAGGAAGATTTTAAACCTAGTCTTAAAAGTACAGAGGATGTCCATCTCCAAAAGTTAAACTGGGAGCTGGTTCCACAGAAGAGAAGTATCCCATTTTACTTTTTAATCAAATCAAATCAAATCACTTTTATTGTCACATCACATGTGCAGGTACATTGGTACAGCACATTTGAGTGAAATTCTTGTGTGCGAGCTTCACAAGCAACAGAGTTGTGCAAAATACAATAATGTAAACAAGCAAAATACAAGAATGGCTACATCTGAAACTAATAAAGGCTTAGGCTTGCTTGTAGTTTGTAATCTGAGAGCAAAGTGCTCTGTTGGGATAGTAGGATACTATGAGGTCTTTAAGTTATGACAGGGCCTGATTATTCAAGATTTAGTATGTGTGGAGAAGGAATTTAAAATACATTCTGGATTGAACAGGAAACCAATAAAAAGAAGCCAATATGGGAGATATATTTTTCCTAGCCCCAGGTATCATCGCAATGTTCTAGATATTGAAGGCTTTTCAGAAAAACTGGAAAAAAGGGACTGAGGCCTGAGCATGTTTAATGCTGAAGTTCATGACAGTACAATTAGAAAAAGGCTGAAGAAGGTTATAATGTGCAACACCACATCTGACAAAACTCAAACACAGCATGTCAACACCTCATCCTAAGTGTCTGGCAAGGTGGTGTAGAGGTGATGATTTGTTTCTTTTACAGACACAGGATCTGGGCACCTTACAGTCACTGAGTAGACCATGAACTCCTGTGTATGCCAAAATTTCTAGAGTTAAATGTTAGGCAATCTGTCTGACAGCTCAAGCTTTATTGAAATTGGGTCATGCAACAGGACAATGAGCCAAAGCACAGCAGCAAATCTACAACAGAATAGCTGAAAAAGAAAAGAATCAAGACGATGCAATCGGTGAGAGTCAGGGTGAGGTCAGTAAGGGTGGATGTTTTTATTGTATCTCAAATTCTTGTTGGATGTTGTCCACACAGACTTCATTGTGAGTTCATCCTGTAGCTCATTCTCTCTGAGTTGAAGCACAGCAGACAACAACTAAATAAAACTGCCTACAGTTGCTATACTTGACCTATCGATGTGGTTCAGGACTGCATGTCTCACCTCGAAAGCAGTGACTTATGTGGGAGAAAACCAATCTCCTAAAACTTCATCAAGAGTCCCTGTGGTGGAAACACAACTTAAATTCATTTCTTCAGTAGCCTATACTTGCGATTCTGCCTGGACGTATGCTGTGAAGGTCATCATATTTTGAGTCAAAGTTCAGTTTACTTGAACTTTGCCCACACAAGCAGGTAGAAAGTCGGCACAGGGCAGCTGACCAAGCTTCAAATGAAAAATAATGCAAGTATCCTGAAGAATGATGAACTTTAACTCATGGTGCAACAACTCTGTTTGAAGGAATTCCATTAGATATTCTTTTCACGCTTGTAGAGCAGCATCTTCATTCAGTCTGTCTTTCTGTATTTTGTCTCTCAGTGCCAGAAGAACTGAAAAACTACATATTTTTTATATAATGCTTCTCAGAAATGTTTTACACACTAGCAGCATAGAGAATAGGCTTTTTGAGTGTGTTAAAATAATTAGTTTTTGCAGTAGTTTGCCATTCTAACCCGCAAAATAAAATAAAAGCAACTATACACTACAAAAGCAGAAATGTTCATAATTAATGTGTAAAAAAAAGAAAAGAAATTGGAGCTATAATGTGACCCCGGTGTTGATGCGACAGCAAGTACTTTATGTACTTAGACATGAAAACACAGCACAATTCTCCATCCTCATTTATGTCTTTATGAAGCCGCACTGCGGTGCCGACTCGTACACGTGCTGTAGTCTGTCATTTTGCGTGCGTGGGGAAGTAATTACAGGACCGCGGTCGGTTTTGTACACGGTTAATAGAGATTAATAAGATAATTTCTGCACACGGGGAAAAAATTAATGAATGTACAATGTTCTGACCTCGATGACTGCAACCTCTAACATCCCACAACCACATCAGGCCCACAAATTATATTTTTAGAAGCCTTTTAATTTTCTGTATTTACGGAGAGGAAATTGGAGTCCATATGCATGTATACACATTTAGACAATTTAATCTGCGACCTATGACTTCTATTATTTCTACATTTTCTTCTTTATTTTCTTATTTGTTTGTGTAATTGCCTCTTTCTTCTAATTTTTCCTCATTTCTGTTTCATTATATTGAGTTACTGTTTGACTCTGCTCTGTTCTCCCTTGCATTGGGAACATGTCATCATGCTAAATTATAAACCCAAAGCCTTGCTGAAGTAAGCACAATGCGCTTACAGGAACACACTCATTTATTATACAGAGCTCCTTTATATTTGCATATGTATGTCATATTTCATTCATGCTTCACATCGCTCAGCTTATTTAAATTAAGGGAAAATATTAAGACTAAAGGTTTACTTTTAAAAACACAAACTGTCCCATTAGTTTAAATGTAAAAAAAATTTAATACTTTGTCCTTATCACAATGACAAACTGTACCTACTATGCTCTTCATTATTTGTACATATGATGTTATAAGGATTTATGTTAATATAAAAAAAAAAATGAGGTCAGACTATGTGCATATAGCCCCTGTGAGCCAGACTTAGGGCTCTGTATGATGTCATCAAGAGCCAATTAATCTCTCTATGAAACCTCATTGTGGTACAGATTTGAAAATGTACTGTAGTCTGTCATTTTCTCTCAGGTGGTCGCTGGGTCAGCTGTTCAGATTTGTTTACTGTGCATCTCATTCACCTCTTTGTCATTTCTTCATCAGCAAGCAGTTTTTAAAGACCAGCTTGTGCTTCCAGTCTCTGCCAGATTGCTCTTCCCTCCATATGACTGCTCTGGTGAAGAGACAGCTTAACTATCATTGCAATGGTTTTTGTGGACTTAAGTGAGTCCAAACTTGGTGCTACATATACCTGTTTCTTTCAACAGCAATTTTCTGGCTACCCATTCTCCGCCACTCGAACTTCATGCTTAAACAAAGATAGATCGCCAAATTCATCTGGCTGAAACGAATTGAATTTCTATTTACAATAAGTTCACATTCTTAGTGTTGTTTATTGTCAAGCTAGCTAGACTAGCTGCAATCACTCTCTGGCGGACTGGTGAAGGTTTGCGAGTAAATGCCATCTACTCTATAAAAGAAGTGAGTCAATCTAAGTCAATCTGCACCAGGGAGCAAAAACTGTTCTGCAACATTTCTCTTTACAAGAGCATGACTCAAGTGCCGACTGGTTGTATTCTTGTTATATTCCAATTTAAAAGCAAAGTTGCTGAGCACCTATGTCATTTTGCTGTTAAATCAGTTCTGCAACAGCTCTGTCACTGTTTTTGAATGAGTTTTAGAATATGTATTTCAAATCTATGAGCTTCTGGCTGAATTCTCTGTGTAAGTAGTTAATGTGAATATATGTGTGCACAGAAGACAACAGATTTGCAATTTTCACAGATTTATTACAGTTACATGCCAACTTCACCTCATTCAATTGCACACTGATCTGGCTCATTGCCATTTTATCGCCATCTTGAGATGCACTAACGTCTCTGTGAATTGTGAAGTAGACGGTCAAACTCTGTGAAAAACAGGAAAAACAAACATGCTCCTGTTCGCACTCCTGCAGACTTCACATTGCAGACCCGTCCACTGACTGCTCGTTGGTCTCTGGGTTGTAGATGGGGACCAGCTTCTTGTCTCTGGTACCGTTACATATCATGAAGATTGCTAAGTTTGACACAAAAGTTGTTCTTTGCTGTTTGAACAAGAAATTGCAGATATGCAAGTGCACATGCTCAAAATAAGGCTTCTGGGAAGCCATCTAAAAATAGAAGCCTGCCAATATTGTAAAAAACTGAAATGTTTTTCATTTGTTTCATAAGCAGAGTCAGAGAACATTTTGATTATATACTTTAGATAAATCACCTAGAAGAGCATTGTGAACATTCAATTTTCAAATACTCCAGAGTCCCCACAGAGAAATACATGTTTTCCGTTTCTGTAACTGTAATCTTTAAAATCATATAATGTGTCTTTGAAGTACAACTCAGCCATTCAGAGTACAAGCACCCTGCAAGGAAGAAAAAAGAGGTACCTCTGTAATTGCAGGTACTGTGGTTACATTAAATGCTGTCAGCAGCATATAATTACCTGTAATCATGATAAAAAACATCTTGAGACTTTTACAGAGTCAAAGATCATTTGCGCTGGGTCCACATTTTTCTTTAGTACAGCTTAAACATGTAAGTAAACATCAGAAAAAGATAAAGTTCTACGATGGATATTACCTATTGCTTACATATCATGAATCATTAAACCAGAACACATCCTGATAGCTTTTTTTTCTATATTATTAATATTACTTAATGAAGTAACTTCATAATTTATAGATACTGAATTATAAGCTTTACTCAATTATACGTCGCCATTTATGAAAGGCCCTTATCTTGTGCTAAATTTGGTTTTGAGTGGATCTGTTATGAAAATGGAAAACTCATTTGTTTGACAAGGATCATGTGATTAAAAAGCCAAATTTAGAAATTAAAGCTACCTGGAGGGGGGAAACAAAGACAAAGTGATTAAAGCATGGCAACTAAGTAGTTTTACTGTATTGCCTGTCACGTGTGGGTCCTGTTCCTGCTCTGCAGAATGAATCGGGTGCGGTCTTTGCATGTTTGAGTTTCTTGTTTTCTGTCACTCTGCATTGTGCATTATGTTCTCATGGTTGGTCTTTTGTTACTCCCTCTAGTCTAGTCTCTTGTGTTCCAAGCTGAGTATTTCCCTCTGTGTATTTTGGTTCTTAAACCTCTGCCTTATGGTTTATGTCTCTGTGTTTCTTAGTTGCTGTCCCCACTGTGTCAAGTTCGCGTCTCTGTGTGAAACTTCCTGTTTTACTTTGATGGTCCGTGTCTTATGTGAATGTGTCCTGCTTTGCTTGTCTCGTAAGTCCTGATTTCTCCCAGCTGTGCCCTCCTTCTGTGTCTCATTCCCCTCGTTACTTCCCAGTGTATTTAAACCCTGTGTTTCTCTGAGTCAGTGTCGTGTTGTCCCTCATGCTGTGTGGCTCGCCCTGTGTGTTCTTAGTTTGTTGTTTCCCAGTTTAGTTTAGTTTGTCCTACCAGCAAAAAAAGCTGTGATTTTTGAGTTCATCTCCTGAGTCTGTGAGTCTTGCATTTTGGGTCCAACTCCTGCCTGCCGCACAGCGATTCATGACAAGAAGGGTCAGAAAATGCATTGATGATGCTAGAGATCAGTGGATAATGGTCAGACTGCTTCAAGCTGATAGTAGAGCAACAGTAACTCAAATAACCACTCATTATAACCAAGTTATGAAGAGCATTTCAAGAGCAGCAGAAGACCATACCAGGTACCACTCCTGTCAGCTTAATGCGATCATAGAAGACTGGAACAACATAGCCTGGTATCACCATGAAAATATGGATCCACCATACCTTGTATCAACAATTCAGGCTTGCAGGGGATATTTTTTTGGCAAATTTTGGACCGTTGAGCACATTTTAAACACCACAGGCTACCAGCTTATTGTTGTTATCTCTGTCTATTTCTTTATGACCACATTGCTCTTATCTTCCAGCAGGATAACGCACCATGTCTCAAAGCTCAAAAAACTGATTTCTTAAACCTAATAATGAGTTCACTGTACTCCACAGTCTCCAGATCCCAAACCAACAGAGCACCTCTGGAATGTGATGGAATACCAAATCTGCCTCATGAATGTGCAGCTGACAAATCTTCAATGACTGTGTGAAGCTGTCATATCAATATGAACCAAAATCTCTGAGGACTTTCCAGGACTTTGTTGAATCCATGCCGAGACGACTTAAGAAAGAAGTGTGTGTATATATATATATATATGTATGTGTATATATATATGTGTGTGTGTGTGTGTGTGTGTGTGTGTGTGTGTGTGTGTGTGTGTGTGTGTGTGTGTGTTTGAACCACGCCACCCACTTCATACATGCCTGTTGACACCTCCATATTACCACATATCACCTCCATGAAGTTCTCTAACACATTAATCCTCTCATCCCCATTCATGCCCGGTGCTCCTGCTCCTTTCACAGTTCAATCTGCACTCGCTGTAATAGAGTTCACTATCACCCTCTCCCAGTGGGGCAACTTCACCTCCCAGCCAATTTCTTTTGCTATATGTTTTTGTACTGTCCCTGGATGTGAGTCATAGGTCAACAATGAGGGTATGAGGACCTCCTCCCCTCCCTAGACACACACTTTCCCCCAGCACTGCCACACCACGTCAGGGCTCTGAGACCCTTATGCCACTTGGAGCATTGTCCGCCTGGTGTTGGATCGTTGGAGCGCCGCAGTGTCAACAACCTCTTCATGCTTTGTGCAGGGGTGAATAACTGGGGCATCCCAGCTGAGATGTGTATTACTTAGTGTCACGCTATGGTACTCCAGCCCCAGTGTATTCTGAAATGATAGAGCTGTTGTGCTTTAAACAAAAGACTTCCAATGCTGCTCCATTTATATGACAATATATGAAATCTCTTGTGTTAGAGAAACAGCACATACACTAAGCCTCCAAGTGCCAGCGCCATCTCCTGTAAAATGTTTAACATTTGCTTTTAGTAGATATCAAAAGGAATATAATAAATATAAATGTCCATAATAAACAAGTAATGCAACCTTTGTTACCCATCAGTGTGCACAAAGACTAAGTGCTTTTTTTAAATATATTAAGCAAAAACTTATGTGCACTTTCAACCTCTGTTTAGAAAAGACAACCCTCTTCTTAAAATGAATAACTCGTTTCCAGTTCAGTCTGCACTTCTTAACTCTTAATAACTTAATAAGAGTCCCTCCTCTTTAAAAACAAGTTCAGCGAATCCTGTAAAATGGTTAATGTTTTGTCTCATGCAATTATTATTATGATCCCATCTATGTAGTTTAATTACTGAATAACCATTTAAGTTTTTTTAAGAAAAATGCTCATTTTTCTTCTAGTTTAAAATTACAAGAGCTTTTAAAAAAAACAAAAAAAAAAAAAACTTTTTTCAACCAAATAACATGTAAGATTAAAAACAAGAGTTTCTGGGGTATGTTTTAACTCCTGTTTTATTTTATTTATTTATTTTAGACATTTTTGTCTGTGTGTTTCTGATTGTTTTACTCCCTGTCTTTGTTTTTTCCCTGTGTTAAGTAATTAGCAATTCCATTGGTGTGAATGTTTCCACTTGGATATTTTTAATTTCTCTATTGACTCCTAATTTATATTTATAGTCATGTGAAAAAGCAAATACGTAAAGGACATAAAAACTGATCCTCAGCAGGTTCTAAAACTAGATAAATGCAACCAACCATATTAAATAGTGCTATTATTTCTTTTACAAGAGCTAAGTCAAAATCCAGAACCAGTGTGTGAAAAATAAAGTACAACCTCGCTGCTTCCACAGGAATAAAGAGGTCCAATAGCTACCAGGTGCTGCTAATCAAATGCAGCTGATTTGATCATCAGCAAATGTGAGCACCTCTATAAAATCATAGGTTTTGTCATTTTACTGGTCTGCAGCACTCAGGTGACACAATGCCACTGGGAAAAGACAACAGGAGTGATCTTAGAGATCCAACTATTGCTGCCCAGCAATCTTGGAGGGATTTTAAGGTAATTTCCAAACAATCTGAAGTCCATCATTCTACACAAGTGGAAAACATTCAAGACAGCTGCCAATCTTCCCAGAAGTGGATGCCCCAGCAGATTCTTCCCAGGTCAGAACTGGAAATCAGAGAAACTGCAAAAAAAAAAAAAAAAAACCCCAAAGAGCTACATCTCAGACTCTACTGTCCTCAGCTAGCATGTTAAATGTTAAAGTTCATGACAGCACATTTATAAAAAAAAACAAAAACAAAAAAAAACCAAGACTGCACACATAAGGGTTGCCTTGGCAACAGGGCTTAGGTTTGCAAGCTGCATCTGGACAAACCAAGACTTTGGACAGATGAAACCAAATCAGAGATCTTTGGACAGAATGCACAGCAGCACATGTGGTGAAAACCAAACCCAGCATATCAGCACTAACACCTCATACCAACTGTCAGGCACGGTGGCAGAGGGGTGATGATTTGGGCTTGTTTTGCTGTCACTGAACTCCTCTGTATACCAAAGATTAGGAGTGAAGCCATCTGACTGACAGTTAAAGCTTGGCACAAACTGAATCGTGTAAGAGGACAATGATGCCATACACAGTAGCAAATCTGAAACAGAATGGCTGAAAAATTAAGTGTTGCAATGCCCCAAAATCCAGAAGTTAACTTATTTCAAATGCTGTGAGAGCTACACACAGATGAATGCCCGCAAACTTCAGTGAAATAAATCACTGTTTTAAAGAAGAGTGGAACAAAATTCCTCCTGAGACTGATAAAGTTGTATTTTACTGTTTTCTCATGCCTCTGTGTTATTTGCCTCAGTTCAGCTTTATTTTATTTTTTATTTGGTTTAATTCATGTTATATTTTCCAGAGCCTTGTATTCTCCCCTTTTTCCAACCTTCATTAAAGTTTCTTTGTCGTTTGCCTCACTTGCTAGTATTAACAACTATGATAAGGTCCTTATTTTGATCCCACATGAATCAAAAACAGTGGATTAAAGGAAACAATTGTTAGCTTTAGACCTAAAATTCTGTAAAGACTCCCCTCGCCTCATTCAAATTCATGTGATGCAAGTGGCTTTAAGAAGGATTTACCTTAAATTTTGGGACCATTTGCAAAATTGGAACAGTATCCACAAAGTCCGTCAGGACTTCTGACGATAGTAGCTCAGCCACTGATGTCGCCACACTATTCACAGTGGTATACAAAACCAGGCTTTGACATGATTTCCCATTTACTCTCTTTTGGGGATGAATTTAGATGCACTTACAGACTGAAATAACATCCCAATAACATTTTTATTTGCTTCATGTCTCTGTACTAAAAGCACACTTTTAGTGAAGTGCATTTCATTCATAAGAAGAAGGCTACCGAGAGTCTTTCTTCACATTCAAGGAGGCTCACGTGTTGTCACCTTGGAGACTGCACAGCCGTGATTATTTATTCTCAATCATTCATTTTCCTGTCGCGCTTTCACTGAAACTCCCACAGCTCTATACTGCAATGTGTGTGTGTGTGTGTGTGTGTGTGTGTGTGTGTGTGTGTGTGTGTGTGTGTGTGTGTGTGTGTGTGTGTTGGCAGTATGAAAATGTAACAGGTTTATCTGTGGGGTTAGAAGCTGCTGCGTGTCTGTTCGATGGTGAGCGTGAGGTATCCTAAAGGGGTATTTCCTGATTGCAACAATCCACATGAGGAAGTCAGGGCAGTCTCTAATTCATGTGTGAATCTATTATTGGCGTCTCACAAATATTCCCGAGTTTCAAAATCAAGCAAAACTGATTTGAGTCCTTCCAGAGGGTGTGTCGGTGTACAGAAAGGGAGCCGTGCTGATTGAAAAGATTTATTGTTGTTTTGCGAGGCGTGCTGATCAAAACCAAAGGCCATGCTTTGATGCATTAATCAAACCCAGAAGGTAGAAAGGCCTGCCGCTGATCAGAAACAAACTGATGGGTGATTCCAAGTTGTAAAACAAACTAAACCCCAACATAAATATATATATAATCGGCAGAATGGTATGCGGCCTCTTATTTGACCGTCTTCATTAAGGGTCGCCATCATGGCAGCAACATCTGTGGTGCTTGCTAATGGAACCTCTAAAGAGCAGCATTTCAGTGTGCAGTGCAGATTTAATCCCATTAGAGTCTACAGGGAGTGCAGAATTATTAGGCAAGTTGTATTTTTGAGGAATAATTTTATTATTGAACAACAACCATGTTCTTAATGAACCCAAAAAACTCATTAATATCAAAGCTGAATGTTTTTGGAAGTAGTTTTTAGTTTGTTTTTAGTTTTAGCTATTTTAGGGGGATATCTGTGTGTGCAGGTGACTATTACTGTGCATAATTATTAGGCAACTTAACAAAAAACAAATATATACCCATTTCAATTATTTATTTTTACCAGTGAAACCAATATAACATCTCCACATTCACAAATATACATTTCTGACATTCAAAAACAAAACAAAAACAAATCAGCGACCAATATAGCCACCTTTCTTTGCAAGGACACTCAAAAGCCTGCCATCCATGGATTCTGTCAGTGTTTTGATCTGTTCACCATCAACATTGCGTGCAGCAATCCCAGACACTGTTCAGAGAGGTGTACTGTTGTCCCTCCTTGTAAATCTCACATTTGATGATGGACCACAGGTTCTCAATGGGGTTCAGATCAGGTGAACAAGGTGGCCATGTCATTAGTTTTTCTTCTTTTATACCCTTTCTTGCCAGCCACGCTGTGGAGTACTTGGACGCGTGTGATGGAGCATTGTCCTGCATGAAAATCATGTTTTTCTTGAAGGATGCAGACTTCTTCCTGTACCACTGCTTGAAGAAGGTGTCTTCCAGAAACTGGCAGTAGGACTGGGAGTTGAGCTTGACTCCATCCTCAACCCGAAAAGGCCCCACAAGCTCATCTTTGATGATACCAGCCCAAACCAGTACTCCACCTCCACCTTGCTGGCATCTGAGTCGGACTGGAGCTCTCTGCCCTTTACCAATCCAGCCACGGGCCCATCCATCTGGCCCATCAAGACTCACTCTCATTTCATCAGTCCATAAAACCTTAGAAAAATCAATCTTGAGATATTTCTTGGCCCAGTCTTGACGTTTCAGCTTGTGTGTCTTGTTCAGTGGTGGTCGTCTTTCAGCCTTTCTTACCATGTCTCTGAGTATTGCACACCTTGTGCTTTTGGGCACTCCAGTGATGTTGCAGCTCTGAAATATGGCCAAACTGGTGGCAAGTGGCATCTTGGCAGTCACTATTTTTGACTTTTCTGTGCCTGTCAAGTCCTTCTTTTGACCCATTTTGCCAAAGGAAAGGACGTTGCCTAATAATTATGCACACCTGATATAGGGTGTTGATGTCATTAGACCACACCCCTTCTCATTACGGAGATGCACATCACCTAATATGCTTAATTGGGAGTAGGCTTTCGAGCCTATACAGCTTGGAGTAAGATAACATGCATGAAGAGGATGATGTGGACAAAATACTCATTTGCCTAATAATTCTGCACTCCCTGTATATAACAACTAATGCTCCATCAGACAAACACCCAAAAAGTCCCTCTGCTATTTTCTGAATCACATTACAGCAACTTTTTAGTTAACACGTGAACCCTCGCATCCCTGGAAAATGTGCCAAATACAAATGGGTCGGCTGTTTTCTCGGTAATGCGCATGATTAATTTTGATGTCAGTTTGATTTATTTCACACCGTGACCGGGCACCCACAAAGTACTCAGAGTTCTTCATTTTTTTTTCTGACAATTTACTTAGAAATCAATTTGGCTCCAATATGGAGCACAGAAATGTGACTGAACCCATTTCTTTTGCATTGGAAACAAAACACAACAAACAAATGTGTCAGTTTTACATAAAGATGGATGTAGTGTTGAATTTTAGGGTTTTTGTTTTTTGTGAAATGGGAACTTCCACCCATCTATCCATCTGAATGCAGTTAAGGCTTAAAGTTAGAGGGCATGGCCGCATAGACTGGCAGGTGAATGCTGAAGTAGGTGGCTATAGTCGAGTCAGTCGAGTCAAAGTTTATTTCTACAGCACATCTTAAACAATATCAGTTGACCACAGTGCTATACAAGTTATACAAATTATGCACCAACAGTCTCAAAAGCAACAATAAATATACAGTAAAAATCAAATAAAACAAAATAAAAGTAATTAAGATACCATGCTCAACTAGACCCAAAAATAAACAAGCATAAATAGGTTTTTAAAAGACTGAGAGATCGACAACTCTAATGTAAAAAGCTAAGTAGTTTCAAAGTTAAGGAGCCACTACTAAAAAGGCTCTATCGGCTCTGCTCTAGGAATATCCAAGAGCAGCTGGTTCATAGACCTCTGTGCTTGGGAAGGATTGTAGGATTTCAAACGTTTTAAGGGGGCACCAAACCTTTTTAAATTGGATCCTGAAGTGGGTTGGAAGCCAGTATAAGAAGGCCAATAGAGGTATGATGTGATCATAACATTTCTGCCGGCAACACCTAGCAACAGTCTAGACTAGAGGTAATAAAAGCATGAATTAAGCTCTCCAAGTCATGTGGCGGGTGGCTAAGTTTTCACCTTGGTTGAAAGAAGTTGGTCTTGACAGCGGAGCTAATATTAAAGCTCAGACGAAAATCACACCAAGGTTCTTTGCAATTTCTGCTTTGCTTTTTCTTCAGATTGAGGTAGTGATTTGAGTCACTAAATCTGGTGAAGGTTTTGGCAAATACTGCTGCTATCTCTTTGACTGAGCCTTTTTTTGCCGCTTGTCCAAATACAGCCATTGTGGCTCCAAAACAACACCATGGTGTTGGCCAAAGCAGTAATGTTGCCTCTATTGCAGAGATGGAGCGCAGAAGCCATATTGATCATGATCATTGTCTCTGACTCACATAGGTAGACATGTCCATCTTTTATGTACAGTTTTTGTCTCTACTAGAGATGGACCGATCCGATATTACGTATCGGTATCGGTCCGATACTGACCTAAATTACTGGATCGGATATCGGAGAAAAATAAAAAATGTAATCCGATCCATTAAATATCACGAAAGCACCTCACAAAACTTGCAACACGCCGTAACTCACCTCAGAACGTTAGCACGTCGGAGCAGTATGCATCACGTGATAGAGCGGCTGTGGCATGCGGGACCTGTCGGTGGTCTGGATAGCATGTGGAGCTTCGCTAGCAACCCGGCATTTCATCTCCGACAAAGTTATCCCCGAGAGAAGTAAAGCAAGTGTGTAAGTCCATCTCTGAATGTTTGTAAAGCATTCCTGCGTTAAGCTTAACAAGCGATATATGGAGCGACTGCCTCTTCTTGCTGCTACTTCAATCATGAAACTGCTTAATGATCAGCTGATCGGCTTTTCTGTCGCGAGTCCATCTCTCTGGTTTGTTTTTGGCCCACTTTGCACCAGAAAGAGGAAACCAGCGGCTAAACAACAGCAGCACGTTTAAGCTTGATCAGCTGTTGTTAGAATTTATTTATTATTACTTTCTACTCGAGGATCTTTTTCTACGTAGCTGACGCTGGTAACTGTGCAGGGGCGGATCTAGCAAAGTTTAGCCAGGGGGGCCGATAGGGCATTAACAGGGAAAAGGGGGCACAAAGACATACTTTTCTTTCTTATTCTCATTTAAAATGTCGAGCTTTTAATAAATAATTATCCGAATCTTACACCGAAAGTTTTAATTTGATGTAAAATGAATAGAAGTCAATTACTGTATATAGTGACTATTAAGTCTAATATATATACCCTAGTAAGCTATAGTACTTTTTCCTTTGGGAAGGTACCATCTGTACAGTCTGCAATTTTGTTGAAGAAAGATGTTGAATCTATTTAATATTTCTTGAAAAATAATTGATTTCTGTGCATTTTTTTTTCACACTGCATCAAATTAAGGTTGATTACGTTGATTAAGCATCATGAGGTGGAGCGTGAGGGGTGGCTCCCTATTTTTTATTTATTTATTTTTGTTGTTGCTGGGAGTTGGAACCCTATTAGTTAGGTTGCTTAATATTTACGCTAAGTACTCTTTAAAATACCAGAATAGGGAGGATGGTGTAGGTTTAAGTTTATTAGATTGATCAGTATTGCTGAACTATAAATTTTTTTTTTTTGCATATAGGTATAACAGAATAGCTTTAGTGTAGTTGTTGTTTTAAACTTGAGTATGAACTTATACAAAATGCAGCAAGATATTTTTTAAAAAACAGTTTTATTGATTAAAACACACTATATCGGATTCATATCGGTATCGGCAGATATCCAAATTTATGATATCGGTATCGGTATCGGACATAAAAAAGTGGTATCGTGCCATCTCTAGTCTCTACAGAGAAATTTCACCCTGTCCTCTGGAAAGATTGGATAAATCTTTTAACAAACATGAACTACCTCAAACTTTTGCACAGTACAGCATATACGCAATGATATAAAAAAAGGAAACAGAATGAAACTGGTACGGCTTAACAAGATACACAAATTCAATTGAAATCTGTAAGGAAATAATATATAGCTGCTATGTCTTATAATAATAGATTTATTATAAAGTTACAGAAAAGGTTAATCTTCAAAGTGCTGCGCTTCATACATACAAACAAATCACCCACATGGACTGAAACTTGTTACAGAAACATGACAGCATGTATAATTATATCAGCATAATTAAAAATATGATTATATTAAATATACACTTTGGGGAAGTCTTTAGCTATCACTAATACTTTTAAAAGAAAACTTGGTACATCACGCTAGCTGTTTCCCTCTCCCTCAAACTTTTTTGATGACTGTTATGGCGATAACAGTTTTTCTGTGTTCTGCTGTGGTAAAATGTGGGTTTTCCTTAATTTGCAAACCACTGCCACTGTCTTTATTTACATTTATCACAGCATACAAACTTTTTTAGAATTGGGGTTGTGGCTAAATTGTAGCCTGTTGCTCAAATCACAGAAAAACAAAGTTTACCAAATGTTTGATAGTCATTTGCAGATATCTTGCAGGACCAAGGAACAAGACAGGATTGCAACTGTTATACACAGTTTTATTGATCAGTGCAGATGTGATTTTGTGTCTTTGAGTCCTTAGTCTTTTTACTAATTAGGAACCTAAACAGAATATCTATTACCAAGTTGAAAAAACAAGGGAAAGGAAGAGCCAGAGTGGCAGCATCCAGGTGGTTAAGGATGGCCTCTAGTGAAAGTAATCACCAAGAGTCCTTTGAAGCAGGAGTGGTTCAGGGGCAGGGTCAGACAAGCCAAAGACTAGAAGATGTAGCTACGTGAAAAAGCCTGTAACTAGACTTCCTGTGTAGCACACGGGCTGATTGTGTTTGTGACACCATATTGCTGTTTCACAACTTCTTTCACTGTATGTTGTAGACAGCGGGAACAAATGACTGATAGGATTGCATAGTTGGAGGACTAACTCTCAGCATTTTCTAAAATAATCATCCATTCTCTAAAATAAAGCTCTTTTACAGTAAAAGTAAAATTTTATTAACTTTTTCCCCAGAAGTGAGCATTTTATGTTTGGAACAAAAACCTCTCATAAGCCCTTTCCTGTATTTCCTCACCTCGGTGCTCACGGCGAATAAGCTCTATTCTTGTCTGTCTCAGGAAGCCTCTCCACGTAGAAAGCGCGGAGCGGTCTCTTGGCAACTGGCACATTATTCTATTCTATTAGAGGCTGCAGAATTAATAATTATGGCGTTTAATCTGAAGCATGGCCAGTGTCCAGCCTGGCTCCCTCCACGCTGGCTGCGCTGCAAAGCCTTTACGTCTTCTCAGCGGGGTCAGCTCGTGTCTCCGGTGCAGCTCCCTTTATGGAATATCAGCAGCTGGAGGGGGAAAAAGAAAACAATGAGGAAAGAGCAGGTTCTTGCTGAGAATCCAAATAAAACAATTTGCACATAACCAGGGACCTTGACTGAAATCCTCGTGAGCTGGGAGCTAATTAAAATTGGGACCTTGCACAAAAGGGATCATAAACAATGTTTATCCCCTTTTGCTCTACCTGGCGTTCCTTCTTCTTTCTCTATCTCGCCTCTTTGTCTTTGTCTGCATTCACACCAGTTTATACTGTATGACTCTCGGGGGAGTCCAGCACAGAAAAAGAGAAAGATTTACTGATTTTTACTCTGACAAATTGGCTTAGTGGCTTACAGCAGCAACAACTGCACTCTTTGTGCTGTTGCCGCAGGGCTTTCAATCAGATGTAAATGCTCAGCACATTGACATGTCATAATTAGTGTCACAAGTTGGAGCTTCAGTATTTCGGGTTGTCTGCATGGCGCTTTGACTTACCGGATATGCATAAATTGCTGTGTTTACCACACTCTGGACCCCCACCCCAACTACCCACCCCTCCCCAAAAAATGCTGTGACACATTAAAACTTGTAAGGACTTTATTTTTGGAGTTGAGGGGGACTTCTGAAGTTATTTCCGCTATGGGTTTTCAAACACTTTGAAGAAAATTAATCACTACAGTAGCAGCAGAAGCATAAAAATGGGTCGGCTGATACAACATCGACCAACGGCTTTGGGAGAAATATTAGAGCTTTTTTTTTCTCCTTCTGCATAATTCAGGCCGAGACTGGTTGCACTTTGCCAAAAGAGTCTGACGTTTGATGAATGCCTCGATCGAGCCAGTCGATCAAGCTGAATCCAGGTACATGGGAGAGGTGCTGAGGCTTTGCTTTAGGAAATCCTTAAGATGAATAAACGACATAATAGACATGGCATGGGCAGACATTAATATTCATTAGTGTTGTTTAGATAATGTGTACCCTGCTAGGTCACAGGTGATGTTGAAATGTGTTTACCTTTAAGATATGGAGCTGTCAGCCAGAGCGGCAGTGGGTGAGCAGGAAGCAGTTCGCCGGGTTGCTGAAGGACATTTGCAGAGGATAAACAGCTTTTGATGGATACAGAGTTGCTGTCGGCTGGGATAGAACCTGTGACCTTTCTGATAAAGGAAGGTCTCTATGCCTACTAGGCCACCCAACTGCTTTATTACTTTTTCACACAACCAAGGTCAAAAACACGAGTGTTACATTTTCAGTCTGTGTGCATGTAAAAAACAGGTAATTTTCTTTCTTTTTTTTAATAAACTTAACTTCTGCTTATTTTTTTCTCCAAACTCTACTAGAAACTATAATTTCCCCCCACTACGGAAAATGAATAAGTCCAGGTACCTCTCCTCACTATAATTAAGTGCTTGTTTCATGTGCTTGCATCTTTTTTTTGTTGTTTGGAGTGCACCACCAGTTCCTCATTGGCACACCCAGTGCTCAGCTACTTCTGAAAAGGGTAAAAAATAAAGAGAAGCCTTTGCAGAAACATTGTGGAACTAGATATGGATTTACTTTTCATGTTTGGATTTTCAGGCTGGGGAAAAAAATACAATTCCCTCATTCGTTCCAGGGAAATCGGTACGCCAACACAGCAGGAGTCTCAGCACGGCGAGGGTCTGGCAAAACAGGTCCACTGAAAAAACAAAAAAAAGTTGGGCCAAACCGAGCAAAGTTATTGGCGTCTGATAAGGTTTTTAAACTCACCACTTGTTACTTTCTGGACTGTCTCACAGCACACCCTCTGTTTTGTCAGATGAAAACATATTGGCTACTACACTTCACTGTTCTTTCTTCAAGCTTGAGCAGTTTTAAATAAAACCAATCCTCGTCGCTCTACTCTCTCTTCTAATTTCAGGAAAAATGCCATAATAATTACAACATGATTTTATATTCAGTCTAACTTTATTCAAGTCTCATTTAAATGTGGACAATAGTAGATCAACTTGAATAAGCTAACACTGGGGTTACAGTTTAAAAATATTGACTGCCACTGGTTACCCTCAGCTTCCTTGCTGCTGCACTGGTGAAAATCCTACGTTGCGTAATTCTTGGGTGTCCACGCCGTGCACCCTCTTGGCAAAGTGATGACAAAAAAGGCAAACAAGTTGAAACTGTAACAGGACAGCAATTAGTCTCTTACTTGACACTTTTCTCACTGTAATCCCTGGCTTTTGCTGCCAAGAGAGAAGCACAGCATACATGACCCCAGTCGCTCTCCCCAACTTGCCCCATATAGATTTTTGTTTAGGAGATCTTGCCATCACATTTAAACACAGTACCCTTTGGAATATTTTAACCTGTGAAGAAATGTTCTGAAGAGGCCACAATCTGTAATCACCTGGCTGAGAAATTTGGGATTATACTTTCCATGTCCATGAGGATCTGCTAGGGCAGGGGTCAGCAACCTTTAAGACCCAAAGAGCCATTTGGACCCGGTTTCCACACAAAAGAAAACACTGGGAGCCACAAATACTTTTTGACACCTAAAATGAAGATAGCACTGTATATATTGTTTTTTACCTTTATACTTTGTGTGAACAACTAAGGTGTGTTGCTTATGAAATCCATGAAGTGCTATAGAGAAAATCACATTTTATTTGTGTAATTAACACATTTTGAACTCTTAAAGAAATATAACAAAAGGAAAGCTGAACTAAAATGATCCATGTAGCAAGCAAAAACTGTTGTGAGCCGCCACCCTCATATCACGTTTGGGCTTTTGGAGCCTTGACCTGACTTTTAAAAAAATAATTGGAAAAAAAGCACTATGCTGCTGAAATATGAAAAATAGATATTTGCAAATTTCTGCCTAAATATGTATTTTACCAGGTTAATGTGTGTGGCGGGGCGTGGTCTGCAGCCGCTGCAGGGGAGGCGGACACACCTGAGCGGCACCCGCAATCACGCCTCGCCGCCTTAACGTCTGTGCTATCTATGCTGTTGTGTTGTTGTCAGTGTTGGTCAAGTTACTTGAAAAAAGTAATCAGTAACTAATTACTGATTACTTCCCCAAAAAGTAATCCTGTTACTTTACTGATTACTTATTTTCAAAAGTAATTAATTACTTAGTTACTTAGTTACTTTTTAAAAACACGATTTACAACCTGAATAGGTGATAAAGCGATAGATCTTTCAGCCCAATTCTACTTTTTCTACATAATCCATCATACAAAATGTAATCAAATGGAAAAGTCCCTTTTTAAAACTTGTTTTATTAGTTTTAATCTTTTAACTTTATGCATCAAGCAAAAATTTAATTATATGCAACATTCTCTGACTGGAAGAAATTTGTTTAATATTTAAACCTATTTTCTGCACATTCCAGCACATAAAATATTTTTTTTGTGTGTGTGTTTACACTCACTCTTTCAAATAGATGTAAGTAAAGCACAGCAGAAACTAAATAAAGTCAAACACTCAGCGGTCCTTTTGCTCTATTTTCACCTGTAAAGCAGGAGTGGGGTAGGCGGAGGTTTACCCTGGTGCAGGTGTGCCGCAGCGGTCAGTTGAAGAATCCGCGAGTTTCTCTGTGAATTTCCCATTATGTCGTAGCGCACTCGGTGTTTGGAAGTTTGGGGGGGGGGGGGTTTCGGTGTAAAAAGAAGTTTTCTTCCCATGCACAACGGACACTAATGTTTTTGTCACTTTTTATGGAATCAAACTTAAAGTAAGGTCAGTACTTCCACGCTTTAAACGCTGCATGCTCATACTCTCTCTGCACTCGATATATTATCCATTGTTGCTCTGCACACAGCTGTTTTCACCAATGACTGTAGAAAAAAGATGGACGACGCGACACCGCCTCCTACCATTGTGCAAAAATGAAGCCAAACTATCCCACTTGTGGAGGCTGCCATCTTGCAAATTTCGAGCCAGAGTCTGCGCAGTAGTGACTTGAGGTGGAGTGACTGTGTAACACTCCCGCCCACACACCCGCTGGACTCAGTGTTGCCAACTTAGCGACTTTGTCGCTATATTTAGCGAGTTTTCAGACCCCTTAGCGACTTTTTTTTTTAAAAAGACGTGAAAGCGCGTATCGCTTTTACTCTCAACAAGCAGCGGGTGCTGCAATGCAGTCAGTTCTTCTTTTACTCTTTTACTCTTATGCTGTTTTGTGAATCACAAGGTTTAAAACTACTTATAAGCACACACACACACAAAGTAACTCCACCAGAGTGCCTATTTCGGGTCACTTTTGCCGGTCCAAGCCCGGGTAAAGGAGCAGGGTTGGAATTGTGACTAAAAGAAATTTAATTTGTAGTTCTAAATAAATTCTAAATGCATTTAGGACGTTTTTTTACTCACTTTATGTCTCTTCCACGATGTTATTTCTCTCTCCAACAACATAGGTCACAATTACATTAGCATGACCAATTATGCAAATTAGGCGATGACGTCATTTAGCGACTTCTAGCAACTTTTAGGACAGCCAATAGCGATTTTCCTTACTGAGGAGTTGGCAACACTGGCTGGACGTGACCGCAAACACGCCCCCCTACACTTTTTACGTAGCACCTGTGGTTCGAGTTTTTTGCCGGTTTACCGCGACTGACGACTCGTTTAATTAAGGTAAATACAACCATGTCACTGTTATAAAAAAAGACACACAGCTTATCATCTTATAGTTCTAAAATCACTCTGTTGTTAATTCGTTAGTTAGATTAGCCGCTAGCATACGCACTGTGTTGGAGGCTTGTTGCTAACTAGTTAGCGATGCTGCACACCTGCTACTCTTAATAGTCTTTAACACTTATGTTTTTTTATCCATTTTTAGACAGCGATGAGATCAGCTGCACACTCCACAGAGGCCCAGAGTTACTGTTAATATCAAAAATATAATGCTGTCCTTTGAGATTTTAACATAAGACTGTGAGTGTAATGGATCTAAAACTGTTTAAATCTCTAGTCTACAGCCTGGTAACATGGAAACTTTAAAAACAGCAGCAGAACGTTTCAGTAGTGTAGTCTAATGTGTTCTTTTCATTTAATAATAATCCATATTATGTATAACAGCTACATTCACCCTGGAGAGAAACTAGTGAGGGAGACCATCAGAACCAAGCTGGGTTTCTGGGTCCAGAGGGTTGGAGAAACTTCTTCCTTTTCTTTCATCACAGCTGTCCTGTGCCAGAAGTTCTGCTGACCCACTGAAAGAGGCTTCATTTAAGAAACACCAGGAACACTGAAGCTCATCGCATTGATCAAGCAGGACTCATGATCTTCGCCAGCAGCTCCCTCACAGGGAAATCTTCAGAGCTCCTCTGTAGGCCCGCCCCAGGAGATGGATAAACCCAGCATTTCATGAACACTGTGATGAGACCTTTGGTTTGTGTAATGTTATAAATACTTGGATACTCCCCAGAGGCTCCGGACTTTTACATAAAGATATTATATTCAGTCCTGTAGAAAGTTATATATTTAAAAATATGTGATCCTCTCTGGTTACTGTCACAGGGTGGAAAGGGACAAGTTATCTAAGTTTTTTTACTATGCATGTTTTGCTGCGTTTTACCTTTTTAATATTTTAATATTGTACATTGGGTTATTTTTATGAGTTTTACTGCATGTTTTAATGGTATTTATTTGGTGACTTGTCCTGGAAAGACTCCGCCCCTACCTGATAATAAACTGATCACACCTGCGAGAGATCCCAGAGAGGCCAATAAGAGGGCCTGGCAGACCAAAGGAAGGAGTTCGACCGAGAGGCTTGAGAGACGGCCAGGAGTAAGTGGTGCCAGGCGGCGGCGCCTGCAAGCCGAAGGGGCTGGTGGAGCTGGGCGTTAGGAGACATGACCAGCGACTGGGGACGCGCCACCACCAGCGACTAGGGACGCGCAGCGGGCAGTCAGACGGCAATAACGACAAGAGCCAGCTTGTGCACTGCGGGAGAGCAGAAGCAGTGAGACAGCTGGTGCCGATTGCAGTTTTAAAGAAGCGGCGGGCGGAGTTGAGAGCTCTGCCCACCCGGGGTAAGTCTTTGACTTATCCCTTTTTTTATAAAGTAAAACTGTCGAAAAGAATAGTGACTGCCGCTCCCTCCCTTCCTTCAGTGCACCGGGACGTGGAATGCGGGGAGGAAGGCGAGGACTCCGCTGGGTTTCCCTCTTTTACTACTACGCTGGATTTCTTAGTTTTTTGTGACTTTTATGCCGTGGTGGATCCCACTGGACTTTTAATGTTGTGTTTTATTGATTTTTATTGTGTTATCCCTTGGCCAAGGTTGTTTTAATTCATTTTACATTTTTAACTATTTAAATATAATAAATTATATTTTTAATCTTACAGTTTAAATTGTGTGCTTTCCCTTGGCGGCTCCACTGCTCTGCCCGTTTTGAGGAAGGTTTCCTTCCTTTTAAAAACACAAAACATCTTGGAAATAAAATCAGCCTTTCCGCTCCGTTACATTACTCTGGTATGAATAACTCTGCATCACTTTATGGTAAATAACACACTATGTGTAAAAAAAACTGTGAAAAAATTCCAGATGACAAGTTTGTAGTTCAACATACAAGTGACGACCTTTGACCTTCATCAGGTTTTATTTAATTGTGTTAGAGAAAATCTCATATGCTCTTCATGCAGCTGAGTACATCAAGTGTTTAAAACAGAAGCTGTGCAGGTCTGAGATACAAACTGAGGTCCTGTTAATGCTGATATATAGTGACACAGTTACATGAGTGATTAATCCTTTTGTTTTTTTGTCTTTAACTTTATCAATAAAACAGCTGCAGCTTTCACTACAGCACGTGTGGTACTTTAACCTTTGCACTGTTTTCATCAGTTCATTTTACAGTTAACATGTGAACATGTTGGATGATCTGTCTGCTGTCACTCAATGGAGCTGAGGTCTGAATCTGAGGGCAGCTCCTGTAATCACAAAGACAACAGAACCATCAAACTCAGATATAAATTTTATCCCTCAATATTGAAATAAAGCTGATTCTTCTGTCCTCACACACTCAGGATCTGAAGTTCTTCTCTTACATTTTTTTCAGTATTACAGTACACTACAGTACTTTAAACCATAGTTCCGGATTAATGAGGAGTTACTGAAGTACAAGCTTTTAAAAAAATGTTACTGTCTTTACAGATGTGGCAAGAGACTGAAAACATGCTGTTGTTTGCACATATTTAATAATCAGCTCTGCACAGGAGCTGAAGCAGGGTGCAGCCTGCTGCTTTTACAGTATAATACTTGTAATAAAAGTACAGTAACAGTAATTAGTGACTGAGCAGCCCGGAGCGTTTCTCTTGATTTCTTTAGTAAATTCATTCCCCTGCACAGCTAAACGAACCCTGACAGCCGAGTGCTCATTTTAGCTAGCTAGGTCTCAGGAGCTAGCTAAGGACGGTAGTTACGGATTAGCTTACAAACACGTTTAACTTACCGAAAAAGTGCAGCGGGGCCTCGGGTCCTTCTGTCGGTTAGTCCAGTTTACTGAAGAACACCTCAGGCTGTCAGGCTAAAACACTCGGTCGTGTTTTCGTAACGTAAACGCTGGCCCTCCTCTCAGAGCCTACGCTCTATCTGCTATTTCCGGACAGAGATACGCAAGTTTCTCCGCGACTGCAGCTGCCAGTCAAAGCTGTTATAATGACGTTTCACCCCAATTTAACATCACCGCGGTAGGAATTAGAATCAAACTTATGGGAAAGGAGACCTCTCGGACATCAATCAGCATGATGAGAACTATTGATAACAAAAGAAAGAATCTTTGGAAAAAAATTATCTAAGGAGCCAGGAGGAGAATTTATTTTAGTCAGACCCAAGTCCCATCCGCCAACATGGAGGAGGCGGGGTTTATGACCTATACTGCAGCCAGACACCAGGGGGCGATAGAGACGTTTTGGCTTCATTTTTGGGGAGCTGTCGCGTCGTCCATGTTTTCTACAGTCAATGGTTTTCACGAACGTCGCACTTGCTTACGTCACTGTTATGAGACATTCTCGCAAAAACATCACGGTTTTAGTAACACAGTAACGCAGCGTTCCTACGGGAAAGTAACGGTAATCTAATTACCGTTTTTGCAATAGTAATCCCTTACTTTACTCGTTACTTGAAAAAAGTAATCAGATTACAGTAACGCGTGTTGTTGGTATATGTCGGGCTGTGAGCTGAAAACCTACAGCCGGCTGTGTGCGTAAAGCAGCCGTGTGTGAAAAGTGGTCAATAAAGAGATGCTGAAAAGCATGTTCATGGAAACATCGTCGGGTCTGCCGTGGTATGTTTACAATGGGACTGCTGCTCCTGAACCTCTGCGCACAGCGTCTGCAAATCGGGGCTGTACGAAGTCACTTTCATCTTTACGCAGGACTGTAAGCTGTCATCTGTGAGACGTGAGCGGTGTTTGTTTTTAACATAGTTCATGGTGGAGAACAGCTGCTGACATAATGTGGATCCGAAGATCCATAAATGGCCTACCTGGGGTTGAAAGTCTCGATAAATGCACGGCATTTAGGCGGGTATACCGGCTTCCGTAAGTGTGATGCTTATTTTGAGCAATGAAAAATAGTAGAATATAATTTTATTTTTACATTTCATCCATCCATCCATCCATTCACTTCCGCTTATCCTTTTCAGGGTCGCGGGGGGCGCTGGAGCCTATCCCAGCTGTCATAGGGCGAGAGGCGGGGTACACCCTTATAGCCAGTCTGTCGCAAGGCTATAATTTTATTTTTATATTTCAATATTACAATAATCTTCCAATTTAGAACTACAAGTTAAAAAAGAACTAACATAAATAAAATACACTTCAGCTAAATACTTCTAATTTATTTTCCCAAACCACGCGGAGCCGCACTATAAGGACTAAAGAGCCGCAGGTTGCCGACCCCTGTGCTAGGGTCTTGACTCCACTGCAATTTGACCTCAACTTTGTTACATGGTGCCATTTGTGAGATATAATGGGGTGCTAATGGTTTGCTAAGGACAGTTAGCTCTAGTCTGTTAGCCCTAACCCTAACTACACACGTACCCCAGACAGTGGATGCTATATCAGTATAACAGGATCGACTACTGGGCCATTGAGTCTCCACTCTCCAGGTATCCATATTCACAACGGAGTACAACTGAAGCCTAGGGATCTCAGTATAACCACCACATTTGTCCCTTCACACACCACCAGTGACATCATTATACACCCATTTCTGCTCCAGGTATCTGCTGCAATATTTTCTTGAACGATAGGTATCACCACTCCTGGTATCTCCTGGTACAGGAGGAGAAGAAGTCAAAATCTGGAGTAAAGAAAGAGTTTTTTCTTTTTAAACTGTTGCAAAAGCTTCCTCGGTTTAATCTGTGATAATCTGTGTTTAATTTCTGAGCATCTGTATTGATATATCATTTAAATGGTGAAGTGTCCAGCAGAAACAGTAGCTTGCGACTGCAGAGTTTATGTTAATTTAACGTCAGCTTTGTAATTTGCAAGTCATAATGGGGTCCTAAGTTGCTACCATCACTCTTGACTCCAGTACTCTACAGAAAAAGGACGGTTAGCTCTACGTATTATCATTAGCATAAAAGGACACCTTGTATTTATCTCAAATTGAGAGAATCTGATGTCCTGATATGTCTTGTACATCTGGCTTTTACCTGCTCATTTCCAGCACTGGCTTAAAGGAAGACCACACAACAAGCGAATTGCAGTAATGTTGTGCCAAGAGTCCAGAGAAAGTCGACACTCACTGAACCCAACGATGGGCAAAATAACTGGTGGCTTGTGAAGTGAGCGGGTACCAAGATAAGCTTTTTTTACCTTGAAGGCAAGCAACTTTAGAAACTACCAGTGAGAGTGAAGGATGGTGTTGATCGGTGATACGTGATTGGTCAGGTTAGAGAATTGCCCAGACAACTGGAGCAGGGAACGACTGCTAGCGCCAAACAATGTGAGATAAGCTAATCACTTCCTGTGTGAAAACTCCTTAAAGGTTGGAATTGGATAGGAATTCAGAGCAGCATTTTTGGGGGGAAACAACCAGAGGAGTCCCCTCCTGCTGGCCATCAAAAAGCACTTTTCAGGACACAGACAGACAGTTGGATATGTTAGGCTTAGCAAACTTTGCTAAAGATATCCCACTGTAGCAAAACTGTCAGAGTTGCACATACAAAAAAATGTTTTTTCATATTTTGTCATTAACAGTAATTATAATTAGAGTGGTATAATTCAGTCTGCAAAGAATTACTCTACTTCGAATTTGCACCTGTCAGTATAGACACATGGTGAAATGTCCTGAACTATAGCGTGTCATTAAAAATAGTGGGCTTTTTTAGCCGTACCACACAACGTTCGCCCTACTCGCCAGACAGAACTCCCTGCAATTTCATCCTCTTACACAAAATACAATTCAGAATGAAAGGATGGTGTTCTGACGTAGTAAAGGAGGATCCAGTCCACACCGTAGAGGCACAAATGGTCATAACAGAACTCCCAGTGAGGAATCTAAAAGTAGCTGCAGTGCTGAAATTGGTGCCCCGTGGGAGGGCTTTGAAGTTTCTGATTTTTACGAGCAAACTTGTGAAACTTAATGATCGTATCACCTTGCCTTGGATTCCTGTCATCATCGAGCACAAAATGAAGCCTGCAAATATTAAAAAAGAAGCTCACATCTCCTGTACCCCATGTATTTTTAAAGACATTTTAACCAAAGATGTGAGCTGCACATGCATGCTATGCATGGTGATTAATCATATCTTTTATCCTAGCTACCTTAGGTGCAGGTGCTAATTATTTAGAAACTCCCTGATGCAATATCTATATCTAGATAGAGGCCAATAAAAGTCAGTCTATTAATTAGATTTTTATTTAAATGTCTTCCCTGTGTGGTATGATGACAGATCTACAAGTAGAGAGAGAGGTTTAAAAATGACCGTCGGTGGCTATTCCAACAGATTCTACCCTACCTGGTGCTGCACCACTGTAATGAGACACCCAGCGAGAAAGGGAGGCAGCTGGGAGAAAGAGAGCGTAGAGCAATCTTCCACTGAGCCAAAGATCTCAGCAGCACCCTGAGAGGCTTTGCTTCTTCTGATGCTTATTAATCCCGAGAATGAAACGAGGTTAACAGCTCTGAGTGGTTCAGAAACAGCCATCAGCGGTGCGGCGTGATTTTGATTCGCCAATACTGGAGACTCTTGAGTTTTTACAGTTTCTGAGAGACTTGAAAGGCAAGATGGCGATGATTTTAGAGGAAAATGTGCAATTTCTTTTAAAATGACTGACAGAAGCAGATTGCATTAAAAAAAAATACAAGTTCTTGGTGGGCAAAATCGCCGCAGTGCAAAAAGTCTCATTGAAAAGAAACAAAACGATCAAGAGAGGATTTTCTTTCTTCTTCCGCAGGTGTGTTTGGAACCTGATTGTGCTGATTTAGTTCTTTTTTTGTGCTTTGCATGTCTTCTTTGGTGTATTTTCAGCTGTTAAAATGTCATTTTTCTTTCTTTTTAACTTGAGCTTTAAAGTTCATGTACCACCTTGGATAAAACAAAGCACTCCCAGTTTTGAAGTGTATTTCTACATCTGCACAATCATTAGAGAAAAGCTGGGTTTTTTTTAAAGCCACATCAAAGAGAAGTCTTCCAAAATAATAAAAGATTTTGCTCATCATCTGCTCTCATCGTCTTGGCAATGAGAGAGGTTTTGTGGTATGCTCTGCTTGGCAATGATGAAGACTGATGGTGTTTTGTTTTCTCAGCAGAGTAAACATCAAACTGTACGAAAAACAAGGGCACAGATAATTAAACTTAAAATGAATCCCAATTCCTGTTTTAGGAAGTGAAGTAATTAGTGCAAAGGTTCAAAATGCATGTCTGCATTAAAATAAAGTTGATGTATTTAGAATATTGAATCAGTATTATGTGCGGTTTGCTGAATGTGTCATCACTTCTTATCCTCCTCTCTTTAATTGTGCCCGTTAATCCAATCTACTTGTCATGGTCAACTCTGGGTTTATGTGTAAAAAAATTATATTCAGGGTGTCAGAGTATGTTTCATGCTTTATTTTTATGCTCCAGTACGTCTTTGGTTATTTGTTTTGTTTCTTAATGCATGACATTAAGGGGAATTTCGCTCATCCAGGCGTGTCACTAACACGGCACACATTTACTGCTTCGGTAATTTGCATTTCATCCCTCTTAGATTTCTATCTGCATGACGGAAATGAAGGCCCATAATTTTATGGCTCATACATATCTCTTTCTGGCCTAATCAGATTGTACAGTATGAAACATATTGAGATGTATTTTTCTGTTTTGGTTTGGTGGAGGCAGAGCTGTAGTGATTCTGCAATCAAAGCATTGTTCACTCGAGCATGTGTTCTTGGGGTCCTTCCAAACTGGCTGTTTAGTTTCAGTCATACAAGCCACAAGACCGGTATTCCCTGCTGGCGAGAGGATTGTTGAACCAATAAACCCACTTGACGGACAATGCAAATATAAAATGAAGATGGGTTTCCTTCAGAGTAAAAGAGTAAAACTTTGAGGGTAAAAACGATCTGATTTGTAATGTAGTTGCAAACTGCAAGCAATTTTGGCAATCTGCTAGTTTTCAGGTTTTCAGGTAGAAGGTTTTCAGTGCAGTTCTGTATACCTCCTTGCAACCGCCCACCAACTAGTCAAATAACTTACTGACTAGCACCACCAGTTTGTTGACAGAGACTTTAGCAATCAGTTTAATGCAGCATAATGCAAAGACTGATCAGCCCGTCAGATAATGAACCTTTTTCCTAAGCAGGGTTGCCAACCAGTCTGAAAGTGAGCTGAGGCCTGTTTGAGACCTTAAATCTGTTTTATTCAGGATATTTGGCTTTATTTATGACATGGACTTGAAATGAAAAAAGAGATATAAACACCGAGTCTGAAAAGTGCTTTATAATAACCAGGAATAATTCTAAGAGGTGACTCTAGTGGCTGTTAAATAACCCAATAAACACTTTCCTAATTAACTTGGAGACTCAATTCACTATTTTGTAGTCTTAGTTTATTGGATGTGTAACTTACAGTTGTGTAAAATATTCTTCAGTGTGGCCTACCTTGACATTGACAAGTCACTATAGTATGAGTACTATAGGCACCCAGCAAACATGCCCACTTGGGGCTCCATGTGGGGCCACAGTCAGCAAGCCCACCCACTGGGCACGAGTACTGAAGTCAAATGTAAGTTGCACAGTGCATGGCCCAACTGGTGGCACTGGGCACCAGTTGGTGGCATACAGAGATTTGACGGGTCTTTACACCAGAAGCCCCAAGCTTAAACCAGGGCCTTTAAATTGCTAGGCAAATGTATACATGGCACTTTGAAACAATTAGCTAAAAAAAATCAAGTTATTCTGTTGCAGTAACTTGAATATCATCTGATAAATTTGACCTCTGTAGTTCTTTTGACGTATTACAAGATCCAGTAAGACTTTGATTTTACTCTGGGATGGAATCAATCGCCTGCTTCATACTTCTGACGGTCTATTAAAACATGTTCATATATAATATTATGTATAACAAGGTGTTTCCTTATTGTACATATTGTGCCAGGAAGAATGCCATTAGACTGTGGGGGGGGGGGGGGGGGGGGGGGGGGGTGTCAGCAGGCCAAACATTTCTCCCACAGGGACTCCAAGTGGGTGCACCCACACAGGCAGTTGTGCCCTTTGGGGCCCCTGTATGAGTTTTCTATGGGGAAGCCCACAGAAAACCCTGCCCGATCACTTACCCATTCTTCTCATTTTTAAATTGCTGCCATTTCTTTCTGTAAACATTCAGCTCATCACTTTCCCAGGAAATCTTTCCAAGTAATGACTTGAGAGCACTTAGAAGAGCTAATTGAATTAGCTTCATCGTGCAATCAGCAGTGAAGTGTAGAAAAACAGAAATTTGTTAAAATAATGATGCAACGGATTATTACTTGAAGACTGACCCTCTTTAGGGAGAACTGCTTCCAGAAGGGTAATGAAATCACTGGAACTGCAGATGAAGTTATCAGACATTAATTATAGATCCTGCCGTCTTCATGGACGTAGGAGGTGGTTCAGCAGCCCAAGATGGGCTTGTTTCATCCTGGAAAATGTTCAAGGACCTCTTAGAAGTCTTTTATAGGCTGCAAGTGGCCCCCAAGCGGGACTTTGAGTACCACTGATCTACAGTACCATGTGTCAGCGAGACCATCTGAGCACATAATTAACTCGAGGAGTTGGCCCTGCTCGCTTGCCCGTGATGGCAAGACTACAAAACTTTTCTTCAGTGCATGTTTGCATAGCGATAAGGAAGATTTTATTGAAGGTGTGATGCAGCCTTGCCCACAGAATACACAGGTAGTTTCTGCTCACACCAGAATCACACATAACAAATGCAGAGCAGCGGATTACTGGAGCTGAAGGCAATATTGCATACGCTCTCCTCCCACCCACCCTACGTCCGAATCCAGGAACACGTAAGTGAAATGGGGGTCACTGCACTTCTCTCTACTCACACAAAGTTCCCTTCTGTAAGCGTGCATAAGTGGGCGTGTGTGTGTGGGATGGAGATGAATGAAAATGCGAGGCGGGAAAATCTCTTTGCTGTCTATTTATATTTTCTTTTCAAAATCTTGGAGCAGCTTTCTCTTCCACTTTCAAGGTTGGTACAGCCTGGAAACACGGCGCCTGTTGCATTTGTGCTCATTCAGCTGCTCTATACTATTTTTTATGGACAACAACAACAGCTAACCATCATGGCAAACAACCACTAACTGCAGTGTGCACACTGTCCCCCTGTAGCATTTGATGGAAGGCGCAGGGCCCAGGCTGCTTTTTTGAGAAACACCGCAACAGGCAGATGGTGATATTTGTTACGTGAATGATGCTTGGGGGCGGGGGGTGATATAGTGGCCAAGAAATATGAGCGCTCAGGTTTCTGCCCCATTGGCTGAGAGGAACATTTCCCCACAGACTCACAATTAGTTTGCTGGCCTCTTCCACCAGTTAGGTGTGATTCTCCCCCTGCAGCTGTTTGTCACCACCGCGTAAAGTATTGCCTTCCAGTTGCTAGCTGCTGCACCGAAATGCATCACACGCCAAGTTTGTCAGTTGGGGAAAATATGAGCACACTCGCTGCCCGTGCACACACGGCTCCTGAGCGTTGCGACACCTTAAGCCGGCCTCGCCTGCCCACGCAAGACAAAGGCAGCTTCTTCCACAACGAGTCGTCAAATTTGCATAGAAATTGAATCTAGATCGGTAGATGGGGCCCTCACAAATGCTCCTCCTCCCTCATCCACCCTGCTTTCTATGTCAAACACAAATAAACTCATATACAGAGTCTGCTCCTTTAAGGTCCAATCACTTCAGAACAATGAGCCCTCCTCGAGGAAGTCAGAGGCGAGGACATGATGAGAAAAATGAGGACATGAGGACGACTCGACGTGTTTACCAAAAAAAAAGGTGAGTGGCAACAAGAGAGGATTTGCAATGCAGAAGTCTTCTGTATGGCATTTTAATATTCCCTTTAATATATCTGTCATTTACATGCCTTTGGAGCTCCAGCAATCTCCAGTTGTTTTATATTCATTTATTGATTATATAACTGGTTGTTTACAGTTTACGAGCCCTTAACAACACATATTCTTTCTGCATTGTGGAGACCGAACAGAGGAGCACATCAGCAAGTCAATATTGTTTGTCATTGCTGTTCAAAATGGCTACTAGTGACATGGAAATTCATATTGACTGCTTTCAACCAAGCTTAAAGTTTGTTTAAGCCACGCTGTAAAAAACAGTTGTTTAATGTTGTATAGGAGCGTGCGGTTTTCTATGGAACATTAGATAAAGGGCTGTGTGCTCAGCCTGGCCATATTCACTCTGACACAGTCATGAAGTTTGCGGATGATACCACAGTGGTGTCTCTCGTATCGGATAATGATGAGAGAGGATGTACCAACACTTGACAAAGTGGTGCTTAGACAACAAGCTCGTCCTGAACACCTGCAATCCACAATGACCTCTTTGGTCATGCTGGAGGTCCAGAAAGACAGAACACGCTCCTCTCCTCATACACGGGGAGGCAATAGAGGGTGTGGACCGAGCTAAGATCCTGTCGTACTTCCAGATACATACGGAGAAAGAGTTAATGCCTAAAATAATTTAATATAAAAAAAGAAGTGGAATTTATTCAATACATCTCTTTTTTTAATATATGATAACAAATGCTGCTGTACTAAATGAAATCTGTCTTTGGGCTGTGAAACCACTTTAAGAAGCATACATTTTAAAGCAGATAGTGAAAAAAATGTATTTTTCTGTCATTTAATTGTTTGTTTATTTATTAATTGTTGCATTACTTTTTTACTTTGGTGACATGTGGGGGGGAGCTCTTTATGGTAAAAATGGCCTGTATTTGTATAGCGCTTTATCAGTAGAAGAAGCTGCAAAACCTGTAAAAATACACTTGCAAGCACAAAATGTATGCTCTGCTTCACATTTGCACAGATTGGAGCCTTTGGCAGCCCAATTCTGGCCCCTGGGCTTTATGTTTGACACTGCTGCTCTACTGCATTTTGCTGTCATTTATGGTCACGCTAGTTCCTTTGTCTTTTCTCCCCACTGCTGCCTCCATCTTTGTGTAAGTAGGCGTGGAGCACAGTAGGGATAACAGAAGAGAGCATTGTGTGACAACTTAGCTTGTAATTCATCTAAAAAAAGGTGGACCAAACCCAAAACATCTGTGTAGCAGAAGACCCCATTACCCCTGTGGTGGAGACTGAGCCGGACAGCAAGCAAACAAACACAAAACTGTGTGCTCCAGTGGTGCTTGACCAGTGTTACCAGAGTGCACTCAACTTGGATAACAACTCAAGTGTTTTCAACTGAGCATACAGTAGATGAGGCGGCATTAATTGCGACGTTTCTTTAGGTGTGTGTGTGTGTGTGTGTGTGTGTGTGTGTGTGTGTGTGTGTGTGTGTGTGTTCTCAGGCCCCAGCGCACCAAGTTGATTAGAAAACACACAGTTGGTGCACCAATTAATCCACCTGGCACGGCTCTCTGAACTACTCTGCCCCACCTGACTTCCTGCAGCTGAGCTAAAACCACACCTGCTACCTAATCTAGAAGTCTGATAGCAGGGAAGCTAGTCCTGGGCCCTGTATTATGAAATGTATTAAAATACGCAGTGTATCCTTCTGTTATCTGGCTTAACACTGGCAATCAGGATAAGTGGTCACACAAAGCTGATTATTAGCACACTAAGCTAACCCGGGGTTTCCCCTGCACGTTTGCAAGGGGTGATTGGGGTGGTGCTGGCAGCATCGGACCGATCACAGTTATGAATAAGTGTACTGTCAGCAGAGCAGATGATTTCACACAAGAAGAAAAATGGGGAAAAAATGAAGAGGTTAACCACATTATAGACTGAATGTAACACAGATGCTGCAGACGAAGCAGTGGTGTGAGTGTGTCTGAGAAGAAAAGGCAGTGTACTGCATGAACGTGTGAGCACTGTACATGCGTTGGTCAGTAAGATTAAATATTAATAAAGTCTGAGCTATTCGGAGCCAGGAAGGAAAGACAGCAAAACAAAAACAAACAAAAAATGCAGACTGTAAGTTAATGGACTTATGAATATCACAACTCTATGATTAAGACACGGGAGAATCTGATAGTGTTTCTATTCTTTCAGCCCCAGCCCTGGTGGTGTTTAAGGGTCTGAGTAATGAAGGCTGAGTCTATGTGCAAATTTGGTTACAAAGTACAAACGGGTACTCTATTTTACGAATGTATATTAATACTTTACAACTATTTTATTGCTGGTTAAGTTATATTGAAGCATCTATATTTCTCAGTGATGCTAATCAGGGGGGAAAGGTTTTAAATGACACACTCCTGCAAAAAATAAAGGAATTTAGAACACATATCAGATCTCAATGGGGGAAAAAGTCATGCTGGAGAGCTATACTCATATGGGCTGTATAATGTGTAAGGAACAAATGGATCACCTACACAGGACTGAATGTAAAGATACCGCAAAAATCTAAGTGAAAAATCATCACTGACCCACCATGAAACCAGTCATGCTGAATGATACAGGCAGAATAACATTTTCCACAGCTTCTCACAGGACACCAGTGGCAGACCTGCTTATTCTGTTATTCTATGGCAAATGCCAATTGGGCTCCACGGTGCCAGCCAGTGAGCAGTGGGCCCACTAGAGGACATCGGGCCCTCTGGCCACCCTCATGAAGTTTGTTTCTGGTTGCTTGGTCAGAGACATTCAGACCAGTGTCCTGCTGGAGATAATTTTTTAGCTCTCCTGTGGCTCTCCTCATCCTTTTGCCCAAAAGAAGCTGATATCGGTCCTACTGATGGAGTAAGGACTTTCTATGGCCTTGTTCCGTGGCAGCACCATAGAAGCGCCATCCTACAGCATTCCCATTGTGTCAATATACAGTTTGGGTCAATGAAAGGAAAAACATACTATGGGCTAGATCGGTCAGTAAGCTAACCAGCTCAGTATGCAGCCTTTCATTTCCCTCACATCAATATTCCTGTCCTTGTTTTGTATTCCAGTACTTTCAGATAAAGTTCATGGAGGACTGAGTAGTTGCTTAGTGTGTGTGTGTGTGTGTGTGTGTGTGTGTGTGTGTGTGTGTGTGTGTGTGTGTGGGGGGGGGGGGTTTCAACTTTTGAAACTACTACATTCGTCACACAGAACTGACAAGATTCTCCCAGCTAATGCAGGAAAAAAAGCACGACACAAAGTGTTTCATCCTCCTGTAAACCTGTCTGAAGCCACCCTGAACATTTAATACTTCTTCCTCTGTAGTGAAAAGGGTGTTTTGGAGGGAAGCTGACAAATGTCAGAGGTTGATAGCTAAACGGTGGGCCGAGTAGCGGGGGGTCTGGAGAAACAAAGCAAGAGAAAATGGCATTCTGTTGTGGAGACACTCAGCTATAGTGACAGCTACCACAGTGCGCATCATACGCTAATGGCAGGCTGCCTTGATGCAGGTGTCTGAACCTAAAGAGCACCTTTCAGTCACATCGGCGTGTGAGAGATCGGTCCGTTAAGAGTTGGGGGGGGGAGCAGATGGAAAGTTTTCCTCTCGCCTCGTGAATGTCGTGTGTGTGATTAGGAATGTCAGCACGGCTATTTTAGGCTGACATCTTCAGAAAAGAACTCATCAGCCTTTTGCGCCGTGATGTACGAGCGAGGAGCAGAAATTGTCCCGGTGTCAGGGAAACCTGACAAATGTCTCGCAGAGAGGAAAATCAGCCGGCTCGAGAAACTTTATGGAACATTATCTGCCAAGGACAGTTTGTTTTTGCAGTAAGGTGATGATGTACAGCTTTTGCACATCAAGCTTAGGCGTGCGTTCCTCTGGTCGTCAGGCTAAGCTGAATCTGATCCTGGTTAGATGTGATAATGGGCTGTAAAGCCCTTTCTTTCTTTTTTCTCTCTTTTTTTTTGCAACACTATGCACAAATGCCCAAACAACAACTTTTAGGCGCATCAGACAGTCATAAATAATGACTCCACGTTGTTTTCCTGCATGTACCGCATGTGAAACATGACGCAGTGATGAAACATGTCACATCTTCTCCTTTGTGAATTGTTTCCCACAAGTACCCCTCGAAGGCCTAATTGAAAGTGGCACACGGTTTGATTTGTATTCATGAACGAGCCGTGCAGCTGTTGCCGCTCTCTTGTCAAGCTGTTGCCGTTGCTGTTCATGCAAACTTCACATCGGCTGTTTGGACGGACAACAGGAAGTGCCTTCCGTTTCCTCGGGAAACGCTTTACATTGCTGTTTAATTGCTAAACTGTGTCGACATCATTCAGGAAGTATCAAGAGTATTCTCTACAACCGGTTGAGTTAATTGTGCATGGGTGTATGTAATTTAACTGTTCTAAATATGTGAAAGTATGACTTAGCCTGAGCGATTAAATTTCACTAAGGAGGGGCTGACACGCAGCATGGCGACTGCAGTTGCTCCGAGTGGCTGAACACGCTGTAATAGGCTCCTAAATAAAAGAACAGTAATAAAAAAAAGGAAACCTTTTATTTGCCACTGAAAGAACAACCTGTGCTATACAGTATCCACTCCAGAGCACAGGCTTTTGAATAAACCATTAAAAAAAAAAATCACAGGTTTGTGACAGCTGAGCTTGGCAGTTATAGGACCGTGTGTGTCTCCGATTCAGCTCTGTTTCCCTCTATCGTTTTAATTAGTGGTAGACTGTGATTTTGCTCTTATGTGACTTGGACTCTGAATACAATCCCGTAGAGCTGCCACTTAAGTGTTTCCTGGAGTGCAAAATCCACATTATGCGTTTGACAAAAGACAAGGAATGCTGTCTTTGTGGAGACTAAATGCCCTGTCTCATTATTTATGCACTTGCCTTATTGAAATCCGGAGAACTTTTACTGCAGGAGACGAGGGGGACATGCCGGAGAGGGCAGGCACTCGCCTGCCATAATGGCCTATATAAAGGTAAGTTAACAGCGGGAGATGTTTTACAGCCAGTTGAAGTGAAGAATATAAGGAGCAAATCTCATAGACCCCATGGCTTTGTGCGAACCCTTAAAATTTTACAGCCTATGAGTAGAAGTGCCATGGATGTAGCCCATAGTACGAAGCAGGGTTGATGTGAATTCTCTCCAAAAAATGGATGGCTTCCAGCGCTTTGAGCAAATTCATCCCGTGCTCCTCTGCAAACGAGCCGCCATGTTAACACTATTGACATTAGCGATGTAGGCATACTGGGCTGTGGAGAGGACAGCTGAGTGTGTGCCGTCGTCCCCGCGGCAGTATTCAGCGTTTGTCTCCGTGACCCAGAACTACCTACTGACAAAAGTGCCACCTCATTTCAATGCTAATGTGCCGTTATGGGTATTTTCAAAGCGTTGCTGCTGTTTATTATGATTCAGCTTACCTCAGAGGCGCTGGTTAATCCTGTAGATCCCTGCAGAGCTGCTCTGTACCAAGGGGTCATAGAGATAGTGTTTAAATAGACTCTGTTTAACGTATTATTCCAAGGGGACGACCACAGGTCTGTAAACAGCTGACAGTTTTGCAGTTTCTTCCATTTTTCCTGCACATTTAGTGTTCACAAAAGAGGCAAAGATTACAGAACTGAATGTTTCTTTATTTCTGGTGTAGCACAAAGCATCTCTGAGCTCTGCACCTCGTTTGCAGTCATAACCTGGAGGCTCACACTGAGCTGTCGCCGACATTGGCTCTTTGTGGATTTGAATCAGCAAAATCAAATGTGGTCACTGTGTAATAGAGGAGAAAACAATTTCAAGTGCTCTCCAGCTGTTCACTTTAATAGACAGCTACTAGAAAATGTATGTAGCTGTTTACATACCAACAACTGTCTTGAGAATCAGAAAGAGATGCAACATTGAAATGGTAGCAACTGATTCTCAGCAGTGACTTTTACAGTGTCAGCCACCAGGAGGAGAGTTATAGACCCTGTGACATCTAAGCACGCTAGTCAAGTACCCCAACCCAATTCTATGTTCCATTTAATTCAGTTTTATTTTGTTTACATAGCAACAATTAACAACAACAATTGACTCAAGGTGCTTTATGCCCGACAATATTGGAGAAAAGGATATATTTCTAATATGCAAGGACTTGGTGAATGTGGGGAAAATGGACTACTACATAGAGAGAGAAGGTAAAATTCAATGATATGCAGTAGTGGCAAGACTAGGACGAAGTGTTCAGTGCATCATGAAAAGTTCCCCACACCCTAAGGGAGGGTTCAGGGTCACCTGATCCACGGAAAGTTTTGTATCTAATCCTAAAGGTAGAGAGGGTGTCTTTCTTCTGAATCCAAACTGGGAGAGGTTTCCACAGAAAAGAGGCCTGAAAGCCAAACCCTCTGCCTCCCATTCTACTTTTAAAAACTCGAGGAACCACACAAGCCTGCGATTAGAGAGCAAAGTGGTCTATTACGATGATATGAAATAGGGTCCTTGAAAATATTGGAGGGCATAAACCGGTCCGTGGCGCAAAAAAGGTTGGAGACCGCTGATTAAGAGGACCCGAGGGAAGCTCGGAAAGCTAAGCAGAAGTTATTTGGAGAGGAGAGGGACTGCCGTTGGTTGAAAAGAGAGGTAAAAAAAAAACTTCAGTGGTGTTGCACACTATTTCATATTATTTTTTAAAGTCATTGTTAACCCTTTAAAGCCGGTCAGAGCAGCACGCTCCGTTTTGCGTAACTATTTTTAAATCCCTGTAGAACACGAACCCTGTAAGCTAACGCAATAAACCAGAGGAGTTGTACTCACATCTCATGCCATCAGCTTGTCCTCGGTCACAGTTTCCTTCCACACAAAGCTTTGCAAAAATTGCATAAAAAGCGCTTGCAGGAACAAAAACATAATATTCCAGAAACAGCTTTGCCGGTCCGATCAGCTGTTCATAACACTTCCCACAGTGAAACAGACGTCAGTGCGAACTATCGCATGTCCGCCATTTCCTGGCCGAAACCGGAAGTGACGTCATTTTCGCAGAAATTGTAGTTTTTTACTTGTAGCCTTAAAAGCCTATACTGGTCATGTTTGACTTTTCTGAATAGTTTCTGGGATGCTTGGAACTCAAATTGCACTGCTGGAAATAGTTTATTTTGATGCACCTGCGGTTTTCTTTGCAAATTTGCATCATAGGATTGGTTTTTTGTTTTTCCTGCAGTATATAAAAATTGGTGTATCTCCAAAATAAAACTATGAAGACACTCAAAATAAATTTCCTGTTGTTGTAAACTATTTTTTGCAACTTTTTTGTATTCACAGCTTTGCGGGATAAACCTCTTAAATTTCTCCAAGTAGAAATATATGTAAAAAAAAACCAAAAACGATTTCCAATTTTTTTTAGTTTATTGCACTTTTTTGCAATTAATGTAATTACTATGGACTTAGTGCATACATATTATTAAAATATGGGCTATAAAAGTTGTATAGCAACTTGAAATGCTCCCACAAATGGCACTACAACATGTAAAAAAATAATATAAGCTCTGGCGGACTTGGTTCTATGGTAGGTCTTAAAGGGTTAAATAAATATCGTCAAATAATCGAGATCTCAATTTCAGTGAAAATAATCGTGATTATCATTTTTGCCATAATCGAGCAGCCCTAATATGAAATCTTCAAGCTGTGATGCAGTCTGATTAATTAAGACTTTGTATGTGAGGAGAAGGGTTTTAAATTCAGCTTTAGTTTTAACAGGATGAACTGTAGAATTCAACACAGTTGTACCATCCAAACTCAGACAGCTGGGCATCAGCACTCTGCAACTGGACTACACCCAACACACTCCAGCCTGTTAGAGTAGACAGCCGCATCGTCTCTACTCTGACGCTAACCACAGTGTCCCACAAGGCTGCATACTCAATCCACTCGTCTACTCACTGCTAATCTATCACTGCATTCCTGTGTGTGTATAAAACACCACTGTGAAGTTTGCAAATGACATTGCAACGGTGGGGTTGATCAGTGTGAACAACAAGGAGGCTTACAGGAAGGAGGTGGAACATCTGGCTCACTGGTGTGGAGTTAACAATCTTACCCTTAACACCATGAAGAACAAGGAGCTTATTGTGGACTTATGATGATACAGTGACACATCACACGCTCCACTTAACATCTAAGGGAGTGAGGTGGCAGTGTGTCTCTTTGAGCTTCTGGGAGTCCACATCGGCGATGACCTCACTTGGCACACCAATACAATTAGCCTGATAAAGAAAACCCTCAAATGTCTCCTGAACTTTTACAGATGCACCTCTGAGAGCATCCTGATTAGCTGCATTGTACTGTGGTTTAACAGCAGCTCTACAGTGAGTTGAGAAAACTGCCCAAAACATCATTGGGACTCAGCTCCCCTCCTTTGCTAACATAGTCTGGAATCACAGTCTGAAGACTGCTCACAACATCATAAAGACTCCTCACATCCAAACCACAAACTGTTCACTCTGCGTCGCTCTGGAAGGAGTGCAGGATCCTCTGCTCCCAAACCAGCAGACTGAAGAGCACTTTCTTCCACACTGCTGTCAGCCTGCTAAACTCTGATCACTGATAGCAACGCATGTATATATTGTTTGCACTTTGAACTGGATCCCAAACTTCCTTTCATTGTTTGAGTAATATACTTTTAAAATGACAGCAAATGAAATACAGTAGAATCAAATCTAATCCAGTCATTAAGTCATTAAAGACATATGTTGTACAATCATTCAACCCTGCAAAAAGAATTCAAAGAAATTATTAAAAGGCCCGAATTACTGTTACATTCATGCTCTTGATGAGTGGATATAATTGTCTGACCACAATTATCTGCTCAGCAGTGAAAATGAAGGCTGTGTGTTTCTTCATATAGTTAGGAAATCATCAACAATGCCATATAAATAAAGTTGAATTGAATTGAATTTAGACAAACTTTCTCTTTGTCGTTTTCTGTAATTTTACAATCTTATTTCTTATAATTTAAGTCATACTGAAACGTTTCTTTTCTATTAATTAAAGCAGCGATTCGTGATCCTACAGAATAACTAAGAACTGCCTTTAAAATGACATCTTCTTTTATATTAAGATGTCTCAGCTAAAAGTGCCTGTGGAATACACCAGGCACAGACACACGCACACACAGGTAGGTACAGCCAACTTCCACATTTATTCAAGTGTTGTTGTTTTGACAGCTGACTCAGTCACACAGTCTGACAGCTCACGAGCCCAGCTGATCTCTCTTCTGGCCGCTCCTCCTCGTCTCACTATAAACACAGCGGAGGGAGACCATCATCAGTCCATAAACAACATCAGCTGTTCTTACCGGCCTCGCAGCGCCGCCCTGTTGAGCCTTCCGCTCCACTCCTCCCCTGCAGCTGCGCCCGGGGCCACGCCTCCGCCACACACCCCCACCGCCCGTTCGAGGCCGGGGAGCCGTCCGGCCGAGCCAACTCCCCCCCCCCCCGCGAGCGAGAGAGGAAATCGGCCACTGCCATCTGCGCCCCCGGCCTATGGATCACCTTGAACTTAAAGGGCTGCAACGCCAGATACCACCGGGTGATCCGGGCGTTGGCATCCTTCATGCGGTGGAGCCACTGCAGCGGGGCGTGGTCCGAACAGAGGGTGAATGAGCGTCCCAGGAGGTAATAGCGCAGGGAGCCGACCGCCCACCGGATGGCCAGGCACTCCTTCTCCACGGTGCTGTACCGGCGCTCGCGCTCTGCTAGCTTCCGGCTGATGTATAGGACAGGGCGGTCGGCCCCCCTTACCTGCTGGGACAAAACGGCTCCCAGCCCTCTGTCCAAGGCGTCAGTCTGCAGAACAAAAGGGAGGGAAAAGTTAGGAGTGTGAAGCAGCGGCTCCCCACAGAGAGCCTTTTTCACCTGCACAAACGCCGCCTGGCACGGCCCCGTCCACTGGACCAGATCCGGGGCACCCTTTCAAGTGAGATCGGTCAGGGGGCTGGTTAGCTGCGCAAACCCCGGCACAAAGCGACGATAGTAACCCGCCAACCCCAAGAACCGTCTCACCTCCTTTTTCGTCCTGGGGCGCGGGCAGGATGCGATAGCCGCCGTCTTCTCCACCTGTGGACGCACCTGCCCGCCCCCCAGGTGGTACCCCAGATACTGCACCTCCCTCCGTCCAACCGCGCACTTCTTCGGATTGGCCGTGAGCCCCGCCCCCCTCAGGGACTCCAGGACCGCGGCCACCCGCAGCACATGCTCCGCCCAGGTGTCGCTGTGGATGATCATATCATCCAGGTAGGCGGCAGCATACGCTGCGTGCGGACGCAGTACCCGGTCCATGAGACGCTGGAAAGTGGCCGGGGCCCCGAACAGGCCAAACGGAAGTGTCACGAACTGGTACAAACCGTACGGAGTGGAGAAGGCCGTTTTCTCCCTGGCCTCGGCAGACAAGGGAATCTGCCAATAGCCCTTGGTTAAGTCCAGTGTCGTGAAAAAGCGGGCCGTGCCTAACCGGTCCAGGAGCTCGTCGACCCGAGGCATGGGGTAGGCATCAAAGCGTGACACTTCGTTCACCCTGCGATAGTCGACACAGAACCGTATAGACCCATCCTTCTTCGCCACCAGAACGATGGGGCTACACCAGGCGCTGTGCGACTCTTCTATTACTCCCATCCTCAGCATTTCCGCCAATTCCCTCTGCACGATTTTTCGCTTGTGCTCCGGGAGCCTGTAGGGCCGTGAACGCACCGTCACGCCGGGCTGCGTCACGAAATGGTGCTCGATGAGGGACGTCCGGCCGGGCAGGGGGAGAACACGTCCGCAAAACGCTGTTGCAACGCGACAACAGCCGCTCTCTGGGCCTGTGTGAGATGGTCATCACAAGGGAGGGAGGTGGGAATGATAGAATTTGGCACCTCAGGCCCCAACTCATCTCTCTCCTTCACCAAGCTCACCAGAGAAGCGGTTTCAACCTCTCGCCACAGTTTGAGGAGATTGAGGTGATAAATCTGCGTGGCTCCTCCCCTGTCCGACCGAGCGACCTCATAGTCCACGTCCCCGACTCGTCGTGTGACCACAAAGGGTCCTTGCCACTTGGCGAGCAACTTCGAGCTGGAAGTAGGGAGTAACACAAGCACTTTATCTCCCGGTGAAAATTGCCTGAGCCTAGCCCCTCTGTCATACAGGCGTTGCTGACGCTGCTGAGCCTGGAGCAAATTCTCCCGTGACAACCTCCCCAAAGTGTGGAGTTTTGCTCTCAGGTCCAACACGTACTGAATCTCATTTTTGGCGGGGCTCGGACCGTCCTCCCAGCTTTCTTTAATCAGGTCGAGCACCCCACGTGGCCTCCTGCCGAACAGCAGTTCAAAGGGAGAAAATCCCGTGGAGGCCTGGGGCACCTCCCGCACTGCGAATAACAGAGGGTCTAGCCAGTGATCCCAATTGCGTTCATCCTCGTTAATGAACTTCCGAATCATGGACTTTAAAGTCTTATTCAGCCGCTCCACCAGCCCGTCAGTCTGAGGGTGGTAGACGCTGGTCCGAATAGATTTAATGCCCAGTAATTCGTACAGTTCCCGCAGTGTACGAGACATAAACGACGTGCCCTGGTCAGTCAGTATCTCTTTCGGGATTCCGACTCGGGAGATGACCTGAAACAGTGCCTGCGCCACACTCTTTGCAGAGATTGTGCGCAGCGGAACTGCTTCCAGGTACCGCGTTGCGTAATCCACCAGGACTAACACAAAGCGGTAGCCGCGTGCACTCCGGTGAAACGGCCTGATGAGGTCCATGCCGATGCGCTCAAACGGGACCTCAATGAGGGGGAGAGGGTGCAGCGGCGCCTTCGGTATGGCCGGCTGGTTAACAAGTTGGCAGTCCGGGCAGGACGCGCACCAGCGGCGCACATCCGCTCGGATGCCCGGCCAATAAAATCGGGCCGTTATTCGCTCCAGAGTTTTCTCATAGCCCATATGCCCTGCCATGGGGTTATAGTGGGCCGCCTGGAAAAGCGTTTCCCGGCGGCCCTGCGGCACCAACAACTGGGTGTGTGTTTCCTCTGTCTGAGTGTCACGACTCACTCGATATAATCGGTCGTTTAATAAGACGAAACGCGGGTAGGTCTGCGCGGCCTCAGGGCGCACCACGTGACCATCAATAGCCATCACTTGGTCAAAGGCTGAGCGTAGGGTGCCGTCACGAGACTGCTCCAGTGGGAAATCACCCATGGGGGACACTTCCGGGGCCGGCGGGACGTCCCGTGAGGGACCCGCCGGCTCCTCCCCCCCGGAGTCAGTGTCGGACGACCCCGCGTCACCGCTGAACGCCGCGCACACGCTACACCCCGCTTCCGGTCGTGATCGCACCTCCGCGTACTGTCCCAGTAGCTGATGAAACCCCGGCCAATTGGTACCCAGAATCAGGGGGTGCGACAGGCGCGGGCTAACCGCCGCCGTTACTCTATGCGTTTTGCCCGTATACTTTAATAACAGCGGCACTATGGGATACCTGTGAACCAGTGGCGTCGTTAGGCCTATTTTAGGGGTGCTGAAGCCTCCCTAAAATATTCTTAAGCCCCCCTAAATAATTTGGTGGGGTTTTTTTTTTAGTTTTTTTTTTTTTTTTTTTTTTTTAAACTTATTCGATTTTTTTTTACAGAACTTGCAGACAAATTCAATATAAAGATGCAGGAATATGAGTTTAAAGAAATAATAATATAAACCTGTCGCTATTCACACAAATATGATCATAACTCGGTTGGTCCCTTTCGCTTTACATTGTTAAGGTAGCGTCAGTGCTTCGTTATCCAATCCCTTCCAGTTGTTCACAGGGGACATCCACATGACTGAAAATCCAGTCCTCGTTTTCACTGCTACTTTACACTCCGCTCGTATACACCTGCAGAAACACTAGCGTGCATGTGGCAAACGGCAAGAAATCATGGATATACGCAAGTTTTTCAAGAAAGTAAGTTTTCATCACTGGCTGGTAGTAACAATTAGTTAGCTCCAGCTAACAGCAGAGAGTCCCATGTAAATAATGAACCAGGTGCTCCCCATTTTGTAAATAAAAACCTGGCTAGCGCACTAAGTTAAATTGTTAGCATAATGTTAATTTCTGTCACTCGTTTTAGCTCTGAAAAATCCAGCTGAGCTCATTCAGGTATGGTTATCATCAGTGGAAATAATAATAATCACTCCATCCCCATTAACCTGTAGGAGTCAGGGCAGAGGAGCACAGAGAGGCAGAGGGGAGAGACGTCTGCTGGAGAGGTGAGTCAAAGGATGGAGTCATTTGTGATGGAGACAGTCTGATTAGAATTTTATGGGACTCAATATGGATATGAAATATGAAACATTTCAGTCACGGTACAACATATAAGACCTGTTTAACTTGAGCTTTTATTTAGGAGAGTCAAGGTTAGAAAGTGGAGAGAGCAAAGAGAGAGATATGTATATAAGTCAAATTAGCCTGACTCACATATTTTTGAGGGTTCTATTTTAATATTACTTCAATTCAAGTAATTTAGTAATATTTTTCAGGGCTTTAAATTGCAACCATTTTAGTCACATGCGTGCTCAAAATATAATGTTTGTAACTTCAAAATATTTGGGAGCAACAAATTACTGTGGAGCGGGAGCAGAAGTCATGATATTAGCAATTTACATTACAATTCAGTATGTTTTAATGTATCTTGAAGGGTGAGGCAGAAGGAGTGGCTGAGGGAGAAAAAGGTCAACAGGCAAGTTCAAGTCAGAGAGAGCAAGGAGAGACAGAGGAGCTGCAGCAAATGGATGGAGAGGCAGAGGAAGATCAAGTTATTACAGAGAGAGGAGAGCAAACAGGCCAAGAGAGGGAAAATGATGAAGCAGCTGCAGCAACTCATTCTACTACAGGGTTTGATTTAGGTGACAAAGACACAGGGCCCAGACAGGTGAAGCTGAAGAGCTATCCACATGATACTTTTGGTACACAGAAGCGAGCATTTAACCACAGCTGGTTTGAAAAGCACAACTGGTTAGAATATTCAGTCAACCAGAATGCAGCTTTCTGCTTCCCATGTAGAGTGCTTGGCAAAAACATCAAACATGATAGTTTGGTCAGTAACGGTTGCAAGAACTGGAAGAAAGCTTTAGTCATCTTTGGCAAGCATGAGATGGCACAAACACATAAGGACAGTGTTGTTACAGGGAAAAGCTACCAGGGAACTAGCAAACAGGGAAACGTTGCACAGATGATAGCAACTGCAAATGTGAGTGAGATAGTCGAAAGAAGAGTGTATCTCAGACGAATTGTTGCAGTCACCTCTATGTTAGGGAGACAGGGACTCCCTTTTCGTGGTCATGATGAAGGTGAAGACAGCCCAAACAGAGGGGATTTTCTTGCGTGCATGGAGCTTTTGAAGGAGTTTGATCCTTTTCTTCAAAAACATAATCCCCCATCAAATGCACAGTATATCTCACCAACATCCCAGAATGACATGATTGACTGTTGTGCCCAGGAAGTTACTAGTGTCATTGTATCTGAAATGACAAAGTCTAAAGTCTATTCCATCATGGTGGATGAGGCAAGGGATAAAAAGGCAGAGCAGTTAGCTGTTTGTGTCAGGTACGTGTCAGAGGGGGCAGTGAAGGAGCGTTTCCTTGCACTTGCAGAGATAAAATCATTTGATGCCCAGTCCATTGCAAATGAGATTCAGCAGCAGATCCAAAACTATGGTCTTGCAGAGCTTAAGTGTGTAGCACAAACATATGATGGTGCAGCCGTTATGAGTGGCTCCACTGGAGGTGTACAAGCACATTTTAGAAGGCTCCATCCTGAGGCTATCTATGTGCATTGTTATGCTCATCAACTCAACCTGGTTTTGTGCAATACTTGCAAGGCTGTCCCAGAGGCTGTGGAGCTTTTCAGCTTGTTGGAGTGTGTGTATTCTTTCTTCAGCACCTCCCTAGTCAATCATCATAAGTTCATAGAGACTCAGGCAAAGCTTGGATTGACAAAAACTGAGCTTGTGCAACTTTCAAACACTCGCTGGGCATGTCAGTTGCGATCAATCAGTGCAGTTCTTGAGACATTGCCTGCCATTTTGGAGTGCCTATCTGCAATTGGATCCCCCATAGCTGTTGGTCTCAGAGCAAAGCTCTACAAGTTCTCAGCAGTCTATGCACTACTGATGTTTCAGTCGATTCTGTCTGTAACCGAAGGACTCCACAAATTCCTGCAGAAAGAGACTTTAGACCTGGCAGAAGCTTTTATCTGCAAACAAGCTGTGTGTGACACACTTAAGGGCAAACACTCAGATGCATTTGCTACAGAGCTGTATGAGAAAACCAAGGCCCTGTGTAACACCCACAGTATCCCTGAACCAGGTGCCAAGACAAGGCACAAACAGAGGAAAATGGAGGATTTTGTCCTGGAGGCAACTGTGGGTTCACGCACTGAATTGAACAACTCAGACACATTGAAAAGAGAGTTACTTTTCCCTTGTGTGGATCGGATGGTTGGCGAGCTTGATCAAAGATTTTGCAGTGTAGATGCAGGGCTGCTAAAAGGCGTCCAGGCATGCAGTCCTAAATCTGAGAACTTCTTGAGTGAACCACACTTGAATGAACTTGCAAAGCACTACAGACTTGACCTGAAAAAAGAGGAGGTTCTGGTGGCCAGAAACTTTCTTACCCGGAAAACAGAGGCTGGATGTCCACCCAAAACTATGTTGTCTGTGTACAACCTCCTTGATTCAGACATGTTTCCCTCTCTGAAGGCAACCATCCAAGTTGCCCTAACAGTGCCTGTCAGCAGCTGCTCGTGCGAACGGTCCTTTAGTGCACTGCGTCGGCTGCACTCCTGGCTGCGTCAAACAATGGGTCAGAAAAGACTTCACAGTCTTGCAGTCATGTCTATTGAAAAAGACACGCTTCAGCATCTGAGTCACAACAGAGTGATTGACCGATTTGCCACTCTTAAAAACAGACGTCATTCTTTGATGCTTCCACCCACCAAGTAACTGGTGATTGCAGCCAGAAAAATGTACTTTTTTATTTTCAGTTTTTTTCTTGTTATTGATGCAGCAAACACATTTCCTCTGTTTTTTTGTTGTACTGTATTATAAAGCAGACTGAAATAAAACAATAGATCTATTGGTGGCCTAGGATGTTTAATCTGTCCAAAAAAGTAGGAAAACAATTTCTCAGTCTTTGTTTTCTGTTTGTGAAATTTTGTGCTCATTCACTACGTTCGTTCATGTCGTGTGCATCTCTTGGGGGCTAAGCCCCCCCCTGTCCTTAAAACCTAGTGACACCCCTGCTGTGAACGTCACCATGCACACACCTCACCTCCACCCATTCTGCCTCCAGCAATGCCCCGGGGCGAACCAAGCTTTGGTGTACGAGGGTCTGCGTGCAGCCCGTGTCCACCAACGCCTGGCGTATACCCCCTCGAGTCCTTACCGGAATACTGTATGTCCCTCCTGGACCGGGGGAGGGTGCTGGGGCGCCAGCAACACGAAACACCTGCCCCACTTCCATAAGCGGACAATCCCTCCTCAGGTGCCCCGGCTGCCCGCACTTCCAACACTCCGGCCCCGGCGTCTGTGCTGCTCTCCGTGGCTCGGGGGCGGCTCCACTTGGCTCGGCTCCCCTGGACGGCACCATCGCCGCGAAAGGGTTAGTGGGGCTCAGCGCCGGCAGCCGCTCTGCCTGCCCTGGTGCCGGCACACGGCGCCGGCACTGGGGCCTGTTTGTTCGGCCTCCGTCCGGCGTCCCCGGGTTCCCCTGCTCCAGCGGCAAGGTGGTCCTCCGCCAGCGTCACCGCTACCTCCAAGCTTGCGGGCCGGTGGCACCGGACCCATCTCGCCGTCTCCGCTGGCAATCCCTCCGTGAACTGCTCCAGCACCACCTTGTCCACCAGCTTCGTCTCCCCCTCCGATGTTCCCGGTTGCAGCCAGCGTACCGCCGCGTCGCGCAGCTGCCGGGCCCAGGCGAATGGTCGGTCCGTTGTAGCCAGCCGACAGGCCCGGAACCGCCGGCGGTGGTCTTCGGCGGTGAGCCCTAGCCTGTCCACCACCGCCCGGCTCACGTCCGCGAAGCTGCTCCTCGACGCCGGAGGCAGACTCAGGGCCGCTGTTTGTGCCTCCCCGGACCGCAGGGGGAGCAGCCGCGGAGCCCACTCCTCCCGCGGCCATTGGCAAGCCTCCGCCGTGGCACGGAAGGTCTCCAAAAAAACCTGTGGGTCGTCCCCGTCCCCCATCCGGGGCACCGCCACCGACAGTGGCGAGGGCTTCGGCGTGGCAGCGGCCCCGACCAGCCGCTCCAGAACTTGCGTCTGCCGGTCCGTCTGCTCCCGCAGCGCGGCCAGGTGGGCACGCTGGTCGGCCGCCTGATCCCGGCTCATCGTCGCCATCTCCGCCAGCATCTGCGCCAAGAATTGCAGAGGCTGGGCGGGTGGCGCGGCCTGTGGGTCGGACATTTCCCCACCGGCACTTTCCTGGGTTTCGGCACCACTTGTGGAATACACCAGGCACAGACACACGCACACACAGGTAGGTACAGCCAACTTCCACATTTATTCAAGTGTTGTTGTTTTGACAGCTGACTCAGTCACACAGTCTGACAGCTCACGAGCCCAGCTGATCTCTCTTCTGGCCGCTCCTCCTCGTCTCACTATAAACACAGCGGAGGGAGACCATCATCAGTCCATAAACAACATCAGCTGTTCTTACCGGCCTCGCAGCGCCGCCCTGTTGAGCCTTCCGCTCCACTCCTCCCCTGCAGCTGCGCCCGGGGCCACGCCTCCGCCACAGTGCCCTTAAACTTCTTTGTTTGGACAGAAAAGTGAGTTTTAAGATTAAATTGAGCTGTGTGTGTCCTTGCCTTAAAGCATTTGTTGTTGGGCACTGTGGTCTGACATTTTGGGGAAAACTTTTGCATTATAACAAGCAATTAACAAGGTTCCGTCCTGATTTCTTATTTTCCCACCATCATTTGTAATGGTTCACTCTTAACAAATGTGAAGCCAAAGATGTGGCATTTTTACTTTTTTAACCTGCACCTCTATTTCAGTAGATTCATGAATCTGCATTAGCCTGCCTCACAGCAGTCACTGTTAATTTGTGATCAGTGCATTCGTTTATTTTATTTACTATTTATTTATGAGACGGGCACACAGCTGCATCTTCAGCTTGTATGTGTCTCTTTATTAATGGTCTGTATTCACAGAGGAAAAAACTACCTATTCATCCTCCAGCCTCAGTGATTTGCAGTTTACTCATGAAAGGCAAAGTCAACAACAACAGAAATGCATCATTAAATATGAATGACGTGTCAGTAGGTATAGGCTTTGGTGCTGTTTATATTCACAAATGTATTTCATACTTCAGAAATCTGGAAAATAAAATAAAAAAATCAAAAATAAGTGAGTGGATGGTGGAGCACCCAAAAGGTCATCCAGAGGACAGGAAAGTTCAGGGAAACGGCAGACCTCTAAAAGAAAGCGTTTCCATCCAGCTGTTTGCTAAATCAAACCGCTTTGGTGTTTCAATGAAAGACTGGGCCCGTGAAGCACGGTTTCTAAATCCTTCTCATTTAATCTCTTTAATGGTTTCAACTGAAAGTGCATGAAGGATCTACTTTTGATGGTCTCTGCATTGGGAGCGGTTATGTAACAAGTAAAGCAGGATTCAGATAAAGAGTGCGTGAGCCACTTGAGAACTAGTGTAAACAGCCGCATTAGTCCCAATACTGGAGTTCGGCTGAATGTGCCTGTGATGGCACTTGGTCACCCGTTTGGATTCACGGCTGCACAACATTACAGTCTGCTGGCAGCACAGCATTATCATATTACAGCTGCTGCATATCCACACTGTTTAATGCTTTCACAGGAAAAAGCTATTGATTCTGTACAGTCGCCGCAGCTTCCAAATTATCTGCTAAAATGACTAGCACATCCCACATTTTACCCCCACAGTATTCATATTATTCATAGCCCACTTCAGGAAAATATTGATCTGCATATCTGTTGGCAAGCTTGATAACGAAGAGCTAAAGCTTAGACGGCTTAGAAGGAAACTCCCTTTAAGCTTCTGCTACATCTGCAAGTGAAAAAAAATGGTGACGCCAAGGTTGCTTCTGTCTTTCATCCCATCCCATCTACCTCATCTCCTGGCTGGCTTATTGGCAGCCGGGTCACGTTCGTCGAGCCCGTCAGTTTTAATCACACTTTGCTTGTAGTGTTTCCAGCAGCCAGTTGCTGCAACTGAGAGAAAACCTGGCGAAAGTAAGGGTGAGGCGAATACCAACAAGGATTTTGGTGTTCGTGATTACACATGCTGATGGGTGATCCTGGATCAGTACAGATAAAGTTACTGTAGGAGAGATCAAAGCAAGGTGTGCAAGGGGAATAAAAATTAGGCTTTCTTAATCAAATACAAATCTTAAAGTCTGGGGTTTTTTCTTTTTTTCCAGCGCAGGTCACTTTCGGTTGCAAACTCTGATTCTCTTTTCCAGCCACCAGATGGCATTGAGCAGAGAGCTGGCTTACTTTATTTCCATGTGCTTCTCATGTGTTTTTGAGGCAGAGCCAGCGTTGGCTGTTTGTAGAATTTAAGTCAGAAATAATTGGGAGAACAGTGACGTCCCGTGGGACTTCCTGTTTGGATGATTCTGAGCTGACTATCCTGAACTGTTCTGTTATGCTTTTCATTTGTGCGGTGTGCAACCAGGTTGGCTCAAAATTTAGCTCAACGAGAAAAATTATTTAGCACATTAAAAGAGAAAAAGACCATCTTGATTACAGTGGCCTTGTTACACTATTTCCTTTAATGCCTCAGATTGTCTGCTCTCTGTACACTTCACCCCGATGCCTCCCCTTCCTCCTGTGATAACCGTGCACGGCAAAAAGAAGACGCGGCCATCGGCGACGTGCTGCACGCCTCAGGCTCTTTCACAAAGCATCAAACATTGTGACACCACGTACATATCTGCTGTTACCACACATGCTGCGCTTCTGCATGCTGCAGTTGCATGTAGCCACACTGACATCTTTTGGCTTGATGGAAAACTGTCCGGGCTTTGTGGTCATGCAGTCAGCTCCATAACTTGTTAGACAAAGGCTTCAATTTTTTGTAGTTTTGCATCTGTACGCCATCGCAGTGGATTTCAAATCAAACAATCAAGATGTGACTGAAGTGCAGGCTTTCAGCTTTAATTCAAGTGTTTAACAAAAGTATTTTGCTGAGTGTTTAGGAATTACTGCCATTTTTATGCACAAACCCCCAGAAATAATTGGACAATTGACTGACAAGTAGTTTCATGGCCAGGTGAGGCCTGCTCTCCTGTTGTTTCATACTCTACACTGTAAAGTACAAAGAGATGTTGGTGCAAGTGAGGGAGGCCATCATTCAGTGAAACCAAAGATCAACCAAAGAAACCAAAGAAAAACCTGTCAGAGAGACAGCAACAACTTTATGAGTGGCTAGATCAATAATCTTGTGCATTATTAAAAGAATGATGGCCAGCTACAAACAAAGGCCTGAAAGAGCACAGAAGACAAATAAAGTGGATGATGACAAAATTATTATTCAGTGGTTAAACAGAACAACTTCACAGCATCAAACCAAGTCAAATACACTTTCAGAAAGGTAGGAGAATCATTATTAAAATCTATAAGCGATGCCTTAATGGATGTACATACAGAGACTTTACTCCGAGCTACAAACATCTGGTTACACTCAAGTACAATAAGACCAGATTAGACTTTACCAATAAATAAATGAATTTAAAAAAAATCTAAAGAGCATGCACAGTTGAAAAACAAAAAACAATTGTTTGGATACGCCAAAATGATTTAATACAAGTCTGTTGCAGATCTCCAAATACATTAAAATGCAGCAGTACTACTTTATAAACACGGTTTGTAGACAGATATGCAAACTGAATTGTTTTCGGTGTAAAAATGCCTTCAGCCTGCAGAGATGCACTTGTAGTGGTCGTGGGTCATAGCTGAAAGCGGCCAGTGGGGGCGCCAGTCGCCTCATTCCTCCTCTCCCCTGCTGGTAAAGAAAGCGGTGAGGAGCAGAACACGCGCAGTACGGGCATGCGCACACTGTTGTTGTAGCTGCAGCTGTCGGTTTGTGTCTGACAGCGTGAGAAATGGTGAGGACATGTAAAATAAACGTAAATAAATCCGTTGTTTAGACTGGCAAACACCCGAGTGGACTATGAGGAGTAATTTCGGTGCACATATGTGTTGGATCTCGTTAAGCTCTCCCCTCCGTATTCATGGGCTACATGGTTAATGGCTGCAGGTGTTTTACTTTGGCTTTGTGCCTTTACTTATATTCCAGGTGAGGCTCTCAGATGGAGGCGGCTGTGTGTGAGGAGGTGCGGGGAGGTCGTGAGGATGATGAGGAGGCAGGGGCCGATGAAGCCATGCTGTGGTCCGTCCAGGAGGCTCTGGAGATGCAGACCCTGCAGATCGGAGCGTCCGCCTGCGGGGCCACGGCTGTGGTGGACGTGCTGAAGGCGCTCGGAGTAGACGTGACCCCGGAGGAAGCTGACCGCTGCGTCCAAACCCGTTTGCGGAGGAACGAGTCACCGTTGCCGGACTACCTGCTGTCCCGCAGTGAAGCTGGTGAGAACACTAAACATGGCTAAAGAGAGGGAGAGGGGTGTGCTTGTTTTACGCAAAAAGTGCACATAAATGTGCAGAAAATGCCGTGTGCACTCTCATATCCTGATCATTGAGCTACGTTTAAGTATTAAGTCTAAATCGGGGGGGTCATACATAAGGCCTGGGGGCCAGAATCGACCCGCAGAGACTCCAGTCTGACCCATTGGATGGCTTTGGAAAATATGAAATGTATTATAAGCTTTTCTTTGTGATAAAGACCGACCCCACGCCCATTCAGATTACACCAAAATAATTTAGTAATAGATGCAGTGAAATAACAGAAAAACAACAGTTTTTCCACTGTTGACTATAGAAATCTTTTATTTTATTTTTTTGCAATGCGTCCACATGAAATAACAGAAACTACAGGAGTCTGGGCAATGAGCTATCAAATTTATTTCTGTAATTTTACACATTCATTTTTTCAAAGTTTAAACCCAAACCATGGTGCTGACAGGTTTCTTTCATTTCCTCCATTACTGTTTCTTTATCACGTGGAAAAACTGAGACGTACTGTTGAAATTGTATTTGTCTTTCTTATATCCAACTTTCCACTATTTTTTTTTCCAGACAGAGAACAATTGGATTAGTCCAGTCTTCTCTGTCTGTGCATAATATATATTTTTATTGCCAGGTAACTTTCATTCTCATGAATTTTTGACTACTGCAACAGTTATAGGGTGTAGGTTAGGGCTGCTCGATTATGGCAAAAATGATAATCACGATTATTTTCACTGAAATTGAGATCACGATTATTTGACGATATTTATTTAACCCTTTAAGACCTACTATAGAACCAAGTCCACCAGAGCTTATATTATTTTTTTTGCATGCTGTAGTGCCATTTGTGGGAGCATTTCAAGTTGCTATACATCAATACAACTGTTATAGCCCATATTTTAATAATATGTATGCATTAAGTCCATAGTAATTACATAAATTGCAAAAAAGTGCAATAAACTACAAAAAAAATTGAAAATCGCTTTTGTTTTGTTTACATATATTTCTACTTGGAGAAGTTTAAGAGGTTTATCCCTCAAAACTTTAAATACAATAAAGTTGCAAAAAATAGTTTACAACAACAGGAAATTTATTTTGAGTGTCTTCATAGTTTTATTTTGGAGATACAGCAATTTTTATATACTGCAGGAAAAACAAAAAACAATCCTATGATGCAAATTTGCAAAGAAAACAGCATGTGCATCATTTCACTGTGGGAAGTGTTACGAACAGCTGATAGGAACGGCAAAGCGTGTTTCTGGAATATTATGTTTTTGTTCCTGCAAGCGCTTTTTATGCAATTTTTGCAAAGCTATATGTGGAACGAAACCGTGACCGAGGACAAGCTGATGGCATCAGATGTAAGTACAACTCCTCCGGTTTCATATGCAAAACAAATTATTGCGCTAGCTTACACGGTTCAGGTTCTACAGGGATTTAAAAATAGTTACGCAAAACGGAGCGTGCTGCTCTGACCGGCTTTAAAGGGTTAACAATGACTTTAAAAAAATAATATAAAATAGTGTGCAACACCACTGAAGTTTTTTTTTTTTTTTAAACTCTCTTTTCAACCAACAGCAGTCACTCTCCTCTCCAAATAACTTCTGCTTAGCTTTCCGAGCTTCCCTCGGGTCCTCTTAATCAGCGGTCTCCAACCTTTTTTGCGCCACGGACCGGTTTATGCCCGACAATATTTTCACGGACCGGCCTTTAAGGTGTCGCGGATAAATTAGGGAGGGGCTAATAATCGGCTCAGTCATTTTTAATGATCGTTGAAAGCCCAGATCGTAATCGTGATTAAAATTCGATTAATTGAGCAGCCCTAGTGTAGGTCCTGTTTCACTGTGGATTCCCTAAGGGGAGGGAGAGGGAAAGTAGACACACATGTTCTATAAGCACACCATAACTGCTTTTTTAAGTAAAAAGCTTACATTTGAAGGTCTGCAAATGCTCCTTTGCCGTGAGGATTTGGACAGATTTTAGATGCTTCAACTTTCCATAAAAATGAAACCAAGCTCAGCAGACTGTCATTAACTTGATTAAGCATATACAAGCTGATGAAACAGAAAGCCAAATGACAAGTAAATGAATTATTTCAGCACAAGCAGGCGACGGTGGCTTTAGATCGATTCTCTTGGAGTTCCTGTTTAACCTTCAAGGGCCGGGGCTCTCCAAGTGAAAGCTGCAGGCCAGTGACAGCCCTCTGGAACACTTTATGCACCCTGTAAGTGCAAAAGTGTGTGGAGAAAAAAAGGCATTTGTATGCACTTAATCCAGCCGTAGATATTGCTATGCTCTAACACTGCAAAAAAAGTTTGAAAGTGAGCGTCTTTTCCAGCCAGTGTAACAGACTAAACCTTCCCGGCGACAAGTTAGCATGGCTTCCAGACCCCTAAATAATGATTAAAATTACTAAGTTACAAGTTCAGCAAAACTAAGTTCAGCACTTAGTGCTAAAGAGGATACAAATAATATATACAAAATAAATGAAAACTATGCTTAAATAGTTGTGGGGAAGTAACATTGTCCTTGATTTTATTGTACTGCATTGTCTGGGTGTGATGAGTCAGACAAAATGTTTTTGGGATTTCCTGAGACAGCGAGTGTTGTTGAGTTCCTCTAAAGACGACTTTTTGCCACTGTGCAGCTGCACCACACACAAAAGAAACAAGTTGTTGTCTCTGCACCTCACCGTCATCTGCACCACCTCGTCCCTGCAGGCCGATTCATCTCACATAGACATGAACCCCATCACCGTGGTGTCGTCTGTGGATTTACTGATGGTGTTGCTGTAGTGGATGGGGTGCAATCATGGAGTAGAGCAAGGGACATGGCATACAACCTTTTAGGAGCCCATACTGAGGCTTAGGGTGGTGGAGATGTGGGGAGCACTCTAACTGTCTGAGTGCCATCTTACAGGAAGTCTTTACCGTTAGCTGAATGTGTCTGATGTGTGCGCACTTAAACTGGTCAGAATCCCTCTTTCCATACTGGAATATGTTTTTGTGTAAACCCTAATGAGTCTTGATTCCTCTTTAATAAGAATGTAGCAACGAGTAGTTGATGCAAAACATGAGGGTCTATTTTCTTATTGTGCTTTATTGTGCTTGCTTCTTCCAAGATAAGAGGATTTTTTTTTTCTTTGCTACGCCTTACTAAACAAATCTCAGTCCTGACTGCTGACAAGTTGATGTAATAACAATGCACGTGGTCCTCTGAGTTCTTGCAGAAGCGACATAGGCAATTAAGAAATCTGAACAAAAGCTGTCAGGTGGACAGCTTGGAGAGATGGAATTAAACTGTGATTTGTCTTGATTGCAGATCGGCTGAGCTCAGTGTTGGCCTACGTTATACATCTCACATCCCATTGAAAAATCTTTTGTAGTGCCCCTCAGTATAGTGGTGAAAACATTTGCCAAAAGGAGAAACAAACCCAGCCTGAAGAGGTCACATGCTACTGAATTCTGAGTTCCAGTCGGGGATGGTTGCATCAGGATGGGCATCTGATGTCAAATCTGTGGATCCATTCGCTGTGGTGACCCCTTGCCAAATAAGTGAGCAGCCTATTTAAGCTGCCCCTGCAAGCCTTTTTGCAACCCAGCTCTTCCTTTCATGTTGTTTTTTTTAACTAATACTATTTAATATCTGTTTTTAGTGATGCCTGCTCTATTCTGCATGGCGTTGGTGCTGGCAGTAGGGGGTCTTGCAGTTCTATATCCATCTCACATTCAAATGAAAGCGGTGATGAGGTACCAACACAGAGCAATGTTGCTAAATAAAAATTACCGCAGATGTTAAAAAAATGTCTTTTGGCTATACCTGTGCATACAGTACTGCTTTCTTTCCTTTTTCTGCTCCACGGGCTGCATAAAATGATCCCAAGGGCTGCTTTTGGCCATTTGCTTCAAGAACCCAGGGGACCGAGAAGGTTACACAGCTCAAACAGAATTGATCTAGACTATAAACCTCTGCCTGAACGGCCGAGCGTGGCTTCTGGTGTTAAAGCACTTTGAGTGGCCATTAAGACTAGAAAAGCCACATAAATGCAGTCTCTTTAGCATTTACAATTCCCTAAAAATGTGTGTTTTTGTGCAATTTAAAAGCTTCCCCCTAAATTGGCAGGTATTACACTGTAAGCCGTTGGCTCAAGCTCAAAATTTCTCACTCTCTCGGCAAGCTGTTCCATGACATTTCAGGTAATGAAATGTTAATACATAAAGTGTGGTATAGGTGCATATCTTAATTTAGCTCCACAGACAGTAATATCTGGGGTGTCACAGATGCTAACAGGGACTATAACTGCCCCGTTCTGTAATGTCTTGAACCCATAAGTGCTGCTTCCCACAAGTGTGACAGCTGGCTGCATTGCCAACCAGGCGAATTCAAAAGTACCCTATTGAATTAGACAAAGAGTTTGATGTCTCTCGCAGGAGAGGCTGTAATTGACTTTCTCGGCTCTGCTACACAGTTTTTACACCGACATTTCAGCTTCTGAGCGGACGTGACACGTACTTTTTGTTCAACTGTTATGATTCAGATGCGATAAATGTCGGCGTCCCGTTTCATCCCGCTCTTTCAGGTGCGACTCACATCCAGCTCATCCAGGGAGCGCAGGAGGCCAGCGGAGGCCAGGTGACGGGCCGATTCTTCCACCTCCACCCTAGCAGGCGAGTCAGACTGGTCCCCTGGCTCGCCCGCTGGATCCGAAAAGGCGCTGTTCCCGTGGCGACCATGAACATGCAGCTGGCTGTACCCGAGGGTGAGGAGGTGCCCGACGCCTGGCACCACCAGCTCATATTCGGAGTCACATCCAACGCTGTCTTTATGACCAATCCTTTAGATGTAGGTGAGTAAGGGAAAGGAAATAGCTGCTTATAGGGAAGAGGAATCAGCTCCTCATGCTGGTGTTGGTTATTGTGCGTTGTAGTAAGCGAGGGAGAGGTGCACCAGCGACTCTGCAGTGAATCCATGTTGCTGATTCGTCGAGAAGACGTGCTGCAGCGACTGACGCCCGACTGCTCCCTGTCGGGCCTCTCGGAGAGCCAGTCCGACCCACGGTGGAAGGCCCTGGATGTCGAGGGTAAAGCAGCAGCTCCTTTTCACTGAATTGGTATTGAAGAAGACGAACGTCTATTGTTTCTTCTCGGGTTGGACAGTGCAGCATTTGTTACTCACGACATGGTCATCATGGTGTTCTACATTTACATTTTGTGCCCGATGTGATATTTGACACTGTTTTTCCTGTTTTCCTCAGGTCAGGTGAGGCAGATGGCCACGGAGGAGGAAGGAGAAGAAGAAGAAGAAAATAATCAGCCCAAGATGACTCACATCAGGATCCCTGCAGCATACAGCTCAGGCGTCACATTGTTTGCCATAAGAGAGTCAGAATTGGGACAAGAACTCCTCGATGCTCCTGAACTCCCTCTGTTGTGACCGCACTGCCACATGTGGATGGACTTAAAGCTTGAAGATCTATTTATACTATCAATAACACTTTGTATTGATCCAAATGTTTAAGATCAGCAGATTTAAATCAAAGCTCAAAGTGAACTCTGACTTTCTGTCCATTTTTCTGTGGCAACATTGATTAGAAATCACATTTTAAGAGATGTACATGTTTGTATCTTTGTTTTAAAGACAACATCATTAAAAGCCCCCACCCTGCTCTCAGCCCTTATTTGCTAACTTTACACATCTCCATGTTAACTTCAAGATTGACTTTCAGAATTTATTGATCGCTTGCAAAAAGCAATAAATGGCACAGCTCCAGCATGTATTTCAGAGCTGTTATGTGCTTTTGTGAAGAAGCTTCTATCAGCAGGTTAATCTCCTGTGATTGCTTCCAAAGCCACATTAAAAGTGATGGAGTCGCTGCAGTTAGGGCGCTACAAATCGCTACAGTTGAGAAGGAAAAAACTGTCACACTTGCATGAAAAGTGGATTCTTTTTGTATAACTTATTGTTGGGTCTGTGTTTCCACAAACCCCGCTAATTCTAGAGACGTATTCATCATGAAGAAAACAAGACAGTCGATCGATCGATTACTTGTGCAAGGGAGGCCTCTCATCTGTGTCCAGCACGACAATGACCCCAATGGTGGCCTCCTCTCGCTGCCTTTTATTGACAAACTTCAAACAATAGTTTACTAAACACCTCCCCTTGCAACCCCCTTTGGTTACAAAGACAAGGACTGTATGTAAATGTGTATGTGTGAACTTCTGTAAGAGTGTGTGTGTGTGTGTGTGTGTGTGTGTGTGTGTGTGTGTGTGTGTGTGTGTGTCAGACCTCCTGCTGACCAAAGGGTCGTAAACGCAGGAAGCTTACATCAAACGAAGCAGATCTTCCAGATAGGATATATCTGCAATAAAACATTACAGCCCCCACCAGAACCTCGAGAATCTGGGGGGAAGGACAGTGGAATTTCTTTCATCAGAGTTAAAACACTGTACAAATGGTAAACATAAAAATGACAAACATTTAACAATTCAACTCTAACACTTATTATGTTGCGTTTGTTATCCCAGCTTGATATGGCTGTGATCGTTCCTAAAGTTTGTCAGTGTTTCCTGAATCGTTTTTTAGAAGCTATGATCAAAATTAAAGAATTTGTGGATAAAAAGATATTTTTTAAAAAGCCTGCATTAGGTTAACATTATAGGGATGCCAATAGCATTATGTGATGGTTTGAATGTAAAGTTCAGAAGTTTGCATAAACTATCCATGAGGATGAATATCATGGTAATTTGGGGCTTTTAAGTAAACTGTTCTTTTTCCAGGGTGGAATGATTGTACAGTATACATCTTTAGTAACTTGTACAAGTTTCTCTAATCCGCACGGGCTAACAACATGCATATACATCCGCTAATATTTGGTTAAATGTCCCTAAGCAAGTTGCACCTCAGCCAGATGCTTCTGGTAGCCATCAACAATCTTCTGACATAATTCTGGGCAAATATTTCACCACTCTGGCAGAATTGGTATTGAATTGAGTTCCGTTAAAGTGGTTTGCTTCTTTGCAAAACACAGGTTTTAACCCTTGTCCACAAATTTTAAGCAGGGCTTTGGGAAGATTTTCAGAAGCTTAATGGTAGTCTGCGTTCTCTATTCAAAATGCACGTTTCATGTATTTAACATCATTTACTTGTTGGAACGCCCAGATTTCAGCCTTCTAGCAGGTCTAGAAGGAATTGAGCATAATTAATAGATGTACAGAATTCAATTTCAGGTATTTGGCAACTCCAATGGCCCAGCATAGCAGAACGTAACCCCATCTGTGAAAGAGACTAGAGCAGGACACCCCTGAAGTCTAGACGCTGGTGGTAGAAATAGATGGAGGCTTGAATGATGAGTGAGAGGCGGTGATAGGGAGGAGGTGGGTTGCAAATAGGTGTCTGCAAAGAAGAATGACAGATGTGCAGTGAGATTTGAAGTACACGGAGTGAAGGTTGATTGGCCTAAAGAAGGCCGGCAGAAAGATGATTGGACTAGACCGGTGATCTCACAAAAGTGGAAAAGTGGAAGTGATGTAAAGCTCAAGCTTTAGTCACCAAAAACACCTGGGAAGCAGACAGACATGTGAAGTTAAAGAATTTGGAAGTAGCCCTTTATCATTCCATCCACTTTGTGCAATGTACAACTGGCAGCAAAACAGCCCCACAGCACGATGCTACCATCGCTATGCTCGACAGTTGGTACAGTGTTTTTAGGTTTGAAAGCTTCACCTTTACTACTCTAAACATACCACTTGTCATTGTGGCTGAAAAGCTCAATCTTTGTCTCATCTGACCATAAAACTTTTCTTGAGAAAGCATATAACTAGTCCAGGTGGGCAGCTGCAAATTTCAGTCAAGCTTGAAGGTGTCAATTTTGGAGCAGATGTAAAGCTCTGGCAGCATCATTCTACACTGTGTGGAGTGACGCTGTTGCACCAGAAACCAATTTCCTCTCCTGAGGGTAATACTTTAGGTTTTCTTCCAGATCTTGGCAAAGTAGTGACACATGTGAATAATGTACATTTACATACAAGTGATGATACTGTTGTCTTGCAGTTGTCGTTCTCTTTAATCTTCACTGAGTTCCAGGACTTGCACATTGTTCTGAGTACTGGTTAATTGTGTTTGTTGGTTCTTGTTTCTTTTGCATCTCATTTACTGAGTTGTTTTATGTTTAATATATATTGATTTATGGGTTTATTTTGCTTTAGTGGAGGGTTGCTCCACTATGCTTGTGAGGGCTAGGCACGTGTGGTGGAATTCCCTCTGATGCATGTGAGCATACACACCGGGAAATGGGTATTACGCACCATTTAAGTTGCAGTGAGGATTGTAGACAGACTACACAGGATCATTTTACTGAACCTTGTTATTTTAAGTAATGTTTGTAAATAACGTGTCTTAATTAACGGTTCGGTATTCCCAGCCCTGCTACTTAAGAAGTTCTTTTTTTCAGCTCTACAATTTTAGTGATTTTGTCCAATAAACTTTGTTTGATGAACTTGACCTGCCTCGTCTCTGCCCGATAATAACGAGCCTGTGTGCCTTTTATAACTGTTACAACGTTTGCGCCGGCAATCTCTCCTGGGGTGTTACACCAGGTGTTGCTGTCATCACCATCTAGTTAGTTGCCTTTACCGGTTTTCCTAATTCGAGTCGCCACCATTGACTGTGTTTTCTACAGTCAATGGTCGCCACACTAGCACGAGATGGCGAACAAACTACAATTCCCATGATGCACTTGCCAGTTACACCCCGAGGAAGTTGTAGAATTCCCCAAAAAAGTGTCCCAGATTAGTTTGTACAACACATAAAGGTAAGCAGCGAACACAAACGCCGATACACTTTGTTATGCTTCGTAGCACTTTAAGCTAACTTTTCGTAGCGTTTGCTAACGTATAGTGAATATGTATTTGTTACATTGGATCCACGTGGTGTGTTGTATGTGTGTGTGATGACATACTTTGCATCCCCTCGGTCAGTCAGCGGGCTGGGAGCAGAGGCTACACGTCTGACTGTTGTCCTGGTCTGGGCTCCGGCTAATTCCTGCTTCACACATACACTTAACACGCGCAGGTAAGTGTTAAAATGGCACGCGACATGCTCACTTTACCCAGTTTAACGCGGTAATGTCGCTGAATGTACTCTTAGTGGAAGAGAATGGGATTGAATGCATTGCACAGACGATCCAAGAAAGTTTATTAGAAATGCAGTGGATGTTTTTTTTTTGTTATTCTAGAATAAATGCATGGATTTCTGTGTACATGCTGCCACCTTTTCACTGTTTTCCCAGAGTATAGCAGTGAAATTCATTCATATACATTCTGGCACATGCCAGTGCAGTAATACCAGTTTCAAATGCATCATTTTGCGCAGCATGTTGTGTAACAGCGTATAAACAGCTTTGTCAGTGAAGGTTCTCAAGAAAAAAAAAAAGCTTTCTTAAACCCTTATTAGACTCGTGCATCTTAAAAGCGAGTCACATGAGCGGAGTGATTTCAATCAAACCCGATGATTTGGTTAATTGTTGAGCATGCGCAACCACTGTGCAACACACACGCCTTTGTGTTGTCTTATCCCTGAAGTCACTGCACTGATGCAGTGTATCTGCAAAAACTGGCCTTTACTGTAGCAAACCATGCAGTTGCACAACCTCCCAGGGTTCAAGGAATTGGTTTCAGGTCAGCGCACATGGGGATGGTTTAAACTCTGACCCCAGTTTGTTTGATTTCAAGGGCCAACAAACAACTTTGTAGTCCCTTTCAGCTGTTTTATATCCGTATCCTGCTTTCTAATAGATTCCCAATAGTTTGAAGTAAAAGGGATATGTTGGACTTTTTTTACGTATTGGTCACATATTGTCTTAGTAACAGTACTTTGACTTTATCACCCCAGACTGCTCTTGTAAAGGATTGTAAACTCTTTCCTTGGGGAAGCAGTTGTAAGGAGCAGCTGTTTAAGGCCTTCGTTTGTTCTGTTGACTGTATTAAAAAGAGGCCAGTACTGTTCATTTTCAAAGACGGCTCTCAGTGCCCCCTGACTGATGTCTGTCCTCATGCATGCGATAGAAGAATTAAAGGTGTTTTTACTGCTACTACAGTGTCTGCTAGCTTTGTTAATTAAATTTCCATGACAGGGATTTTTAAAAAAAAAAATGCGTTGGATGAATACTCCAAAAATGGAGGGACTGCCGAATAACTGCCCAGCCACACTGTGGCTGTTATGGTTTTATTTTTCTATGCAAATTGAGCCTGTGTTTCCACTTGTTGGTGATTTAGCCTTGCCTGGTGACCATTCTGTGTAATTGTTGACTTGTGTTTATGTTCTGCTTGATTGGATCCTTGTTACTGCGGCGATACAAGATAATATGAGAGCAGCAGGCTGACTGAAAAGGTCACCGCTTCCTCGCAGCTGTGCAGTTATAGGTCACCGTTTGCATGCAATTAAATTGGCACGAGTGCTGTCAATTAAAGGTGGATGACAAGATGAGTTTTGGTGGTGGTGTTGTTCTTCTTTTGCCGCTCAGGTGTCATGGCAGGGCGGGTGCTGGTGGTTGGTGGCGGCGGGCGGGAGCACGCGCTGGCGTGGAAGCTGGCCCAGTCGCCACAGGTTCAGCAGGTTCTGGTAGCGCCGGGTAACGCGGGCACGGCCGGCTGTGGAAAAATCAGCAATTCTGGTAAGTGGGAAGTGTTTTCTATATTAATACTTGAGTGACGGGCAGCTTTGTGAAGATCAGGTGTCCCTCTGAGACACAAGCGTTCAGACAATTTTCGAAGGTCTTGCTGTGGCGTAAATCACTGCACCTTTTACACATTTTCCTAACAAAATGAAAAGAAATGAAGGATGACTCAAGACTTATGCACATCACATTAAACCAGAAGCTGCAAAGCATCAAACCTGTAAATCGGAGGAATTGGCTTGCCTGCTTTATGCAAGGGTAGCTGCACAGATTCCACACTAAAGCTGCGATATGACACGTTTTTGCCCTTTGCCAACATTCTAAGTTTCTTATCTTACAGATGAACTTCTTTGCGTTTCATATCCTTCTTCATTAGCGTTACTCATTAAGAGCTTTAATAAATATAGCACAAACTTTTACAGCACCTCTGTTTAAGGTGACGATGAGGACGCTCGCACAGATATGTATTAATTAATGCACTGATTGAGTTAATTATATAATTAGCCTAATGGGATATGCTCGGTATGCCATGCTGATTACACCGTCAAGCAGCTGAAGACTGAATGATGTCTAAGTGCTCACACTCTGTGCAGAGGTATCAGTGAGCAACCACACCATCCTGGCTCAGTTCTGCAAGGATCACCATGTGGGGCTGGTTGTGGTCGGACCTGAAGTTCCGTTGGCAGCAGGTAAGTGCCGGCCGTCTGTTTAAACTTGTATGATGGGTATGATTTTTATATTAAATGCACCTGTTGCTTCTCTTTCAGGTATTGTGGATGACCTGACGGCCGCAGGAGTTCCATGTTTTGGTCCTTCAGCCAAAGCAGCTCAGCTGGAGGCCAGTAAGAGCTTTTCCAAGGCCTTCATGGAACGTCACGGCATCCCCACAGCTCGCTACGGGTCCTTCACCGACCCCCAGCAGGCCTGTCACTACATCCGCACGTCAGTACTATAGAAGGATATGTGAGGCAATACACTTCATTAAAGTTACAGTTCTGGTTTTGGACTGTTGAAAACTCGTCTTGGTCCAGCTTAATTGAAGAAGTAGTTGGGATTGGAGATGGGGTTTTCTGTTTACGGTAAAAGACTGTCTATGGCTGCGAAGTTTTGTTTTTAGAGCCGTGAAACGCATAAAAAGCGACACCGTGAAAGAAGATGGAAGTTTCCTTCCTCAGATGGTTTCATGAGTTAATGATCTAAGATGTAATGACCGCCTTTCTGATGAGCGAAGCCGCACGGAGCAATCCGGCATAAACAGATTTGTTACTTTTATCGACAAAGGGGAGGGTAAAAGGGGAAAAAAAATGTCTTGCGCTCAATGAGAGCCGTTTCTCTGGTCATGTAAAGCATCTTGGGCAGAACAACAGCTGCCATATTCTGACAGCCTTCATCCATACGGATCGCAAACCCATTCCCCAACAGCAGCGCGCACTGCAAATGTTAAATGGTGCACAAAAAAAAACATTTTATGCTCAGTATCAGCATCTGTTCAGTGTATGTCTGTGGCGGCAGCGGGGAGGCAGAGAAAAGATTCCTGTTGCACATTATCCAGGTTTATTTCATCTCTTTGATTCTCCAGGGCCGACTTTCCAGCTCTGGTGGTGAAGGCAAGCGGTCTGGCTGCAGGGAAGGGAGTGATCGTGGCGCGAGATCAGGACGAGGCCTGTCAGGCCGTGATGGACATTATGAAGGTGTGAGGCTATTAAGCAATACTGCAGCTCTTCATTAATCCCTGGCCTTATGTTATAGCAAGGAGGGGAAAGAGGGGGAAATGGGCAGCAGTATTTGGCTAAAATTTTTAATTGAAAATAGATGAATGAGTGTTGTAAAAGCTTCCTTTTTGAATATTCAGTCACAGCTGCCCACAGAGCAGTCCTCCTAGATCAGTGATGTATGTAATGTTCTCAATGCTCATTTCCCAGCACATTTCTGGGCTACTTAAAGCTGCTGTAATCATTATTTTTATATGAATGTTGGACCAAACTGCTTTGTGTATATGAAAAGGGTGGGAATTAGTGCCAACTCTGCTCTTCCTCTTAATTTCACCTTTATGTTGTAGCTGTGCTGTTATGGCGCACTCCTCAGTCTTTTTAATGTCTTCAGATGCAGATTTTACACCATTTGCAGACAATGGACCTTGTTTTATTTATTTTTGAGAAGGACATGGTTCAGGGGCCCGTTCTTCGTACGTCGCTCACTACATCCAAGACCAAACCATCGCGCTAACCGTGAGCTCACTAATCCGGTTCCCCGAACACACCTGCTGTTGACGATTAGTACAGCTGGACGCAGTAATGTGACATCACTGGGTGTCGTAAAAGGGGCTACGCATCGATAGTAGAAACATTGATCGGCAACCCTCTGATTGGTCGGCGAAAATGTCGACGGAGCGCGCTCGGCTCGGTATTTTTCGGCAGCAGAGCAAGAACTCTTGAGTGAGGGATTTCAGGAGTTTCAGAGTTTAATCAGAACGCAAGGGAACACTGCAAAGGCTGCAAAAGCAAGGAGAGAGGGCTGGCAGAAAGTTGCTGACAAATTAAACTCGTAAGTAATTTAATAATAACAATAATAATGGAGTGGATTGATATAGCGCTTTTCAAGGCACCCAAAGCGCTTTACAATGCCACTATTCAGTCACTCTCACATTCACATTTCAAAAGTTTTGAAACGGCTAAGGAACAAAACTGACTTGGCACCAACAATGGCTCTGTCTCAAACAGAAAGCTAACGTGTATTTCCTGATGAAGTATAACGTTAAACGTTGCTACTGTGAGCTGAAACTTTCTGCCACTTAAGGAAAAAAAAGAAAATAATTTGCCATCCGTAATTCAAAATTTCATGTTACTTCATTTAAATTTTAATGTAATAATTCAAAATCACAGTTTGAGTTTACCAACTTGACAAAAAAAACATGTTTTTGTCAGTTTTGAGCTATGTTGAAGTTTCAGTTGCCAAAAAACAGGGGGAGGAGAAATGTGGCAGAAACAAGCTTCCATGTTTTCAGGTGTTTTTCTTTTTTGGAAGTATTGGGAAGTAATTTTTAAGCAGGAATGCAAAACAGAGTATGTTACTATATTATTGAGAGTTATTTACTATTAGCATGAGGAATGTTGGAGGAATTTTTCAAACTATTCCTGCAATAAAACACAGAAAATACCTCAGTAAACATTAAAATGGGATTTCACAAACTAACAGTTTTAAGTCTGGAGTTTGGCATTGGGGTGGTGACCAGGGTTGGACGAGAGGGTAAAGTGCTATTCTAGTTAGTATTGAGCATCAGTAGAGTGTAGCAGTGCAGGCACAGATGACTGCTCATTAATGTTAACATAATTTAGAATATTTACTCATCAAAAAAAACCCTGCAATTCCAGCTGGAAACTCTGGAATTCCGACCTACTCAGGAAAGCACGATTAAGGTCTGCTTCACTGAGTATTCAAACACGTTTCTTCCAGGTCAAAGTCATCTGCTTTGATCTGCTGCATCGTGTTTCCTGTTGTGAGCATCCAGAAGTGCTGCAGTGAAGTGAATTATAACGTGCTACTTTTTTCTTTCTTCTTTCAAAGTGATGGCAGAAACATGCTACACAGCTGTCGTAATCTGTTACCATTATTTTGTGTGCTAAACAAATCCTGCAGTGGATTATATTTCTGTAGGCAGCTCCTCATTTTTCTAGACTTTGGTGTGCCTTGTTTATGCAAAGCTGCTTCTCTGCCCTGTATCCTCCCAAAAGAAATTGAACTGCAGAAGCCTTTAAACGCCTTTCTTCTTCTCTCTCAGACTGTTTCCCTTTAAAGCTGCACAGCAGCCTCAGGTGCAGAGTCGCCTGGTTAGTCAGTAGAATAATCGCTGGTGGAGTCTCAGAAGTTTGTTGGGGTTTTTTGTTTTGTTTTTTTGGGGGGTTTTTTTACCCGATATATTGAGCTGTTGAAGAATTTTGGGGGAGGTAATTGGATCTTCCAGTGTCAACAGTTTGCTGTGTTTACTGTGCGCTCAAGGACGGAGCCTTTGGATCTGCAGGGGAGACGGTGGTGGTGGAGGAGCTTCTGGAGGGAGAGGAAGTATCTGTGAGTGCAATAGTTTAAGTTAAAGTCTGAGAAAACTTAAACAAACTTAAGAATTTTTTTTATATACATGTGCGTGTATATTTTTTTTCTTCCATCAAAATTGGCAAACTGCTTATCCCGCATGCTCTGGTTTTGTAGTGCCTGTGTTTCAGCGACGGCCACTCGGTGTCACAGATGCCCCCTGCACAGGATCACAAGCGGCTGCAGGACAGTGACCTGGGCCCAAACACAGGCGGCATGGGAGCTTACTGCCCCACCCCTCAGGTAACGTTAACTGTAGTCGTTCTGCACCACCCTGTTTGTGCTCTACTTTAGTTTTTGCTGGCTAATGGTTAAGCTGCTTTCTGTCACTGTGGTACAGGTGAGTCAGGACCTGCTGCAGCAAATCACAGAGACTGTTCTGCAGAAGACTGTGGATGGGATGCGTGAGGAGGGAACACCCTATGTGGGTGAGTACCATCTGTAGTCAATGTTTGCTGCAGCAGCCTTCATTTATTTTCACTTATCGTTTATGCCCTTGTCTTTCAGGCGTGCTGTACGCAGGCCTGATGCTGACAGAGCGGGGCCCGAAGGTGCTAGAGTTTAACTGCCGCTTCGGAGACCCCGAGTGTCAGGTGTGTGTTTCACAGGCAGACGTCCACCTTTGCATCTCCTCTCTTTAAAACTAAGCGTTTCTCTCCGCTCTTGCCATTTTCCTCCAGGTGCTGCTGCCGCTGTTGCAGAGCGACCTATATGAAGTGATCATGAACACCATGAATGGCAAACTGGCCTCCAACGCCCCCGTGTGGCACCAGGACAGCTCTGCAGTCACTGTGGTCATGGCCAGTGGCGGTTACCCCGGCTCCTACAAGAAAGGAGTCGAAATCACAGGTACAGGAAATCCGCGATTTCAGCAGGAGTCTTGTTTAAAATCGTCTGTGAGTGAAGATGGAGTGTGGCTTCACTTTTTCTGTGAGCCTCTCAGTCTGTACATGTGCAAAACTCTAGTTCCTTTTTCCTTCATGTTAATGTTTCAGTCTGTGGTTCTGTGGATGTAATAATTCTGCAATCAAAAAAAAAAACATGCACATTTTATTGCAAAAAATGATCAAGTTAATGTAATGCATTAATTTCTGCAAGTGCTTTACTGAAAACACTACATCTAGATTTTTGGGACATATACTGTGTTTGCGCACGTTATAGTGCTTGGAACTATTAGTGTAACACCTTGGCTCCTCCTCAGGGTTGTCCCTGATTCAGGACATGGGGCTGCAGATTTTCCATGCCGGTACAGCCTTGAAAGAAGGAAGCGTGGTCTCCAGCGGCGGGCGGGTCTTGTCTGTCACTGCAGTGAAGTCGTCTCTGGAGCTGGCCCTGCAGGCGGCCAATCAGGGTGTGGCGGCAGTTGGCTTCCCGGACGCGGTGTACAGGCGCGACATCGGTCACCGAGCCATCGCTCACTTGAAACAGCACAGGTGTGTGTGTGGCTAAAAATTCTGTTGTGCTTTTGTTCATTCCTTTGCTGGATATCATGTATTTGAATAATAAACTGCGTCCTTGTTCTTCTTTCCGCGGGTATTAATTTTCATCTTCAGCTAATTAAGTTGTCATGTAGCTGATCTAATTCACAGTGAGGAATTCCCGACTGATTTTTAGCCTCTTTCATTAGCTTCACTGTGATAGCAGCTGCAGACCAACACGATATTACCGACTGTCACAGTTCAGTGAGTGCTGATCAGTTGTCTCTGACAGAGGTCTGACCTATAAGGACAGCGGTGTGGACATTGCTGCCGGAAACAGGCTGGTGGACGTGATCAAACCCCTGGCCAAGGCAACTTCCCGTTCTGGTAATTTTGTTCTTATCTGCAGAAATTGAACACAAAAGGAAGAAAGGGTTTGTATTGTGTTTACACACAGCTTATGCGCTTGTATCTGTGATCGAATGTCAAACCCACAACATTGGGGGAAAATTGTTTAAATGCCACTCTGTAAACCTCATTTTATTTTCTTCCTCTTCTGCTGATGGAAACCTTTTTTCTAATTAGAAAACGCGTTTTCCTGCCTTTTCAGTAATTGTAGTCATTAAATGCTGTGATTTTTATTACATCTGTTTTATTCAGATAAAGCAGCCGTAGTCTAAACAACAAACTAGAACGAATGAGTCACTTGTTTTTCTGTCTTTGCCAGGATGTAATGCAGAGCTCGGAGGCTTCGCTGGGCTCTTTGACCTGAAGGCGGCTGGATTTGTGGACCCGATCCTTGTATCTGGAACAGACGGAGTTGGGACTAAGCTCAAGGTGGGATTTCAGTCCTTTAAGGAGAATAGAGCCTGTAAACCTAGCAGTGTTTGGATTTTCTTTTAATTTTTTTTTTTTCTTTTTTAAATCATCAGATCGCCCAGGCGTGCGGGCAGCACGGCATTCTGGGTCAGGACCTGGTGGCCATGTGTGTAAACGATGTGCTGGCACAGGGTGCTGAGCCGCTCTTCTTCCTCGACTACTTCTCCTGTGGTAGCCTGGATGTGGACGTGGCCGCCTCGGTGGTCAGGGGCATCGCAAAGGCCTGCGAAATGGCCGGCTGCGCGCTGCTGGGTGAGAAACAAGACATACCATTTGAGGCTTATGAGGTAAGGTAGATCCGGTCTTGACGTTATGTTGAGTTCATGCCATCTGCTTCTGTTGCAGGTGGTGAGACGGCTGAAATGCCGAGCGTCTATCCTCCGGGAGAGTACGACCTGGCCGGGTTCTGCGTCGGCGCAGTGGAACGAGGAGCTCTGCTGCCCAGACTGGGGGATATCTCTGAGGGGCACATGCTGATTGGAGTGGCCTCCTCTGGGGTTCATAGCAACGGCTTCAGTCTTGTCCGTAAAATCCTGGAGAAGGCAAAGCTCAGCTACAGCTCCCCTGCTCCCTTTGGCAAGTCAGGACAGACTGTTGGTGAGTCAAAGAGATGAAGTGTGCCTTTCCTCCAGGTTACCCTTAACAGTTGAACTCAATTGTTTGTAATTCTGATTCCAGGGGAGGTTCTGCTGACTCCAACGAAGATCTACAGCCCCCTGCTCCTGCCGATCCTGCGCAGCGGTGCTGTCAAAGCCTACGCTCACATCACAGGTGGGGGACTCCTGGAGAACATCCCACGGGTGCTGCCACAGGAGCTGGCTGTGGATTTAGGTGAGACGAAAGCACAAACGCAAACTATAGCATAGAGACAACGACCTGAACAATGTGGAGAGGAAGAATAAGAATGTATAAAAACACTTAACAGAAGTGTTTTTATATTCAGCACAGTTGCAGCACCTCCTGATTGATTATTTACACGGTTTATGCACGGTACAGATGCCTCTCAGTGGAGCATCCCCCCAGTGTTCTCCTGGCTCCACAAGGAAGGAGGTCTGAGTGAAGAGGAGATGGCCCGCACCTTCAACTGCGGCCTGGGAGCGGTGCTGGTGGTCGCCCCCGTGGACGCTCAGAGGGTCCTGAGCCAGCTTCAAGCCCACGAGGAGGCCTGGATTGTCGGTTCGCTGGCCCACAAGGAACCTGGTGAGACTGTGAAATGCTGATGCTTAAAAACAGGCTGGCGGGACAGAAACAAAAGAGACTAAAAATGAACTTTGTGTTCACGCAGGGGCCGAACCTGTGGTGGTCCGCAACCTGAAAAACAGCCTGCTCAATGCGGGACAGGCCTCCAGCAAAGAGGTGGCAGTCGAGGCGAATGGGGGTTGTCACGACAACAGCATGGTACCACGCAAGAGGACAAAAGTAGGCGTTCTCATCTCTGGCACAGGTGTGTTTCTAATAATGGTGAAATGAGTTCATGCAAGTACCATTTGAAAAGTGGTTTAGGAAATCTGTGTGTGTCACATAAAAGCAACAGAAGAGTTTATAAGTCTAACATTGCCACTATCAGGCGCAATGTTTCAGTGACAAAATATCATCTAGACAAGGTATTTGCAATTTGAAAGTCATTTTGTTTTCCAAAATATTGAAGTACAGTGTCAGGTGAGGACGTCTTCCTTCTGACTAATTGTTTTAAATGTATGCGGCTGGAGAGAGGTCACATGTAGTGTGCAAAAAAGCGAAGGAGAAGAGAAGTTGTATCCTTGTATGTCTGCTCCTTCAGAGTCAAGATAATGAAGGACCATATTTTTTAAACTGGTGTCTAAAAATAAATGACTATTCTGTTCTCCTAGGCACAAACCTGCAGGCCCTCATAGAGCAGGCCAAGCGTCCGTGCAGCTCAGCTGAGATTGTGGTGGTGATTTCCAACAAACCAGGAGTTCAAGGCCTGAAAAGAGCATCACTGGCTGGCATCCAGACCCGGGTAACAACCAGAAGTAGCTTTTCACTTAACTTGGGGGGGGAAAAAAATGCATTTATGATAACTTTGAGTGGGGTTTTGGAGATTTAAAAAGTCTGGATGAGCTCACTGATGTGAGTTTGGAATTAAATGAATAAATAAATACACCCTAAGCAGTGGTCTGATCCATGTGTGCACACTGTCTGGGGGGAAAACCTGTCTGTCTGGCTCTGAATAGGTGGTAGACCACAAACTATATGGCAGCCGCGCAGAGTTCGATGGCACCATTGATCGCGTGCTGGAAGAATTTGGGGTGGAGTTGGTGTGTCTGGCTGGGTTCATGAGGATCCTCACTGGAACCTTTGTCAAGAAATGGAATGGTAGGCTCCCTGAAGCGCATCTTTTCTTCTGTGAAATATCAGAGAGATTTAAGTTTTCTTACAGTTTCAGTGCGTTTGTTGTCACAGGTAAGCTGCTGAACATCCATCCGTCTCTGCTACCCTCGTTCAAGGGTGTGAACGCTCAGAAACAGGCTCTGCAGGCTGGTGTGAGGGTCACCGGCTGCACGGTCCACTTTGTAGCAGTAAGTAGGAGCTTGTGTTTAGTTCAGATGTGAAAACCAAGAAGCAGAGTCGTGGGAGGCAGGAAAGTTTAACATTTTGCTGTGGCTTCTGTACTCGATCAGGAGGAGGTGGACGCAGGAGCCATCATCGTGCAGGAGGCGGTGCCCGTGCTGGGTAGCGACACAGAGGAGAGTCTCTCCGACAGAATCAGAGAGGCCGAGCACCGAGCCTTCCCTGCAGCTCTGGAGCTGGTGGCGAGCGGCGCTGTGAGCCTTGGAGAGGATGGACGCATAAGCTGGAAATCTCACTCAAGTTAAAATAAAAAATAAAAAAAATAAAAAAATTAATAATAATAATTATGTGCTGTTTACAGCAATTCCAGTTTACTTCCGTTACACAAAACTGGTTTTAGAGAAATTGAGGCACTAACAGAGTGATGAGTAGAAAAAGTTTACTCTTTAAAAAGTCTTCAGCTGACTTTTGTACACATGTGCTGTAGGGTCACTTAAAGCTTTTGAAAAAACCCAGATAAATGACTGCATTAACTACATTCCACATATATCTTGTAGATTTGCATTGGACTCACTAAATAACAGATTTAGCATGATGAGCCTTCTTGTTACAGTATCTGAATGCTTGATTATGAGGTTTTGAATGTTATCATTGGTGACTTGATAATAAAAACTGTGGTTGAATGCAAACAGTCAATTATAAGGATTTCAATCATTTATTTTTATAGTGGCTGTTTTTTGTCCATGGCTACATGGAAGGACATTTAGGACTAAATGTCCTTCCATGGAGCCAGCTTGGATTAAAAATATCCTTTGACTGATCCAATTCCTTGCAGTTTTCCCATGCTGTTCGTCCTCTGGCGATTCAACAGCTGTCCAGTTGTCCATGATTTGCTCTTGTTGAATTCTACCTCAGGGGCTAAAAGAAATGCATCCTGGACAAACATGTCCAAGGAGGTCATGTTTGTTGGTTCCTGTGGAAACGCAGGACGGACAGCCTCTCGTTTCTCGCTCTTGTAGACAAACAGGACTCTCCCTTCAAGCCACTTTGGCTCAGTAGGTGGATGATCTCCTCTGGTTAAGAAAAAGGGGGGGAAACAACTATTCAAGCTTCAATTCCTTACAATGAATAATTTGCAATGAATAAAGTCAACCAACCTGGATCATTCTCAGCAATTGTGATGAGGTAAAACAGCCCTTTATCGGACAGCAGCTGCACCACAGCTGGCAGAAATCTGTCTGTCACCTCTCGCCCTCTCTCCCCTCCAGCCCAGGCGGCTTCGATGCCTGTGCTGCCCACCTGAAAAAGAAAACCCACTGAGTAACTGGAGGTTAATGCACCATGCCTGAACTTCATTAACCCTGCTGAGCTATGTGATGCACCTCTTCTGAAGGCGTAACCACGTAGGGAGGGTTAAAGAGGAGTATGTCCACTTTCCCACACAGCTGGGGGAGAAGAGAGTCAGCCTGCAGGAGGAACAACATTCAGATATGCAGGTTGTGAAAACCCCAAACCATAAGAGCAGCTGAAGATTACCAGGTCTGTGATCACCGGCTGCAGGGACACCCTGTTACAAGAAGCAGTCTCTGCTGTGCATTGTGCTGCTGCAGGATTCACATCAGTGCAACTGAAACATAAATGCATGCGTACATGAAACTGGATGTTATGTTCTACATCAGTAAGTCCCATTGGCTGGACATTGCTGCTAGGTACCAGAATGGCTCACATATATAAAGCCGAAGGTCCCACCACCGACGCCAGGAATGCAGACACCACTCCTGAGCCACTGCCCACCTCCAAACATACACACGGGCTGAAAACGGTGAAGAGGCAGTTAAGACTCTGATAAAAATGTGTGTGTGTCTACTGGAAATAATACTCGATCTATGGCTACCTCATCCGCTGTAGCCGGTCTGCGTCTTTCTCCAGAGCATCAATCAGGAGGAAGGAGTCCTCCGCCGGCTCGTAAACCTCTCGGAAGTCTCCTCGTCCAGCGTGGGAATAAAGCGGCGTGGGGTAGCTCGTACTCATGCTCACTCTACAGCTCACTAAATATCCGCTCCTCCATCTGCTGGCCCACACTAAGGAATCAAGCTCGGCAGAGCCACTGTTTAATGTTTGATGACAATATGCCTAAACTCATGCTAAAAATAAAGGTAGCTCAGCCCCGGAGACGTTCTCGCTGTACTTCCTTATAGGGCTTTGGAGTTGACGTCACGCCGCAGTGTATTGTGGGATCGCGGCGCCATGTCAGAAGGCAACAAATCAAAACAAACACACTGGCCCTTTCTCAATTCTAAGTACGCGAGTGTGATGCATTTGTTAAATGATTGAGGTAAAATTTTATTAGAAGATTTCACCACCAATTATAATCTGCAAATAAATAACAAAGAATTTCAAAAAATTACTAAGGCTATCCCTCAAAACATTCTATGTACAGCATATAATCTTTTTCAAAACCCTGACTAGATCCCCTGACCTCCCTGAACTCTTGGTAAATGGGCATAACATTACAGCTAACAGTCTAAAAAACTCCCAAATTAGGGAATTATTTACTAATGTTTTTTTCCCTTATAGATCCAATCCAAATTCCATCTCACATCTGTTCTCTAGTGATCAAAAGTAAGAGATCAGAAAAAATTACCTAAAACTTCCCATTCCTCCCAAAGCTAAGGAGGTCCACTACAAAATCCTTTCTGGTATTTACCCTTCCAAAGAATTTCTCAGACGTCGCTTTGCTATTGATAATAATTCTTGCTCTTTTTGTGACGGGGATATTGAATCAACAGAACATTTATTTTATAATTGTATATTCTGTAAAGCCCTGTGTGCACTACTGGCTCTTTCCAAAGATTCCAAACTTACTTGAATTTTCTAAAAATGATATTATCTTGGGTTCTCTAAGAAAAGAAAAGAAACTTGAAAATGTTCTAAATGTAATAATTATGGGCAAATTCTTCATTCACAAATGTCGTTTTCTGAAAACAAAGCCGTCCTTTTTGACTTTTCACAAAGACCTCTGCCTCTTCCTCTCATCTGTTAAATTTATGGACAAAAAACCAAGCTCTGGGCCCTGTTTCAGGAAGCCGGTTTAGTGGAAAAACTGAGTAAGTATACCCTGAGTTAACGAAAACTCTGGGTTTTCGGTTTCACAAAGCGAGTTCAGCTGAAGCCTGAGTGAGTCACTATGACGACACACGCCGTGAAGCTAACCTGCCCCCTAGCAGGTTTACTACAACTAACCCTGACTGTCTCCGCCTCTTTGTCGGAAACCTGACAGTAGGAAGTGTCGGACATGGCGTGTCCCTTCCTTGAAGAGCCAGTAGATCGTGAAGCCCAAATTCTCCGCAGAGCTCTCCGCCGGGAGAGAGTGATCAGAGCGCGTTTGGACATTTTATCATTTCCTGATGATTTCCTGTGTGAACGTTACCGTTTCTCAGCACAATCTATAAGTTATGTGGATAACATCCTCAGGCCATATATTACGCATGTGACACATCGCGGACATGCTCTCAGTTCATTACATATTATTTGTATTGCACTTCGGTTTTTTGCAAATGGGAGCTTTCTGTATAATATTGGTGACGCTGAGCACGTTTCCAAGGCTACCGTCTGTCGGGCAGTCAGGAATGTTACAGTTGCACTGAAACGTCTCCTGTACTCGTCTGTGGTGTTCCCCGGTCATAGACCCACAAGATTTATCAAAGAGGGATGCCACAAAATTGCAGGTATCAGGATGACCAAAACTTAATTTATGGTGTGGTGATACTTGGACTACTACTTAAATTTTACATTTATTTTCACGGTTCCCAGGCGTGATTGGCTGTACAGATGGCACTCACATTCCAATCATTGCTCCTTCAGTAAATGAAGGAGACTATGTGTACAGGAAGTCTTCCCACAGCATTAATGTGCTGTAGCATTTCAAACTAACAAATTATATCATTATAGTAATGGATGCTAATTTGTGTTCTCTGCACTGTGAAGATCATATGTGATGCTGCCAACATTATCACAAATGTGGAAGCCAAGTGGCCAGGCTCTGTCCATGACTCACAAATATTCCGTGAATGTACACTGAGCACAAAATTTGGACATGGTGAGTTGAGAATACTTTAAAATATATAAAGACCAATTGCTTCAGGGACATTTGAACTGAAGTGTATCCTTCTGTCTTAGGAGAGTTCACTGGCTACTTGCTTGGTGATAGGGGGTATCCATGTTTACCCTATTTGCTTACCCCTTACTCTGACCCTGAACCGGGCCCACAGCAGCGATATAATCTGGCTAATTGCAGGACAAGAGCCAGAATTGAAATGACTATCGGAATGCTTAAGGCCCGGTTCCAGTGCCTGCAAAGACTCAGGGTCACCCCAGAAAGGGCATGTGACATTATTGTGGCATGTGTGATTCTTCACAACATTGCCACAATTAGAGGAGAACACTGTCCTTCTGAACCAAACAGCAGTGATCCAAACCATGAACATCCTGACCCTCCCACGGACATACAAGATGGAAGCGCAGTCAGAGACACCATATGTCACAATCATTTCTTTTGACCCATCACCTCAACATGTTGAAAGAAGAATAAACAGATTTTTTGTTCAACTGGCTTTATTGGTTGCCTGTGTTTCCTGTACACAAATTATTAAAAGATGTAAACCTCATAAAGTGTCTCTGTTGCTTCCTCCTCTGTAACAGCTGTCAATGTTTCTTCATTATTTTCCTGTAGTAAAGAAATAAACAACATTGCTGTTCTACTGTAAACTCATATAATCTGTGGAGTATTACTCACAACTGCATGTTGGTCTGGCTCAACAGGAGGCTGCACCAGATGCAGTACACCACCACCATCAACTGATAGAATATGAGGTTTACACAGGTCACTTATAACTTACAAGGGACCAAATGGCAATTAACAAACATACCAAGCACCTTACACTTCATTGTCATTATGCTCTCAAAGACAACCAAGACTGAGGGAAGGCAAAATCAGTAGGAAAATAACTTCACTACAAAATAATCCATTATGGTGAAGAGTTTATCAAATGAATGAGTAGCACTGCAAAGGTGACTGTGAAGAAAGGATGTATGCACATCATGTATTATTTTGGATTTACCCCCTATGTGGGCACTTGTGTCTTGCGGGGTTATTGACTCAGAGGATGTCCCCGCAGAGATGCCTTCGGCCACAGGGCGCCCACTGTTTTGGCTGAGGGCCAACTGCTCAGCCTCTGAGTGGTGGTGGTGGAGGACCCCCACCTGTTTTTCGGGCCTCCGCTTTTTTTCTGTTGGCTATAACGGGCCACATTTGAGCATACAGAGTAAGCAAATATGGACTTGTAATGTGCTCAGATAATTTCAATAGGTGTTTACAGAAAGAAAATTAATGTAGCCTCTAACTGCAATTGATTTACATGGGACAAACAGACCAAGCACTATGGCTCATAATACAATTACACCTTACCTGTTTGGACTATATTTTTATATTTCATTTTTACTTGCTGCCAGGCACGTTTGGGGCCTGTTGGGTTGCACCTGCGCTCACATCACATCAGGAAATAAAATGTATAAAATAAAATAAAATATATTAAAATAACGTGTTAAATGGGTGGAAATCCCTAGATCAATGTTTAAATTAACACTCACGCATTGACTCTGTCGGCTATGTTTTGCCATGCATGCTCCCTGTCTTTCGCAGCTGTGGCTGTGTTACTTTTTTCCGCGGAATTTGCATGTCATCGGCATATGCTGCCGTCAGAATTTCGGCGTCAAGCGCTGTAAAATACATTGACCGCGCCTTCTTTCCCTCCGTCTCCATGGTGACTCGCTTAATCTGTGCTCCGCTTATCAGTGCTTTATGTATCCTCGTCCGCGCGCTTCACTTGGGGTTAAAGCAACTCCGCGTTGACTGAACTAATTGTTATCAGCCTTTCTGAAACCGAATATTCCGAGTTGGACAGTTCGGGGTTACTCAACCCTGAGTATCGTTTTTCACTCTGAGTTTTCTAAACCGGCTTCCTGAAACAGGGCCCTGGTTCTGAATCATATGATTATTGAACTAGATCTGCTAGAAAACCCCTAAGGTATAACGTCTTTTTTGTTGTTGTTGTTGTTGTTTGTTTGTTTGTTTGTTTGTTTGTTTGCTTGCTTTGATTCTGTTTGGGGTTTGTTTTTATTTATTTGTTGTTGTTTGTACTTCCTGTTCATTATCTATCTTCTATATGTTGGAATTCAGCCTGTTCTGATACTATTTCATGTTGGGAAAATAGAATGTTTGTAGAGATTGCCATAATTGTTGTACTGTTCTGTGCAAATTAAAAAAAAAAAAAAAGTACGCGAGTACGTACTCACGTTCTCGGCGAGACCGGACTTGGCGAGAACGCGAGCACGGGCTTGTACAATTGGAACACCAGCGTACTTGATGATGTCACAGGTCCAGAGTTTTTACTGCCGTCCCCTCTTAATTTAACTGTGAGTAATATGTTATGAAGCTTAACTTTAATCACAGCCAAACCGGTTTACTCAGGAACAAATAAAACACTGAAATAAACCAAACATTAACATTTAGAAGTGATCTAAGTGACTTATATATCATGTTTAACCTCAGTAGTGAAAGCTCTATTAATAAAAATAGTGTACATGTACATACGTGTACATACCTTAATAGAAACAAGCAGGTGAGATGTTAGAACGCCTTTATTTTAGTGGACACTCAATACAATAGACAGCTACTGGGGTTTGGGGTTTGTTTAACCTGAGTAGCGAAAAGACCGCGGGGGGGGGGGGGGGGGGGGGGTGAAAACGATGTGCCGGGAGTCGCTGTTCTCGCCGGCTCTAATGATCCTCGACCTCGCTGTCTGCTATGGAGCTGGCGGGTCACAGACGTCTCCGAAAACGTCGGAGCGCGTTTGGAAACATATGATATCTTGATAAATCGAGCCAATATTTGAAGTTTACACAGCTACATTCTCGCTTGAAAATAACTTAAAAGTTTATTTTGTGACCCAGAAAGAGTAATATTTAAAAGTTATTAGCCCCGCTCGTCCGCCATTGCCGCGTTTGAGTTTTGGACGAAATGCATTTTGGGATATTTAGCTGTACCAAGTCCACACAAGTCGTGTCCAAATTCATGGACTGCATCCTCCTGAGGACCCGTATGGGCCCAAAACGTGGTCATAAATATTTTGTACTTGTAAATCAGTTTTATATGTGTAAAAAGAATTTGTGTGTGTGTAAAAAAGATTTGTATGTGTGTAAAAAAGATTTGTATGTGTAAAAAAGATTTGTGTGTTCAAATCAGTTCAAAAAAGCACCCAAATCTTTTTTACACACACAAATTCTTTTTACACATACGAATCTTTTTTACGCACACGCAAATCTTTTTTACACATACAAATCTTTTTTACACACATTCTTTTTACACATACGAATCTTTTTTACGCACACGCAAATCTTTTTTACACATACGAATCTTTTTTGTGCACACACAAATTCTTTTTACACATACGAATCTTTTTTACACACACACAAATTCTTTTTACACATACGAATCTTTTTTACACACACAAATTCTTTTTACACATACAAATCTTTTTTACACACACAAATTCTTTTTACACATACAAATCTTTTTTACACACACACAAATTCTTTTTACACATACAAATCTTTTATACACACACAAATTCTTTTTACACATACGAGACTGATTTACAAGTACAAACTATTTATGACCATATTTTGAGCCCATAGACCCGGCCTTCGCGGTCTACGTGGGCCGGGTCCTCAGAAGGTCGGGTAGGCCGGAAGTAAACGGCCGTGAAATTGGACGGTCTAGCCTTCTGATTAGCGTCACCGCTGTCTCGGTGGAGTTTAATAAACTCAGCCGTCTGCTCCTTGCTATCTAAAATATAACAGGACACTGGCGTAAATTCTCGACTGTCTCATACTTCTGTTTAATCAGTTTTCTGTTTGACGTTTAGTCAGCTGTGTAAAAACCAAGGAGGAACCCACCCAAGGGATTAATAAAGTTTTATTTTATCTAATCTAATCTAATAACTTTAATCTCAGCCAAACCGATTTACTCACGAACAAACAAAACACTGAAAAAAAGCCCAACAATAACATTTTTAGGTTGTCTAAGTGACTTATATATTACGTTTAACCCGAGCAGTCCGCGGTGATCTGAAAATGATGTGCCGGGAGTTGTGCCGTTCTCGGCCGCATCAGTAACCCTTGAGCTCCCGGCTAGCTATCGAGCTGGTGGGTAGCAGACGTCTCCGAAAACGTCGAGGCACTTTTGCAAATATGCGATATCTTGATAAACCGAGCAGATATTTGATGTTTACACAGCTACTTTCTCGCCTGAAAATATGTTAAAAGTTTATTTTGTGACCCAGAAAGATTAGTATGAGTAATTTTAAAACTTAGTAGTTGGAAACATTGTTGGAAACTGGAGTTTGGCTGGGCCGCGCTATGAATTCTGGGATATGGTATGCCACGAAGGACACACCTGACCCATCCTTCAAATTCGGGGAAAAGGAGGACGCATTTGTCGGCTGCATTCGGAGGAGTCTACGAATTTGGACAGCCTTCGGCGCGTCGCTGTGGCATAATCGGTCTACAAATGCGGCCTCAGAAGGATGCAGCCCATGAATTTGGACACGACCACTGGCTGTATCCCAATTCAGGGTCTGCAGCCTTAAAGGCCGCATTTTAAGGCCGATTACGATAATTTTACCGAAAAAAAAAACGGCGGATGAGGGGCGCCCGAAGAGTAAACTTTAAGTAAGTACTGAATATTATGTCACTTATTTATGTGCAAATGCTTAATAACGAAGAACATTAAAACATTACTGTTGGCCACATGTCGGCAAAGTTATGTGACATTAGTGACATTTGTACTAACTTGGTTTTAAAGCCTTTACTTTAAAATATACGCCTTCAATAGCTGACCTTCATCTTACAGAGAATGATCAAAGCTCATGTAGAAACAAACAAACAAATGAACAAAAGATTTTCTTCTTCATTTCTGTCAAACAAAGCTGTATGAAACGTGTCCAGCTGTTAGTATCATGGTTGCTAGGCAACCTGGGCAGCGCGACGGAGGCTAGACCGTCCCATTTCACAAGCCTCGCACTTCCGGCCTTAGTGGTCTTTGAGTACGCGGCCCTTGAAGACCGTTGAGGCTGCGTACTTTAAGGCTGCAGACCCTGAATTGGGATACAGCCACTGTCACTACCTGATCGTACCGGAAACCCGATCGGTACCCCGCATGCGCAAATCTTACGTCACTTCCTCTCTTTGCCAACATTGCGACATTCAATATATTTGAATGACACGGTTAGCGCCCAGTTAGCTCTTAGCATTTCTCAGCAGCTCTGCCTCCTTTTCGACTACCGGGACATTTAAACAATGGATAATCCGTATCCGCAACAAATTTTTGCTTTTCTCCTCAACAGAGAGCGTTCGTCGATTGAACAACAGCGCCGTAAAATAAGAAGAATGGTGCCTAATGACAGAGTTAATAATACAGACTTTATAATATGTCAAGTGAAGATTCAGCAGCCAGATGAAGTGTTTACTGGCAATTGACAGTGATAGCGGACATTATCATCACTTTTCCAACAATCCTCTCCACACAGACAAGCATAAACACACTCGATTATCACTAAATCAAATTTAACACACGTTTATAATGACGCTAATTTAGTTTACAATAGGGTTCATTCGCTCAGTCAGCAGGTGGTGGTGCCCTCGTACACTGGGGAGTACACTGCCATTAAACGAACAGAAGAAGAAGAAAACCCCTGCACATGCACGGTACAGATCGGGTAGACCCGATTTGTACGGTCCGACTTTGCACATGCGCAGTAAGGATCGGGAGTCCCGATTTGTCACTATCTTTTTATTTTTTTGTTTTTGTCTACATTATATTAAATGTTTCATTATCGGAAACATTTTAAGAGATACTTGTTATTCTTAACTCATTCACTGCCAGCCATTGGCAGTGAATGAGTTAAACCCATTGACTCATTCACTGCCATTGACGGCTATAGACGTCAATGGCAGTGAATGAGTTAACAGATACTCTGACCTGTAACTATCGTAAAATGCTTCGACCGGAAGTAGACACCTTTCGCGCATGCGGGGTACCGATCGGGTTTCCGGTACAGATCGGGTAGTGACAGTCACCACCGATGCATGCTCGATAAAACGGGCGGAGTGAGAACACATCCGGGACTTTTTCGCGTTCTCGGCTTGATGCGTACTTCGAATTGGAACAGTACTTGGTCTCCGACTGATGACGTATCACGAGAACGCAAGTACACACAAGTACGCATATTGAGAAAGGGCCACGGTGTTGGAAGCGGGACTGCCAGAACCATGCTTAAAATCAGCGCAAAAGGGCTGTATCGTGACTGATTGCGCCCAGAAGCCAAGAGACGGTACTTGGAAAAAATAGCGTGCATCGGTAATGTGGACCTGTATGAAATAAGGCAGTGGAGTGGAAACCCAGACAGCCTACCGCCGTTGTCCTATCCCAATATCTTCGCGTACCTTGCCTGTGGAGTCAGCGCATAGGGGAAATCATTTTCGTAATTATAAATCCCTGGAGGCGCACATCTGATTCACAAACGGTTGGGTACAAGATTTGGCCGTTTTTAAGCCTCCACGTTGTGAGTACGTTGACCATATGACCAAGATGCAGCCAGAGGTTGCACATAACATTGACTTCTCAACACCTGCCCCAAAATTTGCTCTAGATGAACGGTTCACGATTGATGCCAGCTGTGCGTTGCCATGTAAATAGTTTGCATTTCATGTGTATGTACTTGCTAAGTACATGTGAACGGATCTTGAATAAAAAAATAAACATACTTTTTTCTGTTTTATTGAAACCACTTTACAGAAAGTACAATTATTTACAATGAACTGTACATGCAATACGAGCAAAGAGCAAATTTCATTTGGCCCTGGTTTGACAACCACACTGGGGCACATATTCACCAAAACACAGCACACCTTAGCAATCTTATCAAGCAGTGTTGTGTCTTCACCCTCACATGATGTGAGTAATCGGATTGGCATTGTAGTGGTAGCATTTTGAACTTGTTACGCAAACTACCTATTACTCGCTCAACATGAATTCTCAGGTGGGCAATTGCTCTCGTTTGGGGATGGCAGAGAACTTGATATCCACTCGTCTGACTGCTGCAATCCAAGCCTGACGTCTTCGTTTAGTATTATCGGATACATGAGATCCCTCCCGTTGCCTCCAGGAGGGGAAACGATGAAAAGAGATCCCATTTTCCAGCTTCTTTCCTTTCCCTATTGTGTGATCTACCGTTGCAACCGACAACACAGTACATACGAACCATAGCTGACGCTTCCATGTGCTTTGTCTGGCCTACTGTCATGGCGGGAGGGGGCGTGCCCCCCTCCGTCCATGACATCATGCGGCAAAGCCCTATATACAACAACGTCACGGTGACGTCACTCCTAACCAAAATAAACATAAAACAAAAGGTGGTTTTAATAATTTATACAACAAACAACATTAAAACAATGTATTGGGTGTTTTACTTATTTGAAACATTTGTAGTCCCAAAACAGGATCATTTGCATTTTGGAATTATTTACAGGCATGTTACATTTTTTTTTTATCTACTAAAATTCATCTATTTATTGACAAGCCAGTGTAATATTTTGCCAGCAATACATCATTGTTTTCTTTTAGTCTGAAAAAGTTAAACAAATAAATAAATACATAAAATGAATTAATAAAATGAAAATTTCGTTTTGTTAAAATGGCCACCCTTCCCTTTGTACAAAAAACTAATTTTGTACAGAGTTATAGTCTTGGTTTTTTCTTATTAGCATTTTTTTGTATTTATTATTTTATTTTGGTTTTTGGTTTCAATTCAGTTTAGTTCCAGTTAGTTTCCAGAGCTGATTTTTTTTATTCTTTTATTATGTTTAGTTCAGAGTTTTTATTAGTTTCAGTGTTAGTTTTAGTCTTTATAATTATGTTACGGAGGGCATATGTCAGAGACAAGGAAGCAGGAAAATTAGTACAGGTATTAAAATAAAATTTTGAAAGCAGCTGACTCAATCAGCTCAGTAAATGGCCTGTATTTGTATAGCACTTTACACTTCATTCAGTCATCCACCCACTGGTGATGGCAAGCCACATTGTAGCCACAGCTGCCCACCACCACTAGACAACAGGTGAAGTGTCTTGCCCAAGGACACAACGACCGAGACCGTCGGAGCTGGGGCTGAAACTGGCAACCTTCTGATTAGAAGACGAACTGCTATCTCTTGAGTCACGATCGCCCCAGAGATAGATATCAGTCTCAATAAACACTCATCCCAAATCAGGTAAATTGTTTTTTAGCTTTGCTTTTACCAAACTAACAAATACTAAAACTAAAGATATTTACTCAATATTTTTGTTTTATTTTAGCTAGTTTTTCCAGGTTCACAAAATCATTTAGTTTGTTGCCTGAAGGCCAAAAATTGTGATCTACAAGCATACAGTACTGATCTTTGGCTTCATCCCTTGCGCAGAGATTTCTCCAAATTTTCTCAATCTTTTGATTAAATTATGGCCTGTAGGAAATAAATTATTCAAAGTCCTCACAATTTCACATATTAGAAACATTTACTGCAGCTTGACGAACCCCAAAGGTCTGAGAAATTCTGCCTCTCTAAGATGCTCCTTTTATACCCAATCATGTCACTGATCAGTTGCCTATGAATCAATCTGGTTAGAAAATGTTCATCCATCTGTTTGCTTTTAGTAATATTTACTTTCCCAACCTTTTGTTGCCCCACCCCCCTAATCTCAATGTTTTGCAGTATGTTGCTGCCACAGAATTCAAAATTTTATGTTTTCTATGTTCTATTAGGGAAATATGAGTGTTTTTCAGAATTGGGTTTGTAATTTTTAACAGACTACAACAGTAGCTTCACTTGGCCCCCAGACCCCTCCATCACCTAATCCCCCAAAACATTCAGCAAACTCATTAAACTAATACACACAAATAATAATACCTTTGAGATCAAATTATAGCTTCTCACCCATCAGCAAAACAACTGCCTTCCGTGGTTAATACCAGTGAGGTGCCTCTCATTAGCAAGCTTCCTTGTTTCATCATGACTCTGTTAGGTAGCACTTCTTTGCCACCGAGGCACTGGGCCAATCTGAGGTGTTAAAACAAATATACTGTAATGATGCAACACAACACATAAGGACAGGTAAACATTTTTTTATGATCGCCTGTTTAAACAGTCAAAGTTTGGATGGTCTGTGCAGACTTTACATGTAATACCCGCTTCTAATCATACTGTGGAGAAAAACGTGCTTAAAATGCCTCACCAACCATAATCCTGCACAGTTGGTGTTTTTTTTTTCAGCACTGCAATAAATGTCATTGTTAGATTACAGTAAAACCTTAGCAGCTAGACTTGCCATCTGTTTACAGTGTGCCTACTGACATTTACAACAGTTTATTTTACTGCTCTGAATCGAATAAAAGCTTTCCAGTATAATACTATGACCTGTTTGGTTGCCATAATTTGTTGTTTTAGTGTTCCTGTTACACATCTTCACTGTGCCTCGCCTTTAGCTTCATGTCTTCCTTGAAACATGACAAGGTAAAAGCACTTTCAATGTTCCCCTTCCCTATGCACCATGTGGATATGGGATAATTCCTGTATGAAACCATTTCAAAATCATCCTGAAGGTGAATGCTAAATCCAATGTCATCCATTTCTACAGAAGTGGCAGTCATGGTGCTAACTACTGTGATAAATCTGTTGAAACTCAGTCTCTCAACATTTATTAGCCAGTATTAGATCACTTATTTTAATTATACACAAAGATAATCCAAGTAAATAAAAAAATGCAGTTTTTAAATGACAGTTTCATTTATTAAGGGAAGACAGTTATCCAAATCTCCATGGCCGTGTGTGAAAAGTAATTGTCCTCTAAACCTAAAAATAGTTTGGGCCAACCTGGGCAGCAAGAACTGTAATCAAGTGTGATAACTGGCAATGAGTCTTTCACATAGCTGTGGAGGAATTTTGGTCCACTCTTCTTTGCAGAATTGTTGTAACTCAAACACATTGCAGGGTTTTCCAGCATGAACTGTCTATTTAAAGTCATGCCTCAGCATCTCAATCTGATTTTAGTTTTATGTCACATGCAACGGGACTCAAACACTCCAAAAATTGATGAGACTAAGTGTCATCAGTCTACAGAATATTTTCCCAAAAGTCCTGGGGATCATCAAAATTTTTTTGTTTGTTTTTTTGTTTGTTTTTTGTCAGCAGTGTTTTTTTCCTTGAACTCCTTAATGGATGTCATTTTTGTCCAGTCTCTTTCTAAACTCTGACCTTAAGTGAGAGGCAACTGAGGCCTGTGGTTCTGTAGATTTTGTTCTGGGGTTTTTTTGTGGCCTCAGGGATGAGTCGTTTATGCACTATTGGAGTAATTTTCATGGGCCAGTCACTCCTGGGAAGCTCCACCACTGTTCCAAGTTTTCTACATTTCTGTATAATTACTCTCACTGTAGTTCACCAGAGTCCCAAAGCTTTAGAAATGGCTTTGTAAACATTTCCAGAATTATAGATGTCAATGACTTAGTTTCTCAGCAGTATATTTAGATTGTGCCATGATGTGTTGCTTTTTGAGATCTGTTAGCCTAATTCACTTTGTCAGACAGGCTCTATTTAAGTGATTTCTTGATTAAGCAAGTTTGGCAGTTACCAGGCCTGAATGGGACTAGTGAAATTGAAAAAAGTGATCAGTAATAATTAGGGCTGTCAACGTTAACGTGTCATCACGATTAACATGATTAAAATTTTTAATTGCGCTCCAGGCCAAAACCTGGAGCGCAGAATGGACAAACTTTGGACAAACCGCCCAAAATGCATTGAAAGAAACATTTCAGGGATTTTGAGTTCCAGATATATTAATTGCATTAAAAAAAAATGTAATTGCATTAATCGAGATGACTGATTAATCCGCGTTAATGCATTAACGTTGACAGCCCTAGTTATAATCATTTGTGTGTATTTAGTAGCTGCCAAAATTGCTGAACTTGTATTAATTCTGGATTATCTTTGTTTAATATTAAAAAAATTTTATATAAAATAATATAAATTTGTATGATGATCTGAAACTTCTAAGTCTGACAAATACACAAAACAACTAAAAAATCAAAAGAGGGCCAATCACAGATGTTATTTTTTTTTATGCATAAATAGAAGACAAATATGGGGTTGTATTAAAGTCCCTGGCAATACTTGTTCTGCTGTACTTTATACAGTTTAGGCCAAAATTATTAGCCCTTGTGAAATTAGACAACACTCTTGATTTCAATATAGAAATGACCACTAACAACAAGTATTTGTTTTTATAGTGTATCTGTTTCCAAGATAACAATGTCCACTAAGTTTAATTAGGATATTTTATTGATACACCGAATTGAAACAAGAAAGGGCAAAAATGAGACATCCAAAATTATTATCCCTATGGCCAATAGTAGACAATACTGTACCCTTTCTGAACCACAACCAACAACAATCTCTGAGAGTAGGTCTTTACTAGGTTGGCACAGGTCTACTGAGGGATTTTGGTCTATTCCTCCATTGCAAATCTTTCTAGCTGGTCTAAATTGCATGGTTTCCAATCATGGACATTCACTTTGAGCACTTGCCACAAATTCTCAATAGGAGTGAGGTCTGGGCTCTGTGCGGGCCACTCCAGGATCTTGGTTTTGGTATCCTTGAGGAACTGTTGGACTAATTTCAATGTATGCTTTGGGTCATTGTCTTGTTGGAAGACCCAGCAATGACCTAAGCCTAGACTACGAGAAGATTTTTACATATCCCCCCTCAAAATGTCAACATAATTTTCTTTTTTCATGATGGCATCCACCCGAACAAGTCTCCCTGTGCCTGAGGCTTCAAAATAGCCCCAAACCATGTTTAACTGTGGGAACTGTGTTCCTAGGGTTGAAGGCCTGTCCCTTTATTCGCCAAACATAAGCAACATCCATGTGCCCAAACAGTTCCAGTTTAGTCTTATCAGACCAAAACACAGACTTCCAAAACTCGTCTTTACCTTTCAAATGTTCACGAGCAAACCTCAGTCGGGCTGTGATGTGCTGCTATTTGAGTAAAGGGGTTCTTCTGGGACGATGGACCTGAAGCCCACCATGATGACGAGCCCTCACAACTGGGTTCCTTGAAACATCAACTCCAGAAGAGGCCAGGTCAGCAACAATTGTCTTGACAGATGTCCAGGGTTCCTTGCTGGCATGTCTGACTATTTTCCTCTCCAGAGCACTTATGGCCACGGTCAGGTATGTTTCTTACAGAATTTGTCTCCTTGTACTTGGCAATGATGCAACATACAGCGGTTCTAGACACTGTGAATCGCTTGGAAATGGCAGTCTTCCCCCTTATCATGAGCCTGTACTATCTTCTTTCTGAGCTCAAGACCGATTTCGTTTGTCTTTGGCATGGTTTGTGACAGTAGTCCCTCTCATGTGTTCAAGTGCCCTCTTCCTTGGAGTCTTTTTATGCTTATTGAATGGTGTTAGGAAGCAAAGTGACTGCAGAGGTGTGGTTTCAAAGCAGACTGGTTAATTACTGTAGGTGTGTTTTGAAAGCAAACATTCACATGGGGCTAAACCATGGGGCTAAAATGTATTTTCCACTGCAAAATGTACAAAAAGCTACTAAATAGCACTGGTGAATGTTTGATTATATCAAGTTTCATCAATGCTGCAAACATTGAGAAGAAGTTTAGGAAAATGTTCCATAATTCCTGGAGAGCTAATAATTCTGGCCTCAACTGTAAATGTTGCTTTAGTCTGTTGTTAAGTAGGTAACGTGATATATATATAGACATACAAGTACAAAGGTGTTATAAGTGCTTAAGAGTGACAAATGGATCATTTTGGTCAGTAGGTGGTTGCTTGGCAATATGTGATATAGATAAGAACCACCAGAGGCCTAAGATGTAACTGTGTGCCAGTTTTGGCTGCTGCGCTCTTGATTGTGTAGAAGGAGGTCTCAGACGGAAATTGTTTTCAGTCAATGCATGATTGTTGGAATAATATAGGATCTAAGCGTGCAGTCTCACACTGTTCTTCAGTGAGTAGTAACTTCACATTACTAAAAACACCATCTGACATATAGCTGGATGAAAAGCCTGAGCCCACTCTGCCATCTTTACAGTAAATGAGAAGCTAGCCACTGGTCGGATAATAAAATTCCGTTGAAGTCACCAATTAACACTCATTAGTTCAATCTGCTCAAAAAGACGTAGTAATAGTGGCTTCAGAAGCAATGATATCAATATTTGCTTTTATGTCCTGGCAAGCATGATAACAAGTGTACTTTGAAGTGCTTCTTATATCCTGTTCATAGCTATGTCTTTTCAGATGGTTATGTGAAACACTAAAGGGCTTTAATGACCTCTTGGTGTTTAAAACTAAACTTCTAAGACAATGATGAAGGTCCCTGTTAAACTTTTAGAGCATTTTTGCCTGGGGTACTTATAATGGCCTGTTAACCTACAGCTCATAACCAATTTAACTTTTAAAGCCTTTGTAAAGTACAGTTTATTTGAAAGTGTACTCAAAAGCTGAAAACTGTAATGACAAGAGAGAAAACAGTGGGGAAGAAAAATGAGGTTGAAGATGATGATGCTCAGTCAGGGGAGTTACATCACTCTTCTTGGGTCCCAGTAAAAACTAATGTTCACCACATTAGTGTCTGTTGGGGAAATAATACACATGCAAATACTAAGCTACAAAACATTCAAATGACTATAAGCTATAGAAGTCCATCTTGATGAAGATGACTTTTTCTGCATTTTGTCACTACCAGAATAATCACATTTTTAAAAAAGTGCATATTTTACTGCAAACAAGTTGTACAAAAATATCACATAAATGAAGTCACATGCTGTATATGCAATAATAATAAATGCTAGATTACTGTGATGCAATATAATAAATGCATGCATGATTAAACAGGCTTATCAGCGGACCTTTACTATGTGTGTTTTACCCTCTGCCTTTGCTAATGCTGATTAATTATTGTCACTGTCATTCAGCATTTCACTGGAGCTTTTATGTACTTGTCCTTCCAGCTGTGTTTTTAAACAATAACTGATTTGCAGTGGTCGTTGTCTCTGCCACGTTTCATTTAAATAACGGTGAAAACAAACTGTGAAATACACCGTCCCCTCAAGAAATGGAAGGAAAAAGCGACACTATAGTTCGTTTATACAACATCACACATTCAAATTGCTACCTGCAGACTTGCAACAAAGGAAACCACTCCCTGGTGTCTGCGTGAAGCAGGTCTGTGAAACTCAGCAGCTCGACAGTGGCTCAAAAATACAGACAAATCTAAACTGAAGTAATAGAGAATTCCCATCTGTGTGCCTAACTAATACGAGGCACTCTATCCCCCGTGAAAGAGAAGATAAGAATTTAATACAACAATGTTTGGTGTATGAATCAGGGGAGAGAAAAAATTCAAATGTTGGATTTAATGGATAAATCAAGGCAAATACCATTTCAGCAAATATCAGTCCAGACCTGTGACTGAGTTATTTTTTTCATCTGTAGGCACAAAAATCCTCAAGGTGAGGTGCTGCTTATTTTTACAAGAGCAAAGAAAAAATGACTTCTCTACATAACAGATAATACAGATACAATTCCTAAATAATAAACAAAAGCCCCAGTTTGTGTTTTACTGTATGTAGTATGTGCTGTTGCATATGAATTAGTGCTGTCAAAATTAACGCAAATTAATCTGCCATCGCGGTCAACACGATTCAAATTTTTAACGCAATTAATGCATCTCGAGTGCAAAATGACTCAAAATCACTGCAATGTTTTTTCAACGCATTTCGGGCAGTTTGTCCAAGTACAGTTACATGCGCAAATGGGCAGTTGATCTGGTAGTGATGGGCAGCTGATCCACTCAACTCAATATGGAAAATGATAAACGGGGCGACCATGGCTCAGGGGGTTGGGAAGCGCATCTGTAACCGGAAGGTTGCCGGTTCGATCCCTGCCCTCTCTGTCCTGGTCGTTGTGTCCTTGGGCAAGACACTTTACCCTACTGCCTACTGGTGTTGGCCAGAGGGGCCGATGGCGCAATATGGCAGCCTCGCTTCTGTAGCTTGCCACCAGTGTGTGAGAGTGAATGAATAGTTGCGTTGTAAAGCGCTATATAAATCCAATCCATTATTATTATTAAATGCACATTGGGAAATTTGAGTATTAAAAAAATAACAAGATGGAACAGTCGACCGACATAAAGTATTATGCACAATGTGCAAGAATGAATTTTCTTTTCACCGAGGTACTTCCAGCTTAAAATATCACATTGAGGTGAAGCATATGTTAGTCTGGGATGCTGCTAGGACCTTGGCTAACATGTCACCCAGCTTGCGACAAACCACTCACGGAGCATCAGGGACTCAGTAAGTCTACCTCGGAAACACTGACTTACACAATTGCCAAGTGGATTGTAACAAACTGCAGACTTATTAATATTGTTAAGAACACTTGCTTTACACTGTCGTGGTGGTAATCCTCAAACCAAATGGTGGACACCAGAGGTGTCACTGAGGCAGTTAAACAGCTCCTTGGTGGCAGAGCCCCTGGGGTGGATGAGGTCCGCCCCAAGTTCCTGAAGGCTCTGGATGTTGTAGGGCTGTCTTGGTTGACACGCCTCTACAATGTTGCTTGGAGATCAGGGATAGTACCCCTGGATTGGCAGACCGGGGTGGTGGTTCCCATCTTTTAGAAAGGGGACAGGAGGTTGTGTTCCAATTACAGGGGAATCACATTCCTCAGCCTCCCTGGGAAAGCCTATGCCAGGGTGCTGGAGAGGAGAGTCCATCCGTTAGCCAAACCTTGGATACAGGAGGAATGATCCGGTTTTTTTCCAGGTCGTGGAACATTGGATCAGCTCTTCATCCTCTCAAGGATACTTGAGGGTGCAAGAGAGTTTGCCCAACCAGTCTACATGTGTGTCGTGGACTTGAAGAAGGCATTCGACCGTGTCCCTCAGGGATCCTGTGGGGGGTGCTCCAGGAGTATGGGGTGTCTGGCCCATTGCTACGGGCCTTCCAGTCCTTATACAACCATTGCAAGAGCTTCGTCCAGATAGCCAGCAATAAGTCGGACTCGTTCCTGGTGGGTGATGGGCTTCACCAGGGCTGCCCTTTGTCACTGATTCTGTTCATAATTTTTATGGACAGAATTTCTGGGCATAGCCAAGTGGCGGAAGGCTTCTACTTGGGTGGTTTCAGGATCTCATCTCTGTTTTTTGCGTATGATGTGATTCTGTTGGCTTCATCGGGTAATAGCCTCCAGCTCGGCTTGGAACTGTTCACAGCTGAGTGTGAAGTGGTGGGAATGAGAATGAGCTTCTCTGAGGACCTGGTTCTGGGTGACCCAGATCCATGTTTGTGTATGTGGGTGATCTATGTGGGCATGTGTGGGTGTGTCTGCCTGGAGCCTGGCCACACCTGCAGAGCAGAATTACACACGCCTGACGATTAGGCTCGTCAGGGGAGTTACATAGGAGTGTAGCTGAGAGCTTCTCGAAGCTGGATGGTACATGTGACTACTCGTCAGTTTCCCAGCTACAGTTAGTTTGAGTTTACTGCGACCGTGGGATTGTACTAATGGCTGCCTCTGTTGTTTTCCCCAGGAGGAAAGTGGAGCACAGGAGGGCAGCAGACTCAAGTATAAGGGAGCAGGGACGTCGAGCACAGGGGAATGGACACTGCACGGGAGTCGGGAGCGCACAGGCAATTATTGTTGGATTGTTGTCACTCATTGTGAATAAAATGCACTGCATTCACCTCTAGAGTCCAGCGTTTGGGCCCTCCATCCCCACATTCCCCACGGGTTGCCTTGGCAAACCGTGACAGAGCGATCCAGCCAGATGGACCCAGCAGACTCATCGGAGAGGTTCAGGAGGGAGGTGATGGATAAAATTAACGGACTCTGCGACCTGTAGCTGGCGGGGAAAAGTGCGTCGCACAGTGGAAAAGCAGCTGCGGGAAAAACTGGCTTGTTTCCCTTGGGTAATGGACCGTCTCTTTCCAATCGTCGCTGACTTCTTAATTAACACCCTCCACTCTCCAACTCAGGCTGCTCTCCCAGCCTGGCCAGCTGGCGGATCCTCAGCCTGACACGCCGGCCCCGGCATCGTCAAGGAAGCGCCGCTCGGCGCTCCTCACTGCAGCCGGATTCCCGGACTTTCCAACTGTCGGCTGTGGTGAGTAATAAGGACAATTTTTCTCCACCCACTCCGTCTTTTTGTTTGTTAACAGAAGACTGTGAGACTGCAAACACTAAAGTAGCCTGTCCATCGGCTAAGCCATTTGAAGTTCAGCCATCTGCTCCACCTATGGCAGCCTCCACCCTGCTAACCACTCCAGCAGCCCAAGACGCTATGGTGAGTAAAATTGGCTCTGCTAATTTTGCAAATTCCCTCCCTGTGACTGTTAAAATTCAGGAGGAAGAAAGGAAGAAAAGAGATGAGGAGGAAAGGATAAGAGTACAGGCAAAGAAGAAGAGGCTTGCAGAGGTGGAGAGAGGGCTAAGATGGAAAAGAGAAGGCAGGTAAGTACTGGCTGAGGAGAAGAGCCTGGAGGAAAAAGCTCCTGACTTTACTAATGTTAAAGAACTTGAGAACTTGAGAGTTCGTGGCTGCTGATGTGTTGAAGTGCCCGGTATTGGAGAGCCCGATACCTGAGCTTTGTTTAGCTAAGCCTGACAGCCACAAGACATTTCCTCACTCCAGGGCTTCCACAGTGACTGAACTGGAGGCCTCAGCTAGCTCTGGGTTCCTGGAAATTGTTGCGGTTGCTGTGCCATTATTAGTTTCTCCATCAGCACAGCCTGTAGCTGTAACTCGGTCATCTGCCCAGCTTGAAGCTCAGTCAGCTGCCGAGCCTGTAGCTATAGCACAGTAAGCTGCCCAGCCTGTAGCACAGTTAGCTGCACAGCCTGTAGCTCAGCCCATAGCTGTCCAGACTGTAGCTCAGCCCATGGCAGCATGGCCTGTAACTCAGCCGGCAACACTGCCACTTCCATCCTCTGCTGAATGCTCAGAGAAGCTCAGTCTGCCAGCAGAGGACTGCACAGCCCGAGCTGCAGCATCATGAGCCGGCTGTGTGCCCTGTACAGTCACAGTCAGCATTCCCTTGACCAGAGGTCTCCATACCGGTCACGTGTCTGTCTCCGCTGGAGGGTCTGAGGGGCCACTTCAGCCGTCACCGGCTTCACCGCCTGGCCACACCTGTGGAGGAGAATTACACACACCTGCAGCTGATCAGGCTCGTCAGCGGAGTTACATAGGAGTGTAGCTGAGAGCTCCTCGAAGCTGGATAATACGCGTTACTACCCATCAGTTTTCCAGCTATAGTTAGTGTGACTTTGCCGCGACCGTGGGATTGTACTAATGGCTGCCTCTGTTGTTTTCCCCAGGAGGAAAGTGGAGCACAGGAGGGCAGCAGACTCAAGTATAAGGGAGCAGAGACGTGGAGCACGGAGGAATGGACACTGCACGGGAGTCGGGAGCACAAAGGGGATTATTGTTGGATTGTTGTCACTCACTCTGAATAAAACGCACTGCATTCATCTCTAGAATTCAGCGTTATAAAGCCTATGGTATATCTTTAGATGCCGAAAAGGCATTTGACAGAATCGAGTGGACATATTTATTTAATGTGTTAGAAAGATTTGGCTTAGGTGAGGGTTTTATTGCATGGATTAAAACTATCTACAAACTTCCAGAAGCTTGTGTAATAACTAATGGTGTACAAGCATCAGCGTTTCCACTGCAAAGAGGTACGAGGCAAGGCTGTCCCCTGTCCCCTCTCCTCTTTGCATTAGCACTTGAACCTCTAGCTGAGGCCATTCACCAGCACCAAGATGTGCATCGTATAACAGTGGGTGGAACAAATCATAAGATAGCATTGTATGCTGATGATATTTTGCTGTTCTTATCAAAACCAGAACAATCAACACCAGCTATTATGTCTACTATACATGAGTTCAGCTCATTCTCTGCTTACAGAATTAATTTTGGGAAATCAGAAGTCATGCCGCTGGGTGATCAGATTAACTCTTTGCCAGATATTTCTAATCCCTTTCAATGGTCCCCCAGCGGCTTTACATACCTTGGGCTAAACATTCCACCAGTTCTTAAAGATTTATGGAAACTGAACTTATCACCAGTTATAATAAAAATCAAAAAAGATTTCGATAGATGGCAAAAATTGCCGCTTTCTCTTATGGGGCGTGTGAACTTAATAAAAATGAGTGTTCTCCCGCGTTTATTATATCCCCTACAAATGCTACCTTTACTGATCACCCAGAAAGTTTCTTGTGATATAGAAAAAGCCTTTTCAAAATTTATCTGGCGTGGCAAGAAACCTAGATTAAGGATTGGAACTTTACTACTGCCTATAGATAGGGGAGGCTTAGGCTTACTAAATTAAAATTTTCATACAGGGAGTGCAGAATTATTAGGCAAGTTGTATTTTTGAGGAATAATTATATTATTGAACAACAACCATGTTCTCAATGAACCCAAAAAACTCATTAATATCAAAGCTGAATGTTTTTGGAAGTAGTTTTTAGTTTGTTTTTAGTTTTAGCTATTTTAGGGGGATATCTGTGTGTGCAGGTGACTATTACTGTGCATAATTATTAGGCAACTTAACAAAAAACAAATATATACCCATTTCAATTATTTATTTTTACCAGTGAAACCAATATAACACCTCCACATTCACAAATATACATTTCTGACATTCAAAAACAAAACAAAAACAAATCAGCGACCAATATAGCCACCTTTCTTTGCAAGGACACTCAAAAGCCTGCCATCCATGGATTCTGTCAGTGTTTTGATCTGTTCACCATCAACATTGCGTGCAGCAGCAACCACAGCCTCCCAGACACTGTTCAGAGAGGTGTACTGTTTTCCCTCCTTGTAAATCTCACATTTGATGATGGACCACAGTTTCTCAATGGGGTTCAGATCAGGTGAACAAGGAGGCTATGTCATTAGTTTTTCTTCTTTTATACCCTTTCTTGCCAGCCACGCTGTGGAGTACTTGGAAGCGTGTGATGGAGCATTGTCCTGCATGAAAATCATGTTTTTCTTGAAGGATGCAGACTTCTTCCTGTACCACTGCTTGAAGAAGGTGTCTTCCAGAAACTGGCAGTAGGACTGGGAGTTGAGCTTGACTCCATCCTCAACCCGAAAAGGCCCCACAAGCTCATCTTTGATGATACCAGCCCAAACCAGTACTCCACCTCCACCTTGCTGGCGTCTGAGTCGGACTGGAGCTCTCTGCCCTTTACCAATCCAGCCACGGGCCCATCCATCTGGCCCATCAAGACTCACTCTCATTTCATCAGTCCATAAAACCTTAGAAAAATCAGTCTTGAGATATTTCTTGGCCCAGTCTTGACGTTTCAGCTTGTGTGTCTTGTTCAGTGGTGGTCGTCTTTCAGCCTTTCTTACCTTGGCCATGTCTCTGAGTATTGCACACCTTGTGCTTTTGGGCACTCCAGTGATGTTGCAGCTCTGAAATATGGCCAAACTGGTGGCAAGTGGCATCTTGGCAGCTGCACGCTTGACTTTTCTCAGTTCATGGGCAGTTATTTTGCGCCTTGGTTTTTCCACACGCTTCTTGTGACCCTGTTGACTATTTTGAATGAAACGCTTGATTGTTCGATGATCATGCTTCAGAAGCTTTGCAATTTTGAGACTGCTGCATCCCTCTGCAAGATATCTCACTATTTTTGACTTTTCTGAGCCTGTCAAGTCCTTCTTTTGACCCATTTTGCCAAAGGAAAGGAAGTTGCCTAATAATTATGCACACGCAGCTGAGGGTGGGTGTTGATGTCATTAGACCACACCCCTTCTCATTACAGAGATGCACATCACCTAATATGCTTAATTGGTAGTAGGCTTTTGAGCCTATACAGCTTGGAGTAAGACAACATGCATGAAGAGGATGATGTGGACAAAATACTCATTTGCCTAATAATTCTGCACTCCCTGTAATTGGGCATGTCATAGCCATGTCTTATGGAAGTGGCTATATGCTTATCTAAATTCTCACTCTCACCTAGACTCTTGGTCCACTTTACCTTATTCCCTTTGGAGCTTAGTTGTCTGTGACAAAAAAACAATATTACAAATGGGGATTAAGAATAACCCAATCAATAAGGGTCTGGGGGGAAATGCGTAAAAGGTTGGGTCGAGAAGATTACACTTCATTCTTGACTCCTTTACTGAGAAACAAAGACTTTGTTCCAGGAATGTCTCGCAGTATGTTCGATAAGTGGCACAAAAAGGGATTAAGGGTAATATGCGATTTGTATCAAAACAACACACTGATGAGCAGTCAAATTTTAATATTCCTAGAGACCACTTTTTTTTGGCTTTCTCCAGGTTCGTAACTTTGTTCATTCTAAAATTCCACAGTCTTGAGAAATAGTTATATATGATGATGGTTGCGATTAAGATGTTCTCAGTTAAATAGGAAGTAAGCGTAAAGGATAACAATTCACTCTTGGTGAAGAAAGCCCATCAAGACTTCACTGCATCAGTGGATTGAAAGACTTCAGGAACTTCTACACTTGCTCTATAGAGAGGATTCTTAGTGGGAGTACCGAGCTGCACCTGATCTGACCTCTTAGCTCTTAGGAGGGTGTTCCACTCAGTCAAGAGGTCCTCCTGATCTGCAGCACATTCAGTGCTGTGAAGAAGCTTTTGCCCCCTTGCTGGGTCCCTTTTTTTTGCATATTTGTCACACTTACATGTTTCAGATAATCAAAGATCTATATAAAGTCCATTAGAGCAGATATTTCATTCTCTAGCTTTAAGCCCAGCAGACCCATCTGCATGGCCCAGCATGATAAAAATTAGGTATTTTTTAACCGTCAGCTATGCAGAGCTACTCTGCAATAATCATGCAAAGCTAGTGTAAAATCAACATCACAGCTCCAATTACAGGTTTGGAGCATTCTAGTGTTTTTCATTATAATGCGGTGGCTGGAGCAGGTCAGCCACTAATCAGAAGGTCGGTGGTTTGATCCCAGGCTGCCTCCTGGCTGCATGCTAAATATCCTTGGGCAAGATACTAACCCCATGTTTACCTACTGGTGGTGGTCAGAGGGCCCGGTGGCGCCTGTGTCCGACAGCCTCGCCTCTGTCAGTGCGCCCCAGGGCAGCTGTGGCTACAATGTAGCTTGCTATCGCCAGTGTGTGAATGTGTGTGTGAATGGGTGAATGACTGAATGTAGTGTAAAGTGCTTTGGGGTCCTTAAGGACTAGAAAAGCGCTATACAAATGCAGGCCATTTACCATTATTATATCAGCATAAACCCAATGGGTCAAAGTCCAAGTTGTGAAAGGCTTCGGGAGTACAACACACTACAGTTGTGAAACTTTTTCAAGGCTCAACTAATATAAATCCCAGCTGAATTTATACAGAGGAAGAAGGAAAGGTGATGAAGTTTAAGACAATAAGTTTCATCATTCATAGGATGTTTAAAAAAAAAGGTGGGGGGTGTTTGAAGAAGATAAATGAAGATTCTCGAGCACAGTTGCAGGTCTTCCCTTTCTCTATGATGGACGGCACTGGGGGTCCTCCCCTCTGCTTCCCTAACCTCAACTCCTCCTGCAGGCGGCTGCTGCGACCCACCTCCCAGGCCGCTCTTCTCTACACTCTGCTGGCTTCAGTCTCACTGCTTACTGTGGTGCTCAACCTGCTTGTGGTCGTCTCCATCTCCCACTTCAAGCAGCTCCACACCCCGACCAATGCCCTGCTCCTGTCCCTGGCCGTGTCCGACCTGCTTTTGGGGTTGCTGGTGATGCCCATCGAGGGCCTGCGCTACATCGAGACGTGCTGGCTGCTGGGGAGGCTGATGTGTGCTCTCAGTCCTTATTTGTCTTACTGCCTCCTCTCTTTTTCTCTGGACAGCATGGTGCTCATATCTGTAGATCGCTATATAGCCATCTGTGACCCTCTGCTCTATTCCTCAAAGATCACAGTGAACAGAGTGAAGCTTTCAGTCTGTTTCTGCTGGGCCTGCTCTCTTCTCTACAATGGCTGCATTCTCATGGAGCACATAGGGTGGCCAGACAGGTTCAGCTCCTGTCACGGGGAGTGTGTTGTGTTCATCAGCTACACTACAGGCACAGTAGATCTCTTTTTGTCATGTGTTGCCCCCTTTGCTGTAATGTTTGTTATGTACATGAGGGTCTTTGTGGTTGCTGTTTCTCAGGTGCGTGCCATTCAGTCGCAGGCAGCTGTGAGAGCAGCTCCAGCTGCTAAAAAATCAGAGCTGAAGGCAGCCAGGACACTCGGGATTTTGATAGCTGTGTTTGTAATGTGCTTCTGCCCTTATTATTATCCTTCCTTTACAGGTGTGGACACCTCTACACGCTTGCCTTATTACGCTGTGCTGTTTTGGATCATGCTAATAAATGCTTGTGTGAACCCTGTGATTTATGTTCTGTTTTACCCCTGGTTTAGAAGAGCTATCAAATTCATCTTCACCCTCAGAATACTGCAGCCTCACTCCAGAGATGTCAAAATCATGTAGACAGTACAATACAACTTAAAGGTGAAAATTTACCATGAAAATTAAAAAATTATTAAATGTGGGTGTTCATCTGCCCAGCATCACCTTTTGTTCAGTACATAATGAGCAGCAGCGCAGACCCGCGCAGGTAGTGGCCCTGCATGCAGATCTCCTGTGCACCTGAAAATTGCAGGAATGAAATGTATGCACCAATCTTTAATATAACTCCTCATAAATATGTGCTAAGTTGCAATAAAAGAGGTTAGTCAGTTTGATTCCTGTTAATGGCTTTTTTTTAAATTCATAATCTCTGTGAAGGTATTAAAGTCTGCTTATGTTGTTGTCATTTATTGTCACACAGACTAACTGTAAAGGGCTCTTTCAGACTTTACTTTGCTGAATCAAAAACATTGTCATTGTATGAGAAATACCTGCAGCCGTCTTACTCTTTCAATCTGAAAATCTTCTCAACATGTTCAATATTATGTCTAACAAACCACATTTACAATCCTTGAAATAAAAACAGAAATACCCAAACTCGTATCACCCTGTGCTTTCTCAAGGATCCATACAACCTGCACACAGCAACAAATTAACTCATACCACAATACTTCCAGCACATGTCTGAGTGCTAACTATCAACGTAAGTGAGTATTTAGAGGTTAAAGGTGGACGGCAGCATAGTAAACACATGGAACAGATTTTCTTACCAATGTGATGATTTGGCTTTTTAGTGGAGTTTCTTTGCACTTCTTATTTAGACAATATTATTATTATTATTATTATTATTATTATTATTATTAGTGGTAGTAGTAGTAGTAGTAGTAGTAGTAGTAGTAGTAATAATAATAATATGTGGATCAATGTTAATATGTGAAATCTATTCTACTAAGGTTTCTGGTTTTTTTTGATATAGCTTCTTGAACAAATGAAAAAAGTGATTAATTATAATCATTTGTGTGTATCTATCTATACTGTAGGTAGGTAGAAACACGCACATTAGGCACTTGTGAAAGAGCCCTCACGGAATAAATGTTATTATAATTAATCACCCTAGCAAGCTTGGTAACTGTCAAACTTGCTGAATTTGCTGAACTTGTATTAATTCAAGATTATCTTTGTTTAATATAAAAAATCTTAAAATTTATATGATGACCTGAAACTTCCAAGTCTAACAAATATACATAACAACTAAGAATTCAAAAGAGGGAAAATCACAGATTTTATTTCCTAAATGCATAAATAGAAAACAAATATGGGGTTGATTGTATTACAATCCTGTTATTGTGGGTCCCTGGTATTACTTGTCCTGCTGTATTATATAAATCTTGCTTTAGTCTGTTGTTAGGTAGGTAAAGTGATGACATCATACTACATATATATAGGTGTAGTATGACTGCATTTGTGTATATAGACACAAATGCAGAAAAGTGTTTTATAAGGTGTTATAAATGCATGAGTGGTACAAATGGATAATTTTGGTCAGTAGGTGGTTGCTTGGCAATATGTGATATAGATAAGAACCATCAGAGGCCTAAGATGTAACTGTGTGCCAGTTTTGGCTGCTGCGCTCTTGATTGTGTAGGAGGAGGTCTCAGACCGAAATTGTTTTCAGTCAGTGAATGATTGTTGGAATAATATAGGATCTAAGCGTGCAGTCTCACACTGTTCTTCAGTGAGTAGTAACTTCACATTACTAAAAACACCATCTGACATATAGCTGGGAGAATAGCCTGAGCCCATTCTGCCATCTTTGTAAATGAGAAGCTAGCCACTGGTCTGGTTAGATTAGGCTCCCCAAAATGTAATAAAATTCTGTTGAAGTCACCAATTAACACTCATTAGTTCAAACTGCTCAAAAAGATGTAGTAATAGTGGCTTCAGAAGCAATGGTGTCAATATTTGCTTTTGAGTCCTGGCTAACCAGGATAACAAGTGTACTTTGAAGTGCTTCTTATATCCTGTTCATAACTGTCTTTTCAGACAGTTAAGTGAAACACTAAAGGGCTTTAATGACCCATTAGTGTTTAAAGCTGCAACTTCTAAGACAGTGATGAAAGTCCCTGTTAAACTTTTAGAGCATTTTTGCCTGGAGTACTTATAATGGCTTGTTAACCTACAGCTCATAAACAATTTAACTTTTAAAGTGTTTGTAAAGTACAGTTTATTTGAAAGTGTACTGTAACTGTAACGACAACAGAGAAAACAGAGGGGATGAAGATGAGATTGAAGATGATGATGCTCAGTCAGGGGAGTTACATCACTCTTGTTGGGTCCCTGTAAAAATTACAGGGTGGTGTTAGAAGAGGATAAAGGGACAACCTGGTAAATAGTTCAACCTCTTCCCTTTGACTGCATGCACATGCATGCACCGCTCCTCTCCGATGGATAGCTCTGGAGGTCCTCCCCTCTGCTTCCCCAACCTCAACTCCTCCTGCAGGCGGCTGCTGCGACCCACCTCCCAGACCGTTGTTCTCTACACTCTGCTGGCCTCCATCTCCCTGCTCACTGTGGTGCTCAACCTGCTTGTCGTCATCTCCATCTCCCACTTCAGACAGCTTAACACATCGACCAACACCCTGCTCCTTTCCCTGGCTGTGTCTGACCTGCTGGTGGGGTTGCTGGTGATGCCCATCGAGGGCCTGTACTACATCGAGACGTGCTGGCTGCTGGGGAGGCTGATGTGTGCTCTCAGTCCTTATTTGTCTTACTGCCTTATCTCTGTCTCTCTGGGCAGCATGGTGCTCATATCTGTAGATCGCTATATAGCCATCTGTGACCCTCTGCTCTATTCCTCAAAGATCACAGTGAACAGAGTGAAGCTTTCAGTCTGTGTCTGCTGGGCCTGCTCTCTTCTCTACAATGGCTGCATTCTCATGGAGCACATAGGGTGGCCAGACAGGTTCAGCTCCTGTCACGGGGAGTGTGTTGTGTTCATCAGCCGCGCTTTGGGTACAATAGATCTCTTTTTCTCATTTCTCGGCCCATGTGCCTTAATGTTTGTTCTGTACATGAGGGTCTTTGTGGTTGCTGTTTCTCAGGTACGTATCATTCGGTCGCAGGCAGCTGTGAGAGCAGCTCCAGCTGCTAAAAAATCAGAGCTGAAGGCAGCCAGGACACTCGGGATTTTGATAGCTGTGTTTCTAATGTGCTTCTGCCCTTATTATTATCCTTCCTTTGCAGGTGACGACACCTCTATGAGCTTACCTTATTACGCTCTATTCTCGTGGATAATGCTGACAAATTCTTGTGTGAACCCTGTGATTTATGCTCTGTTCTACCCCTGGTTTAGAAGAGCTATCAGACTCATTGTCACCCTCAGAATACTGCAGCCTCACTCCAGAGATGTCAAGATCCTGTAGGCAGCAGTAAAACAAACCAGTCATTAGTCTTTTCTTAAAAGAATAATCAAAAACAACTATGCCACTGCTCCACAGAGATCCTTCACAGTGGCCTCACGATCAAACAATGTTCACCACACTTGCGTCTATTGGGGAAATAATACACATGCAAATACTAAGCTACAAATCATTCAAATGACTATAAGCTATATAATCTAAAGTCCATCTTGATGAATTCTGTCACTACCAGAATACTCACATTTTTAAAAACTGCATAGTTTACTGCAAAATATAACCACAAGTTGTACAAAAATATCACATACGTGAAGCCACATGCTGTGAATGCAATAATAGTAAATGCTAGATTACTGTGATGCAATATAATAAATGCATGCATGATTTTAAACAGGCTGATCAGCGGGCCTTTTCAGATAAACTATGTGTGTTTTACCCTCTGCAGTGGCAAATGCTGATTAATTATTCTCACTGTCATTCAGCATTTCACTGGAGCTTTTATGTACTTGTCCTTCCAGCTGTGTTTTTAAACAATAACTGATCTGCAGTGGTCTTTGTCTCTGCCACGTTTCATTTAAATAAACGTGAAAACAAACTGTGAAATACACCGTCCCCTCAAGAAATGGAGGGAAAAAGCGACACCAAAGTTCGTTCGTAGAACATCACACATCCAGATTGCTACCTGCAGACTTGCAACAAAGAAAGCCACTTCCTGGTGTCTGCATGAAGCAGGTCTGTGAAACTCAGCAGCTCGACAGTGGCTCAAAAATACAGACAAATCTAAACTGAAGTAATAGAGAATTCCCATCTGTGTGCCTAACTAATACGAGGCACTCTATCCCCCGTGAAAGAGAAGATAAGAATTTAATACACCAATGTTTGGTGTATGAGTCAGGGGAGAGAAAAAATTCAAATGTTGGATTTAATGGATAAATCAAGGCAAATACCATTTCAGCAAATATCAGTCCAGACCTGTGACTGAGTTATTTTTTTCATCTGTAGGCACAAAAATCCTCAAGGTGAGGTGCTGCTTATTTTTACAAGAGCAAAGAAAAAATGATTTCTCTACATGACAGATAACACAGATACCTAAATAATAAACAAACACCCCCAATTTGTGTTTCACTGATCCACAGTATGTGGTGTTGCATATGAATGCAATTCACGGTGTTCATATTATTCTGTTCCTATAGCTAGTGCATCATCAACTGAGATGAATGCTCCCAAATAACCTGCTGGACTCCTTTTACTTTGTGCGCACTGCAGCTGAAATGAATTAAAGTAAAATCTAAGTTCAAAATTCCTGCTGTAAAACAGAATAAGTCAATACATTACAGCCTCCTGGAACATGGAAAACTTTGCACCAAAGTCCAGAAAAGGAAAATCTGCTACATCTCCCAGGAGATGAAATGGTCCTATACTCTGTTAACACCCTGGTGAAGAAAGCCCATCAACACCTCTACTGCATCAGTGACTTTAAACTTCTGCTTGTGTTGGAGGGGACTTTGGAATTTCTACATTTGCTCTATAGAGAGGACTCTTAGAGGGAGTACCAAACTGCACCCGATCAGACCTCTTGGCTCCTAGGGGGGTGGTCCACTCAGTCGAGAGGACCATCAAGTCCAACCTTCCTGATCTGCAGCACATTCAGTGCCATAAAAGGTTTTTACCCGCTTCCTGAGTTCTTATTTTTTGCATATTTGTCTCACTTACATGTTTCAGATCATCAAAGATCTATATCAAGTCCATTAGAGCAGATATGTCCATCTCTAGCATTGAGCACAGCATTCTCCCCTGCAACATCCTAATTGAAACATATTGATTGCTAGGGGAAGCCAATCAGAAGAAGACCAGTCGCTTTAAGGACAGGTTGACCCTAAAGAGAGAGTTGTCTTGGGCTGAAGGGCAGCACCAAGGCCCAGCATCATACAAATTAGGTCTTTTTTAAATTGTGAACTACTCTAGAATCATCCGGCAAAGCTACTCTGGAATTAACATCACAGCTCCAATTACAGTTTTGGAACATTCTGGTGTTTTTCATTGTTATATCAGTATCAACCCAGTCGAATTCCAAGGTGCGAAAGGTTTCGGAAGGACCACTTATAGATTAATATTAATATACAAAGTAAGTGGTTAATAGCACATTTCTGAAACTTTTCTCAAAGCTCAACTAAATTAAATCCCAGCTGAATATATATAGGAGTTGAGGTTGAGGAAGAAGGAGAGGTGATGAAAACAAAGACAAGAAGTCTCATCATTCATGTTTAAAAAAAGAAAAAGAAAAAAATGACGGTGTGTGTTTGAAGAAGATAAATGAAGACTCTCGAGCACAGTTGCAGGTCTTCCCTTTCTCCCCGATGGACGGCACTGGAGGTCCTCCCCTCTGCTTCCCTAACCTCAACTCCTCCTGCAGGCGGCTGCTGCGACCCACCTCCCAGGCCGCTCTTCTCTACACTCTGCTGGCTTCAGTCTCATTGCTTACTGTGGTGCTCAACCTGCTTGTGGTCGTCTCCATCTCCCACTTCAAGCAGCTCCACACCCCGACCAACGCCCTGCTCCTGTCCCTGGCCATGTCCGACCTGCTGGTGGGGTTGCTGGTGATGCCCATCGAGGGCCTGCGCTACATCGAGACGTGCTGGCTGCTGGGGAGGCTGATGTGTGCTCTCAGTCCTTATTTGTCTTACTGCCTTATCTCTGTCTCTCTGGGCAGCATGGTGCTCATATCTGTAGATCGCTATATAGCCATCTGTGACCCTCTGCTCTATTCCTCAAAGATCACAGTGAACAGAGTGAAGCTTTCAGTCTGTGTCTGCTGGGCCTGCTCTCTTCTCTACAATGGCTGCATTCTCATGGAGCACATAGGGTGGCCAGACAGGTTCAGCTCCTGTCACGGGGAGTGTGTTGTGTTCATCAGCCAAACTTCAGGAACAGTAGATTTCTTTTTGTCATTTCTTGGCCCCTGTGGCGTAATGTTTGTTCTGTACATGAGGGTGTTTGTGGTTGCTGTTTCTCAGGTGCGTGCCATTCAGTCGCAGGCAGCTGTGAGAGCAGCTCCAGCTGCTAAAAAATCAGAGCTGAAGGCAGCCAGGACACTCGGGATTTTGATAGCTGTGTTTGTAATGTGCTTCTGCCCTTATTATTATCCTTCCCTTGCAGGTGTGGACACCTTTCTGAGCTTGCCTTCGTACGCCATGGTGTGTTGGATCATGCTAATAAATGCTTGTGTGAACCCTGTGATTTATGTTCTGTTTTACCCCTGGTTTAGAAGAGCTATCAGATTCATTGTCAGCCTCAGAATACTGCAGCCTCACTCCAGAGACGTCAAAATCCTGTAGGCAGCGCAATACAACTTTCACCTAAATTTTCACCTTTAAATGTGGGTGTTCATCTGCCCAGCATCACTTTGTGTTTAGTACATAATGAGCAGAAGCGCAGACCCGCGCAGATAGTGACTCTGCATGCAGATCTCTTGTGCACCTGAAAATTGCAGGAATTAAATGCATGCTTTGCACTATATGACCTTTAATGTAACTCATCATAAATATGTGCTAAGTTGCAATAAAAGAGGTTAGTCAGCTTCTCTTAATGGCTTTTTTTGTCTGCATAATCCCTGTGACGGTATTAAAGTCTGCTTATGTTGTTGTCATTTATTGTCACACAGACTAACTGTAAAGGGCTCTTTCAGACTTTACTTTGCTGAATCAAAAACATTGTCATTGTATGAGAAATACCTGCAGCCGTCTTACTCTTTCAATCTGAAAATCTTCTCAACATGTTCAATATTATGTCTAACAAACCACATTTACAATCCTTGAAATAAAAACAGAAATACCCAAACTCGTATCACCCTGTGCTTTCTCAAGGATCCATACAACCTGCACACAGCAACAAACTAACTCATACCACAATACTTCCAGCACATGTCTGAGTGCTAACTATCAACATAAGTGAGTATTTAGAGGTTAAAGGTGGACGGCAGCATAGTAAACACATGGAACAGATTTTCTTACCAATGTGATGATTTGGCTTTTTAGTAGAGTTTCTTTGCACTTCTTATTTAGACAATAATATTAATAATAATAATAATAATAACAATAACAATGAACCTGTTAGGATCAATGTTCATATAGGGGGTTGGGAATCGCATCTGTAACCGGAAGGTCGCCGGTTCGATCCCTGGGCTCTCTGTCCTGGTCGTTGTGTCCTTGGGCAAGACACTTTACCCTACTTGCCTACTGGTGTTGGCCAGAGGGGCCGATGGCGCGATATGGCAGCCTCGCTTCTGTCAGTCTGCCCCAGGGCAGCTGTGGCTACAACTGTAGTTTGCCTCCACCAGTGTGTGAATGTGAGAGTGAATGAATAGTGGTATTGTAAAGCGCTTTGGGTGCCTTGAAAAGCGCTATATAAATCCAATCCATTATTATTATATGTGAAATCTATTCTGCTGAAAAGGTTTCTGACTTCATTGTTGAAGCTTCTTGAACTCCAGGTCTGTGAGCATGTCATCTAACTATAATAGTAAACTCATATATTGCCTGTTTTAGACCCTATGGGACAGGAAACAGCAGGCTTTCTACACCCATCATGCACCAGCAGCATGTTCCCTGCTCAGTGCTGCATGACGTTTGACGATTAAAGCTATTCACAACAAATCAGTGCAAACAACCTGTAGAGGGCAGCAGTGGTCCTGTCTGCGGTTTATTCTGTTATATATTTTACCAGAAGAAGGAAAAAAAACTAGAAAAAAGAAAAAGGGCATGACCCCTGACTACTGATTCTTGGGCTTTCATGTTCTCCTATAATATTAACATTTATCTGATTGTATTTAAAAACAATAGTAATAATAATAATAATAATGTTGAAGACATGGTGTCTGTTTGGTGTTGCTGATTTAAAGGTAAAAATATCTAATGAGCATCATGTCAGTGCTAGCTAAAAGATAGTCTAAGCAGCTTGTCAGTTGGTAGATTGATAACCTCATTCAGTAAAATGTATGTGAAAGAACCTGCTATTTCTTTTGGTTTCGTTTGTATTCATATGAATAAAGTTTCAAAGTTAGTGTCTCCTGTGTCAAAGAGGTGAGCAGGATCAGTAACCAACGCTGCAAAGGTGTGACAGCCCCCACCCATATTTAGAATGGGCAGAGGCGTTAAGCATCACCTTTTTAATCACTTAATCACTAGTGTGTACATATATTTATATATACTTATATTTAGTCAGTTAACTGGAAATCTATTTTTTTCTTTTACTACATCTTATTAATATTTTGCTCTTTTCTATTTTTCTATTTATTTTTTATTTTTATTTATTTTTTCTTCTACTGTACCATTCTGCTGAGTGACTGTCTTCTGCTCGTCAAATACATTTCATTGCGATGTTGACCCTGTGCTAACTTGCATATGACAAATAAAACTGAAAACTGAAACTGAACTGATCACTGTTCTTTGCCTCATTAGGGCTATAGTACAAACAGATACATGACTGGAAATGTAAATACTGATAGATACAGTGCTGTGAAAACTGATTTATCCCCTTCCTGCTTTCTACTTAGTTGGGGGATTTTTTTCTTGTAAAATGATGAATTAAATGTGATTAACCACTTTTTTTTTTGGGAAAGCTGAGTTCAAATTCTTTAGTGACACCCAAGCCTGATTGGTACCAGACCAGCTGAATCAAGAAATCACTCAAATAAAGCCTGTCTGACAAAGTGAGGTAGGCTAAAACAACACATCATGCCACAATCTAAAGAAACAGATGAGAGACAAAGTCATTGATATCTTTCAGTCCACAGAAATGAGTTTGTGACTTCAGTGAACCACAGTGAGAGTCATTATCGTGAAAACTTGAAACAGCGGTAAAGCTTCCAAGAGGCTCGCTGAGCAAAATTACTCCCAGAGCGCATCAATGACTCATCCAGGAGGTCAGAACAAAACCTAGAACAACATCTAAAGAACTGCAGGTCTCATTCTCCATAGACAAAAATGAAATTCATCACACTAACACACAAACATGGTGGTGGTGTGAGGGTCTGTGGCTGATTTGCTGCTTCAGGATGACTTGCTGTAATTGATGCAACCATGAATTCTGCTCTCTGCCCCAAAATCCTGACCATCAGTTCATGCCCTGAAACTCACTTCAGCAGGTTATGCAGCAGGACGATGAAGTAAGTCCACCTCTGAATGGTTTAAAAAAACAAAATGAAGGGTTTGGAGTGACCTGCTGTGGCTGAAAAACCCTCCAGTGTGTCTGAATTACAACAATTCTGCAAAGAGTTTGTGACAAACTCCTCGATTGTCACAAATGTTTGATTGCAGTTCTTGCTGCCAGGGTTGGCCCAACCAATTATCAGCTTTAGGGGCAATTAATTTTCACACAAGTACGTTTTTCCCCCTCACTAAATTATAATTTGAAAACTGCATTTTTTTATTTACTTGGATTATCTTTGTGTAATTAGTATCCGATCTGTTTCAGAAAGATGCAAAAACTTTCTCACAGCGCTGTACCTGAACTGAGCGTTGCTGTATCTCCTCCCGCTCTGCAGAATTCCCAGTGAACTGTGCCCAGGTTGGCTCCAGCCCAGCAGCAATGATCCTCTCCATGAACACCGTGGTGCTGTTTGCGCCACAGCAGCTGGCTTGGGTGATTGAAAGGGATGGGCCGCTTTCACCAGATTTTATAGCCAGTAATTCCTTTTATCCACCAAGCTCAGATCTTCCCGCCAGTTGCTTCGTCATCCACATCAAATTAACCACATCTGTGTTACCTCTGTTCCCACAGGGACTGAACTTCCTCATTCCCAAACTGGAATGAGTTCAAAAAATATAAAGCCTTAAAGAGATTGTACTTGTATGACAAACCCTGACCCTCTGCTCAGTGAACTGGTATTTACTGTACTGGCACCGGAAATAAACGCAGTGCTGTATTTAAAGGATGTTGGATCCATTTAAGGAACATAAACAATAAGCTGCACATTGCCCTTGCTTTAATATGGATTTACAGTAATCACTAACTCCATTAAGATTGAGTGCAGGTTGCCTACTGTTAGGAAGGTTGGTGGTTCAATCCCCAGCTTGTTGAAGTATCCATGGACAAAAGGCTAAACCCTGAGTTGCCCTATTAGAGTGTGAATGTTAGATTTAAAGTGGTATTAAGAGAGTGCTCAAACAGAGTAAAAAAGATTATATAAGTACTGATTTATTTATAATTTCCTGTAATTATACTGTTTCCAGCCCTAAATTCAGTGCAGTCTTGTGGTTTAGCCAGCAGGGGGCACCAGCTTCTTGTCTTGCTCATGAACTATCTCCTCATGAATGCTGATCCTTCACGTCTTTCCAGTCCAGTTATGGTGTAAAATTCCAGAAAATATCAGAAAAAGCATATACCAGACACCAAGAAGAAAGTATTCAGGGTGTCTGGTGTGTAAAATAACACGATGATGGGGAGGCGTGATCTGCCGCCTTACTGCTTTTTAAGGAAAGGGAATCTTCATCCACAGCATTAACCAGGCATCAGATGATTGAGTAGGAGAATTCGATGCACATGTTATGAAATCAAAGACATAGGAGTTTGTGTCAGAGAGTCTATGCGAATGCAAGTTAGATGCGCACATATAACCCGGGAGGTCTAATGACACAATCAAAGGCAAATCCTAGAGGTTATGAAAACTGCAGCAGCCAGCTTCAGGGATGATTTCAGGATTATCTGACTATGTGCGCTCTACTTCCTGTGTAGGTGGAGAGACTACAGGTAGTACAGGAAGAGAACCAATGTGCTGGACACAGGAAGCAACCATAAACATCACAGAGGGTCCCAAGCAAGTTACATTTTTGAGTTTTTTTAATGATTTAAATAAACAGTTTAACTAGGAGTTTTCCGTAATGTAATTGAAGGTCTTGTTAACTTAAGCTGTCATTACACTGAATCCACCAAGCATCTAATTACACGCCCGCAGACTGCGTTACAACACCGCATGACAATCTCACGACTCATAGACATAAGATAAGTCAAACAAGGGCGCTGACATCAAACCGAGAGGGACGTTGGGAAAGGACATTTAAATCCTCAAAAACTCAGGCTGCGTCAGCCAAAGCACAAGTCAAATCCAAGGCCATCCGTCTGCTGTCAGAGGCTTTGGCTGAGCAGGTTTAAAGCAGAATTTAATGCTTCGTTTACTACCTCAGGATTATAAATAATCATAAATCACAGGTGCTTGGTGTACCTGTGTAAATTTTTCCAGGTACTCTCTGTAACTTGCTGTTGACAGATAGAAATGGAAACGTGTTGCTGGGCCAAACAGTTCAACACCGTCGTCCTGCCTACCAACACTGCTGATGTCAGTGGGATGGTTGGGAAGGTATCCTGCTTTCTGCCCGCTAAATAAAATCTAGGATTTTTTAAAATTTTCTAAGGCAATTATTTGGGTGAATGCTCTCAGGACAGCACCATCCTTAAATCGCACAGTGAATTTTGACTTTATCAAATTATTTTCCACTGTTGTGCATTAATGTCAGACACCTTTTCATTGCTGGACACAGGGAAGAACACTCTGTTTGGTTTAGGTGAGGGGAGCTACTGGAATAGAGCATGCAAAAGGCAGGAGTAGGATACATGATGCCTGCTCACACGTTCACACAATCCATCATCACAGAGTTTGCACTGAGGAGCTGGAAGGTCACAGACCTTCCAGAATTTCCAGTCGTCCAATTTGACTGGGTCTCGCATACACCTCTGTCTGCTGAGTCTTAAAAAGTTCAGGGTTGCAGTGAGTGTATAAATAAGACTCTTGTTACATTCTGATCCAGCCAGACCAACTCCACCCCCCTATTTTCATTCTTTAAACTGTACTAAGCTAACTTTGTCCTCTTTGCAGCTTTGTAAGGAAAGAAAATCTAACTTACATGCAAAAAAAACCAAAAAAACTCAGCGTATCACCTCAAAGTCTTGAACTATTCATGGCAACATGAAACAAATAACATTTCTATATTATATTTTCTATATTCTAATCCTGGTGGCGCGATTCATGCTATAATACCAGGCATCTGTGGGTGAAACTGCCTACGAACAAATAGACGGTTGGAACACAGCTTCGCTTTTTTCTTTGGTTTGTTTGCACAGCACGATACAGTCTTAGGGGTTCTGACAAAGATTAAAAAATGACTCAGAAGACTGATTATGGAGCTCAACGTGAAATCTCAGTATAGACTGTATTTTAAAGATGCAGCCAACGTAACATAGCCAAATGGTTTGTGTACGCAACATTCTGAAGCCTTAAAGGCCTTTATGCACAGAGCACGCTCCAAAAAACCCATGAAATTCTGAAGCGCTCAAATTTGTCGTGTAACCTACATACACGCTTAAAGAGTTTGGATTTTGCATAGCATTCATCTTAAAAAGGAAGAAAGAGAGATTCTGGGTTCATCATTTCATGGTTTAAAGCTGTATCACGGATGCTTTCGTACATATTCGTACATATTTTGAGACGTCAGTGGAGCAGTTTGAGCTCTTGTTGGCAGAGTTGGGACCAAATCTGAGGCGGCAAAGAAATAATTTCAGAGAGCCGACTGACCATAAGCAACATTTAGCTGTGTGTCTGAGGTGAAATAGGATTCTTTTACCAGTTTACTAAAATGTCAATGAATATCCAGTACCGCTTGATCCAAACAATAAATGCAGCAAATTTGTCCAGCAAATTATGCGTTTGGTGTGAACAAATGCATGTAGAAAAGGTGAGTACAGTGTTTGAACGCCTTTAATGTTAGTGTTTTGTAGACCCCCCTCCCAAATGAAAATTTTAAAGTAAACAGAAGCAGGGACAAACACCCTTCATCTATAAAGGGTTTGTCCAACAGAGGGCACTCTCCAATTTGCATATTGGTAACACAACCAATGTGGAAGTTGGTTGTGTGCTGGTAAACCAGCACACAACCAGCTGATGGTGTAAATGAGTAAAAAGTAGCGAGGCGTAGCACGTTTTAGAGAAATCTGCATCTCTTTCACATGTCTGAAGGGGGAAAAATTGACCATCTATTGGAAAACTGTACTTTTAAAATCAATAAATATATCATTGATCCATTCGCTTCCGCTTTTCAGGGTCGCAGGGGGTGCTGGAGCCTATCCCAGATGTCATAGGGCGAGAGGCGGGGTACACCCTGGACAGTTTGCCAGTGTGTCGCAGGGCTAACACACAGGGACAGACCATTCGCACTCAATTCACACCTATAGGGAAATTAGGTTTTTCAATTAATCTATCCCCACAAAGTGCATGCCTTTTGATGTTGGGAGGAAGCCAGAGTACCCGGGGAGAACCAACACAAACACGAAAAGAACATGCAAACCTAGCCTGATGGTGGAATTGAACTCACCTTCTTGCTGTGATCCAACAGTGCTAACTGCCGTGTTGCCAATAATAAATAAATAAATAATAATAATTTATTGCTTTATTGGGGAAAGAAAACCACATATCGGCAACGTTCCCTCTAAGCTGCGCACTGCTGGCACGGTCTCTGCGCACAGAAAATCTGCATTGCGCACACAAAAAAAATCTAACCTGAATTGAAATTAAAATAAATACATTAACAATTCTATTTTGTAGTGTTAGTCAGTAAGTGACTGGCTGCTCCAGTATGGGATTAGAATGATGCCACCTCATCCCATAGTCCAGCCAATGATGCGATTCACATTCGTATATACGCAGCTAATCAGCATTGTTGACAGGCAATGACAGCGTCCTTATGTGCCGACACCAATGTTTTCGCTAGCAAAGCGGCGTGGTTGATGTGGAGTGAAGCCACCTCCAATGGTGTACAACCATTGGAGATGTGAGCAGGACAGACGGAACAATTGACAGAAAAAGTGTGGCCTTTATACCAGTTTTTAAATTGTGTTGATGGGCCACGTAAAACCAGAGTTATGATAAAAGTGTGTGTTCGCTCAGACACATGAAAAATTAGAAGGAACATTGCATATCGGCAGCACTTTCCATCCTGCACTTCTGCACTCATGCTATGACCATTTACAGCACAATGTCCAAGTTAGTGCTTAGAGATTAATGAACAAAGACCAAGACAGAGGAAGCAGTTGAAGGGCCTCAAGTCTCATCAACATCAGCTCAGTAGCAGAGGACAGCAGTACTGCTCTGAACTGCAGCAGACACTGAAAACAGAGGAAGTGGTTTTTCCACAATTTGGGAGTACAATGGCACCGCTGTGTAGGCTCTCTCACTGCCTAATGCAAAGGGCGCCCTTTTTAATGCTGAGCACAGGATGTCGAGAGAGACCATCAGCACTTCACAAGGACAGCTGGGGGGGAAAAGAGAGACTGCTGTCTGACTTCTGATTACTTTTGTAGGATAGGTGCTGTACCTGAACTCGTTCCTTCTGTAATCTGGGATTTTGTTCTGACAGAATAAAGACACCATTGCTTCAGTAATGGCAAGTGTGGCTGTGAAATTGTTCAGGCTCTAGCAAGCAGTGATTCTGCCACTGTGTCTCTAAATCAGCCACATTTCTCTGTTTGTTCAGTTATTTATGATTTAAAAATGTTTTGTTACCATTTCAAAAGTGGTTATAGTAAGAAGTTCTTAAAAGTACTACATAACTCAGAGAGGAGAGTTCACTTTGGGGCTTACACTCGATAAGAAATAGGTTTTTAATTCAACTCATGTGATGAGCTGAATATTTTAACCCAAACCTTTATACTATTTGGTTTGCCTGCTGTTTGAAAACTGGACTAATTCACAATTTTACCTCTCAGTGATTCCTGAGATTAGGGACAAAACAGGTTTTAATTTTCTAAATTATATTTTTTAATTTTTCAAAAACATATTTACATATAATTGTTACACAAAGTTTTGGCTGTCTCACCATGTTTTGGTACAATCTCCCAGGTGTAACATTTTTTAATAATTTATGTTTTTGCTGGAGAAGTGCAAGGTTTTTGTCAACACCGTCAGACACAAAGAAATGCAGAAATATATATTTTAAATTAAGTTGTTTCAGCTATTTTGACTATTAGCAGCTTCTCTATTCTATTGTTTATGCACATATGTTTTCAAAGTAATTATACCACATTTAAAAGTAAATGACAGAGTAGTTTGGGCCCGGTAGCAGGATTCATACATCATCACTTAAAGAACAGCTCTCGGGGCACAGCTAGCTCAGTAGATGCCACATGATCGAAAGGTTGGGCGTTCAAATCCAACGAACGGAGGCTATCCTGGATTGGTAGCTGCCCACTGCATCACTGAGTGAATGGGTTAAATGCAGAGTACTAAGCATTTTCCTACAGGATTAATAATGTATACATAAACAATTAGATTCAAGATAAGGCAAATTTGATAATATTTGACACATCTGTGAAGCAGAAATATCAGTAAAATACACAGGAAGTAATATGACTGAAATATTAGTAAAAACAGCATTAGAAAAAGGGTCAACACCATCAGACAAAAATTCTGATGGTGTTGACATCTGATGGTGTTGACAAAATACCCTACTTCTCTCATAACACATGTTTTTCTGACAGAAGCCATCTTGTTTTTCATCATTTGCTTATGGCCTCAACAATCTACCTCAATGAGGCTCTTTTTACAAGAAAAAATAATTAAACCTTGGATTACATCGACTTTGGTGTTGACGCACTATGGTTGTGACACAGAGTTTTATCAGAAAGGTGTGCAATAAATGAAATAAAAACAAACAAATTATCACAGCAGTGACCTCATGGCATGTGTATCAAACAGGAAGTGGTAAAGGGGTCCTCAGAGTGTAAGCTACCCACAATAATTCCTGATTTATTTGTACATTTAAAAAAATCTGACGGTGTTGACACAAACTCTGGACACGATTTTAATCACTTAAAAAATATTTAAAAATAAATTTTCAATTGCATATTTTGATATTATATAAGGTATTGACTTATATACTTAGTGACGAGAACATGTTTAATTTTACATTACTTTTATTTTTTTTCTGTATTTTAATATTATCACACCTGCTTCTGGACAATGGATTTTTAAGGTACTGGTAATGTATTGTACCATTTAAAATAAATATATATTTATAAAAAATGCAAAATCATAGTTTTGTTGTATAAACATTGCCTTGGTTTGTCTTTTAGGCAGTTGGGTTAACACTTCTATGCATATTTTTAACCACATAATTGGGTTTTATCTGCCGGACATGTTTTGTCCCTTATCTCAAGAATCACTGCTCTAATATTTCAGCTGCAGGTCACCTGCCACATTGATTTTAGGCTCATTTGTCACAGCTAGCCTTTGTAGCTCTCACAAATAAAACAGCAACTTTCTTCAAAAAACAAAGAGAGAGGATATTTCTTTTGCTTTCAGGAGATTCAAATTCACATGTAGTTTTCTGGCAGGTAACATTGGTTAGGACTGTGCCACCTGTGCTAGTGGAAACAATAAGTTCTGAATTTCCGCCTAAGGCCAACTTGCAACGCACAATAAGCCATGACCCCCAAGAAAAAACCTTTTCTTATAGATAGCCCCTGGCCACTTGTACTGGATTTGACCTGCTTTTGGCTTCAGAACAACTTTAATTCTTCACTGCACAGATTGAACAACCTTCTGGAAATATTCATCAAAGAATGTGGTTTATACTCACATGATAGCATCACACCGTTGCTGCAGATTTCTCGGCTGTTCACTCATAATGCATAATGTTCATACGTAAGAGTCTCCTGTTCCGCCATGAGCCAAAGGTGGTCTGTTGGATTGAGATCTGGTGACTGTGGAGGTCATCTAAATACAGTGTACTCTTTATCATGTAGACAAAAAACAGAAAAAAGATTATTAGAGCTTTGTGACATGGTGTGTTATCCTACTGGAAGAAGCCATCAGAAGATGTAGTCCTAAAGTGATGGACATGATCAGCAGAAATAGTCACATACGCTGTAACTCTTAAACAACGCTCATTTGATGCTAAGGGCCCAAAATACCACCACTACTAATCTGAACTATTGATATAAGGCAGGATTTCATGTCTGACCCTACAATCTAAATGCTCACAGCAGAAATTCTCAGAGTCATCAGAAGAAATGTTCTTCTATTGTCAGATTTTGGTGAACATTTGTCAAATGTGGCCTTAGTGTCTTGTTCTTAGGTGACAGGAGTGGCAGAAGACCATACTGGGGGCTCTTTTGCAAACTAAGATGCTCTTCTGCATACTTTTCTTGTAACAATTGGTTATTTGAGTTACTGTTGCCTTCCTCAGTCTGAGGCATGCTGGCCTTTCTCCTCTGACCTCTGGCATCAACAAGGGACGCCAGAGGTCAGGGAACTGCTGCACCCTGGATATTTTCTCTTTTTCGAAACATACTTTGTAAACCCTAAAGGTAAAGGTTTTTGAAAACTCTAGTAAATCAGCAGTTTCTGAAGTATTCAGACCACCCTGTCTGGCACCAACAACCATGCCACGTTCAAAGTCACACAAATCACTTTTCTTTTCTTTTCCATTATGATGTTCAGTTTGAACTTCAGTAGGTCATCTTAACCATGTCTACGTGTCTAAAATTGTTTCCATGTGATTGGCTCATTAGAGAGTCACATGGTACCTAGCAAGTGTTCAGTGAGTGGTTATAAATGGCAAAATAATCTATATATAATTTTTAAAATGTGCCATACACTACAACATGTGGACTTTTGAAACAATGTCCAAGTGTCAACAAGACATTTGCTTAACTCTCTTTCAAACCAAATGTAACAGGATGTTAGTTTCGATGGCTTTGAGGCCTCAGATGTCTTTTAGATCTTTAATCAAAAAAAAATTCCCCTGCGGTTTATATCTTTTTGCCATTTAATTTCTTGCATGCATTTTTAACATGTCTGAGCTGGAAACATATTTTCTTGATGGTCTAACCTTTCATGGATCAAGTTTTAAAATGTGACTCTTATGAAGTACTAAGAAAATCTTTGGGCTACAGATTTCTTTGGGCTACATTTGGCCATGACTAAGGGGAATTGACTCAAGACAGTCTGGCTACGGCCATATTGCTCTCTGATGAGGCGAAGGTACCAAAAGTAGCCCAGATTGGGCCAAATATGTCCACTATCTGGGCTGTATTCATAACAAGATTTGCTTGAGGTGTCATTTTGACAGCTCGGTGAATAAAGCCTGTTAAATTACTGTTAGCCTTACTGTGTAGCCTTGTTTATGCTTCATCCACAGCACATACCCGTCTAACTGTTTTAAACTGGTTAGTAGCTTGTGTCACCTGATATTTCTGAAAGAACACCATGCACACCACCACCATCAAATTATACAAATTAATTTTTCCTTCAAATGTCATGTCATTCATGTCTGACGTCACTTTTGCGTAGGTTTATGGGATCTTTGGTTTTGTTGTCAGCCACCGGAGACCTTCTGATCAATTAACAATGATTCAGTGAGGTCAAATTCCCTTCACAGCCCAAAGAAAACAGACGACACCATTGTAAGCATCTTGGTGAATTTTATATAGCAGGTTATCGCTCTCTTTATAAAAGATTTCTTGGGTGGTGCCACAGAATCATGCTGATAGAGCCCTTCTTCACATATTGATCTCTATTTAGTAATTCTGTGCTCACATGATGAAGAGGGGAAAGCAATGACTGGAATGTGGAGTTTGGTTGAGCAGATTCCGACACATAAAGCAAACTGCATGCAGGCACTTGCCAGCATGTGCGTGCATGCATGCGTGCGCATCTAATCCTTCAAAAGGCTGGCAGTGACTGGCCCAAAAATCGGATGTTTTCTCATTCGAGCGTTTCCCAGACACACCTCTCTTTGCCTCCTCCTCCTGCCTTTTCTCCACTTCTATATACCGTCTGTCTGCCTGACATCCCCATAATTTACTTTATAGTTGTCGGTAAAGGGGGAAAGTGGAAAAAAAGATTTCAGAATATAGAAAAAGATAAAAGCTCCTTCTGCTGTTCCTCTCTCCTTCTTCTCCTCCTCCTCCTCCTGCTGCTCCGTGACACACATGCCCACAGCCTTGGGGCAGTATAGTTAAGGAGGTATGTAAAGTTTGTCTTTTTTTAGGACCTGTAAGGGACAAAACCAGAGGTGGTCAGGAAAAAAAGTGAAAGCCAGAGTGAAGAAAAGGCAAAGATGGAACCTGAGAGGGGTAAAAAATGTCAGAAAAGGCTGTGAGCTGCAGGTGTGAGAGCTTCATATGTGCCTCTCACACACACAGACTAGTCCTGACAAAGAAATAGTGCTCATGGGGGTGAAGAGAAATCGACAGGAACTGGGGGCAGCTGAGATAAACCAGAGAGAGAGAGGCAGCAAAGGTATTAGGAGCTCATAAAAAGGCACTTAGAGCTGCAGTTAGGAAACTCACATTCATCACTCCCAGGTGAGCGAACATGCGCATTTTTTTCTTCCCCACCAGCAGCTGCTCCCGTTACCAGGAATTACAGAGACAGAATGACAAAAGATGTCACGATAACAACTGTGTGAGAAACAGAAGAGTGATGGGGAATGTGGGAGGATAATCTGATTTTAAAAAGTGACAGTTCAGCGTGTTATGTGTCTGAGAGAATCAAATTATAGAACCCACAGCAGCGGGGGGGAAACAGTCTGTCCAGTGAATTTAAATCTTAAAATAAAGAAGATGATGGCATCTGCTAAGGGAAAATGTGCCAGTGCCCAGGCGCTGCATAGCCTGCAATTTCTGGGCTGGGTGGCGGGGGTCAGTATAATCAGCTGTACAAACCATGTCTCTCAAATCCTTTACCCCGCCCATTAAATACAAGCCATTCTTGTTTGTCTCATTCACTCCAGCAGGACGCCTGTGAACAGGACGCATGTTCACTCTGTTTGGACTGGAACTTAAAACGACTGACTCTTTCCTTTCTTTTTTTTTCTCTTCTATTTTTTTTTTCAGGGCAGGATTTTAAATAAGCCACTTTCTATTGTTTCAACTCCCTTTGATGCTTTTCTAAGGATCACACACCCTGACAGAAAAGTTGGGACTGATTCAGAAAGCAGGAGGGGGGAAATCCAGAGAGACAGACAGACAGAGCTGTGCCCTGAAGCTTTCTGGGGAAGAAAGAGGAGACAGATAAAGAGTCAGAAATAATCTGAGGGAGAGAGAGAGAGAGAGAGAGAGAGAGTGGAGGGAGGGAAGAGCACAGCTGTTGTGCAAAGACGAGGAAAAAAATACAGATAAAAAAGGCGAGGAGGTACACAAGTGTGAAGGGCGAGGAAAGGAGACTGACAAGGACGACCAAGGCTGGAGAGAGGAAAAAGGGAGATAAATGCGAGAGTCAGCAAACAAAAAAGGGCCAGAGACCGAGGAGTAGGTCCAGGCCAAGGCCAAGAAAGATATAAAGAGGAGACAAAGTGAAGACAAAACTGAGACAAACAGCGACTAACAGACACCTGACATCACGGCCAACGGCAAGAATGGAAGAGCAGCGAGACGACAGGAGAGGCTAGAGAGAGAGAGCGTGCACGAGAACGAGCTGTGGTTTGACACGAGGAAGAGGAGTAGATTTCCTCATCATGATTTATTCAGCTGATTTCCCAAATTTAACCAACCTGTGCCAGAAGAGCAACTTCGTCCCAGGATAGAATGAAGAGAGGAGCTGAGAGATACCTATAAAATCTGCGGAAACCTCTTTCCTTATCCTCCACCTTCCTCTCCTCCTTCCTGGCTTTCTCTTTACATCAAGCTTTAAATCCGCCAACTTCCTCTTCCTCTGTCCTGACATCTCCTCTCCTTCCCCCCCTTCTCTCTATATCCTCACTATGTGGATACCAGCTGTGCTCCTATGGATGCTTAATATCAGCAATTTGTGCTCAGGACAAGACTATACAGACTATTACCAATCTGGAGACATGGGCACACAGGTAAGTATTTACACTTCACACCTCACAACATGATAATTATGTTAGTTTTTCTTACAATCGATTCCATACAGATGAACATTTTTGAGAAAAAGCTGAATGAACAAAGAATTGTAGATGCTTCCATGGATGGCACACAGATGTTATAGAAATAGTATTAAAGAACCATTAACCTATGTGCTTGATACGTAGACACAGACAGCAGATTGCCCAACTGTTGAGATTGTCCTCTGCACCGTCAGCACTGAAACATTATATGTGAGAATACGTTTTGTAAGGATTGCGTTATTTAAGCTGTATTTACTTAGGCAATCTCACAGATGTAATCTTTTTTACACAAGCAACATTTCCAACAATCACAGTGGTTTACACAATGGAGTCATCATAAAATCAATAAAATCCACATGGGGTATATAAACCTAACAACTTCCAGTTGTTCATTTTAAACTTGATTAAGCTTGATAGCATGTCCTTAATAAAAAAAATAAAATTAAAAAAAACACACAGCTAACCTGATGCCTTCCAACCAACAGTGACTTTTTGGGACATGTAACTTTTGCAGAACTTCAACTAGCTATTGTTGTAGCTGTCTCATATATGTCATCAAATTGTGAATATTAAATCTTCCAGCAATTGTTTTGCTCCTTCATGATGTGTTTTCACACTATAAGCTATTTAACAAAATGCAAGGAGCTCAGTGATGCCTTGCTTTAGCCTGAATTTTGTTATTGTGCAGAGTAGGAACATTACAGATAAGTAATGCAGTGAAAACCAAACATTTTGTCTAAATGGAGTTTGGAATAAGCTTTCAATAATGGCATCATGAGCATAACAATGGCCATTAAAATGTTCAACTGGAAAATAAATACAATTATGTTTTAGGGGAAAAACACAGTGTTCATTCTTGTGGTACACTGGCATACTTCAATAGCATAAAATACATACAGTCAAATGAAAAATAAAGTGCATAAGTGCTTTAAACCCAACATTCACACTAAAAAGGATATAGTGGGGCCACTTGGGGTTCAATATCTTGCCCAAAGATACTTTGACACGCAAGGATGCACACCTGAACCACCGGAGATTAAGCCACTGACCTTCTGAGATGAAAACCCACTCTACCTCTTGAGCCACAGTCATCCCATTAATAATAATTATGTTATGTTTGTCACTATGTCACAATCCTGGGACGTCACAGGAAATTCAACTTGAGCATGGTGGCGGAAGAGTTATGATTTGTGCTTATTTTGCAGACACAGGACCTGGATACCTTCCAGTCATTTAGTCAACCATGTATTCCTCTGTATACCAAAGTATTCTGCAGTTGAATGTGAATCTGTCCAACAGCCAAAGCTTGGTTTTAGTGGTCAAACAAACTGAATCATGTAAGACAGACCTTCCCAAAGTGTGGGGCCCGCCCCCTAAGGGGGGCGCAGAGCCATTGCAGGGGGGGGTGGGGGGGGGGTGGTATGCCAAGGGGGGGGACAATGCTCGGACACTGCTAGCACCACACAAACGCAAAGCAGGAGATAAAGCATAGCTGAATATGTTTCCAAACCAACTTCATTCTAAGCCAAAGACTAGAAAATATGGTGAAGCATATTTTTCCCTTTGGGTTCACCTGCACAAGTGCCAAGGTAGGTCTCTGCTGCATGATTGGTTTTCCCTTTTACCCTAACTCACAAACACTTGTTGTAATGATTAATTACTCCTGACATTTTGGAGATGTTAGCTCTTTATACAGTAAAGTTACAGTGGGATACAGATAATATGAGGCTGATCCTGCCACAATTTGTTCCCCCTGTCTAAATCACGGACAAACAGTATCCTACAGCTGTTTATGTTTTTAAACCCATTTTGCACAGAGAGGCATTTTTTGAAAAATGTATTGATAGTAATGTTGAATATTATTACACAGGAAAAAAACAACTGCATGTAAAATAATTACACCGTGATGCCTCTGCCTTTCTAAATAGAGGGACAGTAACTTCATGTGTAAAACCTGAAGATAGATTAACAGTATTTTGTTTCTGACTATCTGCCATTCTGCAATTCATCTCATGTAAACAATAACGTGGCACAGCGTGATGTTGTGTGACAAACTCTGTATTGCTCGTCCACACGTAAACGCAAAAAGGGAGTTTTAAAAAATCTCAGTTTTCGGTGATTTGGAACGCCGTTTACGTGTGGACGAAACAGCTGCGTTTTCCAAAACACCCGTGTAGGTGTGGACGTAGCGTAAAAGAGTTAGTAGTGTATTTCCTTACTACCTGTAATTTATTGCAGATTACTCGTATTTGCTTAATTGTTTACTAAACAAAGGGGGGCCAAGCAAAAAAAGTTTGGGAACCATTGATGTAAGAGGACAATGAGCCCAAATAGAGCAGTGACTATAATAAAATGGCTAAAAATAAATTAAAATAAAATAAAAACAATAAAATGCTTTAGTCCAGTTAAAGTCCAGGCCTCAACCTAAAAAAAATTGTGTGGGAGATGAAGCAAGTAGCGTAAAAACAAATGTCCACAAACCTCAATATATGGGGCACTATAAAGAGAATTCCTCCACAAAAATGCATGTGATTGATAGTCATAGAGAAAACAATTGCTTCCAGTTACTGCTGGCAAAGTTTCTTCTACAAGCTACTGAGGTTCGACTCCACTGAACGGCTACCCTGAGGTACCCCTGAGCAAGGTGCCGTCCCTACACGCTGCTCCCCGGGTGCTGCATTGGTGGCTGCCCACTGCTTCACTGGGTGAATGGGTTAAATGCAGAGGAACTATTTCCCTATGGGGACTAACACGCACACTTTACTTTACTTTACTTTACTGAGTCATGGAATATATTTAGTTTCCCACCAGATTGTATCATGTGAATCAAATTTGGTAGATTTATCAGAACCTAAAGAAAGTGGCATCATTTTTGTATACTATGTAAACAAAAAAAAGTGTAATGCACTTAAGATTAAAGAAAACACCATCTTCTTAGGTGCTTGAATGCAAATGCATACTCCAAAACTAACAGTAGTCAAGTGCAAACAGTTTTTCTTTCAGTGAAAACTTAAAACATGAAGATTCCTCACCATAGAGCTGGCTGCACACAAGATGGTATCATCTGCATAGAAGTGAACATTTGATGTTCCTTTGTAAAATGTTTAGATTGTGTGATATTATCAGATAATTTATATTGTATAACAATATAACTATTATATTTAATTAATAAGTTATATTGTAATATAACTTATTAATGTATAACATTAACAGCTGGGGGCCAAGTATTGATCCCTGTGGGACACCTAAATCCTTCAAAAGCTTAAAACACAAATTATAAGAAACTTTAAGAACCAGTTATAAGAAGAATCCTTGCAGCCTCTAGAAAGCAACTTATTAATAAATCATACAAATAGTATGATCACAGAAACATGGAGTAGATTTCTAAATATAGAGGTTATCATTTGCTTTTCATTACACAAAATTAGAAGATATGCATTTATATAATGCATTTGTTTTACACAACTTTTTTGTTTTGTTTTGTAAAGCAACTGCTTGTTTCTGTGATGTTATTAAGTTATGACTAAAGAAAGAAAAAAACAAAAGTCAGCATGGTTTTGAAAGTTTACCTGACAACAAAGGCTGTTTACGAGCCAGCCAGGAAATGGTTCGGTGTTTGGTTTCCTGCTCTAGGAAAGTAGACCTCATTTAGTGGAAGCTGCTCGGTGCATAAGTGAAAAACTTCAGACTTATCAAAAACATCTATGACAACAATGAGTCATAGTGCTTTTCACGCTTAAGATAGAGGACTTGTTTTTCTTCTGAGCACTTTTTCCATACGTGTATGTATCTTTTTTAAACTCTGTTTAAGTCACAATAACTTCAGACTTAATGTGGTTGTAATACTACTACTACTACTACTACTACTACTACTACTACAGCTACTAACAACAACAGCAATAATAATAAGAGTGAGAAATGAATGGGTGTGTGCACATGTGTGTGTCTATATGCCAGCAATGCCTGATGTTAGACACAATGGATGCAAGATCAGTCAATTATGACTTCACGGTCCCTTAGCGATTACCTCATGTTATGTGATCAACTAACAATGCAAGAGAGGAGGAAGAGCAGGAGAAAAAGGGCAAAATGAGAGAGAAAAGTCTGTCATCTGCTCTGTAATGAGAAGTACAGCGCTAAACAATTCTACAGTAAATATACCACAAACTTTTCTTTCTACTGGTTTTAAATAGCAACCTAGGTTGGTCAAAAGATTAATAGGAAATCAAAAGATCCTTGAATTAATTCCGTACAAACAGGGCAAGTATGTTCTTTTCTGTTCTGCTGAAGTTGATCAACTATATTTTTAGAAATGCACTCAGCTCTATTTTATAGTTTATAAATGTGCAAAATGGCTGTCAGATAGATTTATATCACCTGACAGCTATTTCCATCCAAAACAAAAGTTACACGTGTGGCACAGCTCAGGGGATGACGGAGTGCAAAGGAGTCTCATGTGTAAAAACAGCTGTCTACAGGCCTTTAGAGACTGGGGAGAAACACAGACAAACAACTGTCTGAAAGAACATTAAAAAAGTTGCTGGGATTAAAGGTTCTGGGTTCACTGAGGTGGAAACAAGACCAGTGTTGGTTCTTTTAACTTAGGTATCTCAAAAGCAGATATGGTCTAAAAACAGCATCTCTTATTTCCAGTAGTGGCACCATGAAGTTGTCATGGATCATCAAGCTGGAGCTTCGTGTATACAGATTTTTATGCAGTTTTGTTTTTACACTAAATTCAGAATTCCATATTTATAGTAACAGGTGGACATAAAAAACTGCTATGAAGGGGAGGTTAATAATGACAGTAAAGTATGTTGATATTTGTTAAGACGGATGGAGGGAAATGAAAAAGGAGGGGGGAGGCAGACAGAAAGAGATAAATGGAAATAGTGATAACACTGCAGAGATCCAGTTTCTGTTTAGGCAGTGCCAGCTGTGCCAGTCTGCTCTCTCTCAGCCTGGGAAATTAAACAACCCACCCATGTTCCCAGGAAGACTTCAAATGTGACACTCAAAGACCAACTCCCTGCTGACATTTAGTCAGATAATACAGCAGCGTCTATTAGTCCGTTAATCTCTCATCTTTCATCTACTCTATTAAAACAGAAGAGAGTCGTTTATCATGATGGCGGGAAAATCATTAAGGGAATGACTCACAGCTGGAAGGGTTTATAGAGTGATATCTGCTTTAAACTGATTTACTGTATGGATCTCATCCACCACATTGAATAATCTCCATTACGTTTGTCTATTTAAGGAGGCCCAGTGTTGTCCTAGAGTAAACTCCAAAAGCTCTTACATAGGAGGCTTCAATGGAAGCTGACCTGTTATGCTCATTTCCAGCTCTGTCTTTTGTTTTTAGATTATAGTAGAGTAACTCTGGATGATTCATACAGTACTACGCAAAACCATTGAGTCACCCCTCAATTCTTTATATTTTCCTTCTAAGCAGCCAGACTTTCTTGTAGTTTTTTTAAAGTGCCATTGAGCTATAGTTATCCAGGATTTCTGAAGTTCTTTCAAAGTTTTTCTTTGGACATTGGCTGCTTTTTCACTTATTGTCTGTGTACCTGCTAATTTTCAGATGAATGTTTTTTGTTTGTTAAGCCAGTTGAGACTGACCTATGAATCATTCAAGCATAAAAAGGCTCCTAACTGAAGGGATTAAGCAGTGTTTTGTCTGCACATAAAAGACAACTTAGCAAAGAACCACTTTTAAATTGTATCTTTAGGCACTTTATTACCAGCAGCTGTCACAAAAACACAAAACTTGTTCTCATTTTTGTAGCCAAATCTATGAAAAATGCCAAAGATGACACAGTTTGACAGGCATAAAATGGCTCTTTAGCACGATGTGCAATGTCTTGAAACAACTAGGGGAAACTATACAAGTGGAGGAAAAAAGAAGTGCCAGGCTTAAAACCTATCTACAGCAGATGAACCATATCTGAAAGTCATGTCCTTAAGAAATATGAAGGAAAGCAATCAAAGACCTGACACAGGACCTAAGAGATGCATCTGGACCTTCAGTTGATCCATCTTCTGTTCACTGAAGCTTCATCAGAAATAATCTCAGTGGAAGGGTGGCTGTCAAGAAGGCTTAAGGTGGAGAAACAGGGAGGAAAGGCTTAGGTATGCCACATTATACAAGAACTGGAGTGAAAACAGGGGGCAACACATGTGGTGGAGTGATGAATCCAAATGTTAAAGGTTTCATTCAAATCATAACTGATATGTTGGAGGTTAGGAGAGAGGTAGGACGGTGAGTGCCCATCTATAAAACACGGTGGAGCCTCTGTCATGGTTTTGCTGCATTTCAACCACTTGTTTTGGGGACTATCAAAAGTGATGGAATCTTGTATGCAAAAAAAGTGCCATCAGATTTAGATCCACCATGCAATACCTTAATTTTTCAGCAAGACAATGAAAAACCCACTCCCAGTGCAGTAAAACCATACCTGGATACATAAAACACACAGTGGAACACTATCAGTTATGGATTGGCCTCCCCAGAGCCCGGACCTCAACACTGTTGAAGCAGTGTGGGATCATGTTGACAGAGAACAGAACAAAAGGCAGAAACATCCAAAGAAGAGCTTTGGATGTCTTTCAAGAAGCCAGGAGAACTATTCCTGAAGACTACTTATAGAAATTAGAAGAGTGTGCCTTTATTATTCAACACACTCTGAACTCTCTTAAGTTCAGACTGTGTTGAAGAATAAAGGTGGTCATACTAAATATTGACTTTCAAGCTTGTTAGAATTGCACAAACTCTGTTGTTATTTCAATAAATCGCTGCACCTATTTCCCAATTTCCTAGCAAAATACAAAGAAATGAAGGTGACTCAAGACTTTTACATAGTGCTATATATACTGTGTATTTATTTGTAGACTTATGTATACCCTATGTGTATTCTCAAATTAAGTTTTCCTGCTTTGGATTTTTTTTCTTTTTTTTTTGTCATTAAAAAATAGCAGTGTGTGCAGGTGAAGAGAGGACATGCATGCTCTTAACTAACAGTAGCCAAAAACAACATGTTACAACACATTGGCAGCTGAGGTATTCACTGTTTACCCAGAACAAACCAGCAAACTCCATGCTGTAAATTCCACTGTATCAAACCATTTTTCACCAAAAATACACAACTAAATCGTTCTGAAGCCAAACTATAAAAAGAGTGTTTTTAAATAATTTCTATTTTATTACACAACCAAAACACCCTCTTAACTGCAAGATTTGTGACGTTTGTTTATCATCTTTTAGGTTCATTTTCTGTCTACATAACTCTTTTTACTCTTTGTGCTGACTACATATGTAAAAAGTATAATTTCTCTATTCTTCTTTCCCCCCATGCTCTGTTGCAGTCAAATGACCAGCTCAGTTTGGAGACAATAAAAAGTGTGGATGACCTTCTACAGTTCCTATACCCTGAATACAGTGTGATTCAGCAGTGCCTAAAGAAGAGGTCATGGCACAGCTCTTCATCCCCCTCTTCATCATCTTTATCCACATCTTCAATGAGCCCTTTACTCAACGCTAACAATCAGGACATGTGGGTTCCGATGAGGGAGGAGGCTCTTTACAAAGTTGATGACACTTGGCGAGGTAAACACTGATGGCTTGCACAGAGGTAGTCTGTTTATTATTATTTCTTCAGAATCATTAGATTTGTGGAAGTCAAGACAGTGTTATTGCTGCTAATGTCAGCCTTTCAATCACAGCAGTCTGAAATACTTGAACAGACTGGCAAAGTGGAAAAAATGTAGCAGTGACATAACCACACAATTGTGTTTTTTAAGGACTAACAGATGGATTTCATTGTACTGGAGACAGAAAAAGTAGCTGGTATTGCAGAGAATGAGCATTTCCTCTCCCTAAAACCTCTAATAAACAGAAAAACGAAGAAAGGGGGAAACAAACAGAATCTACCTATAATTACCAGCATACAATGGAAATTACTGTTGTGTTCACTGAGCAGCTGTATGTCAAAAATGTGCTTCTGCAGAAACAAATTGTGGCGAGAATTATCCCAAATGTGGTTTCTGAATCCTCAGGTGGGTGTTTATACACTCATGTGGAAAAATATGTGAACAACAACACGTGAAATATTTCACTATCTCAAAAAAAAAAAACAACCCACATGCAGAAGCAGTATGTAAAACCCTGAATACACCCTTACCGCTTCCATAAGAATTAAAAGGGGAAGTAGCAGCCAGGCACTGCTAATCAAGTGCACATGATTAACTGATCATCAGCAAGTGTGACCACCTCTAGAGAAAAGCTGAAATTTTGGAAGTTTGCTTATCTGCCGCATTCAGGTGTGTGTTCACACAATGCCAGGGAAGAAAGACATCAGCAATGATCTTTAGAGAGGCAATTGTTGCTACCCATCAGTCTGGAAAGGGATGCAAAGCCATTTCCAAACAATTTACAGTGAGAAAGATTACTCACCAGTGGAAAACATTCAAGACAGCCTCCACTCATCCAAAGAATTGATGCCTCAAGGTCAGACCATGCAATGCCTAGAGTGAAAAAAACACACCTCAGACTCTACAGGTCTCAGTTAGCATGTTCAATATTAAAGATACAGTACAATTATGTATGATGTGTTTGAAACTGTTTTAAGGAGAAGGCCTCTTCTCTCTGAAAAAACATGGCAGCATGGCTTAGGTTTGCAAAGTTGCATCTGAACAAATCAGAAGACTTCTGTGCTTTGGACAGACAAGACCAAAGTGATAGACAGAAAACCCAGCATATCAGCACAAACACCTCATACTGACTGTCAAGAACGGAGGTGGAGGTGTGATGGTTTAGGCTTGTTTTGCAGCCAAAGGACCTCGCACCCTGCAGTCACTGAGTCAACCATCAACTCCTCTGTAAAGTGTTCTAGAGTCAAATGTGAAGCCATTGTCCCACACCTAAAGCTTGGCCCAAACCAGATGATGTAAGGGGCAGTGATCCCCAAGCATAGCAGCAAGTCAACAACAGAATGACAGAGAAAGAAAATAATCAAGGCGTTGTAACGACCCAGTTAAAGTCCAGACCTCAGCTTCACTGAAATGCTGTGCTGGGAACTTAAGAGAGCTGAATTCCCGCAAACCTCAATGAAATGTAGCACCACTGTAAAGAAGCGTGGGTCCAAATTCCTCCATAATGATGTAACCGACTAATAAAGCCATACAGAATACCGTTGCTTGAAGTGAATGTTGCTAAAGGTGGATCTTTAAGCTATAAGCATCTCAGATTGTGTTTAAGTAATTTTAGAATTAAACTGAAGGTGTGGTTCAAAGATGTCTGGTGTGGCCTTCACAGAGGGGTGCAGTTCCTGTTGTCATGCATTGTTGGCTGTATTTTCAGTCATCCTGGAGGAGATCCAACGAACCTCGTGCCAGCCCAGAGAGGTGTGCATTGAAGTCGCTAAAGAATACCCAGAATCCACCAGTCAATTCTACCTCCCTCATTGTGTGGCACTGCATCGTTGCAGTGGATGCTGCAACAACGAAGCTTTTTACTGCACAAATACAAGTTACGCTCTTGTGAACAAGACGGTAAGCCATGCACCCGGAGTCTCTATTTTACCTCCTTGTATCTAACATCTTGTTATGGTTGCCCTGAGAGGCCAAACAGACTGCAACTTAAGAAAACACCAGCAATAAGAAAAATGCTGCAAAAGCACACAAAACACAATGGAAATAGGAAAAACGACAACAGAAAAATAGGAAAAAACAAAACAGAAATAGGGAAAAACAACAAGGGAAATAGGAAAAAATATAAGGGAAGTGTTTCTGGGGGGACAATAACCATTGACGGACCAGTTCCAGGAACCCAAAACATGGTAGGCGTGTTTTATCATGATTCATATAATACTGATGACAGATTTTTGGGTTAATGGTTAGGTTAACACACTTACCTCTCATCTTTTCTTTCCTCACAAAACCGATAAATCCTCCACTTTTTTAAGTGTCTCCCAGCACAATACTTAACATATTTTGGTTCCTACAACTGGTCTGTCGGGTTATTGTCTCCCCAGAAACACTTCCTTTGTACTTTTGGAAATCAGCTTTTTTTTCCTATTTCTGTTTTAGTTTTTCCTATTTCCGTTGTCATTTTTCCTATTTTGTGTTTTGTGTGCTTTTGCAGCGTTTTTCTTATTGCTGGTGTTTTCTTAAGTTGCAGGCCGTTTGGCCTCTCAGGGCCACCGTATCTTGTACACTCTTCAGCGCTTGAATTATTTAACACTCTGCTCCAGATTTTATGCTCTTGCGCCACAAACTGCATCAGGAAAGAGGACAGAAACCAATCTGCCCATTTATGTAACCAGCTTGTCTGTATCACAACACACCCTACTCCAGTGGGACAGCCTTTGGCTGCAAATGGACATGATGTTAAGACAATATACACAGTTGAGTCACGCACAGTTGCACAATCTTACAACAATTACATCAGCATCTAAACATCAGCAGTACTGCAGCAGAAGAACAGGAAAGAAAAGAACAAACACTAATTCCTTCCACAATGCAGATTTTTATGCACACATGCACGTCTAACTTTCTTCTTCCCACTCCTAGCTGATGGAACGATCCCAGTCCAGGTTGGATTACACTGCTGTCACGGTAACCTTCATCAACCACACTTCATGCGATTGCCTCCCCAAGCGGCCACTCCGCTCCATCATCAGACGAGCAGCAACAGATCGCCTGTGAGTTGGAGTGATAGGTGAAGAGTGACGTGTGGGTGCCTTTACAGCCATTCATGACTCACTCTTTTGTGTATCCATGCATTTATAATATAGCGTGAGTGCGTGTCTGTGTTTTGATAGGTGCTCTCCTCCTGAACGTGCCTGTGCCTCGGGCTTATGGGATCCAGCAAACTGTGTGTGCGTCTCTGCAGACACGATAAACTACCCTGAGAGAGAGGCAGGTAAGCATGCATGAGTCATGTTGGTCAAATTAGTCATTTTCTACTCATGCTGATGCATATTCAGTCTAGTCCATCAGTGGTTCTCAAGCATGTGGTTGACACCCACTATAGACAAAACTGACAATTACAGTTTTTCCACTGATGTGGCGCAGATGGCCAATCTAGAACTAGCTCCACCCTTTTGCACTGAAAAAAGACTAGCACCAGAGCCAAGGAGACCACTACCCCAACTTCTCCTAATGACGCAACATAATAATTGGTTCTGAATCCTCTTGAGCCCCTGGTACTCAAAAGGCACCAACACAGAATGGGATCTGCATTGGTACCAGAACTACAATGGTGGAAAAAGAGTCATAGAAGAGTAAACTTTTTGGCAAATGAAACCAAAGTGGTAAATCCAGTGAACAAGGCTGACTTATGTTCCAAATAAAGCCTTTAAATGAGGATGTCAAAGTTTGAGCGTCATTTTGATGACATGAAAAACAGAGATTAATTCATGGGTCAAAATCTCACTGCAGAGTTTGATATTTTTGTCTGACCCACCCTTTCTGCAGTACGGACTACGGAGCCCCGCAGGGGACATGGGAGGAAAAAAAATTAAGACGGACTTTTGCGAGATCTCGCAAAACTTTTGTGAGATCTCGCAAAACAAACTCGGGATCTCGCAAAACAAACTCGGGATCTCGCAAAACTTTTGTGAGATCTCGCAAAAGTTTTAGCCGCATTCTTCCCGTTAGCTCGAAGCTAACGGGAGGTCTAGACCTACTACAGCCGGGAGGAACCCTGCTTTCCCGGCACATCGTGCCTCGACCTCCCGGTCGGCTTCGAGCCGGCGTCCGAAGAATGCGGCTAGTTTTGCGAGATCTCGCAAAAGTTTTGCGAGATCCCGAGTTTCTTTTGCGAGATCTCGCAAAAGTTTTGCGAGATCCCGAGATAGTTTTGCGAGATCTCGCAAAAGTCCGTCTCAATTTTTTTTCTCCCATGTCCCCTGTGGGGCTCCGTAATGGACAGCACGGACACTCCAACGTGTTAGAAATAGTGTTGTTTTTTTAAACTCAGGCATGTCCTTTAAACAAGACATGTCCTTTTAATTGGGTCACGGCTCTGAAGTGGAATGCACAATAGTACAAAAAACTTCCACTGAGCACGTTTTGGGATGTGAACCAAAAAAAAAAAACTGAGTAACAACACCCAGATGATGATGATGATGGTGATGATGATGGCGTTTGGGTGGCAAATCTTTCCCTGAGGTACTGCCTATTCATTTGTAGCAGGAATGTTTTTGTGCCGTTTTACTTGTACAATCATGTAGTGAACTACAGTTCCTACCACTCTTTTTTACATTAAAGTAACCTCTCTTGACATATATTATTGTTTATCATTTTCATAGCTGTTCATCTGATCTATACTGAGAGGTCCGTCTTTGAACTATTGTTTCCACAGGCAACATTAGTATAAGTGTAAACCAAAAACTATTCTCTTCTTTGGATTTACCACAGGTATGTGTCCTAAGAAAAGAAAATGCCAGTCTCTCTGCAACTTAACCACAGTTCCTGTAGCTGCCTGCCAAACTGACAGCCATGAAAGCACTAAACTTTGGGAGGCTGCAAACATAATACTATCATGCTAACAGGCTGATGTTTAGCTGACATATCATGAAGTCAAATCTTAGTTCAAGGTACAGCTGCAGGGAATCTTTTGTACTGGACAGATTAAAATGTTGACCTGAATGTAATCAGGAGGCCATCAAAGGCATTAGATTTCATCCTCTGGGGAACTTGAACATCTAACCCTAACCCATATTTCATGACAATCCATCAAATGTCTGTATAGATGAGCTAGTTTTAGTTGCTCCCTTATTCGTAAGGGATCGCCACAGTGGGCAGTGCCAAACACCGGATGGCCTTCCTGAAACAACATTAAAGGAATCTGTTTCTCTTCCTGGGAAAATGCCAACCTCACAGTTACAGTGTTTCATCCTCTGGGGATCATGACTCTGCACAATATTTCATAAATCTGAAAAAGAAAAAAAACCCTGACAGAATACAATTTTTCACTTTTTTATGTTTTCCAGAAGTGCTGGACTCTGGCCTTCTGGCTCTCTGTGGGCCCAATCGGGTTCTGGAAGAGTCCACATGTGAATGCATCTGTCAAAATGGACTCACTGAAGCCAGCTGTGATCCAGGCTGGAAACTGGACCACAACACTTGTGAGCAAGGGTTTCATTTATTGTATTTAAATATGTTTTGGCTGCGTTGTGCAAAATGGTAATGTGCAGCTCTTGAGAATTAAGTTTTCCTCAAGCCTTTGGATTCACTGTGAGCAGTTTACAATAAATGCGCCATGAAGCCATCACTCTGACAGTAAATGAGCAAGCTCGAGAGACAAAAATACACAGATACAGGGAAGTTTGGGGAAGATAGCTTCATGCAAATGTCTTACAAGTAGAAACACGACCATCAAATACTTAGCCCGACAGTGCTGTCAGGCATGTGTGACACAATATATGATAAAGTTTCATTTTGATTCATAAAATCCCTCTCCCTCTTCGGTTTTCTCGGTGATCTTCTCTCAGGTGAATGCCAGTGCGAAGGTCAGGGCGAGGGGAAGTCATGCCCTGCTGGCCAGAGGTGGGATGATGATCTCTGCGGCTGTGTGTGCGCTGCAGAATGTCCCGGACACCAGCCTCTGAACCCAGATACTTGTCTGTGTCAGTGCAGAGAGAGTCATGAGTCGTGCATGCGGCAGGGCAAGAAGTTCAACCCAAACACCTGCAGGTAGGTGTAAAAAGCAGTCAGAAGTCCACTCCTGCTACTGGCTTTGAGCCAAAGTGACTGTTTGGTTTGTTCATCTCAGGTATCCACACTGTGGGCGTCTGCCAAGTAAACTCAAGAGAACCTTATCTGATCAAAGAAAATATTTAACCACAGACAAATTTAATTAAAGACATTAATTAGGTTTTTAATTATATCTGTTAATAGTTGATTGTTGTATTTAAAAAACCTGAATCCACCACTAATCACAGATGTCTTACACCTCCACTGGCATCAGACTACTTTCTGTTCTGTCACTGTCTCTATGTGACATAAAATACCCTCCTCTTGGTTTAAAATCACAATCCAACATGCAACCACCAATAAAGTGTACTTACGCACACTAAAAGCAGTATCCAAGTCTGGTTGCTATGCATGTGTCATCCAAACAATTCACTGGAATTAGTAATTCCTCTTCTTAGTTCCAATGTAAAAAGAAAAATCCCCAACTAAACACTTCCTCTGTATTATGTAAATGCACTGACTGACACATGTGGCTAAGAACACAAATCTCTGAAAGAGATTTAAAGGACACAAACATAAAACAATGAGGTGGGTTAAATAAACCAATCTGAGCCTTTAATGCCTGCTCCAAAAAAACAGAAATACACAAAGTTCAGTAAACTGGTTTAATCAATCTGATTGTTGTGTCAAAGTTGTTCCTGGATGCTGGTCCAGGATCAACATCAAAAGTGACCAGTCACAATATAGTTATGTTGTAGTTTTTAAACGTGGAAACGCTGTAACACCGCACACCAAATCGTAATCCTAACCCCATAACCCTAACCTAACCCTGTGGACTTTTTTCCAAGTTGCAAAACTATAACATGGCTGGTACATAACCAACACGAGGATATCAGACAGACCACACACACAGGGTTGATTAGTTACAGGTGAAAACAGCTGAACACAGGTGACAATAATAAAAGGAGGGAAAACAAATACTTGAAACACACAAAGAAGCCAACACACAGACAAAACAGAGAAGGACAAAGAAGTGAGGACAAAGGGGACAGTAACAAAGTGAACAGTATCAGCTAAATCCAAGCAGGGATCAGAAATCAAATTTAACCAGGAAATGGAGACCATGACAATATGTTTGTGCCAATGGAAATCATTTATCATTTATTCAAACCACAGCAGGAGGTGATCTCTTGGAGAGTGATTACAACAATCACTGAAAACATACAACTTGGCACTAACGACTGGTAAACTGGCTCAGTGTTTTAGAATTGCGGATATGGGAGTTTTATTTTGGAAAGAGTTTGCACACGGTGTAGATTTTCACTGTTGTGCTGCAATCTGAGTACAATATGTACACAGCCACTTCCATACTTGCTCCCTCAAACAGTGGCTTACACTGCGGGAGCTACTCCTGCACGTGATGCTTCCAATGGCTGGTGACCCACTGGGGTGCCATCACCCATGGAAAGAGTGAGAGCATTAAGAGAAACAACTCTCGATGGAGACGTCAAACATTCCACACAAGCATCTCCCTCCATTTTCTTTTGCTCACATGTTTCCATGTGACCTTTTATGGACTTGAGGCATTCTAAATATTTGCGTGTGTTTTGCGTGCATGCCTCGGTTCCCACAGTTAGCATGCAAGGGATCAACCTTCCCCTGACCCGAGAGGCCTGCAGAGAGACAGAGAAGGAGACTGGGTGAACTTGATGACAGTGAGCAGAGCAACCATCAGAGCAGACAGAGACCAGCTCAGAGACAGATGGAGTGACAGGCACAAAGAAAACACAACCGCAGACCTCGGCTTTTACATTAGTGGCCTTCCATGTGGTAAAGTTCACGGATTTACGTGCAAGTGACCTTTAATGCCAGTTTTCTACATTTTCTGAGCTTAGGGGGGCTGAAATAAATTCACTCTTTGTGGAAAATTGTAGCCTCCATTTTAGCCACCTTTTGTCTATTCAGTCATTATTACTCATTTTTTTAATCTAAAATGATATGAAAGCATAAAATATCTATTCATCCATCCTGTTTATCTGGGTCCGGAACATGGGGGCAGCATAAGCAGAGACACCCATGACCTCCCTCAGCCTCCAGCTTTTCCGGGGAGGACACCAAGGCATTCCCAAGTCAGCCAAGAGATGTAATCTCCCCAGTGTATCCTGGTTCTGCCCCAGGGCCTCCTCTCAGGGGGCCATGCCCTGAATACCTCATTTAGGAGTTGCCTAGGAACTTAAAATTAAATTTAAAAAATTGTCTCTTCCTAGTTAAGTACACAGTAAATGTCTCCTGCAGAATCTCTAAAGTGTTTGCACACAAGTCAAATTAATTCAGATGCGCAAATAAAAACTAGAAGTTAAATTAACCAATCGTTAAGCTGCATTTAAGTTTTGGAATTTATTTTGCTGACATTTGCATTTTTTATGTTTGACAAAGGATAAGTAGTCATTTAGAACGGACTTTACAGGCATAGTTCACAAATAGCAAACTAATTCCACTTTTTTTTTGTAGTTTTTCTTTTCTTGCTCACTTTCTCACTTTCTTACTTACTTTTTTACTTAACCTTTAATGCCTAGTTTATCCTATTTCACATATGGGATTTTGAGACTTTACATCATTTTTCATCCTAGTATGTGGCACATCTTAAGCAATAACTTGCAGGAAAAACATGTCAGATGTAAATATAACAGAAATTAAAACTTAAACATACATACATAAATATTTTATTTAAAACATTTGCTATAAGGTCCAACAGACCCTCCATTTACCAAAAAGAAAAAAATAATTTTCTGGTAATTTCTTCATAGTTTGGGCTTTAAAAGGTTAAGTCTGATTTAACATCTGGTCGCAGGAGGTGGCTCACAAAGGACCGTACACCTACTGTGATTTTGAAGTGAGAGTTTTCAATCCCCCCCCCCCCCCCCTTCCCCCCGGAAAAGTACTCCCTCTTTTTTTCCTCACACACAGAGTCCTTTGATGCAAACAAAACTTGGATGAAGGTTTGCCCAAAAGGGATATGATGATCTGAATAATCAATAGTAAGCATGCCAAGACAAAAATAATCTCCTTTGTATTTCTCTTCTGTTCCTATCTTCCCACTCTCAACCTCACCCTTCTCAAAAATCTTTTTCTGGATGTTCTCATTTCATTTCCCCCTTTGTCTTCTTTTCCTGCTTTCATTTCTTTTCTTTATCTTATTTTCCTTTTCTATTATTTTTTACACTACCTCTTGATCCCCTCTGTTTCTCTTGATCTGTCCCTTCCTGTCTCTAGTTGTTACAGGTTGCCATGCAGAAACCCCAGACGCATGTGCCAGGATGGATTTTACTACAGCCGCCTAGTGTGTCAATGTATCCCCAACCACCTGAGGTCTGAGTGGAATTAAGAAACCAAAGGCAGGAGCAGGACTGCATACCTCCCATTTATTGGGCTGTTTAGTCTGGAAACAAAAGGTCAGAAAGGTGAGAATGTCTCTAGTCAAAAGGGCAGGAAGTGGACCTACATATTTACATGTGATGACTTACAACAGACTGCAAGTACCACTGCAAGAAGCAGTGTTGCTTCTCTATCAACAAAAGGAGGATTAGAGCGCTTCCCTGATCAAAAAGACCAAAGCAGCCGGCCACACAGAGTGAAAAGCAGTCGAAAGGAGCCCAATGTGGAGAGGCATCTGACTCTCTGGGACTGTTGTCTTCTTAACATTGTTTAGAACATGATCCCAGCTGGAAACAACCGATTAAACCCAGAGACTAGCTAAAAGTACAACAGTGAACATGGACCAATCAGACTGAGCCAGCATTCATCCTTGCGACATGTTCGAGCAAGAAATCCAGCCACCAACCTGCAGTAGAGGCACCGCTCACACTTGCGTGAAATGGAAAGTGGAATAAGATAATAACAGAGTAGACTCTGTGCTTTTTGAAAAAATAAAAAAAGCTTCAGCCAACTTCAAACTTTGGCATCCCTGAGAGACGAGATACTTGAGGGGCTGAGGGAAATACTTGGGATGCGACTGAACGGTCCCTGGGGCCTTATAGTCATACTTTACTTTGAAGAAAGGGTTTTGTTTTTTTTAATTAGACTGATGATAAAACTGTATTTTATATGAAAAAAAGCTCTAGTGCTGTTTCAGTAGAGGTTACATACCAGACCCTGTTAAATCAAATGATAACTGAAACACTCCCAACTGTTATTATATTTACCAGTTAATACTTGCCTCTACTGCAGCGCTGCTTTTTGAAGATTTCTCTCATGCATGGTTGAATCCAGTCGTGACTGAAGTTAACATTTGGGTACAGTTCTGGGTGTTCTACTAATTTAACTTCACATGCTCCAAATAATGTTATTTGTACATATTTAAATTTTGTCATATTTAAAAAAGTGATTTGTAACATTCTGTATTTAAGTCACTCATAACTAAATATTGTTGTAGAACAAAACAATTTACATGTCTTTTTACTTTTTTCTACCCTGCAAAATATTCTTTCTAATAGGTTATTTTGACACATAGAATGCTCTTTTAAAAACAACATATATTTATTGCATTGTGGTAATTATTGCAGTTTTGAGCTATATAGATATAGAGAACTTTATCATGCTTTAATATTTAAAAGTAGTTCTGAAGTAGAGATTTAAAGCCCTGTCTGTCTAATATGTCTGTGCTGTAGATGTGCTAATTTAATCATTTTTTTGGTTTGCTTTTAAATTAAAACAAATTTTTCTAAAGCCAAGGAAATACAGTAGGTATAATATGTATTTTATTGCACAATGTTCTGCTACATTGCTTTCCATTTTCTGCATCTAAATATACATAAATATAATACATATATACTATAATAATTGACAAAATGAGTTGGAAGATTGTTACTGGTGCCTTTAAAAGCCATAATGCATGAAAAATGCATTATTTAGTTACACAGACACCTGTGGGGGAAATTTGACTATTTATGTGGTCTCTCATTTCTTCTTCTCCCTCCTCTTCAGCCTTCTCACTCTTACTATGTCTGGGTTAAAGACAACAAACAGTATTAAGTCATGGAAAACAAAGATATCGGCTTTCTGTCTGGCCTTCGTGACCGTCAGCCTCTTAAATGGGCTCAGGACTTGTGTGTCTGATTTCTCCATCTGTCTACATTATTATCTGATTGCGGTGATTAACAGTAGTTACTAACATTAAACACAGAAAGCCTCAGCTACATAAACGCAGGAATTTGTACAGTTTTCACAATTTTGAAAACTGGAAACCATGGACATCACTATCTAGTCCGTCTAGATATCTCTGACATGACCAATTCAATTCAATACATTTCACTTCATTTGAATTCAATTCAGTTTATTTAATGGCAAATCACAACATCAGTGGTCTAAAGGCACTTTGTACTATAAGGTAAAGACCCCACAATAATACAAAGAAAAACAACCCTCAACAGTCATATGACCTCTTATGAGGACTGCTTTGGCGACAGTGGGAAGGAAAAACTCCCTTGTAACATGAAGGAACCTCTGGCGGAACCAGACTCAGGGAGGGCGGCCATCAGCAATGAGTTGGGGAAAGACAGGACAAAGACATGCTGTGGAAGACAGCCAGAGATTAATAACTAATGACTAATTGCAGAGTGGTGTATAAACACATAGTGAACGAAAAGAAAAAAGTGAGTGAGGAAGAAACACTTAGTGCATCATGTGAAGCTCCCAGCAGTCTAGACCTACTACAGCACAACTAAGAGACTATTCAGGGTCACCTGATGCAGCTTCATTTTTCTTTTGTCCATCTGTTATCAAAGTTTATGAATGCTTTGACTCTTATGAACTCTTCTCTTCAGAGCTGGGTTGGATGATAACATGCCTACCTCCTTAATGCATTTTTTCTTTGATCATCACTGCCATAGTCTTTACTGGTAACATATATACCCTTAATCAAGGCTTTATTGCCCACTGACCCGCAGTGGAATAGAACACCCCCCCCCCGACTTACACACACAACATACCCTTAATGGTCCCATAATCTCGCAGATAGATTTTTGGTTTTGCATTGAGAGTCCTTTTGAATCCAAATTCCAACGCTGGGAGTCTTCTTGAGATGTTTGACTCCTTAATTGGCAAATTGCCACTTTATTAGGAGCAACTATCCAACTACTTGTTAACACAAACCTCTAAGTGGCCAGTCACAACAACTGAAAGCCATGTCGATGGTCAAGATGCCTGCTGAAAGATGAAAGGTGATTTAAAGGACAATGTGGCACTGTTGTTGGTGCCAGGCTGTTGTTGATGTAACGGTTATAGGCAATATTGTCTTGATACACTTTGAGACCCTGATTATTGCTGCTGACCATGTCCGTTCCTTTATGACCACAGTGTACCCATCTTCTGATGGCTGCTTATAAAAGGATAACACATCATGTTGTCATTATCATCTCAAACTGGTTTCGTGAACATGACATTGAGTTCACTGTATCCCTACAGTTAGTAGTTACCAACAGAGCACCTCTGAGGAGTAGTAGAACAGGTGATTTACATCATGGATGTATTGTGTAACTCCATCATGTCAATATGGACCAAAACCTTTGAGGAATGTTTCCAGCTTGTTGAATATGTGCCATGAAGAATTAGGACAAATCCGAAGGCAGAAGTTCAACCCACTACTAGAAGGTTGTTGGCCCTGCGACAGACTGGCGACCTGTCCAGGGTGTACCCCGCCTCTCGCCCTATGACAGCTGGGATAGACTCCAGCGCCCCCCGCAACCCTGAAAAGGATAAGCGGAAGCGAATGGATGTATATAATTATTGTAGATGAGGGTCATATCACTATAAGCCAATATCTTACTAGGCTGTTCTGACCATGACAGTCTGCAATATGATTTATTGCATAGCCATGTTACGTACCACTCTGTAGAAACACACCTTTGAAACACATGAAAATATTTGAAACTTTAATATTAACATGGGCTTAAAGGCATGCAAAAAGGTAAAAATGATACTATAATTCCATTCAGGACATAATGTAATATTTTCTTTACCGTCTGTGTCATATTTTTATCCAGAGCAGTAAAGTATTTCATTTCATAATTATGGAGGAAGCAGTTCTTTCCTCTAATTTAAAGGCAATATGTCTCGCATATATTAGACCAGCAGAATCAACACGATTTGAAATAAGTTTTATTTTTTTTCTTCAAGAACAAAATATAAACCCAGCTCCAATATCCCCTTATATAATTAGCCATTGAAACTCTTCAAATATTTACAAAAGATAGAAAATAAAACAAATAAATATAACCTGCTGCTGCTTGAGAAAAGACTGGTTTGGCCTCCCAGTAACACTTTAAACTGTTTATTCCTGCCGCTTCTGTTTCTCTCTGAAGGAGAAGATTCATCCTAATAAAGAAATCAAAAATGTCTCTGTGGTTTAAAAAAAAAAAAAAATACGATTACATGATTAAATAGAAGCCAGAGGGTCAGTTCCTGAACTGTCAGGGAATTACAAACAAACTATGATAAAGAACCAAATCCAACAATAAATTAGTGGGATACTGGCAAATTTTGGTGGGTCTCAGTTATTGCTTGGTTCAGTTTTCCAGATATGATTGAAAATGAAGCAATTTCTTTATATCATACAGTGTTAAAGAACACGAGCAGCTTTTTATGTTGCAAAAAGAGCAAAGAATATTGAATTCACTGCCAAAAGAAAACCAAAACATAAAACTTTTAACTGATTAAGAGATTGGTGAGCACTGACTCCTACTGGTTGCTCATGGTAAGGTCAAGCAGCTTAGACCTAATCAACCACATTTTTTAATAAGAAATACAATTAGTATTTAAACAAGAAATATTCAATAAAAACTTCTCAAAGAGGACTTTGATACCACAATCTTACAACTTTAGAGATTAGACTCTGTCTAAATTAGCATGTTAAATCAGCATGAACTTGCAAAGGATTCTTTCACTGTATATTCCCACCATTACCAGTCAAGGGTGGGACAAATTAACTGAGAAATTTTATGAGAAGAGTGCAAAAAGCAAATAATATTTTATGGCTTACTGTGAAAAATATGTATCCTTATTACAGCAACAGCCTTGTCAGTTTATTTGTTTTTTCACAGCTTTCAACAGCTTTCATTGTCTTTAACCCACAATGCTTAGCGTCCAAACCAGGTATAACAGCTGGAAAACAGCATGGCAATTCCAGAGCAGGCACTTCAGTATCTCTCCTTCTCACAAACTGACTGGGATTCAGTTCAGTAGCTGTTTGCACTGATTGGCTATTAGATCAGGCTGCTCTCGGGCCTTACTCTTTAGAAACACCCCACAGCAGAAATCCGGTAAGCCTTTCAGTTCTTGCTGTGCATCTCCAGATGCACGAGTCTTTGCACAGAGTAACAAGCAAGCCATTCAGAGTGCACTAATCTGCTGAGGTACAATCCATCCTTGGGCTCCATGTAGGTCCACAGGTGTTGTATCCCAAGCCTCAGTTCTTTTCACTTCAATTAAACACGATGCCTTAAAGTTACAAAGAGGAGGAAAGAACAGGAGAGAGAAAATTATGTTAGAATCATAAAATAATGTTATCCTACAACATCCTGGCCTTACAATAACTACATAAAGCACCATGCAGCTCTTTATAAAAAACAAACAAAAAAAACCCCTCACAAACTTAAATCAGCCTTGGGAAAAAAGCCACTTAAATAAATACATACATACATACATATTAGGGCTGCAACAATACTCGTATCGATATTGAACCGTTCGATACAGTGCTTTCGGTTGGCAACTGCCTCAACGCTACCCGAACCTCTCCCACCCTCATTCAGATCTGGCGTTTGGAACCATCTTAGTTTTCATGTGACGCATTACCCTGAAGGTAATGGCGTCATGGACAAAACTAAAACAGTATGTCGGATGTGCCACGCACGTGTTGACGCCGTCCAGCCCCACGCACGGGGGCGATCCGTGGTAACTCGTTAACGGAGATTTGCCGCGTTATGGCATTAATGTCATTTTAACGAGATTAACACTGACAGCACTTGTGGGAACACAACGAATATGACTGCACATTTACGCCGACATCATCCTAGTGCAAAGACAAATGGAAGCAGACAAAAACAACAAGCACGCATGCTACACGCTTTACCCCGAGTCATTTAAACAGCCGTTATGGGGACCTGATATGTTTAATATGCTGCTGAGAGTATACCCCAGAAAAAGCGTATAGTATAGCTTTTATTTTGGAAAGAGCCATTTCTCTGTAATAAACTCTCTTTTCCAAAGATTTTTTAAAATTATTTTGTTGTTTCAGCAACATTAAATTTAAAAACTGTACTACTGAGTTAAAATATATATTTATAATTTTAATAAATGACAAATTAAAAAGGCATGAATATTTTTTTGTATCAAAAAAAATATCGAACCGAACCGTGAATTTTAATAATACTAAACATACAGAGGGCTGTTAAAAAATAAAAATAAAGTTTACCCAGGTCATTTTTCTTTAAGTCAGTTTACTAAAAGTGAGTGATAGTGTCAGCTGAACGCAAGAAAAGTCTTACGGCTCTGTCACTCTAATATATATAAATAAATTCACATATTTGAACTTTGGCATCAATAAAACACAAGAAACATTATTAGAACACACCTCACACCCACAGCACCTCTTTTCAATTATACCATTTAGATAGACAAACTCATTTGTTCTACTCTTTAAACACTTGTCTGTATGTGCAGCAGACTGTTATGACTATGCACAGACTGTTTATAAACTTCTGCACTGAAAAGCATGTTTCTCTTTCACCATTTTTTACTGATTTGGACCACTATGTATTGCATAAAAACTTAAGAGTATGATTTCCATCAGTAGCCAAGACAGCTTACTCACCCTCGTCATCGGAGTCAAATCCAAAGAGGTCTGAGCATTTCTGCAGCTGGCGATGACTCTGCAGTTCCTCGACACTGTTGAACGTGGCAAAACAGTTGGCACATCGTTGTCTCTGCACGGCTGATGTCAAACAGGCCTGCTCTAAATCGTTGCTCATCTGAGACACCAGGACAGACAACGCATCCTTCCTTCGTTTTGGCATGGTGATGTACTTCTCATCCAGGTATGCTGTAGGCGGCAGACGCATGTACGGCTTTTTGCTGTACTCTGCAAGAGTGTTCTTGCACACAGAGGCCTTTGTGTCTTCAGCGTCACCTGACATCTGTCCATTTGTTATCACAGAGTATCCAGGTCCATTATTTGTAGCCTGTGCCGTTTCTGCAGAAGGTTTCTCTCCATCACCCACTGGGCTCCCATCAGTCATCGCTTTGGCCTCAGCAAGCGGTTGCACTTCAGATTTAGACTTTGCAGGCTTCTTAGATGCTGACTGAGCCGCATTGTCTTTGCGATGTTTCTTCACTGTCTTTGCGTCATCTTTCTGAACACGCTTTCGCTTCTTATCTGCTTTACTGGGGTCTAGGGCTTTCTTTCTCTGGGATTTTTCCTTATTTGTTACCTTCGGCTTGCTTCCTTCAGGCGCAGCAGGTAGACAAGTCTTTTCATGTAGGATGTCACAAGTAGCAGCAGGTGTGGAGGAAACTGAGCTGTCTAATGGTGCAACTGAGTCTTCTTGCTTTCCTTTTCCCTCCTCGTCAACAGGAGCAGATTCTGCCGAGTCACCCTTTTGCTGAATGCATTTTGACTTTGCCGTCTTTTTCTCTTTAGACATTTTGCTGCGATCTGCTTTGACAGACTTTTTGTTCCCTCTTTTGTTAATATTTTTGTGCTTCTTATTTACATTGCCTGAGTGTGAAGAAGCAGTTCGAGTAGTCTTCCCTTCTTTTGTTGCTATTGATTTCTTTGACCTTTTCTCCCTTTTTAGTTTCTGCACTTTCTGTGGTGTGGGTTGAACACCTGAGCCGTTAGCTGGCACAGAGTCACAGGAGCCATTGTGTGTCGCATCTGTGTTTTTCACCTTCACCTTTCCCTCATCAGCAGAACTTTCTGCTGCTCTGGCCTCAACGTGTGGGACTTCCGATTTAGACTCAACAGTTTGTATTAAGGCTGGTTCTCTAGTCTGGGAATCCCTCCTGACAGTCTCCGTGTTGACTTCATCATTTACCATCTTGTGCTTCTTTTCCTTGTTCGAGTCTGAGGAAGCAGTCCTTGTTTTTTTGTCTTCTTTTATAACAAGTGATTTCTTTGATTTTTCCTCTGTTTTTAACTTGCGTGCCTTCTCAGTGGTGGGAGGTACGTTTAAGCAGGGAGCTGGGACAGAAAGCTCTGAGTCACTAGTAACCTTTTTAGTCAAGTCTTTGTTTTCCACCTTTACTTTTACTTCATCATCAGCAAAACCTTTTACTGCGGCTCCTTTGGCCTCGACTTGTGGGACAGCAGATTTGGATGTGGCATGGCTTTTTAAGGCAGGTTTTGGGTTTTTCTTCAAAGTCTCATTGTTGTTACTGTTTGCAATCTTCTTTGTCTTCTTGAGATCTGAAGGTGCAGAATGATTTTTAATTTTAACCCATCTTCTTAGTGACCTGTATTTTTTAATTCCAGAGTTGGTGATGCCTGATGGTTTTGAACTGTTAAATGATGAAGACTTTAGTTGGACATAATTCCTTCTGATCTCCTTGCCCACCAATTTCTTCAATTTGCTGGTTGACATGGCTCTACGTTCGCCTCCATCTTGGACCTGCTGACTTTTCTCTTTGTTTAGCTTGTTACTCTCCATTGCACTGACAGCTTTCTCTTGAAGCTGGGCAGGGCTCTTCTGAGCCTTGGCCATTGCAGTTTTTTCTTTCACCATTTCACCCTTTTGACCAGCGTTAATCTTTTCATCATCCATTGCATTATTTAACTTGGGTGGTCGACCTCTTTTTTTAGGACCTTTTGTGTTTACTTTGATTTGTTTTTTCTGCTTCGGGTTATGCCTCACTTTGCTGCTGTGTTTTAACAATGATGATGAGATAACTTTGTGAATTTTGGGAGCCATCAGGGCTGTACTTGTTACTTGCCCTTTTCTCAAATTATGCCTTAATCTATTACTTGAATCAGTAGGCTGTGCAGAGGTTTCCTTGTTGGAAAGACTCTTCAATACATTTGAATTCTTGCTCTCGTTTTTCTTTTTCAACTTCTGTTTTATCAAAGATGATCTGCTGATGGAGAGAGGAGCAGCTTTATCTTGTATTCTTACCAACAACTCTTGACTTGCCTGTTCTGGTAACTTTAGTGCAGTCTTCACACTCTCTGTCTTCTTTGCAGCGGTGAGACTATCTGGCAAACTCTGCTGCTGCCTCCCAGCTGATGCATCATCAAGTTTGTCGCCTGTTTGTGCATTTGTGTTTTTGTCTGAATTAGTAGATTTTGAAGCATAGTGTTCTCTTTCATGAAGGTTCAGTGCCCAAAGACAAATAAATAAATGAGAGCATCCAGGGAGGCAGCACACTGCCTGCAGTGGACTGTGCTTCCTGGCATGGCGTCTCATTTCCATTCCGCTTTTGAACCTGGCAGTACAACCCTGATGAAGGCAAGGATGCCTTGGACTCCATCTGTGTCTTTCAACATGATGTTGAAAATGTTCGAAACTCCATAAAACCCTCATGCAAATACTACATTTATTGTTTCCGACATGGAACGCCAGTTCTAAAGGTTTCAGCTCACCGTAGTGATCATCGAGTGCATGGTATAGAAGTGCAACACGGTTCTTTGAAATGTCAGTAAAAAAAGAGCATCCATCTGCGGGACAGCTAATTTTCTCTTGGGGCTCTGTATTTTTTTCTGTAACAACTTTCCAAATTTGTTTTGTAGCTTTCACCTTTAATTTATCTTCTGTGGAACAGGCCAACTTTTTGTTTGCTGCAGAAGAGCCTATATTTGCATCTTGTTCAAGTATCTGCATAGCTTCCACATCCTTTTTCTGTCTGTTAAATTCCTTCTTTTTGTCGATATGCCCATTTACTTTGTGAACAGGACTTTTACTATTAAGGTGCTTAGACGTGTTATGTTTCTCTTGTGAAGATGAACCATCCACAGGCTTGTCATTGGATCTTAATTTTCTGCTTTCAGGTGGTGGGCTTACTGATGTAGGACAGGCAGTTGATTTCCTTGGTCTCCCCTTACTCTGACTCCCAGAAGATGTGTTTGCCATCTTAGCTTTGGGTTTAAGTGTTGAGACATCTTTGGTGTCAGGCACCCCATTTTCTTCAGCTTTAATCCTCTTTAGCTTCTCTATATGATCAGACAGGTGCATCATGGCCTGGAGGTCATCCGTGAATACTTTTCCACAGAACATGCACTCATCTTTACGATAATGGAACATTGCATGTGCCACAACACGAGTTCCCTTGAAATCCTTTTTGCAGAAGGTACAACAGTACTCCAACTTGGATTCCTCCGATTCTTGTGGCGTTTCCATAAGTTCGCTGTTCTCCCATGTATCTAAACTGCCATCCTGAGTTTGCACTGTCCCATCAACTTCCAAGGCCTCCTGTTCTTGTAAAGAGCAGCTGGAGGTAGTCCGTATATTTTGAGGATTTTTAGGTTTACTTCCAACTCTAGAGTCTTTGGAGGCACTATTGGTTGGAGTTCGCTCTTTTTCATTCTCCAGGTCTTGAGTAAGGTGCCCAGGGGGAAGATCAGTCACCATCTCTGTTACTAGTGTTAGCGAAGATATGTCACTTATACTGTCATGGTCTGTACATGAAGCCTCAATTTTGGTTAACTTCCTTAGAGCGGCTTCATTTCTTCCCCAACTTGAGTCACTTTTACAAGGCACATGTCCTCTTGAATCTTTAGGTGAAACCGTTGTGAGATCTATCACAGAAACATCGCTTTTGCCTTCTTCACTCTCGGTCTGGAAAGAGTTAAGTTCTTGTTCTCTATCTTGACACTGTGACTGTGCACGATCAGCATTCCTAGACTTGGAAGCAATCCCTTTATTGGAAACTGGGTGGACTTTGTCAGTAACTTTCTTTTTCCCTGATATTAAAGTCTGAGAAACTTCAGTTTTTGAGACATCTTTTGCTGTTGGAGCTTTGCCTAAAACCGTGGATTTCGAGGCAATAGTAACTTTCATTTCAACAGTGGGCTCTTCACAGGCCTCTTCTGCTGAAGCAATGGTGGAAACTTCGCGGATTTCATCTAAACGTGGAATTTCTGTTGATGCTGAAGACGCTGTGGTATCTCCCATTTCAGAAGCTGACTTCTCAGAGAGCTCTCTTACTGAAGATATCTTTCCTGAGACAGAAGTCTGAATTTCTCCAACTGAGGACCCTCTATGTTTAACTGCTGCTGCTGGAAAGCCAATTGTATCCTTTGTCTCAGTGGCAGGTTCTCCACAAAGCGGATCTTTTGGAGGGCTACCGTGCACAGATGACCGTGTGATTGTGGATACTGAGCTGTGAATATTCAGCCCATTTCCTTTTCCTTTTTGCCGCCTTGCATAACAATGCAACTGCTGGACAAATATGGATGGATCCCGTGCTCTGAGAATCACCTTGTTACGATGCACAGTCTTGACGAGTGGTGATGTTGCAGGAAGCTTCACAGTAGGTTTGTAAAGAAGCACTTGTGGGAACCCTCTCTTTCGGTTGCAAACATCTTCATTAAACGCACCCACAAGTTCATTGTCTGGTAGCGAAAGTTCCAGAATTACTTGTGGAGGAGAATCTGGTTTAGAACAATCCAAAGAAAACCCTTTCTGGTATTTAATGTCTTCACTTTCATTTAACTGAAGGTTCACTGAAGATTTGTGTTTGGCATGGTTCCTGATACGACCCGTTTCTGATCTGAGAGATGATCGATGGTGCTTGTCATGTTTTAACCCATGTCTTTTGACCTTCAGGGGAACGTTCTCTTCAAGAGTTCCCGAGTCTTCTAGGAGCCACTTTGGTTTTCTAATTCTCCGTTTTGGGAGATTCTTTTCAGACAACCGTGTAATGCGTCTATGTTGTTCGTAAGCTTGGCCTACACTGTCCCGTATTCTGTCTAGCTGCCAAAATGAGCGCCTCAAAGGTTCAGCAGATCTTTCTTTCAATGGTCTTGACCCCTGGTTGCCCTTCTTCTTTGCACTGTGATCAACATTTACTGGTGTTTTTCCTGTGCCCATCCTTAGTCTTTTTGATGCAGCATTCGTATCCTCTTTATGATGCTGCTTTTTAGCTTCTGCCTGAAGTACACTTTTACTTCCTTTCTGACATGCCAACACACTTGATCGGAAAGCAGAGTCTTTGGTGCAGTAGTTTGAAATCCATTTGTCCTCCATGATTTCTTCAAGAGCAGCACTAACCACTTTCTCATTCATCAGCTTCAAACAGTTGGTCCTCAAAGCAATGAGGTTCCAAAACTCTGGATCAAAATACAGATCCTTCTTCAAGACCTGAGAAGAGAACAAAAGAATGAAGTCTTTTAGCACCATTTCTACACACATGGATAATTTTCTAATTACTACATCTGACACTGTGATTTAGAACTTTGTAGACTTGTATTTTAACCACTTAGCTATTTGCAAGCCATTCAACTACTGGAAGACAAGGATTTCTTCTTATAGCTAGCTTTTATGACAATAAATAGAAGTAGGAAGAAGAAACAGAATAGTGCAAATTTATCAGATACAGGAATATATTTATTTCCACAAGTGAAATGTCTATACTACTAAGACTTTACTTTTCTTAAAATAAACTTCAGTCTGTTAATATATACACACAAAAAAAAGATGCCCAACCTGTAGCGTTTCAAAGCGAACATTATTTCCAATAGAGCTGTACTCTGCGTCGTACTCTTGATCAGGATGCATGTAAAGAAGGTAGACCATCTTGTAGGACTCAACAGTGCGCTCCAAGAAGAAGACGAGAAGAGCACACGCCCGGCATACCTCCAGATCATTGTGTAGCAGGCCGGCAATGGTTTTGTAGATTAGTGATTTCGTGAGGGTATCACAGGGAAGACAAGACTTCAGTGCATTAGCACAGAGCTCCACACAAAGCTGGATACCATCGTCTCCAACCTAATGAGATATAAACAAAGGAGTTAAATATTCATCTCCATGAATATATATATAATATTATTATAGTTAACGTGTTATTATATGGTCTAACTTCTTGCAGTATGGATCTGATGAACGGGAAGATCGAGTTGACATTAGTGGCAGACAGCATCAGCTGGCGAGTCTCCTCTAGAAGAACTTGCTTGGATGTGTTCAACCGAGTATGAAGTTTAGTCCACAAGAACACAAGATCACTGCAAAGGGGGGAGAAAGAAGTAAAATCTGTTCTTGATAATAAGATGTAGGGATGTAAACATTGCATTAAAAATAACTCGCCTGCTGTAATATTTGTAGAACAGCCCTCACTTAGAATAAATTTGAAAAAGTTATTTGTTTATAATACTGTTTACTTACCACAAATAGTACATATCTCCCCTCCAGAGCTGCTGGGACAGAAAGGCTGTGATGAGAGCTAACAGTAACTCATCCGTTTCTTCAAACTCCAAGTTACAGATGATGTGCACTGCATTTTTACCATTAAGATCCGCAACCTAAAAAACATTGGAAAATGACTTCTAGTTCAGGCAAGTCTTAGTAAAGACGTATATAATACAAGCATGTCCACAGAGTAAGTTTACACGGAAGGAAAAAGTATTTTATTACTGCACTCTACCCACCTCTTTATGTAGACAGTCATGCTGTGAAGTTTTGTAAAGCCACGTGAGGTAGACCTGGAGGAAGAACAAGTGTTGTCCTGTGTTGGGATGCCGAGCACAACACTTAGCCAGGGCCATAGCCTCAGCAATACGCTCACAGGATAAAAGGTAGCGCACGCGAAGCTCAAAGAACACCGGCAGCTGAGAGCTGATGTATCCATCCACTGAAGGAAAGCCAAGTCAGAACAGAGTTTTACTTTGTATGAGAACAACCAGTGATAACACAGTTTTATGTTAGATAACCTGCAGACAGCATTAAGAATTTACAATGGCCTCTGGAGGAGCAGAAGCCTAACTTTCCTCCATTCAGCAAATGAAATGGTTGATTTCTGACAGAACATGAGAAATTATTATTAATTAAGAAAAAAAAAACAAAGTATGGTATTATAAATTTTTCTTTTAATTTTTAAAAGACAGCTGATTAAAATTTAAAGGTAGCTGGTGTGTTACAGTTACTCCAGTATTAGCATTTCTACAAATAATAACTACATCACTGACCGTCATTCTGAGGTAAACTGGACTCGCTGAGGATTGCCTGTACGGTCGGGTTGGCCCAAGGCCCGCCGCCCTGAACCAAACGCTCCACCTGAAGTAAGTGAACATTCTGGTGCTTTGCAAGAGCCAAATAACATTCCTGGAGGAGAATAAAGAAAAAACACAAAAGTGTCTTAATTGCGCTATCGTGCCACAGAGTACATAAAAGATGGGACCACAAAATAACTTTTTAGGTACAGCAGCAAAGGTCTAGCCCAAATGATGGAGTGCCCTGACAACAAAATATGCAGTGAAATGAATGATAATGAACATAATCAGATTTGACAAACATGCATTCACTGTTCTATTGGGAAGATAATAAGCTCTTTATTCTCACCTGGAATGTATCAGTAAAGTGTTTCAGTGGCTCCTGATAGAAGTCGTTCTGGTCAAAGAAAAGCAGCAACTCAAAAACACTCCTGTGGAGAAATCAAAGGAATAAATGCTCATTTCCAAGCTACTTTAAAACTTAAATCTGGATATTCCGAGTAAACTAGCTATCTGTGTGGCTCTAAGGAACTCTGTTATTGAGGGACGTGATGAACTATAAAGGGTTGATGGATATATTTAGTAGGGGTGCAACGATACACAAAATTCACGGTTCGGTTCGGTTCGATACTTTGGTGTCACGGTTCGATATTTTTTCGATACAAAAAAAATGTTCATGCCTTTTTAATTTGTCATTTATTAAAATTATAAATATATATTTTAACTCAAAAGTACAGTTTTTAAATTTAACCCTAACCCTTGTGCGTGTTTTTTATTTTGACAGCGAATGCGCACCTGCGGACCACTTATGTGCAGCCCTGGTTATTTAGCTCGTCATATTGCAGCCACAGAAATTCTTTTGTCCATGAAACCATAAAGCTGCACTTTCTTTTTGCCTTATAGTCTGATTTGTCATAACTTCTCCGTTTTGTGGTAAGCTTTTCTTTGGCTGTCACTTCTTCACCCTGACCTGTCTTATTTGGCTCAGCAGAACTGAAATATAAATCCTGCTGCTTTTACACACACACTCACATAAGCTCAGCGATTCTCTGCGCGATCAACCTCTTACATGTTTAAGCTTGCTGCGGGAGATTTCACTTGTCATGTTTGCGTAGTAAGCTAACGATTAATAAGACGATGTCAGAGGAATTGGTGCGCAAATTATCATCACTCACAGATCAGTGCTGTCGCTCTCTAATCAAATCAAATCACTTTTATTGTCACATCACATGTGCAGGCACACTGGCACAGCACATGCGAGTGAAATTCTTGTGTGCGAGCCCCACAAGCAACAGAGATGTGCAAACACAACAACACAAACGAGCAAAATACAAGAATGGCACGATTGCAAAGTGAAAGCAAAAAAACAAGCGCAAATTCAAACGCGATTTCAATATGTCACATATTGACAGTGGCTCATCGATGCCAATGACATAATTACCCAGCTACATTTCTGAAAGAATGCAAAAGCATTGACATATATTTTTCCTTCCTACAATAGCCCGACGGGCAGGGAAGAGATAGATTTTGGTAGCCCGACTGAAAGAAAAAATCGCTAGCTCCAGGACGTCGGGCTAGCGATATTGCAAGCCCTGTATCTGATTGAGGAATCACTCATCTTTGGAAAAGAGAGTTTATTACAGAGAAATGTCTCTTTCCAAAATAAAAGCTATACTATCTGCTTCTTCTGGGCTATATTCTCAGCAGCATAAGGAGAATCATGTGCTAACAGCTGTCTAAATGACTCGGCTAAAGTTAGTTAGTTGTTTTTGTCTTTGCACTAGGATGATGTCGGCGTAAATGTGCAGTCATATTCGTTGTGTTCCCACTAGTGCTTTCAGGTTAATCTCGTTGAAATGACCTTAACGCCACAACACGGCAAATCTCCGTTAACGAGCTACCGCCGATCGCCCCGTGCATGGGGCTAGACGGCCAACACTTTAACGAGCTAACTGCACTAACACACTAGTTCCCACCCATGTAATTGAGCATTGCATGGCACATCCAACATACTGTTTTACTTTAGTCCATGACTCGCTTACCTTCAGGGTCATACGTCACATGAAAACCAAAATAATTCCAAACGCCAGATCTGAATGAGGGTGGGGGAGGTCCATGTTGCAAGGAGAGCTTAACTTCTGTCTTGCTAGCTTGCCCTGCGCTCTTCCTTCTGACTATGCTGTCTGTGTTGAGCGCTCAGTGGATCTGCGCTCGACAGTGCAGCCTAGGCGGAGTAGTCGAACGCAGATTCACTGAGCGCTCAACACAGACAGCATCGTCAGAAGGAAAGTTGATAAAATAAATTACAAATGTTGTATTGTTCGATACATATGCGTACCGAACCGAAAGCACTGTATCGAACGGTTCAATATCGATACGAATATCGTTGCACCCCTAATATTTAGGTCAGTGACCTGGCAGCATGTTAATGCTTTCTTTGGCTTGCAAATTTGCTTATGAGCAAAAATAAGCAATGAAAACAATTTTTACTTCACTTCCATAAAAGCTGCCACCAAACACCCACAATTAAGATGCTGACATCTACACTGAAACTAAGGAACTACAAAGGATTTTCTGTATTTTAACTTCATATGTGGCTAATTTTTAATTAATGGTTTTTATCAATAGTGTGTAACGTGTCACGTTATGTATGTGCATTTTCAAGAGCCTTTTAAACAAGGCCCGCTTCTGAAATGATGAACAACTCAAAAGGAGGAATTGCGAGTATTATGCAAACATTAAAGCTTTTTCAGCAATTTAAGATGGATGTCTGGCGGTACTTTTTAACTGTCAATTAGATCAGTAATAAGCCTATATTCTTACAATGCTTTGGTACTGCAAGGGTGATAAAAGCTTCCCAACAAGTGTTAGACTAGTTGGGAATAAGTGTGGAAAAAAAAATGTGTGAAAACGCCAAAAGGGAAATCATCTTTGTGAGAGCTTTTTAGTCGTGTCAACCTACTTCACCAGTTACGGATACCTCAAAAACTACAAACGTGCAGAAAACGCCAAACTGCCGACCCTTTGCTGTTAGCTCTCTCCATGCCACATTTGCTCCCAAGCTAGCAGCTGGTGCACTGCTGCTGATGTGTGATGTAGTAAAACACTGAACAGTTAACTGAAAAGATCAGCCTGTTGTCACCAATTTAGCTTTTGGAACATATCCGGCTGAGTTATCAAATTGGTACATCCCTAGTGTCAATATATTTAATTTTGACTTTGTTGAGCATAGAGATGCCACCAGAGCAGATAAGTTTCAATACCAAATGTTGAAAACTCAGTGGTAACTGTATTTATTAGGGGTGCAACGATATTCGTATCGATATTGAACCGTTCGATACAGTGCTTTCGGTTCGGTACGCATATGTATCGAACAATACAAAATTTGTAATTTATTTTATCAACTTTCCTTCTGACGATGCTGTCTGTGTTGAGCGCTCAGTGAATCTGCGTTCGACTACTCCGCCTAGGGTCGACAGTGCAGCCTAGGCGGAGTAGTCGAACGCAGATTCACTGAGCGCTCAACACAGACAGCATCGTCAGAAGGAAGAGCGCAGGGCAAGCTAGCGAGACAGAAGTTAAGCTCTCCTTGCAACATGGACCTCCCCCACCCTCATTCAGATCTGGCGTTTGGAATTATTTTGGTTTTCATGTGACATATGACCCTGAAGGTAAGCGAGTCATGGACTAAAGTAAAACAGTATGTTGGATGTGCCATGCAATGCTCAATTACATGGGTGGGAACTAGTGTGTTAGCGCAGTTAGCTCGTTAACGTGTTGGCCGTCTAGCCCCATGCACGGGGCGATCGGCGGTAGCTCGTTAACGGAGATTTGCCGTGTTGTGGCGTTAAGGTCATTTCAACGAGATTAACCTGAAAGCACTAGTGGGAACACAACGAATATGACTGCACATTTACGCCGACATCATCCTAGTGCAAAGACAAGTGGAAGCAGAAAAAAAACAAGCAAGCATGCTACTAACTTTAGCCGAGTCATTTAGACAGCTGTTTAATATGCTGCTGAGAATATAGCTCAGAAGAAGCGGATAGTATAGCTTTTATTTTGGAAAGAGACATTTCTCTGTAATAAACTCTCTTTTCCAAAGATGAGTGATTCCTCAATCAGATACAGGGCTCGCAATATCGCTAGCCCAACGTCCCGGGGCTAGCGATTTTTTCCCAGTCAGGGTACCAAAATCTATCTCTGCCCTGCCCGGTTGTTCAGTCTGACGTCACTAGCCGTGTCTGGGTCTAAACTCCGCTGCAGGTCCATATATCAAACGATCACTATGGCATTACTGAGAGTTGAAAAACTGTCTAAAGTCTTTCATCTTTAATAAAATGATCAGCGTTCTGCTCTACCAGGTGTAACAATTGAGTTTAACATCCAGGCATCCATGAAAACGGAATTTATGACATTTAACGGAGTTAGAAGTTACCAGGGAGTTAGCTCGCTAGCTTCTATCTAAATACAATATAGCATGTCCTGACTGCGGGGTTTTGGAAACAAATTAAAACGTACAGCTCTGCTATCACTTCCAGCATAAATGAAGACAGCAGTGACGTTTGTAGGGTTACTGAAGTTGGGCTAGCTGGTATATAATGATGTGCTACGTGACCGCTAGCGACACAGCTATGTTAGCATAATATAAACAAGCTAACTTTTTTTCCACTCGATAAAAGTTAACGTGAGTGTTCTCGGTGGTCAGGAACAAATGTAATCGCATGGCAGGATGCTGTAAAAGGACCAAACTTTAGCCAGGAGAACAACTGAGATAATCCATCCACAATACGAGGTTAGTCATTCATATACTGCTGCATGGGCTGGGCTGCAGTTACATCCTAAGGTTTTAAAAACTGAGCTTAAATAAATGATTAGTGGTAATAAAAGCCGAGGGAGGTCAACAGGGATCACTGACTGTTTTAGGAGCTTTTTGAGATTAAATAGAAGAAAATACATAACATTAAACATGTTAACAACACAAAAGCCATATTAAATGCAGACTACTTTAGACCCGGAAGTAGGATTCGTCGCGTCATCACTGAACAACCGGATTGTAGGAAGGAAAAATATATGTCAATGCTTTTGCATTCTTTCGGAAATGTAGCTGGGTAATTATGTCATTGGCATCGGTGAGCCACTGTCAATATGTGACATATTGAAATCGCGTTTGAATTTGCGCTTGTTTTTTTGCTTTCACTTTGCAATCGCGCGAACTGTGTATAGAGAGCGACAGCACTGATCTGTGAGTGATGATAATTTGCGCACCAATTCCTCTGACATCGTCTTATTAATTGTTAGCTTACTATGCAAACATGACAAGTGAAATCTCACGCAGCTTAAACATGTGAGAGGTTGATCGCGCAGAGAATCGCTGAGCTTATGTGAGTGCGTGTGTAAAAGCAGCAGGATATATATTTGACTACGATGACCTTCACAGACAGATATATAATTTAGTTCTGCTGAGCCAAATAAGACAGGTCAGGGTGAAGAAGTGACAGCCAAAGAAAAGCTTACCACAAAACGGAGAAGTTATGACAAATCAGACTATAAGGCAAAAAGAAAGTGCAGCTTTATGGTTTCATGGACAAAAGAATTTCTGTGGCTGCAATATGACAAGCTAAATAACCAGGGCTGCACATAAGTGGTCCGCAGGTGCGCATTCGCTGTCAAAATAAAAAACACGCACAAGGGTTAGGGTTAAATTTAAAAACTGTACTTTTGAGTTAAAATATATATTTATAATTTTAATAAATGACAAATTAAAAATGCATGAACATTTTTTTTGTATCGAAAAAATATCGAACTGTGACACCAAAGTATCGAACCGAACCGAACCGTGAATTTTGTGTATCGTTGCACCCCTAGTATTTATGTACCGTAAGTACCACAAACAGTATAGATATCACGTAGGGTTGTCAGATTAGAGTCATTTATTTACAACACTATTTATACCAACAGTGCCATCTTTGCCTCTTCCAAATGACAACTTCACACAGGATTGCTGCAAACTTCAGTGCTGTGCCATTTCACATCATCCCTAATAACACCTAGGAATGCCATATCGTATATTGCTATAGCAATATCATGAATTTATCGTCTCCGTTATGCATAACAACAACACTAGCCCAGGCACGTTTGAGAGCAAGAGCTGCATGTCAATCTCCGATCATAATTCCGTACCTGAAAATTGAGTTTCTTCAACAACCTCCAACAAAGCACAAGTTCGCAAAATATGCAAGAAAACTGTTTCTGTGAAAACAACATATGTATTTTGTAGGGGTGCAACAATACTCTTACTGATATTGAACCATTCGATAAAGTGCTTTGGGTTCTGTACGCATATGTATCAAACAATACAAATTTTTGTTTACTTTATCAACTTTTCTTCTGATGATGCTGTCTGTGTTGAGCGCTCAGTGGATCTGCGTTCGACTACTCCGCCTAGCCTGCACTGTCGAGTGCAGATCCACTGAGCGCAGCGCAAGCTAGCAAGACAGAAGCTAATAGGGCTGGGTATCGTCACTGATTTCTAGAATCAATTCGATCCACGATTCGATTCAATTCGATTTGATTCAATTTCATTCGATTTGAATCTGGGAAATTTTGACAGTCAGAAATATTATAATTCAGATCAATACATTTGCATATTTTTGTATCTATAAAAAGGAAGCTGACACACACAAGACTTTATCAAATGTGTAAGCATCATAGCAGATGCCTTTGTGTCAAAGTAGCTGAAGATAAAACACAGAAAAACATGAAGGTGATTTTCCTGGCCTGGGATTTTATAAAAATATTCTGCAGTACATCAAAAACGAGAGAAAATCATTAATCAACTTATGAACATTACCTCTGATGTTACAGCGGTTTTATGGCTAAGCGTTTTGCATAATTTTAAAAAGTTTAAATTTTTTCAGTATTGAACAGCAGAAATTAGGTTTTCTTTTCGGAAGTATGTAAAAGGAAAAAAAACAGTGGCCGACAGCCTGTAAACACCTGTAGACTTGTGCGTAACAAGCAAGTGAATAATGCAGAAAAAAGATTTTAGACGGGAAACTGTTCTTGAAGTACAGAGAGAGAGAAAGCGCTGCATGAAGTGTGATTTTTATTGTGGTGGAAGCAAAACAGTAAAAGTCAGAGTGAATTCATGACGGTGTTTATGTGAAGCGTAGTTTGGATCTTCTTTTGCTGCTGGTTCAGTCAATAATGTTTGGAGAGAGATAAAAACTAACAGCTTTAGAATAAGCACAAAAAGGGCGTAAACACAAAGCGCGGACCCGCCGACAGATCAGAATCAGCGACCTGTCGGCTCTTTCAGCCCCGACCGTGTCCGTCCCGTCGGGTGAGAAAGGCGACATCTCACTGATTCTGATCTGCGGTCCGCGCTTTGTGTTTACGTCTTTGTGTAGAATCCGTGTTCCTGCTCTCATTCACTGTTTTAGCTGTTTGGTGGTTGTTGACATTTTGTGGGGTTTCACCTGAGGTTCTGGCATTTCGGGCAAAATAAATTCATATTAAAAAAATCGATTCCAGAAGCCAGAATCGATTTTAATCGATAAATCGATTATAAAAACCCACCCCTAGAAGCTAAGCTCGTTGCAACATGGCAACTGCCTCAACGCTACCCGAAATAGAACCTTCCCCACCCTCATTCAGATCTGGCGTTAGGAACTATCTTGGTTTTCATGTGAAGCTTGAAAACCAAGATAAGCCGCGTTATGGACAAAAGTAAAACAGTATGTCGGAAGTGCCACGCAATACTCAAATGGTGGGAACTAGAGTGTTAGTACAGTTTGCTCATTAACGTGTTGACGCAGTCCAGCACCACACATGGGGCGATCCGCGGTAACTTGTTAAGAGAGATTTGCGGCGTTATGGTGTTAATGTCATTTTAATGAGGTAAACGCTGACAGCACTAGAGGGAACACAACGAATATGACGGCACATTTACGCCGACATCATCCTAAATGGCCTGTATTTGTATAGTGCTTTACTAGTCCCTAAGGACCCCAAAGCGCTTTACACATCCAGTCATCCACCCACACATTCACACACTGGTGATGGCAAGCTACATTGTAGCCACAGCCACCCTGGGGCGCACTGACAGAGGCGAGGCTGCCGGACACTGGCGCCACCAGGCCCTCTGACCACCACCAGTAGGCAACGGGTGAAGTGTCTTGCCCAAGGACAAAACGACCGAGACTGTCCAAGCCGGGGCTCGAACCAGCAATCTTCCGATTACAAGGTGACCTCCCAACTCTTGAGCCACGATCGCCCAAAGACAAGTGGAAGCAGACAAAAACAACAAGCACGCATGCTACAAACTTTACCCGAGTCATTTAAACAGCCGTTAGGACATGATTCTCCTTATGGGGACCTGATATGTTTAATATGCTGCTGAGAAATATAGCCCAGAAGAAGCGTCTAGTATAGCTTTTATTTTGGAAAGAGCCACTTCTCTGTAATAAACTCTCTTTTCCAAAGATGAGTGATTTCTTGATCAGATAGATTTTTTTTTTTATTATTTTGTTGTTTCAGCAACATTAAATTTAAAAACTGTACTTTTGAGTTAAAATATACATTTGTAATTTTAATAAATGACAAATTAAAAAGGCATGAACTTTTTTTGTATCGAAAAAATATCGAACCGTGACACCAAAGTATCAAACCGAACCGTGAATTTTGTGTATCGTTGCACCCCTAGTATTTTGCCACTTGAAGCAAAAATCAATAGACACACTATCGACTACAATCAGACTACAAAGGAGAAGATACTAGCAGAAGGTATGACCCAATGTAAACAGCTGACTCCAGAGCATCACTTGAGCACATGCTAGTTGCACTACATATGACAGGAAGAGCAAATGGAAAATGGAAGTTACTGATGCCACTACATGGTGGAAAAGCAGGGCTCTAAGCAGCTGAGTGTAAGTGTTAAGGAGTTATTTTTATGCTTTTACTTAAAAACACTACCCAGGCTACGTTGTAGCTTACATTTGACTTGTGCTACTGAGCTGTAATACTGCTGCTGTCACCAAGTGGCAATAGAGTCACACTTCAAATTAGGCAGTGTGTCAACAATGGCAAGCTCATTGGAAGAGAAGGATGGAAATGGCCCTTCATTTACTTACACTTAAAAATGCCACCGCCTGCAAGCTGAGAGTAGCAATAAAACAATTTTTATATATCACCTTTTTTTTTCTATATTTCAAGAAATATAATTATTCTAATAATTTTCTTGAAATACTAGAGCTGTGCGATATGACCAAAACCTCATATCCCGATATAAGATATTTATCCTCCCAACAACGTGGGGGAAAGCCTGTTTTAACGTTTGAGTCTAAGGTTTATTTTGAGCACCTGACGGCTCTTTTTTTGCTTCTCATCCATAAACTCTCTCCATACCTTTTCACATGATTCTTGCATAGGTGGTAGACGAGGTTTGTCGTGTTTGAGTCTGAGGTGCGGACCGGTTTCCTGCATAATTCGCATAGTACAGTTTTCTGCTCTGTGTCACACTTTTCATAACCAAACCATGTCCATGCTACAGTGGTAGCCCCTCATTTAGAAATAAGGTCTTCGATTTGTTTTGATTGGTCCTTTTGTTTCTCATTATTTCAGTTTATTTTGAAAAATCTCAAAAGGACCTTCAGCTTTATTGTGAAAGGTTTATGTGGAAAATAAACAAGCAGACGGCGGAGCTACACGCTGGCTTTACCGTTGTTGTTGCTAACAACAATGCGTAAAAACAGTCGTTTATCCGTCTGTAGTGTGGTTATTTTCAATATAAGAGAAAGAGAGAACTTTAAGAAATTAATAGAGCCACTACAGTGACCATCAAAAAGAGGAAAAAATATTGCCGTAAACAGCAATATTTACGGCACCACGACACCACGAAGCAAACGATAGCGTAATATGAAACGATAGACGTTTTCATATCGTCACTTAATGTATATCATTATATCAAAGTGCCCTATGAAATACCACGATAACATTTGAGGCTCTGTTTCACACCCTTACTAGACAGACAGGCACACAGCCCCTTCCCCTCACTAGCAGCTGAACACTTGGAACAGCAAACTGATACCCTGGTCTTAATAGGAACTTTGTGAGGTCAGTAAGGCTCCTATTTCAACAATACTGAAGTATTAAACAGTTATCCTAAATGTTAATTTGGCCTGTACACACATTAACCTTTGATTTTTAACTATTAGCAATTACCCATATTATTTGTCTGCCAAGCTATCATTAAGGAACTGGCTTATGGCTAATAATAAAACAGTAATATTAATGCTATCAGCACTTCCCATCTTTAACATTAACAGTGGTTGTTTAACGAGATAACAATTATTTATGTCTAAAAATGTTTCTCTTAAACTAGAAACTGAGAAAAGTCTATAGCAGCCAGACAGAAATGGCAGCGGTCCACCATCAATATTTGATCACTAGGAGAATAGGAAATGAGCAGGGCTCCAGCTACATGTGCACAAACCAGTGCTCTTCTAATCATTATTTAAAAACAACTATGCCTCTTAATTTTGTCTCTTTTCCTTCATTTGAAGATGGCACTGAGTTAATTTATAAGCTATTTAAGCAGGAGAAGAAAATATAATCAGAAGGACTGACTACTCCAAAACTAAAAAGAATTAATTAAAAACCCAGAGGAAACAATCAAAAGATGAGGCTAATATTTATTGTGTATTTTAGAGCCATTTCAAACCTTTGAGTATGAAAGGAAGTGATTAGATTATATTTTTAATGACTCATGATCATGTGTGACAATTCGCACTGTGTGAAACACTGCCCACACACAAAGTGAAATTAGTCTGTCAAGTGCAGCAAACACTGCACCAGCAGACCACACGCCTGTGCAAAATGTGGTCACACACTGCTCAGGTCAAGTGCTTATTATGTCAGTTTAAGCCAATACAGCTGAGATCCAATGACAAATTTCTAGATACAAGTCATGCAGAGCTGCATTAGCACAAGCTGCTGTTAGCTTTCTTACTTTCCATCTTGGTTGTACTGATAAGACCAAAATCACGTCGTTCTTATCCCCATAACAGTGTATATCACAACATAGTGTATTTTCCGTAAATCAAGTCACTGGTTTATTTAATCACCAAATTGAAAGTACTATTTCTTTATTTTTTTACATTCAAATTAAATAATCAAAAATGTAATAAATTACAAGGTGCTATCCCTTAGTGACACAAACTAAATGACCCCACGCAGTCACGCAAAAGCCTCCTGAGGCCCCCCGGCTATCATTACTGGTCTTGTATGATCGTCAGGAAACTAGCCTGTCTACGAACATCGACTGAAGAGTGTGCAGTCTTAAATGACGCGCTCCATTAAGCTCATACAAGGATGTGCTGTTCGGTTCATCCACATATCTGTTGGCGCAACGTGGTATGCTACGTTGCAAATTTCCTCCAATACTTTGGTCTGACGCGTAATATAAACGAGGCAACTCTACTTGTGAGAAGTGTTTTCAGCTGGGCGTAGTGTCCCTGGAGTCGAGTACTCTGACCAATGTGTGAAAACATATATTTGGCCGCTAGTATATTTATGAGTCTTTATTATATGGCGTACTGCAGAGAAAAGCCTGTTCTAGAGTTTGCGTATGAGGTTTATTTTGAGCACCTGGCAGATCTTTTTTTCTTCTCATTTGTAAATTCTCCGTACTCTTTTACATGATTGTTGCATAGGTGGTAGAAGGGGATTGTTTCTGTGGTAGGGACGGGTTTTCTGCTCCGTGTCAGACTTTTCATAACCGCACCATGCCCATGCTACAGAGGCAGCTGTGTCGTTAATAAACAATTCAACTTTGTGTCCAACTATGTGTGTCTGGCTTTGTCTACATTACAAGCAAAACTATCCAGAAAAGAGGGATGTTTGGGAAACAAAGGTGCTGCTTTCCTCTGACTTATATAGTGTAAGTACGAGCTACAACAGCACTTATAAATAATCCAGACTACTTATAAGATAAGAAAACTTCAGCCTGGAAACAACCAAAAATCACAGCAAATCTGTGAGAGGTATTTAGATCAGCAAAGACTGAAAGCAACCTTTTTAGGTAGGACTGGGTACTTACAAAGCCAGGCTACTGAGTGTGCGGAGCACGTGATCACAGTTTGACGTGAAGAAGGATGAGGCTTGCGCAAAATAGCAGAGAGCAATCTCAAGGATCCTGAGCTGAGGCAGGAGCACCTGCCAGCGAGAGGCATACTCCTCCACCAGCTGCAAAGACAAAAACAACATCTAAACAAAAGTACAATACAAAGTGCAATTGCACAGCATCTCTATGGATATGGCATTTTTAAAGGTTTTGAGTGCAAACGCAAGTACACTGCTGATGCTTCTAATCGCACTCGATTACAAAGATCTGTTTATATCATGTTATACTTTAGATCTGTGTGTTTTGGACAGCTACCTAGATTATTTTTACTTGAACATGTACTACAGGCCCATCACGAAACAATATCTGTTTACAGTTGACCTATGACATCCTAATCCTTATGTTGCCCTCTAATGGTGGAAATCCAGCTCATCTCCAGTGGAACGCAGTGAAGTGTTAACCCTCAGCCAGTGTTTAGTTTGGCCACAGGTGTCAAACTCCAGACCTCGAGGGCCAGTGTCCTGCAGGTTTTAGATGTTTCCTTCATCCAACACAGCTGATATAAATGGCTAAATTGCCTCCTCAATATGTCTTGAAGTTCTCCAGAGGCCTGGTAATGAACTGATCACTTGATTCAGGTGTGTTGACCTAGGGTGATATCTACAACCTGCAGGACACCGGCCCTCGAGGCCTGGAGTTTGACACCCCTGGTTTAGGCCCTCATCCAACTGCAACAATTAGTTCCCTACTAAGCTAAATGTAACCATGTTAGCAAAGCATGACAGCCCGAGTCTGGCACCTTCTTTATGAACAACAAACTCAATACCATGTGTGATATCATTTTAAAATATGTGGTGCAATAATTACTTCTCATTTTGTTATACTCCCTAGCTCTAGCACCCCAACTTCAGCTCCAAAGAAATCAAGTCAAATTACATATGCCTATGCGTCACGCGTTTAATGCTTACTTTTAAAGTTTGGATGGCTTACAGCTGGGATTTGTCAACAGGAAGTAGTACGCCTGGCTATTTCTAGTGTCAGTAATTGGGCAAACATGATTTTATCTCTCTGTTGTTAACAGTGCAGGGTTATTAGTTACTGCCATTCCAATGCGCTTTTGCATAAGATGCAACCACTGTGAGACCATTTAGTGATGGCAGGAATTATTTTCCCACTGCTGTGAAAGGTGGGCTGTAAAACAAACGCCCGACAGCACAGGATAACAAATATTAACCCAATTTCAGCGTAATCGCTGCCAAAACGTAGTGTAATCGTGCAAAATCCTGACCAGCGGGTAGTTAGTAAACATTCAGCGTACAACCATGCTAACTTGCAAGAAAATTCTGGGCTAGCTGGCTCATACGATTAGCAAAGTCAGCCTGAAATCATGCACTGTCACTAAATCACTGCTTAAGTGGCTCGCATGTTTTGCTAAAATCGTGTGTATGCGGGCTCGGATTACTTGACACGCTGTTTGTCACGCAAATATGCTTGTTTTTAAAGCGACTACTGCTAGTTAGCTAAATGATAACGGGCTTAGCCGCTAATGCTAGCCGTGTGTAACTAGTAGTTCTGGGGGAGGGGAGTCGGCTAACATATATGCTTATCTTTGACAACAAGCACGCCGCTAACTTCAGCTACGGCTCCATACCTTGCAAAAGTCAAAGCAGAACGCTTCGCTGTCGCCTCGGAGTTCATCGCTTGAGTAGCGGCTAAACAAAGTCTGCAATTGTTTTTCTAGACCCTCTAACTCGTACACACTGCTCTCCTCCGCCATACTGCCTGTCTAGCCTCGCTCGTAGCAGCCAGCACACAACACATACATCGCCACAGTCAACGACTTGCATTGACAGCGCTGATTGGATACCGGGAGCGTGAAGTGACGCGCTCATTTACTAGACCAGCACGCGCCGATGGGAGGGCGGGATGCCTATGACAACTTATAGATGCCCAGTTACGCTATCTTCCCGGTAATTACGGTGCTACCAGAACACCATTACATGCGCCACAAACCACATGGCGAACACAAACATGACTTAACATTTGCGTTCACGTCCCATTTATAAGCTTGGAAAAAATTATTGTGCATTTGAACTGGTCTAACTTAAGTTTTGCTCATATACAATTTTTTACACGTCATAAGATAAGATAGCATTTATTAGTCCCATTACTACTATACAACAATAGAAAAAATGTAAAATATACAAAGTAAAATAATTATAATTTCAATATACAATGATACAATTTGACATTTTTTAAAGATTAGTCAGAGGCGTGTGTAGAAGGGGGGCGTGAGGTGGCACAACCCCCCCCCCCCCCCCCCCCCACCCGAAATATGATTATTTCAGTATTTCTACACACTCCAGATTTTTCAGATGCAATTACTGTACTTTAAATTCCATACTATTTATTTTGAAGCTTTGGTTTTGCACATCAGTTGCATTATTATCACCCTGCTGAGCATTATGTAAATATTTAAAGTCAACAATGGCTGCAACATTAAATAGATATATACACACGTCAATTAATTAATAATTAGAATCTAGTAATGCAATGCATATGATTGTGAATATTGTCATTGGTTGGTTTTGACAGTGTATGTAAAGACCACCTAACACTACTGAAAAAAATCACACTTATGGCCACTTCAATAGGTACACTTGTTTAACTGCTTGATAATCCAAATATCTATTCGGCCAATCAAATGGCAGCAACTCAACATGTTTCTGCATGAGTAAACGTGCCTTGTTGATATCAACAATTATAGGAGAACAGCCAGACAGCTTCCAGCTGATACGAAAGCAACAGTAACTCAAATAACCACTTGTTATATGCAGAAGACCATCTCTGAAGCAGCAGAAGACCACACTGAGGCTACATGTCACACAGGCTCTCTAGATCTGGACAATGGAAGATTGTAAAAACATTGACTGTTCTTGGCAGTCTCAAATTTGTGAAATTCAGATGAAAGTATCAGAATTTGGTGTAAATAACAAAAACAGATCCATCCTACTTTGTGTGAATGGTTCAACCTGCTGTTAAGTGGTATAATGTCAGGGTGTGATGCTTTTAGTGCACTTTTGGTTCCTTGGTACCAACAGACCACTGTTCAAACATCGTCACAAAGCTGAAGTCATCTAAAACTACTTTCTTGAATATGAAAATGAGTTCATTGTACTCAAACTGCCTCCACAGTGATCCAGATCTCCATCCAATAGAGCAACTTCTTTGTAAGGCCAAGGAGGATGCCTACAGAAGTGGTGACAGGGCCCTGTACAAGCAAGCCAGGAACACACTGACCAAGGAGATCAAAGCAGCTAAAAGCATCTACTCCCAGAAACTGGAAGAACGGCTCTCAGCCACCGACCCTGCGTCAGTGTGGAGGGGCCTGCAGGAAATCACCAGCTACAGACGCGGCGTCTGTACTGCCTTTGATGCTACATTCTTTAGAGCTATGCTTGTAGCATTCTGCCTGTTAGCTTAGCACAACAACAACAACGAAAAGGCGCTCTCTCACCCAGGAAACACACAGTCGCAGAAAGAGAGAGAGAGCGTCGCCCTGTAACCATGGCAACCGTAACGCTGCCGCCTGGAACGAAAGAACGTAGCTGTCAAACAAAACCCAAACAGTCCTGACCCGCGACAAAATGAAACAGGAAAGTACCGCAGTGTTTATTTCAACAAAGTAACTGTATTCTGAATACCACCTTTTTAAACGGTAACTGTAACGGAATACAGTTACTCATATTTTGTATTCTAAATACGTAACGGCGGTACATGTATTCCGTTACTCCCCAACACTGCAGACGCCCCCCCACCCACTATTGAAGCAAAAAAAAAACCTGGCCAACGAGTTAAACACTTTCTATTGCAGGTTTGAGACGGACAGACTCCCACGCCCCACCCTCCCCTCCCCAGGGACATTGCTTCAGACATTGACCCCCAACACACCTTCCACCTCTCCCCCCTTCACCCTGCCCCTCCCCAATCAAGACTCAACGACCACCCCACCCTCCCCAATCCAGACTCAACGACCACCACCACCCTCTCCAACCCAGACTCAACGACCTCCCTCCTGCTTCAAACGCTCCACCATCATCCCTGTTCCCAAGAAACCCACCATCACAGGACTGAATGACTACAGACCTGTCGCCTTGACGTCTGTGGTCATGAAATCCTTCGAACGACTGGTGTTAGCCCATCTGAAAGACATTACAGGCCACCAGCTGGACCCTCTGCAGTTTGCCTACCGGGCAAACAGGTCGGTGGATGATGCAGTGAACATGGGGCTGCATTACATCCTGCAACACCTTGACCGCCCGGGAACTTATGCCAGGGTCCTGTTTGTGGACTTTAGTTCGGCTTTTAACACCATTGTGCCTGAACTTCTTTCCTCCAAACTCTCCCAGCTCAGCGTGTCACCAGCTACCTGTCAGTGGATCACCAGCTTCCTGACAGACAGAATGCAACAAGTGAGGCTGGGGGAGATCACCTCTGAAACCCGGTCCCTCAGGATTGGTGCCCCTCAAGGATGTGTCCTCTCACCACTACTGTTCTCCCTCTACACTAACGACTGCACCTCCAAGAACTCGGCTGTCAAACTCCTAAAGTTTGCAGATGACACCACTGTCATTGGCCTCATTCAAGATGGTGATGAGTCTGCATACCGGCAGGAAGTTGAGCGGCTGGTACTCTGGTGCAGTCAGCACAATCTGGAGCTGAACACTCTTAAGACTGTAGAGATGACAGTGGACTTCAGGAGACATCCCTCAACTCTGCTCCCCCTCACCATATCAGACAGCCCTGTGTCAACTCTGAAGACCTTCAAGTTCCTGGGTACAACCATCTCCCAGGACCTGAAGTGGGAGACCAACATCAACTCCATCCTCAAAAAGACCCAGCAGAGGATGTACTTCCTGAGACAACTGGGGAAGTACAGTCTTCCACAGGAGCTGCTGATCCAGTTCTACACTGCGGTCATTAAGTCTGTCCTGTGCTCCTCCATCACAGTCTGGTATGGAGCAGCCACTAAACAGGACAGGAGCAGATTGCAGCGGACTGTACGGGCAGCAGAAAGGATCATCGGCATGCCCCTGCCCTCCATCCAGGATCTGTACCTCTCAAGAACCAGGAAACGGGCAGGGAAAATCATCACAGACCCCTCACACCCTGGACACAGACTTTTTGATCTGCTGCCCTCTGGCAGACGGTACAGAAGCCTGCAGACCAGGACCACCCGACACAGGAACAGTTTCTTTCCCCTCGCCATCTCCCTTCTTAACAGTTGACCTGTCACACTGCTCCCACTGCCAGACTGCAGCTGCACCTTATGTACATTTTGTAGTATTCATTCCACCTCATTCATTTCTGTATTTTATGTATACAAGTTTAGATTTGTTATTTATAGTTGGTTTACACAGCTTTGTGTATGTATGTGTAATGTGTATATATAGACACGTGTGTGTGTGTGTGTGTGTGTGTGTGTGTGTGTGTGTGTGTGTGTGTGTGTGTGTGTGTGTGTGTGTGTGTGATTTACATTGCTGTGCTTGAGAGCCACCATCTACCGGAACCAAATTCCCTGTATGTGTCTGCACATATACTTGGCCAATAAACACGATTCTGAACTTTGGGATGTGGTGGAACAAGAGAGTCCAGTCATGGATGTACAGGTGAAAAATCTGTAGCAACTGTGTGGTGTCATCATGTCAACATGAACCAAAATCTCTGAGGAAAGTTTCCAACACCTTGCTGAATCTATGCTGTGAAGAATTAAGGCAGTTCTGAAGGCAAAGTAGGTACAACCTACCTAACCTCATTCCTAAGTTTCCCTAAGCATCTTTTTGTTTCTGAATATTTTTTTCCTCAAATTGTGACAAAGGGAAAAAAGAAGCCACACTGCTACAGAGTGTAATTTTTATTTAGCCTTATACATCCATTAAGGAAAAATGATGTCATAGAAAAATATTTTCTCCTAGACACTGCAAAGATTAAGTAGTCCAGACTACTTTACACTTGAATAACACCATGATTATATTCAGATTTCACATTACCTGACATGGATTATTCTGTGTACACACAATCATGAAATCAGCATACAGCGAGCAATAATGAAAATATAATATGCATATTTTACACATACACACAGCAACTCCCATAATAAATGAATTGAATGTGACTTTTGTATTCCTGTCTGGTATACAAAGCCAAAGTGATGATGTAATCATTTACTTTCCTCGCAGCCTCTCTTCAAGTCCGATACAAAACAATAAAAGTCTACACACTGTAACAAAACTTATAAAAGATTCGAGCACTACAGGCTTGAGCAATAATAACAACCCCCATCATAAGCTGACAGTAGAACAAAGTATTCTGCTTATTACACTTCAAGACTCAAGGTCAAACATACAAAAATGATTCAAAAAGAGAGAAATAAGAGCCAAACTCAAACCAAAACTTCTAAAAAACTTTCTGCCATCTTTAAGACACTAAACTAAATATCAATGTGTTTGTCATGATCACCACCTGCACTCATGTATATATCTTTCTACGTAGCACTCATAATTCTTATTCTCATGTATATATCTCATGCACATATCTTTCTTTCTACATAGCACTTTAATTCTTATTGTCTGCACTGAAGCACCGCAGCAATTTCCTAATGTTGTAAACCTCAACATCTGGCAATAAACCCATTCTGATTCTGATTCTGATTCTGATTCTAAAGTAAGAAATGTAAAGGCTTGTAGTGTCTTTGCTTTTAATTCAGCTCATCGGTGGATTCTGACATGGAGCGCTCCTGCCTCTTCCGGGCTGTGACGAAGTTGAGCAGGTCGACAGCTGTCACCACCCCGAAAACCATCTGCTTTTTGCTATGAGAGCCATCAGTCAAGTCTGGTGGAGGACAAGGAGTAGAAAAGATAGTATCAGAGCAATTATTAGTCTAAAGGTTTTAACTCAACTATCAAAGTGTTGCAGTGCTTCCACTAAAAACTTTAAAAAAAAAACCCAATAACAATAATAATAATAATAATAATAATAATAATAATAATAATAATAATAATAATTCCTACAACTGTAATGTAGGACTCTGGCCACTAGGGGGCAGTGGAACAAGCCAAGTGGGCTCTTTTAACTTTTCAATATTCTGTTGGAGTTGTCTCTTTAGCTGCCAAATGGACAGTCATGTCCCTTAGCCATTTGATGCTGAGGATCCAGTATGCAGCATGGTCACATACTATTGTCAGTATACGAATGTAAATGAGACACATGCAGTATTCTAAATATGCACGTGATATGTCAGTTAGGTTCAACATCAGCAATATTACACTTACACATGTGTATCAGCTGACACGTAACAGTAGCTGCCACCTTTCTGGAGTTTATTTATTGCTGTCAGAGCTCCATTTTACCAGCAACAGGGAGTGCTCATGCCAGAATGTGCAGTATGGGGTGGGGGGGGGGGGGGGGGGGGGGGGGGGGAGGAGAATAAATAAATGTAGCTGATCACACCACATTGTGCGCCTTACTCGCCATCTAAAGCTGATTACGATCAGTGGCAGGTATACTGTATTTTACAGTTCAACCTTTTTAAATTAATGCCTACTTGGTCTGTGTAACCACTCCGACAGCCATATGGGGATGATAAAAGTTGCACAGTGCAAGTTTGATTGATAGGTCTGTTTGTCCATCTTTGATCAATTTAAAGATGCAGAATTGGTTTTATTATGAAGCTGCTGTGCAGGAGGAAAAGAGGAAGACCACAGAAAAGATTGCTTATCCTATTTCACTACACCCTTCAAAGGGTTGGTGTGACAAAGGAGGATGTTAGGTGTAGGGCCACTTTTAATGGGTGCAGCCAAAGGAAAAAGATAAAGATTGAAGATTCCTTCTCAGCCTGCACATTTTGGATTTCAATACTGAAGAAAAAAAAAAGCCTGCTTAAATGTAACCTTGACAAAGCTTGCTGTTTGCTAAATTGTCTCTACTTGGACGGTCAAGGTCATCTAAAGCCTGCCCCCAGATTCTCACACTGAGCTTGTGCATCTATACTCAAGCAAGGAGCAGCAGGAAGCGGATATACTGAGCTCACAGAGCTGTTAAAAATGTGGTTCTTGCAAATACACAAACTCAATGTTTTTACACATTGAATCACTAACCCCTGGTCATAGTTTAAACGCACAGATTGTCAAGACTTATATCCACAGACAACAGCAGCTCAACCAGCCACAGCACAAACTTCTGGCAGTGTGTGTGCATTGCTGTACTCACATTGGATCTGTTCGTGTACCACCAGTGCGAAGTGGTCAATCTCCAAAATCGAGGACAACTTTCCCAAGTTGTCAGTCAGTGTGATCTGAATTAAAATAAGAGGATGTGCTGAAGATATAAAGATACATAGAAATATATAGATATATACACAGCTGTCACAACATCTGTCACAGTAAAACTTTCTGTATACACAAAGAAATGGAACAGAACATAACACAAATTTGTCTTTTTAGCACTAAAAACAAGTCTTATTTCAAACCCCAATTTTCTAGTTCAGCAAGTTTACAATCTTTTTTTTTCTCCCTACCTGGAGATCATCCTCAGCCAATCAGAATCAAAAGAGTAGTCTTTAAAATCCATTAAATTTCCAACCAAACTAACCTGTTTGAACTGCTTGTAAAGCACTTTGCTGACAGGATCTGACAAGTTGATCTTCCCTGCAAGGATCGAAGATAGCATGTTGCCTAGAGTCACCATGCCCAGGATCAATCTACACACAAAAACATAAACAAGAAGTGAAGTTAAAGGTTAGTCAAGGATAAGGTTTTCAGGGTCTAAAACACAGCTTCCAGGAATGTGTGAAGATCTAATATTCTGTGCTTTTCTGTTGTAAAGCTAATCTTTCTACCTATAGCACACCCACCCTGTGTCATCGACCACCGGCGCCTGGTCGAAGCCATTATGCTTGAGGATCTGGATGGTCTTTTGGCAGCTAACGGTAGGCAGGACAGTGAGCGGGGCAGACATGTTCAGGCACTGCAGCTTCAAGTTCCACCACCTGTGAGAACACGGCATGTTTAATGAGCGTACATAGAGAGAGACTTAAAAACTGGAGATTTGGTCTTTTTAAATGACACGCACCATGGTTTCTTCACCATGAGGTCCTCCTCCCTCAAAAAGCCCTTCTGGACCATCCACTTATCACTCAGGAACTTTGACCTTGAGGGGGGTAAAGAAGAAAAGATAAAGAAAAGACTGATCTGTGTTTACACAAAGAAAGCAAACAAATTGTCTGCATATATCTGAAGGACCTCTAGCACAAATATATATGGAAACTCACATGTAGTTGCGGATGGAGTCCGGCAGGATCACCACACAGCGCTGGCCCTCTTTCAGCTCCTTGGCGGCATGCACAGCTGCTGCCATGGCCGTCCCCGAGCTGCCTCCTGTTACAGGAAAAAGCAAAATGGTAAATGGCCTGTATTTGTATAGCGCTTTACTAGTCCATAAGGACCCCAAAGCGCTTTACATTGTAGCCACAACCACCCTGGAGCACACTGACAGAGGCGAGGCTGCTGGACACTGGCGCCACCGGGCCCTCTGACCACCACCAGCAGGGTCAAGCGTCTTGCCCAAGGACACAACAGCCAAGACTATCCAAGCCGGGGCTCGAACTGGCAACCTTCCTATCACAAGGAGAACTTCCAAGTCTTGAGCCACGATCGCCGGTAGGTTAGTTTGCCTTAAGTGGCACCCAGGTACCCACAACATCTTCCTCATGAAGCTTTTCCCTGGGAGCAAAAGTATTCCTGGAGGCTTTGTGCTTCTTCTGTTGTCTTGTATGCCAGTCAGTAACCATTCACACCCACGTCCCCTCGAATAGGATGAATTCTGCCGTTTGTTTATAAGGAGCACCTTCCTGTGGTGATCTACTGGGCTCTGGAGGAGTTTCAGAGCTTTAGAAACTAACCAGAGTGAAACTATGAAAAACATTTTAGTTCCACCTCCTGCCTGTCCTGGTTGAAGCAAAGTCTCTTGTGACCATCAGTGGTAGGATAAATCAAAAAATGAATGAATCGAACCAATCAGCATAAAGCTCCATATTGTTTTTCAAGGCCAATCACAAGTCACTACCTCAGAACAGGCCCTGAAATAAGTGCTGTGTGTTGGCCACTAAAAAAATAAAAAACTAATAAGTCCCAGGGTAGAAGAGCCTACCTAAATCAGGAACCACAAAGACTTACCGCACAGCAGGCCTTCCTCTCTGATCAGCAAACGAGACATGTTGAAGGACTCCTCATCGTTGGACTTGTACCACGTATCGACCACCTGGAAATGTTGACGGGGGAAGAAAAAAAAAAGTAATATTAAACATACGACATTACCATGCTCACTTAGGAGCATTCATGAAAAGGAGATGGGATTATAGACGCCGCTTGAACCAACCGATCTGTCGAGGACGGTGGGGATGAAGTCGTACCCGATGCCCTCCACCTCGTACTGGGTCTTATCGGTCTTGTTAAGCTCCTCTGGCTCAGCCAGGATTGAACCTTCAGGATCAACACCAACAATCTGCGCACAAAACACACCATTCATAAGCCACAAGTAGCTCAGCAGATATTTATCTGAAAAAAGAGGAGAAACATAATCTCAAGAAAGAGCTTACTTTGATATTTGGGCATCTTTCCTTCAGCTTGCGGGCGATGCCTGTGATCGTCCCTCCTGTGCCTGCACCAGCCACCAGCATGTCCACCTTACCTGTCAGCAGAAACACAGAACCTTGTTGACTTGATTTCCAGTGAACTTCTAAAGTGAGTTTTAAGGAAAAAGCAATAATGCCGTTGAAGAAGTTTCTGTAAATTTTACAGCTCAGGATGCTCGTACCTTCACACTGCTCCAGGATCTCCTCGGCTGTGGTGTCGTAGTGAGCCAGGGGATTGCTCGGGTTGCGGTACTGGTCCAGGATGTGCGAGTTGGGGATCTCGTTCTTAAGGCGCCAGGCCACGCCCACGTGAGACTCTGGCGAATCAAAACGGGCGCTGGTGGGCGTACGTACGATCTCTGCTCCGAGTGCTCTCAAGACATCCACCTGTCGAGAACATCTGACAAATATTAACACTTGTACACGATGGCCTGACTGCAGTGAGAAACACCGACAGGAATTTGTTCTTTAAAACATTCAAGATTCATTAGAATTAATAGATATGCAGTAAGCTTGAAGAACAGTAGTCTTTTTAAAAGGGTACTAATGTTTTTATTTTAATGTAATTTAATGAAAGCTACTGTGGAAAAACAGCTTGAAAAAAAAGAATAAATTAATAAAATAAATTCATTAAAAAAAGAAATTAAAAAGGAATACTGAGCTTGTTGTAATGTTCAAAAAATTGAACAAAAAACAGGAACAAATAATCAGAAAATATTATTAAAATCCCTTTAGAAACAAAACATAAGATATATGATTATTTAAAAAAAAAAAAAAAACAAAAAAAAAAACAAGATAAGATATAATATAGACCTCAAACAAAAACTTTGAACATTTTGTACAAATGTACACTAGATTTATATTTTTGCACAGCTTTTAAAGATTGCATCATATGATGCAACAGCAATGCTAAAGCGTGACCTCTGCCTCTATAACAGGCTGCGATTTGCATACTTAGTCGCAACATTTTCAGGAAAAGCCCCTCTGAACAGAAACCGCACTTTTCTATCAGGAAATCATACCCTTCAATTTAGCTGTAGCAGTCTAGACATGTTTTACTCTGACAGAAAAAAAAACCTGCCATGTTTCTGTGAGTTGTGGTTTCTATATGACAGGAAATTCACCTTCTCCATGCTCATCTTCTCTGGCATGACAATGATGCAACGGTAGCCTTTCACTGCAGCAGCCAGAGCGAGTCCGATACCTTAAGGAACAAAAGAAAGAAGCAGATTTGAGTGGCATTATCAGCACAGGCTTTCGTGTATTTTTTCACACCAGCACAGGCGCATGCAGGGGATTACCAGTGTTTCCAGAGGTGGGCTCTATGATGGTGTCTCCTGGCTTGAGGATCCCGGCTCTCTCAGCGTCCTCCACCATCCGCAGACTGATTCTGTCCTTGACACTGCCGCCCGCATTGAAGAACTCGCACTTGGCCACTACACCAAAAAAAGTGTCACAATAACATATTAAAAATCACAGGAGCCAAATGAAACAATTAAGATACAATTGTGATCTGAAGAAACGCTCACACCCCAACCAGCGCTCACAAGTTTGCACAGTAACCAGGCAGACGTAACCAACTTCTGAATGTGTCTCGGCTTGAATGTGGTGTGACTCACATATTTCACATTTGAGTCCAAAGGCTTTGGGGATGTTGTTGATGCGTACCATGGGAGTGTCACCGATTTTGTTCAGGATGTTGGGGAGAATGGCTGGTGCAACAGTCCTGAGAGGAGAAGGGGAAAAAAAGAAGAAGAAACCTCAGCGAGATGATAAACAGAAGCACCACGTCTGGCTGTGCAGATAGACTGGACGGTAATCACTTCTTTATCAGGCTAAGACTGTCTTTTATTGCTATCACTAGTGTGAGATAATAGCACCCATTTCCACTCACTTCACTGGTCTGAGAAGTCTAAACAACAACAAAAATAACAGCCTCTTTTTCAGAGCTTTAAACAAATAGTGTAACGCCTTTACGACAGTTTTTTTATTTGTAACAGCAGATCAATACAACAGTGCTGAGATGCAAGAAGCAGTGGATATCTGACTGGCACGCTGACCTTGAAACTTGAGTGTGGGGGGAGTCGGATTTTGAGGCTTCTAGGCTCCACGTGCAGCGGCTGGGAAGGTCGGGCCGGATCCATTTCCTTTCGGGAGAAGAGTTCTTTGTTTTGATCTGAATGTTTCTGGCTGCCTCCTGCGACTCCTCCTCCGTCTTCAGGTTCTCTCCGTTGCTGAAGCCGTGCAGCTTGCCAGCGTGTGGGCACACAGGGCTGTTGACTGTGGTCTCTTTGGATGAGGGAACTGATGGCATTGCTTAACTTAAGGGGAAAAAAAACAAAAAAAAAACCAACTGTAAAGTTATCCAATTATGTAACACACTGTTCTTACAGCATGTTCTGATAAGTTTTCCTGCATCATCAGTGACTTGGCTGACAGCCAGGAAATTAAATACTTTCATAATGTTGTTTTTGACTGACACAAGCAGTAGTCTCCTTCTCTGCAACCTGCATCAAAGGCATGATGCATTTCTCTATTATTAACTAAATAGCTCCAGTTTCTACTGCTCATTTGGGCTCAAAATATTCAACCCTGTGAGTTTATACCAAGGAGATGGGCTCAATCCTTCAATCACTTTCTTTGTGTGACCTCGATTACTTTTTAGAAAAGTTATCACCAATAGTTTCGACAACTGAGGTGTATCTTACAGAAATAACTATTAAAGTGCAGTTTAAACCCTCTGAGCAATAAAATCCAATGTGTCATGTTTGTAAGTGGAACAATTTCCAAATGAAGGAAATCCGACCATCCAAGAACCGCATGAATGCATGGTAATGCTAAAATTTGGATGGGTTTCTTGTTGGATATTTGGACAAGTTTGATGCACGATTTTATGGCAACCCAACTTAAAGTTGAGATACTTCAGTCACAAGTGCTGGACTGATTATCCACAGCTGTGGAACCAGCTTTGGGAAGGACCCTCTCTAATTTTAAATTCTGCCAGAGCTTTCTTCCTGTTAAGGAAGGAGTTTTTCTTCACCACTGTCACAAATTACGTGATCACGGGGTGTGTCTGACTGTTAGGGTTTCTCTCTATTATTGTAGCATCTTTACCGTACAATATAAAAGGGCTATTTTTATTGTAAATAAGATAACCTGAAAAAAATTCCAAGAGATGACAAATGTGAGCTAAAGGACAATCTGTTAAAGCTTACATTCAACTTCACCAATCAGCAAACACAGTGCAAAGCAAACACTGAACCACTCCTTTCTTTTATTAATGCTGAGTGACATCTGCACTGCTAAAACAAATCCACAGCTCATCTCCATCTACCACCGCTTTTCAGTCTAGTCTAGTTTAGCCTAGTCATGACGAGTGGCCAAATTCTGCCCTTATCAAAGCTACGTGAGAAAGCAAAAGTGGGAGTAAGCAAGGGGGGGTGGGGCTGATAAAACTTCAGTTAATATTTCATCATTTCTTCTCCACAGGAAAAAACAAAAGCTTCTTTTTAGGGGGTTGGTAAGCAGTATTGTTTTTATAAATCATAAGACTGATTGCTGTTCCCACATATCAAGATTTAGACACACAACACCGACAGGCACGCATCCGTTTTGAGGATCTACAGAAAAGAAAATTACTGCTTTTCTCATTGTTTGTAAATGTAGTTAATCTAAACCATAAAAAGATTTTGTAATCAGTTATAACTGGTTATAAATGCTACTAATGGCTAACCAAATGTTAAGCATTACCTTAAATCTGAGTCGGGTGTTTAAGAGTCTGATGAGATCAAAGGGAAGCTTTAAATCCAGTCTTTGATCATTAATTTGACAAATAAGCTGGGTAATTAAGCACGAGGTGAAATACCTGACATGAACTTCAGCAATAACTTTCCAGGAAGAGAGCTAAACCACTGAGTGGCAGTTTGGCTAAACTGGCAGGAACAAAAGAAAGATTAGCTGGAAAACAAGTTACAATTTTAAAATTTCACTTGTAAATACAAGACAAACCTCAGTCACAGTCACAGCCTCTGCAACATGATAATTTGCCATTTCATGTGATGGTTATATGACTCCAAACACGAGAGCAGTACAACAAGAGCTTCTCAAACTTTCAGTACATTTTAATCTTACTACTTTCTGTCACTGTGATAACTTTTTAAGACTTTAAATCAATCAGTCAATGAGTTAAACAACAAAACTACAGAACAGAATAAAGTAAGATAAGTACCAGTTGCTAAGACTGCCACAGATTTACAAGCCCAACTTTTTCCTCTTACTACATCCTGTTGTTTCCCTCCCATCCCCCAGCTGCAATGGTAGCACATGAGGCTTCACTAACACACAGAGCACACACCGACAGGGCCAGCTGTTACAACAGGGCCCCTGTCTTTGACTGCAGAATGAGTTCAGACAATGTCCACAGGAGTGGACTAAACACATTTTCTTAAGCCTGCAGCTCCCTGCTCTACACGGAGTGGAGCTGGCTTTCACGCGCTTTTGTGGAATGTTGCCGTTACGATGATACATGCATTTGATCTGCTATCAAAATTTAAACAGAAGCACAAACCACCTACCCTACCTTTTCCTTACAACCACTGCTAGGCACACTGCTAATTACAGTAACACTTGCAACATCGATGCTGGCAAATGTGTGTGGTATGTGTCGGCCTTACAGGGTTTAACAGGGAAATATGATCCTCCTGGTGGAGGACACACACACACAAAACAAGTCTGAGCCAGGCTTGCAGGGCAAGAAAGACTTGAAAGAGGATTTGCCCAGCTTAAACTTAAGTTTGGTTTAATACACCATACTTCAGCCAAGAGTCCAATCCCTAATTAAAGGTCCCAGGCTAAAGAAACATAACACAAAAAATCAGAGTTTGGCAACATCGGTCCACTCTAATGAAAAATCCCCCCTCATACGTTTATCTGCTTTAAAAAGGAAAAAAAGAAAAGAAAAAGGAAAGCACCAATGGTATGTTCACCACTCTTGGGAGTCCAGTGGTGACTATGACTTGCAGCATCCCTTTATGGTTTGCAGCATTTAATTGCTCTGGCAGCAACAAACACAACCGAAGTATCTGCTTGTTGGCAATACAACAGCACACTATAGATATCCACTGAGCCATCACAAATGATGTGCCAATGCGAATAGCAGTAATGATGGCCATAGAAAGGCCGTATAAAGGTTCACCCACATGCATAACCTTTAATAGGACAGTGTAGGTCGCAGGAAAATAGTTGTTTTAGCCTCTTTTAATAAAACAATTTAACGATAACACTGAAGGCTATCGAAGTAAAAAAAAAAGAAAAAAAGGAAAAAGGTTGTCACAATTTTCTGGGAAAAAAAGATTTAAGACAAAAAAAGGGGAAAAATCTCACTTGGCTGCATTGCTCAAAACGAACCAGAGCACGGAAACAGCATGATAGAAATAAACGCTGCGTCATTTGAAAATAATAGATGATGTGGCGGGATACAAAGGAGACAAACTACAAAAGGTAACCAAAAGGGGGGGAAAGCAAAAAAGCGATTAATTGTAAAAAAAATAAAAACAAAACCCCCCAGTAATGCTTACATAATTTAATATAATAAATATAGGACACCGCAGTGTGTATGCGAACACCTGAATTATAACACATCGGCTGGAAAAGGTCCAACAAAAGCCTGAACTGCGCAGCTACAATGTTGCATCAGAACTGAGGAGCTGGAGGCAGCTTTCTATCAGCCCATGGGAAAATATAAATTAATTTAATTCGAAAAAAAAGTGTGTTTAAATACGTCGGCTTCTCCTCGTTTCCATTCTCTGTGTCAGGCGGCTTTATTTTCACTCACCTGGAGATTTATCTTGAAATCTGCGAGAAAACTGTACTCCGGTACGACGAGCAGACGACTGCACAGCCTAGGGATCAACTTCCGACAAAGCAAGCCTTTAACGTGCCGACGCACGTGGACTAAACTATATGGAGCGCAGAATTTTTAGGGAGACGCTCTTATTGGCTGCGGTGGGGGCGTCTGTTTGTGGGCTGTACGGAGATTTCTTTAAAAGGGGTTGAGGGGGAAAAAAACGCTGAGGTAAAGTAGTCCGTGGCACCTGTTTACTTTTTACTGACCAAACACACCCCCGCGCACGTAGACACCGCGTGTAACAACTTGAAAGCTTCTCATGAACGTCTTTTTTTCGCTAACATTTGAATTCAAGTAAGCAAGGGTTTAATAATCTATTTTTTTGACAACGTAACTAGACTTATAAATTCTCTTAAAAAAATACAAATAAAATACTTTTCAACTCCCAAGCAGCATTTAAAAGTACAACACATGTACTGTATTTGCATAGAAGTTTGATGTATTTGTACTTTATTGTAGTATTTGTATCTTTATAACTCCAGACTATGCACATTAAACTTAAACCATCTTAAGTGGATCTTAACCCACCATCTTAATTGCTCAATCAATACTATGACAAAATAAGTTTAGATTTGAGATCTATCTGGAGGTAATTTTTTCTTACTTAATTTAGAGGGTTTTTTTTCCCCTTCTTAAACTACCAGAATATTTATCACATCAAATTTAAGCGAAGTGTCAAAAAAGGGAACTAGTAAAAGAACAGCCTGATTAGTTAGCATTGCATCAGCCATTTACCAGAAAAAAAATGCAGCAACAGTTGTCCGCTGTTAGTGACTGTGTGAAGGAAAGTTTACAGTCTGACAGACTACGAAGGAGCTTTAAAATTAGTCTCTGGTTAGCAGCTTTGGTATAAAAATATAGCAGAGTAATAATAAATCATAATAAAATCCTTCCTAGAATAGGATTGAGTCTTGAAGAAAAGCGGTGCAGATGCAGTTACAAATCTGTTTTTTATTGAGAAAGCGGCACAAGCTTGTCTTAAAAAAAAGGGAATAAGAGAAAGAACACTTCCAACAATTCACAAAAAAACAAAAAACAAAATAACTGTCATCACTGTTGGGCTTTAGGGGGAGAATTTTGGTGGGTCCATCTCGTCTACTTTCAGAATCTTCCGGAGCGTTCTCGATCCCTCGACCTCCGCCTCTCGCGGTCCCGCCGTCGATCCCTGGAGCGGGAACGTCGTTCCCGGGAGCGCGAGCGTGAGCGGTGTCTGGTAAAGAAGAGAGCAAAAGATATTTATTTTCAAATTTAAAAGCCATACACAAAAGCAGTTGTCTTGCTCTCGGGCTTTACAGGACCTTTTCCTGCGGCGGCCGTACAGCTCCCTCCTCAGTTCCCTTGATATTGGTTTCAGATGCATGAAGTTGCAGAAGCCACCTCGGGTGCACTCTCTGTAAGTAAGCAAGTGTGTGAAGTTTGATTTCTATTGCACCTTTCTACATAAACATCACAAAGTGCTTCAAACAAAACACCAGAATATAAATTATCAAGTTCCAGTCACAGATCTCTCAGAAGGAGAGTGTTCCAGAAGCCCAAAACTGTCTCCTTTAGTTTTCGTAAAGAAGATGAGTTCCCAAGACACTCAGCCAGCAGGCTCTGATCACATGAACTCAGGGATCTAAAAGTTTGCTCATGTAAGCTGATGTTTGCCTATGAAAAGCTCTAGAAGTCAAACCCAGAATCTTAAAATGGACCCTGGATTCATCAGGGAGCTGGATCAGCAACTGTGTGATGTGAGAGTACGCCATTCTAGAGTTTCTGCATAAACAAGTGAACGATAAAGCCAGATGTGATGTAATAAATGCATGAATAACAGTCACCGGTTTAGAGTGTGAAACAATGTGACTTAGCTTGGCAGTATGTAACACAGGAAAACAGGATGTGAAGGGTTAACGTTGCTGGCCTTGCATTTTGTAGATCTGTGCCACGAGGAAAAGTTGGCTCATAGTCGCACATTCTGAGGAGCCCTGCCAACCCACCAAGCAGAACACCTAATCTTTATCTGCCTCCAGAGTTGAGGGAGAGCAAACAACCCCGTTGATCCAATGGAAAAAAAAAAAAAAAATCACAGAGGGACTTGTAAAGGAAAAGATCGCAAAGACCCTATCACTGACCAAGGACAGAGTGTAACTACATGTGCACGCTTCTCCTTTGCTCTGTGCCATCATCGTGTCAGCTGATGCTGTCCTTTTAGTTAAATGTGATTGTTTTACACTCAGGGAGACAGGCCCATTACAGTTGCTTCGAGTGCTGCATCCTGAGGCTAGCATCCTTGATTGGTAGACAAGCATTGGCTCCAGGGTGAACAGTGAGGCTCTGTCATCTATCCATCAGCGGCAGGATGACACTGTCTACATTATCTTGTAGACTGTCTAAGTAAATGGCCTGGCCTGTATTTGTATATGCGCCTTCAAAATAAAACAAGACGCACACCAGCTAAGAAGTTGCAACACGCGTTTGCGTACATAAGATTTTCTGGAGGAGGACAGATTTGTTTAGAACTCTTAAAGAAGTCAAAGAAGCAGGCTCCTTTAAGCAATTACTTTGGTGTTCCTCCACCTCCAAAGAAATGTCAGGAGTCCAAAGCGCAAAAGGAGTGCGTATTCTTGGAAAAGTGGTTGCAGGAGGTGAGCTGGCTTCAAACAAATGATGAACGCACAGCGATGTGGTGCAGAATATGCCGTGAAAATCCCACTCTAGTGGACAACTTCTTATCTAGTGCGCGTTTTTTATTTTGACAGCGCACCTGCAGACCACTTATGTGCACCCCTGTATATAACCTTTCAAGCATTAAAGAGGCCGATAGTGCCAGCATTAACAGCAAACTAATGTGACACTGTGAGCATACGATGTTACACATAGTACAAAGTGACAAAATTCTCTTAAATGCACATGCAGTATTTGTTTTAAGAAAGTTTAACCTCTACTCCTTTTTTTACTCACTACAGCCCCGCCCCTCCAGTTCTGCCAGAGGTTTCTTCCTGTTAAAAGGGAGTTTTCCCTCCCACGTTCACCAAATGCTTACTCATAGAGGTTGTCCAATTGTAGAGGTTTTCTTGTATTATCATAGGGTTTTTATCTTACAATATGAAGCATCTTGGGGCAACTGTTGTTGTGGTTTGGCTCTAGATAAAAAACTTTTTTTCCCCTTCCTATAGTCCAGCGGTCCCCAACCCCGGGGCCTCGGACCGGTACCGGTCCGTGAGTCGTTTGGTACCGGGCCGCGAGAGTTGAGGCTCAGGTGTGAAATGTTCAGGGTTTTTATCGGTTTTGAGCGTTATTTTGTTATCGTTTACTTGGTTTTCCTGGGTCTTTTCACATGTGTTATGAATACATTTTCTTTCTTTCGGTACCGGTACTAATTTTATTTTGTTGTAAAGGCCAGTCCGTGAAAATATTGTCGGGCATAAAAAGGCGCTAAAAAGGTTGGAGACCGCTGCTATAGTCTATTAGTCAGCTGGTTAATTAAATACAGTAAAATGCTTTCATTAAACACTAACACGTTTTCTCACAATACTCACCCCATTTCATACTGACGGCAGCAGGCTTCCCTGAAGTCAGTGACTGGGGAGAGTTCTGCGTGGATGGGCTGGCCATTGAACCAGCGGTTGTTAAGGTCCATAACGGCTTTCTCTGCATCCTCCTCGTGACGAAACTACACCCAAAAGACACACACATACTTAGGAAATTACTGGTTTAAGCTCATCATAACAATTCAACCCCGTTTAAATAAACCAAGATCCTAAAACAGACCTTAACATAGACATTGCCGACGAGGTGGTCGCCTAAGTTATCACAGACGTTCATCTCCTCCACTTCTCCATACTTCTCCTCCATCTCTGTGAACACCTCCTGTGTTGGATATTTGGGGGGGGGGGGGGGGGGGGGGGGCACAATCGAAACCTGTCAAACCAGTTCTATTCTTATATTGCACCTCTTATAACCAGGAAAACCTACCACACAAACTAACCAAAGTACAAAGCGGCGGTAATGTAAAAACTGTGTAGTAAATAATATGTAGTAGTAAGTAATGCTATTATTGTGGAGTCATGCTGAGTGGCTTTTAATCAGTGAGTAATAAGTTATATAACAACTAAGAAGGATTATTAACCTTTACAAACAATCATCTCTACAACACATATTATAAAAACTGTTTTTAAATCTCATATTCAAAACCTATGAACATGATAAACTCACAATCAGTTTTTATTGGGTTATTAGTTAGCCAAATACCAGCCCCTCTAAACCAATAAAAGATCCTTGCTTCATGAATACACTGTCAATAACACCTTGCCCCAGTTGCTCTTTTTGGCTGAAATATGCAGATAACACATTCATGACGTCCAACAGTGCCACACGTGGGACACAAAGGAGAAACAAAAGTTCACTCACCTCAAAGAACTCATCGTAGTGCTCCTGCATTTCCACATCGCTGACGGCACCTAAAAAACGCCCAAAAAGGGACAGTCATGTCAAAGCTAGACAGACACTGGTGGTTAAAAACTCAGACCATGTTAAGCAACATCAAATCTTGCTAAACCCTGTTAATAATATAAAGTAAAGATTCTGAAGGAGATGCTACACAAACTGTCTTTAACAAGAAAACCCTTTAGTCTTCTCCAGGTTGGTGGATTTACTTTAAAATGACTTTTCTTGCAGTGTTTTGCCACCTTTACAGAACTGTTCACTGAGTACACAGGGATCCTAACATTAAATATGCATTTTAATGACAAACCCCTGACTAAGTCGGGGGCATCACTAGTAGAAGCCAGCTTCAGTAATGCAGAAGCAATCACTGTGCACTCAGTATGAAAACATTAAGTGTAGAAAACCCAGAAACAGTACTTTAATTATAGCTTTTTGGTTTAATCACATCTTGAAAATGAAGGAAGTGAAAGAAAAGCTGCTCTTTGCACATCAGTGCATGACACTGACTGGGCTAATTGGAGTTTAGGCCTGGAAAACATGCAAAACAGCATGAGGCCCAAAAACTCTGTGTGTGTGTGTGTGTACAGAGGACACAATTCTATACTTGACCAAATTTGATGTGGGGAGGTGTGGTATAATGAATTAAGTGCAGTCAGTGCTGGAGGGTCCTGCGGATGAAGGGAGAACTTACAGTGTAAGCATCAGCAGACTGGGCAGTTTTCAAGGTTATGAAGGTAAATGTTCAAGAGGGAAATGGTCTGAAATACAAAACGTAAACTGCTGTGATATAAATCCAACCGAATACAGAGCTGGGGAGGAAAACAATGTTATTAGATAATTTCTGTTGTGAAATTGCTCCTGCTGATCATGTGATGGTTACACCCGTTTGCACAATCTCAAAAAAATAAAAAATAGACCACTCCGCTGTTTTTCCCCTTAATATAGCAGATCTGTGGTACAAGAAGGCAAGACTGCACAATCACGCTGTATAATGTAGCTTTTGAATATTTTAGCTCATCATGAAAAGGCTGTAATATTAATAAAGGTCTAAAAGAACACTGCTTGACTCAAAGTTTAATTTTGGAGGTAACAGATCATCAATCACACCTGTTTAGTCTCTTAAAGTGTTTCTGAGTTGATTCATTAGATGAAAACTCTGCTTAAAGATTCATTCATTCATTAAAGATTCACCTCAAAATAATGGATAATCTGAACTTGTTCTTTAAAACATTTATAGCCTCACTTGGATTTTTCTTTGAAGTGGATCTATTATTAAAATTACATTTTATTTATATAGCCCCCAATCATTACAACAGATTGCTTCAAAGTGCTTTATATTGTAAGGTGATGACCCTACAATAAAAAAAACAGAAAATAACCCCAACAATCATACGACCCCCTATGAGCAAGCACTTTGGCGACAGTGGGAAGGAAAAACTCCCTTTTAACAGGAAGAAACCTCCGGCAGAACCAGGCTCAGGGAGGGGCGGCAATCTGCTGCAACCGGTTGGGGATGAGCGAGTGAAGACGGGACAAAGACACGCTGTGGAAGAGAGCCAGAGATTAATAATAACTAATAATTAAATGCAGAGGTGTATAAACACATAGGGAGTGAAAAAAGAAGAAGAAGAAATACTCAATGCATCATGGGAATCCCCCAGCAGCCTAGACCTATTGCAGTATAACTCAGGAAGGATTCAGGGTCACCTGATCCAGCCCTAACCAAATGACTTATCAAAAAGGAAAGTAGAGATACTGTCTGTCACACGATTCCAAACTGGAAGCTGAAGGCTCTGCCTCCCATTCTACTTCTAAATCCACCACAAGTAGAGCTGGGCGATATGAGATTTTTTCATATCACGATATGTTTTTTTCATTTCAGGCGATAACGATATCTATCACGATATAAGCCAAATAACTATATTTGTAAGATTTAAATGTGCTGTTGCTCACAAGTAAAATGTGAAATAATCAGCAGCTTGTTTTTATTTAAATATTTATTTCCCATAATAAGTTCAACAGGGTAGATGTACTTAAGGAACATGAGACTTTTTCAGATAAATAAAGGCAAATATTGCAAACTACACAAAAGGCAGCCGCTAAAGCGTTTAAGTTTCAAAACAGAACAAACGAAACAGACTACTAAATTGTCAATTCCACTTAGAAACAAAATATTAATTCTAAAAATAAATCTTAGTTTGTTTTACAGAAGAACAGACAAAACTGACTAACTTTTGTCAATATCAAATAAACTGAGAACTAAAAGGAAATTGTCAATCTCTCCTTGTTGTATAGCTTAGCTTTTCAAACAGTTTTAACAGTTACTTTAGTCTGACAAAAGCCGAATGACGAATTAGCGCTTCCAGTCAGAGACTGAGGCTACGTCCACACGTACACGGGTATTTTTGAAAACGGAGATTTTCCGTTTTCGTTTTAAAAAATAATCCCGTCCACACATAAAGGCAGAAATGAAGGAAAACGCTGCTATGAACATGCCAAAGCAGCAGGTGGCGCTAGATTCCTAACCGTGCAGAAATGTTGGCCAATCAGAAGTCTAGAAGCCTCGGTGGGAAAAAGTAAACAAAGCTGGGGCATAGAAGCAGAACCGAGTCGTATGTGTGGACGGACAGTAACTGTGTGTATATGTAAGCATTTAAACACTGCAGAGAGTAGAATTAACAGTATTGTAGAAATTCATTTCACCGAAACAATAACGTGGCGCACAGTGTGATGCATGCACCAGTTTATTGTATTTCCAGACTTGCTTTCGGCACAATTTACAGTGCACGCTACTCTGTTTTTTGTCAGACTTGAAATAGCCGAAGTACCTTCACACTACGGAACTTCTATGGCTCTTCCGTTCGACAATCTCTCTGGCGTTGGAACCATCATCTGTTTTCTCTTCGGTCACGCTCGGTTGATTTTTCTAGTCGGCACACTCTCCACTTCCTCCATTACGCGCTGGCTCCATTACCCGCTGGCTGCTTCCCAAACAAACACACGTGCGGCTTGGCACTTGTGCTGTACGTAACAAGTCACGCGACGTGACGCTGCGGCTGTGATTGGTTCGGCTCTGCGCTACTTAATTTAGATTGGCTGACCTTTTTTTTTTATTTTTATTTTTTTAAGAGGACAAGAGCGGCGAGGTCTATCGCGATAGCTTAATTTCTCTATCGAGTAAAAGTTATATCGCGATACATATCGTTATCGTTCTATCGCCCAGCTCTAACCACAAGTACCCATTATGCTCACTTGAAGCTCCAAATTTTTAATTTTTGGTTCCTACTAGGGTAGTTCTGCGTGATTCATGCCTTGGCACAAAAGCCCATTTCACCATCTTTCTACATCTATCTGATTTGGCTCCTGTTGCCCTCTCTTTAAGCAAACTGTTCTGATCAGCTTCCTCTCATAACGAGAGCAGCAGGTGGGAGGCGTTTCTATACCCATCTCTCTATGACATCATACAGAACCAAGAGTATAAAAAAACTCTCCGAATCTGAGCATTCAGAGTAGTCTGAAGGCACACAGGCACTACTTGTCCATATGCTCACACGTTCACATTATCTGAAACTTTGGACAACATTTAAAAGTACATATATAACAGACTATAAGAAAAAGCATAATAGCTCCACTTCAAGTACTACAAATTTCTATTTGTTTTTTTAATTTATCAAGTACAGAGTAGCTGTGTATTAAAAGACAGTCTATCAACATTAAACCAAATACAGGCCTGTCAAAGCTAGCTGGATGTGTAGTTTGAACACAGAGCCCAAAGACAAATAGACAAGCTAATTCTCAATCCACAGGCAGCCTATGACTCCATTACCAACCTACCTGCATGAGAGGGTCTGCTTCAGCTCTGCCAGACTGGGCTCGACATATTTACTGATCTCATTTCTTCCATAATCAGCACAGTTTGTAAGCACTGTTTGCTTTAGTGTCACTGGTCAGACGGTTGCTTACTGCATTCTGAGTTACGTGAAAGCAGAGGCATCAGAAGCAGGTGTTCATGCTTTTTTGTTTGTTTGTATTAGGCGAGTGGTTCCCAAACTTTTTCTGCAGGGCCTCCATCAGTAGATAAAAACATTTTTCAAGGCCACCCCTCACATGCAATCTTATACACACTTTTTTCTCACAAACTCCAAACAGCTTTTTAGTGATCAATACAGAAATACAATTTAAGCATGTGAACCTAAAGAAAAATAACAAATAAGAAGCAACAAGTACTCAGGAAGCACAAACCTCCACCAAGGCAGCAATTTAAAAACTGCCTACGTAATTTAAAAAGTTTGAACTTGTTTTGACTGAACAACAAAGTGCAGACTTTTGTTATTCTCCCTGTTGAAACCCATTTTAATATACTGCACATTATTTTGAGTATAACCATGTTTATTTATTTTTTAATGTGGAATAATTTACTCGACTATATTTTTATGGTTTTCCATTAGGTGGTAGTGCCTGTTAGGAGGTACTTTTTTTTCTTTTTTTTTAAGTGGCAGACGTTGTTGTGTTTGAGATGGCTGATGACAGAATCCGTAGGGAGCTCGAGGTTTGCTTTGTGTCACGTGCAAACAACGTCATGGGAGTTTCGAGCCGCGTTACTAAAACGATGTCGATGTCTATGTCTATGTTAAGGTGGTCCTCAGTTTTAATGTAAAACAGCTGAAACCAAGTTCAGCAGGTGCTAGTGGAAAAGAGGCATAGCATTATACGACACAGTGGTCCATTTTCATTACACACTGTGGTGAAGCAGAGACTGAGATATGCCTCAGTATATTTTGTGGTCTTTTTGGCAGTTGTACTGTCCACGCTTTGCTTCAGAGACCCATGTGTCATTTTATTCAGCACTGCTGGACCATTACTCTCATAACTGTGCCTTCCTAGTTTGGGAACCACAGGGTTAGATATTACACATCAACTGTGTTGGGGTTCGTGGGAGATAATGGGGTCCGAACAAGTTCTCCAGTGAAGAAGGCTGAAGCAGTCCCTTGGATGTGCTTTTATATTGGACCAGTGCTTTTAGGAAACAGAGCAAGAAAACGTTGCTGATGAAAGTTTCACTTACAGCGAGAAGCGTCGGCTGTCTGCGCACTGTTCTGAGGATTGCGGTAGATGTTCTGAATCAAGATGGTCTGTGGAGAAAACAAGAAAAAGTGCATCTGGTGAGCCAGGAGTGTCAGGTTTTCAACCTTTTCTGGTAACAAAGACTTCAGTTTGAGCCTGTCAGTAATATCATGCTTTAGCACATTTAAAAGAAAAAGAAATGTGATAAGTGTGACATATTAGGGTCAATGTAAAACTACACTGGAATGTAGGCTGGCCGTGTGTTTGCGGCAAGTTTGCCATGTCTTCCCCACTCTCTACATTTTAGCCCACACTCACAGTAACCTCAGTTAACCTACCTCACGCAACTTCACATACTTCACATAACATAAAGCACCAACTTTTTCCCAATTTCAAAACACAGGTTACTGAATACCACACACACAAAAAAAAAAAACAAATGAAAAAAAAAACCCCACACTGAAAATGATCAACAAGAAGTCAGTGACACATTAAGGCAAAGACAAACAAAGCACATGAGTTTGGAATAACATGAACAGGACAATGACCAGAACACTTTTCTCACATTTACACCCACCCACAGAATGAAAATCACTAGAACCAGGACAAGTTCTCTTGTAAAAGAGATCAAATATACTCACGCATGGGATACATTTAACAGGAAAATTCACAGACACTTTTTAGGGTAACAGACTCATTGCTTTATGCATGCAGACCAATTGTGCTTATGAGCGTAGCCACTTCTAAAGGCTCATTTTGAGCCAAGAAAAACCCTCACTTTTTACACACACCATGCAAACCTAACATAACTTTAAAACCACAAAGACTTTGAGTGCATATGAGCAATTTTATGCTCTTGTGTCTAAATCCTTCAGGGCCACGGCATGCAACTCATTAAGTCAAGAGGGCAAACTGCAGGTCTTAATGTTCAATTCCGATTTTTTGATCAAATCCGTTTTTTTTGTCTGCTATTCACACTACAAATAAAATGTGACAGCAAACGCGCTCTAGTGTGAACACTCAAAGCGGCCTACATGCGCAAAAGAAGACGTCACACACAACACGCTCTGTTTAGACCCAGACCAAACAGTGTTGTTCGACTGATGGCCCTTAATATAAACACTTGTTTCAGACTTTACGTTTCCCAGTTTTGCTTTAAGTTATAAAGTTATTTTGTTATTTACATATGGCCTGATAATTATCCTTATTGCTGTTTTAGAGAGGAGCAGTGCTTCAAAGTATAGTTGTCTGTCAGAATCTGCAGATTATACAGTACAAATAAAATGTTCACGTTTCTCCAACGTTGTCTTCCCAGCAGTTTCACTGGATGGCCAGGAAGCGTTCACGATGTCTTCTCGGGCACTGATAATTGGTGTCTGTCTTGTGTCAGTGACGTAAAAGACGGATTTAATGCGACATGACCATTCAAACAGCAGTCGCTTTCTAAAACATCAGATATGTATCGGATTCAGTACTACATACAAAAGTGACCCAGATCGGATTTGAAAATATCGGATTTGTGCTGTTAACACTGTCACACCATGATCGGATATGGGTCGCATAGGGTCAAAAAAGTCAGATTTGATGCGCTTTCGCCTGCAGTGTGAACATAGCCTAAGTGGGTCAGGAGGTACACTGGGTTATCAGTGTACTGCAGGGCTGAGGGTTCGTGGTCGACCTCATGCAATAAAGTCATCAATTTAAAAAGGTACTTTGCTGGGATACCCACCTGGCTGAAGGTTGGTTTGTTGTGCAATCTCGAACAGCGGTCTCCATGTCTGCAAGCTCCAATTTTAAAGTAGAAGGAACAATTGACCCTGAAAAAAGAAGAAAAATCATTATCACACATATTTAGAATCTGACCTTGGGTGTTGCTAAGGTGTACGAATGTTGACATATTAACAGAACTAATGAAAAAGCAGAATGCAACTACCCTGTTTGTTCTGAACCATCAGTGATGGGTCTTAAACCGTTTATAGACAAAACCTAATACGGAGCGTAGAGATATAACCTTTATAAGCAATAGACAATAACTGTTTTATTACAGATGCAACATACAATAACAGTAGCTGCACTACAGTAACACAACCACACCCATAACACTGCACAGAAACAGCACAATGCTGCACACTCCGACTGGTAAGATAACGAATGAAATGACTGTGATAAATACAAAGGTTTGGTTGAAGGTTTGTTAACATCTGAGGCTGGTTTTAAAGACCATAAAGCCAACAAAGTTAGAAAATGAGACTAACTACGCTTCACAACCCGATAACTTGTTGTAGATGCTCTAGTCCTGCAGGTGCTGTCGCTGCCAGACCAGGCCTGACGTCTGGCTAAGTCCACAAAACACAGACGCTTCCTTGCAAAACAGAAAGACCAGATTTACATAGCCTGTCTAAAATGGGAGGGAGGGGTGCATTACAGAATGAAATCCAAAAGTATCAGGGCCATGACCGTCAGGTCCTTGGGAGTCATAGTTATACAAGAAGTTGGAACTTCATCCACTCCCAGAGGAAGTCAGGGCAAAACCCAGTCAGGAAACGAAAGTCTGTGTCTGCTTCATTTAGGACATGTGAAATGTCAGAGTAGTGCAGACACCAGGTGCAGAGGTGTTATGCGTTTTACATTTAATACATACTCGAAAAGATGTGGGAAGAAAAAAAAGGTACCAAAAAACTTCCAAAACATATATTTTGCATTTCTTTTAACTATTAAAAGCATTTTAATCAACTCATAGCTCTCTGTGAAATTGGTTGATTGTATACAAATGATAATCTTAATATAATGATGCAATATGGACTAAACTTACTATATAAACTGCTTAGGTTACCAGGGTTATCAACAACTATAATGAATTTGGGAATTATACTTTATGACCCATAAATCTGTTGAAATTATATATATATTATGTGTAGCAGCTTATGTCAAAACCAGCATCTACAATATGTGTACATTGTTGTTTGTAAATACAGTTTTCTAAACAATTTTCAGTTGTTGTTTTTTAATTATTTGGGACAAGTCACGCATTCCTGTAAATAAGAGATCATCAAACAGCAACACTAATAGTACCTGTAACGGATTACTTTGTCTTATACAATGAATGTGTAAGAAGAACAATAAATACATGTTACTCATTTGTTTGGTGTATAGGAACAACTTTTTTTCACCATCATTACCACCAAGTCACGTCTTTTTCATATAAGACTGAAGCAATGAAGCACTGCGGGGCTCACTACTAGTACTGAAAGACATCAGTCGCATAGTAGACCGTGTGAACATTACAGCTACGGCTGGCCTACTTACTGATCTTTCATTAACGCGATACTTGATCAAAGTTTGTCCGGGAATTAAATTACATTGATTCTAGCCTCTTAATACGCACAGTACAAATGGATGTACGTTTCTGGCTCTGCTTGGGTATCTCAACCACTGTTGTGTTTCACCCGTACGAAACCAAAGATCCTACTTGTGGAAATCATCACATCAGTACATAAACGTATAGCTAACTTAAAGCTACTTTTAAGACTTCAGCAGGCACATAGTGGAAGATGCTTTCTGCTGCACTCCACCGGTGGGGCGGAACAATACAAGCCAGACAGGTACTCTGCTAATCAGCTTCTTAACTGAGCGGGCCACGCGTTAGCGGTTTCTTCTTCTTTTTGAAAATTTCTTTAACATACACTCCAGTTGTGCACGCACAAACTGGAAACATTTAAAACAACTGAATGTTTTGGCGCAAACTAACAGCACGCAAAGGCTGCAAGTTAGCCAGGGCATGAGTTTCATTCAAAGCGTTAGCTTAACGTTAGCTTCCTCCTGCTAAGGTTAGCTTGACTGGGACATGCAGCTGAGCTGTGGGTACAAAATAAGCCCCACCGCCGGCAAAATAGAACCACTGCAAGCACACTTTACATAAAAGCGATATCTTATACGAATTTAAGAACGAATAATATTTAAAACTGACTGAAAACTGTTCAAAACTTACTTGTCTTTCTCTGTACCGAAAATGGATGCCAGGTACTCCGCCATTTTCGGGTCGTCGGAAACGTCCTCGTTACGTCATTACGTAAAGAGTGGGCGCTTGCGTATGGTTTTCATCCTGTACTTAGCCGTACCGCCGGCTGACAGCGCTGTTGTTTCAGAAATTAGTTCCCTCCTCGGGTGAACAGCGCTGTGCCATTTTTTTAATTTTCTCGAATAGCATGAAAATTCCCCTTTGATTAAGTAGTTTTACGTTATTCCCCACCAAAATGAGGACTAGTTTCCAGATATAGAATTGGAAAAAATTAAGCAAATTTATTTCCAGTTGGGACGCAGCATTACAAAGTAGGCTATTAGAATTATACTTTTACTTATAAAACAGCCAGATTATTTTTTTTAAGTGGATAGCTACTTTTCCACATGCTGGTGGCCAAAGCTGAGAGATATGGGCAAAAGAAAAAAAGCTCAGTGTACTTTTAAGTATAGGTGAAGCTCCCAACCACAGTATATTTCTATTCAAAAGATAAAAAAGCAACCCTGACATCTTTGGGGTGATTTATATCTTCAGAAACCTCCCAGAGGACTCCATTAAAACCCAACTGAAGGTGATTGACTGACAGATAAGGGGTCCACGGGTTGATGGTCTTACCAAAACAGCAACCACACACACATGTCAACAGAGTGGGCATTAAAGCCTAACAGGCCACAAAGTCCCCATCTCCTCTTCAGAGCAATGTACACCCTCCGCTCAAACCACAGTGCTCTGCACAAGGTCGCACAAGTTTGCAGGAGAGGCAGACGGCAACTTAAAAGGAAAGGAGAGGGGAAAGGAAGTCAGCTTAAAGAAGGTAAACCACACACTCTACCCAGAAGTGATGATGAAGGTGCACAGGTTCACAGAGCGAAACAAGACTCTGAAATGAAAAGTGTGCGCGAGAGAGGGCTCATGTGGGAACCCCCTGTTTTTGAGATATTTCACTGAATTTGACTTGCAAGATTTGCAGAAGCAAGACCACCCACTGGTGTACACACCCCAGCTTCAATCACACAGAGGGTGGGAGAGAGACAGAGATAAGGGGAAAGGAGTGAGCAGAAAGAGGAAGGAGCAAGTTTCATATCAGTGTTTCTCTTTTGGGTTTATCACATAATAATGCGCTTGGAGGAACATTACTGCCTTGGGCTGGCTGTTACTGGACAATGACGGGAGCTTTTCTCAGCATCATGAGGGCTAATCGATGCTGGACCATCCTCCATGTGTCCATCTTGGTTGGGCTGCTCCTCACCTTAAATGCTCAGAGTAAGTTGATGTTTTTGTACAGATCGTGTTGTGCCGTCTCAGTATTTGTGGAATATTTGCTTTCTTCTCTTCTCAGGCAGTCAGGCTGAGAAGTAAAGTGTTTGCGATCGTACTGGAAATGATCTGATAAAAGCTGTTGGCCTGATATTTTTAAAGGTTGTGACCCGGAAAGTGCCACATCCACATATGATGTAACTTTTGAGTGAAAAGTGGCTGCCAGTCGTGCAGCTTTAAAAAAAGATCAGAGGCAGAATTCAGTTAGATCTCAAAATCTCAAACTCAAACTATCAGTGGTATCAGATATCGAAGGCAGATTCTGCCATAAATGGCACAGCCTGCCTTTAAACATCTGCAGAGCTTTCTGTTTCAGATGCTAAAACTTTTGCTTCTGTTCTCCCAGAGCAGCAGGGTTTCTTACGTGTGGGAGCTTGATGGAAATAATTTGCACAGGAGGAAAAGATCATATATATTAAAAAGAAATTCTCAGAGCTCAATTAATCGCCTACTTTATGTTCCTTGTGCTTTTTTATGTGTGTGATGGTTTGGATCAGGGGAGATACTAGCTCCGTGTAATTTCCTATTTTTAATTTCTCATGGGAAACGTAAGATGCACGTGACTTTATTCACAGCCAGTATAGTGACATACGCAAATGAGCGCACTCCTTTAATATAACTAAAATATTAAAAGTGAAGTGTCAGGTATTTAATCTTGTGTGTGCCGTCATTAAAAAGAAACACAGTTGAAAATTAGGAAGCAAAAAGTATAACATCAGTGAATCAGACATAATAGAGCTGCTGTAATTTTTAGTTATGAATAAGGTTAAAAAGACTGTGTGGACTGGGAGAGGCTGTGTTTGTGGGTCTGTGTCAAAAGGAATTGACCACACAAGTAAGAAATGAAACTGTGCAACTTCCTAGAGAGGACACAAGATGTACAGCAGTGGTTTTAATGGAGTAGGAAGAGCAATGTTGTCCAAAACCAAAGGTCAACAATGGTCTAGACAAACAGAAAGACACACAACAAAAAGACTGGAGTGGGCGAGACATGAAGTGACAAATAAACTGCTCATAAAACACAAAATAGCTTCGCCCAACGCTGATAAAAAGAATGCTGATGAATGGCTTCAAAATCTTTAGTTAAATGAAATCAAAATATTTCTGTGGCTCAGATTAAATCTGTTGTGTTTTACGTGGATCTGGTCAGGCCCGCTACAGACACCGCACAGTGTGAGGCGTCAGAATGGGCAGATATCAGGCTTCGTAAGAATAAAGGGTGTGGTGTAGATAATTAAATACATTTGTTTACGTGGCAGTATTTCTTATAAAAATACTAAGAGACTCCTGTTCACAAGAATATTGCTCAGAGAGGGATTTTCCCTCATGACAATGATCACAAACATACTGTAGTAAATACACAAGAGGAGAAACAATGATAACACAGACATGGTCACCTGTTGCGATGATGCAATACTCGTCTGGGCCCAATGAAGCCTCACATCCCTGTAAAATTTCTGTTTCAAAAAATGTTTAAAAAGTATCAATGGTCTTAATCACATATTTAAAAAAATTGACAATCTAAATATCCCCTCACAGTAATGCTTATTAAAACACCTTTTTCTACAGATTACTTGCTATAGTCACTCTGGTCTACTACAAGGTGTCTTTAAATGTGGTCTAAAGGTGATACAGTTGTCAGTGCTAATATTAATAGTAATCATGAAGGTGGGACCTAAATATTTGTCTGCCATAATGCTGGACTCTGCCTAAACACACGCCTGCTAAAAGATTTTTTTATGGTGAATGTTAAACGACAGAAACACTGTGGGACAGCAGCAGCTAAAAGTAATGTTTTTATAAATTGCAATTACAGGTTTATATGGACTTCACTTAAAGCATAACTATTATTATCAAATTCTTGTCTCGGTAAAAATGTCTAATAATTAATTCAAAAAAATTCACAGGCATTCTTAAACTGCTCTGAAGCTTCTGGGTTCAAATTCTCCCTCTTAACATAATATTCTTTGGTAAAACTTGAAAAGCAAAATCATCTCTTAAAGGTTTTCTACAGGACAGTTATGATAGGTGCTGTCCTGAAAACACAGAAGTTTAAACTTCCAGTTTTTCTGTCATATGATAAACAGCTCCGGGACACATGCTGGTGGATCTTGTAGTGAGACTTTGAGCTCAGTATTTAAGAGCAGTGGAATATCTGACAGTAAAAGGTATACATTAAATTAATACACGTGGCTTTAGGTTTCCCTTTGTGTTAGGACGGGTTCACTCACAGTTTGCTGAACTGCTGGAGTTCATGCAAATTACTTTTCCACTCATTATCAAATAAATGTCACTGAGTGATTTTTCTTTTTAATCTTTTTTTTTTCATTCCTACTGTTTGTCATACCTCATGTTTACTTCTTTGATCTTATTGTTGCAATATGATGGATATGTTTATATATTTATTAGTCTTCAATTAAACAGTCTTTATATAAATGTATTGTCTAAACACCTTTGATCAGTCTCTTGTGTAATATATTGCTTTATGTTCTCAATTAAATTAAAATTAACATCAAACATTTCTTAATTTCTAATTGTTCTTCTTTATGTGTTTGGTATAATTTCTCTTCTGCAGGTGACTCTGACTGTTCTACAGAAATTAGAGTACGTCGCAACACAGTTTATAATGCATCAGCTGGACAACAACTTTGGATTAATTGCCCAGTATTTTTTTGCAATGATTCACCAACAACAGTCACCTGGTATAAAGTTGAGGAAGCTATTGTCCCCGTCAATGTCAGCGGAGACAGTCACATTAAAACAGATTTGAAACCTTTAAAGAAATCAGTATGGATCTTCTATTTGATCTTCCAGAACATTCTCAGACATGACTCTGGTCAGTATCAGTGTCAAGGTGGAGGGAGTATGGGTCATGCCATCACTGTCAATGTCTATGGTGAGTGTGGATTTTTCACCAATTATAATTCTCTAAGAAACCTTCACTCACACTGAACAGTGGACTTTTTCTGAATCTCATGATATTTTTGTGTTGTTCAGACCTCAGACAGCTTCTCTGTTGTTTTTTTTTTTTACAGATCATGCTGAAATTACCACTATTACACAGAATAATCTCACAGGTAAGAAAGGTTTTATATAATGTGTGTTGTTGTAGCTTTATTGAATCCAAACTGACTGAAACCTGTTTTTCTTGCAGTCAGCACGACTGCTCCTGACAATACAGAAACCTTGTTGCCGTACGTGTACTCTGCTGCTGGGATCGCCACATTCGTCATCATAGTCATAATCATATCTGTCATATCAATGCGAGGCTGTAAAGGTGAGCTGTTCTCTCGCCTTTTCAAAATAAAACATCACCAGATGTACTGAATACTAAACATGTAAACTGTCCATCCTGCAGGGAAGCCAAAGAAAGACAGTCAAGCTGAAAATCAGGTAAGATATAAAATATTTCAAGCTTATCACATTTTTTCCATCAATAATTTTAACTCGAACATTTTTGGATGTTTCCAGTACATGCAGATCCCCATGGTGGAGCGACCTCTTCCTCAACCCAGCTTGGAGCCCTCACAGAGAGGAAGCCCCTATGCTGCACCATCTCGGAGATCTACCAAGAGGAAAACTCCACCAAGGCAGCCCAGTGAGTTTAGATTATCAAGAGATAATGAGCAGGCTTATGGGCCGAGTCATGTGGGCAGAGAGAGACAGAGGAACACCGTGGAGGAGGAGAGCGGCTCTGTTGTGTATGCTGCTCTTAACCACGAGCTGCCTCAGCGGGTTAATCGGCCACGGATGGAGGTGGAAGAGACCTCAGAGTACGCAGCCATCCGTTTGGCATAAAGACTAAGAACTGCTTGACTAAATCACACTAGAGGACAACTGATGAATATCTGAAGCTGGTGTAACTCCACCAGAGGAGACCTGAAGGACAGTTAGAAGGGAATGCAGAGACTCGAAGTAAAGAGTGTGGATACCAAAAACACAACTCATCACTTCTGTAAAAACTGCTCTTTGATCTTTGAGTTATACCATCACACCTTGTTTACCTGAGATCCTGAAGACTTGTTAATAATTTAAATAGCAGAATCAGCACCCTCACATTTTGGTCAATATTTAAAAGCCTACAAGCTTTCATAAGTGTTTTTACTCTCGCTGATTATGCCTCTGCTCAGTTTGGGATTTAGCAGAGTTATGCTGAGATTCTTCACCAGATGTCATGTCACTTACAATGGGTACACTAACAAGAGCTGTGTTAGAGCATGTTTGATATATATGGGCACAATGTCTCAGCACAGACAATACCACCCAGTGTACCTAGCAAATTACACCTACAACGTCAATCAACCATAAAATACAACCTGTGCCAAGCAAACTGCAAAGAGTATGGTCTGAGCACACACATCACATTGTGTTTAGATTTAAAGCTGTTAGGGATTCTAACACCAAAGCTGTTGCCTCAAATGGTGCTTAATAGAAGCATTTTGTGTCATGTGGCATCATAAGCAGTCATCTCCAGGGCTGAAAAATGACAGAGGTGCCAAAAACTGCAGTTCCTCAAATGTCCACTTGAGGTTGACTACAAAAGTCAATCCTTGTAGTTAAAATGTCCAAGTTTACACCAGGAATAACATAGCAGCATGTCAAAAAGTAAAGGCTTGAAAATAATACCAAACTAGCTGGTAATATCAGTCAGCATTACTTATTTCTGTAGGTTACTCCTGTGCAGAGATGGGCAGTAACGCGTTACTTGTTACTTGTAACGCGTTACTGTAATCGATTACTTTTTTCAGGTACTTTTTTGCAATAGTAATCCCTTACTTTACGTAAGGGATTACAATTGCAAAAACGGTAATTAGATCACCGTTACTTTCCCGTAGGAACGCTGCGTTACTGCGTTACTAAAACCGTGATTTTTTTGCAAGAATGTCTCATGACAGTGACGTAAGCGAGTGCAACATTCGTGAAAACAGCTGTGTGCAGATCAACAATGGATAATATATTGAGTGCAGGAGAGAGTATGAGCGTGCAGCGTTTAAAGCGTGGAAGTACTGACCTTATTTTGAGTTTGATTCCATAAAAAGTGACAAAAATATTAGTGTCCGTTGTGTGTGGGAACAAAACTTCTTTTTACAGCGAAACACCCCCCCCCCCAAACTTCTAAGCAAGCACCGAGTGCGCTACGACATAATGGGAAACTCACAGAGAAACTCACGGATTCTTCAACTGACCGCCTGCGGCACACCTGCACCAGGGCAAACCTCCGCCTACGCCACTCCTGCTATACAGGTGAAAATATAGCAACAGGACCGCAAGTCTTTGATTTTATTTATTTTCTGCCGTGTTTTACTTGCATCTATTTGAAGGAGTGAGTGTAAACAAAAATATATTTTATTTTATGTGCTGGAATGTGTAGAAAATAGGTTTAAATGTTAAACAAATTTCTTCCAGTCAGAGAATGTTGCATATAATTAAAATTTTGCTTGATGCATAAAGTTAAAAGGTTAAAACTAATAAACCAAGTTTTTAAAAAGAGACTTTTCCATTTGATTACATTTTGTATGATGGATTATGCAGAAAAAGTATAATTGGACTGAAAGATCTATTGCTTTCCATACTTTATCACCTATTCAGGTTGTAAATCGTGTTTTTTAAAAGTAACTAAGTAACTAAGTAATTAATTACTTTTGAAAATAAGTAATCAGTAAAGTAATGGGATTACTTTTTTGGGGAAGTAATCCGTAATTAGTTACTGATTACATTTTTCAAGTAACTTGACCAACACTGCTCCTGTGTGCTGCAGCTCCAGTGCTGTGTCAGAATGATGTAAAACAACAGCACTGTTCCTGTTAGCATGTCAGTTCATTAGCAGGAATGTGCACATTGTAGTGAATTTTAGTTCAATTCTATATACACGATCATCCTGCCATTATTCCTCATTAGTTTACCAAATATTTATTAACATGCTACTAAAATTAGGTTCCCACTGTTTTTGTGTTACAGTAAAAATTGTTGAAAATATATCTGCGCTGGGATATTAATGCATCATTTTAAAATACTAAAAATGTAGATTTGTGACCAGATCTGTAAAGATGTACAACTTCTGCAGGGATGTGGGTTAAGAGCCATACAGGTATAGCAAACTCAGGGAGAGAGAGATGATCATTGTTCTGAGGATTATTGTCACTGTATTTGTGTGCATGACACATGAGTAAACTGTCCTCTAAGACAGAGGTGTCACAGAAGCTGTAGTCAGGTTAAGTCGTAGTACAAAACAAATTTTTGGAGATTTTTATGATTGTGTGTATTGATTTGAATGTTTGTTTGTTTTTTGTCATGCACTCACTGTGATGTTCTTCTGTTGCACATCCATGACTTGAATTAACTCTTGAGAAACTTACCTATGATAACAGTAATGGTTATCTGTCTGTATCATATCAGCTATCCACTGACTTTCTGACTACATGAATGACTAATGAGCTATTGTACTTATTGTGATTCTTTTGGGAATAGAAATGTAATATTAATCATTTTGTGCAAGTAAAAACTATAATATTTTCTCCATATCTGTTAGATTTAAAAAAAAAAGATTATAATGATTCATTCTCATCCTGTTTTTCCTGTAAAGAAATGAATTTAAAAAATCTACGCTTTTGTTTTAATCTGATTAATACCCAAAGTTTCAAGTGGTATATATAGACTGAGTGTTTCTGCCTTCAAACCATAAACTCTGGTACTCTGGTAACTCTGGTATGCATCCGAAGACACTCCTAATCAGAAGCAGGAAGTAAAGTCAACCACATATCATGCACTGTCACATGCAGAGCACATACAGTTTTTACACAAGTTCACAGCTGGTTCCTTAAATGTCTGCCATGAAACATTACTCTGTTAGGTTAGCTGAATTACACAGATGGATTACGTGGCAGAAACACACACGGACGCAGAATAGTTTGTGATGCAAGTTTTTATATACACGAGTAAGGGGGAATATTTACAAGGGAAAGGGCTATATACAGTGATAAATAAAAATGTGCCAGCAGGAAAACACCGAGGCGATGAGATGGAGCCGAAGCATACAGGTAGGTAGCAGACGCACCGGAGCTACCTGACAACAGGGAACAAAACAGGGTTTATGGCATACCGTTGATAGCCGAACGTTAAACACAAGTGGACGATGAGAGTTGGAGCGCTGGGTCCACAATGAAGGCCCTCGAGACCCAGGAGCGCTCCTCCGGGCCATACCCTTCCCAGTCCACCAGAAACTGGAAACCTCGGCCACGACGGCGCACATCCAGCAGCCGCCGGACTGAATAGACAGGACCCCCGTCCACCACCCGGGCGGGCGGAGGAGGTTCCACGGGTGGGCACAGCGGGCTGTGAGAGACTGGCTGCAGTTGAGAAACATGGAACGTAGGATGAATCCTCATAGAAGCCGGTAATTGCAGCCTCACAGAAACAGGATTGATGATGCGTTGGATGGTGAAAGGACCCAGGAAGCGAGGGGCAAGCTTCCTGGCCACGCACTTCAAAGGAACATTCGCAGAGGACAGCCAAACCTGTTGGCCCACGGTGTATTGAGGCGCAGGCGTTCTCCTCCGATCAGCAGCCCGGCGAGTCTGAGACACGGTCCGGAGCAGCGCCGCCTTGGTCCGGCGCCAAATCCTCCGACTGCGACGTAGATGATCCCGCACGGCCGGAACCGCAATCTCCGCCTCCTGAAAAGGAAACAACGGCGGCTGATATCCCAGACAGACCTCAAACAGAGAAAACCCCGTAGCTGCCGAGGTGAGCGAGTTATAAGCATACTCAAGCCAAGCAAGATGACCACTCCAGGAAGCGGGGTCAGAGGAGGCCACACAGCGCAAGGCGGACTCCAGCTGCTGATTGGCCCTTTCAGTCTGTCCATTAGACTGTGGGTGATAGCCCGAGGAAAGGCTCACCCCCACTCCTAACGCGGTACAAAAAGCCTTCCACACCCGAGAAACAAACTGAGGCCCCCGGTCCGACACAATGTCCAAAGGAAGTCCATGTAACCGAAAAACATGATCCACGAGCACGCGAGCAGTCTCCAGGGCGGAAGGAAGTTTAGACAGAGGGACAAAATGCGCCGCCTTGGAGAACCTGTCCACAATGGTGAGGATCACCGAGTGACCAGCGGAACGCGGCAACCCGGTAACAAAGTCAACTGCAATATGCGACCAAGGTCGACCAGGGACAGGCAGGGGATGCAGCAACCCGGGAGGGGCCAGGTGACGGCTCTTATTGCGCGCACAAGTGTCACAGGCCAGCACATACTCGCGGGCATCCCTCGCCAAAGCGGGCCACCAAAAGGAGCGCCGTAGCAGGGAAACCGTACGACGCACGCCAGGATGACAAGCAAAACGAGACGCGTGCGCCCAGTGCAAGACACGCGCGCACGGCCGCCGGAACAAACAGTTTACCCTGCGGGCCCGAACCCGGGTCCGGATCCTGCCGCTGTGCCTGGGGCACCAAGCTCTCGATCTCCCATGTCACGGCCCCCACCACGCAAGACGAGGGGATGATCGGAACCACCCCCGTAGACTCAGATGCGGGGGAAAACTGACGGGACAAAGCGTCCGGCTTAACATTGCGAGAACCTGGGCGAAACGAGATCGTAAAATGGAACCGGCTAAAAAAAAAAAAAAAAAAAAAAAAAAAAAAAACCAGCTGCCACCTGGCCTGCCTGGAGTTAAGCCGCTTCGCCCTCCGAATATAAGAGAGATTCCTATGGTCCGTCCAAACCACAAACGGCTGTTCCGCCCCCTCCAACCAGTGACGCCACTCCTCCAAAGCCAGCTTAACCACCAGCAGCTCACGATTACCCACGTCATAGTTCCGCTCAGCCGGAGAAAACCGCCGCGAAAAAAATGCGCACGGATGGAGACGGCCATCATCGGACGAGCGCTGCGACAACACCGCCCCCGCACCCACATCAGAAGCATCCACCTCCACCACAAACTGTCTGGCACCATCCGGGTGGGCGAGAACGGGCGCGGAACAAAACAACTCCTTCAACCGAGCAAACGCCTGCTCGGCCTCAGGAGACCAACAGAAAACTCGAGCCGAGGACGTAAGCCGGGTGAGCGGAAGGGTGATCTGACTGAAGTTCTTAATAAATCTGCGATAAAAATTAGCAAACCCCAAAAACCTCTGCAGGTGTTTGCGCGAGGAAGGAGTCGGCCAATCAGCAATCGCCCTGATTTTGCCAGGATCCGGCCCCACCCGCCCCTTAGCAAAGACGTAGCCCAGGAACGACACAGAATGAGCATGAAACTCACACTTCTCCGCTTTCACAAAAAGTTTGTTTTCCAGGAGGCGCTGCAAAACGCTGCGCACCTGCTGAACATGGTCCTCAAACGACCGCGAAAAAAAACAAGGATGTCATCCAAATAAACGAACACACACCGATTCAAAAAGTCCCGAAGCACATCATTAATCAACGCCTGAAACACTGCCGGCGCATTCGTCAGACCAAAAGGCATTACCAAGTATTCGTAATGACCACGGTGAGTGTTAAAGGCCGACTTCCACTCATCTCCCTGGCGCATGCGCACCAGATGGTACGCATTGCGAAGGTCCAGCTTCGTAAAAATGACCGCGTCCTGTAAAGGTTCAAAAGCAGAAGAGATCAGGGGAAGAGGATATTAGTTCTTCACAGTAATGTCATTAAGACCCCGAAAATCAATGCAGGGTCGGAGAGATCCATCCTTCTTATCCACAAAGAAAAAACCCGCCGCCAACGGCGAAGACGATGGACGAATCAGGCCCGCCTCCAGTGACTCCGTAATATACCTCTCCATGGCTGCCTTCTCTGGACCAGAGAGGTTATACAGCCGGCTGGTGGGCAAAGGAGCTCCAGGTAACAGTTCAATGCCACAATCATAAGGGCGATGGGGGGGAAGCGAGAGCGCACAGCGTTTACTGAAAACCGCCCCCAGATCATGATATTGTTCGGGTACAGACGAAAGATCCACCTCCTCGGGCGCCAGCTTAGACGAGCAGAAAGGCGAAGGCGGAAGAGCAGACTGTAAACAGTGAGACAAGCAGTGGCTACTCCAACTCTCAATGCGACGGGAGGACCAATTGATATGAGGATTATGACGCTCGAACCACGGATAACCTAAAACGATGGGAGACTCCGGGGAGGAAAAAACAAAAAAACGAAGAACCTCACGATGATTACCAGAAAGAATCAACGAAACCAGTTCAGTCTCATGAGTGACGGAGGGCAGCAACTGACCGGTGAGAGCCACAACAGAGACGGGAACCCGCAAGGGTATAGTCTTAATCCCGAGGCGCCTCGTGAGACCGCCGTCAATAAAATTCTGCTCAGCGCCAGAATCCAAAAGCGCGTTAGTAGAGAAAGCGCCAGACGCGGCATTAACGACAGCAGGAAGTTGCATGCGGGGAATTTGGGAAAGAGAGGAAGTGCCACCCACCAGTACCCCCACAGTTACTGGTGGGCACCGCCTTTTGACCGCAACGGGCAGGTGGACACAAAATGGCCCGACTGGCCACAATACAAACACAACCGTCCCTCAAACCGCCTCCGACGCTCCTCCAGCGTCAGCCGTGTACGACCCAACTGCATAGGCTCCTCAGCGGCAGACGCCGGAATAGCCAGATTAACTAGAGCCTCGAAACTCTCCGGTTCGTCACGAGTGGCGAGCTCATCCTTCATGCGATCGTCCAATCCAATGACGAAAGCCCCGCGCAACGCGTCCTCACCCCACCCCGTCTCCGCGGCTTTAACCCGGAAATCAATAGAAAACTCCGCCACCGACCGGCCCCCTTGGCGGAGCCCGTGCAGTTGCCGCGCGGCCTCGTCCGAGCGCAGGGGGTGGTGAAAAACCGCCTTAAAATCCTGAACAAACTGCTCATACGTGACAGTCTCCACGGGATGCAAAGCGAGATAAGCCTCGGCCCAGTCCAAAGCACGATCACGCAGGGCACCGATAACATGAGAAATCTTAACAGCATCATTGGAAAACGCTTGGGGATAACGCTGAAAAAGCAGAGAAACCTGAATCAAAAAACCCCCGCAACGGCCCAACTCTCCCGTAAAAGGCACCAGAGCCGGGGGAGCGGGGTCACGAACAGAGCCCACACTCAGTGAGGCAGACGGTACGGGCGGGGGAGCAGGAACAACAGGAGCAGTAGGAGGAACTAGCCGAGCCAAAGTCTCTTGAATGGCCGACAGGGTCTCATTAACTCGGCCTGCCCATTGCTCGGACGCCGCCAACTGCCGAGACAAACTAGACAAAGACTCCTCGTGTTTCTGGAGTAAATCGCCGGACGCGGGACCTGTGTGTTCTGCCGAATCCATCAAAAATGGTCGGAGTATTCTGTTAGGTTAGCTGGATTACACAGATGGATTACGTGGCAGAAACACACACGGACGCAGAATAGTTTGTGATGCAAGTTTTTATATACACGAGTAAGGGGGAATATTTACAAGGGAAAGGGCTATATACAGTGATAAATAAAAATGTGCCAGCAGGAAGACACCGAGGCGATGAGATGGAGCCGAAGCATACAGGTAGGTAGCAGACGCACCGGAGCTACCTGACAACAGGGAACAAAACAGGGTTTATGGCATACCGTTGATAGCCGAACGTTAAACACAAGTGGACGGAGAGAGTTGGAGAGCTTACTTGACCACCCCAAACCACAGCCGCTGCGGTGATCGCCGACTGATGGTACGTAGCACTCCGTCGCGGATCCAGAATAGCCAACACAAAATCCTAGGTAGGCGGGCAGGCGATGGAACAGGCTAAGACAAAGAAAAGTAGGCGAAACGTGGATCCTTTAAAACATACAGCTCCACAGCGTAAAATCAACAGATGCAGCCTGTGCTAACTCGTTACCACTTGTGACAGCGATAATACTCCGACACCAGACGTCCGTGACTCTGCTCCCTAAAAGCGCTCACTGATGACGTCCGATGCGTCGCAGGTGTGTTGGAATGCCATCAAGCCCCGCCTCGCCTACCTATAACCAAAAGGAAAACAAAACCCAAACAACAACAGTACACCTACCCACCACCTCCTAACATACTCGTGCAGGACCATCCTTTATTCGCTGATCTTCACAGTCCTCATCCTCACTTCAGATGCTGAGATTAAGTGATTCTTATTCATTTTAAATGCTCTATTTCAGTCTGAACACGTCTTTGTTTCTCTGTTCACGGCTGAGTTTAAATATTTTTGCTGTTACAGTTCAAACATTGTGGAAATCAGCTGTAAAAGGTTTAAAATATCCTTTACCTTTTGCTATACACAATAATCCAAAGCAGGCAACTAATATTTTTTCATAGTAATTTACAGGTTATGCTGAAAGGCTTGACCGCGCAGCCTTCAAACCTTCCGCCTTCAAAGAAAGCCTCAACATGAAGGACAAAACAAGACGCAGTGAAATGGTCTTTGATGCTATGCTGGAGATTTTCGTTGAGTTCATACATGTGGACGATCTTTAGAGGTTTTCTGGATATGTTAGTATTACTAAAACAATACCATCCACTTACTATGCTAATCTTGAATCAATATAATTTTTTTCTATAACTTTTCTGTCATTACAGAATCTCACGAAATGTCACAGTGTAGCTGTTTCACCTCATATTTAGCTTCTTTTTTTGAACATTGTGATCCAATCATAAAGACACCCAGCCTCTAATATTTAAAAATTTGAACACTAGTTAAGATTACTTTAGTAATTTTGGTAAATGGGGTGCACAGTCAGTTCTGAAGAAGGGTTAGGGTTAGGGTTAGTTCTGAAGAAGCTTCTCGGATGAGAGGTGAAACGTCTTCAAGTAACTTAAAGAAGTCCAGACGCTTTTCTTTGCAAGCTCCTTTGACTACGATGACCTGGATGACTGAGAACCTTCACACACAGCAAAATCTCCAGTGTTAAATTAACACTGGAGAGTGTCTATATGGGCCCACACCTCTGAGTGTTAAACACTGTTGAGTGTTAAATTAACACTTTTGACAGTGTTATATGTTTAAAAGTAACCTAGTCAGTTTTGAAGATTAACAATGGCTAACACTGATCAGTGCTGATTTTCTAACACTGGAATATTTCTAACATTTTGAGTTATTTTCCAGTGTTAGAAAATCAGCACTGCTGTGCAGATGTATTAGTTATTCTTTGTTGTAGTTTTTTTTAAATCAGTAGCCTCAGGTCTTTTTACTTGTAGTTTCTGTCTTCTGTCCATGGTTTTAGCTTGTTTGTATTCTCTTGCATATTTCAGGTTTTGTTCGTCCCCATGTTTGCCCGTATCTTGTTTATTCTCCTTTACAGTGTTAGATGTTCCTTTAATTTGCTGGTCTTGCATGTGTTGTGTTCAGTTTTGCTTTTGACTCTGTTCAACTGTCTCCACTTCCCCTAATTGCCCTTCTTTGTATATAAAGCTGCTGTCTTCTCTTGTCCTTTGTCAGTGTCTGTTCTATCCTGGTATTGCTAGCCTTAGTATGTTTTCTAGGTTCTGGTTTCATTAAGTTTATTGTTTTCATTTTTATTATTTTGTACTTGTTTTAAGTTTTGTACAGCTCACAATAAATGACTTGCTTTCAGTTCCATTCAGTCTGCCTCTTCACTCCTAACATTAAACTCCTTGAAACAGCTTTTGGATAAGTTTCTTTTAAATCTTATTAAGGGTTAACGTGTGTGCTGTTTTTTAATGTTTAGCTTTCAGCTTCAGCAGCAGACACTCTAAGGTAGGGGTCTCCAACCTTTTTCCCCTCTGAGAGCTACTCATCCTTTCAAATGTTTCATTTCAACACAAACCAACCGAATAAGCTTGTTTTTCCTGAACATTTACAAAAATGTTGGTATCCACAACTTAAAAGTTGCATTAACATCACAAAAATATTTAGTTCACTTGCAAGTGCATGTTTTATGTCTGTATACACTACAAAGAAATGTATCTCGCACTACTAAATTAAAACAATGCTGTCAAAACAAAACAATGCAATTACAAATACACAGATATTATTTATTCAATTATGATTTCGTTACATGTGCTTGTTTCATTTCTCAAAAGCATTCACACTAAATATGTTTTTATCTTTGCCTTGTATCTGTAGGTTCAGGCGGTTAATTTTCTCTCTCAGTCACATCTGTCAGGAAACCAAGATCAAGCAGCAACTCAGGTAATATCAGATAATAGTGTGGTATCCTCCTTCCTCACTTCCATAAAAGCCTCGGTTTCACCGATCAATGAAAGAAAGCATTTCAGTATCTAACCCGACTTAACCGTCTAATTCTGTGTGGAGGAGGAGATCCCTATACTTGGCAGAGCGTTCCTCCAGGAACAACTTGAAGCTTTGGTGTTGCTTTGCCTTTGCTCGAATGGAGCTGATGACATTAACATTATTAACAACAGGCAGCATGACATGGTCAAATTCCATCATTTATGGGCATAGAGCCTGTTGGTAAGTGATGCAATGATAGTTTAGAAACTTAAGAAAGTCCGGGTCCAATTAAATCCTGAGTCACAGCAGGTGCTCCATCAGTTTTCACAGACACCAGGTTTTCAACAGGGATCTTTTTTTTCCTACAAAGTAGTCCTTCAGTGGTTGTAAATATCTGCTCCTCTACTTGTAGTTTTCAGTGGAAGTAAAAAAGTCACCAAACATCATCTGAATGAAAACAGCCAGCTGGGCTGTATCACTGGAGTCGACAGACTCAGCACACTGAATTTAAAATGATTTGCGCCTCTGCACGTCCAATTCCGGCAGTTTTAATGCATCTGCAGACAGTGCAGACATACTCCTTGCCAGTCACCTAATAACGTTTCAGCCATGCAGTCATAGTTTCCTTTACAATCCTGCCATCAGTGAAGGGCTTCTAGTGCTTCATTGAGTGATTTGCCACTTTCAACAAGGCCTCTGTCGCGGCATTGACCTTCTTCGTACTGCCCATCAAAACTGACTCATCAAGTTTGACAGCATTGCAACTGTTTGACACCTAATTGTCAAATAATCATTTGATAGAAAAACTATGAATTTGATTCCTCGTACATATAAGTTGGTTTGATGATTGACCAATCAAATTTGACTACACAAGTTTTGAAATGTATTTGAAAAGGAACAACATGTTGGAGGCTCCTGCTCTAAGAAGTATGCTGTCCAGATTTTCCAGAAAGTTCCTTTTATTTTAAGAATGTTTTTTTAAGTTAGCTAAAGGTACCATGCTATCTAGTGTCACAGGGATAAGCATTTTACTAATCAAGCTAGCCTAACTAAATGAGCTAGTCTGCCTAATCCTGTGAACTGAATATGGTCACACTCTGTTAAAAATACATAAATAAACAAACAAACAACAAAACGGCACCTTTCAAAAAGTCAAGAATTCAAAACAACAGACCTCAAACCTGTGGGTGAGATCACAATGGCCAGTGTAGCTAGAGATGAAGATGTAAGGTGATTGTTGCCAACAAATGCAAAAGACTGAGACGTGAAAGAAGTATTTATATAGATGCACCACCTGCATGAAGGACTTTTAAAATGCATAAGTATAGAGTTAGCCAGAAATTAGCAAAAATAATAACACTCTGACAGAAAAAGACAGTCTCTTGATTTGTGTTTTTCTCTTGCAAATGGACTTTCTTACTAAAGGTTTTATCTCAGTGTGTTTTTCCTGTGTGCTGCTCCAATGTTGCCAGTGTTAGGTATATACTGGGTGCACCAGCCTCAAAAGCACAAACTTTAACACCAGTATGCATCTAAAGACCCCTGTAATCAGAAGCAGGAAGTGAAGTCAACCACATACAATGTACTGTCACATACAGAGCACAAACAGGTTTTAACCACGTAGACAGCTGGTTACTTAAATGTCTGCCATGAAACATTACTTGTGCAGGACCATCCTTTATTTGCTGATCTTCACAGTCCTCATCCTCACTCCGGATGCTGAGAGTAAGTGATTCTTATTCATTTTAAATAGCTCCATTTCAGTCTGAACACGTCTGCTTCTCTGTTCACGGCTGAGTTTAAAAATTTTACTGTTACAGATCGAAAATTGTGGAAATCAGCTGTAAAAGGTTTAAAATATCCTTTATCTTTTGCTATACACAAAAACCCAAAGCAGGCATCTAGTAGTTTTTATAGTAATTGAAAAGGACACGTTGAAAGGCTTGACCGCGCAGCCTTCAAACCTTCCGCCTTCAAAGAAAGCCTCAACATGAAGGACAAAACAAGACACTGTAAAATGGTCTTTGATGCTATGCTGGAGATTTTAGTTGAGTTCACACATGTGGACGATCTTTAGAGGTTTTCTGGATGTTTTAATATTCATCCATCCATCTATTCGCTTCTGCTTATCCCTTTTCAGGGTTGCGGGGGCTGGAACCCTGCCGACCTGGGGCGAGAGGCAGGGTGCACCCTGGACAGGTTGCCAGACTGCCGCAGGGCTAACACAGACACAGGCAACAATTTGCATTCACATTCACACCCGCTTTTGATAAAATACATTTTTAATTACTAAAACAATACCATCCACTTACTGTACCAATCTTGAATCAATATAAAATCTGAATATTTTTTCCTCAACTTTTCTGACATAACAGAAACTCATTAAACGTCACAATGCAGCTGTTTCACCTCATATTTAGCCTCTTTTTGTACATTTTGAGCGAATCATAAAAATACCCAGCCTTTAACGTTCAGAAATTTGAACATGAAACTTGTTTTAAAAGAAAGAATTGGTTCCAACTCAGACCCCAGAGCAGCAAAGTGTCAAACCACAGATGCGCCACAGATGACTTGCTTCCCTGAATTTACTGTGTGGTGGACACAAACCTGTGAAACATTTTCTGTGCACTAGTTAAGATTGGAGTGCATAGTCATTTCTAAACTATACAGCTAAAAACAAATTAAAGGAAAACTTTGAAAATGCAACAAATCTCAATGGGGAAAACTATGGACTGGGTAGTGTGTTAGGAATAACAAGGATGCCACATTTTGTACTGGAGATGAAAATTATCGACCTACAAAGGCTGAATTCAAAGTCAGACAAAAATTATGACTTCAGGCTAGTCCATTTTGGCAAACTGTTACTGTAGCAACTCAAAATAGTGCTTAGCGGTTTGTGTGACCCCCACCCCCCACATGTTTGAATGTATGCCAGACACCATCGGGGCATGCTCCTGAGGAAGGAATGGTGTCCTGGGGATCTGCACCCAGATCTGGACCAGGCCATCACTGAGTCCCTGGACAGTCTTAGGTGCAACCTGGTGGTGTAAGATGGACTGAAACATAATGTTACACAGGTGTTCTGTTGGATTTATGTCAGGTTGGTGTGGAGGCCAGTCAGTGGTGCAAATTCTTTCATCCTCTCATGTGCAAACTCTCGCCACATAAGGCCGGGTACTGTTGTTGACTAGGAGGAACCCAGGACCCACTGCACCAGTGTAGAATCTGATAGTGGGTGCAAGAATTTAACTCCCAGATTTAGTCATCGTTCCTTCCACCACTGACCCTCCACCAAACCATCTGTGAAAAACACAGGACATCAGTGGTGGACCTGCCTATACTGATATTCTCACAGGAAAAATCTCACAGCTCTTTTTTAAACTACTGTGAATCCTCAGGGTTTATCTTATTCTTCTCAACATAAAATTATTTGGTACAAAATGAAAAGCAAATGATTTCTTAAAGGTTTTCTAGAGGACAGTAATGATACGTGCTGTCACAGAAGTTTAAACTTCCAGTTTTTCTGTCATATGATAAACGGCTCCGTGACACCTGCTGGTGGATCTTGTAGTGAGAGTGTGAGCTCAGTTTTTAAGAGCAGTGACATTAAATTAATACACATGGCTTTAGGTTTCCCTTTGTGTTAGGATGGGTTCACTCACAGTTTGCTGAACTGCTGGAGTTCATGCAAATTACTTTTCCTGTCACAGTTCTGGGTCATTTTGACCCAACATTTTCTTTTTCTTATATTTTGGTGTTTTTTTCTGTACTAGGATTTATGTTCTGATTCTTTAGTTGTGCTGTGTTCACTATCATTATTCTAGATTTAGTTCAGTCTGCATCATTGTTACTTGTTTCTTGTTTTACATTGAAAGTCCATGACTTATGTCAGTGAATTCACTTTTACTTCTCTTTGTCTCGTTTGCCCTAATTCCTCCCAGCTGTGTCTCCCTCCTGTTTCCCATTCCCTGATTACTCCCCTGGGTATATAAGCCCTGTGTTTTCCTTTACTCTTTGTCATGTCATCAATGTTGCTACCCTCTAGCTGCTGTGTGATTGGCTCCTGTTTAGGTTCTCTGTTCCAATTCAGTCCGTAGAGTTTTGGATTTTGTTTTTGTTTTGGTGAGTTTAATTGATTGAGAGTTTTTTCCAGCAAAAAAGCTGGGTTTTGAATTTAAGTCCCGTCTCCAAGAGTCCTGCATTTTCGGTCCACCACTCCTGCTGCCTGCCTGCCACACAGCCTGTCATGACATCATCAAATAAATGTCACCCAGTGACACTTTTTATTCTAGATTTCTTTTTTTCCATTTTTGATGTCTGTCATACCTCATGTTTACTTCTCTTTTGATCTTATTGTTGCAAATTATACTTTTTCTTTCTTTTGTACAGTGAGTATTCATTATACTTTTAATATCTTTCTAGAAAGGTTATAGGAATGTGCACAATTTTTATTTCTGTTTATATATTTATTTGTTTTGTCCAATTAAACAGTCTTTATATAAATGTATTGTCTAAACACCTTTGATCAGTCTCTTGTGTAATATATTGTTTTATGTTCTTAATTAAATTAAAATTAACATCAAACGTTTCTTAATTTCTAATTGTTCTTCTTCATGTGTTTGGTATAATTTCTCTTCTGCAGGTGACTCTGACTGTTCTACAGAAATTAGAGTACGTCGCAACACCGTTTATAATGCATCAGCTGGACAACAACTTTGGATTAATTGCCCAGTATTTTTTTGCAATGATTCACCACCAACAGTCACCTGGTATAAAGTTGAGGAAGCTATTGTCCCCGTCGATGTCAGCGGTGACAGTCACATTATAACAGCATGGAAACATTTTAAAGGCTCAACAATGATCTTCTATTTGATCTTCCAAAACATTCTCAGACATGACTCTGGTCAGTATCAGTGTCAAGGTGGAGGGAGTATGGGTCATGCCATCACTGTCAATGTCTACGGTGAGTGTGGATTCTTCTCTAAGAAACCTTCACTCACACTGCACAGTGGTCTTTTTCAGTCTCATGATATTTTTTGTGCTGTTCGGACCTCAGACAGCGACTCTGTTTTGTTTTTACAAATCATGCTGAAATTACTGTTACACAGAATAATGTCAGAGGTAAGAAAGGTTTTACGTTAAGTGTGTGTTGTTGTAGCTGTATTAAATCCAAACTGACTGAAAACTGTTTTTCTTTCAGTCAGCACAACTTCTGCTCCTGACAACACAGAAGGCTTGTTGCTCTATGTGTACATATCACGTACAGCAACAAGCTATCCACTCACTTTCCGATTACATGAATGACTAATGAGCTCTTGAAATTTTTGTGGTTCATTTGGAAATGCAAAATGTAAAATTAATTGTTTTTGCGATTAAAAAAACATTAAATATTCTCCATATCTGTTAGGTTTAAAATATTATAACAAATTATTCTCATTCTGTGTTTCTTCTAAAGCAATGAAAAAAAAAAAACAACAACTTTTGTTTTAATCTCATCAATGCCCAAAGTTTCAAGTGGTAGATATATACTGAGTGTATCAGCCTCCAAAACACAAACTCTAACACTATTAACAAAGACGCCTGAAATCAGAAACAGGAAGTGATGAAGTCAGCCAGATACCATGCACTGTCTCTACAGAGCACATACAGGCTTTACACATGTAGGCAGCTGGTTTACTACAGTGGGGCAAAAAAGTATTTAGTCAGCCACCGATTGTGCAAGTTCCCCCACTTAAAATGATGACAGAGGTCAGTAATTTGCACCAGAGGTACACTTCAACTGTGAGAGACAGAATGTGAAAAAAATATCCATGAATCCACATGGTAGGATTTGTAAAGAATTTATTCGTAAATTAGGGTGGAAAATAAGTATTTGGTCACCTCAAACAAGGAAAATCTCTGGCTCTCACAGACCTGTAACGTCTTCTGTAAGAAGCTTTTCTGTCCCCCACTCGTTACCTGTATGAATGGCACCTGTTTGAACTCATCATCTGTATAAAAGACACCTGTCCACAGCCTCAAACAGTCAGACTCCAAACTCCGCCATGGCCAAGACCAAAGAGCTTTCGAAGGACACCAGGAAAAGTATTGTAGACCTGCACCAGACTGGGAAGAGTGAATCTACAATAGGCAAGCAGCTTGGTGTGAAAAAATCAACTGTGGGAGCAATCATCAGAAAATGGAAGACATACAAGACCACTGATAATCTCCCTCGATCTGGGGCTCCACGCAAGATCTCATCCCGTGGGGTCAAAATGATCATGAGAACGGTGAGCAAAGATCCCAGAACCACACGGGGGGACCTGGTGAATAACCTGCAGAGAGCTGGGACCAAAGTAACAAAGGTCACCATCAGTAACACACTACAATGGCAGGGAATCATACCATACCATACCAACTTTATTTCTAAAGCACTTTAACATAAAACCAGAGTTTCACAAAGTGCTGTACATGTTAATAGCATACGTAAAGAAAATTAAAATGAGATACAATAAAATAAATAGATACAATAAATTGAAACATGTTAAAACAAATTGAGTCAACCCCTCTAATCAATGCCCTCGAAACTCGAAATCAAATCCCGCAGTGCCAGACGTGTTCTGCTGCTGAAGCCAGTGCATGTCCAGGCCCGTCTGAAGTTTGCCAGAGAGCACATGGATGATACAGCAGAGGATTGGGAGAATGTCATGTGGTCAGATGAAACCAAAGTAGAACTTTTTGGTATAAACTCAACTCGTCGTGTTTGGAGGAAGAAGAATACTGAGTTGCATCCCAAGAACACCATACCTACTGTGAAGCATGGGGGTGGAAACATCATGCTATGGGGCTGTTTTTCTGCCAAGGGGACAGGACGACTGATCCGTGTTAAGGACAGAATGAATGGGGCCATGTATCGTGAGATTTTGAGCCAAAACCTCCTTCCATCAGTGAGAACTTTGAAGATGAAACGAGGCTGGGTCTTCCAACATGACAATGATCCAAAACACACCGCCCGGGCAACAAAGGAGTGGCTCCATAAGAAGCATTTGAAAGTCCTGGAGTGGCCTAGCCAGTCTCCAGACCTCAACCCCATAGAAAATCTGTGGCGGGAGTTGAAAGTCCGTGTTGCTCGGCGACAGCCCCAAAACATCACTGCTCTCGAGAAGATCTGCATGGAGGAATGGGCCAAAATACCAGCTACTGTGTGTGCAAACCTGGTAAAGACCTATAGTAAACGTTTGACCTCTGTTATTGCCAACAAAGGTTATGTTACAAAGTATTGAGTTGTATTTTTGTTATTGACCAAATACTTATTTTCCACCCTGATTTACGAATAAATTCTTTACAAATCCTACCATGTGGATTCATGGATTTTTTTTTTTCACATTCTGTCTCTCACAGTTGAAGTGTACCTCTGGTGCAAATTACTGACCTCTGTCATCATTTTAGGTGGGGGAACTTGCACAATCGGTGGCTGACTAAATACTTTTTTGCCCCACTGTAAGTGTCTGCTATGAAACATTACTCATGCAGGACCATTCTCTATTTGCTGATCTTCACAATCCTCATCCTCACTCTGGATGCTCAGAGTAAGTGATCCTTATTGTCTTTAAATGTCTCCATTGCAGTCTGAACAGGCTGTTGTTTCTCTATTCATGGCTGAGTTTAATATTTTTACTGTTACCGAACATTTAAAAACTGGTACATAGTTTGAAGTTTCCACTTTTAACATAAAAATAGAGACTCGGGGTTGTCTTGGGTTGACATGGCATCTTCTTGCTATGTCATCTTAAATTGGTCATGTGATTGGTTTACAGTTTACAGACTACTTTATTCTTCCTCAGCCAGGCAGTAGCACTTGTACAATTGTTTCGCCCCTCTAGCTCCTGGTAAGACAAAGATAGCTTCACCCATCCGTGTGTTGAAAAAAATCCAGACTGCATTTTCTGCTAGTAATGATAATGGCCTTGTAACGATAGAAATAATAATTAGTTAGATTACTTGTTACTGAAAAAAGTAATGGTGTTAGTAATGCCAATACTTTTAACACCATTATTCCCATCACTGATTGTAGCACTGTGATGTTTGGTGGATATTACCCAATATGTGTGGCTGTAACTGCAGCCATCACACCACAGATGACTTACTTACGTGAATTTACTGCTTGGCGGACACCAGTGCAGCATGCACTACAAAGACCGAATTCAAAGTCAGACAAAAATTATGACTTCAGGCTAGTCCATTTTGGAAAACTGTTACTGTAGCAACTCAAAATAGTGCTCAGCAGTGTGTGTGACCCCCCACAATGGCAGAATAATCTCCACAGACTCTCATTTACATCTGTCACATGTGCTCAGGGTGAAACTGCTCTCACTGGTGAAAAACAGAGGGCGCCAGTGGTGGACCGAACTACATTGATATTCTCACAGCAAACATCTGACAGCTATTTTTTAAACTGCTTCTGGGTGAAAAGCAAAATCATCTCTTAAAGGTTTTCTTTTTACAGGAGAAAGTGTGAGCTCAGTATTTAAGAGCAGTGGAATATCTGACAGTAAAAGGGAGACATGAAATTAATACACGTGGCTTTAGGTTTCCCTTTGTGTTAGGACGGGTTCACTCACAGTTTGCTGAACTGCTGGAGTTCATGCAAATTACTTTTCCCCTGAACAGTGGACTTTTTCTGAATCTCATGATATTTTTCTGTTGTTCAGATCTCAGACAGCTTCCCTGTTTTGTTTTTACAGATCATGGTGAAATTACCACTGTTACACAGAATAATGTCAGAGGTAAGAAAGGTTTTATATAATTTGTGTTGTTGTAGCTTTATTAAATCCAAACTGACTGAAACCTGTTTTTCTTGCAGTCAGCACGACTTCTGTTCCTGACAATACAGAAACCTTGTTGCCGTACGTGTACTCTGCTGCTGGGATCACCACATTCGTCATCATAGTCATAATCATATCTGTCATATCAATGCGAGGCTGTAAAGGTGAGCTGTTCTCTCTCCTCTTCAAAATAAAACATCACCAGACGTACTGAACATGTAAACTGTCCATCCTGCAGGGAAGCCAAAGAAAGACCTCAATATTCTCTAAAGTAGCGTAATCCAACACAAAAAGTTGAAAATCAGGTAAGATATAAAATATTTCAAGCTTATCACATTTTTCCATCAATAATGTTCACCCACAAACATTTCTGAATGTTTAAAGCAGATGGAGATCCCCATGGTGGATCAATTCTTTTCAAAAGTCATCTTCAAGCACTTGGAAAGAGGAAAGAGGAAGACCCTCTGCTCTGCGATCTTGGAGATGTAACAAGGACACCATCATCGTAACTCAATGAGCTGACATTATCAAGATATGATGAACAGGCATATTGACCAAGGAGGGCAATATGCCTGCTCGAGGAGGAGAGCAGCTATGTTGTGTTTGCTGCTCCCAACCACAAGCTGTACAATTAGCAGGTGATGCAAAGATTTACTTGAAGTGTAAAATACAACCTGTAAACCATAAGCAGTCATCTCCAGGGCTGAAAAATGATGTCCAAGTGCCAAAGCCTGCAATTCTTTAAATGTCCACTTGAGGCGGTCTCAAAGTTTACAGCAGAAATAAACATGGTTACAGGATGGTACAAGAAAATGGTTTTGGTCTCTGTGGCTAATTTCCCAGTTTATTTCATTAGCTTGTCAGAATCCTGGAGTTTTCGATCCAGCCTTTTCAGTTTTTCTACTTTCAATTTCTGTCATTTTTATTTTTTCTGTCTGACTTCTAGTCATATAATTAAACAATTTTTTTTAAAATCTCTATTAGTTATTTCTTGTTGATTTTGTTATATAGCCTAAGGCTTTTTTTCTTGAAGTTTCTGTCTTCTGTTCCTTATTTTAGTTTTTTTCGTCCCCATGTTTGTCCATATCTTGTTTATTCTCCATCATATTGTTAGATGTTCCTTTAATTACCTACTTCCTGTTTTATTTTGCTAGTCTTGCATGTGTTGTGTTCAGTTTTGCTTTTGACTTTGTTCAACTGTCTCATCCTCCCCATCTCCCCCCATCTGTCCACTTCCCCTAATTGCCCTTCTTTGCACATAAAGTTGCTCTCTCTCCTTGTCCTTTGTCAGTGTCTGTTCTATCCTACTATTGTTAGCCTTAGTATGTTTTCTAGTTTTTGGTTCATTGTCCATTTTTATTATTTTGTACTTGTTTTAAGTTTTGTACAACCTGCTTTCAGTCCACAATAAATGGCTTGCATTCAAATTCAAATTCAAATTTGATTTGTCACATACACAGTCATACACAGTACGATATGCAGTGAAATGCTTAGACAACTGCTCGTGACCTAAAGAAAAAAAGAAAAGGCTATGAATAAGATAGGAAATAAATATGAAAATTAAAAAGGGTAAATTTAACTCGGAAGGAATAAAGTAAAATATGAAAACAAAAGTTAAAAATGAAATAACTGTACAACACAAATTAGAATGAAGGGTAAATTTAACTGGGAAAGAATAAGATAAAAAATATAAATTAAAGTTGACAATAAAATAACTGTACAACAAAATACACAATACACAGTATAGAAATATATAAGAATGTATGAAGGAATATAAATATATATATACACAATAACAGCAGCCGTTACATTAAGTGTGCATCTGATTCACTCCTCATATTAAACACCTTGAAACAGCTGGATAAGTTTCTTTTAAATCTTATTAAGGGTTAACATGTGTGCTGGTTTTAATGGTTAGCTTTTAGCTTTACCAACAGATACTCTAAGGCAGGGATCCCCAACCCCCCCGAGAGCTACTCATGCTTTCTAATATTTCATACCTAATTTCAACTCAAACAACCCAAAAAGCTTGTTTGTCCTGAATATTTACAAAATGATGTTGTCCACAACTTACATTTTGCATTAACACATCAAAAAAATATTTAGTTCACTTGCAAGTGTCAGGGCTGACTGAATGGACTCCTACGAAGACTTGGAATCAAAGCAGAAAACAGTCTTTATCTACACAAAGCACCATGTGAACTATATACAACGTGAGGGGACAGACAGGGCTCCAGGGATCCCCAGCAGATGGAGGGAAGAAACACACTCTCCACACTTGCTCTTTGATCCTCACTCCATTCACTCCACACGCTCCACTTCCTCGCTCAGTCGCTCCATTTCCGCACTCCGAATCTCCTCACGCAAACTGGCTTCACTCCAAAGACACAAGCGCAGTCATTCAGGAAACACAGGAGCAGGTCCAGGGAAATGAGAGAATTACCGCTAAGAACACCAGGGAACTCACTAAGCTGGGTTTCACTAACCAGGGGCGAATCTAAAGAAATTTTCTTAGGGTGGCATGAGAATGGCATGGAAATCAAATGGGGTGGCAAAATCAAAGCCTTTTTAAAAACACATATGCAGGTGTTACATATGGTTCAAATGACTATAATCCAGTAAATATACACGTTTCATATAAATATAGTCTATAACTTAATTATTTCTGTAGCCCACATAATTAAACACTTTAGTTAAATAACACATTTGAATGCTGATTTAATCTACTGTATAGCCTGTATAATAAATAAATATGTAGCCCAGTAACTATAAAATCCAGAAAGCTACAAACCACGGGGTGGTTCATTTACAAACACAAGTCTAATTTAAGTTGAACTGTTTTTTGTTAGAAAAAAATCTAATTGTTACATGCTTAAATTTACACTGTCGTGAACAAAAGGTTAAACCTAGTTTTTCATGATTTGTTGGGTTACCCCTCTGAGGTCCAAAATATAATTGGCCTTTTTTGACTACTTTTAACCTAGTGCTAGTAGCCCTGTTGCTAATGAGAGTCAGTAACGGTCCAGTGATGAGACCGTAGACTGCCAGGTAATGAGCCTCAGGTGTGTGATTACAGCCAGGTGCGTAGGCCAATGGCGGGAGCCTGAGATGAGCTGTGCCCAGGCAGTCAGGAGACAGAGGAATAGGGAGGAAGAGTGAGAGCAGGAACAAAATCAAAACAAAAAAACATGTAGCCTCACTGAGTCAGCTGGGTAGACACAGGGACACTGCACCAAGTGCATGTTGTATGTCTGTATACACTGCAAAGACATGTATCTCACACTAAATTAAAACAGTGCAGATACAAAGATATTACTTATTCATTCATATCCCTGTTTCACTTCTCAAGAGTTTTTTTTTTAATCTCTGCCTTGTAACTAGGGCTGCTCGATTATGGCAAAAATGATAATCACGATTATTTTCACTGAAATTGAGATCGCGATTATTTGACGATATTTATTTAACCCTTTAAGACCTACTATAGAACCAAGTCCGCCAGAGCTTATATTATTTTTTTTACATGTTGTAGTGCCGTTTGTGGGAGCATTTCAATTTGCTATGCAACTGTTATAGCCCATATTTTAATAATATGTATGCATTAAGTCCATAGTAACTACATTAATTGCAAAAAAGTGCAATAAACTACAAAAAAATTGAAAATCGTTTTTGTTTTTTACATGTATTTCTACTTGGAGAAATTTAAGAGGTTTATCCCTCAAAACTTTAAATACAAAAAAGTTGCAAAAAAAAGTTTACAACAACAGGAAATTTATTTTGAGTGTCTTCATAGTTTTATTTTGGAGATACACCAATTTTTATATACTGCAGGAAAAACGAAAAAACAATCCTATGATGCAAATTTGCAAAGAAAACAGCAGGTGCATCAAAATAAACTATTTTCAGCAGTGCAATTTGAGTTCTAAGCATCCCAGCAACTATTCAGAAAGGTCAAACATGACCAGTATAGGCTTTTAAGGCCTACAAGTAAAAAACTACAATTTCCGCGAAAATGACGTCACTTCCGGTTTCGGCCAGGAAATGGCGGACATGCGACAGTTCCCGCTGACGTCTGTTTCACTGTGGGAAGTGTTACGAACAGCTGATAGGAATGGCAAAGCGTGTTTCTGGAATATTGTGTTTTTGTTCCTGCAAGAGCTTTTTATGCAGTTTTTGCAAAGCTTTATGTGGAAGGAAACTGTGACCGAAGACAAGCTGATGGCATCAGATGTAAGTACAACTCCTCCGGTTTCATATGCAAAACAAATTATTGCGCTAGCTTACACAGTTCCGGTTCTACAGGGATTTAAAAATAGTTACACAACACGGAGCGTGCTGCTCTGACCGGCTTTAAAGGGTTAACAATGACTTTAAAAAATAATATAAAATAGTGTGCAACACCACTGAAGTTTTTTTTTACCTCTCTTTTCAACCAGCGGCAGTCACTCTCCTCTCCAAATAACTTCTGTTTAGCTTTCCGGGCTTCCCTCGGGTCCTCTTAATCAGCGGTCTCCAACCTTTTTTGCGCCCGACAATATTTTCACGGACCGGCCTTTAAGGTGTCGCGGATAAATGAGGGAGGGGCTAATAATCGGCTCAGTCATTTTTAATGATCGTTGAAAGCCCAGATCGTAATCGTGATTAAAATTCGATTAATTGAGCAGCCCTACTTGTAACTGTAGGTTACAACTGTCAGGGAAGCAAGATCAAGAAGCAACCCTTCATCAGATTATAGTGTGGTATCCTCCTCCCTCATTTTCCAGATGAACGAAAGAAAGCACTTTGGTATCTTACCTCGACTTAACCATCTGACTTCAGTATAGAGGAGGACATCCCCATACTCGGCAGAGCGTTCCTCCAGTAACAACCTGAAGCTTCGGTGTTGCTTTGCCTTTGCCCGAATGGAGCTGATGACATTAACATTATTAACAACAGGCAGCACGACATGGTCAAATTCCATAACTTTTGGGCATACCCATATGGAAAAGAAATAGTAAAAACTTATATGTGATTACTCATTAAAGTGGCCACTTTCATGAGTAAATCATATAAGGCTTACATGATTTACTCATGAAAGTAAAGTACTTTCATGAGTAAATCACTCATGAAAGTACTTTACTTTCATATATTGTTTTAGTAAGTATCCAAAACATACAAGTTTCATTATATAATTTTTCAAGGGATTTTATATCTGTTTTCATACTTATATGCTTTTCATACAAGTTTCACCCAAGACAGATACAAACTTTATAAGATTTATATATATCTTTTCCATATGGGTATAGCCTGTTGGTAAGTGATGCAATGACAGTTTAGAAACTAAACTCCTGAGTAACAACCTGCCACAGCAGTTGTCACAGACACAAGCTTTTCAACAGGCATTTTTTCTTTGTTTTGCAAAGTAGTCTTTCAGTAATTGTAAATATCTGCTGCTCTGCCTGTAGTTTTCAGTTGAAGTAAAAAAGTCACCAAACACCATCTGATTGACAACAGCCAGCTGACTCCGCACACTGAATTAAAAATGATTTGCACCTATGCATGTCCAATTCCAGCTGTTATAATGCATCTGCAGACATTGCAGACATTCTCCTTGCCACAATATTTGCACCAAGTACACTGGCAATAGCAGACAAAATTTCTTTAGTACTTTTACGGTCACTGGATAACGGCTACGTCTAATGCGTTTTCCTCTGAAAACGCTTTGTTTTCTCTCTTCGGTTTGGCCTCCCGTCCACACTGCGATGGCGTTTTCCCCAAGGAAAAACACAGCGTTTTGAAAATGCTTTCAAAAACACATAGATTTCAAAACGGAGCTGTCCCGTCGCAGTGTGGACAATCAAAAAGGCAGACTTTCTAAAATGTTGACACATTTTAGTCATGTGATGCAGTCATGTGACCAATTAAACAAAGAGGGCATTGTACAGCAGTTGTTTTGATTGCTCTCAATTCTGACAGCCCTACAAAAAGATTAATATCAGTTTGTACATGCTCCAGATAGCTTTTCTTCAAATTCTTTAATTCTCACTCGCTTTTGCTCATGTGTAGGACTTGAACGTAAGCGTTTTGGGCCCTTTCAATGTGGACGCACAACTCTGTGAAAACGACTGAATGTGGACGCGGAGCATTTTCAGATGAAAACGCCGTTTTCAAATCTATCCAGGCTAGTGTGGACATAGCTAACATTTCATAGCCTATGTTCATTTAGTCATGAGCTGCTGTAACATGAAACAAGTGGCTGAATTGGCACCTCAACATACACTCAAGTTCTTTAAAAACTTGCTAATGAACTACTAATTTTATTCAGGTGTGTGGCAGCAGGGACCCATGGAAAAGTTTCAGGACACCGGCCCCCGAGGACCTGACTTTGACACCTGTGCTCTACGCCCTAGTTCAGTTGACAGATGTATTTACATAGATGCGCCACCTGCATGAAGGACTTCTAAAATGCATTAATAAATAGGTTTTGCAGGAGGTTAAAAAATATTATCCACGCTAATAGAAGACATTCTGTTGAATTGTTGATTTGCTAAAATGCTTGTGTTTTTTCTTTTGCAAATTGTTGTTATTTCCAAAATTTTGTATCGGCCTTATTCCTGTGTGCTGCAGAGCTCCAGTGTTGCTACAAAATGATGTTAAACAGCTGCACAATTGTTCTGTTGGCATGTTAGTTCATTACCAAGAATGTGGGTGCTGTTATTTTCAGCCAATGCTATGCACACAATCATCCTGCCATTAATGCTCACTGGTTTATCAAATGTTTATTAACCTGCTACTAAAATTAGTCTCAGTGGTGTCAGTGCACATCCATGACATCCGTACTGTTGTGAAACCACACCTCTGATAACAGTTATCGTTTAATGTCTTACACACTGTCTGTACCATATCAGCTATCCACTCACTTTCCAACTACATTAATGTAGTTGCAAAGGTCAAGGCCAGAGATCACCTGGCCTGGAAATGCATTGTTGACCAAGATGGAAACCCTACGGTACACACAGCAATGTATTGGCTTTGTGGACAACCTCTCCTGTCAACCGCCGGCTAGGGACAAAAGAAAGAAGAAAGAACTACATTGTTGTGTTAGGATGCCTGGATCGTTGACCCAGGGTTTTTGAGTTTATGATATTATTTATATTTTCTAGTTTTTGGTTTATTTGAGTTCTGTCTTATGGTTTATGTCTCTGTCTTCTTTAGTTGCTCTGTCTCCCCTATCACCTGCATCCCCTTGTCTAGTTCGCGTCTATGCGTATCCTTAGTTCCTATATCCCCGTGTCCAGTCAGTGTTTGTGTCTGCCCTGGTCCCACGTCTCTGTTCCCTCTGTAGTGCCTACATGTGAGGCTGTGTCTTTGTTCAGTCTGTGTTATGTGTTTCCTGTTTTACTTTGAAGGTCTCTGTCTTATCTCAGTGTGTTCAGTTTACGCTTCCTTTTGTCTCGTCAGTTCTGATTTGCCCCAGCTGTGTTTCCCTCCTGTTATTCATTCCCTGATTGCTCCCTCTGTGTATTTAAGCCCTGTGTTTCTCTGTGTCCGTGTCGCGATCTACCGTTTACCAAGCTGTGTGTTTTGTCATTTTTCTAGTTTAAGTTTGTTTTGAGTTTTTTAGTCATGTTATATTTTGAGTCTTTAATTAAAGCCTTTTTGAGTTCACGTCTGTCTCCAGAGTCTGCACCTTGGGTCCTATTCCTGCCTGCACACAGCCATACCTAACAGAAGATTGCGACCATACTATGGACCCAGCAGACTTTGACCTCCAGGAGCGACGCCGAGCAGCCTTTGCCCAGCTGGAGGAGGAACTCCGCTGGAAGCCATGGCTCACCCCTGACGTCGGGTGCATTTTCCATGGCACTCGGCTGGCTCTCGGCGGTCCCCGGAGCTGCCAGAAGTCTCCACTTGTTGCTCCGCTAGCACGCAAGATGCGGCCGTTTCAGTTGGGAGTCCTCCGGGTGGCTTCAGGCACTCACGCTCCGGCCTCAGCGTCACCATTCTGTGCACCAGAGGCTCAGTTGCTCACGCCACCAGCTACCTCTGCCCGAAGGAAACGGCGCTCACGTCGCCGTCATATGGACACGTTTGAGCAACCTCCGGTGGTGAGTCAAACGGACTATACTTTCCAAACTCCACATGAGCCAGTTTTCAGTGAGCCTGCTCCTTTGCCTTCCGGTGCTCCTTCGCCCAGGGCAACTGCGGTCCAGCCATCTCCTGCACCTGTATCAGTTCCTCAGGTGAGGGGGGCTAGGGCCCAGTTTGTGCCTGCTCCAGTTTCCAGGCCAGCTGAGGCTCCGCTAGTCTCTGCGCCCATGTCTATTCTGCGGGTGGGAGCGGCTACTGCCCAGCAGGTCACTGCACCGGTTTTTGTCCTCGCTGGAGGCTCGGGTGAGCCCGTCCAGCAGTTTTCCGTAGGCTCTGAAGCCATTGCTCAGCTTAGTGCTCATCCACCACCTCACCTGCCATTACTACCATCTTTACAACAGTCGATACATATTAGACTTCTCTCCATAGCTCAGACATTAGCTCACCTATCAGCTCAGTCACCTGCTCAGTTTCTGCCTCAGTTGTTTGCTCAGCCTCCTGTCTCCGCTGGAGGGTCCGAGGAATCGCTTCAGCCACCTGTCTCCGCTGGAGGGTCCGAGGAATCGCTTCAGCCGTCTCTTCCTGCTGGAGGATCCGAGGGGCCCGTTCAGCCTCCTGTTTCCGCTGGAGGGTCCGAGGGGCCCGTTCAGCCACCTGTCTCCGCTGGAGGGTCCGAGGGGCCCGTTCAGCCACCTGTCTCCGCTGGAGGGTCCGAGGGGCCCGTTCAGCCACCTGTCTCCGCTGGAGGGTCCGAGGAATCGCTTCAGCCGTCTCTTCCTGCTGGAGGATCCGAGGGGCCCGTTCAGCCACCTGTCTCCGCTGGAGGGTCCGAGGGGCCCGTTCAGCCTCTTGCCTCGTCAGCTGGGGGTCCGGGAGGACCCAGCCAGCACGTCCCAGTGCCTGCTGATGGTTCTGGCGAGGCCGTTCAGCCACCACCGGCTCCACCGCCTGGTCCGGCCTCCGAGTCTGCAGCTCCGCCTGGTCCGGCCTCCGAGTCTGCAGCTCCGCCTGGTCCGGCCTCCGAGTCTGCAGCTCCGCCTGGTCCGGCCTCCGGGTCTGCGCGTCCTGCTCGTCCTGCACGTCCTGTCCGGCCGATGACTGGACGTCATTGCCGTTATGGACGGCCCCCTGTACTGCTCCGCCACCAGTGCCTCCCGCCCGGCCGGCCTCCTGACCTGCTCGGTCGCCGTCGGTGCCTTCCGCCTGGCCGGCCTCCTGAACTGTTTTCTGGGCTCTTGGGCCGTCAGCCTCCGGGCCGGCCCCCTGAACTTTTTGTGAACAGTTTTTCCTGGCTGCCTGCGCCTGTCATGAGCCTGTTTTTTGTTCTGTTGCTTTCCGGGCTCCAGTGTTTGCACTTTTTTTTGTTTCTGGCTCAATGTGTTTCATTTGTTTCGTGCCCTCCGTCCTGGTTCCCCCACCGCCCACCCTGGTTGGGTTGTTTTTTTGTTTTTGGTGTTCTGGTTTGGGCTGTCTGGAAGCCAGCCCTTAAGGGGGGGGTACTGTTAGGATGCCTGGATCGTTGACCCAGGGTTTTTGAGTTTATGATATTATTTATATTTTCTAGTTTTTGGTTTATTTGAGTTCTGTCTTATGGTTTATGTCTCTGTCTTCTTTAGTTGCTCTGTCTCCCCTATCACCTGCATCCCCTTGTCTAGTTCGCGTCTATGCGTATCCTTAGTTCCTATATCCCCGTGTCCAGTCAGTGTTTGTGTCTGCCCTGGTCCCACGTCTCTGTTCCCTCTGTAGTGCCTACATGTGAGGCTGTGTCTTTGTTCAGTCTGTGTTATGTGTTTCCTGTTTTACTTTGAAGGTCTCTGTCTTATCTCAGTGTGTTCAGTTTATGCTTCCTTTTGTCTCGTCAGTTCTGATTTGCCCCAGCTGTGTTTCCCTCCTGTTATTCATTCCCTGATTGCTCCCTCTGTGTATTTAAGCCCTGTGTTTCTCTGTGTCCGTGTCGCGATCTACCGTTTACCAAGCTGTGTGTTTTGTCATTTTTCTAGTTTAAGTTTGTTTTTGAGTTTTTCAGTCATGTTATATTTTGAGTCTTTAATTAAAGCCTTTTTGAGTTCACGTCTGTCTCCAGAGTCTGCACCTTGGGTCCTATTCCTGCCTGCACACAGCCATACCTAACATGTTGACTGATGAGCTCCTGTAGTTTTAGTGATTCATTTGGAAGTTTAGGATGTAATATTAGTCATTTTGTGCAATTAAATAATACTGATTTTTCTAGATCATGATAATGAATTATTCTCATACTGTGTTTGTGTAAAGCACTAAAGTAAAAAAAAAAAAAAACCTGAAAAATACACCAAGGTGTGTTGGTGCTGTGGTAGGTACATACTGGGTGTAACACTATTACGCATCCGAAGACCCCTGTAATCAGAAACAGGAAGTGAAGTCAACCACATACAATGTACTGTCACATACAGAGCACATACAGGTTTTACACAAGTACACAGCTGGTTCCTTAAATGTCTGCCATGAAACATTACTTGTGCTGGACCATCCTCTATTTGCTGATCTTCCCAGTCCTCATTATCACTCCGGATGCTCAGAGTAAGTGATTCTTACTAACTTTAAATGGCTCTATTTCAGTCTGAACCCTACTGAGTTTAATATTTGCACTGTTACAGGTGCAAAATGCAGAAAACAGCTACAAAATTGTAAATATCCTTTACTGTTTACCTTAAATGTTAATTCAGTGCACGCGACTAGTATTTTTTTTATAGTATTCTTAAGGTGCACCAAAAGGCTTGACCGTGCAGCGCTCACACCCTCTGTCTACCAAAAGCCTCAACACGAAGGACAAAACGCTGTGAAATGGTCTTTGATGCTATGATGTAGATTTTAGCTCAACATGTGAATGATTTTTAGACTTTTTCCAGATATGTTAATAGTAGCAACAACAATACCACAATACTGTGCCAATCTTGAATCAATATAAATCTGAATTTAAAAAAAAAAACTTTTTTGAAAATGATGATGATTCTTTTAACAAATCTGTACTGAAGGACTGGACTCATTAAAGGAAACTTATATTTAACCACTTTGTGAACATTTAGTTCCAAATCCTAAAAACAGTCAGACTCTAATATTCCAAAGTTTAAAAGGCTTAAATCTGTTTGTTTCTTTTTTTTTTTTTTTTAAAGAATTTGTTTCAGTCAATTCAGAGCAGCAACGTGCTCAAACCACAAATACACCACAGACTGACTTTCTAACCTGATTGTACTGTTTAGTGACACAGGTGCAGCATGGAAACCTATAAAGCTTTTTCTGTGATCTAATTCAGATATTTAGAAAAACTTAATTTAGGTAAATATATGCTCAGTCTTTCCTAATCTATATTTTGTTGTTCTTGTTTCTGCAGGTGATGACTCTGACTGTTCTACAGAAATTAGAGTACGTCACAACACAGTTCATAATGCCTCACTTGGACATCAACTTAGGATTAATTGCACAGTTATTTTTTGCAGTGATTCACTACCAACAGTAACCTGGTATAAACTTGAGAAAACAGATGTCCCCGTCAATGTCAGCAGTGACAATCACATTAAAACAGAGTGGAAACCTTTAAACAAGTCAGCAAGGATCTTCTATTTGATCTTCCAAAACATTCTCAGAAGTGACTCTGGTCAGTATCAGTGTCATGGTGGAGGGAGTATGAGTCATGCAATCACTGTCAATGTCCACGGTGAGTGATCCTTTATACATATCAAGAATAAATGATGACTACATGATTTTATTTTTTCCTGCTACAGAATAATTCATCCAACATCCCTCATTAATTCTCAGATAATCTGATTTATGATATGATTTCTGAAAAACAAACAGCTCAAATCTTTTTCAGATAATGTGAAGCTCACCACAGCTTTGTGGACAACTTTGGCACCAGGGCCCTATTTCAGGAAGCCGGTTTAGAAAACTCAGAGTGAAAAACGATACTCAGGGTTGAGTAACCCCGAACTGTCCAACTCGGAATATTCGGTTTCAGAAAGGCTGATAACAATTAGTTCAATCAACGCGGAGTTGCTTTAACCCCAAATTAAGCGCACGCACGAGGATACATAAAGCCCTGATTAGTGGAGCACAGATTAAGCGAGTCACCATGGAGACGGAGGGAAAGAAGGCGCGGTCAATGTATTTTACAGCGCTTGAGGCTGAAATTCTGATGGCAGTATATAGAAAAAAAGTAACACAGCCTCAGCTGCAAAAGAAAGGGAGCATGCATGGCAAAACATAGCCGACAGAGTCAATGCGTGAGTGTTAATTTAAACATTGATCTAGGGATTTCCACCCATTTAACACGTTATTTTATTATATTTTATTTTTTATTTCATACATTTTATTTTGTGATGTGATGTGAGCGCAGGTGCAACCCAACAGGCCCCAAACGTTCCTGGCAGCAAGTAAAAATTAAATATAAAAATATAGTCCAAACAGGTATGGTGTAATTGTATTATGAGCCATAGTGCTTGGTCTGTTTGTCCGATGTAAATCAATTGCAGTTAGAGGCTACATTAATTTCCCCTCTGTAAGCACTTATTGAAATTATCTGAGCATTACAAGTACATATTTGCTTACTCTGTATGCTCAAATGTGACCCATTATGGCCACTAGAAAAAAAGCGGAGGCCCGAAAAACAGGTGGGGGTCCTCCACCACCACCACTCACAGAGCCTGGCCACTTGGCTTCCACATTTGTGATAATGTTGGCAGCATCACATATGATCTTCACAGTGCAGAGAACATAAATTAGCATCCATTACTAATAATGAAATAATTTGTTAGTTTGAAATGCTACAGGGAACTATGTACCTGTACATTAATGCTGTGGAAAGACTTCCTGTTCACATAGTCTCCTTCATTTACTGAAGGAGCAATGATTGGAATGTGAGTGCCATCTATACAGCCAATCACGCCTGGGAACCGTGAAAATAAATGTAAAATTTAAGTAGTAGTTCAAGTATCACCACATCATGAATTAAGTTTTGTTCATCCTGCTACCTGCAATTTTGTGGCATCCCTCTTTGATAAATCTTGTGGGTCTATGACCGGGGAACACCACAAACGAGTACAGGAGACGTTTCAGTGCAACTGTAACATTCCTGACTGCCCGACAGACGGTAGCCTTGGAAACGTGCTCAGCGTCACCAATATTATACAGAAAGCTCCCGTTTGCAAAAAAACGAAGTGCAATACAAATAATATGTACAGAACTGAGAGGATGTCCACGATGTGTCACATGAGCAATATTAGGCCTGAGGATGTTATTCAAATAAATTGTAGATTGTGCTGAAAAACGGTAACGTTCACACAGGAAATCATCAGGAAATGATAAAATGTCCAAACGCGCTCTGATCACTCTCTCCCGGCGGAGAGCTCTGCGGAGAATTTGGGCTTCAACATCTACTGGCTCTTCAAGGAAGGGACACGCCATGTCTGACACTTCCTACAGTCAGGTTTCCGACAAAGAGGCGGAGAACGTCAGGGTTAGTTGAAGTAAACCTGCTAGGGGGCAGGTTAGCTTCACGGAGTGTGTCGTCATAACTCACTCAGAATTAATCTAAACTCGCTTTGTGAAACCGAAAACCCAGAGTTTTCGTTAACTCAAGGTATACTTACTCAGAGTTTGCACTAAACCGGCTTCCTGAAATAGGGCCCAGGTAAGAGACTTCCGTTTACCGTTTTGTTTGCCTTGTTTTGCGAACATTATGTTTCCCACACTAATTTTTATATCACTGCTTCTTTGATGCTACATCAATCGTCCTCTGATTTCTTGCAGTGAATACAACTTCTGCTGACACTTTCTGGCCAGTCATATACCGTGTTGTTGGGAGTGTGGTATTTGTCACCGTAGTAATATTAATATGTGTTACATCGAAGCAAGGTTGCAAAGGTGAGATGTTTGGGTTTGTACATAGAGGAACTGGTTGTGTTGCTGAAAGGATAAAGTTTAAACCGAAAAATAGTAAAAAAAAACCAAAACAAAAACCCCCCCAATTAATTAATTAATTAATTAATTAAAATTGCACATAAAGTTAATACTTATGTCATGCTATGCACATTCACTATCATGATCCTGAGAAGATGAACTGACTTCCTTTCATCTGTGTTATCCAGGAAAACCGAGGAAGACAACAAAACCAAGTCAGGAGCTCTACACTCATATCTATGACAACGATGTATGATGACGATCCTCATGTCTGAAATGCTCTAAAATCAGTCTGTAAAGCTCAATTTATTATAATCAGCATATTTTACTGATGTGTGAGCTAAGCCTTGCTACAATTTCTTATTTAAATCTACTGGCGTCTCACTGGTGTGTGTTACCGTGTACCCAGTTTAGCATTTTTTGAATTCCTGTAAATCAAATCAAACTGTAGAAGTGAAATTTCCTACTTGAGAAACCACTATTGTTTAGTCTGCAAAGACTGCGGGTGCATGTGTGTGTGTGCGTAAGTGTGCATGTGTGTACGTGCGTGTGTGTGGTGTATGACACATTGGAAAGGTAATAGTTTTGCTTCCTGTACAGGTAACAGTTTTGCACACATCCTGTGCAAACAGGACCTTTGACTGTATTTATGATTGAATTAGTGTGTTTGCATCGCTGCTCTCTGTCGTTGATGATTAAAGAAGCTTTTCTTCTTTGTTATTTGAGTGTCTTTGCATTTGGGAGCAGGAAGTAGAATTGAACCACACACCACATGAGCATATGTGAAGACAACGGCTCCAATGGTTTTACAGAAAAAGAAAAGGAAGATGTAACTCATAAAGTTAGCCTTCCACTCATTATCCCACAGCTGTTATTGCACTAAGAAAACTAAATTTTACTTCAAAAGTTACTTGTTAAATAACAACATAACAAAATACTTTGATGTGTCTAAAATAAACCACACTACAACACGTTGCACAATGGCTGCAATGCATTAGCTCATAGTTTGGAAAGTTTCCATTATAACCAGATGGTGATATTGTCGCAGCATCGCTCTATTGTGACAAACTAACCAAACCGCAATGAGACACTTGTGCAACATTGCAGCAATGTAATAAAACAGTAATACGATGTATTTTACAGATTGCACCCATAATTTTCTATCACAGTTGGGGTAATGGTGTAATAATAACTGTGAAACATTTTAAAAAGTTGATGAAATATATTTAGAACATTCTTTTGTAACAATACAGCAATGCTCAGGTCCAGTGTTTTTGAGCATAGAATATCAAGCATCAGAATAAGGAATGTTACTACCATGTTGCACCAACCCAGTGGTTCCCAAACTTTTTTTGCTAGGCCCCCCTTTGTTTTACAAGAAAAATGTTCGCCCCCCCCCCGCACGGGCACAAACACATCCTCCAACCACACACACCCCTATTTTGCTCCATTGCGGTTTATTTCACACCTCAAACATTTAGTAAACAATTAAGCAAATACAAGTAATCTGCAATAAATTACAGGTAGTAATAAAATAAAATACTAACTCTTTTACGCTACGTCCGCACCTACACGGGTATTTTTGAAAACGCAGCTGTTTCATCCACATGTAAACAGCGTTTTGAATCAACGAAAATTGACATTTTTTAAAAACTGTTTACATGAGATGAATTGCAGAATGGCAGATAGAGACAAAATACTGTTAATCTGACTATCTTCAAGTTTTACACGCTTACATACACACACGCAGTTACTGTCCCTCCATTTAGAAAGACAGAGGTGTCACGGTGTAATTATTTTACGTGTAGTTATTTTTTCCCCGTGTAATAATATTCAACATTGCTGTCAATACATTTTTCCAAGAATGCCTCTCTGTGCAAAATGGGTTTAAAAACATAAACAGCTGTAGGATACTGTTTGTCCATGATTTGAACCGGGGGACAAATTTGCATCCCACTGTAACTTTACTGTATAAAGAGCTAACATCTCCAAAATGTCAGGAGTAGTTAGTCATTATGAGAAGTGTTTGTGAACTAAAAATCAAGAATGTGGGATACTGTTTGCCCGTGATTTGAAGAGCCCAGCGCGTGCTCCCGATGCAGGGAAAACCAATTATGCAGGGGAGACCTACCTTGGCACTTGTGCAGGTGAAATCAAAGGGAAGATATGCTTCTTCCCTAGGTCTGCACTAGTGATGGGATTTCCAGCTCTTTTTAGAGATCCGGCTCGGCTCACTAAAAAGAGCCGGTTCTTTCGGCTCCGAACCGGATCTTCAGGCTGTTTTGTTGCTTTAATTAATTTATCATTAACAATAATATAAAATTATGCAGAAAAGGAATTACTAATGTAAAAAAAGTGGTTTTATTTATATGTTTATATATGGCCCCTAGAGACAAAGCACGTACAAACTCTAAAGCATATACAAACTCCAAAACACATTTCTAGCGTTAGCTGAACTTCCAAAACAGAGCTACCCAGATCACTTAAATTACACAATTGAAAGCATGTGTGTATTGTTTGTGTATTTATAGACAAGCACTCATATTTATTCAAATAATTTTTAAAAAAAGTTCATTTACCCGTTACTACCACACACCAAATCCGGTTGTTGATACTTCCTGGCTTGTGTAGCCACTAGGTAACAAAAGCTCAACACTGCGCCCTAGCATCCTGGAGCACTTCTGTTGTCTTTTGTACGTGCTTCTGAGTTTTTACGTGTTTTGGAGTTTGTACGTGCTTGTGAGTTTTTATGTGTTTTGGAGTTTGTACATGCTTCGAGGTTTGTAAGTGCGTCTGAGTTTTTACGCGTTTTGGAGTTTGTACGTGTTTTGGAGTTTGTACGTGTTTTGGAGTTTGTACGTGCTTTGTCTCTAAGGGCCACCATAAATATAATTTATTTATTCACTCCACATAAAATGTAATAAATAAATCTTATAATACAAAAAACAACTATTTACATTTTAAACTTTTAACTATTTAAATTTTCAGCTTTTTCCTTTTAAACAAATAATGTGAAACAACACAAAACACTGCAAACCACAACACAATTAAATATAAATTTAAATATTAAAACAAAAAGAAGATGCACATTCTCTGTCATATGGGCCTGCATGATTTCTGAATCCTTTATCATTTGCAACTGAAAATAGTGGATGATTACTATACTTTTCTAATGTGACGTTGTTGTCCCTCGCTCTCTTTCTCTCTGGCTCTGTTCCTGTGCTACTGCGAGTGTAACTAACGCCCCTTCCCCCCTCTGGCCTGCGCAAAGTACAGGCCGCATGTGTGGAGTTTAGCGGAAAAAAGGGCGAGAGAGAGGGTGAGAGAAAGAAAAAAAAACCTCACAGCCGGCTGGCGTTGTTCACTTCAAAGAGTCGGCTCTAAGAGCCATTTCGTTCGCGAACGACCCATCACTAGTCTGCACAAACCAAACTTTGTAGGAAACAAAAATTGTTACTAGTATAATTTGCAGGCTAATAGTAAAGCCATTATCACAGAATGCTATGTGTGATAGTTAGTGCAGCTTATGAAAGATGGCTATTTTAAAAAGCAGAAACCTTGGCTAAATGTTTGGGCCTAGTTTCAGATACTACACTCAACAAAAATATAAACGCAACACCTTTGTTACTGCTCCCATTCCCCATGGGATGGACGTAGAGACCTAAAATTCATTCCAGATACACAATATAACCATCCCTCCCAAACAGTGGTCACAAATCAGTCCAAATGTGTGGTAGTGGGCACATCTGCTATATTGAGATAATCCATCCCACCTCACAGGTGTGCCACATCAGGATGCTGATCTGACATCATGAGTAGTGCACAGGTGTACCTCAGACTGCCCACAACAAAAGGCCACCCTGGAATGTGCAGTTTTTTGTGCTATTGGGGGTCTGGGGACCCAGAACCGGTCAGTATCTGGTGTGAACACCATTTGCCTCATGCAGTGCAACACATCGTCGCTATACTCCAGAGAAAACCCACACAGGCACACTGAGCACACTTAAACTCTACATTGAAATGCCCCAGTTGACCAGATAGCATCCTTTCTGTGGGACAGCAGTGCCAACCACCGCACCACAGAGCAGCCTTTTCAAGCCATTATTAGTTTGACTTACATGTTTTTGTTTCCGATGCATGCTACATGCTGGTTCTTGCTAATTAACCTGAAATATACTCTCAAGTTATAATCCTAAATTGAGAATCATAAACAGTTTGGACTTTGGAAGGTGGGGATTGAGAGCATGTGATTTTTATGTCATATTTTTCACTTTCCGTTGTCTGGATTACTCACAGCATGTGCAGAATCACATGCTTGGTGCAGTCAATGAAACCTCGCCCCCCTATTTTTTAACTTTGGCTCATCCAAAGATGTGACGTACTTTCTTACACCTTGAATGCAGGAAGTGACACCTTTCACTTCAGACTGAAACCAGCTACAGACGCTTATAAAAAAATGAACCAAGAAATTCTCTTGAGTCTCCCATATTTACGTTACCTTAAGTCTGGAACAGGAACCATTTCTAAATTGACGTTCACAGACAATAAAAAAGGGCAATTTCTCACCAGTTAAATGGTGTTAGAATTTAAATCATGCACAGTACAGAAGAGTACAGAGAATTAGCATTGAAAAAGAAGAACAAAGTTTTTCAGTCATGCAGAATCCACGATGCAAACGCAATCTCACGGATATTAAGAAAATGTTGTTCTTAGTCACATGCTTTGACACTGATGATACCCAGCCTGCAGCAACATTACATTCATGCTTGTAAATGACACATGTATATAAATAACACTAAAAGGAAAGCGCTTGAGTTTAGGCTTTGAAATTCTAATTTGTGGCTTTAACCACAGTGCTTATCTGATAAAGATTATATAATCGACACCAACATTGGCAAAAAAAGCAGTTTGCAGCTGTTTTAAAGCTACAAAAAGTGTAAGATTTATTTTTAAATGTGGACAAAATGGCCTCTAATAACTACTTTATAGTGAGCAGAGGGTACTGCAGAGGTAGACGGGGTCAGACTGACAGTGGAGGCCTTCATGGAGTATGTGGCACCTGTAGGACGTTGTGGTTTCATAGGTACTAAAAGTTGACGTGCCTTGCTGCAAAATCTGGCACAGACACACAAGCACATACTCACAAACATCCCACCTTAGATAACACATCGCCCACCGGCCACCATGTGACACATTCAGAGCACCCCGTTGCCTCTTTGGGGGAATAAACATGGAAGTGTGATTGTATGTGAAATTGTATACTGTATGAGGGGCAAATATAACAGAGGTAGGGAAACTGAGCCCCCCCCCCCCCCCCCAAAAAAAAAGTGTACTTGAAGTTGGACAGATGTGTGGGTTACGTCTTTGACTTTTAAATCAAGTTAGACAAGGTCGCCCTCTAGTGGCAGAACAGTAAACCTCTGTTTCACACTTAGCAGCCAGCTGGCCTGATGATATCTTATTTCTGCCACGCTGTAGTTGAATAAATAAATCCTTAAAATATTCTAAAATGAAGTTGAGCAATGAGTAAAATAATTTCTTGTTAGTGGTCCAGTGCTTTTATTGTAAAATATACAAGAAAAGGACATTGTTTCCGCCAGATAAGCCTGTATAACAATCTTGTTTGGTATAACAGTCAATGTTTTCAGTCAAATTATTTGCTTTAATAACAGCGGGGTCACTGATAACACTGAAAATATATAGTGAGCTACTTGGAATTTTTTTCCTGTCATTGTTACTGTGGAAACTAAACAAAAATCGTTAGATGCTTCACCTCAGGAAGAAACATAAATAAACCAAAAACATAAACAAACAAAAAAAGAAGATAAAAACAGTATTATAAAAAGACAAGAAAAAAACGAGAAAAAACCCCCAGAAAAATTAGCAGAAGACATTGTTTTTGTTTTCATAACATATGCAAGTCACATGTAAAGACAGTTTTAATAATAATAACAATTTATGTAGTCCTGTGAAAAACTGCGTACATCCTTACTGCTTCCACTGGAATTAAGAGGGTAAGTAGCAGTGAGGTGCTGGTAATCAAATGTATTTGATTAACTGATCAGCTAATTAAGTATGAGCACCTCTATAAAAACAGAAGATCTGAAGCTTTTTTTTTTTTGCAAATTATGCCACAGTTTTTTACATGGATGACTCTACAATCCCCTTACCTCAGATTGAAACTGAAAAAATCTAAGAGCTACCCCACAGACTCTACAGGCCTCAGTTAGCATGCTAAATGCTCAACACAGTTCAGGAAGAAGACTGAACGTGTATGGCTTGATTGGAGGGGTTTCTGGGACAGTGCCTCTTCTCACTAAAAAGGACATGGCAACATGGTTTAGGTTTGCAAAGTTGCATCTGAAAGAACCACGAGATATCTGGAACAATGTCCTTTGGACAAATAAGAGCAAAGTACAGATGTTTTGTTATAATGCATAGCTCCAAGTTTGCAAAAATCAAACTCAGTATATCAGCACAAACACCCCCAGCACGGTGGTGGAGAGGTGATGATTTGGGGTTATTCCTGTTGCCACAGGACTTGGGCGCCCTGAGCTGACCTCCTCTATAGACCAAAGTGTTTTAGACTTAGATGTGAGGCTGTCTGTCTGAGAGCTAAAGCCTGGCACAGCCAGGAAAATGATCCTAAGCACAGCAGCAAATCTAAATCAGAATGGCTGAAAAAGAAAACAAATGCCTGCAAATGTAAACGAACTGAAGCAACGTTGTACAGAAGACTGAGCAAAAATTCCTCCATAATGATACGAGAGACAGAAAAAGCCAAACACACCAATTCAAGTTGTTGTTGCTTAAGGTGGTTCCACAGACTACTGAATCATACTGTCTGCTTAGCTTTTCCCAGGACTGCATAGTCTTATGAAAAAGACTGTAGATGTTGAAAATAGTGTGATTATTTTAGGCATCCATTGTGTTGTAATACCTGACTTGTACTTAAAGAACTGCATGGCGACACTCCTTCAGCTGCTCCACTTTCCTTCCACGGCCCAAAGAAATGCTTGTTTAGGTTATTTGGCATATGGTTGTTCGTCTCCCAGACTGGATAGAGTGGAAAGTGGATGGATGCACCTATTTCATAGCAGCCGTTTTGAGACAAAATAATAGGAAACCAATGATGTTAGTTTATACGTGGTAATTGAATTCAAAATGAAACCAAAATCCAGTTTAAGCTTAAAAGCATACAAACTGTAAGGGTTAACTCAATGCACACTTTCAGGTTTTTTTTGGTGTGAAAATTGACTCACAAGTGAGTCATTTAAATAATATTCGAAAAAAAAAAACAAATTTTAAACTGGTTAAAGCTATTTTAATCTTAAAATATTTGCATTGGTTAGTCACAGATTTATTCTTTTGTTCTTTTTTTTTTCCAAAGAAGGAGATGCCGTTATACCACTCACAGGTTCTGAAAGTAAAACAGTACAGTCACAGCAGTGGGCTGTGGAGGAAATGAGTTTCAGTATGTAACACCCACGGTCCCCATACATCACTGCCAAACAATCTCAAAAGAATCCAAGCTAGTATGAGGGTATCACTTCATACTATTGTGATATTCAGCAAAATCAATTAAAAGAAGCAGCGAAAAGACAGCAGATAAAGTTTTTTATTTATTTAACCCAGTGCCGATCCACATTAGCTTAAGATTTATCTTGCAGCACAAGTGCAGGACACTATTTAACAGATTTATTGATACAAAAAAGGAAAAACACTGTAAAAGCAACACAATCAGCTTGTTAGCTTCTTATCATCAAAGACATTTATTAATATTTAAACCTTCAAACTGTGTTTATATATAAAGATAACAGACTTCACTGTAGCATTATACTCTGAGTTTCTATGATAAACCAATAACTGCCCATGCAGGCCAATAAACCTAGCACTGGTGCTCCCTACAGTTTAACTCTGTAAATTATAATACTGTACAGCAATGGCAGCAAATGCAAACACACACATAGACATAGATGCACTCTGTGTTTCTTTTGAACTCAGATTACTCACCCAGACACATAGAAAGACACACAAACGCCTTCTATCTCTCAGACAGTTATGCAAACAGTAATTCTCAGGATTCATGTGCACAGAAATTGTTTGGGCGGTGTTAACCACCGAGCACACAAAGGTTACAGGTCGACCACCCGTCTCTGTCCTGCAGGCAGCAGCTAAAAATAACAAACTTTTCATTCTTTTCCACCACAAACCATCCTTCAGGGTGACTCACACGGGCCGGTTTACTAAAAGTCAGATTTTTTTTACTTTCCCGTAACTTGCAAGTTCACAATTGGTGCCGTTTTAGCCATCGTTCTTCTCTACATCACAACCACAAATGGAGGGATGTCAGGTGAAGCAACAGCTTCGCAGTGGTGATATTGGTGTCCCACAGCAATCAGGCAAAGAGCAAGTGATGTGGCTTGAAATGTTCAGCCACCTTAAAAGGTTCAGAAACAAAGTATTTTCACAATTACAAAGTCCAAACGGTTTTGGTGGTTTCGGTTTTTCTGTGTCACGTTTGTTTGTGCCTCTGGTCTTCCAATTCTGAAGAGATTTTCAGTTAATATCTGATGACACCTACATATATGTGACATCAACATTTTTTCTAGTTTAGTGATCTATATAAGGGTTTTAGATATATATATATATATATATATATATATATATATATATATATATATATATATCAACATGTTATTATTATTATTATTTTCTATATTTGAAATGTAAAGTAGTCAATTCCAAACATGATAGAAAAAGATAGAAAAAGTGTAGTTACAGTCATGGTCAGATGTTTACAAACACTCATCATGGACATGAATGTCATAGTAATTTTGGGCTTCCAATGATTTCTTTGAACTGTTCTTTTTCCAGGGTAGAATGATTGTACAGGATTCCATAAGTTTGAACTTATTTTGGATTTTCTCTAATCCACACAGGCTCAAACATGCATACAGACTCATATACATACATTTCCTTATTTAAATCTTTGAATAAGTGGCGCTAAAGGTTTTACATTGTCTTTAACTTGACAAGAGCAAAGCCTGTTAACGTCTCACTAGTCATCATAATTGACTACAACTGGTAATTTCAATTGCTAGCAAAAAAAGGATTTGTTTTTTCAGCACTCATTGGATTTACCAATATTGTAAAAATTGAGAAGTTCTAAGTAGGAGAATTGTAGATATCTACAAGTTGGGAAGGTCTCTTGAAGCCGTTTTTAAACAACTGCAGACTGTTCAAGCAAGTAAGTACAAGGTATTCAGATGCATCACCACTTTGCCAAGATCTGGAAAAAGACCAAAAGTGTCACCATCAGATTTGAGGAATTTGCTTAGGATGTTCAGGAACATCAAGGCTCAAGCGTGCCATGAGCTGGAAACTACTGGAACACCAGCAACACTGTCCACAGTGAGGCCAGTTTTACATCACCATGGACTAAGATGCCAACTCTGCTCCAAAACTGACACCTTCAAGCTCGACTAAAATTTGTAGCAGCCCGCATGGAACAAATGCCTTCTGGAGAAGAGTTTCATGGTCAGATGAGACAAAGATTGAGCTGTCTAGCCACAATGACACAAGGCATGGAGACTGTTTTGCAGCCAGTGGTACTGGGGGCATTCCACAGAGTAAATGTAATAATGAATGAGAATCACTACCTCCAAATTCTGCAACTTCACCTCAAATCAACATTTAGTTGACTGACAACACAACTGAGTGTTCCAACAGGACAATGAAACACACATCAAAACTGGTTTTGGAAGGTATAAACGGGCTGACAAGAAGCTGTTGGAATGGTCTTCTTAAACCTCAGCCATACTGAAAATTTGTGAACAACACTTTAAAGCCAGGTCTGTGTCAGCTAACCAACCAACTTAAATGAAGTCTACAAATTTTGGCAACAAGAGCGGTTTTTGCTTCTTGATGACTACCAAGTACATCTGGCTAAAGTGCAACTTGCTAAAGGACACTTAACCAAATGTTAGTATGGTGTTTCAAGCTTTGTGTAATTTGGACCCTGTGTGGATTAAAGAAAATCCAAAATCAGATCAAACTTGTTCACTCAAGTCTTGTTTTTTAAAGTAATTAAAGATTTATATTGCACAATCATTCCACCCTGGAAAAAGTAAAGTTCAAAGAAATCATTATAATCCTCAAATAACCATGACATTCATACCCTAGATGAGTGTTTGTAAACTTCTGACCACAACTGTAAATTTACATGACACTTCATGCAATCATATAGCTACTGAAAGTTGAAAAAATATATAACTCATCACACCATTTTCTGACATCAGAGAATAACTAAAACACACATACAAACACACACATGTACAGACACTACAACGACTTCTTAAGAGAGGAAGCACTGTTTAATCTCACCACTGGAGCTCCATTTTGCCACATCTACTTCTGCATCTCTCAGCCTTGCTATCTTTTATATAAAAGGGTTTCATCAACAAACATCTCCAGTGCTCTACCGTAAGTATAATAACTAGCATTAAATAATGTGGTTTTAGTTCTGTTTACTTTGTAGTAAATTGGTGTCCACACTAGCAGTACCCTCCCAGCTCAGCCCAGTGTTGGCTCAGCTCTGTTCCCTTCCCCCTTCCTCTGAATACTGAATTGAAGGGCACGGTGCTGAGCAGCTAGGTCAGGCTCAGAGCTTCACTGGACCTTCATCAAAGCAGCGGTGAGGGCAGACTCCAAATCAGTCTGGATAGAAAGAGACAGACACACAAAGTTATTTGCCATGCCTGCACCTTTGTCCCAAGAACACCGGAAAATTTTCAGTGTTTAATTTTCCACTTCAAAATCTATCACACAATCCTTCCTTGACAGCCTTGCATGTCCTGTTCAGACTGTAACCGCCTTTTCCTGGTAGGATGTTGTTTAGATTTCATTAGTAAAGAGACTTTTTCAGGTTGATGAGGGCAACATCAGGTTTCTAGGACATTGGTCCATTAGTCACTCGTTAAGTTTTCCATCGATTTTAAACCACTATCAAGAAACCAACCACACTAAGGCCAAAACCCACCCTATTGGTATTTTTTTCCAGACCTGCAGCACTTGTTCATTTAGATCATGCATGAAAACACAGGTGTGTATGTCAGTTTATCATGTTATCATTTTTATCTTCATTATATGTATGAAGTGTATGAAGTGAGAATGCAAAAACTCACAACACCAAAATGGTAAACGGCCTGTATTTGTGTAGTGCTTTACTAGTCCCTAAGGACCCCAAAGCGCTTTACACGTTCAGTCATCCACCCATTCACACACTGGTGATGGCAGCGACATTGTAGCCACAACCACCCTGGGGCGCACTGACAGAGGCGAGGCTGTCGGACACTGGTGCCACCGGGCCCTCTGACCACCACTAGTAGGCAACGGGTGAAGTGTCTTGTCCAAGGACACAACGACCGAGACCGTCCAAGCCGGGGCTCGAACCGGCAACCTTACAAGGCGAACTCCCAACTCTTGAGCCACGATCGCCTTAACCAAGCAAATGAATAATAAAAACATGTACTTATTGTTCTTCTTTGCAAGTTTCATATTGTCTAAGACAAAGTAGTCAGTGACAGGCACTATTAGTGTCACTGTTTGACAAATGCTTATTTACAGGTATTGAATAGCGAAACATTTCACTGGCCTAAAAAAAGTTCGCAAAATGTATATAAAAACACATACATGTACACGTACAGGTAATGACAACAAGGTACACGTATACGTAACATTTGCTCATTTTGACATCAGCTGATGATCTATTAGGATTTGAGAATTATAAACATAATTCCCAGAAGCTAAATAGATTTTTATAATCCTGGTAAAAAGTTCCATCCAGGCTGTGTAATGTGTCTAGGAGAAGTCTTGAACAGACATGCATACATATGCTATGATAATTATATGGGTTAAGAAAAGCTAATGGACCAGTCTATAGCCATTTTCATAAAACATAGCTTTATGGAAACGTAGTTTTTAGTATGTGCATTTAAGACCACTGAAAAAGGAGCATGATATGAAAGATGGGTGTAGCAACTAGGACATGAGCAACATTCATGTCAATCCATCAAAAATACCGGTTGAGACATTGAAAGGAGTTACACAAGCTGACCAAAAAAATCCCAGTCTATATGGCATTGTCAGTAACTGGACTGTTTATAAACTCAGTCTTGTAATTTTAAATCCAAAGTGGCTCTTAAGCTGTGGCTATACATAACTGTTTGATTGATCATCCAGTTTTATTAATCAAGATCGGAGTTTGAGGTTAGTCTATAAAAAGAAGCCCTCAGAGTATTTCTAAATGTAAAAATGTCACAATATCATCGGCGACAGGGTGTATTAACTTGATATAAATCCCACTCAGGAATGCAAAAAGAAACACAGCAAGCCCTTACACGTCTGTGCACTCACAAAATCCCCAAAACGCCCCCTCATATCTAAAAAGATCACATACACAAAATAATGAAACACTGCATGAATTCCACAGACATAATTGCCTGCCACACCTAAATCTACATGTGGCAGTAATGTGAGTTATTTAGGAAAGTCTATAGCACCACTGCAAAATCGACACATGGAGGCTAAAAGACAATTAGAGCATCAGCGACAGGTTAACTGTGCTGTGAGTTAGTGGAAAATCATTAGTGCAGATGGAAATTAATGCTTGTTAAAGCTGTTTGTTGTTTCAGTGTGGCAACCAGTAGGTGTCACCTTCTCCACATTAGGAAGCTGTGTTCCTTTTAAGATAACATGAGACTAAAGTTTGTTCCTTTGTCCTCCCTCTGATATCTTGGGAGCTATCAGTTCTGCCCCCATGATTCAAGTGGTAACTGTGTTTGTGTGCTGGACCGGATGTGGTGCCAGCCCCATATTTCCTCTGGTGCCTCAGATTAAAAGATGCCACTGAAAACATTTTCTTTCCATGATTAAAGATTTCACACTCTTATCTTTAGTTGTAGTTCAGCCAGCGGCAGACCTTGCGGTCCACATATCACCACCCAACCACGACAAAAATCATGCAAACACTGCCCCAAATAGACCAGCAACATTTTACTGGAAGAGGCCCCGGCCTTGGTCCTTCTTCCCAGCTGAGATCGAGGCAGGCAGAGTGCGAATTACACCCACTGTTTGAGCAGGAACTACCGGGGCCTATTTGTGGCTTTTTCATGGTCTGTCTTCAACCGCAGACATTACAGTACCTCAATGGGTTCACAGTGGGTTTCTCTGGAACTGGGCATTTCAGAGACTTTTGTCAGCAATAGTTTTAGAGACCGGCTGGTGCACAGTGCAGGATTTTCAGCTTTTCCTCTAACTCAGAGAGGAAGTACAGATGTCCTGAGGTGAATTGCTTAAAAAAATGACATGGTAGGAAATATTAAGGCAAATTACATTACAAGCCATAAACTTAATTTTGTTAGTCAGAGCATCTTTGGAAACACATGGTAACCTGCTATAGTTTGTTTTGTTTTGGTTATTCACCAAAAGAGGTTATTTTGTAATTTGTTTCCAGCACTCAGCAAGATTTGAATCAAAACATGATGGTTCTTGTTGGTTTGGGTGATTATGCTGTTAATATCCTTCCCAGTCCTTATAAATTAGATTAATACTTTTAATTAATGCATAAACTGATGTTTTAACTGTGGTTGTTACTATTTTTCCACAGATATATTTAGGAAAAGTAATGTAAAAACAAGACTTGCATGGAGACTATTTCTTTGGTGGATTTCATGGTTTCATTAACAACAGTTCTGCTCTCATAACAGTGCAAGCTGAGTACAGCCAGGTCCCCTAGCATCTTATGTGTAGCTAAATCCGACAAATCACATGCAGCGACCATGCCTACAAAAATGACAGACAAGATTACAATTACAAGGTGGATGTTAACAAGCAATATTAGATCCTTAGCAGGACTGAAACACAGACAAACTTAGCAGAAGGTCGTTCTGATTTGTAAAAGGAATGTCACTCATGTTTGTTTCATTCTTTGTAAACTACAACTGGCCCAATTTGAAAACCCATTGAATAGTGTGCTGGCATAGTGCTGGGGAAAGTAACTAGCTTTTCTATGCTTCCAGTATTGCCAGGATGTCTGGATAGCTCATACCCGATTGAAGACTCCCTCTCCTGCGTGCCAGGAGACAAAAGCAGATAAATTTACAATAGCTAATAAAAAACTAAATTACCATGAGAAGAGTTTCTAGATTGCGTTTAATCAAATTAAATCTCTTGCTTGTTCTCTACACAAGATTTTAACCTTCATGCAGCCAACGCCATTTCAAAAACAGCTGGTCAAAAGAACTTGGACTTCAAGTGGACTATCAGAATCAGAATACTTTATTGATCCCTGGGGGAAATTATTTGAGCAGGAGCGACTGTAACAGGCTGCACGCTGGTTGGCGCATGCGCACTGAATGTGCTACAAAGGGAAACCAGAAACCATTCTAATCACCTTGAAAGTCAGTATTTTGTATGATGACCTTTATTCTTAAATATATCCTGAACTCTCTTAGGAAGCTTTGTAGTAATTTCTTTAAGTAGTTTTCAGGAATAGGTTTCCAGACTTCTTAAAGGACATTCAAAGCTCTTCTTTGGATGTTTCTGCCTTTTGTTCTGTTCTCTTGTCAACATGATGACACAGTACTTCAATAATGTTGAGGTCTGGGCTCTGGAGAGGCCAATCCATGACTGAGTGTTCCACTGTGTGTTTTTCTATGAAGATACCTTTTTACGGCATTGGCACTGTGTTTGTCGTGCTGAAAAATGAAGCTTTTTCCAACCAGATGCTTTCCAGATGGTATTGCATGGTCAATCTCAATCTGACAGTACTCTTCTGTTTTCATACTTCCATCAAGTTTGACAAGATCACTAACACTACTGGCTGAAATGTGTCCCCAAACTATGACTGTGCCTGGGACTTTTACAGATGGCTGTAGAAATGCACTATTTTACCTCTCTGCTGCCCCCCTCTGTACATATTGATAATGATTTGAAGCAAAAATTTCAAACTTGAACTCTTAACTCCATCAGACCTGTTGTCACTAATTTTCAGTCCAGTTATTGTGTAATTTGGCATACCTCAGCTTTTACTCCCAGTTTTCCTCAAGACCGTGACTTGAGCTAACCTTCCACTGAGATCGTTTCTGATGAGCCTTCTGAAGAGTCAGATGTCTCAGGTTCTGTGTGATTTGTTTTTTATTTTTAAGGAGACAACATTCAGATACTGTTCATCTGCTGTATAGTCTTTCAGGCATGACACTTCTTCTTTTGTCCTCCACTTGTCCAATTTCCTCAGATTTCTTAAGGACACACTGCACACCATACACCATGCAGACATAACCAGTTTTCAGCTAATAGCTCTTTGGGAATCACCTTGGTAGTCACCAAAAATACTATTTTCTGCCCTTCAAACTGTGTTATCTTTGGCATTTTTCACAGATTCAACAAAAGAAATGGAAAGAAATTGTTTTTTTGTTTTGCAAAATACTAGCAACAATCTACCTAAAGATACTATTTAAGATTGTTTTTGCAAAGTTGTGTGTCAAGAGTTTTTCACAGTACTCTACTTTCATATGCAAATAACTCTTGATCCATATGTATAAACTAGATCCAAGTATGGGAAAGATGCATTGCAGCTGAATTTTTACACGTGATACTATGTTTATATTGTGAATTGATCCTGTAACTAGAATTTAATTTTCTATTAATGACAGCAATGATCTTGGCTTAATCACTGTGTCATTAGGTGATATCATAAAATCATTAAATGATCAGTATACATGAAGCTGTCTGATTTTAAAAAATAAAACAAAACTTGTCAGGTTATCTAAAAGTAAAAACAAAGACACTTTGCATCACAGCTTTAACTGCAATCTGAATCACATCACAGTAAAAGCCTGTGTTTGCTCCACATCCCAACTTGGCCAAGACTGGGAAATACATATGGTAAGAGTGTGTCTGTACAGCTGAGTATGAGAGGGGACGTTGTTATCAACTGGGCAGCCTTTCAGCTTAGGACTTGTCACAGTTCCCTCATCCAGGCCCCCTTAATGTCTGCCTTCTTTCTTAGTCTCAGGGATTAGACCAAGAAAGAGGGTCTTTTCTTCTGCCTGCTAACTCCAGACAATCGGCACAATCACTTGTTATTCTGCTCAAGTCCCACATAGTTGGAAAACAAGGAAACTTGTGGTTCAAGGAATGTTTCAAGGAAACAAGGGCTTCATTTCCTGGGAAAAATCTATTTTTACAACGAAGCCACTGCAATCTATTCAACATATCCCAAGCTCAATTTTCTGGTCAAACATGGCACAATCAATCACACTGCTAACATAGTATTTAAGAGTGTTCCTGACAAAAACAGAACCACCCTTATATCAGCAGCATGAATGGGGACTCTCTTGTGTGGGCAAAACCTAGCTTTGAAACTTGACATGAAGAGGTGACAAGGGTGCAGTGCAGTGAATTCCCACCTTTACAACATCGCTGAAAACTTTTTTTAAAAATTGAAAAAAAAATCTTTGAAAAATCAAACATGAAAATGTCCATGAGGGGATGGCATATTTAAGCTATAATGGATGATAGTTTTTTGACTGTTGTTGATGCGTGAGATTGTATTAGCTATGGATGTCAAGAACAGTCATGTGACCCAACCTTGACACATCAGCTCCACTTTTGTTTTTCTTCCTTTACAGCTTTTGTTTTGCCAGCCAGAACACCAGCTTCAAGCCAAGGCCTCTGTCAATACAGCACAAGCCAGAGTTTCCCTGGCTCCCTTTGGTGTGGAGGTAATTTATCATAAGGGGGAAATGGGCAACCACCCACATGCCACATTACATTGGCAACTCACTCAGTCATTATTGTGGGAAAGGTGTTAACAGCAGAGAAGGTAGTGTCAATGACCTCGGAGAAGGCATCTGCCATGTCGCCTAAGTGTGAAAAGAAGCTGAATATTGACCTTTAGAGGGTGTTTTCTGGTAACTGTTAGTGTGTTTCATGTTTTGTTATAATAAAAACAGCTGAAACATCAGAAATCTCCAACTTAACTGTAATTATATATATAAAAAATATAAACTGTAATATCCTTTTTTGTAATCAAAATTGGCAGACACAGCTATTAACATTGGCAGAACTAAGCTGTGAATGGTTTCCTTCCTGGCAGCTAAGTATCTTTCAGGCTATGCATTTATTGTTAATAAGCAATTTATGCTTCCTTGTATTCCTATTATTTTCCCTGTCTGCAAAACACAATGGATTAATAATGTCAGCTAAAAGAATCACATTTTTTATGCCCAATGGGAACTAAAAAAAAAAACAAAAAACAAATACAAATACAAAAACCCACATTCTTAATTTCTAATTAGTTCAACTTGAACTCCAAAGACTAAGTTAAAGATGCCACTGTGACATCACCAACTAATGCTGGCTAGTTAGCTTGGTTAGTAAGGTACATCTGTACTTTTATACTATCTGTGGTATAAAATGGGATTCTATCTTCATCAAAAACAGGGCTTGAAAAAAAAAAAATTAGTAAAGACACAAATGAGTTATCAGAATCAAAATATCAGAAATTGGTAACTTATCATTGTCACCAAGAAGGGGCAAATTAGCTCTAGAGACCAACACTGTTTTATGCTCCAAAGATATTTCTTTGGGAACTGACCCACTTTGAAGGCTGATTGAAGTGGTCAATTGAGGAGCTGCTTTTATGTCTTTCTTGAAATTGTTTTTCAGTTCCTGATGTTTGCTCATCATTTTGAGAAGTTATTTATTCTCCCATTGCTACAAAAACAAATATTTACATCTTTGCTGTCAGTGTTGTAAATCTTTACTACGTTAGAGTAAGTTAGAGTCACATTTGTTTCAACTTGGTAGTGAAGACACCAACAATCTTAAAAAAAAAAAAAAAAAATTATATATATATATATATATATATATATATATATATATATATATATATAGTAAGTATGTAAGTATGTTAGAAAATAGGGGTGACGAGAGTAAACTCTGAGCTAAAACTAGCTAAAATGTTAATGGTAATGATATATGATCTACCTCCTTTATATACAAGCATTCAATAATTTTTCCCCCTTTTTGTTCATTTTCAAAATTACAAATGACAAAATAATTAGGTTTAACTTTGAAAAGAAAACAAGTTTTATCTGTCAGTCCTTGAAGCAGTAGTTGTGCCACTGTAGTTCTTGGAGGCTGATTTGGTATGTCACAGTCCATAAATGCCAAGATGTTTTCTGTTCATGTAACCAGAAGAAATGTGGACACTTTATCACAGTCACGGTGACAAGAGGCACTCAAAACTTGGCCAGCACAGCAGGCCACTAGACAAACACTGCATATGCACTGAGGGTTTTTCTCACATCATGGACATCCTGTGATAAAGGAAAGCCTAGAAAACCTTAAGTAAAGCAGAATTTAATAAAAAAAAAAACAACAACAACAACAAAAAAAAGTCTGGTAATTTCTTCTGCTTGACATATATAATTACATGGTTCCTCATAAAGGCTTCCCAGAATGACTGTTTTGCTGAACTTTGAGGGAATACCTCAAAGGGCTTCTCATGGACTTTCTTCAGCCATGTTTTCTGGAGCTACTAGGATTGAGAGTGCCAACCATATAAGGGAAATCTTCATATGGTCTCGTAACAGAAGTTAGTCTATGTTTGATGACAGGCTGTAATTTATTATTGCAAAAACTACACTCACTGCATTTCTGAAATGCCTTTTGACACCACTAAACGGCAAAGCTGGCCTTGTTGCGTCAAGCTAAATCCTAGCACTCCAGTAACTGAATGCTATTTAAGAAATGCAAATGTGAAGCTTTTTTAAAAAAAAAAAAAAAGCTTAGATTTTAGACTCACCATCCGTACAGATGAAGCACTTGCAGAGACACACACACAAGCACAAGAGGAGGACCGCTGCCACACCGCACACAGAGATGAGGATAACCATGGCTGGACCCACTGTGGCACACAAACACACAAGCTCACATTTCCTCCAAAACACAGATGATGTCTAAAAGTAGGATATATATTATGTATGACATCTGGAATAAACATGTTAGGTGATGTGGTAAGACAAGAAAGGTTCTCTGTACTAAAAATAATCCTTCCCGTACTATGTGGCATTACAGGATTCGGGACCCCATCAAAGCAGCCATAATTACCCAGCACTAAAATAGCAGAGAATTCACATTTGTCAACAAAAGCTCCTGTTCCTAGTAAAGGAGCTTTTACACATTATGGCATATTATATTTGCTATAATGTGTGACAGGACAAGACATCATTCAGGAGGTCCTCACTGTTTGTGTTGAGGGACATCAACAGGGGTTTATTCAAACCCGGGTGGTGCACGATGCACTTGATGGACAGGTCGCTGAACAGCCCAGACTGGAAGAGTAGCGTGCTCGTCACTATTGTTGTACCGTCGCCTTGTTCGTAGGCCGACGAAAATGGTGGGCCTAGGGTTCGGTTGTCACTGCCGACGTTCCACATGATCTCCGCTGCAGGCCGGGACTTGGCCGTGCAGTTGGCCTCAGTGATCCCTGAAGGTGAGGTCACCTGGCTCACCTCTGGTTTGGGTAAAACTGTAGAGAGACAGACTGAGTTAATGGCTGCTTGAAGTTTATTTTGCAATTTTTCTTAGGTCATTTTTTCATTCTGTGTTACTCTTTTTTGGTATTCTTTTAGTTACACCACAGAAAACAAAGATTTGCTCATCTGCCTTCCTAATGAAGATGGACAAACAGAGAACATCGCCTGTCAATCTTTCTGCCCCGACGACACAGTGACACAAGTCGTCCTCCGACAGGCCTGGAAACAAAAGCCAGACGGAGAACAGAGCCAGAGCAGCTTTTACTGACTGTGTGTGTGTTTATGTGTGTGTCTGGATCTGGTGTCTGCTTCCAACAGTTCAGACAAAAGCAAAGCCTGTTAGGAAAGCAACATACGCACACACACAAACACACTAGGCTTTGTGTCTAGGGAAACAGTAAACCACTCATCCCCTGGGCTTGATCCCACATTAATCACCACTTTCCCCTCTGTGACACCCCTCTCTCATTATCACTCCAAAAGCACCCACACACGCACTCACAGAGGAAGATCAGCAACTACTCTCACTCCTGGAACTTTTGCTCATGATCACTAGAGCTACATTTAGTCTTCTGATGGAAATCTACGTCCCAACTGACGTTTTAACCCAAAACTCCTTTTTTTCTCTATACCACAATCTTGCACACCATTCAAGTCAAGTTGTGGTATACACTGATCCAATGCAGTTACACTTCTCAGGAGGCGCAGGCCAGGTTACGTGGAAGCTCACAGCATACAATTAAAATGGGACTCTGGTTCTGGCATAAGTTACTGAGTAGATCTGATGCAGAAGTATAATTCATGTGTAAAAGTGTAATAGTGGTCTAAGCAACTCTCTCTCACTGAGGGGAAAAATAGATCAGAACAGTAGTTAATGACCCTCTCCAGTACCTCTCACCTTTGAGCTGCCTGTGGTTTGTTTATACACTGCTTTTCCTTTTCCTGAGCTATATACAGGATCCACACACACATACACTAGTACACATTTCCTCTCAGCCCTCAGTATATTCTCATTGTGGTACATGTCAAGACCCTTTTCCGAGAGGGTGAAAGATAAGGCAGAGACCATAGAAAGGCGCCAGCACCAGTGTATTTAGCCCGAACTTTACAGCCACACCTTGTTTTTCCTCTTTTGTGTATCATGTTCTGGGTTAAAGTTAGGAGCAGGTTTAGGGAAGAAAACTAGTTTAACTTTCTAGCATGTGACACTAACCCATACCGTATAAATGTTCCTGTAAACAAATACAGGATTGGTAATATTAATAATATGTTTTACTTTCAGAGATCCATGTTCCGCGTGGGAAATTAACAATAGCGCTACTCATTGAACTGGAATGATCAGTTTGGTCAGTTCAAGGTCCCATGCCATTTAAATTTTTTTCCAACATATTATTTTTATTCTAAATGACACTAACAATGGGCACAGATTGATGGAAAGGATGGAAACACTTTTCCATGTCAACACCCAGCGAAATATTTATCTGACATTTCCTGGAAACAGCTCACATTAGTCATTTCCAGATGTCCAGAAATAGTCTTATCATCATCTTCATCATTATTATCATTATTATTATTATTATTATTATTATTATTAAGTGTTCCCATTATAAAATGAAAATTGTAGGTGTGCCTCCTAATACAACTAAAGCTAAAAGAAAATTGTTTTTTTTAATCTGCTCTAGTTTATATTTGCTAGCAAATGCTCATGCTCCAGTATTGTTTGTACCTGTAAGCTGTTCTATGTGTCTAAACACAAAAAAGAAAAAAACCCACATTGCTAGATCTTTCAGGATTTGTGGGTATAATTGATATGTTAGTGCGAAATAGCAAAAGGATAATTTCACAAGGTGCTATAGATGCAACAAGGCAAAAAAAACAAAACAACAAAAACATGCAATTTTAGCTTGTTGCTAGGTAGTTGCACGGCAACATGATTATGCCACAATATATGAGATAGATAAGAACAATCAGGGGTCTCAGATATACCTGTGTGACAAATTTGGTTCCTCAACTCTTAATTCTGAAGGACAAGTTGGTGGTCAAAGAAACTAACAGACAGAGATTTTTGTGTATTTCAATGAGAAGATTGCCGTTGCTCTGTTGTGGGATCTCCCAATCGTTTTATGTGTATATATGGAAAACTGGAGGCTGGGAGAGCAGCAGCAAGGGCCAACACATATAATAGGTACGACACTCACAAGCATGAAAGTAGGCTCTGTGGGAGATATGGGTTGCAAAGTGGCTTGCAGGTGGGTAGCAGCTGTTGTCAAGCTAAGGCAACTTAAATTGGGGGCTCTATATGAGATTTACCAATAAGATGTGTAGAAGGGTATCAGCTGACATGGCATGGTAATAAGATAAGCTACCATGACTACTTATCATGGCTACTGCCTGCCTGAAATAGCGCCTGAGCAATCATCCAGTGTATGATCCTTGCTTGTCTCAATTCGAGTGAGGAGGGTTGTAGTTTAACTTTGAAGAGTATATTCAAAGCTGGGGTTGTGGAGATTAGCCATATATAGAGGCGCTGATTAAATATGGCTACTGCGTTGCTAATGACTAAATGTCATGACAACTTTGTCAGCTATATGTAATGACAGACTTTGGATAACATAGAATTCATCACCTAATAGGGAACAATTTCCAAGGACCAAATACAGTAAAAAACAAAACAAAACAACCAAGTAAACAAAAAAATAAGATCTCACCATAAACAGAGAGGCATGTGGTGGCGGCCCGGGTGCCATCTGGGTACGTGTGGAACTCACAGGTGTAGCAGGCCTCGTCCTCCGTTCGGACAGCCTTTATCGTCAGCTCAGTGTGTCCCAGGGTTCGGCTCAGGCTGACCTGACCCTTGAACTGTTCCTCTATTTTGTAATGGTTGCCTTCAGCAACGGAGCCAACAGTGGTGGTGTCACCCTGCTCGGCTGTCTTCCTCCACAAGACCTGTCGGACCCTGCCAGGGAGGCTGTACCAGCATGAAAGGGTGGTCGGCTTTCCACTTATGGCAGTCTTATTGCCATCGAAATGCACTTTTCCTGGTACACAGAAAATTGTAGCCAAATCAAGTCATTTTTATTTATACAGCAGATTTTAAAATAACAGGAGTTGCTCCAAAGTGTTTTATAGTCATCTAGTATGGAAAAGTAGCTGTCTACACTGATATTCATTAACTCCATGCAGCTTTTAGGGTATAAGAGATGGTCTTTAAATAAGAATAATGTATGAGCACATTTAGCAGTAACAACAGAAAGCACTAAGGTTAGCAGCCTGGGTGGGCTCTCCTGCTCCTGCTGATCTGAGAGTTCAGACTTTAACCTGCTACTTCCGGTTTTACAGGATTTTGCTGCCCTCAGGCAAAACAAAGCTTATACTGTGCAATGTGACTTCCACAAATAAACACAGTTGCAAAAGAGGCTTTGACTTTATCATAAAGGCACAAAAGTTCAAATGTCAGTTGGAGCTGCTACCTTGAAAAATGCAGACCGAAGACTGTTGTTTTTAAGAAAACAGAATCAAGGGGATGTTATGAGAACCACCAGTAAGGATATTATTGCAGGAGCTTGGAGGCTAGTGAAGAGGTTTTATCTCTCAATCAAGAAGCTTCTTCAGTTCCAGGAGAACAAGTCCCACTAGGGTTTAAATACCTGAGACTCTCCATCATTTGGTTTTAGAACTGAAGAAGCTTCTCAGATGAGAGCTTAAACACCTACAAGAAACTCAAAGTTCAGTCACTTCCACAGACATGACAGAATGGGAACATTCCTAAAAACGGCTCTGAGGTTAAAGCTCATTTTAGACATATTTGTAAGATTTACTCTCACCGATGATATTGAAGCACGCCAAGCCTTGTTGCGTGCCCTTGGGGTAAACATCAAAGATGCAGTGGTAGCAGCCGCTGTCAGCAGCCTGCACTTTCGTGAAGGTTATGTAGCTAGCGTTGTGATGAGAGACAGTGAGCTGCACATTTTGGTCTTGGTGACTGATGTGGGGCGACGTCCCCTGTTCGTACGCCAGAATGAGCTTGTGGTGCTTGTTGAGCCAGCGCACTTGGTAGACCATATCACCTGGCTCCGTAGTGATGTTGCAGCCGAGCAGTAAGGGACGACCTGCCTCTGCGGTCCGATTAGCGGGACCTAAAACCTTACCTGACGTAAGGCACAAACACAGAGTCAGCTCCTGTAACTCTAAAGACTTTTTCACTGGTAATTATGTGGGGAAGTAAGAGTAACACTGAATTTAAAAACAAAACCCTATTGCATTACAAAGTTGTGAGGGCTTGAAAAGGGGGCATCTGGACTTGTTTTTTTCTGGAAAATTTTTTTTATGTTTGACTAAAAGTGGTCTGATTGGCCTTTTTAATGCCCAGGTAATGGAGAACCTACAATGAAGTTTACACAAAAATACAAAATTCCATCCATCCATTTTTAGATCACGTGGGGTAATACAGAGGTGTTTCCAGGCTAGCCAAGAGACATAATCTCACCAATGTGTCCTGGGTTTACCCAGGACATACTCATTACACATCACAAGTAGAAGGAGGAGGGGACCTCCAGATCAGATTCCTGAACTCTATGACTAGATGGAATAAAATTAGAATATAATTTAAAATCTTTATTCTGAACCCTAAAAAAATAGGGTTCCCTAAATTTTCTTTAGGGTTTTTCAAATTTTACTGATATGTCAGTACAGACTTTGTGGTTGGTTTATTGAAGCACGCCAATAAACCAACCAGATCCCTAGTTTCAAGTGTTATTTGACACATTGTGGAACTCATTTATTAAATTCTGGTCCCACTTAGAGTAAGCTAGTAGGGTAGACTATCAATTACTGTCTTCCGTGGTGTGAGGCTACCTCATTGCTATTGTATGACAGTGCATTGTGCTCGGCTTCTAACTTGTCAGATGTGGTTAAAAAAATAAAACAGCAATGGGTAAAAGTCCTAGAATAAAATCCACAACCAACTGGTGATGACACGATGGCTAATTCCATTTTTTATAAACAGCTTTTGATAAACACATTTGCCGCTGTGCAAAAATATTGTGCAATTATGCATCGAACTAATGAGTCTAGTAAGGTATGTAGAAATAATCACATCAGCGACACGAAACAGAAGTCAAACAGGTTGGGCACAACTGCTTCAATCTTAGATAATTGCATTTTTTTTAACTCTTAAAAATAAAAAATAATTACAGCTATGATATAGAGCAAGAGTAATATGAAGACAAACCAGGACATATGCAGTTACTTTCTTGCAGAGGCAATTCCATGCAAAACCAAGCTCACCATTAAACAAAAACGAACTCAATAAAGTTAGAGTTTTCTCTTTCTGACTTTTGCAATCTCATGCCTACAGTTTGTAAGCTAACAGTCTGCTCTGAAAACAGCCTAGGCCATTGTGAAACTTTGGTTATAGCAGCAAGTGTAATCATCATGTAAAAAAGGAGGCTATAATCATTTTGCAAAAACACAGAAAAAAAGAAGAAACTCAAAAATTAAACACGCACACGTATCTGGAATACCTTGCGTCGTAGAGACAGCTGCTCCTACGATCCAGAGCAGCAGACGCAGCGGGATAGAGGACCCACACATCGCACACTGAAGCAGGGTAACCGACTCAAGCACTGACCCAATCTTACATCCAGACTGCAGCTGCACACACAAACGCAGTCAGGGAGTTTGACCACAACCTTAATCGCAGCGGGGAAACCTCAAGGTTAAGCACTTTTTACAGCTTCTGGCTAAATAAACAGGACAAAGAAAAAAGGAAATAATATTCCTAAAAATCATACCCCTGTCAGCTGTCCAGTGCTCTACTTGTTGAGCCGCTGCTGGTCAGAACTGTAGATCCTGCATGTTCTTGGGAAGCTGTCAGCTGTAATGGAAAAGCCAGAGGAGGACATTAGCAAAGACGTCAGCATCATAAGAAATTAAACTTTTTCTTTAGTATTCTTTTTTCTTTTGGACATCTGTGCATCCCACGGTTAGTTTCCTTTAAAAGTTGCTGCTATGGCGATTTGTAAGCATCAACAACAACAGATGCTGATTCAAGGAACATTACCTGGGGTCTAATAGGGGGTTTTATATCTTAATCAACAGCATGCGCTCACTCCGGTGAGCCCATAATTATCTGGCAACGCAACACAAGCACACCTCTTACATGTCTAGACAACATCAAGCCCTGAGGTTTCAACATCGATACCTGCAACCACAAAGGAATTACAGTGGCCGGATGCTGAAGATGGAGGTTGGAGGGAGTCATTAAGGTGAGCACAGCATGCACAAGGACATGCAAAGCAGAGGGTGTGCAATCACCAGCCGAGCCCAGCAGTGAGTAAGCTGTAAACATCATACTCTGGCATAGCTCTGCTCTCATTGTTTCACAGAGACAATAGAAAGTCACCACTGTGGCTTTACTTGTGAATTGTACTTGGCTTGCATCAGCTCTCCGCATCCTGGAGAAAAAGGCTGGAGGAATTTGGCACAAAGTGACTTTTGATTAAACTTGCTCTGAGTCAGGTGAAGTGGACTTACTGGTAAAGAGAAACCTGCCTAAACCACAAGACAGACCACGTCCAGACCTCACAGCTTTTACGGGCATTATTTTGCACCATTTACACTGTCAGCCATCTGGCTTCAAACAAGCTGCCTGCTCCTGTTGGGCAACAGTTAAATCACTTTTCCACTATAAAGCCATACTGATGTCTCACAGTAGGCTGGGAGACTCAGTCAACAAGGCCAAACAGATGTAGGCTTTTATTGTGAAAGTCCAGCCTAATTTTCTTCACATCCAAGGCAAGTCATCAATGGAAGAGACAGCGAGGGAGCTAGAAGTTGACTGACAACAACATTTCAAGATCAACAAGTGAGGAAGTGAAACCTGGGTGCCAACCAAAATCCAGCCTCAGGAGACAGACTGAACACATCTTGAACAGATTTCTAAAAATAAATAGATAAATAAATAAAACAACAACAACACACACACAAAGATAATTTCCCCCACATTTAAAAACAAAGTTATCACATTTTTATTTTTCAAATAACAAAACGAATTCTCTTTTCATGAGAAAATCACTGTACTTAATAATATACTATATAATACTATAGTATAAAATAATAGGGACAGATTAGTGCAATGCATGAAAAATGCACAGTAAATATCAGTAAGCATATCTAAGTAAATATCAATCCTTTAAAATACTTTAGTCACAGGTGCAAAACAGGAAAAGTGTGATAAAGTTTGAGTTTATATTAATCCAAGTCATTTTAAGTCGATCACAGTCATTCGCTATGAAGGTTAAGGTCAAAGTTAGAGATGCTGTGAAGAATTTGACAGCAGGTGGGTTCAATTTAAACGCTCAAAGAAACAAATGCAAAGCATGCAAGCGTTAACCTTTAAAAATATTTCAGTCCTTCCGCACGTGCTTACTTAAAACTGTTCAGAATTTACAAGGAAAAAAATAAAAATAAATAAATACCTGCTGACAGAGTTTAATCCGCAAAGACAAATGGGACCCGGCGTTCGCCCTGTGCGTCAGGTGAGGTGAAACTGGAAAAGTATAATCCACAGCTCGTACATTAAACCAATACTCCAGCGTGTTGTTTCCTTCTGCGTTTTTTCAGCCCATGAACTTTGCAAACGACCCTCTGAGGACGGGAAAGATGAACAAACAGAGACCCCCAGAGGCCGAATGGCGCAACTGCAGTTCAAGAAATCAACTGCACAGGTTCAACCATTCGTTATTAGAGCTAATCTGCCACAAAGAAGCTCAAAAATAACCTTAATTTATTTTATTTAAAGTGATTATTCAAGTAGACTAAGTCGTCTTTTTTAATAAAGGGAAAATTAAAAATATTTATGAGTTATTAAAAACCTTTTTTCTGTTCTTTAGATTATTCTGAAAAAGGTCATGACCCCAAACCTGTTTTTTGTTTTTTTAGTGGCCTAAACCTTTGTTACATTATATACATCTTTTAAATGTAACTGAAAGCAGCAGTAAATATGAAGGTGAAAACAATTACATGGACAAAGTGGAAGCAGTTATATAAAATGATTTATTTCATGAACAGAAAACATGAAAATAAAATAAAAATCAATGTGAAAATTGTATTAACAAAAATTACAAAAAATAAACACACAGACAAAAAAATAAAGACACACAGCTACAAACATGCATCCAGACAATTAAATTTAATTACAAACTCTCAAAGCTTCAGAACACATTAAACACAATCAGACCTTCTGATTCAGTTTGATTAAATGCATTTTGTTAAGTACTGTATGTTAAGTATACAATGATCAGCTGTCTGCTAGAAAAATACAGAAGACAGCCAATAGGTTTCAGATATAGTAAAAAAAACTTGAGAGCATCAGGGTTTCTAATAACAATATCAGAATCAGAATCAGAATACTTTATTGATCCCTGGGGGGATATGACAAAGGTATCTTAGCCATATGTGTTTTTGATTGCGGATTGAATCACATCATATATTTTAGAGCAGCTGCAGGACAAAACAAAGGAGTCAAACCAAAGAGTTAGGCTACAGTAGCAAAGGTGTTAGATTAATTCAGATAGCATTTAAAAGACTTACCTTTTTCCTGTTTGTAAGAATAGTGACAACAGCAACAACACAAACGCAGATCACTGCACCCAACACAATGATCCAAGTAAAATCTGGAAGAAAACAAATGGAAATGTGACATAAAACACTTGAAAGAAATCAGGAAATATTAGACTTAATTTAAAATCTAGAATTTTAGACATGAGGATTACAGAGTAGTGACAAACCCTAATATATATAATGACTTTGAAAAAGGTACCTTCCTTTACCATCTTACCATCATCATTATCGTCATTCCCACCATGCACCTGTTGGACCTCAAGAATCATCACCATCGTTTCTCTCTGAGGAGCAGAGAGCACTCGTGCTGCACATTCCACCTGCGTGCTGTTGTTACGTGAACCTGAGAGCACAGCTGTAGTGGTGACAGTGAATGTAGCATTGGTGTTGGACACACTGACAGTGTTGTACTGTGAGAAGTTGAGGTCTTGTTGTGAGACACTGAGTGTTACAGTGGGAGCAGGTCGACCAGTGGCTGAACAGGAAACAACCTACTCTTCAGTAGAGTTTGACTCTCTGACATCAACAACAGGTTCATGCAGCTCTGTGAAGGATCAGGAAATATTATCAACATGCTCTTACAAACACACAAGCTGCCTACACATTTATGTCCTCCTTGAGGCACTTGTTGTTGGTTAAAGAAGGTAAAAGTTCTCACCATAAACTTGGTGGCAGGGTTTACCTGTGAAGGAGCCTTCAGGATAAGTGTTAAACAGGCAGTGATAGAAGGCTTCATCTTCCTATGTCACATTCCTGATGACTACGATGAGTTCTGTAGTCCAATATATTTAAACTTTACTTTATCTGTGAAGCCGTCATTCACTCTCTGACCAAAGTACTTGTTGTAGGTGGCAACATTTGTCTCCACATCATTTGAACTTTTCTGCCATGCAACCTGAAGGATGTCTTTAGTCTCCAAGAGCTGACAGCTCAGTTCAGCATCTTCTCCCACTGCTGCCAGCACAGTCTGCTGTGTTTGTATCACTGCTGTTAGAGCTGCATGGAGGAAATGAACAGTAAGAATTTCATGCAACAAACTTAAACTGAGTGAAAGAAACAGATGCCACCTCCCTCAGCTTTTCTTTTCTTTTCAAAGATTGATAGACAAAAGCAAACACGTTTCACCTGTTGTACCTCTAATGTGAACATCAGTTACTGCTGAACCGGCTTCTTACCTGCTGGAAGGACTCCGTAGACAAAAAGCAGATATACAAGCACATTCTGTCGCATCATTGCTGCAAGTAGCTGAACTGCAGATTCCTGAGTGCGAAAAAAAAAAAATGGAAAAGTTTTATTTTGAGCAAATGTGACCACATTTACTCCCACGCTCAAAGCCAACGCAGAAAAAGCACTTAAAATCACTAAAAGCAACAAAACGTCCTGCTTTTTATTTACTTTTGCAAAGCTAGTTTGGCTTCCTGAGAATAAAATGTAGGGTGTCACACCACAAAAGAAGTGACGAGCAACTTCATGGTATACCTCTGTCTGTTTCACACTGTTTAAAAAAAAACAAACATACTACATACAACAAGCCATACAACAAGCATACAAATTGCTCACTTTTTTTTTAAACAAAATGCATTAAGTTACACCACCTCTAAATATTCATCCCTGAAGATTTAACATCCCAAGCGTACCGAACTATATGAGCTGCCACCAAACGAGACTGTCATGGTCCTGCGACCATGACTCGGTAACTTTGTGTTTGTGTTCTTTATTGTTATTATTCTCTTTATTATTCTTGGGCTGTTTTGGGATGGTTTGTGTTTTGGGATTTTAGATACTGGGTTTTGGGTTTGTGCTCCCTCTATTGGTCCCTGGTGTTAGTGTTCCCCTGTCTCGTCAGGTTAATCAGGTCCAGCTGTGTCTCCCACCTGTGTGTGATTTCCCAGTGTCTCTCTGTGTACTTATAGTGTGTGTTTGCCTCTGTTCCTCGTCGCGTCGTCTGTATTCATACCTTGTGAAATCCCCTGCGTGCTCTCCCTGCTGTTCTCCCTTCATGTTCAGGTTTGCCACTCCTTTGTGTAGTTTATCCCAGTTTAGTTCGTCCTTAGTTCTGTTTGCCATCTCCACTTTATGTCTGGTATTGTTAATAAATCACCCTTCACATCTGAATAAGTGCTGCATTTGAGTCCTTCCACTCTTCACACGGCCGCTGCCCCGAACCGTGACAGTGACTGTGTGTGAGACCTGACTTGCACAGCAGACTTTGTTGAGAAAATGATATGCATTCATTACTGTGCCGCTTCTGGTTCCCATCAGTTAAATGCAGAATGGTCTGATGCTGTTTCTCTTCTGTTTAGTTTCAGTCTCTGATGTCTACAAAACTCTCAACTCTACTCCGGGAAACCTGAAGAAACAGAGACCTCCAGTGGCCAAGCTGAGCACCTGCTGCTGAAAGAAATAGAAGAAATTCACGCATTGTTTGCATTGTGGAATAATTCCTCAGCATTAGTGATGGGCAGATGAAGCCCCATGAAGCACTGAAGCTTTTCATCCAATTGGTTCACCCCAACGCGAAGCTTCATGAAGCTTCATTTGCTCTAGCAGGACACCTACTGGACGTAAAAATAATAGCTGGCATGAATTTGAAGAGTGTGGCATTTTGCACACAGCCTGTAAATGTCAACAACAAAAGGAGTGTGTAAAACATGTATATTGTAGTGATGGCAGTATACTGTGTATATTTATAGTGGCAGTATGGGAAATGATTATTTGGAAATGCTTGAAATGGAAATGATCATTTACTGTGAGGTGAGGTGTGGTTGGGGTGTGGACAGTAGTTGTGCTTTTGTAACGTTGAGGTATGGACAGCTACACACTGAGGCTTTGAGCCTCAGTCCTGCCCGTTCACATTTTATTCTGTAAAAACTAAATTTTCACTGCTTTTATGACCTTTTTAGTGGGGAGAACATAGCTAGGATTTAATGATTTAACAAATCTTTTGAATCCTTTGTCCTCCACAATGCTAAATGGCTGGGAGTCCTCAATCACCATGCTAACCAGGTCTTCATCTATTTGAGATTGTTCTCCTGAGGAAAGACAATAAAGACAAAGCACAAATATAAATATCACACACGTCACTTATTACAGTTGTATAATATTGTTATATCATTTAGTAACATTACTGCATGCTATATTATCATTGCATTTGATGGCTCACCTGGTCTTGCTCCACAATCGGTGTCCCCCTTATTCTCATGCAAAGCTCTGTAGTGCCTAAGCATGGATGAGGTGTTGTTGTTATATCCCAGCTCCCTGGCACATAGCAAACACTTCACCTTGTACAAAAGTCAAGACAGCTCAACATAAATTGTATTGCACCATCAGTATCATGAAAATACATCTTCTGTAGAAATTTACATACCTTGTTGGGAGGAATAAGATCAAAATGTTCCCACACAGGGGAGGACATCCTCCTCTTCTTAGCTGGCTCCATTCTCTCCTGACTTTCCTCACTCTCATAAACCTCCAAACTGTCACTAACCGCAACTCTCCATCAAACACCCACATTTTTGAATGAAGTCTGAGGGGTTTATATCGCTGTCATATCTCGCGACAAAGTTCGAACCACTTCATGAACCAGTCACGTGGTACAGCCGGGCAGCGAGGCTTCGGACGTCATCATTTTCAGCTCCTCCCATAAATGAAGCAAGCCTCGATACGCGCTTCGCGGAAACGCCCCCTCCATTACTCGACACACGCTCCGAAGCCTCGATACAGAACGTCCCATCACTACTCAGCATATCTAATTTGCCACAAAGAAAATCAGCCATATTTTTGTGGGATTAAATAAAATAACAAAACAAAGCAGTATTTAGTGTTTTTATGAAATAAATTACATGAAATGATTTATCTTATATTGTCTCCTGAATGTTGCCAGCACAGTCTGTTGTGTCTGTTGAACCTTTAACAGGGAAAAATGAATCAGTCAGCAGCAAACAGAAACACTGGCTACAGCAGCATCCGCTTCTTATGTTTTGGAAGGACTCACACACAAAAAGCAAGTATACAAGAACGCAACGTACCATCATCGTTGCAAGTGACATTGTTTTAGTTGAGCTGCAGACTTTTATGGGTATAAAACAATGAAGAAGTTTATAGTGAAAAAATATATGCAAACTCAGTGCAGACATACCACACAATCACAGACAAGTCTAAAAAAACAACCCTGAAGAAAAACAAGTTGCTTTTCTTTCTGTTTTTGTATCCCCAGGAAGTGAAAAGCAAGAGAAACATTTATATTTTTGCCATTTCCCAGTAATCTGTATCAGATCCTCAAGTAAAGATCATTGAAACAACCTGAGCAATCGCACATGATGAATTTTTAACAGGAAAGAAAAAACCTTACATAAACTATTTATCCAATTAGTCATGATGAAATGTGTTCATGTAGAATAAAATGCAACTTTTAATTATGGGAGATGTTAATGAACAGAGAATTGTGTCAGTGAATGCCATCAGGGGTTTGTCAGCAATATTATTCTGATGTACCTTTGTCCCACCTGATTACCTTCATTAAACAGCAGCAGGATAGATGGTGGGTCTGCAGAATGACACACGACATGCAGAATCTTTTATGTTCCTCATTTTGTGTCATTTTTATCTTTTATAATATTTTTTTAAACGTTGAATAATAATATTGTCTTATTAAATTAGAATTTAAAGTGCTTCAAAAACTGCGAGCCACACAATAAAACACAACAAACTTGCATGTCCTTACAAAAAAATTCAAGATTAAACAGGTTTATTGTCACTGTGTTATGGCAAAGTTACAGCTATGGTGCGTTGGAGTGTGAGATTCAAAACAAGACAGAGGTAAGTACATATCCTTTATTAAAAGTATAAAAGATAACAACATGAAAAATATTTTCACTACAGTCATGCATAAAACAGTTCCTCCTGTTCGAGGTTAACATAGCAGATCATCTCCCTCCAGCTCCGTCTATTGCCAGCATCCTCCTCTGTCACACCAACACTCTGCAAGTCCTCCTGATGGCTGACCCCAGTTGTGTACTCCTCGCATGCTCACCTTTCCACCTGTCTCTCTCTCTCATTCACACACATGTATTTTGTCTTTCTTTTATTCCTCTTCTCTACAATGCATGCCTCCACTGCTCCAGGCTCTTCATCTGCTCCCTACTGTCACTACAGATCAAAGTATCATCTGCAAACATCATAGTTCACATAGACTTCTGCCTCATCTCATCAGTCAGCCACATCACCATTGCAAACAAGAAGGAGCTCAGAGCTGATCACTGATGTAATCTCATTTCCTGAACCTACCTGTCACTAAAACGTTCGCTTCAGCACTGCCTCACATCCTTATGTCTTATGACCTGGCCCATCCTCACATACTTCTCTAGATCCAAAAATACCCAGTGAAACTCATTCTGTCCTTCTATATTCTTCTCTATCAACACTCTCAAAGCAAACGTCACATCTGTATTCCTCTTTCTCAGAATAAAGTCATACTCCTTACTGATCATCACTTCTCTTCTTAACTAGCTTCAACAACTATTCCCCATATCTTCATGGTGTGGCTCATCAGCTTTATTCCTCTGTAGTGACTACAGCTCTGCACATCACCCTTGTTCTTGAAAACTGATACCAGTACACTTCTTTTCCGCTCCTTAGGCATCCTCAGTCTGGCTAAAAAGTCCACCGCTGTCTGTCCTAGACACTTCCATACCTGCGGTTGATCCTGGTTAAAGGCATGTCATCAGGATCAATGGCCTTCCACTCTTCGTCTTCATCATAGCTGCCCTCACTTCCTCTTTACTAATTCTCTCCACTCTCTGATTCATTAACACTCTGATTCACTCTACCTTGCTCTGCCACTTGCTTCATTCATTATCTCCTAACAGTACTCCTTGTTACTGAGCAGTTTTCGCTGTAGTTAATCGCTCCTGTAAAATTGTCAGATGTCAGATGTCTATTCATATTAATGTACAGAATTCACCTGCTTGCTGCTACTACTGCACTACTGCACATTCACCCAGTGTACATACTACATGTATATATATATAATGTTCTTCCTCTACACCCCCCCCCAATTTTTGCACATGTCGAGGAGCGTGTCAGGCTACATTTCACTGTGTGTTATACTTGTATAACTATGCATGTGACAAATAAAGAACCTTGAACCTATAGTTAACCACGCTAACCAGCTGCACATCCTTTCCAGCTCAATCTCTCTCTGTCACTTTTTTTTTTTTTTTTTTTTTATCTTATCTTCAAGTAGTCTCAACTTTATTAATGTAGTACTGTAACTCTGTTCCAGGCATACTGACAAAAGCACTTAAAGAACTCACTTTTAAAATATTACTCTGCTATGCTTTTACTCTTACTTAAACTCAAACTATGTCCACACACACTGATGTTTTTTAGGAATTTTGTTTGCATGTTTACGCGATAAATGGGCTGGCAGGAGTTTCTGAAAAGCTCCTATTTTACTGATACCAAAACACTATTTACGTTCAGACTAAAGGCCAAAGCTACGTTCACCAAAATGTACCTGTGACCGTAACCTCACACCGCCGCTTTTTCTGCAGCTCTTTTGTTTCTTTCAGTCTGTGGTATGTGTGTAGCCTCTTCATATTTTTGAGGTGGATTTAAACTGTTTCCAACACCATCCCTTTCATGTGAACGTGTAGGGGAAACCCTTGATTAGCTAAGCAAGTTCATGACCAGCTTTGTGTTACTGAAAGATATCCTGGGTATGTTAAACTAGCTTCACAGTACAGGGCCCTTGGCAGCTCATAGTCACTGAGTCAACCACAAACTCCTTTGTATACTGAATTATTTTAGCACCATGAATACAAAGTAGAATATTAGTGAAGTGGAAATCATTTTACCATCATTTTCACCATCATCAGTCCTCTGCCAAATTATTTTAATCTTTCTACAGCTTTAGACAGAGCAGAGGATGGGATATAGGATATATGTCAGGTACATCTTTAAAAATAATTTTACCAGAAGTTACACATGTTCACATTCCAACTCTGTGTTACTCTGAGGCATGTATTTATGTCTACGTCTGAGTTACAGCTGATGGTTTTAGGTGATCCTTGTTGCACTGTATTTAACTGCTGTTAGACTGTATTCAGTTTAACAGTAAAAAAAAATGCCACGCATTTAAAGTGTGCATGTAACTCACATGGTATAACGGCAAGGTATAAAATATTATATTTTAGATATTTTATTGCTATAAAAAATTTATTTCATTTTAGCAACATAATGCAGAACATTTTAGACAGCAGCAACAAAAGATTGGTATTTTTTTTGAAGTGCTTAAAACAAGATAAACATTTTACAGTGAGCTGTATAAAACGTATGTAAAGAGCCTTAGATGGAAGCTGAGTTTTAGAGAAGTAAAGATGTGGAGGGGTCATCAGTCTGTGAAAGAAACATTTTGGGGGTTCAGTCAACTAAAGAGTCAGCGAATCTAGAGATTCTACACACACTGAATCCATACATGCAAATTTGAACCCAGCAAACATCTCCCAATATTGGTGTCTATGTGGTGCAGATTTAATAAACCGAGGGAGGAAAATTAATACTTACACAAAGACACATCGATTTATCTTCCAAAGAATTATTAAATAAACATGTAGAAAATGGATATTTATCAAACTGACTTACCAATAATGTCATTGGCTGATTTTTGTGGTATTTTATTTGTTGTTCTCAGGGTCCCTGAGTGACAGAAGGATTTCAAACTTTTAAATAATAAATATTTGCAGATATTAGACAGGTGTCAGTGTAGGTCACATATAAGAGTCATAAAGCATTCTGTTTTAATAGGAAGAGACACATTAAAATAGGACACAAAATAAGTCAAGAGTGAAAGTTACCTCTTCTTGTCTTTTTTTTAAGCAGGACAGCTATGAAAGTGGCTACACAAGCAAAGACTATCTGCCCCACTGCTACACCTGATGCAATGATCCAGAAGGAAACTGTGAGAAAAGCAGGAAAAATATGACACTGATTAACACTGACACATCAATCATGGATCACAGTGAAATGTAGACCTACTGAAGTCATTGTTATTAGCTCCAAATTGACTCAGATAGCATCACTCTATAAATCTGTGACTTTGAAAAAGTTTCTCACCATTATAATCAGCAGTAGCAGCAGCATACACCTGCTGGACCTCAGGAACCGTCACCATCACCTCTCTGTGAGGAGCAGAGAGCACTCGTGCTGCACATCCCACCTGTGTGCTCTGTTTAAGTGAACCTGAGAGCACAGCTGTAGTGGTGACAGTGAATGTAGCGTTGGTGTTGGAAACATTGACAGTGTTGTACTGTGAGAAGTTGAGGTCTTGTTGTGAGACACTGAGTGTTATAGTGGGAGCAGGTCGACCAGTGGCTGAACAAGATACAACCCACTCTTCAGTAGAGTTTGACTCTCTGACATCAACAACAGGTTCGTGTAGCTCTGTGAAGGATCAACAAACACTTTAAGAAAAATGATTTTAAAATGCGATCAACATCTGACAAATTTTCATTTGTTATCTTTTTTGCTGGAGCCTATTGTAATTTGAAGAAGGTAAAAGTTCTTACCATAGACTTGGAGGCAGGGTCTACCAATAAAGGCTCCTTCAGGATAAGTGTTAAACAGACAGCGATAGCATCCTTCATCCTGCTCTGTCACATTCCTGATGACTATGGAACAGTTCCATAGACCAGCATGTTTAAACTTAACTTTATCTGTAAAGCCGTCATTCACTCTCTGGCCAAAGTACTTGTTGTAGGTGGCAACATTTGTCTCCACATCATTTGAACTTTTCTGCCATGTGACCTGAAGGACGTCTTTAGTTTCCAAGAGCTGACAGCTCAATTCAGCATCTTCTCCCACTGCTGCCATCACAGTCTGCTGTGTTTGGATCACTGCTGCTGCACCTTTAACAGAGAAAAATGAATCAGTCATCAGCAAACAGAAAGACTGGCTACTGAAGCATCTGTTCCTTACCTGTTTGAAAGACTCCACACACAAAAAGTAGATACACAAGCACACAATCTGCCATCGCTATTGCAAAGTAACACGTTTGAGATGAATAGGAGACCTTTTTGGATATCAAAAGGTGTAAAAGGTTGGTAGTAAGTGAATAAATGCACACTGAAACTACACAGAAATCAGGGCAGACATACCGCACACTCACAGTTGAGTTAAAAAGTAACTGAACGAAAACAATTGACTTCTCCTTCAATTCTTTTTTTTAACACAAGGAAGGGATCTGCATCAGATCACTTCCTTGTGCTTTCTCAGTAGTCTGTATCAGATCCTCAACAAGTTTACAAAAAACATCCTTTTTAACAGGAATGCCAAAAAGCAAAAAATATTACCTCAAACAAATTATCCCATCAGTTATGGCCTGGTCGTGACCTGATGTCACACACACATGACCGTGGTTTTGCTGTTTGTCACATTATTAAAGTCAGCATTATGTACTGTAATATGCAGACATTAATCTGAGACTCTTTGGATCATTCTGAGTCTCATTAATTATTGCATTAAAACAGATATTTCAATGTTGTATATCAGATATCTGAGAACGAAGAAAACCAACTATGTGTTTGTGGTGTCGCAGAGCTGTATGACTGCACTTGTGTTCATTATGGGTCTGTTTCTATAATTTTGTTTCTAACGTGAATATTTGCACAGACTGACAAACTTCATGTTTCATTCAGTTTATGCAGACTCAATTTATCTTTGATTAAGAATAAAGATGTTTTACTATTATAGAATATGAATAAGCTCTGTTATAGCACTCTGTATCATTTTAAACATAAAAGGCTGGATGTTAAAACCTTTGACCCTCTTATGTGTTTTTAGCCACAGCTTTTTAATCAACTTTATTAAACAGCGGTAGAAATGTGACCATGTGCCATCACTGTTGCAAATGGTCAAGTTTTAGTTAAAGTGCTCTGGGCATAACACTCAGAGATAAACAAAGTAAATATAGACACAGACTACACAAGAAACACTAAGCTTTAACACCCACAGGCAAGCGTGGGTGTTTCTTCCCTTTTCATGCTTCTTCGCCTAATAATTAGAGTTACTATTGCATCAAGTTCCCATTAGTCTAATGCAGAGGAGGCCTTTGGTTGTAGGGTATTTTTATTTAAAGTTTCACGGTCCTGGGTCTTTTGACCCAGCGGTTTGTGTTTCTTACTATTATTATGTTCTTGCGTTCTAGCTTATTCTTATTAGACTTTTTAGTTCCAAGGGTTTTGATTCTGTGCTCCCTCTGTTTAGTGTCTGCCCGTGTGTTCCCTCTGTTCTGTCTGTATAGCGTCTCTGAGTCCAGTCTGTGTATTTCCTGTTTTTCTTTGAAGGTCCATGTCCTATTTCAGTATTTTTAGTTTCGGTTGCTCTGTCTTGTTAGGTCTAACTTCTCCCGACTGTGTTCCCACCCGTTCCTTGTTCCCTCATGTTCCTGCCTGTGTATTTATAGTGTGTGTCCTCCAGTGTTCAGCGTCACGCTGTACCCTCATCTTATGCTGTGTGTTCTGTTTGCCTGCCTGTGTAAGGTTATTTTTGTATTTTCAGTCTGTTACTTTTGAGTTCAGCATTAAAGCTGTTTTGACTTCACGGTTTGCCTCTATGAGTCCTGCGTTTGGTTCCTCCATACTGCCTGCCTGCACACAGCCTTGACATAAAGAGCCAACGTGATGCCTATTAGCTTCGGTAACTCTACCATTATATCACTGTATCAGGTGAGAAAACATCCTCCATCTCCACATAACTATGAAGCAGCATAGTTATCCTCTAAAGTCTCTGTTTACTTTGTTCCAAAACAATCATCTTAACCAGAGACGACATCAGGACTTGTTCAGTAATTTACAGGACTGAACAACAACAGCAGCACAAGTTCAGATTCTAATTTAGATTGTATGTCCACTGCAGTTTAATCTGCTATCATTTAGTTAATATGAAAACAATGTTAGTGTTAGATGTTTAAGTCTGTAGTCGGCTTCATGTTCGAGTTAATCCTGTAATATAGGCTAATATAACTGACAGGGGATTTCTAAACATCACCCCGCAGTTCTTCAGCTGAGACACCTGAGTTAGAAAACACAAACACTGCAGTTGTCTTTTACTTGCGAGGACGGTCACAGAGCGCTCTTCCTTGCAGGAGGCACTCACGGACTCGCGCTGTATCACTGTCAGCGTTCTTTATTTATACAAGCTTGTGTCTGTGTGTACAAAGATAACAGAGTTATTCTAAGAACTCAGAGCTGAGGTTCCCCTTTTCTAAGTCTGCATGTTCTTACAGAAAGAGGAAGCTGTTAGTTGTTTATCACACAAGAGTTCATGTCAAAAGTCACATAGACATTTGCTTAGTGTTCAATAAAAGAACACATTTCATGAAGCTGATCACACTATATACAATTTCCCCCTGACAATAACTAAATCATTTTTTTTAAAAAATACAGTTAATTACATTAACCCTTTCATGCATAGAGGTCACTACAGTGAACAGCTATTCAAAGGCTGTTTGCTTGTATTTGTGTCAGTGTTGATGGTGTACTTGCACATAAACCACTACATTGGACACTGATGTGTCACTCCATCACAACTCTGGTCATTTAATGTTACTATAGATGTACGACATGTGTCATTTTAATTATTGTTATTTCATCCTGTCATGCATGAATTATGACAACCTCAATCTTTAGGCATGAAAAGATGAATAAAAATACTTAAAGAAAAAATCCTGATTGAGGTTGTCATAATTCCTGATTGAATGGGTTACACAATGGGTTACACTTTTGCAATGAAAATAAACCAATAACAACAAACAAACAAACAAACAATTTAGGATTCAACAGCTTGAGGCTACGTCCACACGTACCCGGGTATTTTTGAAAACGCAGATTTTTCTATGCGTTTGCACCTTTTTTTCCCACACGTAAACGGCGTTTTCGGTCACTGAAAACGGAGATTTCTAAAAACGCCTGCCAGGGTGGATATTTTTGAAAACTCCGTTTTTGCATTTACGTGTGGACGAGAAAAACGGAGAAAACGCAGTGTCAAAGGTGTGCGCCTTTTTTGACGTCACACTGTGCGCCACGTTGTTTTGGTGAAATTAATTTCTACAATACTGTTACTGTTAATTGTACTCTCTGCAGTGTTTAAATGCTTACATATACACACACAGTTGCTGTCCCTCCACACATACGACTCGGTTCTGCTTCTATGCCCCATCCTTGTTTACTATTTCCCACCGAGGCTTCTAGACTTCTGATTGGCCAACATTTCTACACGGTTAGGAATATATCGCCACCTGTTGCTTTGGCATGTTCGTAGCAGCGTTTTCCTTCATTTCTGCGTTTACGTGTGGACGGGATTATTTTTTAAAATGAAAACGGAAAATCTCCGTTTTCAAAAATACCCGTGTACGTGTGGACGTAGCCTTATTGTGACTGTGCGAGGACGGAGCGCTGGAGTGTGACATTCAAAACAAAACAGACAAATATTTAAAAAAATCTAGTATTAAAGTATAAAGTGTCAGAAATATCAGCATTAAAAAAATAAAAATTAACAATTGAAATCTGGAAGAGTGGCTAAAGCTCAGCCCCAACTGGGTCATGTTTAGGCACAACAAGCCTTAACAGATCTCCAAGCAAATGTCTAAAAAATAAAGGACTCGGGGTGTTGCAATGACCCAAAGTCAAGAGCTCAAACTGACTCAAATGCTGTAGTGGGATCTTCAGAGAGCTGTGCAAAAGTTCTGTCACTGAAGGATATAAAAAAAACAACAACAGCAATAGAATAATATTAAACACAAAGTGAACCCGTCTTCCTTCATTAAATAGGTTCTTTTAGATGTTAAGGAGGAATTGACTTAACCAGGCTGGCGGAGAATGAAGACAACCGGACACCTGCTGCAGATGGGGAATCAGTGAACTTTTATTGAGACAGAGACAAGCTCTCAACACAGCTCACATCAGGAGATTCCTGATATTTGCTGTGAGGATGAGTATATATTCTCTAAAACTTACAGGAGGGGGTTGTGAGGAAAGTGCTGCATTAGCAGAAAAACAACTCCATAAAAGGAAATCGGCCTTGGGTGTTCTAGTCTCTTCGCTTGCAGATATCTTTCACCTGCAGGCTGAGGCGATCGCTTCTTATCGCTCTCAAGGCCAAAGTCGTGAGCACATTTTTATTACACAGTTGCACAGTAACTTTAAAGCTGAACAATATTTAAAGCTGAATAATGTTTAAAGCTGAACAATATTTAAAGCTGAATAATGTTTAAAGCTGAACAATATTTAAAGCTGAATAATGTTTAAAGCTGAACAATATTTAAAGCTGAATAATGTTTAAAGCTGAACAATATTTAAAGCTGAATAATGTTTGATCAGATTATATTTTCTTCAAATCCCCCTTTTGACCCATCTTAAATGGGTCAACACACAAAAATAAGTAACATTCAAAGGAACACAGAGACGTGTCGAAGCCTGGCTCGAAAAACTCCTCGGGTCTTTTCATTTGTCTTTATCTGTCATTGCAGATGAGGAGAAAAGAGTCCAGGCACCACCCTGCCCAGGGGTCGGCTGCAAGCAGTCTCGGTTCCCGATGAAAGCAGTAACAGCTGTCCTGCACAAAAGGGTACAACGAGTTAGTGCAACCAGGGTAGTGACACAAAATTAACAGTTCCTGTAACTCAGCAACCAAAAAGCATAAGTAATGATAAAAATGTGGAGAGTACAGAGTATACTATAATAATGAGAGATATAAACGTGAAAATGTGAAAGAATAAATCAACCGTAAAATAAACTCAGAACGGTAACTGCTAAGGACATTCAAAAGTGAATATGGTAACACTGGAGAGGAAGTGGTGGGCAAGACCCTAGGGGCTACATTTGTCAGATTGGGACTGTCAGAAGGGGGCGAAGCTTTTGAACTTGAAGGTGTCAGAAGTGTCGGGGGCCCTTCACAGATCAGGATTATGCCAATGGGAATGAGACCCAGGGCCAGGAAGCAAACAAAGACGCAACATCTTTGCCTGCCTGTCATTTCAGGGGGAAAGGGCCAAGACATGTTTACTTAGCTTGGATGTCGTCTAATAGAGGATGATGGGGCACAGAAAGGTGGTCCAGTTCCCCCCACCTCGCCAAGGGCGTGTTCTAGGAGTTAAAGAGCAACAACCTGCAATCTGTACCAAAAAATCTTCATAGTCCCACCGGAAAATCATAAGAGTAATAAACGATTCAGCTCAACAGACAAGTATCATGTTCAGGTTTCTCCAATCATTAAATCACTATTATTGCCACAATTTGCTTTATTCACCCTTTGGGCAATGTTATTCCAAGAGAGAGAGAGAGAGAGAGAGAGAGAGAGAGAGAGAGAGAGAGAGAGAGAGAGAGAGAGAGAGAGAGAGAGAGAGAGAGCCCCTAATGGCCAGTTAGTGGGCTCTAGGTCAAACTGTCCCCAAATTTGTTATTTGTTATTATTACTTGTTTTCATGTCACTTGTCTGTTTTCTACTGCACCCCTCTCACCAAAGCAAAGCAAACATTAGCAGCACATTGACCGTAGTCAGGCATCCTCATTCCATAGGTGCTATAAAACATTTCCTGTAAAAGAATCACAGTTTTCAAGACAGGGTGTGTCTCCCCCAACACTCTCACCAGAATACAGTGTAATAGCATCCCCAACTCCTAACCCATAAACACCGTTTCTTCACACATCCGCCCAGAAATCCTGTAATAGAAAAACATTAAAACTGTAACCCTGTAGGGAAGAAAATGTAAATGGTAACGCTGCGCAGTTACCTCTGTAAGCCACACAAGACAAAAAAAATGGCATTTACAGGTTCACTCATCCTCGAATATTTTGTCATCCTTCTACTCCTGTAAAAGAAACCCACATAAATTCATCCACCCTTTTATCCTATCTAGGTGGAGGTGGTTAACCTTGAGTCATGGTCAAGTCTTGTCATCTTTTACCAGTCAGTCCGTTTGTTTTTATTCCCAGTCTTTCATCCATTCATCCGTTCTTTGCTGATAGTGAAACCTGTCGTCGCATCTAGTTTCCACACTCAGCAAAATGACGTCATCTCAAAAAGAAACAAGAACTTGAGTTTGGATTACCTCGCTGAATCCTTTTTTAAACAGGGACTCTCGTTTCTAATTGTCCCCACAAGTGTTTCCTCCAGAACCCATTTCAATGCGGAGAAACTCACTTACAACAATTTTCTCGCCGACGTGTAATGCTTGTAATTTCCGATGTGCAGATCTGCTTAAAGAAAAGATTCACAAACAAAAATCAGTAAATATAAAACAAAATAAAATGAAAAATAACAAAAACAAAATGCAGACGCCCGGGTCTTAGGACTTGTCACTGAATATTCTTCCCATCAATAAAAATACCAACCTAAACCTACACAGAGTCAAATCAACACCATCTCAACCTTTTCATATTCATAAACCTATATGTTTTGCGTTCGTGAAACAAAATTGAACCGTTAAGTAAGTTGAGCTCTTGAAATGTTTTAATTCTCTTAATTCTGCCAGTTTATTTCAACACTTATTCAATGACTTTTATTCAACTGCTACTTGGTCACTCGACTTTTACCTGTTCAAATTGCCTAGGGTTCAACAAAGTCTAGATCCCCGTTATCATGAAACTTGAACGGTGTACGATGATTTACTTACAGTAATTTAGAATCATCACTCAACCTAGCTCTACTACTGGCACTGCGTGACTTTTCTCACACTGGAAACCAGAATTTAGTACAGAACTTTAATGCCTCAGGCAATCGCGTTCAAGGGCTGCCCCCCCTTCTCTTCTTCTTTGTCCGTGTGTTCCTCCTTTATTAAATCTCCATCACAATGACGTGGCGCTCTGAAATAAAACTCACACTGTTAATTCCTCGTTTTCACTCTGCACCACTGCTCAGAGTGTTTTCTTTTCTTTTTAGTGTAGAGTAAACAATTAAGTCGAGGCCTTAAGCCCCAGATATCTCGCACGGGCATCATTTTCATAACCAAACCGCTCCGGACTCTGCTCCCCAGACCACACAAATGCCCTCTGGGCTTATTATTATAGCAAATTCTGTATTTAACTTTGTTGTGTGCAGCATTGAGCCTTTGTCAGTACAGCATTCTTCATTGCAGCAGCTGGAGCATTGTGTGTCACTTCTCAGTAAATTAAATCAACATTTTGATTTTAGTGCATGGGTATGTATCAGTTTTTACTCCCTCAACAAGTGCATAAGTGTTCATGTGTGTGTTTCCCTTCATTCTAAGTAGGCGCATGCAGAAGTGTGTGTTCGTGTGTTGGTATATGTTTGTGTTCATCACCTTCCTGTTCTGTAGTTTAGGTAAACCAGCGGCCTGACGCATGGCCTAGGGTCCTCCCCTCCTCTTTGGGTCTGTTTTCATCCGTTGTTGCAGCTGCCTGCATCTTCTCCTTGTACCTTGACCCTTTTGCTTCTGTATGGTCCACGGCCTTCTGCAGCTCTGCTGTTCGGCTCTTCTCAGAGGTCAGCATCCTTCTGCTCACCGTCCCTTTTCCTCCGGGCTTAATGCGCGTCTCGTCACAGCTCTGTCAGCTGACGCAGCCTGGGAATTTCCCCCGTGTAGTGAAACGGGCTTTAGGTTTAGTGCTCTCCGTCTCTGCTGCATGAGATCACTCTTTTGCAGCACTGTTGACATCCTCAAGTTGTTGTTGTGAGTCCAGCTGCTGTGGCCTTCAGGGGTCAAAGGGTCAAAGATGGTCGCGGAGAGGGCAACGATGGTAGAGGGGAGGGTAGGAGTCCAGGTCAGCTTCGGCTCTCAGAAAAAACAAAAACAAAACAAAACAGGCGAACAGGAAAATGATGTTGTGTTGGCTGTGCTGTGTTGGCTGTGTTATCCCGAGAGGGGAGAAACAACGAGATCTCGTCTCCCCCCTTTTTTGTTTTTTTTTTTTTTTTTTCACCATATAATCAACTCATAACCCCTCAAGTTGACAGGACAACACAGGTACGTGTTAAAATTCTTAAGATCCTGTTTAGAAACCTAAAAAGGAATTTCCTATCATTCAGTAGTCATTTGTCTTAAACGATCAACAAAAACATGTCCCAAGTCGACCCTTTTAACCACTAAATTTGTCGTGTCCTCACTTAATCCTCAGACCAGTGTCTTTGTCTTTTGACGTTACGTTGTTGTCCTGCAACCCAAAGCGTTTAATTGTCAGTAATGTATAAACTATATCATTTAAAAACAGGTGTATGTTAAGTGTCGCTACTTTAACCTTGCATGTACGTGCACATGTATGTAAGCTGTTTCTTCATTGCATGTATGGGTGCGTCTGTATATGGGTTACTTTAACTTTTTCTCAAACGAGGCATTTCTCTAACACGCACATGTGTCTGTTCCTCACCCTTCTCATATCTTTCTCTGGTTGTGTGTGGTTTTATTTGTTTCAGTGATTTACCAGGAACATCTTTTCCTTTTCTCCATGTCTTCCGCCAGAGGTTAACACTGGTGAGATTCAGGGACACAGCACCCAGAGCAGTTCAGCGAGAAAAACCCGCCTCAAACTACATTCTCTCTTTTTTGTTTTACCGGGAGGGGTGAGGACAACTCTGGTGTCCAGCCGTGAATTTTAGCCAAAGCTTGGCCTGTCTTCTGCTGCCGTACTCAGGCTTCCAGGTTAAGAAAAAACACCTGTATGAAGACACTAAACTTACATTTAGTATTTGTATAAACATAACTGCCTAAATCATTGAACTCTTGAGGAGGGTGTATTTCAGAATCAGAATCAAAATCAAAAACTTTATTGTCATTGTCATGAGACCGACGACATTAAGAATGGTCCCCGATCATTGCATCATCCCTAGTAATATCAAATATAAAAAAACAATAAAATTCAATCAATAAAATAGATAGAATACTTAAAATACTAAGTATTCCCACCGTCATGCTTCAGACCGTGCATAGATTAACACAAGAGTGGCATGGTGGACATTTTTGTAGTATTCAGATGTGTTATTGCAGTTGGATAACAGCTGTGTTTTGAGTCTATTAGTCCTTGCTCTGATTGCCCTGTACCGTCTGCCTTAGGGCAACAGTTCGAACAGGCAGTGGCCAGAATGTGAGGTGTCTTTTATGATGTTTTGGGCCTTTTTAAAACAGTGGGCGTTGTTTGACTCTTTACTAACTTTAAAACCCCACCATAACAATTTCTCACTGACAAACTTCTATGCATCCATTTAAACATGCGAAGCCAGCACAAAATCACACACATACCCCTACAGCAAAGCTTTAACATAACCACAATGCAACTCCTCCCTTAAACGGGAGAAATCACCCTGAATCAACCAACTCTATATAAAACGTCAAACAAAGATAAACCACAAACATTTCTACACTTCTGTGTCTTCCACGCAGCACAATAGGCAGAAAAACACCGATTACTCACAGTCTACAACAAAAGAAAAACCTGCTCTTTTCACAACTCTCACAGCTAAAGTCAAAACTCTTACCCAGTGCCTCTGAAATAATAAAAAATCACCAAATACTCGATTACTCTTTTCACTCGCTCCCTCTCACTCCCTTCTTCCTCATACAGCATACACGCTCGCTCCCGCGGACCCGCTCGGCCCCGCGGGCTCACTCGGCCCCCACCTTTTTCCTCTCACAGAGACAGAGAGAGAGACCCTTTTCCTTTTTTTTTTTTTATTTCTCCAGCACACATACACACACAGAATCCCAACTGAGAGAAAGAGGGAGAGAAGAGAAAAGAGTTGTAGAGAGGAAGTTTTTTAGCAGGAGTTTCAGATCTAACAGATTTATACAACTTATTTACACACACCGGTAATTTATGTTCTATTTATTGATTTTAAAGGAGAATTTGGTCCAGCTGGGTTTCTGTCTCTGTTAGGCACTAACAGCTGGGGCGCTGCTTTAAAGGTGAGTCAGCACTGAAATATCCCTTCAGGTGTTACCAAGCTTCTACCAAACCGGAGTCTGGCGGGTAACCTTGCCTAGAGCTTCCTGATAGGGGTGCTAGTTGGTTGTCACCTTGTTCACACGTCTCATTCACACTTCATACATTACCTGCAGTCACTCATTACCCTCCTTATGTATGTAATAAATGTGTAAAAAAAAAATTCTATGTGTGGTGTATTATTTTAACCAAAAGAGGAACCTAGTTCCTTTAATTGTGTAATCTGTGAACAACGGAGAACCAAACTGTCCTGCCCAGTGTTCCACAGCAAGCATTCAGCGTGTATTTATGTGTGTCCAATATCAAACAGAACATCAAAACATTTAAAACACTAAAATCATCGGGGTTTTAAGAAGAGATCCGTTTTCTCCTATTGATCAAAGGGACCCGTCCTTTGGACTCCAACCAGTACTTCTCTTTTTTAAGTTTTAGAGGATCTTTTCTAATAAAGTCCTCTGGGCCTTCCTAACCCTTCTGTAGTTTAGAGAATATTACTAAAAAATATTCTCAAGGCCTTTAACCTTTTAATTTGTTTAGAAAGGCGTTACTAATAAACCCTTTCAAGGTCCCAGACCTGCTGAGGTATTTATCCGACACCGGAGAGCGACCCGTCGGCCGCAACCGTGGTCAGACCTCAGTTCACTCTTATCTTTATTCACTTATTCACTTATTTCTTATTCACTTATCTCTTATTCACTTGTCTGATTCTCAACAAGCCTTAAGTAAGCCAGACAATTTTGGTTATGAATTACTAGGAGTTTGGACACTAAGTATTTTTATAATGTTCAATATAGCAGAAATAAAAGGTCTGCTTACCTTGTTTTTTGTGTGCACACAGCTTTTGTCCAAACTCCGTTCACTCAGACCACAGCCGATGTCCTCCCATCCGTCCAGTTAACCTGGAGCGGATCCTGTTCGTGACGCCAATTGAAGGATATAAAAAAAACAACAACAGCAATAGAATAATATTAAACACAAAGTGAACCCGTCTTCCTTCATTAAATAGGTTCTTTTAGATGTTAAGGAGGAATTGACTTAACCAGGCTGGCGGAGAATGAAGACAACCGGACACCTGCTGCAGATGGGGAATCAGTGAACTTTTATTGAGACAGAGACAAGCTCTCAACACAGCTCACATCAGGAGATTCCTGATATTTGCTGTGAGGATGAGTATATATTCTCTAAAACTTACAGGAGGGGGTTGTGAGGAAAGTGCTGCATTAGCAGAAAAACAACTCCATAAAAGGAAATCGGCCTTGGGTGTTCTAGTCTCTTCGCTTGCAGATATCTTTCACCTGCAGGCTGAGGCGATCGCTTCTTATCGCTCTCAAGGCCAAAGTCGTGAGCACATTTTTATTACACAGTTGCACAGTAACTTTAAAGCTGAACAATATTTAAAGCTGAATAATGTTTAAAGCTGAACAATATTTAAAGCTGAATAATGTTTAAAGCTGAACAATATTTAAAGCTGAATAATGTTTAAAGCTGAACAATATTTAAAGCTGAATAATGTTTAAAGCTGAACAATATTTAAAGCTGAATAATGTTTGATCAGATTATATTTTCTTCATCACTCACAGTAAAACATCATTCCTTTAGCTTATGTGCGTTTAGCTTCTGTGTCTGGTGCATTTGTTAAGATCAACTCACTTGGCAGAAAGTTCATATTAAACAGTTGTGTTGCTGTGAGCTGTGTGTTCACCACACAGCGTGTTGCTTACAAGACGTAAGCAACACGCTTACGTTGATCGTTTTTTGGATTGTTGTAATTTGGTGTTTGTTCACCTTGTCGTTATTCTTCTTCATAGGTGCTCTGATTGTTCAGATAAAAAAAAAAAACCCAAAAAAACCCAAATATATTTAAAATGTACTGAACTAAACTGAGTGAGGAAAACAGTCTTACCCATGAATGTTATTGGTTGATTTTTCTGCTGTTTTACTCCTCTAAAGATCACTGAGTGATAGAAGGATTTGTAGTTTAAATAAATATCTGCAGCTATTACTGGATAGATGTGGGTTTAGGCTCTTGGAGTCATAAATCATTATCATGTTAATAGAAAGAGATGCATTACAATAAGACACACATTAAACCACATGTGAAAGGTACCTCTTCTTGTCTTTTTCGTCAAGCAGCACAGTGGAGCAACGAAAGGAACAAAGACCAACACCACTACTGCAGCTATTACAGTGATCGAGGAAGAATCTGTGAGAAAAAACAAAATATGACAGAGATCAAAACTGATACATCAGTCATGGATCAACTTGAGACTTACTGATGTCAATGATGTTAGATCCCAGTCAAACTGACCCAGAAATCACCAATCTGTAAATGTGCGAAAGAGTTTTTCACCATCACCATCATCATCAGGTGTCTGTTGGACCTCATCACAGTCAGCTCTCTGTGAGGAGCAGAGAGCACTCATGCTGCACATCCCACCAGTGTGCTGTGTTTACTAGTGATGGGTCGGTTGCGAACGAAATGGCTCTTCGAGCCGGTGTTCTGACAAACCATCCTACTATGGCAAAACGTCCTACCCGTAGGATAATTTTACAGTGTCCCCTGACAAACAGTCCTACTTTGGCAAACCGTCCTAACAGTAGGATAATTTTACGCTGCCTTATGACAAACTGCCCTACTTTGGCAAAATGTCCTACTGTACATAATTTATGCACATTTCTGCTGCCAAACAATAATTCCAGCACAAATTTAAGTAGGGTATGACGGTTTGCCACTTAACTTTGCCCATCACAGTATGCTGATATTCATAAAGCCAGTACGGTTTGACACTTCTTTTTACCCATTAAAGTGTGCTTGTAGGTCACATTCACAAAGGTAGCATGTTTTGGCACGTAATTCTTCCTGTCAGAATTATGCTTCTTGCTCTTATTAACAAAGGTAGCATGGTTTGGCACGTAATTCGTCCCATCAGAGTATGCTTCCAGCTTATAATAACAACAGTAGCATGGTTTGGCACGTAATTCTTCCTGTCAGAGTATGCTTCTAGTTTATAATAACAACGGTAGCATGTTTTGGCACGTAATTCTTCCGATCAGAATTATGCTTCTTGCTCTTATTAACAAAGGTAGCATGGTTTGGCACGTAATTCTTCCCATCAGAGCATGCTTCTAGTTTATAATAACAAAGCTAGCATGTTTTGGCACTTGTTTGTAGAAGCAGTCTGCATGCCAAGGTACTTAAGTTATACAGCTGTCACCATTGAAGTGATTGGAACACCTGACTATATAAACTTTGACAATGAACTCACTCCATTATGGTTACAGTATATATTTATTGAATATATTTACAGATACATATATTTGACATTTATAGATCCAACAGAACACAGGGAGAAAGAACTGAAAAAGAAACAGTATTCATAACAAATTATGCACATTTTTTTACACAAGTACTTGACCAGGCTGCTCTCTTATTGAGCACATCCAAAATGTGCCCATCTGAGACAAAACTCGCACTGCACCTGAAGAGGGGGGGGGGTGTGTTAACCAACATTACGAATTTGATGACAAAATAATTACTACAGTGGCTTGCATAAGTATTCGGCCCCCGTGAACTTTTCCACATTTTGTCAGATTGCATTCACAAACATGAATCAATTTTATTGGAATTCCACGTGAAAGACCAATGTCTCTACCAGTCTCTAGCTGGTAGAGACATACCCTAAAACAGCAGTCCCAAACCCCCGGGCCTCGGACCGGTACCGGTCCGTGAGTCGTTTGGTACCCGGCCGCTAGAGTTGAGGCTCAGATGTGAAATGTATAGTTTTCAGGGTTTTTATTGGTTTTCAGCGTTATTTTGTTATCGTTTAATTGTTAACTCGGTTTTCCTTGGTCTTTTCACGTGTGTTATGAATAAATTTTCCTTTTTTTCGGTACTAGTTTTATTTTGTTTTATTTATCCCCGACACCTTAAAGGCCGGTCCATGAAAATATTGTCGGGCATAAACCGGTCCGTGGCGCAAAAAATGTTGGGGACCGCTGCCCTAAAAGACTGGCAGCTGTAATTGCAGATAAAGGTGGTTCTACAAAGTATTCACTCAGGGGGCTGAATAATTATGCACACACCACTTTTCAGTTATTCATTTGTAAAAATTGTTTGGAATCATGTATGATTTTTGTTCCACTTCTCATGTGTACACCACTTTGTATTGGTCTTTCATGTGGAATTACCATTAAAATTGATTTGTGTTTGTGGCTGTAATGTGACAAAATGTGGAAAAGTTCAAGGGGGCCGAATACTATTGCAAGCCACTGTATATTGCATTTGTGGTTTATTTGTTTTACCATTTCAATCATACTGAACTCAGGATCGGCTTCCAGCATGGAACAAACCACACAGTATCAGCATTACCTAGAAACACACTGGCGTTCAACCTAACAGTTTTTAAACAAAACTGAAAGTGCTATTGCAATACAAAAGCGCATGACTCAACTTATCAGCTGATCGCCCTGATGCCGGCCGGCTCGCTGGCCAGGCCCGCAGAAGTACCAGCTGAAATTTGGAGGAAAACACATCGGGGATGCAGAGGTCAAGGACAGAAAAGAAGAAAAAAGGTGACGGTGAGACAGCGGAGGCTCGAAGCGAGGAGGAGGTATAAACCGTGTCTGCCGTCTATCGTGATGGGAAATGTGCGATCGTTGGAAATTAAAATCGACGAGCTCTCAGCACTGGTACGGAGTCAGAGGGAATACCGAGACTGTAGCCTGATGTGTTTCACCGAATCATGGCTGCACCAGGACATTCCCGATGAGAATGCTTCCGTGGAAGGCTTCCACACTGTTCGGGCGGACAGGGACAGCATCGCTAGCAGTAAGCGGAAAGGAGGTGGGCTTGCTGTTTTAGTTAACAACCGGTGGTGTAACCCTGCCAACATAACAATCAAGGAAAGGATTTGTTGCCAGGACACTGAACTGTGTGCTGTTGGACTCAGGCCGTATTATTTACCCTGGGAATTCTCTCACGTCATCTTGGTGGCTGTTTATGTTCCTCCCTCTGCTAACCCCACAGCTGCATGTGACACTATCCACTCTGCCATAGCTCGGTTACAGACTCAGCACCCGAGTGCCTTTATTGTGATCTCGGGTGACTTCAACCATGTATCACTGGACAATACACTACCAACATTCAAACAATATGTGGACTGTCCCACCAGGGGAGAGAAAATTTTAGACTTACTGTATGCTAACGTCAAGGATGCATACAGCTCCTCCTCCCTCCCCCCACTTGATAGGTCAGATCATAACCTGATTCACCTCACCCCCCGCTATGTGCCAATTGTGAGGAGGGAACCTGTGACCACCAGGACTGTTAGGAGGTGGTCAGAGGAGGCAATAGCGGAACTACAGGGCTGTTTCGAGGTGACCGACTGGGAAACACTCTGTGAGCCTCACGCCGAGGACATCAATGGGCTTACTGAGTGTATCACAGACTACATAACTTTCTGCACCGACTCCATTGTTCCAGCTCAGACTGTTCATTGTTACCCAAATAACAAGCCGTGGGTGACTAAGGACATCAAAGCCCTCCTCAACAACAAGAAGAGGGCTTTCAGAGGGGGCAACAAAGAGGAGGTGAGGAAGATCCAGGTGTTACTAAAGGACAAGATCAGAGAGGCTAAGGACAATTACAGGAGGAAGCTGGAGTGGAAACTCCAGCAGAACAGCATGAGATAGGTGTGGAGGGGCATGAAGACCATCACTGGATTCAGGCCAACCAACAGCAGGGGAGCTGAGGGAGGTGAGAATAGAGCCAACGAGTTGAATCTGTTTTTCAATAGATTCAACACCACAGTGTCTGCTCCCACCCCCACTGTTATATTCTGGTCTCATTCACGACAGACTCCAGAATATCTATTTCCTACCCAACGGGGTAGTAAGTTTTATTAACAAGTCATGCGACTCAGATTGGTCCTCTGCCATGTACAATAGCAACATACAGCCTAACCATCCTTACTTGTGTGACACTCTAAAACGTCCGTCCAGCAACACAATCTATTGTGGAACAAAACATCTTGCAAACAATAATTCACATTATTACATCCCTTCTCTTTTTTTTTTTTTTTTTTTTGGAAAAAACAGAAGTCCTTTTGTTTTGATTTGTCCTTCTTCTCACTGAGGGTGAAAACAATATGAAACACTCAAAGAATACAAAAGCATTCCACTTATTCAAACATGTACATTTCTGTAAGCTGTAGTGAACCTCAATATCCACAGAATACACAACTCTTCCCCTCAAACAATAAACAATAAATCCTCATTATGCAACATAGTCTTTGTACCTAAGTGGTGGAACCACTTTGCGGCCTGACCTTGTCCTGACACCCCCTGTTACCTCGTCAGTCTTGATCTGCCGCTCACGAGTGTCTGAGGGAGCTGTCACTGACCTGGTCAGTGCCCCGGTGTCCGTTATGGCATTTTCCTGATCCACCACGCCTGCATGTCTCAGGTGCCTCCGATTCCTCCTCAGGACACTTCCAGAGTCCAACTGAACCTCATAGGACCTCGGGTCGACAGTCCCAATCACCACTCCCCTGCTCCAAGTGGAATGGCGGTCAAAAGGCTGAACTCTGACACTGTCCCCTAGCTTCAAAGAGTCCATGTCTCGTGCTGATCGGTCATAGCACAGTTTTTGGCGCTTCTGTTTCCTCTCCAACTCCCGCCGGGCTGGAATGACTTTTGGCCTTAGCAGGCTCGTCCTGGTTGGCAAAAGCGTCTGTGTCCTCCTGCTGAGCAGCCTCTGAGCTGGGCTGGTCTCCAGGCCTTGTGATGGTGTATTGCGATGGTCCAGAATCGCAAGATACGGGTCTTGCCCTGCCATTTTTGCCTTTAGCAGCAGCCTCTTTGCTGTCTTTACTGCTGATTCTGCCTTCCCGTTACTCTGAGGGTAACCTGGCGAAGATGTTTTATGCTGGAAACCCCACAGTCGACTAAATCTCAGAAACTCACCGGACGTATACTGTGGTCCATTATCTGAAACAACAATGTCCGGGATGCCCTGTCTGGCAAAGTGAGCCTTCAGCTTTCTAATCACTGTGGTGGACTTAGTGTCCGGGAGATAGTCAATTTCCCAGAAGTTTGAATAGTAGTCCACTGTGATAAGGTAGTCCTTGTTGTCAAACATAAACAGGTCCGAGCCCACCTTAGCCCATGGTCTAGTCGGGATCTCATGTGGAACCAAGGTCTCTTTCTGCTGTCTGTAGTCAACTGACCTGCAGATGTCACACTTAGTCACATAAGTCTTAATTTGTTCGTTCATGCCTGGCCAATATACACACTCTCTGGCTCTCCTTAGACAACCTTCTACACCTAGGTGTGTCGAGTGTAGTCTAGTTATGATCTCCTGTCTCATGGTAGTCGGGACAACAACACGTTCACCTCTAAACACAAGTCCATCCTGACTACTCAGTTCATCCTGGAATGAGAAGTATGGTCTGATGTCACCGTCAGTGTCTCTTTTGTCTGTCGGCCAACCTCTGTGAATTGTATCTATGAGGATCTGTAGTGCTTTGTCGTCTTGTGTAGCAGTCCTTATGCTGTTTAGTCTGTCAGGTGAGATGGGTGCATGAGTGACCATGTTAATGCTCTCTATTTCCTCCTCTATGGAGCCCTGTGGTGAGCACTCTGGAAGATATGCCCTGCTCAACGTGTCTGCTAATAACATGTCTTTGCCTGGCACATACACCACATCTATGTCATATTTCTGAATGCGCATAAGCATCCTTTGCAACCGTTTGGGTGCGCTCAACAGTGGTTTTCTTACAATGGTCTCTAAGGGTTTGTGATCACTGTGTACCACCACTTTACGACCATATGTGTACTGATGGAACTTCTCCATGCTGAAAACTACAGCCAAAAGCTCCTTTTCGATCTGGGCATAACCCTGCTCTGTACGTGTAAGTGCTCTACTCGCAAAAGCCACAGGCTTACCCGTCTGCATGAGTGCTGCACCTAACCCTTTGTCAGAAGCGTCACATTGTACTGTCAGCTCTTCCTCTGGGCAGTAGTATTTCAGGACTGGAGCCTCTGCTATAGTCTCTTTCAGTCTCTGGAATGCGTCTTCATGTCGAGTCGTCCAGTTCCACTCACTGTCTTTGTGTGTCAGTTGTCTCAGTAAGTCGCAATGGTCAGACAGATGTGGGCAAAACTTTGCTAAGTAGTTCACCATACCTAACAGTCTCTGTACTGCCTTCACGTCTGTAGGTCTGGGCATTTTTTCTATGGCCCTAACCTTCTCTGGGTCTATTTTCAGACCGTTGCATGTCAGCTGATGTCCAATGTACGTGGTCTCCTTCTGTTTAAGTTTGAACTTGTCTGCGTTCAACTTAATGTTTTTTTGCCTGCAACGAGTCAAAAACTGTCTCAGCTTCTCGTCATGGTCACGTACTGCTCCAGCATCTGTGTCCCCCTGACCCGTGATCAGCACATCATCTGCAATGATGTAGATCCCTGCCAGTCCATCCAAAGCTTGTGTGAGCTTCCTCTGGAACACTTCCGGAGCTGGGCTTATCCCCATTGGCATCCTCAGCCATCTGTAGCGTCCAAATGGAGTCGAAAATGTTGTCAGGTAGCTCGACTCCTCCTCCAGTTTCACGTGCCAGAATCCACTCTTCACATCGCAGACAGAGAACACTTTAGCCTTTGACAAATCTGGCAAAATGTCCTCAATGGTGGGCAATGGGAAGTGGCTCCGTTGTAGGGCTTTGTTTAAGGGTTTTGGATCTATGCACACTCTTAAGTCCCCACTCTGCTTTTGGACCACAACCATCCCACTGATCCAGTCTGTGCTGCATTCTACTGGTGTAATGATCCCTCTGCGCTGAAGATCTTGAAGCTCCTTTTTTAACGGCTTTATCATTGCAATAGGGACACGCCGTTTTGGTAACTGCACTGGTTTCACAGTTTCATCCACCTCGAGCCTTAACTCTCCCTCCAAACAGCCATCTCCCGTGAAGACATCGGCATACTCTGTTTTAATCTGATCCATGTTCCACTCATTGGCTGTTGGGTGCTCTGAAGTAACGATGCTGTCCAGTTTCAAGATGTTTTCATAGTGTACTTTTATGAGTTTCATCGCTTCGCTGGCTCTCTTGCCCAGCAGTGGTACTTTACAGTCTTTGTCAACCACTTGAAACTCCAACCGATACAGTTTCTGATTTCTCGGGTTACGTAGCTTAACTTTGCATTTTCCCAACGGCTTTATCTTACTTTTGTTGTACATCATCAACACTGTCTGTGTGTCCTCCAACTGTGTGTTCGGGCTTAGCATGTGGATTGGCATTACATTACAACTGGCACCACAGTCAATCTGAAAATTTACAATCTCTTTGCCCATCAGCATGCCTGCAAAGAGTTGAGTGCCTCTCTCTTTGTCAGTGTTCTTTGTAGTTGAAACATGTGCGTCTGCCTCTGTAACACAGAGAACGTCCTCATACTCATCACTCTCACATGCTGTCACGTTGTGTACATTCGTCCTTCTCTTCTGCTCTGAACGTGCCATGCATTTAACTGCAAAGTGGTTTTCTCTGCCACACTTTTTACATTTCTTCCTGTATGCTGGACATTTTTCTTTCTTTTTTTCATGTGTTCTGCCACAAAACTTACAGTCCACTGCGTCGCCGATCCGTTTCTGGCGCACAGCTCCATGCACAGCATGCACCTCCTCCACTGCAGCTCCCGAAATGGTTTTGCTGTTTTCCCGCGACAGCTCCGCGGCTCTGCAGTGCTGTATGCATGCATCCAGTGTCATGTTTTTCTCACGCAGCAGTCTCTCCCTCAGACTCGGGTTGTGAAGTCCACATACAATCCTGTCACGAATCAGTGAGTCCCTTATTACTCCAAAATTGCACGTTTTTGTCAGCAGCTTTAACTCCGTCACATAGCTGTCAATTGTCTCACTGGCGCCTTGGTTTCTCGTGAAGAACCGATAACGCTCCACAGTTTCATTAACTACAGGATTGCAATGATTGTCAAACTTCTCAATAATGTCCTTAACTGTCCACCGATCTCTCGCTGTGTCGCCCATTAGCGTGTCTAGCAGCTCCCTGCCGCTCTCACCAACGAGATAACTGAACAAGCTTACTTTTTTCTGTTCGCCGTCTGAGTCCATGGTCAGCTCCACATAGAGCATAAACTCGTCCCTCCAGGTCTTCCATGTCCGTGATAGGTTACTGGAGTCCAATACCAGCGTCGGCGGCGATTTAAGGCCCTCCATGCCTCGCGGCGGTGCTAACTCGATTAGCCGCTAGTTGCTCACCGCTCCGACAGGCGTCTCTCGGGGGTTCACTCCGGCCGTGCAGCTTGCTCCGCTGTCCGCTCCGCTGCCACCATGTTATATTCTGGTCTCATTCACGACAGACTCCAGAATATCTATTTCCTACCCAACGGGGTAGTAAGTTTTATTAACAAGTCATGCGACTCAGATTGGTCCTCTGCCATGTACAATAGCAACATACAGCCTAACCATCCTTACTTGTGTGACACTCTAAAACGTCCGTCCAGCAACACAATCTATTGTGGAACAAAACATCTTGCAAACAATAATTCACATTATTACACCCACAACCTCACCTGTAGTCAGCCTGGAATCCAGAGCCACACCACTGTGCCAGCCTCTCTCTTCACATGGCGCTGTTGCCTCCAGTGAGATTCCTGACACCCCTCCCCTGTTAACTCAAAAGACACGACGTCGTACTCTCATTCACAGCGCTTTATTCGTTCCGCCATTTTACATACGGACCACAACAACAACACTTCGCGGGCAACCGTACTCTCGCGATAAAACAGAAAATAACAAGTTAACAATCTCCCTCTTTCTTAAAAAAAATAAAATAGGAGTATAAACACACCCCAGTAAACATTTGTATACACACCCCTGTAAACATTTGTATACATATATGTATATATTTATATAAACAAAAAAAACATTTCAAAAGTGCTTAGCTTTACTTAAAGCATACTATCATTGCACACAATAAACAATGGTACATTTGAATGCAAAGACAACTTTGTAGACAAAGGATTACAGTATCCAGAGTCCTTCATCTAGCGCCTTTAGAAGGGTTAAAGGTGAAACTCCCTTTTTCGTCAGACAATCAGCAAGTTGAGATTTTGAATCTGACCAACAAACCTGTCTGATTTTCTTGGCTTGTATGAGCTCTTTAATGCTGCTCATTTCTAGCCTCAGTCTCTTCTCTGTAACCTGCTTAGTAGACTTGAGTGCATCAAACAAGGAATGATTATCAGTTACACAGATCAAAGGAAGAGCGTTTAGACCAGTGTTACCAGTTGTAAGCTCAGAAAAAAGTGTTGCCAGGAAGACAGCACTGTCTATTCCATCTGACATGGCAAGAGTTTCTCCTGCCAGTGTACTTCTGACCACGCGCCTGATTTTTTTAGACTGCCAGAAGAGAGGACAAAACTTTCCTCCTTTACCCATAAGGACGATTAATGCCCCTCCTTGAGTACCGCCATCAGGAAGGTTGCCAAATGAAGCATCACTGAAAACAACCAATGCCAGATCCTCACTGTTACCCAAGTGCTGAAACTTAAGAGTCACTTTCTCTGCCTTAAGTTTACGGATAACTTTGTTCACTTCATGAATAGACTGTACAGTTGCATCTTTGATATTAGATCCAAGGCTACATGTGTCAAACATAACATCAGGCCTTGTTTGTTTGGCAACCCACAAAATCTGTCCTATTTTTGACCTGAGTTGCTCACGTTCTGTTTCACTTAAGGGAGCCTCCCTCTGTACAGCCCGTGCTGCTTGTAGCTGAACCGGTTGTAGGTTGTCAATGTAAAGTTGTTGATGCACCTCTATTACATCATTAACTGTACAAATGTCCATACCAACATAAGAAAAGCTGTCATGTTCTTCACGGCCCACAAGGAAGGTAGATTTCAGTACAGGAATGATATGAGTTGCAAAGTGACTTGAACCAGCCCAAAGGAAATCATCAACGTGACATGCAAGCACTCCTGTAACCTCAGATTGTTCATTCTGCCAATAGAACACTGCAGGATCAACCTGTGATATTTTACCACCAGTTTTGAGCATAATGTCTTTGACCTTATTGTACCAATAAAGTGAAGCATCTGCAAGTCCATAAACACACTTTTTCAGTTTCCATAGAACATTGTTCTTGCCAGCTTCAGGTGGGGGACGAAGATAGATGTCTCTTGACAGTTGCATTCCCTGCAAGAAGGCAGATTTAATGTCCATTGAATTTACTCTCCACTTGTTTTGACATATCACAGCTAGCACCAGTCTGAGGGACTCAGACGCACACGTTGGAGAGTCTTTCTGTAGTTCTTTAGTATTTACCTCTTCAAACCCCCGTGCCACAAGTCGAGCCTTTGGGACAACACCATTAGTAGTTTCTTTGAGTGTACAGACCCATCTAGTAGACACACATTTTTGACCCAGGTCTTTCACTTCATCAAACACACCATTACTTTGCCAGCTCTCAATCTCCTGCTGCTTAGCAGAATCAAAGGAAATATCTTTTGTTATGAGTACATCTGCATCTCTGTTTTCAGCTTCAGTGCAAAGACCATCAACAAGTGACATGTCTACAGCTTTCTTTTCACCTTCACTACCATCATGCTCAAGATATTGCACATTGTACCAGTTTTTGTATTGCCCTTTTGCTTTTCCCGCTCTGCCTAGCACTCTGGCTGTGTGTTGAACACCGTTGTCTCTGTTGGTAAAAGCAATCAGCTGTCCTGATCTTAACTTTACATTTGCAGAGACATGATCAGTGGGTGTAGAGGGCTCATTTGCAGTTTGTGTGACAGACATGTTTTCTGTAGTGTGTGTGACAGACATGTTTTCTGTAGTGTTAGTTTCTCTGTCAATAGTGATGTCTTCTTCCTCACTAATACTCTGTTCCCCATCGGGTGTGTCAGTGTCATCATTTTCAACTGCGTCTTTGTTGTCATCATCAGTAGTACTGTGTGATATTTGTTTATCTCCAGTCCGTGAATCCACTTTAGTCAATCTTGACTGGTGTACTCTTACAAGAGTCCCCCCATGTCTTACAAATACAACAGTTCCATCCTGCCCAATAACTACACCTGGACCCTTCCACTCTGTACAGTCGACTCGTTTGTAGTATACTTTATCTCCTGCCTCATATTTGTCATCTGTAGGCCTAAGTTGTTTGCGTAGTGCTCTCCTGATCCTTTCTGAACACTCTGCCTCAGTAAATGCTTTTCTGGAAGCATGTAATGCTGAGATATGTTCAGCTACTCTTGCACTTACAGTTGTGCCCTCTAAGGCAGGTGGCTTATCCATCAACACAGAAGGAAGGTTGGGGTTTTGGCCAAACACAAGTTGATGTGGACTATAACCATGTACATTAAGCATACTGTTTTTGGCCATAAGGGCCCAGTCTAGCGCAGTGTGCCAGTCACATCCTCGTTCCTTTTTTACCTTCAGGAGGATTTCTGTAAGTGTCATGTTATGTCTCTCCAGTAGTCCGTTGCTCCAGGGACTATACCCCGCCGTTGTTTTTACCTCAATGTTGAAGTTTTCAGCCATGTCCCGAATGTCTGTGTTGTTGAACTCTCCGCCGTTGTCTGTGTAGAGCCGTCTGGGGGCACCGTGAATGCTTATCCAGGTGTGAATGAAGGAGTTGACGATCTCTGCAGCTTTCTTTGTCTTTACGATGCTGCCAGCACTGAAGCGTGTGAAGTGGTCGATGATGTGAAGGTACCACACATTGGGCTCCAGCTCATGTAGATCCATCGCTACTGTCTCATTATACTCAGAAGCCAGGGGTAGACCAACAGCAGGTCTCGGCTTGGTTTTGCAATATTTCTGACAAATGTCACAGTCACGAACTATCTCTTGTAGAATAACTGCACATTGTTTATCTGTATTGCCAGAGCTTTGGATGAGCCTCAATATCCTCTCTGCAGATGCATGACCAAACTGCTTATGAAGTTTCACAAGGACTTTCTGTTTCTCTTTTGTAGACATTTCAGCAGTTACCATGAGAACTTCATTTTCATTGCAGCTTTCTGTAGTATTTTCATCTCTAATGTCCACACAATAGTGTCCCGAACTAGTGAGCTCTAGGGGAACAGGCTGCTTGAACATGACAACACTGTCATTCTCCATGTCTAGAACAGTCCCTGCTTTCTTGAGAGACGTTTTGCTCAGTAGTAGTGGAATGTCAACAGGAACTACTTCACTTTCAATGTCACATTTTGTTTGTCCAATTTTTGCTGGAAGTTTCACTTTTCTGCTGGAATACACTACAATACCATCCCCAAAGCGAAATGGTCTGGAGCTGGGGGTTTCTGATTGCAACAGCTTGTTTACTTGGCCTTGGCTGAGGTCACGCATGTAACTATCTAGCCACTTTTGACCACAAACTGTACGTGTACATGCAGTATCAATAATGGCTGACCCCAGTGCCTCAGTCAGGAAGATTTCAGAGTCTGTCATTGAGGCTTTAGTGTACAAGGTAATGTTACACTCCTCCACTTTCCCATCTTCAGTTAGCTTTACTTGGTCACCATTACGATGAGGACAGTCTTTCGCCCAGTGGTAAGTGCTCTGACAAATAGCACATCTTGTTCGCTTGCCAAACTTGTCAAGAGGGTTGGTACCTTATAGTGGTTGTCGCTGTCCACTCCGCGACGAAGTACCGTTGTTTCGTTTGTATTTGGGACCTTTTTGTTCCGTAAGGAAAACTGCTTCTTGGTTCAGTTGAATTCCGCTGAAAACTCCGGTTACTTTCCCTCCGAAAATCCGTTTCAGTGCAGACTTCATAGACGCAAACGTTAAGTCCGTGCACGCTGTCAGTGCAAGCTGTCGACTTTTCTCATCAAGACAAGCTGTATCTAGAAGCTTAAATGCTAGCACAGCGTCAGGCAGCGTCATGTTGTACTTTTTCATCCGGTTATAACGCTGTTCAAAGTCTATAATGTAGTCTGCCATGGACACGCTGTGGTTCTTTGCAATGGAGTCAAAACACGAGTAGGCTTCATAAGCGCGGTCTTTCTCTTCTCTCTGAAACACCGCGTCAAGTTTTGCAAGTAGTATTTCCATACCGTCATCTTTGTCTAAATCTTCCGCGGGTATCTCCATGGCCGTTTCTCTGGCTCTTCCCTCGAGGCCCAGCGCCACCGCGAGTGCCTGTTTCTTTTTATCCAGCTCCGTAACCCGTCTCCAGATATTGACTTCATTCTTCCAGCATTCGTATGGCCTGGCTTCATCAAGCTTTGGTGGTACTTTGTAATTGGAAACCATCCTCTGCTACCAATGTTAACTCAAAAGACACGACGTCGTACTCTCATTCACAGCGCCTTTATTCGTTCCGCCATTTTACATACGGACCACAACAACAACACTTCGCGGGCAACCGTACTCTCGCGATAAAACAGAAAATAACAAGTTAACATCCCCCACCCATCACCTTCACTCAATACCAGGTTGAGATGCAAATGAGGAGACTTCACTCAGGCAAGTCTGCTGGACCAGATGGAGTGAGTCCCCTTGTCCTCAAGACCTGTGCCCCCCAGCTGTGTGGAGTCTTTCATAAACTGTTTATGCTGAGTCTGAGTCTGCAGAGGGTCCCAGTGATGTGGAAGACATCATGCCTCGTCCCTGTACCAAAGACGCCACGTCCCAGTGGCCCCCAGGATTACAGGCCCGTGGCACTGACCTCTCACATCATGAAGACCCTGGAAAGGCTCATCCTGGACCAGCTGCGACCCATAGTAAGACCACATCTGGATCCCCTTCAGTTCGCTTATCAGCCTCGTCTCGGAACTGAGGACGCCATCATCTACCTGCTCAATCGTGTCTACACCCATCTGGACCAGCCGGCGAGCACTGTGAGGGTCATGTTTTTTGACTTTTCCAGTGCTTTCAACACCATCAGGCCGACCCTCCTGGGTGATAAGTTAGCAGCGATGCAGGTGGATGCTTCTCTGGTGTCCTGGATTGTTGATTACCTGACAGGAAGACCACAATATGTACGTCTCCCACAGTGTGTGTCTGACAAGGTGATCAGCAACACAGGGGCACCACAGGGGACTGTCCTCTCCCCCTTCCTCTTCACCCTCTACACCACAGACTTCAGCCACTGCACAGAGACCTGCCATCTTCAGAAGTTTTCTGATGACTCTGCGGTGGTTGGATGCATCAGCAGGGATGATGAGACAGAGTACCGGGCTGTGGTCGACTCCTTTGTCACGTGGTGTGAGCAGAATCATCTGCAGCTCAACGTGGCAAAGACCAAGGAACTGATCGTGGACTTCAGGAAGACCAGGAAACACTTGACCCCTGTTTCAATTCAGGGGGTCAGTGTTGACATTGTGGAGGACTATAAATACCTTGGAGTACACATTGACAATAAAATGGACTGGGCTAAAAACACCACAGCACTTTACAGGAAGGGCCAGAGTCGTCTCTATTTTTTGAGGCGACTGAGGTCCTTCAACATCTGCCAGAAAATGCTGAGGATTTTCTATGAGTCTGTTGTGGCCAGTGCGATCCTCTATGCTGTTGCATGCTGGGGGAGCAGGCTGAGGGTCGCAGATGCCAACAGACTTAATAAACTAATCCGTAAGGCCAGCAATGTTGTGGGGATGGAGCTGGACTCCCTCAAGGTGGTGTCGGAGAGGCGGATGCTGTCCAAGATAAAGACAATGTTGGATAACACCTCCCACCCACTCCATGACATGCTGGTCAGTCACAGGAGCACGTTCAGTGAGAGACTGAGATTACCAAAAAGCACCACTGAACGACACAGGAAATCATTCCTGCCTGTGGCCATCTCCCTGTACAACGCATCCACTTAACACACTGTTTGCTGCTACAACTACACGTTTCTTTTCCAACTATTTATTTATGAGTGACTTATGTATGTATGTATGTAGGGCTGGGCCATATTATACCGTTCACGGTAATACCGGTATAATGTTAGGCAACGATAGGAAAATGAAATATCGCGATAGAATGGGAGTAAAACGCGCATGCGCAGTGCCTTTGTTTTCATACGCACATGGCCGATTATTGAGTGAAACAGATGAACCAGAATTGGTTTGTAAAAATGGTGCAACTTCCGTGATGTGGAACTGGTTTGGTGTTTGTCCGTCAGATACACAACAAAGCACATTTTTTTGCAGAACATGCAAGTGGCCGTTCTAAGATGCTCTTAAATCTGGGAGTAATCTGGGTCCTAAACTCCGTATGCTTCAGGTCAAACAACACTGCAGCATCACTTAGAGTTAAAAACTGTCTAAATTCTTTCATCTTTAATAAAACGATCAGTATTGCTGCTTTACCAGGTGTAACTATAAAGTTTAACTTCCAGGCATCCATGAAAACAAAAGTTATTACATTTAACGGAGTTAGAAGTTAGCAGGAAGCTAGCGGAAGTTAGCTCGCTAGTTTCGCTAGTTACCTAAGCATGATATTGCATGTTCTGACTGAGAGATTTCTGAAAAAAATCAAACGTACAGCTCTGCTATCACTTCCAACATAAATGAAGACGGGAAACTAAACAGCAGTGACGTTTGTAGGGTTACTGAAGTTTGGCTAGCTGGTATATAATGATGTGCTACGTGATCGCTAGCGACACAGCTATGTTAGCATAACATAAACAGTGAAGCTGGAGGACGAACACTAACACTTTTCCACTTATAAAAGTTAACGTGAAGGTTCTTCATGGTTAGAGACAAATGCAATCGCATGGCAGGATGCTGTAAACGGACCAAACTTCAGTCAGGAGAACAACTGAGATAATCCATCCACAATACGAGGTTAGTCATTAATATACTGCAACAACATGGGAATAGAGCAGCTACCAGAGAATTCAACATTAATGAATCAATGGTACAGAAGTGGAGGAAGCAAGAAGAATGAGTTTAATAAAGTTTGATTTATCTGACTGCTTTGTTTCGCTTAAGGTGCCTTATAATCCCGTGCACCTTATGGTCCGAAAAATGCGTACTGCACACTGCAGTTTAATGTTGCAAAGCACCTCTTTTTAACTTCAGTGGATATTATACCTGGTTATGCTCAGGATATGTCAGCCCATTTCTACTGGAAATGCCTTTTGGTTAAACTTTCAGCAAGGAATTTGCATTTGCACTGTTACATTTTTATAAAGCTTTAATGTACATAAAAACCAGCTTCTTGTTTAAGTGAAAATAAATGGAAGGTTGTCTTTTTGCGCTAGTAATGTTGTGGAGTTGTATTTTGTCTCGCATCAATTATATCGTCGGTTATATCGTTATCGCAAATTTTCAAATATATATCGTGATAAATATTTTTGGCCATATCGCCCTGCTCTATATGTATGTATATATATGTATATATTGTACTATTCTTAGTTAGTGTATTGTCTGTCTTGTCTTAATGTTGGTTTAAAATAGAGCACTGTAACAAAAAATAATTTCCCCCAGGGATCAATAAAGTATTCTGATTCTGATTCTGATACCTCTTAGATATAGCGATACAAGATGGATAATGCACTTTTTAAAACTTCTGGAACCAGTTCCTTCATCTATTCGAGAGCGGAGCTGCTGGCACTAAGAACAAAGGGACAGACCGGCATGCGACACAACATCCCGGCCGAGCTAAAGAGGAGCTACAGAGGCTGCAAAGCTGGAACGAGGAGAGCGGATCACCGGAGGCGATTCAAACCATCAATCCCGACAGTGATCATGGGCAACGTGAACTCGTTACAGAATAAGATTGATGAACTGTGCGCTCTGAACAACCACAGACTATACTGTGAGTGCAGCTTGTTTACCTTCACGGAGACGTGGCTAACCGAGCTAACGCCGCAGGCTAACGTAGACCTATGCGGTTTCACATCCGTGAGAGCCGATAGGGACACGCAGGCCAGCGGAAAAAGCAGAGGTGGGGGACTCATTGTCTACGTTAACAACAGATACTGTAACCCTGGACACGTCTCCGTTAAAGTTTCGGTATGCCGTCTGGACCTGGAGCTGCTAGCTGTTAGCTTGCGGCCATATTATCTACCTCGGGAGTTCAGTCATGTGATCTGTGTGTGTGTCTACATCCCTCCGAGGGCCGACGCAACAGCTGCCTGTGAGAAAATACACACAATCACAGCAAGACTTCAGACACAAAACCCAGAGGCTTTCATTATTATATCTGGAGACTTTTCACTTTTCACCAGTTTGTGAATTGTCCCACAAGGAGCAACAGGACAATTGACCTACTGTATGCTAATGTGAGAGATGCATACAGAGCCACCCCCCTCCCCCCACTAGGGAAGTCAGACCACAACCTGGTTTACCTACAGCCACAATACACACCCCTCGTCCAAAGGCAGCCGGTCACAACGCGCTCCATCCGGAGGTGGACCCCAGAAAAGGAGGATGCTCTGAGGGACTGTTATGACACCACAGACTGGGATGTGCTCCTGAGCCCACATGGTGAGGACATAGAGGGGGCGACACACTGTCTTACAGACTACCTCAACTTTTGTGTGGACACGGTCGCCCCTGCTAAGACGGTACGGTGTTATCCTAATAACAAACCGTGGGTAACACAGGAAGTCAAAGCTGTCCTCAACATGAAGAAGAAGGCTTTCAGGAGCAAAGTGAAGGAGGAGATGAAAGCAGCACAGCGGGAGGTGAAACGCTGCCTGAGGGAAGCAAAGGACACCTACAGGAGGAAGGTGGAACAGAAGTTGGAGAGGAACAATATGAGGGAGGTCTGGAATGGTGTGAAAACCATCACAGGCCACAACACCAAGAAAAGCACAGTGGGGGGGGGACTGTGGAGAAGGCAAACGAACTCAACAACTTCTTCAACAGGTTTGACCAGCCCACAACCCCCCCACCCTCACCCTCACCTTCACTACAGAGTCCAATCCCCACTCTCCTACCTCCCTCGCTTCCCCCCCTTCCTGACACCATGATACCCCCCTCCTCCAATCCCTCTCTCAGCAGCAAGACATCTCCCCCCCTCCCCTCCTCCCAAACATCTCCCAGTGTCACAGTGGATCAGGTCAGGAGACAACTGAGGAAGCTTCGCCCCAGAAAGGCAGCAGGCCCAGACAAGGTGTGTCCTAGGATGCTAAAGGCGTGTGCTGCTGAACTTGGGGAGCCACTACAACGAGTCTTCAACCTCAGTCTGCGACTGGGGAGAGTGCCCGCCCTATGGAAGACATCCTGCATCGTCCCGGTCCCCAAAAAGAACCGGCCCAATGAGCTGAATGACTTCCGACCGGTGGCACTGACGTCACATCTTATGAAGACTCTAGAGCGGCTCTTCCTCAACCTCCTCCGACCACAGGTACAACATGCCCAGGACCCACTACAGTTTGCATACAAGGCGGGTGTCGGAGTGGAGGATGCCATCCTGTACCTCCTACACAGAGCCCACTCACACCTGGATGGGGGAAAAGGCACGGTCAGGATCCTGTTTCTTGACTTTTCCAGTGCCTTTAATACCATCCGGCCCTGTATGCTTCAGGAAAAACTGAACAGGATGGAGGTGGACCCCTGCCTGGTCGCTTGGATCTCCGACTACCTCACCGACAGACCACAGTACGTCAGGCTGAAGGACATCACGTCTGACACAGTGGTCAGCAGCACAGGAGCACCACAGGGAACAGTGCTGTCCCCTCTTCTCTTCACCCTGTACACCTCTGACTTCTGCTACAACTCTGAATTATGCCACATTCAGAAGTTTGCAGACGACACAGCCATCATGGGGTGTATCTGGGATGATCAGGAAGAGGAGTACAGAAGTCTGGTGAGGAACTTTGTCGCATGGAGTCACACAAACCACCTGCAACTCAACACCTCAAAGACTAAGGAACTGGTTGTGGACTTCGGGAGGTCTAGAGCAGGTCCACTGCCGGTTCAGATAGAGGGGGAGGAGGTGGAGGTGGTCAACAAGTACAAGTACCTCGGGCTGTGGGTGGACAATAAACTGGACTGGTCATGCAACACAGAGCACCTGTATAAAAAAAGCACAAAGCCGACTGTACTTCCTCAGGAGGCTGAGGTCTTTTAACATCTGCAGGAAGCTCCTGAGGATGTTTTACCAGTCAGTGGTTGCTGGAGTACTTTTCTATGCTGTGGTGTGCTGGGGGAGCAGCACAGCAAAGAAGGACTCATCCAGGCTGGAGAAACTGATCAGGAGGGCTAGCTCTGTGGTCGGCATGAAGCTGGACACTCTGGTGACAGTGGCAGAGAAAAGGACATTAAAGAAACTGATGGACATTATGGACAATGCCAGGCATCCTCTGCACACGGCCATTAACAACCAGAAGAGTCTGTTCAGTGACAGGTTGCTTCTCCAAAAGACAAGAACTAACAGACTTAAAAACTCCTTTGTCCCACACGCCATCAAACTGTTTAACTCCTCTCTGGAGGGGAGAGGGAGGGGAAACAGGAGGACAAAGGAGAGGGGAACAACTAAGCTGTAGTGCCTCTTCACCTCACTGTGCAATACCTTTTGTGCAATACTTTTGTAAATAGTCAACAGTGCAATAGACAATACTTGAAATGTGCAATTCACTTCTATTTTTATTTTTTATTCCTATTTATCCCCTTCGTATATTTTATTTATATTGTCTCTGTATTATATATATATATATATATATATATATATATATATATATATATATATATATATATATATATGTATGTGTGTGTGTGTATATAATATTCTGTAACTCTAACTTCTGTCGGTGCTGTGCTTTTTTGGAAAACGAATTTCCCAGAGGAACCCACCCGAGGGATTAATAAAGTTCTCTTATCTTATCTTAAGTTATACAAAAATGCTTTCTTTCGCCAAGACAGTGCGTTTCTCACTGTTACATGCTTTTTAATGGGGAACTCGCCCGAAACAAAGCATAGGTTTTCATTATGTGAATAATTTTAAAATCTTAGCTCAAACGGCTGCAAATCCCGTTTTCCCAGCACATTGAGTTCGATGAGCTAAAGCCATAAACATGTGTATCAGAGTCTTCTATCAAAAGTTACAGCTATTTAAATGAAGTTGTACAAAAACGCTTTCTTTCGCCAAGACAGTGCGTTTCTCACTGTTACATGCATTTGAATGGGAAACTCGCCCGAGACAAAGTATAGGTTTTCATTATGTGAATAATTTTAAAATCTTAGCTCAAACGGCTGCAAAACCTGTTTGCCCAGCACGGGATATTGAGTTCTATAAGATAAAGCCATAAACATGTTTGTCTGAGTCTTCTATCAAAAGTTACAGCGATTTATATGAAGCTGTTCAAAAACGCTTTATTTCGCCAAGACAATGCGTTTCTCACTGTTACATGCATTTGAATGGGAAACTCGCCCGAGACAAAGTATAGGTTTTCATTATGTGAATAATTTTAAAATCTTAGCTCAAACGGCTGCAAAACCTGTTTGCCCAGCACGGGGATATTGAGTTCTATAAGATAAAGCCATAAACATGTTTGTCTGAGTCTTCTATCAAAAGTTACAGCGATTTATATGAAGTTGTACGAAAACGCTTTCTTTCGCCAAGACAGTGTGTTTCTCACTGTTACATGCATTTGAATGGGAAACTCGCCCGAGACAAAGTATAGGTTTTCATTATGTGAATAATTTTAAAATCTTAGCTCAATCGGCTGCAAAACCTGTTTGCCCAGCACGGGGATATTGAGTTCTATAAGATAAAGCCATAAACATGTTTGTCTGAGTCTTCTATCAAAAGTTACAGCGATTTATATGAAGCTGTTCAAAAACGCTTTATTTCGCCAAGACAATGCGTTTCTCACTGTTACATGCATTTGAATGGGAAACTCGCCCGAGACAAAGTATAGGTTTTCATTATGCGAATAATTTTAAAATCTTAGCTCAATCGGCTGCAAAACCTGTTTGCCCAGCACGGGGATATTGAGTTCTATAAGATAAAGCCATAAACATGTTTGTCTGAGTCTTCTATCAAAAGTTACAGCGATTTATATGAAGCTGTTCAAAAACGCTTTATTTCGCAAAGACAGTGTGTTTCTCACTGTTACATGCATTTGAATGGGAAACTCGCCCGAGACAAAGAATAGGTTTTCATTATGTGAATAATTTTAAAATCTTAGCTCAATCGGCTGCAAAACCTGTTTGCCCAGCACGGGGATATTGAGTTCTATAAGATAAAGCCATAAACATGTTTGTCTGAGTCTTCTATCAAAAGTTACAGCGATTTATATGAAGTTGTACGAAAACGCTTTCTTTCGCCAAGACAGTGTGTTTCTCACTGTTACATGCATTTGAATGGGAAACTCGCCCGAGACAAAGTATAGGTTTTCATTATGTGAATAATTTTAAAATCTTAGCTCAATCGGCTGCAAAACCTGTTTGCCCAGCACGGGGATATTGAGTTCTATAAGATAAAGCCATAAACATGTTTGTCTGAGTCTTCTATCAAAAGTTACAGCGATTTATATGAAGCTGTTCAAAAACGCTTTATTTCGCCAAGACAATGCGTTTCTCACTGTTACATGCATTTGAATGGGAAACTCGCCCGAGACAAAGTATAGGTTTTCATTATGCGAATAATTTTAAAATCTTAGCTCAATCGGCTGCAAAACCTGTTTGCCCAGCACGGGGATATTGAGTTCTATAAGATAAAGCCATAAACATGTTTGTCTGAGTCTTCTATCAAAAGTTACAGCGATTTATATGAAGCTGTTCAAAAACGCTTTATTTCGCAAAGACAGTGTGTTTCTCACTGTTACATGCATTTGAATGGGAAACTCGCCCGAGACAAAGAATAGGTTTTCATTATGTGAATAATTTTAAAATCTTAGCTCAATCGGCTGCAAAACCTGTTTGCCCAGCACGGGGATATTGAGTTCTATAAGATAAAGCCATAAACATGTTTGTCTGAGTCTTCTATCAAAAGTTACAGCGATTTATATGAAGCTGTTCAAAAACGCTTTATTTCGCAAAGACAGTGTGTTTCTCACTGTTACATGCATTTGAATGGGAAACTCGCCCGAGACAAAGAATAGGTTTTCATTATGTGAATAATTTTAAAATCTTAGCTCAATCGGCTGCAAAACCTGTTTGCCCAGCACGGGGATATTGAGTTCTATAAGATAAAGCCATAAACATGTTTGTCTGAGTCTTCTATCAAAAGTTACAGCGATTTATATGAAGTTGTACGAAAACGCTTTCTTTCGCCAAGACAGTGTGTTTCTCACTGTTACATGCATTTGAATGGGAAACTCGCCCGAGACAAAGTATAGGTTTTCATTATGTGAATAATTTTAAAATCTTAGCTCAATCGGCTGCAAAACCTGTTTGCCCAGCACGGGGATATTGAGTTCTATAAGATAAAGCCATAAACATGTTTGTCTGAGTCTTCTATCAAAAGTTACAGCGATTTATATGAAGCTGTTCAAAAACGCTTTATTTCGCCAAGACAATGCGTTTCTCACTGTTACATGCATTTGAATGGGAAACTCGCCCGAGACAAAGTATAGGTTTTCATTATGCGAATAATTTTAAAATCTTAGCTCAATCGGCTGCAAAACCTGTTTGCCCAGCACGGGGATATTGAGTTCTATAAGATAAAGCCATAAACATGTTTGTCTGAGTCTTCTATCAAAAGTTACAGCGATTTATATGAAGCTGTTCAAAAACGCTTTATTTCGCAAAGACAGTGTGTTTCTCACTGTTACATGCATTTGAATGGGAAACTCGCCCGAGACAAAGAATAGGTTTTCATTATGTGAATAATTTTAAAATCTTAGCTCAATCGGCTGCAAAACCTGTTTGCCCAGCACGGGGATATTGAGTTCTATAAGATAAAGCCATAAACATGTTTGTCTGAGTCTTCTATCAAAAGTTACAGCGATTTATATGAAGTTGTACGAAAACGCTTTCTTTCGCCAAGACAGTGTGTTTCTCACTGTTACATGCATTTGAATGGGAAACTCGCCCGAGACAAAGTATAGGTTTTCATTATGTGAATAATTTTAAAATCTTAGCTCAATCGGCTGCAAAACCTGTTTGCCCAGCACGGGGATATTGAGTTCTATAAGATAAAGCCATAAACATGTTTGTCTGAGTCTTCTATCAAAAGTTACAGCGATTTATATGAAGCTGTTCAAAAACGCTTTATTTCGCCAAGACAATGCGTTTCTCACTGTTACATGCATTTGAATGGGAAACTCGCCCGAGACAAAGTATAGGTTTTCATTATGCGAATAATTTTAAAATCTTAGCTCAATCGGCTGCAAAACCTGTTTGCCCAGCACGGGGATATTGAGTTCTATAAGATAAAGCCATAAACATGTTTGTCTGAGTCTTCTATCAAAAGTTACAGCGATTTATATGAAGCTGTTCAAAAACGCTTTATTTCGCAAAGACAGTGTGTTTCTCACTGTTACATGCATTTGAATGGGAAACTCGCCCGAGACAAAGAATAGGTTTTCATTATGTGAATAATTTTAAAATCTTAGCTCAATCGGCTGCAAAACCTGTTTGCCCAGCACGGGGATATTGAGTTCTATAAGATAAAGCCATAAACATGTTTGTCTGAGTCTTCTATCAAAAGTTACAGCGATTTATATGAAGCTGTTCAAAAACGCTTTATTTCGCAAAGACAGTGTGTTTCTCACTGTTACATGCATTTGAATGGGAAACTCGCCCGAGACAAAGTATAGGTTTTCATTATGTGAATAATTTTAAAATCTTAGCTCAATCGGCTGCAAAACCTGTTTGCCCAGCACGGGGATATTGAGTTCTATAAGATAAAGCCATAAACATGTTTGTCCGAGTCTTCCATCAAAAGTTACAGCGATTTATATGAAGCTGTTCAAAAACGCTTTCTTTCGCCAAGACAATGCGTTTCTCACTGTTACATGCATTTGAATGGGAAACTCGCCTGAAACAAAGTATAGGTTTTCATTATGTGAATAATTTTAAAATCTTAGCTCAATCGGCTGCAAAACCTGTTTGCCCAGCACGGGGATATTGAGTTCTATAAGATAAAGCCATAAACATGTTTGTCCGAGTCTTCCATCAAAAGTTACAGCGATTTATATGAAGCTGTTCAAAAACGCTTTCTTTCGCCAAGACAATGCGTTTCTCACTGTTACATGCATTTGAACGGGAAACTCGCCTGAAACAAAGTATAGGTTTTCATTATGTGAATAATTTTAAAATCTTAGCTCAAACGGCTGCAAAACCTGTTTGCCCAGCACGGGGATATTGAGTTCTATAAGATAAAGCCATAAACATGTTTGTCCGAGTCTTCCATCAAAAGTTACAGCGATTTATATGAAGCTGTTCAAAAAGGCTTTCTTTCGCCAAGACAATGCGTTTCTCACTGTTACATGCATTTGAATGGGAAACTCGCCTGAAACAAAGTATAGGTTTTCATTATGTGAATAATTTTAAAATCTTAGCTCAATCGGCTGCAAAACCTGTTTGCCCAGCACGGGGATATTGAGTTCTATAAGATAAAGCCATAAACATGTTTGTCCGAGTCTTCCATCAAAAGTTACAGCGATTTATATGAAGCTGTTCAAAAACGCTTTCTTTCGCCAAGACAATGCGTTTCTCACTGTTACATGCATTTGAATGGGAAACTCGCCTGAAACAAAGTATAGGTTTTCATTATGTGAATAATTTTAAAATCTTAGCTCAATCGGCTGCAAAACCTGTTTGCCCAGCACGGGGATATTGAGTTCTATAAGATAAAGCCATAAAGATGTTTGTCCGAGTCTTCCATCAAAAGTTACAGCGATTTATATGAAGCTGTTCAAAAACGCTTTCTTTCGCCAAGACAATGCGTTTCTCACTGTTACATGCATTTGAACGGGAAACTCGCCTGAAACAAAGTATAGGTTTTCATTATGTGAATAATTTTAAAATCTTAGCTCAAACGGCTGCAAAACCTGTTTGCCCAGCACGGGGATATTGAGTTCTATAAGATAAAGCCATAAACATGTTTGTCTGAGTCTTCTATCAAAAGTTACAGCGATTTATATGAAGTTGTACGAAAACGCTTTCTTTCGCCAAGACAGTGTGTTTCTCACTGTTACATGCATTTGAATGGGAAACTCGCCCGAGACAAAGTATAGGTTTTCATTATGTGAATAATTTTAAAATCTTAGCTCAAACGGCTGCAAAACCTGTTTGCCCAGCACGGGGATATTGAGTTCTATAAGATAAAGCCATAAACATGTTTGTCTGAGTCTTCTATCAAAAGTTACAGCGATTTATATGAAGCTGTTCAAAAACGCTTTATTTCGCCAAGACAATGCGTTTCTCACTGTTACATGCATTTGAATGGGAAACTCGCCCGAGACAAAGTATAGGTTTTCATTATGTGAATAATTTTAAAATCTTAGCTCAAACGGCTGCAAAACCTGTTTGCCCAGCACGGGGATATTGAGTTCTATAAGATAAAGCCATAAACATGTTTGTCTGAGTCTTCTATCAAAGGTTACAGCGATTTATATGAAGTTGTACGAAAATGCTTTCTTTGCCAAGACAGTGTGTTTCTCACTGTTACATGCATTTGAATGGGAAACTCGCCCGAGACAAAGAATAGGTTTTCATTATGTGAATAATTTTAAAATCTTAGCTCAATCGGCTGCAAAACCTGTTTGCCCAGCACGGGGATATTGAGTTCTATAAGATAAAGCCATAAACATGTTTGTCTGAGTCTTCTATCAAAAGTTACAGCGATTTATATGAAGTTGTACGAAAATGCTTTCTTTCGCCAAGACAATGCGTTTCTCACTGTTACATGCATTTGAATGGGAAACTCGCCTGAAACAAAGTATAGGTTTTCATTATGTGAATAATTTTAAAATCTTAGCTCAATCGGCTGCAAAACCTGTTTGCCCAGCACGGGGATATTGAGTTCTATAAGATAAAGCCATAAACATGTTTGTCCGAGTCTTCCATCAAAAGTTACAGCGATTTATATGAAGCTGTTCAAAAACGCTTTCTTTCGCCAAGACAATGCGTTTCTCACTGTTACATGCATTTGAATGGGAAACTCGCCTGAAACAAAGTATAGGTTTTCATTATGTGAATAATTTTAAAATCTTAGCTCAATCGGCTGCAAAACCTGTTTGCCCAGCACGGGGATATTGAGTTCTATAAGATAAAGCCATAAACATGTTTGTCTGAGTCTTCTATCAAAAGTTACAGCGATTTATATGAAGCTGTTCAAAAACGCTTTATTTCGCAAAGACAGTGTGTTTCTCACTGTTACATGCATTTGAATGGGAAACTCGCCCGAGACAAAGAATAGGTTTTCATTATGTGAATAATTTTAAAATCTTAGCTCAATCGGCTGCAAAACCTGTTTGCCCAGCACGGGGATATTGAGTTCTATAAGATAAAGCCATAAACATGTTTGTCTGAGTCTTCTATCAAAAGTTACAGCGATTTATATGAAGCTGTTCAAAAACGCTTTATTTCGCAAAGACAGTGTGTTTCTCACTGTTACATGCATTTGAATGGGAAACTCGCCCGAGACAAAGTATAGGTTTTCATTATGTGAATAATTTTAAAATCTTAGCTCAATCGGCTGCAAAACCTGTTTGCCCAGCACGGGGATATTGAGTTCTATAAGATAAAGCCATAAACATGTTTGTCCGAGTCTTCCATCAAAAGTTACAGCGATTTATATGAAGCTGTTCAAAAACGCTTTCTTTCGCCAAGACAATGCGTTTCTCACTGTTACATGCATTTGAATGGGAAACTCGCCTGAAACAAAGTATAGGTTTTCATTATGTGAATAATTTTAAAATCTTAGCTCAATCGGCTGCAAAACCTGTTTGCCCAGCACGGGGATATTGAGTTCTATAAGATAAAGCCATAAACATGTTTGTCCGAGTCTTCCATCAAAAGTTACAGCGATTTATATGAAGCTGTTCAAAAACGCTTTCTTTCGCCAAGACAATGCGTTTCTCACTGTTACATGCATTTGAACGGGAAACTCGCCTGAAACAAAGTATAGGTTTTCATTATGTGAATAATTTTAAAATCTTAGCTCAAACGGCTGCAAAACCTGTTTGCCCAGCACGGGGATATTGAGTTCTATAAGATAAAGCCATAAACATGTTTGTCCGAGTCTTCCATCAAAAGTTACAGCGATTTATATGAAGCTGTTCAAAAACGCTTTCTTTCGCCAAGACAATGCGTTTCTCACTGTTACATGCATTTGAATGGGAAACTCGCCTGAAACAAAGTATAGGTTTTCATTATGTGAATAATTTTAAAATCTTAGCTCAATCGGCTGCAAAACCTGTTTGCCCAGCACGGGGATATTGAGTTCTATAAGATAAAGCCATAAACATGTTTGTCCGAGTCTTCCATCAAAAGTTACAGCGATTTATATGAAGCTGTTCAAAAACGCTTTCTTTCGCCAAGACAATGCGTTTCTCACTGTTACATGCATTTGAATGGGAAACTCGCCTGAAACAAAGTATAGGTTTTCATTATGTGAATAATTTTAAAATCTTAGCTCAATCGGCTGCAAAACCTGTTTGCCCAGCACGGGGATATTGAGTTCTATAAGATAAAGCCATAAACATGTTTGTCCGAGTCTTCCATCAAAAGTTACAGCGATTTATATGAAGCTGTTCAAAAACGCTTTCTTTCGCCAAGACAATGCGTTTCTCACTGTTACATGCATTTGAACGGGAAACTCGCCTGAAACAAAGTATAGGTTTTCATTATGTGAATAATTTTAAAATCTTAGCTCAAACGGCTGCAAAACCTGTTTGCCCAGCACGGGGATATTGAGTTCTATAAGATAAAGCCATAAACATGTTTGTCTGAGTCTTCTATCAAAAGTTACAGCGATTTATATGAAGTTGTACGAAAACGCTTTCTTTCGCCAAGACAGTGTGTTTCTCACTGTTACATGCATTTGAATGGGAAACTCGCCCGAGACAAAGTATAGGTTTTCATTATGTGAATAATTTTAAAATCTTAGCTCAAACGGCTGCAAAACCTGTTTGCCCAGCACGGGGATATTGAGTTCTATAAGATAAAGCCATAAACATGTTTGTCTGAGTCTTCTATCAAAAGTTACAGCGATTTATATGAAGCTGTTCAAAAACGCTTTATTTCGCCAAGACAATGCGTTTCTCACTGTTACATGCATTTGAATGGGAAACTCGCCCGAGACAAAGTATAGGTTTTCATTATGTGAATAATTTTAAAATCTTAGCTCAAACGGCTGCAAAACCTGTTTGCCCAGCACGGGGATATTGAGTTCTATAAGATAAAGCCATAAACATGTTTGTCTGAGTCTTCTATCAAAGGTTACAGCGATTTATATGAAGTTGTACGAAAATGCTTTCTTTGCCAAGACAGTGTGTTTCTCACTGTTACATGCATTTGAATGGGAAACTCGCCCGAGACAAAGAATAGGTTTTCATTATGTGAATAATTTTAAAATCTTAGCTCAATCGGCTGCAAAACCTGTTTGCCCAGCACGGGGATATTGAGTTCTATAAGATAAAGCCATAAACATGTTTGTCTGAGTCTTCTATCAAAAGTTACAGCGATTTATATGAAGTTGTACGAAAATGCTTTCTTTGCCAAGACAGTGTGTTTCTCACTGTTACATGCATTTGAATGGGAAACTCGCCCGAGACAAAGAATAGGTTTTCATTATGTGAATAATTTTAAAATCTTAGCTCAATCGGCTGCAAAACCTGTTTGCCCAGCACGGGGATATTGAGTTCTATAAGATAAAGCCATAAACATGTTTGTCTGAGTCTTCTATCAAAAGTTACAGCGATTTATATGAAGCTGTTCAAAAACGCTTTATTTCGCAAAGACAGTGTGTTTCTCACTGTTACATGCATTTGAATGGGAAACTCGCCCGAGACAAAGAATAGGTTTTCATTATGTGAATAATTTTAAAATCTTAGCTCAATCGGCTGCAAAACCTGTTTGCCCAGCACGGGGATATTGAGTTCTATAAGATAAAGCCATAAACATGTTTGTCCGAGTCTTCCATCAAAAGTTACAGCGATTTATATGAAGCTGTTCAAAAACGCTTTCTTTCGCCAAGACAATGCGTTTCTCACTGTTACATGCATTTGAATGGGAAACTCGCCTGAAACAAAGTATAGGTTTTCATTATGTGAATAATTTTAAAATCTTAGCTCAATCGGCTGCAAAACCTGTTTGCCCAGCACGGGGATATTGAGTTCTATAAGATAAAGCCATAAACATGTTTGTCTGAGTCTTCTATCAAAAGTTACAGCGATTTATATGAAGTTGTACGAAAACGCTTTCTTTCGCCAAGACAGTGTGTTTCTCACTGTTACATGCATTTGAATGGGAAACTCGCCCGAGACAAAGTATAGGTTTTCATTATGTGAATAATTTTAAAATCTTAGCTCAAACGGCTGCAAAACCTGTTTGCCCAGCACGGGGATATTGAGTTCTATAAGATAAAGCCATAAACATGTTTGTCTGAGTCTTCTATCAAAAGTTACAGCGATTTATATGAAGCTGTTCAAAAACGCTTTATTTCGCCAAGACAATGCGTTTCTCACTGTTACATGCATTTGAATGGGAAACTCGCCCGAGACAAAGTATAGGTTTTCATTATGTGAATAATTTTAAAATCTTAGCTCAAACGGCTGCAAAACCTGTTTGCCCAGCACGGGGATATTGAGTTCTATAAGATAAAGCCATAAACATGTTTGTCTGAGTCTTCTATCAAAGGTTACAGCGATTTATATGAAGTTGTACGAAAATGCTTTCTTTGCCAAGACAGTGTGTTTCTCACTGTTACATGCATTTGAATGGGAAACTCGCCCGAGACAAAGAATAGGTTTTCATTATGTGAATAATTTTAAAATCTTAGCTCAATCGGCTGCAAAACCTGTTTGCCCAGCACGGGGATATTGAGTTCTATAAGATAAAGCCATAAACATGTTTGTCTGAGTCTTCTATCAAAAGTTACAGCGATTTATATGAAGTTGTACGAAAATGCTTTCTTTGCCAAGACAGTGTGTTTCTCACTGTTACATGCATTTGAATGGGAAACTCGCCCGAGACAAAGAATAGGTTTTCATTATGTGAATAATTTTAAAATCTTAGCTCAATCGGCTGCAAAACCTGTTTGCCCAGCACGGGGATATTGAGTTCTATAAGATAAAGCCATAAACATGTTTGTCTGAGTCTTCTATCAAAAGTTACAGCGATTTATATGAAGCTGTTCAAAAACGCTTTATTTCGCAAAGACAGTGTGTTTCTCACTGTTACATGCATTTGAATGGGAAACTCGCCCGAGACAAAGAATAGGTTTTCATTATGTGAATAATTTTAAAATCTTAGCTCAATCGGCTGCAAAACCTGTTTGCCCAGCACGGGGATATTGAGTTCTATAAGATAAAGCCATAAACATGTTTGTCCGAGTCTTCCATCAAAAGTTACAGCGATTTATATGAAGCTGTTCAAAAACGCTTTCTTTCGCCAAGACAATGCGTTTCTCACTGTTACATGCATTTGAATGGGAAACTCGCCTGAAACAAAGTATAGGTTTTCATTATGTGAATAATTTTAAAATCTTAGCTCAATCGGCTGCAAAACCTGTTTGCCCAGCACGGGGATATTGAGTTCTATAAGATAAAGCCATAAACATGTTTGTCTGAGTCTTCTATCAAAAGTTACAGCGATTTATATGAAGCTGTTCAAAAACGCTTTATTTCGCCAAGACAATGCGTTTCTCACTGTTACATGCATTTGAATGGGAAACTCGCCCGAGACAAAGTATAGGTTTTCATTATGTGAATAATTTTAAAATCTTAGCTCAAACGGCTGCAAAACCTGTTTGCCCAGCACGGGGATATTGAGTTCTATAAGATAAAGCCATAAACATGTTTGTCTGAGTCTTCTATCAAAGGTTACAGCGATTTATATGAAGTTGTACGAAAATGCTTTCTTTGCCAAGACAGTGTGTTTCTCACTGTTACATGCATTTGAATGGGAAACTCGCCCGAGACAAAGTATAGGTTTTCATTATGTGAATAATTTTAAAATCTTAGCTCAATCGGCTGCAAAACCTGTTTGCCCAGCACGGGGATATTGAGTTCTATAAGATAAAGCCATAAACATGTTTGTCTGAGTCTTCTATCAAAAGTTACAGCGATTTATATGAAGTTGTTCAAAAACGCTTTATTTCGCCAAGACAATGCGTTTCTCACTGTTACATGCATTTGAATGGGAAACTCGCCCGAGACAAAGTATAGGTTTTCATTATGTGAATAATTTTAAAATCTTAGCTCAAACGGCTGCAAAACCTGTTTGCCCAGCACGGGGATATTGAGTTCTATAAGATAAAGCCATAAACATGTTTGTCTGAGTCTTCTATCAAAAGTTACAGCGATTTATATGAAGCTGTTCAAAAACGCTTTATTTCGCCAAGACAATGCGTTTCTCACTGTTACATGCATTTGAATGGGAAACTCGCCCGAGACAAAGTATAGGTTTTCATTATGTGAATAATTTTAAAATCTTAGCTCAAACGGCTGCAAAACCTGTTTGCCCAGCACGGGGATATTGAGTTCTATAAGATAAAGCCATAAACATGTTTGTCTGAGTCTTCTATCAAAGGTTACAGCGATTTATATGAAGTTGTACGAAAATGCTTTCTTTGCCAAGACAGTGTGTTTCTCACTGTTACATGCATTTGAATGGGAAACTCGCCCGAGACAAAGAATAGGTTTTCATTATGTGAATAATTTTAAAATCTTAGCTCAATCGGCTGCAAAACCTGTTTGCCCAGCACGGGGATATTGAGTTCTATAAGATAAAGCCATAAACATGTTTGTCTGAGTCTTCTATCAAAGGTTACAGCGATTTATATGAAGTTGTACGAAAATGCTTTCTTTGCCAAGACAGTGTGTTTCTCACTGTTACATGCATTTGAATGGGAAACTCGCCCGAGACAAAGTATAGGTTTTCATTATGTGAATAATTTTAAAATCTTAGCTCAATCGGCTGCAAAACCTGTTTGCCCAGCACGGGGATATTGAGTTCTATAAGATAAAGCCATAAACATGTTTGTCTGAGTCTTCTATCAAAAGTTACAGCGATTTATATGAAGCTGTTCAAAAACGCTTTATTTCGCCAAGACAATGCGTTTCTCACTGTTACATGCATTTGAATGGGAAACTCGCCCGAGACAAAGTATAGGTTTTCATTATGTGAATAATTTTAAAATCTTAGCTCAAACGGCTGCAAAACCTGTTTGCCCAGCACGGGGATATTGAGTTCTATAAGATAAAGCCATAAACATGTTTGTCTGAGTCTTCTATCAAAAGTTACAGCGATTTATATGAAGCTGTTCAAAAATGCTTTATTTCGCCAAGACAGTGTGTTTCTCACTGTTACATGCATTTGAATGGGAAACTCGCCCGAGACAAAGTATAGGTTTTCATTATGTGAATAATTTTAAAATCTTAGCTCAATCGGCTGCAAAACCTGTTTGCCCAGCACGGGGATATTGAGTTCTATAAGATAAAGCCATAAACATGTTTGTCTGAGTCTTCTATCAAAAGTTACAGCGATTTATATGAAGCTGTTCAAAAACGCTTTATTTCGCCAAGACAATGCGTTTCTCACTGTTACATGCATTTGAATGGGAAACTCGCCCGAGACAAAGTATAGGTTTTCATTATGTGAATAATTTTAAAATCTTAGCTCAAACGGCTGCAAAACCTGTTTGCCCAGCACGGGGATATTGAGTTCTATAAGATAAAGCCATAAACATGTTTGTCTGAGTCTTCTATCAAAGGTTACAGCGATTTATATGAAGTTGTACGAAAATGCTTTCTTTGCCAAGACAGTGTGTTTCTCACTGTTACATGCATTTGAATGGGAAACTCGCCCGAGACAAAGAATAGGTTTTCATTATGTGAATAATTTTAAAATCTTAGCTCAATCGGCTGCAAAACCTGTTTGCCCAGCACGGGGATATTGAGTTCTATAAGATAAAGCCATAAACATGTTTGTCTGAGTCTTCTATCAAAGGTTACAGCGATTTATATGAAGTTGTACGAAAATGCTTTCTTTGCCAAGACAGTGTGTTTCTCACTGTTACATGCATTTGAATGGGAAACTCGCCCGAGACAAAGAATAGGTTTTCATTATGTGAATAATTTTAAAATCTTAGCTCAATCGGCTGCAAAACCTGTTTGCCCAGCACGGGGATATTGAGTTCTATAAGATAAAGCCATAAACATGTTTGTCTGAGTCTTCTATCAAAAGTTACAGCGATTTATATGAAGCTGTTCAAAAACGCTTTATTTCGCAAAGACAGTGTGTTTCTCACTGTTACATGCATTTGAATGGGAAACTCGCCCGAGACAAAGAATAGGTTTTCATTATGTGAATAATTTTAAAATCTTAGCTCAAACGGCTGCAAAACCTGTTTGCCCAGCACGGGGATATTGAGTTCTATAAGATAAAGCCATAAACATGTTTGTCTGAGTCTTCTATCAAAGGTTACAGCGATTTATATGAAGTTGTACGAAAATGCTTTCTTTGCCAAGACAGTGTGTTTCTCACTGTTACATGCATTTGAATGGGAAACTCGCCCGAGACAAAGTATAGGTTTTCATTATGTGAATAATTTTAAAATCTTAGCTCAATCGGCTGCAAAACCTGTTTGCCCAGCACGGGGATATTGAGTTCTATAAGATAAAGCCATAAACATGTTTGTCTGAGTCTTCTATCAAAAGTTACAGCGATTTATATGAAGCTGTTCAAAAACGCTTTATTTCGCAAAGACAGTGTGTTTCTCACTGTTACATGCATTTGAATGGGAAACTCGCCCGAGACAAAGAATAGGTTTTCATTATGTGAATAATTTTAAAATCTTAGCTCAATCGGCTGCAAAACCTGTTTGCCCAGCACGGGGATATTGAGTTCTATAAGATAAAGCCATAAACATGTTTGTCTGAGTCTTCTATCAAAAGTTACAGCGATTTATATGAAGCTGTTCAAAAACGCTTTATTTCGCAAAGACAGTGTGTTTCTCACTGTTACATGCATTTGAATGGGAAACTCGCCCGAGACAAAGAATAGGTTTTCATTATGTGAATAATTTTAAAATCTTAGCTCAAACGGCTGCAAAACCTGTTTGCCCAGCACGGGGATATTGAGTTCTATAAGATAAAGCCATAAACATGTTTGTCTGAGTCTTCTATCAAAGGTTACAGCGATTTATATGAAGTTGTACGAAAATGCTTTCTTTGCCAAGACAGTGTGTTTCTCACTGTTACATGCATTTGAATGGGAAACTCGCCCGAGACAAAGTATAGGTTTTCATTATGTGAATAATTTTAAAATCTTAGCTCAATCGGCTGCAAAACCTGTTTGCCCAGCACGGGGATATTGAGTTCTATAAGATAAAGCCATAAACATGTTTGTCTGAGTCTTCTATCAAAGGTTACAGCGATTTATATGAAGTTGTACGAAAATGCTTTCTTTGCCAAGACAGTGTGTTTCTCACTGTTACATGCATTTGAATGGGAAACTCGCCCGAGACAAAGAATAGGTTTTCATTATGTGAATAATTTTAAAATCTTAGCTCAATCGGCTGCAAAACCTGTTTGCCCAGCACGGGGATATTGAGTTCTATAAGATAAAGCCATAAACATGTTTGTCTGAGTCTTCTATCAAAAGTTACAGCGATTTATATGAAGCTGTTCAAAAACGCTTTATTTCGCAAAGACAGTGTGTTTCTCACTGTTACATGCATTTGAATGGGAAACTCGCCCGAGACAAAGAATAGGTTTTCATTATGTGAATAATTTTAAAATCTTAGCTCAATCGGCTGCAAAACCTGTTTGCCCAGCACGGGGATATTGAGTTCTATAAGATAAAGCCATAAACATGTTTGTCCGAGTCTTCCATCAAAAGTTACAGCGATTTATATGAAGCTGTTCAAAAACGCTTTCTTTCGCCAAGACAATGCGTTTCTCACTGTTACATGCATTTGAATGGGAAACTCGCCTGAAACAAAGTATAGGTTTTCATTATGTGAATAATTTTAAAATCTTAGCTCAATCGGCTGCAAAACCTGTTTGCCCAGCACGGGGATATTGAGTTCTATAAGATAAAGCCATAAACATGTTTGTCTGAGTCTTCTATCAAAAGTTACAGCGATTTATATGAAGCTGTTCAAAAACGCTTTATTTCGCCAAGACAATGCGTTTCTCACTGTTACATGCATTTGAATGGGAAACTCGCCCGAGACAAAGTATAGGTTTTCATTATGTGAATAATTTTAAAATCATAGCTCAATCGGCTGCAAAACCTGTTTGCCCAGCACGGGGATATTGAGTTCTATAAGATAAAGCCATAAACATGTTTGTCTGAGTCTTCTATCAAAAGTTACAGCGATTTATATGAAGCTGTTCAAAAACGCTTTCTTTCGCCAAGAGAGTGTGTTTCTCACTGTTACATGCATTTGAATGGGAAACTCGCCCGAGACAAAGTATAGGTTTTCATTATGTGAATAATTTTAAAATCTTAGCTCAAACGGCTGCAAAACCTGTTTGCCCAGCACGGGGATATTGAGTTCTATAAGATAAAGCCATAAACATGTTTGTCTGAGTCTTCTATCAAAGGTTACAGCGATTTATATGAAGTTGTACGAAAATGCTTTCTTTGCCAAGACAGTGTGTTTCTCACTGTTACATGCATTTGAATGGGAAACTCGCCCGAGCCAAAGAATAGGTTTTCATTATGTGAATAATTTTAAAATCTTAGCTCAATCGGCTGCAAAACCTGTTTGCCCAGCACGGGGATATTGAGTTCTATAAGATAAAGCCATAAACATGTTTGTCTGAGTCTTCTATCAAAAGTTACAGCGATTTATATGAAGCTGTTCAAAAACGCTTTATTTCGCAAAGACAGTGTGTTTCTCACTGTTACATGCATTTGAATGGGAAACTCGCCCGAGACAAAGAATAGGTTTTCATTATGTGAATAATTTTAAAATCTTAGCTCAATCGGCTGCAAAACCTGTTTGCCCAGCACGGGGATATTGAGTTCTATAAGATAAAGCCATAAACATGTTTGTCCGAGTCTTCCATTAAAAGTTACAGCGATTTATATGAAGCTGTTCAAAAACGCTTTCTTTCGCCAAGACAATGCGTTTCTCACTGTTACATGCATTTGAATGGGAAACTCGCCTGAAACAAAGTATAGGTTTTCATTATGTGAATAATTTTAAAATCTTAGCTCAATCGGCTGCAAAACCTGTTTGCCCAGCACGGGGATATTGAGTTCTATAAGATAAAGCCATAAACATGTTTGTCTGAGTCTTCTATCAAAAGTTACAGCGATTTATATGAAGCTGTTCAAAAACGCTTTATTTCGCCAAGACAATGCGTTTCTCACTGTTACATGCATTTGAATGGGAAACTCGCCCGAGACAAAGTATAGGTTTTCATTATGTGAATAATTTTAAAATCTTAGCTCAAACGGCTGCAAAACCTGTTTGCCCAGCACGGGGATATTGAGTTCTATAAGATAAAGCCATAAACATGTTTGTCTGAGTCTTCTATCAAAAGTTACAGCGATTTATATGAAGCTGTTCAAAAACGCTTTATTTCGCCAAGACAATGCGTTTCTCACTGTTACATGCATTTGAATGGGAAACTCGCCCGAGACAAAGTATAGGTTTTCATTATGTGAATAATTTTAAAATCTTAGCTCAAACGGCTGCAAAACCTGTTTGCCCAGCACGGGGATATTGAGTTCTATAAGATAAAGCCATAAACATGTTTGTCTGAGTCTTCTATCAAAGGTTACAGCGATTTATATGAAGTTGTACGAAAATGCTTTCTTTGCCAAGACAGTGTGTTTCTCACTGTTACATGCATTTGAATGGGAAACTCGCCCGAGACAAAGTATAGGTTTTCATTATGTGAATAATTTTAAAATCTTAGCTCAATCGGCTGCAAAACCTGTTTGCCCAGCACGGGGATATTGAGTTCTATAAGATAAAGCCATAAACATGTTTGTCTGAGTCTTCTATCAAAAGTTACAGCGATTTATATGAAGCTGTTCAAAAACGCTTTATTTCGCCAAGACAATGCGTTTCTCACTGTTGCATGCATTTGAATGGGAAACTCGCCCGAGACAAAGTATAGGTTTTCATTATGTGAATAATTTTAAAATCTTAGCTCAAACGGCTGCAAAACCTGTTTGCCCAGCACGGGGATATTGAGTTCTATAAGATAAAGCCATAAACATGTTTGTCTGAGTCTTCTATCAAAGGTTACAGCGATTTATATGAAGTTGTACGAAAATGCTTTCTTTGCCAAGACAGTGTGTTTCTCACTGTTACATGCATTTGAATGGGAAACTCGCCCGAGACAAAGAATAGGTTTTCATTATGTGAATAATTTTAAAATCTTAGCTCAATCGGCTGCAAAACCTGTTTGCCCAGCACGGGGATATTGAGTTCTATAAGATAAAGCCATAAACATGTTTGTCTGAGTCTTCTATCAAAAGTTACAGCGATTTATATGAAGCTGTTCAAAAACGCTTTATTTCGCAAAGACAGTGTGTTTCTCACTGTTACATGCATTTGAATGGGAAACTCGCCCGAGACAAAGTATAGGTTTTCATTATGTGAATAATTTTAAAATCTTAGCTCAATCGGCTGCAAAACCTGTTTGCCCAGCACGGGGATATTGAGTTCTATAAGATAAAGCCATAAACATGTGTTTCTGAGTCTTCTATCAAAAGTTACAGCGATTTATATGAAGTTGTACGAAAACGCTTTCTTTCGCCAAGACAGTGTGTTTCTCACTGTTACATGCATTTGAATGGGAAACTCGCCCGAGACAAAGTATAGGTTTTCATTATGTGAATAATTTTAAAATCTTAGCTCAAACGGCTGCAAAACCTGTTTGCCCAGCACGGGGATATTGAGTTCTATAAGATAAAGCCATAAACATGTGTTTCTGAGTCTTCTATCAAAAGTTACAGCGATTTATATGAAGTTGTACGAAAACGCTTTCTTTCGCCAAGACAGTGTGTTTCTCACTGTTACATGCATTTGAATGGGAAACTCGCCCGAGACAAAGTATAGGTTTTCATTATGTGAATAATTTTAAAATCTTAGCTCAAACGGCTGCAAAACCTGTTTGCCCAGCACAGGGATATTGAGTTCTATAAGATAAAGCCATAAACATGTTTGTCTGAGTCTTCTATCAAAAGTTACAGCGATTTATATGAAGTTGTACAAAAACGATTTCTTTCGCCAAGACAGTGTGTTTCTCACTGTTACATGCATTTGAATGGGAAACTCGCCCGAGACAAAGTATAGGTTTTCATTATGTGAATAATTTTAAAATCTTAGCTCAAACGGCTGCAAAACCTGTTTGCCCAGCACGGGGATATTGAGTTCTATAAGATAAAGCCATAAACATGTTTGTCTGAGTCTTCTATCAAAAGTTACAGCGATTTATATGAAGCTGTTCAAAAACGCTTTATTTCGCCAAGACAATGCGTTTCTCACTGTTACATGCATTTGAATGGGAAACTCGCCCGAGACAAAGTATAGGTTTTCATTATGTGAATAATTTTAAAATCTTAGCTCAATCGGCTGCAAAACCTGTTTGCCCAGCACGGGGATATTGAGTTCTATAAGATAAAGCCATAAACATGTTTGTCTGAGTCTTCTATCAAAAGTTACAGCGATTTATATGAAGCTGTTCAAAAACGCTTTATTTCGCAAAGACAGTGTGTTTCTCACTGTTACATGCATTTGAATGGGAAACTCGCCCGAGACAAAGTATAGGTTTTCATTATGTGAATAATTTTAAAATCTTAGCTCAATCGGCTGCAAAACCTGTTTGCCCAGCACGGGGATATTGAGTTCTATAAGATAAAGCCATAAACATGTTTGTCTGAGTCTTCTATCAAAAGTTACAGCGATTTATATGAAGCTGTTCAAAAACGCTTTATTTCGCCAAGACAATGCGTTTCTCACTGTTACATGCATTTGAATGGGAAACTCGCCCGAGACAAAGTATAGGTTTTCATTATGTGAATAATTTTAAAATCTTAGCTCAAACGGCTGCAAAACCTGTTTGCCCAGCACGGGGATATTGAGTTCTATAAGATAAAGCCATAAACATGTTTGTCTGAGTCTTCTATCAAAGGTTACAGCGATTTATATGAAGTTGTACGAAAATGCTTTCTTTGCCAAGACAGTGTGTTTCTCACTGTTACATGCATTTGAATGGGAAACTCGCCCGAGACAAAGTATAGGTTTTCATTATGTGAATAATTTTAAAATCTTAGCTCAATCGGCTGCAAAACCTGTTTGCCCAGCACGGGGATATTGAGTTCTATAAGATAAAGCCATAAACATGTTTGTCTGAGTCTTCTATCAAAAGTTACAGCGATTTATATGAAGCTGTTCAAAAACGCTTTATTTCGCCAAGACAATGCGTTTCTCACTGTTACATGCATTTGAATGGGAAACTCGCCCGAGACAAAGTATAGGTTTTCATTATGTGAATAATTTTAAAATCTTAGCTCAAACGGCTGCAAAACCTGTTTGCCCAGCACGGGGATATTGAGTTCTATAAGATAAAGCCATAAACATGTTTGTCTGAGTCTTCTATCAAAGGTTACAGCGATTTATATGAAGTTGTACGAAAATGCTTTCTTTGCCAAGACAGTGTGTTTCTCACTGTTACATGCATTTGAATGGGAAACTCGCCCGAGACAAAGAATAGGTTTTCATTATGTGAATAATTTTAAAATCTTAGCTCAATCGGCTGCAAAACCTGTTTGCCCAGCACGGGGATATTGAGTTCTATAAGATAAAGCCATAAACATGTTTGTCTGAGTCTTCTATCAAAAGTTACAGCGATTTATATGAAGCTGTTCAAAAACGCTTTATTTCGCAAAGACAGTGTGTTTCTCACTGTTACATGCATTTGAATGGGAAACTCGCCCGAGACAAAGTATAGGTTTTCATTATGTGAATAATTTTAAAATCTTAGCTCAATCGGCTGCAAAACCTGTTTGCCCAGCACGGGGATATTGAGTTCTATAAGATAAAGCCATAAACATGTGTTTCTGAGTCTTCTATCAAAAGTTACAGCGATTTATATGAAGTTGTACGAAAACGCTTTCTTTCGCCAAGACAATGCGTTTCTCACTGTTACATGCATTTGAATGGGAAACTCGCCCGAGACAAAGTATAGGTTTTCATTATGTGAATAATTTTAAAATCTTAGCTCAATCGGCTGCAAAACCTGTTTGCCCAGCACGGGGATATTGAGTTCTATAAGATAAAGCCATAAACATGTTTGTCTGAGTCTTCTATCAAAAGTTACAGCGATTTATATGAAGCTGTTCAAAAACGCTTTATTTCGCAAAGACAGTGTGTTTCTCACTGTTACATGCATTTGAATGGGAAACTCGCCCGAGACAAAGTATAGGTTTTCATTATGTGAATAATTTTAAAATCTTAGCTCAATCGGCTGCAAAACCTGTTTGCCCAGCACGGGGATATTGAGTTCTATAAGATAAAGCCATAAACATGTGTTTCTGAGTCTTCTATCAAAAGTTACAGCGATTTATATGAAGTTGTACGAAAACGCTTTCTTTCGCCAAGACAATGCGTTTCTCACTGTTACATGCATTTGAATGGGAAACTCGCCCGAGACAAAGTATAGGTTTTCATTATGTGAATAATTTTAAAATCTTAGCTCAATCGGCTGCAAAACCTGTTTGCCCAGCACAGGGATATTGAGTTCTATAAGATAAAGCCATAAACATGTTTGTCTGAGTCTTCTATCAAAAGTTACAGCGATTTATATGAAGCTGTTCAAAAACGCTTTATTTCGCAAAGACAGTGTGTTTCTCACTGTTACATGCATTTGAATGGGAAACTCGCCCGAGACAAAGTATAGGTTTTCATTATGTGAATAATTTTAAAATCTTAGCTCAAACGGCTGCAAAACCTGTTTGCCCAGCACGGGGATATTGAGTTCTATAAGATAAAGCCATAAACATGTTTGTCTGAGTCTTCTATCAAAAGTTACAGCGATTTATATGAAGCTGTTCAAAAACGCTTTATTTCGCCAAGACAATGCGTTTCTCACTGTTACATGCATTTGAATGGGAAACTCGCCCGAGACAAAGTATAGGTTTTCATTATGTGAATAATTTTAAAATCTTAGCTCAATCGGCTGCAAAACCTGTTTGCCCAGCACGGGGATATTGAGTTCTATAAGATAAAGCCATAAACATGTTTGTCTGAGTCTTCTATCAAAAGTTACAGCGATTTATATGAAGCTGTTCAAAAACGCTTTATTTCGCAAAGACAGTGTGTTTCTCACTGTTACATGCATTTGAATGGGAAACTCGCCCGAGACAAAGTATAGGTTTTCATTATGTGAATAATTTTAAAATCTTAGCTCAATCGGCTGCAAAACCTGTTTGCCCAGCACGGGGATATTGAGTTCTATAAGATAAAGCCATAAACATGTTTGTCTGAGTCTTCTATCAAAAGTTACAGCGATTTATATGAAGCTGTTCAAAAACGCTTTATTTCGCCAAGACAATGCGTTTCTCACTGTTACATGCATTTGAATGGGAAACTCGCCCGAGACAAAGTATAGGTTTTCATTATGTGAATAATTTTAAAATCTTAGCTCAAACGGCTGCAAAACCTGTTTGCCCAGCACGGGGATATTGAGTTCTATAAGATAAAGCCATAAACATGTTTGTCTGAGTCTTCTATCAAAGGTTACAGCGATTTATATGAAGTTGTACGAAAATGCTTTCTTTGCCAAGACAGTGTGTTTCTCACTGTTACATGCATTTGAATGGGAAACTCGCCCGAGACAAAGTATAGGTTTTCATTATGTGAATAATTTTAAAATCTTAGCTCAATCGGCTGCAAAACCTGTTTGCCCAGCACGGGGATATTGAGTTCTATAAGATAAAGCCATAAACATGTTTGTCTGAGTCTTCTATCAAAAGTTACAGCGATTTATATGAAGCTGTTCAAAAACGCTTTATTTCGCCAAGACAATGCGTTTCTCACTGTTACATGCATTTGAATGGGAAACTCGCCCGAGACAAAGTATAGGTTTTCATTATGTGAATAATTTTAAAATCTTAGCTCAAACGGCTGCAAAACCTGTTTGCCCAGCACGGGGATATTGAGTTCTATAAGATAAAGCCATAAACATGTTTGTCTGAGTCTTCTATCAAAGGTTACAGCGATTTATATGAAGTTGTACGAAAATGCTTTCTTTGCCAAGACAGTGTGTTTCTCACTGTTACATGCATTTGAATGGGAAACTCGCCCGAGACAAAGAATAGGTTTTCATTATGTGAATAATTTTAAAATCTTAGCTCAATCGGCTGCAAAACCTGTTTGCCCAGCACGGGGATATTGAGTTCTATAAGATAAAGCCATAAACATGTTTGTCTGAGTCTTCTATCAAAAGTTACAGCGATTTATATGAAGCTGTTCAAAAACGCTTTATTTCGCAAAGACAGTGTGTTTCTCACTGTTACATGCATTTGAATGGGAAACTCGCCCGAGACAAAGTATAGGTTTTCATTATGTGAATAATTTTAAAATCTTAGCTCAATCGGCTGCAAAACCTGTTTGCCCAGCACGGGGATATTGAGTTCTATAAGATAAAGCCATAAACATGTGTTTCTGAGTCTTCTATCAAAAGTTACAGCGATTTATATGAAGTTGTACGAAAACGCTTTCTTTCGCCAAGACAATGCGTTTCTCACTGTTACATGCATTTGAATGGGAAACTCGCCCGAGACAAAGTATAGGTTTTCATTATGTGAATAATTTTAAAATCTTAGCTCAATCGGCTGCAAAACCTGTTTGCCCAGCACGGGGATATTGAGTTCTATAAGATAAAGCCATAAACATGTTTGTCTGAGTCTTCTATCAAAAGTTACAGCGATTTATATGAAGCTGTTCAAAAACGCTTTATTTCGCAAAGACAGTGTGTTTCTCACTGTTACATGCATTTGAATGGGAAACTCGCCCGAGACAAAGTATAGGTTTTCATTATGTGAATAATTTTAAAATCTTAGCTCAATCGGCTGCAAAACCTGTTTGCCCAGCACGGGGATATTGAGTTCTATAAGATAAAGCCATAAACATGTGTTTCTGAGTCTTCTATCAAAAGTTACAGCGATTTATATGAAGTTGTACGAAAACGCTTTCTTTCGCCAAGACAATGCGTTTCTCACTGTTACATGCATTTGAATGGGAAACTCGCCCGAGACAAAGTATAGGTTTTCATTATGTGAATAATTTTAAAATCTTAGCTCAAACGGCTGCAAAACCTGTTTGCCCAGCACGGGGATATTGAGTTCTATAAGATAAAGCCATAAACATGTGTTTCTGAGTCTTCTATCAAAAGTTACAGCGATTTATATGAAGTTGTACGAAAACGCTTTCTTTCGCCAAGACAGTGTGTTTCTCACTGTTACATGCATTTGAATGGGAAACTCGCCCGAGACAAAGTATAGGTTTTCATTATGTGAATAATTTTAAAATCTTAGCTCAAACGGCTGCAAAACCTGTTTGCCCAGCACAGGGATATTGAGTTCTATAAGATAAAGCCATAAACATGTTTGTCTGAGTCTTCTATCAAAAGTTACAGCGATTTATATGAAGTTGTACAAAAACGATTTCTTTCGCCAAGACAGTGTGTTTCTCACTGTTACATGCATTTGAATGGGAAACTCGCCCGAGACAAAGTATAGGTTTTCATTATGTGAATAATTTTAAAATCTTAGCTCAAACGGCTGCAAAACCTGTTTGCCCAGCACGGGGATATTGAGTTCTATAAGATAAAGCCATAAACATGTTTGTCTGAGTCTTCTATCAAAAGTTACAGCGATTTATATGAAGCTGTTCAAAAACGCTTTATTTCGCCAAGACAATGCGTTTCTCACTGTTACATGCATTTGAATGGGAAACTCGCCCGAGACAAAGTATAGGTTTTCATTATGTGAATAATTTTAAAATCTTAGCTCAATCGGCTGCAAAACCTGTTTGCCCAGCACGGGGATATTGAGTTCTATAAGATAAAGCCATAAACATGTTTGTCTGAGTCTTCTATCAAAAGTTACAGCGATTTATATGAAGCTGTTCAAAAACGCTTTATTTCGCAAAGACAGTGTGTTTCTCACTGTTACATGCATTTGAATGGGAAACTCGCCCGAGACAAAGTATAGGTTTTCATTATGTGAATAATTTTAAAATCTTAGCTCAATCGGCTGCAAAACCTGTTTGCCCAGCACGGGGATATTGAGTTCTATAAGATAAAGCCATAAACATGTTTGTCTGAGTCTTCTATCAAAAGTTACAGCGATTTATATGAAGCTGTTCAAAAACGCTTTATTTCGCCAAGACAATGCGTTTCTCACTGTTACATGCATTTGAATGGGAAACTCGCCCGAGACAAAGTATAGGTTTTCATTATGTGAATAATTTTAAAATCTTAGCTCAAACGGCTGCAAAACCTGTTTGCCCAGCACGGGGATATTGAGTTCTATAAGATAAAGCCATAAACATGTTTGTCTGAGTCTTCTATCAAAGGTTACAGCGATTTATATGAAGTTGTACGAAAATGCTTTCTTTGCCAAGACAGTGTGTTTCTCACTGTTACATGCATTTGAATGGGAAACTCGCCCGAGACAAAGTATAGGTTTTCATTATGTGAATAATTTTAAAATCTTAGCTCAATCGGCTGCAAAACCTGTTTGCCCAGCACGGGGATATTGAGTTCTATAAGATAAAGCCATAAACATGTTTGTCTGAGTCTTCTATCAAAAGTTACAGCGATTTATATGAAGCTGTTCAAAAACGCTTTATTTCGCCAAGACAATGCGTTTCTCACTGTTACATGCATTTGAATGGGAAACTCGCCCGAGACAAAGTATAGGTTTTCATTATGTGAATAATTTTAAAATCTTAGCTCAAACGGCTGCAAAACCTGTTTGCCCAGCACGGGGATATTGAGTTCTATAAGATAAAGCCATAAACATGTTTGTCTGAGTCTTCTATCAAAGGTTACAGCGATTTATATGAAGTTGTACGAAAATGCTTTCTTTGCCAAGACAGTGTGTTTCTCACTGTTACATGCATTTGAATGGGAAACTCGCCCGAGACAAAGAATAGGTTTTCATTATGTGAATAATTTTAAAATCTTAGCTCAATCGGCTGCAAAACCTGTTTGCCCAGCACGGGGATATTGAGTTCTATAAGATAAAGCCATAAACATGTTTGTCTGAGTCTTCTATCAAAAGTTACAGCGATTTATATGAAGCTGTTCAAAAACGCTTTATTTCGCAAAGACAGTGTGTTTCTCACTGTTACATGCATTTGAATGGGAAACTCGCCCGAGACAAAGTATAGGTTTTCATTATGTGAATAATTTTAAAATCTTAGCTCAATCGGCTGCAAAACCTGTTTGCCCAGCACGGGGATATTGAGTTCTATAAGATAAAGCCATAAACATGTGTTTCTGAGTCTTCTATCAAAAGTTACAGCGATTTATATGAAGTTGTACGAAAACGCTTTCTTTCGCCAAGACAATGCGTTTCTCACTGTTACATGCATTTGAATGGGAAACTCGCCCGAGACAAAGTATAGGTTTTCATTATGTGAATAATTTTAAAATCTTAGCTCAATCGGCTGCAAAACCTGTTTGCCCAGCACGGGGATATTGAGTTCTATAAGATAAAGCCATAAACATGTTTGTCTGAGTCTTCTATCAAAAGTTACAGCGATTTATATGAAGCTGTTCAAAAACGCTTTATTTCGCCAAGACAATGCGTTTCTCACTGTTACATGCATTTGAATGGGAAACTCGCCCGAGACAAAGTATAGGTTTTCATTATGTGAATAATTTTAAAATCTTAGCTCAAACGGCTGCAAAACCTGTTTGCCCAGCACGGGGATATTGAGTTCTATAAGATAAAGCCATAAACATGTTTGTCTGAGTCTTCTATCAAAGGTTACAGCGATTTATATGAAGTTGTACGAAAATGCTTTCTTTGCCAAGACAGTGTGTTTCTCACTGTTACATGCATTTGAATGGGAAACTCGCCCGAGACAAAGTATAGGTTTTCATTATGTGAATAATTTTAAAATCTTAGCTCAATCGGCTGCAAAACCTGTTTGCCCAGCACGGGGATATTGAGTTCTATAAGATAAAGCCATAAACATGTTTGTCTGAGTCTTCTATCAAAAGTTACAGCGATTTATATGAAGCTGTTCAAAAACGCTTTATTTCGCCAAGACAATGCGTTTCTCACTGTTACATGCATTTGAATGGGAAACTCGCCCGAGACAAAGTATAGGTTTTCATTATGTGAATAATTTTAAAATCTTAGCTCAAACGGCTGCAAAACCTGTTTGCCCAGCACGGGGATATTGAGTTCTATAAGATAAAGCCATAAACATGTTTGTCTGAGTCTTCTATCAAAGGTTACAGCGATTTATATGAAGTTGTACGAAAATGCTTTCTTTGCCAAGACAGTGTGTTTCTCACTGTTACATGCATTTGAATGGGAAACTCGCCCGAGACAAAGAATAGGTTTTCATTATGTGAATAATTTTAAAATCTTAGCTCAATCGGCTGCAAAACCTGTTTGCCCAGCACGGGGATATTGAGTTCTATAAGATAAAGCCATAAACATGTTTGTCTGAGTCTTCTATCAAAAGTTACAGCGATTTATATGAAGCTGTTCAAAAACGCTTTATTTCGCAAAGACAGTGTGTTTCTCACTGTTACATGCATTTGAATGGGAAACTCGCCCGAGACAAAGTATAGGTTTTCATTATGTGAATAATTTTAAAATCTTAGCTCAATCGGCTGCAAAACCTGTTTGCCCAGCACGGGGATATTGAGTTCTATAAGATAAAGCCATAAACATGTGTTTCTGAGTCTTCTATCAAAAGTTACAGCGATTTATATGAAGTTGTACGAAAACGCTTTCTTTCGCCAAGACAATGCGTTTCTCACTGTTACATGCATTTGAATGGGAAACTCGCCCGAGACAAAGTATAGGTTTTCATTATGTGAATAATTTTAAAATCTTAGCTCAAACGGCTGCAAAACCTGTTTGCCCAGCACGGGGATATTGAGTTCTATAAGATAAAGCCATAAACATGTGTTTCTGAGTCTTCTATCAAAAGTTACAGCGATTTATATGAAGTTGTACGAAAACGCTTTCTTTCGCCAAGACAGTGTGTTTCTCACTGTTACATGCATTTGAATGGGAAACTCGCCCGAGACAAAGTATAGGTTTTCATTATGTGAATAATTTTAAAATCTTAGCTCAAACGGCTGCAAAACCTGTTTGCCCAGCACGGGGATATTGAGTTCTATAAGATAAAGCCATAAACATGTTTGTCTGAGTCTTCTATCAAAAGTTACAGCGATTTATATGAAGCTGTTCAAAAACGCTTTATTTCGCCAAGACAATGCGTTTCTCACTGTTACATGCATTTGAATGGGAAACTCGCCCGAGACAAAGTATAGGTTTTCATTATGTGAATAATTTTAAAATCTTAGCTCAATCGGCTGCAAAACCTGTTTGCCCAGCACGGGGATATTGAGTTCTATAAGATAAAGCCATAAACATGTTTGTCTGAGTCTTCTATCAAAAGTTACAGCGATTTATATGAAGCTGTTCAAAAACGCTTTATTTCGCAAAGACAGTGTGTTTCTCACTGTTACATGCATTTGAATGGGAAACTCGCCCGAGACAAAGTATAGGTTTTCATTATGTGAATAATTTTAAAATCTTAGCTCAATCGGCTGCAAAACCTGTTTGCCCAGCACGGGGATATTGAGTTCTATAAGATAAAGCCATAAACATGTGTTTCTGAGTCTTCTATCAAAAGTTACAGCGATTTATATGAAGTTGTACGAAAACGCTTTCTTTCGCCAAGACAGTGTGTTTCTCACTGTTACATGCATTTGAATGGGAAACTCGCCCGAGACAAAGTATAGGTTTTCATTATGTGAATAATTTTAAAATCTTAGCTCAAACGGCTGCAAAACCTGTTTGCCCAGCACGGGGATATTGGGTTCTATAAGATAAAGCCATAAACATCTTTGTCTGAGTCTTCTATCAAAAGTTACAGCGATTTATATGAAGTTGTACGAAAATGCTTTCTTTGCCAAGACAGTGTGTTTCTCACTGTTACATGCATTTGAATGGGAAACTCGCCCGAGACAAAGTATAGGTTTTCATTATGTGAATAATTTTAAAATCTTAGCTCAATCGGCTGCAAAACCTGTTTGCCCAGCACGGGGATATTGAGTTCTATAAGATAAAGCCATAAACATGTTTGTCTGAGTCTTCTATCAAAAGTTACAGCGATTTATATGAAGTTGTACGAAAACGCTTTCTTTCGCCAAGACAATGCGTTTCTCACTGTTACATGCATTTGAATGGGAAACTCGCCCGAGACAAAGTATAGGTTTTCATTATGTGAATAATTTTAAAATCTTAGCTCAAACGGCTGCAAAACCTGTTTGCCCAGCACGGGGATATTGAGTTCTATAAGATAAAGCCATAAACATGTGTTTCTGAGTCTTCTATCAAAAGTTACAGCGATTTATATGAAGTTGTACGAAAACGCTTTCTTTCGCCAAGACAGTGTGTTTCTCACTGTTACATGCATTTGAATGGGAAACTCGCCCGAGACAAAGTATAGGTTTTCATTATGTGAATAATTTTAAAATCTTAGCTCAAACGGCTGCAAAACCTGTTTGCCCAGCACGGGGATATTGAGTTCTATAAGATAAAGCCATAAACATGTTTGTCTGAGTCTTCTATCAAAAGTTACAGCGATTTATATGAAGCTGTTCAAAAACGCTTTATTTCGCCAAGACAATGCGTTTCTCACTGTTACATGCATTTGAATGGGAAACTCGCCCGAGACAAAGTATAGGTTTTCATTATGTGAATAATTTTAAAATCTTAGCTCAATCGGCTGCAAAACCTGTTTGCCCAGCACGGGGATATTGAGTTCTATAAGATAAAGCCATAAACATGTTTGTCTGAGTCTTCTATCAAAAGTTACAGCGATTTATATGAAGCTGTTCAAAAACGCTTTATTTCGCAAAGACAGTGTGTTTCTCACTGTTACATGCATTTGAATGGGAAACTCGCCCGAGACAAAGTATAGGTTTTCATTATGTGAATAATTTTAAAATCTTAGCTCAAACGGCTGCAAAACCTGTTTGCCCAGCACGGGGATATTGAGTTCTATAAGATAAAGCCATAAACATGTGTTTCTGAGTCTTCTATCAAAAGTTACAGCGATTTATATGAAGTTGTACGAAAACGCTTTCTTTCGCCAAGACAGTGTGTTTCTCACTGTTACATGCATTTGAATGGGAAACTCGCCCGAGACAAAGTATAGGTTTTCATTATGTGAATAATTTTAAAATCTTAGCTCAAACGGCTGCAAAACCTGTTTGCCCAGCACGGGGATATTGAGTTCTATAAGATAAAGCCATAAACATCTTTGTCTGAGTCTTCTATCAAAAGTTACAGCGATTTATATGAAGTTGTACGAAAACGCTTTCTTTCGCCAAGACAGTGTGTTTCTCACTGTTACATGCATTTGAATGGGAAACTCGCCCGAGACAAAGTATAGGTTTTCATTATGTGAATAATTTTAAAATCTTAGCTCAAACGGCTGCAAAACCTGTTTGCCCAGCACGGGGATATTGAGTTCTATAAGATAAAGCCATAAACATGTGTTTCTGAGTCTTCTATCAAAAGTTACAGCGATTTATATGAAGTTGTACGAAAACGCTTTCTTTCGCCAAGACAGTGTGTTTCTCACTGTTACATGCATTTGAATGGGAAACTCGCCCGAGACAAAGTATAGGTTTTCATTATGTGAATAATTTTAAAATCTTAGCTCAAACGGCTGCAAAACCTGTTTGCCCAGCACAGGGATATTGAGTTCTATAAGATAAAGCCATAAACATGTTTGTCTGAGTCTTCTATCAAAAGTTACAGCGATTTATATGAAGTTGTACGAAAACGCTTTCTTTCGCCAAGACAGTGTGTTTCTCACTGTTACATGCATTTGAATGGGAAACTCGCCCGAGACAAAGTATAGGTTTTCATTATGTGAATAATTTTAAAATCTTAGCTCAAACGGCTGCAAAACCTGTTTGCCCAGCACGGGGATATTGAGTTCTATAAGATAAAGCCATAAACATTTTTGTCTGAGTCTTCTATCAAAAGTTACAGCGATTTATATGAAGTTGTACGAAAACGCTTTATTTCGCCAAGACAATGCGTTTCTCACTGTTACATGCATTTGAATGGGAAACTCGCCCGAGACAAAGTATAGGTTTTCATTATGTGAATAATTTTAAAATCTTAGCTCAAACGGCTGCAAAACCTGTTTGCCCAGCACGGGGATATTGAGTTCTATAAGATAAAGCCATAAACATGTGTTTCTGAGTCTTCTATCAAAAGTTACAGCGATTTATATGAAGTTGTACGAAAACGCTTTCTTTCGCCAAGACAGTGTGTTTCTCACTGTTACATGCATTTGAATGGGAAACTCGCCCGAGACAAAGTATAGGTTTTCATTATGTGAATAATTTTAAAATCTTAGCTCAAACGGCTGCAAAACCTGTTTGCCCAGCACAGGGATATTGAGTTCTATAAGATAAAGCCATAAACATGTTTGTCTGAGTCTTCTATCAAAAGTTACAGCGATTTATATGAAGTTGTACGAAAACGCTTTCTTTCGCCAAGACAGTGTGTTTCTCACTGTTACATGCATTTGAATGGGAAACTCGCCCGAGACAAAGTATAGGTTTTCATTATGTGAATAATTTTAAAATCTTAGCTCAAACGGCTGCAAAACCTGTTTGCCCAGCACGGGGATATTGAGTTCTATAAGATAAAGCCATAAACATTTTTGTCTGAGTCTTCTATCAAAAGTTACAGCGATTTATATGAAGTTGTACGAAAACGCTTTATTTCGCCAAGACAATGCGTTTCTCACTGTTACATGCATTTGAATGGGAAACTCGCCCGAGACAAAGTATAGGTTTTCATTATGTGAATAATTTTAAAATCTTAGCTCAAACGGCTGCAAAACCTGTTTGCCCAGCACGGGGATATTGAGTTCTATAAGATAAAGCCATAAACATGTGTTTCTGAGTCTTCTATCAAAAGTTACAGCGATTTATATGAAGTTGTACGAAAACGCTTTCTTTCGCCAAGACAGTGTGTTTCTCACTGTTACATGCATTTGAATGGGAAACTCGCCCGAGACAAAGTATAGGTTTTCATTATGTGAATAATTTTAAAATCTTAGCTCAAACGGCTGCAAAACCTGTTTGCCCAGCACGGGGATATTGAGTTCTATAAGATAAAGCCATAAACATGTGTTTCTGAGTCTTCTATCAAAAGTTACAGCGATTTATATGAAGTTGTACGAAAACGCTTTCTTTCGCCAAGACAGTGTGTTTCTCACTGTTACATGCATTTGAATGGGAAACTCGCCCGAGACAAAGTATAGGTTTTCATTATGTGAATAATTTTAAAATCTTAGCTCAAACGGCTGCAAAACCTGTTTGCCCAGCACGGGGATATTGAGTTCTATAAGATAAAGCCATAAACATGTGTTTCTGAGTCTTCTATCAAAAGTTACAGCGATTTATATGAAGTTGTACGAAAACGCTTTCTTTCGCCAAGACAGTGTGTTTCTCACTGTTACATGCATTTGAATGGGAAACTCGCCCGAGACAAAGTATAGGTTTTCATTATGTGAATAATTTTAAAATCTTAGCTCAAACGGCTGCAAAACCTGTTTGCCCAGCACGGGGATATTGAGTTCTATAAGATAAAGCCATAAACATGTGTTTCTGAGTCTTCTATCAAAAGTTACAGCGATTTATATGAAGTTGTACGAAAACGCTTTCTTTCGCCAAGACAGTGTGTTTCTCACTGTTACATGCATTTGAATGGGAAACTCGCCCGAGACAAAGTATAGGTTTTCATTATGTGAATAATTTTAAAATCTTAGCTCAAACGGCTGCAAAACCTGTTTGCCCAGCACGGGGATATTGAGTTCTATAAGATAAAGCCATAAACATCTTTGTCTGAGTCTTCTATCAAAAGTTACAGCGATTTATATGAAGTTGTACGAAAACGCTTTCTTTCGCCAAGACAGTGTGTTTCTCACTGTTACATGCATTTGAATGGGAAACTCGCCTGAGACAAAGTATAGGTTTTCATTATGTGAATAATTTTAAAATCTTAGCTCAAACGGCTGCAAAACCTGTTTGCCCAGCACGGGGATATTGAGTTCTATAAGATAAAGCCATAAACATCTTTGTCTGAGTCTTCTATCAAAAGTTACAGCGATTTATATGAAGTTGTACGAAAACGCTTTCTTTCGCCAAGACAGTGTGTTTCTCACTGTTACATGCATTTGAATGGGAAACTCGCCTGAGACAAAGTATAGGTTTTCATTATGTGAATAATTTTAAAATCTTAGCTCAAACGGCTGCAAAACCTGTTTGCCCAGCACGGGGATATTGAGTTCTATAAGATAAAGCCATAAACATCTTTGTCTGAGTCTTCTATCAAAAGTTACAGCGATTTATATGAAGTTGTTCAAAAACGCTTTATTTCGCCAAGACAATGCGTTTCTCACTGTTACATGCATTTGAATGGGAAACTCGCCCGAGACAAAGTATAGGTTTTCATTATGTGAATAATTTTAAAATCTTAGCTCAAACGGCTGCAAAACCTGTTTGCCCAGCACGGGGATATTGAGTTCTATAAGATAAAGCCATAAACATCTTTGTCTGAGTCTTCTATCAAAAGTTACAGCGATTTATATGAAGTTGTACGAAAACGCTTTATTTCGCCAATTAAGACAATGCGTTTCTCACTGTTACATGCATTTGAATGGGAAACTCGCCCGAGACAAAGTATAGGTTTTCATTATGTGAATAATTTTAAAATCTTAGCTCAATCGGCTGCAAAACCTGTTTGCCCAGCACGGGGATATTGAGTTCTATAAGATAAAGCCATAAACATGTGTTTCTGAGTCTTCTATCAAAAGTTACAGCGATTTATATGAAGTTGTACGAAAACGCTTTCTTTCGCCAAGACAGTGTGTTTCTCACTGTTACATGCATTTGAATGGGAAACTCGCCCGAGACAAAGTATAGGTTTTCATTATGTGAATAATTTTAAAATCTTAGCTCAAACGGCTGCAAAACCTGTTTGCCCAGCACGGGGATATTGAGTTCTATAAGATAAAGCCATAAACATGTTTGTCTGAGTCTTCTATCAAAGGTTACAGCGATTTATATGAAGTTGTACGAAAATGCTTTCTTTGCCAAGACAGTGTGTTTCTCACTGTTACATGCATTTGAATGGGAAACTCGCCCGAGACAAAGAATAGGTTTTCATTATGTGAATAATTTTAAAATCTTAGCTCAATCGGCTGCAAAACCTGTTTGCCCAGCACGGGGATATTGAGTTCTATAAGATAAAGCCATAAACATGTTTGTCTGAGTCTTCTATCAAAAGTTACAGCGATTTATATGAAGTTGTACGAAAATGCTTTCTTTGCCAAGACAGTGTGTTTCTCACTGTTACATGCATTTGAATGGGAAACTCGCCCGAGACAAAGTATAGGTTTTCATTATGTGAATAATTTTAAAATCTTAGCTCAAACGGCTGCAAAACCTGTTTGCTCAGCACAGGGATATTGAGTTCTATAAGATAAAGCCATAAACATGTTTGTCTGAGTCTTCTATCAAAAGTTACAGCGATTTATATGAAGTTGTACGAAAACGCTTTCTTTCGCCAAGACAGTGTGTTTCTCACTGTTACATGCATTTGAATGGGAAACTCGCCCGAGACAAAGTATAGGTTTTCATTATGTGAATAATTTTAAAATCTTAGCTCAAACGGCTGCAAAACCTGTTTGCCCAGCACGGGGATATTGAGTTCTATAAGATAAAGCCATAAACATCTTTGTCTGAGTCTTCTATCAAAAGTTACAGCGATTTATATGAAGTTGTACGAAAACGCTTTCTTTCGCCAAGACAGTGTGTTTCTCACTGTTACATGCATTTGAATGGGAAACTCGCCCGAGACAAAGTATAGGTTTTCATTATGTGAATAATTTTAAAATCTTAGCTCAAACGGCTGCAAAACCTGTTTGCCCAGCACGGGGATATTGAGTTCTATAAGATAAAGCCATAAACATTTTTGTCTGAGTCTTCTATCAAAAGTTACAGCGATTTATATGAAGTTGTACGAAAACGCTTTATTTCGCCAAGACAATGCGTTTCTCACTGTTACATGCATTTGAATGGGAAACTCGCCCGAGACAAAGTATAGGTTTTCATTATGTGAATAATTTTAAAATCTTAGCTCAAACGGCTGCAAAACCTGTTTGCCCAGCACGGGGATATTGAGTTCTATAAGATAAAGCCATAAACATGTTTGTCTGAGTCTTCTATCAAAAGTTACAGCGATTTATATGAAGTTGTTCAAAAACGCTTTATTTCGCCAAGACAATGCGTTTCTCACTGTTACATGCATTTGAATGGGAAACTCGCCCGAGACAAAGTATAGGTTTTCATTATGTGAATAATTTTAAAATCTTAGCTCAAACGGCTGCAAAACCTGTTTGCCCAGCACGGGGATATTGAGTTCTATAAGATAAAGCCATAAACATCTTTGTCTGAGTCTTCTATCAAAAGTTACAGCGATTTATATGAAGTTGTACGAAAACGCTTTATTTCGCCAAGACAATGCGTTTCTCACTGTTACATGCATTTGAATGGGAAACTCGCCCGAGACAAAGTATAGGTTTTCATTATGTGAATAATTTTAAAATCTTAGCTCAAACGGCTGCAAAACCTGTTTGCCCAGCACGGGGATATTGAGTTCTATAAGATAAAGCCATAAACATGTGTTTCTGAGTCTTCTATCAAAAGTTACAGCGATTTATATGAAGTTGTACGAAAACGCTTTCTTTCGCCAAGACAGTGTGTTTCTCACTGTTACATGCATTTGAATGGGAAACTCGCCCGAGACAAAGTATAGGTTTTCATTATGTGAATAATTTTAAAATCTTAGCTCAAACGGCTGCAAAACCTGTTTGCTCAGCACAGGGATATTGAGTTCTATAAGATAAAGCCATAAACATGTTTGTCTGAGTCTTCTATCAAAAGTTACAGCGATTTATATGAAGTTGTACGAAAACGCTTTCTTTCGCCAAGACAGTGTGTTTCTCACTGTTACATGCATTTGAATGGGAAACTCGCCCGAGACAAAGTATAGGTTTTCATTATGTGAATAATTTTAAAATCTTAGCTCAAACGGCTGCAAAACCTGTTTGCTCAGCACAGGGATATTGAGTTCTATAAGATAAAGCCATAAACATGTGTTTCTGAGTCTTCTATCAAAAGTTACAGCGATTTATATGAAGTTGTTCAAAAACGCTTTATTTCGCCAAGACAATGCGTTTCTCACTGTTACATGCATTTGAATGGGAAACTCGCCCGAGACAAAGTATAGGTTTTCATTATGTGAATAATTTTAAAATCTTAGCTCAAACGGCTGCAAAACCTGTTTGCTCAGCACAGGGATATTGAGTTCTATAAGATAAAGCCATAAACATGTTTGTCTGAGTCTTCTATCAAAAGTTACAGCGATTTATATGAAGATGTTCAAAAACGCTTTATTTCGCCAAGACAATGCGTTTCTCACTGTTACATGCATTTGAATGGGAAACTCGCCCGAGACAAAGTATAGGTTTTCATTATGTGAATAATTTTAAAATCTTAGCTCAAACGGCTGCAAAACCTGTTTGCCCAGCACGGGGATATTGAGTTCTATAAGATAAAGCCATAAACATGTTTGTCTGAGTCTTCTATCAAATGTTACAGCGATTTATATGAAGTTGTACGAAAATGCTTTCTTTCGCCAAGACAGTGTGTTTCTCACTGTTACATGCATTTGAATGGGAAACTCGCCCGAGACAAAGTATAGGTTTTCATTATGTGAATAATTTTAAAATCTTAGCTCAAACGGCTGCAAAACCTGTTTGCCCAGCACGGGGATATTGAGTTCTATAAGATAAAGCCATAAACATGTTTGTCTGAGTCTTCTATCAAAAGTTACAGCGATTTATATGAAGTTGTTCAAAAACGCTTTATTTCGCCAAGACAATGCGTTTCTCACTGTTACATGCATTTGAATGGGAAACTCGCCCGAGACAAAGTATAGGTTTTCATTATGTGAATAATTTTAAAATCTTAGCTCAAACGGCTGCAAAACCTGTTTGCCCAGCACGGGGATATTGAGTTCTATAAGATAAAGCCATAAACATGTGTTTCTGAGTCTTCTATCAAAAGTTACAGCGATTTATATGAAGTTGTTCAAAAACGCTTTCTTTCGCCAAGACAATGTGTTTCTCACTGTTACATGCATTTGAATGGGAAACTCGCCCGAGACAAAGTATAGGTTTTCATTATGTGAATAATTTTAAAATCTTAGCTCAAACGGCTGCAAAACCTGTTTGCCCAGCACGGGGATATTGAGTTCTATAAGATAAAGCCATAAACATGTGTTTCTGAGTCTTCTATCAAAAGTTACAGCGATTTATATGAAGTTGTTCAAAAACGCTTTATTTCGCCAAGACAATGCGTTTCTCACTGTTACATGCATTTGAATGGGAAACTCGCCCGAGACAAAGTATAGGTTTTCATTATGTGAATAATTTTAAAATCTTAGCTCAAACGGCTGCAAAACCTGTTTGCCCAGCACGGGGATATTGAGTTCTATAAGATAAAGCCATAAACATCTTTGTCTGAGTCTTCTATCAAAAGTTACAGCGATTTATATGAAGTTGTACGAAAACGCTTTCTTTCGCCAAGACAGTGTGTTTCTCACTGTTACATGCATTTGAATGGGAAACTCGCCCGAGACAAAGTATAGGTTTTCATTATGTGAATAATTTTAAAATCTTAGCTCAAACGGCTGCAAAACCTGTTTGCCCAGCACGGGGATATTGAGTTCTATAAGATAAAGCCATAAACATGTTTGTCTGAGTCTTCTATCAAAAGTTACAGCGATTTATATGAAGTTGTTCAAAAACGCTGTATTTCGCCAAGACAATGCGTTTCTCACTGTTACATGCATTTGAATGGGAAACTCGCCCGAGACAAAGTATAGGTTTTCATTATGTGAATAATTTTAAAATCTTAGCTCAAACGGCTGCAAAACCTGTTTGCCCAGCACAGGGATATTGAGTTCTATAAGATAAAGCCATAAACATGTGTTTCTGAGTCTTCTATCAAAAGTTACAGCGATTTATATGAAGTTGTTCAAAAACGCTTTATTTCGCCAAGACAATGCGTTTCTCACTGTTACATGCATTTGAATGGGAAACTCGCCCGAGACAAAGTATAGGTTTTCATTATGTGAATAATTTTAAAATCTTAGCTCAAACGGCTGCAAAACCTGTTTGCCCAGCACGGGGATATTGAGTTCTATAAGATAAAGCCATAAACATCTTTGTCTGAGTCTTCTATCAAAAGTTACAGCGATTTATATGAAGTTGTACGAAAATGCTTTATTTCGCCAAGACAATGCGTTTCTCACTGTTACATGCATTTGAATGGGAAACTCGCCCGAGACAAAGTATAGGTTTTCATTATGTGAATAATTTTAAAATCTTAGCTCAAACGGCTGCAAAACCTGTTTGCCCAGCACGGGGATATTGAGTTCTATAAGATAAAGCCATAAACATCTTTGTCTGAGTCTTCTATCAAAAGTTACAGCGATTTATATGAAGTTGTACGAAAACGCTTTCTTTCGCCAAGACAGTGTGTTTCTCACTGTTACATGCATTTGAATGGGAAACTCGCCCGAGACAAAGTATAGGTTTTCATTATGTGAATAATTTTAAAATCTTAGCTCAAACGGCTGCAAAACCTGTTTGCCCAGCACAGGGATATTGAGTTCTATAAGATAAAGCCATAAACATGTGTTTCTGAGTCTTCTATCAAAAGTTACAGCGATTTATATGAAGTTGTACGAAAACGCTTTCTTTCGCCAAGACAGTGTGTTTCTCACTGTTACATGCATTTGAATGGGAAACTCGCCCGAGACAAAGTATAGGTTTTCATTATGTGAATAATTTTAAAATCTTAGCTCAAACGGCTGCAAAACCTGTTTGCCCAGCACGGGGATATTGAGTTCTATAAGATAAAGCCATAAACATGTTTGTCTGAGTCTTCTATCAAAAGTTACAGCGATTTATATGAAGTTGTTCAAAAACGCTTTATTTCGCCAAGACAATGCGTTTCTCACTGTTACATGCATTTGAATGGGAAACTCGCCCGAGACAAAGTATAGGTTTTCATTATGTGAATAATTTTAAAATCTTAGCTCAAACGGCTGCAAAACCTGTTTGCCCAGCACGGGGATATTGAGTTCTATAAGATAAAGCCATAAACATCTTTGTCTGAGTCTTCTATCAAAAGTTACAGCGATTTATATGAAGTTGTACGAAAACGCTTTCTTTCGCCAAGACAATGCGTTTCTCACTGTTACATGCATTTGAATGGGAAACTCGCCCGAGACAAAGTATAGGTTTTCATTATGTGAATAATTTTAAAATCTTAGCTCAAACGGCTGCAAAACCTGTTTGCCCAGCACGGGGATATTGAGTTCTATAAGATAAAGCCATAAACATGTTTGTCTGAGTCTTCTATCAAAAGTTACAGCGATTTATATGAAGTTGTTCAAAAACGCTTTATTTCGCCAAGACAATGCGTTTCTCACTGTTACATGCATTTGAATGGGAAACTCGCCCGAGACAAAGTATAGGTTTTCATTATGTGAATAATTTTAAAATCTTAGCTCAAACAGCTGCAAAACCTGTTTGCCCAGCACGGGGATATTGAGTTCTATAAGATAAAGCCATAAACATTTTTGTCTGAGTCTTCTATCAAAAGTTACAGCGATTTATATGAAGTTGTACGAAAATGCTTTATTTCGCCAAGACAATGCGTTTCTCACTGTTACATGCATTTGAATGGGAAACTCGCCCGAGACAAAGTATAGGTTTTCATTATGTGAATAATTTTAAAATCTTAGCTCAAACGGCTGCAAAACCTGTTTGCCCAGCACGGGGATATTGAGTTCTATAAGATAAAGCCATAAACACTAGTTTCTGAGTCTTCTATCAAAAGTTACAGCGATTTATATGAAGTTGTTCAAAAACGCTTTCTTTCGCCAAGACAATGTGTTTCTCACTGTTACATGCATTTGAATGGGAAACTCGCCCGAGACAAAGTATAGGTTTTCATTATGTGAATAATTTTAAAATCTTAGCTCAAACGGCTGCAAAACCTGTTTGCCCAGCACAGGGATATTGAGTTCTATAAGATAAAGCCATAAACATGTGTTTCTGAGTCTTCTATCAAAAGTTACAGCGATTTATATGAAGTTGTTCAAAAACGCTTTATTTCGCCAAGACAATGCGTTTCTCACTGTTACATGCATTTGAATGGGAAACTCGCCCGAGACAAAGTATAGGTTTTCATTATGTGAATAATTTTAAAATCTTAGCTCAAACAGCTGCAAAACCTGTTTGCCCAGCACGGGGATATTGAGTTCTATAAGATAAAGCCATAAACATGTTTGTCTGAGTCTTCTATCAAAAGTTACAGCGATTTATATGAAGTTGTACGAAAACGCTTTCTTTCGCCAAGACAGTGTGTTTCTCACAGTTACATGCATTTGAATGGGAAACTCGCCCGAGACAAAGTATAGGTTTTCATTATGTGAATAATTTTAAAATCTTAGCTCAAACAGCTGCAAAACCTGTTTGCCCAGCACGGGGATATTGAGTTCTATAAGATAAAGCCATAAACATTTTTGTCTGAGTCTTCTATCAAAAGTTACAGCGATTTATATGAAGTCGTACGAAAATGCTTTCTTTCGCCAAGACAGTGTGTTTCTCACTGTTACATGCATTTGAATGGGAAACTCGCCTGAAACAAAGTATAGGTTTTCATTATGTGAATAATTTTAAAATCTTAGCTCAAACGGCTGCAAAACCTGTTTGCCCAGCACAGGGATATTGAGTTCTATAAGATAAAGCCATAAACATGTGTTTCTGAGTCTTCTATCAAAAGTTACAGCGATTTATATGAAGTTGTACGAAAACGCTTTCTTTCGCCAAGACAATGCGTTTCTCACTGTTACATGCATTTGAATGGGAAACTCGCCCGAGACAAAGTATAGGTTTTCATTATGTGAATAATTTTAAAATCTTAGCTCAAACGGCTGCAAAACCTGTTTGCCCAGCACGGGGATATTGAGTTCTATAAGATAAAGCCATAAACATCTTTGTCTGAGTCTTCTATCAAAAGTTACAGCGATTTATATGAAGTTGTACGAAAACGCTTTATTTCGCCAAGACAATGCGTTTCTCACTGTTACATGCATTTGAATGGGAAACTCGCCCGAGACAAAGTATAGGTTTTCATTATGTGAATAATTTTAAAATCTTAGCTCAAACGGCTGCAAAACCTGTTTGCCCAGCACGGGGATATTGAGTTCTATAAGATAAAGCCATAAACATGTTTGTCTGAGTCTTCTATCAAAAGTTACAGCGATTTATATGAAGTTGTACGAAAACGCTTTCTTTCGCCAAGACAGTGTGTTTCTCACAGTTACATGCATTTGAATGGGAAACTCGCCCGAGACAAAGTATAGGTTTTCATTATGTGAATAATTTTAAAATCTTAGCTCAAACAGCTGCAAAACCTGTTTGCCCAGCACGGGGATATTGAGTTCTATAAGATAAAGCCATAAACATTTTTGTCTGAGTCTTCTATCAAAAGTTACAGCGATTTATATGAAGTCGTACGAAAATGCTTTCTTTCGCCAAGACAGTGTGTTTCTCACTGTTACATGCATTTGAATGGGAAACTCGCCTGAAACAAAGTATAGGTTTTCATTATGTGAATAATTTTAAAATCTTAGCTCAAACGGCTGCAAAACCTGTTTGCCCAGCACAGGGATATTGAGTTCTATAAGATAAAGCCATAAACATGTGTTTCTGAGTCTTCTATCAAAAGTTACAGCGATTTATATGAAGTTGTACGAAAACGCTTTCTTTCGCCAAGACAATGCGTTTCTCACTGTTACATGCATTTGAATGGGAAACTCGCCCGAGACAAAGTATAGGTTTTCATTATGTGAATAATTTTAAAATCTTAGCTCAAACGGCTGCAAAACCTGTTTGCCCAGCACGGGGATATTGAGTTCTATAAGATAAAGCCATAAACATCTTTGTCTGAGTCTTCTATCAAAAGTTACAGCGATTTATATGAAGTTGTACGAAAACGCTTTATTTCGCCAAGACAATGCGTTTCTCACTGTTACATGCATTTGAATGGGAAACTCGCCCGAGACAAAGTATAGGTTTTCATTATGTGAATAATTTTAAAATCTTAGCTCAAACGGCTGCAAAACCTGTTTGCCCAGCACGGGGATATTGAGTTCTATAAGATAAAGCCATAAACATGTTTGTCTGAGTCTTCTATCAAAAGTTACAGCGATTTATATGAAGTTGTTCAAAAACGCTTTATTTCGCCAAGACAATGCGTTTCTCACTGTTACATGCATTTGAATGGGAAACTCGCCCGAGACAAAGTATAGGTTTTCATTATGTGAATAATTTTAAAATCTTAGCTCAAACGGCTGCAAAACCTGTTTGCCCAGCACGGGGATATTGAGTTCTATAAGATAAAGCCATAAACATGTTTGTCTGAGTCTTCTATCAAAAGTTACAGCGATTTATATGAAGTTGTACGAAAACGCTTTCTTTCGCCAAGACAGTGTGTTTCTCACTGTTACATGCATTTGAATGGGAAACTCGCCCGAGACAAAGTATAGGTTTTCATTATGTGAATAATTTTAAAATCTTAGCTCAAACGGCTGCAAAACCTGTTTGCCCAGCACGGGGATATTGAGTTCTATAAGATAAAGCCATAAACATGTTTGTCTGAGTCTTCTATCAAAAGTTACAGCGATTTATATGAAGTTGTACGAAAATGCTTTATTTCGCCAAGACAATGCGTTTCTCACTGTTACATGCATTTGAATGGGAAACTCGCCCGAGACAAAGTATAGGTTTTCATTATGTGAATAATTTTAAAATCTTAGCTCAAACGGCTGCAAAACCTGTTTGCCCAGCACAGGGATATTGAGTTCTATAAGATAAAGCCATAAACATGTGTTTCTGAGTCTTCTATCAAAAGTTACAGCGATTTATATGAAGTTGTTCAAAAACGCTTTCTTTCGCCAAGACAATGTGTTTCTCACTGTTACATGCATTTGAATGGGAAACTCGCCCGAGACAAAGTATAGGTTTTCATTATGTGAATAATTTTAAAATCTTAGCTCAAACGGCTGCAAAACCTGTTTGCCCAGCACGGGGATATTGAGTTCTATAAGATAAAGCCATAAACATGTGTTTCTGAGTCTTCTATCAAAAGTTACAGCGATTTATATGAAGTTGTTCAAAAACGCTTTATTTCGCCAAGACAATGCGTTTCTCACTGTTACATGCATTTGAATGGGAAACTCGCCCGAGACAAAGTATAGGTTTTCATTATGTGAATAATTTTAAAATCTTAGCTCAAACAGCTGCAAAACCTGTTTGCCCAGCACGGGGATATTGAGTTCTATAAGATAAAGCCATAAACATGTTTGTCTGAGTCTTCTATCAAAAGTTACAGCGATTTATATGAAGTTGTACGAAAACGCTTTCTTTCGCCAAGACAGTGTGTTTCTCACAGTTACATGCATTTGAATGGGAAACTCGCCCGAGACAAAGTATAGGTTTTCATTATGTGAATAATTTTAAAATCTTAGCTCAAACAGCTGCAAAACCTGTTTGCCCAGCACGGGGATATTGAGTTCTATAAGATAAAGCCATAAACATTTTTGTCTGAGTCTTCTATCAAAAGTTACAGCGATTTATATGAAGTCGTACGAAAATGCTTTCTTTCGCCAAGACAGTGTGTTTCTCACTGTTACATGCATTTGAATGGGAAACTCGCCTGAAACAAAGTATAGGTTTTCATTATGTGAATAATTTTAAAATCTTAGCTCAAACGGCTGCAAAACCTGTTTGCCCAGCACAGGGATATTGAGTTCTATAAGATAAAGCCATAAACATGTGTTTCTGAGTCTTCTATCAAAAGTTACAGCGATTTATATGAAGTTGTACGAAAACGCTTTCTTTCGCCAAGACAATGCGTTTCTCACTGTTACATGCATTTGAATGGGAAACTCGCCCGAGACAAAGTATAGGTTTTCATTATGTGAATAATTTTAAAATCTTAGCTCAAACGGCTGCAAAACCTGTTTGCCCAGCACGGGGATATTGAGTTCTATAAGATAAAGCCATAAACATCTTTGTCTGAGTCTTCTATCAAAAGTTACAGCGATTTATATGAAGTTGTACGAAAACGCTTTATTTCGCCAAGACAATGCGTTTCTCACTGTTACATGCATTTGAATGGGAAACTCGCCCGAGACAAAGTATAGGTTTTCATTATGTGAATAATTTTAAAATCTTAGCTCAAACGGCTGCAAAACCTGTTTGCCCAGCACGGGGATATTGAGTTCTATAAGATAAAGCCATAAACATGTTTGTCTGAGTCTTCTATCAAAAGTTACAGCGATTTATATGAAGTTGTTCAAAAACGCTTTATTTCGCCAAGACAATGCGTTTCTCACTGTTACATGCATTTGAATGGGAAACTCGCCCGAGACAAAGTATAGGTTTTCATTATGTGAATAATTTTAAAATCTTAGCTCAAACGGCTGCAAAACCTGTTTGCCCAGCACGGGGATATTGAGTTCTATAAGATAAAGCCATAAACATGTTTGTCTGAGTCTTCTATCAAAAGTTACAGCGATTTATATGAAGTTGTACGAAAACGCTTTCTTTCGCCAAGACAGTGTGTTTCTCACTGTTACATGCATTTGAATGGGAAACTCGCCCGAGACAAAGTATAGGTTTTCATTATGTGAATAATTTTAAAATCTTAGCTCAAACGGCTGCAAAACCTGTTTGCCCAGCACGGGGATATTGAGTTCTATAAGATAAAGCCATAAACATCTTTGTCTGAGTCTTCTATCAAAAGTTACAGCGATTTATATGAAGTTGTACGAAAATGCTTTATTTCGCCAAGACAATGCGTTTCTCACTGTTACATGCATTTGAATGGGAAACTCGCCCGAGACAAAGTATAGGTTTTCATTATGTGAATAATTTTAAAATCTTAGCTCAAACGGCTGCAAAACCTGTTTGCCCAGCACAGGGATATTGAGTTCTATAAGATAAAGCCATAAACATGTGTTTCTGAGTCTTCTATCAAAAGTTACAGCGATTTATATGAAGTTGTTCAAAAACGCTTTCTTTCGCCAAGACAATGTGTTTCTCACTGTTACATGCATTTGAATGGGAAACTCGCCCGAGACAAAGTATAGGTTTTCATTATGTGAATAATTTTAAAATCTTAGCTCAAACGGCTGCAAAACCTGTTTGCCCAGCACGGGGATATTGAGTTCTATAAGATAAAGCCATAAACATCTTTGTCTGAGTCTTCTATCAAAAGTTACAGCGATTTATATGAAGTTGTACGAAAACGCTTTCTTTCGCCAAGACAGTGTGTTTCTCACTGTTACATGCATTTGAATGGGAAACTCGCCCGAGACAAAGTATAGGTTTTCATTATGTGAATAATTTTAAAATCTTAGCTCAAACGGCTGCAAAACCTGTTTGCCCAGCACGGGGATATTGAGTTCTATAAGATAAAGCCATAAACATCTTTGTCTGAGTCTTCTATCAAAAGTTACAGCGATTTATATGAAGTTGTACGAAAATGCTTTATTTCGCCAAGACAATGCGTTTCTCACTGTTACATGCATTTGAATGGGAAACTCGCCCGAGACAAAGTATAGGTTTTCATTATGTGAATAATTTTAAAATCTTAGCTCAAACGGCTGCAAAACCTGTTTGCCCAGCACGGGGATATTGAGTTCTATAAGATAAAGCCATAAACATGTGTTTCTGAGTCTTCTATCAAAAGTTACAGCGATTTATATGAAGTTGTTCAAAAACGCTTTCTTTCGCCAAGACAATGTGTTTCTCACTGTTACATGCATTTGAATGGGAAACTCGCCCGAGACAAAGTATAGGTTTTCATTATGTGAATAATTTTAAAATCTTAGCTCAAACGGCTGCAAAACCTGTTTGCCCAGCACGGGGATATTGAGTTCTATAAGATAAAGCCATAAACATCTTTGTCTGAGTCTTCTATCAAAAGTTACAGCGATTTATATGAAGTTGTACGAAAATGCTTTATTTCGCCAAGACAATGCGTTTCTCACTGTTACATGCATTTGAATGGGAAACTCGCCCGAGACAAAGTATAGGTTTTCATTATGTGAATAATTTTAAAATCTTAGCTCAAACGGCTGCAAAACCTGTTTGCCCAGCACAGGGATATTGAGTTCTATAAGATAAAGCCATAAACATGTGTTTCTGAGTCTTCTATCAAAAGTTACAGCGATTTATATGAAGTTGTTCAAAAACGCTTTCTTTCGCCAAGACAATGTGTTTCTCACTGTTACATGCATTTGAATGGGAAACTCGCCCGAGACAAAGTATAGGTTTTCATTATGTGAATAATTTTAAAATCTTAGCTCAAACGGCTGCAAAACCTGTTTGCCCAGCACGGGGATATTGAGTTCTATAAGATAAAGCCATAAACATCTTTGTCTGAGTCTTCTATCAAAAGTTACAGCGATTTATATGAAGTTGTACGAAAATGCTTTATTTCGCCAAGACAATGCGTTTCTCACTGTTACATGCATTTGAATGGGAAACTCGCCCGAGACAAAGTATAGGTTTTCATTATGTGAATAATTTTAAAATCTTAGCTCAAACGGCTGCAAAACCTGTTTGCCCAGCACAGGGATATTGAGTTCTATAAGATAAAGCCATAAACATGTGTTTCTGAGTCTTCTATCAAAAGTTACAGCGATTTATATGAAGTTGTTCAAAAACGCTTTCTTTCGCCAAGACAATGTGTTTCTCACTGTTACATGCATTTGAATGGGAAACTCGCCCGAGACAAAGTATAGGTTTTCATTATGTGAATAATTTTAAAATCTTAGCTCAAACGGCTGCAAAACCTGTTTGCCCAGCACGGGGATATTGAGTTCTATAAGATAAAGCCATAAACATCTTTGTCTGAGTCTTCTATCAAAAGTTACAGCGATTTATATGAAGTTGTACGAAAACGCTTTCTTTCGCCAAGACAGTGTGTTTCTCACTGTTACATGCATTTGAATGGGAAACTCGCCCGAGACAAAGTATAGGTTTTCATTATGTGAATAATTTTAAAATCTTAGCTCAAACGGCTGCAAAACCTGTTTGCCCAGCACGGGGATATTGAGTTCTATAAGATAAAGCCATAAACATGTGTTTCTGAGTCTTCTATCAAAAGTTACAGCGATTTATATGAAGTTGTTCAAAAACGCTTTCTTTCGCCAAGACAATGTGTTTCTCACTGTTACATGCATTTGAATGGGAAACTCGCCCGAGACAAAGTATAGGTTTTCATTATGTGAATAATTTTAAAATCTTAGCTCAAACGGCTGCAAAACCTGTTTGCCCAGCACGGGGATATTGAGTTCTATAAGATAAAGCCATAAACATCTTTGTCTGAGTCTTCTATCAAAAGTTACAGCGATTTATATGAAGTTGTACGAAAATGCTTTATTTCGCCAAGACAATGCGTTTCTCACTGTTACATGCATTTGAATGGGAAACTCGCCCGAGACAAAGTATAGGTTTTCATTATGTGAATAATTTTAAAATCTTAGCTCAAACGGCTGCAAAACCTGTTTGCCCAGCACAGGGATATTGAGTTCTATAAGATAAAGCCATAAACATGTGTTTCTGAGTCTTCTATCAAAAGTTACAGCGATTTATATGAAGTTGTTCAAAAACGCTTTCTTTCGCCAAGACAATGTGTTTCTCACTGTTACATGCATTTGAATGGGAAACTCGCCCGAGACAAAGTATAGGTTTTCATTATGTGAATAATTTTAAAATCTTAGCTCAAACGGCTGCAAAACCTGTTTGCCCAGCACGGGGATATTGAGTTCTATAAGATAAAGCCATAAACATCTTTGTCTGAGTCTTCTATCAAAAGTTACAGCGATTTATATGAAGTTGTACGAAAATGCTTTATTTCGCCAAGACAATGCGTTTCTCACTGTTACATGCATTTGAATGGGAAACTCGCCCGAGACAAAGTATAGGTTTTCATTATGTGAATAATTTTAAAATCTTAGCTCAAACGGCTGCAAAACCTGTTTGCCCAGCACAGGGATATTGAGTTCTATAAGATAAAGCCATAAACATGTGTTTCTGAGTCTTCTATCAAAAGTTACAGCGATTTATATGAAGTTGTTCAAAAACGCTTTCTTTCGCCAAGACAATGTGTTTCTCACTGTTACATGCATTTGAATGGGAAACTCGCCCGAGACAAAGTATAGGTTTTCATTATGTGAATAATTTTAAAATCTTAGCTCAAACGGCTGCAAAACCTGTTTGCCCAGCACGGGGATATTGAGTTCTATAAGATAAAGCCATAAACATCTTTGTCTGAGTCTTCTATCAAAAGTTACAGCGATTTATATGAAGTTGTACGAAAATGCTTTATTTCGCCAAGACAATGCGTTTCTCACTGTTACATGCATTTGAATGGGAAACTCGCCCGAGACAAAGTATAGGTTTTCATTATGTGAATAATTTTAAAATCTTAGCTCAAACGGCTGCAAAACCTGTTTGCCCAGCACGGGGATATTGAGTTCTATAAGATAAAGCCATAAACATCTTTGTCTGAGTCTTCTATCAAAAGTTACAGCGATTTATATGAAGTTGTACGAAAACGCTTTATTTCGCCAAGACAATGCGTTTCTCACTGTTACATGCATTTGAATGGGAAACTCGCCCGAGACAAAGTATAGGTTTTCATTATGTGAATAATTTTAAAATCTTAGCTCAAACGGCTGCAAAACCTGTTTGCCCAGCACGGGGATATTGAGTTCTATAAGATAAAGCCATAAACATGTTTGTCTGAGTCTTCTATCAAAAGTTACAGCGATTTATATGAAGTTGTTCAAAAACGCTTTATTTCGCCAAGACAATGCGTTTCTCACTGTTACATGCATTTGAATGGGAAACTCGCCCGAGACAAAGTATAGGTTTTCATTATGTGAATAATTTTAAAATCTTAGCTCAAACGGCTGCAAAACCTGTTTGCCCAGCACGGGGATATTGAGTTCTATAAGATAAAGCCATAAACATGTTTGTCTGAGTCTTCTATCAAAAGTTACAGCGATTTATATGAAGTTGTACGAAAACGCTTTCTTTCGCCAAGACAGTGTGTTTCTCACTGTTACATGCATTTGAATGGGAAACTCGCCCGAGACAAAGTATAGGTTTTCATTATGTGAATAATTTTAAAATCTTAGCTCAAACGGCTGCAAAACCTGTTTGCCCAGCACGGGGATATTGAGTTCTATAAGATAAAGCCATAAACATCTTTGTCTGAGTCTTCTATCAAAAGTTACAGCGATTTATATGAAGTTGTACGAAAATGCTTTATTTCGCCAAGACAATGCGTTTCTCACTGTTACATGCATTTGAATGGGAAACTCGCCCGAGACAAAGTATAGGTTTTCATTATGTGAATAATTTTAAAATCTTAGCTCAAACGGCTGCAAAACCTGTTTGCCCAGCACAGGGATATTGAGTTCTATAAGATAAAGCCATAAACATGTGTTTCTGAGTCTTCTATCAAAAGTTACAGCGATTTATATGAAGTTGTTCAAAAACGCTTTCTTTCGCCAAGACAATGTGTTTCTCACTGTTACATGCATTTGAATGGGAAACTCGCCCGAGACAAAGTATAGGTTTTCATTATGTGAATAATTTTAAAATCTTAGCTCAAACGGCTGCAAAACCTGTTTGCCCAGCACGGGGATATTGAGTTCTATAAGATAAAGCCATAAACATCTTTGTCTGAGTCTTCTATCAAAAGTTACAGCGATTTATATGAAGTTGTACGAAAACGCTTTCTTTCGCCAAGACAGTGTGTTTCTCACTGTTACATGCATTTGAATGGGAAACTCGCCCGAGACAAAGTATAGGTTTTCATTATGTGAATAATTTTAAAATCTTAGCTCAAACGGCTGCAAAACCTGTTTGCCCAGCACGGGGATATTGAGTTCTATAAGATAAAGCCATAAACATCTTTGTCTGAGTCTTCTATCAAAAGTTACAGCGATTTATATGAAGTTGTACGAAAAGGCTTTATTTCGCCAAGACAATGCGTTTCTCACTGTTACATGCATTTGAATGGGAAACTCGCCCGAGACAAAGTATAGGTTTTCATTATGTGAATAATTTTAAAATCTTAGCTCAAACGGCTGCAAAACCTGTTTGCCCAGCACGGGGATATTGAGTTCTATAAGATAAAGCCATAAACATGTGTTTCTGAGTCTTCTATCAAAAGTTACAGCGATTTATATGAAGTTGTTCAAAAACGCTTTCTTTCGCCAAGACAATGTGTTTCTCACTGTTACATGCATTTGAATGGGAAACTCGCCCGAGACAAAGTATAGGTTTTCATTATGTGAATAATTTTAAAATCTTAGCTCAAACGGCTGCAAAACCTGTTTGCCCAGCACGGGGATATTGAGTTCTATAAGATAAAGCCATAAACATCTTTGTCTGAGTCTTCTATCAAAAGTTACAGCGATTTATATGAAGTTGTACGAAAATGCTTTATTTCGCCAAGACAATGCGTTTCTCACTGTTACATGCATTTGAATGGGAAACTCGCCCGAGACAAAGTATAGGTTTTCATTATGTGAATAATTTTAAAATCTTAGCTCAAACGGCTGCAAAACCTGTTTGCCCAGCACAGGGATATTGAGTTCTATAAGATAAAGCCATAAACATGTGTTTCTGAGTCTTCTATCAAAAGTTACAGCGATTTATATGAAGTTGTTCAAAAACGCTTTCTTTCGCCAAGACAATGTGTTTCTCACTGTTACATGCATTTGAATGGGAAACTCGCCCGAGACAAAGTATAGGTTTTCATTATGTGAATAATTTTAAAATCTTAGCTCAAACGGCTGCAAAACCTGTTTGCCCAGCACGGGGATATTGAGTTCTATAAGATAAAGCCATAAACATCTTTGTCTGAGTCTTCTATCAAAAGTTACAGCGATTTATATGAAGTTGTACGAAAATGCTTTATTTCGCCAAGACAATGCGTTTCTCACTGTTACATGCATTTGAATGGGAAACTCGCCCGAGACAAAGTATAGGTTTTCATTATGTGAATAATTTTAAAATCTTAGCTCAAACGGCTGCAAAACCTGTTTGCCCAGCACAGGGATATTGAGTTCTATAAGATAAAGCCATAAACATGTGTTTCTGAGTCTTCTATCAAAAGTTACAGCGATTTATATGAAGTTGTTCAAAAACGCTTTCTTTCGCCAAGACAATGTGTTTCTCACTGTTACATGCATTTGAATGGGAAACTCGCCCGAGACAAAGTATAGGTTTTCATTATGTGAATAATTTTAAAATCTTAGCTCAAACGGCTGCAAAACCTGTTTGCCCAGCACGGGGATATTGAGTTCTATAAGATAAAGCCATAAACATCTTTGTCTGAGTCTTCTATCAAAAGTTACAGCGATTTATATGAAGTTGTACGAAAACGCTTTCTTTCGCCAAGACAGTGTGTTTCTCACTGTTACATGCATTTGAATGGGAAACTCGCCCGAGACAAAGTATAGGTTTTCATTATGTGAATAATTTTAAAATCTTAGCTCAAACGGCTGCAAAACCTGTTTGCCCAGCACGGGGATATTGAGTTCTATAAGATAAAGCCATAAACATGTGTTTCTGAGTCTTCTATCAAAAGTTACAGCGATTTATATGAAGTTGTTCAAAAACGCTTTCTTTCGCCAAGACAATGTGTTTCTCACTGTTACATGCATTTGAATGGGAAACTCGCCCGAGACAAAGTATAGGTTTTCATTATGTGAATAATTTTAAAATCTTAGCTCAAACGGCTGCAAAACCTGTTTGCCCAGCACGGGGATATTGAGTTCTATAAGATAAAGCCATAAACATCTTTGTCTGAGTCTTCTATCAAAAGTTACAGCGATTTATATGAAGTTGTACGAAAATGCTTTATTTCGCCAAGACAATGCGTTTCTCACTGTTACATGCATTTGAATGGGAAACTCGCCCGAGACAAAGTATAGGTTTTCATTATGTGAATAATTTTAAAATCTTAGCTCAAACGGCTGCAAAACCTGTTTGCCCAGCACAGGGATATTGAGTTCTATAAGATAAAGCCATAAACATGTGTTTCTGAGTCTTCTATCAAAAGTTACAGCGATTTATATGAAGTTGTTCAAAAACGCTTTCTTTCGCCAAGACAATGTGTTTCTCACTGTTACATGCATTTGAATGGGAAACTCGCCCGAGACAAAGTATAGGTTTTCATTATGTGAATAATTTTAAAATCTTAGCTCAAACGGCTGCAAAACCTGTTTGCCCAGCACGGGGATATTGAGTTCTATAAGATAAAGCCATAAACATCTTTGTCTGAGTCTTCTATCAAAAGTTACAGCGATTTATATGAAGTTGTACGAAAATGCTTTATTTCGCCAAGACAATGCGTTTCTCACTGTTACATGCATTTGAATGGGAAACTCGCCCGAGACAAAGTATAGGTTTTCATTATGTGAATAATTTTAAAATCTTAGCTCAAACGGCTGCAAAACCTGTTTGCCCAGCACAGGGATATTGAGTTCTATAAGATAAAGCCATAAACATGTGTTTCTGAGTCTTCTATCAAAAGTTACAGCGATTTATATGAAGTTGTTCAAAAACGCTTTCTTTCGCCAAGACAATGTGTTTCTCACTGTTACATGCATTTGAATGGGAAACTCGCCCGAGACAAAGTATAGGTTTTCATTATGTGAATAATTTTAAAATCTTAGCTCAAACGGCTGCAAAACCTGTTTGCCCAGCACGGGGATATTGAGTTCTATAAGATAAAGCCATAAACATCTTTGTCTGAGTCTTCTATCAAAAGTTACAGCGATTTATATGAAGTTGTACGAAAATGCTTTATTTCGCCAAGACAATGCGTTTCTCACTGTTACATGCATTTGAATGGGAAACTCGCCCGAGACAAAGTATAGGTTTTCATTATGTGAATAATTTTAAAATCTTAGCTCAAACGGCTGCAAAACCTGTTTGCCCAGCACGGGGATATTGAGTTCTATAAGATAAAGCCATAAACATCTTTGTCTGAGTCTTCTATCAAAAGTTACAGCGATTTATATGAAGTTGTACGAAAACGCTTTATTTCGCCAAGACAATGCGTTTCTCACTGTTACATGCATTTGAATGGGAAACTCGCCCGAGACAAAGTATAGGTTTTCATTATGTGAATAATTTTAAAATCTTAGCTCAAACGGCTGCAAAACCTGTTTGCCCAGCACGGGGATATTGAGTTCTATAAGATAAAGCCATAAACATGTTTGTCTGAGTCTTCTATCAAAAGTTACAGCGATTTATATGAAGTTGTTCAAAAACGCTTTATTTCGCCAAGACAATGCGTTTCTCACTGTTACATGCATTTGAATGGGAAACTCGCCCGAGACAAAGTATAGGTTTTCATTATGTGAATAATTTTAAAATCTTAGCTCAAACGGCTGCAAAACCTGTTTGCCCAGCACGGGGATATTGAGTTCTATAAGATAAAGCCATAAACATGTTTGTCTGAGTCTTCTATCAAAAGTTACAGCGATTTATATGAAGTTGTACGAAAACGCTTTCTTTCGCCAAGACAGTGTGTTTCTCACTGTTACATGCATTTGAATGGGAAACTCGCCCGAGACAAAGTATAGGTTTTCATTATGTGAATAATTTTAAAATCTTAGCTCAAACGGCTGCAAAACCTGTTTGCCCAGCACGGGGATATTGAGTTCTATAAGATAAAGCCATAAACATCTTTGTCTGAGTCTTCTATCAAAAGTTACAGCGATTTATATGAAGTTGTACGAAAATGCTTTATTTCGCCAAGACAATGCGTTTCTCACTGTTACATGCATTTGAATGGGAAACTCGCCCGAGACAAAGTATAGGTTTTCATTATGTGAATAATTTTAAAATCTTAGCTCAAACGGCTGCAAAACCTGTTTGCCCAGCACAGGGATATTGAGTTCTATAAGATAAAGCCATAAACATGTGTTTCTGAGTCTTCTATCAAAAGTTACAGCGATTTATATGAAGTTGTTCAAAAACGCTTTCTTTCGCCAAGACAATGTGTTTCTCACTGTTACATGCATTTGAATGGGAAACTCGCCCGAGACAAAGTATAGGTTTTCATTATGTGAATAATTTTAAAATCTTAGCTCAAACGGCTGCAAAACCTGTTTGCCCAGCACGGGGATATTGAGTTCTATAAGATAAAGCCATAAACATCTTTGTCTGAGTCTTCTATCAAAAGTTACAGCGATTTATATGAAGTTGTACGAAAACGCTTTCTTTCGCCAAGACAGTGTGTTTCTCACTGTTACATGCATTTGAATGGGAAACTCGCCCGAGACAAAGTATAGGTTTTCATTATGTGAATAATTTTAAAATCTTAGCTCAAACGGCTGCAAAACCTGTTTGCCCAGCACGGGGATATTGAGTTCTATAAGATAAAGCCATAAACATCTTTGTCTGAGTCTTCTATCAAAAGTTACAGCGATTTATATGAAGTTGTACGAAAAGGCTTTATTTCGCCAAGACAATGCGTTTCTCACTGTTACATGCATTTGAATGGGAAACTCGCCCGAGACAAAGTATAGGTTTTCATTATGTGAATAATTTTAAAATCTTAGCTCAAACGGCTGCAAAACCTGTTTGCCCAGCACGGGGATATTGAGTTCTATAAGATAAAGCCATAAACATGTGTTTCTGAGTCTTCTATCAAAAGTTACAGCGATTTATATGAAGTTGTTCAAAAACGCTTTCTTTCGCCAAGACAATGTGTTTCTCACTGTTACATGCATTTGAATGGGAAACTCGCCCGAGACAAAGTATAGGTTTTCATTATGTGAATAATTTTAAAATCTTAGCTCAAACGGCTGCAAAACCTGTTTGCCCAGCACGGGGATATTGAGTTCTATAAGATAAAGCCATAAACATCTTTGTCTGAGTCTTCTATCAAAAGTTACAGCGATTTATATGAAGTTGTACGAAAATGCTTTATTTCGCCAAGACAATGCGTTTCTCACTGTTACATGCATTTGAATGGGAAACTCGCCCGAGACAAAGTATAGGTTTTCATTATGTGAATAATTTTAAAATCTTAGCTCAAACGGCTGCAAAACCTGTTTGCCCAGCACAGGGATATTGAGTTCTATAAGATAAAGCCATAAACATGTGTTTCTGAGTCTTCTATCAAAAGTTACAGCGATTTATATGAAGTTGTTCAAAAACGCTTTCTTTCGCCAAGACAATGTGTTTCTCACTGTTACATGCATTTGAATGGGAAACTCGCCCGAGACAAAGTATAGGTTTTCATTATGTGAATAATTTTAAAATCTTAGCTCAAACGGCTGCAAAACCTGTTTGCCCAGCACGGGGATATTGAGTTCTATAAGATAAAGCCATAAACATCTTTGTCTGAGTCTTCTATCAAAAGTTACAGCGATTTATATGAAGTTGTACGAAAATGCTTTATTTCGCCAAGACAATGCGTTTCTCACTGTTACATGCATTTGAATGGGAAACTCGCCCGAGACAAAGTATAGGTTTTCATTATGTGAATAATTTTAAAATCTTAGCTCAAACGGCTGCAAAACCTGTTTGCCCAGCACAGGGATATTGAGTTCTATAAGATAAAGCCATAAACATGTGTTTCTGAGTCTTCTATCAAAAGTTACAGCGATTTATATGAAGTTGTTCAAAAACGCTTTCTTTCGCCAAGACAATGTGTTTCTCACTGTTACATGCATTTGAATGGGAAACTCGCCCGAGACAAAGTATAGGTTTTCATTATGTGAATAATTTTAAAATCTTAGCTCAAACGGCTGCAAAACCTGTTTGCCCAGCACGGGGATATTGAGTTCTATAAGATAAAGCCATAAACATCTTTGTCTGAGTCTTCTATCAAAAGTTACAGCGATTTATATGAAGTTGTACGAAAACGCTTTCTTTCGCCAAGACAGTGTGTTTCTCACTGTTACATGCATTTGAATGGGAAACTCGCCCGAGACAAAGTATAGGTTTTCATTATGTGAATAATTTTAAAATCTTAGCTCAAACGGCTGCAAAACCTGTTTGCCCAGCACAGGGATATTGAGTTCTATAAGATAAAGCCATAAACATGTGTTTCTGAGTCTTCTATCAAAAGTTACAGCGATTTATATGAAGTTGTACGAAAACGCTTTCTTTCGCCAAGACAATGCGTTTCTCACTGTTACATGCATTTGAATGGGAAACTCGCCCGAGACAAAGTATAGGTTTTCATTATGTGAATAATTTTAAAATCTTAGCTCAAACGGCTGCAAAACCTGTTTGCCCAGCACGGGGATATTGAGTTCTATAAGATAAAGCCATAAACATCTTTGTCTGAGTCTTCTATCAAAAGTTACAGCGATTTATATGAAGTTGTACGAAAATGCTTTATTTCGCCAAGACAATGCGTTTCTCACTGTTACATGCATTTGAATGGGAAACTCGAGACAAAGTATAGGTTTTCATTATGTGAATAATTTTAAAATCTTAGCTCAAACGGCTGCAAAACCTGTTTGCCCAGCACAGGGATATTGAGTTCTATAAGATAAAGCCATAAACATCTTTGTCTGAGTCTTCTATCAAAAGTTACAGCGATTTATATGAAGTTGTACGAAAACGCTTTATTTCGCCAAGACAATGCGTTTCTCACTGTTACATGCATTTGAATGGGAAACTCGCCCGAGACAAAGTATAGGTTTTCATTATGTGAATAATTTTAAAATCTTAGCTCAAACGGCTGCAAAACCTGTTTGCTCAGCACAGGGATATTGAGTTCTATAAGATAAAGCCATAAACATGTGTTTCTGAGTCTTCTATCAAAAGTTACAGCGATTTATATGAAGTTGTTCAAAAACGCTTTCTTTCGCCAAGACAATGTGTTTCTCACTGTTACATGCATTTGAATGGGAAACTCGCCCGAGACAAAGTATAGGTTTTCATTATGTGAATAATTTTAAAATCTTAGCTCAAACGGCTGCAAAACCTGTTTGCCCAGCACAGGGATATTGAGTTCTATAAGATAAAGCCATAAACACTAGTTTCTGAGTCTTCTATCAAAAGTTACAGCGATTTATATGAAGTTGTTCAAAAACGCTTTCTTTCGCCAAGACAATGTGTTTCTCACTGTTACATGCATTTGAATGGGAAACTCGCCCGAGACAAAGTATAGGTTTTCATTATGTGAATAATTTTAAAATCTTAGCTCAAACGGCTGCAAAACCTGTTTGCCCAGCACGGGGATATTGAGTTCTATAAGATAAAGCCATAAACATGTGTTTCTGAGTCTTCTATCAAAAGTTACAGCGATTTATATGAAGTTGTTCAAAAACGCTTTATTTCGCCAAGACAATGCGTTTCTCACTGTTACATGCATTTGAATGGGAAACTCGCCCGAGACAAAGTATAGGTTTTCATTATGTGAATAATTTTAAAATCTTAGCTCAAACGGCTGCAAAACCTGTTTGCCCAGCACAGGGATATTGAGTTCTATAAGATAAAGCCATAAACATGTGTTTCTGAGTCTTCTATCAAAAGTTACAGCGATTTATATGAAGTTGTTCAAAAACGCTTTCTTTCGCCAAGACAATGTGTTTCTCACTGTTACATGCATTTGAATGGGAAACTCGCCCGAGACAAAGTATAGGTTTTCATTATGTGAATAATTTTAAAATCTTAGCTCAAACGGCTGCAAAACCTGTTTGCCCAGCACAGGGATATTGAGTTCTATAAGATAAAGCCATAAACATGTGTTTCTGAGTCTTCTATCAAAAGTTACAGCGATTTATATGAAGTTGTTCAAAAACGCTTTATTTCGCCAAGACAATGCGTTTCTCACTGTTACATGCATTTGAATGGGAAACTCGCCCGAGACAAAGTATAGGTTTTCATTATGTGAATAATTTTAAAATCTTAGCTCAAACGGCTGCAAAACCTGTTTGCCCAGCACGGGGATATTGAGTTCTATAAGATAAAGCCATAAACATGTTTGTCTGAGTCTTCTATCAAAAGTTACAGCGATTTATATGAAGTTGTACGAAAATGCTTTATTTCGCCAAGACAATGCGTTTCTCACTGTTACATGCATTTGAATGGGAAACTCGCCCGAGACAAAGTATAGGTTTTCATTATGTGAATAATTTTAAAATCTTAGCTCAAACGGCTGCAAAACCTGTTTGCCCAGCACAGGGATATTGAGTTCTATAAGATAAAGCCATAAACATGTGTTTCTGAGTCTTCTATCAAAAGTTACAGCGATTTATATGAAGTTGTTCAAAAACGCTTTCTTTCGCCAAGACAATGCGTTTCTCACTGTTACATGCATTTGAATGGGAAACTCGCCCGAGACAAAGTATAGGTTTTCATTATGTGAATAATTTTAAAATCTTAGCTCAAACGGCTGCAAAACCTGTTTGCCCAGCACGGGGATATTGAGTTTTATAAGATAAAGCCATAAACATCTTTGTCTGAGTCTTCTATCAAAAGTTACAGCGATTTATATGAAGTTGTACGAAAATGCTTTATTTCGCCAAGACAATGCGTTTCTCACTGTTACATGCATTTGAATGGGAAACTCGCCCAAGACAAAGTATAGGTTTTCATTATGTGAATAATTTTAAAATCTTAGCTCAAACGGCTGCAAAACCTGTTTGCCCAGCACAGGGATATTGAGTTCTATAAGATAAAGCCATAAACATGTGTTTCTGAGTCTTCTATCAAAAGTTACAGCGATTTATATGAAGTTGTTCAAAAACGCTTTATTTCGCCAAGACAATGCGTTTCTCACTGTTACATGCATTTGAATGGGAAACTCGCCCGAGACAAAGTATAGGTTTTCATTATGTGAATAATTTTAAAATCTTAGCTCAAACGGCTGCAAAACCTGTTTGCCCAGCACAGGGATATTGAGTTCTATAAGATAAAGCCATAAACACTCGTTTCTGAGTCTTCTATCAAAAGTTACAGCGATTTATATGAAGTTGTACGAAAACGCTTTCTTTCGCCAAGACAGTGTGTTTCTCACTGTTACATGCATTTGAATGGGAAACTCGCCCGAGACAAAGTATAGGTTTTCATTATGTGAATAATTTTAAAATCTTAGCTCAAACGGCTGCAAAACCTGTTTGCCCAGCACGGGGATATTGAGTTCTATAAGATAAAGCCATAAACATCTTTGTCTGAGTCTTCTATCAAAAGTTACAGCGATTTATATGAAGTTGTACGAAAATGCTTTATTTCGCCAAGACAATGCGTTTCTCACTGTTACATGCATTTGAATGGGAAACTCGCCCGAGACAAAGTATAGGTTTTCATTATGTGAATAATTTTAAAATCTTAGCTCAAACGGCTGCAAAACCTGTTTGCCCAGCACAGGGATATTGAGTTCTATAAGATAAAGCCATAAACATGTGTTTCTGAGTCTTCTATCAAAAGTTACAGCGATTTATATGAAGTTGTTCAAAAACGCTTTATTTCGCCAAGACAATGCGTTTCTCACTGTTACATGCATTTGAATGGGAAACTCGCCCGAGACAAAGTATAGGTTTTCATTATGTGAATAATTTTAAAATCTTAGCTCAAACGGCTGCAAAACCTGTTTGCCCAGCACAGGGATATTGAGTTCTATAAGATAAAGCCATAAACATGTGTTTCTGAGTCTTCTATCAAAAGTTACAGCGATTTATATGAAGTTGTTCAAAAACGCTTTCTTTCGCCAAGACAATGTGTTTCTCACTGTTACATGCATTTGAATGGGAAACTCGCCCGAGACAAAGTATAGGTTTTCATTATGTGAATAATTTTAAAATCTTAGCTCAAACGGCTGCAAAACCTGTTTGCCCAGCACGGGGATATTGAGTTCTATAAGATAAAGCCATAAACATCTTTGTCTGAGTCTTCTATCAAAAGTTACAGCGATTTATATGAAGTTGTACGAAAACGCTTTCTTTCGCCAAGACAGTGTGTTTCTCACTGTTACATGCATTTGAATGGGAAACTCGCCCGAGACAAAGTATAGGTTTTCATTATGTGAATAATTTTAAAATCTTAGCTCAAACGGCTGCAAAACCTGTTTGCCCAGCACAGGGATATTGAGTTCTATAAGATAAAGCCATAAACATGTGTTTCTGAGTCTTCTATCAAAAGTTACAGCGATTTATATGAAGTTGTTCAAAAACGCTTTATTTCGCCAAGACAATGCGTTTCTCACTGTTACATGCATTTGAATGGGAAACTCGCCCGAGACAAAGTATAGGTTTTCATTATGTGAATAATTTTAAAATCTTAGCTCAAACGGCTGCAAAACCTGTTTGCCCAGCACGGGGATATTGAGTTCTATAAGATAAAGCCATAAACATCTTTGTCTGAGTCTTCTATCAAAAGTTACAGCGATTTATATGAAGTTGTACGAAAACGCTTTCTTTCGCCAAGACAGTGTGTTTCTCACTGTTACATGCATTTGAATGGGAAACTCGCCCGAGACAAAGTATAGGTTTTCATTATGTGAATAATTTTAAAATCTTAGCTCAAACGGCTGCAAAACCTGTTTGCCCAGCACAGGGATATTGAGTTCTATAAGATAAAGCCATAAACATGTGTTTCTGAGTCTTCTATCAAAAGTTACAGCGATTTATATGAAGTTGTTCAAAAACGCTTTATTTCGCCAAGACAATGCGTTTCTCACTGTTACATGCATTTGAATGGGGAACTCGCCCGAGACAAAGTATAGGTTTTCATTATGTGAATAATTTTAAAATCTTAGCTCAAACGGCTGCAAAACCTGTTTGCCCAGCACGGGGATATTGAGTTCTATAAGATAAAGCCATAAACACTAGTTTCTGAGTCTTCTATCAAAAGTTACAGCGATTTATATGAAGTTGTTCAAAAACGCTTTATTTCGCCAAGACAATGCGTTTCTCACTGTTACATGCATTTGAATGGGAAACTCGCCCGAGACAAAGTATAGGTTTTCATTATGTGAATAATTTTAAAATCTTAGCTCAAACGGCTGCAAAACCTGTTTGCCCAGCACAGGGATATTGAGTTCTATAAGATAAAGCCATAAACATGTGTTTCTGAGTCTTCTATCAAAAGTTACAGCGATTTATATGAAGTTGTTCAAAAACGCTTTATTTCGCCAAGACAATGTGTTTCTCACTGTTACATGCATTTGAATGGGAAACTCGCCCGAGACAAAGTATAGGTTTTCATTATGTGAATAATTTTAAAATCTTAGCTCAAACGGCTGCAAAACCTGTTTGCCCAGCACGGGGATATTGAGTTCTATAAGATAAAGCCATAAACATCTTTGTCTGAGTCTTCTATCAAAAGTTACAGCGATTTATATGAAGTTGTACGAAAACGCTTTCTTTCGCCAAGACAGTGTGTTTCTCACTGTTACATGCATTTGAATGGGAAACTCGCCCGAGACAAAGTATAGGTTTTCATTATGTGAATAATTTTAAAATCTTAGCTCAAACGGCTGCAAAACCTGTTTGCCCAGCACAGGGATATTGAGTTCTATAAGATAAAGCCATAAACATGTGTTTCTGAGTCTTCTATCAAAAGTTACAGCGATTTATATGAAGTTGTTCAAAAACGCTTTATTTCGCCAAGACAATGCGTTTCTCACTGTTACATGCATTTGAATGGGAAACTCGCCCGAGACAAAGTATAGGTTTTCATTATGTGAATAATTTTAAAATCTTAGCTCAAACGGCTGCAAAACCTGTTTGCCCAGCACGGGGATATTGAGTTCTATAAGATAAAGCCATAAACATCTTTGTCTGAGTCTTCTATCAAAAGTTACAGCGATTTATATGAAGTTGTACGAAAACGCTTTCTTTCGCCAAGACAGTGTGTTTCTCACTGTTACATGCATTTGAATGGGAAACTCGCCCGAGACAAAGTATAGGTTTTCATTATGTGAATAATTTTAAAATCTTAGCTCAAACGGCTGCAAAACCTGTTTGCCCAGCACGGGGATATTGAGTTCTATAAGATAAAGCCATAAACATGCGTTTCTGAGTCTTCTATCAAAAGTTACAGCGATTTATATGAAGTTGTTCAAAAACGCTTTATTTCGCCAAGACAATGCGTTTCTCACTGTTACATGCATTTGAATGGGAAACTCGCCCGAGACAAAGTATAGGTTTTCATTATGTGAATAATTTTAAAATCTTAGCTCAAACGGCTGCAAAACCTGTTTGCCCAGCACAGGGATATTGAGTTCTATAAGATAAAGCCATAAACATGCGTTTCTGAGTCTTCTATCAAAAGTTACAGCGATTTATATGAAGTTGTTCAAAAACGCTTTATTTCGCCAAGACAATGTGTTTCTCACTGTTACATGCATTTGAATGGGAAACTCGCCCGAGACAAAGTATAGGTTTTCATTATGTGAATAATTTTAAAATCTTAGCTCAAACGGCTGCAAAACCTGTTTGCCCAGCACGGGGATATTGAGTTCTATAAGATAAAGCCATAAACATCTTTGTCTGAGTCTTCTATCAAAAGTTACAGCGATTTATATGAAGTTGTACGAAAACGCTTTCTTTCGCCAAGACAGTGTGTTTCTCACTGTTACATGCATTTGAATGGGAAACTCGCCCGAGACAAAGTATAGGTTTTCATTATGTGAATAATTTTAAAATCTTAGCTCAAACGGCTGCAAAACCTGTTTGCCCAGCACAGGGATATTGAGTTCTATAAGATAAAGCCATAAACATGTGTTTCTGAGTCTTCTATCAAAAGTTACAGCGATTTATATGAAGTTGTTCAAAAACGCTTTATTTCGCCAAGACAATGCGTTTCTCACTGTTACATGCATTTGAATGGGAAACTCGCCCGAGACAAAGTATAGGTTTTCATTATGTGAATAATTTTAAAATCTTAGCTCAAACGGCTGCAAAACCTGTTTGCCCAGCACGGGGATATTGAGTTCTATAAGATAAAGCCATAAACATCTTTGTCTGAGTCTTCTATCAAAAGTTACAGCGATTTATATGAAGTTGTACGAAAACGCTTTCTTTCGCCAAGACAGTGTGTTTCTCACTGTTACATGCATTTGAATGGGAAACTCGCCCGAGACAAAGTATAGGTTTTCATTATGTGAATAATTTTAAAATCTTAGCTCAAACGGCTGCAAAACCTGTTTGCCCAGCACAGGGATATTGAGTTCTATAAGATAAAGCCATAAACATGTGTTTCTGAGTCTTCTATCAAAAGTTACAGCGATTTATATGAAGTTGTTCAAAAACGCTTTATTTCGCCAAGACAATGCGTTTCTCACTGTTACATGCATTTGAATGGGAAACTCGCCCGAGACAAAGTATAGGTTTTCATTATGTGAATAATTTTAAAATCTTAGCTCAAACGGCTGCAAAACCTGTTTGCCCAGCACAGGGATATTGAGTTCTATAAGATAAAGCCATAAACATGTGTTTCTGAGTCTTCTATCAAAAGTTACAGCGATTTATATGAAGTTGTTCAAAAACGCTTTATTTCGCCAAGACAATGCGTTTCTCACTGTTACATGCATTTGAATGGGAAACTCGCCCGAGACAAAGTATAGGTTTTCATTATGTGAATAATTTTAAAATCTTAGCTCAAACGGCTGCAAAACCTGTTTGCCCAGCACGGGGATATTGAGTTCTATAAGATAAAGCCATAAACATCTTTGTCTGAGTCTTCTATCAAAAGTTACAGCGATTTATATGAAGTTGTACGAAAACGCTTTCTTTCGCCAAGACAGTGTGTTTCTCACTGTTACATGCATTTGAATGGGAAACTCGCCCGAGACAAAGTATAGGTTTTCATTATGTGAATAATTTTAAAATCTTAGCTCAAACGGCTGCAAAACCTGTTTGCCCAGCACAGGGATATTGAGTTCTATAAGATAAAGCCATAAACATGTGTTTCTGAGTCTTCTATCAAAAGTTACAGCGATTTATATGAAGTTGTTCAAAAACGCTTTATTTCGCCAAGACAATGCGTTTCTCACTGTTACATGCATTTGAATGGGAAACTCGCCCGAGACAAAGTATAGGTTTTCATTATGTGAATAATTTTAAAATCTTAGCTCAAACGGCTGCAAAACCTGTTTGCCCAGCACAGGGATATTGAGTTCTATAAGATAAAGCCATAAACATGTGTTTCTGAGTCTTCTATCAAAAGTTACAGCGATTTATATGAAGTTGTTCAAAAACGCTTTATTTCGCCAAGACAATGCGTTTCTCACTGTTACATGCATTTGAATGGGAAACTCGCCCGAGACAAAGTATAGGTTTTCATTATGTGAATAATTTTAAAATCTTAGCTCAAACGGCTGCAAAACCTGTTTGCCCAGCACAGGGATATTGAGTTCTATAAGATAAAGCCATAAACATGTGTTTCTGAGTCTTCTATCAAAAGTTACAGCGATTTATATGAAGTTGTTCAAAAACGCTTTATTTCGCCAAGACAATGTGTTTCTCACTGTTACATGCATTTGAATGGGAAACTCGCCCGAGACAAAGTATAGGTTTTCATTATGTGAATAATTTTAAAATCTTAGCTCAAACGGCTGCAAAACCTGTTTGCCCAGCACGGGGATATTGAGTTTTATAAGATAAAGCCATAAACATCTTTGTCTGAGTCTTCTATCAAAAGTTACAGCGATTTATATGAAGTTGTACGAAAATGCTTTATTTCGCCAAGACAATGCGTTTCTCACTGTTACATGCATTTGAATGGGAAACTCGCCCGAGACAAAGTATAGGTTTTCATTATGTGAATAATTTTAAAATCTTAGCTCAAACGGCTGCAAAACCTGTTTGCCCAGCACAGGGATATTGAGTTCTATAAGATAAAGCCATAAACATGTGTTTCTGAGTCTTCTATCAAAAGTTACAGCGATTTATATGAAGTTGTTCAAAAACGCTTTATTTCGCCAAGACAATGCGTTTCTCACTGTTACATGCATTTGAATGGGAAACTCGCCCGAGACAAAGTATAGGTTTTCATTATGTGAATAATTTTAAAATCTTAGCTCAAACGGCTGCAAAACCTGTTTGCCCAGCACAGGGATATTGAGTTCTATAAGATAAAGCCATAAACATGTGTTTCTGAGTCTTCTATCAAAAGTTACAGCGATTTATATGAAGTTGTTCAAAAACGCTTTATTTCGCCAAGACAATGTGTTTCTCACTGTTACATGCATTTGAATGGGAAACTCGCCCGAGACAAAGTATAGGTTTTCATTATGTGAATAATTTTAAAATCTTAGCTCAAACGGCTGCAAAACCTGTTTGCCCAGCACGGGGATATTGAGTTCTATAAGATAAAGCCATAAACATCTTTGTCTGAGTCTTCTATCAAAAGTTACAGCGATTTATATGAAGTTGTACGAAAACGCTTTCTTTCGCCAAGACAGTGTGTTTCTCACTGTTACATGCATTTGAATGGGAAACTCGCCCGAGACAAAGTATAGGTTTTCATTATGTGAATAATTTTAAAATCTTAGCTCAAACGGCTGCAAAACCTGTTTGCCCAGCACAGGGATATTGAGTTCTATAAGATAAAGCCATAAACATGTGTTTCTGAGTCTTCTATCAAAAGTTACAGCGATTTATATGAAGTTGTTCAAAAACGCTTTATTTCGCCAAGACAATGCGTTTCTCACTGTTACATGCATTTGAATGGGAAACTCGCCCGAGACAAAGTATAGGTTTTCATTATGTGAATAATTTTAAAATCTTAGCTCAAACGGCTGCAAAACCTGTTTGCCCAGCACGGGGATATTGAGTTCTATAAGATAAAGCCATAAACACTAGTTTCTGAGTCTTCTATCAAAAGTTACAGCGATTTATATGAAGTTGTTCAAAAACGCTTTCTTTCGCCAAGACAATGTGTTTCTCACTGTTACATGCATTTGAATGGGAAACTCGCCCGAGACAAAGTATAGGTTTTCATTATGTGAATAATTTTAAAATCTTAGCTCAAACGGCTGCAAAACCTGTTTGCCCAGCACAGGGATATTGAGTTCTATAAGATAAAGCCATAAACATGTGTTTCTGAGTCTTCTATCAAAAGTTACAGCGATTTATATGAAGTTGTTCAAAAACGCTTTATTTCGCCAAGACAATGCGTTTCTCACTGTTACATGCATTTGAATGGGAAACTCGCCCGAGACAAAGTATAGGTTTTCATTATGTGAATAATTTTAAAATCTTAGCTCAAACGGCTGCAAAACCTGTTTGCCCAGCACAGGGATATTGAGTTCTATAAGATAAAGCCATAAACATGTGTTTCTGAGTCTTCTATCAAAAGTTACAGCGATTTATATGAAGTTGTTCAAAAACGCTTTATTTCGCCAAGACAATGCGTTTCTCACTGTTACATGCATTTGAATGGGAAACTCGCCCGAGACAAAGTATAGGTTTTCATTATGTGAATAATTTTAAAATCTTAGCTCAAACGGCTGCAAAACCTGTTTGCCCAGCACGGGGATATTGAGTTTTATAAGATAAAGCCATAAACATCTTTGTCTGAGTCTTCTATCAAAAGTTACAGCGATTTATATGAAGTTGTACGAAAATGCTTTATTTCGCCAAGACAATGCGTTTCTCACTGTTACATGCATTTGAATGGGAAACTCGCCCGAGACAAAGTATAGGTTTTCATTATGTGAATAATTTTAAAATCTTAGCTCAAACGGCTGCAAAACCTGTTTGCCCAGCACAGGGATATTGAGTTCTATAAGATAAAGCCATAAACATGTGTTTCTGAGTCTTCTATCAAAAGTTACAGCGATTTATATGAAGTTGTTCAAAAACGCTTTATTTCGCCAAGACAATGCGTTTCTCACTGTTACATGCATTTGAATGGGAAACTCGCCCGAGACAAAGTATAGGTTTTCATTATGTGAATAATTTTAAAATCTTAGCTCAAACGGCTGCAAAACCTGTTTGCCCAGCACGTGGATATTGAGTTCTATAAGATAAAGCCATAAACATCTTTGTCTGAGTCTTCTATCAAAAGTTACAGCGATTTATATGAAGTTGTACGAAAATGCTTTATTTCGCCAAGACAATGCGTTTCTCACTGTTACATGCATTTGAATGGGAAACTCGCCCAAGACAAAGTATAGGTTTTCATTATGTGAATAATTTTAAAATCTTAGCTCAAACGGCTGCAAAACCTGTTTGCCCAGCACAGGGATATTGAGTTCTATAAGATAAAGCCATAAACATGTGTTTCTGAGTCTTCTATCAAAAGTTACAGCGATTTATATGAAGTTGTTCAAAAACGCTTTATTTCGCCAAGACAATGCGTTTCTCACTGTTACATGCATTTGAATGGGGAACTCGCCCGAGACAAAGTATAGGTTTTCATTATGTGAATAATTTTAAAATCTTAGCTCAAACGGCTGCAAAACCTGTTTGCCCAGCACAGGGATATTGAGTTCTATAAGATAAAGCCATAAACACTAGTTTCTGAGTCTTCTATCAAAAGTTACAGCGATTTATATGAAGTTGTTCAAAAACGCTTTCTTTCGCCAAGACAATGTGTTTCTCACTGTTACATGCATTTGAATGGGAAACTCGCCCGAGACAAAGTATAGGTTTTCATTATGTGAATAATTTTAAAATCTTAGCTCAAACGGCTGCAAAACCTGTTTGCCCAGCACGGGGATATTGAGTTCTATAAGATAAAGCCATAAACATGCGTTTCTGAGTCTTCTATCAAAAGTTACAGCGATTTATATGAAGTTGTTCAAAAACGCTTTATTTCGCCAAGACAATGCGTTTCTCACTGTTACATGCATTTGAATGGGAAACTCGCCCGAGACAAAGTATAGGTTTTCATTATGTGAATAATTTTAAAATCTTAGCTCAAACGGCTGCAAAACCTGTTTGCCCAGCACAGGGATATTGAGTTCTATAAGATAAAGCCATAAACATGTGTTTCTGAGTCTTCTATCAAAAGTTACAGCGATTTATATGAAGTTGTTCAAAAACGCTTTATTTCGCCAAGACAATGCGTTTCTCACTGTTACATGCATTTGAATGGGAAACTCGCCCGAGACAAAGTATAGGTTTTCATTATGTGAATAATTTTAAAATCTTAGCTCAAACGGCTGCAAAACCTGTTTGCCCAGCACAGGGATATTGAGTTCTATAAGATAAAGCCATAAACATGTGTTTCTGAGTCTTCTATCAAAAGTTACAGCGATTTATATATGAAGTTGTTCAAAAACGCTTTATTTCGCCAAGACAATGTGTTTCTCACTGTTACATGCATTTGAATGGGAAACTCGCCCGAGACAAAGTATAGGTTTTCATTATGTGAATAATTTTAAAATCTTAGCTCAAACGGCTGCAAAACCTGTTTGCCCAGCACGGGGATATTGAGTTCTATAAGATAAAGCCATAAACATCTTTGTCTGAGTCTTCTATCAAAAGTTACAGCGATTTATATGAAGTTGTACGAAAACGCTTTCTTTCGCCAAGACAGTGTGTTTCTCACTGTTACATGCATTTGAATGGGAAACTCGCCCGAGACAAAGTATAGGTTTTCATTATGTGAATAATTTTAAAATCTTAGCTCAAACGGCTGCAAAACCTGTTTGCCCAGCACAGGGATATTGAGTTCTATAAGATAAAGCCATAAACATGTGTTTCTGAGTCTTCTATCAAAAGTTACAGCGATTTATATGAAGTTGTTCAAAAACGCTTTATTTCGCCAAGACAATGCGTTTCTCACTGTTACATGCATTTGAATGGGAAACTCGCCCGAGACAAAGTATAGGTTTTCATTATGTGAATAATTTTAAAATCTTAGCTCAAACGGCTGCAAAACCTGTTTGCCCAGCACGGGGATATTGAGTTTTATAAGATAAAGCCATAAACATCTTTGTCTGAGTCTTCTATCAAAAGTTACAGCGATTTATATGAAGTTGTACGAAAATGCTTTATTTCGCCAAGACAATGCGTTTCTCACTGTTACATGCATTTGAATGGGAAACTCGCCCGAGACAAAGTATAGGTTTTCATTATGTGAATAATTTTAAAATCTTAGCTCAAACGGCTGCAAAACCTGTTTGCCCAGCACAGGGATATTGAGTTCTATAAGATAAAGCCATAAACATGTGTTTCTGAGTCTTCTATCAAAAGTTACAGCGATTTATATGAAGTTGTTCAAAAACGCTTTATTTCGCCAAGACAATGCGTTTCTCACTGTTACATGCATTTGAATGGGAAACTCGCCCGAGACAAAGTATAGGTTTTCATTATGTGAATAATTTTAAAATCTTAGCTCAAACGGCTGCAAAACCTGTTTGCCCAGCACAGGGATATTGAGTTCTATAAGATAAAGCCATAAACATGTGTTTCTGAGTCTTCTATCAAAAGTTACAGCGATTTATATGAAGTTGTTCAAAAACGCTTTATTTCGCCAAGACAATGTGTTTCTCACTGTTACATGCATTTGAATGGGAAACTCGCCCGAGACAAAGTATAGGTTTTCATTATGTGAATAATTTTAAAATCTTAGCTCAAACGGCTGCAAAACCTGTTTGCCCAGCACGGGGATATTGAGTTCTATAAGATAAAGCCATAAACATGTTTGTCTGAGTCTTCTATCAAAAGTTACAGCGATTTATATGAAGTTGTTCAAAAACGCTTTATTTCGCCAAGACAATGCGTTTCTCACTGTTACATGCATTTGAATGGGGAACTCGCCCGAGACAAAGTATAGGTTTTCATTATGTGAATAATTTTAAAATCTTAGCTCAAACGGCTGCAAAACCTGTTTGCCCAGCACGGGGATATTGAGTTCTATAAGATAAAGCCATAAACACTAGTTTCTGAGTCTTCTATCAAAAGTTACAGCGATTTATATGAAGTTGTTCAAAAACGCTTTCTTTCGCCAAGACAATGTGTTTCTCACTGTTACATGCATTTGAATGGGAAACTCGCCCGAGACAAAGTATAGGTTTTCATTATGTGAATAATTTTAAAATCTTAGCTCAAACGGCTGCAAAACCTGTTTGCCCAGCACGGGGATATTGAGTTCTATAAGATAAAGCCATAAACATGCGTTTCTGAGTCTTCTATCAAAAGTTACAGCGATTTATATGAAGTTGTTCAAAAACGCTTTATTTCGCCAAGACAATGCGTTTCTCACTGTTACATGCATTTGAATGGGAAACTCGCCCGAGACAAAGTATAGGTTTTCATTATGTGAATAATTTTAAAATCTTAGCTCAAACGGCTGCAAAACCTGTTTGCCCAGCACAGGGATATTGAGTTCTATAAGATAAAGCCATAAACATGCGTTTCTGAGTCTTCTATCAAAAGTTACAGCGATTTATATGAAGTTGTTCAAAAACGCTTTATTTCGCCAAGACAATGTGTTTCTCACTGTTACATGCATTTGAATGGGAAACTCGCCCGAGACAAAGTATAGGTTTTCATTATGTGAATAATTTTAAAATCTTAGCTCAAACGGCTGCAAAACCTGTTTGCCCAGCACAGGGATATTGAGTTCTATAAGATAAAGCCATAAACATCTTTGTCTGAGTCTTCTATCAAAAGTTACAGCGATTTATATGAAGTTGTACGAAAACGCTTTCTTTCGCCAAGACAGTGTGTTTCTCACTGTTACATGCATTTGAATGGGAAACTCGCCCGAGACAAAGTATAGGTTTTCATTATGTGAATAATTTTAAAATCTTAGCTCAAACGGCTGCAAAACCTGTTTGCCCAGCACAGGGATATTGAGTTCTATAAGATAAAGCCATAAACATGTGTTTCTGAGTCTTCTATCAAAAGTTACAGCGATTTATATGAAGTTGTTCAAAAACGCTTTATTTCGCCAAGACAATGCGTTTCTCACTGTTACATGCATTTGAATGGGAAACTCGCCCGAGACAAAGTATAGGTTTTCATTATGTGAATAATTTTAAAATCTTAGCTCAAACGGCTGCAAAACCTGTTTGCCCAGCACAGGGATATTGAGTTCTATAAGATAAAGCCATAAACATGTGTTTCTGAGTCTTCTATCAAAAGTTACAGCGATTTATATGAAGTTGTTCAAAAACGCTTTATTTCGCCAAGACAATGCGTTTCTCACTGTTACATGCATTTGAATGGGAAACTCGCCCGAGACAAAGTATAGGTTTTCATTATGTGAATAATTTTAAAATCTTAGCTCAAACGGCTGCAAAACCTGTTTGCCCAGCACGGGGATATTGAGTTTTATAAGATAAAGCCATAAACATCTTTGTCTGAGTCTTCTATCAAAAGTTACAGCGATTTATATGAAGTTGTACGAAAATGCTTTATTTCGCCAAGACAATGCGTTTCTCACTGTTACATGCATTTGAATGGGAAACTCGCCCGAGACAAAGTATAGGTTTTCATTATGTGAATAATTTTAAAATCTTAGCTCAAACGGCTGCAAAACCTGTTTGCCCAGCACAGGGATATTGAGTTCTATAAGATAAAGCCATAAACATGTGTTTCTGAGTCTTCTATCAAAAGTTACAGCGATTTATATGAAGTTGTTCAAAAACGCTTTATTTCGCCAAGACAATGCGTTTCTCACTGTTACATGCATTTGAATGGGAAACTCGCCCGAGACAAAGTATAGGTTTTCATTATGTGAATAATTTTAAAATCTTAGCTCAAACGGCTGCAAAACCTGTTTGCCCAGCACAGGGATATTGAGTTCTATAAGATAAAGCCATAAACATGTGTTTCTGAGTCTTCTATCAAAAGTTACAGCGATTTATATGAAGTTGTTCAAAAACGCTTTATTTCGCCAAGACAATGTGTTTCTCACTGTTACATGCATTTGAATGGGAAACTCGCCCGAGACAAAGTATAGGTTTTCATTATGTGAATAATTTTAAAATCTTAGCTCAAACGGCTGCAAAACCTGTTTGCCCAGCACGGGGATATTGAGTTCTATAAGATAAAGCCATAAACATCTTTGTCTGAGTCTTCTATCAAAAGTTACAGCGATTTATATGAAGTTGTACGAAAACGCTTTCTTTCGCCAAGACAGTGTGTTTCTCACTGTTACATGCATTTGAATGGGAAACTCGCCCGAGACAAAGTATAGGTTTTCATTATGTGAATAATTTTAAAATCTTAGCTCAAACGGCTGCAAAACCTGTTTGCCCAGCACAGGGATATTGAGTTCTATAAGATAAAGCCATAAACATGTGTTTCTGAGTCTTCTATCAAAAGTTACAGCGATTTATATGAAGTTGTTCAAAAACGCTTTATTTCGCCAAGACAATGCGTTTCTCACTGTTACATACATTTGAATGGGGAACTCGCCCGAGACAAAGTATAGGTTTTCATTATGTGAATAATTTTAAAATCTTAGCTCAAACGGCTGCAAAACCTGTTTGCCCAGCACGGGGATATTGAGTTCTATAAGATAAAGCCATAAACACTAGTTTCTGAGTCTTCTATCAAAAGTTACAGCGATTTATATGAAGTTGTTCAAAAACGCTTTCTTTCGCCAAGACAATGTGTTTCTCACTGTTACATGCATTTGAATGGGAAACTCGCCCGAGACAAAGTATAGGTTTTCATTATGTGAATAATTTTAAAATCTTAGCTCAAACGGCTGCAAAACCTGTTTGCCCAGCACAGGGATATTGAGTTCTATAAGATAAAGCCATAAACATGTGTTTCTGAGTCTTCTATCAAAAGTTACAGCGATTTATATGAAGTTGTTCAAAAATGCTTTATTTCGCCAAGACAATGCGTTTCTCACTGTTACATGCATTTGAATGGGAAACTCGCCCGAGACAAAGTATAGGTTTTCATTATGTGAATAATTTTAAAATCTTAGCTCAAACGGCTGCAAAACCTGTTTGCCCAGCACGGGGATATTGAGTTCTATAAGATAAAGCCATAAACATGTTTGTCTGAGTCTTCTATCAAAAGTTACAGCGATTTATATGAAGTTGTTCAAAAATGCTTTATTTCGCCAAGACAATGCGTTTCTCACTGTTACATGCATTTGAATGGGAAACTCGCCCGAGACAAAGTATAGGTTTTCATTATGTGAATAATTTTAAAATCTTAGCTCAAACGGCTGCAAAACCTGTTTGCCCAGCACAGGGATATTGAGTTCTATAAGATAAAGCCATAAACATGCGTTTCTGAGTCTTCTATCAAAAGTTACAGCGATTTATATGAAGTTGTTCAAAAACGCTTTATTTCGCCAAGACAATGTGTTTCTCACTGTTACATGCATTTGAATGGGAAACTCGCCCGAGACAAAGTATAGGTTTTCATTATGTGAATAATTTTAAAATCTTAGCTCAAACGGCTGCAAAACCTGTTTGCCCAGCACGGGGATATTGAGTTCTATAAGATAAAGCCATAAACATGTTTGTCTGAGTCTTCTATCAAAAGTTACAGCGATTTATATGAAGTTGTTCAAAAACGCTTTATTTCGCCAAGACAATGTGTTTCTCACTGTTACATGCATTTGAATGGGAAACTCGCCCGAGACAAAGTATAGGTTTTCATTATGTGAATAATTTTAAAATCTTAGCTCAAACGGCTGCAAAACCTGTTTGCCCAGCACGGGGATATTGAGTTCTATAAGATAAAGCCATAAACATCTTTGTCTGAGTCTTCTATCAAAAGTTACAGCGATTTATATGAAGTTGTACGAAAACGCTTTATTTCGCCAAGACAGTGTGTTTCTCACTGTTACATGCATTTGAATGGGAAACTCGCCCGAGACAAAGTATAGGTTTTCATTATGTGAATAATTTTAAAATCTTAGCTCAAACGGCTGCAAAACCTGTTTGCCCAGCACAGGGATATTGAGTTCTATAAGATAAAGCCATAAACATGTGTTTCTGAGTCTTCTATCAAAAGTTACAGCGATTTATATGAAGTTGTTCAAAAACGCTTTATTTCGCCAAGACAATGCGTTTCTCACTGTTACATGCATTTGAATGGGAAACTCGCCCGAGACAAAGTATAGGTTTTCATTATGTGAATAATTTTAAAATCTTAGCTCAAACGGCTGCAAAACCTGTTTGCCCAGCACGGGGATATTGAGTTTTATAAGATAAAGCCATAAACATCTTTGTCTGAGTCTTCTATCAAAAGTTACAGCGATTTATATGAAGTTGTACGAAAATGCTTTATTTCGCCAAGACAATGCGTTTCTCACTGTTACATGCATTTGAATGGGAAACTCGCCCGAGACAAAGTATAGGTTTTCATTATGTGAATAATTTTAAAATCTTAGCTCAAACGGCTGCAAAACCTGTTTGCCCAGCACAGGGATATTGAGTTCTATAAGATAAAGCCATAAACATGTGTTTCTGAGTCTTCTATCAAAAGTTACAGCGATTTATATGAAGTTGTTCAAAAACGCTTTATTTCGCCAAGACAATGCGTTTCTCACTGTTACATGCATTTGAATGGGAAACTCGCCCGAGACAAAGTATAGGTTTTCATTATGTGAATAATTTTAAAATCTTAGCTCAAACGGCTGCAAAACCTGTTTGCCCAGCACAGGGATATTGAGTTCTATAAGATAAAGCCATAAACATGTGTTTCTGAGTCTTCTATCAAAAGTTACAGCGATTTATATGAAGTTGTTCAAAAACGCTTTATTTCGCCAAGACAATGTGTTTCTCACTGTTACATGCATTTGAATGGGAAACTCGCCCGAGACAAAGTATAGGTTTTCATTATGTGAATAATTTTAAAATCTTAGCTCAAATGGCTGCAAAACCTGTTTGCCCAGCACGGGGATATTGAGTTCTATAAGATAAAGCCATAAACATCTTTGTCTGAGTCTTCTATCAAAAGTTACAGCGATTTATATGAAGTTGTACGAAAACGCTTTCTTTCGCCAAGACAGTGTGTTTCTCACTGTTACATGCATTTGAATGGGAAACTCGCCCGAGACAAAGTATAGGTTTTCATTATGTGAATAATTTTAAAATCTTAGCTCAAACGGCTGCAAAACCTGTTTGCCCAGCACAGGGATATTGAGTTCTATAAGATAAAGCCATAAACATGTGTTTCTGAGTCTTCTATCAAAAGTTACAGCGATTTATATGAAGTTGTTCAAAAACGCTTTATTTCGCCAAGACAATGCGTTTCTCACTGTTACATGCATTTGAATGGGAAACTCGCCCGAGACAAAGTATAGGTTTTCATTATGTGAATAATTTTAAAATCTTAGCTCAAACGGCTGCAAAACCTGTTTGCCCAGCACAGGGATATTGAGTTCTATAAGATAAAGCCATAAACATGTGTTTCTGAGTCTTCTATCAAAAGTTACAGCGATTTATATGAAGTTGTTCAAAAACGCTTTATTTCGCCAAGACAATGTGTTTCTCACTGTTACATGCATTTGAATGGGAAACTCGCCCGAGACAAAGTATAGGTTTTCATTATGTGAATAATTTTAAAATCTTAGCTCAAATGGCTGCAAAACCTGTTTGCCCAGCACGGGGATATTGAGTTCTATAAGATAAAGCCATAAACATCTTTGTCTGAGTCTTCTATCAAAAGTTACAGCGATTTATATGAAGTTGTACGAAAACGCTTTCTTTCGCCAAGACAGTGTGTTTCTCACTGTTACATGCATTTGAATGGGAAACTCGCCCGAGACAAAGTATAGGTTTTCATTATGTGAATAATTTTAAAATCTTAGCTCAAACGGCTGCAAAACCTGTTTGCCCAGCACAGGGATATTGAGTTCTATAAGATAAAGCCATAAACATGTGTTTCTGAGTCTTCTATCAAAAGTTACAGCGATTTATATGAAGTTGTTCAAAAACGCTTTATTTCGCCAAGACAATGCGTTTCTCACTGTTACATGCATTTGAATGGGAAACTCGCCCGAGACAAAGTATAGGTTTTCATTATGTGAATAATTTTAAAATCTTAGCTCAAACGGCTGCAAAACCTGTTTGCCCAGCACGGGGATATTGAGTTTTATAAGATAAAGCCATAAACATCTTTGTCTGAGTCTTCTATCAAAAGTTACAGCGATTTATATGAAGTTGTACGAAAATGCTTTATTTCGCCAAGACAATGCGTTTCTCACTGTTACATGCATTTGAATGGGAAACTCGCCCGAGACAAAGTATAGGTTTTCATTATGTGAATAATTTTAAAATCTTAGCTCAAACGGCTGCAAAACCTGTTTGCCCAGCACAGGGATATTGAGTTCTATAAGATAAAGCCATAAACATGTGTTTCTGAGTCTTCTATCAAAAGTTACAGCGATTTATATGAAGTTGTTCAAAAACGCTTTATTTCGCCAAGACAATGCGTTTCTCACTGTTACATGCATTTGAATGGGAAACTCGCCCGAGACAAAGTATAGGTTTTCATTATGTGAATAATTTTAAAATCTTAGCTCAAACGGCTGCAAAACCTGTTTGCCCAGCACGGGGATATTGAGTTCTATAAGATAAAGCCATAAACACTAGTTTCTGAGTCTTCTATCAAAAGTTACAGCGATTTATATGAAGTTGTTCAAAAACGCTTTCTTTCGCCAAGACAATGTGTTTCTCACTGTTACATGCATTTGAATGGGAAACTCGCCCGAGACAAAGTATAGGTTTTCATTATGTGAATAATTTTAAAATCTTAGCTCAAACGGCTGCAAAACCTGTTTGCCCAGCACAGGGATATTGAGTTCTATAAGATAAAGCCATAAACATGTGTTTCTGAGTCTTCTATCAAAAGTTACAGCGATTTATATGAAGTTGTTCAAAAACGCTTTATTTCGCCAAGACAATGCGTTTCTCACTGTTACATGCATTTGAATGGGAAACTCGCCCGAGACAAAGTATAGGTTTTCATTATGTGAATAATTTTAAAATCTTAGCTCAAACGGCTGCAAAACCTGTTTGCCCAGCACAGGGATATTGAGTTCTATAAGATAAAGCCATAAACATGTGTTTCTGAGTCTTCTATCAAAAGTTACAGCGATTTATATGAAGTTGTTCAAAAACGCTTTATTTCGCCAAGACAATGTGTTTCTCACTGTTACATGCATTTGAATGGGAAACTCGCCCGAGACAAAGTATAGGTTTTCATTATGTGAATAATTTTAAAATCTTAGCTCAAATGGCTGCAAAACCTGTTTGCCCAGCACGGGGATATTGAGTTCTATAAGATAAAGCCATAAACATCTTTGTCTGAGTCTTCTATCAAAAGTTACAGCGATTTATATGAAGTTGTACGAAAACGCTTTCTTTCGCCAAGACAGTGTGTTTCTCACTGTTACATGCATTTGAATGGGAAACTCGCCCGAGACAAAGTATAGGTTTTCATTATGTGAATAATTTTAAAATCTTAGCTCAAACGGCTGCAAAACCTGTTTGCCCAGCACAGGGATATTGAGTTCTATAAGATAAAGCCATAAACATGTGTTTCTGAGTCTTCTATCAAAAGTTACAGCGATTTATATGAAGTTGTTCAAAAACGCTTTATTTCGCCAAGACAATGCGTTTCTCACTGTTACATGCATTTGAATGGGAAACTCGCCCGAGACAAAGTATAGGTTTTCATTATGTGAATAATTTTAAAATCTTAGCTCAAACGGCTGCAAAACCTGTTTGCCCAGCACGGGGATATTGAGTTTTATAAGATAAAGCCATAAACATCTTTGTCTGAGTCTTCTATCAAAAGTTACAGCGATTTATATGAAGTTGTACGAAAATGCTTTATTTCGCCAAGACAATGCGTTTCTCACTGTTACATGCATTTGAATGGGAAACTCGCCCGAGACAAAGTATAGGTTTTCATTATGTGAATAATTTTAAAATCTTAGCTCAAACGGCTGCAAAACCTGTTTGCCCAGCACAGGGATATTGAGTTCTATAAGATAAAGCCATAAACATGTGTTTCTGAGTCTTCTATCAAAAGTTACAGCGATTTATATGAAGTTGTTCAAAAACGCTTTATTTCGCCAAGACAATGCGTTTCTCACTGTTACATGCATTTGAATGGGAAACTCGCCCGAGACAAAGTATAGGTTTTCATTATGTGAATAATTTTAAAATCTTAGCTCAAACGGCTGCAAAACCTGTTTGCCCAGCACAGGGATATTGAGTTCTATAAGATAAAGCCATAAACATGTGTTTCTGAGTCTTCTATCAAAAGTTACAGCGATTTATATGAAGTTGTTCAAAAACGCTTTCTTTCGCCAAGACAGTGTGTTTCTCACTGTTACATGCATTTGAATGGGAAACTCGCCCGAGACAAAGTATAGGTTTTCATTATGTGAATAATTTTAAAATCTTAGCTCAAACGGCTGCAAAACCTGTTTGCCCAGCACGGGGATATTGAGTTCTATAAGATAAAGCCATAAACACTAGTTTCTGAGTCTTCTATCAAAAGTTACAGCGATTTATATGAAGTTGTTCAAAAACGCTTTCTTTCGCCAAGACAATGTGTTTCTCACTGTTACATGCATTTGAATGGGAAACTCGCCCGAGACAAAGTATAGGTTTTCATTATGTGAATAATTTTAAAATCTTAGCTCAAACGGCTGCAAAACCTGTTTGCCCAGCACGGGGATATTGAGTTCTATAAGATAAAGCCATAAACACTAGTTTCTGAGTCTTCTATCAAAAGTTACAGCGATTTATATGAAGTTGTTCAAAAACGCTTTCTTTCGCCAAGACAATGTGTTTCTCACTGTTACATGCATTTGAATGGGAAACTCGCCCGAGACAAAGTATAGGTTTTCATTATGTGAATAATTTTAAAATCTTAGCTCAAACGGCTGCAAAACCTGTTTGCCCAGCACAGGGATATTGAGTTCTATAAGATAAAGCCATAAACATGTGTTTCTGAGTCTTCTATCAAAAGTTACAGCGATTTATATGAAGTTGTTCAAAAACGCGTTATTTCGCCAAGACAATGCGTTTCTCACTGTTACATGCATTTGAATGGGAAACTCGCCCGAGACAAAGTATAGGTTTTCATTATGTGAATAATTTTAAAATCTTAGCTCAAACGGCTGCAAAACCTGTTTGCCCAGCACAGGGATATTGAGTTCTATAAGATAAAGCCATAAACATGTGTTTCTGAGTCTTCTATCAAAAGTTACAGCGATTTATATGAAGTTGTTCAAAAACGCTTTATTTCGCCAAGACAATGCGTTTCTCACTGTTACATGCATTTGAATGGGAAACTCGCCCGAGACAAAGTATAGGTTTTCATTATGTGAATAATTTTAAAATCTTAGCTCAAACGGCTGCAAAACCTGTTTGCCCAGCACAGGGATATTGAGTTCTATAAGATAAAGCCATAAACATGTGTTTCTGAGTCTTCTATCAAAAGTTACAGCGATTTATATGAAGTTGTTCAAAAACGCTTTATTTCGCCAAGACAATGCGTTTCTCACTGTTACATGCATTTGAATGGGAAACTCGCCCGAGACAAAGTATAGGTTTTCATTATGTGAATAATTTTAAAATCTTAGCTCAAACGGCTGCAAAACCTGTTTGCCCAGCACAGGGATATTGAGTTCTATAAGATAAAGCCATAAACATGTGTTTCTGAGTCTTCTATCAAAAGTTACAGCGATTTATATGAAGTTGTTCAAAAACGCTTTATTTCGCCAAGACAATGCGTTTCTCACTGTTACATGCATTTGAATGGGAAACTCGCCCGAGACAAAGTATAGGTTTTCATTATGTGAATAATTTTAAAATCTTAGCTCAAACGGCTGCAAAACCTGTTTGCCCAGCACGTGGATATTGAGTTCTATAAGATAAAGCCATAAACATCTTTGTCTGAGTCTTCTATCAAAAGTTACAGCGATTTATATGAAGTTGTACGAAAATGCTTTATTTCGCCAAGACAATGCGTTTCTCACTGTTACATGCATTTGAATGGGAAACTCGCCCAAGACAAAGTATAGGTTTTCATTATGTGAATAATTTTAAAATCTTAGCTCAAACGGCTGCAAAACCTGTTTGCCCAGCACAGGGATATTGAGTTCTATAAGATAAAGCCATAAACATGTTTGTCTGAGTCTTCTATCAAAAGTTACAGCGATTTATATGAAGTTGTACGAAAACGCTTTCTTTCGCCAAGACAGTGTGTTTCTCACTGTTACATGCATTTGAATGGGAAACTCGCCCGAGACAAAGTATAGGTTTTCATTATGTGAATAACTTTAAAATCTTAGCTCAAACGGCTGCAAAACCTGTTTGCCCAGCACAGGGATATTGAGTTCTATAAGATAAAGCCATAAACATCTTTGTCTGAGTCTTCTATCAAAAGTTACAGCGATTTATATGAAGTTGTACGAAAACGATTTATTTCGCCAAGACAATGCGTTTCTCACTGTTACATGCATTTGAATGGGAAACTCGCCCGAGACAAAGTATAGGTTTTCATTATGTGAATAATTTTAAAATCTTAGCTCAAACGGCTGCAAAACCTGTTTGCCCAGCACAGGGATATTGAGTTCTATAAGATAAAGCCATAAACATGTGTTTCTGAGTCTTCTATCAAAAGTTACAGCGATTTATATGAAGTTGTTCAAAAACGCTTTCTTTCGCCAAGACAATGTGTTTCTCACTGTTACATGCATTTGAATGGGAAACTCGCCCGAGACAAAGTATAGGTTTTCATTATGTGAATAATTTTAAAATCTTAGCTCAAACAGCTGCAAAACCTTTTTGCCCAGCACGGGGATATTGAGTTCTATAAGATAAAGCCATAAACATTTTTGTCTGAGTCTTCTATCAAAAGTTACAGCGATTTATATGAAGTTGTACGAAAATGCTTTCTTTCGCCAAGACAATGCGTTTCTCACTGTTACATGCATTTGAATGGGAAACTCGCCCGAGACAAAGTATAGGTTTTCATTATGTGAATAATTTTAAAATCTTAGCTCAAACGGCTGCAAAACCTGTTTGCCCAGCACGGGGATATTGAGTTCTATAAGATAAAGCCATAAACATCTTTGTCTGAGTCTTCTATCAAAAGTTACAGCGATTTATATGAAGTTGTACGAAAACGCTTTCTTTCGCCAAGACAGTGTGTTTCTCACTGTTACATGCATTTGAATGGGAAACTCGCCCGAGACAAAGTATAGGTTTTCATTATGTGAATAATTTTAAAATCTTAGCTCAAACGGCTGCAAAACCTGTTTGCCCAGCACGGGGATATTGAGTTCTATAAGATAAAGCCATAAACATGTGTTTCTGAGTCTTCTATCAAAAGTTACAGCGATTTATATGAAGTTGTACGAAAACGCTTTCTTTCGTCAAGACAATGCGTTTCTCACTGTTACATGCATTTGAATGGGAAACTCGCCCGAGACAAAGTATAGGTTTTCATTATGTGAATAATTTTAAAATCTTAGCTCAAACGGCTGCAAAACCTGTTTGCCCAGCACGGGGATATTGAGTTCTATAAGATAAAGCCATAAACATTTTTGTCTGAGTCTTCTATCAAAAGTTACAGCGATTTATATGAAGTTGTACGAAAATGCTTTCTTTCGCCAAGACAATGCGTTTCTCACTGTTACATGCATTTGAATGGGAAACTCGCCCGAGACAAAGTATAGGTTTTCATTATGTGAATAATTTTAAAATCTTAGCTCAAACGGCTGCAAAACCTGTTTGCCCAGCACGGGGATATTGAGTTCTATAAGATAAAGCCATAAACATCTTTGTCTGAGTCTTCTATCAAAAGTTACAGCGATTTATATGAAGTTGTACGAAAACGCTTTCTTTCGCCAAGACAGTGTGTTTCTCACTGTTACATGCATTTGAATGGGAAACTCGCCCGAGACAAAGTATAGGTTTTCATTATGTGAATAATTTTAAAATCTTAGCTCAAACGGCTGCAAAACCTGTTTGCCCAGCACAGGGATATTGAGTTCTATAAGATAAAGCCATAAACATGTGTTTCTGAGTCTTCTATCAAAAGTTACAGCGATTTATATGAAGTTGTTCAAAAACGCTTTATTTCGCCAAGACAATGCGTTTCTCACTGTTACATGCATTTGAATGGGAAACTCGCCCGAGACAAAGTATAGGTTTTCATTATGTGAATAATTTTAAAATCTTAGCTCAAACGGCTGCAAAACCTGTTTGCCCAGCACAGGGATATTGAGTTCTATAAGATAAAGCCATAAACATGTGTTTCTGAGTCTTCTATCAAAAGTTACAGCGATTTATATGAAGTTGTTCAAAAACGCTTTATTTCGCCAAGACAATGCGTTTCTCACTGTTACATGCATTTGAATGGGAAACTCGCCCGAGACAAAGTATAGGTTTTCATTATGTGAATAATTTTAAAATCTTAGCTCAAACAGCTGCAAAACCTTTTTGCCCAGCACGGGGATATTGAGTTCTATAAGATAAAGCCATAAACATTTTTGTCTGAGTCTTCTATCAAAAGTTACAGCGATTTATATGAAGTTGTACGAAAATGCTTTCTTTCGCCAAGACAATGCGTTTCTCACTGTTACATGCATTTGAATGGGAAACTCGCCCGAGACAAAGTATAGGTTTTCATTATGTGAATAATTTTAAAATCTTAGCTCAAACGGCTGCAAAACCTGTTTGCCCAGCACGGGGATATTGAGTTCTATAAGATAAAGCCATAAACATCTTTGTCTGAGTCTTCTATCAAAAGTTACAGCGATTTATATGAAGTTGTACGAAAACGCTTTCTTTCGCCAAGACAGTGTGTTTCTCACTGTTACATGCATTTGAATGGGAAACTCGCCCGAGACAAAGTATAGGTTTTCATTATGTGAATAATTTTAAAATCTTAGCTCAAACAGCTGCAAAACCTTTTTGCCCAGCACGGGGATATTGAGTTCTATAAGATAAAGCCATAAACATTTTTGTCTGAGTCTTCTATCAAAAGTTACAGCGATTTATATGAAGTTGTACGAAAATGCTTTCTTTCGCCAAGACAATGCGTTTCTCACTGTTACATGCATTTGAATGGGAAACTCGCCCGAGACAAAGTATAGGTTTTCATTATGTGAATAATTTTAAAATCTTAGCTCAAACGGCTGCAAAACCTGTTTGCCCAGCACGGGGATATTGAGTTCTATAAGATAAAGCCATAAACATCTTTGTCTGAGTCTTCTATCAAAAGTTACAGCGATTTATATGAAGTTGTACGAAAACGCTTTCTTTCGCCAAGACAGTGTGTTTCTCACTGTTACATGCATTTGAATGGGAAACTCGCCCGAGACAAAGTATAGGTTTTCATTATGTGAATAATTTTAAAATCTTAGCTCAAACGGCTGCAAAACCTGTTTGCCCAGCACGGGGATATTGAGTTCTATAAGATAAAGCCATAAACATGTTTGTCTGAGTCTTCTATCAAAAGTTACAGCGATTTATATGAAGTTGTACAAAAATGCTTTATTTCGCCAAGACAATGCGTTTCTCACTGTTACATGCATTTGAATGGGAAACTCGCCCGAGACAAAGTATAGGTTTTCATTATGTGAATAATTTTAAAATCTTAGCTCAAACGGCTGCAAAACCTGTTTGCCCAGCACGGGGATATTGAGTTCTATAAGATAAAGCCATAAACATCTTTGTCTGAGTCTTCTATCAAAAGTTACAGCGATTTATATGAAGTTGTACGAAAACGCTTTCTTTCGCCAAGACAGTGTGTTTCTCACTGTTACATGCATTTGAATGGGAAACTCGCCCGAGACAAAGTATAGGTTTTCATTATGTGAATAATTTTAAAATCTTAGCTCAAACAGCTGCAAAACCTTTTTGCCCAGCACGGGGATATTGAGTTCTATAAGATAAAGCCATAAACATTTTTGTCTGAGTCTTCTATCAAAAGTTACAGCGATTTATATGAAGTTGTACGAAAATGCTTTCTTTCGCCAAGACAATGCGTTTCTCACTGTTACATGCATTTGAATGGGAAACTCGCCCGAGACAAAGTATAGGTTTTCATTATGTGAATAATTTTAAAATCTTAGCTCAAACGGCTGCAAAACCTGTTTGCCCAGCACAGGGATATTGAGTTCTATAAGATAAAGCCATAAACATGTGTTTCTGAGTCTTCTATCAAAAGTTACAGCGATTTATATGAAGTTGTTCAAAAACGCTTTATTTCGCCAAGACAATGCGTTTCTCACTGTTACATGCATTTGAATGGGAAACTCGCCCGAGACAAAGTATAGGTTTTCATTATGTGAATAATTTTAAAATCTTAGCTCAAACGGCTGCAAAACCTGTTTGCCCAGCACAGGGATATTGAGTTCTATAAGATAAAGCCATAAACATGTGTTTCTGAGTCTTCTATCAAAAGTTACAGCGATTTATATGAAGTTGTTCAAAAACGCTTTATTTCGCCAAGACAATGTGTTTCTCACTGTTACATGCATTTGAATGGGAAACTCGCCCGAGACAAAGTATAGGTTTTCATTATGTGAATAATTTTAAAATCTTAGCTCAAACGGCTGCAAAACCTGTTTGCCCAGCACGGGGATATTGAGTTCTATAAGATAAAGCCATAAACATTTTTGTCTGAGTCTTCTATCAAAAGTTACAGCGATTTATATGAAGTTGTACGAAAATGCTTTCTTTCGCCAAGACAATGCGTTTCTCACTGTTACATGCATTTGAATGGGAAACTCGCCCGAGACAAAGTATAGGTTTTCATTATGTGAATAATTTTAAAATCTTAGCTCAAACGGCTGCAAAACCTGTTTGCCCAGCACGGGGATATTGAGTTCTATAAGATAAAGCCATAAACATCTTTGTCTGAGTCTTCTATCAAAAGTTACAGCGATTTATATGAAGTTGTACGAAAACGCTTTCTTTCGCCAAGACAGTGTGTTTCTCACTGTTACATGCATTTGAATGGGAAACTCGCCCGAGACAAAGTATAGGTTTTCATTATGTGAATAATTTTAAAATCTTAGCTCAAACAGCTGCAAAACCTTTTTGCCCAGCACGGGGATATTGAGTTCTATAAGATAAAGCCATAAACATTTTTGTCTGAGTCTTCTATCAAAAGTTACAGCGATTTATATGAAGTTGTACGAAAATGCTTTCTTTCGCCAAGACAATGCGTTTCTCACTGTTACATGCATTTGAATGGGAAACTCGCCCGAGACAAAGTATAGGTTTTCATTATGTGAATAATTTTAAAATCTTAGCTCAAACGGCTGCAAAACCTGTTTGCCCAGCACGGGGATATTGAGTTCTATAAGATAAAGCCATAAACATCTTTGTCTGAGTCTTCTATCAAAAGTTACAGCGATTTATATGAAGTTGTACGAAAACGCTTTCTTTCGCCAAGACAGTGTGTTTCTCACTGTTACATGCATTTGAATGGGAAACTCGCCCGAGACAAAGTATAGGTTTTCATTATGTGAATAATTTTAAAATCTTAGCTCAAACGGCTGCAAAACCTGTTTGCCCAGCACGGGGATATTGAGTTCTATAAGATAAAGCCATAAACATGTTTGTCTGAGTCTTCTATCAAAAGTTACAGCGATTTATATGAAGTTGTACAAAAATGCTTTATTTCGCCAAGACAATGCGTTTCTCACTGTTACATGCATTTGAATGGGAAACTCGCCCGAGACAAAGTATAGGTTTTCATTATGTGAATAATTTTAAAATCTTAGCTCAAACGGCTGCAAAACCTGTTTGCCCAGCACAGGGATATTGAGTTCTATAAGATAAAGCCATAAACATGTTTGTCTGAGTCTTCTATCAAAAGTTACAGCGATTTATATGAAGTTGTACGAAAACGCTTTCTTTCGCCAAGACAGTGTGTTTCTCACTGTTACATGCATTTGAATGGGAAACTCGCCCGAGACAAAGTATAGGTTTTCATTATGTGAATAATTTTAAAATCTTAGCTCAAACAGCTGCAAAACCTGTTTGCCCAGCACGGGGATATTGAGTTCTATAAGATAAAGCCATAAACATTTTTGTCTGAGTCTTCTATCAAAAGTTACAGCGATTTATATGAAGTTGTACGAAAATGCTTTCTTTCGCCAAGACAATGCGTTTCTCACTGTTACATGCATTTGAATGGGAAACTCGCCCGAGACAAAGTATAGGTTTTCATTATGTGAATAATTTTAAAATCTTAGCTCAAACGGCTGCAAAACCTGTTTGCCCAGCACGGGGATATTGAGTTCTATAAGATAAAGCCATAAACATGTTTGTCTGAGTCTTCTATCAAAAGTTACAGCGATTTATATGAAGTTGTACGAAAACGCTTTCTTTCGCCAAGACAGTGTGTTTCTCACTGTTACATGCATTTGAATGGGAAACTCGCCCGAGACAAAGTATAGGTTTTCATTATGTGAATAATTTTAAAATCTTAGCTCAAACGGCTGCAAAACCTGTTTGCCCAGCACGGGGATATTGAGTTCTATAAGATAAAGCCATAAACATGTTTGTCTGAGTCTTCTATCAAAAGTTACAGCGATTTATATGAAGTTGTACGAAAACGCTTTCTTTCGCCAAGACAATGCGTTTCTCACTGTTACATGCATTTGAATGGGAAACTCGCCCGAGACAAAGTATAGGTTTTCATTATGTGAATAATTTTAAAATCTTAGCTCAAACGGCTGCAAAACCTGTTTGCCCAGCACAGGGATATTGAGTTCTATAAGATAAAGCCATAAACATGTGTTTCTGAGTCTTCTATCAAAAGTTACAGCGATTTATATGAAGTTGTTCAAAAACGCTTTATTTCGCCAAGACAATGCGTTTCTCACTGTTACATGCATTTGAATGGGAAACTCGCCCGAGACAAAGTATAGGTTTTCATTATGTGAATAATTTTAAAATCTTAGCTCAAACGGCTGCAAAACCTGTTTGCCCAGCACAGGGATATTGAGTTCTATAAGATAAAGCCATAAACATGTGTTTCTGAGTCTTCTATCAAAAGTTACAGCGATTTATATGAAGTTGTTCAAAAACGCTTTATTTCGCCAAGACAATGCGTTTCTCACTGTTACATGCATTTGAATGGGAAACTCGCCCGAGACAAAGTATAGGTTTTCATTATGTGAATAATTTTAAAATCTTAGCTCAAACGGCTGCAAAACCTGTTTGCCCAGCACGGGGATATTGAGTTCTATAAGATAAAGCCATAAACATGTGTTTCTGAGTCTTCTATCAAAAGTTACAGCGATTTATATGAAGTTGTTCAAAAACGCTTTATTTCGCCAAGACAATGCGTTTCTCACTGTTACATGCATTTGAATGGGAAACTCGCCCGAGACAAAGTATAGGTTTTCATTATGTGAATAATTTTAAAATCTTAGCTCAAACGGCTGCAAAACCTGTTTGCCCAGCACGGGGATATTGAGTTCTATAAGATAAAGCCATAAACATGTTTGTCTGAGTCTTCTATCAAAAGTTACAGCGATTTATATGAAGTTGTACGAAAATGCTTTATTTCGCCAAGACAATGCGTTTCTCACTGTTACATGCATTTGAATGGGAAACTCGCCCGAGACAAAGTATAGGTTTTCATTATGTGAATAATTTTAAAATCTTAGCTCAAACGGCTGCAAAACCTGTTTGCCCAGCACGGGGATATTGAGTTCTATAAGATAAAGCCATAAACATGTTTGTCTGAGTCTTCTATCAAAAGTTACAGCGATTTATATGAAGTTGTTCAAAAACGCTTTATTTCGCCAAGACAATGCGTTTCTCACTGTTACATGCATTTGAATGGGAAACTCGCCCGAGACAAAGTATAGGTTTTCATTATGTGAATAATTTTAAAATCTTAGCTCAAACGGCTGCAAAACCTGTTTGCCCAGCACAGGGATATTGAGTTCTATAAGATAAAGCCATAAACATTTTTGTCTGAGTCTTCTATCAAAAGTTACAGCGATTTATATGAAGTTGTACGAAAATGCTTTCTTTCGCCAAGACAATGCGTTTCTCACTGTTACATGCATTTGAATGGGAAACTCGCCCGAGACAAAGTATAGGTTTTCATTATGTGAATAATTTTAAAATCTTAGCTCAAACGGCTGCAAAACCTGTTTGCCCAGCACGGGGATATTGAGTTCTATAAGATAAAGCCATAAACATGTTTGTCTGAGTCTTCTATCAAAAGTTACAGCGATTTATATGAAGTTGTACGAAAACGCTTTCTTTCGCCAAGACAGTGTGTTTCTCACTGTTACATGCATTTGAATGGGAAACTCGCCCGAGACAAAGTATAGGTTTTCATTATGTGAATAATTTTAAAATCTTAGCTCAAACGGCTGCAAAACCTGTTTGCCCAGCACGGGGATATTGAGTTCTATAAGATAAAGCCATAAACATGTTTGTCTGAGTCTTCTATCAAAAGTTACAGCGATTTATATGAAGTTGTACGAAAACGCTTTCTTTCGCCAAGACAGTGTGTTTCTCACTGTTACATGCATTTGAATGGGAAACTCGCCCGAGACAAAGTATAGGTTTTCATTATGTGAATAATTTTAAAATCTTAGCTCAAACGGCTGCAAAACCTGTTTGCCCAGCACAGGGATATTGAGTTCTATAAGATAAAGCCATAAACATGTGTTTCTGAGTCTTCTATCAAAAGTTACAGCGATTTATATGAAGTTGTTCAAAAACGCTTTATTTCGCCAAGACAATGCGTTTCTCACTGTTACATGCATTTGAATGGGAAACTCGCCCGAGACAAAGTATAGGTTTTCATTATGTGAATAATTTTAAAATCTTAGCTCAAACGGCTGCAAAACCTGTTTGCCCAGCACAGGGATATTGAGTTCTATAAGATAAAGCCATAAACATGTGTTTCTGAGTCTTCTATCAAAAGTTACAGCGATTTATATGAAGTTGTTCAAAAACGCTTTATTTCGCCAAGACAATGCGTTTCTCACTGTTACATGCATTTGAATGGGAAACTCGCCCGAGACAAAGTATAGGTTTTCATTATGTGAATAATTTTAAAATCTTAGCTCAAACGGCTGCAAAACCTGTTTGCCCAGCACGGGGATATTGAGTTCTATAAGATAAAGCCATAAACATGTGTTTCTGAGTCTTCTATCAAAAGTTACAGCGATTTATATGAAGTTGTTCAAAAACGCTTTATTTCGCCAAGACAATGCGTTTCTCACTGTTACATGCATTTGAATGGGAAACTCGCCCGAGACAAAGTATAGGTTTTCATTATGTGAATAATTTTAAAATCTTAGCTCAAACGGCTGCAAAACCTGTTTGCCCAGCACGGGGATATTGAGTTCTATAAGATAAAGCCATAAACATGTTTGTCTGAGTCTTCTATCAAAAGTTACAGCGATTTATATGAAGTTGTACGAAAATGCTTTATTTCGCCAAGACAATGCGTTTCTCACTGTTACATGCATTTGAATGGGAAACTCGCCCGAGACAAAGTATAGGTTTTCATTATGTGAATAATTTTAAAATCTTAGCTCAAACGGCTGCAAAACCTGTTTGCCCAGCACGGGGATATTGAGTTCTATAAGATAAAGCCATAAACATGTTTGTCTGAGTCTTCTATCAAAAGTTACAGCGATTTATATGAAGTTGTACGAAAACGCTTTCTTTCGCCAAGACAGTGTGTTTCTCACTGTTACATGCATTTGAATGGGAAACTCGCCCGAGACAAAGTATAGGTTTTCATTATGTGAATAATTTTAAAATCTTAGCTCAAACGGCTGCAAAACCTGTTTGCCCAGCACGGGGATATTGAGTTCTATAAGATAAAGCCATAAACATGTTTGTCTGAGTCTTCTATCAAAAGTTACAGCGATTTATATGAAGTTGTACGAAAACGCTTTCTTTCGCCAAGACAGTGTGTTTCTCACTGTTACATGCATTTGAATGGGAAACTCGCCCGAGACAAAGTATAGGTTTTCATTATGTGAATAATTTTAAAATCTTAGCTCAAACGGCTGCAAAACCTGTTTGCCCAGCACAGGGATATTGAGTTCTATAAGATAAAGCCATAAACATGTGTTTCTGAGTCTTCTATCAAAAGTTACAGCGATTTATATGAAGTTGTTCAAAAACGCTTTATTTCGCCAAGACAATGCGTTTCTCACTGTTACATGCATTTGAATGGGAAACTCGCCCGAGACAAAGTATAGGTTTTCATTATGTGAATAATTTTAAAATCTTAGCTCAAACGGCTGCAAAACCTGTTTGCCCAGCACAGGGATATTGAGTTCTATAAGATAAAGCCATAAACATGTGTTTCTGAGTCTTCTATCAAAAGTTACAGCGATTTATATGAAGTTGTTCAAAAACGCTTTATTTCGCCAAGACAATGCGTTTCTCACTGTTACATGCATTTGAATGGGAAACTCGCCCGAGACAAAGTATAGGTTTTCATTATGTGAATAATTTTAAAATCTTAGCTCAAACGGCTGCAAAACCTGTTTGCCCAGCACGGGGATATTGAGTTCTATAAGATAAAGCCATAAACATGTGTTTCTGAGTCTTCTATCAAAAGTTACAGCGATTTATATGAAGTTGTTCAAAAACGCTTTATTTCGCCAAGACAATGCGTTTCTCACTGTTACATGCATTTGAATGGGAAACTCGCCCGAGACAAAGTATAGGTTTTCATTATGTGAATAATTTTAAAATCTTAGCTCAAACGGCTGCAAAACCTGTTTGCCCAGCACGGGGATATTGAGTTCTATAAGATAAAGCCATAAACATGTTTGTCTGAGTCTTCTATCAAAAGTTACAGCGATTTATATGAAGTTGTACGAAAATGCTTTATTTCGCCAAGACAATGCGTTTCTCACTGTTACATGCATTTGAATGGGAAACTCGCCCGAGACAAAGTATAGGTTTTCATTATGTGAATAATTTTAAAATCTTAGCTCAAACGGCTGCAAAACCTGTTTGCCCAGCACGGGGATATTGAGTTCTATAAGATAAAGCCATAAACATGTTTGTCTGAGTCTTCTATCAAAAGTTACAGCGATTTATATGAAGTTGTTCAAAAACGCTTTATTTCGCCAAGACAATGCGTTTCTCACTGTTACATGCATTTGAATGGGAAACTCGCCCGAGACAAAGTATAGGTTTTCATTATGTGAATAATTTTAAAATCTTAGCTCAAACGGCTGCAAAACCTGTTTGCCCAGCACAGGGATATTGAGTTCTATAAGATAAAGCCATAAACATGTTTGTCTGAGTCTTCTATCAAAAGTTACAGCGATTTATATGAAGTTGTACGAAAACGCTTTCTTTCGCCAAGACAGTGTGTTTCTCACTGTTACATGCATTTGAATGGGAAACTCGCCCGAGACAAAGTATAGGTTTTCATTATGTGAATAATTTTAAAATCTTAGCTCAAACAGCTGCAAAACCTGTTTGCCCAGCACGGGGATATTGAGTTCTATAAGATAAAGCCATAAACATTTTTGTCTGAGTCTTCTATCAAAAGTTACAGCGATTTATATGAAGTTGTACGAAAATGCTTTCTTTCGCCAAGACAATGCGTTTCTCACTGTTACATGCATTTGAATGGGAAACTCGCCCGAGACAAAGTATAGGTTTTCATTATGTGAATAATTTTAAAATCTTAGCTCAAACGGCTGCAAAACCTGTTTGCCCAGCACGGGGATATTGAGTTCTATAAGATAAAGCCATAAACATGTTTGTCTGAGTCTTCTATCAAAAGTTACAGCGATTTATATGAAGTTGTACGAAAACGCTTTCTTTCGCCAAGACAGTGTGTTTCTCACTGTTACATGCATTTGAATGGGAAACTCGCCCGAGACAAAGTATAGGTTTTCATTATGTGAATAATTTTAAAATCTTAGCTCAAACGGCTGCAAAACCTGTTTGCCCAGCACAGGGATATTGAGTTCTATAAGATAAAGCCATAAACATGTGTTTCTGAGTCTTCTATCAAAAGTTACAGCGATTTATATGAAGTTGTTCAAAAACGCTTTATTTCGCCAAGACAATGCGTTTCTCACTGTTACATGCATTTGAATGGGAAACTCGCCCGAGACAAAGTATAGGTTTTCATTATGTGAATAATTTTAAAATCTTAGCTCAAACGGCTGCAAAACCTGTTTGCCCAGCACAGGGATATTGAGTTCTATAAGATAAAGCCATAAACATGTGTTTCTGAGTCTTCTATCAAAAGTTACAGCGATTTATATGAAGTTGTTCAAAAACGCTTTATTTCGCCAAGACAATGCGTTTCTCACTGTTACATGCATTTGAATGGGAAACTCGCCCGAGACAAAGTATAGGTTTTCATTATGTGAATAATTTTAAAATCTTAGCTCAAACGGCTGCAAAACCTGTTTGCCCAGCACGGGGATATTGAGTTCTATAAGATAAAGCCATAAACATGTGTTTCTGAGTCTTCTATCAAAAGTTACAGCGATTTATATGAAGTTGTTCAAAAACGCTTTATTTCGCCAAGACAATGCGTTTCTCACTGTTACATGCATTTGAATGGGAAACTCGCCCGAGACAAAGTATAGGTTTTCATTATGTGAATAATTTTAAAATCTTAGCTCAAACGGCTGCAAAACCTGTTTGCCCAGCACGGGGATATTGAGTTCTATAAGATAAAGCCATAAACATGTTTGTCTGAGTCTTCTATCAAAAGTTACAGCGATTTATATGAAGTTGTACGAAAACGCTTTCTTTCGCCAAGACAGTGTGTTTCTCACTGTTACATGCATTTGAATGGGAAACTCGCCCGAGACAAAGTATAGGTTTTCATTATGTGAATAATTTTAAAATCTTAGCTCAAACAGCTGCAAAACCTGTTTGCCCAGCACGGGGATATTGAGTTCTATAAGATAAAGCCATAAACATTTTTGTCTGAGTCTTCTATCAAAAGTTACAGCGATTTATATGAAGTTGTACGAAAATGCTTTCTTTCGCCAAGACAATGCGTTTCTCACTGTTACATGCATTTGAATGGGAAACTCGCCCGAGACAAAGTATAGGTTTTCATTATGTGAATAATTTTAAAATCTTAGCTCAAACGGCTGCAAAACCTGTTTGCCCAGCACGGGGATATTGAGTTCTATAAGATAAAGCCATAAACATGTGTTTCTGAGTCTTCTATCAAAAGTTACAGCGATTTATATGAAGTTGTTCAAAAACGCTTTATTTCGCCAAGACAATGCGTTTCTCACTGTTACATGCATTTGAATGGGAAACTCGCCCGAGACAAAGTATAGGTTTTCATTATGTGAATAATTTTAAAATCTTAGCTCAAACGGCTGCAAAACCTGTTTGCCCAGCACAGGGATATTGAGTTCTATAAGATAAAGCCATAAACATGTGTTTCTGAGTCTTCTATCAAAAGTTACAGCGATTTATATGAAGTTGTTCAAAAACGCTTTATTTCGCCAAGACAATGTGTTTCTCACTGTTACATGCATTTGAATGGGAAACTCGCCCGAGACAAAGTATAGGTTTTCATTATGTGAATAATTTTAAAATCTTAGCTCAAACGGCTGCAAAACCTGTTTGCCCAGCACGGGGATATTGAGTTCTATAAGATAAAGCCATAAACATGTTTGTCTGAGTCTTCTATCAAAAGTTACAGCGATTTATATGAAGTTGTTCAAAAACGCTTTATTTCGCCAAGACAATGCGTTTCTCACTGTTACATGCATTTGAATGGGAAACTCGCCCGAGACAAAGTATAGGTTTTCATTATGTGAATAATTTTAAAATCTTAGCTCAAACGGCTGCAAAACCTGTTTGCCCAGCACAGGGATATTGAGTTCTATAAGATAAAGCCATAAACATGTTTGTCTGAGTCTTCTATCAAAAGTTACAGCGATTTATATGAAGTTGTACGAAAACGCTTTCTTTCGCCAAGACAGTGTGTTTCTCACTGTTACATGCATTTGAATGGGAAACTCGCCCGAGACAAAGTATAGGTTTTCATTATGTGAATAATTTTAAAATCTTAGCTCAAACAGCTGCAAAACCTGTTTGCCCAGCACGGGGATATTGAGTTCTATAAGATAAAGCCATAAACATTTTTGTCTGAGTCTTCTATCAAAAGTTACAGCGATTTATATGAAGTTGTACGAAAATGCTTTCTTTCGCCAAGACAATGCGTTTCTCACTGTTACATGCATTTGAATGGGAAACTCGCCCGAGACAAAGTATAGGTTTTCATTATGTGAATAATTTTAAAATCTTAGCTCAAACGGCTGCAAAACCTGTTTGCCCAGCACGGGGATATTGAGTTCTATAAGATAAAGCCATAAACATCTTTGTCTGAGTCTTCTATCAAAAGTTACAGCGATTTATATGAAGTTGTACGAAAACGCTTTCTTTCGCCAAGACAGTGTGTTTCTCACTGTTACATGCATTTGAATGGGAAACTCGCCCGAGACAAAGTATAGGTTTTCATTATGTGAATAATTTTAAAATCTTAGCTCAAACAGCTGCAAAACCTGTTTGCCCAGCACGGGGATATTGAGTTCTATAAGATAAAGCCATAAACATGTTTGTCTGAGTCTTCTATCAAAAGTTACAGCGATTTATATGAAGTTGTACGAAAACGCTTTCTTTCGCCAAGACAGTGTGTTTCTCACTGTTACATGCATTTGAATGGGAAACTCGCCCGAGACAAAGTATAGGTTTTCATTATGTGAATAATTTTAAAATCTTAGCTCAAACAGCTGCAAAACCTGTTTGCCCAGCACGGGGATATTGAGTTCTATAAGATAAAGCCATAAACATTTTTGTCTGAGTCTTCTATCAAAAGTTACAGCGATTTATATGAAGTTGTACGAAAATGCTTTCTTTCGCCAAGACAATGCGTTTCTCACTGTTACATGCATTTGAATGGGAAACTCGCCCGAGACAAAGTATAGGTTTTCATTATGTGAATAATTTTAAAATCTTAGCTCAAACGGCTGCAAAACTTGTTTGCCCAGCACGGGGATATTGAGTTCTATAAGATAAAGCCATAAACATGTTTGTCTGAGTCTTCTATCAAAAGTTACAGCGATTTATATGAAGTTGTTCAAAAACGCTTTATTTCGCCAAGACAATGCGTTTCTCACTGTTACATGCATTTGAATGGGAAACTCGCCCGAGACAAAGTATAGGTTTTCATTATGTGAATAATTTTAAAATCTTAGCTCAAACGGCTGCAAAACCTGTTTGCCCAGCACAGGGATATTGAGTTCTATAAGATAAAGCCATAAACATGTTTGTCTGAGTCTTCTATCAAAAGTTACAGCGATTTATATGAAGTTGTACGAAAACGCTTTCTTTCGCCAAGACAGTGTGTTTCTCACTGTTACATGCATTTGAATGGGAAACTCGCCCGAGACAAAGTATAGGTTTTCATTATGTGAATAATTTTAAAATCTTAGCTCAAACAGCTGCAAAACCTGTTTGCCCAGCACGGGGATATTGAGTTCTATAAGATAAAGCCATAAACATTTTTGTCTGAGTCTTCTATCAAAAGTTACAGCGATTTATATGAAGTTGTACGAAAATGCTTTCTTTCGCCAAGACAATGCGTTTCTCACTGTTACATGCATTTGAATGGGAAACTCGCCCGAGACAAAGTATAGGTTTTCATTATGTGAATAATTTTAAAATCTTAGCTCAAACGGCTGCAAAACCTGTTTGCCCAGCACGGGGATATTGAGTTCTATAAGATAAAGCCATAAACATCTTTGTCTGAGTCTTCTATCAAAAGTTACAGCGATTTATATGAAGTTGTACGAAAACGCTTTCTTTCGCCAAGACAGTGTGTTTCTCACTGTTACATGCATTTGAATGGGAAACTCGCCCGAGACAAAGTATAGGTTTTCATTATGTGAATAATTTTAAAATCTTAGCTCAAACGGCTGCAAAACCTGTTTGCCCAGCACGGGGATATTGAGTTCTATAAGATAAAGCCATAAACATGTTTGTCTGAGTCTTCTATCAAAAGTTACAGCGATTTATATGAAGTTGTACGAAAACGCTTTCTTTCGCCAAGACAGTGTGTTTCTCACTGTTACATGCATTTGAATGGGAAACTCGCCCGAGACAAAGTATAGGTTTTCATTATGTGAATAATTTTAAAATCTTAGCTCAAACGGCTGCAAAACCTGTTTGCCCAGCACAGGGATATTGAGTTCTATAAGATAAAGCCATAAACATGTGTTTCTGAGTCTTCTATCAAAAGTTACAGCGATTTATATGAAGTTGTTCAAAAACGCTTTATTTCGCCAAGACAATGCGTTTCTCACTGTTACATGCATTTGAATGGGAAACTCGCCCGAGACAAAGTATAGGTTTTCATTATGTGAATAATTTTAAAATCTTAGCTCAAACGGCTGCAAAACCTGTTTGCCCAGCACGGGGATATTGAGTTCTATAAGATAAAGCCATAAACATGTGTTTCTGAGTCTTCTATCAAAAGTTACAGCGATTTATATGAAGTTGTTCAAAAACGCTTTATTTCGCCAAGACAATGCGTTTCTCACTGTTACATGCATTTGAATGGGAAACTCGCCCGAGACAAAGTATAGGTTTTCATTATGTGAATAATTTTAAAATCTTAGCTCAAACGGCTGCAAAACCTGTTTGCCCAGCACGGGGATATTGAGTTCTATAAGATAAAGCCATAAACATGTTTGTCTGAGTCTTCTATCAAAAGTTACAGCGATTTATATGAAGTTGTACGAAAACGCTTTCTTTCGCCAAGACAGTGTGTTTCTCACTGTTACATGCATTTGAATGGGAAACTCGCCCGAGACAAAGTATAGGTTTTCATTATGTGAATAATTTTAAAATCTTAGCTCAAACAGCTGCAAAACCTGTTTGCCCAGCACGGGGATATTGAGTTCTATAAGATAAAGCCATAAACATTTTTGTCTGAGTCTTCTATCAAAAGTTACAGCGATTTATATGAAGTTGTACGAAAATGCTTTCTTTCGCCAAGACAATGCGTTTCTCACTGTTACATGCATTTGAATGGGAAACTCGCCCGAGACAAAGTATAGGTTTTCATTATGTGAATAATTTTAAAATCTTAGCTCAAACGGCTGCAAAACTTGTTTGCCCAGCACGGGGATATTGAGTTCTATAAGATAAAGCCATAAACATGTTTGTCTGAGTCTTCTATCAAAAGTTACAGCGATTTATATGAAGTTGTTCAAAAACGCTTTATTTCGCCAAGACAATGCGTTTCTCACTGTTACATGCATTTGAATGGGAAACTCGCCCGAGACAAAGTATAGGTTTTCATTATGTGAATAATTTTAAAATCTTAGCTCAAACGGCTGCAAAACCTGTTTGCCCAGCACGGGGATATTGAGTTCTATAAGATAAAGCCATAAACATTTTTGTCTGAGTCTTCTATCAAAAGTTACAGCGATTTATATGAAGTTGTACGAAAATGCTTTCTTTCGCCAAGACAATGCGTTTCTCACTGTTACATGCATTTGAATGGGAAACTCGCCCGAGACAAAGTATAGGTTTTCATTATGTGAATAATTTTAAAATCTTAGCTCAAACGGCTGCAAAACCTGTTTGCCCAGCACGGGGATATTGAGTTCTATAAGATAAAGCCATAAACATGTTTGTCTGAGTCTTCTATCAAAAGTTACAGCGATTTATATGAAGTTGTTCAAAAACGCTTTATTTCGCCAAGACAATGCGTTTCTCACTGTTACATGCATTTGAATGGGAAACTCGCCCGAGACAAAGTATAGGTTTTCATTATGTGAATAATTTTAAAATCTTAGCTCAAACGGCTGCAAAACCTGTTTGCCCAGCACGGGGATATTGAGTTCTATAAGATAAAGCCATAAACATTTTTGTCTGAGTCTTCTATCAAAAGTTACAGCGATTTATATGAAGTTGTTCAAAAACGCTTTATTTCGCCAAGACAATGCGTTTCTCACTGTTACATGCATTTGAATGGGAAACTCGCCCGAGACAAAGTATAGGTTTTCATTATGTGAATAATTTTAAAATCTTAGCTCAAACAGCTGCAAAACCTGTTTGCCCAGCACAGGGATATTGAGTTCTATAAGATAAAGCCATAAACATGTGTTTCTGAGTCTTCTATCAAAAGTTACAGCGATTTATATGAAGTTGTTCAAAAACGCTTTATTTCGCCAAGACAATGCGTTTCTCACTGTTACATGCATTTGAATGGGAAACTCGCCCGAGACAAAGTATAGGTTTTCATTATGTGAATAATTTTAAAATCTTAGCTCAAACGGCTGCAAAACCTGTTTGCCCAGCACGGGGATATTGAGTTCTATAAGATAAAGCCATAAACATCTTTGTCTGAGTCTTCTATCAAAAGTTACAGCGATTTATATGAAGTTGTACGAAAACGCTTTCTTTCGCCAAGACAGTGTGTTTCTCACTGTTACATGCATTTGAATGGGAAACTCGCCCGAGACAAAGTATAGGTTTTCATTATGTGAATAATTTTAAAATCTTAGCTCAAACAGCTGCAAAACCTGTTTGCCCAGCACGGGGATATTGAGTTCTATAAGATAAAGCCATAAACATGTGTTTCTGAGTCTTCTATCAAAAGTTACAGCGATTTATATGAAGTTGTTCAAAAACGCTTTATTTCGCCAAGACAATGCGTTTCTCACTGTTACATGCATTTGAATGGGAAACTCGCCCGAGACAAAGTATAGGTTTTCATTATGTGAATAATTTTAAAATCTTAGCTCAAACGGCTGCAAAACCTGTTTGCCCAGCACGGGGATATTGAGTTCTATAAGATAAAGCCATAAACATGTTTGTCTGAGTCTTCTATCAAATGTTACAGCGATTTATATGAAGTTGTACGAAAATGCTTTCTTTCGCCAAGACAATGCGTTTCTCACTGTTACATGCATTTGAATGGGAAACTCGCCCGAGACAAAGTATAGGTTTTCATTATGTGAATAATTTTAAAATCTTAGCTCAAACGGCTGCAAAACCTGTTTGCCCAGCACGGGGATATTGAGTTCTATAAGATAAAGCCATAAACATGTGTTTCTGAGTCTTCTATCAAAAGTTACAGCGATTTATATGAAGTTGTTCAAAAACGCTTTATTTCGCCAAGACAATGCGTTTCTCACTGTTACATGCATTTGAATGGGAAACTCGCCCGAGACAAAGTATAGGTTTTCATTATGTGAATAATTTTAAAATCTTAGCTCAAACGGCTGCAAAACCTGTTTGCCCAGCACGGGGATATTGAGTTCTATAAGATAAAGCCATAAACATGTTTGTCTGAGTCTTCTATCAAAAGTTACAGCGATTTATATGAAGTTGTACGAAAACGCTTTCTTTCGCCAAGACAGTGTGTTTCTCACTGTTACATGCATTTGAATGGGAAACTCGCCCGAGACAAAGTATAGGTTTTCATTATGTGAATAATTTTAAAATCTTAGCTCAAACGGCTGCAAAACCTGTTTGCCCAGCACGGGGATATTGAGTTCTATAAGATAAAGCCATAAACATGTTTGTCTGAGTCTTCTATCAAAAGTTACAGCGATTTATATGAAGTTGTACGAAAACGCTTTCTTTCGCCAAGACAGTGTGTTTCTCACTGTTACATGCATTTGAATGGGAAACTCGCCCGAGACAAAGTATAGGTTTTCATTATGTGAATAATTTTAAAATCTTAGCTCAAACAGCTGCAAAACCTGTTTGCCCAGCACGGGGATATTGAGTTCTATAAGATAAAGCCATAAACATTTTTGTCTGAGTCTTCTATCAAAAGTTACAGCGATTTATATGAAGTTGTACGAAAATGCTTTCTTTCGCCAAGACAATGCGTTTCTCACTGTTACATGCATTTGAATGGGAAACTCGCCCGAGACAAAGTATAGGTTTTCATTATGTGAATAATTTTAAAATCTTAGCTCAAACGGCTGCAAAACCTGTTTGCCCAGCACGGGGATATTGAGTTCTATAAGATAAAGCCATAAACATGTTTGTCTGAGTCTTCTATCAAAAGTTACAGCGATTTATATGAAGTTGTTCAAAAACGCTTTATTTCGCCAAGACAATGCGTTTCTCACTGTTACATGCATTTGAATGGGAAACTCGCCCGAGACAAAGTATAGGTTTTCATTATGTGAATAATTTTAAAATCTTAGCTCAAACGGCTGCAAAACCTGTTTGCCCAGCACGGGGATATTGAGTTCTATAAGATAAAGCCATAAACATTTTTGTCTGAGTCTTCTATCAAAAGTTACAGCGATTTATATGAAGTTGTTCAAAAACGCTTTATTTCGCCAAGACAATGCGTTTCTCACTGTTACATGCATTTGAATGGGAAACTCGCCCGAGACAAAGTATAGGTTTTCATTATGTGAATAATTTTAAAATCTTAGCTCAAACAGCTGCAAAACCTGTTTGCCCAGCACAGGGATATTGAGTTCTATAAGATAAAGCCATAAACATGTGTTTCTGAGTCTTATATCAAAAGTTACAGCGATTTATATGAAGTTGTTCAAAAACGCTTTATTTCGCCAAGACAATGCCTTTCTCACTGTTACATGCATTTGAATGGGAAACTCGCCCGAGACAAAGTATAGGTTTTCATTATGTGAATAATTTTAAAATCTTAGCTCAAACGGCTGCAAAACCTGTTTGCCCAGCACGGGGATATTGAGTTCTATAAGATAAAGCCATAAACATCTTTGTCTGAGTCTTCTATCAAAAGTTACAGCGATTTATATGAAGTTGTTCAAAAACGCTTTATTTCGCCAAGACAATGCGTTTCTCACTGTTACATGCATTTGAATGGGAAACTCGCCCGAGACAAAGTATAGGTTTTCATTATGTGAATAATTTTAAAATCTTAGCTCAAACGGCTGCAAAACCTGTTTGCCCAGCACGGGGATATTGAGTTCTATAAGATAAAGCCATAAACATCTTTGTCTGAGTCTTCTATCAAAAGTTACAGCGATTTATATGAAGTTGTACGAAAACGCTTTCTTTCGCCAAGACAGTGTGTTTCTCACTGTTACATGCATTTGAATGGGAAACTCGCCCGAGACAAAGTATAGGTTTTCATTATGTGAATAATTTTAAAATCTTAGCTCAAACAGCTGCAAAACCTGTTTGCCCAGCACGGGGATATTGAGTTCTATAAGATAAAGCCATAAACATGTGTTTCTGAGTCTTCTATCAAAAGTTACAGCGATTTATATGAAGTTGTTCAAAAACGCTTTATTTCGCCAAGACAATGCGTTTCTCACTGTTACATGCATTTGAATGGGAAACTCGCCCGAGACAAAGTATAGGTTTTCATTATGTGAATAATTTTAAAATCTTAGCTCAAACGGCTGCAAAACCTGTTTGCCCAGCACGGGGATATTGAGTTCTATAAGATAAAGCCATAAACATGTTTGTCTGAGTCTTCTATCAAATGTTACAGCGATTTATATGAAGTTGTACGAAAATGCTTTCTTTCGCCAAGACAATGCGTTTCTCACTGTTACATGCATTTGAATGGGAAACTCGCCCGAGACAAAGTATAGGTTTTCATTATGTGAATAATTTTAAAATCTTAGCTCAAACGGCTGCAAAACCTGTTTGCCCAGCACGGGGATATTGAGTTCTATAAGATAAAGCCATAAACATGTGTTTCTGAGTCTTCTATCAAAAGTTACAGCGATTTATATGAAGTTGTTCAAAAACGCTTTATTTCGCCAAGACAATGCGTTTCTCACTGTTACATGCATTTGAATGGGAAACTCGCCCGAGACAAAGTATAGGTTTTCATTATGTGAATAATTTTAAAATCTTAGCTCAAACGGCTGCAAAACCTGTTTGCCCAGCACGGGGATATTGAGTTCTATAAGATAAAGCCATAAACATGTTTGTCTGAGTCTTCTATCAAAAGTTACAGCGATTTATATGAAGTTGTACGAAAACGCTTTCTTTCGCCAAGACAGTGTGTTTCTCACTGTTACATGCATTTGAATGGGAAACTCGCCCGAGACAAAGTATAGGTTTTCATTATGTGAATAATTTTAAAATCTTAGCTCAAACGGCTGCAAAACCTGTTTGCCCAGCACGGGGATATTGAGTTCTATAAGATAAAGCCATAAACATGTTTGTCTGAGTCTTCTATCAAAAGTTACAGCGATTTATATGAAGTTGTACGAAAACGCTTTCTTTCGCCAAGACAGTGTGTTTCTCACTGTTACATGCATTTGAATGGGAAACTCGCCCGAGACAAAGTATAGGTTTTCATTATGTGAATAATTTTAAAATCTTAGCTCAAACAGCTGCAAAACCTGTTTGCCCAGCACGGGGATATTGAGTTCTATAAGATAAAGCCATAAACATTTTTGTCTGAGTCTTCTATCAAAAGTTACAGCGATTTATATGAAGTTGTACGAAAATGCTTTCTTTCGCCAAGACAATGCGTTTCTCACTGTTACATGCATTTGAATGGGAAACTCGCCCGAGACAAAGTATAGGTTTTCATTATGTGAATAATTTTAAAATCTTAGCTCAAACGGCTGCAAAACCTGTTTGCCCAGCACGGGGATATTGAGTTCTATAAGATAAAGCCATAAACATGTGTTTCTGAGTCTTCTATCAAAAGTTACAGCGATTTATATGAAGTTGTTCAAAAACGCTTTATTTCGCCAAGACAATGCGTTTCTCACTGTTACATGCATTTGAATGGGAAACTCGCCCGAGACAAAGTATAGGTTTTCATTATGTGAATAATTTTAAAATCTTAGCTCAAACGGCTGCAAAACCTGTTTGCCCAGCACGGGGATATTGAGTTCTATAAGATAAAGCCATAAACATGTTTGTCTGAGTCTTCTATCAAAAGTTACAGCGATTTATATGAAGTTGTACGAAAACGCTTTCTTTCGCCAAGACAGTGTGTTTCTCACTGTTACATGCATTTGAATGGGAAACTCGCCCGAGACAAAGTATAGGTTTTCATTATGTGAATAATTTTAAAATCTTAGCTCAAACGGCTGCAAAACCTGTTTGCCCAGCACAGGGATATTGAGTTCTATAAGATAAAGCCATAAACATGTGTTTCTGAGTCTTCTATCAAAAGTTACAGCGATTTATATGAAGTTGTACGAAAACGCTTTCTTTCGTCAAGACAATGCGTTTCTCACTGTTACATGCATTTGAATGGGAAACTCGCCCGAGACAAAGTATAGGTTTTCATTATGTGAATAATTTTAAAATCTTAGCTCAAACGGCTGCAAAACCTGTTTGCCCAGCACGGGGATATTGAGTTCTATAAGATAAAGCCATAAACATGTTTGTCTGAGTCTTCTATCAAAAGTTACAGCGATTTATATGAAGTTGTACGAAAACGCTTTCTTTCGCCAAGACAGTGTGTTTCTCACTGTTACATGCATTTGAATGGGAAACTCGCCCGAGACAAAGTATAGGTTTTCATTATGTGAATAATTTTAAAATCTTAGCTCAAACAGCTGCAAAACCTGTTTGCCCAGCACGGGGATATTGAGTTCTATAAGATAAAGCCATAAACATCTTTGTCTGAGTCTTCTATCAAAAGTTACAGCGATTTATATGAAGTTGTACGAAAACGCTTTCTTTCGCCAAGACAGTGTGTTTCTCACTGTTACATGCATTTGAATGGGAAACTCGCCCGAGACAAAGTATAGGTTTTCATTATGTGAATAATTTTAAAATCTTAGCTCAAACGGCTGCAAAACCTGTTTGCCCAGCACGGGGATATTGAGTTCTATAAGATAAAGCCATAAACATGTGTTTCTGAGTCTTCTATCAAAAGTTACAGCGATTTATATGAAGTTGTTCAAAAACGCTTTATTTCGCCAAGACAATGCGTTTCTCACTGTTACATGCATTTGAATGGGAAACTCGCCCGAGACAAAGTATAGGTTTTCATTATGTGAATAATTTTAAAATCTTAGCTCAAACGGCTGCAAAACCTGTTTGCCCAGCACGGGGATATTGAGTTCTATAAGATAAAGCCATAAACATGTTTGTCTGAGTCTTCTATCAAAAGTTACAGCGATTTATATGAAGTTGTACGAAAACGCTTTCTTTCGCCAAGACAGTGTGTTTCTCACTGTTACATGCATTTGAATGGGAAACTCGCCCGAGACAAAGTATAGGTTTTCATTATGTGAATAATTTTAAAATCTTAGCTCAAACAGCTGCAAAACCTGTTTGCCCAGCACGGGGATATTGAGTTCTATAAGATAAAGCCATAAACATTTTTGTCTGAGTCTTCTATCAAAAGTTACAGCGATTTATATGAAGTTGTACGAAAATGCTTTCTTTCGCCAAGACAATGCGTTTCTCACTGTTACATGCATTTGAATGGGAAACTCGCCCGAGACAAAGTATAGGTTTTCATTATGTGAATAATTTTAAAATCTTAGCTCAAACGGCTGCAAAACCTGTTTGCCCAGCACGGGGATATTGAGTTCTATAAGATAAAGCCATAAACATGTGTTTCTGAGTCTTCTATCAAAAGTTACAGCGATTTATATGAAGTTGTTCAAAAACGCTTTATTTCGCCAAGACAATGCGTTTCTCACTGTTACATGCATTTGAATGGGAAACTCGCCCGAGACAAAGTATAGGTTTTCATTATGTGAATAATTTTAAAATCTTAGCTCAAACGGCTGCAAAACCTGTTTGCCCAGCACGGGGATATTGAGTTCTATAAGATAAAGCCATAAACATGTTTGTCTGAGTCTTCTATCAAAAGTTACAGCGATTTATATGAAGTTGTACGAAAACGCTTTCTTTCGCCAAGACAGTGTGTTTCTCACTGTTACATGCATTTGAATGGGAAACTCGCCCGAGACAAAGTATAGGTTTTCATTATGTGAATAATTTTAAAATCTTAGCTCAAACGGCTGCAAAACCTGTTTGCCCAGCACAGGGATATTGAGTTCTATAAGATAAAGCCATAAACATGTGTTTCTGAGTCTTCTATCAAAAGTTACAGCGATTTATATGAAGTTGTACGAAAACGCTTTCTTTCGTCAAGACAATGCGTTTCTCACTGTTACATGCATTTGAATGGGAAACTCGCCCGAGACAAAGTATAGGTTTTCATTATGTGAATAATTTTAAAATCTTAGCTCAAACGGCTGCAAAACCTGTTTGCCCAGCACAGGGATATTGAGTTCTATAAGATAAAGCCATAAACATGTGTTTCTGAGTCTTCTATCAAAAGTTACAGCGATTTATATGAAGTTGTACGAAAACGCTTTCTTTCGTCAAGACAATGCGTTTCTCACTGTTACATGCATTTGAATGGGAAACTCGCCCGAGACAAAGTATAGGTTTTCATTATGTGAATAATTTTAAAATCTTAGCTCAAACGGCTGCAAAACCTGTTTGCCCAGCACGGGGATATTGAGTTCTATAAGATAAAGCCATAAACATGTTTGTCTGAGTCTTCTATCAAAAGTTACAGCGATTTATATGAAGTTGTACGAAAACGCTTTCTTTCGCCAAGACAGTGTGTTTCTCACTGTTACATGCATTTGAATGGGAAACTCGCCCGAGACAAAGTATAGGTTTTCATTATGTGAATAATTTTAAAATCTTAGCTCAAACAGCTGCAAAACCTGTTTGCCCAGCACGGGGATATTGAGTTCTATAAGATAAAGCCATAAACATTTTTGTCTGAGTCTTCTATCAAAAGTTACAGCGATTTATATGAAGTTGTACGAAAATGCTTTCTTTCGCCAAGACAATGCGTTTCTCACTGTTACATGCATTTGAATGGGAAACTCGCCCGAGACAAAGTATAGGTTTTCATTATGTGAATAATTTTAAAATCTTAGCTCAAACGGCTGCAAAACCTGTTTGCCCAGCACGGGGATATTGAGTTCTATAAGATAAAGCCATAAACATGTGTTTCTGAGTCTTCTATCAAAAGTTACAGCGATTTATATGAAGTTGTTCAAAAACGCTTTATTTCGCCAAGACAATGCGTTTCTCACTGTTACATGCATTTGAATGGGAAACTCGCCCGAGACAAAGTATAGGTTTTCATTATGTGAATAATTTTAAAATCTTAGCTCAAACGGCTGCAAAACCTGTTTGCCCAGCACGGGGATATTGAGTTCTATAAGATAAAGCCATAAACATGTTTGTCTGAGTCTTCTATCAAAAGTTACAGCGATTTATATGAAGTTGTACGAAAACGCTTTCTTTCGCCAAGACAGTGTGTTTCTCACTGTTACATGCATTTGAATGGGAAACTCGCCCGAGACAAAGTATAGGTTTTCATTATGTGAATAATTTTAAAATCTTAGCTCAAACGGCTGCAAAACCTGTTTGCCCAGCACAGGGATATTGAGTTCTATAAGATAAAGCCATAAACATGTGTTTCTGAGTCTTCTATCAAAAGTTACAGCGATTTATATGAAGTTGTACGAAAACGCTTTCTTTCGTCAAGACAATGCGTTTCTCACTGTTACATGCATTTGAATGGGAAACTCGCCCGAGACAAAGTATAGGTTTTCATTATGTGAATAATTTTAAAATCTTAGCTCAAACGGCTGCAAAACCTGTTTGCCCAGCACGGGGATATTGAGTTCTATAAGATAAAGCCATAAACATGTTTGTCTGAGTCTTCTATCAAAAGTTACAGCGATTTATATGAAGTTGTACGAAAACGCTTTCTTTCGCCAAGACAGTGTGTTTCTCACTGTTACATGCATTTGAATGGGAAACTCGCCCGAGACAAAGTATAGGTTTTCATTATGTGAATAATTTTAAAATCTTAGCTCAAACGGCTGCAAAACCTGTTTGCCCAGCACGGGGATATTGAGTTCTATAAGATAAAGCCATAAACATGTTTGTCTGAGTCTTCTATCAAAAGTTACAGCGATTTATATGAAGTTGTACGAAAACGCTTTCTTTCGCCAAGACAGTGTGTTTCTCACTGTTACATGCATTTGAATGGGAAACTCGCCCGAGACAAAGTATAGGTTTTCATTATGTGAATAATTTTAAAATCTTAGCTCAAACAGCTGCAAAACCTGTTTGCCCAGCACGGGGATATTGAGTTCTATAAGATAAAGCCATAAACATTTTTGTCTGAGTCTTCTATCAAAAGTTACAGCGATTTATATGAAGTTGTACGAAAATGCTTTATTTCGCCAAGACAATGCGTTTCTCACTGTTACATGCATTTGAATGGGAAACTCGCCCGAGACAAAGTATAGGTTTTCATTATGTGAATAATTTTAAAATCTTAGCTCAAACGGCTGCAAAACCTGTTTGCCCAGCACGGGGATATTGAGTTCTATAAGATAAAGCCATAAACATGTTTGTCTGAGTCTTCTATCAAAAGTTACAGCGATTTATATGAAGTTGTACGAAAACGCTTTCTTTCGCCAAGACAGTGTGTTTCTCACTGTTACATGCATTTGAATGGGAAACTCGCCCGAGACAAAGTATAGGTTTTCATTATGTGAATAATTTTAAAATCTTAGCTCAAACGGCTGCAAAACCTGTTTGCCCAGCACAGGGATATTGAGTTCTATAAGATAAAGCCATAAACATGTGTTTCTGAGTCTTCTATCAAAAGTTACAGCGATTTATATGAAGTTGTACGAAAACGCTTTCTTTCGTCAAGACAATGCGTTTCTCACTGTTACATGCATTTGAATGGGAAACTCGCCCGAGACAAAGTATAGGTTTTCATTATGTGAATAATTTTAAAATCTTAGCTCAAACGGCTGCAAAACCTGTTTGCCCAGCACGGGGATATTGAGTTCTATAAGATAAAGCCATAAACATGTTTGTCTGAGTCTTCTATCAAAAGTTACAGCGATTTATATGAAGTTGTACGAAAACGCTTTCTTTCGCCAAGACAGTGTGTTTCTCACTGTTACATGCATTTGAATGGGAAACTCGCCCGAGACAAAGTATAGGTTTTCATTATGTGAATAATTTTAAAATCTTAGCTCAAACAGCTGCAAAACCTGTTTGCCCAGCACGGGGATATTGAGTTCTATAAGATAAAGCCATAAACATCTTTGTCTGAGTCTTCTATCAAAAGTTACAGCGATTTATATGAAGTTGTACGAAAACGCTTTCTTTCGCCAAGACAGTGTGTTTCTCACTGTTACATGCATTTGAATGGGAAACTCGCCCGAGACAAAGTATAGGTTTTCATTATGTGAATAATTTTAAAATCTTAGCTCAAACGGCTGCAAAACCTGTTTGCCCAGCACGGGGATATTGAGTTCTATAAGATAAAGCCATAAACATGTGTTTCTGAGTCTTCTATCAAAAGTTACAGCGATTTATATGAAGTTGTTCAAAAACGCTTTATTTCGCCAAGACAATGCGTTTCTCACTGTTACATGCATTTGAATGGGAAACTCGCCCGAGACAAAGTATAGGTTTTCATTATGTGAATAATTTTAAAATCTTAGCTCAAACGGCTGCAAAACCTGTTTGCCCAGCACGGGGATATTGAGTTCTATAAGATAAAGCCATAAACATGTTTGTCTGAGTCTTCTATCAAAAGTTACAGCGATTTATATGAAGTTGTACGAAAACGCTTTCTTTCGCCAAGACAGTGTGTTTCTCACTGTTACATGCATTTGAATGGGAAACTCGCCCGAGACAAAGTATAGGTTTTCATTATGTGAATAATTTTAAAATCTTAGCTCAAACAGCTGCAAAACCTGTTTGCCCAGCACGGGGATATTGAGTTCTATAAGATAAAGCCATAAACATTTTTGTCTGAGTCTTCTATCAAAAGTTACAGCGATTTATATGAAGTTGTACGAAAATGCTTTCTTTCGCCAAGACAATGCGTTTCTCACTGTTACATGCATTTGAATGGGAAACTCGCCCGAGACAAAGTATAGGTTTTCATTATGTGAATAATTTTAAAATCTTAGCTCAAACGGCTGCAAAACCTGTTTGCCCAGCACGGGGATATTGAGTTCTATAAGATAAAGCCATAAACATGTTTGTCTGAGTCTTCTATCAAAAGTTACAGCGATTTATATGAAGTTGTACGAAAACGCTTTCTTTCGCCAAGACAGTGTGTTTCTCACTGTTACATGCATTTGAATGGGAAACTCGCCCGAGACAAAGTATAGGTTTTCATTATGTGAATAATTTTAAAATCTTAGCTCAAACGGCTGCAAAACCTGTTTGCCCAGCACAGGGATATTGAGTTCTATAAGATAAAGCCATAAACATGTGTTTCTGAGTCTTCTATCAAAAGTTACAGCGATTTATATGAAGTTGTACGAAAACGCTTTCTTTCGTCAAGACAATGCGTTTCTCACTGTTACATGCATTTGAATGGGAAACTCGCCCGAGACAAAGTATAGGTTTTCATTATGTGAATAATTTTAAAATCTTAGCTCAAACGGCTGCAAAACCTGTTTGCCCAGCACGGGGATATTGAGTTCTATAAGATAAAGCCATAAACATGTTTGTCTGAGTCTTCTATCAAAAGTTACAGCGATTTATATGAAGTTGTACGAAAACGCTTTCTTTCGCCAAGACAGTGTGTTTCTCACTGTTACATGCATTTGAATGGGAAACTCGCCCGAGACAAAGTATAGGTTTTCATTATGTGAATAATTTTAAAATCTTAGCTCAAACGGCTGCAAAACCTGTTTGCCCAGCACGGGGATATTGAGTTCTATAAGATAAAGCCATAAACATTTTTGTCTGAGTCTTCTATCAAAAGTTACAGCGATTTATATGAAGTTGTACGAAAATGCTTTCTTTCGCCAAGACAATGCGTTTCTCACTGTTACATGCATTTGAATGGGAAACTCGCCCGAGACAAAGTATAGGTTTTCATTATGTGAATAATTTTAAAATCTTAGCTCAAACGGCTGCAAAACCTGTTTGCCCAGCACGGGGATATTGAGTTCTATAAGATAAAGCCATAAACATGTGTTTCTGAGTCTTCTATCAAAAGTTACAGCGATTTATATGAAGTTGTTCAAAAACGCTTTATTTCGCCAAGACAATGCGTTTCTCACTGTTACATGCATTTGAATGGGAAACTCGCCCGAGACAAAGTATAGGTTTTCATTATGTGAATAATTTTAAAATCTTAGCTCAAACGGCTGCAAAACCTGTTTGCCCAGCACGGGGATATTGAGTTCTATAAGATAAAGCCATAAACATGTTTGTCTGAGTCTTCTATCAAAAGTTACAGCGATTTATATGAAGTTGTACGAAAACGCTTTCTTTCGCCAAGACAGTGTGTTTCTCACTGTTACATGCATTTGAATGGGAAACTCGCCCGAGACAAAGTATAGGTTTTCATTATGTGAATAATTTTAAAATCTTAGCTCAAACGGCTGCAAAACCTGTTTGCCCAGCACAGGGATATTGAGTTCTATAAGATAAAGCCATAAACATGTGTTTCTGAGTCTTCTATCAAAAGTTACAGCGATTTATATGAAGTTGTACGAAAACGCTTTCTTTCGTCAAGACAATGCGTTTCTCACTGTTACATGCATTTGAATGGGAAACTCGCCCGAGACAAAGTATAGGTTTTCATTATGTGAATAATTTTAAAATCTTAGCTCAAACGGCTGCAAAACCTGTTTGCCCAGCACGGGGATATTGAGTTCTATAAGATAAAGCCATAAACATGTTTGTCTGAGTCTTCTATCAAAAGTTACAGCGATTTATATGAAGTTGTACGAAAACGCTTTCTTTCGCCAAGACAGTGTGTTTCTCACTGTTACATGCATTTGAATGGGAAACTCGCCCGAGACAAAGTATAGGTTTTCATTATGTGAATAATTTTAAAATCTTAGCTCAAACAGCTGCAAAACCTGTTTGCCCAGCACGGGGATATTGAGTTCTATAAGATAAAGCCATAAACATCTTTGTCTGAGTCTTCTATCAAAAGTTACAGCGATTTATATGAAGTTGTACGAAAACGCTTTCTTTCGCCAAGACAGTGTGTTTCTCACTGTTACATGCATTTGAATGGGAAACTCGCCCGAGACAAAGTATAGGTTTTCATTATGTGAATAATTTTAAAATCTTAGCTCAAACGGCTGCAAAACCTGTTTGCCCAGCACGGGGATATTGAGTTCTATAAGATAAAGCCATAAACATGTGTTTCTGAGTCTTCTATCAAAAGTTACAGCGATTTATATGAAGTTGTTCAAAAACGCTTTATTTCGCCAAGACAATGCGTTTCTCACTGTTACATGCATTTGAATGGGAAACTCGCCCGAGACAAAGTATAGGTTTTCATTATGTGAATAATTTTAAAATCTTAGCTCAAACGGCTGCAAAACCTGTTTGCCCAGCACGGGGATATTGAGTTCTATAAGATAAAGCCATAAACATGTTTGTCTGAGTCTTCTATCAAAAGTTACAGCGATTTATATGAAGTTGTACGAAAACGCTTTCTTTCGCCAAGACAGTGTGTTTCTCACTGTTACATGCATTTGAATGGGAAACTCGCCCGAGACAAAGTATAGGTTTTCATTATGTGAATAATTTTAAAATCTTAGCTCAAACAGCTGCAAAACCTGTTTGCCCAGCACGGGGATATTGAGTTCTATAAGATAAAGCCATAAACATTTTTGTCTGAGTCTTCTATCAAAAGTTACAGCGATTTATATGAAGTTGTACGAAAATGCTTTCTTTCGCCAAGACAATGCGTTTCTCACTGTTACATGCATTTGAATGGGAAACTCGCCCGAGACAAAGTATAGGTTTTCATTATGTGAATAATTTTAAAATCTTAGCTCAAACGGCTGCAAAACCTGTTTGCCCAGCACGGGGATATTGAGTTCTATAAGATAAAGCCATAAACATGTGTTTCTGAGTCTTCTATCAAAAGTTACAGCGATTTATATGAAGTTGTTCAAAAACGCTTTATTTCGCCAAGACAATGCGTTTCTCACTGTTACATGCATTTGAATGGGAAACTCGCCCGAGACAAAGTATAGGTTTTCATTATGTGAATAATTTTAAAATCTTAGCTCAAACGGCTGCAAAACCTGTTTGCCCAGCACGGGGATATTTTCTATAAGATAAAGCCATAAACATGTTTGTCTGAGTCTTCTATCAAAAGTTACAGCGATTTATATGAAGTTGTACGAAAACGCTTTCTTTCGCCAAGACAGTGTGTTTCTCACTGTTACATGCATTTGAATGGGAAACTCGCCCGAGACAAAGTATAGGTTTTCATTATGTGAATAATTTTAAAATCTTAGCTCAAACGGCTGCAAAACCTGTTTGCCCAGCACAGGGATATTGAGTTCTATAAGATAAAGCCATAAACATGTGTTTCTGAGTCTTCTATCAAAAGTTACAGCGATTTATATGAAGTTGTACGAAAACGCTTTCTTTCGTCAAGACAATGCGTTTCTCACTGTTACATGCATTTGAATGGGAAACTCGCCCGAGACAAAGTATAGGTTTTCATTATGTGAATAATTTTAAAATCTTAGCTCAAACGGCTGCAAAACCTGTTTGCCCAGCACGGGGATATTGAGTTCTATAAGATAAAGCCATAAACATGTTTGTCTGAGTCTTCTATCAAAAGTTACAGCGATTTATATGAAGTTGTACGAAAACGCTTTCTTTCGCCAAGACAGTGTGTTTCTCACTGTTACATGCATTTGAATGGGAAACTCGCCCGAGACAAAGTATAGGTTTTCATTATGTGAATAATTTTAAAATCTTAGCTCAAACGGCTGCAAAACCTGTTTGCCCAGCACGGGGATATTGAGTTCTATAAGATAAAGCCATAAACATTTTTGTCTGAGTCTTCTATCAAAAGTTACAGCGATTTATATGAAGTTGTACGAAAATGCTTTCTTTCGCCAAGACAATGCGTTTCTCACTGTTACATGCATTTGAATGGGAAACTCGCCCGAGACAAAGTATAGGTTTTCATTATGTGAATAATTTTAAAATCTTAGCTCAAACGGCTGCAAAACCTGTTTGCCCAGCACGGGGATATTGAGTTCTATAAGATAAAGCCATAAACATGTTTGTCTGAGTCTTCTATCAAAAGTTACAGCGATTTATATGAAGTTGTACGAAAACGCTTTCTTTCGCCAAGACAGTGTGTTTCTCACTGTTACATGCATTTGAATGGGAAACTCGCCCGAGACAAAGTATAGGTTTTCATTATGTGAATAATTTTAAAATCTTAGCTCAAACAGCTGCAAAACCTGTTTGCCCAGCACGGGGATATTGAGTTCTATAAGATAAAGCCATAAACATCTTTGTCTGAGTCTTCTATCAAAAGTTACAGCGATTTATATGAAGTTGTACGAAAACGCTTTCTTTCGCCAAGACAGTGTGTTTCTCACTGTTACATGCATTTGAATGGGAAACTCGCCCGAGACAAAGTATAGGTTTTCATTATGTGAATAATTTTAAAATCTTAGCTCAAACGGCTGCAAAACCTGTTTGCCCAGCACGGGGATATTGAGTTCTATAAGATAAAGCCATAAACATGTGTTTCTGAGTCTTCTATCAAAAGTTACAGCGATTTATATGAAGTTGTTCAAAAACGCTTTATTTCGCCAAGACAATGCGTTTCTCACTGTTACATGCATTTGAATGGGAAACTCGCCCGAGACAAAGTATAGGTTTTCATTATGTGAATAATTTTAAAATCTTAGCTCAAACGGCTGCAAAACCTGTTTGCCCAGCACGGGGATATTGAGTTCTATAAGATAAAGCCATAAACATGTTTGTCTGAGTCTTCTATCAAAAGTTACAGCGATTTATATGAAGTTGTACGAAAACGCTTTCTTTCGCCAAGACAGTGTGTTTCTCACTGTTACATGCATTTGAATGGGAAACTCGCCCGAGACAAAGTATAGGTTTTCATTATGTGAATAATTTTAAAATCTTAGCTCAAACAGCTGCAAAACCTGTTTGCCCAGCACGGGGATATTGAGTTCTATAAGATAAAGCCATAAACATGTTTGTCTGAGTCTTCTATCAAAAGTTACAGCGATTTATATGAAGTTGTACGAAAACGCTTTCTTTCGCCAAGACAGTGTGTTTCTCACTGTTACATGCATTTGAATGGGAAACTCGCCCGAGACAAAGTATAGGTTTTCATTATGTGAATAATTTTAAAATCTTAGCTCAAACGGCTGCAAAACCTGTTTGCCCAGCACAGGGATATTGAGTTCTATAAGATAAAGCCATAAACATGTGTTTCTGAGTCTTCTATCAAAAGTTACAGCGATTTATATGAAGTTGTACGAAAACGCTTTATTTCGCCAAGACAATGCGTTTCTCACTGTTACATGCATTTGAATGGGAAACTCGCCCGAGACAAAGTATAGGTTTTCATTATGTGAATAATTTTAAAATCTTAGCTCAAACAGCTGCAAAACCTGTTTGCCCAGCACGGGGATATTGAGTTCTATAAGATAAAGCCATAAACATCTTTGTCTGAGTCTTCTATCAAAAGTTACAGCGATTTATATGAAGTTGTACGAAAATGCTTTATTTCGCCAAGACAATGCGTTTCTCACTGTTACATGCATTTGAATGGGAAACTCGCCCGAGACAAAGTATAGGTTTTCATTATGTGAATAATTTTAAAATCTTAGCTCAAACGGCTGCAAAACCTGTTTGCCCAGCACAGGGATATTGAGTTCTATAAGATAAAGCCCTAAACATGTGTTTCTGAGTCTTCTATCAAAAGTTACAGCGATTTATATGAAGTTGTTCAAAAACGCTTTATTTCGCCAAGACAATGCGTTTCTCACTGTTACATGCATTTGAATGGGAAACTCGCCCGAGACAAAGTATAGGTTTTCATTATGTGAATAATTTTAAAATCTTAGCTCAAACGGCTGCAAAACCTGTTTGCCCAGCACGGGGATATTGAGTTCTATAAGATAAAGCCATAAACATCTTTGTCTGAGTCTTCTATCAAAAGTTACAGCGATTTATATGAAGTTGTACGAAAACGCTTTCTTTCGCCAAGACAGTGTGTTTCTCACTGTTACATGCATTTGAATGGGAAACTCGCCCGAGACAAAGTATAGGTTTTCATTATGTGAATAATTTTAAAATCTTAGCTCAAACAGCTGCAAAACCTGTTTGCCCAGCACGGGGATATTGAGTTCTATAAGATAAAGCCATAAACATTTTTGTCTGAGTCTTCTATCAAAAGTTACAGCGATTTATATGAAGTTGTACGAAAACGCTTTCTTTCGCCAAGACAGTGTGTTTCTCACTGTTACATGCATTTGAATGGGAAACTCGCCCGAGACAAAGTATAGGTTTTCATTATGTGAATAATTTTAAAATCTTAGCTCAAACGGCTGCAAAACCTGTTTGCCCAGCACGGGGATATTGAGTTCTATAAGATAAAGCCATAAACATTTTTGTCTGAGTCTTCTATCAAAAGTTACAGCGATTTATATGAAGTTGTACGAAAATGCTTTCTTTCGCCAAGACAATGCGTTTCTCACTGTTACATGCATTTGAATGGGAAACTCGCCCGAGACAAAGTATAGGTTTTCATTATGTGAATAATTTTAAAATCTTAGCTCAAACGGCTGCAAAACCTGTTTGCCCAGCACGGGGATATTGAGTTCTATAAGATAAAGCCATAAACATGTTTGTCTGAGTCTTCTATCAAAAGTTACAGCGATTTATATGAAGTTGTACGAAAACGCTTTCTTTCGCCAAGACAGTGTGTTTCTCACTGTTACATGCATTTGAATGGGAAACTCGCCCGAGACAAAGTATAGGTTTTCATTATGTGAATAATTTTAAAATCTTAGCTCAAACGGCTGCAAAACCTGTTTGCCCAGCACGGGGATATTGAGTTCTATAAGATAAAGCCATAAACATGTTTGTCTGAGTCTTCTATCAAATGTTACAGCGATTTATATGAAGTTGTACGAAAATACTTTCTTTCGCCAAGACAATGCGTTTCTCACTGTTACATGCATTTGAATGGGAAACTCGCCCGAGACAAAGTATAGGTTTTCATTATGTGAATAATTTTAAAATCTTAGCTCAAACGGCTGCAAAACCTGTTTGCCCAGCACGGGGATATTGAGTTCTATAAGATAAAGCCATAAACATGTGTTTCTGAGTCTTCTATCAAAAGTTACAGCGATTTATATGAAGTTGTTCAAAAACGCTTTATTTCGCCAAGACAATGCGTTTCTCACTGTTACATGCATTTGAATGGGAAACTCGCCCGAGACAAAGTATAGGTTTTCATTATGTGAATAATTTTAAAATCTTAGCTCAAACGGCTGCAAAACCTGTTTGCCCAGCACGGGGATATTGAGTTCTATAAGATAAAGCCATAAACATTTTTGTCTGAGTCTTCTATCAAAAGTTACAGCGATTTATATGAAGTTGTACGAAAACGCTTTCTTTCGCCAAGACAATGCGTTTCTCACTGTTACATGCATTTGAATGGGAAACTCGCCCGAGACAAAGTATAGGTTTTCATTATGTGAATAATTTTAAAATCTTAGCTCAAACGGCTGCAAAACCTGTTTGCCCAGCACGGGGATATTGAGTTCTATAAGATAAAGCCATAAACATGTTTGTCTGAGTCTTCTATCAAAAGTTACAGCGATTTATATGAAGTTGTTCAAAAACGCTTTATTTCGCCAAGACAATGCGTTTCTCACTGTTACATGCATTTGAATGGGAAACTCGCCCGAGACAAAGTATAGGTTTTCATTATGTGAATAATTTTAAAATCTTAGCTCAAACGGCTGCAAAACCTGTTTGCCCAGCACGGGGATATTGAGTTCTATAAGATAAAGCCATAAACATTTTTGTCTGAGTCTTCTATCAAAAGTTACAGCGATTTATATGAAGTTGTACGAAAATGCTTTCTTTCGCCAAGACAATGCGTTTCTCACTGTTACATGCATTTGAATGGGAAACTCGCCCGAGACAAAGTATAGGTTTTCATTATGTGAATAATTTTAAAATCTTAGCTCAAACGGCTGCAAAACCTGTTTGCCCAGCACGGGGATATTGAGTTCTATAAGATAAAGCCATAAACATGTTTGTCTGAGTCTTCTATCAAAAGTTACAGCGATTTATATGAAGTTGTACGAAAACGCTTTCTTTCGCCAAGACAGTGTGTTTCTCACTGTTACATGCATTTGAATGGGAAACTCGCCCGAGACAAAGTATAGGTTTTCATTATGTGAATAATTTTAAAATCTTAGCTCAAACGGCTGCAAAACCTGTTTGCCCAGCACGGGGATATTGAGTTCTATAAGATAAAGCCATAAACATGTTTGTCTGAGTCTTCTATCAAAAGTTACAGCGATTTATATGAAGTTGTTCAAAAACGCTTTATTTCGCCAAGACAATGCGTTTCTCACTGTTACATGCATTTGAATGGGAAACTCGCCCGAGACAAAGTATAGGTTTTCATTATGTGAATAATTTTAAAATCTTAGCTCAAACGGCTGCAAAACCTGTTTGCCCAGCACGGGGATATTGAGTTCTATAAGATAAAGCCATAAACATTTTTGTCTGAGTCTTCTATCAAAAGTTACAGCGATTTATATGAAGTTGTACGAAAATGCTTTCTTTCGCCAAGACAATGCGTTTCTCACTGTTACATGCATTTGAATGGGAAACTCGCCCGAGACAAAGTATAGGTTTTCATTATGTGAATAATTTTAAAATCTTAGCTCAAACGGCTGCAAAACCTGTTTGCCCAGCACGGGGATATTGAGTTCTATAAGATAAAGCCATAAACATGTTTGTCTGAGTCTTCTATCAAAAGTTACAGCGATTTATATGAAGTTGTACGAAAACGCTTTCTTTTGCCAAGACAGTGTGTTTCTCACTGTTACATGCATTTGAATGGGAAACTCGCCCGAGACAAAGTATAGGTTTTCATTATGTGAATAATTTTAAAATCTTAGCTCAAACGGCTGCAAAACCTGTTTGCCCAGCACGGGGATATTGAGTTCTATAAGATAAAGCCATAAACATGTTTGTCTGAGTCTTCTATCAAATGTTACAGCGATTTATATGAAGTTGTACGAAAATACTTTCTTTCGCCAAGACAATGCGTTTCTCACTGTTACATGCATTTGAATGGGAAACTCGCCCGAGACAAAGTATAGGTTTTCATTATGTGAATAATTTTAAAATCTTAGCTCAAACGGCTGCAAAACCTGTTTGCCCAGCACGGGGATATTGAGTTCTATAAGATAAAGCCATAAACATGTGTTTCTGAGTCTTCTATCAAAAGTTACAGCGATTTATATGAAGTTGTTCAAAAACGCTTTATTTCGCCAAGACAATGCGTTTCTCACTGTTACATGCATTTGAATGGGAAACTCGCCCGAGACAAAGTATAGGTTTTCATTATGTGAATAATTTTAAAATCTTAGCTCAAACGGCTGCAAAACCTGTTTGCCCAGCACGGGGATATTGAGTTCTATAAGATAAAGCCATAAACATTTTTGTCTGAGTCTTCTATCAAAAGTTACAGCGATTTATATGAAGTTGTACGAAAACGCTTTCTTTCGCCAAGACAATGCGTTTCTCACTGTTACATGCATTTGAATGGGAAACTCGCCCGAGACAAAGTATAGGTTTTCATTATGTGAATAATTTTAAAATCTTAGCTCAAACGGCTGCAAAACCTGTTTGCCCAGCACGGGGATATTGAGTTCTATAAGATAAAGCCATAAACATGTTTGTCTGAGTCTTCTATCAAAAGTTACAGCGATTTATATGAAGTTGTTCAAAAACGCTTTATTTCGCCAAGACAATGCGTTTCTCACTGTTACATGCATTTGAATGGGAAACTCGCCCGAGACAAAGTATAGGTTTTCATTATGTGAATAATTTTAAAATCTTAGCTCAAACGGCTGCAAAACCTGTTTGCCCAGCACGGGGATATTGAGTTCTATAAGATAAAGCCATAAACATGTTTGTCTGAGTCTTCTATCAAAAGTTACAGCGATTTATATGAAGTTGTTCAAAAACGCTTTATTTCGCCAAGACAATGCGTTTCTCACTGTTACATGCATTTGAATGGGAAACTCGCCCGAGACAAAGTATAGGTTTTCATTATGTGAATAATTTTAAAATCTTAGCTCAAACGGCTGCAAAACCTGTTTGCCCAGCACGGGGATATTGAGTTCTATAAGATAAAGCCATAAACATGTGTTTCTGAGTCTTCTATCAAAAGTTACAGCGATTTATATGAAGTTGTTCAAAAACGCTTTATTTCGCCAAGACAATGCGTTTCTCACTGTTACATGCATTTGAATGGGAAACTCGCCCGAGACAAAGTATAGGTTTTCATTATGTGAATAATTTTAAAATCTTAGCTCAAACGGCTGCAAAACCTGTTTGCCCAGCACGGGGATATTGAGTTCTATAAGATAAAGCCATAAACATTTTTGTCTGAGTCTTCTATCAAAAGTTACAGCGATTTATATGAAGTTGTACGAAAACGCTTTCTTTCGCCAAGACAATGCGTTTCTCACTGTTACATGCATTTGAATGGGAAACTCGCCCGAGACAAAGTATAGGTTTTCATTATGTGAATAATTTTAAAATCTTAGCTCAAACGGCTGCAAAACCTGTTTGCCCAGCACGGGGATATTGAGTTCTATAAGATAAAGCCATAAACATGTTTGTCTGAGTCTTCTATCAAAAGTTACAGCGATTTATATGAAGTTGTTCAAAAACGCTTTATTTCGCCAAGACAATGCGTTTCTCACTGTTACATGCATTTGAATGGGAAACTCGCCCGAGACAAAGTATAGGTTTTCATTATGTGAATAATTTTAAAATCTTAGCTCAAACGGCTGCAAAACCTGTTTGCCCAGCACGGGGATATTGAGTTCTATAAGATAAAGCCATAAACATGTTTGTCTGAGTCTTCTATCAAAAGTTACAGCGATTTATATGAAGTTGTTCAAAAACGCTTTATTTCGCCAAGACAATGCGTTTCTCACTGTTACATGCATTTGAATGGGAAACTCGCCCGAGACAAAGTATAGGTTTTCATTATGTGAATAATTTTAAAATCTTAGCTCAAACGGCTGCAAAACCTGTTTGCCCAGCACGGGGATATTGAGTTCTATAAGATAAAGCCATAAACATGTTTGTCTGAGTCTTCTATCAAAAGTTACAGCGATTTATATGAAGTTGTACGAAAACGCTTTCTTTCGCCAAGACAGTGTGTTTCTCACTGTTACATGCATTTGAATGGGAAACTCGCCCGAGACAAAGTATAGGTTTTCATTATGTGAATAATTTTAAAATCTTAGCTCAAACAGCTGCAAAACCTGTTTGCCCAGCACGGGGATATTGAGTTCTATAAGATAAAGCCATAAACATGTTTGTCTGAGTCTTCTATCAAAAGTTACAGCGATTTATATGAAGTTGTTCAAAAACGCTTTATTTCGCCAAGACAATGCGTTTCTCACTGTTACATGCATTTGAATGGGAAACTCGCCCGAGACAAAGTATAGGTTTTCATTATGTGAATAATTTTAAAATCTTAGCTCAAACGGCTGCAAAACCTGTTTGCCCAGCACAGGGATATTGAGTTCTATAAGATAAAGCCATAAACATGTGTTTCTGAGTCTTCTATCAAAAGTTACAGCGATTTATATGAAGTTGTTCAAAAACGCTTTATTTCGCCAAGACAATGCGTTTCTCACTGTTACATGCATTTGAATGGGAAACTCGCCCGAGACAAAGTATAGGTTTTCATTATGTGAATAATTTTAAAATCTTAGCTCAAACAGCTGCAAAACCTGTTTGCCCAGCACGGGGATATTGAGTTCTATAAGATAAAGCCATAAACATTTTTGTCTGAGTCTTCTATCAAAAGTTACAGCGATTTATATGAAGTTGTACGAAAATGCTTTCTTTCGCCAAGACAATGCGTTTCTCACTGTTACATGCATTTGAATGGGAAACTCGCCCGAGACAAAGTATAGGTTTTCATTATGTGAATAATTTTAAAATCTTAGCTCAAACGGCTGCAAAACCTGTTTGCCCAGCACAGGGATATTGAGTTCTATAAGATAAAGCCATAAACATGTGTTTCTGAGTCTTCTATCAAAAGTTACAGCGATTTATATGAAGTTGTTCAAAAACGCTTTATTTCGCCAAGACAATGCGTTTCTCACTGTTACATGCATTTGAATGGGAAACTCGCCCGAGACAAAGTATAGGTTTTCATTATGTGAATAATTTTAAAATCTTAGCTCAAACGGCTGCAAAACCTGTTTGCCCAGCACGGGGATATTGAGTTCTATAAGATAAAGCCATAAACATGTGTTTCTGAGTCTTCTATCAAAAGTTACAGCGATTTATATGAAGTTGTTCAAAAACGCTTTATTTCGCCAAGACAATGCGTTTCTCACTGTTACATGCATTTGAATGGGAAACTCGCCCGAGACAAAGTATAGGTTTTCATTATGTGAATAATTTTAAAATCTTAGCTCAAACGGCTGCAAAACCTGTTTGCCCAGCACGGGGATATTGAGTTCTATAAGATAAAGCCATAAACATTTTTGTCTGAGTCTTCTATCAAAAGTTACAGCGATTTATATGAAGTTGTACGAAAACGCTTTCTTTCGCCAAGACAATGCGTTTCTCACTGTTACATGCATTTGAATGGGAAACTCGCCCGAGACAAAGTATAGGTTTTCATTATGTGAATAATTTTAAAATCTTAGCTCAAACGGCTGCAAAACCTGTTTGCCCAGCACGGGGATATTGAGTTCTATAAGATAAAGCCATAAACATGTGTTTCTGAGTCTTCTATCAAAAGTTACAGCGATTTATATGAAGTTGTTCAAAAACGCTTTATTTCGCCAAGACAATGCGTTTCTCACTGTTACATGCATTTGAATGGGAAACTCGCCCGAGACAAAGTATAGGTTTTCATTATGTGAATAATTTTAAAATCTTAGCTCAAACGGCTGCAAAACCTGTTTGCCCAGCACGGGGATATTGAGTTCTATAAGATAAAGCCATAAACATGTTTGTCTGAGTCTTCTATCAAAAGTTACAGCGATTTATATGAAGTTGTTCAAAAACGCTTTATTTCGCCAAGACAATGCGTTTCTCACTGTTACATGCATTTGAATGGGAAACTCGCCCGAGACAAAGTATAGGTTTTCATTATGTGAATAATTTTAAAATCTTAGCTCAAACGGCTGCAAAACCTGTTTGCCCAGCACGGGGATATTGAGTTCTATAAGATAAAGCCATAAACATGTTTGTCTGAGTCTTCTATCAAAAGTTACAGCGATTTATATGAAGTTGTTCAAAAACGCTTTATTTCGCCAAGACAATGCGTTTCTCACTGTTACATGCATTTGAATGGGAAACTCGCCTGAGACAAAGTATAGGTTTTCATTATGTGAATAATTTTAAAATCTTAGCTCAAACGGCTGCAAAACCTGTTTGCCCAGCACAGGGATATTGAGTTCTATAAGATAAAGCCATAAACATGTGTTTCTGAGTCTTCTATCAAAAGTTACAGCGATTTATATGAAGTTGTTCAAAAACGCTTTATTTCGCCAAGACAATGCGTTTCTCACTGTTACATGCATTTGAATGGGAAACTCGCCCGAGACAAAGTATAGGTTTTCATTATGTGAATAATTTTAAAATCTTAGCTCAAACAGCTGCAAAACCTGTTTGCCCAGCACGGGGATATTGAGTTCTATAAGATAAAGCCATAAACATTTTTGTCTGAGTCTTCTATCAAAAGTTACAGCGATTTATATGAAGTTGTACGAAAATGCTTTCTTTCGCCAAGACAATGCGTTTCTCACTGTTACATGCATTTGAATGGGAAACTCGCCCGAGACAAAGTATAGGTTTTCATTATGTGAATAATTTTAAAATCTTAGCTCAAACGGCTGCAAAACCTGTTTGCCCAGCACAGGGATATTGAGTTCTATAAGATAAAGCCATAAACATGTGTTTCTGAGTCTTCTATCAAAAGTTACAGCGATTTATATGAAGTTGTTCAAAAACGCTTTATTTCGCCAAGACAATGCGTTTCTCACTGTTACATGCATTTGAATGGGAAACTCGCCCGAGACAAAGTATAGGTTTTCATTATGTGAATAATTTTAAAATCTTAGCTCAAACGGCTGCAAAACCTGTTTGCCCAGCACGGGGATATTGAGTTCTATAAGATAAAGCCATAAACATGTGTTTCTGAGTCTTCTATCAAAAGTTACAGCGATTTATATGAAGTTGTTCAAAAACGCTTTATTTCGCCAAGACAATGCGTTTCTCACTGTTACATGCATTTGAATGGGAAACTCGCCCGAGACAAAGTATAGGTTTTCATTATGTGAATAATTTTAAAATCTTAGCTCAAACGGCTGCAAAACCTGTTTGCCCAGCACGGGGATATTGAGTTCTATAAGATAAAGCCATAAACATGTGTTTCTGAGTCTTCTATCAAAAGTTACAGCGATTTATATGAAGTTGTTCAAAAACGCTTTATTTCGCCAAGACAATGCGTTTCTCACTGTTACATGCATTTGAATGGGAAACTCGCCCGAGACAAAGTATAGGTTTTCATTATGTGAATAATTTTAAAATCTTAGCTCAAACGGCTGCAAAACCTGTTTGCCCAGCACGGGGATATTGAGTTCTATAAGATAAAGCCATAAACATGTTTGTCTGAGTCTTCTATCAAAAGTTACAGCGATTTATATGAAGTTGTACGAAAACGCTTTCTTTCGCCAAGACAGTGTGTTTCTCACTGTTACATGCATTTGAATGGGAAACTCGCCCGAGACAAAGTATAGGTTTTCATTATGTGAATAATTTTAAAATCTTAGCTCAAACAGCTGCAAAACCTGTTTGCCCAGCACGGGGATATTGAGTTCTATAAGATAAAGCCATAAACATGTTTGTCTGAGTCTTCTATCAAAAGTTACAGCGATTTATATGAAGTTGTTCAAAAACGCTTTATTTCGCCAAGACAATGCGTTTCTCACTGTTACATGCATTTGAATGGGAAACTCGCCCGAGACAAAGTATAGGTTTTCATTATGTGAATAATTTTAAAATCTTAGCTCAAACGGCTGCAAAACCTGTTTGCCCAGCACGGGGATATTGAGTTCTATAAGATAAAGCCATAAACATGTGTTTCTGAGTCTTCTATCAAAAGTTACAGCGATTTATATGAAGTTGTTCAAAAACGCTTTATTTCGCCAAGACAATGCGTTTCTCACTGTTACATGCATTTGAATGGGAAACTCGCCCGAGACAAAGTATAGGTTTTCATTATGTGAATAATTTTAAAATCTTAGCTCAAACGGCTGCAAAACCTGTTTGCCCAGCACGGGGATATTGAGTTCTATAAGATAAAGCCATAAACATGTTTGTCTGAGTCTTCTATCAAAAGTTACAGCGATTTATATGAAGTTGTACGAAAACGCTTTCTTTCGCCAAGACAGTGTGTTTCTCACTGTTACATGCATTTGAATGGGAAACTCGCCCGAGACAAAGTATAGGTTTTCATTATGTGAATAATTTTAAAATCTTAGCTCAAACAGCTGCAAAACCTGTTTGCCCAGCACGGGGATATTGAGTTCTATAAGATAAAGCCATAAACATGTTTGTCTGAGTCTTCTATCAAAAGTTACAGCGATTTATATGAAGTTGTTCAAAAACGCTTTATTTCGCCAAGACAATGCGTTTCTCACTGTTACATGCATTTGAATGGGAAACTCGCCCGAGACAAAGTATAGGTTTTCATTATGTGAATAATTTTAAAATCTTAGCTCAAACGGCTGCAAAACCTGTTTGCCCAGCACAGGGATATTGAGTTCTATAAGATAAAGCCATAAACATGTGTTTCTGAGTCTTCTATCAAAAGTTACAGCGATTTATATGAAGTTGTTCAAAAACGCTTTATTTCGCCAAGACAATGCGTTTCTCACTGTTACATGCATTTGAATGGGAAACTCGCCCGAGACAAAGTATAGGTTTTCATTATGTGAATAATTTTAAAATCTTAGCTCAAACAGCTGCAAAACCTGTTTGCCCAGCACGGGGATATTGAGTTCTATAAGATAAAGCCATAAACATGTTTGTCTGAGTCTTCTATCAAAAGTTACAGCGATTTATATGAAGTTGTACGAAAACGCTTTCTTTCGCCAAGACAGTGTGTTTCTCACTGTTACATGCATTTGAATGGGAAACTCGCCCGAGACAAAGTATAGGTTTTCATTATGTGAATAATTTTAAAATCTTAGCTCAAACGGCTGCAAAACCTGTTTGCCCAGCACGGGGATATTGAGTTCTATAAGATAAAGCCATAAACATGTTTGTCTGAGTCTTCTATCAAAAGTTACAGCGATTTATATGAAGTTGTACGAAAACGCTTTCTTTCGCCAAGACAGTGTGTTTCTCACTGTTACATGCATTTGAATGGGAAACTCGCCCGAGACAAAGTATAGGTTTTCATTATGTGAATAATTTTAAAATCTTAGCTCAAACAGCTGCAAAACCTGTTTGCCCAGCACGGGGATATTGAGTTCTATAAGATAAAGCCATAAACATGTTTGTCTGAGTCTTCTATCAAAAGTTACAGCGATTTATATGAAGTTGTTCAAAAACGCTTTATTTCGCCAAGACAATGCGTTTCTCACTGTTACATGCATTTGAATGGGAAACTCGCCCGAGACAAAGTATAGGTTTTCATTATGTGAATAATTTTAAAATCTTAGCTCAAACGGCTGCAAAACCTGTTTGCCCAGCACAGGGATATTGAGTTCTATAAGATAAAGCCATAAACATGTGTTTCTGAGTCTTCTATCAAAAGTTACAGCGATTTATATGAAGTTGTTCAAAAACGCTTTATTTCGCCAAGACAATGCGTTTCTCACTGTTACATGCATTTGAATGGGAAACTCGCCCGAGACAAAGTATAGGTTTTCATTATGTGAATAATTTTAAAATCTTAGCTCAAACAGCTGCAAAACCTGTTTGCCCAGCACGGGGATATTGAGTTCTATAAGATAAAGCCATAAACATGTTTGTCTGAGTCTTCTATCAAAAGTTACAGCGATTTATATGAAGTTGTACGAAAACGCTTTCTTTCGCCAAGACAGTGTGTTTCTCACTGTTACATGCATTTGAATGGGAAACTCGCCCGAGACAAAGTATAGGTTTTCATTATGTGAATAATTTTAAAATCTTAGCTCAAACGGCTGCAAAACCTGTTTGCCCAGCACGGGGATATTGAGTTCTATAAGATAAAGCCATAAACATCTTTGTCTGAGTCTTCTATCAAAAGTTACAGCGATTTATATGAAGTTGTACGAAAACGCTTTCTTTCGCCAAGACAGTGTGTTTCTCACTGTTACATGCATTTGAATGGGAAACTCGCCCGAGACAAAGTATAGGTTTTCATTATGTGAATAACTTTAAAATCTTAGCTCAAACAGCTGCAAAACCTGTTTGCCCAGCACGGGGATATTGAGTTCTATAAGATAAAGCCATAAACATTTTTGTCTGAGTCTTCTATCAAAAGTTACAGCGATTTATATGAAGTTGTACGAAAATGCTTTCTTTCGCCAAGACAATGCGTTTCTCACTGTTACATGCATTTGAATGGGAAACTCGCCCGAGACAAAGTATAGGTTTTCATTATGTGAATAATTTTAAAATCTTAGCTCAAACAGCTGCAAAACCTGTTTGCCCAGCACGGGGATATTGAGTTCTATAAGATAAAGCCATAAACATTTTTGTCTGAGTCTTCTATCAAAAGTTACAGCGATTTATATGAAGTTGTACGAAAATGCTTTCTTTCGCCAAGACAATGCGTTTCTCACTGTTACATGCATTTGAATGGGAAACTCGCCCGAGACAAAGTATAGGTTTTCATTATGTGAATAATTTTAAAATCTTAGCTCAAACGGCTGCAAAACCTGTTTGCCCAGCACGGGGATATTGAGTTCTATAAGATAAAGCCATAAACATGTGTTTCTGAGTCTTCTATCAAAAGTTACAGCGATTTATATGAAGTTGTACGAAAATGCTTTCTTTCGCCAAGACAATGCGTTTCTCACTGTTACATGCATTTGAATGGGAAACTCGCCCGAGACAAAGTATAGGTTTTCATTATGTGAATAATTTTAAAATCTTAGCTCAAACGGCTGCAAAACCTGTTTGCCCAGCACGGGGATATTGAGTTCTATAAGATAAAGCCATAAACATGTTTGTCTGAGTCTTCTATCAAAAGTTACAGCGATTTATATGAAGTTGTACGAAAACGCTTTCTTTCGCCAAGACAGTGTGTTTCTCACTGTTACATGCATTTGAATGGGAAACTCGCCCGAGACAAAGTGTAGGTTTTCATTATGTGAATAATTTTAAAATCTTAGCTCAAACAGCTGCAAAACCTGTTTGCCCAGCACGGGGATATTGAGTTCTATAAGATAAAGCCATAAACATTTTTGTCTGAGTCTTCTATCAAAAGTTACAGCGATTTATATGAAGTTGTACGAAAATGCTTTCTTTCGCCAAGACAATGCGTTTCTCACTGTTACATGCATTTGAATGGGAAACTCGCCCGAGACAAAGTATAGGTTTTCATTATGTGAATAATTTTAAAATCTTAGCTCAAACGGCTGCAAAACCTGTTTGCCCAGCACGGGGATATTGAGTTCTATAAGATAAAGCCATAAACATGTTTGTCTGAGTCTTCTATCAAAAGTTACAGCGATTTATATGAAGTTGTTCAAAAACGCTTTATTTCGCCAAGACAATGCGTTTCTCACTGTTACATGCATTTGAATGGGAAACTCGCCTGAAACAAAGTATAGGTTTTCATTATGTGAATAATTTTAAAATCTTAGCTCAAACGGCTGCAAAACCTGTTTGCCCAGCACGGGGATATTGAGTTCTATAAGATAAAGCCCTAAACATGTGTTTCTGAGTCTTCTATCAAAAGTTACAGCAATTTATATGAAGTTGTTCAAAAACGCTTTATTTCGCCAAGACAATGCGTTTCTCACTGTTACATGCATTTGAATGGGAAACTCGCCCGAGACAAAGTATAGGTTTTCATTATGTGAATAATTTTAAAATCTTAGCTCAAACGGCTGCAAAACCTGTTTGCCCAGCACGGGGATATTGAGTTCTATAAGATAAAGCCATAAACATCTTTGTCTGAGTCTTCTATCAAAAGTTACAGCGATTTATATGAAGTTGTACGAAAACGCTTTCTTTCGCCAAGACAGTGTGTTTCTCACTGTTACATGCATTTGAATGGGAAACTCGCCCGAGACAAAGTATAGGTTTTCATTATGTGAATAATTTTAAAATCTTAGCTCAAACAGCTGCAAAACCTGTTTGCCCAGCACGGGGATATTGAGTTCTATAAGATAAAGCCATAAACATTTTTGTCTGAGTCTTCTATCAAAAGTTACAGCGATTTATATGAAGTTGTTCAAAAACGCTTTATTTCGCCAAGACAATGCGTTTCTCACTGTTACATGCATTTGAATGGGAAACTCGCCCGAGACAAAGTATAGGTTTTCATTATGTGAATAATTTTAAAATCTTAGCTCAAACGGCTGCAAAACCTGTTTGCCCAGCACGGGGATATTGAGTTCTATAAGATAAAGCCATAAACATTTTTGTCTGAGTCTTCTATCAAAAGTTACAGCGATTTATATGAAGTTGTACGAAAATGCTTTCTTTCGCCAAGACAATGCGTTTCTCACTGTTACATGCATTTGAATGGGAAACTCGCCCGAGACAAAGTATAGGTTTTCATTATGTGAATAATTTTAAAATCTTAGCTCAAACGGCTGCAAAACCTGTTTGCCCAGCACGGGGATATTGAGTTCTATAAGATAAAGCCATAAACATGTTTGTCCGAGTCTTCTATCAAAAGTTACAGCGATTTATATGAAGTTGTACGAAAACGCTTTCTTTCGCCAAGACAATGCGTTTCTCACTGTTACATGCATTTGAATGGGAAACTCGCCCGAGACAAAGTATAGGTTTTCATTATGTGAATAATTTTAAAATCTTAGCTCAAACGGCTGCAAAACCTGTTTGCCCAGCACGGGGATATTGAGTTCTATAAGATAAAGCCATAAACATTTTTGTCTGAGTCTTCTATCAAAAGTTACAGCGATTTATATGAAGTTGTACGAAAATGCTTTCTTTCGCCAAGACAATGCGTTTCTCACTGTTACATGCATTTGAATGGGAAACTCGCCCGAGACAAAGTATAGGTTTTCATTATGTGAATAATTTTAAAATCTTAGCTCAAACGGCTGCAAAACCTGTTTGCCCAGCACGGGGATATTGAGTTCTATAAGATAAAGCCATAAACATGTTTGTCTGAGTCTTCTATCAAAAGTTACAGCGATTTATATGAAGTTGTACGAAAACGCTTTCTTTCGCCAAGACAGTGTGTTTCTCACTGTTACATGCATTTGAATGGGAAACTCGCCCGAGACAAAGTATAGGTTTTCATTATGTGAATAATTTTAAAATCTTAGCTCAAACGGCTGCAAAACCTGTTTGCCCAGCACGGGGATATTGAGTTCTATAAGATAAAGCCATAAACATCTTTGTCTGAGTCTTCTATCAAATGTTACAGCGATTTATATGAAGTTGTACGAAAATACTTTCTTTCGCCAAGACAATGCGTTTCTCACTGTTACATGCATTTGAATGGGAAACTCGCCCGAGACAAAGTATAGGTTTTCATTATGTGAATAATTTTAAAATCTTAGCTCAAACGGCTGCAAAACCTGTTTGCCCAGCACGGGTATATTGAGTTCTATAAGATAAAGCCATAAACATGTGTTTCTGAGTCTTCTATCAAAAGTTACAGCGATTTATATGAAGTTGTACGAAAACGCTTTCTTTCGCCAAGACAGTGTGTTTCTCACTGTTACATGCATTTGAATGGGAAACTCGCCCGAGACAAAGTATAGGTTTTCATTATGTGAATAATTTTAAAATCTTAGCTCAAACAGCTGCAAAACCTGTTTGCCCAGCACGGGGATATTGAGTTCTATAAGATAAAGCCATAAACATTTTTGTCTGAGTCTTCTATCAAAAGTTACAGCGATTTATATGAAGTTGTACGAAAATGCTTTCTTTCGCCAAGACAATGCGTTTCTCACTGTTACATGCATTTGAATGGGAAACTCGCCCGAGACAAAGTATAGGTTTTCATTATGTGAATAATTTTAAAATCTTAGCTCAAACAGCTGCAAAACCTGTTTGCCCAGCACGGGGATATTGAGTTCTATAAGATAAAGCCATAAACATTTTTGTCTGAGTCTTCTATCAAAAGTTACAGCGATTTATATGAAGTTGTACGAAAATGCTTTCTTTCGCCAAGACAATGCGTTTCTCACTGTTACATGCATTTGAATGGGAAACTCGCCCGAGACAAAGTATAGGTTTTCATTATGTGAATAATTTTAAAATCTTAGCTCAAACGGCTGCAAAACCTGTTTGCCCAGCACGGGGATATTGAGTTCTATAAGATAAAGCCATAAACATGTGTTTCTGAGTCTTCTATCAAAAGTTACAGCGATTTATATGAAGTTGTACGAAAATGCTTTCTTTCGCCAAGACAATGCGTTTCTCACTGTTACATGCATTTGAATGGGAAACTCGCCCGAGACAAAGTATAGGTTTTCATTATGTGAATAATTTTAAAATCTTAGCTCAAACGGCTGCAAAACCTGTTTGCCCAGCACGGGGATATTGAGTTCTATAAGATAAAGCCATAAACATGTTTGTCTGAGTCTTCTATCAAAAGTTACAGCGATTTATATGAAGTTGTACGAAAACGCTTTCTTTCGCCAAGACAGTGTGTTTCTCACTGTTACATGCATTTGAATGGGAAACTCGCCCGAGACAAAGTGTAGGTTTTCATTATGTGAATAATTTTAAAATCTTAGCTCAAACAGCTGCAAAACCTGTTTGCCCAGCACGGGGATATTGAGTTCTATAAGATAAAGCCATAAACATTTTTGTCTGAGTCTTCTATCAAAAGTTACAGCGATTTATATGAAGTTGTACGAAAACGCTTTCTTTCGCCAAGACAGTGTGTTTCTCACTGTTACATGCATTTGAATGGGAAACTCGCCCGAGACAAAGTATAGGTTTTCATTATGTGAATAATTTTAAAATCTTAGCTCAAACAGCTGCAAAACCTGTTTGCCCAGCACGGGGATATTGAGTTCTATAAGATAAAGCCATAAACATTTTTGTCTGAGTCTTCTATCAAAAGTTACAGCGATTTATATGAAGTTGTACGAAAATGCTTTCTTTCGCCAAGACAATGCGTTTCTCACTGTTACATGCATTTGAATGGGAAACTCGCCCGAGACAAAGTATAGGTTTTCATTATGTGAATAATTTTAAAATCTTAGCTCAAACAGCTGCAAAACCTGTTTGCCCAGCACGGGGATATTGAGTTCTATAAGATAAAGCCATAAACATTTTTGTCTGAGTCTTCTATCAAAAGTTACAGCGATTTATATGAAGTTGTACGAAAATGCTTTCTTTCGCCAAGACAATGCGTTTCTCACTGTTACATGCATTTGAATGGGAAACTCGCCCGAGACAAAGTATAGGTTTTCATTATGTGAATAATTTTAAAATCTTAGCTCAAACGGCTGCAAAACCTGTTTGCCCAGCACGGGGATATTGAGTTCTATAAGATAAAGCCATAAACATGTGTTTCTGAGTCTTCTATCAAAAGTTACAGCGATTTATATGAAGTTGTACGAAAATGCTTTCTTTCGCCAAGACAATGCGTTTCTCACTGTTACATGCATTTGAATGGGAAACTCGCCCGAGACAAAGTATAGGTTTTCATTATGTGAATAATTTTAAAATCTTAGCTCAAACGGCTGCAAAACCTGTTTGCCCAGCACGGGGATATTGAGTTCTATAAGATAAAGCCATAAACATGTTTGTCTGAGTCTTCTATCAAAAGTTACAGCGATTTATATGAAGTTGTACGAAAACGCTTTCTTTCGCCAAGACAGTGTGTTTCTCACTGTTACATGCATTTGAATGGGAAACTCGCCCGAGACAAAGTGTAGGTTTTCATTATGTGAATAATTTTAAAATCTTAGCTCAAACAGCTGCAAAACCTGTTTGCCCAGCACGGGGATATTGAGTTCTATAAGATAAAGCCATAAACATTTTTGTCTGAGTCTTCTATCAAAAGTTACAGCGATTTATATGAAGTTGTACGAAAATGCTTTCTTTCGCCAAGACAATGCGTTTCTCACTGTTACATGCATTTGAATGGGAAACTCGCCCGAGACAAAGTATAGGTTTTCATTATGTGAATAATTTTAAAATCTTAGCTCAAACGGCTGCAAAACCTGTTTGCCCAGCACGGGGATATTGAGTTCTATAAGATAAAGCCATAAACATGTTTGTCTGAGTCTTCTATCAAAAGTTACAGCGATTTATATGAAGTTGTACGAAAACGCTTTCTTTCGCCAAGACAGTGTGTTTCTCACTGTTACATGCATTTGAATGGGAAACTCGCCCGAGACAAAGTATAGGTTTTCATTATGTGAATAATTTTAAAATCTTAGCTCAAACAGCTGCAAAACCTGTTTGCCCAGCACGGGGATATTGAGTTCTATAAGATAAAGCCATAAACATTTTTGTCTGAGTCTTCTATCAAAAGTTACAGCGATTTATATGAAGTTGTACGAAAATGCTTTCTTTCGCCAAGACAATGCGTTTCTCACTGTTACATGCATTTGAATGGGAAACTCGCCCGAGACAAAGTATAGGTTTTCATTATGTGAATAATTTTAAAATCTTAGCTCAAACGGCTGCAAAACCTGTTTGCCCAGCACGGGGATATTGAGTTCTATAAGATAAAGCCATAAACATGTGTTTCTGAGTCTTCTATCAAAAGTTACAGCGATTTATATGAAGTTGTTCAAAAACGCTTTATTTCGCCAAGACAATGCGTTTCTCACTGTTACATGCATTTGAATGGGAAACTCGCCCGAGACAAAGTATAGGTTTTCATTATGTGAATAATTTTAAAATCTTAGCTCAAACGGCTGCAAAACCTGTTTGCCCAGCACGGGGATATTGAGTTCTATAAGATAAAGCCATAAACATGTGTTTCTGAGTCTTCTATCAAAAGTTACAGCGATTTATATGAAGTTGTACGAAAACGCTTTCTTTCGCCAAGACAGTGTGTTTCTCACTGTTACATGCATTTGAATGGGAAACTCGCCCGAGACAAAGTGTAGGTTTTCATTATGTGAATAATTTTAAAATCTTAGCTCAAACAGCTGCAAAACCTGTTTGCCCAGCACGGGGATATTGAGTTCTATAAGATAAAGCCATAAACATTTTTGTCTGAGTCTTCTATCAAAAGTTACAGCGATTTATATGAAGTTGTACGAAAATGCTTTCTTTCGCCAAGACAATGCGTTTCTCACTGTTACATGCATTTGAATGGGAAACTCGCCCGAGACAAAGTATAGGTTTTCATTATGTGAATAATTTTAAAATCTTAGCTCAAACGGCTGCAAAACCTGTTTGCCCAGCACGGGGATATTGAGTTCTATAAGATAAAGCCATAAACATGTTTGTCTGAGTCTTCTATCAAAAGTTACAGCGATTTATATGAAGTTGTACGAAAACGCTTTCTTTCGCCAAGACAGTGTGTTTCTCACTGTTACATGCATTTGAATGGGAAACTCGCCCGAGACAAAGTATAGGTTTTCATTATGTGAATAATTTTAAAATCTTAGCTCAAACAGCTGCAAAACCTGTTTGCCCAGCACGGGGATATTGAGTTCTATAAGATAAAGCCATAAACATTTTTGTCTGAGTCTTCTATCAAAAGTTACAGCGATTTATATGAAGTTGTACGAAAATGCTTTCTTTCGCCAAGACAATGCGTTTCTCACTGTTACATGCATTTGAATGGGAAACTCGCCCGAGACAAAGTATAGGTTTTCATTATGTGAATAATTTTAAAATCTTAGCTCAAACAGCTGCAAAACCTGTTTGCCCAGCACGGGGATATTGAGTTCTATAAGATAAAGCCATAAACATTTTTGTCTGAGTCTTCTATCAAAAGTTACAGCGATTTATATGAAGTTGTACGAAAATGCTTTCTTTCGCCAAGACAATGCGTTTCTCACTGTTACATGCATTTGAATGGGAAACTCGCCCGAGACAAAGTATAGGTTTTCATTATGTGAATAATTTTAAAATCTTAGCTCAAACGGCTGCAAAACCTGTTTGCCCAGCACGGGGATATTGAGTTCTATAAGATAAAGCCATAAACATGTGTTTCTGAGTCTTCTATCAAAAGTTACAGCGATTTATATGAAGTTGTACGAAAATGCTTTCTTTCGCCAAGACAATGCGTTTCTCACTGTTACATGCATTTGAATGGGAAACTCGCCCGAGACAAAGTATAGGTTTTCATTATGTGAATAATTTTAAAATCTTAGCTCAAACGGCTGCAAAACCTGTTTGCCCAGCACGGGGATATTGAGTTCTATAAGATAAAGCCATAAACATGTTTGTCTGAGTCTTCTATCAAAAGTTACAGCGATTTATATGAAGTTGTACGAAAATGCTTTCTTTCGCCAAGACAATGCGTTTCTCACTGTTACATGCATTTGAATGGGAAACTCGCCCGAGACAAAGTATAGGTTTTCATTATGTGAATAATTTTAAAATCTTAGCTCAAACGGCTGCAAAACCTGTTTGCCCAGCACGGGGATATTGAGTTCTATAAGATAAAGCCATAAACATGTTTGTCTGAGTCTTCTATCAAAAGTTACAGCGATTTATATGAAGTTGTACGAAAACGCTTTCTTTCGCCAAGACAGTGTGTTTCTCACTGTTACATGCATTTGAATGGGAAACTCGCCCGAGACAAAGTATAGGTTTTCATTATGTGAATAATTTTAAAATCTTAGCTCAAACAGCTGCAAAACCTGTTTGCCCAGCACGGGGATATTGAGTTCTATAAGATAAAGCCATAAACATTTTTGTCTGAGTCTTCTATCAAAAGTTACAGCGATTTATATGAAGTTGTACGAAAATGCTTTCTTTCGCCAAGACAATGCGTTTCTCACTGTTACATGCATTTGAATGGGAAACTCGCCCGAGACAAAGTATAGGTTTTCATTATGTGAATAATTTTAAAATCTTAGCTCAAACGGCTGCAAAACCTGTTTGCCCAGCACGGGGATATTGAGTTCTATAAGATAAAGCCATAAACATGTGTTTCTGAGTCTTCTATCAAAAGTTACAGCGATTTATATGAAGTTGTTCAAAAACGCTTTATTTCGCCAAGACAATGCGTTTCTCACTGTTACATGCATTTGAATGGGAAACTCGCCCGAGACAAAGTATAGGTTTTCATTATGTGAATAATTTTAAAATCTTAGCTCAAACGGCTGCAAAACCTGTTTGCCCAGCACGGGGATATTGAGTTCTATAAGATAAAGCCATAAACATGTGTTTCTGAGTCTTCTATCAAAAGTTACAGCGATTTATATGAAGTTGTACGAAAACGCTTTCTTTCGCCAAGACAGTGTGTTTCTCACTGTTACATGCATTTGAATGGGAAACTCGCCCGAGACAAAGTGTAGGTTTTCATTATGTGAATAATTTTAAAATCTTAGCTCAAACAGCTGCAAAACCTGTTTGCCCAGCACGGGGATATTGAGTTCTATAAGATAAAGCCATAAACATTTTTGTCTGAGTCTTCTATCAAAAGTTACAGCGATTTATATGAAGTTGTACGAAAATGCTTTCTTTCGCCAAGACAATGCGTTTCTCACTGTTACATGCATTTGAATGGGAAACTCGCCCGAGACAAAGTATAGGTTTTCATTATGTGAATAATTTTAAAATCTTAGCTCAAACGGCTGCAAAACCTGTTTGCCCAGCACGGGGATATTGAGTTCTATAAGATAAAGCCATAAACATGTTTGTCTGAGTCTTCTATCAAAAGTTACAGCGATTTATATGAAGTTGTACGAAAACGCTTTCTTTCGCCAAGACAGTGTGTTTCTCACTGTTACATGCATTTGAATGGGAAACTCGCCCGAGACAAAGTATAGGTTTTCATTATGTGAATAATTTTAAAATCTTAGCTCAAACAGCTGCAAAACCTGTTTGCCCAGCACGGGGATATTGAGTTCTATAAGATAAAGCCATAAACATTTTTGTCTGAGTCTTCTATCAAAAGTTACAGCGATTTATATGAAGTTGTACGAAAATGCTTTCTTTCGCCAAGACAATGCGTTTCTCACTGTTACATGCATTTGAATGGGAAACTCGCCCGAGACAAAGTATAGGTTTTCATTATGTGAATAATTTTAAAATCTTAGCTCAAACGGCTGCAAAACCTGTTTGCCCAGCACGGGGATATTGAGTTCTATAAGATAAAGCCATAAACATGTTTGTCTGAGTCTTCTATCAAAAGTTACAGCGATTTATATGAAGTTGTACGAAAATGCTTTCTTTCGCCAAGACAATGCGTTTCTCACTGTTACATGCATTTGAATGGGAAACTCGCCCGAGACAAAGTATAGGTTTTCATTATGTGAATAATTTTAAAATCTTAGCTCAAACGGCTGCAAAACCTGTTTGCCCAGCACGGGGATATTGAGTTCTATAAGATAAAGCCATAAACATGTTTGTCTGAGTCTTCTATCAAAAGTTACAGCGATTTATATGAAGTTGTACGAAAACGCTTTCTTTCGCCAAGACAGTGTGTTTCTCACTGTTACATGCATTTGAATGGGAAACTCGCCCGAGACAAAGTATAGGTTTTCATTATGTGAATAATTTTAAAATCTTAGCTCAAACAGCTGCAAAACCTGTTTGCCCAGCACGGGGATATTGAGTTCTATAAGATAAAGCCATAAACATTTTTGTCTGAGTCTTCTATCAAAAGTTACAGCGATTTATATGAAGTTGTACGAAAATGCTTTCTTTCGCCAAGACAATGCGTTTCTCACTGTTACATGCATTTGAATGGGAAACTCGCCCGAGACAAAGTATAGGTTTTCATTATGTGAATAATTTTAAAATCTTAGCTCAAACGGCTGCAAAACCTGTTTGCCCAGCACGGGGATATTGAGTTCTATAAGATAAAGCCATAAACATGTGTTTCTGAGTCTTCTATCAAAAGTTACAGCGATTTATATGAAGTTGTTCAAAAACGCTTTATTTCGCCAAGACAATGCGTTTCTCACTGTTACATGCATTTGAATGGGAAACTCGCCCGAGACAAAGTATAGGTTTTCATTATGTGAATAATTTTAAAATCTTAGCTCAAACGGCTGCAAAACCTGTTTGCCCAGCACGGGGATATTGAGTTCTATAAGATAAAGCCATAAACATGTGTTTCTGAGTCTTCTATCAAAAGTTACAGCGATTTATATGAAGTTGTACGAAAACGCTTTCTTTCGCCAAGACAGTGTGTTTCTCACTGTTACATGCATTTGAATGGGAAACTCGCCCGAGACAAAGTGTAGGTTTTCATTATGTGAATAATTTTAAAATCTTAGCTCAAACAGCTGCAAAACCTGTTTGCCCAGCACGGGGATATTGAGTTCTATAAGATAAAGCCATAAACATTTTTGTCTGAGTCTTCTATCAAAAGTTACAGCGATTTATATGAAGTTGTACGAAAATGCTTTCTTTCGCCAAGACAATGCGTTTCTCACTGTTACATGCATTTGAATGGGAAACTCGCCCGAGACAAAGTATAGGTTTTCATTATGTGAATAATTTTAAAATCTTAGCTCAAACGGCTGCAAAACCTGTTTGCCCAGCACGGGGATATTGAGTTCTATAAGATAAAGCCATAAACATGTTTGTCTGAGTCTTCTATCAAAAGTTACAGCGATTTATATGAAGTTGTACGAAAACGCTTTCTTTCGCCAAGACAGTGTGTTTCTCACTGTTACATGCATTTGAATGGGAAACTCGCCCGAGACAAAGTATAGGTTTTCATTATGTGAATAATTTTAAAATCTTAGCTCAAACAGCTGCAAAACCTGTTTGCCCAGCACGGGGATATTGAGTTCTATAAGATAAAGCCATAAACATTTTTGTCTGAGTCTTCTATCAAAAGTTACAGCGATTTATATGAAGTTGTACGAAAATGCTTTCTTTCGCCAAGACAATGCGTTTCTCACTGTTACATGCATTTGAATGGGAAACTCGCCCGAGACAAAGTATAGGTTTTCATTATGTGAATAATTTTAAAATCTTAGCTCAAACAGCTGCAAAACCTGTTTGCCCAGCACGGGGATATTGAGTTCTATAAGATAAAGCCATAAACATGTGTTTCTGAGTCTTCTATCAAAAGTTACAGCGATTTATATGAAGTTGTTCAAAAACGCTTTATTTCGCCAAGACAATGCGTTTCTCACTGTTACATGCATTTGAATGGGAAACTCGCCCGAGACAAAGTATAGGTTTTCATTATGTGAATAATTTTAAAATCTTAGCTCAAACGGCTGCAAAACCTGTTTGCCCAGCACGGGGATATTGAGTTCTATAAGATAAAGCCATAAACATGTGTTTCTGAGTCTTCTATCAAAAGTTACAGCGATTTATATGAAGTTGTACGAAAACGCTTTCTTTCGCCAAGACAGTGTGTTTCTCACTGTTACATGCATTTGAATGGGAAACTCGCCCGAGACAAAGTGTAGGTTTTCATTATGTGAATAATTTTAAAATCTTAGCTCAAACAGCTGCAAAACCTGTTTGCCCAGCACGGGGATATTGAGTTCTATAAGATAAAGCCATAAACATTTTTGTCTGAGTCTTCTATCAAAAGTTACAGCGATTTATATGAAGTTGTACGAAAATGCTTTCTTTCGCCAAGACAATGCGTTTCTCACTGTTACATGCATTTGAATGGGAAACTCGCCCGAGACAAAGTATAGGTTTTCATTATGTGAATAATTTTAAAATCTTAGCTCAAACGGCTGCAAAACCTGTTTGCCCAGCACGGGGATATTGAGTTCTATAAGATAAAGCCATAAACATGTTTGTCTGAGTCTTCTATCAAAAGTTACAGCGATTTATATGAAGTTGTACGAAAACGCTTTCTTTCGCCAAGACAGTGTGTTTCTCACTGTTACATGCATTTGAATGGGAAACTCGCCCGAGACAAAGTATAGGTTTTCATTATGTGAATAATTTTAAAATCTTAGCTCAAACAGCTGCAAAACCTGTTTGCCCAGCACGGGGATATTGAGTTCTATAAGATAAAGCCATAAACATTTTTGTCTGAGTCTTCTATCAAAAGTTACAGCGATTTATATGAAGTTGTACGAAAATGCTTTCTTTCGCCAAGACAATGCGTTTCTCACTGTTACATGCATTTGAATGGGAAACTCGCCCGAGACAAAGTATAGGTTTTCATTATGTGAATAATTTTAAAATCTTAGCTCAAACAGCTGCAAAACCTGTTTGCCCAGCACGGGGATATTGAGTTCTATAAGATAAAGCCATAAACATGTGTTTCTGAGTCTTCTATCAAAAGTTACAGCGATTTATATGAAGTTGTACGAAAACGCTTTCTTTCGCCAAGACAGTGTGTTTCTCACTGTTACATGCATTTGAATGGGAAACTCGCCCGAGACAAAGTGTAGGTTTTCATTATGTGAATAATTTTAAAATCTTAGCTCAAACAGCTGCAAAACCTGTTTGCCCAGCACGGGGATATTGAGTTCTATAAGATAAAGCCATAAACATTTTTGTCTGAGTCTTCTATCAAAAGTTACAGCGATTTATATGAAGTTGTACGAAAATGCTTTCTTTCGCCAAGACAATGCGTTTCTCACTGTTACATGCATTTGAATGGGAAACTCGCCCGAGACAAAGTATAGGTTTTCATTATGTGAATAATTTTAAAATCTTAGCTCAAACGGCTGCAAAACCTGTTTGCCCAGCACGGGGATATTGAGTTCTATAAGATAAAGCCATAAACATGTTTGTCTGAGTCTTCTATCAAAAGTTACAGCGATTTATATGAAGTTGTACGAAAACGCTTTCTTTCGCCAAGACAGTGTGTTTCTCACTGTTACATGCATTTGAATGGGAAACTCGCCCGAGACAAAGTATAGGTTTTCATTATGTGAATAATTTTAAAATCTTAGCTCAAACAGCTGCAAAACCTGTTTGCCCAGCACGGGGATATTGAGTTCTATAAGATAAAGCCATAAACATTTTTGTCTGAGTCTTCTATCAAAAGTTACAGCGATTTATATGAAGTTGTACGAAAATGCTTTCTTTCGCCAAGACAATGCGTTTCTCACTGTTACATGCATTTGAATGGGAAACTCGCCCGAGACAAAGTATAGGTTTTCATTATGTGAATAATTTTAAAATCTTAGCTCAAACGGCTGCAAAACCTGTTTGCCCAGCACGGGGATATTGAGTTCTATAAGATAAAGCCATAAACATGTGTTTCTGAGTCTTCTATCAAAAGTTACAGCGATTTATATGAAGTTGTTCAAAAACGCTTTATTTCGCCAAGACAATGCGTTTCTCACTGTTACATGCATTTGAATGGGAAACTCGCCCGAGACAAAGTATAGGTTTTCATTATGTGAATAATTTTAAAATCTTAGCTCAAACGGCTGCAAAACCTGTTTGCCCAGCACGGGGATATTGAGTTCTATAAGATAAAGCCATAAACATGTGTTTCTGAGTCTTCTATCAAAAGTTACAGCGATTTATATGAAGTTGTACGAAAACGCTTTCTTTCGCCAAGACAGTGTGTTTCTCACTGTTACATGCATTTGAATGGGAAACTCGCCCGAGACAAAGTGTAGGTTTTCATTATGTGAATAATTTTAAAATCTTAGCTCAAACAGCTGCAAAACCTGTTTGCCCAGCACGGGGATATTGAGTTCTATAAGATAAAGCCATAAACATTTTTGTCTGAGTCTTCTATCAAAAGTTACAGCGATTTATATGAAGTTGTACGAAAATGCTTTCTTTCGCCAAGACAATGCGTTTCTCACTGTTACATGCATTTGAATGGGAAACTCGCCCGAGACAAAGTATAGGTTTTCATTATGTGAATAATTTTAAAATCTTAGCTCAAACGGCTGCAAAACCTGTTTGCCCAGCACGGGGATATTGAGTTCTATAAGATAAAGCCATAAACATGTTTGTCTGAGTCTTCTATCAAAAGTTACAGCGATTTATATGAAGTTGTACGAAAACGCTTTCTTTCGCCAAGACAGTGTGTTTCTCACTGTTACATGCATTTGAATGGGAAACTCGCCCGAGACAAAGTATAGGTTTTCATTATGTGAATAATTTTAAAATCTTAGCTCAAACAGCTGCAAAACCTGTTTGCCCAGCACGGGGATATTGAGTTCTATAAGATAAAGCCATAAACATTTTTGTCTGAGTCTTCTATCAAAAGTTACAGCGATTTATATGAAGTTGTACGAAAATGCTTTCTTTCGCCAAGACAATGCGTTTCTCACTGTTACATGCATTTGAATGGGAAACTCGCCCGAGACAAAGTATAGGTTTTCATTATGTGAATAATTTTAAAATCTTAGCTCAAACAGCTGCAAAACCTGTTTGCCCAGCACGGGGATATTGAGTTCTATAAGATAAAGCCATAAACATTTTTGTCTGAGTCTTCTATCAAAAGTTACAGCGATTTATATGAAGTTGTACGAAAATGCTTTCTTTCGCCAAGACAATGCGTTTCTCACTGTTACATGCATTTGAATGGGAAACTCGCCCGAGACAAAGTATAGGTTTTCATTATGTGAATAATTTTAAAATCTTAGCTCAAACGGCTGCAAAACCTGTTTGCCCAGCACGGGGATATTGAGTTCTATAAGATAAAGCCATAAACATGTGTTTCTGAGTCTTCTATCAAAAGTTACAGCGATTTATATGAAGTTGTACGAAAATGCTTTCTTTCGCCAAGACAATGCGTTTCTCACTGTTACATGCATTTGAATGGGAAACTCGCCCGAGACAAAGTATAGGTTTTCATTATGTGAATAATTTTAAAATCTTAGCTCAAACGGCTGCAAAACCTGTTTGCCCAGCACGGGGATATTGAGTTCTATAAGATAAAGCCATAAACATGTTTGTCTGAGTCTTCTATCAAAAGTTACAGCGATTTATATGAAGTTGTACGAAAACGCTTTCTTTCGCCAAGACAGTGTGTTTCTCACTGTTACATGCATTTGAATGGGAAACTCGCCCGAGACAAAGTGTAGGTTTTCATTATGTGAATAATTTTAAAATCTTAGCTCAAACAGCTGCAAAACCTGTTTGCCCAGCACGGGGATATTGAGTTCTATAAGATAAAGCCATAAACATTTTTGTCTGAGTCTTCTATCAAAAGTTACAGCGATTTATATGAAGTTGTACGAAAATGCTTTCTTTCGCCAAGACAATGCGTTTCTCACTGTTACATGCATTTGAATGGGAAACTCGCCCGAGACAAAGTATAGGTTTTCATTATGTGAATAATTTTAAAATCTTAGCTCAAACGGCTGCAAAACCTGTTTGCCCAGCACGGGGATATTGAGTTCTATAAGATAAAGCCATAAACATGTTTGTCTGAGTCTTCTATCAAAAGTTACAGCGATTTATATGAAGTTGTACGAAAACGCTTTCTTTCGCCAAGACAGTGTGTTTCTCACTGTTACATGCATTTGAATGGGAAACTCGCCCGAGACAAAGTATAGGTTTTCATTATGTGAATAATTTTAAAATCTTAGCTCAAACAGCTGCAAAACCTGTTTGCCCAGCACGGGGATATTGAGTTCTATAAGATAAAGCCATAAACATTTTTGTCTGAGTCTTCTATCAAAAGTTACAGCGATTTATATGAAGTTGTACGAAAATGCTTTCTTTCGCCAAGACAATGCGTTTCTCACTGTTACATGCATTTGAATGGGAAACTCGCCCGAGACAAAGTATAGGTTTTCATTATGTGAATAATTTTAAAATCTTAGCTCAAACGGCTGCAAAACCTGTTTGCCCAGCACGGGGATATTGAGTTCTATAAGATAAAGCCATAAACATGTGTTTCTGAGTCTTCTATCAAAAGTTACAGCGATTTATATGAAGTTGTTCAAAAACGCTTTATTTCGCCAAGACAATGCGTTTCTCACTGTTACATGCATTTGAATGGGAAACTCGCCCGAGACAAAGTATAGGTTTTCATTATGTGAATAATTTTAAAATCTTAGCTCAAACGGCTGCAAAACCTGTTTGCCCAGCACGGGGATATTGAGTTCTATAAGATAAAGCCATAAACATGTTTGTCTGAGTCTTCTATCAAAAGTTACAGCGATTTATATGAAGTTGTACGAAAATGCTTTCTTTCGCCAAGACAGTGTGTTTCTCACTGTTACATGCATTTGAATGGGAAACTCGCCTGAAACAAAGTATAGGTTTTCATTATGTGAATAATTTTAAAATCTTAGCTCAAACGGCTGCAAAACCTGTTTGCCCAGCACGGGGATATTGAGTTCTATAAGATAAAGCCATAAACATTTTTGTCTGAGTCTTCTATCAAAAGTTACAGCGATTTATATGAAGTTGTACGAAAATGCTTTCTTTCGCCAAGACAGTGTGTTTCTCACTGTTACATGCATTTGAATGGGAAACTCGCCTGAAACAAAGTATAGGTTTTCATTATGTGAATAATTTTAAAATCTTAGCTCAAACGGCTGCAAAACCTGTTTGCCCAGCACGGGGATATTGAGTTCTATAAGATAAAGCCATAAACATGTTTGTCTGAGTCTTCTATCAAAAGTTACAGCGATTTATATGAAGTTGTTCAAAAACGCTTTATTTCGCCAAGACAATGCGTTTCTCACTGTTACATGCATTTGAATGGGAAACTCGCCCGAGACAAAGTATAGGTTTTCATTATGTGAATAATTTTAAAATCTTAGCTCAAACGGCTGCAAAACCTGTTTGCCCAGCACAGGGATATTGAGTTCTATAAGATAAAGCCATAAACATGTTTGTCTGAGTCTTCTATCAAAAGTTACAGCGATTTATATGAAGTTGTACGAAAACGCTTTCTTTCGCCAAGACAGTGTGTTTCTCACTGTTACATGCATTTGAATGGGAAACTCGCCCGAGACAAAGTATAGGTTTTCATTATGTGAATAATTTTAAAATCTTAGCTCAAACAGCTGCAAAACCTGTTTGCCCAGCACGGGGATATTGAGTTCTATAAGATAAAGCCATAAACATGTTTGTCTGAGTCTTCTATCAAAAGTTACAGCGATTTATATGAAGTTGTACGAAAATGCTTTCTTTCGCCAAGACAATGCGTTTCTCACTGTTACATGCATTTGAATGGGAAACTCGCCCGAGACAAAGTATAGGTTTTCATTATGTGAATAATTTTAAAATCTTAGCTCAAACAGCTGCAAAACCTGTTTGCCCAGCACAGGGATATTGAGTTCTATAAGATAAAGCCATAAACATGTTTGTCTGAGTCTTCTATCAAAAGTTACAGCGATTTATATGAAGTTGTACGAAAACGCTTTCTTTCGCCAAGACAGTGTGTTTCTCACTGTTACATGCATTTGAATGGGAAACTCGCCCGAGACAAAGTATAGGTTTTCATTATGTGAATAATTTTAAAATCTTAGCTCAAACGGCTGCAAAACCTGTTTGCCCAGCACGGGGATATTGAGTTCTATAAGATAAAGCCATAAACATCTTTGTCTGAGTCTTCTATCAAAAGTTACAGCGATTTATATGAAGTTGTACGAAAACGCTTTCTTTCGCCAAGACAGTGTGTTTCTCACTGTTACATGCATTTGAATGGGAAACTCGCCCGAGACAAAGTATAGGTTTTCATTATGTGAATAATTTTAAAATCTTAGCTCAAACAGCTGCAAAACCTGTTTGCCCAGCACGGGGATATTGAGTTCTATAAGATAAAGCCATAAACATTTTTGTCTGAGTCTTCTATCAAAAGTTACAGCGATTTATATGAAGTTGTACGAAAATGCTTTCTTTCGCCAAGACAATGCGTTTCTCACTGTTACATGCATTTGAATGGGAAACTCGCCCGAGACAAAGTATAGGTTTTCATTATGTGAATAATTTTAAAATCTTAGCTCAAACAGCTGCAAAACCTGTTTGCCCAGCACGGGGATATTGAGTTCTATAAGATAAAGCCATAAACATGTGTTTCTGAGTCTTCTATCAAAAGTTACAGCGATTTATATGAAGTTGTACGAAAATGCTTTCTTTCGCCAAGACAATGCGTTTCTCACTGTTACATGCATTTGAATGGGAAACTCGCCCGAGACAAAGTATAGGTTTTCATTATGTGAATAATTTTAAAATCTTAGCTCAAACGGCTGCAAAACCTGTTTGCCCAGCACGGGGATATTGAGTTCTATAAGATAAAGCCATAAACATGTTTGTCTGAGTCTTCTATCAAAAGTTACAGCGATTTATATGAAGTTGTACGAAAACGCTTTCTTTCGCCAAGACAGTGTGTTTCTCACTGTTACATGCATTTGAATGGGAAACTCGCCCGAGACAAAGTGTAGGTTTTCATTATGTGAATAATTTTAAAATCTTAGCTCAAACAGCTGCAAAACCTGTTTGCCCAGCACGGGGATATTGAGTTCTATAAGATAAAGCCATAAACATTTTTGTCTGAGTCTTCTATCAAAAGTTACAGCGATTTATATGAAGTTGTACGAAAATGCTTTCTTTCGCCAAGACAATGCGTTTCTCACTGTTACATGCATTTGAATGGGAAACTCGCCCGAGACAAAGTATAGGTTTTCATTATGTGAATAATTTTAAAATCTTAGCTCAAACAGCTGCAAAACCTGTTTGCCCAGCACGGGGATATTGAGTTCTATAAGATAAAGCCATAAACATTTTTGTCTGAGTCTTCTATCAAAAGTTACAGCGATTTATATGAAGTTGTACGAAAATGCTTTCTTTCGCCAAGACAATGCGTTTCTCACTGTTACATGCATTTGAATGGGAAACTCGCCCGAGACAAAGTATAGGTTTTCATTATGTGAATAATTTTAAAATCTTAGCTCAAACGGCTGCAAAACCTGTTTGCCCAGCACGGGGATATTGAGTTCTATAAGATAAAGCCATAAACATGTGTTTCTGAGTCTTCTATCAAAAGTTACAGCGATTTATATGAAGTTGTTCAAAAACGCTTTCTTTCGCCAAGACAATGCGTTTCTCACTGTTACATGCATTTGAATGGGAAACTCGCCCGAGACAAAGTATAGGTTTTCATTATGTGAATAATTTTAAAATCTTAGCTCAAACGGCTGCAAAACCTGTTTGCCCAGCACGGGGATATTGAGTTCTATAAGATAAAGCCATAAACATGTTTGTCCGAGTCTTCTATCAAAGGTTACAGCGATTTATATGAAGTTGTACGAAAACGCTTTCTTTCGCCAAGACAATGCGTTTCTCACTGTTACATGCATTTGAATGGGAAACTCGCCCGAGACAAAGTATAGGTTTTCATTATGTGAATAATTTTAAAATCTTAGCTCAAACGGCTGCAAAACCTGTTTGCCCAGCACGGGGATATTGAGTTCTATAAGATAAAGCCATAAACATTTTTGTCTGAGTCTTCTATCAAAAGTTACAGCGATTTATATGAAGTTGTACGAAAATGCTTTCTTTCGCCAAGACAATGCGTTTCTCACTGTTACATGCATTTGAATGGGAAACTCGCCCGAGACAAAGTATAGGTTTTCATTATGTGAATAATTTTAAAATCTTAGCTCAAACGGCTGCAAAACCTGTTTGCCCAGCACGGGGATATTGAGTTCTATAAGATAAAGCCATAAACATGTGTTTCTGAGTCTTCTATCAAAAGTTACAGCGATTTATATGAAGTTGTACGAAAACGCTTTCTTTCGCCAAGACAGTGTGTTTCTCACTGTTACATGCATTTGAATGGGAAACTCGCCCGAGACAAAGTATAGGTTTTCATTATGTGAATAATTTTAAAATCTTAGCTCAAACGGCTGCAAAACCTGTTTGCCCAGCACGGGGATATTGAGTTCTATAAGATAAAGCCATAAACATCTTTGTCTGAGTCTTCTATCAAAAGTTACAGCGATTTATATGAAGTTGTACGAAAACGCTTTCTTTCGCCAAGACAGTGTGTTTCTCACTGTTACATGCATTTGAATGGGAAACTCGCCCGAGACAAAGTATAGGTTTTCATTATGTGAATAATTTTAAAATCTTAGCTCAAACAGCTGCAAAACCTGTTTGCCCAGCACGGGGATATTGAGTTCTATAAGATAAAGCCATAAACATGTTTGTCTGAGTCTTCTATCAAAAGTTACAGCGATTTATATGAAGTTGTACGAAAATGCTTTCTTTCGCCAAGACAATGCGTTTCTCACTGTTACATGCATTTGAATGGGAAACTCGCCCGAGACAAAGTATAGGTTTTCATTATGTGAATAATTTTAAAATCTTAGCTCAAACAGCTGCAAAACCTGTTTGCCCAGCACAGGGATATTGAGTTCTATAAGATAAAGCCATAAACATGTTTGTCTGAGTCTTCTATCAAAAGTTACAGCGATTTATATGAAGTTGTACGAAAACGCTTTCTTTCGCCAAGACAGTGTGTTTCTCACTGTTACATGCATTTGAATGGGAAACTCGCCCGAGACAAAGTATAGGTTTTCATTATGTGAATAATTTTAAAATCTTAGCTCAAACGGCTGCAAAACCTGTTTGCCCAGCACGGGGATATTGAGTTCTATAAGATAAAGCCATAAACATCTTTGTCTGAGTCTTCTATCAAAAGTTACAGCGATTTATATGAAGTTGTACGAAAACGCTTTCTTTCGCCAAGACAGTGTGTTTCTCACTGTTACATGCATTTGAATGGGAAACTCGCCCGAGACAAAGTATAGGTTTTCATTATGTGAATAATTTTAAAATCTTAGCTCAAACAGCTGCAAAACCTGTTTGCCCAGCACGGGGATATTGAGTTCTATAAGATAAAGCCATAAACATTTTTGTCTGAGTCTTCTATCAAAAGTTACAGCGATTTATATGAAGTTGTACGAAAATGCTTTCTTTCGCCAAGACAATGCGTTTCTCACTGTTACATGCATTTGAATGGGAAACTCGCCCGAGACAAAGTATAGGTTTTCATTATGTGAATAATTTTAAAATCTTAGCTCAAACAGCTGCAAAACCTGTTTGCCCAGCACGGGGATATTGAGTTCTATAAGATAAAGCCATAAACATGTGTTTCTGAGTCTTCTATCAAAAGTTACAGCGATTTATATGAAGTTGTACGAAAATGCTTTCTTTCGCCAAGACAATGCGTTTCTCACTGTTACATGCATTTGAATGGGAAACTCGCCCGAGACAAAGTATAGGTTTTCATTATGTGAATAATTTTAAAATCTTAGCTCAAACGGCTGCAAAACCTGTTTGCCCAGCACGGGGATATTGAGTTCTATAAGATAAAGCCATAAACATGTTTGTCTGAGTCTTCTATCAAAAGTTACAGCGATTTATATGAAGTTGTACGAAAACGCTTTCTTTCGCCAAGACAGTGTGTTTCTCACTGTTACATGCATTTGAATGGGAAACTCGCCCGAGACAAAGTGTAGGTTTTCATTATGTGAATAATTTTAAAATCTTAGCTCAAACAGCTGCAAAACCTGTTTGCCCAGCACGGGGATATTGAGTTCTATAAGATAAAGCCATAAACATTTTTGTCTGAGTCTTCTATCAAAAGTTACAGCGATTTATATGAAGTTGTACGAAAATGCTTTCTTTCGCCAAGACAATGCGTTTCTCACTGTTACATGCATTTGAATGGGAAACTCGCCCGAGACAAAGTATAGGTTTTCATTATGTGAATAATTTTAAAATCTTAGCTCAAACAGCTGCAAAACCTGTTTGCCCAGCACGGGGATATTGAGTTCTATAAGATAAAGCCATAAACATTTTTGTCTGAGTCTTCTATCAAAAGTTACAGCGATTTATATGAAGTTGTACGAAAATGCTTTCTTTCGCCAAGACAATGCGTTTCTCACTGTTACATGCATTTGAATGGGAAACTCGCCCGAGACAAAGTATAGGTTTTCATTATGTGAATAATTTTAAAATCTTAGCTCAAACGGCTGCAAAACCTGTTTGCCCAGCACGGGGATATTGAGTTCTATAAGATAAAGCCATAAACATGTGTTTCTGAGTCTTCTATCAAAAGTTACAGCGATTTATATGAAGTTGTTCAAAAACGCTTTCTTTCGCCAAGACAATGCGTTTCTCACTGTTACATGCATTTGAATGGGAAACTCGCCCGAGACAAAGTATAGGTTTTCATTATGTGAATAATTTTAAAATCTTAGCTCAAACGGCTGCAAAACCTGTTTGCCCAGCACGGGGATATTGAGTTCTATAAGATAAAGCCATAAACATGTTTGTCCGAGTCTTCTATCAAAGGTTACAGCGATTTATATGAAGTTGTACGAAAACGCTTTCTTTCGCCAAGACAATGCGTTTCTCACTGTTACATGCATTTGAATGGGAAACTCGCCCGAGACAAAGTATAGGTTTTCATTATGTGAATAATTTTAAAATCTTAGCTCAAACGGCTGCAAAACCTGTTTGCCCAGCACGGGGATATTGAGTTCTATAAGATAAAGCCATAAACATTTTTGTCTGAGTCTTCTATCAAAAGTTACAGCGATTTATATGAAGTTGTACGAAAATGCTTTCTTTCGCCAAGACAATGCGTTTCTCACTGTTACATGCATTTGAATGGGAAACTCGCCCGAGACAAAGTATAGGTTTTCATTATGTGAATAATTTTAAAATCTTAGCTCAAACGGCTGCAAAACCTGTTTGCCCAGCACGGGGATATTGAGTTCTATAAGATAAAGCCATAAACATGTGTTTCTGAGTCTTCTATCAAAAGTTACAGCGATTTATATGAAGTTGTACGAAAACGCTTTCTTTCGCCAAGACAGTGTGTTTCTCACTGTTACATGCATTTGAATGGGAAACTCGCCCGAGACAAAGTATAGGTTTTCATTATGTGAATAATTTTAAAATCTTAGCTCAAACGGCTGCAAAACCTGTTTGCCCAGCACGGGGATATTGAGTTCTATAAGATAAAGCCATAAACATCTTTGTCTGAGTCTTCTATCAAAAGTTACAGCGATTTATATGAAGTTGTACGAAAACGCTTTCTTTCGCCAAGACAGTGTGTTTCTCACTGTTACATGCATTTGAATGGGAAACTCGCCCGAGACAAAGTATAGGTTTTCATTATGTGAATAATTTTAAAATCTTAGCTCAAACAGCTGCAAAACCTGTTTGCCCAGCACGGGGATATTGAGTTCTATAAGATAAAGCCATAAACATTTTTGTCTGAGTCTTCTATCAAAAGTTACAGCGATTTATATGAAGTTGTACGAAAATGCTTTCTTTCGCCAAGACAATGCGTTTCTCACTGTTACATGCATTTGAATGGGAAACTCGCCCGAGACAAAGTATAGGTTTTCATTATGTGAATAATTTTAAAATCTTAGCTCAAACAGCTGCAAAACCTGTTTGCCCAGCACGGGGATATTGAGTTCTATAAGATAAAGCCATAAACATGTGTTTCTGAGTCTTCTATCAAAAGTTACAGCGATTTATATGAAGTTGTACGAAAATGCTTTCTTTCGCCAAGACAATGCGTTTCTCACTGTTACATGCATTTGAATGGGAAACTCGCCCGAGACAAAGTATAGGTTTTCATTATGTGAATAATTTTAAAATCTTAGCTCAAACGGCTGCAAAACCTGTTTGCCCAGCACGGGGATATTGAGTTCTATAAGATAAAGCCATAAACATGTTTGTCTGAGTCTTCTATCAAAAGTTACAGCGATTTATATGAAGTTGTACGAAAACGCTTTCTTTCGCCAAGACAGTGTGTTTCTCACTGTTACATGCATTTGAATGGGAAACTCGCCCGAGACAAAGTGTAGGTTTTCATTATGTGAATAATTTTAAAATCTTAGCTCAAACAGCTGCAAAACCTGTTTGCCCAGCACGGGGATATTGAGTTCTATAAGATAAAGCCATAAACATTTTTGTCTGAGTCTTCTATCAAAAGTTACAGCGATTTATATGAAGTTGTACGAAAATGCTTTCTTTCGCCAAGACAATGCGTTTCTCACTGTTACATGCATTTGAATGGGAAACTCGCCCGAGACAAAGTATAGGTTTTCATTATGTGAATAATTTTAAAATCTTAGCTCAAACAGCTGCAAAACCTGTTTGCCCAGCACGGGGATATTGAGTTCTATAAGATAAAGCCATAAACATTTTTGTCTGAGTCTTCTATCAAAAGTTACAGCGATTTATATGAAGTTGTACGAAAATGCTTTCTTTCGCCAAGACAATGCGTTTCTCACTGTTACATGCATTTGAATGGGAAACTCGCCCGAGACAAAGTATAGGTTTTCATTATGTGAATAATTTTAAAATCTTAGCTCAAACGGCTGCAAAACCTGTTTGCCCAGCACGGGGATATTGAGTTCTATAAGATAAAGCCATAAACATGTGTTTCTGAGTCTTCTATCAAAAGTTACAGCGATTTATATGAAGTTGTTCAAAAACGCTTTCTTTCGCCAAGACAATGCGTTTCTCACTGTTACATGCATTTGAATGGGAAACTCGCCCGAGACAAAGTATAGGTTTTCATTATGTGAATAATTTTAAAATCTTAGCTCAAACGGCTGCAAAACCTGTTTGCCCAGCACGGGGATATTGAGTTCTATAAGATAAAGCCATAAACATGTTTGTCCGAGTCTTCTATCAAAGGTTACAGCGATTTATATGAAGTTGTACGAAAACGCTTTCTTTCGCCAAGACAATGCGTTTCTCACTGTTACATGCATTTGAATGGGAAACTCGCCCGAGACAAAGTATAGGTTTTCATTATGTGAATAATTTTAAAATCTTAGCTCAAACGGCTGCAAAACCTGTTTGCCCAGCACGGGGATATTGAGTTCTATAAGATAAAGCCATAAACATTTTTGTCTGAGTCTTCTATCAAAAGTTACAGCGATTTGTATGAAGTTGTACGAAAATGCTTTCTTTCGCCAAGACAATGCGTTTCTCACTGTTACATGCATTTGAATGGGAAACTCGCCCGAGACAAAGTATAGGTTTTCATTATGTGAATAATTTTAAAATCTTAGCTCAAACGGCTGCAAAACCTGTTTGCCCAGCACGGGGATATTGAGTTCTATAAGATAAAGCCATAAACATGTTTGTCTGAGTCTTCTATCAAAAGTTACAGCGATTTATATGAAGTTGTACGAAAACGCTTTCTTTCGCCAAGACAGTGTGTTTCTCACTGTTACATGCATTTGAATGGGAAACTCGCCCGAGACAAAGTATAGGTTTTCATTATGTGAATAATTTTAAAATCTTAGCTCAAACAGCTGCAAAACCTGTTTGCCCAGCACGGGGATATTGAGTTCTATAAGATAAAGCCATAAACATTTTTGTCTGAGTCTTCTATCAAAAGTTACAGCGATTTATATGAAGTTGTACGAAAATGCTTTCTTTCGCCAAGACAATGCGTTTCTCACTGTTACATGCATTTGAATGGGAAACTCGCCCGAGACAAAGTATAGGTTTTCATTATGTGAATAATTTTAAAATCTTAGCTCAAACGGCTGCAAAACCTGTTTGCCCAGCACGGGGATATTGAGTTCTATAAGATAAAGCCATAAACATGTGTTTCTGAGTCTTCTATCAAAAGTTACAGCGATTTATATGAAGTTGTACGAAAATGCTTTCTTTCGCCAAGACAATGCGTTTCTCACTGTTACATGCATTTGAATGGGAAACTCGCCCGAGACAAAGTATAGGTTTTCATTATGTGAATAATTTTAAAATCTTAGCTCAAACGGCTGCAAAACCTGTTTGCCCAGCACGGGGATATTGAGTTCTATAAGATAAAGCCATAAACATTTTTGTCTGAGTCTTCTATCAAAAGTTACAGCGATTTATATGAAGTTGTACGAAAACGCTTTCTTTCGCCAAGACAGTGTGTTTCTCACTGTTACATGCATTTGAATGGGAAACTCGCCCGAGACAAAGTATAGGTTTTCATTATGTGAATAATTTTAAAATCTTAGCTCAAACGGCTGCAAAACCTGTTTGCCCAGCACGGGGATATTGAGTTCTATAAGATAAAGCCATAAACATCTTTGTCTGAGTCTTCTATCAAAAGTTACAGCGATTTATATGAAGTTGTACGAAAACGCTTTCTTTCGCCAAGACAGTGTGTTTCTCACTGTTACATGCATTTGAATGGGAAACTCGCCCGAGACAAAGTATAGGTTTTCATTATGTGAATAATTTTAAAATCTTAGCTCAAACAGCTGCAAAACCTGTTTGCCCAGCACGGGGATATTGAGTTCTATAAGATAAAGCCATAAACATTTTTGTCTGAGTCTTCTATCAAAAGTTACAGCGATTTATATGAAGTTGTACGAAAATGCTTTCTTTCGCCAAGACAATGCGTTTCTCACTGTTACATGCATTTGAATGGGAAACTCGCCCGAGACAAAGTATAGGTTTTCATTATGTGAATAATTTTAAAATCTTAGCTCAAACGGCTGCAAAACCTGTTTGCCCAGCACGGGGATATTGAGTTCTATAAGATAAAGCCATAAACATTTTTGTCTGAGTCTTCTATCAAAAGTTACAGCGATTTATATGAAGTTGTACGAAAATGCTTTCTTTCGCCAAGACAATGCGTTTCTCACTGTTACATGCATTTGAATGGGAAACTCGCCCGAGACAAAGTATAGGTTTTCATTATGTGAATAATTTTAAAATCTTAGCTCAAACAGCTGCAAAACCTGTTTGCCCAGCACGGGGATATTGAGTTCTATAAGATAAAGCCATAAACATTTTTGTCTGAGTCTTCTATCAAAAGTTACAGCGATTTATATGAAGTTGTACGAAAATGCTTTCTTTCGCCAAGACAATGCGTTTCTCACTGTTACATGCATTTGAATGGGAAACTCGCCCGAGACAAAGTATAGGTTTTCATTATGTGAATAATTTTAAAATCTTAGCTCAAACGGCTGCAAAACCTGTTTGCCCAGCACGGGGATATTGAGTTCTATAAGATAAAGCCATAAACATGTTTGTCTGAGTCTTCTATCAAAAGTTACAGCGATTTATATGAAGTTGTTCAAAAACGCTTTATTTCGCCAAGACAATGCGTTTCTCACTGTTACATGCATTTGAATGGGAAACTCGCCCGAGACAAAGTATAGGTTTTCATTATGTGAATAATTTTAAAATCTTAGCTCAAACGGCTGCAAAACCTGTTTGCCCAGCACGGGGATATTGAGTTCTATAAGATAAAGCCATAAACATGTTTGTCTGAGTCTTCTATCAAAAGTTACAGCGATTTATATGAAGTTGTACGAAAATGCTTTCTTTCGCCAAGACAATGCGTTTCTCACTGTTACATGCATTTGAATGGGAAACTCGCCCGAGACAAAGTATAGGTTTTCATTATGTGAATAATTTTAAAATCTTAGCTCAAACGGCTGCAAAACCTGTTTGCCCAGCACGGGGATATTGAGTTCTATAAGATAAAGCCATAAACATGTGTTTCTGAGTCTTCTATCAAAAGTTACAGCGATTTATATGAAGTTGTTCAAAAACGCTTTATTTCGCCAAGACAATGCGTTTCTCACTGTTACATGCATTTGAATGGGAAACTCGCCCGAGACAAAGTATAGGTTTTCATTATGTGAATAATTTTAAAATCTTAGCTCAAACGGCTGCAAAACCTGTTTGCCCAGCACGGGGATATTGAGTTCTATAAGATAAAGCCATAAACATTTTTGTCTGAGTCTTCTATCAAAAGTTACAGCGATTTGTATGAAGTTGTACGAAAATGCTTTCTTTCGCCAAGACAATGCGTTTCTCACTGTTACATGCATTTGAATGGGAAACTCGCCCGAGACAAAGTATAGGTTTTCATTATGTGAATAATTTTAAAATCTTAGCTCAAACGGCTGCAAAACCTGTTTGCCCAGCACGGGGATATTGAGTTCTATAAGATAAAGCCATAAACATGTTTGTCTGAGTCTTCTATCAAAAGTTACAGCGATTTATATGAAGTTGTACGAAAACGCTTTCTTTCGCCAAGACAGTGTGTTTCTCACTGTTACATGCATTTGAATGGGAAACTCGCCCGAGACAAAGTATAGGTTTTCATTATGTGAATAATTTTAAAATCTTAGCTCAAACAGCTGCAAAACCTGTTTGCCCAGCACGGGGATATTGAGTTCTATAAGATAAAGCCATAAACATTTTTGTCTGAGTCTTCTATCAAAAGTTACAGCGATTTATATGAAGTTGTACGAAAATGCTTTCTTTCGCCAAGACAATGCGTTTCTCACTGTTACATGCATTTGAATGGGAAACTCGCCCGAGACAAAGTATAGGTTTTCATTATGTGAATAATTTTAAAATCTTAGCTCAAACGGCTGCAAAACCTGTTTGCCCAGCACGGGGATATTGAGTTCTATAAGATAAAGCCATAAACATGTGTTTCTGAGTCTTCTATCAAAAGTTACAGCGATTTATATGAAGTTGTACGAAAATGCTTTCTTTCGCCAAGACAATGCGTTTCTCACTGTTACATGCATTTGAATGGGAAACTCGCCCGAGACAAAGTATAGGTTTTCATTATGTGAATAATTTTAAAATCTTAGCTCAAACGGCTGCAAAACCTGTTTGCCCAGCACGGGGATATTGAGTTCTATAAGATAAAGCCATAAACATTTTTGTCTGAGTCTTCTATCAAAAGTTACAGCGATTTATATGAAGTTGTACGAAAACGCTTTCTTTCGCCAAGACAGTGTGTTTCTCACTGTTACATGCATTTGAATGGGAAACTCGCCCGAGACAAAGTATAGGTTTTCATTATGTGAATAATTTTAAAATCTTAGCTCAAACGGCTGCAAAACCTGTTTGCCCAGCACGGGGATATTGAGTTCTATAAGATAAAGCCATAAACATCTTTGTCTGAGTCTTCTATCAAAAGTTACAGCGATTTATATGAAGTTGTACGAAAACGCTTTCTTTCGCCAAGACAGTGTGTTTCTCACTGTTACATGCATTTGAATGGGAAACTCGCCCGAGACAAAGTATAGGTTTTCATTATGTGAATAATTTTAAAATCTTAGCTCAAACAGCTGCAAAACCTGTTTGCCCAGCACGGGGATATTGAGTTCTATAAGATAAAGCCATAAACATTTTTGTCTGAGTCTTCTATCAAAAGTTACAGCGATTTATATGAAGTTGTACGAAAATGCTTTCTTTCGCCAAGACAATGCGTTTCTCACTGTTACATGCATTTGAATGGGAAACTCGCCCGAGACAAAGTATAGGTTTTCATTATGTGAATAATTTTAAAATCTTAGCTCAAACGGCTGCAAAACCTGTTTGCCCAGCACGGGGATATTGAGTTCTATAAGATAAAGCCATAAACATGTGTTTCTGAGTCTTCTATCAAAAGTTACAGCGATTTATATGAAGTTGTACGAAAATGCTTTCTTTCGCCAAGACAATGCGTTTCTCACTGTTACATGCATTTGAATGGGAAACTCGCCCGAGACAAAGTATAGGTTTTCATTATGTGAATAATTTTAAAATCTTAGCTCAAACGGCTGCAAAACCTGTTTGCCCAGCACGGGGATATTGAGTTCTATAAGATAAAGCCATAAACATGTTTGTCTGAGTCTTCTATCAAAAGTTACAGCGATTTATATGAAGTTGTACGAAAACGCTTTCTTTCGCCAAGACAGTGTGTTTCTCACTGTTACATGCATTTGAATGGGAAACTCGCCCGAGACAAAGTGTAGGTTTTCATTATGTGAATAATTTTAAAATCTTAGCTCAAACAGCTGCAAAACCTGTTTGCCCAGCACGGGGATATTGAGTTCTATAAGATAAAGCCATAAACATTTTTGTCTGAGTCTTCTATCAAAAGTTACAGCGATTTATATGAAGTTGTTCAAAAACGCTTTATTTCGCCAAGACAATGCGTTTCTCACTGTTACATGCATTTGAATGGGAAACTCGCCCGAGACAAAGTATAGGTTTTCATTATGTGAATAATTTTAAAATCTTAGCTCAAACGGCTGCAAAACCTGTTTGCCCAGCACGGGGATATTGAGTTCTATAAGATAAAGCCATAAACATGTTTGTCTGAGTCTTCTATCAAAAGTTACAGCGATTTATATGAAGTTGTACGAAAACGCTTTCTTTCGCCAAGACAGTGTGTTTCTCACTGTTACATGCATTTGAATGGGAAACTCGCCCGAGACAAAGTATAGGTTTTCATTATGTGAATAATTTTAAAATCTTAGCTCAAACAGCTGCAAAACCTGTTTGCCCAGCACGGGGATATTGAGTTCTATAAGATAAAGCCATAAACATTTTTGTCTGAGTCTTCTATCAAAAGTTACAGCGATTTATATGAAGTTGTACGAAAATGCTTTCTTTCGCCAAGACAATGCGTTTCTCACTGTTACATGCATTTGAATGGGAAACTCGCCCGAGACAAAGTATAGGTTTTCATTATGTGAATAATTTTAAAATCTTAGCTCAAACGGCTGCAAAACCTGTTTGCCCAGCACGGGGATATTGAGTTCTATAAGATAAAGCCATAAACATGTGTTTCTGAGTCTTCTATCAAAAGTTACAGCGATTTATATGAAGTTGTTCAAAAACGCTTTATTTCGCCAAGACAATGCGTTTCTCACTGTTACATGCATTTGAATGGGAAACTCGCCCGAGACAAAGTATAGGTTTTCATTATGTGATTAATTTTAAAATCTTAGCTCAAACGGCTGCAAAACCTGTTTGCCCAGCACGGGGATATTGAGTTCTATAAGATAAAGCCATAAACATTTTTGTCTGAGTCTTCTATCAAAAGTTACAGCGATTTATATGAAGTTGTACGAAAACGCTTTCTTTCGCCAAGACAGTGTGTTTCTCACTGTTACGTGCATTTGAATGGGAAACTCGCCCGAGACAAAGTGTAGGTTTTCATTATGTGAATAATTTTAAAATCTTAGCTCAAACAGCTGCAAAACCTGTTTGCCCAGCACGGGGATATTGAGTTCTATAAGATAAAGCCATAAACATTTTTGTCTGAGTCTTCTATCAAAAGTTACAGCGATTTATATGAAGTTGTACGAAAATGCTTTCTTTCGCCAAGACAATGCGTTTCTCACTGTTACATGCATTTGAATGGGAAACTCGCCCGAGACAAAGTATAGGTTTTCATTATGTGAATAATTTTAAAATCTTAGCTCAAACAGCTGCAAAACCTGTTTGCCCAGCACGGGGATATTGAGTTCTATAAGATAAAGCCATAAACATTTTTGTCTGAGTCTTCTATCAAAAGTTACAGCGATTTATATGAAGTTGTACGAAAATGCTTTCTTTCGCCAAGACAATGCGTTTCTCACTGTTACATGCATTTGAATGGGAAACTCGCCCGAGACAAAGTATAGGTTTTCATTATGTGAATAATTTTAAAATCTTAGCTCAAACGGCTGCAAAACCTGTTTGCCCAGCACGGGGATATTGAGTTCTATAAGATAAAGCCATAAACATGTGTTTCTGAGTCTTCTATCAAAAGTTACAGCGATTTATATGAAGTTGTTCAAAAACGCTTTATTTCGCCAAGACAATGCGTTTCTCACTGTTACATGCATTTGAATGGGAAACTCGCCCGAGACAAAGTATAGGTTTTCATTATGTGAATAATTTTAAAATCTTAGCTCAAACGGCTGCAAAACCTGTTTGCCCAGCACGGGGATATTGAGTTCTATAAGATAAAGCCATAAACATCTTTGTCTGAGTCTTCTATCAAAAGTTACAGCGATTTATATGAAGTTGTACGAAAACGCTTTCTTTCGCCAAGACAGTGTGTTTCTCACTGTTACATGCATTTGAATGGGAAACTCGCCCGAGACAAAGTATAGGTTTTCATTATGTGAATAATTTTAAAATCTTAGCTCAAACAGCTGCAAAACCTGTTTGCCCAGCACGGGGATATTGAGTTCTATAAGATAAAGCCATAAACATTTTTGTCTGAGTCTTCTATCAAAAGTTACAGCGATTTATATGAAGTTGTACGAAAATGCTTTCTTTCGCCAAGACAATGCGTTTCTCACTGTTACATGCATTTGAATGGGAAACTCGCCCGAGACAAAGTATAGGTTTTCATTATGTGAATAATTTTAAAATCTTAGCTCAAACAGCTGCAAAACCTGTTTGCCCAGCACGGGGATATTGAGTTCTATAAGATAAAGCCATAAACATTTTTGTCTGAGTCTTCTATCAAAAGTTACAGCGATTTATATGAAGTTGTACGAAAATGCTTTCTTTCGCCAAGACAATGCGTTTCTCACTGTTACATGCATTTGAATGGGAAACTCGCCCGAGACAAAGTGTAGGTTTTCATTATGTGAATAATTTTAAAATCTTAGCTCAAACAGCTGCAAAACCTGTTTGCCCAGCACGGGGATATTGAGTTCTATAAGATAAAGCCATAAACATTTTTGTCTGAGTCTTCTATCAAAAGTTACAGCGATTTATATGAAGTTGTACGAAAATGCTTTCTTTCGCCAAGACAATGCGTTTCTCACTGTTACATGCATTTGAATGGGAAACTCGCCCGAGACAAAGTATAGGTTTTCATTATGTGAATAATTTTAAAATCTTAGCTCAAACGGCTGCAAAACCTGTTTGCCCAGCACGGGGATATTGAGTTCTATAAGATAAAGCCATAAACATGTGTTTCTGAGTCTTCTATCAAAAGTTACAGCGATTTATATGAAGTTGTTCAAAAACGCTTTATTTCGCCAAGACAATGCGTTTCTCACTGTTACATGCATTTGAATGGGAAACTCGCCCGAGACAAAGTATAGGTTTTCATTATGTGATTAATTTTAAAATCTTAGCTCAAACGGCTGCAAAACCTGTTTGCCCAGCACGGGGATATTGAGTTCTATAAGATAAAGCCATAAACATTTTTGTCTGAGTCTTCTATCAAAAGTTACAGCGATTTATATGAAGTTGTACGAAAACGCTTTCTTTCGCCAAGACAGTGTGTTTCTCACTGTTACGTGCATTTGAATGGGAAACTCGCCCGAGACAAAGTGTAGGTTTTCATTATGTGAATAATTTTAAAATCTTAGCTCAAACAGCTGCAAAACCTGTTTGCCCAGCACGGGGATATTGAGTTCTATAAGATAAAGCCATAAACATTTTTGTCTGAGTCTTCTATCAAAAGTTACAGCGATTTATATGAAGTTGTACGAAAATGCTTTCTTTCGCCAAGACAATGCGTTTCTCACTGTTACATGCATTTGAATGGGAAACTCGCCCGAGACAAAGTATAGGTTTTCATTATGTGAATAATTTTAAAATCTTAGCTCAAACAGCTGCAAAACCTGTTTGCCCAGCACGGGGATATTGAGTTCTATAAGATAAAGCCATAAACATTTTTGTCTGAGTCTTCTATCAAAAGTTACAGCGATTTATATGAAGTTGTACGAAAATGCTTTCTTTCGCCAAGACAATGCGTTTCTCACTGTTACATGCATTTGAATGGGAAACTCGCCCGAGACAAAGTATAGGTTTTCATTATGTGAATAATTTTAAAATCTTAGCTCAAACGGCTGCAAAACCTGTTTGCCCAGCACGGGGATATTGAGTTCTATAAGATAAAGCCATAAACATGTGTTTCTGAGTCTTCTATCAAAAGTTACAGCGATTTATATGAAGTTGTTCAAAAACGCTTTATTTCGCCAAGACAATGCGTTTCTCACTGTTACATGCATTTGAATGGGAAACTCGCCCGAGACAAAGTATAGGTTTTCATTATGTGAATAATTTTAAAATCTTAGCTCAAACGGCTGCAAAACCTGTTTGCCCAGCACGGGGATATTGAGTTCTATAAGATAAAGCCATAAACATCTTTGTCTGAGTCTTCTATCAAAAGTTACAGCGATTTATATGAAGTTGTACGAAAACGCTTTCTTTCGCCAAGACAGTGTGTTTCTCACTGTTACATGCATTTGAATGGGAAACTCGCCCGAGACAAAGTATAGGTTTTCATTATGTGAATAATTTTAAAATCTTAGCTCAAACAGCTGCAAAACCTGTTTGCCCAGCACGGGGATATTGAGTTCTATAAGATAAAGCCATAAACATTTTTGTCTGAGTCTTCTATCAAAAGTTACAGCGATTTATATGAAGTTGTACGAAAATGCTTTCTTTCGCCAAGACAATGCGTTTCTCACTGTTACATGCATTTGAATGGGAAACTCGCCCGAGACAAAGTATAGGTTTTCATTATGTGAATAATTTTAAAATCTTAGCTCAAACAGCTGCAAAACCTGTTTGCCCAGCACGGGGATATTGAGTTCTATAAGATAAAGCCATAAACATTTTTGTCTGAGTCTTCTATCAAAAGTTACAGCGATTTATATGAAGTTGTACGAAAATGCTTTCTTTCGCCAAGACAATGCGTTTCTCACTGTTACATGCATTTGAATGGGAAACTCGCCCGAGACAAAGTATAGGTTTTCATTATGTGAATAATTTTAAAATCTTAGCTCAAACGGCTGCAAAACCTGTTTGCCCAGCACGGGGATATTGAGTTCTATAAGATAAAGCCATAAACATTTTTGTCTGAGTCTTCTATCAAAAGTTACAGCGATTTATATGAAGTTGTACGAAAATGCTTTCTTTCGCCAAGACAATGCGTTTCTCACTGTTACATGCATTTGAATGGGAAACTCGCCCGAGACAAAGTATAGGTTTTCATTATGTGAATAATTTTAAAATCTTAGCTCAAACGGCTGCAAAACCTGTTTGCCCAGCACGGGGATATTGAGTTCTATAAGATAAAGCCATAAACATGTGTTTCTGAGTCTTCTATCAAAAGTTACAGCGATTTATATGAAGTTGTTCAAAAACGCTTTATTTCGCCAAGACAATGCGTTTCTCACTGTTACATGCATTTGAATGGGAAACTCGCCCGAGACAAAGTATAGGTTTTCATTATGTGATTAATTTTAAAATCTTAGCTCAAACGGCTGCAAAACCTGTTTGCCCAGCACGGGGATATTGAGTTCTATAAGATAAAGCCATAAACATTTTTGTCTGAGTCTTCTATCAAAAGTTACAGCGATTTATATGAAGTTGTACGAAAACGCTTTCTTTCGCCAAGACAGTGTGTTTCTCACTGTTACGTGCATTTGAATGGGAAACTCGCCCGAGACAAAGTGTAGGTTTTCATTATGTGAATAATTTTAAAATCTTAGCTCAAACAGCTGCAAAACCTGTTTGCCCAGCACGGGGATATTGAGTTCTATAAGATAAAGCCATAAACATTTTTGTCTGAGTCTTCTATCAAAAGTTACAGCGATTTATATGAAGTTGTACGAAAATGCTTTCTTTCGCCAAGACAATGCGTTTCTCACTGTTACATGCATTTGAATGGGAAACTCGCCCGAGACAAAGTATAGGTTTTCATTATGTGAATAATTTTAAAATCTTAGCTCAAACAGCTGCAAAACCTGTTTGCCCAGCACGGGGATATTGAGTTCTATAAGATAAAGCCATAAACATTTTTGTCTGAGTCTTCTATCAAAAGTTACAGCGATTTATATGAAGTTGTACGAAAATGCTTTCTTTCGCCAAGACAATGCGTTTCTCACTGTTACATGCATTTGAATGGGAAACTCGCCCGAGACAAAGTATAGGTTTTCATTATGTGAATAATTTTAAAATCTTAGCTCAAACGGCTGCAAAACCTGTTTGCCCAGCACGGGGATATTGAGTTCTATAAGATAAAGCCATAAACATGTGTTTCTGAGTCTTCTATCAAAAGTTACAGCGATTTATATGAAGTTGTTCAAAAACGCTTTATTTCGCCAAGACAATGCGTTTCTCACTGTTACATGCATTTGAATGGGAAACTCGCCCGAGACAAAGTATAGGTTTTCATTATGTGAATAATTTTAAAATCTTAGCTCAAACGGCTGCAAAACCTGTTTGCCCAGCACGGGGATATTGAGTTCTATAAGATAAAGCCATAAACATCTTTGTCTGAGTCTTCTATCAAAAGTTACAGCGATTTATATGAAGTTGTACGAAAACGCTTTCTTTCGCCAAGACAGTGTGTTTCTCACTGTTACATGCATTTGAATGGGAAACTCGCCCGAGACAAAGTATAGGTTTTCATTATGTGAATAATTTTAAAATCTTAGCTCAAACAGCTGCAAAACCTGTTTGCCCAGCACGGGGATATTGAGTTCTATAAGATAAAGCCATAAACATTTTTGTCTGAGTCTTCTATCAAAAGTTACAGCGATTTATATGAAGTTGTACGAAAATGCTTTCTTTCGCCAAGACAATGCGTTTCTCACTGTTACATGCATTTGAATGGGAAACTCGCCCGAGACAAAGTATAGGTTTTCATTATGTGAATAATTTTAAAATCTTAGCTCAAACAGCTGCAAAACCTGTTTGCCCAGCACGGGGATATTGAGTTCTATAAGATAAAGCCATAAACATTTTTGTCTGAGTCTTCTATCAAAAGTTACAGCGATTTATATGAAGTTGTACGAAAATGCTTTCTTTCGCCAAGACAATGCGTTTCTCACTGTTACATGCATTTGAATGGGAAACTCGCCCGAGACAAAGTATAGGTTTTCATTATGTGAATAATTTTAAAATCTTAGCTCAAACGGCTGCAAAACCTGTTTGCCCAGCACGGGGATATTGAGTTCTATAAGATAAAGCCATAAACATGTGTTTCTGAGTCTTCTATCAAAAGTTACAGCGATTTATATGAAGTTGTACGAAAATGCTTTCTTTCGCCAAGACAATGCGTTTCTCACTGTTACATGCATTTGAATGGGAAACTCGCCCGAGACAAAGTATAGGTTTTCATTATGTGAATAATTTTAAAATCTTAGCTCAAACGGCTGCAAAACCTGTTTGCCCAGCACGGGGATATTGAGTTCTATAAGATAAAGCCATAAACATGTTTGTCTGAGTCTTCTATCAAAAGTTACAGCGATTTATATGAAGTTGTACGAAAACGCTTTCTTTCGCCAAGACAGTGTGTTTCTCACTGTTACATGCATTTGAATGGGAAACTCGCCCGAGACAAAGTGTAGGTTTTCATTATGTGAATAATTTTAAAATCTTAGCTCAAACAGCTGCAAAACCTGTTTGCCCAGCACGGGGATATTGAGTTCTATAAGATAAAGCCATAAACATTTTTGTCTGAGTCTTCTATCAAAAGTTACAGCGATTTATATGAAGTTGTACGAAAATGCTTTCTTTCGCCAAGACAATGCGTTTCTCACTGTTACATGCATTTGAATGGGAAACTCGCCCGAGACAAAGTATAGGTTTTCATTATGTGAATAATTTTAAAATCTTAGCTCAAACGGCTGCAAAACCTGTTTGCCCAGCACGGGGATATTGAGTTCTATAAGATAAAGCCATAAACATGTTTGTCTGAGTCTTCTATCAAAAGTTACAGCGATTTATATGAAGTTGTTCAAAAACGCTTTATTTCGCCAAGACAATGCGTTTCTCACTGTTACATGCATTTGAATGGGAAACTCGCCCGAGACAAAGTATAGGTTTTCATTATGTGAATAATTTTAAAATCTTAGCTCAAACGGCTGCAAAACCTGTTTGCCCAGCACGGGGATATTGAGTTCTATAAGATAAAGCCATAAACATGTTTGTCTGAGTCTTCTATCAAAAGTTACAGCGATTTATATGAAGTTGTACGAAAACGCTTTCTTTCGCCAAGACAGTGTGTTTCTCACTGTTACATGCATTTGAATGGGAAACTCGCCCGAGACAAAGTATAGGTTTTCATTATGTGAATAATTTTAAAATCTTAGCTCAAACAGCTGCAAAACCTGTTTGCCCAGCACGGGGATATTGAGTTCTATAAGATAAAGCCATAAACATTTTTGTCTGAGTCTTCTATCAAAAGTTACAGCGATTTATATGAAGTTGTACGAAAATGCTTTCTTTCGCCAAGACAATGCGTTTCTCACTGTTACATGCATTTGAATGGGAAACTCGCCCGAGACAAAGTATAGGTTTTCATTATGTGAATAATTTTAAAATCTTAGCTCAAACGGCTGCAAAACCTGTTTGCCCAGCACGGGGATATTGAGTTCTATAAGATAAAGCCATAAACATGTGTTTCTGAGTCTTCTATCAAAAGTTACAGCGATTTATATGAAGTTGTTCAAAAACGCTTTATTTCGCCAAGACAATGCGTTTCTCACTGTTACATGCATTTGAATGGGAAACTCGCCCGAGACAAAGTATAGGTTTTCATTATGTGAATAATTTTAAAATCTTAGCTCAAACAGCTGCAAAACCTGTTTGCCCAGCACGGGGATATTGAGTTCTATAAGATAAAGCCATAAACATTTTTGTCTGAGTCTTCTATCAAAAGTTACAGCGATTTATATGAAGTTGTACGAAAATGCTTTCTTTCGCCAAGACAATGCGTTTCTCACTGTTACATGCATTTGAATGGGAAACTCGCCCGAGACAAAGTATAGGTTTTCATTATGTGAATAATTTTAAAATCTTAGCTCAAACGGCTGCAAAACCTGTTTGCCCAGCACGGGGATATTGAGTTCTATAAGATAAAGCCATAAACATGTGTTTCTGAGTCTTCTATCAAAAGTTACAGCGATTTATATGAAGTTGTACGAAAATGCTTTCTTTCGCCAAGACAATGCGTTTCTCACTGTTACATGCATTTGAATGGGAAACTCGCCCGAGACAAAGTATAGGTTTTCATTATGTGAATAATTTTAAAATCTTAGCTCAAACGGCTGCAAAACCTGTTTGCCCAGCACGGGGATATTGAGTTCTATAAGATAAAGCCATAAACATGTTTGTCTGAGTCTTCTATCAAAAGTTACAGCGATTTATATGAAGTTGTACGAAAACGCTTTCTTTCGCCAAGACAGTGTGTTTCTCACTGTTACATGCATTTGAATGGGAAACTCGCCCGAGACAAAGTGTAGGTTTTCATTATGTGAATAATTTTAAAATCTTAGCTCAAACAGCTGCAAAACCTGTTTGCCCAGCACGGGGATATTGAGTTCTATAAGATAAAGCCATAAACATTTTTGTCTGAGTCTTCTATCAAAAGTTACAGCGATTTATATGAAGTTGTACGAAAATGCTTTCTTTCGCCAAGACAATGCGTTTCTCACTGTTACATGCATTTGAATGGGAAACTCGCCCGAGACAAAGTATAGGTTTTCATTATGTGAATAATTTTAAAATCTTAGCTCAAACGGCTGCAAAACCTGTTTGCCCAGCACGGGGATATTGAGTTCTATAAGATAAAGCCATAAACATGTTTGTCTGAGTCTTCTATCAAAAGTTACAGCGATTTATATGAAGTTGTACGAAAATGCTTTCTTTCGCCAAGACAATGCGTTTCTCACTGTTACATGCATTTGAATGGGAAACTCGCCCGAGACAAAGTATAGGTTTTCATTATGTGAATAATTTTAAAATCTTAGCTCAAACAGCTGCAAAACCTGTTTGCCCAGCACGGGGATATTGAGTTCTATAAGATAAAGCCATAAACATGTGTTTCTGAGTCTTCTATCAAAAGTTACAGCGATTTATATGAAGTTGTTCAAAAACGCTTTATTTCGCCAAGACAATGCGTTTCTCACTGTTACATGCATTTGAATGGGAAACTCGCCCGAGACAAAGTATAGGTTTTCATTATGTGAATAATTTTAAAATCTTAGCTCAAACGGCTGCAAAACCTGTTTGCCCAGCACGGGGATATTGAGTTCTATAAGATAAAGCCATAAACATGTTTGTCTGAGTCTTCTATCAAAAGTTACAGCGATTTATATGAAGTTGTACGAAAACGCTTTCTTTCGCCAAGACAATGCGTTTCTCACTGTTACATGCATTTGAATGGGAAACTCGCCCGAGACAAAGTATAGGTTTTCATTATGTGAATAATTTTAAAATCTTAGCTCAAACGGCTGCAAAACCTGTTTGCCCAGCACGGGGATATTGAGTTCTATAAGATAAAGCCATAAACATGTTTGTCTGAGTCTTCTATCAAAAGTTACAGCGATTTATATGAAGTTGTTCAAAAACGCTTTATTTCGCCAAGACAATGCGTTTCTCACTGTTACATGCATTTGAATGGGAAACTCGCCCGAGACAAAGTATAGGTTTTCATTATGTGAATAATTTTAAAATCTTAGCTCAAACGGCTGCAAAACCTGTTTGCCCAGCACGGGGATATTGAGTTCTATAAGATAAAGCCATAAACATTTTTGTCTGAGTCTTCTATCAAAAGTTACAGCGATTTATATGAAGTTGTACGAAAATGCTTTCTTTCGCCAAGACAATGCGTTTCTCACTGTTACATGCATTTGAATGGGAAACTCGCCCGAGACAAAGTATAGGTTTTCATTATGTGAATAATTTTAAAATCTTAGCTCAAACGGCTGCAAAACCTGTTTGCCCAGCACGGGGATATTGAGTTCTATAAGATAAAGCCATAAACATGTTTGTCTGAGTCTTCTATCAAAAGTTACAGCGATTTATATGAAGTTGTACGAAAATGCTTTCTTTCGCCAAGACAATGCGTTTCTCACTGTTACATGCATTTGAATGGGAAACTCGCCCGAGACAAAGTATAGGTTTTCATTATGTGAATAATTTTAAAATCTTAGCTCAAACGGCTGCAAAACCTGTTTGCCCAGCACGGGGATATTGAGTTCTATAAGATAAAGCCATAAACATGTGTTTCTGAGTCTTCTATCAAAAGTTACAGCGATTTATATGAAGTTGTTCAAAAACGCTTTATTTCGCCAAGACAATGCGTTTCTCACTGTTACATGCATTTGAATGGGAAACTCGCCCGAGACAAAGTATAGGTTTTCATTATGTGAATAATTTTAAAATCTTAGCTCAAACGGCTGCAAAACCTGTTTGCCCAGCACGGGGATATTGAGTTCTATAAGATAAAGCCATAAACATGTTTGTCTGAGTCTTCTATCAAAAGTTACAGCGATTTATATGAAGTTGTACGAAAACGCTTTCTTTCGCCAAGACAATGCGTTTCTCACTGTTACATGCATTTGAATGGGAAACTCGCCCGAGACAAAGTATAGGTTTTCATTATGTGAATAATTTTAAAATCTTAGCTCAAACGGCTGCAAAACCTGTTTGCCCAGCACGGGGATATTGAGTTCTATAAGATAAAGCCATAAACATGTTTGTCTGAGTCTTCTATCAAAAGTTACAGCGATTTATATGAAGTTGTTCAAAAACGCTTTATTTCGCCAAGACAATGCGTTTCTCACTGTTACATGCATTTGAATGGGAAACTCGCCCGAGACAAATTATAGGTTTTCATTATGTGAATAATTTTAAAATCTTAGCTCAAACGGCTGCAAAACCTGTTTGCCCAGCACGGGGATATTGAGTTCTATAAGATAAAGCCATAAACATGTTTGTCTGAGTCTTCTATCAAAAGTTACAGCGATTTATATGAAGTTGTTCAAAAACGCTTTATTTCGCCAAGACAATGCGTTTCTCACTGTTACATGCATTTGAATGGGAAACTCGCCCGAGACAAAGTATAGGTTTTCATTATGTGAATAATTTTAAAATCTTAGCTCAAACGGCTGCAAAACCTGTTTGCCCAGCACGGGGATATTGAGTTCTATAAGATAAAGCCATAAACATGTTTGTCTGAGTCTTCTATCAAAAGTTACAGCGATTTATATGAAGTTGTACGAAAACGCTTTCTTTCGCCAAGACAATGCGTTTCTCACTGTTACATGCATTTGAATGGGAAACTCGCCCGAGACAAAGTATAGGTTTTCATTATGTGAATAATTTTAAAATCTTAGCTCAAACGGCTGCAAAACCTGTTTGCCCAGCACGGGGATATTGAGTTCTATAAGATAAAGCCATAAACATGTTTGTCTGAGTCTTCTATCAAAAGTTACAGCGATTTATATGAAGTTGTTCAAAAACGCTTTATTTCGCCAAGACAATGCGTTTCTCACTGTTACATGCATTTGAATGGGAAACTCGCCCGAGACAAAGTATAGGTTTTCATTATGTGAATAATTTTAAAATCTTAGCTCAAACGGCTGCAAAACCTGTTTGCCCAGCACGGGGATATTGAGTTCTATAAGATAAAGCCATAAACATGTTTGTCTGAGTCTTCTATCAAAAGTTACAGCGATTTATATGAAGTTGTACGAAAATGCTTTCTTTCGCCAAGACAATGCGTTTCTCACTGTTACATGCATTTGAATGGGAAACTCGCCCGAGACAAAGTATAGGTTTTCATTATGTGAATAATTTTAAAATCTTAGCTCAAACGGCTGCAAAACCTGTTTGCCCAGCACGGGGATATTGAGTTCTATAAGATAAAGCCATAAACATGTGTTTCTGAGTCTTCTATCAAAAGTTACAGCGATTTATATGAAGTTGTTCAAAAACGCTTTATTTCGCCAAGACAATGCGTTTCTCACTGTTACATGCATTTGAATGGGAAACTCGCCCGAGACAAAGTATAGGTTTTCATTATGTGAATAATTTTAAAATCTTAGCTCAAACGGCTGCAAAACCTGTTTGCCCAGCACGGGGATATTGAGTTCTATAAGATAAAGCCATAAACATGTTTGTCTGAGTCTTCTATCAAAAGTTACAGCGATTTATATGAAGTTGTACGAAAACGCTTTCTTTCGCCAAGACAATGCGTTTCTCACTGTTACATGCATTTGAATGGGAAACTCGCCCGAGACAAAGTATAGGTTTTCATTATGTGAATAATTTTAAAATCTTAGCTCAAACGGCTGCAAAACCTGTTTGCCCAGCACGGGGATATTGAGTTCTATAAGATAAAGCCATAAACATGTTTGTCTGAGTCTTCTATCAAAAGTTACAGCGATTTATATGAAGTTGTACGAAAACGCTTTCTTTCGCCAAGACAATGCGTTTCTCACTGTTACATGCATTTGAATGGGAAACTCGCCCGAGACAAAGTATAGGTTTTCATTATGTGAATAATTTTAAAATCTTAGCTCAAACGGCTGCAAAACCTGTTTGCCCAGCACGGGGATATTGAGTTCTATAAGATAAAGCCATAAACATGTTTGTCTGAGTCTTCTATCAAAAGTTACAGCGATTTATATGAAGTTGTTCAAAAACGCTTTATTTCGCCAAGACAATGCGTTTCTCACTGTTACATGCATTTGAATGGGAAACTCGCCCGAGACAAAGTATAGGTTTTCATTATGTGAATAATTTTAAAATCTTAGCTCAAACGGCTGCAAAACCTGTTTGCCCAGCACGGGGATATTGAGTTCTATAAGATAAAGCCATAAACATGTTTGTCTGAGTCTTCTATCAAAAGTTACAGCGATTTATATGAAGTTGTACGAAAACGCTTTCTTTCGCCAAGACAATGCGTTTCTCACTGTTACATGCATTTGAATGGGAAACTCGCCCGAGACAAAGTATAGGTTTTCATTATGTGAATAATTTTAAAATCTTAGCTCAAACGGCTGCAAAACCTGTTTGCCCAGCACGGGGATATTGAGTTCTATAAGATAAAGCCATAAACATGTTTGTCTGAGTCTTCTATCAAAAGTTACAGCGATTTATATGAAGTTGTTCAAAAACGCTTTATTTCGCCAAGACAATGCGTTTCTCACTGTTACATGCATTTGAATGGGAAACTCGCCCGAGACAAAGTATAGGTTTTCATTATGTGAATAATTTTAAAATCTTAGCTCAAACGGCTGCAAAACCTGTTTGCCCAGCACGGGGATATTGAGTTCTATAAGATAAAGCCATAAACATTTTTGTCTGAGTCTTCTATCAAAAGTTACAGCGATTTATATGAAGTTGTACGAAAATGCTTTCTTTCGCCAAGACAATGCGTTTCTCACTGTTACATGCATTTGAATGGGAAACTCGCCCGAGACAAAGTATAGGTTTTCATTATGTGAATAATTTTAAAATCTTAGCTCAAACGGCTGCAAAACCTGTTTGCCCAGCACGGGGATATTGAGTTCTATAAGATAAAGCCATAAACATGTTTGTCTGAGTCTTCTATCAAAAGTTACAGCGATTTATATGAAGTTGTACGAAAACGCTTTCTTTCGCCAAGACAGTGTGTTTCTCACTGTTACATGCATTTGAATGGGAAACTCGCCCGAGACAAAGTATAGGTTTTCATTATGTGAATAATTTTAAAATCTTAGCTCAAACAGCTGCAAAACCTGTTTGCCCAGCACAGGGATATTGAGTTCTATAAGATAAAGCCATAAACATGTTTGTCTGAGTCTTCTATCAAAAGTTACAGCGATTTATATGAAGTTGTACGAAAACGCTTTCTTTCGCCAAGACAGTGTGTTTCTCACTGTTACATGCATTTGAATGGGAAACTCGCCCGAGACAAAGTATAGGTTTTCATTATGTGAATAATTTTAAAATCTTAGCTCAAACGGCTGCAAAACCTGTTTGCCCAGCACGGGGATATTGAGTTCTATAAGATAAAGCCATAAACATGTTTGTCTGAGTCTTCTATCAAAAGTTACAGCGATTTATATGAAGTTGTACGAAAACGCTTTCTTTCGCCAAGACAGTGTGTTTCTCACTGTTACATGCATTTGAATGGGAAACTCGACCGAGACAAAGTATAGGTTTTCATTATGTGAATAATTTTTAAAATCTTAGCTCAAACAGCTGCAAAACCTGTTTGCCCAGCACGGGGATATTGAGTTCTATAAGATAAAGCCATAAACATTTTTGTCTGAGTCTTCTATCAAAAGTTACAGCGATTTATATGAAGTTGTACGAAAATGCTTTCTTTCGCCAAGACAATGCGTTTCTCACTGTTACATGCATTTGAATGGGAAACTCGCCCGAGACAAAGTATAGGTTTTCATTATGTGAATAATTTTAAAATCTTAGCTCAAACAGCTGCAAAACCTGTTTGCCCAGCACGGGGATATTGAGTTCTATAAGATAAAGCCATAAACATTTTTGTCTGAGTCTTCTATCAAAAGTTACAGCGATTTATATGAAGTTGTACGAAAATGCTTTCTTTCGCCAAGACAATGCGTTTCTCACTGTTACATGCATTTGAATGGGAAACTCGCCCGAGACAAAGTATAGGTTTTCATTATGTGAATAATTTTAAAATCTTAGCTCAAACGGCTGCAAAACCTGTTTGCCCAGCACAGGGATATTGAGTTCTATAAGATAAAGCCATAAACATGTTTGTCTGAGTCTTCTATCAAAAGTTACAGCGATTTATATGAAGTTGTACGAAAACGCTTTCTTTCGCCAAGACAGTGTGTTTCTCACTGTTACATGCATTTGAATGGGAAACTCGCCCGAGACAAAGTATAGGTTTTCATTATGTGAATAATTTTAAAATCTTAGCTCAAACGGCTGCAAAACCTGTTTGCCCAGCACGGGGATATTGAGTTCTATAAGATAAAGCCATAAACATGTTTGTCTGAGTCTTCTATCAAAAGTTACAGCGATTTATATGAAGTTGTACGAAAATGCTTTCTTTCGCCAAGACAATGCGTTTCTCACTGTTACATGCATTTGAATGGGAAACTCGCCCGAGACAAAGTATAGGTTTTCATTATGTGAATAATTTTAAAATCTTAGCTCAAACGGCTGCAAAACCTGTTTGCCCAGCACGGGGATATTGAGTTCTATAAGATAAAGCCATAAACATGTGTTTCTGAGTCTTCTATCAAAAGTTACAGCGATTTATATGAAGTTGTACGAAAATGCTTTCTTTCGCCAAGACAATGCGTTTCTCACTGTTACATGCATTTGAATGGGAAACTCGCCCGAGACAAAGTATAGGTTTTCATTATGTGAATAATTTTAAAATCTTAGCTCAAACGGCTGCAAAACCTGTTTGCCCAGCACGGGGATATTGAGTTCTATAAGATAAAGCCATAAACATTTTTGTCTGAGTCTTCTATCAAAAGTTACAGCGATTTATATGAAGTTGTACGAAAATGCTTTCTTTCGCCAAGACAATGCGTTTCTCACTGTTACATGCATTTGAATGGGAAACTCGCCCGAGACAAAGTATAGGTTTTCATTATGTGAATAATTTTAAAATCTTAGCTCAAACAGCTGCAAAACCTGTTTGCCCAGCACGGGGATATTGAGTTCTATAAGATAAAGCCATAAACATTTTTGTCTGAGTCTTCTATCAAAAGTTACAGCGATTTATATGAAGTTGTACGAAAATGCTTTCTTTCGCCAAGACAATGCGTTTCTCACTGTTACATGCATTTGAATGGGAAACTCGCCCGAGACAAAGTATAGGTTTTCATTATGTGAATAATTTTAAAATCTTAGCTCAAACGGCTGCAAAACCTGTTTGCCCAGCACGGGGATATTGAGTTCTATAAGATAAAGCCATAAACATGTTTGTCTGAGTCTTCTATCAAAAGTTACAGCGATTTATATGAAGTTGTTCAAAAACGCTTTATTTCGCCAAGACAATGCGTTTCTCACTGTTACATGCATTTGAATGGGAAACTCGCCCGAGACAAAGTATAGGTTTTCATTATGTGAATAATTTTAAAATCTTAGCTCAAACGGCTGCAAAACCTGTTTGCCCAGCACGGGGATATTGAGTTCTATAAGATAAAGCCATAAACATGTTTGTCTGAGTCTTCTATCAAAAGTTACAGCGATTTATATGAAGTTGTACGAAAATGCTTTCTTTCGCCAAGACAATGCGTTTCTCACTGTTACATGCATTTGAATGGGAAACTCGCCCGAGACAAAGTATAGGTTTTCATTATGTGAATAATTTTAAAATCTTAGCTCAAACGGCTGCAAAACCTGTTTGCCCAGCACGGGGATATTGAGTTCTATAAGATAAAGCCATAAACATGTGTTTCTGAGTCTTCTATCAAAAGTTACAGCGATTTATATGAAGTTGTTCAAAAACGCTTTATTTCGCCAAGACAATGCGTTTCTCACTGTTACATGCATTTGAATGGGAAACTCGCCCGAGACAAAGTATAGGTTTTCATTATGTGAATAATTTTAAAATCTTAGCTCAAACGGCTGCAAAACCTGTTTGCCCAGCACGGGGATATTGAGTTCTATAAGATAAAGCCATAAACATGTTTGTCTGAGTCTTCTATCAAAAGTTACAGCGATTTATATGAAGTTGTACGAAAACGCTTTCTTTCGCCAAGACAATGCGTTTCTCACTGTTACATGCATTTGAATGGGAAACTCGCCCGAGACAAAGTATAGGTTTTCATTATGTGAATAATTTTAAAATCTTAGCTCAAACGGCTGCAAAACCTGTTTGCCCAGCACGGGGATATTGAGTTCTATAAGATAAAGCCATAAACATGTTTGTCTGAGTCTTCTATCAAAAGTTACAGCGATTTATATGAAGTTGTACGAAAACGCTTTCTTTCGCCAAGACAATGCGTTTCTCACTGTTACATGCATTTGAATGGGAAACTCGCCCGAGACAAAGTATAGGTTTTCATTATGTGAATAATTTTAAAATCTTAGCTCAAACGGCTGCAAAACCTGTTTGCCCAGCACGGGGATATTGAGTTCTATAAGATAAAGCCATAAACATGTTTGTCTGAGTCTTCTATCAAAAGTTACAGCGATTTATATGAAGTTGTTCAAAAACGCTTTATTTCGCCAAGACAATGCGTTTCTCACTGTTACATGCATTTGAATGGGAAACTCGCCCGAGACAAAGTATAGGTTTTCATTATGTGAATAATTTTAAAATCTTAGCTCAAACGGCTGCAAAACCTGTTTGCCCAGCACGGGGATATTGAGTTCTATAAGATAAAGCCATAAACATGTTTGTCTGAGTCTTCTATCAAAAGTTACAGCGATTTATATGAAGTTGTACGAAAACGCTTTCTTTCGCCAAGACAATGCGTTTCTCACTGTTACATGCATTTGAATGGGAAACTCGCCCGAGACAAAGTATAGGTTTTCATTATGTGAATAATTTTAAAATCTTAGCTCAAACGGCTGCAAAACCTGTTTGCCCAGCACGGGGATATTGAGTTCTATAAGATAAAGCCATAAACATGTTTGTCTGAGTCTTCTATCAAAAGTTACAGCGATTTATATGAAGTTGTTCAAAAACGCTTTATTTCGCCAAGACAATGCGTTTCTCACTGTTACATGCATTTGAATGGGAAACTCGCCCGAGACAAAGTATAGGTTTTCATTATGTGAATAATTTTAAAATCTTAGCTCAAACGGCTGCAAAACCTGTTTGCCCAGCACGGGGATATTGAGTTCTATAAGATAAAGCCATAAACATTTTTGTCTGAGTCTTCTATCAAAAGTTACAGCGATTTATATGAAGTTGTACGAAAATGCTTTCTTTCGCCAAGACAATGCGTTTCTCACTGTTACATGCATTTGAATGGGAAACTCGCCCGAGACAAAGTATAGGTTTTCATTATGTGAATAATTTTAAAATCTTAGCTCAAACGGCTGCAAAACCTGTTTGCCCAGCACGGGGATATTGAGTTCTATAAGATAAAGCCATAAACATGTTTGTCTGAGTCTTCTATCAAAAGTTACAGCGATTTATATGAAGTTGTACGAAAACGCTTTCTTTCGCCAAGACAGTGTGTTTCTCACTGTTACATGCATTTGAATGGGAAACTCGCCCGAGACAAAGTATAGGTTTTCATTATGTGAATAATTTTAAAATCTTAGCTCAAACAGCTGCAAAACCTGTTTGCCCAGCACAGGGATATTGAGTTCTATAAGATAAAGCCATAAACATGTTTGTCTGAGTCTTCTATCAAAAGTTACAGCGATTTATATGAAGTTGTACGAAAACGCTTTCTTTCGCCAAGACAGTGTGTTTCTCACTGTTACATGCATTTGAATGGGAAACTCGCCCGAGACAAAGTATAGGTTTTCATTATGTGAATAATTTTAAAATCTTAGCTCAAACGGCTGCAAAACCTGTTTGCCCAGCACGGGGATATTGAGTTCTATAAGATAAAGCCATAAACATGTTTGTCTGAGTCTTCTATCAAAAGTTACAGCGATTTATATGAAGTTGTACGAAAACGCTTTCTTTCGCCAAGACAGTGTGTTTCTCACTGTTACATGCATTTGAATGGGAAACTCGACCGAGACAAAGTATAGGTTTTCATTATGTGAATAATTTTTAAAATCTTAGCTCAAACAGCTGCAAAACCTGTTTGCCCAGCACGGGGATATTGAGTTCTATAAGATAAAGCCATAAACATTTTTGTCTGAGTCTTCTATCAAAAGTTACAGCGATTTATATGAAGTTGTACGAAAATGCTTTCTTTCGCCAAGACAATGCGTTTCTCACTGTTACATGCATTTGAATGGGAAACTCGCCCGAGACAAAGTATAGGTTTTCATTATGTGAATAATTTTAAAATCTTAGCTCAAACAGCTGCAAAACCTGTTTGCCCAGCACGGGGATATTGAGTTCTATAAGATAAAGCCATAAACATTTTTGTCTGAGTCTTCTATCAAAAGTTACAGCGATTTATATGAAGTTGTACGAAAATGCTTTCTTTCGCCAAGACAATGCGTTTCTCACTGTTACATGCATTTGAATGGGAAACTCGCCCGAGACAAAGTATAGGTTTTCATTATGTGAATAATTTTAAAATCTTAGCTCAAACGGCTGCAAAACCTGTTTGCCCAGCACAGGGATATTGAGTTCTATAAGATAAAGCCATAAACATGTTTGTCTGAGTCTTCTATCAAAAGTTACAGCGATTTATATGAAGTTGTACGAAAACGCTTTCTTTCGCCAAGACAGTGTGTTTCTCACTGTTACATGCATTTGAATGGGAAACTCGCCCGAGACAAAGTATAGGTTTTCATTATGTGAATAATTTTAAAATCTTAGCTCAAACGGCTGCAAAACCTGTTTGCCCAGCACGGGGATATTGAGTTCTATAAGATAAAGCCATAAACATGTTTGTCTGAGTCTTCTATCAAAAGTTACAGCGATTTATATGAAGTTGTACGAAAATGCTTTCTTTCGCCAAGACAATGCGTTTCTCACTGTTACATGCATTTGAATGGGAAACTCGCCCGAGACAAAGTATAGGTTTTCATTATGTGAATAATTTTAAAATCTTAGCTCAAACGGCTGCAAAACCTGTTTGCCCAGCACGGGGATATTGAGTTCTATAAGATAAAGCCATAAACATGTGTTTCTGAGTCTTCTATCAAAAGTTACAGCGATTTATATGAAGTTGTACGAAAATGCTTTCTTTCGCCAAGACAATGCGTTTCTCACTGTTACATGCATTTGAATGGGAAACTCGCCCGAGACAAAGTATAGGTTTTCATTATGTGAATAATTTTAAAATCTTAGCTCAAACGGCTGCAAAACCTGTTTGCCCAGCACGGGGATATTGAGTTCTATAAGATAAAGCCATAAACATTTTTGTCTGAGTCTTCTATCAAAAGTTACAGCGATTTATATGAAGTTGTACGAAAATGCTTTCTTTCGCCAAGACAATGCGTTTCTCACTGTTACATGCATTTGAATGGGAAACTCGCCCGAGACAAAGTATAGGTTTTCATTATGTGAATAATTTTAAAATCTTAGCTCAAACAGCTGCAAAACCTGTTTGCCCAGCACGGGGATATTGAGTTCTATAAGATAAAGCCATAAACATTTTTGTCTGAGTCTTCTATCAAAAGTTACAGCGATTTATATGAAGTTGTACGAAAATGCTTTCTTTCGCCAAGACAATGCGTTTCTCACTGTTACATGCATTTGAATGGGAAACTCGCCCGAGACAAAGTATAGGTTTTCATTATGTGAATAATTTTAAAATCTTAGCTCAAACGGCTGCAAAACCTGTTTGCCCAGCACGGGGATATTGAGTTCTATAAGATAAAGCCATAAACATGTTTGTCTGAGTCTTCTATCAAAAGTTACAGCGATTTATATGAAGTTGTACGAAAATGCTTTCTTTCGCCAAGACAATGCGTTTCTCACTGTTACATGCATTTGAATGGGAAACTCGCCCGAGACAAAGTATAGGTTTTCATTATGTGAATAATTTTAAAATCTTAGCTCAAACGGCTGCAAAACCTGTTTGCCCAGCACGGGGATATTGAGTTCTATAAGATAAAGCCATAAACATGTTTGTCTGAGTCTTCTATCAAAAGTTACAGCGATTTATATGAAGTTGTACGAAAACGCTTTCTTTCGCCAAGACAGTGTGTTTCTCACTGTTACATGCATTTGAATGGGAAACTCGCCCGAGACAAAGTATAGGTTTTCATTATGTGAATAATTTTAAAATCTTAGCTCAAACAGCTGCAAAACCTGTTTGCCCAGCACGGGGATATTGAGTTCTATAAGATAAAGCCATAAACATTTTTGTCTGAGTCTTCTATCAAAAGTTACAGCGATTTATATGAAGTTGTACGAAAATGCTTTCTTTCGCCAAGACAATGCGTTTCTCACTGTTACATGCATTTGAATGGGAAACTCGCCCGAGACAAAGTATAGGTTTTCATTATGTGAATAATTTTAAAATCTTAGCTCAAACGGCTGCAAAACCTGTTTGCCCAGCACGGGGATATTGAGTTCTATAAGATAAAGCCATAAACATGTGTTTCTGAGTCTTCTATCAAAAGTTACAGCGATTTATATGAAGTTGTTCAAAAACGCTTTATTTCGCCAAGACAATGCGTTTCTCACTGTTACATGCATTTGAATGGGAAACTCGCCCGAGACAAAGTATAGGTTTTCATTATGTGAATAATTTTAAAATCTTAGCTCAAACGGCTGCAAAACCTGTTTGCCCAGCACGGGGATATTGAGTTCTATAAGATAAAGCCATAAACATGTTTGTCTGAGTCTTCTATCAAAAGTTACAGCGATTTATATGAAGTTGTACGAAAACGCTTTCTTTCGCCAAGACAATGCGTTTCTCACTGTTACATGCATTTGAATGGGAAACTCGCCCGAGACAAAGTATAGGTTTTCATTATGTGAATAATTTTAAAATCTTAGCTCAAACAGCTGCAAAACCTGTTTGCCCAGCACGGGGATATTGAGTTCTATAAGATAAAGCCATAAACATTTTTGTCTGAGTCTTCTATCAAAAGTTACAGCGATTTATATGAAGTTGTACGAAAATGCTTTCTTTCGCCAAGACAATGCGTTTCTCACTGTTACATGCATTTGAATGGGAAACTCGCCCGAGACAAAGTATAGGTTTTCATTATGTGAATAATTTTAAAATCTTAGCTCAAACGGCTGCAAAACCTGTTTGCCCAGCACGGGGATATTGAGTTCTATAAGATAAAACCATAAACATGTTTGTCTGAGTCTTCTATCAAAAGTTACAGCGATTTATATGAAGTTGTTCAAAAACGCTTTCTTTCGCCAAGACAATGCGTTTCTCACTGTTACATGCATTTGAATGGGAAACTCGCCCGAGACAAAGTATAGGTTTTCATTATGTGAATAATTTTAAAATCTTAGCTCAAACGGCTGCAAAACCTGTTTGCCCAGCACAGGGATATTGAGTTCTATAAGATAAAGCCATAAACATGTTTGTCTGAGTCTTCTATCAAAAGTTACAGCGATTTATATGAAGTTGTACGAAAACGCTTTCTTTCGCCAAGACAGTGTGTTTCTCACTGTTACATGCATTTGAATGGGAAACTCGCCCGAGACAAAGTATAGGTTTTCATTATGTGAATAATTTTAAAATCTTAGCTCAAACAGCTGCAAAACCTGTTTGCCCAGCACGGGGATATTGAGTTCTATAAGATAAAGCCATAAACATTTTTGTCTGAGTCTTCTATCAAAAGTTACAGCGATTTATATGAAGTTGTACGAAAATGCTTTCTTTCGCCAAGACAATGCGTTTCTCACTGTTACATGCATTTGAATGGGAAACTCGCCCGAGACAAAGTATAGGTTTTCATTATGTGAATAATTTTAAAATCTTAGCTCAAACGGCTGCAAAACCTGTTTGCCCAGCACGGGGATATTGAGTTCTATAAGATAAAGCCATAAACATGTTTGTCTGAGTCTTCTATCAAAAGTTACAGCGATTTATATGAAGTTGTACGAAAATGCTTTCTTTCGCCAAGACAATGCGTTTCTCACTGTTACATGCATTTGAATGGGAAACTCGCCCGAGACAAAGTATAGGTTTTCATTATGTGAATAATTTTAAAATCTTAGCTCAAACGGCTGCAAAACCTGTTTGCCCAGCACGGGGATATTGAGTTCTATAAGATAAAGCCATAAACATGTTTGTCTGAGTCTTCTATCAAAAGTTACAGCGATTTATATGAAGTTGTACGAAAACGCTTTCTTTCGCCAAGACAGTGTGTTTCTCACTGTTACATGCATTTGAATGGGAAACTCGCCCGAGACAAAGTATAGGTTTTCATTATGTGAATAATTTTAAAATCTTAGCTCAAACAGCTGCAAAACCTGTTTGCCCAGCACGGGGATATTGAGTTCTATAAGATAAAGCCATAAACATTTTTGTCTGAGTCTTCTATCAAAAGTTACAGCGATTTATATGAAGTTGTACGAAAATGCTTTCTTTCGCCAAGACAATGCGTTTCTCACTGTTACATGCATTTGAATGGGAAACTCGCCCGAGACAAAGTATAGGTTTTCATTATGTGAATAATTTTAAAATCTTAGCTCAAACGGCTGCAAAACCTGTTTGCCCAGCACGGGGATATTGAGTTCTATAAGATAAAGCCATAAACATGTTTGTCTGAGTCTTCTATCAAAAGTTACAGCGATTTATATGAAGTTGTACGAAAACGCTTTCTTTCGCCAAGACAGTGTGTTTCTCACTGTTACATGCATTTGAATGGGAAACTCGCCCGAGACAAAGTATAGGTTTTCATTATGTGAATAATTTTAAAATCTTAGCTCAAACAGCTGCAAAACCTGTTTGCCCAGCACGGGGATATTGAGTTCTATAAGATAAAGCCATAAACATTTTTGTCTGAGTCTTCTATCAAAAGTTACAGCGATTTATATGAAGTTGTACGAAAATGCTTTATTTCGCCAAGACAATGCGTTTCTCACTGTTACATGCATTTGAATGGGAAACTCGCCCGAGACAAAGTATAGGTTTTCATTATGTGAATAATTTTAAAATCTTAGCTCAAACAGCTGCAAAACCTGTTTGCCCAGCACAGGGATATTGAGTTCTATAAGATAAAGCCATAAACATTTTTGTCTGAGTCTTCTATCAAAAGTTACAGCGATTTATATGAAGTTGTACGAAAATGCTTTATTTCGCCAAGACAATGCGTTTCTCACTGTTACATGCATTTGAATGGGAAACTCGCCCGAGACAAAGTATAGGTTTTCATTATGTGAATAATTTTAAAATCTTAGCTCAAACGGCTGCAAAACCTGTTTGCCCAAGCACGGGGATATTGAGTTCTATAAGATAAAGCCATAAACATGTTTGTCTGAGTCTTCTATCAAAAGTTACAGCGATTTATATGAAGTTGTTCAAAAACGCTTTATTTCGCCAAGACAATGCGTTTCTCACTGTTACATGCATTTGAATGGGAAACTCGCCTGAAACAAAGTATAGGTTTTCATTATGTGAATAATTTTAAAATCTTAGCTCAAACGGCTGCAAAACCTGTTTGCCCAGCACGGGGATATTGAGTTCTATAAGATAAAGCCATAAACATGTTTGTCTGAGTCTTCTATCAAAAGTTACAGCGATTTATATGAAGTTGTTCAAAAACGCTTTATTTCGCAAAGACAATGCGTTTCTCACTGTTACATGCATTTGAATGGGAAACTCGCCTGAAACAACGTATAGGTTTTCATTATGTGAATAATTTTAAAATCTTAGCTCAAACGGCTGCAAAACCTGTTTGCCCAGCACGGGGATATTGAGTTCTATAAGATAAAGCCATAAACATGTTTGTCTGAGTCTTCTATCAAAAGTTACAGCGATTTATATGAAGTTGTTCAAAAACGCTTTATTTCGCCAAGACAATGCGTTTCTCACTGTTACATGCATTTGAATGGGAAACTCGCCTGAAACAACGTATAGGTTTTCATTATGTGAATAATTTTAAAATCTTAGCTCAAACGGCTGCAAAACCTGTTTGCCCAGCACGGGGATATTGAGTTCTATAAGATAAAGCCATAAACATGTTTGTCTGAGTCTTCTATCAAAAGTTACAGCGATTTATATGAAGTTGTTCAAAAACGCTTTATTTCGCCAAGACAATGCGTTTCTCACTGTTACATGCATTTGAATGGGAAACTCGCCTGAAACAAAGTATAGGTTTTCATTATGTGAATAATTTTAAAATCTTAGCTCAAACGGCTGCAAAACCTGTTTGCCCAGCACGGGGATATTGAGTTCTATAAGATAAAGCCATAAACATGTTTGTCTGAGTCTTCTATCAAAAGTTACAGCGATTTATATGAAGTTGTTCAAAAACGCTTTATTTCGCCAAGACAGTGTGTTTCTCACTGTTACATGCATTTGAATGGGAAACTCGCCTGAAACAAAGTATAGGTTTTCATTATGTGAATAATTTTAAAATCTTAGCTCAAACGGCTGCAAAACCTGTTTGCCCAGCACGGGGATATTGAGTTCTATAAGATAAAGCCATAAACATGTTTGTCTGAGTCTTCTATCAAAAGTTACAGCGATTTATATGAAGTTGTTCAAAAACGCTTTATTTCGCCAAGACAATGCGTTTCTCACTGTTACATGCATTTGAATGGGAAACTCGCCTGAAACAAAGTATAGGTTTTCATTATGTGAATAATTTTAAAATCTTAGCTCAAACGGCTGCAAAACCTGTTTGCCCAAGCACGGGGATATTGAGTTCTATAAGATAAAGCCATAAACATGTTTGTCTGAGTCTTCTATCAAAAGTTACAGCGATTTATATGAAGTTGTTCAAAAACGCTTTATTTCGCCAAGACAATGCGTTTCTCACTGTTACATGCATTTGAATGGGAAACTCGCCTGAAACAACGTATAGGTTTTCATTATGTGAATAATTTTAAAATCTTAGCTCAAACGGCTGCAAAACCTGTTTGCCCAGCACGGGGATATTGAGTTCTATAAGATAAAGCCATAAACATGTTTGTCTGAGTCTTCTATCAAAAGTTACAGCGATTTATATGAAGTTGTTCAAAAACGCTTTATTTCGCCAAGACAATGCGTTTCTCACTGTTACATGCATTTGAATGGGAAACTCGCCTGAAACAACGTATAGGTTTTCATTATGTGAATAATTTTAAAATCTTAGCTCAAACGGCTGCAAAACCTGTTTGCCCAGCACGGGGATATTGAGTTCTATAAGATAAAGCCATAAACATGTTTGTCTGAGTCTTCTATCAAAAGTTACAGCGATTTATATGAAGTTGTTCAAAAACGCTTTATTTCGCCAAGACAATGCGTTTCTCACTGTTACATGCATTTGAATGGGAATCTCGCCTGAAACAAAGTATAGGTTTTCATTATGTGAATAATTTTAAAATCTTAGCTCAAACGGCTGCAAAACCTGTTTGCCCAGCACGGGGATATTGAGTTCTATAAGATAAAGCCATAAACATGTTTGTCTGAGTCTTCTATCAAAAGTTACAGCGATTTATATGAAGTTGTTCAAAAACGCTTTATTTCGCCAAGACAGTGTGTTTCTCACTGTTACATGCATTTGAATGGGAAACTCGCCTGAAACAAAGTATAGGTTTTCATTATGTGAATAATTTTAAAATCTTAGCTCAAACGGCTGCAAAACCTGTTTGCCCAGCACGGGGATATTGAGTTCTATAAGATAAAGCCATAAACATGTTTGTCTGAGTCTTCTATCAAAAGTTACAGCGATTTATATGAAGTTGTTCAAAAACGCTTTATTTCGCCAAGACAATGCGTTTCTCACTGTTACATGCATTTGAATGGGAAACTCGCCTGAAACAACGTATAGGTTTTCATTATGTGAATAATTTTAAAATCTTAGCTCAAACGGCTGCAAAACCTGTTTGCCCAGCACGGGGATATTGAGTTCTATAAGATAAAGCCATAAACATGTTTGTCTGAGTCTTCTATCAAAAGTTACAGCGATTTATATGAAGTTGTTCAAAAACGCTTTATTTCGCCAAGACAATGCGTTTCTCACTGTTACATGCATTTGAATGGGAAACTCGCCTGAAACAAAGTATAGGTTTTCATTATGTGAATAATTTTAAAATCTTAGCTCAAACGGCTGCAAAACCTGTTTGCCCAGCACGGGGATATTGAGTTCTATAAGATAAAGCCATAAACATGTTTGTCTGAGTCTTCTATCAAAAGTTACAGCGATTTATATGAAGTTGTTCAAAAACGCTTTATTTCGCCAAGACAATGCGTTTCTCACTGTTACATGCATTTGAATGGGAAACTCGCCTGAAACAAAGTATAGGTTTTCATTATGTGAATAATTTTAAAATCTTAGCTCAAACGGCTGCAAAACCTGTTTGCCCAGCACGGGGATATTGAGTTCTATAAGATAAAGCCATAAACATGTTTGTCTGAGTCTTCTATCAAAAGTTACAGCGATTTATATGAAGTTGTTCAAAAACGCTTTATTTCGCCAAGACAATGCGTTTCTCACTGTTACATGCATTTGAATGGGAAACTCGCCTGAAACAACGTATAGGTTTTCATTATGTGAATAATTTTAAAATCTTAGCTCAAACGGCTGCAAAACCTGTTTGCCCAGCACGGGGATATTGAGTTCTATAAGATAAAGCCATAAACATGTTTGTCTGAGTCTTCTATCAAAAGTTACAGCGATTTATATGAAGTTGTTCAAAAACGCTTTATTTCGCCAAGACAATGCGTTTCTCACTGTTACATGCATTTGAATGGGAATCTCGCCTGAAACAAAGTATAGGTTTTCATTATGTGAATAATTTTAAAATCTTAGCTCAAACGGCTGCAAAACCTGTTCTGTTTGCCCAGCACGGGGATATTGAGTTCTATAAGATAAAGCCATAAACATGTTTGTCTGAGTCTTCTATCAAAAGTTACAGCGATTTATATGAAGTTGTTCAAAAACGCTTTATTTCGCCAAGACAATGCGTTTCTCACTGTTACATGCATTTGAATGGGAAACTCGCCTGAAACAACGTATAGGTTTTCATTATGTGAATAATTTTAAAATCTTAGCTCAAACGGCTGCAAAACCTGTTTGCCCAGCACGGGGATATTGAGTTCTATAAGATAAAGCCATAAACATGTTTGTCTGAGTCTTCTATCAAAAGTTACAGCGATTTATATGAAGTTGTTCAAAAACGCTTTATTTCGCCAAGACAATGCGTTTCTCACTGTTACATGCATTTGAATGGGAAACTCGCCTGAAACAAAGTATAGGTTTTCATTATGTGAATAATTTTAAAATCTTAGCTCAAACGGCTGCAAAACCTGTTTGCCCAGCACGGGGATATTGAGTTCTATAAGATAAAGCCATAAACATGTTTGTCTGAGTCTTCTATCAAAAGTTACAGCGATTTATATGAAGTTGTTCAAAAACGCTTTATTTCGCCAAGACAATGCGTTTCTCACTGTTACATGCATTTGAATGGGAAACTCGCCTGAAACAAAGTATAGGTTTTCATTATGTGAATAATTTTAAAATCTTAGCTCAAACGGCTGCAAAACCTGTTTGCCCAGCACGGGGATATTGAGTTCTATAAGATAAAGCCATAAACATGTTTGTCTGAGTCTTCTATCAAAAGTTACAGCGATTTATATGAAGTTGTTCAAAAACGCTTTATTTCGCCAAGACAATGCGTTTCTCACTGTTACATGCATTTGAATGGGAAACTCGCCTGAAACAACGTATAGGTTTTCATTATGTGAATAATTTTAAAATCTTAGCTCAAACGGCTGCAAAACCTGTTTGCCCAGCACGGGGATATTGAGTTCTATAAGATAAAGCCATAAACATGTTTGTCTGAGTCTTCTATCAAAAGTTACAGCGATTTATATGAAGTTGTTCAAAAACGCTTTATTTCGCCAAGACAATGCGTTTCTCACTGTTACATGCATTTGAATGGGAAACTCGCCTGAAACAAAGTATAGGTTTTCATTATGTGAATAATTTTAAAATCTTAGCTCAAACGGCTGCAAAACCTGTTTGCCCAGCACGGGGATATTGAGTTCTATAAGATAAAGCCATAAACATGTTTGTCTGAGTCTTCTATCAAAAGTTACAGCGATTTATATGAAGTTGTTCAAAAACGCTTTATTTCGCCAAGACAATGCGTTTCTCACTGTTACATGCATTTGAATGGGAAACTCGCCTGAAACAAAGTATAGGTTTTCATTATGTGAATAATTTTAAAATCTTAGCTCAAACGGCTGCAAAACCTGTTTGCCCAGCACGGGGATATTGAGTTCTATAAGATAAAGCCATAAACATGTTTGTCTGAGTCTTCTATCAAAAGTTACAGCGATTTATATGAAGTTGTTCAAAAACGCTTTATTTCGCCAAGACAATGCGTTTCTCACTGTTACATGCATTTGAATGGGAAACTCGCCTGAAACAAAGTATAGGTTTTCATTATGTGAATAATTTTAAAATCTTAGCTCAAACGGCTGCAAAACCTGTTCTGTTTGCCCAGCACGGGGATATTGAGTTCTATAAGATAAAGCCATAAACATGTTTGTCTGAGTCTTCTATCAAAAGTTACAGCGATTTATATGAAGTTGTTCAAAAACGCTTTATTTCGCCAAGACAGTGTGTTTCTCACTGTTACATGCATTTGAATGGGAAACTCGCCTGAAACAAAGTATAGGTTTTCATTATGTGAATAATTTTAAAATCTTAGCTCAAACGGCTGCAAAACCTGTTTGCCCAGCACGGGGATATTGAGTTCTATAAGATAAAGCCATAAACATGTTTGTCTGAGTCTTCTATCAAAAGTTACAGCGATTTATATGAAGTTGTTCAAAAAAAACTTTATTTCGCCAAGACAATGCGTTTCTCACTGTTACATGCATTTGAATGGGAAACTCGCCTGAAACAAAGTATAGGTTTTCATTAAGTGAATAATTTTAAAATCTTAGCTCAAACGGCTGCAAAACCTGTTTGCCCAGCACCGGGATATTGAGTTCTATAAGATAAAGCCATAAACATGTTTGTCTGAGTCTTCTATCAAAAGTTACAGCGATTTATATGAAGTTGTTCAAAAACGCTTTATTTCGCCAAGACAATGCGTTTCTCACTGTTACATGCATTTGAATGGGAAACTCGCCTGAAACAAAGTATAGGTTTTCATTATGTGAATAATTTTAAAATCTTAGCTCAAACGGCTGCAAAACCTGTTTGCCCAAGCACGGGGATATTGAGTTCTATAAGATAAAGCCATAAACATGTTTGTCTGAGTCTTCTATCAAAAGTTACAGCGATTTATATGAAGTTGTTCAAAAACGCTTTATTTCGCCAAGACAATGCGTTTCTCACTGTTACATGCATTTGAATGGGAAACTCGCCTGAAACAAAGTATAGGTTTTCATTATGTGAATAATTTTAAAATCTTAGCTCAAACGGCTGCAAAACCTGTTTGCCCAAGCACGGGGATATTGAGTTCTATAAGATAAAGCCATAAACATGTTTGTCTGAGTCTTCTATCAAAAGTTACAGCGATTTATATGAAGTTGTTCAAAAACGCTTTATTTCGCCAAGACAATGCGTTTCTCACTGTTACATGCATTTGAATGGGAAACTCGCCTGAAACAAAGTATAGGTTTTCATTATGTGAATAATTTTAAAATCTTAGCTCAAACGGCTGCAAAACCTGTTCTGTTTGCCCAGCACGGGGATATTGAGTTCTATAAGATAAAGCCATAAACATGTTTGTCTGAGTCTTCTATCAAAAGTTACAGCGATTTATATGAAGTTGTTCAAAAAAAACTTTATTTCGCCAAGACAATGCGTTTCTCACTGTTACATGCATTTGAATGGGAAACTCGCCTGAAACAAAGTATAGGTTTTCATTAAGTGAATAATTTTAAAATCTTAGCTCAAACGGCTGCAAAACCTGTTTGCCCAGCACCGGGATATTGAGTTCTATAAGATAAAGCCATAAACATGTTTGTCTGAGTCTTCTATCAAAAGTTACAGCGATTTATATGAAGTTGTTCAAAAACGCTTTATTTCGCCAAGACAATGCGTTTCTCACTGTTACATGCATTTGAATGGGAAACTCGCCTGAAACAAAGTATAGGTTTTCATTATGTGAATAATTTTAAAATCTTAGCTCAAACGGCTGCAAAACCTGTTTGCCCAAGCACGGGGATATTGAGTTCTATAAGATAAAGCCATAAACATGTTTGTCTGAGTCTTCTATCAAAAGTTACAGCGATTTATATGAAGTTGTTCAAAAACGCTTTATTTCGCCAAGACAATGCGTTTCTCACTGTTACATGCATTTGAATGGGAAACTCGCCTGAAACAAAGTATAGGTTTTCATTATGTGAATAATTTTAAAATCTTAGCTCAAACGGCTGCAAAACCTGTTCTGTTTGCCCAGCACGGGGATATTGAGTTCTATAAGATAAAGCCATAAACATGTTTGTCTGAGTCTTCTATCAAAAGTTACAGCGATTTATATGAAGTTGTTCAAAAACGCTTTATTTCGCCAAGACAATGCGTTTCTCACTGTTACATGCATTTGAATGGGAAACTCGCCTGAAACAAAGTATAGGTTTTCATTATGTGAATAATTTTAAAATCTTAGCTCAAACGGCTGCAAAACCTGTTCTGTTTGCCCAGCACGGGGATATTGAGTTCTATAAGATAAAGCCATAAACATGTTTGTCTGAGTCTTCTATCAAAAGTTACAGCGATTTATATGAAGTTGTTCAAAAACGCTTTATTTCGCCAAGACAATGCGTTTCTCACTGTTACATGCATTTGAATGGGAAACTCGCCTGAAACAAAGTATAGGTTTTCATTATGTGAATAATTTTAAAATCTTAGCTCAAACGGCTGCAAAACCTGTTCTGTTTGCCCAGCACGGGGATATTGAGTTCTATAAGATAAAGCCATAAACATGTTTGTCTGAGTCTTCTATCAAAAGTTACAGCGATTTATATGAAGTTGTTCAAAAACGCTTTATTTCGCCAAGACAGTGGGTTTTAGAGTCTTCATCATTAAATCTCTGGTTGCTTCATTTTTCTATCCTATATCAGATATTTTAAAGGTTATCTTAGGTAAAGTTCCATTCTCATGGTGAGGCAAAGTGCTTTATGTGTGTGTGTGCCCGTGTCATGAACGGCTATAAAAGGCCTATAATTAAAGAACAAAGCGGGGTTTGAGTTCGAGTTGCGGCAGACTGTCACTACTTGTAAATGGAACGCAGCCTTCCTACGGCGGACAGCTAATAACAGGAATCGGACGCGGTCCAGCCAAGTCCACAGCAACCACCATAGCAACCGCCTAGCATGACCTTAAAAACATATTCTGTCTTCATAACTATCAAAATCGTGAAATGATTTGCAAAGTGTGAAAGTGTTACAGCTGCAGAGAGCTATGGCGGTATCTATGGAAGCTGTTTACATAGCTAATAATATACGATGTAACCATGGAGACAGTCAGTCACTTGAGCTAGCGGTGCATGTTTACTACAGTGAATAAGGTGATTGAGTGCACAGCGTCCACACTCTGCAGGGGGTAAAGACATTACTTCAGTATTGTTTTATATTGATATATATTAGCCTTCTGTTGACCATCACCTCAGGTTCACCATTACAGTTTCAGATTACAGATGCACACTGTCTAAACACATTCAAAAACTCATGTCTCAGAAATAAGCACAGCTGTTCATGTTTGTCATTAGAGTTTTATTTGTAAGAAAATTATGAACTTCATATTGTGCATTAAATAAAAGAACATTTCACAACTCTGAGTCAACAGAAACAGGTAACAGAAATGTCTCTAATGTGTACAGTGTAGTGTAAGCATTAAAAGATCATAAAGGAAAAACTAACATTTATGTGAAACTAATTGTAATAAAAAATGAGCAGGTGCTTTATAGATTTAAAAGAAAGAATCTGAAAACAACACTTTTTTGGTCTAAGTGATCAAAGTAGAAAACAGAACTGATGTTCAAGAACAAACCGTAGCTGCACTAATATTACACATCTCGATCGTTGTACTGAACAGACATGTTGCTTTTAAAACCACATGCAGTGTGTGACCATGACTGTTCACTGAGACCATGAACGCCACTTCGCTGAAGCATTCTTCTTCTTCTTCTTGCCATTAAATTGGAAGCAGAAGCAGCACGAGCTGATTTGATCTACTGAAAGGAAAAAGCAGAACATCTGAGTTGAAACCAGTCAGCTGAAATCATTAAGACAGGAACAAATTCAATGCAGTGTCTCAAGTGGCTTAGCCTGTTACAACTGTTGATACAAGCTAAATACGGTTAACACACAGTGTCAGGGAGCTCCAGTGTGGGAACTAGTGGCTTTAGGTTTGTAGTCATTTAACTTTCATCCATTCATTCATTTAATTCAGGAGGAAGAAATGCCAGGTTGGTGCAGGCTGGTTACATGCATTTGGTCCCATGCTGTCTTTAATTAAATGACTTGGTTCATTTTATGGCTGGGCTGTATGTGGGGTTATATCATGTTATTTGGGCAGGAGTACCTGTCCCCTGTTAGACTTAGAAAGTTTCTCCATAAGTAGAGTTTCTAACTCTTCTAGCACATCTGTGGCTGACAGCTTTTTGGTGGCTCTTTTTACCCCACACTGGTTGTGAGTGTGTAAATAGCCCCACTAGTTATTTTGGGTTGCAGTTAACTAGGGAGGAAGGGGTGGGTATGCCATGATTAGGTGAATAACAATTATATGTGATACATAAATTTCACAATGCATGCATATATCTCTATCAATTAAACCTGGCCTGAGGGCTGCCATTTTTTACATTCAGTTATTTCTCTTAGAAATGTTGGAACTAAATAATGAATGTGTTACAGTTAAAGTGAAACACTGGTCAGTGTAAATGGCTCATTGGGACACAGAAACCTTTAAATTAAACCTGATATCTAGTGTCAAACAATATCAAAGCTGTAAAAGATGTTTACATTCAGAATTTATAAAACTATTATTGTAAATAAATTCAAACAAGTGAGCTTTTCTCTTTGTGCTGAATATCAACACTGTGGTTTCTTAGACTGTAAGCTGTACTTTAGTGCAACCAGTTGCAGAAGCTGCCACTCCAAATGTCTTTTGATAACAAGAAAAAAATACCTTTTCAGTACACGGCCTGAAGTTCTTCTCCGAAATCTTCTGCAATCGGCTTTGTCTGCTGGTTTGAAGACAATAAACCATAAAAAAGATGATTTAGTCACTTTGTCTGTGTCATGCAGCTCGAATGTGTCGTGTAACGATGTTGAATAGCCGTCGTTATCCCTCTGCTGCGTCAGTAGGATTGTACTGTACAGCATCTCATTGATATGTGAGGAATGCTAATGTAACACGATAACAGACTTACATCATTAAAATATAAAGTGCAGGAGATATTTAGATATTTTTTATATTTATATTACATTTTATAGCTGACGGATATTACTAAATAGATAGAATTTACTAAATAGCTGGATGAACATGAAAAATATGTCTATAATAACAAATGACCATGAGAGCCAGTAGAATTAATTCAGCTGGACACTCAAAAGACGTCCTTAAATGCTCTTTAAGTGGCAGAACAGATGAACAAACAGTTAATCGCTTACTTGAGATGAAATCTGCTCAGCTACTTTGAAAACAGCTTCTAACTGGTTCCTCCTTTAACAGGATGACTGCTCAGGGGTAAGGCCATCATGCAATCCAGCAACCTTTATGGTTCTGCTTTGATTCACCAGGAACTATTAGGGAAACCTTCCAGCGCCTCCTGTGAAAGACACAGGCATAAACACACAAACATTTATTAACATGTTCCACAGTGTTCCAGTTTGATTTTCTTATCCTGTGGACAACAACGTACATGGATGCAGGTTTATTGTTAACTTTTGTAAGGTTTATTTAATGAACATATCCAGCTGCAGCTCCACTGTGATCCTGAACTGGATAAGCACTTAAGAAAATGTGTCAATAAATGGACAAACATCAACTTACTATATTTATCCAAACAGACGGGACCAATAATGCTTCGCTGAGTTAGAGACTTTAACAGACTCTTCTATGTAAGAATGTCTCGTGCTGATATACCTGCAAACTTGACAACAAAGGTTTTTCAGACTACATGTAGCTGTCCTCTATGTCAGCTAACACATTTACATTTATGTCACACTTATTTCTGCTTTCCCATTTTATAATTATTACTTACATTTTGATTAGATACCTTGAGTTTGTAAATGATCAGATTACATAATTGGAATACAATGTATCCAATTCAGGGTTGCGGGAGGATGAAGCCTATCCCAGCTGATACAGGACAAAGACAGGCTGCCAGTTTATTGCAGGGCTAATACAACATGTGTAACAGAAAATCCACTTAAATGTTTGATATTTCTTATAATAATCATAATTATGACTATTATTTAAAGGTTTCTTCATAAATACATTTTGATTTTTTATAACCCCTAAAATATAAACCTGAGCTGTTTCAGATTCTGACCTCTGACCTCAGTGACCTGGCTGTGTCCTCACTGCAGCTCCCTCTTGGAAGTACGTCTGCTTCTTGTCTTCCCCCAGTGTTGACCGCCTGATATCAAGATATCACGTACTGTAACTGAGGAACAAAAAAGGACAAACACTTGCCTTCATTTAAAAGTACATTCATACAGAGATAATCTATGGAAACACACTAGTTCACAGTTTGGGAGGAACCAGTTCCTGTGAAACATTTCTGTATATGAACATCATGTGGAGAATGAATGAAATGAGTTCTTCAGGTGACTCAGCAGTCCCACACTGACAAATGAAATCTAGTTAAACTATTAAGCATATTTGCTCTTCTGAAATCTGTGTTAAACAACAACAAACATAAATTAGTAACAAAAACTACAGCTGAGTATAGGCTTTACAAACCACCAGCAGCCATAATGCTAAATTTTAATCTTCAAATGTTTCTGAGCTGTCTTCAACCTGCTTTTAGCACATTAAAGTCTCAATAAATAAAGTCAATGCAGACTCAATCCTAAATGTTCAGCACACAGAGACACAGAGGTACTGTTTAAAGTTTAGTGTTAACTTGAGTCACTGATCATTCACAGTATTACAGAGTCTGGCAGTCTTTGCATGATGTCCACGTCACTGTAAGTTTCTAGCTGACTCTCAGGTGTGCCAGCAGGAAAGAGTAATAATAACCTGCATCCTGAGGTTTGTCATGCAGGATTAAAGGAGCCAAGCTTTGTTCACACAGCTAGGATTGTATTTTACACTGACCCTGGGTCAGTATCAACTTCAAGAAGACAGCTGTAACTGTTGATAGAAGAATCACACACACATATTTATGGCTTTGCCTTATAGAATTCAGCATCTCAGTGCTCAGGAAATAGGTTTTGCAGCTGTTTGAGCTAAGATTTTCAAGTTATTCACAAATTAAAACCTATACTTTGTGTCGGGCAAGAACTAAATTCAAATGCATGTAACAGTGAGAAACGCGTTTCTCATCAACTTCATAGAGCTTGCTGTAACTTTTGATAGAAGACTCAGACAAACATATTCATGGCTTTATCTTATAGACTTCAATATCCCCCCAATGTGTGTGTGAGTCTTCTCTCAAAATTTACAGCTGTCTTTATGAAGTTTATGGAAAAACGCTTTATTTCACCACGTTAGTGCGTTTCTCGCTATTACATGCATTTGAATGGAGTTCTCGCCCGACACAAAGTATAGGTTTTCAATTTGTGAATAACTTGAAAATCTTAGCTCAAACAGCTGCAAAACCTATTTCCTCAGCACGGAGATGCTGAATTCTATAAGGCAAAGCCATAAATATGTGTGTGTGTGAGTCCTCTATCAAAAGTTACAGCTGTCTTCATGAAGTTGATACTGACCCAGGGTCAGTGTAAAATACAAGTTATTCACATAATGAAAACTTATACTTTGTTTCGTGCAAGAACTCCATTCAAATGCATGTAATAGTCAGAAACGCACTGTCTCGGCGAAATGAAGCCTTTTTGTACAACTTCATGAAGTTAGCTGTAACTTCTGATAAAAGGCTCAAAGCAGAGGGATAACGACGGCTATTCAACATCGTTACACGACACATTCGAGCTGCATGACGCAGACAAAGTGACTAAATCATCTTTTTTGTGGTTTATTGTCTTCAAACCAGCAGACAAAGCCGATTGCAGAAGATGTCGGAGAAGAACTTCAGGCCGTGTACTGAAAAGGTATTTTTTTCTTGTTATCAAAAGACATTTGGAGTGGCAGCTTCTGCAACTGGTTGCACTAAAGTACAGCTTACAGTCTAAGAAACCACAGTGTTGATATTCAGCACAAAGAGAAAAGCTCACTTGTTTGAATTTATTTACAATCATAGTTTTATAAATTCTGAATGTAAACATCTTTTACAGCTTTGATATTGTTTGACACTAGATATCAGGTTTAATTTAAAGGTTTCTGTGGCCCAATGAGCCATTTACACTGACCAGTGTTTCACTTTAACTGTAACACATTCATTATTTAGTTCCAACATTTCTAAGAGAAATAACTGAATGTAAAAAATGGCAGCCCTCAGGCCAGGTTTAATTGATAGAGATATATGCATGCATTGTGAAATTTATGTATCACATATAATTGTTATTCACCTAATCATGGCATACCCACCCCTTCCTCCCTAGTTAACTGCAACCCAAAATAACTAGTGGGGCTATTTACACACTCACAACCAGTGTGGGGTAAAAAGAGCCACCAAAAAGCTGTCAGCCACAGATGTGCTAGAAGAGTTAGAAACTCTACTTATGGAGAAACTTTCTAAGTCTAACAGGGGACAGGTACTCCTGCCCAAATAACATGATATAACCCCACATACAGCCCAGCCATAAAATGAACCAAGTCATTTAATTAAAGACAGCATGGGACCAAATGCATGTAACCAGCCTGCACCAACCTGGCATTTCTTCCTCCTGAATTAAACGAATGAATGGATGAAAGTTAAATGACTACAAACCTAAAGCCACTAGTTCCCACACTGGAGCTCCCTGACACTGTGTGTTAACCGTATTTAGCTTGTATCAACAGTTGTAACAGGCTAAGCCACTTGAGACACTGCATTGAATTTGTTCCTGTCTTAATGATTTCAGCTGACTGGTTTCAACTCAGATGTTCTGCTTTTTCCTTTCAGTAGATCAAATCAGCTCGTGCTGCTTCTGCTTCCAATTTAATGGCAAGAAGAAGAAGAAGAATGCTTCAGCGAAGTGGCGTTCATGGTCTCAGTGAACAGTCATGGTCACACACTGCATGTGGTTTTAAAAGCAACATGTCTGTTCAGTACAACGATCGAGATGTGTAATATTAGTGCAGCTACGGTTTGTTCTTGAACATCAGTTCTGTTTTCTACTTTGATCACTTAGACCAAAAAAGTGTTGTTTTCAGATTCTTTCTTTTAAATCTATAAAGCACCTGCTCATTTTTTATTACAATTAGTTTCACATAAATGTTAGTTTTTCCTTTATGATCTTTTAATGCTTACACTACACTGTACACATTAGAGACATTTCTGTTACCTGTTTCTGTTGACTCAGAGTTGTGAAATGTTCTTTTATTTAATGCACAATATGAAGTTCATAATTTTCTTACAAATAAAACTCTAATGACAAACATGAACAGCTGTGCTTATTTCTGAGACATGAGTTTTTGAATGTGTTTAGACAGTGTGCATCTGTAATCTGAAACTGTAATGGTGAACCTGAGGTGATGGTCAACAGAAGGCTAATATATATCAATATAAAACAATATTGAAGTAATGTCTTTACCCCCTGCAGAGTGTGGACGCTGTGCACTCAATCACCTTATTCACTGTAGTAAACATGCACCGCTAGCTCAAGTGACTGACTGTCTCCATGGTTACATCGTATATTATTAGCTATGTAAACAGCTTCCATAGATACCGCCATAGCTCTCTGCAGCTGTAACACTTTCACACTTTGCAAATCATTTCACGATTTTGATAGTTATGAAGACAGAATATGTTTTTAAGGTCATGCTAGGCGGTTGCTATGGTGGTTGCTGTGGACTTGGCTGGACCGCGTCCGATTCCTGTTATTAGCTGTCCGCCGTAGGAAGGCTGCGTTCCATTTACAAGTAGTGACAGTCTGCCGCAACTCGAACTCAAACCCCGCTTTGTTCTTTAATTATAGGCCTTTTATAGCCGTTCATGACACGGGCACACACACACATAAAGCACTTTGCCTCACCATGAGAATGGAACTTTACCTAAGCTAACCTTTAAAATATCTGATATAGGATAGAAAAAATGAAGCAACCAGAGATTTAATGATGAAGACTCTGGGTTCTGTAGTGACCTGAATGACTCTTTGCATACAATTTATTGAAGAGGACTTTAGAATGCACTTTACATTTAGACTGTTGCTGTTTAATTTTTTACATTGTTGCGGTGTTATGTCATGAATAAAGTTCACCTGCTGGGGGTTTGATGGATCAGATCATCATAATCAATGGGTCCTGAGGTGGGCGGGACTGTCTCTGGTGATGTCACCATGAAGGAACAGCATCTGGCACGTGTTGCTGAAACATCCCAGTACACTGGTGTAGTTTCCTCTCCAGCTGTTTGACATTTGACACTTCAACATTAAGGAGAAGAAGAAGAAACAGTGTTAGGTCAGGTGACCACATGGTTTCTAAAGTAACTGACAGGAAGTAACCAGGCCGTTAGAAATGGATGGCATGTGTTTAGAGTTACTGGAGTTGGGTAACTCTACTTACCAAAAGCAGAAGCACACAGATGAAGGATCAGATGCTGAATGTTGCAGGAACATGCTCGTGCGGTGGTCATTCAGTGCTGCTCCGGCAGGTTAGACAGTCCAAGACTGATATACTGCCCATCTGAGAGTTTGAAAACACACATGCAAAGATTTATTTTGTATTACAGTCAAAGTTGGATGTTCATTTTTGTCCTTTAAAAATGTTTGTGTATTTGAAAGCGCTAACATTTAAGGATGACTTGGATCGTCTCCTTTAAAGGGGAGACAAGTGTATCCACTGATCCACGTCACTTTACCTGGATGATGACTCCTCTCCCCCTCACTCAGAAACGCTCCTAATATAACCAAGCAAATAAATAATATTGAAGATTTACTTACATCATTACAAAAACAGGAAAAACATCTCCCTTTGATTCTATTTCTCCATTCCTGCTGAACATCAGGCAACAAATATCTCAATAAATCACAGTAAAATGTAAAGCACATGTTTTCTCTGCTTTGTCTAACCTCTGCAGAGCCTCTGTCAAGAAAAACATATCTGTAAGCATAAAACAAATATACATTTCATAACACGTCACTGGACAAACCTCGGTCAGTTGATTTCCTCTGTGCAGTGTAGACGAACATCAGTCAGCAAGTCAAGGTGGTGAGATGGACTGGTGTCCTTTGTGACTCTGCTGGTTCTTCTGAGGAAATACCACCGTCTCTCCACACCGTCACCATCTGTGAGCACAAACTGCTGCTCTGCTCTGCCAGCATGTAGGAAATCACATATCACACACACAGGGGTGAAGAAACATTAGAACTCAACTTTGGATACTTTAGATCTAAACAGATCAAAGTAGCTCTTAGCTTCAACAATCAGTGAACAGACAAACAATGATACCATACTGATTCTGTATGAATACAATATGGTATTTTCAATACAGGTGTCAAATTAATTTACTAAAACTAATACAGATATATGTATTTTTTTTTTATAAATTCGTTTGCTAAATTATAAGAATATATATTTTTTCATTTAACAATTGCAACTGAAAGAAATTAAATATTGAACAAAAATATATTGTCACATTCTGAGCATGCTCAGCATGCTGACAGACTTGAAGTTGCTACAGATTTTAAGAAGTGATAATTATAGGGAAAAAACTTCTCTTTTTCATCCGTTTAATCAAACATTTGATGCCTTAGATGTCTCAGTCCTATAGCATTCTGCAACTACAACTAAGCTGAAGCTTGGATTTGGCTGCAGGTGCCCTGTACATCCTTCTCAACATGTGGGTACCATTTAATCACACTTCTTCCTGAGCTTTGCTTCGTCACAAGACCAAAGGTGGCATCCCGTGTCACGGTCATATCATCATCCAGAAGAAACATTTGAAGAAACATCATGGAGAAGAAACATTTACGCGCCTCCCGGTTTTGTTTTCTGATCCTGCAAAAAGACTGAGGACAACAAAGCCCAGAGAACACGAGATACACAACATCCAACATTCAGACTCAACAGCCTCCATAAATGAAGAGCACCAGGTTGGTTCAGTTATAGTAGATGTCATGGAATTTTTTAAATAAAGTCTGCAACACAGAAAGAGCTGTGATCATGCTATTTATTACTGTGCACAGGAGAGCAAACACACATCAAACATCACAGTTCAGTCATGTCAGCTCTGCCACTTCACGTGTCTCGCTATGAAACCTAACGGATCAATGGTTATGCTGTTTTGTGCCTTTGACGTTATCAGCACCTGTAAAGGGAGTTGTTTTCTCAAACTGCTGAAGTAAGTTCATCTAGTTTTAGAAACCTTCATTGAACAGTCTATAACAGTGTCACAACTAAGCATATGCATAAGCACTTAAATGCTTTAAATGAGAATAACATAAAATTTCTATTACAGGAGCTAGAGCCTGTCCCAGTAGTCATAGGTAGAGCACACCTGGACAGGTCACCAGTCTGTCAGAGGACTAACACAGATGCAGCCTGACTCAATCCTAAATGTTCAGCACACAGAGACACAGAGGTACCGTTTAAAGTTTAGTGTTAACTTGAGTCACTGATCATTCGCAGTATTACAGAGTCTGGCAGTCTTTGCATGATGTCCACGTCACTGTAAGTTTCTAGCTGACTCTCAGGTGTGACAGGTGTGCCAGCAGGAAAGAGTAATAATAGCCTGCATCCTGAGGTTTTTCATGCAGGATTAAAGGAGCCAGGCTTTGTTCACACAGCTAGGATTGTATTTTACACTGACCCTGGGTCAGTATAAGTATCATACAGTTTAAACGAAGCACTGAAACTTGCACATATTTATTACAGATGCACTGAAGCTAATCGAGATATTTGCTGTCAGTCTGTGGCTGCGATTAAACACTTTACTGGAAACTTTATTAACTAGTAACTTCGTCAGTCATGACAGAAGCTAATATTTCTGTGCTAACATCGTTTAAACAGTAACAGCTTTACTCCAATATAAGCTAACGTTTACACCGTAACTTTAAGCTAGCACCATAAAGACGGTAAAACACGTAATAACATCTACAAATGCATCTTAAAGCTGTTATATTAGCACTCGGTGTATTACTAACATAACCACATTAACATTATTGACACTCGCTGGTCTGACTTTTAATAGTCATTCTATAAATGCTGTCCGTTTAAACGGTCTTACCTGTACACACTCCTGTATCCACCGGATTGCAGCCAGAGTGGATTCTGGAGTCTTCCCACGCTCCTGTTAGTGATCCTCCATCTGGATGGATGATAACAACCTTCTGAACAATCTAGCAGGAGATGGTCCATATCTAGGGGATATGGACTGACAACAGCCGAAGCGGGTGAATAAAGTCACCCAGTCGCTAGCTGTGCGATTACCCAGCATACACCAGCACAATATTAGGCACAGCACCACCATAGACATTTTCAGTGGTTTTGAATGCAGGACATGGTTATCTTACCTTGTAAAATGCATGACAATAAAACAGCTAACCACCATAAAATGGTATTGTGTATGTATGTATGTGCATGTGTGTGTGTGTGTGAGAGAGAGAGAGAGAGAGAGAGAGGGGGGGGGGGGGGGGGGGGGGAGAGAGATCAAAGGCGTGCGCTTATGTTTTTTCTTGATCAAGAGTGTGCCTCCTCTCTCTTATTGGATGTATGGTATAGCATGTTTATTCAGGTGCACCTTTGAAGTCTATGAGAATACTTTGCAGCCTGGTCTGAGTGGTCATTTCTGCACAGACACAATGAAGCGTGCACTCAGTTTAGAGGAGGCTGTTGCTGCAGTTTTGCACTCTCCACAAGCAGTGGAGATACTTCTGACAGCGAAGAAGAATTTTTGCCAGGCACCGAGGAGCTTTGCAGCTCATGTGCGGAGGAGGAGAAGGAGAAGGAGGAAGAAGAGCAGGAGGAAGAGACAAGACTGGAGGATGGCCAGTGGAGATCTAAAAATGGAGAAATCATGTGGCAACCCACACACGAAGAGGTCCTGCCATTTTTTCCTCCCCCCATTTTAACCCCAGGACCAACCCATTATGCAATTCGTATAGGATCAGCAGCCCATCTTTTTTTTTGCAGAGGACATTATGCAGCTAATCCTGCATTTCACCAACCTGCAGGGGCAACAGGTCAGTAAAAGACTGGAAGATGAGGAGTTGCAGGCTTACATGGGGCTTGTGATGCTGGCTGGCCTGTACAGGTCTCAACATGAAACGACAACAAGCCTGTGAAATGGGGAGACAGGGCTCTTCTGTTTCATGCTACCATGTCATCCCCAAGCAAAGAAAAAAGGTTGTCTTATTGAGCACCAGGCACCGTGAGCTACAAGTCCAGGACTCTGGGAAGAGAAAGCCCCACATCATCCTGGATTATAACAAATGCAAAGGGACTGTGGATCATTTGGACCAGGTAAGCACAATTATAAGTAATTTATTTGCCAAATTGTTTACCGTTTCTCATTGTTATAACTGATAAAGTCAGATAATGTGATTATAATAGTTTTGATATGAGATGATAGTTTTAGACTATGATAGTTTTGATAGTTACAGTAAGGAGGGGGGGTCCAGTTTGACGCCCACAGGCAGGAAGAATCTCTTGCTTATGGCTGTATAAATCTGTTCATGTCACCTGATCATTTCTTTTTGTTTTGCAGGTTTGTGGCAACTACTCCTGCCGTAGAAGGACACGTAGGTGGCCCATGTGTCTGTTCTACCACATGATCGAGGTAAGCTGCTATAATGCTTTCATTCAAGACAGCTGTAACTTTTGATAGAAGACGCATATAAACATATTTATGGCTTTATCTTTTAAAGTTCGATATCCCCGTGTTGAGCAAACAGGTTTTGCAGCTGTTTGATCTAAGATTTTCAAGTTATTCACAAAATGAATACCTATACTTTGTTTCGTGCGACAACTCCATTCAAATGCATGTAATAGTCAGAAACGCACTGTCTTGGCGAAATAAAGCGTTTACAACTTCATGAAGACAGCTCTAACTTTTGATAGGAGACTCAGATATGCGTATTTATGGCTTTATCTGATCGAATTCAATATCCCCGTGTTGAGCAAACAGTTTTAAAGCTATGTGAGCTAAGATTTTCAAGTTATTCACAAGATGAAAACCTATACTTTGTTTCGTGCGAGAACTCCATTCAAATGCATGTAATAGTCAGAAACGCACGGTCTCGGCGAAATAAAGTGTTTTTGTACAGCTTGAAGTTACCTGTAACTTTTGATAGAAGGCTCAGACACACATCAATATGGCTTTGCCTTATACAATTCAGCATCTCCGTGCTGGGGAAACAGGTTTTGCAGCTGTTTGAGCCAAGAGCTTCCAGTTATTGAAAAAATGAAAGCCTATACTTTGTTTCGTGCGAGAACTCCATTCAAATGCATGTAAAAGTCAGAAACGCACTGTCTCGGCGAAATAAAGGGTTTACAACTTCATGAAGACAGCTGTAACTTTTGATAGGAAACTCAGATATACGTATTTATGGCTTTATCTTATAGAATTCAATATCCCCGTTGAGCAAACAGTTTTAAAGCTATGTGAGCTAAGATTTTTAAGTTATTCACAAAATAAAAAGCTATACTTTGTTTCGTGTGAGAACTCCATTTATGTTACGCCCCTAATCTAGGCGTGTAGGGACGCACATAAGGTTGGAGGAGAGAGATACAAATCCCCGCCCTGGTTCCCAAGCCAAACATCCAAACCAGTTGTGAGTAAAAAAAAGGTGATTTTATTTAAGGACAAGAAGCATAGCTCCAGGGTGAGCCCAAGCCAAAATAATAAACAAAACCAACTAAGACCCACCAGCAAAGACTAACTAAACCCTAGGAAAGAAAAAGAACAAACAAATGACAGAGCTATCCCTCGCTCCCTGACCAAGAAAACAGGAGAAAACGATTCCAAAAGAAAAGGCAGCTCACCCCTTCCGCTTCAGCCCACGAGTGCCTAAGCTCTCAGCTAATGCACTAGGAGCGGCTTTTACAATTCACCCTCACACAAATACACAAGATAAGCACAGGCTGGGAAAACCATGGTCAGGACCGCGACGGCTGTCAGGCTACTCGCTCGTTGCACACACTCTCTCCCTCTCTCCCCTCTGGAGCTGTCAGAGCGGCTTTTTGAACGTGGTCACCTGTTCCATGGTCCAATCAGATGCTAACTACTCTTCATTAGGGGAGGGACCTGTAAAGTGTCTTAAACACAGTAAAGAGACACGTCTCGCATGTAATAGTCAGAAACGCACTATCTTTGCAAAATAAAGCCTTTTTGTACAACTTCGTGAAGTTAGCTGTAACTTTTGATAGAAGATTCAGATTTACGTAGTTATGGCTTTATCTTATAATATTCAGTATCCCCGTGTTGAGCAAACAGGTTTGAGCTAAGATTTTCGAGTTATTCACATAATGAAAACCTATACTTTGTTTCGTGCGAGAACTGCATTCAAATGCATGTAATAGTCAGAAACGCACTGTCTCGGCGAAATAAAGTGTTTTTGTACAGCTTCATGAAGACAGCTGTAACTTTTGATAGAAGGCTCAGATTGATGTATTTATGGTTTTATCTTATAAAATTCAATATCCCCGTGCTGGGAAAACAGATTTTGCAGCTGTGTGAGCTAAGATTTCCAAGTTATACACATAATGAAAATCTATACTTTGTTTCGGTCGAGTTCCCCATTCAAATGCATGTAACAGTGAGAAACGCACTGTCTTGGAGAAAGAAAGCGTTTTTGTACAACTTCATATAAATAGCTGTAACTTTTGATAGAAGACTCGGATACACATGTTTATGGCTTTATCTTATAGAACTCAAGGTCCCCATGCTGGGCAAACAAAACAGGTTTTGCAGCTGTGTGAGCTAAGATTTTCAAGTTATACACATAATGAAAACCTATACTTTGTTTCGGTGAGTTCCCCATTCAAATGCATGTAACAGTGAGAAACGCACTGTCTTGGCGAAAGAAAGCGTTTTTGTACAACTTCATATAAATAGCTGTAACTTTTGATAGAAGACTCGGATACACATGTTTATGGCTTTATCTTATAGAACTCAAGGTCCCCGTGCTGGGAAAAAAGAACAGGTTTTGCAGCCGTTTGAGCTAAGATTTTAAAATTATTCACATAATGAAAACCTATACTTTGTTTCGGGCGAGTTCCCCATTCAAATGCATGCAACAGTGAGAAACGCACTGTCTTGGCGAAATAAAGCGTTTTTGTACAACTTCATATAAATAGCTGTAACTTTTGATAGAAGACTCGGATACACATGTTTATGGCTTTATCTTATAGAACTCAAGGTCCCCGTGCTGGGAAAACAGGATTTGCAGCTGTTTGAGCTAAGATTTCCAAGTTATACACATAATGAAAACCTATACTTTGTTTCGGTCGAGTTCCCCATTCAAATGCATGTAACAGTGAGAAACGCACTGTCTTGGCGAAAGAAAGCGTTTTTGTACAACTTCATATAAATAGCTGTAACTTTTGATAGAAGACTCAGACAAACATGTTTATGGCTTTATCTTATAGAACTCAAGGTCCCCGTGATGGGAAAACAGGTTTTGCAGCTGTTTGAGCTAAGATTTCCAAGTTATACACATAATGAAAACCTATACTTTGTTTCGGTCGAGTTCCCCATTCAAATGCATGTAACAGTGAGAAACGCACTGTCTTGGCGAAAGAAAGCGTTTTTGAACAACTTCATATAAATAGCTGTAACTTTTGATAGAAGACTCGGATACACATGTTTATGGCTTTATCTTATAGAACTCAAGGTCCCCGTGCTGGGAAAAAAGAACAGGTTTTGCAGCCGTTTGAGCTAAGATTTTAAAATTATTCACATAATGAAAACCTATACTTTGTTTCGGGCGAGTTCCCCATTCAAATGCATGTAACAGTGAGAAACGCACTGTCTTGGCGAAATAAAGCGTTTTTGTACAACTTCATATAAATCGCTGTAACTTTTGATAGAAGACTCAGACAAACATGTTTATGGCTTTATCTTATAGAACTCAAGGTCCCCGTGCTGGGAAAACAGGATTTGCAGCTGTTTGAGCTAAGATTTCCAAGTTATACACATAATGAAAACCTATACTTTGTTTCGGGCGAGTTCCCCATTCAAATGCATGTAACAGTGAGAAACGCACTGTCTTGGCGAAATAAAGCGTTTTTGTACAACTTCATATAAATCGCTGTAACTTTTGATAGAAGACTCAGACAAACATGTTTATGGCTTTATCTTATAGAACTCAAGGTCCCCGTGCTGGGAAAACAGGTTTTGCAGCTGTTTGAGCTAAGATTTCCAAGTTATACACATAATGAAAACCTATACTTTGTTTCATGCGAGTTCCCCATTCAAATGCATGTAACAGTGAGAAACGCATTGTCTTGGCGAAATAATGCGTTTTTGAACAACTTCATATAAATAGCTGTAACTTTTGATAGAAGACTCAGACAAACATGTTTATGGCTTTATCTTATAGAACTCAAGGTCCCCGTGCTGGCAAAATAGGATTTGCAGCTGTTTGAGCTAAGATTTCCAAGTTATACACATAATGAAAACCTATACTTTGTTTCGGTCGAGTTCCCCATTCAAATGCATGTAACAGTGAGAAACGCACTGTCTTGGCGAAAGAAAGCGTTTTTGTACAACTTCATATAAATAGCTGTAACTTTTGATAGAAGACTCAGACAAACATGTTTATGGCTTTATCTTATAGAACTCAAGGTCCCCGTGCTGGGAAAACAGGTTTTGCAGCTGTTTGAGCTAAGATTTCCAAGTTATACACATAATGAAAACCTATACTTTGTTTCATGCGAGTTCCCCATTCAAATGCATGTAACAGTGAGAAACGCACTGTCTTGGCGAAAGAAAGCGTTTTTGAACATCTTCATATAAATAGCTGTAACTTTTGATAGAAGACTCAGACAAAGATGTTTATGGCTTTATCTTATAGAACTCAAGGTCCCCGTGCTGGCAAAATAGGTTTTGCAGCTGTTTGAGCTAAGATTTCCAAGTTATACACATAATGAAAACCTATACTTTGTTTCGGTCGAGTTCCCCATTCAAATGCATGTAACAGTGAGAAACGCACTGTCTTGGCGAAATAAAGCGTTTTTGTACAACTTCATATAAATAGCTGTAACTTTTGATAGAAGACTCGGATACACATGTTTATGGCTTTATCTTATAGAACTCAAGGTCCCCGTGCTGGGAAAACAGGTTTTGCAGCTGTTTGAGCTAAGATTTCCAAGTTATACACATAATGAAAACCTATACTTTGTTTCATGCGAGTTCCCCATTCAAATGCATGTAACAGTGAGAAACGCATTGTCTTGGCGAAATAATGCGTTTTTGAACAACTTCATATAAATAGCTGTAACTTTTGATAGAAGACTCAGACAAACATGTTTATGGCTTTATCTTATAGAAGTTAAGGTCCCCGTGCTGGGAAACCAGGATTTGCAGCTGTTTGAGCTAAGATTTCCAAGTTATACACATAATGAAAACCTATACTTTGTTTCGGTCGAGTTCCCCATTCAAATGCATGTAACAGTGAGAAACGCACTGTCTTGGCGAAAGAAAGCGTTTTTGAACAACTTCATATAAATAGCTGTAACTTTTGATAGAAGACTCAGACAAACATGTTTATGGCTTTATCTTATAGAACTCAAGGTCCCCGTGCTGGGAAAACAGGATTTGCAGCTGTTTGAGCTAAGATTTCCAAGTTATACACATAATGAAAACCTATACTTTGTTTCGGTCGAGTTCCCCATTCAAATGCATGTAACAGTGAGAAACGCACTGTCTTGGCGAAAGAAAGCGTTTTTGTACAACTTCATATAAATAGCTGTAACTTTTGATAGAAGACTCAGACAAACATGTTTATGGCTTTATCTTATAGAACTCAAGGTCCCCGTGCTGGGAAAACAGGATTTGCAGCTGTTTGAGCTAAGATTTCCAAGTTATACACATAATGAAAACCTATACTTTGTTTCGGTCGAGTTCCCCATTCAAATGCATGTAACAGTGAGAAACGCACTGTCTTGGCGAAAGAAAGCGTTTTTGTACAACTTCATATAAATAGCTGTAACTTTTGATAGAAGACTCAGACAAACATGTTTATGGCTTTATCTTATAGAACTCAAGGTCCCCGTGCTGGGAAAACAGGTTTTGCAGCTGTTTGAGCTAAGATTTCCAAGTTATACACATAATGAAAAGCTATACTTTGTTTCGGTCGAGTTCCCCATTCAAATGCATGTAACAGTGAGAAACGCACTGTCTTGGCGAAAGAAAGCGTTTTTGTACAACTTCATATAAATAGCTGTAACTTTTGATAGAAGACTCGGATACACATGTTTATGGCTTTATCTTATAGAACTCAAGGTCCCCGTGCTGGGAAAACAGGTTTTGCAGCTGTTTGAGCTAAGATTTCCAAGTTATACACATAATGAAAACCTATACTTTGTTTCGGTCGAGTTCCCCATTCAAATGCATGTAACAGTGAGAAACGCACTGTCTTGGCGAAAGAAAGCGTTTTTGTACAACTTCATATAAATAGCTGTAACTTTTGATAGAAGACTCAGACAAACATGTTTATGGCTTTATCTTATAGAACTCAAGGTCCCCGTGCTGGGAAAACAGGATTTGCAGCTGTTTGAGCTAAGATTTCCAAGTTATACACATAATGAAAACCTATACTTTGTTTCGGTCGAGTTCCCCATTCAAATGCATGTAACAGTGAGAAACGCACTGTCTTGGCGAAAGCGTTTTTGTACAACTTCATATAAATAGCTGTAACTTTTGATAGAAGACTCGGATACACATGTTTATGGCTTTATCTTATAGAACTCAAGGTCCCCGTGCTGGGAAAACAGGTTTTGCAGCTGTTTGAGCTAAGATTTCCAAGTTATACACATAATGAAAACCTATACTTTGTTTCGGTCGAGTTCCCCATTCAAATGCATGTAACAGTGAGAAACGCACTGTCTTGGCGAAAGAAAGCGTTTTTGTACAACTTCATATAAATAGCTGTAACTTTTGATAGAAGACTCAGACAAACATGTTTATGGCTTTATCTTATAGAACTCAAGGTCCCCGTGCTGGGAAAACAGGTTTTGCAGCTGTTTGAGCTAAGATTTCCAAGTTATACACATAATGAAAAGCTATACTTTGTTTCGGTCGAGTTCCCCATTCAAATGCATGTAACAGTGAGAAACGCACTGTCTTGGCGAAAGAAAGCGTTTTTGTACAACTTCATATAAATAGCTGTAACTTTTGATAGAAGACTCGGATACACATGTTTATGGCTTTATCTTATAGAACTCAAGGTCCCCGTGCTGGGAAAACAGGTTTTGCAGCTGTTTGAGCTAAGATTTCCAAGTTATACACATAATGAAAACCTATACTTTGTTTCGGTCGAGTTCCCCATTCAAATGCATGTAACAGTGAGAAACGCACTGTCTTGGCGAAAGAAAGCGTTTTTGTACAACTTCATATAAATAGCTGTAACTTTTGATAGAAGACTCAGACAAACATGTTTATGGCTTTATCTTATAGAACTCAAGGTCCCCGTGCTGGGAAAACAGGATTTGCAGCTGTTTGAGCTAAGATTTCCAAGTTATACACATAATGAAAACCTATACTTTGTTTCGGTCGAGTTCCCCATTCAAATGCATGTAACAGTGAGAAACGCACTGTCTTGGCGAAAGCGTTTTTGTACAACTTCATATAAATCGCTGTAACTTTTGATAGAAGACTCGGATACACATGTTTATGGCTTTATCTTATAGAACTCAAGGTCCCCGTGCTGGGAAAACAGGTTTTGCAGCTGTTTGAGCTAAGATTTCCAAGTTATACACATAATGAAAACCTATACTTTGTTTCGGTCGAGTTCCCCATTCAAATGCATGTAACAGTGAGAAACGCATTGTCTTGGCGAAAGAAAGCGTTTTTGAACAACTTCATATAAATAGCTGTAACTTTTGATAGAAGACTCAGACAAACATGTTTATGGCTTTATCTTATAGAACTCAATATCCCCGTGCTGGGCAAACAGGTTTTGCAGCTGTTTGAGCTAAGATTTCCAAGTTATACACATAATGAAAACCTATACTTTGTTTCGGTCGAGTTCCCCATTCAAATGCATGTAACAGTGAGAAACGCACTGTCTTGGCGAAAGAAAGCGTTTTTGTACAACTTCATATAAATAGCTGTAACTTTTGATAGAAGACTCAGACAAACATGTTTATGGCTTTATCTTATAGAACTCAAGGTCCCCGTGCTGGCAAAATAGGTTTTGCAGCTGTTTGAGCTAAGATTTTCAAGTTATACACATAATGAAAACCTATACTTTGTTTCGGTCGAGTTCCCCATTCAAATGCATGTAACAGTGAGAAACGCACTGTCTTGGCGAAAGAAAGCGTTTTTGTACAACTTCATATAAATAGCTGTAACTTTTGATAGAAGACTCAGACAAACATGTTTATGGCTTTATCTTATAGAACTCAAGGTCCCCGTGCTGGCAAAATAGGTTTTGCAGCTGTTGGAGCTAAGATTTTCAAGTTATACACATAATGAAAACCTATACTTTGTTTCGGTCGAGTTCCCCATTCAAATGCATGTAACAGTGAGAAACGCACTGTCTTGGCGAAAGAAAGCGTTTTTGTACAACTTCATATAAATAGCTGTAACTTTTGATAGAAGACTCAGACAAACATGTTTATGGCTTTATCTTATAGGACTCAAGGTCCCCGTGCTGGCAAAATAGGTTTTGCAGCTGTTTGAGCTAAGATTTCCAAGTTATACACATAATGAAAACCTATACTTTGTTTCGGTCGAGTTCCCCATTCAAATGCATGTAACAGTGAGAAACGCACTGTCTTGGCGAAAGAAAGCGTTTTTGTACAACTTCATATAAATAGCTGTAACTTTTGATAGAAGACTCGGATACACATGTTTATGGCTTTATCTTATAGAACTCAAGGTCCCCGTGCTGGGAAAACAGGTTTTGCAGCTGTTTGAGCTAAGATTTCCAAGTTATACACATAATGAAAACCTATACTTTGTTTCGGTCGAGTTCCCCATTCAAATGCATGTAACAGTGAGAAACGCACTGTCTTGGCGAAAGAAAGCGTTTTTGTACAACTTCATATAAATAGCTGTAACTTTTGATAGAAGACTCAGACAAACATGTTTATGGCTTTATCTTATAGAACTCAAGGTCCCCGTGCTGGCAAAATAGGTTTTGCAGCTGTTTGAGCTAAGATTTCCAAGTTATACACATAATGAAAACCTATACTTTGTTTCGGTCGAGTTCCCCATTCAAATGCATGTAACAGTGAGAAACGCACTGTCTTGGCGAAAGAAAGCGTTTTTGTACAACTTCATATAAATAGCTGTAACTTTTGATAGAAGACTCAGACAAACATGTTTATGGCTTTATCTTATAGAACTCAAGGTCCTCGTGCTGGGAAAACAGGTTTTGCAGCTGTTTGAGCTAAGATTTCCAAGTTATACACATAATGAAAACCTATACTTTGTTTCGGTCGAGTTCCCCATTCAAATGCATGTAACAGTGAGAAACGCACTGTCTTGGCGAAAGAAAGCGTTTTTGTACAACTTCATATAAATAGCTGTAACTTTTGATAGAAGACTCAGACAAACATGTTTATGGCTTTATCTTATAGAACTCAAGGTCCCCGTGCTGGCAAAATAGGTTTTGCAGCTGTTTGAGCTAAGATTTCCAAGTTATACACATAATGAAAACCTATACTTTGTTTCGGTCGAGTTCCCCATTCAAATGCATGTAACAGTGAGAAACGCACTGTCTTGGCGAAAGAAAGCGTTTTTGAACAACTTCATATAAATAGCTGTAACTTTTGATAGAAGACTCAGACAAACATGTTTATGGCTTTATCTTATAGAACTCAAGGTCCCCATGCTGGGCAAACAGGATTTGCAGCTGTTGGAGCTAAGATTTTCAAGTTATACACATAATGAAAACCTATACTTTGTTTCGGTCGAGTTCCCCATTCAAATGCATGTAACAGTGAGAAACGCACTGTCTTGGCGAAAGAAAGCGTTTTTGTACAACTTCATATAAATAGCTGTAACTTTTGATAGAAGACTCAGACAAACATGTTTATGGCTTTATCTTATAGAACTCAAGGTCCCCGTGCTGGCAAAATAGGTTTTGCAGCTGTTGGAGCTAAGATTTTCAAGTTATACACATAATGAAAACCTATACTTTGTTTCGGTCGAGTTCCCCATTCAAATGCATGTAACAGTGAGAAACGCATTGTCTTGGCGAAAGAAAGCGATTTTGTACAACTTCATATAAATAGCTGTAACTTTTGATAGAAGACTCGGATACACATGTTTATGGCTTTATCTTATAGAACTCAAGGTCCCCGTGCTGGGAAAACAGGTTTTGCAGCTGTTGGAGCTAAGATTTTCAAGTTATACACATAATGAAAACCTATACTTTGTTTCATGCGAGTTCCCCATTCAAATGCATGTAACAGTGAGAAACGCACTGTCTTGGCGAAAGAAAGCGTTTTTGTACAACTTCATATAAATAGCTGTAACTTTTGATAGAAGACTCAGACAAACATGTTTATGGCTTTATCTTATAGAACTCAAGGTCCCCGTGCTGGGAAAACAGGTTTTGCAGCTGTTTGAGCTAAGATTTCCAAGTTATACACATAATGAAAACCTATACTTTGTTTCGGTCGAGTTCCCCATTCAAATGCATGTAACAGTGAGAAACGCACTGTCTTGGCGAAAGAAAGCGTTTTTGTACAACTTCATATAAATAGCTGTAACTTTTGATAGAAGACTCAGACAAACATGTTTATGGCTTTATCTTATAGAACTCAAGGTCCCCGTGCTGGGAAAACAGGTTTTGCAGCTGTTTGAGCTAAGATTTCCAAGTTATACACATAATGAAAAGCTATACTTTGTTTCGGTCGAGTTCCCCATTCAAATGCATGTAACAGTGAGAAACGCACTGTCTTGGCGAAAGAAAGCGTTTTTGTACAACTTCATATAAATAGCTGTAACTTTTGATAGAAGACTCGGATACACATGTTTATGGCTTTATCTTATAGAACTCAAGGTCCCCGTGCTGGGAAAACAGGTTTTGCAGCTGTTTGAGCTAAGATTTCCAAGTTATACACATAATGAAAACCTATACTTTGTTTCGGTCGAGTTCCCCATTCAAATGCATGTAACAGTGAGAAACGCACTGTCTTGGCGAAAGAAAGCGTTTTTGTACAACTTCATATAAATAGCTGTAACTTTTGATAGAAGACTCAGACAAACATGTTTATGGCTTTATCTTATAGAACTCAAGGTCCCCGTGCTGGGAAAACAGGATTTGCAGCTGTTTGAGCTAAGATTTCCAAGTTATACACATAATGAAAACCTATACTTTGTTTCGGTCGAGTTCCCCATTCAAATGCATGTAACAGTGAGAAACGCACTGTCTTGGCGAAAGCGTTTTTGTACAACTTCATATAAATAGCTGTAACTTTTGATAGAAGACTCGGATACACATGTTTATGGCTTTATCTTATAGAACTCAAGGTCCCCGTGCTGGGAAAACAGGTTTTGCAGCTGTTTGAGCTAAGATTTCCAAGTTATACACATAATGAAAACCTATACTTTGTTTCGGTCGAGTTCCCCATTCAAATGCATGTAACAGTGAGAAACGCATTGTCTTGGCGAAAGAAAGCGTTTTTGAACAACTTCATATAAATAGCTGTAACTTTTGATAGAAGACTCAGACAAACATGTTTATGGCTTTATCTTATAGAACTCAATATCCCCGTGCTGGGCAAACAGGTTTTGCAGCTGTTTGAGCTAAGATTTCCAAGTTATACACATAATGAAAACCTATACTTTGTTTCGGTCGAGTTCCCCATTCAAATGCATGTAACAGTGAGAAACGCACTGTCTTGGCGAAAGAAAGCGTTTTTGTACAACTTCATATAAATAGCTGTAACTTTTGATAGAAGACTCAGACAAACATGTTTATGGCTTTATCTTATAGAACTCAAGGTCCCCGTGCTGGCAAAATAGGTTTTGCAGCTGTTTGAGCTAAGATTTTCAAGTTATACACATAATGAAAACCTATACTTTGTTTCGGTCGAGTTCCCCATTCAAATGCATGTAACAGTGAGAAACGCACTGTCTTGGCGAAAGAAAGCGTTTTTGTACAACTTCATATAAATAGCTGTAACTTTTGATAGAAGACTCAGACAAACATGTTTATGGCTTTATCTTATAGAACTCAAGGTCCCCGTGCTGGCAAAATAGGTTTTGCAGCTGTTGGAGCTAAGATTTTCAAGTTATACACATAATGAAAACCTATACTTTGTTTCGGTCGAGTTCCCCATTCAAATGCATGTAACAGTGAGAAACGCACTGTCTTGGCGAAAGAAAGCGTTTTTGTACAACTTCATATAAATAGCTGTAACTTTTGATAGAAGACTCAGACAAACATGTTTATGGCTTTATCTTATAGGACTCAAGGTCCCCGTGCTGGCAAAATAGGTTTTGCAGCTGTTTGAGCTAAGATTTCCAAGTTATACACATAATGAAAACCTATACTTTGTTTCGGTCGAGTTCCCCATTCAAATGCATGTAACAGTGAGAAACGCACTGTCTTGGCGAAAGAAAGCGTTTTTGTACAACTTCATATAAATAGCTGTAACTTTTGATAGAAGACTCGGATACACATGTTTATGGCTTTATCTTATAGAACTCAAGGTCCCCGTGCTGGGAAAACAGGTTTTGCAGCTGTTTGAGCTAAGATTTCCAAGTTATACACATAATGAAAACCTATACTTTGTTTCGGTCGAGTTCCCCATTCAAATGCATGTAACAGTGAGAAACGCACTGTCTTGGCGAAAGAAAGCGTTTTTGTACAACTTCATATAAATAGCTGTAACTTTTGATAGAAGACTCAGACAAACATGTTTATGGCTTTATCTTATAGAACTCAAGGTCCCCGTGCTGGCAAAATAGGTTTTGCAGCTGTTTGAGCTAAGATTTCCAAGTTATACACATAATGAAAACCTATACTTTGTTTCGGTCGAGTTCCCCATTCAAATGCATGTAACAGTGAGAAACGCACTGTCTTGGCGAAAGAAAGCGTTTTTGTACAACTTCATATAAATAGCTGTAACTTTTGATAGAAGACTCAGACAAACATGTTTATGGCTTTATCTTATAGAACTCAAGGTCCTCGTGCTGGGAAAACAGGTTTTGCAGCTGTTTGAGCTAAGATTTCCAAGTTATACACATAATGAAAACCTATACTTTGTTTCGGTCGAGTTCCCCATTCAAATGCATGTAACAGTGAGAAACGCACTGTCTTGGCGAAAGAAAGCGTTTTTGTACAACTTCATATAAATAGCTGTAACTTTTGATAGAAGACTCAGACAAACATGTTTATGGCTTTATCTTATAGAACTCAAGGTCCCCGTGCTGGCAAAATAGGTTTTGCAGCTGTTTGAGCTAAGATTTCCAAGTTATACACATAATGAAAACCTATACTTTGTTTCGGTCGAGTTCCCCATTCAAATGCATGTAACAGTGAGAAACGCACTGTCTTGGCGAAAGAAAGCGTTTTTGAACAACTTCATATAAATAGCTGTAACTTTTGATAGAAGACTCAGACAAACATGTTTATGGCTTTATCTTATAGAACTCAAGGTCCCCGTGCTGGGAAAACAGGTTTTGCAGCTGTTTGAGCTAAGATTTCCAAGTTATACACATAATGAAAACCTATACTTTGTTTCGGTCGAGTTCCCCATTCAAATGCATGTAACAGTGAGAAACGCACTGTCTTGGCGATAGAAAGCGTTTTTGTACAACTTCATATAAATAGCTGTAACTTTTGATAGAAGACTCAGACAAACATGTTTATGGCTTTATCTTATAGAACTCAAGGTCCCCGTGCTGGCAAAATAGGTTTTGCAGCTGTTGGAGCTAAGATTTTCAAGTTATACACATAATGAAAACCTATACTTTGTTTCGGTCGAGTTCCCCATTCAAATGCATGTAACAGTGAGAAACGCATTGTCTTGGCGAAAGAAAGCGTTTTTGTACAACTTCATATAAATAGCTGTAACTTTTGATAGAAGACTCAGACAAACATGTTTATGGCTTTATCTTATAGAACTCAAGGTCCCCGTGCTGGCAAAATAGGTTTTGCAGCTGTTTGAGCTAAGATTTCCAAGTTATACACATAATGAAAACCTATACTTTGTTTCGGTCGAGTTCCCCATTCAAATGCATGTAACAGTGAGAAACGCACTGTCTTGGCGAAAGAAAGCGTTTTTGTACAACTTCATATAAATAGCTGTAACTTTTGATAGAAGACTCGGATACACATGTTTATGGCTTTATCTTATAGAACTCAAGGTCCCCGTGCTGGGAAAACAGGTTTTGCAGCTGTTTGAGCTAAGATTTCCAAGTTATACACATAATGAAAACCTATACTTTGTTTCGGTCGAGTTCCCCATTCAAATGCATGTAACAGTGAGAAACGCACTGTCTTGGCGAAAGAAAGCGTTTTTGAACAACTTCATATAAATAGCTGTAACTTTTGATAGAAGACTCAGACAAACATGTTTATGGCTTTATCTTATAGAACTCAAGGTCCCCATGCTGGGCAAACAGGATTTGCAGCTGTTGGAGCTAAGATTTTCAAGTTATACACATAATGAAAACCTATACTTTGTTTCGGTCGAGTTCCCCATTCAAATGCATGTAACAGTGAGAAACGCACTGTCTTGGCGAAAGAAAGCGTTTTTGTACAACGTCATATAAATAGCTGTAACTTTTGATAGAAGACTCGGATACACATGTTTATGGCTTTATCTTATAGAACTCAAGGTCCCCATGCTGGGAAAACAGGTTTTGCAGCTGTTTGAGCTAAGATTTCCAAGTTATACACATAATGAAAACCTATACTTTGTTTCGGTCGAGTTCCCCATTCAAATGCATGTAACAGTGAGAAACGCACTGTCTTGGCGAAAGAAAGCGTTTTTGAACAACTTCATATAAATAGCTGTAACTTTTGATAGAAGACTCAGACAAACATGTTTATGGCTTTATCTTATAGAACTCAAGGTCCCCATGCTGGGCAAACAGGATTTGCAGCTGTTGGAGCTAAGATTTTCAAGTTATACACATAATGAAAACCTATACTTTGTTTCGGTCGAGTTCCCCATTCAAATGCATGTAACAGTGAGAAACGCACTGTCTTGGCGAAAGAAAGCGTTTTTGTACAACTTCATATAAATAGCTGTAACTTTTGATAGAAGACTCAGACAAACATGTTTATGGCTTTATCTTATAGAACTCAAGGTCCCCGTGCTGGCAAAATAGGTTTTGCAGCTGTTGGAGCTAAGATTTTCAAGTTATACACATAATGAAAACCTATACTTTGTTTCGGTCGAGTTCCCCATTCAAATGCATGTAACAGTGAGAAACGCACTGTCTTGGCGAAAGAAAGCGTTTTTGAACAACTTCATATAAATAGCTGTAACTTTTGATAGAAGACTCAGACAAACATGTTTATGGCTTTATCTTATAGAACTCAAGGTCCCCATGCTGGGCAAACAGGATTTGCAGCTGTTGGAGCTAAGATTTTCAAGTTATACACATAATGAAAACCTATACTTTGTTTCGGTCGAGTTCCCCATTCAAATGCATGTAACAGTGAGAAACGCACTGTCTTGGCGAAAGAAAGCGTTTTTGTACAACTTCATATAAATAGCTGTAACTTTTGATAGAAGACTCAGACAAACATGTTTATGGCTTTATCTTATAGAACTCAAGGTCCCCGTGCTGGCAAAATAGGTTTTGCAGCTGTTGGAGCTAAGATTTTCAAGTTATACACATAATGAAAACCTATACTTTGTTTCGGTCGAGTTCCCCATTCAAATGCATGTAACAGTGAGAAACGCATTGTCTTGGCGAAAGAAAGCGTTTTTGTACAACTTCATATAAATAGCTGTAACTTTTGATAGAAGACTCAGACAAACATGTTTATGGCTTTATCTTATAGAACTCAAGGTCCCCGTGCTGGCAAAATAGGTTTTGCAGCTGTTTGAGCTAAGATTTCCAAGTTATAGACATAATGAAAACCTATACTTTGTTTCGGTCGAGTTCCCCATTCAAATGCATGTAACAGTGAGAAACGCACTGTCTTGGCGAAAGAAAGCGTTTTTGTACAACGTCATATAAATAGCTGTAACTTTTGATAGAAGACTCGGATACACATGTTTATGGCTTTATCTTATAGAACTCAAGGTCCCCGTGCTGGGAAAACAGGTTTTGCAGCTGTTTGAGCTAAGATTTCCAAGTTATACACATAATGAAAACCTATACTTTGTTTCGGTCGAGTTCCCCATTCAAATGCATGTAACAGTGAGAAACGCACTGTCTTGGCGAAAGAAAGCGTTTTTGAACAACTTCATATAAATAGCTGTAACTTTTGATAGAAGACTCAGACAAACATGTTTATGGCTTTATCTTATAGAACTCAAGGTCCCCATGCTGGGCAAACAGGATTTGCAGCTGTTGGAGCTAAGATTTCCAAGTTATACACATAATGAAAACCTATACTTTGTTTCGGTCGAGTTCCCCATTCAAATGCATGTAACAGTGAGAAACGCATTGTCTTGGCGAAAGAAAGCGTTTTTGTACAACTTCATATAAATAGCTGTAACTTTTGATAGAAGACTCAGACAAACATGTTTATGGCTTTATCTTATAGAACTCAAGGTCTCCGTGCTGGCAAAATAGGTTTTGCAGCTGTTGGAGCTAAGATTTCCAAGTTATACACATAATGAAAACCTATACTTTGTTTCGGTCGAGTTCCCCATTCAAATGCATGTAACAGTGAGAAACGCATTGTCTTGGCGAAATAATGCGTTTTTGAACAACTTCATATAAATAGCTGTAACTTTTGATAGAAGACTCGGATACACATGTTTATGGCTTTATCTTATAGAACTCAAGGTCCCCGTGCTGGCAAAATAGGTTTTGCAGCTGTTGGAGCTAAGATTTCCAAGTTATACACATAATGAAAACCTATACTTTGTTTCGGTCGAGTTCCCCATTCAAATGCATGTAACAGTGAGAAACGCACTGTCTTGGCGAAAGAAAGCGTTTTTGTACAACTTCATATAAATAGCTGTAACTTTTGATAGAAGACTCAGACAAACATGTTTATGGCTTTATCTTATAGAACTCAAGGTCCCCGTGCTGGCAAAATAGGTTTTGCAGCTGTTGGAGCTAAGATTTTCAAGTTATACACATAATGAAAACCTATACTTTGTTTCGGTCGAGTTCCCCATTCAAATGCATGTAACAGTGAGAAACGCACTGTCTTGGCGAAAGAAAGCGTTTTTGTACAACTTCATATAAATAGCTGTAACTTTTGATAGAAGACTCAGACAAACATGTTTATGGCTTTATCTTATAGAACTCAAGGTCCCCGTGCTGGCAAAATAGGTTTTGCAGCTGTTGGAGCTAAGATTTTCAAGTTATACACATAATGAAAACCTATACTTTGTTTCGGTCGAGTTCCCCATTCAAATGCATGTAACAGTGAGAAACGCATTGTCTTGGCGAAAGAAAGCGTTTTCGTACAACTTCATATAAATAGCTGTAACTTTTGATAGAAGACTCAGACAAACATGTTTATGGCTTTATCTTATAGAACTCAAGGTCCCCGTGCTGGCAAAATAGGTTTTGCAGCTGTTTGAGCTAAGATTTCCAAGTTATACACATAATGAAAACCTATACTTTGTTTCGGTCGAGTTCCCCATTCAAATGCATGTAACAGTGAGAAACGCACTGTCTTGGCGAAAGAAAGCGTTTTTGTACAACTTCATATAAATAGCTGTAACTTTTGATAGAAGACTCGGATACACATGTTTATGGCTTTATCTTATAGAACTCAAGGTCCCCGTGCTGGGAAAACAGGTTTTGCAGCTGTTTGAGCTAAGATGTCCAAGTTATACACATAATGAAAACCTATACTTTGTTTCGGTCGAGTTCCCCATTCAAATGCATGTAACAGTGAGAAACGCACTGTCTTGGCAAAAGAAAGCGTTTTTGAACAACTTCATATAAATAGCTGTAACTTTTGATAGAAGACTCAGACAAACATGTTTATGGCTTTATCTTATAGAACTCAAGGTCCCCGTGCTGGGAAACCAGGTTTTGCAGCTGTTTGAGCTAAGATTTCCAAGTTATACACATAATGAAAACCTATACTTTGTTTCGGTCGAGTTCCCCATTCAAATGCATGTAACAGTGAGAAACGCACTGTCTTGGCGAAAGAAAGCGTTTTTGTACAACTTCATATAAATAGCTGTAACTTTTGATAGAAGACTCAGACAAACATGTTTATGGCTTTATCTTATAGAACTCAAGGTCCCCGTGCTGGCAAAATAGGTTTTGCAGCTGTTTGAGCTAAGATTTCCAAGTTATACACATAATGAAAACCTATACTTTGTTTCGGTCGAGTTCCCCATTCAAATGCATGTAACAGTGAGAAACGCACTGTCTTGGCGAAAGAAAGCGTTTTTGTACAACTTCATATAAATCGCTGTAACTTTTGATAGAAGACTCAGACAAACATGTTTATGGCTTTATCTTATAGAACTCAAGGTCCCCGTGCTGGGAAAACAGGATTTGCAGGTGTTTGAGCTAAGATTTCCAAGTTATACACATAATGAAAACCTATACTTTGTTTCGGTCGAGTTCCCCATTCAAATGCATGTAACAGTGAGAAACGCACTGTCTTGGCGAAAGAAAGCGTTTTTGTACAACTTCATATAAATAGCTGTAACTTTTGATAGAAGACTCAGACAAACATGTTTATGGCTTTATCTTATAGAACTCAAGGTCCCCGTGCTGGCAAAATAGGTTTTGCAGCTGTTTGAGCTAAGATTTCCAAGTTATACACATAATGAAAACCTATACTTTGTTTCGGGCGAGTTCCCCATTCAAATGCATGTAACAGTGAGAAACGCACTGTCTTGGCGAAAGAAAGCGTTTTTGTACAACTTCATATAAATAGCTGTAACTTTTGATAGAAGACTCAGACAAACATGTTTATGGCTTTATCTTATAGAACTCAAGGTCCCCGTGCTGGCAAAATAGGTTTTGCAGCTGTTTGAGCTAAGATTTCCAAGTTATACACATAATGAAAACCTGTACTTTGTTTCGGTCGAGTTCCCCATTCAAATGCATGTAACAGTGAGAAACGCACTGTCTTGGCGAAAGAAAGCGTTTTTGTACAACTTCATATAAATAACTGTAACTTTTGATAGAAGACTCAGACAAACATGTTTATGGCTTTATCTTATAGAACTCAAGGTCCCCATGCTGGGAAAACAGGTTTTGCAGCTGTTTGAGCTAAGATTTCCAAGTTATACACATAATGAAAACCTATACTTTGTTTCGGTCGAGTTCCCCATTCAAATGCATGTAACAGTGAGAAACGCACTGTCTTGGCGAAAGAAAGCGTTTTTGAACAACTTCATATAAATAGCTGTAACTTTTGATAGAAGACTCAGACAAACATGTTTATGGCTTTATCTTATAGAACTCAAGGTACCCATGCTGGGCAAACAGGATTTGCAGCTGTTGGAGCTAAGATTTTCAAGTTATACACATAATGAAAACCTATACTTTGTTTCGGTCGAGTTCCCCATTCAAATGCATGTAACAGTGAGAAACGCACTGTCTTGGCGAAAGAAAGCGTTTTTGTACAACTTCATATAAATAGCTGTAACTTTTGATAGAAGACTCAGACAAACATGTTTATGGCTTTATCTTATAGAACTCAAGGTCCCCGTGCTGGGAAAACAGGTTTTGCAGCTGTTTGAGCTAAGATTTCCAAGTTATACACATAATGAAAACCTATACTTTGTTTCGGTCGAGTTCCCCATTCAAATGCATGTAACAGTGAGAAACGCACTGTCTTGGCGAAAGAAAGCGTTTTTGTACAACTTCATATAAATAGCTGTAACTTTTGATAGAAGACTCGGATACACATGTTTATGGCTTTATCTTATAGAACTCAAGGTCCCCGTGCTGGGAAAACAGGATTTGCAGCTGTTTGAGCTAAGATTTCCAAGTTATACACATAATGAAAACCTATACTTTGTTTCGGTCGAGTTCCCATTCAAATGCATGTAACAGTGAGAAACGCACTGTCTTGGCGAAAGAAAGCGTTTTTGTACAACTTCATATAAATAGCTGTAACTTTTGATAGAAGACTCAGACAAACATGTTTATGGCTTTATCTTATAGAACTCAAGGTCCCCGTGCTGGGAAAACAGGATTTGCAGGTGTTTGAGCTAAGATTTCCAAGTTATACACATAATGAAAACCTATACTTTGTTTCGGTCGAGTTCCCCATTCAAATGCATGTAACAGTGAGAAACGCACTGTCTTGGCGAAAGAAAGCGTTTTTGTACAACTTCATATAAATAGCTGTAACTTTTGATAGAAGACTCAGACAAACATGTTTATGGCTTTATCTTATAGAACTCAAGGTCCCCGTGCTGGCAAAATAGGTTTTGCAGCTGTTTGAGCTAAGATTTCCAAGTTATACACATAATGAAAACCTATACTTTGTTTCGGGCGAGTTCCCCATTCAAATGCATGTAACAGTGAGAAACGCACTGTCTTGGCGAAAGAAAGCGTTTTTGTACAACTTCATAGCTGTAACTTTTGATAGAAGACTCAGACAAACATGTTTATGGCTTTATCTTATAGAACTCAAGGTCCCCGTGCTGGCAAAATAGGTTTTGCAGCTGTTTGAGCTAAGATTTCCAAGTTATACACATAATGAAAACCTGTACTTTGTTTCGGTCGAGTTCCCCATTCAAATGCATGTAACAGTGAGAAACGCACTGTCTTGGCGAAAGAAAGCGTTTTTGTACAACTTCATATAAATAGCTGTAACTTTTGATAGAAGACTTAGACAAACATGTTTATGGCTTTATCTTATAGAACTCAAGGTCCCCGTGCTGGCAAAATAGGTTTTGCAGCTGTTTGAGCTAAGATTTCCAAGTTATACACATAATGAAAACCTATACTTTGTTTCGGGCGAGTTCCCCATTCAAATGCATGTAACAGTGAGAAACGCATTGTCTTGGCGAAAGAAAGCGTTTTTGTACAACTTCATATAAATAGCTGTAACTTTTGATAGAAGACTCAGACAAACATGTTTATGGCTTTATCTTATAGAACTCAAGGTCCCCGTGCTGGCAAAATAGGTTTTGCAGCTGTTGGAGCTAAGATTTCCAAGTTATACACATAATGAAAACCTATACTTTGTTTCGGTCGAGTTCCCCATTCAAATGCATGTAACAGTGAGAAACGCACTGTCTTGGCGAAAGAAAGCGTTTTTGTACAACTTCATATAAATAGCTGTAACTTTTGATAGAAGACTCAGACAAACATGTTTATGGCTTTATCTTATAGAACTCAAGGTCCCCGTGCTGGCAAAATAGGTTTTGCAGCTGTTTGAGCTAAGATTTCCAAGTTATACACATAATGAAAACCTATACTTTGTTTCGGGCGAGTTCCCCATTCAAATGCATGTAACAGTGAGAAACGCACTGTCTTGGCGAAAGAAAGCGTTTTTGTACAACTTCATATAAATAGCTGTAACTTTTGATAGAAGACTCAGACAAACATGTTTATGGCTTTATCTTATAGAACTCAAGGTCCCCGTGCTGGCAAAATAGGTTTTGCAGCTGTTTGAGCTAAGATTTCCAAGTTATACACATAATGAAAACCTGTACTTTGTTTCGGTCGAGTTCCCCATTCAAATGCATGTAACAGTGAGAAACGCACTGTCTTGGCGAAAGAAAGCGTTTTTGTACAACTTCATATAAATAACTGTAACTTTTGATAGAAGACTCAGACAAACATGTTTATGGCTTTATCTTATAGAACTCAAGGTCCCCATGCTGGGAAAACAGGTTTTGCAGCTGTTTGAGCTAAGATTTCCAAGTTATACACATAATGAAAACCTATACTTTGTTTCGGTCGAGTTCCCCATTCAAATGCATGTAACAGTGAGAAACGCACTGTCTTGGCGAAAGAAAGCGTTTTTGAACAACTTCATATAAATAGCTGTAACTTTTGATAGAAGACTCAGACAAACATGTTTATGGCTTTATCTTATAGAACTCAAGGTACCCATGCTGGGCAAACAGGATTTGCAGCTGTTGGAGCTAAGATTTTCAAGTTATACACATAATGAAAACCTATACTTTGTTTCGGTCGAGTTCCCCATTCAAATGCATGTAACAGTGAGAAACGCACTGTCTTGGCGAAAGAAAGCGTTTTTGTACAACTTCATATAAATAGCTGTAACTTTTGATAGAAGACTCAGACAAACATGTTTATGGCTTTATCTTATAGAACTCAAGGTCCCCGTGCTGGGAAAACAGGTTTTGCAGCTGTTTGAGCTAAGATTTCCAAGTTATACACATAATGAAAACCTATACTTTGTTTCGGTCGAGTTCCCCATTCAAATGCATGTAACAGTGAGAAACGCACTGTCTTGGCGAAAGAAAGCGTTTTTGTACAACTTCATATAAATAGCTGTAACTTTTGATAGAAGACTCGGATACACATGTTTATGGCTTTATCTTATAGAACTCAAGGTCCCCGTGCTGGGAAAACAGGATTTGCAGCTGTTTGAGCTAAGATTTCCAAGTTATACACATAATGAAAACCTATACTTTGTTTCGGTCGAGTTCCCATTCAAATGCATGTAACAGTGAGAAACGCACTGTCTTGGCGAAAGAAAGCGTTTTTGTACAACTTCATATAAATAGCTGTAACTTTTGATAGAAGACTCAGACAAACATGTTTATGGCTTTATCTTATAGAACTCAAGGTCCCCGTGCTGGGAAAACAGGATTTGCAGGTGTTTGAGCTAAGATTTCCAAGTTATACACATAATGAAAACCTATACTTTGTTTCGGTCGAGTTCCCCATTCAAATGCATGTAACAGTGAGAAACGCACTGTCTTGGCGAAAGAAAGCGTTTTTGTACAACTTCATATAAATAGCTGTAACTTTTGATAGAAGACTCAGACAAACATGTTTATGGCTTTATCTTATAGAACTCAAGGTCCCCGTGCTGGCAAAATAGGTTTTGCAGCTGTTTGAGCTAAGATTTCCAAGTTATACACATAATGAAAACCTATACTTTGTTTCGGGCGAGTTCCCCATTCAAATGCATGTAACAGTGAGAAACGCACTGTCTTGGCGAAAGAAAGCGTTTTTGTACAACTTCATAGCTGTAACTTTTGATAGAAGACTCAGACAAACATGTTTATGGCTTTATCTTATAGAACTCAAGGTCCCCGTGCTGGCAAAATAGGTTTTGCAGCTGTTTGAGCTAAGATTTCCAAGTTATACACATAATGAAAACCTGTACTTTGTTTCGGTCGAGTTCCCCATTCAAATGCATGTAACAGTGAGAAACGCACTGTCTTGGCGAAAGAAAGCGTTTTTGTACAACTTCATATAAATAGCTGTAACTTTTGATAGAAGACTTAGACAAACATGTTTATGGCTTTATCTTATAGAACTCAAGGTCCCCGTGCTGGCAAAATAGGTTTTGCAGCTGTTTGAGCTAAGATTTCCAAGTTATACACATAATGAAAACCTATACTTTGTTTCGGGCGAGTTCCCCATTCAAATGCATGTAACAGTGAGAAACGCATTGTCTTGGCGAAAGAAAGCGTTTTTGTACAACTTCATATAAATAGCTGTAACTTTTGATAGAAGACTCAGACAAACATGTTTATGGCTTTATCTTATAGAACTCAAGGTCCCCGTGCTGGCAAAATAGGTTTTGCAGCTGTTGGAGCTAAGATTTCCAAGTTATACACATAATGAAAACCTATACTTTGTTTCGGTCGAGTTCCCCATTCAAATGCATGTAACAGTGAGAAACGCACTGTCTTGGCGAAAGAAAGCGTTTTTGTACAACTTCATATAAATAGCTGTAACTTTTGATAGAAGACTCAGACAAACATGTTTATGGCTTTATCTTATAGAACTCAAGGTCCCCGTGCTGGCAAAATAGGTTTTGCAGCTGTTTGAGCTAAGATTTCCAAGTTATACACATAATGAAAACCTATACTTTGTTTCGGTCGAGTTCCCCATTCAAATGCATGTAACAGTGAGAAACGCACTGTCTTGGCGAAAGAAAGCGTTTTTGAACAACTTCATATAAATAGCTGTAACTTTTGATAGAAGACTCAGACAAACATGTTTATGGCTTTATCTTATAGAACTCAAGGTCCCCGTGCTGGGAAAACAGGATTTGCAGCTGTTGGAGCTAAGATTTTCAGTTATACACATAATGAAAACCTATACTTTGTTTCGGTCGAGTTCCCCATTCAAATGCATGTAACAGTGAGAAACGCACTGTCTTGGCGAAAGAAAGCGTTTTTGTACAACTTCATATAAATAGCTGTAACTTTTGATAGAAGACTCAGACAAACATGTTTATGGCTTTATCTTATAGAACTCAAGGTCCCCGTGCTGGGAAAACAGGATTTGCAGCTGTTGGAGCTAAGATTTTCAAGTTATACACATAATGAAAACCTATACTTTGTTTCGGTCGAGTTCCCCATTCAAATGCATGTAACAGTGAGAAACGCACTGTCTTGGCGAAAGAAAGCGTTTTTGTACAACTTCATATAAATAGCTGTAACTTTTGATAGAAGACTCAGACAAACATGTTTATGGCTTTATCTTATAGAACTCAAGGTCCCCGTGCTGGGAAAACAGGTTTTGCAGCTGTTTGAGCTAAGATTTCCAAGTTATACACATAATGAAAACCTATACTTTGTTTCGGTCGAGTTCCCCATTCAAATGCATGTAACAGTGAGAAACGCACTGTCTTGGCGAAAGAAAGCGTTTTTGTACAACTTCATATAAATAGCTGTAACTTTTGATAGAAGACTCGGATACACATGTTTATGGCTTTATCTTATAGAACTCAAGGTCCCCGTGCTGGGAAAACAGGATTTGCAGCTGTTTGAGCTAAGATTTCCAAGTTATACACATAATGAAAACCTATACTTTGTTTCGGTCGAGTTCCCATTCAAATGCATGTAACAGTGAGAAACGCACTGTCTTGGCGAAAGAAAGCGTTTTTGTACAACTTCATATAAATCGCTGTAACTTTTGATAGAAGACTCAGACAAACATGTTTATGGCTTTATCTTATAGAACTCAAGGTCCCCGTGCTGGGAAAACAGGATTTGCAGCTGTTTGAGCTAAGATTTCCAAGTTATACACATAATGAAAACCTATACTTTGTTTCGGTCGAGTTCCCATTCAAATGCATGTAACAGTGAGAAACGCACTGTCTTGGCGAAAGAAAGCGTTTTTGTACAACTTCATATAAATCGCTGTAACTTTTGATAGAAGACTCAGACAAACATGTTTATGGCTTTATCTTATAGAACTCAAGGTCCCCGTGCTGGCAAAATAGGTTTTGCAGCTGTTTGAGCTAAGATTTCCAAGTTATACACATAATGAAAACCTATACTTTGTTTCGGGCGAGTTCCCCATTCAAATGCATGTAACAGTGAGAAACGCACTGTCTTGGCGAAAGAAAGCGTTTTTGTACAACTTCATATAAATAGCTGTAACTTTTGATAGAAGACTCAGACAAACATGTTTATGGCTTTATCTTATAGAACTCAAGGTCCCCGTGCTGGCAAAATAGGTTTTGCAGCTGTTTGAGCTAAGATTTCCAAGTTATACACATAATGAAAACCTGTACTTTGTTTCGGTCGAGTTCCCCATTCAAATGCATGTAACAGTGAGAAACGCACTGTCTTGGCGAAAGAAAGCGTTTTTGTACAACTTCATATAAATAGCTGTAACTTTTGATAGAAGACTCAGACAAACATGTTTATGGCTTTATCTTATAGAACTCAAGGTCCCCGTGCTGGGAAAACAGGATTTGCAGGTGTTTGAGCTAAGATTTCCAAGTTATACACATAATGAAAACCTATACTTTGTTTCGGTCGAGTTCCCCATTCAAATGCATGTAACAGTGAGAAACGCACTGTCTTGGCGAAAGAAAGCGTTTTTGTACAACTTCATATAAATAGCTGTAACTTTTGATAGAAGACTCAGACAAACATGTTTATGGCTTTATCTTATAGAACTCAAGGTCCCCGTGCTGGCAAAATAGGTTTTGCAGCTGTTTGAGCTAAGATTTCCAAGTTATACACATAATGAAAACCTATACTTTGTTTCGGGCGAGTTCCCCATTCAAATGCATGTAACAGTGAGAAACGCACTGTCTTGGCGAAAGAAAGCGTTTTTGTACAACTTCATAGCTGTAACTTTTGATAGAAGACTCAGACAAACATGTTTATGGCTTTATCTTATAGAACTCAAGGTCCCCGTGCTGGCAAAATAGGTTTTGCAGCTGTTTGAGCTAAGATTTCCAAGTTATACACATAATGAAAACCTGTACTTTGTTTCGGTCGAGTTCCCCATTCAAATGCATGTAACAGTGAGAAACGCACTGTCTTGGCGAAAGAAAGCGTTTTTGTACAACTTCATATAAATAGCTGTAACTTTTGATAGAAGACTTAGACAAACATGTTTATGGCTTTATCTTATAGAACTCAAGGTCCCCGTGCTGGCAAAATAGGTTTTGCAGCTGTTTGAGCTAAGATTTCCAAGTTATACACATAATGAAAACCTATACTTTGTTTCGGGCGAGTTCCCCATTCAAATGCATGTAACAGTGAGAAACGCATTGTCTTGGCGAAAGAAAGCGTTTTTGTACAACTTCATATAAATAGCTGTAACTTTTGATAGAAGACTCAGACAAACATGTTTATGGCTTTATCTTATAGAACTCAAGGTCCCCGTGCTGGCAAAATAGGTTTTGCAGCTGTTGGAGCTAAGATTTCCAAGTTATACACATAATGAAAACCTATACTTTGTTTCGGTCGAGTTCCCCATTCAAATGCATGTAACAGTGAGAAACGCACTGTCTTGGCGAAAGAAAGCGTTTTTGTACAACTTCATATAAATAGCTGTAACTTTTGATAGAAGACTCAGACAAACATGTTTATGGCTTTATCTTATAGAACTCAAGGTCCCCGTGCTGGCAAAATAGGTTTTGCAGCTGTTTGAGCTAAGATTTCCAAGTTATACACATAATGAAAACCTATACTTTGTTTCGGTCGAGTTCCCCATTCAAATGCATGTAACAGTGAGAAACGCACTGTCTTGGCGAAAGAAAGCGTTTTTGTACAACTTCATATAAATAGCTGTAACTTTTGATAGAAGACTCAGACAAACATGTTTATGGCTTTATCTTATAGAACTCAAGGTCCCCGTGCTGGCAAAATAGGTTTTGCAGCTGTTTGAGCTAAGATTTCCAAGTTATACACATAATGAAAACCTATACTTTGTTTCGGTCGAGTTCCCCATTCAAATGCATGTAACAGTGAGAAACGCACTGTCTTGGCGAAAGAAAGCGTTTTTGAACAACTTCATATAAATAGCTGTAACTTTTGATAGAAGACTCAGACAAACATGTTTATGGCTTTATCTTATAGAACTCAAGGTCCCCATGCTGGGCAAACAGGATTTGCAGCTGTTGGAGCTAAGATTTTCAAGTTATACACATAATGAAAACCTATACTTTGTTTCGGTCGAGTTCCCCATTCAAATGCATGTAACAGTGAGAAACGCACTGTCTTGGCGAAAGAAAGCGTTTTTGTACAACTTCATATAAATAGCTGTAACTTTTGATAGAAGACTCAGACAAACATGTTTATGGCTTTATCTTATAGAACTCAAGGTCCCCATGCTGGGCAAACAGGATTTGCAGCTGTTGGAGCTAAGATTTTCAAGTTATACACATAATGAAAACCTATACTTTGTTTCGGTCGAGTTCCCCATTCAAATTGCATGTAACAGTGAGAAACGCACTGTCTTGGCGAAAGAAAGCGTTTTTGTACATCTTCATATAAATAGCTGTAACTTTTGATAGAAGACTCAGACAAACATGTTTATGGCTTTATCTTATAGAACTCAAGGTCCCCGTGCTGGGAAAACAGGATTTGCAGCTGTTTGAGCTAAGATTTCCAAGTTATACACATAATGAAAACCTATACTTTGTTTCGGTCGAGTTCCCCATTCAAATGCATGTAACAGTGAGAAACGCACTGTCTTGGCGAAAGAAAGCGTTTTTGTACAACTTCATATAAATAGCTGTAACTTTTGATAGAAGACTCAGACAAACATGTTTATGGCTTTATCTTATAGAACTCAAGGTCCCCATGCTGGGCAAACAGGATTTGCAGCTGTTGGAGCTAAGATTTTCAAGTTATACACATAATGAAAACCTATACTTTGTTTCGGTCGAGTTCCCTATTCAAATGCATGTAACAGTGAGAAACGCACTGTCTTGGCGAAAGAAAGCGTTTTTGTACAACTTCATATAAATAGCTGTAACTTTTGATAGAAGACTCAGACAAACATGTTTATGGCTTTATCTTATAGAACTCAAGGTCCCCATGCTGGGCAAACAGGATTTGCAGCTGTTGGAGCTAAGATTTTCAAGTTATACACATAATGAAAACCTATACTTTGTTTCGGTCGAGTTCCCCATTCAAATGCATGTAACAGTGAGAAACGCACTGTCTTGGCGAAAGAAAGCGTTTTTGTACAACTTCATATAAATAGCTGTAACTTTTGATAGAAGACTCAGACAAACATGTTTATGGCTTTATCTTATAGAACTCAAGGTCCCCGTGCTGGGAAAACAGGTTTTGCAGCTGTTTGAGCTAAGATTTCCAAGTTATACACATAATGAAAACCTATACTTTGTTTCGGTCGAGTTCCCCATTCAAATGCATGTAACAGTGAGAAACGCACTGTCTTGGCGAAAGAAAGCGTTTTTGTACAACTTCATATAAATAGCTGTAACTTTTGATAGAAGACTCAGACAAACATGTTTATGGCTTTATCTTATAGAACTCAAGGTCCCCGTGCTGGCAAAATAGGTTTTGCAGCTGTTTGAGCTAAGATTTCCAAGTTATACACATAATGAAAACCTATACTTTGTTTCGGGCGAGTTCCCCATTCAAATGCATGTAACAGTGAGAAACGCATTGTCTTGGCGAAAGAAAGCGTTTTTGTACAACTTCATATAAATAGCTGTAACTTTTGATAGAAGACTCAGACAAACATGTTTATGGCTTTATCTTATAGAACTCAAGGTCCCCGTGCTGGCAAAATAGGTTTTGCAGCTGTTGGAGCTAAGATTTCCAAGTTATACACATAATGAAAACCTATACTTTGTTTCGGTCGAGTTCCCCATTCAAATGCATGTAACAGTGAGAAACGCACTGTCTTGGCGAAAGAAAGCGTTTTTGTACAACTTCATATAAATAGCTGTAACTTTTGATAGAAGACTCAGACAAACATGTTTATGGCTTTATCTTATAGAACTCAAGGTCCCCGTGCTGGCAAAATAGGTTTTGCAGCTGTTTGAGCTAAGATTTCCAAGTTATACACATAATGAAAACCTATACTTTGTTTCGGTCGAGTTCCCCATTCAAATGCATGTAACAGTGAGAAACGCACTGTCTTGGCGAAAGAAAGCGTTTTTGTACAACTTCATATAAATAGCTGTAACTTTTGATAGAAGACTCAGACAAACATGTTTATGGCTTTATCTTATAGAACTCAAGGTCCCCGTGCTGGCAAAATAGGTTTTGCAGCTGTTTGAGCTAAGATTTCCAAGTTATACACATAATGAAAACCTATACTTTGTTTCGGTCGAGTTCCCCATTCAAATGCATGTAACAGTGAGAAACGCACTGTCTTGGCGAAAGAAAGCGTTTTTGAACAACTTCATATAAATAGCTGTAACTTTTGATAGAAGACTCAGACAAACATGTTTATGGCTTTATCTTATAGAACTCAAGGTCCCCATGCTGGGCAAACAGGATTTGCAGCTGTTGGAGCTAAGATTTTCAAGTTATACACATAATGAAAACCTATACTTTGTTTCGGTCGAGTTCCCCATTCAAATGCATGTAACAGTGAGAAACGCACTGTCTTGGCGAAAGAAAGCGTTTTTGTACAACTTCATATAAATAGCTGTAACTTTTGATAGAAGACTCAGACAAACATGTTTATGGCTTTATCTTATAGAACTCAAGGTCCCCGTGCTGGGAAAACAGGATTTGCAGCTGTTTGAGCTAAGATTTCCAAGTTATACACATAATGAAAACCTATACTTTGTTTCGGTCGAGTTCCCCATTCAAATGCATGTAACAGTGAGAAACGCACTGTCTTGGCGAAAGAAAGCGTTTTTGTACAACTTCATATAAATAGCTGTAACTTTTGATAGAAGACTCGGATACACATGTTTATGGCTTTATCTTATAGAACTCAAGGTCCCCATGCTGGGAAAACAGGTTTTGCAGCTGTTTGAGCTAAGATTTCCAAGTTATACACATAATGAAAACCTATACTTTGTTTCGGTCGAGTTCCCCATTCAAATGCATGTAACAGTGAGAAACGCACTGTCTTGGCGAAAGAAAGCGTTTTTGTACAACTTCATATAAATAGCTGTAACTTTTGATAGAAGACTCGGATACACATGTTTATGGCTTTATCTTATAGAACTCAAGGTCCCCATGCTGGGAAAACAGGTTTTGCAGCTGTTTGAGCTAAGATTTCCAAGTTATACACATAATGAAAACCTATACTTTGTTTCGGTCGAGTTCCCCATTCAAATGCATGTAACAGTGAGAAACGCACTGTCTTGGCGAAAGAAAGCGTTTTTGAACAACTTCATATAAATAGCTGTAACTTTTGATAGAAGACTCAGACAAACATGTTTATGGCTTTATCTTATAGAACTCAAGGTCCCCATGCTGGGCAAACAGGATTTGCAGCTGTTGGAGCTAAGATTTTCAAGTTATACACATAATGAAAACCTATACTTTGTTTCGGTCGAGTTCCCCATTCAAATGCATGTAACAGTGAGAAACGCACTGTCTTGGCGAAAGAAAGCGTTTTTGTACATCTTCATATAAATAGCTGTAACTTTTGATAGAAGACTCAGACAAACATGTTTATGGCTTTATCTTATAGAACTCAAGGTCCCCGTGCTGGCAAAATAGGTTTTGCAGCTGTTTGAGCTAAGATTTCCAAGTTATACACATAATGAAAACCTATACTTTGTTTCGGTCGAGTTCCCCATTCAAATGCATGTAACAGTGAGAAACGCACTGTCTTGGCGAAAGAAAGCGTTTTTGTACAACTTCATATAAATAGCTGTAACTTTTGATAGAAGACTCAGACAAACATGTTTATGGCTTTATCTTATAGAACTCAAGGTCCCCGTGCTGGCAAAATAGGTTTTGCAGCTGTTTGAGCTAAGATTTCCAAGTTATACACATAATGAAAACCTATACTTTGTTTCGGTCGAGTTCCCCATTCAAATGCATGTAACAGTGAGAAACGCACTGTCTTGGCGAAAGAAAGCGTTTTTGAACAACTTCATATAAATAGCTGTAACTTTTGATAGAAGACTCAGACAAACATGTTTATGGCTTTATCTTATAGAACTCAAGGTCCCCATGCTGGGCAAACAGGATTTGCAGCTGTTGGAGCTAAGATTTTCAAGTTATACACATAATGAAAACCTATACTTTGTTTCGGTCGAGTTCCCCATTCAAATGCATGTAACAGTGAGAAACGCACTGTCTTGGCGAAAGAAAGCGTTTTTGTACAACTTCATATAAATAGCTGTAACTTTTGATAGAAGACTCAGACAAACATGTTTATGGCTTTATCTTATAGAACTCAAGGTCCCCATGCTGGGCAAACAGGATTTGCAGCTGTTGGAGCTAAGATTTTCAAGTTATACACATAATGAAAACCTATACTTTGTTTCGGTCGAGTTCCCCATTCAAATTGCATGTAACAGTGAGAAACGCACTGTCTTGGCGAAAGAAAGCGTTTTTGTACATCTTCATATAAATAGCTGTAACTTTTGATAGAAGACTCAGACAAACATGTTTATGGCTTTATCTTATAGAACTCAAGGTCCCCGTGCTGGGAAAACAGGATTTGCAGCTGTTTGAGCTAAGATTTCCAAGTTATACACATAATGAAAACCTATACTTTGTTTCGGTCGAGTTCCCCATTCAAATGCATGTAACAGTGAGAAACGCACTGTCTTGGCGAAAGAAAGCGTTTTTGTACAACTTCATATAAATAGCTGTAACTTTTGATAGAAGACTCAGACAAACATGTTTATGGCTTTATCTTATAGAACTCAAGGTCCCCATGCTGGGCAAACAGGATTTGCAGCTGTTGGAGCTAAGATTTTCAAGTTATACACATAATGAAAACCTATACTTTGTTTCGGTCGAGTTCCCTATTCAAATGCATGTAACAGTGAGAAACGCACTGTCTTGGCGAAAGAAAGCGTTTTTGTACAACTTCATATAAATAGCTGTAACTTTTGATAGAAGACTCAGACAAACATGTTTATGGCTTTATCTTATAGAACTCAAGGTCCCCATGCTGGGCAAACAGGATTTGCAGCTGTTGGAGCTAAGATTTTCAAGTTATACACATAATGAAAACCTATACTTTGTTTCGGTCGAGTTCCCCATTCAAATGCATGTAACAGTGAGAAACGCACTGTCTTGGCGAAAGAAAGCGTTTTTGTACAACTTCATATAAATAGCTGTAACTTTTGATAGAAGACTCAGACAAACATGTTTATGGCTTTATCTTATAGAACTCAAGGTCCCCGTGCTGGGAAAACAGGTTTTGCAGCTGTTTGAGCTAAGATTTCCAAGTTATACACATAATGAAAACCTATACTTTGTTTCGGTCGAGTTCCCCATTCAAATGCATGTAACAGTGAGAAACGCACTGTCTTGGCGAAAGAAAGCGTTTTTGTACAACTTCATATAAATAGCTGTAACTTTTGATAGAAGACTCAGACAAACATGTTTATGGCTTTATCTTATAGAACTCAAGGTCCCCGTGCTGGCAAAATAGGTTTTGCAGCTGTTTGAGCTAAGATTTCCAAGTTATACACATAATGAAAACCTATACTTTGTTTCGGGCGAGTTCCCCATTCAAATGCATGTAACAGTGAGAAACGCATTGTCTTGGCGAAAGAAAGCGTTTTTGTACAACTTCATATAAATAGCTGTAACTTTTGATAGAAGACTCAGACAAACATGTTTATGGCTTTATCTTATAGAACTCAAGGTCCCCGTGCTGGCAAAATAGGTTTTGCAGCTGTTGGAGCTAAGATTTCCAAGTTATACACATAATGAAAACCTATACTTTGTTTCGGTCGAGTTCCCCATTCAAATGCATGTAACAGTGAGAAACGCACTGTCTTGGCGAAAGAAAGCGTTTTTGTACAACTTCATATAAATAGCTGTAACTTTTGATAGAAGACTCAGACAAACATGTTTATGGCTTTATCTTATAGAACTCAAGGTCCCCGTGCTGGCAAAATAGGTTTTGCAGCTGTTTGAGCTAAGATTTCCAAGTTATACACATAATGAAAACCTATACTTTGTTTCGGTCGAGTTCCCCATTCAAATGCATGTAACAGTGAGAAACGCACTGTCTTGGCGAAAGAAAGCGTTTTTGTACAACTTCATATAAATAGCTGTAACTTTTGATAGAAGACTCAGACAAACATGTTTATGGCTTTATCTTATAGAACTCAAGGTCCCCGTGCTGGCAAAATAGGTTTTGCAGCTGTTTGAGCTAAGATTTCCAAGTTATACACATAATGAAAACCTATACTTTGTTTCGGTCGAGTTCCCCATTCAAATGCATGTAACAGTGAGAAACGCACTGTCTTGGCGAAAGAAAGCGTTTTTGAACAACTTCATATAAATAGCTGTAACTTTTGATAGAAGACTCAGACAAACATGTTTATGGCTTTATCTTATAGAACTCAAGGTCCCCATGCTGGGCAAACAGGATTTGCAGCTGTTGGAGCTAAGATTTTCAAGTTATACACATAATGAAAACCTATACTTTGTTTCGGTCGAGTTCCCCATTCAAATGCATGTAACAGTGAGAAACGCACTGTCTTGGCGAAAGAAAGCGTTTTTGTACAACTTCATATAAATAGCTGTAACTTTTGATAGAAGACTCAGACAAACATGTTTATGGCTTTATCTTATAGAACTCAAGGTCCCCGTGCTGGGAAAACAGGATTTGCAGCTGTTTGAGCTAAGATTTCCAAGTTATACACATAATGAAAACCTATACTTTGTTTCGGTCGAGTTCCCCATTCAAATGCATGTAACAGTGAGAAACGCACTGTCTTGGCGAAAGAAAGCGTTTTTGTACAACTTCATATAAATAGCTGTAACTTTTGATAGAAGACTCGGATACACATGTTTATGGCTTTATCTTATAGAACTCAAGGTCCCCATGCTGGGAAAACAGGTTTTGCAGCTGTTTGAGCTAAGATTTCCAAGTTATACACATAATGAAAACCTATACTTTGTTTCGGTCGAGTTCCCCATTCAAATGCATGTAACAGTGAGAAACGCACTGTCTTGGCGAAAGAAAGCGTTTTTGTACAACTTCATATAAATAGCTGTAACTTTTGATAGAAGACTCGGATACACATGTTTATGGCTTTATCTTATAGAACTCAAGGTCCCCATGCTGGGAAAACAGGTTTTGCAGCTGTTTGAGCTAAGATTTCCAAGTTATACACATAATGAAAACCTATACTTTGTTTCGGTCGAGTTCCCCATTCAAATGCATGTAACAGTGAGAAACGCACTGTCTTGGCGAAAGAAAGCGTTTTTGAACAACTTCATATAAATAGCTGTAACTTTTGATAGAAGACTCAGACAAACATGTTTATGGCTTTATCTTATAGAACTCAAGGTCCCCATGCTGGGCAAACAGGATTTGCAGCTGTTGGAGCTAAGATTTTCAAGTTATACACATAATGAAAACCTATACTTTGTTTCGGTCGAGTTCCCCATTCAAATGCATGTAACAGTGAGAAACGCACTGTCTTGGCGAAAGAAAGCGTTTTTGTACATCTTCATATAAATAGCTGTAACTTTTGATAGAAGACTCAGACAAACATGTTTATGGCTTTATCTTATAGAACTCAAGGTCCCCGTGCTGGGAAAACAGGTTTTGCAGCTGTTTGAGCTAAGATTTCCAAGTTATACACATAATGAAAACCTATACTTTGTTTCCGTCGAGTTCCCCATTCAAATGCATGTAACAGTGAGAAACGCACTGTCTTGGCGAAAGAAAGCGTTTTTGAACAACTTCATATAAATAGCTGTAACTTTTGATAGAAGACTCAGACAAACATGTTTATGGCTTTATCTTATAGAACTCAAGGTCCCCGTGCTGGGAAAACAGGTTTTGCAGCTGTTTGAGCTAAGATTTCCAAGTTATACACATAATGAAAACCTATACTTTGTTTCGGTCGAGTTCCCCATTCAAATGCATGTAACAGTGAGAAACGCACTGTCTTGGCGAAAGAAAGCGTTTTTGAACAACTTCATATAAATAGCTGTAACTTTTGATAGAAGACTCAGACAAACATGTTTATGGCTTTATCTTATAGAACTCAAGGTCCCCGTGCTGGGAAAACAGGTTTTGCAGCTGTTTGAGCTAAGATTTCCAAGTTATACACATAATGAAAACCTATACTTTGTTTCGGTCGAGTTCCCCATTCAAATGCATGTAACAGTGAGAAACGCACTGTCTTGGCGAAAGAAAGCGTTTTTGAACAACTTCATATAAATAGCTGTAACTTTTGATAGAAGACTCAGACAAACATGTTTATGGCTTTATCTTATAGAACTCAAGGTCCCCGTGCTGGGAAAACAGGTTTTGCAGCTGTTTGAGCTAAGATTTCCAAGTTATACACATAATGAAAACCTATACTTTGTTTCGGTCGAGTTCCCCATTCAAATGCATGTAACAGTGAGAAACGCACTGTCTTGGCGAAAGAAAGCGTTTTTGAACAACTTCATATAAATCGCTGTAACTTTTGATAGAAGACTCAGACAAACATGTTTATGGCTTTATCTTATAGAACTCAAGGTCCCCGTGCTGGGAAAACAGGATTTGCAGCTGTTTGAGCTAAGATTTCCAAGTTATACACATAATGAAAACCTATACTTTGTCTCGGGCGAGTTCCCTATTCAAATGCATGTAACAGTGAGAAACGCACTGTCTTGGCGAAAGAAAGCGTTTTTGAACAACTTCATATAAATAGCTGTAACTTTTGATAGAAGACTCAGACAAACATGTTTATGGCTTTATCTTATAGAACTCAAGGTCCCCATGCTGGGCAATCAGGATTTGCAGCTGTTGGAGCTAAGATTTTCAAGTTATACACATAATGAAAACCTATACTTTGTTTCGGTCGAGTTCCCCATTCAAATGCATGTAACAGTGAGAAACGCACTGTCTTGGCGAAAGAAAGCGTTTTTGTACAACTTCATATAAATAGCTGTAACTTTTGATAGAAGACTCAGACAAACATGTTTATGGCTTTATCTTATAGAACTCAAGGTCCCCATGCTGGGCAAACAGGATTTGCAGCTGTTGGAGCTAAGATTTTCAAGTTATACACATAATGAAAACCTATACTTTGTTTCGGTCGAGTTCCCCATTCAAATGCATGTAACAGTGAGAAACGCACTGTCTTGGCGAAAGAAAGCGTTTTTGTACATCTTCATATAAATAGCTGTAACTTTTGATAGAAGACTCAGACAAACATGTTTATGGCTTTATCTTATAGAACTCAAGGTCCCCGTGCTGGGAAAACAGGATTTGCAGCTGTTTGAGCTAAGATTTCCAAGTTATACACATAATGAAAACCTATACTTTGTTTCGGTCGAGTTCCCCATTCAAATGCATGTAACAGTGAGAAACGCACTGTCTTGGCGAAAGAAAGCGTTTTTGTACAACTTCATATAAATAGCTGTAACTTTTGATAGAAGACTCAGACAAACATGTTTATGGCTTTATCTTATAGAACTCAAGGTCCCCGTGCTGGCAAAATAGGTTTTGCAGCTGTTTGAGCTAAGATTTCCAAGTTATACACATAATGAAAACCTATACTTTGTTTCGGGCGAGTTCCCCATTCAAATGCATGTAACAGTGAGAAACGCATTGTCTTGGCGAAAGAAAGCGTTTTTGTACAACTTCATATAAATAGCTGTAACTTTTGATAGAAGACTCAGACAAACATGTTTATGGCTTTATCTTATAGAACTCAAGGTCCCCGTGCTGGCAAAATAGGTTTTGCAGCTGTTGGAGCTAAGATTTCCAAGTTATACACATAATGAAAACCTATACTTTGTTTCGGTCGAGTTCCCCATTCAAATGCATGTAACAGTGAGAAACGCACTGTCTTGGCGAAAGAAAGCGTTTTTGAACAACTTCATATAAATAGCTGTAACTTTTGATAGAAGACTCAGACAAACATGTTTATGGCTTTATCTTATAGAACTCAAGGTCCCCGTGCTGGGAAAACAGGTTTTGCAGCTGTTTGAGCTAAGATTTCCAAGTTATACACATAATGAAAACCTATACTTTGTTTCGGTCGAGTTCCCCATTCAAATGCATGTAACAGTGAGAAACGCACTGTCTTGGCGAAAGAAAGCGTTTTTGAACAACTTCATATAAATCGCTGTAACTTTTGATAGAAGACTCAGACAAACATGTTTATGGCTTTATCTTATAGAACTCAAGGTCCCCGTGCTGGGAAAACAGGATTTGCAGCTGTTTGAGCTAAGATTTCCAAGTTATACACATAATGAAAACCTATACTTTGTCTCGGGCGAGTTCCCTATTCAAATGCATGTAACAGTGAGAAACGCACTGTCTTGGCGAAAGAAAGCGTTTTTGTACAACTTCATATAAATAGCTGTAACTTTTGATAGAAGACTCAGACAAACATGTTTATGGCTTTATCTTATAGAACTCAAGGTCCCCATGCTGGGCAAACAGGATTTGCAGCTGTTGGAGCTAAGATTTTCAAGTTATACACATAATGAAAACCTATACTTTGTTTCGGTCGAGTTCCCCATTCAAATGCATGTAACAGTGAGAAACGCACTGTCTTGGCGAAAGAAAGCGTTTTTGTACAACTTCATATAAATAGCTGTAACTTTTGATAGAAGACTCAGACAAACATGTTTATGGCTTTATCTTATAGAACTCAAGGTCCCCGTGCTGGGAAAACAGGTTTTGCAGCTGTTTGAGCTAAGATTTCCAAGTTATACACATAATGAAAACCTATACTTTGTTTCGGTCGAGTTCCCCATTCAAATGCATGTAACAGTGAGAAACGCACTGTCTTGGCGAAAGAAAGCGTTTTTGTACATCTTCATATAAATAGCTGTAACTTTTGATAGAAGACTCAGACAAACATGTTTATGGCTTTATCTTATAGAACTCAAGGTCCCCGTGCTGGGAAAACAGGATTTGCAGCTGTTTGAGCTAAGATTTCCAAGTTATACACATAATGAAAACCTATACTTTGTTTCGGTCGAGTTCCCCATTCAAATGCATGTAACAGTGAGAAACGCACTGTCTTGGCGAAAGAAAGCGTTTTTGTACAACTTCATATAAATAGCTGTAACTTTTGATAGAAGACTCAGACAAACATGTTTATGGCTTTATCTTATAGAACTCAAGGTCCCCGTGCTGGCAAAATAGGTTTTGCAGCTGTTTGAGCTAAGATTTCCAAGTTATACACATAATGAAAACCTATACTTTGTTTCGGGCGAGTTCCCCATTCAAATGCATGTAACAGTGAGAAACGCATTGTCTTGGCGAAAGAAAGCGTTTTTGTACAACTTCATATAAATAGCTGTAACTTTTGATAGAAGACTCAGACAAACATGTTTATGGCTTTATCTTATAGAACTCAAGGTCCCCGTGCTGGCAAAATAGGTTTTGCAGCTGTTGGAGCTAAGATTTCCAAGTTATACACATAATGAAAACCTATACTTTGTTTCGGTCGAGTTCCCCATTCAAATGCATGTAACAGTGAGAAACGCACTGTCTTGGCGAAAGAAAGCGTTTTTGTACAACTTCATATAAATAGCTGTAACTTTTGATAGAAGACTCAGACAAACATGTTTATGGCTTTATCTTATAGAACTCAAGGTCCCCGTGCTGGGCAAACAGGATTTGCAGCTGTTGGAGCTAAGATTTTCAAGTTATACACATAATGAAAACCTATACTTTGTTTCGGTCGAGTTCCCCATTCAAATGCATGTAACAGTGAGAAACGCACTGTCTTGGCGAAAGAAAGCGTTTTTGTACAACTTCATATAAATAGCTGTAACTTTTGATAGAAGACTCAGACAAACATGTTTATGGCTTTATCTTATAGAACTCAAGGTCCCCATGCTGGGCAAACAGGATTTGCAGCTGTTGGAGCTAAGATTTTCAAGTTATACACATAATGAAAACCTATACTTTGTTTCGGTCGAGTTCCCCATTCAAATGCATGTAACAGTGAGAAACGCACTGTCTTGGCGAAAGAAAGCGTTTTTGTACATCTTCATATAAATAGCTGTAACTTTTGATAGAAGACTCAGACAAACATGTTTATGGCTTTATCTTATAGAACTCAAGGTCCCCGTGCTGGGAAAACAGGATTTGCAGCTGTTTGAGCTAAGATTTCCAAGTTATACACATAATGAAAACCTATACTTTGTTTCGGTCGAGTTCCCCATTCAAATGCATGTAACAGTGAGAAACGCACTGTCTTGGCGAAAGAAAGCGTTTTTGTACAACTTCATATAAATAGCTGTAACTTTTGATAGAAGACTCAGACAAACATGTTTATGGCTTTATCTTATAGAACTCAAGGTCCCCGTGCTGGCAAAATAGGTTTTGCAGCTGTTTGAGCTAAGATTTCCAAGTTATACACATAATGAAAACCTATACTTTGTTTCGGGCGAGTTCCCCATTCAAATGCATGTAACAGTGAGAAACGCATTGTCTTGGCGAAAGAAAGCGTTTTTGTACAACTTCATATAAATAGCTGTAACTTTTGATAGAAGACTCAGACAAACATGTTTATGGCTTTATCTTATAGAACTCAAGGTCCCCGTGCTGGCAAAATAGGTTTTGCAGCTGTTGGAGCTAAGATTTCCAAGTTATACACATAATGAAAACCTATACTTTGTTTCGGTCGAGTTCCCCATTCAAATGCATGTAACAGTGAGAAACGCACTGTCTTGGCGAAAGAAAGCGTTTTTGTACAACTTCATATAAATAGCTGTAACTTTTGATAGAAGACTCAGACAAACATGTTTATGGCTTTATCTTATAGAACTCAAGGTCCCCGTGCTGGCAAAATAGGTTTTGCAGCTGTTTGAGCTAAGATTTCCAAGTTATACACATAATGAAAACCTATACTTTGTTTCGGTCGAGTTCCCCATTCAAATGCATGTAACAGTGAGAAACGCACTGTCTTGGCGAAAGAAAGCGTTTTTGTACAACTTCATATAAATAGCTGTAACTTTTGATAGAAGACTCAGACAAACATGTTTATGGCTTTATCTTATAGAACTCAAGGTCCCCGTGCTGGGAAAACAGGTTTTGCAGCTGTTTGAGCTAAGATTTCCAAGTTATACACATAATGAAAACCTATACTTTGTTTCGGTCGAGTTCCCCATTCAAATGCATGTAACAGTGAGAAACGCACTGTCTTGGCGAAAGAAAGCGTTTTTGAACAACTTCATATAAATAGCTGTAACTTTTGATAGAAGACTCAGACAAACATGTTTATGGCTTTATCTTATAGAACTCAAGGTCCCCGTGCTGGGAAAACAGGTTTTGCAGCTGTTTGAGCTAAGATTTCCAAGTTATACACATAATGAAAACCTATACTTTGTTTCGGTCGAGTTCCCCATTCAAATGCATGTAACAGTGAGAAACGCACTGTCTTGGCGAAAGAAAGCGTTTTTGAACAACTTCATATAAATAGCTGTAACTTTTGATAGAAGACTCAGACAAACATGTTTATGGCTTTATCTTATAGAACTCAAGGTCCCCGTGCTGGGAAAACAGGTTTTGCAGCTGTTTGAGCTAAGATTTCCAAGTTATACACATAATGAAAACCTATACTTTGTTTCGGTCGAGTTCCCCATTCAAATGCATGTAACAGTGAGAAACGCACTGTCTTGGCGAAAGAAAGCGTTTTTGAACAACTTCATATAAATCGCTGTAACTTTTGATAGAAGACTCAGACAAACATGTTTATGGCTTTATCTTATAGAACTCAAGGTCCCCGTGCTGGGAAAACAGGATTTGCAGCTGTTTGAGCTAAGATTTCCAAGTTATACACATAATGAAAACCTATACTTTGTTTCGGTCGAGTTCCCCATTCAAATGCATGTAACAGTGAGAAACGCACTGTCTTGGCGAAAGAAAGCGTTTTTGTACAACTTCATATAAATAGCTGTAACTTTTGATAGAAGACTCAGACAAACATGTTTATGGCTTTATCTTATAGAACTCAAGGTCCCCGTGCTGGCAAAATAGGTTTTGCAGCCGTTTGAGCTAAGATTTCCAAGTTATACACATAATGAAAACCTATACTTTGTTTCGGGCGAGTTCCCCATTCAAATGCATGTAACAGTGAGAAACGCACTGTCTTGGCGAAAGAAAGCGTTTTTGTACAACTTCATATAAATAGCTGTAACTTTTGATAGAAGACTCAGACAAACATGTTTATGGCTTTATCTTATAGAACTCAAGGTCCCCGTGCTGGCAAAATAGGTTTTGCAGCTGTTTGAGCTAAGATTTCCAAGTTATACACATAATGAAAACCTATACTTTGTTTCGGTCGAGTTCCCCATTCAAATGCATGTAACAGTGAGAAACGCACTGTCTTGGCGAAAGAAAGCGTTTTTGTACAACTTCATATAAATAGCTGTAACTTTTGATAGAAGACTCGGATACACATGTTTATGGCTTTATCTTATAGAACTCAAGGTCCCCGTGCTGGGAAAACAGGATTTGCAGCTGTTTGAGCTAAGATTTCCAAGTTATACACATAATGAAAACCTATACTTTGTTTCGGTCGAGTTCCCCATTCAAATGCATGTAACAGTGAGAAACGCACTGTCTTGGCGAAAGAAAGCGTTTTTGTACAACTTCATATAAATCGCTGTAACTTTTGATAGAAGCCTCAGACAAACATGTTTATGGCTTTATCTTATAGAAGTCAAGGTCCCCGTGCTGGGAAAACAGGATTTGCAGCTGTTTGAGCTAAGATTTCCAAGTTATACACATAATGAAAACCTATACTTTGTTTCGGTCGAGTTCCCCATTCAAATGCATGTAACAGTGAGAAACGCACTGTCTTGGCGAAAGAAAGCGTTTTTGTACAACTTCATATAAATCGCTGTAACTTTTGATAGAAGACTCAGACAAACATGTTTATGGCTTTATCTTATAGAACTCAAGGTCCCCGTGCTGGGAAAACAGGATTTGCAGCTGTTTGAGCTAAGATTTCCAAGTTATACACATAATGAAAACCTATACTTTGTTTCGGTCGAGTTCCCCATTCAAATGCATGTAACAGTGAGAAACGCACTGTCTTGGCGAAAGAAAGCGTTTTTGAACAACTTCATATAAATAGCTGTAACTTTTGATAGAAGACTCAGACAAACATGTTTATGGCTTTATCTTATAGAACTCAAGGTCCCCATGCTGGGCAAACAGGATTTGCAGCTGTTTGAGCTAACATTTCCAAGTTATACACATAATGAAAACCTATACTTTGTTTCGGTCGAGTTCCCCATTCAAATGCATGTAACAGTGAGAAACGCACTGTCTTGGCGAAAGAAAGCGTTTTTGTACAACTTCATATAAATCGCTGTAACTTTTGATAGAAGACTCAGACAAACATGTTTATGGCTTTATCTTATAGAACTCAAGGTCCCCGTGCTGGCAAAATAGGTTTTGCAGCTGTTTGAGCTAAGATTTCCAAGTTATACACATAATGAAAACCTATACTTTGTTTCGGGCGAGTTCCCCATTCAAATGCATGTAACAGTGAGAAACGCACTGTCTTGGCGAAAGAAAGCGTTTTTGTACAACTTCATATAAATAGCTGTAACTTTTGATAGAAGACTCAGACAAACATGTTTATGGCTTTATCTTATAGAACTCAAGGTCCCCGTGCTGGCAAAATAGGTTTTGCAGCTGTTTGAGCTAAGATTTCCAAGTTATACACATAATGAAAACCTATACTTTGTTTCGGTCGAGTTCCCCATTCAAATGCATGTAACAGTGAGAAACGCACTGTCTTGGCGAAAGAAAGCGTTTTTGTACAACTTCATATAAATAGCTGTAACTTTTGATAGAAGACTCAGACAAACATGTTTATGGCTTTATCTTATAGAACTCAAGGTCCCCGTGCTGGCAAAATAGGTTTTGCAGCTGTTTGAGCTAAGATTTCCAAGTTATACACATAATGAAAACCTATACTTTGTTTCGGTCGAGTTCCCCATTCAAATGCATGTAACAGTGAGAAACGCACTGTCTTGGCGAAAGAAAGCGTTTTTGTACAACTTCATATAAATAGCTGTAACTTTTGATAGAAGACTCAGACAAACATGTTTATGGCTTTATCTTATAGAACTCAAGGTCCCCGTGCTGGCAAAATAGGTTTTGCAGCTGTTTGAGCTAAGATTTTCAAGTTATACACATAATGAAAACCTATACTTTGTTTCGGTCGAGTTCCCCATTCAAATGCATGTAACAGTGAGAAACGCACTGTCTTGGCGAAAGAAAGCGTTTTTGTACAACTTCATATAAATCGCTGTAACTTTTGATAGAAGACTCAGACAAACATGTTTATGGCTTTATCTTATAGAACTCAAGGTCCCCGTGCTGGGAAAACAGGATTTGCAGCTGTTTGAGCTAAGATTTCCAAGTTATACACATAATGAAAACCTATACTTTGTTTCGGTCGAGTTCCCCATTCAAATGCATGTAACAGTGAGAAACGCACTGTCTTGGCGAAAGAAAGCGTTTTTGAACAACTTCATATAAATAGCTGTAACTTTTGATAGAAGACTCAGACAAACATGTTTATGGCTTTATCTTATAGAACTCAAGGTCCCCATGCTGGGCAAACAGGATTTGCAGCTGTTGGAGCTAAGATTTTCAAGTTATACACATAATGAAAACCTATACTTTGTTTCGGTCGAGTTCCCCATTCAAATGCATGTAACAGTGAGAAACGCACTGTCTTGGCGAAAGAAAGCGTTTTTGTACAACTTCATATAAATCGCTGTAACTTTTGATAGAAGACTCAGACAAACATGTTTATGGCTTTATCTTATAGAACTCAAGGTCCCCGTGCTGGGAAAACAGGATTTGCAGGTGTTTGAGCTAAGATTTCCAAGTTATACACATAATGAAAACCTATACTTTGTTTCGGTCGAGTTCCCCATTCAAATGCATGTAACAGTGAGAAACGCACTGTCTTGGCGAAAGAAAGCGTTTTTGTACAACTTCATATAAATAGCTGTAACTTTTGATAGAAGACTCAGACAAACATGTTTATGGCTTTATCTTATAGAACTCAAGGTCCCCGTGCTGGCAAAATAGGTTTTGCAGCTGTTTGAGCTAAGATTTCCAAGTTATACACATAATGAAAACCTATACTTTGTTTCGGGCGAGTTCCCCATTCAAATGCATGTAACAGTGAGAAACGCACTGTCTTGGCGAAAGAAAGCGTTTTTGTACAACTTCATATAAATAGCTGTAACTTTTGATAGAAGACTCAGACAAACATGTTTATGGCTTTATCTTATAGAACTCAAGGTCCCCGTGCTGGCAAAATAGGTTTTGCAGCTGTTTGAGCTAAGATTTCCAAGTTATACACATAATGAAAACCTATACTTTGTTTCGGTCGAGTTCCCCATTCAAATGCATGTAACAGTGAGAAACGCACTGTCTTGGCGAAAGAAAGCGTTTTTGAACAACTTCATATAAATAGCTGTAACTTTTGATAGAAGGACTCAGACAAACATGTTTATGGCTTTATCTTATAGAACTCAAGGTCCCCATGCTGGGCAAACAGGATTTGCAGCTGTTTGAGCTAAGATTTCCAAGTTATACACATAATGAAAACCTATACTTTGTTTCGGTCGAGTTCCCCATTCAAATGCATGTAACAGTGAGAAACGCACTGTCTTGGCGAAAGAAAGCGTTTTTGTACAACTTCATATAAATCGCTGTAACCTTTGATAGAAGACTCAGACAAACATGTTTATGGCTTTATCTTATAGAACTCAAGGTCCCCGTGCTGGCAAAATAGGTTTTGCAGCTGTTTGAGCTAAGATTTCCAAGTTATACACATAATGAAAACCTATACTTTGTTTCGGGCGAGTTCCCCATTCAAATGCATGTAACAGTGAGAAACGCACTGTCTTGGCGAAAGAAAGCGTTTTTGTACAACTTCATATAAATAGCTGTAACTTTTGATAGAAGACTCAGACAAACATGTTTATGGCTTTATCTTATAGAACTCAAGGTCCCCGTGCTGGCAAAATAGGTTTTGCAGCTGTTTGAGCTAAGATTTCCAAGTTATACACATAATGAAAACCTGTACTTTGTTTCGGTCGAGTTCCCCATTCAAATGCATGTAACAGTGAGAAACGCACTGTCTTGGCGAAAGAAAGCGTTTTTGTACAACTTCATATAAATAGCTGTAACTTTTGATAGAAGACTCAGACAAACATGTTTATGGCTTTATCTTATAGAACTCAAGGTCCCCATGCTGGGAAAACAGGTTTTGCAGCTGTTTGAGCTAAGATTTCCAAGTTATACACATAATGAAAACCTATACTTTGTTTCGGTCGAGTTCCCCATTCAAATGCATGTAACAGTGAGAAACGCACTGTCTTGGCGAAAGAAAGCGTTTTTGTACAACTTCATATAAATAGCTGTAACTTTTGATAGAAGACTCAGACAAACATGTTTATGGCTTTATCTTATAGAACTCAAGGTCCCCGTGCTGGCAAAATAGGTTTTGCAGCTGTTTGAGCTAAGATTTCCAAGTTATACACATAATGAAAACCTGTACTTTGTTTCGGTCGAGTTCCCCATTCAAATGCATGTAACAGTGAGAAACGCACTGTCTTGGCGAAAGAAAGCGTTTTTGTACAACTTCATATAAATAGCTGTAACTTTTGATAGAAGACTCAGACAAACATGTTTATGGCTTTATCTTATAGAACTCAAGGTCCCCATGCTGGGAAAACAGGTTTTGCAGCTGTTTGAGCTAAGATTTCCAAGTTATACACATAATGAAAACCTATACTTTGTTTCGGTCGAGTTCCCCATTCAAATGCATGTAACAGTGAGAAACGCACTGTCTTGGCGAAAGAAAGCGTTTTTGTACAACTTCATATAAATCGCTGTAACTTTTGATAGAAGACTCAGACAAACATGTTTATGGCTTTATCTTATAGAACTCAAGGTCCCCGTGCTGGGAAAACAGGATTTGCAGCTGTTTGAGCTAAGATTTCCAAGTTATACACATAATGAAAACCTATACTTTGTTTCGGTCGAGTTCCCCATTCAAATGCATGTAACAGTGAGAAACGCACTGTCTTGGCGAAAGAAAGCGTTTTTGTACAACTTCATATAAATCGCTGTAACTTTTGATAGAAGCCTCAGACAAACATGTTTATGGCTTTATCTTATAGAAGTCAAGGTCCCCGTGCTGGGAAAACAGGATTTGCAGCTGTTTGAGCTAAGATTTCCAAGTTATACACATAATGAAAACCTATACTTTGTTTCGGTCGAGTTCCCCATTCAAATGCATGTAACAGTGAGAAACGCACTGTCTTGGCGAAAGAAAGCGTTTTTGTACAACTTCATATAAATAGCTGTAACTTTTGATAGAAGACTCAGACAAACATGTTTATGGCTTTATCTTATAGAACTCAAGGTCCCCGTGCTGGCAAAATAGGTTTTGCAGCTGTTTGAGCTAAGATTTCCAAGTTATACACATAATGAAAACCTATACTTTGTTTCGGTCGAGTTCCCCATTCAAATGCATGTAACAGTGAGAAACGCACTGTCTTGGCGAAAGAAAGCGTTTTTGAACAACTTCATATAAATAGCTGTAACTTTTGATAGAAGACTCAGACAAAGATGTTTATGGCTTTATCTTATAGAACTCAAGGTCCCCGTGCTGGGAAAACAGGTTTTGCAGCTGTTTGAGCTAAGATTTCCAAGTTATACACATAATGAAAACCTATACTTTGTTTCGGTTTAGTTCCCCATTCAAATGCATGTAACAGTGAGAAACGCACTGTCTTGGCGAAAGAAAGCGTTTTTGAACAACTTCATATAAATAGCTGTAACTTTTGATAGAAGACTCAGACAAACATGTTTATGGCTTTATCTTATAGAACTCAAGGTCCCCATGCTGGGCAAACAGGATTTGCAGCTGTTGGAGCTAAGATTTTCAAGTTATAGAAGTTATAGAAGACTCAGACAAACATAATGAAAACCTATACTTTGTTTCGGTCGAGTTCCCCATTCAAATGCATGTAACAGTGAGAAACGCACTGTCTTGGCGAAAGAAAGCGTTTTTGTACAACTTCATATAAATAGCTGTAACTTTTGATAGAAGACTCAGACAAACATGTTTATGGCTTTATCTTATAGAACTCAAGGTCCCCATGCTGGGCAAACAGGATTTGCAGCTGTTTGAGCTAAGATTTCCAAGTTATACACATAATGAAAACCTATACTTTGTTTCGGTCGAGTTCCCCATTCAAATGCATGTAACAGTGAGAAACGCACTGTCTTGGCGAAAGAAAGCGTTTTTGTACAACTTCGTATAAATCGCTGTAACTTTTGATAGAAGACTCAGACAAACATGTTTATGGCTTTATCTTATAGAACTCAAGGTCCCCGTGCTGGGAAAACAGGATTTGCAGGTGTTTGAGCTAAGATTTCCAAGTTATACACATAATGAAAACCTATACTTTGTTTCGGTCGAGTTCCCCATTCAAATGCATCTAACAGTGAGAAACGCACTGTCTTGGCGAAAGAAAGCGTTTTTGTACAACTTCATATAAATAGCTGTAACTTTTGATAGAAGACTCAGACAAACATGTTTATGGCTTTATCTTATAGAACTCAAGGTCCCCGTGCTGGCAAAATAGGTTTTGCAGCTGTTTGAGCTAAGATTTCCAAGTTATACACATAATGAAAACCTATACTTTGTTTCGGGCGAGTTCCCCATTCAAATGCATGTAACAGTGAGAAACGCACTGTCTTGGCGAAAGAAAGCATTTTGTACAACTTCATATAAATAGCTGTAACTTTTGATAGAAGACTCAGACAAACATGTTTATGGCTTTATCTTATAGAACTCAAGGTCCCCGTGCTGGCAAAATAGGTTTTGCAGCTGTTTGAGCTAAGATTTCCAAGTTATACACATAATGAAAACCTGTACTTTGTTTCGGTCGAGTTCCCCATTCAAATGCATGTAACAGTGAGAAACGCACTGTCTTGGCGAAAGAAAGCGTTTTTGTACAACTTCATATAAATAGCTGTAACTTTTGATAGAAGACTCAGACAAACATGTTTATGGCTTTATCTTATAGAACTCAAGGTCCCCATGCTGGGAAAACAGGTTTTGCAGCTGTTTGAGCTAAGATTTCCAAGTTATACACATAATGAAAACCTATACTTTGTTTCGGTCGAGTTCCCCATTCAAATGCATGTAACAGTGAGAAACGCACTGTCTTGGCGAAAGAAAGCGTTTTTGTACAACTTCATATAAATAGCTGTAACTTTTGATAGAAGACTCAGACAAACATGTTTATGGCTTTATCTTATAGAACTCAAGGTCCCCATGCTGGGCAAACAGGATTTGCAGCTGTTGGAGCTAAGATTTTCAAGTTATACACATAATGAAAACCTATACTTTGTTTCGGTCGAGTTCCCCATTCAAATGCATGTAACAGTGAGAAACGCACTGTCTTGGCGAAAGAAAGCGTTTTTGTACAACTTCATATAAATCGCTGTAACTTTTGATAGAAGCCTCAGACAAACATGTTTATGGCTTTATCTTATAGAAGTCAAGGTCCCCGTGCTGGGAAAACAGGATTTGCAGCTGTTTGAGCTAAGATTTCCAAGTTATACACATAATGAAAACCTATACTTTGTTTCGGTCGAGTTCCCCATTCAAATGCATGTAACAGTGAGAAACGCACTGTCTTGGCGAAAGAAAGCGTTTTTGTACAACTTCATATAAATAGCTGTAACTTTTGATAGAAGACTCAGACAAACATGTTTATGGCTTTATCTTATAGAACTCAAGGTCCCCGTGCTGGCAAAATAGGTTTTGCAGCTGTTTGAGCTAAGATTTCCAAGTTATACACATAATGAAAACCTATACTTTGTTTCGGTCGAGTTCCCCATTCAAATGCATGTAACAGTGAGAAACGCACTGTCTTGGCGAAAGAAAGCGTTTTTGTACAACTTCATATAAATAGCTGTAACTTTTGATAGAAGACTCAGACAAACATGTTTATGGCTTTATCTTATAGAACTCAAGGTCCCCGTGCTGGCAAAATAGGTTTTGCAGCTGTTTGAGCTAAGATTTCCAAGTTATACACATAATGAAAACCTATACTTTGTTTCGGTCGAGTTCCCCATTCAAATGCATGTAACAGTGAGAAACGCACTGTCTTGGCGAAAGAAAGCGTTTTTGTACAACTTCATATAAATAGCTGTAACTTTTGATAGAAGACTCAGACAAACATGTTTATGGCTTTATCTTATAGAACTCAAGGTCCCCGTGCTGGGAAAACAGGATTTGCAGCTGTTTGAGCTAAGATTTCCAAGTTATACACATAATGAAAACCTGTACTTTGTTTCGGTCGAGTTCCCCATTCAAATGCATGTAACAGTGAGAAACGCACTGTCTTGGCGAAAGAAAGCGTTTTTGTACAACTTCATATAAATAGCTGTAACTTTTGATAGAAGACTCAGACAAACATGTTTATGGCTTTATCTTATAGAACTCAAGGTCCCCATGCTGGGAAAACAGGTTTTGCAGCTGTTTGAGCTAAGATTTCCAAGTTATACACATAATGAAAACCTATACTTTGTTTCGGTCGAGTTCCCCATTCAAATGCATGTAACAGTGAGAAACGCACTGTCTTGGCGAAAGAAAGCGTTTTTGAACAACTTCATATAAATAGCTGTAACTTTTGATAGAAGACTCAGACAAACATGTTTATGGCTTTATCTTATAGAACTCAAGGTCCCCATGCTGGGCAAACAGGATTTGCAGCTGTTGGAGCTAAGATTTTCAAGTTATACACATAATGAAAACCTATACTTTGTTTCGGTCGAGTTCCCCATTCAAATGCATGTAACAGTGAGAAACGCACTGTCTTGGCGAAAGAAAGCGTTTTTGTACAACTTCATATAAATCGCTGTAACTTTTGATAGAAGCCTCAGACAAACATGTTTATGGCTTTATCTTATAGAAGTCAAGGTCCCCGTGCTGGGAAAACAGGATTTGCAGCTGTTTGAGCTAAGATTTCCAAGTTATACACATAATGAAAACCTATACTTTGTTTCGGTCGAGTTCCCCATTCAAATGCATGTAACAGTGAGAAACGCACTGTCTTGGCGAAAGAAAGCGTTTTTGTACAACTTCATATAAATAGCTGTAACTTTTGATAGAAGACTCAGACAAACATGTTTATGGCTTTATCTTATAGAACTCAAGGTCCCCGTGCTGGCAAAATAGGTTTTGCAGCTGTTTGAGCTAAGATTTCCAAGTTATACACATAATGAAAACCTATACTTTGTTTCGGTCGAGTTCCCCATTCAAATGCATGTAACAGTGAGAAACGCACTGTCTTGGCGAAAGAAAGCGTTTTTGAACAACTTCATATAAATAGCTGTAACTTTTGATAGAAGACTCAGACAAACATGTTTATGGCTTTATCTTATAGAACTCAAGGTCCCCGTGCTGGGAAAACAGGTTTTGCAGCTGTTTGAGCTAAGATTTCCAAGTTATACACATAATGAAAACCTATACTTTGTTTCGGTCGAGTTCCCCATTCAAATGCATGTAACAGTGAGAAACGCACTGTCTTGGCGAAAGAAAGCGTTTTTGTACAACTTCATATAAATAGCTGTAACTTTTGATAGAAGACTCAGACAAACATGTTTATGGCTTTATCTTATAGAACTCAAGGTCCCCGTGCTGGCAAAATAGGTTTTGCAGCTGTTTGAGCTAAGATTTCCAAGTTATACACATAATGAAAACCTATACTTTGTTTCGGTCGAGTTCCCCATTCAAATGCATGTAACAGTGAGAAACGCACTGTCTTGGCGAAAGAAAGCGTTTTTGAACAACTTCATATAAATAGCTGTAACTTTTGATAGAAGACTCAGACAAACATGTTTATGGCTTTATCTTATAGAACTCAAGGTCCCCATGCTGGGCAAACAGGATTTGCAGCTGTTGGAGCTAAGATTTTCAAGTTATACACATAATGAAAACCTATACTTTGTTTCGGTCGAGTTCCCCATTCAAATGCATGTAACAGTGAGAAACGCACTGTCTTGGCGAAAGAAAGCGTTTTTGAACAACTTCATATAAATAGCTGTAACTTTTGATAGAAGACTCAGACAAACATGTTTATGGCTTTATCTTATAGAACTCAAGGTCCCCATGCTGGGCAAACAGGATTTGCAGCTGTTGGAGCTAAGATTTTCAAGTTATACACATAATGAAAACCTATACTTTGTTTCGGTCGAGTTCCCCATTCAAATGCATGTAACAGTGAGAAACGCACTGTCTTGGCGAAAGAAAGCGTTTTTGTACAACTTCATATAAATCGCTGTAACTTTTGATAGAAGCCTCAGACAAACATGTTTATGGCTTTATCTTATAGAAGTCAAGGTCCCCGTGCTGGGAAAACAGGATTTGCAGCTGTTTGAGCTAAGATTTCCAAGTTATACACATAATGAAAACCTATACTTTGTTTCGGTCGAGTTCCCCATTCAAATGCATGTAACAGTGAGAAACGCACTGTCTTGGCGAAAGAAAGCGTTTTTGTACAACTTCATATAAATAGCTGTAACTTTTGATAGAAGACTCAGACAAACATGTTTATGGCTTTATCTTATAGAACTCAAGGTCCCCGTGCTGGCAAAATAGGTTTTGCAGCTGTTTGAGCTAAGATTTCCAAGTTATACACATAATGAAAACCTATACTTTGTTTCGGTCGAGTTCCCCATTCAAATGCATGTAACAGTGAGAAACGCACTGTCTTGGCGAAAGAAAGCGTTTTTGTACAACTTCATATAAATAGCTGTAACTTTTGATAGAAGACTCAGACAAACATGTTTATGGCTTTATCTTATAGAACTCAAGGTCCCCGTGCTGGCAAAATAGGTTTTGCAGCTGTTTGAGCTAAGATTTCCAAGTTATACACATAATGAAAACCTATACTTTGTTTCGGTCGAGTTCCCCATTCAAATGCATGTAACAGTGAGAAACGCACTGTCTTGGCGAAAGAAAGCGTTTTTGTACAACTTCATATAAATCGCTGTAACTTTTGATAGAAGACTCAGACAAACATGTTTATGGCTTTATCTTATAGAACTCAAGGTCCCCGTGCTGGGAAAACAGGTTTTGCAGCTGTTTGAGCTAAGATTTCCAAGTTATACACATAATGAAAACCTATACTTTGTTTCGGTCGAGTTCCCCATTCAAATGCATGTAACAGTGAGAAACGCACTGTCTTGGCGAAAGAAAGCGTTTTTGAACAACTTCATATAAATAGCTGTAACTTTTGATAGAAGACTCAGACAAACATGTTTATGGCTTTATCTTATAGAACTCAAGGTCCCCATGCTGGGCAAACAGGATTTGCAGCTGTTTGAGCTAAGATTTCCAAGTTATACACATAATGAAAACCTGTACTTTGTTTCGGTCGAGTTCCCCATTCAAATGCATGTAACAGTGAGAAACGCACTGTCTTGGCGAAAGAAAGCGTTTTTGTACAACTTCATATAAATAGCTGTAACTTTTGATAGAAGACTCAGACAAACATGTTTATGGCTTTATCTTATAGAACTCAAGGTCCCCATGCTGGGAAAACAGGTTTTGCAGCTGTTTGAGCTAAGATTTCCAAGTTATACACATAATGAAAACCTATACTTTGTTTCGGTCGAGTTCCCCATTCAAATGCATGTAACAGTGAGAAACGCACTGTCTTGGCGAAAGAAAGCGTTTTTGAACAACTTCATATAAATAGCTGTAACTTTTGATAGAAGACTCAGACAAACATGTTTATGGCTTTATCTTATAGAACTCAAGGTCCCCATGCTGGGCAAACAGGATTTGCAGCTGTTGGAGCTAAGATTTTCAAGTTATACACATAATGAAAACCTATACTTTGTTTCGGTCGAGTTCCCCATTCAAATGCATGTAACAGTGAGAAACGCACTGTCTTGGCGAAAGAAAGCGTTTTTGTACAACTTCATATAAATCGCTGTAACTTTTGATAGAAGCCTCAGACAAACATGTTTATGGCTTTATCTTATAGAAGTCAAGGTCCCCGTGCTGGGAAAACAGGATTTGCAGCTGTTTGAGCTAAGATTTCCAAGTTATACACATAATGAAAACCTATACTTTGTTTCGGTCGAGTTCCCCATTCAAATGCATGTAACAGTGAGAAACGCACTGTCTTGGCGAAAGAAAGCGTTTTTGTACAACTTCATATAAATAGCTGTAACTTTTGATAGAAGACTCAGACAAACATGTTTATGGCTTTATCTTATAGAACTCAAGGTCCCCGTGCTGGCAAAATAGGTTTTGCAGCTGTTTGAGCTAAGATTTCCAAGTTATACACATAATGAAAACCTATACTTTGTTTCGGTCGAGTTCCCCATTCAAATGCATGTAACAGTGAGAAACGCACTGTCTTGGCGAAAGAAAGCGTTTTTGAACAACTTCATATAAATAGCTGTAACTTTTGATAGAAGACTCAGACAAACATGTTTATGGCTTTATCTTATAGAACTCAAGGTCCCCGTGCTGGGAAAACAGGTTTTGCAGCTGTTTGAGCTAAGATTTCCAAGTTATACACATAATGAAAACCTATACTTTGTTTCGGTCGAGTTCCCCATTCAAATGCATGTAACAGTGAGAAACGCACTGTCTTGGCGAAAGAAAGCGTTTTTGTACAACTTCATATAAATAGCTGTAACTTTTGATAGAAGACTCAGACAAACATGTTTATGGCTTTATCTTATAGAACTCAAGGTCCCCGTGCTGGCAAAATAGGTTTTGCAGCTGTTTGAGCTAAGATTTCCAAGTTATACACATAATGAAAACCTGTACTTTGTTTCGGTCGAGTTCCCCATTCAAATGCATGTAACAGTGAGAAACGCACTGTCTTGGCGAAAGAAAGCGTTTTTGTACAACTTCATATAAATAGCTGTAACTTTTGATAGAAGACTCAGACAAACATGTTTATGGCTTTATCTTATAGAACTCAAGGTCCCCATGCTGGGAAAACAGGTTTTGCAGCTGTTTGAGCTAAGATTTCCAAGTTATACACATAATGAAAACCTATACTTTGTTTCGGTCGAGTTCCCCATTCAAATGCATGTAACAGTGAGAAACGCACTGTCTTGGCGAAAGAAAGCGTTTTTGAACAACTTCATATAAATAGCTGTAACTTTTGATAGAAGACTCAGACAAACATGTTTATGGCTTTATCTTATAGAACTCAAGGTCCCCATGCTGGGCAAACAGGATTTGCAGCTGTTGGAGCTAAGATTTTCAAGTTATACACATAATGAAAACCTATACTTTGTTTCGGTCGAGTTCCCCATTCAAATGCATGTAACAGTGAGAAACGCACTGTCTTGGCGAAAGAAAGCGTTTTTGTACAACTTCATATAAATCGCTGTAACTTTTGATAGAAGCCTCAGACAAACATGTTTATGGCTTTATCTTATAGAAGTCAAGGTCCCCGTGCTGGGAAAACAGGATTTGCAGCTGTTTGAGCTAAGATTTCCAAGTTATACACATAATGAAAACCTATACTTTGTTTCGGTCGAGTTCCCCATTCAAATGCATGTAACAGTGAGAAACGCACTGTCTTGGCGAAAGAAAGCGTTTTTGTACAACTTCATATAAATAGCTGTAACTTTTGATAGAAGACTCAGACAAACATGTTTATGGCTTTATCTTATAGAACTCAAGGTCCCCGTGCTGGCAAAATAGGTTTTGCAGCTGTTTGAGCTAAGATTTCCAAGTTATACACATAATGAAAACCTATACTTTGTTTCGGTCGAGTTCCCCATTCAAATGCATGTAACAGTGAGAAACGCACTGTCTTGGCGAAAGAAAGCGTTTTTGTACAACTTCATATAAATAGCTGTAACTTTTGATAGAAGACTCAGACAAACATGTTTATGGCTTTATCTTATAGAACTCAAGGTCCCCGTGCTGGCAAAATAGGTTTTGCAGCTGTTTGAGCTAAGATTTCCAAGTTATACACATAATGAAAACCTATACTTTGTTTCGGTCGAGTTCCCCATTCAAATGCATGTAACAGTGAGAAACGCACTGTCTTGGCGAAAGAAAGCGTTTTTGTACAACTTCATATAAATCGCTGTAACTTTTGATAGAAGACTCAGACAAACATGTTTATGGCTTTATCTTATAGAACTCAAGGTCCCCATGCTGGGAAAACAGGTTTTGCAGCTGTTTGAGCTAAGATTTCCAAGTTATACACATAATGAAAACCTATACTTTGTTTCGGTCGAGTTCCCCATTCAAATGCATGTAACAGTGAGAAACGCACTGTCTTGGCGAAAGAAAGCGTTTTTGTACAACTTCATATAAATAGCTGTAACTTTTGATAGAAGACTCAGACAAACATGTTTATGGCTTTATCTTATAGAACTCAAGGTCCCCGTGCTGGCAAAATAGGTTTTGCAGCTGTTTGAGCTAAGATTTCCAAGTTATACACATAATGAAAACCTATACTTTGTTTCGGTCGAGTTCCCCATTCAAATGCATGTAACAGTGAGAAACGCACTGTCTTGGCGAAAGAAAGCGTTTTTGTACAACTTCATATAAATAGCTGTAACTTTTGATAGAAGACTCAGACAAACATGTTTATGGCTTTATCTTATAGAACTCAAGGTCCCCGTGCTGGCAAAATAGGTTTTGCAGCTGTTTGAGCTAAGATTTCCAAGTTATACACATAATGAAAACCTATACTTTGTTTCGGTCGAGTTCCCCATTCAAATGCATGTAACAGTGAGAAACGCACTGTCTTGGCGAAAGAAAGCGTTTTTGTACAACTTCATATAAATCGCTGTAACTTTTGATAGAAGACTCAGACAAACATGTTTATGGCTTTATCTTATAGAACTCAAGGTCCCCGTGCTGGGAAAACAGGATTTGCAGCTGTTTGAGCTAAGATTTCCAAGTTATACACATAATGAAAACCTGTACTTTGTTTCGGTCGAGTTCCCCATTCAAATGCATGTAACAGTGAGAAACGCACTGTCTTGGCGAAAGAAAGCGTTTTTGTACAACTTCATATAAATAGCTGTAACTTTTGATAGAAGACTCAGACAAACATGTTTATGGCTTTATCTTATAGAACTCAAGGTCCCCGTGCTGGGAAAACAGGATTTGCAGGTGTTTGAGCTAAGATTTCCAAGTTATACACATAATGAAAACCTATACTTTGTTTCGGTCGAGTTCCCCATTCAAATGCATGTAACAGTGAGAAACGCACTGTCTTGGCGAAAGAAAGCGTTTTTGTACAACTTCATATAAATAGCTGTAACTTTTGATAGAAGACTCGGATACACATGTTTATGGCTTTATCTTATAGAACTCAAGGTCCCCATGCTGGGAAAACAGGTTTTGCAGCTGTTTGAGCTAAGATTTCCAAGTTATACACATAATGAAAACCTATACTTTGTTTCGGTCGAGTTCCCCATTCAAATGCATGTAACAGTGAGAAACGCACTGTCTTGGCGAAAGAAAGCGTTTTTGTACATCTTCATATAAATAGCTGTAACTTTTGATAGAAGACTCAGACAAACATGTTTATGGCTTTATCTTATAGAACTCAAGGTCCCCGTGCTGGGAAAACAGGTTTTGCAGCTGTTTGAGCTAAGATTTCCAAGTTATACACATAATGAAAACCTATACTTTGTTTCCGTCGAGTTCCCCATTCAAATGCATGTAACAGTGAGAAACGCACTGTCTTGGCGAAAGAAAGCGTTTTTGAACAACTTCATATAAATAGCTGTAACTTTTGATAGAAGACTCAGACAAACATGTTTATGGCTTTATCTTATAGAACTCAAGGTCCCCGTGCTGGGAAAACAGGTTTTGCAGCTGTTTGAGCTAAGATTTCCAAGTTATACACATAATGAAAACCTATACTTTGTTTCGGTCGAGTTCCCCATTCAAATGCATGTAACAGTGAGAAACGCACTGTCTTGGCGAAAGAAAGCGTTTTTGAACAACTTCATATAAATAGCTGTAACTTTTGATAGAAGACTCAGACAAACATGTTTATGGCTTTATCTTATAGAACTCAAGGTCCCCGTGCTGGGAAAACAGGTTTTGCAGCTGTTTGAGCTAAGATTTCCAAGTTATACACATAATGAAAACCTATACTTTGTTTCGGTCGAGTTCCCCATTCAAATGCATGTAACAGTGAGAAACGCACTGTCTTGGCGAAAGAAAGCGTTTTTGAACAACTTCATATAAATAGCTGTAACTTTTGATAGAAGACTCAGACAAACATGTTTATGGCTTTATCTTATAGAACTCAAGGTCCCCGTGCTGGGAAAACAGGTTTTGCAGCTGTTTGAGCTAAGATTTCCAAGTTATACACATAATGAAAACCTATACTTTGTTTCGGTCGAGTTCCCCATTCAAATGCATGTAACAGTGAGAAACGCACTGTCTTGGCGAAAGAAAGCGTTTTTCTACAACTTCATATAAATCGCTGTAACTTTTGATAGAAGACTCAGACAAACATGTTTATGGCTTTATCTTATAGAACTCAAGGTCCCCGTGCTGGGAAAACAGGTTTTGCAGCTGTTTGAGCTAAGATTTCCAAGTTATACACATAATGAAAACCTATACTTTGTTTCCGTCGAGTTCCCCATTCAAATGCATGTAACAGTGAGAAACGCACTGTCTTGGCGAAAGAAAGCGTTTTTGAACAACTTCATATAAATAGCTGTAACTTTTGATAGAAGACTCAGACAAACATGTTTATGGCTTTATCTTATAGAACTCAAGGTCCCCGTGCTGGGAAAACAGGTTTTGCAGCTGTTTGAGCTAAGATTTCCAAGTTATACACATAATGAAAACCTATACTTTGTTTCGGTCGAGTTCCCCATTCAAATGCATGTAACAGTGAGAAACGCACTGTCTTGGCGAAAGAAAGCGTTTTTGAACAACTTCATATAAATAGCTGTAACTTTTGATAGAAGACTCAGACAAACATGTTTATGGCTTTATCTTATAGAACTCAAGGTCCCCGTGCTGGGAAAACAGGTTTTGCAGCTGTTTGAGCTAAGATTTCCAAGTTATACACATAATGAAAACCTATACTTTGTTTCGGTCGAGTTCCCCATTCAAATGCATGTAACAGTGAGAAACGCACTGTCTTGGCGAAAGAAAGCGTTTTTGAACAACTTCATATAAATAGCTGTAACTTTTGATAGAAGACTCAGACAAACATGTTTATGGCTTTATCTTATAGAACTCAAGGTCCCCGTGCTGGCAAAATAGGTTTTGCAGCTGTTTGAGCTAAGATTTCCAAGTTATACACATAATGAAAACCTATACTTTGTTTCGGTCGAGTTCCCCATTCAAATGCATGTAACAGTGAGAAACGCACTGTCTTGGCGAAAGAAAGCGTTTTTGTACAACTTCATATAAATCGCTGTAACTTTTGATAGAAGACTCAGACAAACATGTTTATGGCTTTATCTTATAGAACTCAAGGTCCCCGTGCTGGGAAAACAGGATTTGCAGCTGTTTGAGCTAAGATTTCCAAGTTATACACATAATGAAAACCTGTACTTTGTTTCGGTCGAGTTCCCCATTCAAATGCATGTAACAGTGAGAAACGCACTGTCTTGGCGAAAGAAAGCGTTTTTGTACAACTTCATATAAATAGCTGTAACTTTTGATAGAAGACTCAGACAAACATGTTTATGGCTTTATCTTATAGAACTCAAGGTCCCCGTGCTGGGAAAACAGGATTTGCAGGTGTTTGAGCTAAGATTTCCAAGTTATACACATAATGAAAACCTATACTTTGTTTCGGTCGAGTTCCCCATTCAAATGCATGTAACAGTGAGAAACGCACTGTCTTGGCGAAAGAAAGCGTTTTTGTACAACTTCATATAAATAGCTGTAACTTTTGATAGAAGACTCGGATACACATGTTTATGGCTTTATCTTATAGAACTCAAGGTCCCCATGCTGGGAAAACAGGTTTTGCAGCTGTTTGAGCTAAGATTTCCAAGTTATACACATAATGAAAACCTATACTTTGTTTCGGTCGAGTTCCCCATTCAAATGCATGTAACAGTGAGAAACGCACTGTCTTGGCGAAAGAAAGCGTTTTTGTACATCTTCATATAAATAGCTGTAACTTTTGATAGAAGACTCAGACAAACATGTTTATGGCTTTATCTTATAGAACTCAAGGTCCCCGTGCTGGGAAAACAGGTTTTGCAGCTGTTTGAGCTAAGATTTCCAAGTTATACACATAATGAAAACCTATACTTTGTTTCCGTCGAGTTCCCCATTCAAATGCATGTAACAGTGAGAAACGCACTGTCTTGGCGAAAGAAAGCGTTTTTGAACAACTTCATATAAATAGCTGTAACTTTTGATAGAAGACTCAGACAAACATGTTTATGGCTTTATCTTATAGAACTCAAGGTCCCCGTGCTGGGAAAACAGGTTTTGCAGCTGTTTGAGCTAAGATTTCCAAGTTATACACATAATGAAAACCTATACTTTGTTTCGGCGAGTTCCATTCAAATGCATGTAACAGTGAGAAACGCACTGTCTTGGCGAAAGAAAGCGTTTTTGAACAACTTCATATAAATAGCTGTAACTTTTGATAGAAGACTCAGACAAACATGTTTATGGCTTTATCTTATAGAACTCAAGGTCCCCGTGCTGGGAAAACAGGTTTTGCAGCTGTTTGAGCTAAGATTTCCAAGTTATACACATAATGAAAACCTATACTTTGTTTCGGTCGAGTTCCCCATTCAAATGCATGTAACAGTGAGAAACGCACTGTCTTGGCAAAGAAAGCGTTTTTGAACAACTTCATATAAATAGCTGTAACTTTTGATAGAAGACTCAGACAAACATGTTTATGGCTTTATCTTATAGAACTCAAGGTCCCCGTGCTGGGAAAACAGGTTTTGCAGCTGTTTGAGCTAAGATTTCCAAGTTATACACATAATGAAAACCTATACTTTGTTTCGGTCGAGTTCCCCATTCAAATGCATGTAACAGTGAGAAACGCACTGTCTTGGCGAAAGAAAGCGTTTTTCTACAACTTCATATAAATCGCTGTAACTTTTGATAGAAGACTCAGACAAACATGTTTATGGCTTTATCTTATAGAACTCAAGGTCCCCGTGCTGGGAAAACAGGTTTTGCAGCTGTTTGAGCTAAGATTTCCAAGTTATACACATAATGAAAACCTATACTTTGTTTCCGTCGAGTTCCCCATTCAAATGCATGTAACAGTGAGAAACGCACTGTCTTGGCGAAAGAAAGCGTTTTTGAACAACTTCATATAAATAGCTGTAACTTTTGATAGAAGACTCAGACAAACATGTTTATGGCTTTATCTTATAGAACTCAAGGTCCCCGTGCTGGGAAAACAGGTTTTGCAGCTGTTTGAGCTAAGATTTCCAAGTTATACACATAATGAAAACCTATACTTTGTTTCGGTCGAGTTCCCCATTCAAATGCATGTAACAGTGAGAAACGCACTGTCTTGGCGAAAGAAAGCGTTTTTGAACAACTTCATATAAATAGCTGTAACTTTTGATAGAAGACTCAGACAAACATGTTTATGGCTTTATCTTATAGAACTCAAGGTCCCCGTGCTGGGAAAACAGGTTTTGCAGCTGTTTGAGCTAAGATTTCCAAGTTATACACATAATGAAAACCTATACTTTGTTTCGGTCGAGTTCCCCATTCAAATGCATGTAACAGTGAGAAACGCACTGTCTTGGCGAAAGAAAGCGTTTTTGAACAACTTCATATAAATAGCTGTAACTTTTGATAGAAGACTCAGACAAACATGTTTATGGCTTTATCTTATAGAACTCAAGGTCCCCGTGCTGGGAAAACAGGTTTTGCAGCTGTTTGAGCTAAGATTTCCAAGTTATACACATAATGAAAACCTATACTTTGTTTCGGTCGAGTTCCCCATTCAAATGCATGTAACAGTGAGAAACGCACTGTCTTGGCGAAAGAAAGCGTTTTTGAACAACTTCATATAAATAGCTGTAACTTTTGATAGAAGACTCAGACAAACATGTTTATGGCTTTATCTTATAGAACTCAAGGTCCCCATGCTGGGCAAACAGGATTTGCAGCTGTTGGAGCTAAGATTTTCAAGTTATACACATAATGAAAACCTATACTTTGTTTCGGTCGAGTTCCCCATTCAAATGCATGTAACAGTGAGAAACGCACTGTCTTGGCGAAAGAAAGCGTTTTTGTACAACTTCATATAAATAGCTGTAACTTTTGATAGAAGACTCAGACAAACATGTTTATGGCTTTATCTTATAGAACTCAAGGTCCCCGTGCTGGCAAAATAGGTTTTGCAGCTGTTTGAGCTAAGATTTCCAAGTTATACACATAATGAAAACCTATACTTTGTTTCGGTCGAGTTCCCCATTCAAATGCATGTAACAGTGAGAAACGCACTGTCTTGGCGAAAGAAAGCGTTTTTGTACAACTTCATATAAATCGCTGTAACTTTTGATAGAAGACTCAGACAAACATGTTTATGGCTTTATCTTATAGAACTCAAGGTCCCCGTGCTGGGAAAACAGGTTTTGCAGCTGTTTGAGCTAAGATTTCCAAGTTATACACATAATGAAAACCTATACTTTGTTTCGGTCGAGTTCCCCATTCAAATGCATGTAACAGTGAGAAACGCACTGTCTTGGCGAAAGAAAGCGTTTTTGTACAACTTCATATAAATCGCTGTAACTTTTGATAGAAGACTCAGACAAACATGTTTATGGCTTTATCTTATAGAACTCAAGGTCCCCGTGCTGGCAAAATAGGTTTTGCAGCTGTTTGAGCTAAGATTTCCAAGTTATACACATAATGAAAACCTATACTTTGTTTCGGTCGAGTTCCCCATTCAAATGCATGTAACAGTGAGAAACGCACTGTCTTGGCGAAAGAAAGCGTTTTTGTACAACTTCATATAAATCGCTGTAACTTTTGATAGAAGACTCAGACAAACATGTTTATGGCTTTATCTTATAGAACTCAAGGTCCCCGTGCTGGGAAAACAGGTTTTGCAGCTGTTTGAGCTAAGATTTCCAAGTTATACACATAATGAAAACCTATACTTTGTTTCGGTCGAGTTCCCCATTCAAATGCATGTAACAGTGAGAAACGCACTGTCTTGGCGAAAGAAAGCGTTTTTGAACAACTTCATATAAATAGCTGTAACTTTTGATAGAAGACTCAGACAAACATGTTTATGGCTTTATCTTATAGAACTCAAGGTCCCCATGCTGGGCAAACAGGATTTGCAGCTGTTGGAGCTAAGATTTTCAAGTTATACACATAATGAAAACCTATACTTTGTTTCGGTCGAGTTCCCCATTCAAATGCATGTAACAGTGAGAAACGCACTGTCTTGGCGAAAGAAAGCGTTTTTGTACAACTTCATATAAATAGCTGTAACTTTTGATAGAAGACTCAGACAAACATGTTTATGGCTTTATCTTATAGAACTCAAGGTCCCCATGCTGGGCAAACAGGATTTGCAGCTGTTTGAGCTAAGATTTCCAAGTTATACACATAATGAAAACCTATACTTTGTTTCGGTCGAGTTCCCCATTCAAATGCATGTAACAGTGAGAAACGCACTGTCTTGGCGAAAGAAAGCGTTTTTGTACAACTTCATATAAATCGCTGTAACTTTTGATAGAAGACTCAGACAAACATGTTTATGGCTTTATCTTATAGAACTCAAGGTCCCCGTGCTGGGAAAACAGGTTTTGCAGCTGTTTGAGCTAAGATTTCCAAGTTATACACATAATGAAAACCTATACTTTGTTTCGGTCGAGTTCCCCATTCAAATGCATGTAACAGTGAGAAACGCACTGTCTTGGCGAAAGAAAGCGTTTTTGAACAACTTCATATAAATAGCTGTAACTTTTGATAGAAGACTCAGACAAACATGTTTATGGCTTTATCTTATAGAACTCAAGGTCCCCATGCTGGGCAAACAGGATTTGCAGCTGTTGGAGCTAAGATTTTCAAGTTATACACATAATGAAAACCTATACTTTGTTTCGGTCGAGTTCCCCATTCAAATGCATGTAACAGTGAGAAACGCACTGTCTTGGCGAAAGAAAGCGTTTTTGTACAACTTCATATAAATAGCTGTAACTTTTGATAGAAGACTCAGACAAACATGTTTATGGCTTTATCTTATAGAACTCAAGGTCCCCATGCTGGGCAAACAGGATTTGCAGCTGTTTGAGCTAAGATTTCCAAGTTATACACATAATGAAAACCTATACTTTGTTTCGGTCGAGTTCCCCATTCAAATGCATGTAACAGTGAGAAACGCACTGTCTTGGCGAAAGAAAGCGTTTTTGTACAACTTCATATAAATCGCTGTAACTTTTGATAGAAGACTCAGACAAACATGTTTATGGCTTTATCTTATAGAACTCAAGGTCCCCATGCTGGGAAAACAGGTTTTGCAGCTGTTTGAGCTAAGATTTCCAAGTTATACACATAATGAAAACCTATACTTTGTTTCGGTCGAGTTCCCCATTCAAATGCATGTAACAGTGAGAAACGCACTGTCTTGGCGAAAGAAAGCGTTTTTGAACAACTTCATATAAATAGCTGTAACTTTTGATAGAAGACTCAGACAAACATGTTTATGGCTTTATCTTATAGAACTCAAGGTCCCCATGCTGGGCAAACAGGATTTGCAGCTGTTGGAGCTAAGATTTTCAAGTTATACACATAATGAAAACCTATACTTTGTTTCGGTCGAGTTCCCCATTCAAATGCATGTAACAGTGAGAAACGCACTGTCTTGGCGAAAGAAAGCGTTTTTGTACAACTTCATATAAATCGCTGTAACTTTTGATAGAAGCCTCAGACAAACATGTTTATGGCTTTATCTTATAGAAGTCAAGGTCCCCGTGCTGGGAAAACAGGATTTGCAGCTGTTTGAGCTAAGATTTCCAAGTTATACACATAATGAAAACCTATACTTTGTTTCGGTCGAGTTCCCCATTCAAATGCATGTAACAGTGAGAAACGCACTGTCTTGGCGAAAGAAAGCGTTTTTGTACAACTTCATATAAATAGCTGTAACTTTTGATAGAAGACTCAGACAAACATGTTTATGGCTTTATCTTATAGAACTCAAGGTCCCCGTGCTGGCAAAATAGGTTTTGCAGCTGTTTGAGCTAAGATTTCCAAGTTATACACATAATGAAAACCTGTACTTTGTTTCGGTCGAGTTCCCCATTCAAATGCATGTAACAGTGAGAAACGCACTGTCTTGGCGAAAGAAAGCGTTTTTGTACAACTTCATATAAATAGCTGTAACTTTTGATAGAAGACTCAGACAAACATGTTTATGGCTTTATCTTATAGAACTCAAGGTCCCCATGCTGGGAAAACAGGTTTTGCAGCTGTTTGAGCTAAGATTTCCAAGTTATACACATAATGAAAACCTATACTTTGTTTCGGTCGAGTTCCCCATTCAAATGCATGTAACAGTGAGAAACGCACTGTCTTGGCGAAAGAAAGCGTTTTTGTACAACTTCATATAAATCGCTGTAACTTTTGATAGAAGACTCAGACAAACATGTTTATGGCTTTATCTTATAGAACTCAAGGTCCCCGTGCTGGGAAAACAGGATTTGCAGCTGTTTGAGCTAAGATTTCCAAGTTATACACATAATGAAAACCTATACTTTGTTTCGGTCGAGTTCCCCATTCAAATGCATGTAACAGTGAGAAACGCACTGTCTTGGCGAAAGAAAGCGTTTTTGTACAACTTCATATAAATCGCTGTAACTTTTGATAGAAGCCTCAGACAAACATGTTTATGGCTTTATCTTATAGAAGTCAAGGTCCCCGTGCTGGGAAAACAGGATTTGCAGCTGTTTGAGCTAAGATTTCCAAGTTATACACATAATGAAAGCCTATACTTTGTTTCGGTCGAGTTCCCCATTCAAATGCATGTAACAGTGAGAAACGCACTGTCTTGGCGAAAGAAAGCGTTTTTGTACAACTTCATATAAATAGCTGTAACTTTTGATAGAAGACTCAGACAAACATGTTTATGGCTTTATCTTATAGAACTCAAGGTCCCCGTGCTGGCAAAATAGGTTTTGCAGCTGTTTGAGCTAAGATTTCCAAGTTATACACATAATGAAAACCTATACTTTGTTTCGGTCGAGTTCCCCATTCAAATGCATGTAACAGTGAGAAACGCACTGTCTTGGCGAAAGAAAGCGTTTTTGAACAACTTCATATAAATAGCTGTAACTTTTGATAGAAGACTCAGACAAAGATGTTTATGGCTTTATCTTATAGAACTCAAGGTCCCCGTGCTGGGAAAACAGGTTTTGCAGCTGTTTGAGCTAAGATTTCCAAGTTATACACATAATGAAAACCTATACTTTGTTTCGGTTTAGTTCCCCATTCAAATGCATGTAACAGTGAGAAACGCACTGTCTTGGCGAAAGAAAGCGTTTTTGAACAACTTCATATAAATAGCTGTAACTTTTGATAGAAGACTCAGACAAACATGTTTATGGCTTTATCTTATAGAACTCAAGGTCCCCATGCTGGGCAAACAGGATTTGCAGCTGTTGGAGCTAAGATTTTCAAGTTATAGAAGTTATAGAAGACTCAGACAAACATAATGAAAACCTATACTTTGTTTCGGTCGAGTTCCCCATTCAAATGCATGTAACAGTGAGAAACGCACTGTCTTGGCGAAAGAAAGCGTTTTTGTACAACTTCATATAAATAGCTGTAACTTTTGATAGAAGACTCAGACAAACATGTTTATGGCTTTATCTTATAGAACTCAAGGTCCCCATGCTGGGCAAACAGGATTTGCAGCTGTTTGAGCTAAGATTTCCAAGTTATACACATAATGAAAACCTATACTTTGTTTCGGTCGAGTTCCCCATTCAAATGCATGTAACAGTGAGAAACGCACTGTCTTGGCGAAAGAAAGCGTTTTTGTACAACTTCGTATAAATCGCTGTAACTTTTGATAGAAGACTCAGACAAACATGTTTATGGCTTTATCTTATAGAACTCAAGGTCCCCGTGCTGGGAAAACAGGATTTGCAGGTGTTTGAGCTAAGATTTCCAAGTTATACACATAATGAAAACCTATACTTTGTTTCGGTCGAGTTCCCCATTCAAATGCATCTAACAGTGAGAAACGCACTGTCTTGGCGAAAGAAAGCGTTTTTGTACAACTTCATATAAATAGCTGTAACTTTTGATAGAAGACTCAGACAAACATGTTTATGGCTTTATCTTATAGAACTCAAGGTCCCCGTGCTGGCAAAATAGGTTTTGCAGCTGTTTGAGCTAAGATTTCCAAGTTATACACATAATGAAAACCTATACTTTGTTTCGGGCGAGTTCCCCATTCAAATGCATGTAACAGTGAGAAACGCACTGTCTTGGCGAAAGAAAGCATTTTGTACAACTTCATATAAATAGCTGTAACTTTTGATAGAAGACTCAGACAAACATGTTTATGGCTTTATCTTATAGAACTCAAGGTCCCCGTGCTGGCAAAATAGGTTTTGCAGCTGTTTGAGCTAAGATTTCCAAGTTATACACATAATGAAAACCTGTACTTTGTTTCGGTCGAGTTCCCCATTCAAATGCATGTAACAGTGAGAAACGCACTGTCTTGGCGAAAGAAAGCGTTTTTGTACAACTTCATATAAATAGCTGTAACTTTTGATAGAAGACTCAGACAAACATGTTTATGGCTTTATCTTATAGAACTCAAGGTCCCCATGCTGGGAAAACAGGTTTTGCAGCTGTTTGAGCTAAGATTTCCAAGTTATACACATAATGAAAACCTATACTTTGTTTGGCTGAGTTCCCCATTCAAATGCATGTAACAGTGAGAAACGCACTGTCTTGGCGAAAGAAAGCGTTTTTGTACAACTTCATATAAATAGCTGTAACTTTTGATAGAAGACTCAGACAAACATGTTTATGGCTTTATCTTATAGAACTCAAGGTCCCCATGCTGGGCAAACAGGATTTGCAGCTGTTGGAGCTAAGATTTTCAAGTTATACACATAATGAAAACCTATACTTTGTTTCGGTCGAGTTCCCCATTCAAATGCATGTAACAGTGAGAAACGCACTGTCTTGGCGAAAGAAAGCGTTTTTGTACAACTTCATATAAATCGCTGTAACTTTTGATAGAAGCCTCAGACAAACATGTTTATGGCTTTATCTTATAGAAGTCAAGGTCCCCGTGCTGGGAAAACAGGATTTGCAGCTGTTTGAGCTAAGATTTCCAAGTTATACACATAATGAAAACCTATACTTTGTTTCGGTCGAGTTCCCCATTCAAATGCATGTAACAGTGAGAAACGCACTGTCTTGGCGAAAGAAAGCGTTTTTGTACAACTTCATATAAATAGCTGTAACTTTTGATAGAAGACTCAGACAAACATGTTTATGGCTTTATCTTATAGAACTCAAGGTCCCCGTGCTGGCAAAATAGGTTTTGCAGCTGTTTGAGCTAAGATTTCCAAGTTATACACATAATGAAAACCTATACTTTGTTTCGGTCGAGTTCCCCATTCAAATGCATGTAACAGTGAGAAACGCACTGTCTTGGCGAAAAGAAAGCGTTTTTGTACAACTTCATATAAATAGCTGTAACTTTTGATAGAAGACTCAGACAAACATGTTTATGGCTTTATCTTATAGAACTCAAGGTCCCCGTGCTGGCAAAATAGGTTTTGCAGCTGTTTGAGCTAAGATTTCCAAGTTATACACATAATGAAAACCTATACTTTGTTTCGGTCGAGTTCCCCATTCAAATGCATGTAACAGTGAGAAACGCACTGTCTTGGCGAAAGAAAGCGTTTTTGTACAACTTCATATAAATAGCTGTAACTTTTGATAGAAGACTCAGACAAACATGTTTATGGCTTTATCTTATAGAACTCAAGGTCCCCGTGCTGGGAAAACAGGATTTGCAGCTGTTTGAGCTAAGATTTCCAAGTTATACACATAATGAAAACCTGTACTTTGTTTCGGTCGAGTTCCCCATTCAAATGCATGTAACAGTGAGAAACGCACTGTCTTGGCGAAAGAAAGCGTTTTTGTACAACTTCATATAAATAGCTGTAACTTTTGATAGAAGACTCAGACAAACATGTTTATGGCTTTATCTTATAGAACTCAAGGTCCCCATGCTGGGAAAACAGGTTTTGCAGCTGTTTGAGCTAAGATTTCCAAGTTATACACATAATGAAAACCTATACTTTGTTTCGGTCGAGTTCCCCATTCAAATGCATGTAACAGTGAGAAACGCACTGTCTTGGCGAAAGAAAGCGTTTTTGAACAACTTCATATAAATAGCTGTAACTTTTGATAGAAGACTCAGACAAACATGTTTATGGCTTTATCTTATAGAACTCAAGGTCCCCATGCTGGGCAAACAGGATTTGCAGCTGTTGGAGCTAAGATTTTCAAGTTATACACATAATGAAAACCTATACTTTGTTTCGGTCGAGTTCCCCATTCAAATGCATGTAACAGTGAGAAACGCACTGTCTTGGCGAAAGAAAGCGTTTTTGTACAACTTCATATAAATCGCTGTAACTTTTGATAGAAGCCTCAGACAAACATGTTTATGGCTTTATCTTATAGAAGTCAAGGTCCCCGTGCTGGGAAAACAGGATTTGCAGCTGTTTGAGCTAAGATTTCCAAGTTATACACATAATGAAAACCTATACTTTGTTTCGGTCGAGTTCCCCATTCAAATGCATGTAACAGTGAGAAACGCACTGTCTTGGCGAAAGAAAGCGTTTTTGTACAACTTCATATAAATAGCTGTAACTTTTGATAGAAGACTCAGACAAACATGTTTATGGCTTTATCTTATAGAACTCAAGGTCCCCGTGCTGGCAAAATAGGTTTTGCAGCTGTTTGAGCTAAGATTTCCAAGTTATACACATAATGAAAACCTATACTTTGTTTCGGTCGAGTTCCCCATTCAAATGCATGTAACAGTGAGAAACGCACTGTCTTGGCGAAAGAAAGCGTTTTTGAACAACTTCATATAAATAGCTGTAACTTTTGATAGAAGACTCAGACAAACATGTTTATGGCTTTATCTTATAGAACTCAAGGTCCCCGTGCTGGGAAAACAGGTTTTGCAGCTGTTTGAGCTAAGATTTCCAAGTTATACACATAATGAAAACCTATACTTTGTTTCGGTCGAGTTCCCCATTCAAATGCATGTAACAGTGAGAAACGCACTGTCTTGGCGAAAGAAAGCGTTTTTGTACAACTTCATATAAATAGCTGTAACTTTTGATAGAAGACTCAGACAAACATGTTTATGGCTTTATCTTATAGAACTCAAGGTCCCCGTGCTGGCAAAATAGGTTTTGCAGCTGTTTGAGCTAAGATTTCCAAGTTATACACATAATGAAAACCTATACTTTGTTTCGGTCGAGTTCCCCATTCAAATGCATGTAACAGTGAGAAACGCACTGTCTTGGCGAAAGAAAGCGTTTTTGAACAACTTCATATAAATAGCTGTAACTTTTGATAGAAGACTCAGACAAACATGTTTATGGCTTTATCTTATAGAACTCAAGGTCCCCATGCTGGGCAAACAGGATTTGCAGCTGTTGGAGCTAAGATTTTCAAGTTATACACATAATGAAAACCTATACTTTGTTTCGGTCGAGTTCCCCATTCAAATGCATGTAACAGTGAGAAACGCACTGTCTTGGCGAAAGAAAGCGTTTTTGAACAACTTCATATAAATAGCTGTAACTTTTGATAGAAGACTCAGACAAACATGTTTATGGCTTTATCTTATAGAACTCAAGGTCCCCATGCTGGGCAAACAGGATTTGCAGCTGTTGGAGCTAAGATTTTCAAGTTATACACATAATGAAAACCTATACTTTGTTTCGGTCGAGTTCCCCATTCAAATGCATGTAACAGTGAGAAACGCACTGTCTTGGCGAAAGAAAGCGTTTTTGTACAACTTCATATAAATCGCTGTAACTTTTGATAGAAGCCTCAGACAAACATGTTTATGGCTTTATCTTATAGAAGTCAAGGTCCCCGTGCTGGGAAAACAGGATTTGCAGCTGTTTGAGCTAAGATTTCCAAGTTATACACATAATGAAAACCTATACTTTGTTTCGGTCGAGTTCCCCATTCAAATGCATGTAACAGTGAGAAACGCACTGTCTTGGCGAAAGAAAGCGTTTTTGTACAACTTCATATAAATAGCTGTAACTTTTGATAGAAGACTCAGACAAACATGTTTATGGCTTTATCTTATAGAACTCAAGGTCCCCGTGCTGGCAAAATAGGTTTTGCAGCTGTTTGAGCTAAGATTTCCAAGTTATACACATAATGAAAACCTATACTTTGTTTCGGTCGAGTTCCCCATTCAAATGCATGTAACAGTGAGAAACGCACTGTCTTGGCGAAAGAAAGCGTTTTTGTACAACTTCATATAAATAGCTGTAACTTTTGATAGAAGACTCAGACAAACATGTTTATGGCTTTATCTTATAGAACTCGAGGTCCCCGTGCTGGCAAAATAGGTTTTGCAGCTGTTTGAGCTAAGATTTCCAAGTTATACACATAATGAAAACCTATACTTTGTTTCGGTCGAGTTCCCCATTCAAATGCATGTAACAGTGAGAAACGCACTGTCTTGGCGAAAGAAAGCGTTTTTGTACAACTTCATATAAATCGCTGTAACTTTTGATAGAAGACTCAGACAAACATGTTTATGGCTTTATCTTATAGAACTCAAGGTCCCCGTGCTGGGAAAACAGGTTTTGCAGCTGTTTGAGCTAAGATTTCCAAGTTATACACATAATGAAAACCTATACTTTGTTTCGGTCGAGTTCCCCATTCAAATGCATGTAACAGTGAGAAACGCACTGTCTTGGCGAAAGAAAGCGTTTTTGAACAACTTCATATAAATAGCTGTAACTTTTGATAGAAGACTCAGACAAACATGTTTATGGCTTTATCTTATAGAACTCAAGGTCCCCATGCTGGGCAAACAGGATTTGCAGCTGTTTGAGCTAAGATTTCCAAGTTATACACATAATGAAAACCTGTACTTTGTTTCGGTCGAGTTCCCCATTCAAATGCATGTAACAGTGAGAAACGCACTGTCTTGGCGAAAGAAAGCGTTTTTGTACAACTTCATATAAATAGCTGTAACTTTTGATAGAAGACTCAGACAAACATGTTTATGGCTTTATCTTATAGAACTCAAGGTCCCCATGCTGGGAAAACAGGTTTTGCAGCTGTTTGAGCTAAGATTTCCAAGTTATACACATAATGAAAACCTATACTTTGTTTCGGTCGAGTTCCCCATTCAAATGCATGTAACAGTGAGAAACGCACTGTCTTGGCGAAAGAAAGCGTTTTTGAACAACTTCATATAAATAGCTGTAACTTTTGATAGAAGACTCAGACAAACATGTTTATGGCTTTATCTTATAGAACTCAAGGTCCCCATGCTGGGCAAACAGGATTTGCAGCTGTTGGAGCTAAGATTTTCAAGTTATACACATAATGAAAACCTATACTTTGTTTCGGTCGAGTTCCCCATTCAAATGCATGTAACAGTGAGAAACGCACTGTCTTGGCGAAAGAAAGCGTTTTTGTACAACTTCATATAAATCGCTGTAACTTTTGATAGAAGCCTCAGACAAACATGTTTATGGCTTTATCTTATAGAAGTCAAGGTCCCCGTGCTGGGAAAACAGGATTTGCAGCTGTTTGAGCTAAGATTTCCAAGTTATACACATAATGAAAACCTATACTTTGTTTCGGTCGAGTTCCCCATTCAAATGCATGTAACAGTGAGAAACGCACTGTCTTGGCGAAAGAAAGCGTTTTTGTACAACTTCATATAAATAGCTGTAACTTTTGATAGAAGACTCAGACAAACATGTTTATGGCTTTATCTTATAGAACTCAAGGTCCCCGTGCTGGCAAAATAGGTTTTGCAGCTGTTTGAGCTAAGATTTCCAAGTTATACACATAATGAAAACCTATACTTTGTTTCGGTCGAGTTCCCCATTCAAATGCATGTAACAGTGAGAAACGCACTGTCTTGGCGAAAGAAAGCGTTTTTGAACAACTTCATATAAATAGCTGTAACTTTTGATAGAAGACTCAGACAAACATGTTTATGGCTTTATCTTATAGAACTCAAGGTCCCCGTGCTGGGAAAACAGGTTTTGCAGCTGTTTGAGCTAAGATTTCCAAGTTATACACATAATGAAAACCTATACTTTGTTTCGGTCGAGTTCCCCATTCAAATGCATGTAACAGTGAGAAACGCACTGTCTTGGCGAAAGAAAGCGTTTTTGTACAACTTCATATAAATAGCTGTAACTTTTGATAGAAGACTCAGACAAACATGTTTATGGCTTTATCTTATAGAACTCAAGGTCCCCGTGCTGGCAAAATAGGTTTTGCAGCTGTTTGAGCTAAGATTTCCAAGTTATACACATAATGAAAACCTGTACTTTGTTTCGGTCGAGTTCCCCATTCAAATGCATGTAACAGTGAGAAACGCACTGTCTTGGCGAAAGAAAGCGTTTTTGTACAACTTCATATAAATAGCTGTAACTTTTGATAGAAGACTCAGACAAACATGTTTATGGCTTTATCTTATAGAACTCAAGGTCCCCATGCTGGGAAAACAGGTTTTGCAGCTGTTTGAGCTAAGATTTCCAAGTTATACACATAATGAAAACCTATACTTTGTTTCGGTCGAGTTCCCCATTCAAATGCATGTAACAGTGAGAAACGCACTGTCTTGGCGAAAGAAAGCGTTTTTGAACAACTTCATATAAATAGCTGTAACTTTTGATAGAAGACTCAGACAAACATGTTTATGGCTTTATCTTATAGAACTCAAGGTCCCCATGCTGGGCAAACAGGATTTGCAGCTGTTGGAGCTAAGATTTTCAAGTTATACACATAATGAAAACCTATACTTTGTTTCGGTCGAGTTCCCCATTCAAATGCATGTAACAGTGAGAAACGCACTGTCTTGGCGAAAGAAAGCGTTTTTGTACAACTTCATATAAATCGCTGTAACTTTTGATAGAAGCCTCAGACAAACATGTTTATGGCTTTATCTTATAGAAGTCAAGGTCCCCGTGCTGGGAAAACAGGATTTGCAGCTGTTTGAGCTAAGATTTCCAAGTTATACACATAATGAAAACCTATACTTTGTTTCGGTCGAGTTCCCCATTCAAATGCATGTAACAGTGAGAAACGCACTGTCTTGGCGAAAGAAAGCGTTTTTGTACAACTTCATATAAATAGCTGTAACTTTTGATAGAAGACTCAGACAAACATGTTTATGGCTTTATCTTATAGAACTCAAGGTCCCCGTGCTGGCAAAATAGGTTTTGCAGCTGTTCAAGCTAAGATTTCCAAGTTATACACATAATGAAAACCTATACTTTGTTTCGGTCGAGTTCCCCATTCAAATGCATGTAACAGTGAGAAACGCACTGTCTTGGCGAAAGAAAGCGTTTTTGTACAACTTCATATAAATAGCTGTAACTTTTGATAGAAGACTCAGACAAACATGTTTATGGCTTTATCTTATAGAACTCAAGGTCCCCGTGCTGGCAAAATAGGTTTTGCAGCTGTTTGAGCTAAGATTTCCAAGTTATACACATAATGAAAACCTATACTTTGTTTTGGTCGAGTTCCCCATTCAAATGCATGTAACAGTGAGAAACGCACTGTCTTGGCGAAAGAAAGCGTTTTTGTACAACTTCATATAAATCGCTGTAACTTTTGATAGAAGACTCAGACAAACATGTTTATGGCTTTATCTTATAGAACTCAAGGTCCCCATGCTGGGAAAACAGGTTTTGCAGCTGTTTGAGCTAAGATTTCCAAGTTATACACATAATGAAAACCTATACTTTGTTTCGGTCGAGTTCCCCATTCAAATGCATGTAACAGTGAGAAACGCACTGTCTTGGCGAAAGAAAGCGTTTTTGTACAACTTCATATAAATAGCTGTAACTTTTGATAGAAGACTCAGACAAACATGTTTATGGCTTTATCTTATAGAACTCAAGGTCCCCGTGCTGGCAAAATAGGTTTTGCAGCTGTTTGAGCTAAGATTTCCAAGTTATACACATAATGAAAACCTATACTTTGTTTCGGTCGAGTTCCCCATTCAAATGCATGTAACAGTGAGAAACGCACTGTCTTGGCGAAAGAAAGCGTTTTTGTACAACTTCATATAAATAGCTGTAACTTTTGATAGAAGACTCAGACAAACATGTTTATGGCTTTATCTTATAGAACTCAAGGTCCCCGTGCTGGCAAAATAGGTTTTGCAGCTGTTTGAGCTAAGATTTCCAAGTTATACACATAATGAAAACCTATACTTTGTTTCGGTCGAGTTCCCCATTCAAATGCATGTAACAGTGAGAAACGCACTGTCTTGGCGAAAGAAAGCGTTTTTGTACAACTTCATATAAATCGCTGTAACTTTTGATAGAAGACTCAGACAAACATGTTTATGGCTTTATCTTATAGAACTCAAGGTCCCCGTGCTGGGAAAACAGGATTTGCAGCTGTTTGAGCTAAGATTTCCAAGTTATACACATAATGAAAACCTGTACTTTGTTTCGGTCGAGTTCCCCATTCAAATGCATGTAACAGTGAGAAACGCACTGTCTTGGCGAAAGAAAGCGTTTTTGTACAACTTCATATAAATAGCTGTAACTTTTGATAGAAGACTCAGACAAACATGTTTATGGCTTTATCTTATAGAACTCAAGGTCCCCGTGCTGGGAAAACAGGATTTGCAGGTGTTTGAGCTAAGATTTCCAAGTTATACACATAATGAAAACCTATACTTTGTTTCGGTCGAGTTCCCCATTCAAATGCATGTAACAGTGAGAAACGCACTGTCTTGGCGAAAGAAAGCGTTTTTGTACAACTTCATATAAATAGCTGTAACTTTTGATAGAAGACTCGGATACACATGTTTATGGCTTTATCTTATAGAACTCAAGGTCCCCATGCTGGGAAAACAGGTTTTGCAGCTGTTTGAGCTAAGATTTCCAAGTTATACACATAATGAAAACCTATACTTTGTTTCGGTCGAGTTCCCCATTCAAATGCATGTAACAGTGAGAAACGCACTGTCTTGGCGAAAGAAAGCGTTTTTGTACATCTTCATATAAATAGCTGTAACTTTTGATAGAAGACTCAGACAAACATGTTTATGGCTTTATCTTATAGAACTCAAGGTCCCCGTGCTGGGAAAACAGGTTTTGCAGCTGTTTGAGCTAAGATTTCCAAGTTATACACATAATGAAAACCTATACTTTGTTTCCGTCGAGTTCCCCATTCAAATGCATGTAACAGTGAGAAACGCACTGTCTTGGCGAAAGAAAGCGTTTTTGAACAACTTCATATAAATAGCTGTAACTTTTGATAGAAGACTCAGACAAACATGTTTATGGCTTTATCTTATAGAACTCAAGGTCCCCGTGCTGGGAAAACAGGTTTTGCAGCTGTTTGAGCTAAGATTTCCAAGTTATACACATAATGAAAACCTATACTTTGTTTCGGTCGAGTTCCCCATTCAAATGCATGTAACAGTGAGAAACGCACTGTCTTGGCGAAAGAAAGCGTTTTTGAACAACTTCATATAAATAGCTGTAACTTTTGATAGAAGACTCAGACAAACATGTTTATGGCTTTATCTTATAGAACTCAAGGTCCCCGTGCTGGGAAAACAGGTTTTGCAGCTGTTTGAGCTAAGATTTCCAAGTTATACACATAATGAAAACCTATACTTTGTTTCGGTCGAGTTCCCCATTCAAATGCATGTAACAGTGAGAAACGCACTGTCTTGGCGAAAGAAAGCGTTTTTGAACAACTTCATATAAATAGCTGTAACTTTTGATAGAAGACTCAGACAAACATGTTTATGGCTTTATCTTATAGAACTCAAGGTCCCCGTGCTGGGAAAACAGGTTTTGCAGCTGTTTGAGCTAAGATTTCCAAGTTATACACATAATGAAAACCTATACTTTGTTTCGGTCGAGTTCCCCATTCAAATGCATGTAACAGTGAGAAACGCACTGTCTTGGCGAAAGAAAGCGTTTTTCTACAACTTCATATAAATCGCTGTAACTTTTGATAGAAGACTCAGACAAACATGTTTATGGCTTTATCTTATAGAACTCAAGGTCCCCGTGCTGGGAAAACAGGTTTTGCAGCTGTTTGAGCTAAGATTTCCAAGTTATACACATAATGAAAACCTATACTTTGTTTCCGTCGAGTTCCCCATTCAAATGCATGTAACAGTGAGAAACGCACTGTCTTGGCGAAAGAAAGCGTTTTTGAACAACTTCATATAAATAGCTGTAACTTTTGATAGAAGACTCAGACAAACATGTTTATGGCTTTATCTTATAGAACTCAAGGTCCCCGTGCTGGGAAAACAGGTTTTGCAGCTGTTTGAGCTAAGATTTCCAAGTTATACACATAATGAAAACCTATACTTTGTTTCGGTCGAGTTCCCCATTCAAATGCATGTAACAGTGAGAAACGCACTGTCTTGGCGAAAGAAAGCGTTTTTGAACAACTTCATATAAATAGCTGTAACTTTTGATAGAAGACTCAGACAAACATGTTTATGGCTTTATCTTATAGAACTCAAGGTCCCCGTGCTGGGAAAACAGGTTTTGCAGCTGTTTGAGCTAAGATTTCCAAGTTATACACATAATGAAAACCTATACTTTGTTTCGGTCGAGTTCCCCATTCAAATGCATGTAACAGTGAGAAACGCACTGTCTTGGCGAAAGAAAGCGTTTTTGAACAACTTCATATAAATAGCTGTAACTTTTGATAGAAGACTCAGACAAACATGTTTATGGCTTTATCTTATAGAACTCAAGGTCCCCGTGCTGGCAAAATAGGTTTTGCAGCTGTTTGAGCTAAGATTTCCAAGTTATACACATAATGAAAACCTATACTTTGTTTCGGTCGAGTTCCCCATTCAAATGCATGTAACAGTGAGAAACGCACTGTCTTGGCGAAAGAAAGCGTTTTTGTACAACTTCATATAAATCGCTGTAACTTTTGATAGAAGACTCAGACAAACATGTTTATGGCTTTATCTTATAGAACTCAAGGTCCCCGTGCTGGGAAAACAGGATTTGCAGCTGTTCCAGCTAAGATTTCCAAGTTATACACATAATGAAAACCTGTACTTTGTTTCGGTCGAGTTCCCCATTCAAATGCATGTAACAGTGAGAAACGCACTGTCTTGGCGAAAGAAAGCGTTTTTGTACAACTTCATATAAATAGCTGTAACTTTTGATAGAAGACTCAGACAAACATGTTTATGGCTTTATCTTATAGAACTCAAGGTCCCCGTGCTGGGAAAACAGGATTTGCAGGTGTTTGAGCTAAGATTTCCAAGTTATACACATAATGAAAACCTATACTTTGTTTCGGTCGAGTTCCCCATTCAAATGCATGTAACAGTGAGAAACGCACTGTCTTGGCGAAAGAAAGCGTTTTTGTACAACTTCATATAAATAGCTGTAACTTTTGATAGAAGACTCGGATACACATGTTTATGGCTTTATCTTATAGAACTCAAGGTCCCCATGCTGGGAAAACAGGTTTTGCAGCTGTTTGAGCTAAGATTTCCAAGTTATACACATAATGAAAACCTATACTTTGTTTCGGTCGAGTTCCCCATTCAAATGCATGTAACAGTGAGAAACGCACTGTCTTGGCGAAAGAAAGCGTTTTTGTACATCTTCATATAAATAGCTGTAACTTTTGATAGAAGACTCAGACAAACATGTTTATGGCTTTATCTTATAGAACTCAAGGTCCCCGTGCTGGGAAAACAGGTTTTGCAGCTGTTTGAGCTAAGATTTCCAAGTTATACACATAATGAAAACCTATACTTTGTTTCCGTCGAGTTCCCCATTCAAATGCATGTAACAGTGAGAAACGCACTGTCTTGGCGAAAGAAAGCGTTTTTGAACAACTTCATATAAATAGCTGTAACTTTTGATAGAAGACTCAGACAAACATGTTTATGGCTTTATCTTATAGAACTCAAGGTCCCCGTGCTGGGAAAACAGGTTTTGCAGCTGTTTGAGCTAAGATTTCCAAGTTATACACATAATGAAAACCTATACTTTGTTTCGGTCGAGTTCCCCATTCAAATGCATGTAACAGTGAGAAACGCACTGTCTTGGCGAAAGAAAGCGTTTTTGAACAACTTCATATAAATAGCTGTAACTTTTGATAGAAGACTCAGACAAACATGTTTATGGCTTTATCTTATAGAACTCAAGGTCCCCGTGCTGGGAAAACAGGTTTTGCAGCTGTTTGAGCTAAGATTTCCAAGTTATACACATAATGAAAACCTATACTTTGTTTCGGTCGAGTTCCCCATTCAAATGCATGTAACAGTGAGAAACGCACTGTCTTGGCGAAAGAAAGCGTTTTTGAACAACTTCATATAAATAGCTGTAACTTTTGATAGAAGACTCAGACAAACATGTTTATGGCTTTATCTTATAGAACTCAAGGTCCCCGTGCTGGGAAAACAGGTTTTGCAGCTGTTTGAGCTAAGATTTCCAAGTTATACACATAATGAAAACCTATACTTTGTTTCGGTCGAGTTCCCCATTCAAATGCATGTAACAGTGAGAAACGCACTGTCTTGGCGAAAGAAAGCGTTTTTCTACAACTTCATATAAATCGCTGTAACTTTTGATAGAAGACTCAGACAAACATGTTTATGGCTTTATCTTATAGAACTCAAGGTCCCCGTGCTGGGAAAACAGGTTTTGCAGCTGTTTGAGCTAAGATTTCCAAGTTATACACATAATGAAAACCTATACTTTGTTTCCGTCGAGTTCCCCATTCAAATGCATGTAACAGTGAGAAACGCACTGTCTTGGCGAAAGAAAGCGTTTTTGAACAACTTCATATAAATAGCTGTAACTTTTGATAGAAGACTCAGACAAACATGTTTATGGCTTTATCTTATAGAACTCAAGGTCCCCGTGCTGGGAAAACAGGTTTTGCAGCTGTTTGAGCTAAGATTTCCAAGTTATACACATAATGAAAACCTATACTTTGTTTCGGTCGAGTTCCCCATTCAAATGCATGTAACAGTGAGAAACGCACTGTCTTGGCGAAAGAAAGCGTTTTTGAACAACTTCATATAAATAGCTGTAACTTTTGATAGAAGACTCAGACAAACATGTTTATGGCTTTATCTTATAGAACTCAAGGTCCCCGTGCTGGGAAAACAGGTTTTGCAGCTGTTTGAGCTAAGATTTCCAAGTTATACACATAATGAAAACCTATACTTTGTTTCGGTCGAGTTCCCCATTCAAATGCATGTAACAGTGAGAAACGCACTGTCTTGGCGAAAGAAAGCGTTTTTGAACAACTTCATATAAATAGCTGTAACTTTTGATAGAAGACTCAGACAAACATGTTTATGGCTTTATCTTATAGAACTCAAGGTCCCCGTGCTGGGAAAACAGGTTTTGCAGCTGTTTGAGCTAAGATTTCCAAGTTATACACATAATGAAAACCTATACTTTGTTTCGGTCGAGTTCCCCATTCAAATGCATGTAACAGTGAGAAACGCACTGTCTTGGCGAAAGAAAGCGTTTTTGAACAACTTCATATAAATAGCTGTAACTTTTGATAGAAGACTCAGACAAACATGTTTATGGCTTTATCTTATAGAACTCAAGGTCCCCATGCTGGGCAAACAGGATTTGCAGCTGTTGGAGCTAAGATTTTCAAGTTATACACATAATGAAAACCTATACTTTGTTTCGGTCGAGTTCCCCATTCAAATGCATGTAACAGTGAGAAACGCACTGTCTTGGCGAAAGAAAGCGTTTTTGTACAACTTCATATAAATAGCTGTAACTTTTGATAGAAGACTCAGACAAACATGTTTATGGCTTTATCTTATAGAACTCAAGGTCCCCGTGCTGGCAAAATAGGTTTTGCAGCTGTTTGAGCTAAGATTTCCAAGTTATACACATAATGAAAACCTATACTTTGTTTCGGTCGAGTTCCCCATTCAAATGCATGTAACAGTGAGAAACGCACTGTCTTGGCGAAAGAAAGCGTTTTTGTACAACTTCATATAAATCGCTGTAACTTTTGATAGAAGACTCAGACAAACATGTTTATGGCTTTATCTTATAGAACTCAAGGTCCCCGTGCTGGGAAAACAGGTTTTGCAGCTGTTTGAGCTAAGATTTCCAAGTTATACACATAATGAAAACCTATACTTTGTTTCGGTCGAGTTCCCCATTCAAATGCATGTAACAGTGAGAAACGCACTGTCTTGGCGAAAGAAAGCGTTTTTGTACAACTTCATATAAATCGCTGTAACTTTTGATAGAAGACTCAGACAAACATGTTTATGGCTTTATCTTATAGAACTCAAGGTCCCCGTGCTGGCAAAATAGGTTTTGCAGCTGTTTGAGCTAAGATTTCCAAGTTATACACATAATGAAAACCTATACTTTGTTTCGGTCGAGTTCCCCATTCAAATGCATGTAACAGTGAGAAACGCACTGTCTTGGCGAAAGAAAGCGTTTTTGTACAACTTCATATAAATCGCTGTAACTTTTGATAGAAGACTCAGACAAACATGTTTATGGCTTTATCTTATAGAACTCAAGGTCCCCGTGCTGGGAAAACAGGTTTTGCAGCTGTTTGAGCTAAGATTTCCAAGTTATACACATAATGAAAACCTATACTTTGTTTCGGTCGAGTTCCCCATTCAAATGCATGTAACAGTGAGAAACGCACTGTCTTGGCGAAAGAAAGCGTTTTTGAACAACTTCATATAAATAGCTGTAACTTTTGATAGAAGACTCAGACAAACATGTTTATGGCTTTATCTTATAGAACTCAAGGTCCCCATGCTGGGCAAACAGGATTTGCAGCTGTTGGAGCTAAGATTTTCAAGTTATACACATAATGAAAACCTATACTTTGTTTCGGTCGAGTTCCCCATTCAAATGCATGTAACAGTGAGAAACGCACTGTCTTGGCGAAAGAAAGCGTTTTTGTACAACTTCATATAAATAGCTGTAACTTTTGATAGAAGACTCAGACAAACATGTTTATGGCTTTATCTTATAGAACTCAAGGTCCCCATGCTGGGCAAACAGGATTTGCAGCTGTTTGAGCTAAGATTTCCAAGTTATACACATAATGAAAACCTATACTTTGTTTCGGTCGAGTTCCCCATTCAAATGCATGTAACAGTGAGAAACGCACTGTCTTGGCGAAAGAAAGCGTTTTTGTACAACTTCATATAAATCGCTGTAACTTTTGATAGAAGACTCAGACAAACATGTTTATGGCTTTATCTTATAGAACTCAAGGTCCCCGTGCTGGGAAAACAGGTTTTGCAGCTGTTTGAGCTAAGATTTCCAAGTTATACACATAATGAAAACCTATACTTTGTTTCGGTCGAGTTCCCCATTCAAATGCATGTAACAGTGAGAAACGCACTGTCTTGGCGAAAGAAAGCGTTTTTGAACAACTTCATATAAATAGCTGTAACTTTTGATAGAAGACTCAGACAAACATGTTTATGGCTTTATCTTATAGAACTCAAGGTCCCCATGCTGGGCAAACAGGATTTGCAGCTGTTGGAGCTAAGATTTTCAAGTTATACACATAATGAAAACCTATACTTTGTTTCGGTCGAGTTCCCCATTCAAATGCATGTAACAGTGAGAAACGCACTGTCTTGGCGAAAGAAAGCGTTTTTGTACAACTTCATATAAATAGCTGTAACTTTTGATAGAAGACTCAGACAAACATGTTTATGGCTTTATCTTATAGAACTCAAGGTCCCCATGCTGGGCAAACAGGATTTGCAGCTGTTTGAGCTAAGATTTCCAAGTTATACACATAATGAAAACCTATACTTTGTTTCGGTCGAGTTCCCCATTCAAATGCATGTAACAGTGAGAAACGCACTGTCTTGGCGAAAGAAAGCGTTTTTGTACAACTTCATATAAATCGCTGTAACTTTTGATAGAAGACTCAGACAAACATGTTTATGGCTTTATCTTATAGAACTCAAGGTCCCCATGCTGGGAAAACAGGTTTTGCAGCTGTTTGAGCTAAGATTTCCAAGTTATACACATAATGAAAACCTATACTTTGTTTCGGTCGAGTTCCCCATTCAAATGCATGTAACAGTGAGAAACGCACTGTCTTGGCGAAAGAAAGCGTTTTTGAACAACTTCATATAAATAGCTGTAACTTTTGATAGAAGACTCAGACAAACATGTTTATGGCTTTATCTTATAGAACTCAAGGTCCCCATGCTGGGCAAACAGGATTTGCAGCTGTTGGAGCTAAGATTTTCAAGTTATACACATAATGAAAACCTATACTTTGTTTCGGTCGAGTTCCCCATTCAAATGCATGTAACAGTGAGAAACGCACTGTCTTGGCGAAAGAAAGCGTTTTTGTACAACTTCATATAAATCGCTGTAACTTTTGATAGAAGCCTCAGACAAACATGTTTATGGCTTTATCTTATAGAAGTCAAGGTCCCCGTGCTGGGAAAACAGGATTTGCAGCTGTTTGAGCTAAGATTTCCAAGTTATACACATAATGAAAACCTATACTTTGTTTCGGTCGAGTTCCCCATTCAAATGCATGTAACAGTGAGAAACGCACTGTCTTGGCGAAAGAAAGCGTTTTTGTACAACTTCATATAAATAGCTGTAACTTTTGATAGAAGACTCAGACAAACATGTTTATGGCTTTATCTTATAGAACTCAAGGTCCCCGTGCTGGCAAAATAGGTTTTGCAGCTGTTTGAGCTAAGATTTCCAAGTTATACACATAATGAAAACCTATACTTTGTTTCGGTCGAGTTCCCCATTCAAATGCATGTAACAGTGAGAAACGCACTGTCTTGGCGAAAGAAAGCGTTTTTGTACAACTTCATATAAATAGCTGTAACTTTTGATAGAAGACTCAGACAAACATGTTTATGGCTTTATCTTATAGAACTCAAGGTCCCCGTGCTGGCAAAATAGGTTTTGCAGCTGTTTGAGCTAAGATTTCCAAGTTATACACATAATGAAAACCTATACTTTGTTTCGGTCGAGTTCCCCATTCAAATGCATGTAACAGTGAGAAACGCACTGTCTTGGCGAAAGAAAGCGTTTTTGTACAACTTCATATAAATCGCTGTAACTTTTGATAGAAGACTCAGACAAACATGTTTATGGCTTTATCTTATAGAACTCAAGGTCCCCGTGCTGGGAAAACAGGATTTGCAGCTGTTTGAGCTAAGATTTCCAAGTTATACACATAATGAAAACCTGTACTTTGTTTCGGTCGAGTTCCCCATTCAAATGCATGTAACAGTGAGAAACGCACTGTCTTGGCGAAAGAAAGCGTTTTTGTACAACTTCATATAAATAGCTGTAACTTTTGATAGAAGACTCAGACAAACATGTTTATGGCTTTATCTTATAGAACTCAAGGTCCCCGTGCTGGGAAAACAGGATTTGCAGGTGTTTGAGCTAAGATTTCCAAGTTATACACATAATGAAAACCTATACTTTGTTTCGGTCGAGTTCCCCATTCAAATGCATGTAACAGTGAGAAACGCACTGTCTTGGCGAAAGAAAGCGTTTTTGTACAACTTCATATAAATCGCTGTAACTTTTGATAGAAGACTCAGACAAACATGTTTATGGCTTTATCTTATAGAACTCAAGGTCCCCGTGCTGGGAAAACAGGATTTGCAGCTGTTTGAGCTAAGATTTCCAAGTTATACACATAATGAAAACCTATACTTTGTTTCGGTCGAGTTCCCCATTCAAATGCATGTAACAGTGAGAAACGCACTGTCTTGGCGAAAGAAAGCGTTTTTGTACAACTTCATATAAATAGCTGTAACTTTTGATAGAAGACTCAGACAAACATGTTTATGGCTTTATCTTATAGAACTCAAGGTCCCCGTGCTGGCAAAATAGGTTTTGCAGCTGTTTGAGCTAAGATTTCCAAGTTATACACATAATGAAAACCTATACTTTGTTTCGGTTGAGTTCCCCATTCAAATGCATGTAACAGTGAGAAACGCACTGTCTTGGCGAAAGAAAGCGTTTTTGTACAACTTCATATAAATCGCTGTAACTTTTGATAGAAGACTCGGATACACATGTTTATGGCTTTATCTTATAGAACTCAAGGTCCCCATGCTGGGAAAACAGGTTTTGCAGCTGTTTGAGCTAAGATTTCCAAGTTATACACATAATGAAAACCTATACTTTGTTTCGGTCGAGTTCCCCATTCAAATGCATGTAACAGTGAGAAACGCACTGTCTTGGCGAAAGAAAGCGTTTTTGTACAACTTCATATAAATAGCTGTAACTTTTGATAGAAGACTCAGACAAACATGTTTATGGCTTTATCTTATAGAACTCAAGGTCCCCGTGCTGGGAAAACAGGTTTTGCAGCTGTTTGAGCTAAGATTTCCAAGTTATACACATAATGAAAACCTATACTTTGTTTCCGTCGAGTTCCCCATTCAAATGCATGTAACAGTGAGAAACGCACTGTCTTGGCGAAAGAAAGCGTTTTTGAACAACTTCATATATATAGCTGTAACTTTTGATAGAAGACTCAGACAAACATGTTTATGGCTTTATCTTATAGAACTCAAGGTCCCCGTGCTGGGAAAACAGGTTTTGCAGCTGTTTGAGCTAAGATTTCCAAGTTATACACATAATGAAAACCTATACTTTGTTTCGGTCGAGTTCCCCATTCAAATGCATGTAACAGTGAGAAACGCACTGTCTTGGCGAAAGAAAGCGTTTTTGAACAACTTCATATAAATAGCTGTAACTTTTGATAGAAGACTCAGACAAACATGTTTATGGCTTTATCTTATAGAACTCAAGGTCCCCGTGCTGGGAAAACAGGTTTTGCAGCTGTTTGAGCTAAGATTTCCAAGTTATACACATAATGAAAACCTATACTTTGTTTCGGTCGAGTTCCCCATTCAAATGCATGTAACAGTGAGAAACGCACTGTCTTGGCGAAAGAAAGCGTTTTTGAACAACTTCATATAAATAGCTGTAACTTTTGATAGAAGACTCAGACAAACATGTTTATGGCTTTATCTTATAGAACTCAAGGTCCCCGTGCTGGGAAAACAGGTTTTGCAGCTGTTTGAGCTAAGATTTCCAAGTTATACACATAATGAAAACCTATACTTTGTTTCGGTCGAGTTCCCCATTCAAATGCATGTAACAGTGAGAAACGCACTGTCTTGGCGAAAGAAAGCGTTTTTCTACAACTTCATATAAATCGCTGTAACTTTTGATAGAAGACTCAGACAAACATGTTTATGGCTTTATCTTATAGAACTCAAGGTCCCCGTGCTGGGAAAACAGGTTTTGCAGCTGTTTGAGCTAAGATTTCCAAGTTATACACATAATGAAAACCTATACTTTGTTTCCGTCGAGTTCCCCATTCAAATGCATGTAACAGTGAGAAACGCACTGTCTTGGCGAAAGAAAGCGTTTTTGAACAACTTCATATAAATAGCTGTAACTTTTGATAGAAGACTCAGACAAACATGTTTATGGCTTTATCTTATAGAACTCAAGGTCCCCGTGCTGGGAAAACAGGTTTTGCAGCTGTTTGAGCTAAGATTTCCAAGTTATACACATAATGAAAACCTATACTTTGTTTCGGTCGAGTTCCCCATTCAAATGCATGTAACAGTGAGAAACGCACTGTCTTGGCGAAAGAAAGCGTTTTTGAACAACTTCATATAAATAGCTGTAACTTTTGATAGAAGACTCAGACAAACATGTTTATGGCTTTATCTTATAGAACTCAAGGTCCCCGTGCTGGGAAAACAGGTTTTGCAGCTGTTTGAGCTAAGATTTCCAAGTTATACACATAATGAAAACCTATACTTTGTTTCGGTCGAGTTCCCCATTCAAATGCATGTAACAGTGAGAAACGCACTGTCTTGGCGAAAGAAAGCGTTTTTGAACAACTTCATATAAATAGCTGTAACTTTTGATAGAAGACTCAGACAAACATGTTTATGGCTTTATCTTATAGAACTCAAGGTCCCCGTGCTGGGAAAACAGGTTTTGCAGCTGTTTGAGCTAAGATTTCCAAGTTATACACATAATGAAAACCTATACTTTGTTTCGGTCGAGTTCCCCATTCAAATGCATGTAACAGTGAGAAACGCACTGTCTTGGCGAAAGAAAGCGTTTTTCTACAACTTCATATAAATCGCTGTAACTTTTGATAGAAGACTCAGACAAACATGTTTATGGCTTTATCTTATAGAACTCAAGGTCCCCGTGCTGGGAAAACAGGATTTGCAGCTGTTTGAGCTAAGATTTCCAAGTTATACACATAATGAAAACCTATACTTTGTTTCGGTCGAGTTCCCCATTCAAATGCATGTAACAGTGAGAAACGCACTGTCTTGGCGAAAGAAAGCGTTTTTCTACAACTTCATATAAATCGCTGTAACTTTTGATAGAAGACTCAGACAAACATGTTTATGGCTTTATCTTATAGAAGTCAAGGTCCCCGTGCTGGGAAAACAGGTTTTGCAGCTGTTTGAGCTAAGATTTTCAAGTTATACACATAATGAAAACCTATACTTTGTTTCGGTCGAGTTCCCCATTCAAATGCATGTAACAGTGAGAAACGCACTGTCTTGGCGAAAGAAAGCGTTTTTGTACAACTTCATATAAATAGCTGTAACTTTTGATAGAAGACTCGGATACACATGTTTATGGCTTTATCTTATAGAACTCAAGGTCCCCGTGCTGGGAAAACAGGTTTTGCAGCTGTTTGAGCTAAGATTTTCCAAGTTATACACATAATGAAAACCTATACTTTGTTTCGGTCGAGTTCCCCATTCAAATGCATGTAACAGTGAGAAACGCACTGTCTCGACCGAAACAAAGTATAGGTTTTCATTATGTGTATAACTTGGAAATCTTAGCTCAAACAGCTGCAAATCCTGTTTTCCAGCACGGGACCTTGAGTTCTATAAGATAAAGCCATAAACATGTTTGTCTGAGTCTTCTATCAAAAGTTACAGCTATTTATATGAAGTTGTACAAAAACGCTTTTAACGCTAAGTCCATTCTCCACTGTTACATGCATTTGAATGGGGAACTCGACCGAAACAAAGTATAGGTTTTCATTATGTGTATAACTTGGAAATCTTATTTCAAACAGCTGCAAAACCTGTTTTCCAGCACGGGGACCTTCACTATAAGATAGCCATAAACATGTTTGTCTCGTCTTCTATCAAAAGTTACAGCTATTTATATGGAGACCTAGAAAACGCTTTCTTCGCAAGACAGTGCGTTTCTCACTGTTACATGCATTTGAATGGGATCAAGAATTATAGGTTTTCATTATGTGTATAACTTGGAAATCTTTAGCTAAAACAGCTGCAAAACTTTTGATAGAAGACTCAGACAAACATGTTTATGGCTTTATCTTATAGAACTCAAGGTCCCCGTGCTGGGAAAACAGGTTTTGCAGCTGTTTGAGCTAAGATTTCCAAGTTATACACATAATGAAAACCTATACTTTGTTTCGGTCGAGTTCCCCATTCAAATGCATGTAACAGTGAGAAACACACTGTCTTGGCGAAAGAAAGCATTTCGTACAACTTCATATAAATAGCTGTAACTTTTGATAGAAGACTCAGACAAACATGTTTATGGCTTTATCTTATAGAACTCAAGGTCCCCGTGCTGGGAAAACAGGTTTTGCAGCTGTTTGAGCTAAGATTCCAAGTTATACACATAATGAAAAGCTATACTTTGTTTCGGTCGAGTTCCCCATTCAAATGCATGTAACAGTGAGAAACGCACTGTCTTGGCGAAAGAAAGCGTTTTTCTACAACTTCATATAAATCGCTGTAACTTTTGATAGAAGACTCAGACAAACATGTTTATGGCTTTATCTTATAGAACTCAAGGTCCCCGTGCTGGGAAAACAGGATTTGCAGCTGTTTGAGCTAAGATTTCCAAGTTATACACATAATGAAAACCTATACTTTGTTTCGGTCGAGTTCCCCCATTCAAATGCATGTAACAGTGAGAAACGCACTGTCTTGGCGAAAGAAAGCGTTTTTCTACAACTTCATATAAATCGCTGTAACTTTTGATAGAAGACTCAGACAAACATGTTTATGGCTTTATCTTATAGAAGTCAAGGTCCCCGTGCTGGGAAAACAGGTTTTGCAGCTGTTTGAGCTAAGATTTTCAAGTTATACACATAATGAAAACCTATACTTTGTTTCGGTCGAGTTCCCCATTCAAATGCATGTAACAGTGAGAAACGCACTGTCTCGACCGAAACAAAGTATAGGTTTTCATTATGTGTATAACTTGGAAATCTTAGCTCAAACAGCTGCAAATCCTGTTTTCCCAGCACGGGGACCTTGAGTTCTATAAGATAAAGCCATAAACATGTTTGTCTGAGTCTTCTATCAAAAGTTACAGCTATTTATATGAAGTTGTACAAAAACGCTTTCTTTCGCCAAGACAGTGCGTTTCTCACTGTTACATGCATTTGAATGGGGAACTCGACCGAAACAAAGTATAGGTTTTCATTATGTGTATAACTTGGAAATCTTAGCTCAAACAGCTGCAAAACCTGTTTTCCCAGCACGGGGACCTTGAGTTCTATAAGATAAAGCCATAAACATGTTTGTCTGAGTCTTCTATCAAAAGTTACAGCTATTTATATGAAGTTGTACAAAAACGCTTTCTTTCGCCAAGACAGTGCGTTTCTCACTGTTACATGCATTTGAATGGGGAACTCGACCGAAACAAAGTATAGGTTTTCATTATGTGTATAACTTGAAAATCTTAGCTCCAACAGCTGCAAACCCTGTTTTCCCAGCACGGGGACCTTGAGTTCTATAAGATAAAGCCATAAACATGTTTGTCTGAGTCTTCTATCAAAAGTTACAGCTATTTATATGAAGTTGTACAAAAACGCTTTCTTTCGCCAAGACAGTGCGTTTCTCACTGTTACATGCATTTGAATGGGGAACTCGACCGAAACAAAGTATAGGTTTTCATTATGTGTATAACTTGGAAATCTTAGCTCCAACAGCTGCAAAACCTGTTTTCCCAGCACGGGGACCTTGAGTTCTATAAGATAAAGCCATAAACATGTTTGTCTGAGTCTTCTATCAAAAGTTACAGCTATTTATATGAAGTTGTACAAAAACGCTTTCTTTCGCCAAGACAGTGCGTTTCTCACTGTTACATGCATTTGAATGGGGAACTCGACCGAAACAAAGTATAGGTTTTCATTATGTGTATAATTGAAAATCTTAGCTCCAACAGCTGCAAATCCTGTTTTCCCAGCACGGGGACCTTGAGTTCTATAAGATAAAGCCATAAACATGTTTGTCTGAGTCTTCTATCAAAAGTTACAGCTATTTATATGAAGATGTACAAAAACGCTTTCTTTCGCCAAGACAGTGCGTTTCTCACTGTTACATGCATTTGAATGGGGAACTCGACCGAAACAAAGTATAGGTTTTCATTATGTGTATAACTTGGAAATCTTAGCTCAAACAGCTGCAAAACCTGTTTTCCCAGCACGGGGACCTTGAGTTCTATAAGATAAAGCCATAAACATGTTTGTCTGAGTCTTCTATCAAAAGTTACAGCTATTTATATGAAGTTGTACAAAAACGCTTTCTTTCGCCAAGACAGTGCGTTTCTCACTGTTACATGCATTTGAATGGGGAACTCGACCGAAACAAAGTATAGGTTTTCATTATGTGTATAACTTGGAAATCTTAGCTCCAACAGCTGCAAACCCTGTTTTCCCAGCACGGGGACCTTGAGTTCTATAAGATAAAGCCATAAACATGTTTGTCTGAGTCTTCTATCAAAAGTTACAGCTATTTATATGAAGTTGTACAAAAACGCTTTCTTTCGCCAAGACAGTGCGTTTCTCACTGTTACATGCATTTGAATGGGGAACTCGACCGAAACAAAGTATAGGTTTTCATTATGTGTATAACTTGGAAATCTTAGCTCAAACAGCTGCAAAACCTGTTTTCCCAGCACGGGGACCTTGAGTTCTATAAGATAAAGCCATAAACATGTTTGTCTGAGTCTTCTATCAAAAGTTACAGCTATTTATATGAAGTTGTACAAAAACGCTTTCTTTCGCCAAGACAGTGCGTTTCTCACTGTTACATGCATTTGAATGGGGAACTCGACCGAAACAAAGTATAGGTTTTCATTATGTGTATAACTTGGAAATCTTAGCTCCAACAGCTGCAAATCCTGTTTTCCCAGCACGGGGACCTTGAGTTCTATAAGATAAAGCCATAAACATGTTTGTCTGAGTCTTCTATCAAAAGTTACAGCTATTTATATGAAGTTGTACAAAAACGCTTTCTTTCGCCAAGACAGTGCGTTTCTCACTGTTACATGCATTTGAATGGGGAACTCGACCGAAACAAAGTATAGGTTTTCATTATGTGTATAACTTGGAAATCTTAGCTCAAACAGCTGCAAAACCTGTTTTCCCAGCACGGGGACCTTGAGTTCTATAAGATAAAGCCATAAACATGTTTGTCTGAGTCTTCTATCAAAAGTTACAGCTATTTATATGAAGTTGTACAAAAACGCTTTCTTTCGCCAAGACAGTGCGTTTCTCACTGTTACATGCATTTGAATGGGGAACTCGACCGAAACAAAGTATAGGTTTTCATTATGTGTATAACTGAAAATCTTAGCTCCAACAGCTGCAAATCCTGTTTTCCCAGCACGGGGACCTTGAGTTCTATAAGATAAAGCCATAAACATGTTTGTCTGAGTCTTCTATCAAAAGTTACAGCTATTTATATGAAGTTGTACAAAAACGCTTTCTTTCGCCAAGACAGTGCGTTTCTCACTGTTACATGCATTTGAATGGGGAACTCGACCGAAACAAAGTATAGGTTTTCATTATGTGTATAACTTGGAAATCTTAGCTCAAACAGCTGCAAAACCTGTTTTCCCAGCACGGGGACCTTGAGTTCTATAAGATAAAGCCATAAACATGTTTGTCTGAGTCTTCTATCAAAAGTTACAGCTATTTATATGAAGTTGTACAAAAACGCTTTCTTTCGCCAAGACAGTGCGTTTCTCACTGTTACATGCATTTGAATGGGGAACTCGACCGAAACAAAGTATAGGTTTTCATTATGTGTATAACTTGAAAATCTTAGCTCAAACAGCTGCAAAACCTGTTTTCCCAGCACGGGGACCTTGAGTTCTATAAGATAAAGCCATAAACATGTTTGTCTGAGTCTTCTATCAAAAGTTACAGCTATTTATATGAAGTTGTACAAAAACGCTTTCTTTCGCCAAGACAGTGCGTTTCTCACTGTTACATGCATTTGAATGGGGAACTCGACCGAAACAAAGTATAGGTTTTCATTATGTGTATAACTTGGAAATCTTAGCTCAAACAGCTGCAAAACCTGTTTTCCCAGCACGGGGACCTTGAGTTCTATAAGATAAAGCCATAAACATGTTTGTCTGAGTCTTCTATCAAAAGTTACAGCTATTTATATGAAGTTGTACAAAAACGCTTTCTTTCGCCAAGACAGTGCGTTTCTCACTGTTACATGCATTTGAATGGGGAACTCGACCGAAACAAAGTATAGGTTTTCATTATGTGTATAACTTGGAAATCTTAGCTCAAACAGCTGCAAAACCTGTTTTCCCAGCACGGGGACCTTGAGTTCTATAAGATAAGGCCATAAACATGTTTGTCTGAGTCTTCTATCAAAAGTTACAGCTATTTATATGAAGTTGTACAAAAACGCTTTCTTTCGCCAAGACAGTGCGTTTCTCACTGTTACATGTATTTGAATGGGGAACTCGACCGAAACAAAGTATAGGTTTTCATTATGTGTATAACTTGGAAATCTTAGCTCAAACAGCTGCAAAACCTGTTTTCCCAGCACGGGGACCTTGAGTTCTATAAGATAAAGCCATAAACATGTTTGTCTGAGTCTTCTATCAAAAGTTACAGCTATTTATATGAAGTTGTACAAAAACGCTTTCTTTCGCCAAGACAGTGCGTTTCTCACTGTTACATGCATTTGAATGGGGAACTCGACCGAAACAAAGTATAGGTTTTCATTATGTGTATAACTTAAAAACCTTAGCTCCAACAGCTGCAAACCCTGTTTTTCCAGCACGGGGACCTTGAGTTCTATAAGATAAAGCCATAAACATGTTTGTCTGAGTCTTCTATCAAAAGTTACAGCTATTTATATGAAGTTGTACAAAAACGCTTTCTTTCGCCAAGACAGTGCGTTTCTCACTGTTACATGCATTTGAATGGGGAACTCGACCGAAACAAAGTATAGGTTTTCATTATGTGTATAACTTGGAAATCTTAGCTCAAACAGCTGCAAAACCTGTTTTCCCAGCACGGGGACCTTGAGTTCTATAAGATAAAGCCATAAACATGTTTGTCTGAGTCTTCTATCAAAAGTTACAGCTATTTATATGAAGTTGTACAAAAACGCTTTCTTTCGCCAAGACAGTGCGTTTCTCACTGTTACATGCATTTGAATGGGGAACTCGACCGAAACAAAGTATAGGTTTTCATTATGTGTATAACTTGGAAATCTTAGCTCCAACAGCTGCAAACCCTGTTTTCCCAGCACGGGGACCTTTAGTTCTATAAGATAAAGCCATAAACATGTTTGTCTGAGTCTTCTATCAAAAGTTACAGCTATTTATATGAAGTTGTACAAAAACGCTTTCTTTCGCCAAGACAGTGCGTTTCTCACTGTTACATGCATTTGAATGGGGAACTCGACCGAAACAAAGTATAGGTTTTCATTATGTGTATAACTTGAAAATCTTAGCTCCAACAGCTGCAAACCCTGTTTTCCCAGCACGGGGACCTTTAGTTCTATAAGATAAAGCCATAAACATGTTTGTCTGAGTCTTCTATCAAAAGTTACAGCTATTTATATGAAGTTGTACAAAAACGCTTTCTTTCGCCAAGACAGTGCGTTTCTCACTGTTACATGCATTTGAATGGGGAACTCGACCGAAACAAAATATAGGTTTTCATTATGTGTATAACTTGGAAATCTTAGCTCCAACAGCTGCAAATCCTATTTTCCCAGCACGGGGACCTTGAGTTCTATAAGATAAAGCCATAAACATGTTTGTCTGAGTCTTCTATCAAAAGTTACAGCTATTTATATGAAGTTGTACAAAAACGCTTTCTTTCGCCAAGACAGTGCGTTTCTCACTGTTACATGCATTTGAATGGGGAACTCGACCGAAACAAAGTATAGGTTTTCATTATGTGTATAACTTGAAAATCTTAGCTCCAACAGCTGCAAATCCTGTTTTCCCAGCACGGGGACCTTGAGTTCTATAAGATAAAGCCATAAACATGTTTGTCTGAGTCTTCTATCAAAAGTTACAGCTATTTATATGAAGTTGTACAAAAACGCTTTCTTTCGCCAAGACAGTGCGTTTCTCACTGTTACATGCATTTGAATGGGGAACTCGACCGAAACAAAGTATAGGTTTTCATTATGTGTATAACTTGGAAATCTTAGCTCCAACAGCTGCAAATCCTGTTTTCCCAGCACGGGGACCTTGAGTTCTATAAGATAAAGCCATAAACATGTTTGTCTGAGTCTTCTATCAAAAGTTACAGCTATTTATATGAAGTTGTACAAAAACGCTTTCTTTCGCCAAGACAGTGCGTTTCTCACTGTTACATGCATTTGAATGGGGAACTCGACCGAAACAAAGTATAGGTTTTCATTATGTGTATAACTTGAAAATCTTAGCTCCAACAGCTGCAAATCCTGTTTTCCCAGCACGGGGACCTTAAGTTCTATAAGATAAAGCCATAAACATGTTTGTCTGAGTCTTCTATCAAAAGTTACAGCTATTTATATGAAGTTGTACAAAAACGCTTTCTTTCGCCAAGACAGTGCGTTTCTCACTGTTACATGCATTTGAATGGGGAACTCGACCGAAACAAAGTATAGGTTTTCATTATGTGTATAACTTGGAAATCTTAGCTCCAACAGCTGCAAATCCTGTTTTCCCAGCACGGGGACCTTGAGTTCTATAAGATAAAGCCATAAACATGTTTGTCTGAGTCTTCTATCAAAAGTTACAGCTATTTATATGAAGTTGTAGAAAAACGCTTTCTTTCGCCAAGACAGTGCGTTTCTCACTGTTACATGCATTTGAATGGGGAACTCGACCGAAACAAAGTATAGGTTTTCATTATGTGTATAACTTGGAAATCTTAGCTCAAACAGCTGCAAAACCTGTTTTCCCAGCACGGGGACCTTGAGTTCTATAAGATAAAGCCATAAACATGTTTGTCTGAGTCTTCTATCAAAAGTTACAGCTATTTATATGAAGTTGTACAAAAACGCTTTCTTTCGCCAAGACAGTGCGTTTCTCACTGTTACATGCATTTGAATGGGGAACTCGACCGAAACAAAGTATAGGTTTTCATTATGTGTATAACTTGAAAATCTTAGCTCCAACAGCTGCAAATCCTGTTTTCCCAGCACGGGGACCTTGAGTTCTATAAGATAAAGCCATAAACATGTTTGTCTGAGTCTTCTATCAAAAGTTACAGCTATTTATATGAAGTTGTACAAAAACGCTTTCTTTCGCCAAGACAGTGCGTTTCTCACTGTTACATGCATTTGAATGGGGAACTCGACCGAAACAAAGTATAGGTTTTCATTATGTGTATAACTTGAAAATCTTAGCTCCAACAGCTGCAAACCCTGTTTTCCCAGCACGGGGACCTTGAGTTCTATAAGATAAAGCCATAAACATGTTTGTCTGAGTCTTCTATCAAAAGTTACAGCTATTTATATGAAGTTGTACAAAAACGCTTTCTTTCGCCAAGACAGTGCGTTTCTCACTGTTACATGCATTTGAATGGGGAACTCGACCGAAACAAAATATAGGTTTTCATTATGTGTATAACTTGGAAATCTTAGCTCAAACAGCTGCAAAACCTGTTTTCCCAGCACGAGGACCTTGAGTTCTATAAGATAAAGCCATAAACATGTTTGTCTGAGTCTTCTATCAAAAGTTACAGCTATTTATATGAAGTTGTACAAAAACGCTTTCTTTCGCCAAGACAGTGCGTTTCTCACTGTTACATGCATTTGAATGGGGAACTCGACCGAAACAAAGTATAGGTTTTCATTATGTGTATAACTTGAAAATCTTAGCTCAAACAGCTGCAAAACCTGTTTTCCCAGCACGGGGACCTTGAGTTCTATAAGATAAAGCCATAAACATGTTTGTCTGAGTCTTCTATCAAAAGTTACAGCTATTTATATGAAGTTGTACAAAAACGCTTTCTTTCGCCAAGACAGTGCGTTTCTCACTGTTACATGCATTTGAATGGGGAACTCGACCGAAACAAAGTATAGGTTTTCATTATGTGTATAACTTGGAAATCTTAGCTCCAACAGCTGCAAATCCTGTTTTCCCAGCACGGGGACCTTGAGTTCTATAAGATAAAGCCATAAACATGTTTGTCTGAGTCTTCTATCAAAAGTTACAGCTATTTATATGAAGTTGTAGAAAAACGCTTTCTTTCGCCAAGACAGTGCGTTTCTCACTGTTACATGCATTTGAATGGGGAACTCGACCGAAACAAAGTATAGGTTTTCATTATGTGTATAACTTGAAAATCTTAGCTCCAACAGCTGCAAATCCTGTTTTCCCAGCACGGGGACCTTGAGTTCTATAAGATAAAGCCATAAACATGTTTGTCTGAGTCTTCTATCAAAAGTTACAGCTATTTATATGAAGTTGTACAAAAACGCTTTCTTTCGCCAAGACAGTGCGTTTCTCACTGTTACATGCATTTGAATGGGGAACTCGACTGAAACAAAGTATAGGTTTTCATTATGTGTATAACTTGAAAATCTTAGCTCCAACAGCTGCAAAACCTGTTTTCCCAGCACGGGGACCTTAAGTTCTATAAGATAAAGCCATAAACATGTTTGTCTGAGTCTTCTATCAAAAGTTACAGCTATTTATATGAAGTTGTACAAAAACGCTTTCTTTCGCCAAGACAGTGCGTTTCTCACTGTTACATGCATTTGAATGGGGAACTCGACCGAAACAAAGTATAGGTTTTCATTATGTGTATAACTTGGAAATCTTAGCTCCAACAGCTGCAAATCCTGTTTTCCCAGCACGGGGACCTTGAGTTCTATAAGATAAAGCCATAAACATGTTTGTCTGAGTCTTCTATCAAAAGTTACAGCTATTTATATGAAGTTGTACAAAAACGCTTTCTTTCGCCAAGACAGTGCGTTTCTCACTGTTACATGCATTTGAATGGGGAACTCGACCGAAACAAAGTATAGGTTTTCATTATGTGTATAACTTGGAAATCTTAGCTCAAACAGCTGCAAAACCTGTTTTCCCAGCACGGGGACCTTGAGTTCTATAAGATAAAGCCATAAACATGTTTGTCTGAGTCTTCTATCAAAAGTTACAGCTATTTATATGAAGTTGTACAAAAACGCTTTCTTTCGCCAAGACAGTGCGTTTCTCACTGTTACATGCATTTGAATGGGGAACTCGACCGAAACAAAATATAGGTTTTCATTATGTGTATAACTTGGAAATCTTAGCTCAAACAGCTGCAAAACCTGTTTTCCCAGCACGGGGACCTTGAGTTCTATAAGATAAAGCCATAAACATGTTTGTCTGAGTCTTCTATCAAAAGTTACAGCTATTTATATGAAGTTGTACAAAAACGCTTTCTTTCGCCAAGACAGTGCGTTTCTCACTGTTACATGCATTTGAATGGGGAACTCGACCGAAACAAAGTATAGGTTTTCATTATGTGTATAACTTGAAAATCTTAGCTCCAACAGCTGCAAATCCTGTTTTCACAGCACGGGGACCTTGAGTTCTATAAGATAAAGCCATAAACATGTTTGTCTGAGTCTTCTATCAAAAGTTACAGCTATTTATATGAAGTTGTACAAAAACGCTTTCTTTCGCCAAGACAGTGCGTTTCTCACTGTTACATGCATTTGAATGGGGAACTCGACCGAAACAAAGTATAGGTTTTCATTATGTGTATAACTTGGAAATCTTAGCTCCAACAGCTGCAAATCCTGTTTTCCCAGCACCGGGACCTTGAGTTCTATAAGATAAAGCCATAAACATGTTTGTCTGAGTCTTCTATCAAAAGTTACAGCTATTTATATGAAGTTGTACAAAAACGCTTTCTTTCGCCAAGACAGTGCGTTTCTCACTGTTACATGCATTTGAATGGGGAACTCGACCGAAACAAAGTATAGGTTTTCATTATGTGTATAACTTGAAAATCTTAGCTCCAACAGCTGCAAATCCTGTTTTCCCAGCACGGGGACCTTGAGTTCTATAAGATAAAGCCATAAACATGTTTGTCTGAGTCTTCTATCAAAAGTTACAGCTATTTATATGAAGTTGTACAAAAACGCTTTCTTTCGCCAAGACAGTGCGTTTCTCACTGTTACATGCATTTGAATGGGGAACTCGACCGAAACAAAGTATAGGTTTTCATTATGTGTATAACTTGAAAATCTTAGCTCCAACAGCTGCAAAACCTGTTTTCCCAGCACGGGGACCTTAAGTTCTATAAGATAAAGCCATAAACATGTTTGTCTGAGTCTTCTATCAAAAGTTACAGCTATTTATATGAAGTTGTACAAAAACGCTTTCTTTCGCCAAGACAGTGCGTTTCTCACTGTTACATGCATTTGAATGGGGAACTCGACTGAAACAAAGTATAGGTTTTCATTATGTGTATAACTTGAAAATCTTAGCTCCAACAGCTGCAAAACCTGTTTTCCCAGCACGGGGACCTTAAGTTCTATAAGATAAAGCCATAAACATGTTTGTCTGAGTCTTCTATCAAAAGTTACAGCTATTTATATGAAGTTGTACAAAAACGCTTTCTTTCGCCAAGACAGTGCGTTTCTCACTGTTACATGCATTTGAATGGGGAACTCGACCGAAACAAAGTATAGGTTTTCATTATGTGTATAACTTGGAAATCTTAGCTCCAACAGCTGCAAATCCTGTTTTCCCAGCACGGGGACCTTGAGTTCTATAAGATAAAGCCATAAACATGTTTGTCTGAGTCTTCTATCAAAAGTTACAGCTATTTATATGAAGTTGTACAAAAACGCTTTCTTTCGCCAAGACAGTGCGTTTCTCACTGTTACATGCATTTGAATGGGGAACTCGACCGAAACAAAGTATAGGTTTTCATTATGTGTATAACTTGGAAATCTTAGCTCAAACAGCTGCAAAACCTGTTTTCCCAGCACGGGGACCTTGAGTTCTATAAGATAAAGCCATAAACATGTTTGTCTGAGTCTTCTATCAAAAGTTACAGCTATTTATATGAAGTTGTACAAAAACGCTTTCTTTCGCCAAGACAGTGCGTTTCTCACTGTTACATGCATTTGAATGGGGAACTCGACCGAAACAAAATATAGGTTTTCATTATGTGTATAACTTGGAAATCTTAGCTCAAACAGCTGCAAAACCTGTTTTCCCAGCACGGGGACCTTGAGTTCTATAAGATAAAGCCATAAACATGTTTGTCTGAGTCTTCTATCAAAAGTTACAGCTATTTATATGAAGTTGTACAAAAACGCTTTCTTTCGCCAAGACAGTGCGTTTCTCACTGTTACATGCATTTGAATGGGGAACTCGACCGAAACAAAGTATAGGTTTTCATTATGTGTATAACTTGAAAATCTTAGCTCCAACAGCTGCAAATCCTGTTTTCCCAGCACGGGGACCTTGAGTTCTATAAGATAAAGCCATAAACATGTTTGTCTGAGTCTTCTATCAAAAGTTACAGCTATTTATATGAAGTTGTACAAAAACGCTTTCTTTCGCCAAGACAGTGCGTTTCTCACTGTTACATGCATTTGAATGGGGAACTCGACCGAAACAAAGTATAGGTTTTCATTATGTGTATAACTTGGAAATCTTAGCTCCAACAGCTGCAAATCCTGTTTTCCCAGCACCGGGACCTTGAGTTCTATAAGATAAAGCCATAAACATGTTTGTCTGAGTCTTCTATCAAAAGTTACAGCTATTTATATGAAGTTGTACAAAAACGCTTTCTTTCGCCAAGACAGTGCGTTTCTCACTGTTACATGCATTTGAATGGGGAACTCGACCGAAACAAAGTATAGGTTTTCATTATGTGTATAACTTGAAAATCTTAGCTCCAACAGCTGCAAATCCTGTTTTCCCAGCACGGGGACCTTGAGTTCTATAAGATAAAGCCATAAACATGTTTGTCTGAGTCTTCTATCAAAAGTTACAGCTATTTATATGAAGTTGTACAAAAACGCTTTCTTTCGCCAAGACAGTGCGTTTCTCACTGTTACATGCATTTGAATGGGGAACTCGACCGAAACAAAGTATAGGTTTTCATTATGTGTATAACTTGAAAATCTTAGCTCCAACAGCTGCAAAACCTGTTTTCCCAGCACGGGGACCTTAAGTTCTATAAGATAAAGCCATAAACATGTTTGTCTGAGTCTTCTATCAAAAGTTACAGCTATTTATATGAAGTTGTACAAAAACGCTTTCTTTCGCCAAGACAGTGCGTTTCTCACTGTTACATGCATTTGAATGGGGAACTCGACCGAAACAAAGTATAGGTTTTCATTATGTGTATAACTTGGAAATCTTAGCTCCAACAGCTGCAAATCCTGTTTTCCCAGCACGGGGACCTTGAGTTCTATAAGATAAAGCCATAAACATGTTTGTCTGAGTCTTCTATCAAAAGTTACAGCTATTTATATGAAGTTGTAGAAAAACGCTTTCTTTCGCCAAGACAGTGCGTTTCTCACTGTTACATGCATTTGAATGGGGAACTCGACCGAAACAAAGTATAGGTTTTCATTATGTGTATAACTTGGAAATCTTAGCTCAAACAGCTGCAAAACCTGTTTTCCCAGCACGGGGACCTTGAGTTCTATAAGATAAAGCCATAAACATGTTTGTCTGAGTCTTCTATCAAAAGTTACAGCTATTTATATGAAGTTGTACAAAAACGCTTTCTTTCGCCAAGACAGTGCGTTTCTCACTGTTACATGCATTTGAATGGGGAACTCGACCGAAACAAAGTATAGGTTTTCATTATGTGTATAACTTGGAAATCTTAGCTCCAACAGCTGCAAATCCTGTTTTCCCAGCACGGGGACCTTGAGTTCTATAAGATAAAGCCATAAACATGTTTGTCTGAGTCTTCTATCAAAAGTTACAGCTATTTATATGAAGTTGTACAAAAACGCTTTCTTTCGCCAAGACAGTGCGTTTCTCACTGTTACATGCATTTGAATGGGGAACTCGACCGAAACAAAGTATAGGTTTTCATTATGTGTATAACTTGGAAATCTTAGCTCAAACAGCTGCAAAACCTGTTTTCCCAGCACGGGGACCTTGAGTTCTATAAGATAAAGCCATAAACATGTTTGTCTGAGTCTTCTATCAAAAGTTACAGCTATTTATATGAAGTTGTACAAAAACGCTTTCTTTCGCCAAGACAGTGCGTTTCTCACTGTTACATGCATTTGAATGGGGAACTCGACCGAAACAAAGTATAGGTTTTCATTATGTGTATAACTTGAAAATCTTAGCTCCAACAGCTGCAAATCCTGTTTTCCCAGCACGGGGACCTTGAGTTCTATAAGATAAAGCCATAAACATGTTTGTCTGAGTCTTCTATCAAAAGTTACAGCTATTTATATGAAGTTGTACAAAAACGCTTTCTTTCGCCAAGACAGTGCGTTTCTCACTGTTACATGCATTTGAATGGGGAACTCGACCGAAACAAAGTATAGGTTTTCATTATGTGTATAACTTGGAAATCTTAGCTCCAACAGCTGCAAATCCTGTTTTCCCAGCACGGGGACCTTGAGTTCTATAAGATAAAGCCATAAACATGTTTGTCTGAGTCTTCTATCAAAAGTTACAGCTATTTATATGAAGTTGTACAAAAACGCTTTCTTTCGCCAAGACAGTGCGTTTCTCACTGTTACATGCATTTGAATGGGGAACTCGACCGAAACAAAGTATAGGTTTTCATTATGTGTATAACTTGGAAATCTTAGCTCAAACAGCTGCAAAACCTGTTTTCCCAGCACGGGGACCTTGAGTTCTATAAGATAAAGCCATAAACATGTTTGTCTGAGTCTTCTATCAAAAGTTACAGCTATTTATATGAAGTTGTACAAAAACGCTTTCTTTCGCCAAGACAGTGCGTTTCTCACTGTTACATGCATTTGAATGGGGAACTCGACCGAAACAAAGTATAGGTTTTCATTATGTGTATAACTTGGAAATCTTAGCTCAAACAGCTGCAAAACCTGTTTTCCCAGCACGGGGACCTTGAGTTCTATAAGATAAAGCCATAAACATGTTTGTCTGAGTCTTCTATCAAAAGTTACAGCGATTTATATGAAGTTGTACAAAAACGCTTTCTTTCGCCAAGACAGTGCGTTTCTCACTGTTACATGCATTTGAATGGGGAACTCGACCGAAACAAAGTATAGGTTTTCATTATGTGTATAACTTGGAAATCTTAGCTCAAACAGCTGCAAAACCTGTTTTCCCAGCACGGGGACCTTGAGTTCTATAAGATAAAGCCATAAACATGTTTGTCTGAGTCTTCTATCAAAAGTTACAGCTATTTATATGAAGTTGTACAAAAACGCTTTCTTTCGCCAAGACAGTGCGTTTCTCACTGTTACATGCATTTGAATGGGGAACTCGACCGAAACAAAGTATAGGTTTTCATTATGTGTATAACTTGGAAATCTTAGCTCCAACAGCTGCAAATCCTGTTTTCCCAGCACGGGGACCTTGAGTTCTATAAGATAAAGCCATAAACATGTTTGTCTGAGTCTTCTATCAAAAGTTACAGCTATTTATATGAAGTTGTACAAAAACGCTTTCTTTCGCCAAGACAGTGCGTTTCTCACTGTTACATGCATTTGAATGGGGAACTCGACCGAAACAAAGTATAGGTTTTCATTATGTGTATAACTTGAAAATCTTAGCTCCAACAGCTGCAAATCCTGTTTTCCCAGCACGGGGACCTTAAGTTCTATAAGATAAAGCCATAAACATGTTTGTCTGAGTCTTCTATCAAAAGTTACAGCTATTTATATGAAGTTGTACAAAAACGCTTTCTTTCGCCAAGACAGTGCGTTTCTCACTGTTACATGCATTTGAATGGGGAACTCGACCGAAACAAAGTATAGGTTTTCATTATGTGTATAACTTGGAAATCTTAGCTCCAACAGCTGCAAATCCTGTTTTCCCAGCACGGGGACCTTGAGTTCTATAAGATAAAGCCATAAACATGTTTGTCTGAGTCTTCTATCAAAAGTTACAGCTATTTATATGAAGTTGTAGAAAAACGCTTTCTTTCGCCAAGACAGTGCGTTTCTCACTGTTACATGCATTTGAATGGGGAACTCGACCGAAACAAAGTATAGGTTTTCATTATGTGTATAACTTGGAAATCTTAGCTCAAACAGCTGCAAAACCTGTTTTCCCAGCACGGGGACCTTGAGTTCTATAAGATAAAGCCATAAACATGTTTGTCTGAGTCTTCTATCAAAAGTTACAGCTATTTATATGAAGTTGTACAAAAACGCTTTCTTTCGCCAAGACAGTGCGTTTCTCACTGTTACATGCATTTGAATGGGGAACTCGACCGAAACAAAGTATAGGTTTTCATTATGTGTATAACTTGAAAATCTTAGCTCCAACAGCTGCAAATCCTGTTTTCCCAGCACGGGGACCTTGAGTTCTATAAGATAAAGCCATAAACATGTTTGTCTGAGTCTTCTATCAAAAGTTACAGCTATTTATATGAAGTTGTACAAAAACGCTTTCTTTCGCCAAGACAGTGCGTTTCTCACTGTTACATGCATTTGAATGGGGAACTCGACCGAAACAAAGTATAGGTTTTCATTATGTGTATAACTTGAAAATCTTAGCTCCAACAGCTGCAAACCCTGTTTTCCCAGCACGGGGACCTTGAGTTCTATAAGATAAAGCCATAAACATGTTTGTCTGAGTCTTCTATCAAAAGTTACAGCTATTTATATGAAGTTGTACAAAAACGCTTTCTTTCGCCAAGACAGTGCGTTTCTCACTGTTACATGCATTTGAATGGGGAACTCGACCGAAACAAAATATAGGTTTTCATTATGTGTATAACTTGGAAATCTTAGCTCAAACAGCTGCAAAACCTGTTTTCCCAGCACGAGGACCTTGAGTTCTATAAGATAAAGCCATAAACATGTTTGTCTGAGTCTTCTATCAAAAGTTACAGCTATTTATATGAAGTTGTACAAAAACGCTTTCTTTCGCCAAGACAGTGCGTTTCTCACTGTTACATGCATTTGAATGGGGAACTCGACCGAAACAAAGTATAGGTTTTCATTATGTGTATAACTTGAAAATCTTAGCTCAAACAGCTGCAAAACCTGTTTTCCCAGCACGGGGACCTTGAGTTCTATAAGATAAAGCCATAAACATGTTTGTCTGAGTCTTCTATCAAAAGTTACAGCTATTTATATGAAGTTGTACAAAAACGCTTTCTTTCGCCAAGACAGTGCGTTTCTCACTGTTACATGCATTTGAATGGGGAACTCGACCGAAACAAAGTATAGGTTTTCATTATGTGTATAACTTGGAAATCTTAGCTCCAACAGCTGCAAATCCTGTTTTCCCAGCACGGGGACCTTGAGTTCTATAAGATAAAGCCATAAACATGTTTGTCTGAGTCTTCTATCAAAAGTTACAGCTATTTATATGAAGTTGTACAAAAACGCTTTCTTTCGCCAAGACAGTGCGTTTCTCACTGTTACATGCATTTGAATGGGGAACTCGACCGAAACAAAGTATAGGTTTTCATTATGTGTATAACTTGAAAATCTTAGCTCCAACAGCTGCAAATCCTGTTTTCCCAGCACGGGGACCTTGAGTTCTATAAGATAAAGCCATAAACATGTTTGTCTGAGTCTTCTATCAAAAGTTACAGCTATTTATATGAAGTTGTACAAAAACGCTTTCTTTCGCCAAGACAGTGCGTTTCTCACTGTTACATGCATTTGAATGGGGAACTCGACTGAAACAAAGTATAGGTTTTCATTATGTGTATAACTTGAAAATCTTAGCTCCAACAGCTGCAAAACCTGTTTTCCCAGCACGGGGACCTTAAGTTCTATAAGATAAAGCCATAAACATGTTTGTCTGAGTCTTCTATCAAAAGTTACAGCTATTTATATGAAGTTGTACAAAAACGCTTTCTTTCGCCAAGACAGTGCGTTTCTCACTGTTACATGCATTTGAATGGGGAACTCGACCGAAACAAAGTATAGGTTTTCATTATGTGTATAACTTGGAAATCTTAGCTCCAACAGCTGCAAATCCTGTTTTCCCAGCACGGGGACCTTGAGTTCTATAAGATAAAGCCATAAACATGTTTGTCTGAGTCTTCTATCAAAAGTTACAGCTATTTATATGAAGTTGTACAAAAACGCTTTCTTTCGCCAAGACAGTGCGTTTCTCACTGTTACATGCATTTGAATGGGGAACTCGACCGAAACAAAGTATAGGTTTTCATTATGTGTATAACTTGGAAATCTTAGCTCAAACAGCTGCAAAACCTGTTTTCCCAGCACGGGGACCTTGAGTTCTATAAGATAAAGCCATAAACATGTTTGTCTGAGTCTTCTATCAAAAGTTACAGCTATTTATATGAAGTTGTACAAAAACGCTTTCTTTCGCCAAGACAGTGCGTTTCTCACTGTTACATGCATTTGAATGGGGAACTCGACCGAAACAAAATATAGGTTTTCATTATGTGTATAACTTGGAAATCTTAGCTCAAACAGCTGCAAAACCTGTTTTCCCAGCACGGGGACCTTGAGTTCTATAAGATAAAGCCATAAACATGTTTGTCTGAGTCTTCTATCAAAAGTTACAGCTATTTATATGAAGTTGTACAAAAACGCTTTCTTTCGCCAAGACAGTGCGTTTCTCACTGTTACATGCATTTGAATGGGGAACTCGACCGAAACAAAGTATAGGTTTTCATTATGTGTATAACTTGAAAATCTTAGCTCCAACAGCTGCAAATCCTGTTTTCACAGCACGGGGACCTTGAGTTCTATAAGATAAAGCCATAAACATGTTTGTCTGAGTCTTCTATCAAAAGTTACAGCTATTTATATGAAGTTGTACAAAAACGCTTTCTTTCGCCAAGACAGTGCGTTTCTCACTGTTACATGCATTTGAATGGGGAACTCGACCGAAACAAAGTATAGGTTTTCATTATGTGTATAACTTGGAAATCTTAGCTCCAACAGCTGCAAATCCTGTTTTCCCAGCACCGGGACCTTGAGTTCTATAAGATAAAGCCATAAACATGTTTGTCTGAGTCTTCTATCAAAAGTTACAGCTATTTATATGAAGTTGTACAAAAACGCTTTCTTTCGCCAAGACAGTGCGTTTCTCACTGTTACATGCATTTGAATGGGGAACTCGACCGAAACAAAGTATAGGTTTTCATTATGTGTATAACTTGAAAATCTTAGCTCCAACAGCTGCAAATCCTGTTTTCCCAGCACGGGGACCTTGAGTTCTATAAGATAAAGCCATAAACATGTTTGTCTGAGTCTTCTATCAAAAGTTACAGCTATTTATATGAAGTTGTACAAAAACGCTTTCTTTCGCCAAGACAGTGCGTTTCTCACTGTTACATGCATTTGAATGGGGAACTCGACCGAAACAAAGTATAGGTTTTCATTATGTGTATAACTTGAAAATCTTAGCTCCAACAGCTGCAAAACCTGTTTTCCCAGCACGGGGACCTTAAGTTCTATAAGATAAAGCCATAAACATGTTTGTCTGAGTCTTCTATCAAAAGTTACAGCTATTTATATGAAGTTGTACAAAAACGCTTTCTTTCGCCAAGACAGTGCGTTTCTCACTGTTACATGCATTTGAATGGGGAACTCGACTGAAACAAAGTATAGGTTTTCATTATGTGTATAACTTGAAAATCTTAGCTCCAACAGCTGCAAAACCTGTTTTCCCAGCACGGGGACCTTAAGTTCTATAAGATAAAGCCATAAACATGTTTGTCTGAGTCTTCTATCAAAAGTTACAGCTATTTATATGAAGTTGTACAAAAACGCTTTCTTTCGCCAAGACAGTGCGTTTCTCACTGTTACATGCATTTGAATGGGGAACTCGACCGAAACAAAGTATAGGTTTTCATTATGTGTATAACTTGGAAATCTTAGCTCCAACAGCTGCAAATCCTGTTTTCCCAGCACGGGGACCTTGAGTTCTATAAGATAAAGCCATAAACATGTTTGTCTGAGTCTTCTATCAAAAGTTACAGCTATTTATATGAAGTTGTACAAAAACGCTTTCTTTCGCCAAGACAGTGCGTTTCTCACTGTTACATGCATTTGAATGGGGAACTCGACCGAAACAAAGTATAGGTTTTCATTATGTGTATAACTTGGAAATCTTAGCTCAAACAGCTGCAAAACCTGTTTTCCCAGCACGGGGACCTTGAGTTCTATAAGATAAAGCCATAAACATGTTTGTCTGAGTCTTCTATCAAAAGTTACAGCTATTTATATGAAGTTGTACAAAAACGCTTTCTTTCGCCAAGACAGTGCGTTTCTCACTGTTACATGCATTTGAATGGGGAACTCGACCGAAACAAAATATAGGTTTTCATTATGTGTATAACTTGGAAATCTTAGCTCAAACAGCTGCAAAACCTGTTTTCCCAGCACGGGGACCTTGAGTTCTATAAGATAAAGCCATAAACATGTTTGTCTGAGTCTTCTATCAAAAGTTACAGCTATTTATATGAAGTTGTACAAAAACGCTTTCTTTCGCCAAGACAGTGCGTTTCTCACTGTTACATGCATTTGAATGGGGAACTCGACCGAAACAAAGTATAGGTTTTCATTATGTGTATAACTTGAAAATCTTAGCTCCAACAGCTGCAAATCCTGTTTTCCCAGCACGGGGACCTTGAGTTCTATAAGATAAAGCCATAAACATGTTTGTCTGAGTCTTCTATCAAAAGTTACAGCTATTTATATGAAGTTGTACAAAAACGCTTTCTTTCGCCAAGACAGTGCGTTTCTCACTGTTACATGCATTTGAATGGGGAACTCGACCGAAACAAAGTATAGGTTTTCATTATGTGTATAACTTGGAAATCTTAGCTCCAACAGCTGCAAATCCTGTTTTCCCAGCACCGGGACCTTGAGTTCTATAAGATAAAGCCATAAACATGTTTGTCTGAGTCTTCTATCAAAAGTTACAGCTATTTATATGAAGTTGTACAAAAACGCTTTCTTTCGCCAAGACAGTGCTTTTCTCACTGTTACATGCATTTGAATGGGGAACTCGACCGAAACAAAGTATAGGTTTTCATTATGTGTATAACTTGAAAATCTTAGCTCCAACAGCTGCAAATCCTGTTTTCCCAGCACGGGGACCTTGAGTTCTATAAGATAAAGCCATAAACATGTTTGTCTGAGTCTTCTATCAAAAGTTACAGCTATTTATATGAAGTTGTACAAAAACGCTTTCTTTCGCCAAGACAGTGCGTTTCTCACTGTTACATGCATTTGAATGGGGAACTCGACCGAAACAAAGTATAGGTTTTCATTATGTGTATAACTTGAAAATCTTAGCTCCAACAGCTGCAAAACCTGTTTTCCCAGCACGGGGACCTTAAGTTCTATAAGATAAAGCCATAAACATGTTTGTCTGAGTCTTCTATCAAAAGTTACAGCTATTTATATGAAGTTGTACAAAAACGCTTTCTTTCGCCAAGACAGTGCGTTTCTCACTGTTACATGCATTTGAATGGGGAACTCGACCGAAACAAAGTATAGGTTTTCATTATGTGTATAACTTGGAAATCTTAGCTCCAACAGCTGCAAATCCTGTTTTCCCAGCACGGGGACCTTGAGTTCTATAAGATAAAGCCATAAACATGTTTGTCTGAGTCTTCTATCAAAAGTTACAGCTATTTATATGAAGTTGTAGAAAAACGCTTTCTTTCGCCAAGACAGTGCGTTTCTCACTGTTACATGCATTTGAATGGGGAACTCGACCGAAACAAAGTATAGGTTTTCATTATGTGTATAACTTGGAAATCTTAGCTCAAACAGCTGCAAAACCTGTTTTCCCAGCACGGGGACCTTGAGTTCTATAAGATAAAGCCATAAACATGTTTGTCTGAGTCTTCTATCAAAAGTTACAGCTATTTATATGAAGTTGTACAAAAACGCTTTCTTTCGCCAAGACAGTGCGTTTCTCACTGTTACATGCATTTGAATGGGGAACTCGACCGAAACAAAGTATAGGTTTTCATTATGTGTATAACTTGGAAATCTTAGCTCCAACAGCTGCAAATCCTGTTTTCCCAGCACGGGGACCTTGAGTTCTATAAGATAAAGCCATAAACATGTTTGTCTGAGTCTTCTATCAAAAGTTACAGCTATTTATATGAAGTTGTACAAAAACGCTTTCTTTCGCCAAGACAGTGCGTTTCTCACTGTTACATGCATTTGAATGGGGAACTCGACCGAAACAAAGTATAGGTTTTCATTATGTGTATAACTTGGAAATCTTAGCTCAAACAGCTGCAAAACCTGTTTTCCCAGCACGGGGACCTTGAGTTCTATAAGATAAAGCCATAAACATGTTTGTCTGAGTCTTCTATCAAAAGTTACAGCTATTTATATGAAGTTGTACAAAAACGCTTTCTTTCGCCAAGACAGTGCGTTTCTCACTGTTACATGCATTTGAATGGGGAACTCGACCGAAACAAAGTATAGGTTTTCATTATGTGTATAACTTGAAAATCTTAGCTCCAACAGCTGCAAATCCTGTTTTCCCAGCACGGGGACCTTGAGTTCTATAAGATAAAGCCATAAACATGTTTGTCTGAGTCTTCTATCAAAAGTTACAGCTATTTATATGAAGTTGTACAAAAACGCTTTCTTTCGCCAAGACAGTGCGTTTCTCACTGTTACATGCATTTGAATGGGGAACTCGACTGAAACAAAGTATAGGTTTTCATTATGTGTATAACTTGAAAATCTTAGCTCCAACAGCTGCAAAACCTGTTTTCCCAGCACGGGGACCTTAAGTTCTATAAGATAAAGCCATAAACATGTTTGTCTGAGTCTTCTATCAAAAGTTACAGCTATTTATATGAAGTTGTACAAAAACGCTTTCTTTCGCCAAGACAGTGCGTTTCTCACTGTTACATGCATTTGAATGGGGAACTCGACCGAAACAAAGTATAGGTTTTCATTATGTGTATAACTTGGAAATCTTAGCTCCAACAGCTGCAAATCCTGTTTTCCCAGCACGGGGACCTTGAGTTCTATAAAATAAAGCCATAAACATGTTTGTCTGAGTCTTCTATCAAAAGTTACAGCTATTTATATGAAGTTGTACAAAAACGCTTTCTTTCGCCAAGACAGTGCGTTTCTCACTGTTACATGCATTTGAATGGGGAACTCGACCGAAACAAAGTATAGGTTTTCATTATGTGTATAACTTGGAAATCTTAGCTCAAACAGCTGCAAAACCTGTTTTCCCAGCACGGGGACCTTGAGTTCTATAAGATAAAGCCATAAACATGTTTGTCTGAGTCTTCTATCAAAAGTTACAGCTATTTATATGAAGTTGTACAAAAACGCTTTCTTTCGCCAAGACAGTGCGTTTCTCACTGTTACATGCATTTGAATGGGGAACTCGACCGAAACAAAGTATAGGTTTTCATTATGTGTATAACTTGGAAATCTTAGCTCAAACAGCTGCAAAACCTGTTTTCCCAGCACGGGGACCTTGAGTTCTATAAGATAAAGCCATAAACATGTTTGTCTGAGTCTTCTATCAAAAGTTACAGCTATTTATATGAAGTTGTACAAAAACGCTTTCTTTCGCCAAGACAGTGCGTTTCTCACTGTTACATGCATTTGAATGGGGAACTCGACCGAAACAAAGTATAGGTTTTCATTATGTGTATAACTTGGAAATCTTAGCTCAAACAGCTGCAAAACCTGTTTTCCCAGCACGGGGACCTTGAGTTCTATAAGATAAAGCCATAAACATGTTTGTCTGAGTCTTCTATCAAAAGTTACAGCGATTTATATGAAGTTGTACAAAAACGCTTTCTTTCGCCAAGACAGTGCGTTTCTCACTGTTACATGCATTTGAATGGGGAACTCGACCGAAACAAAGTATAGGTTTTCATTATGTGTATAACTTGGAAATCTTAGCTCAAACAGCTGCAAAACCTGTTTTCCCAGCACGGGGACCTTGAGTTCTATAAGATAAAGCCATAAACATGTTTGTCTGAGTCTTCTATCAAAAGTTACAGCTATTTATATGAAGTTGTACAAAAACGCTTTCTTTCGCCAAGACAGTGCGTTTCTCACTGTTACATGCATTTGAATGGGGAACTCGACCGAAACAAAGTATAGGTTTTCATTATGTGTATAACTTGGAAATCTTAGCTCCAACAGCTGCAAATCCTGTTTTCCCAGCACGGGGACCTTGAGTTCTATAAGATAAAGCCATAAACATGTTTGTCTGAGTCTTCTATCAAAAGTTACAGCTATTTATATGAAGTTGTACAAAAACGCTTTCTTTCGCCAAGACAGTGCGTTTCTCACTGTTACATGCATTTGAATGGGGAACTCGACCGAAACAAAGTATAGGTTTTCATTATGTGTATAACTTGGAAATCTTAGCTCAAACAGCTGCAAAACCTGTTTTCCCAGCACGGGGACCTTGAGTTCTATAAGATAAAGCCATAAACATGTTTGTCTGAGTCTTCTATCAAAAGTTACAGCTATTTATATGAAGTTGTACAAAAACGCTTTCTTTCGCCAAGACAGTGCGTTTCTCACTGTTACATGCATTTGAATGGGGAACTCGACCGAAACAAAGTATAGGTTTTCATTATGTGTATAACTTGGAAATCTTAGCTCCAACAGCTGCGAATCCTGTTTTCCCAGCACGGGGACCTTGAGTTCTATAAGATAAAGCCATAAACATGTTTGTCTGAGTCTTCTATCAAAAGTTACAGCTATTTATATGAAGTTGTACAAAAACGCTTTCTTTCGCCAAGACAGTGCGTTTCTCACTGTTACATGCATTTGAATGGGGAACTCGACCGAAACAAAGTATAGGTTTTCATTATGTGTATAACTTGAAAATCTTAGCTCAAACAGCTGCAAAACCTGTTTTCCCAGCACGGGGACCTTGAGTTCTATAAGATAAAGCCATAAACATGTTTGTCTGAGTCTTCTATCAAAAGTTACAGCTATTTATATGAAGTTGTACAAAAACGCTTTCTTTCGCCAAGACAGTGCGTTTCTCACTGTTACATGCATTTGAATGGGGAACTCGACCGAAACAAAGTATAGGTTTTCATTATGTGTATAACTTGAAAATCTTAGCTCAAACAGCTGCAAAACCTGTTTTCCCAGCACGGGGACCTTGAGTTCTATAAGATAAAGCCATAAACATGTTTGTCTGAGTCTTCTATCAAAAGTTACAGCTATTTATATGAAGTTGTACAAAAACGCTTTCTTTCGCCAAGACAGTGCGTTTCTCACTGTTACATGCATTTGAATGGGGAACTCGACCGAAACAAAGTATAGGTTTTCATTATGTGTATAACTTGAAAATCTTAGCTCAAACAGCTGCAAAACCTGGTTTCCCAGCACGGGGACCTTGAGTTCTATAAGATAAAGCCATAAACATGTTTGTCTGAGTCTTCTATCAAAAGTTACAGCTATTTATATGAAGTTGTACAAAAACGCTTTCTTTCGCCAAGACAGTGCGTTTCTCACTGTTACATGCATTTGAATGGGGAACTCGACCGAAACAAAGTATAGGTTTTCATTATGTGTATAACTTGGAAATCTTAGCTCCAACAGCTGCAAATCCTGTTTTCCCAGCACGGGGACCTTGAGTTCTATAAGATAAAGCCATAAACATGTTTGTCTGAGTCTTCTATCAAAAGTTACAGCTATTTATATGAAGTTGTACAAAAACGCTTTCTTTCGCCAAGACAGTGCGTTTCTCACTGTTACATGCATTTGAATGGGGAACTCGACCGAAACAAAGTATAGGTTTTCATTATGTGTATAACTTGAAAATCTTAGCTCCAACAGCTGCAAACCCTGTTTTCCCAGCACGGGGACCTTGAGTTCTATAAGATAAAGCCATAAACATGTTTGTCTGAGTCTTCTATCAAAAGTTACAGCTATTTATATGAAGTTGTACAAAAACGCTTTCTTTCGCCAAGACAGTGCGTTTCTCACTGTTACATGCATTTGAATGGGGAACTCGACCGAAACAAAGTATAGGTTTTCATTATGTGTATAACTTGAAAATCTTAGCTCCAACAGCTGCAAACCCTGTTTGCCCAGCACGGGGACCTTGAGTTCTATAAGATAAAGCCATAAACATGTTTGTCTGAGTCTTCTATCAAAAGTTACAGCTATTTATATGAAGTTGTACAAAAACGCTTTCTTTCGCCAAGACAGTGCGTTTCTCACTGTTACATGCATTTGAATGGGGAACTCGACCGAAACAAAGTATAGGTTTTCATTATGTGTATAACTTGAAAATCTTAGCTCAAACAGCTGCAAAACCTGTTTTCCCAGCACGGGGACCTTGAGTTCTATAAGATAAAGCCATAAACATGTTTGTCTGAGTCTTCTATCAAAAGTTACAGCTATTTATATGAAGTTGTACAAAAACGCTTTCTTTCGCCAAGACAGTGCGTTTCTCACTGTTACATGCATTTGAATGGGGAACTCGACCGAAACAAAGTATAGGTTTTCATTATGTGTATAACTTGGAAATCTTAGCTCAAACAGCTGCAAAACCTGTTTTCCCAGCACGGGGACCTTGAGTTCTATAAGATAAAGCCATAAACATGTTTGTCTGAGTCTTCTATCAAAAGTTACAGCTATTTATATGAAGTTGTACAAAAACGCTTTCTTTCGCCAAGACAGTGCGTTTCTCACTGTTACATGCATTTGAATGGGGAACTCGACCGAAACAAAGTATAGGTTTTCATTATGTGTATAACTTGGAAATCTTAGCTCCAACAGCTGCGAATCCTGTTTTCCCAGCACGGGGACCTTGAGTTCTATAAGATAAAGCCATAAACATGTTTGTCTGAGTCTTCTATCAAAAGTTACAGCTATTTATATGAAGTTGTACAAAAACGCTTTCTTTCGCCAAGACAGTGCGTTTCTCACTGTTACATGCATTTGAATGGGGAACTCGACCGAAACAAAGTATAGGTTTTCATTATGTGTATAACTTGAAAATCTTAGCTCAAACAGCTGCAAAACCTGTTTTCCCAGCACGGGGACCTTGAGTTCTATAAGATAAAGCCATAAACATGTTTGTCTGAGTCTTCTATCAAAAGTTACAGCTATTTATATGAAGTTGTACAAAAACGCTTTCTTTCGCCAAGACAGTGCGTTTCTCACTGTTACATGCATTTGAATGGGGAACTCGACCGAAACAAAGTATAGGTTTTCATTATGTGTATAACTTGAAAATCTTAGCTCAAACAGCTGCAAAACCTGGTTTCCCAGCACGGGGACCTTGAGTTCTATAAGATAAAGCCATAAACATGTTTGTCTGAGTCTTCTATCAAAAGTTACAGCTATTTATATGAAGTTGTACAAAAACGCTTTCTTTCGCCAAGACAGTGCGTTTCTCACTGTTACATGCATTTGAATGGGGAACTCGACCGAAACAAAGTATAGGTTTTCATTATGTGTATAACTTGGAAATCTTAGCTCCAACAGCTGCAAATCCTGTTTTCCCAGCACGGGGACCTTGAGTTCTATAAGATAAAGCCATAAACATGTTTGTCTGAGTCTTCTATCAAAAGTTACAGCTATTTATATGAAGTTGTACAAAAACGCTTTCTTTCGCCAAGACAGTGCGTTTCTCACTGTTACATGCATTTGAATGGGGAACTCGACCGAAACAAAGTATAGGTTTTCATTATGTGTATAACTTGAAAATCTTAGCTCCAACAGCTGCAAACCCTGTTTTCCCAGCACGGGGACCTTGAGTTCTATAAGATAAAGCCATAAACATGTTTGTCTGAGTCTTCTATCAAAAGTTACAGCTATTTATATGAAGTTGTACAAAAACGCTTTCTTTCGCCAAGACAGTGCGTTTCTCACTGTTACATGCATTTGAATGGGGAACTCGACCGAAACAAAGTATAGGTTTTCATTATGTGTATAACTTGAAAATCTTAGCTCCAACAGCTGCAAACCCTGTTTGCCCAGCACGGGGACCTTGAGTTCTATAAGATAAAGCCATAAACATGTTTGTCTGAGTCTTCTATCAAAAGTTACAGCTATTTATATGAAGTTGTACAAAAACGCTTTCTTTCGCCAAGACAGTGCGTTTCTCACTGTTACATGCATTTGAATGGGGAACTCGACCGAAACAAAGTATAGGTTTTCATTATGTGTATAACTTGGAAATCTTAGCTCAAACAGCTGCAAAACCTGTTTTCCCAGCACGGGGACCTTGAGTTCTATAAGATAAAGCCATAAACATGTTTGTCTGAGTCTTCTATCAAAAGTTACAGCTATTTATATGAAGTTGTACAAAAACGCTTTCTTTCGCCAAGACAGTGCGTTTCTCACTGTTACATGCATTTGAATGGGGAACTCGACCGAAACAAAGTATAGGTTTTCATTATGTGTATAACTTGGAAATCTTAGCTCCAACAGCTGCAAATCCTGTTTTCCCAGCACGGGGACCTTGAGTTCTATAAGATAAAGCCATAAACATGTTTGTCTGAGTCTTCTATCAAAAGTTACAGCTATTTATATGAAGTTGTACAAAAACGCTTTCTTTCGCCAAGACAGTGCGTTTCTCACTGTTACATGCATTTGAATGGGGAACTCGACCGAAACAAAGTATAGGTTTTCATTATGTGTATAACTTGAAAATCTTAGCTCAAACAGCTGCAAAACCTGTTTTCCCAGCACGGGGACCTTGAGTTCTATAAGATAAAGCCATAAACATGTTTGTCTGAGTCTTCTATCAAAAGTTACAGCTATTTATATGAAGTTGTACAAAAACGCTTTCTTTCGCCAAGACAGTGCGTTTCTCACTGTTACATGCATTTGAATGGGGAACTCGACCGAAACAAAGTATAGGTTTTCATTATGTGTATAACTTGGAAATCTTAGCTCAAACAGCTGCAAAACCTGTTTTCCCAGCACGGGGACCTTGAGTTCTATAAGATAAAGCCATAAACATGTTTGTCTGAGTCTTCTATCAAAAGTTACAGCTATTTATATGAAGTTGTACAAAAACGCTTTCTTTCGCCAAGACAGTGCGTTTCTCACTGTTACATGCATTTGAATGGGGAACTCGACCGAAACAAAGTATAGGTTTTCATTATGTGTATAACTTGGAAATCTTAGCTCAAACAGCTGCAAAACCTGTTTTCCCAGCACGGGGACCTTGAGTTCTATAAGATAAAGCCATAAACATGTTTGTCTGAGTCTTCTATCAAAAGTTACAGCTATTTATATGAAGTTGTACAAAAACGCTTTCTTTCGCCAAGACAGTGCGTTTCTCACTGTTACATGCATTTGAATGGGGAACTCGACCGAAACAAAGTATAGGTTTTCATTATGTGTATAACTTGGAAATCTTAGCTCAAACAGCTGCAAAACCTGTTTTCCCAGCACGGGGACCTTGAGTTCTATAAGATAAAGCCATAAACATGTTTGTCTGAGTCTTCTATCAAAAGTTACAGCTATTTATATGAAGTTGTACAAAAACGCTTTCTTTCGCCAAGACAGTGCGTTTCTCACTGTTACATGCATTTGAATGGGGAACTCGACCGAAACAAAGTATAGGTTTTCATTATGTGTATAACTTGGAAATCTTAGCTCCAACAGCTGCAAATCCTGTTTTCCCAGCACGGGGACCTTGAGTTCTATAAGATAAAGCCATAAACATGTTTGTCTGAGTCTTCTATCAAAAGTTACAGCTATTTATATGAAGTTGTACAAAAACGCTTTCTTTCGCCAAGACAGTGCGTTTCTCACTGTTACATGCATTTGAATGGGGAACTCGACCGAAACAAAGTATAGGTTTTCATTATGTGTATAACTTGGAAATCTTAGCTCAAACAGCTGCAAAACCTGTTTTCCCAGCACGGGGACCTTGAGTTCTATAAGATAAAGCCATAAACATGTTTGTCTGAGTCTTCTATCAAAAGTTACAGCTATTTATATGAAGTTGTACAAAAACGCTTTCTTTCGCCAAGACAGTGCGTTTCTCACTGTTACATGCATTTGAATGGGGAACTCGACCGAAACAAAGTATAGGTTTTCATTATGTGTATAACTTGAAAATCTTAGCTCAAACAGCTGCAAAACCTGTTTTCCCAGCACGGGGACCTTGAGTTCTATAAGATAAAGCCATAAACATGTTTGTCTGAGTCTTCTATCAAAAGTTACAGCTATTTATATGAAGTTGTACAAAAACGCTTTCTTTCGCCAAGACAGTGCGTTTCTCACTGTTACATGCATTTGAATGGGGAACTCGACCGAAACAAAGTATAGGTTTTCATTATGTGTATAACTTGAAAATCTTAGCTCAAACAGCTGCAAAACCTGTTTTCCCAGCACGGGGACCTTGAGTTCTATAAGATAAAGCCATAAACATGTTTGTCTGAGTCTTCTATCAAAAGTTACAGCTATTTATATGAAGTTGTACAAAAACGCTTTCTTTCGCCAAGACAGTGCGTTTCTCACTGTTACATGCATTTGAATGGGGAACTCGACCGAAACAAAGTATAGGTTTTCATTATGTGTATAACTTGGAAATCTTAGCTCCAACAGCTGCAAATCCTGTTTTCCCAGCACGGGGACCTTGAGTTCTATAAGATAAAGCCATAAACATGTTTGTCTGAGTCTTCTATCAAAAGTTACAGCTATTTATATGAAGTTGTACAAAAACGCTTTCTTTCGCCAAGACAGTGCGTTTCTCACTGTTACATGCATTTGAATGGGGAACTCGACCGAAACAAAGTATAGGTTTTCATTATGTGTATAACTTGAAAATCTTAGCTCCAACAGCTGCAAACCCTGTTTTCCCAGCACGGGGACCTTGAGTTCTATAAGATAAAGCCATAAACATGTTTGTCTGAGTCTTCTATCAAAAGTTACAGCTATTTATATGAAGTTGTACAAAAACGCTTTCTTTCGCCAAGACAGTGCGTTTCTCACTGTTACATGCATTTGAATGGGGAACTCGACCGAAACAAAGTATAGGTTTTCATTATGTGTATAACTTGAAAATCTTAGCTCCAACAGCTGCAAACCCTGTTTTCCCAGCACGGGGACCTTGAGTTCTATAAGATAAAGCCATAAACATGTTTGTCTGAGTCTTCTATCAAAAGTTACAGCTATTTATATGAAGTTGTACAAAAACGCTTTCTTTCGCCAAGACAGTGCGTTTCTCACTGTTACATGCATTTGAATGGGGAACTCGACCGAAACAAAGTATAGGTTTTCATTATGTGTATAACTTGGAAATCTTAGCTCAAACAGCTGCAAAACCTGTTTTCCCAGCACGGGGACCTTGAGTTCTATAAGATAAAGCCATAAACATGTTTGTCTGAGTCTTCTATCAAAAGTTACAGCTATTTATATGAAGTTGTACAAAAACGCTTTCTTTCGCCAAGACAGTGCGTTTCTCACTGTTACATGCATTTGAATGGGGAACTCGACCGAAACAAAGTATAGGTTTTCATTATGTGTATAACTTGAAAATCTTAGCTCAAACAGCTGCAAAACCTGTTTTCCCAGCACGGGGACCTTGAGTTCTATAAGATAAAGCCATAAACATGTTTGTCTGAGTCTTCTATCAAAAGTTACAGCTATTTATATGAAGTTGTACAAAAACGCTTTCTTTCGCCAAGACAGTGCGTTTCTCACTGTTACATGCATTTGAATGGGGAACTCGACCGAAACAAAGTATAGGTTTTCATTATGTGTATAACTTGGAAATCTTAGCTCAAACAGCTGCAAAACCTGTTTTCCCAGCACGGGGACCTTGAGTTCTATAAGATAAAGCCATAAACATGTTTGTCTGAGTCTTCTATCAAAAGTTACAGCTATTTATATGAAGTTGTACAAAAACGCTTTCTTTCGCCAAGACAGTGCGTTTCTCACTGTTACATGCATTTGAATGGGGAACTCGACCGAAACAAAGTATAGGTTTTCATTATATGTATAACTTGGAAATCTTAGCTCCAACAGCTGCAAATCCTGTTTTCCCAGCACGGGGACCTTGAGTTCTATAAGATAAAGCCATAAACATGTTTGTCTGAGTCTTCTATCAAAAGTTACAGCTATTTATATGAAGTTGTACAAAAACGCTTTCTTTCGCCAAGACAGTGCGTTTCTCACTGTTACATGCATTTGAATGGGGAACTCGACCGAAACAAAGTATAGGTTTTCATTATGTGTATAACTTGGAAATCTTAGCTCAAACAGCTGCAAAACCTGTTTTCCCAGCACGGGGACCTTGAGTTCTATAAGATAAAGCCATAAACATGTTTGTCTGAGTCTTCTATCAAAAGTTACAGCTATTTATATGAAGTTGTACAAAAACGCTTTCTTTCGCCAAGACAGTGCGTTTCTCACTGTTACATGCATTTGAATGGGGAACTCGACCGAAACAAAGTATAGGTTTTCATTATGTGTATAACTTGGAAATCTTAGCTCCAACAGCTGCAAATCCTGTTTTCCCAGCACGGGGACCTTGAGTTCTATAAGATAAAGCCATAAACATGTTTGTCTGAGTCTTCTATCAAAAGTTACAGCTATTTATATGAAGTTGTACAAAAACGCTTTCTTTCGCCAAGACAGTGCGTTTCTCACTGTTACATGCATTTGAATGGGGAACTCGACCGAAACAAAGTATAGGTTTTCATTATGTGTATAACTTGGAAATCTTAGCTCAAACAGCTGCAAAACCTGTTTTCCCAGCACGGGGACCTTGAGTTCTATAAGATAAAGCCATAAACATGTTTGTCTGAGTCTTCTATCAAAAGTTACAGCTATTTATATGAAGTTGTACAAAAACGCTTTCTTTCGCCAAGACAGTGCGTTTCTCACTGTTACATGCATTTGAATGGGGAACTCGACCGAAACAAAGTATAGGTTTTCATTATGTGTATAACTTGGAAATCTTAGCTCAAACAGCTGCAAAACCTGTTTTCCCAGCACGGGGACCTTGAGTTCTATAAGATAAAGCCATAAACATGTTTGTCTGAGTCTTCTATCAAAAGTTACAGCTATTTATATGAAGTTGTACAAAAACGCTTTCTTTCGCCAAGACAGTGCGTTTCTCACTGTTACATGCATTTGAATGGGGAACTCGACCGAAACAAAGTATAGGTTTTCATTATGTGTATAACTTGAAAATCTTAGCTCCAACAGCTGCAAACCCTGTTTTCCCAGCACGGGGACCTTGAGTTCTATAAGATAAAGCCATAAACATGTTTGTCTGAGTCTTCTATCAAAAGTTACAGCTATTTATATGAAGTTGTACAAAAACGCTTTCTTTCGCCAAGACAGTGCGTTTCTCACTGTTACATGCATTTGAATGGGGAACTCGACCGAAACAAAGTATAGGTTTTCATTATGTGTATAACTTGAAAATCTTAGCTCAAACAGCTGCAAAACCTGTTTTCCCAGCACGGGGACCTTGAGTTCTATAAGATAAAGCCATAAACATGTTTGTCTGAGTCTTCTATCAAAAGTTACAGCTATTTATATGAAGTTGTACAAAAACGCTTTCTTTCGCCAAGACAGTGCGTTTCTCACTGTTACATGCATTTGAATGGGGAACTCGACCGAAACAAAGTATAGGTTTTCATTATGTGTATAACTTGGAAATCTTAGCTCCAACAGCTGCAAATCCTGTTTTCCCAGCACGGGGACCTTGAGTTCTATAAGATAAAGCCATAAACATGTTTGTCTGAGTCTTCTATCAAAAGTTACAGCTATTTATATGAAGTTGTACAAAAACGCTTTCTTTCGCCAAGACAGTGCGTTTCTCACTGTTACATGCATTTGAATGGGGAACTCGACCGAAACAAAGTATAGGTTTTCATTATGTGTATAACTTGGAAATCTTAGCTCAAACAGCTGCAAAACCTGTTTTCCCAGCACGGGGACCTTGAGTTCTATAAGATAAAGCCATAAACATGTTTGTCTGAGTCTTCTATCAAAAGTTACAGCTATTTATATGAAGTTGTACAAAAACGCTTTCTTTCGCCAAGACAGTGCGTTTCTCACTGTTACATGCATTTGAATGGGGAACTCGACCGAAACAAAGTATAGGTTTTCATTATGTGTATAACTTGGAAATCTTAGCTCCAACAGCTGCAAATCCTGTTTTCCCAGCACGGGGACCTTGAGTTCTATAAGATAAAGCCATAAACATGTTTGTCTGAGTCTTCTATCAAAAGTTACAGCTATTTATATGAAGTTGTACAAAAACGCTTTCTTTCGCCAAGACAGTGCGTTTCTCACTGTTACATGCATTTGAATGGGGAACTCGACCGAAACAAAGTATAGGTTTTCATTATGTGTATAACTTGGAAATCTTAGCTCAAACAGCTGCAAAACCTGTTTTCCCAGCACGGGGACCTTGAGTTCTATAAGATAAAGCCATAAACATGTTTGTCTGAGTCTTCTATCAAAAGTTACAGCTATTTATATGAAGTTGTACAAAAACGCTTTCTTTCGCCAAGACAGTGCGTTTCTCACTGTTACATGCATTTGAATGGGGAACTCGACCGAAACAAAGTATAGGTTTTCATTATGTGTATAACTGAAAATCTTAGCTCCAACAGCTGCAAATCCTGTTTTCCCAGCACGGGGACCTTGAGTTCTATAAGATAAAGCCATAAACATGTTTGTCTGAGTCTTCTATCAAAAGTTACAGCTATTTATATGAAGTTGTACAAAAACGCTTTCTTTCGCCAAGACAGTGCGTTTCTCACTGTTACATGCATTTGAATGGGGAACTCGACCGAAACAAAGTATAGGTTTTCATTATGTGTATAACTTGGAAATCTTAGCTCAAACAGCTGCAAAACCTGTTTTCCCAGCACGGGGACCTTGAGTTCTATAAGATAAAGCCATAAACATGTTTGTCTGAGTCTTCTATCAAAAGTTACAGCTATTTATATGAAGTTGTACAAAAACGCTTTCTTTCGCCAAGACAGTGCGTTTCTCACTGTTACATGCATTTGAATGGGGAACTCGACCGAAACAAAGTATAGGTTTTCATTATGTGTATAACTTGAAAATCTTAGCTCCAACAGCTGCAAACCCTGTTTTCCCAGCACGGGGACCTTGAGTTCTATAAGATAAAGCCATAAACATGTTTGTCTGAGTCTTCTATCAAAAGTTACAGCTATTTATATGAAGTTGTACAAAAACGCTTTCTTTCGCCAAGACAGTGCGTTTCTCACTGTTACATGCATTTGAATGGGGAACTCGACCGAAACAAAGTATAGGTTTTCATTATGTGTATAACTTGGAAATCTTAGCTCCAACAGCTGCAAATCCTGTTTTCCCAGCACGGGGACCTTGAGTTCTATAAGATAAAGCCATAAACATGTTTGTCTGAGTCTTCTATCAAAAGTTACAGCTATTTATATGAAGTTGTACAAAAACGCTTTCTTTCGCCAAGACAGTGCGTTTCTCACTGTTACATGCATTTGAATGGGGAACTTGACCGAAACAAAGTATAGGTTTTCATTATGTGTATAACTTGGAAATCTTAGCTCAAACAGCTGCAAAACCTGTTTTCCCAGCACGGGGACCTTGAGTTCTATAAGATAAAGCCATAAACATGTTTGTCTGAGTCTTCTATCAAAAGTTACAGCTATTTATATGAAGTTGTACAAAAACGCTTTCTTTCGCCAAGACAGTGCGTTTCTCACTGTTACATGCATTTGAATGGGGAACTCGACCGAAACAAAGTATAGGTTTTCATTATGTGTATAACTTGGAAATCTTAGCTCCAACAGCTGCAAATCCTGTTTTCCCAGCACGGGGACCTTGAGTTCTATAAGATAAAGCCATAAACATGTTTGTCTGAGTCTTCTATCAAAAGTTACAGCTATTTATATGAAGTTGTACAAAAACGCTTTCTTTCGCCAAGACAGTGCGTTTCTCACTGTTACATGCATTTGAATGGGGAACTCGACCGAAACAAAGTATAGGTTTTCATTATGTGTATAACTTGAAAATCTTAGCTCCAACAGCTGCAAACCCTGTTTTCCCAGCACGGGGACCTTGAGTTCTATAAGATAAAGCCATAAACATGTTTGTCTGAGTCTTCTATCAAAAGTTACAGCTATTTATATGAAGTTGTACAAAAACGCTTTCTTTCGCCAAGACAGTGCGTTTCTCACTGTTACATGCATTTGAATGGGGAACTCGACCGAAACAAAGTATAGGTTTTCATTATGTGTATAACTTGGAAATCTTAGCTCAAACAGCTGCAAAACCTGTTTTCCCAGCACGGGGACCTTGAGTTCTATAAGATAAAGCCATAAACATGTTTGTCTGAGTCTTCTATCAAAAGTTACAGCTATTTATATGAAGTTGTACAAAAACGCTTTCTTTCGCCAAGACAGTGCGTTTCTCACTGTTACATGCATTTGAATGGGGAACTCGACCGAAACAAAGTATAGGTTTTCATTATGTGTATAACTTGGAAATCTTAGCTCCAACAGCTGCAAATCCTATTTTCCCAGCACGGGGACCTTGAGTTCTATAAGATAAAGCCATAAACATGTTTGTCTGAGTCTTCTATCAAAAGTTACAGCTATTTATATGAAGTTGTACAAAAACGCTTTCTTTCGCCAAGACAGTGCGTTTCTCACTGTTACATGCATTTGAATGGGGAACTCGACCGAAACAAAGTATAGGTTTTCATTATGTGTATAACTTGGAAATCTTAGCTCAAACAGCTGCAAAACCTGTTTTCCCAGCACGGGGACCTTGAGTTCTATAAGATAAAGCCATAAACATGTTTGTCTGAGTCTTCTATCAAAAGTTACAGCTATTTATATGAAGTTGTACAAAAACGCTTTCTTTCGCCAAGACAGTGCGTTTCTCACTGTTACATGCATTTGAATGGGGAACTCGACCGAAACAAAGTATAGGTTTTCATTATGTGTATAACTTGGAAATCTTAGCTCCAACAGCTGCGAATCCTGTTTTCCCAGCACGGGGACCTTGAGTTCTATAAGATAAAGCCATAAACATGTTTGTCTGAGTCTTCTATCAAAAGTTACAGCTATTTATATGAAGTTGTACAAAAACGCTTTCTTTCGCCAAGACAGTGCGTTTCTCACTGTTACATGCATTTGAATGGGGAACTCGACCGAAACAAAGTATAGGTTTTCATTATGTGTATAACTTGGAAATCTTAGCTCAAACAGCTGCAAAACCTGTTTTCCCAGCACGGGGACCTTGAGTTCTATAAGATAAAGCCATAAACATGTTTGTCTGAGTCTTCTATCAAAAGTTACAGCTATTTATATGAAGTTGTACAAAAACGCTTTCTTTCGCCAAGACAGTGCGTTTCTCACTGTTACATGCATTTGAATGGGGAACTCGACCGAAACAAAGTATAGGTTTTCATTATGTGTATAACTTGAAAATCTTAGCTCAAACAGCTGCAAAACCTGTTTTCCCAGCACGGGGACCTTGAGTTCTATAAGATAAAGCCATAAACATGTTTGTCTGAGTCTTCTATCAAAAGTTACAGCTATTTATATGAAGTTGTACAAAAACGCTTTCTTTCGCCAAGACAGTGCGTTTCTCACTGTTACATGCATTTGAATGGGGAACTCGACCGAAACAAAGTATAGGTTTTCATTATGTGTATAACTTGGAAATCTTAGCTCAAACAGCTGCAAAACCTGTTTTCCCAGCACGGGGACCTTGAGTTCTATAAGATAAAGCCATAAACATGTTTGTCTGAGTCTTCTATCAAAAGTTACAGCTATTTATATGAAGTTGTACAAAAACGCTTTCTTTCGCCAAGACAGTGCGTTTCTCACTGTTACATGCATTTGAATGGGGAACTCGACCGAAACAAAGTATAGGTTTTCATTATGTGTATAACTTGGAAATCTTAGCTCCAACAGCTGCAAATCCTGTTTTCCCAGCACGGGGACCTTGAGTTCTATAAGATAAAGCCATAAACATGTTTGTCTGAGTCTTCTATCAAAAGTTACAGCTATTTATATGAAGTTGTACAAAAACGCTTTCTTTCGCCAAGACAGTGCGTTTCTCACTGTTACATGCATTTGAATGGGGAACTCGACCGAAACAAAGTATAGGTTTTCATTATGTGTATAACTTGGAAATCTTAGCTCAAACAGCTGCAAAACCTGTTTTCCCAGCACGGGGACCTTGAGTTCTATAAGATAAAGCCATAAACATGTTTGTCTGAGTCTTCTATCAAAAGTTACAGCTATTTATATGAAGTTGTACAAAAACGCTTTCTTTCGCCAAGACAGTGCGTTTCTCACTGTTACATGCATTTGAATGGGGAACTCGACCGAAACAAAGTATAGGTTTTCATTATGTGTATAACTTGGAAATCTTAGCTCCAACAGCTGCAAATCCTGTTTTCCCAGCACGGGGACCTTGAGTTCTATAAGATAAAGCCATAAACATGTTTGTCTGAGTCTTCTATCAAAAGTTACAGCTATTTATATGAAGTTGTACAAAAACGCTTTCTTTCGCCAAGACAGTGCGTTTCTCACTGTTACATGCATTTGAATGGGGAACTCGACCGAAACAAAGTATAGGTTTTCATTATGTGTATAACTTGGAAATCTTAGCTCAAACAGCTGCAAAACCTGTTTTCCCAGCACGGGGACCTTGAGTTCTATAAGATAAAGCCATAAACATGTTTGTCTGAGTCTTCTATCAAAAGTTACAGCTATTTATATGAAGTTGTACAAAAACGCTTTCTTTCGCCAAGACAGTGCGTTTCTCACTGTTACATGCATTTGAATGGGGAACTCGACCGAAACAAAGTATAGGTTTTCATTATGTGTATAACTGAAAATCTTAGCTCCAACAGCTGCAAATCCTGTTTTCCCAGCACGGGGACCTTGAGTTCTATAAGATAAAGCCATAAACATGTTTGTCTGAGTCTTCTATCAAAAGTTACAGCTATTTATATGAAGTTGTACAAAAACGCTTTCTTTCGCCAAGACAGTGCGTTTCTCACTGTTACATGCATTTGAATGGGGAACTCGACCGAAACAAAGTATAGGTTTTCATTATGTGTATAACTTGGAAATCTTAGCTCAAACAGCTGCAAAACCTGTTTTCCCAGCACGGGGACCTTGAGTTCTATAAGATAAAGCCATAAACATGTTTGTCTGAGTCTTCTATCAAAAGTTACAGCTATTTATATGAAGTTGTACAAAAACGCTTTCTTTCGCCAAGACAGTGCGTTTCTCACTGTTACATGCATTTGAATGGGGAACTCGACCGAAACAAAGTATAGGTTTTCATTATGTGTATAACTTGGAAATCTTAGCTCAAACAGCTGCAAAACCTGTTTTCCCAGCACGGGGACCTTGAGTTCTATAAGATAAAGCCATAAACATGTTTGTCTGAGTCTTCTATCAAAAGTTACAGCTATTTATATGAAGTTGTACAAAAACGCTTTCTTTCGCCAAGACAGTGCGTTTCTCACTGTTACATGCATTTGAATGGGGAACTCGACCGAAACAAAGTATAGGTTTTCATTATGTGTATAACTTGAAAATCTTAGCTCCAACAGCTGCAAATCCTGTTTTCCCAGCACGGGGACCTTGAGTTCTATAAGATAAAGCCATAAACATGTTTGTCTGAGTCTTCTATCAAAAGTTACAGCTATTTATATGAAGTTGTACAAAAACGCTTTCTTTCGCCAAGACAGTGCGTTTCTCACTGTTACATGCATTTGAATGGGGAACTCGACCGAAACAAAGTATAGGTTTTCATTATGTGTATAACTTGGAAATCTTAGCTCAAACAGCTGCAAAACCTGTTTTCCCAGCACGGGGACCTTGAGTTCTATAAGATAAAGCCATAAACATGTTTGTCTGAGTCTTCTATCAAAAGTTACAGCTATTTATATGAAGTTGTACAAAAACGCTTTCTTTCGCCAAGACAGTGCGTTTCTCACTGTTACATGCATTTGAATGGGGAACTCGACCGAAACAAAGTATAGGTTTTCATTATGTGTATAACTTGAAAATCTTAGCTCCAACAGCTGCAAACCCTGTTTTCCCAGCACGGGGATCTTGAGTTCTATAAGATAAAGCCATAAACATGTTTGTCTGAGTCTTCTATCAAAAGTTACAGCTATTTATATGAAGTTGTACAAAAACGCTTTCTTTCGCCAAGACAGTGCGTTTCTCACTGTTACATGCATTTGAATGGGGAACTCGACCGAAACAAAGTATAGGTTTTCATTATGTGTATAACTTGGAAATCTTAGCTCAAACAGCTGCAAAACCTGTTTTCCCAGCACGGGGACCTTGAGTTCTATAAGATAAAGCCATAAACATGTTTGTCTGAGTCTTCTATCAAAAGTTACAGCTATTTATATGAAGTTGTACAAAAACGCTTTCTTTCGCCAAGACAGTGCGTTTCTCACTGTTACATGCATTTGAATGGGGAACTCGACCGAAACAAAGTATAGGTTTTCATTATGTGTATAACTTGGAAATCTTAGCTCAAACAGCTGCAAAACCTGTTTTCCCAGCACGGGGACCTTGAGTTCTATAAGATAAAGCCATAAACATGTTTGTCTGAGTCTTCTATCAAAAGTTACAGCTATTTATATGAAGTTGTACAAAAACGCTTTCTTTCGCCAAGACAGTGCGTTTCTCACTGTTACATGCATTTGAATGGGGAACTCGACCGAAACAAAGTATAGGTTTTCATTATGTGTATAACTTGGAAATCTTAGCTCCAACAGCTGCAAAACCTGTTTTCCCAGCACGGGGACCTTGAGTTCTATAAGATAAAGCCATAAACATGTTTGTCTGAGTCTTCTATCAAAAGTTACAGCTATTTATATGAAGTTGTACAAAAACGCTTTCTTTCGCCAAGACAGTGCGTTTCTCACTGTTACATGCATTTGAATGGGGAACTCGACCGAAACAAAGTATAGGTTTTCATTATGTGTATAACTTGGAAATCTTAGCTCAAACAGCTGCAAAACCTGTTTTCCCAGCACGGGGACCTTGAGTTCTATAAGATAAAGCCATAAACATGTTTGTCTGAGTCTTCTATCAAAAGTTACAGCTATTTATATGAAGTTGTACAAAAACGCTTTCTTTCGCCAAGACAGTGCGTTTCTCACTGTTACATGCATTTGAATGGGGAACTCGACCGAAACAAAGTATAGGTTTTCATTATGTGTATAACTTGAAAATCTTAGCTCCAACAGCTGCAAATCCTGTTTTCCCAGCACGGGGACCTTGAGTTCTATAAGATAAAGCCATAAACATGTTTGTCTGAGTCTTCTATCAAAAGTTACAGCTATTTATATGAAGTTGTACAAAAACGCTTTCTTTCGCCAAGACAGTGCGTTTCTCACTGTTACATGCATTTGAATGGGGAACTCGACCGAAACAAAGTATAGGTTTTCATTATGTGTATAACTTGGAAATCTTAGCTCCAACAGCTGCAAATCCTGTTTTCCCAGCACGGGGACCTTGAGTTCTATAAGATAAAGCCATAAACATGTTTGTCTGAGTCTTCTATCAAAAGTTACAGCTATTTATATGAAGTTGTACAAAAACGCTTTCTTTCGCCAAGACAGTGCGTTTCTCACTGTTACATGCATTTGAATGGGGAACTCGACCGAAACAAAGTATAGGTTTTCATTATGTGTATAACTTGGAAATCTTAGCTCCAACAGCTGCAAATCCTGTTTTCCCAGCACGGGGACCTTGAGTTCTATAAGATAAAGCCATAAACATGTTTGTCTGAGTCTTCTATCAAAAGTTACAGCTATTTATATGAAGTTGTACAAAAACGCTTTCTTTCGCCAAGACAGTGCGTTTCTCACTGTTACATGCATTTGAATGGGGAACTCGACCGAAACAAAGTATAGGTTTTCATTATGTGTATAACTTGAAAATCTTAGCTCCAACAGCTGCAAAACCTGTTTTCCCAGCACGGGGACCTTGAGTTCTATAAGATAAAGCCATAAACATGTTTGTCTGAGTCTTCTATCAAAAGTTACAGCTATTTATATGAAGTTGTACAAAAACGCTTTCTTTCGCCAAGACAGTGCGTTTCTCACTGTTACATGCATTTGAATGGGGAACTCGACCGAAACAAAGTATAGGTTTTCATTATGTGTATAACTTGGAAATCTTAGCTCCAACAGCCTCAAATCCTGTTTTCCCAGCACGGGGACCTTGAGTTCTATAAGATAAAGCCATAAACATGTGTGTCTGAGTCTTCTATCAAAAGTTACAGCTATTTATATGAAGTTGTACAAAAACGCTTTCTTTCGCCAAGACAGTGCGTTTCTCACTGTTACATGCATTTGAATGGGGAACTCGACCGAAACAAAGTATAGGTTTTCATTATGTGTATAACTTGGAAATCTTAGCTCAAACAGCTGCAAAACCTGTTTTCCCAGCACGGGGACCTTGAGTTCTATAAGATAAAGCCATAAACATGTTTGTCTGAGTCTTCTATCAAAAGTTACAGCTATTTATATGAAGTTGTACAAAAACGCTTTCTTTCGCCAAGACAGTGCGTTTCTCACTGTTACATGCATTTGAATGGGGAACTCGACCGAAACAAAGTATAGGTTTTCATTATGTGTATAACTTGGAAATCTTAGCTCCAACAGCTGCAAAACCTGTTTTCCCAGCACGGGGACCTTGAGTTCTATAAGATAAAGCCATAAACATGTTTGTCTGAGTCTTCTATCAAAAGTTACAGCTATTTATATGAAGTTGTACAAAAACGCTTTCTTTCGCCAAGACAGTGCGTTTCTCACTGTTACATGCATTTGAATGGGGAACTCGACCGAAACAAAGTATAGGTTTTCATTATGTGTATAACTTGAAAATCTTAGCTCCAACAGCTGCAAAACCTGTTTTCCCAGCACGGGGACCTTGAGTTCTATAAGATAAAGCCATAAACATGTTTGTCTGAGTCTTCTATCAAAAGTTACAGCTATTTATATGAAGTTGTACAAAAACGCTTTCTTTCGCCAAGACAGTGCGTTTCTCACTGTTACATGCATTTGAATGGGGAACTCGACCGAAACAAAGTATAGGTTTTCATTATGTGTATAACTTGGAAATCTTAGCTCCAACAGCCTCAAATCCTGTTTTCCCAGCACGGGGACCTTGAGTTCTATAAGATAAAGCCATAAACATGTGTGTCTGAGTCTTCTATCAAAAGTTACAGCTATTTATATGAAGTTGTACAAAAACGCTTTCTTTCGCCAAGACAGTGCGTTTCTCACTGTTACATGCATTTGAATGGGGAACTCGACCGAAACAAAGTATAGGTTTTCATTATGTGTATAACTTGGAAATCTTAGCTCAAACAGCTGCAAAACCTGTTTTCCCAGCACGGGGACCTTGAGTTCTATAAGATAAAGCCATAAACATGTTTGTCTGAGTCTTCTATCAAAAGTTACAGCTATTTATATGAAGTTGTACAAAAACGCTTTCTTTCGCCAAGACAGTGCGTTTCTCACTGTTACATGCATTTGAATGGGGAACTCGACCGAAACAAAGTATAGGTTTTCATTATGTGTATAACTTGGAAATCTTAGCTCCAACAGCTGCAAAACCTGTTTTCCCAGCACGGGGACCTTGAGTTCTATAAGATAAAGCCATAAACATGTTTGTCTGAGTCTTCTATCAAAAGTTACAGCTATTTATATGAAGTTGTACAAAAACGCTTTCTTTCGCCAAGACAGTGCGTTTCTCACTGTTACATGCATTTGAATGGGGAACTCGACCGAAACAAAGTATAGGTTTTCATTATGTGTATAACTGAAAATCTTAGCTCCAACAGCTGCAAATCCTGTTTTCCCAGCACGGGGACCTTGAGTTCTATAAGATAAAGCCATAAACATGTTTGTCTGAGTCTTCTATCAAAAGTTACAGCTATTTATATGAAGTTGTACAAAAACGCTTTCTTTCGCCAAGACAGTGCGTTTCTCACTGTTACATGCATTTGAATGGGGAACTCGACCGAAACAAAGTATAGGTTTTCATTATGTGTATAACTTGGAAATCTTAGCTCAAACAGCTGCAAAACCTGTTTTCCCAGCACGGGGACCTTGAGTTCTATAAGATAAAGCCATAAACATGTTTGTCTGAGTCTTCTATCAAAAGTTACAGCTATTTATATGAAGTTGTACAAAAACGCTTTCTTTCGCCAAGACAGTGCGTTTCTCACTGTTACATGCATTTGAATGGGGAACTCGACCGAAACAAAGTATAGGTTTTCATTATGTGTATAACTTGGAAATCTTAGCTCAAACAGCTGCAAAACCTGTTTTCCCAGCACGGGGACCTTGAGTTCTATAAGATAAAGCCATAAACATGTTTGTCTGAGTCTTCTATCAAAAGTTACAGCTATTTATATGAAGTTGTACAAAAACGCTTTCTTTCGCCAAGACAGTGCGTTTCTCACTGTTACATGCATTTGAATGGGGAACTCGACCGAAACAAAGTATAGGTTTTCATTATGTGTATAACTTGGAAATATTAGCTCCAACAGCTGCAAATCCTGTTTTCCCAGCACGGGGACCTTGAGTTCTATAAGATAAAGCCATAAACATGTGTGTCTGAGTCTTCTATCAAAAGTTACAGCTATTTATATGAAGTTGTACAAAAACGCTTTCTTTCGCCAAGACAGTGCGTTTCTCACTGTTACATGCATTTGAATGAGGAACTCGACCGAAACAAAGTATAGGTTTTCATTATGTGTATAACTTGGAAATCTTAGCTCAAACAGCTGCAAAACCTGTTTTCCCAGCACGGGGACCTTGAGTTCTATAAGATAAAGCCATAAACATGTTTGTCTGAGTCTTCTATCAAAAGTTACAGCTATTTATATGAAGTTGTACAAAAACGCTTTCTTTCGCCAAGACTGCGTTTCTCACTGTTACATGCATTTGAATGGGGAACTCGACCGAAACAAAGTATAGGTTTTCATTATGTGTATAACTGAAAATCTTAGCTCCAACAGCTGCAAATCCTGTTTTCCCAGCACGGGGACCTTGAGTTCTATAAGATAAAGCCATAAACATGTTTGTCTGAGTCTTCTATCAAAAGTTACAGCTATTTATATGAAGTTGTACAAAAACGCTTTCTTTCGCCAAGACAGTGCGTTTCTCACTGTTACATGCATTTGAATGGGGAACTCGACCGAAACAAAGTATAGGTTTTCATTATGTGTATAACTTGGAAATCTTAGCTCAAACAGCTGCAAAACCTGTTTTCCCAGCACGGGGACCTTGAGTTCTATAAGATAAAGCCATAAACATGTTTGTCTGAGTCTTCTATCAAAAGTTACAGCTATTTATATGAAGTTGTACAAAAACGCTTTCTTTCGCCAAGACAGTGCGTTTCTCACTGTTACATGCATTTGAATGGGGAACTCGACCGAAACAAAGTATAGGTTTTCATTATGTGTATAACTTGGAAATCTTAGCTCAAACAGCTGCAAAACCTGTTTTCCCAGCACGGGGACCTTGAGTTCTATAAGATAAAGCCATAAACATGTTTGTCTGAGTCTTCTATCAAAAGTTACAGCTATTTATATGAAGTTGTACAAAAACGCTTTCTTTCGCCAAGACAGTGCGTTTCTCACTGTTACATGCATTTGAATGGGGAACTCGACCGAAACAAAGTATAGGTTTTCATTATGTGTATAACTTGGAAATCTTAGCTCAAACAGCTGCAAAACCTGTTTTCCCAGCACGGGGACCTTGAGTTCTATAAGATAAAGCCATAAACATGTTTGTCTGAGTCTTCTATCAAAAGTTACAGCTATTTATATGAAGTTGTACAAAAACGCTTTCTTTCGCCAAGACAGTGCGTTTCTCACTGTTACATGCATTTGAATGGGGAACTCGACCGAAACAAAGTATAGGTTTTCATTATGTGTATAACTTGGAAATCTTAGCTCAAACAGCTGCAAAACCTGTTTTCCCAGCACGGGGACCTTGAGTTCTATAAGATAAAGCCATAAACATGTTTGTCTGAGTCTTCTATCAAAAGTTACAGCTATTTATATGAAGTTGTACAAAAACGCTTTCTTTCGCCAAGACAGTGCGTTTCTCACTGTTACATGCATTTGAATGGGGAACTCGACCGAAACAAAGTATAGGTTTTCATTATGTGTATAACTTGAAAATCTTAGCTCCAACAGCTGCAAACCCTGTTTTCCCAGCACGGGGACCTTGAGTTCTATAAGATAAAGCCATAAACATGTTTGTCTGAGTCTTCTATCAAAAGTTACAGCTATTTATATGAAGTTGTACAAAAACGCTTTCTTTCGCCAAGACAGTGCGTTTCTCACTGTTACATGCATTTGAATGGGGAACTCGACCGAAACAAAGTATAGGTTTTCATTATGTGTATAACTTGGAAATCTTAGCTCAAACAGCTGCAAAACCTGTTTTCCCAGCACGGGGACCTTGAGTTGTATAAGATAAAGCCATAAACATGTTTGTCTGAGTCTTCTATCAAAAGTTACAGCTATTTATATGAAGTTGTACAAAAACGCTTTCTTTCGCCAAGACAGTGCGTTTCTCACTGTTACATGCATTTGAATGGGGAACTCGACCGAAACAAAGTATAGGTTTTCATTATGTGTATAACTGAAAATCTTAGCTCCAACAGCTGCAAATCCTGTTTTCCCAGCACGGGGACCTTGAGTTCTATAAGATAAAGCCATAAACATGTTTGTCTGAGTCTTCTATCAAAAGTTACAGCTATTTATATGAAGTTGTACAAAAACGCTTTCTTTCGCCAAGACAGTGCGTTTCTCACTGTTACATGCATTTGAATGGGGAACTCGACCGAAACAAAGTATAGGTTTTCATTATGTGTATAACTTGGAAATCTTAGCTCAAACAGCTGCAAATCCTGTTTTCCCAGCACGGGGACCTTGAGTTCTATAAGATAAAGCCATAAACATGTGTGTCTGAGTCTTCTATCAAAAGTTACAGCTATTTATATGAAGTTGTACAAAAACGCTTTCTTTCGCCAAGACAGTGCGTTTCTCACTGTTACATGCATTTGAATGGGGAACTCGCCCGAAACAAAGTATAGGTTTTCATTATGTGTATAACTTGGAAATCTTAGCTCAAACAGCTGCAAAACCTGTTCTTTTTTCCCAGCACGGGGACCTTGAGTTCTATAAGATAAAGCCATAAACATGTGTATCCGAGTCTTCTATCAAAAGTTACAGCTATTTATATGAAGTTGTACAAAAACGCTTTCTTTCGCCAACACAGTGCGTTTCTCACTGTTACATGCATTTGAATGGGGAACTCGACCGAAACAAAGTATAGGTTTTCATTATGTGTATAACTTGAAAATCTTAGCTCAAACAGCTGCAAAACCTGTTTTGTTTTCCCAGCACGGGGACCTTGAGTTCTATAAGATAAAGCCATAAACATGTTTGTCTGAGTCTTCTATCAAAAGTTACAGCTATTTATATGAAGTTGTTCAAAAACGCTTTATTTCGCCAAGACAGTGCGTTTCTCACTGTTGCATGCATTTGAATGGGGAACTCGCCCGAAACAAAGTATAGGTTTTCATTATGTGTATAACTTGAAAATCTTAGCTCACACAGCTGCAAAACCTGTTTTGTTTTCCCAGCACGGGGACCTTGAGTTCTATAAGATAAAGCCATAAACATGTGTATCCGAGTCTTCTATCAAAAGTTACAGCTATTTATATGAAGTTGTACAAAAACGCTTTATTTCGCCAAGACAGTGCGTTTCTCACTGTTGCATGCATTTGAATGGGGAACTCGCCCGAAACAAAGTATAGGTTTTCATTATGTGAATAATTTTAAAATCTTAGCTCAAACGGCTGCAAAACCTGTTCTTTTTTCCCAGCACGGGGACCTTGAGTTCTATAAGATAAAGCCATAAACATGTGTATCCGAGTCTTCTATCAAAAGTTACAGCTATTTATATGAAGTTGTACAAAAACGCTTTATTTCGCCAAGACAGTGCGTTTCTCACTGTTACATGCATTTGAATGGGGAACTCACCGAAACAAAGTATAGGTTTTCATTATGTGTATAACTTGAAAATCTTAGCTCAAACAGCTGCAAAACCTGTTTTGTTTGCCCAGCACGGGGACCTTGAGTTCTATAAGATAAAGCCATAAACATGTTTGTCTGAGTCTTCTATCAAAAGTTACAGCTATTTATATGAAGTTGTACAAAAACGCTTTCTTTCGCCAAGACAGTGCGTTTCTCACTGTTACATGCATTTGAATGGGGAACTCGACCGAAACAAAGTATAGGTTTTCATTATGTGTATAACTTGGAAATCTTAGCTCAAACAGCTGCAAATCCTGTTTTCCCAGCACGGGGACCTTGAGTTCTATAAGATAAAGCCATAAACATGTGTGTCTGAGTCTTCTATCAAAAGTTACAGCTATTTATATGAAGTTGTACAAAAACGCTTTCTTTCGCCAAGACAGTGCGTTTCTCACTGTTACATGCATTTGAATGGGGAACTCGCCCGAAACAAAGTATAGGTTTTCATTATGTGTATAACTTGGAAATCTTAGCTCAAACAGCTGCAAAACCTGTTCTTTTTTCCCAGCACGGGGACCTTGAGTTCTATAAGATAAAGCCATAAACATGTGTATCCGAGTCTTCTATCAAAAGTTACAGCTATTTATATGAAGTTGTACAAAAACGCTTTCTTTCGCCAACACAGTGCGTTTCTCACTGTTACATGCATTTGAATGGGGAACTCGACCGAAACAAAGTATAGGTTTTCATTATGTGTATAACTTGAAAATCTTAGCTCAAACAGCTGCAAAACCTGTTTTGTTTTCCCAGCACGGGGACCTTGAGTTCTATAAGATAAAGCCATAAACATGTTTGTCTGAGTCTTCTATCAAAAGTTACAGCTATTTATATGAAGTTGTTCAAAAACGCTTTATTTCGCCAAGACAGTGCGTTTCTCACTGTTGCATGCATTTGAATGGGGAACTCGCCCGAAACAAAGTATAGGTTTTCATTATGTGTATAACTTGAAAATCTTAGCTCAAACAGCTGCAAAACCTGTTTTGTTTTCCCAGCACGGGGACCTTGAGTTCTATAAGATAAAGCCATAAACATGTGTATCCGAGTCTTCTATCAAAAGTTACAGCTATTTATATGAAGTTGTACAAAAACGCTTTATTTCGCCAAGACAGTGCGTTTCTCACTGTTGCATGCATTTGAATGGGGAACTCGCCCGAAACAAAGTATAGGTTTTCATTATGTGAATAATTTTAAAATCTTAGCTCAAACGGCTGCAAAACCTGTTCTTTTTTCCCAGCACGGGGACCTTGAGTTCTATAAGATAAAGCCATAAACATGTGTATCCGAGTCTTCTATCAAAAGTTACAGCTATTTATATGAAGTTGTACAAAAACGCTTTATTTCGCCAAGACAGTGCGTTTCTCACTGTTACATGCATTTGAATGGGGAACTCACCGAAACAAAGTATAGGTTTTCATTATGTGTATAACTTGAAAATCTTAGCTCAAACAGCTGCAAAACCTGTTTTGTTTGCCCAGCACGGGGACCTTGAGTTCTATAAAATAAAGCCATAAACATGTGTATCCGAGTCTTCTATCAAAAGTTACAGCTATTTATATGAAGTTGTACAAAAACGCTTTCTTTCGCCAAGACAGTGCGTTTCTCACTGTTACATGCATTTGAATGGGGAACTCGACCGAAACAAAGTATAGGTTTTCATTATGTGTATAACTTGGAAATCTTAGCTCAAACAGCTGCAAATCCTGTTTTCCCAGCACGGGGACCTTGAGTTCTATAAGATAAAGCCATAAACATGTGTGTCTGAGTCTTCTATCAAAAGTTACAGCTATTTATATGAAGTTGTACAAAAACGCTTTCTTTCGCCAAGACAGTGCGTTTCTCACTGTTACATGCATTTGAATGGGGAACTCGCCCGAAACAAAGTATAGGTTTTCATTATGTGTATAACTTGGAAATCTTAGCTCAAACAGCTGCAAAACCTGTTCTTTTTTCCCAGCACGGGGACCTTGAGTTCTATAAGATAAAGCCATAAACATGTGTATCCGAGTCTTCTATCAAAAGTTACAGCTATTTATATGAAGTTGTACAAAAACGCTTTCTTTCGCCAACACAGTGCGTTTCTCACTGTTACATGCATTTGAATGGGGAACTCGACCGAAACAAAGTATAGGTTTTCATTATGTGTATAACTTGAAAATCTTAGCTCAAACAGCTGCAAAACCTGTTTTGTTTTCCCAGCACGGGGACCTTGAGTTCTATAAGATAAAGCCATAAACATGTTTGTCTGAGTCTTCTATCAAAAGTTACAGCTATTTATATGAAGTTGTTCAAAAACGCTTTATTTCGCCAAGACAGTGCGTTTCTCACTGTTGCATGCATTTGAATGGGGAACTCGCCCGAAACAAAGTATAGGTTTTCATTATGTGTATAACTTGAAAATCTTAGCTCAAACAGCTGCAAAACCTGTTTTGTTTTCCCAGCACGGGGACCTTGAGTTCTATAAGATAAAGCCATAAACATGTGTATCCGAGTCTTCTATCAAAAGTTACAGCTATTTATATGAAGTTGTACAAAAACGCTTTATTTCGCCAAGACAGTGCGTTTCTCACTGTTGCATGCATTTGAATGGGGAACTCGCCCGAAACAAAGTATAGGTTTTCATTATGTGAATAATTTTAAAATCTTAGCTCAAACGGCTGCAAAACCTGTTCTTTTTTCCCAGCACGGGGACCTTGAGTTCTATAAGATAAAGCCATAAACATGTGTATCCGAGTCTTCTATCAAAAGTTACAGCTATTTATATGAAGTTGTACAAAAACGCTTTATTTCGCCAAGACAGTGCGTTTCTCACTGTTACATGCATTTGAATGGGGAACTCACCGAAACAAAGTATAGGTTTTCATTATGTGTATAACTTGGAAATCTTAGCTCAAACAGCTGCAAAACCTGTTCTTTTTTCCCAGCACGGGGACCTTGAGTTCTATAAGATAAAGCCATAAACATGTGTATCCGAGTCTTCTATCAAAAGTTACAGCTATTTATATGAAGTTGTACAAAAACGCTTTCTTTCGCCAACACAGTGCGTTTCTCACTGTTACATGCATTTGAATGGGGAACTCGACCGAAACAAAGTATAGGTTTTCATTATGTGTATAACTTGAAAATCTTAGCTCAAACAGCTGCAAAACCTGTTTTGTTTTCCCAGCACGGGGACCTTGAGTTCTATAAGATAAAGCCATAAACATGTTTGTCTGAGTCTTCTATCAAAAGTTACAGCTATTTATATGAAGTTGTTCAAAAACGCTTTATTTCGCCAAGACAGTGTGTTTCTCACTGTTGCATGCATTTGAATGGGGAACTCGCCCGAAACAAAGTATAGGTTTTCATTATGTGTATAACTTGAAAATCTTAGCTCAAACAGCTGCAAAACCTGTTTTGTTTTCCCAGCACGGGGACCTTGAGTTCTATAAGATAAAGCCATAAACATGTGTATCCGAGTCTTCTATCAAAAGTTACAGCTATTTATATGAAGTTGTACAAAAACGCTTTATTTCGCCAAGACAGTGCGTTTCTCACTGTTGCATGCATTTGAATGGGGAACTCGCCCGAAACAAAGTATAGGTTTTCATTATGTGAATAATTTTAAAATCTTAGCTCAAACGGCTGCAAAACCTGTTCTTTTTTCCCAGCACGGGGACCTTGAGTTCTATAAGATAAAGCCATAAACATGTGTATCCGAGTCTTCTATCAAAAGTTACAGCTATTTATATGAAGTTGTACAAAAACGCTTTATTTCGCCAAGACAGTGCGTTTCTCACTGTTACATGCATTTGAATGGGGAACTCACCGAAACAAAGTATAGGTTTTCATTATGTGTATAACTTGAAAATCTTAGCTCAAACAGCTGCAAAACCTGTTTTGTTTGCCCAGCACGGGGACCTTGAGTTCTATAAAATAAAGCCATAAACATGTGTATCCGAGTCTTCTATCAAAAGTTACAGCTATTTATATGAAGTTGTACAAAAACGCTTTCTTTCGCCAAGACAGTGCGTTTCTCACTGTTACATGCATTTGAATGGGGAACTCGACCGAAACAAAGTATAGGTTTTCATTATGTGTATAACTTGGAAATCTTAGCTCAAACAGCTGCAAATCCTGTTTTCCCAGCACGGGGACCTTGAGTTCTATAAGATAAAGCCATAAACATGTGTGTCTGAGTCTTCTATCAAAAGTTACAGCTATTTATATGAAGTTGTACAAAAACGCTTTCTTTCGCCAAGACAGTGCGTTTCTCACTGTTACATGCATTTGAATGGGGAACTCGCCCGAAACAAAGTATAGGTTTTCATTATGTGTATAACTTGGAAATCTTAGCTCAAACAGCTGCAAAACCTGTTCTTTTTTCCCAGCACGGGGACCTTGAGTTCTATAAGATAAAGCCATAAACATGTGTATCCGAGTCTTCTATCAAAAGTTACAGCTATTTATATGAAGTTGTACAAAAACGCTTTCTTTCGCCAACACAGTGCGTTTCTCACTGTTACATGCATTTGAATGGGGAACTCGACCGAAACAAAGTATAGGTTTTCATTATGTGTATAACTTGAAAATCTTAGCTCAAACAGCTGCAAAACCTGTTTTGTTTTCCCAGCACGGGGACCTTGAGTTCTATAAGATAAAGCCATAAACATGTTTGTCTGAGTCTTCTATCAAAAGTTACAGCTATTTATATGAAGTTGTTCAAAAACGCTTTATTTCGCCAAGACAGTGCGTTTCTCACTGTTGCATGCATTTGAATGGGGAACTCGCCCGAAACAAAGTATAGGTTTTCATTATGTGTATAACTTGAAAATCTTAGCTCAAACAGCTGCAAAACCTGTTTTGTTTTCCCAGCACGGGGACCTTGAGTTCTATAAGATAAAGCCATAAACATGTGTATCCGAGTCTTCTATCAAAAGTTACAGCTATTTATATGAAGTTGTACAAAAACGCTTTATTTCGCCAAGACAGTGCGTTTCTCACTGTTGCATGCATTTGAATGGGGAACTCGCCCGAAACAAAGTATAGGTTTTCATTATGTGAATAATTTTAAAATCTTAGCTCAAACGGCTGCAAAACCTGTTCTTTTTTCCCAGCACGGGGACCTTGAGTTCTATAAGATAAAGCCATAAACATGTGTATCCGAGTCTTCTATCAAAAGTTACAGCTATTTATATGAAGTTGTACAAAAACGCTTTATTTCGCCAAGACAGTGCGTTTCTCACTGTTACATGCATTTGAATGGGGAACTCACCGAAACAAAGTATAGGTTTTCATTATGTGTATAACTTGAAAATCTTAGCTCAAACAGCTGCAAAACCTGTTTTGTTTGCCCAGCACGGGGACCTTGAGTTCTATAAAATAAAGCCATAAACATGTGTATCCGAGTCTTCTATCAAAAGTTACAGCTATTTATATGAAGTTGTACAAAAACGCTTTCTTTCGCCAAGACAGTGCGTTTCTCACTGTTACATGCATTTGAATGGGGAACTCGACCGAACAAAGTATAGATTTTCATTATGTGTATAACTTGGAAATCTTAGCTCACACAGCTGCAAAATCTGTTTTCCCAGCACGGGGATATTGAATTCTATAAGATAAAACCATAAATACATCAATCTGAGCCTTCTATCAAAAGTTACAGCTGTCTTCATGAAGCTGTACAAAAACACTTTATTTCGCCGAGACAGTGCGTTTCTGACTATTACATGCATTTGAATGCAGTTCTCGCACGAAACAAAGTATAGGTTTTCATTATGTGAATAACTCGAAAATCTTAGCTCAAACCTGTTTGCTCAACACGGGGATACTGAATATTATAAGATAAAGCCATAACTACGTAAATCTGAATCTTCTATCAAAAGTTACAGCTAACTTCATGAAGTTGTACAAAAAGGCTTTATTTTGCAAAGATAGTGCGTTTCTGACTATTACATGCGAGACGTGTCTCTTTACTGTGTTTAAGACACTTTACAGGTCCCTCCCCTAATGAAGAGTAGTGAGCAGCTGATTGGACCATGGAACAGGTGACCACGTTCAAAAAGCCGCTCTGACAGCTCCAGAGGGGAGAGAGGGAGAGAGTGTGTGCAACGAGCGAGTAGCCTGACAGCCGTGGCGGTCCTGACCATGGTTTTCCCAGCCTGTGCTTATCTTGTGTATTTGTGTGAGGGTGAATTGTAAAAGCCGCTCCTAGTGCATTAGCTGAGAGCTTAGGCACTCGTGGGCTGAAGCGGAAGGGGTGAGCTGCCTTTTCTTTTGGAATCGTTTTCTCCAGTTTTCTTGGTCAGGGAGCGAGGGATAGCTCTGTCATTTGTTTGTTCTTTTTCTTTCCTAGGGTTTAGTTAGTCTTTGCTGGTGGGTCTTAGTTGGTTTTGTTTATTATTTTGGCCTGGGCTCACCCTGGAGCTATGCTTCTTGTCCTTAAATAAAATCACCTTTTTTTTACTCACAACTGGTTTGGATGTTTGGCTTGGGAACCAGGGCGGGGATTTGTATCTCTCTCCTCCAACCTTATGTGCGTCCCTACACGCCTAGATTAGGGGCGTAACATAAATGGAGTTCTCACACGAAACAAAGTATAGCTTTTTATTTTGTGAATAACTTAAAAATCTTAGCTCAAATAGCTTTAAAACTGTTTGCTCAACGGGGATATTGAATTCTATAAGATAAAGCCATAAATACGTATATCTGAGTTTCCTATCAAAAGTTACAGCTGTCTTCATGAAGTTGTAAACCCTTTATTTCGCCGAGACAGTGCGTTTCTGACTTTTACATGCATTTGAATGGAGTTCTCGCACGAAACAAAGTATAGGCTTTCATTTTTTCAATAACTGGAAGCTCTTGGCTCAAACAGCTGCAAAACCTGTTTCCCCAGCACGGAGATGCTGAATTGTATAAGGCAAAGCCATATTGATGTGTGTCTGAGCCTTCTATCAAAAGTTACAGGTAACTTCAAGCTGTACAAAAACACTTTATTTCGCCGAGACCGTGCGTTTCTGACTATTACATGCATTTGAATGGAGTTCTCGCACGAAACAAAGTATAGGTTTTCATCTTGTGAATAACTTGAAAATCTTAGCTCTGTTTGCTCAACACGGGGATATTGAATTCGATCAGATAAAGCCATAAATACGCATATCTGAGTCTCCTATCAAAAGTTAGAGCTGTCTTCATGAAGTTGTAAACGCTTTATTTCGCCAAGACAGTGCGTTTCTGACTATTACATGCATTTGAATGGAGTTGTCGCACGAAACAAAGTATAGGTATTCATTTTGTGAATAACTTGAAAATCTTAGATCAAACAGCTGCAAAACCTGTTTGCTCAACACGGGGATATCGAACTTTATAAGATAAAGCCATAAATATGTTTATATGCGTCTTCTATCAAAAGTTACAGCTGTCTTGAATGAAAGCATTATAGCAGCTTACCTCGATCATGTGGTAGAACAGACACATGGGCCACCTACGTGTCCTTCTACGGCAGGAGTAGTTGCCACAAACCTGCAAAACAAAAAGAAATGATCAGGTGACATGAACAGATTTATACAGCCATAAGCAAGAGATTCTTCCTGCCTGTGGGCGTCAAACTGGACCCCCCCCCCCCCCCCCTCCTTACTGTAACTATCAAAACTATCATAGTCTAAGACTATCATCTCATATCAAAACTATTATAATCACATTATCTGACTTTATCAGTTATAACAATGAGAAACGGTAAACAATTTGGCAAATAAATTACTTATAATTGTGCTTACCTGGTCCAAATGATCCACAGTCCCTTTGCATTTGTTATAATCCAGGATGATGTGGGGCTTTCTCTTCCCAGAGTCCTGGACTTGTAGCTCACGGTGCCTGGTGCTCAATAAGACAACCTTTTTTCTTTGCTTGGGGATGTAGGAAACCACAGCCTTGCCCCCCCCCCCCCCCCCCCCCCCCCCCCCCCCCTAGCGACCTGGACGGGAGAGACGATCATCGAATCTTACTGCCCGATTAATTTGCTCAAATCATTTTTTTTTTGACATGGTAGCATGAAACAGAAGAGCCCTGTCTCCCCATTTCACAGGCTTGTTGTCGTTTCATGTTGAGACCTGTACAGGCCAGCCAGCATCACAAGCCCCATGTAAGCCTGCAACTCCTCATCTATGTCCTTCCAGTCTTTTACTGACCTGTTGCCCCTGCAGGTTGGTGAAATGCAGGATTAGCTGCATAATGTCCTCTGCAAAAAAAAGATGGAAAGTGCTCACAGGGCTGCTGATCCTATACGAATTGCATAATGGGTTGGTCCTGGGGTTAAAATGGGGGGAGGAAAAAATGGCAGGACCTCTTCGTGTGTGGGTTGCCACATGATTTCTCCATTTTTAGATCTCCACTGGCCATCCTCCAGTCTTGTCTCTTCCTCCTGCTCTTCTTCCTCCTTCTCCTTCTCCTCCTCCGCACATGAGCTGCAAAGCTCCTCGGTGCCTGGCAAAAATTCTTCTTCGCTGTCAGAAGTATCTCCACTGCTTGTGGAGAGTGCAAAACTGCAGCAACAGCCTCCTCTAAACTGAGTGCACGCTTCATTGTGTCTGTGCAGAAATGACCACTCAGACCAGGCTGCAAAGTATTCTCATAGACTTCAAAGGTGCACCTGAATAAACATGCTATACCATACATCCAATAAGAGAGAGGAGGCACACTCTTGATCAAGAAAAAACATAAGCGCACGCCTTTGATCTCTCTCCCCCCCCCCCCCTCTCTCTCTCTCTCTCTCTCACACACACACACACACACACATGCACATACATACATACACAATACCATTTTATGGTGGTTAGCTGTTTTATTGTCATGCATTTTACAAGGTAAGATAACCATGTCCTGCATTCAAAACCACTGAAAATGTCTATGGTGGTGCTGTGCCTAATATTGTGCTGGTGTATGCTGGGTAATCGCACAGCTAGCGACTGGGTGACTTTATTCACCCGCTTCGGCTGTTGTCAGTCCATATCCCCTAGATATGGACCATCTCCTGCTAGATTGTTCAGAAGGTTGTTATCATCCATCCAGATGGAGGATCACTAACAGGAGCGTGGGAAGACTCCAGAATCCACTCTGGCTGCAATCCGGTGGATACAGGAGTGTGTACAGGTAAGACCGTTTAAACGGACAGCATTTATAGAATGACTATTAAAAGTCAGACCAGCGAGTGTCAATAATGTTAATGTGGTTATGTTAGTAATACACCGAGTGCTAATATAACAGCTTTAAGATGCATTTGTAGATGTTATTACGTGTTTTACCGTCTTTATGGTGCTAGCTTAAAGTTACGGTGTAAACGTTAGCTTATATTGGAGTAAAGCTGTTACTGTTTAAACGATGTTAGCACAGAAATATTAGCTTCTGTCATGACTGACGAAGTTACTAGTTAATAAAGTTTCCAGTAAAGTGTTTAATCGCAGCCACAGACTGACAGCAAATATCTCGATTAGCTTCAGTGCATCTGTAATAAATATGTGCAAGTTTCAGTGCTTCGTTTAAACTGTATGATACTTATACTGACCCAGGGTCAGTGTAAAATACAATCCTAGCTGTGTGAACAAAGCCTGGCTCCTTTAATCCTGCATGAAAAACCTCAGGATGCAGGCTATTATTACTCTTTCCTGCTGGCACACCTGTCACACCTGAGAGTCAGCTAGAAACTTACAGTGACGTGGACATCATGCAAAGACTGCCAGACTCTGTAATACTGCGAATGATCAGTGACTCAAGTTAACACTAAACTTTAAACGGTACCTCTGTGTCTCTGTGTGCTGAACATTTAGGATTGAGTCAGGCTGCATCTGTGTTAGTCCTCTGACAGACTGGTGACCTGTCCAGGTGTGCTCTACCTATGACTACTGGGACAGGCTCTAGCTCCTGTAATAGAAATTTTATGTTATTCTCATTTAAAGCATTTAAGTGCTTATGCATATGCTTAGTTGTGACACTGTTATAGACTGTTCAATGAAGGTTTCTAAAACTAGATGAACTTACTTCAGCAGTTTGAGAAAACAACTCCCTTTACAGGTGCTGATAACGTCAAGGGCACAAAACAGCATAACCATTGATCCGTTAGGTTTCATAGCGAGACACGTGAAGTGGCAGAGCTGACATGACTGAACTGTGATGTTTGATGTGTGTTTGCTCTCCTGTGCACAGTAATAAATAGCATGATCACAGCTCTTTCTGTGTTGCAGACTTTATTTAAAAAATTCCATGACATCTACTATAACTGAACCAACCTGGTGCTCTTCATTTATGGAGGCTGTTGAGTCTGAATGTTGGATGTTGTGTATCTCGTGTTCTCTGGGCTTTGTTGTCCTCAGTCTTTTTGCAGGATCAGAAAACAAAACCGGGAGGCGTGTAAATGTTTCTTCTCCATGATGTTTCTTCAAATGTTTCTTCTGGATGATGATATGACCGTGACACGGGATGCCACCTTTGGTCTTGTGACGAAGCAAAGCTCAGGAAGAAGTGTGATTAAATGGTACCCACATGTTGAGAAGGATGTACAGGGCACCTGCAGCCAAATCCAAGCTTCAGCTTAGTTGTAGTTGCAGAATGCTATAGGACTGAGACATCTAAGGCATCAAATGTTTGATTAAACGGATGAAAAAGAGAAGTTTTTTCCCTATAATTATCACTTCTTAAAATCTGTAGCAACTTCAAGTCTGTCAGCATGCTGAGCATGCTCAGAATGTGACAATATATTTTTGTTCAATATTTAATTTCTTTCAGTTGCAATTGTTAAATGAAAAAATATATATTCTTATAATTTAGCAAACGAATTTATAAAAAAAAAATACATATATCTGTATTAGTTTTAGTAAATTAATTTGACACCTGTATTGAAAATACCATATTGTATTCATACAGAATCAGTATGGTATCATTGTTTGTCTGTTCACTGATTGTTGAAGCTAAGAGCTACTTTGATCTGTTTAGATCTAAAGTATCCAAAGTTGAGTTCTAATGTTTCTTCACCCCTGTGTGTGTGATATGTGATTTCCTACATGCTGGCAGAGCAGAGCAGCAGTTTGTGCTCACAGATGGTGACGGTGTGGAGAGACGGTGGTATTTCCTCAGAAGAACCAGCAGAGTCACAAAGGACACCAGTCCATCTCACCACCTTGACTTGCTGACTGATGTTCGTCTACACTGCACAGAGGAAATCAACTGACCGAGGTTTGTCCAGTGACGTGTTATGAAATGTATATTTGTTTTATGCTTACAGATATGTTTTTCTTGACAGAGGCTCTGCAGAGGTTAGACAAAGCAGAGAAAACATGTGCTTTACATTTTACTGTGATTTATTGAGATATTTGTTGCCTGATGTTCAGCAGGAATGGAGAAATAGAATCAAAGGGAGATGTTTTTCCTGTTTTTGTAATGATGTAAGTAAATCTTCAATATTATTTATTTGCTTGGTTATATTAGGAGCGTTTCTGAGTGAGGGGGAGAGGAGTCATCATCCAGGTAAAGTGACGTGGATCAGTGGATACACTTGTCTCCCCTTTAAAGGAGACGATCCAAGTCATCCTTAAATGTTAGCGCTTTCAAATACACAAACATTTTTAAAGGACAAAAATGAACATCCAACTTTGACTGTAATACAAAATAAATCTTTGCATGTGTGTTTTCAAACTCTCAGATGGGCAGTATATCAGTCTTGGACTGTCTAACCTGCCGGAGCAGCACTGAATGACCACCGCACGAGCATGTTCCTGCAACATTCAGCATCTGATCCTTCATCTGTGTGCTTCTGCTTTTGGTAAGTAGAGTTACCCAACTCCAGTAACTCTAAACACATGCCATCCATTTCTAACGGCCTGGTTACTTCCTGTCAGTTACTTTAGAAACCATGTGGTCACCTGACCTAACACTGTTTCTTCTTCTTCTCCTTAATGTTGAAGTGTCAAATGTCAAACAGCTGGAGAGGAAACTACACCAGTGTACTGGGATGTTTCAGCAACACGTGCCAGATGCTGTTCCTTCATGGTGACATCACCAGAGACAGTCCCGCCAACCTCAGGACCCATTGATTATGATGATCTGATCCATCAAACCCCCAGCAGGTGAACTTTATTCATGACATAACACCGCAACAATGTAAAAAATTAAACAGCAACAGTCTAAATGTAAAGTGCATTCTAAAGTCCTCTTCAATAAATTGTATGCAAAGAGTCATTCAGGTCACTACAGAACCCAGAGTCTTCATCATTAAATCTCTGGTTGCTTCAATTTTTCTATCCTATATCAGATATTTTAAAGGTTAGCTTAGGTAAAGTTCCATTCTCATGGTGAGGCAAAGTGCTTTATGTGTGTGTGTGCCCGTGTCATGAACGGCTATAAAAGGCCTATAATTAAAGAACAAAGCGGGGTTTGAGTTCGAGTTGCGGCAGACTGTCACTACTTGTAAATGGAACGCAGCCTTCCTACGGCGGACAGCTAATAACAGGAATCGGACGCGGTCCAGCCAAGTCCACAGCAACCACCATAGCAACCGCCTAGCATGACCTTAAAAACATATTCTGTCTTCATAACTATCAAAATCGTGAAATGATTTGCAAAGTGTGAAAGTGTTACAGCTGCAGAGAGCTATGGCGGTATCTATGGAAGCTGTTTACATAGCTAATAATATACGATGTAACCATGGAGACAGTCAGTCACTTGAGCTAGCGGTGCATGTTTACTACAGTGAATAAGGTGATTGAGTGCACAGCGTCCACACTCTGCAGGGAGTAAAGACATTACTTCAATATTGTTTTATATTGATATATATTAGCCTTCTGTTGACCATCACCTCAGGTTCACCATTACAGTTTCAGATTACAGATGCACACTGTCTAAACACATTCAAAAACTCATGTCTCAGAAATAAGCACAGCTGTTCATGTTTGTCATTAGAGTTTTATTTGTAAGAAAATTATGAACTTCATATTGTGCATTAAATAAAAGAACATTTCACAACTCTGAGTCAACAGAAACAGGTAACAGAAATGTCTCTAATGTGTACAGTGTAGTGTAAGCATTAAAAGATCATAAAGGAAAAACTAACATTTATGTGAAACTAATTGTAATAAAAAATGAGCAGGTGCTTTATAGATTTAAAAGAAAGAATCTGAAAACAACACTTTTTTGGTCTAAGTGATCAAAGTAGAAAACAGAACTGATGTTCAAGAACAAACCGTAGCTGCACTAATATTACACATCTCGATCGTTGTACTGAACAGACATGTTGCTTTTAAAACCACATGCAGTGTGTGACCATGACTGTTCACTGAGACCATGAACGCCACTTCGCTGAAGCATTCTTCTTCTTCTTCTTGCCATTAAATTGGAAGCAGAAGCAGCACGAGCTGATTTGATCTACTGAAAGGAAAAAGCAGAACATCTGAGTTGAAACCAGTCAGCTGAAATCATTAAGACAGGAACAAATTCAATGCAGTGTCTCAAGTGGCTTAGCCTGTTACAACTGTTGATACAAGCTAAATACGGTTAACACACAGTGTCAGGGAGCTCCAGTGTGGGAACTAGTGGCTTTAGGTTTGTAGTCATTTAACTTTCATCCATTCATTCGTTTAATTCAGGAGGAAGAAATGCCAGGTTGGTGCAGGCTGGTTACATGCATTTGGTCCCATGCTGTCTTTAATTAAATGACTTGGTTCATTTTATGGCTGGGCTGTATGTGGGGTTATATCATGTTATTTGGGCAGGAGTACCTGTCCCCTGTTAGACTTAGAAAGTTTCTCCATAAGTAGAGTTTCTAACTCTTCTAGCACATCTGTGGCTGACAGCTTTTTGGTGGCTCTTTTTACCCCACACTGGTTGTGAGTGTGTAAATAGCCCCACTAGTTATTTTGGGTTGCAGTTAACTAGGGAGGAAGGGGTGGGTATGCCATGATTAGGTGAATAACAATTATATGTGATACATAAATTTCACAATGCATGCATATATCTCTATCAATTAAACCTGGCCTGAGGGCTGCCATTTTTTACATTCAGTTATTTCTCTTAGAAATGTTGGAACTAAATAATGAATGTGTTACAGTTAAAGTGAAACACTGGTCAGTGTAAATGGCTCATTGGGACACAGAAACCTTTAAATTAAACCTGATATCTAGTGTCAAACAATATCAAAGCTGTAAAAGATGTTTACATTCAGAATTTATAAAACTATGATTGTAAATAAATTCAAACAAGTGAGCTTTTCTCTTTGTGCTGAATATCAACACTGTGGTTTCTTAGACTGTAAGCTGTACTTTAGTGCAACCAGTTGCAGAAGCTGCCACTCCAAATGTCTTTTGATAACAAGAAAAAAATACCTTTTCAGTACACGGCCTGAAGTTCTTCTCCGACATCTTCTGCAATCGGCTTTGTCTGCTGGTTTGAAGACAATAAACCACAAAAAAGATGATTTAGTCACTTTGTCTGCGTCATGCAGCTCGAATGTGTCGTGTAACGATGTTGAATAGCCGTCGTTATCCCTCTGCTTTGAGCCTTTTATCAAAAGTTACAGCTAACTTCATGAAGTTGTACAAAAAGGCTTCATTTCGCCGAGACAGTGCGTTTCTGACTATTACATGCATTTGAATGGAGTTCTTGCACGAAACAAAGTATAAGTTTTCATTATGTGAATAACTTGTATTTTACACTGACCCTGGGTCAGTATCAACTTCATGAAGACAGCTGTAACTTTTGATAGAGGACTCACACACACACATATTTATGGCTTTGCCTTATAGAATTCAGCATCTCCGTGCTGAGGAAATAGGTTTTGCAGCTGTTTGAGCTAAGATTTTCAAGTTATTCACAAATTGAAAACCTATACTTTGTGTCGGGCGAGAACTCCATTCAAATGCATGTAATAGCGAGAAACGCACTAACGTGGTGAAATAAAGCGTTTTTCCATAAACTTCATAAAGACAGCTGTAAATTTTGAGAGAAGACTCACACACACATTGGGGGGATATTGAAGTCTATAAGATAAAGCCATGAATATGTTTGTCTGAGTCTTCTATCAAAAGTTACAGCAAGCTCTATGAAGTTGATGAGAAACGCGTTTCTCACTGTTACATGCATTTGAATTTAGTTCTTGCCCGACACAAAGTATAGGTTTTAATTTGTGAATAACTTGAAAATCTTAGCTCAAACAGCTGCAAAACCTATTTCCTGAGCACTGAGATGCTGAATTCTATAAGGCAAAGCCATAAATATGTGTGTGTGATTCTTCTATCAACAGTTACAGCTGTCTTCTTGAAGTTGATACTGACCCAGGGTCAGTGTAAAATACAATCCTAGCTGTGTGAACAAAGCTTGGCTCCTTTAATCCTGCATGACAAACCTCAGGATGCAGGTTATTATTACTCTTTCCTGCTGGCACACCTGAGAGTCAGCTAGAAACTTACAGTGACGTGGACATCATGCAAAGACTGCCAGACTCTGTAATACTGTGAATGATCAGTGACTCAAGTTAACACTAAACTTTAAACAGTACCTCTGTGTCTCTGTGTGCTGAACATTTAGGATTGAGTCTGCATTGACTTTATTTATTGAGACTTTAATGTGCTAAAAGCAGGTTGAAGACAGCTCAGAAACATTTGAAGATTAAAATTTAGCATTATGGCTGCTGGTGGTTTGTAAAGCCTATACTCAGCTGTAGTTTTTGTTACTAATTTATGTTTGTTGTTGTTTAACACAGATTTCAGAAGAGCAAATATGCTTAATAGTTTAACTAGATTTCATTTGTCAGTGTGGGACTGCTGAGTCACCTGAAGAACTCATTTCATTCATTCTCCACATGATGTTCATATACAGAAATGTTTCACAGGAACTGGTTCCTCCCAAACTGTGAACTAGTGTGTTTCCATAGATTATCTCTGTATGAATGTACTTTTAAATGAAGGCAAGTGTTTGTCCTTTTTTGTTCCTCAGTTACAGTACGTGATATCTTGATATCAGGCGGTCAACACTGGGGGAAGACAAGAAGCAGACGTACTTCCAAGAGGGAGCTGCAGTGAGGACACAGCCAGGTCACTGAGGTCAGAGGTCAGAATCTGAAACAGCTCAGGTTTATATTTTAGGGGTTATAAAAAATCAAAATGTATTTATGAAGAAACCTTTAAATAATAGTCATAATTATGATTATTATAAGAAATATCAAACATTTAAGTGGATTTTCTGTTACACATGTTGTATTAGCCCTGCAATAAACTGGCAGCCTGTCTTTGTCCTGTATCAGCTGGGATAGGCTTCATCCTCCCGCAACCCTGAATTGGATACATTGTATTCCAATTATGTAATCTGATCATTTACAAACTCAAGGTATCTAATCAAAATGTAAGTAATAATTATAAAATGGGAAAGCAGAAATAAGTGTGACATAAATGTAAATGTGTTAGCTGACATAGAGGACAGCTACATGTAGTCTGAAAAACCTTTGTTGTCAAGTTTGCAGGTATATCAGCACGAGACATTCTTACATAGAAGAGTCTGTTAAAGTCTCTAACTCAGCGAAGCATTATTGGTCCCGTCTGTTTGGATAAATATAGTAAGTTGATGTTTGTCCATTTATTGACACATTTTCTTAAGTGCTTATCCAGTTCAGGATCACAGTGGAGCTGCAGCTGGATATGTTCATTAAATAAACCTTACAAAAGTTAACAATAAACCTGCATCCATGTACGTTGTTGTCCACAGGATAAGAAAATCAAACTGGAACACTGTGGAACATGTTAATAAATGTTTGTGTGTTTATGCCTGTGTCTTTCACAGGAGGCGCTGGAAGGTTTCCCTAATAGTTCCTGGTGAATCAAAGCAGAACCATAAAGGTTGCTGGATTGCATGATGGCCTTACCCCTGAGCAGTCATCCTGTTAAAGGAGGAACCAGTTAGAAGCTGTTTTCAAAGTAGCTGAGCAGATTTCATCTCAAGTAAGCGATTAACTGTTTGTTCATCTGTTCTGCCACTTAAAGAGCATTTAAGGACGTCTTTTGAGTGTCCAGCTGAATTAATTCTACTGGCTCTCATGGTCATTTGTTATTATAGACATATTTTTCATGTTCATCCAGCTATTTAGTAAATTCTATCTATTTAGTAATATCCGTCAGCTATAAAATGTAATATAAATATAAAAAATATCTAAATATCTCCTGCACTTTATATTTTAATGATGTAAGTCTGTTATCGTGTTACATTAGCATTCCTCACATATCAATGAGATGCTGTACAGTACAATCCTACTGACGCAGCAGAGGGATAACGACGGCTATTCAACATCGTTACACGACACATTCGAGCTGCATGACACAGACAAAGTGACTAAATCATCTTTTTTATGGTTTATTGTCTTCAAACCAGCAGACAAAGCCGATTGCAGAAGATTTCGGAGAAGAACTTCAGGCCGTGTACTGAAAAGGTATTTTTTTCTTGTTATCAAAAGACATTTGGAGTGGCAGCTTCTGCAACTGGTTGCACTAAAGTACAGCTTACAGTCTAAGAAACCACAGTGTTGATATTCAGCACAAAGAGAAAAGCTCACTTGTTTGAATTTATTTACAATCATAGTTTTATAAATTCTGAATGTAAACATCTTTTACAGCTTTGATATTGTTTGACACTAGATATCAGGTTTAATTTAAAGGTTTCTGTGTCCCAATGAGCCATTTACACTGACCAGTGTTTCACTTTAACTGTAACACATTCATTATTTAGTTCCAACATTTCTAAGAGAAATAACTGAATGTAAAAAATGGCAGCCCTCAGGCCAGGTTTAATTGATAGAGATATATGCATGCATTGTGAAATTTATGTATCACATATAATTGTTATTCACCTAATCATGGCATACCCACCCCTTCCTCCCTAGTTAACTGCAACCCAAAATAACTAGTGGGGCTATTTACACACTCACAACCAGTGTGGGGTAAAAAGAGCCACCAAAAAGCTGTCAGCCACAGATGTGCTAGAAGAGTTAGAAACTCTACTTATGGAGAAACTTTCTAAGTCTAACAGGGGACAGGTACTCCTGCCCAAATAACATGATATAACCCCACATACAGCCCAGCCATAAAATGAACCAAGTCATTTAATTAAAGACAGCATGGGACCAAATGCATGTAACCAGCCTGCACCAACCTGGCATTTCTTCCTCCTGAATTAAATGAATGAATGGATGAAAGTTAAATGACTACAAACCTAAAGCCACTAGTTCCCACACTGGAGCTCCCTGACACTGTGTGTTAACCGTATTTAGCTTGTATCAACAGTTGTAACAGGCTAAGCCACTTGAGACACTGCATTGAATTTGTTCCTGTCTTAATGATTTCAGCTGACTGGTTTCAACTCAGATGTTCTGCTTTTTCCTTTCAGTAGATCAAATCAGCTCGTGCTGCTTCTGCTTCCAATTTAATGGCAAGAAGAAGAAGAAGAATGCTTCAGCGAAGTGGCGTTCATGGTCTCAGTGAACAGTCATGGTCACACACTGCATGTGGTTTTAAAAGCAACATGTCTGTTCAGTACAACGATCGAGATGTGTAATATTAGTGCAGCTACGGTTTGTTCTTGAACATCAGTTCTGTTTTCTACTTTGATCACTTAGACCAAAAAAGTGTTGTTTTCAGATTCTTTCTTTTAAATCTATAAAGCACCTGCTCATTTTTTATTACAATTAGTTTCACATAAATGTTAGTTTTTCCTTTATGATCTTTTAATGCTTACACTACACTGTACACATTAGAGACATTTCTGTTACCTGTTTCTGTTGACTCAGAGTTGTGAAATGTTCTTTTATTTAATGCACAATATGAAGTTCATAATTTTCTTACAAATAAAACTCTAATGACAAACATGAACAGCTGTGCTTATTTCTGAGACATGAGTTTTTGAATGTGTTTAGACAGTGTGCATCTGTAATCTGAAACTGTAATGGTGAACCTGAGGTGATGGTCAACAGAAGGCTAATATATATCAATATAAAACAATATTGAAGTAATGTCTTTACCCCCTGCAGAGTGTGGACGCTGTGCACTCAATCACCTTATTCACTGTAGTAAACATGCACCGCTAGCTCAAGTGACTGACTGTCTCCATGGTTACATCGTATATTATTAGCTATGTAAACAGCTTCCATAGATACCGCCATAGCTCTCTGCAGCTGTAACACTTTCACACTTTGCAAATCATTTCACGATTTTGATAGTTATGAAGACAGAATATGTTTTTAAGGTCATGCTAGGCGGTTGCTATGGTGGTTGCTGTGGACTTGGCTGGACCGCGTCCGATTCCTGTTATTAGCTGTCCGCCGTAGGAAGGCTGCGTTCCATTTACAAGTAGTGACAGTCTGCCGCAACTCGAACTCAAACCCCGCTTTGTTCTTTAATTATAGGCCTTTTATAGCCGTTCATGACACGGGCACACACACACATAAAGCACTTTGCCTCACCATGAGAATGGAACTTTACCTAAGATAACCTTTAAAATATCTGATATAGGATAGAAAAATGAAGCGACCAGAGATTTAATGATGAAGACTCTAAAACCCACTGTCTTGACAAAATAAAGCGTTTTTGAACAACTTCATATAAATCGCTGTAACTTTTGATAGAAGACTCAGACAAACATGTTTATGGCTTTATCTTATAGAACTCAATATCCCCGTGCTGGGCAAACAGAACAGGTTTTGCAGCCGTTTGAGCTAAGATTTTAAAATTATTCACATAATGAAAACCTATACTTTGTTTCAGGCGAGTTTCCCATTCAAATGCATGTAACAGTGAGAAACGCATTGTCTTGGCGAAATAAAGCGTTTTTGAACAACTTCATATAAATCGCTGTAACTTTTGATAGAAGACTCAGACAAACATGTTTATGGCTTTATCTTATAGAACTCAATATCCCCGTGCTGGGCAAACAGAACAGGTTTTGCAGCCGTTTGAGCTAAGATTTTAAAATTATTCACATAATGAAAACCTATACTTTGTTTCAGGCGAGTTTCCCATTCAAATGCATGTAACAGTGAGAAACAGACTGTCTTGGCGAAATAAAGCGTTTTTGAACAACTTCATATAAATCGCTGTAACTTTTGATAGAAGACTCAGACACACATGTTTATGGCTTTATCTTATAGAACTCAATATCCCCGTGCTGGGCAAACAGAACAGGTTTTGCAGCCGTTTGAGCTAAGATTTTAAAATTATTCACATAATGAAAACCTATACTTTGTCTGAGGCGAGTTTCCCATTCAAATGCATGTAACAGTGAGAAACGCATTGTCTTGGCGAAAGAAAGAGGTTTTGCAGCCGTTTGAGCTAAGATTTTAAAATTATTCACATAATGAAAACCTATACTTTTTTTCAGGCGAGTTTCCCATTCAAATGCATGTAACAGTGAGAAACGCATTGTCTTGGCGAAAGAAAGCGTTTTTGAACAACTTCATATAAATCGCTGTAACTTTTGATAGAAGACTCAGACACACATGTTTATGGCTTTATCTTATAAAACTCAATATCTCCGTGCTGGGCAAACAGGTTTTGCAGCCGTTTGAGCTAAGATTTTAAAATTATTCACATAATGAAAACCTATACTTTGTCTCGGGTGAGTTTCCCATTCAAATGCATGTAACAGTGAGAAACGCATTGTATTGGCGAAATAAAGCGTTTTTCAACAACTTCATATAAATCGCTGTAACTTTTGATAGAGGACTCAGAAACACATGTTTATGGCTTTATCTTATAAAACTCAATATCTCCGTGCTGGGCAAACAGGTTTTGAAGCCATTTAAGCTAAGATTTTAAAATTATTCACATAATGAAAACCTATACTTTGTCTGAGGCGAGTTTCCCATTCAAATGCATGTAACAGTGAGAAACGCATTGTCTTGGCGAAAGAAAGCGTTTTTGAACAACTTCATATAAATCGCTGTAACTTTTGATAGAAGACTCAGACACACATGTTTATGGCTTTATCTTATAAAACTCAATATCTCCGTGCTGGGCAAACAGGTTTTGCAGCCGTTTGAGCTAAGATTTTAAAATTATTCACATAATGAAAACCTATACTTTGTCTCGGGTGAGTTTCCCATTCAAATGCATGTAACAGTGAGAAACGCATTGTCTTGGCGAAATAAAGCGTTTTTGAACAACTTCATATAAATCGCTGTAACTTTTGATAGAAGACTCAGACAAACATGTTTATGGCTTTATCTTATAGAACTCAATATCTCCGTGCTGGGCAAACAGGTTTTGCAGCCGTTTGAGCTAAGATTTTAAAATTATTCACATAATGAAAACCTATACTTTGTCTGAGGCGAGTTTCCCATTCAAATGCATGTAACCGTGAGAAACACACTGTCTTGGCGAAATAAAGCGTTTTTGAACAACTTCATATAAATCGCTGTAACTTTTGATAGAGGACTCAGACACACATGTTTATGGCTTTATCTTATAAAACTCAATATCTCCGTGCTGGGCAAACAGGTTTTGCAGCCATTTGAGCTAAGATTTTAAAATTATTCACATAATGAAAACCTATACTTTTTTTCAGACGAGTTTCCCATTCAAATGCATGTAACAGTGAGAAATGCACTGTCTTGGCGAAAGAAAGCGTTTTTGTACAACTTCATATAAATAGCTGTAACTTTTGCTAGAAGACTCGGATACACATGTTTATGGCTTTATCTTATAGAACTCAAGGTCCCTGTGCTGGGAAAACAGGATTTGCAGCTGTTTGAGCTAAGATTTCCAAGTTATACACATAATGAAAACCTATACTTTGTTTCGGTCGAGTTCCCCATTCAAATGCATGTAACAGTGAGAAACGCACTGTCTTGGCGAAAGAAAGCGTTTTTGTACAACTTCATATAAATAGCTATAACTTTTGATAGAAGACTCGGATACACATGTTTATGGCTTTATCTTATAGAACTGAAGGTCCCTGTGCTGGGAAAACAGGATTTGCAGCTGTTTGAGCTAAGATTTCCAAGTTATACACATAATGAAAACCTATACTTTGTTTCGGTCGAGTTCCCCATTCAAATGCATGTAACAGTGAGAAACGCACTGTCTTGGCGAAAGAAAGCGTTTTTGTACAACTTCATATAAATAGCTGTAACTTTTGATAGAAGACTCGGATACACATGTTTATGGCTTTATCTTATAAAACTCAATATCTCCGTGCTGGGCAAACAGGTTTTGCAGCCGTTTGAGCTAAGATTTTAAAATTATTCACATAATGAAAACCTATACTTTGTCTGAGGCGAGTTTCCCATTCAAATGCATGTAACAGTGAGAAACGCATTGTCTTGGCGAAAGAAAGCGTTTTTGAACAACTTCATATAAATCGCTGTAACTTTTGATAGAAGACTCAGACACACATGTTTATGGCATTATCTTATAGAACTCAATATCTCCGTGCTGGGCAAACAGGTTTTGCAGCCGTTTGAGCTAAGATTTTAAAATTATTCACATAATGAAAACCTATACTTTGTCTGAGGCGAGTTTCCCATTCAAATGCATGTAACCGTGAGAAACACACTGTCTTGGCGAAAGAAAGCGTTTTTGAACAACTTCATATAAATCGCTGTAACTTTTGATAGAGGACTCAGACACACATGTTTATGGCTTTATCTTATAAAACTCAATATCTCCGTGCTGGGCAATCAGGTTTTGAAGCCATTTGAGCTAAGATTTTAAAATTATTCACATAATGAAAACCTATACTTTGTCTGAGGCGAGTTTCCCATTCAAATGCATGTAACAGTGAGAAACGCATTGTCTTGGCGAAAGAAAGAGGTTTTGCAGCCGTTTGAGCTAAGATTTTAAAATTATTCACATAATGAAAACCTATACTTTGTCTGGGGCGAGTTTCCCATTCAAATGCATGTAACAGTGAGAAACGCACTGTCTTGGCGAAAGAAAGCGTTTTTGTACAACTTCATATAAATAGCTGTAACTTTTGATAGAAGACTCGGATACACATGTTTATGGCTTTTTCTTATAGAACTCAAGGTCCCCGTGCTGGGAAAACAGGATTTGCAGCTGTTTGAGCTAAGATTTTCAAGTTATACACATAATGAAAACCTATACTTTGTTTCGGTCGAGTTCCCCATTCAAATGCATGTAACAGTGAGAAACGCATTGTCTTGGCGAAATAAAGCGTTTTTGTACAACTTCATATAAATCGCTGTAACTTTTGATAGAGGACTCAGAAACACATGTTTATGGCTTTATCTTATAAAACTCAATATCTCCATGCTGGGCAAACAGGTTTTGAAGCCATTTGAGCTAAGATTTTAAAATTATTCACATAATGAAAACCTATACTTTGTTTCGGTCGAGTTCCCCATTCAAATGCATGTAACAGTGAGAAACGCATTGTCTTGGCGAAATAAAGCGTTTTTGTACAACTTCATATAAATCGCTGTAACTTTTGATAGAGGACTCAGAAACACATGTTTATGGCTTTATCTTATAAAACTCAATATCTCCGTGCTGGGCAAACAGGTTTTGCAGCCGTTTGAGCTAAGATTTTAAAATTATTCACATAATGAAAACCTATACTTTGTCTGAGGCGAGTTTCCCATTCAAATGCATGTAACCGTGAGAAACGCATTGTCTTGGCGAAAGAAAGCGTTTTTGAACAACTTCATATAAATCGCTGTAACTTTTGATAGAGGACTCAGAAACACATGTTTATGGCTTTATCTTATAAAACTCAATATCTCCGTGCTGGGCAAACAGGTTTTGAAGCCATTTGAGCTAAGATTTTAAAATTATTCACATAATGAAAACCTATACTTTGTTTCGGGCGAGTTCCCCATTCAAATGCATGTAACAGTGAGAAACGCATTGTCTTGGCGAAATAAAGCGTTTTTGTACAACTTCATATAAATCGCTGTAACTTTTGATAGAGGACTCAGAAACACATGTTTATGGCTTTATCTTATAAAACTCAATATCTCCGTGCTGGGCAAACAGGTTTTGCAGCCGTTTGAGCTAAGATTTTAAAATTATTCACATAATGAAAACCTATACTTTGTCTGAGGCGAGTTTCCCATTCAAATGCATGTAACAGTGAGAAACGCATTGTCTTGGCGAAAGAAAGCGTTTTTGAACAACTTCATATAAATCGCTGTAACTTTTGATAGAAGACTCAGACACACATGTTTATGGCTTTATCTTATAGAACTCAATATCTCCGTGCTGGGCAAACAGGTTTTGCAGCCGTTTGAGCTAAGATTTTAAAATTATTCACATAATGAAAACCTATACTTTGTCTGAGGCGAGTTTCCCATTCAAATGCATGTAACCGTGAGAAACGCATTGTCTTGGCGAAAGAAAGCGTTTTTGAACAACTTCATATAAATCGCTGTAACTTTTGATAGAGGACTCAGAAACACATGTTTATGGCTTTATCTTATAAAACTCAATATCTCCGTGCTGGGCAAACAGGTTTTGAAGCCATTTGAGCTAAGATTTTAAAATTATTCACATAATGAAAACCTATACTTTGTTTCGGTCAGTTCCCCATTCAAATGCATGTAACAGTGAGAAACGCATTGTCTTGGCGAAATAAAGCGTTTTTGTACAACTTCATATAAATCGCTGTAACTTTTGATAGAGGACTCAGAAACACATGTTTATGGCTTTATCTTATAAAACTCAATATCTCCGTGCTGGGCAAACAGGTTTTGCAGCCGTTTGAGCTAAGATTTTAAAATTATTCACATAATGAAAACCTATACTTTGTCTGAGGCGAGTTTCCCATTCAAATGCATGTAACAGTGAGAAACGCATTGTCTTGGCGAAAGAAAGCGTTTTTGAACAACTTCATATAAATCGCTGTAACTTTTGATAGAAGACTCAGACACACATGTTTATGGCTTTATCTTATAGAACTCAATATCTCCGTGCTGGGCAAACAGGTTTTGCAGCCGTTTGAGCTAAGATTTTAAAATTATTCACATAATGAAAACCTATACTTTGTTTCGGTCGAGTTCCCCATTCAAATGCATGTAACAGTGAGAAACGCACTGTCTTGGCGAAAGAAAGCGTTTTTGTACAACTACATATAAATAGCTGTAACTTTTGATAGAAGACTCGGATACACATGTTTATGGCTTTTTCTTATAGAACTCAAGGTCCCCGTGCTGGGCAAACAGGTTTTGCAGCCGTTTGAGCTAAGATTTTAAAATTATTCACATAATGAAAACCTATACTTTGTCTCGGGCGAGTTTCCCATTCAAATGCATGTAACAGTGAGAAACACACTGTCTTGGCGAAATAAAGCGTTTTTGAACAACTTCATATAAATCGCTGTAACTTTTGATAGAGGACTCAGACACACATGTTTATGGCTTTATCTTATAAAACTCAATATCTCCGTGCTGGGCAAACAGGTTTTGCAGCCGTTTGAGCTAAGATTTTAAAATTATTCACATAATGAAAACCTATACTTTGTCTCGGGTGAGTTTCCCATTCAAATGCATGTAACCGTGAGAAACGCATTGTCTTGGCGAAAGAAAGCGTTTTTGAACAACTTCATATAAATCGCTGTAACTTTTGATAGAAGACTCAGACACACATGTTTATGGCTTTATCTTATAAAACTCAATATCTCCGTGCTGGGCAAACAGGTTTTGCAGCCGTTTGAGCTAAGATTTTAAAATTATTCACATAATGAAAACCTATACTTTGTCTCGGGTGAGTTTCCCATTCAAATGCATGTAACCGTGAGAAACGCATTGTCTTGGCGAAAGAAAGCGTTTTTGAACAACTTCATATAAATCGCTGTAACTTTTGATAGAAGACTCGGACACACATGTTTATGGCTTTATCTTATAATACTCAATATCTCCGTGCTGGGCAAACAGGTTTTGCAGCTGTTTGAGCTAAGATTTTCAAGTTATACACATAATGAAAACCTATACTTTGTTTCGGTCGAGTTCCCCATTCAAATGCATGTAACAGTGAGAAACGCACTGTCTTGGCGAAAGAAAGCGTTTTTGTACAACTTCATATAAATAGCTGTAACTTTTGATAGAGGACTCAGAAACACATGTTTATGGCTTTATCTTATAAAACTCAATATCTCCGTGCTGGGCAAACAGGTTTTGAAGCCATTTGAGCTAAGATTTTAAAATTATTCACATAATGAAAACCTATACTTTGTTTCGGGCGAGTTCCCCATTCAAATGCATGTAACAGTGAGAAACGCACTGTCTTGGCGAAAGAAAGCGTTTTTGTACAACTTCATATAAATAGCTGTAACTTTTGATAGAAGACTCGGATACACATGTTTATGGCTTTTTCTTATAGAACTCAAGGTCCCCGTGCTGGGAAAACAGGATTTGCAGCTGTTTGAGCTAAGATTTTCAAGTTATACACATAATGAAAACCTATACTTTGTTTCGGTCGAGTTCCCCATTCAAATGCATGTAACAGTGAGAAACTCACTGTCTTGGCGAAAGAAAGCGTTTTTGTACAACTTCATATAAATAGCTGTAACTTTTGATAGAAGACTCGGATACACATGTTTATGGCTTTTTCTTATAGAACTCAAGGTCCCCGTGCTGGGCAAACAGGTTTTGCAGCCGTTTGAGCTAAGATTTTAAAATTATTCACATAATGAAAACCTATACTTTGTTTCGGTCGAGTTCCCCATTCAAATGCATGTAACAGTGAGAAACGCACTGTCTTGGCGAAAGAAAGCGTTTTTGTACAACTTCATATAAATAGCTGTAACTTTTGATAGAAGACTCGGATACACATGTTTATGGCTTTTTCTTATAAAACTCAAGGTCCCCGTGCTGGGAAAACAGGATTTGCAGCTGTTTGAGCTAAGATTTTCAAGTTATACACATAATGAAAACCTATACTTTGTTTCGGTCGAGTTCCCCATTCAAATGCATGTAACAGTGAGAAACGCACTGTCTTGGCGAAAGAAAGCGTTTTTGTACAACTTCATATAAATAGCTGTAACTTTTGATAGAAGACTCGGATACACATGTTTATGGCTTTATCTTATAAAACTCAATATCTCCGTGCTGGGCAAACAGGTTTTGAAGCCATTTGAGCTAAGATTTTAAAATTATTCACATAATGAAAACCTATACTTTGTCTGAGGCGAGTTTCCCATTCAAATGCATGTAACAGTGAGAAACGCATTGTCTTGGCGAAAGAAAGAGGTTTTGCAGCCGTTTGAGCTAAGATTTTAAAATTATTCACATAATGAAAACCTATACTTTGTCTGGGGCGAGTTTCCCATTCAAATGCATGTAACAGTGAGAAACTCACTGTCTTGGCGAAAGAAAGCGTTTTTGTACAACTTCATATAAATAGCTGTAACTTTTGATAGAAGACTCGGATACACATGTTTATGGCTTTTTCTTATAGAACTCAAGGTCCCCGTGCTGGGCAAACAGGTTTTGCAGCCGTTTGAGCTAAGATTTTAAAATTATTCACATAATGAAAACCTATACTTTGTTTCGGTCGAGTTCCCCATTCAAATGCATGTAACAGTGAGAAACGCACTGTCTTGGCGAAAGAAAGCGTTTTTGTACAACTTCATATAAATAGCTGTAACTTTTGATAGAGGACTCAGAAACACATGTTTATGGCTTTATCTTATAAAACTCAATATCTCCGTGCTGGGCAAACAGGTTTTGCAGCCGTTTGAGCTAAGATTTTAAAATTATTCACATAATGAAAACCTATACTTTGTCTGAGGCGAGTTTCCCATTCAAATGCATGTAACAGTGAGAAACGCATTGTCTTGGCGAAAGAAAGCATTTTTGAACAACTTCATATAAATCGCTGTAACTTTTGATAGAAGACTCAGACAAACATGTTTATGGCTTTATCTTATAAAACTCAATATCTCCGTGCTGGGCAAACAGGTTTTGCAGCCGTTTGAGCTAGGATTTTAAAATTATTCACATAATGAAAACCTATACTTTGTCTGGGGCGAGTTTCCCATTCAAATGCATGTAACAGTGAGAAACGCATTGTCTTGGCGAAAGAAAGCGTTTTTGAACAACTTCATATAAATCGCTGTAACTTTTGATAGAAGACTCAGACAAACATGTTTATGGCTTTATCTTATAAAACTCAATATCTCCGTGCTGGGCAAACAGGTTTTGCAGCCGTTTGAGCTAGGATTTTAAAATTATTCACATAATGAAAACCTATACTTTTTTTCAGGCGAGTTTCCCATTCAAATGCATGTAACAGTGAGAAATGCACTGTCTTGGCGAAAGAAAGCGTTTTTGTACAACTTCATATAAATAGCTGTAACTTTTGCTAGAAGACTCGGATACACATGTTTATGGCTTTATCTTATAGAACTCAAGGTCCCTGTGCTGGGAAAACAGGTTTTGCAGCTGTTTGAGCTAAGTTTTCCAAGTTATACACATAATGAAAACCTATACTTTGTTTCGGTCGAGTTCCCCATTCAAATGCATGTAACAGTGAGAAACGCACTGTGTTGGCGAAAGAAAGCGTTTTTGTACAACTTCATATAAATAGCTGTAACTTTTGATAGAAGACTCGGATACACATGTTTATGGCTTTATCTTATAGAACTCAAGGTCCCTGTGCTGGGAAAACAGGATTTGCAGCTGTTTGAGCTAAGATTTCCAAGTTATACACATAATGAAAACCTATACTTTGTTTCGGTCGAGTTCCCCATTCAAATGCATGTAACAGTGAGAAACGCATTGTCTTGGCGAAAGAAAGCGTTTTTGTACAACTTCATATAAATCGCTGTAACTTTTGATAGAAGACTCAGACACACATGTTTATGGCTTTATCTTATAAAACTCAATATCTCCGTGCTGGGCAAACAGGTTTTGCAGCTGTTTGAGCTAAGATTTTCAAGTTATACACATAATGAAAACCTATACTTTGTTTCGGTCGAGTTCCCCATTCAAATGCATGTAACAGTGAGAAACGCACTGTCTTGGCGAAAGAAAGCGTTTTTGTACAACTTCATATAAATAGCTGTAACTTTTGATAGAAGACTCGGATACACATGTTTATGGCTTTTTCTTATAGAACTCAAGGTCCCCGTGCTGGGAAAACAGGATTTGCAGCTGTTTGAGCTAAGATTTTAAAATTATTCACATAATGAAAACCTATACTTTGTCTCGGGCGAGTTTCCCATTCAAATGCATGTAACAGTGAGAAACGCATTGTCTTGGCGAAATAAAGCGTTTTTGAACAACTTCATATAAATCGCTGTAACTTTTGATAGAGGACTCAGAAACACATGTTTATGGCTTTATCTTATAAAACTCAATATCTCCGTGCTGGGAAAACAGGATTTGCAGCTGTTTGAGCTAAGATTTTAAAATTATTCACATAATGAAAACCTATACTTTGGCTCGGGCGAGTTTCCCATTCAAATGCATGTAACAGTGAGAAACGCATTGTCTTGGCGAAAGAAAGCGTTTTTGAACAACTTCATATAAATCGCTGTAACTTTTGATAGAAGACTCAGACAAACATGTTTATGGCTTTATCTTATAAAACTCAATATCTCCGTGCTGGGCAAACAGGTTTTGCAGCCGTTTGAGCTAAGATTTTAAAATTATTCACATAATGAAAACCTATACTTTTTTTCAGGCGAGTTTCCCATTCAAATGCATGTAACAGTGAGAAATGCACTGTCTTGGCGAAAGAAAGCGTTTTTGTACAACTTCATATAAATAGCTGTAACTTTTGCTAGAAGACTCGGATACACATGTTTATGGCTTTATCTTATAGAACTCAAGGTCCCTGTGCTGGGAAAACAGGTTTTGCAGCTGTTTGAGCTAAGATTTCCAAGTTATACACATAATGAAAACCTATACTTTGTTTCGGTCGAGTTCCCCATTCAAATGCATGTAACAGTGAGAAACGCACTGTCTTGGCGAAAGAAAGCGTTTTTGTACAACTTCATATAAATAGCTGTAACTTTTGATAGAAGACTCGGATACACATGTTTATGGCTTTATCTTATAGAACTCAAAGTCCCTGTGCTGGGAAAACAGGATTTGCAGCTGTTTGAGCTAAGATTTCCAAGTTATACACATAATGAAAACCTATACTTTGTTTCGGTCGAGTTCCCCATTCAAATGCATGTAACAGTGAGAAACGCATTGTCTTGGCGAAAGAAAGCGTTTTTGTACAACTTCATATAAATCGCTGTAACTTTTGATAGAAGACTCGGACACACATGTTTATGGCTTTATCTTATAAAACTCAATATCTCCGTGCTGGGCAAACAGGTTTTGCAGCCGTTTGAGCTAAGATTTTAAAATTATTCACATAATGAAAACCTATACTTTGTCTCGGGTGAGTTTCCCATTCAAATGCATGTAACCGTGAGAAACGCATTGTCTTGGCGAAAGAAAGCGTTTTTGAACAACTTCATATAAATCGCTGTAACTTTTGATAGAAGACTCGGACACACATGTTTATGGCTTTATCTTATAAAACTCAATATCTCCGTGCTGGGCAAACAGGTTTTGCAGCTGTTTGAGCTAAGATTTTCAAGTTATACACATAATGAAAACCTATACTTTGTTTCGGTGGAGTTCCCCATTCAAATGCATGTAACAGTGAGAAACGCACTGTCTTGGCGAAAGAAAGCGTTTTTGTACAACTTCATATAAATAGCTGTAACTTTTGATAGAAGACTCGGATACACATGTTTATGGCTTTTTCTTATAGAACTCAAGGTCCCCGTGCTGGGAAAACAGGATTTGCAGCTGTTTGAGCTAAGATTTTAAAATTATTCACATAATGAAAACCTATACTTTGTCTCGGGCGAGTTTCCCATTCAAATGCATGTAACAGTGAGAAACGCATTGTCTTGGCGAAATAAAGCGTTTTTGAACAACTTCATATAAATAGCTGTAACTTTTGATAGAGGACTCAGAAACACATGTTTATGGCTTTATCTTATAAAACTCAATATCTCCGTGCTGGGCAAACAGGTTTTGAAGCCATTTGAGCTAGGATTTTAAAATTATTCACATAATGAAAACCTATACTTTGTCTGAGGCGAGTTTCCCATTCAAATGCATGTAACAGTGAGAAACGCATTGTCTTGGCGAAAGAAAGAGGTTTTGCAGCTGTTTGAGCTAAGATTTTCAAGTTATACACATAATGAAAACCTATACTTTGTTTCGGTCCAGTTCCCCATTCAAATGCATGTAACAGTGAGAAACGCATTGTCTTGGCGAAATAAAGCGTTTTTGTACAACTTCATATAAATCGCTGTAACTTTTGATAGAGGATTCAGAAACACATGTTTATGGCTTTATCTTATAAAACTCAATATCTCCGTGCTGGGCAAACAGGTTTTGCAGCCGTTTGAGCTAAGATTTTAAAATTATTCACATAATGAAAACCTATACTTTGTCTCGGGTGAGTTTCCCATTCAAATGCATGTAACCGTGAGAAACGCATTGTCTTGGCAAAAGAAAGCGTTTTTGAACAACTTCATATAAATCGCTGTAACTTTTGATAGAAGACTCAGACACACATGTTTATGGCTTTATCTTATAAAACTCAATATCTCCGTGCTGGGCAAACAGGTTTTGCAGCCGTTTGAGCTAAGATTTTAAAATTATTCACATAATGAAAACCTATACTTTGTTTCGGTCGAGTTCCCCATTCAAATGCATGTAACAGTGAGAAACGCACTGTCTTGGCGAAAGAAAGCGTTTTTGTACAACTTCATATAAATAGCTGTAACTTTTGATAGAAGACTCGGATACACATGTTTATGGCTTTTTCTTATAGAACTCAAGGTCCCCGTGCTGGGCAAACAGGTTTTGCAGCCGTTTGAGCTAAGATTTTAAAATTATTCACATAATGAAAACCTATACTTTGTCTGAGGCGAGTTTCCCATTCAAATGCATGTAACAGTGAGAAACACATTGTCTTGGCGAAATAAAGCGTTTTTGTACAACTTCATATAAATCGCTGTAACTTTTGATAGAGGACTCAGAAACACATGTTTATGGCTTTATCTTATAAAACTCAATATCTCCGTGCTGGGCAAACAGGTTTTGAAGCCATTTGCGCTAAGATTTTAAAATTATTCACATAATGAAAACCTATACTTTGTTTCGGTCGAGTTCCCCATTCAAATGCATGTAACAGTGAGAAACGCATTGTCTTGGCGAAAGAAAGCGTTTTTGAACAACTTCATATAAATCGCTGTAACTTTTGATAGAGGACTCAGAAACACATGTTTATGGCTTTATCTTATAAAACTCAATATCTCCGTGCTGGGCAAACAGGTTTTGAAGCCATTTGAGCTAAGATTTTAAAATTATTCACATAATGAAAACCTATACTTTGTTTCGGTCAGTTCCCCATTCAAATGCATGTAACAGTGAGAAACGCATTGTCTTGGCGAAATAAAGCGTTTTTGTACAACTTCATATAAATCGCTGTAACTTTTGATAGAGGACTCAGAAACACATGTTTATGGCTTTATCTTATAAAACTCAATATCTCCGTGCTGGGCAAACAGGTTTTGCAGCCGTTTGAGCTAAGATTTTAAAATTATTCACATAATGAAAACCTATACTTTGTCTGAGGCGAGTTTCCCATTCAAATGCATGTAACCGTGAGAAACACACTGTCTTGGCGAAATAAAGCGTTTTTGAACAACTTCATATAAATCGCTGTAACTTTTGATAGAGGACTCAGACACACATGTTTATGGCTTTATCTTATAAAACTCAATATCTCCGTGCTGGGCAAACAGGTTTTGAAGCCATTTGAGCTAAGATTTTAAAATTATTCACATAATGAAAACCTATACTTTGTCTGAGGCGAGTTTCCCATTCAAATGCATGTAACAGTGAGAAATGCACTGTCTTGGCGAAAGAAAGCGTTTTTGTACAACTTCATATAAATAGCTGTAACTTTTGCTAGAAGACTCGGATACACATGTTTATGGCTTTATCTTATAGAACTCAAGGTCCCTGTGCTGGGAAAACAGGATTTGCAGCTGTTTGAGCTAAGATTTCCAAGTTATACACATAATGAAAACCTATACTTTGTTTCGGTCGAGTTCCCCATTCAAATGCATGTAACAGTGAGAAACGCACTGTCTTGGCGAAAGAAAGCGTTTTTGTACAACTTCATATAAATAGCTATAACTTTTGATAGAAGACTCGGATACACATGTTTATGGCTTTATCTTATAGAACTTAAGGTCCCTGTGCTGGGAAAACAGGATTTGCAGCTGTTTGCGCTAAGATTTTCAAGTTATACACATAATGAAAACCTATACTTTGTTTCGGTCGAGTTCCCCATTCAAATGCATGTAACAGTGAGAAACGCACTGTCTTGGCGAAAGAAAGCGTTTTTGTACAACTTCATATAAATAGCTGTAACTTTTGATAGAAGACTCGGATACACATGTTTATGGCTTTTTCTTATAGAACTCAAGGTCCCCGTGCTGGGAAAACAGGATTTGCAGCTGTTTGAGCTAAGATTTTCACGTTATACACATAATGAAAACCTATACTTTGTTTCGGTCGAGTTCCCCATTCAAATGCATGTAACAGTGAGAAACGCATTGTCTTGGCGAAATAAAGCGTTTTTGTACAACTTCATATAAATCGCTGTAACTTTTGATAGAGGACTCAGAAACACATGTTTATGGCTTTATCTTATAAAACTCAATATCTCCGTGCTGGGCAAACAGGTTTTGCAGCCGTTTGAGCTAAGATTTTAAAATTATTCACATAATGAAAACCTATACTTTGTTTCGGGCGAGTTCCCCATTCAAATGCATGTAACAGTGAGAAATGCACTGTCTTGGCGAAGGAAAGCGTTTTTGTACAACTTCATATAAATAGCTGTAACTTTTGCTAGAAGACTCGGATACACATGTTTATGGCTTTATCTTATAGAACTCAAGGTCCCTGTGCTGGGAAAACAGGATTTGCAGCTGTTTGAGCTAAGATTTCCAAGTTATACACATAATGAAAACCTATACTTTGTTTCGGTCGAGTTCCCCATTCAAATGCATGTAACAGTGAGAAACGCACTGTCTTGGCGAAAGAAAGCGTTTTTGTACAACTTCATATAAATAGCTGTAACTTTTGATAGAAGACTCGGATACACATGTTTATGGCTTTTTCTTATAGAACTCAAGGTCCCCGTGCTGGGAAAACAGGATTTGCAGCTGTTTGAGCTAACATTTTCAAGTTATACACATAATGAAAACCTATACTTTGTTTCGGTCGAGTTCCCCATTCAAATGCATGTAACAGTGAGAAACGCACTGTCTTGGCGAAAGAAAGCGTTTTTGTACAACTTCATATAAATAGCTTTAACTTTTGATAGAAGACTCGGATACACATGTTTATGGCTTTTTCTTATAGAACTCAAGGTCCCCGTGCTGGGCAAACAGGTTTTGCAGCCGTTTGAGCTAAGATTTTAAAATTATTCACATAATGAAAACCTATACTTTGTTTCGGTCGAGTTCCCCATTCAAATGCATGTAACAGTGAGAAACGCACTGTCTTGGCGAAAGAAAGCGTTTTTGTACAACTTCATATAAATAGCTGTAACTTTTGATAGAAGACTCGGATACACATGTTTATGGCTTTTTCTTATAGAACTCAAGGTCCCCGTGCTGGGCAAACAGGTTTTGCAGCCGTTTGAGCTAAGATTTTAAAATTATTCACATAATGAAAACCTATACTTTGTCTCGGGCGAGTTTCCCATTCAAATGCATGTAACAGTGAGAAACACACTGTCTTGGCGAAATAAAGCGTTTTTGAACAACTTCATATAAATCGCTGTAACTTTTGATAGAGGACTCAGAAACACATGTTTATGGCTTTATCTTATAAAACTCAATATCTCCGTGCTGGGCAAACAGGGTTTGAAGCCATTTGAGCTAAGATTTTAAAATTATTCACATAATGAAAACCTATACTTTGTTTCGGGCGAGTTCCCCATTCAAATGCATGTAACAGTGAGAAACGCACTGTCTTGGCGAAAGAAAGCGTTTTTGTACAACTTCATATAAATAGCTGTAACTTTTGATAGAAGACTCGGATACACATGTTTATGGCTTTTTCTTATAGAACTCAAGGTCCCCGTGTTGGGAAAACAGGATTTGCAGCTGTTTGAGCTAAGATTTCCAAGTTATACACATAATGAAAACCTATACTTTGTTTCGGTCGAGTTCCCCATTCAAATGCATGTAACAGTGAGAAACGCACTGTCTTGGCGAAAGAAAGCGTTTTTGTACAACTTCATATAAATAGCTGTAACTTTTGATAGAAGACTCGGATACACATGTTTATGGCTTTTTCTTATAGAACTCAAGGTCCCCGTGCTGGGAAAACAGGATTTGCAGCTGTTTGAGCTAAGATTTTCAAGTTATACACATAATGAAAACCTATACTTTGTTTCGGTCGAGTTCCCCATTCAAATGCATGTAACAGTGAGAAACGCACTGTCTTGGCGAAAGAAAGCGTTTTTGTACAACTTCATATAAATAGCTGTAACTTTTGATAGAAGACTCGGATACACATGTTTATGGCTTTTTCTTATAGAACTCAAGGTCCCCGTGCTGGGAAAACAGGATTTGCAGCTGTTTGAGCTAAGATTTTCACGTTATACACATAATGAAAACCTATACTTTGTTTCGGTCGAGTTCCCCATTCAAATGCATGTAACAGTGAGAAACGCATTGTCTTGGCGAAAGAAAGCGTTTTTGTACAACTTCATATAAATCGCTGTAACTTTTGATAGAGGACTCAGAAACACATGTTTATGGCTTTATCTTATAAAACTCAATATCTCCGTGCTGGGCAAACAGGTTTTGAAGCCATTTGAGCTAGGATTTTAAAATTATTCACATAATGAAAACCTATACTTTGTCTGAGGCGAGTTTCCCATTCAAATGCATGTAACAGTGAGAAACGCATTGTCTTGGCGAAAGAAAGAGGTTTTGCAGCTGTTTGAGCTAAGATTTTCAAGTTATACACATAATGAAAACCTATACTTTGTTTCGGTCCAGTTCCCCATTCAAATGCATGTAACAGTGAGAAACGCATTGTCTTGGCGAAATAAAGCGTTTTTGTACAACTTCATATAAATCGCTGTAACTTTTGATAGAGGATTCAGAAACACATGTTTATGGCTTTATCTTATAAAACTCAATATCTCCGTGCTGGGCAAACAGGTTTTGCAGCCGTTTGAGCTAAGATTTTAAAATTATTCACATAATGAAAACCTATACTTTGTCTCGGGTGAGTTTCCCATTCAAATGCATGTAACCGTGAGAAACGCATTGTCTTGGCAAAAGAAAGCGTTTTTGAACAACTTCATATAAATCGCTGTAACTTTTGATAGAAGACTCAGACACACATGTTTATGGCTTTATCTTATAAAACTCAATATCTCCGTGCTGGGCAAACAGGTTTTGAAGCCATTTGAGCTAAGATTTTAAAATTATTCACATAATGAAAACCTATACTTTGTCTGAGGCGAGTTTCCCATTCAAATGCATGTAACAGTGAGAAATGCACTGTCTTGGCGAAAGAAAGCGTTTTTGTACAACTTCATATAAATAGCTGTAACTTTTGCTAGAAGACTCGGATACACATGTTTATGGCTTTATCTTATAGAACTCAAGGTCCCTGTGCTGGGAAAACAGGATTTGCAGCTGTTTGAGCTAAGATTTCCAAGTTATACACATAATGAAAACCTATACTTTGTTTCGGTCGAGTTCCCCATTCAAATGCATGTAACAGTGAGAAACGCACTGTCTTGGCGAAAGAAAGCGTTTTTGTACAACTTCATATAAATAGCTATAACTTTTGATAGAAGACTCGGATACACATGTTTATGGCTTTATCTTATAGAACTTAAGGTCCCTGTGCTGGGAAAACAGGATTTGCAGCTGTTTGAGCTAAGATTTTCAAGTTATACACATAATGAAAACCTATACTTTGTTTCGGTCGAGTTCCCCATTCAAATGCATGTAACAGTGAGAAACGCACTGTCTTGGCGAAAGAAAGCGTTTTTGTACAACTTCATATAAATAGCTGTAACTTTTGATAGAAGACTCTGATACACATGTTTATGGCTTTTTCTTATAGAACTCAAGGTCCCCGTGCTGGGAAAACAGGATTTGCAGCTGTTTGAGCTAAGATTTTCACGTTATACACATAATGAAAACCTATACTTTGTTTCGGTCGAGTTCCCCATTCAAATGCATGTAACAGTGAGAAACGCATTGTCTTGGCGAAATAAAGCGTTTTTGTACAACTTCATATAAATCGCTGTAACTTTTGATAGAGGACTCAGAAACACATGTTTATGGCTTTATCTTATAAAACTCAATATCTCCGTGCTGGGCAAACAGGTTTTGCAGCCGTTTGAGCTAAGATTTTAAAATTATTCACATAATGAAAACCTATACTTTGTTTCGGGCGAGTTCCCCATTCAAATGCATGTAACAGTGAGAAATGCACTGTCTTGGCGAAGGAAAGCGTTTTTGTACAACTTCATATAAATAGCTGTAACTTTTGATAGAAGACTCGGATACACATGTTTATGGCTTTTTCTTATAGAACTCAAGGTCCCCGTGCTGGGAAAACAGGATTTGCAGCTGTTTGAGCTAACATTTTCAAGTTATACACATAATGAAAACCTATACTTTGTTTCGGTCGAGTTCCCCATTCAAATGCATGTAACAGTGAGAAACGCACTGTCTTGGCGAAAGAAAGCGTTTTTGTACAACTTCATATAAATAGCTTTAACTTTTGATAGAAGACTCGGATACACATGTTTATGGCTTTTTCTTATAGAACTCAAGGTCCCCGTGCTGGGCAAACAGGTTTTGCAGCCGTTTGAGCTAAGATTTTAAAATTATTCACATAATGAAAACCTATACTTTGTTTCGGTCGAGTTCCCCATTCAAATGCATGTAACAGTGAGAAACGCACTGTCTTGGCGAAAGAAAGCGTTTTTGTACAACTTCATATAAATAGCTGTAACTTTTGATAGAAGACTCGGATACACATGTTTATGGCTTTTTCTTATAGAACTCAAGGTCCCCGTGCTGGGCAAACAGGTTTTGCAGCCGTTTGAGCTAAGATTTTAAAATTATTCACATAATGAAAACCTATACTTTGTCTCGGGCGAGTTTCCCATTCAAATGCATGTAACAGTGAGAAACACACTGTCTTGGCGAAATAAAGCGTTTTTGTACAACTTCATATAAATCGCTGTAACTTTTGATAGAGGATTCAGAAACACATGTTTATGGCTTTATCTTATAAAACTCAATATCTCCGTGCTGGGCAAACAGGTTTTGCAGCCGTTTGAGCTAAGATTTTAAAATTATTCACATAATGAAAACCTATACTTTGTCTCGGGTGAGTTTCCCATTCAAATGCATGTAACCGTGAGAAACGCATTGTCTTGGCAAAAGAAAGCGTTTTTGAACAACTTCATATAAATCGCTGTAACTTTTGATAGAAGACTCAGACACACATGTTTATGGCTTTATCTTATAAAACTCAATATCTCCGTGCTGGGCAAACAGGTTTTGCAGCCGTTTGAGCTAAGATTTTAAAATTATTCACATAATGAAAACCTATACTTTGTTTCGGTCGAGTTCCCCATTCAAATGCATGTAACAGTGAGAAACGCACTGTCTTGGCGAAAGAAAGCGTTTTTGTACAACTTCATATAAATAGCTGTAACTTTTGATAGAAGACTCGGATACACATGTTTATGGCTTTTTCTTATAGAACTCAAGGTCCCCGTGCTGGGAAAACAGGATTTGCAGCTGTTTGAGCTAAGATTTTCAAGTTATACACATAATGAAAACCTATACTTTGTTTCGGTCGAGTTCCCCATTCAAATGCATGTAACAGTGAGAAACGCATTGTCTTGGCGAAATAAAGCGTTTTTGTACAACTTCATATAAATCGCTGTAACTTTTGATAGAGGACTCAGAAACACATGTTTATGGCTTTATCTTATAAAACTCAATATCTCCGTGCTGGGCAAACAGGTTTTGCAGCCGTTTGAGCTAAGATTTTAAAATTATTCACATAATGAAAACCTATACTTTGTCTGAGGCGAGTTTCCCATTCAAATGCATGTAACAGTGAGAAACACATTGTCTTGGCGAAATAAAGCGTTTTTGTACAACTTCATATAAATCGCTGTAACTTTTGATAGAGGACTCAGAAACACATGTTTATGGCTTTATCTTATAAAACTCAATATCTCCGTGCTGGGCAAACAGGTTTTGAAGCCATTTGCGCTAAGATTTTAAAATTATTCACATAATGAAAACCTATACTTTGTTTCGGTCGAGTTCCCCATTCAAATGCATGTAACAGTGAGAAACGCATTGTCTTGGCGAAAGAAAGCGTTTTTGAACAACTTCATATAAATCGCTGTAACTTTTGATAGAGGACTCAGAAACACATGTTTATGGCTTTATCTTATAAAACTCAATATCTCCGTGCTGGGCAAACAGGTTTTGAAGCCATTTGAGCTAAGATTTTAAAATTATTCACATAATGAAAACCTATACTTTGTTTCGGTCAGTTCCCCATTCAAATGCATGTAACAGTGAGAAACGCATTGTCTTGGCGAAATAAAGCGTTTTTGTACAACTTCATATAAATCGCTGTAACTTTTGATAGAGGACTCAGAAACACATGTTTATGGCTTTATCTTATAAAACTCAATATCTCCGTGCTGGGCAAACAGGTTTTGCAGCCGTTTGAGCTAAGATTTTAAAATTATTCACATAATGAAAACCTATACTTTGTCTGAGGCGAGTTTCCCATTCAAATGCATGTAACCGTGAGAAACACACTGTCTTGGCGAAATAAAGCGTTTTTGAACAACTTCATATAAATCGCTGTAACTTTTGATAGAGGACTCAGACACACATGTTTATGGCTTTATCTTATAAAACTCAATATCTCCGTGCTGGGCAAACAGGTTTTGAAGCCATTTGAGCTAAGATTTTAAAATTATTCACATAATGAAAACCTATACTTTGTCTGAGGCGAGTTTCCCATTCAAATGCATGTAACAGTGAGAAACACACTGTCTTGGCGAAATAAAGCGTTTTTGAACAACTTCATATAAATCGCTGTAACTTTTGATAGAGGACTCAGACACACATGTTTATGGCTTTATCTTATAAAACTCAATATCTCCGTGCTGGGCAAACAGGTTTTGCAGCCGTTTGAGCTAAGATTTTAAAATTATTCACATAATGAAAACCTATACTTTGTCTGAGGCGAGTTTCCCATTCAAATGCATGTAACCGTGAGAAACACACTGTCTTGGCGAAATAAAGCGTTTTTGAACAACTTCATATAAATCGCTGTAACTTTTGATAGAGGACTCAGACACACATGTTTATGGCTTTATCTTATAAAACTCAATATCTCCGTGCTGGGCAAACAGGTTTTGAAGCCATTTGAGCTAAGATTTTAAAATTATTCACATAATGAAAACCTATACTTTGTCTGAGGCGAGTTTCCCATTCAAATGCATGTAACAGTGAGAAACGCATTGTCTTGGCGAAAGAAAGAGGTTTTGCAGCCGTTTGAGCTAAGATTTTAAAATTATTCACATAATGAAAACCTATACTTTGTCTGAGGCGAGTTTCCCATTCAAATGCATGTAACAGTGAGAAACGCATTGTCTTGGCGAAAGAAAGCGTTTTTGAACAACTTCATATAAATCGCTGTAACTTTTGATAGAAGACTCAGACACACATGTTTATGGCTTTATCTTATAGAACTCAATATCTCCGTGCTGGGCAAACAGGTTTTGCAGCCGTTTGAGCTAAGATTTTAAAATTATTCACATAATGAAAACCTATACTTTGTCTGAGGCGAGTTTCCCATTCAAATGCATGTAACAGTGAGAAATGCACTGTCTTGGCGAAAGAAAGCGTTTTTGTACAACTTCATATAAATAGCTGTAACTTTTGCTAGAAGACTCGGATACACATGTTTATGGCTTTATCTTATAGAACTCAAGGTCCCTGTGCTGGGAAAACAGGATTTGCAGCTGTTTGAGCTAAGATTTCCAAGTTATACACATAATGAAAACCTATACTTTGTTTCGGTCGAGTTCCCCATTCAAATGCATGTAACAGTGAGAAACGCACTGTCTTGGCGAAAGAAAGCGTTTTTGTACAACTTCATATAAATAGCTATAACTTTTGATAGAAGACTCGGATACACATGTTTATGGCTTTATCTTATAGAACTTAAGGTCCCTGTGCTGGGAAAACAGGATTTGCAGCTGTTTGAGCTAAGATTTTCAAGTTATACACATAATGAAAACCTATACTTTGTTTCGGTCGAGTTCCCCATTCAAATGCATGTAACAGTGAGAAACGCACTGTCTTGGCGAAAGAAAGCGTTTTTGTACAACTTCATATAAATAGCTGTAACTTTTGATAGAAGACTCGGATACACATGTTTATGGCTTTTTCTTATAGAACTCAAGGTCCCCGTGCTGGGAAAACAGGATTTGCAGCTGTGTGAGCTAAGATTTTCACGTTATACACATAATGAAAACCTATACTTTGTTTCGGTCGAGTTCCCCATTCAAATGCATGTAACAGTGAGAAACGCATTGTCTTGGCGAAATAAAGCGTTTTTGTACAACTTCATATAAATCGCTGTAACTTTTGATAGAGGACTCAGAAACACATGTTTATGGCTTTATCTTATAAAACTCAATATCTCCGTGCTGGGCAAACAGGTTTTGCAGCCGTTTGAGCTAAGATTTTAAAATTATTCACATAATGAAAACCTATACTTTGTCTGAGGCGAGTTTCCCATTCAAATGCATGTAACCGTGAGAAACGCATTGTCTTGGCGAAAGAAAGCGTTTTTGAACAACTTCATATAAATCGCTGTAACTTTTGATAGAGGACTCAGAAACACATGTTTATGGCTTTATCTTATAAAACTCAATATCTCCGTGCTGGGCAAACAGGTTTTGAAGCCATTTGAGCTAAGATTTTAAAATTATTCACATAATGAAAACCTATACTTTGTTTCGGTCGAGTTCCCCATTCAAATGCATGTAACAGTGAGAAACGCATTGTCTTGGCGAAATAAAGCGTTTTTGTACAACTTCATATAAATCGCTGTAACTTTTGATAGAGGACTCAGAAACGCATGTTTATGGCTTTATCTTATAAAACTCAATATCTCCGTGCTGGGCAAACAGGTTTTGCAGCCGTTTGAGCTAAGATTTTAAAATTATTCACATAATGAAAACCTATACTTTGTTTCGGGCGAGTTCCCCATTCAAATGCATGTAACAGTGAGAAATGCACTGTCTTGGCGAAGGAAAGCGTTTTTGTACAACTTCATATAAATAGCTGTAACTTTTGCTAGAAGACTCGGATACACATGTTTATGGCTTTATCTTATAGAACTCAAGGTCCCTGTGCTGGGAAAACAGGATTTGCAGCTGTTTGAGCTAAGATTTCCAAGTTATACACATAATGAAAACCTATACTTTGTTTCGGTCGAGTTCCCCATTCAAATGCATGTAACAGTGAGAAACGCACTGTCTTGGCGAAAGAAAGCGTTTTTGTACAACTTCATATAAATAGCTGTAACTTTTGATAGAAGACTCGGATACACATGTTTATGGCTTTTTCTTATAGAACTCAAGGTCCCCGTGCTGGGAAAACAGGATTTGCAGCTGTTTGAGCTAACATTTTCAAGTTATACACATAATGAAAACCTATACTTTGTTTCGGTCGAGTTCCCCATTCAAATGCATGTAACAGTGAGAAACGCACTGTCTTGGCGAAAGAAAGCGTTTTTGTACAACTTCATATAAATAGCTTTAACTTTTGATAGAAGACTCGGATACACATGTTTATGGCTTTTTCTTATAGAACTCAAGGTCCCCGTGCTGGGCAAACAGGTTTTGCAGCCGTTTGAGCTAAGATTTTAAAATTATTCACATAATGAAAACCTATACTTTGTTTCGGTCGAGTTCCCCATTCAAATGCATGTAACAGTGAGAAACGCACTGTCTTGGCGAAAGAAAGCGTTTTTGTACAACTTCATATAAATAGCTGTAACTTTTGATAGAAGACTCGGATACACATGTTTATGGCTTTTTCTTATAGAACTCAAGGTCCCCGTGCTGGGCAAACAGGTTTTGCAGCCGTTTGAGCTAAGATTTTAAAATTATTCACATAATGAAAACCTATACTTTGTCTCGGGCGAGTTTCCCATTCAAATGCATGTAACAGTGAGAAACGCACTGTCTTGGCGAAAGAAAGCGTTTTTGTACAACTTCATATAAATAGCTGTAACTTTTGATAGAAGACTCGGATACACATGTTTATGGCTTTTTCTTATAGAACTCAAGGTCCCCGTGTTGGGAAAACAGGATTTGCAGCTGTTTGAGCTAAGATTTCCAAGTTATACACATAATGAAAACCTATACTTTGTTTCGGTCGAGTTCCCCATTCAAATGCATGTAACAGTGAGAAACGCACTGTCTTGGCGAAAGAAAGCGTTTTTGTACAACTTCATATAAATAGCTGTAACTTTTGATAGAAGACTCGGATACACATGTTTATGGCTTTTTCTTATAGAACTCAAGGTCCCCGTGCTGGGAAAACAGGATTTGCAGCTGTTTGAGCTAAGATTTTCAAGTTATACACATAATGAAAACCTATACTTTGTTTCGGTCGAGTTCCCCATTCAAATGCATGTAACAGTGAGAAACGCACTGTCTTGGCGAAAGAAAGCGTTTTTGTACAACTTCATATAAATAGCTGTAACTTTTGATAGAAGACTCGGATACACATGTTTATGGCTTTTTCTTATAGAACTCAAGGTCCCCGTGCTGGGAAAACAGGATTTGCAGCTGTTTGAGCTAAGATTTTCAAGTTATACACATAATGAAAACCTATACTTTGTTTCGGTCGAGTTCCCCATTCAAATGCATGTAACAGTGAGAAACGCACTGTCTTGGCGAAAGAAAGCGTTTTTGTACAACTTCATATAAATAGCTGTAACTTTTGATAGAAGACTCGGATACACATGTTTATGGCTTTTTCTTATAGAACTCAAGGTCCCCGTGCTGGGCAAACAGGTTTTGCAGCCGTTTGAGCTAAGATTTTAAAATTATTCACATAATGAAAACCTATACTTTGTTTCGGGCGAGTTCCCCATTCAAATGCATGTAACAGTGAGAAATGCACTGTCTTGGCGAAAGAAAGCGTTTTTGTACAACTTCATATAAATCGCTGTAACTTTTGCTAGAATACTCTGATACACATGTTTATGGCTTTATCTTATAGAACTCAAGGTCCCTGTGCTGGGAAAACAGGATTTGCAGCTGTTTGAGCTAAGATTTCCAAGTTATACACATAATGAAAACCTATACTTTGTTTCGGTCGAGTTCCCCATTAAAATGCATGTAACAGTGAGAAACGCACTGTCTTGGCGAAAGAAAGCGTTTTTGTACAACTTCATATAAATAGCTGTAACTTTTGATAGAAGACTCGGATACACATGTTTATGGCTTTTTCTTATAGAACTCAAGGTCCCCGTGCTGGGAAAACAGGATTTGCAGCTGTTTGAGCTAACATTTTCAAGTTATACACATAATGAAAACCTATACTTTGTTTCGGTCGAGTTCCCCATTCAAATGCATGTAACAGTGAGAAACGCACTGTCTTGGCGAAAGAAAGCGTTTTTGTACAACTTCATATAAATAGCTTTAACTTTTGATAGAAGACTCGGATACACATGTTTATGGCTTTTTCTTATAGAACTCAAGGTCCCCGTGCTGGGCAAACAGGTTTTGCAGCCGTTTGAGCTAAGATTTTAAAATTATTCACATAATGAAAACCTATACTTTGTTTCGGTCGAGTTCCCCATTCAAATGCATGTAACAGTGAGAAACGCACTGTCTTGGCGAAAGAAAGCGTTTTTGTACAACTTCATATAAATAGCTGTAACTTTTGATAGAAGACTCGGATACACATGTTTATGGCTTTTTCTTATATAACTCAAGGTCCCCGTGCTGGGCAAACAGGTTTTGCAGCCGTTTGAGCTAAGATTTTAAAATTATACACATAATGAAAACCTATACTTTGTTTCGGGCGAGTTCCCCATTCAAATGCATGTAACAGTGAGAAACGCACTGTCTTGGCGAAAGAAAGCGTTTTCGAACAACTTCATATAAATAGCTGTAACTTTTGATAGAAGACTCGGATACACATGTTTATGGCTTTTTCTTATAGAACTCAAGGTCCCTGTGCTGGGAAAACAGGATTTGCAGCTGTTTGAGCTAAGATTTTAAAATTATTCACATAATGAAAACCTATACTTTGTCTCGGGCGAGTTTCCCATTCAAATGCATGTAACAGTGAGAAACGCACTGTCTTGGCGAAAGAAAGCGTTTTTGTACAACTTCATATAAATAGCTGTAACTTTTGATAGAAGACTCGGATACATATGTTTATGGCTTTTTCTTATAGAACTCAAGGTCCCCGTGCTGGGAAAACAGGATTTGCAGCTGTTTGAGCTAAGATTTTAAAATTATTCACATAATGAAAACCTATACTTTGTCTCGGGCGAGTTTCCCATTCAAATGCATGTAACAGTGAGAAACGCATTGTCTTGGCGAAATAAAGCGTTTTTGAACAACTTCATATAAATCGCTGTAACTTTTGATAGAGGACTCAGAAACACATGTTTATGGCTTTATCTTATAAAACTCAATATCTCCGTGCTGGGCAAACAGGTTTTGAAGCCATTTGAGCTAAGATTTTAAAATTATTCACATAATGAAAACCTATACTTTGTCTCGGGCGAGTTTCCCATTCAAATGCATGTAACAGTGAGAAACGCACTGTCTTGGCGAAAGAAAGCGTTTTTGTACAACTTCATATAAATAGCTGTAACTTTTGATAGAAGACTCGGATACACATGTTTATGGCTTTTTCTTATAGAACTCAAGGTCCCCGTGCTGGGAAAACAGGATTTGCAGCTGTTTGAGCTAAGATTTTAAAATTATTCACATAATGAAAACCTATACTTTGTTTCAGGCGAGTTTCCCATTCAAATGCATGTAACAGTGAGAAACACACTGTCTTGGCGAAAGAAAGCATTTTCGTACAACTTCATATAAATCGCTGTAACTTTTGATAGAAGACTCAGAAACACATGTTTATGGCTTTATCTTATAGAACTCAATATCCCCGTGCTGGGCAAACAGGTTTTGCAGCCGTTTGAGCTAAGATTTTAAAATTATTCACATAATGAAAACCTATACTTTGTCTCGGGCGAGTTTCCCATTCAAATGCATGTAACAGTGAGAAACACACTGTCTTGGCGAAATAAAGCGTTTTTGAACAACTTCATATAAATCGCTGTAACTTTTGATAGAAGACTCAGACAAACATGTTTATGGCTTTATCTTATAGAACTCAATATCCCCGTGCTGGGCAAACAGGTTTTGCAGCCGTTTGAGCTAAGATTTTAAAATTATTCACATAATGAAAACCTATACTTTGTCTCGGGCGAGTTTCCCATTCAAATGCATGTAACAGTGAGAAACGCATTGTCTTGGCGAAATAAAGCGTTTTTGAACAACTTCATATAAATCGCTGTAACTTTTGATAGAAGACTCAGACAAACATGTTTATGGCTTTATCTTATAGAACTCAATATCCCCGTGCTGGGCAAACAGGTTTTGCAGCTGTTTGAGCTAAGATTTTAAAATTATTCACATAATGAAAACCTATACTTTGTTTCAGGCGAGTTTCCCATTCAAATGCATGTAACAGTGAGAAACACACTGTCTTGGCGAAAGAAAGCATTTTCGTACAACTTCATATAAATCGCTGTAACTTTTGATAGAAGACTCAGACAAAAATGTTTATGGCTTTATCTTATAGAACTCAATATCCCCGTGCTGGGCAAACAGGTTTTGCAGCCGTTTGAGCTAAGATTTTAAAATTATTCACATAATGAAAACCTATACTTTGTCTCGGGCGAGTTTCCCATTCAAATGCATGTAACAGTGAGAAACACACTGTCTTGGCGAAAGAAAGCATTTTCGTACAACTTCATATAAATCGCTGTAACTTTTGATAGAAGACTCAGACAAACATGTTTATGGCTTTATCTTATAGAACTCAATATCCCCGTGCTGGGCAAACAGGTTTTGCAGCCGTTTGAGCTAAGATTTTAAAATTATTCACATAATGAAAACCTATACTTTGTTTCAGGCGAGTTTCCCATTCAAATGCATGTAACAGTGAGAAACACACTGTCTTGGCGAAAGAAAGCATTTTTGTACAACTTCATATAAATCGCTGTAACTTTTGATAGAAGACTCAGACAAACATGTTTATGGCTTTATCTTATAGAACTCAATATCCCCGTGCTGGGCAAACAGGTTTTGCAGCCGTTTGAGCTAAGATTTTAAAATTATTCACATAATGAAAACCTATACTTTGTTTCAGGCGAGTTTCCCATTCAAATGCATGTAACAGTGAGAAACACACTGTCTTGGCGAAAGAAAGCATTTTCGTACAACTTCATATAAATCGCTGTAACTTTTGATAGAAGACTCAGACAAACATGTTTATGGCTTTATCTTATAGAACTCAATATCCCCGTGCTGGGCAAACAGGTTTTGCAGCCGTTTGAGCTAAGATTTTAAAATTATTCACATAATGAAAACCTATACTTTGTTTCAGGCGAGTTTCCCATTCAAATGCATGTAACAGTGAGAAACACACTGTCTTGGCGAAAGAAAGCATTTTCGTACAACTTCATATAAATCGCTGTAACTTTTGATAGAAGACTCAGAAACACATGTTTATGGCTTTATCTTATAGAACTCAATATCCCCGTGCTGGGCAAACAGGTTTTGCAGCCGTTTGAGCTAAGATTTTAAAATTATTCACATAATGAAAACCTATACTTTGTCTCGGGCGAGTTTCCCATTCAAATGCATGTAACAGTGAGAAACACACTGTCTTGGCGAAAGAAAGCGTTTTCGAACAACTTCATATAAATCGCTGTAACTTTTGATAGAAGACTCAGACAAACATGTTTATGGCTTTATCTTATAGAACTCAATATCCCCGTGCTGGGCAAACAGGTTTTGCAGCCGTTTGAGCTAAGATTTTAAAATTATTCACATAATGAAAACCTATACTTTGTCTCGGGCGAGTTTCCCATTCAAATGCATGTAACAGTGAGAAACGCATTGTCTTGGCGAAAGAAAGCATTTTCGTACAACTTCATATAAATCGCTGTAACTTTTGATAGAAGACTCAGACAAACATGTTTATGGCTTTATCTTATAGAACTCAATATCCCCGTGCTGGGCAAACAGGTTTTGCAGCCGTTTGAGCTAAGATTTTAAAATTATTCACATAATGAAAACCTATACTTTGTTTCAGGCGAGTTTCCCATTCAAATGCATGTAACAGTGAGAAACACACTGTCTTGGCGAAAGAAAGCATTTTCGTACAACTTCATATAAATCGCTGTAACTTTTGATAGAAGACTCAGACAAACATGTTTATGGCTTTATCTTATAGAACTCAATATCCCCGTGCTGGGCAAACAGGTTTTGCAGCCGTTTGAGCTAAGATTTTAAAATTATTCACATAATGAAAACCTATACTTTGTTTCAGGCGAGTTTCCCATTCAAATGCATGTAACAGTGAGAAACACACTGTCTTGGCGAAAGAAAGCATTTTCGTACAACTTCATATAAATCGCTGTAACTTTTGATAGAAGACTCAGAAACACATGTTTATGGCTTTATCTTATAGAACTCAATATCCCCGTGCTGGGCAAACAGGTTTTGCAGCCGTTTGAGCTAAGATTTTAAAATTATTCACATAATGAAAACCTATACTTTGTCTCGGGCGAGTTTCCCATTCAAATGCATGTAACAGTGAGAAACACACTGTCTTGGCGAAAGAAAGCGTTTTCGAACAACTTCATATAAATCGCTGTAACTTTTGATAGAAGACTCAGACAAACATGTTTATGGCTTTATCTTATAGAACTCAATATCCCCGTGCTGGGCAAACAGGTTTTGCAGCCGTTTGAGCTAAGATTTTAAAATTATTCACATAATGAAAACCTATACTTTGTCTCGGGCGAGTTTCCCATTCAAATGCATGTAACAGTGAGAAACGCATTGTCTTGGCGAAATAAAGCGTTTTTGAACAACTTCATATAAATCGCTGTAACTTTTGATAGAAGACTCAGACAAACATGTTTATGGCTTTATCTTATAGAACTCAATATCCCCGTGCTGGGCAAACAGGTTTTGCAGCCGTTTGAGCTAAGATTTTAAAATTATTCACATAATGAAAACCTATACTTTGTTTCAGGCGAGTTTCCCATTCAAATGCATGTAACAGTGAGAAACACACTGTCTTGGCGAAAGAAAGCGTTTTCGAACAACTTCATATAAATCGCTGTAACTTTTGATAGAAGACTCAGACAAACATGTTTATGGCTTTATCTTATAGAACTCAATATCCCCGTGCTGGGCAAACAGGTTTTGCAGCCGTTTGAGCTAAGATTTTAAAATTATTCACATAATGAAAACCTATACTTTGTCTCGGGCGAGTTTCCCATTCAAATGCATGTAACAGTGAGAAACGCATTGTCTTGGCGAAATAAAGCGTTTTTGAACAACTTCATATAAATCGCTGTAACTTTTGATAGAAGACTCAGACAAACATGTTTATGGCTTTATCTTATAGAACTCAATATCCCCGTGCTGGGCAAACAGGTTTTGCAGCCGTTTGAGCTAAGATTTTAAAATTATTCACATAATGAAAACCTATACTTTGTTTCAGGCGAGTTTCCCATTCAAATGCATGTAACAGTGAGAAACACACTGTCTTGGCGAAAGAAAGCATTTTCGTACAACTTCATATAAATCGCTGTAACTTTTGATAGAAGACTCAGACAAACATGTTTATGGCTTTATCTTATAGAACTCAATATCCCAGTGCTGGGCAAACAGGTTTTGCAGCCGTTTGAGCTAAGATTTTAAAATTATTCACATAATGAAAACCTATACTTTGTCTCGGGCGAGTTTCCCATTCAAATGCATGTAACAGTGAGAAACACACTGTCTTGGCGAAAGAAAGCGTTTTCGAACAACTTCATATAAATCGCTGTAACTTTTGATAGAAGACTCAGACAAACATGTTTATGGCTTTATCTTATAGAACTCAATATCCCCGTGCTGGGCAAACAGGTTTTGCAGCCGTTTGAGCTAAGATTTTAAAATTATTCACATAATGAAAACCTATACTTTGTCTCGGGCGAGTTTCCCATTCAAATGCATGTAACAGTGAGAAACACACTGTCTTGGCGAAAGAAAGCGTTTTCGTACAACTTCATATAAATCGCTGTAACTTTTGATAGAAGACTCAGACAAACATGTTTATGGCTTTATCTTATAGAACTCAATATCCCCGTGCTGGGCAAACAGGTTTTGCAGCTGTTTGAGCTAAGATTTTAAAATTATTCACATAATGAAAACCTATACTTTGTTTCAGGCGAGTTTCCCATTCAAATGCATGTAACAGTGAGAAACACACTGTCTTGGCGAAAGAAAGCATTTTCGTACAACTTCATATAAATCGCTGTAACTTTTGATAGAAGACTCAGACAAAAATGTTTATGGCTTTATCTTATAGAACTCAATATCCCCGTGCTGGGCAAACAGGTTTTGCAGCCGTTTGAGCTAAGATTTTAAAATTATTCACATAATGAAAACCTATACTTTGTCTCGGGCGAGTTTCCCATTCAAATGCATGTAACAGTGAGAAACACACTGTCTTGGCGAAAGAAAGCATTTTCGTACAACTTCATATAAATCGCTGTAACTTTTGATAGAAGACTCAGACAAACATGTTTATGGCTTTATCTTATAGAACTCAATATCCCCGTGCTGGGCAAACAGGTTTTGCAGCCGTTTGAGCTAAGATTTTAAAATTATTCACATAATGAAAACCTATACTTTGTTTCAGGCGAGTTTCCCATTCAAATGCATGTAACAGTGAGAAACACACTGTCTTGGCGAAAGAAAGCATTTTCGTACAACTTCATATAAATCGCTGTAACTTTTGATAGAAGACTCAGACAAACATGTTTATGGCTTTATCTTATAGAACTCAATATCCCCGTGCTGGGCAAACAGGTTTTGCAGCCGTTTGAGCTAAGATTTTAAAATTATTCACATAATGAAAACCTATACTTTGTTTCAGGCGAGTTTCCCATTCAAATGCATGTAACAGTGAGAAACACTGTCTTGGCGAAAGAAAGCATTTTCGTACAACTTCATATAAATCGCTGTAACTTTTGATAGAAGACTCAGAAACACATGTTTATGGCTTTATCTTATAGAACTCAATATCCCCGTGCTGGGCAAACAGGTTTTGCAGCCGTTTGAGCTAAGATTTTAAAATTATTCACATAATGAAAACCTATACTTTGTCTCGGGCGAGTTTCCCATTCAAATGCATGTAACAGTGAGAAACACACTGTCTTGGCGAAAGAAAGCATTTTCGTACAACTTCATATAAATCGCTGTAACTTTTGATAGAAGACTCAGACAAACATGTTTATGGCTTTATCTTATAGAACTCAATATCCCCGTGCTGGGCAAACAGGTTTTGCAGCCGTTTGAGCTAAGATTTTAAAATTATTCACATAATGAAAACCTATACTTTGTCTCGGGCGAGTTTCCCATTCAAATGCATGTAACAGTGAGAAACACACTGTCTTGGCGAAAGAAAGCGTTTTCGAACAACTTCATATAAATCGCTGTAACTTTTGATAGAAGACTCAGACAAACATGTTTATGGCTTTATCTTATAGAACTCAATATCCCCGTGCTGGGCAAACAGGTTTTGCAGCCGTTTGAGCTAAGATTTTAAAATTATTCACATAATGAAAACCTATACTTTGTCTCGGGCGAGTTTCCCATTCAAATGCATGTAACAGTGAGAAACACACTGTCTTGGCGAAAGAAAGCGTTTTTGTACAACTTCATATAAATCGCTGTAACTTTTGATAGAAGACTCAGACAAACATGTTTATGGCTTTATCTTATAGAACTCAATATCCCCGTGCTGGGCAAACAGGTTTTGCAGCTGTTTGAGCTAAGATTTTAAAATTATTCACATAATGAAAACCTATACTTTGTTTCAGGCGAGTTTCCCATTCAAATGCATGTAACAGTGAGAAACACACTGTCTTGGCGAAAGAAAGCATTTTCGTACAACTTCATATAAATCGCTGTAACTTTTGATAGAAGACTCAGACAAAAATGTTTATGGCTTTATCTTATAGAACTCAATATCCCCGTGCTGGGCAAACAGGTTTTGCAGCCGTTTGAGCTAAGATTTTAAAATTATTCACATAATGAAAACCTATACTTTGTCTCGGGCGAGTTTCCCATTCAAATGCATGTAACAGTGAGAAACACACTGTCTTGGCGAAAGAAAGCGTTTTCGAACAACTTCATATAAATCGCTGTAACTTTTGATAGAAGACTCAGACAAACATGTTTATGGCTTTATCTTATAGAACTCAATATCCCCGTGCTGGGCAAACAGGTTTTGCAGCCGTTTGAGCTAAGATTTTAAAATTATTCACATAATGAAAACCTATACTTTGTCTCGGGCGAGTTTCCCATTCAAATGCATGTAACAGTGAGAAACACACTGTCTTGGCGAAAGAAAGCGTTTTCGTACAACTTCATATAAATCGCTGTAACTTTTGATAGAAGACTCAGACAAACATGTTTATGGCTTTATCTTATAGAACTCAATATCCCCGTGCTGGGCAAACAGGTTTTGCAGCTGTTTGAGCTAAGATTTTAAAATTATTCACATAATGAAAACCTATACTTTGTTTCAGGCGAGTTTCCCATTCAAATGCATGTAACAGTGAGAAACACACTGTCTTGGCGAAAGAAAGCATTTTCGTACAACTTCATATAAATCGCTGTAACTTTTGATAGAAGACTCAGACAAAAATGTTTATGGCTTTATCTTATAGAACTCAATATCCCCGTGCTGGGCAAACAGGTTTTGCAGCCGTTTGAGCTAAGATTTTAAAATTATTCACATAATGAAAACCTATACTTTGTCTCGGGCGAGTTTCCCATTCAAATGCATGTAACAGTGAGAAACACACTGTCTTGGCGAAAGAAAGCATTTTCGTACAACTTCATATAAATCGCTGTAACTTTTGATAGAAGACTCAGACAAACATGTTTATGGCTTTATCTTATAGAACTCAATATCCCCGTGCTGGGCAAACAGGTTTTGCAGCCGTTTGAGCTAAGATTTTAAAATTATTCACATAATGAAAACCTATACTTTGTCTCGGGCGAGTTTCCCATTCAAATGCATGTAACAGTGAGAAACACACTGTCTTGGCGAAAGAAAGCGTTTTCGAACAACTTCATATAAATCGCTGTAACTTTTGATAGAAGACTCAGACAAACATGTTTATGGCTTTATCTTATAGAACTCAATATCCCCGTGCTGGGCAAACAGGTTTTGCAGCCGTTTGAGCTAAGATTTTAAAATTATTCACATAATGAAAACCTATACTTTGTCTCGGGCGAGTTTCCCATTCAAATGCATGTAACAGTGAGAAACACACTGTCTTGGCGAAAGAAAGCGTTTTTGTACAACTTCATATAAATCGCTGTAACTTTTGATAGAAGACTCAGACAAACATGTTTATGGCTTTATCTTATAGAACTCAATATCCCCGTGCTGGGCAAACAGGTTTTGCAGCTGTTTGAGCTAAGATTTTAAAATTATTCACATAATGAAAACCTATACTTTGTCTCGGGCGAGTTTCCCATTCAAATGCATGTAACAGTGAGAAACACACTGTCTTGGCGAAAGAAAGCATTTTCGTACAACTTCATATAAATCGCTGTAACTTTTGATAGAAGACTCAGACAAACATGTTTATGGCTTTATCTTATAGAACTCAATATCCCCGTGCTGGGCAAACAGGTTTTGCAGCCGTTTGAGCTAAGATTTTAAAATTATTCACATAATGAAAACCTATACTTTGTTTCAGGCGAGTTTCCCATTCAAATGCATGTAACAGTGAGAAACACACTGTCTTGGCGAAAGAAAGCATTTTCGTACAACTTCATATAAATCGCTGTAACTTTTGATAGAAGACTCAGACAAAAATGTTTATGGCTTTATCTTATAGAACTCAATATCCCCGTGCTGGGCAAACAGGTTTTGCAGCCGTTTGAGCTAAGATTTTAAAATTATTCACATAATGAAAACCTATACTTTGTTTCAGGCGAGTTTCCCATTCAAATGCATGTAACAGTGAGAAACACACTGTCTTGGCGAAAGAAAGCATTTTCGTACAACTTCATATAAATCGCTGTAACTTTTGATAGAAGACTCAGACAAACATGTTTATGGCTTTATCTTATAGAACTCAATATCCCCGTGCTGGGCAAACAGGTTTTGCAGCCGTTTGAGCTAAGATTTTAAAATTATTCACATAATGAAAACCTATACTTTGTTTCAGGCGAGTTTCCCATTCAAATGCATGTAACAGTGAGAAACACACTGTCTTGGCGAAAGAAAGCATTTTCGTACAACTTCATATAAATCGCTGTAACTTTTGATAGAAGACTCAGAAACACATGTTTATGGCTTTATCTTATAGAACTCAATATCCCCGTGCTGGGCAAACAGGTTTTGCAGCCGTTTGAGCTAAGATTTTAAAATTATTCACATAATGAAAACCTATACTTTGTCTCGGGCGAGTTTCCCATTCAAATGCATGTAACAGTGAGAAACACACTGTCTTGGCGAAAGAAAGCGTTTTCGAACAACTTCATATAAATCGCTGTAACTTTTGATAGAAGACTCAGACAAACATGTTTATGGCTTTATCTTATAGAACTCAATATCCCCGTGCTGGGCAAACAGGTTTTGCAGCCGTTTGAGCTAAGATTTTAAAATTATTCACATAATGAAAACCTATACTTTGTCTCGGGCGAGTTTCCCATTCAAATGCATGTAACAGTGAGAAACACACTGTCTTGGCGAAAGAAAGCGTTTTCGTACAACTTCATATAAATCGCTGTAACTTTTGATAGAAGACTCAGACAAACATGTTTATGGCTTTATCTTATAGAACTCAATATCCCCGTGCTGGGCAAACAGGTTTTGCAGCCGTTTGAGCTAAGATTTTAAAATTATTCACATAATGAAAACCTATACTTTGTTTCAGGCGAGTTTCCCATTCAAATGCATGTAACAGTGAGAAACACACTGTCTTGGCGAAAGAAAGCATTTTCGTACAACTTCATATAAATCGCTGTAACTTTTGATAGAAGACTCAGAAACACATGTTTATGGCTTTATCTTATAGAACTCAATATCCCCGTGCTGGGCAAACAGGTTTTGCAGCCGTTTGAGCTAAGATTTTAAAATTATTCACATAATGAAAACCTATACTTTGTTTCAGGCGAGTTTCCCATTCAAATGCATGTAACAGTGAGAAACACACTGTCTTGGCGAAAGAAAGCATTTTCGTACAACTTCATATAAATCGCTGTAACTTTTGATAGAAGACTCAGACAAACATGTTTATGGCTTTATCTTATAGAACTCAATATCCCCGTGCTGGGCAAACAGGTTTTGCAGCCGTTTGAGCTAAGATTTTAAAATTATTCACATAATGAAAACCTATACTTTGTTTCAGGCGAGTTTCCCATTCAAATGCATGTAACAGTGAGAAACACACTGTCTTGGCGAAAGAAAGCATTTTCGTACAACTTCATATAAATCGCTGTAACTTTTGATAGAAGACTCAGAAACACATGTTTATGGCTTTATCTTATAGAACTCAATATCCCCGTGCTGGGCAAACAGGTTTTGCAGCCGTTTGAGCTAAGATTTTAAAATTATTCACATAATGAAAACCTATACTTTGTTTCAGGCGAGTTTCCCATTCAAATGCATGTAACAGTGAGAAACACACTGTCTTGGCGAAAGAAAGCATTTTCGTACAACTTCATATAAATCGCTGTAACTTTTGATAGAAGACTCAGACAAACATGTTTATGGCTTTATCTTATAGAACTCAATATCCCCGTGCTGGGCAAACAGGTTTTGCAGCCGTTTGAGCTAAGATTTTAAAATTATTCACATAATGAAAACCTATACTTTGTTTCAGGCGAGTTTCCCATTCAAATGCATGTAACAGTGAGAAACACACTGTCTTGGCGAAAGAAAGCATTTTCGTACAACTTCATATAAATCGCTGTAACTTTTGATAGAAGACTCAGACAAACATGTTTATGGCTTTATCTTATAGAACTCAATATCCCCGTGCTGGGCAAACAGGTTTTGCAGCCGTTTGAGCTAAGATTTTAAAATTATTCACATAATGAAAACCTATACTTTGTTTCAGGCGAGTTTCCCATTCAAATGCATGTAACAGTGAGAAACACACTGTCTTGGCGAAAGAAAGCATTTTCGTACAACTTCATATAAATCGCTGTAACTTTTGATAGAAGACTCAGAAACACATGTTTATGGCTTTATCTTATAGAACTCAATATCCCCGTGCTGGGCAAACAGGTTTTGCAGCCGTTTGAGCTAAGATTTTAAAATTATTCACATAATGAAAACCTATACTTTGTCTCGGGCGAGTTTCCCATTCAAATGCATGTAACAGTGAGAAACACACTGTCTTGGCGAAAGAAAGCGTTTTCGAACAACTTCATATAAATCGCTGTAACTTTTGATAGAAGACTCAGACAAACATGTTTATGGCTTTATCTTATAGAACTCAATATCCCCGTGCTGGGCAAACAGGTTTTGCAGCCGTTTGAGCTAAGATTTTAAAATTATTCACATAATGAAAACCTATACTTTGTCTCGGGCGAGTTTCCCATTCAAATGCATGTAACAGTGAGAAACGCATTGTCTTGGCGAAATAAAGCGTTTTTGAACAACTTCATATAAATCGCTGTAACTTTTGATAGAAGACTCAGACAAACATGTTTATGGCTTTATCTTATAGAACTCAATATCCCCGTGCTGGGCAAACAGGTTTTGCAGCCGTTTGAGCTAAGATTTTAAAATTATTCACATAATGAAAACCTATACTTTGTTTCAGGCGAGTTTCCCATTCAAATGCATGTAACAGTGAGAAACACACTGTCTTGGCGAAAGAAAGCGTTTTCGAACAACTTCATATAAATCGCTGTAACTTTTGATAGAAGACTCAGACAAACATGTTTATGGCTTTATCTTATAGAACTCAATATCCCCGTGCTGGGCAAACAGGTTTTGCAGCCGTTTGAGCTAAGATTTTAAAATTATTCACATAATGAAAACCTATACTTTGTCTCGGGCGAGTTTCCCATTCAAATGCATGTAACAGTGAGAAACGCATTGTCTTGGCGAAATAAAGCGTTTTTGAACAACTTCATATAAATCGCTGTAACTTTTGATAGAAGACTCAGACAAACATGTTTATGGCTTTATCTTATAGAACTCAATATCCCCGTGCTGGGCAAACAGGTTTTGCAGCCGTTTGAGCTAAGATTTTAAAATTATTCACATAATGAAAACCTATACTTTGTTTCAGGCGAGTTTCCCATTCAAATGCATGTAACAGTGAGAAACACACTGTCTTGGCGAAAGAAAGCATTTTCGTACAACTTCATATAAATCGCTGTAACTTTTGATAGAAGACTCAGACAAACATGTTTATGGCTTTATCTTATAGAACTCAATATCCCAGTGCTGGGCAAACAGGTTTTGCAGCCGTTTGAGCTAAGATTTTAAAATTATTCACATAATGAAAACCTATACTTTGTCTCGGGCGAGTTTCCCATTCAAATGCATGTAACAGTGAGAAACACACTGTCTTGGCGAAAGAAAGCGTTTTCGAACAACTTCATATAAATCGCTGTAACTTTTGATAGAAGACTCAGACAAACATGTTTATGGCTTTATCTTATAGAACTCAATATCCCCGTGCTGGGCAAACAGGTTTTGCAGCCGTTTGAGCTAAGATTTTAAAATTATTCACATAATGAAAACCTATACTTTGTCTCGGGCGAGTTTCCCATTCAAATGCATGTAACAGTGAGAAACACACTGTCTTGGCGAAAGAAAGCGTTTTCGTACAACTTCATATAAATCGCTGTAACTTTTGATAGAAGACTCAGACAAACATGTTTATGGCTTTATCTTATAGAACTCAATATCCCCGTGCTGGGCAAACAGGTTTTGCAGCTGTTTGAGCTAAGATTTTAAAATTATTCACATAATGAAAACCTATACTTTGTTTCAGGCGAGTTTCCCATTCAAATGCATGTAACAGTGAGAAACACACTGTCTTGGCGAAAGAAAGCATTTTCGTACAACTTCATATAAATCGCTGTAACTTTTGATAGAAGACTCAGACAAAAATGTTTATGGCTTTATCTTATAGAACTCAATATCCCCGTGCTGGGCAAACAGGTTTTGCAGCCGTTTGAGCTAAGATTTTAAAATTATTCACATAATGAAAACCTATACTTTGTCTCGGGCGAGTTTCCCATTCAAATGCATGTAACAGTGAGAAACACACTGTCTTGGCGAAAGAAAGCATTTTCGTACAACTTCATATAAATCGCTGTAACTTTTGATAGAAGACTCAGACAAACATGTTTATGGCTTTATCTTATAGAACTCAATATCCCCGTGCTGGGCAAACAGGTTTTGCAGCCGTTTGAGCTAAGATTTTAAAATTATTCACATAATGAAAACCTATACTTTGTTTCAGGCGAGTTTCCCATTCAAATGCATGTAACAGTGAGAAACACACTGTCTTGGCGAAAGAAAGCATTTTCGTACAACTTCATATAAATCGCTGTAACTTTTGATAGAAGACTCAGACAAACATGTTTATGGCTTTATCTTATAGAACTCAATATCCCCGTGCTGGGCAAACAGGTTTTGCAGCCGTTTGAGCTAAGATTTTAAAATTATTCACATAATGAAAACCTATACTTTGTTTCAGGCGAGTTTCCCATTCAAATGCATGTAACAGTGAGAAACACTGTCTTGGCGAAAGAAAGCATTTTCGTACAACTTCATATAAATCGCTGTAACTTTTGATAGAAGACTCAGAAACACATGTTTATGGCTTTATCTTATAGAACTCAATATCCCCGTGCTGGGCAAACAGGTTTTGCAGCCGTTTGAGCTAAGATTTTAAAATTATTCACATAATGAAAACCTATACTTTGTCTCGGGCGAGTTTCCCATTCAAATGCATGTAACAGTGAGAAACACACTGTCTTGGCGAAAGAAAGCATTTTCGTACAACTTCATATAAATCGCTGTAACTTTTGATAGAAGACTCAGACAAACATGTTTATGGCTTTATCTTATAGAACTCAATATCCCCGTGCTGGGCAAACAGGTTTTGCAGCCGTTTGAGCTAAGATTTTAAAATTATTCACATAATGAAAACCTATACTTTGTCTCGGGCGAGTTTCCCATTCAAATGCATGTAACAGTGAGAAACACACTGTCTTGGCGAAAGAAAGCGTTTTCGAACAACTTCATATAAATCGCTGTAACTTTTGATAGAAGACTCAGACAAACATGTTTATGGCTTTATCTTATAGAACTCAATATCCCCGTGCTGGGCAAACAGGTTTTGCAGCCGTTTGAGCTAAGATTTTAAAATTATTCACATAATGAAAACCTATACTTTGTCTCGGGCGAGTTTCCCATTCAAATGCATGTAACAGTGAGAAACACACTGTCTTGGCGAAAGAAAGCGTTTTTGTACAACTTCATATAAATCGCTGTAACTTTTGATAGAAGACTCAGACAAACATGTTTATGGCTTTATCTTATAGAACTCAATATCCCCGTGCTGGGCAAACAGGTTTTGCAGCTGTTTGAGCTAAGATTTTAAAATTATTCACATAATGAAAACCTATACTTTGTTTCAGGCGAGTTTCCCATTCAAATGCATGTAACAGTGAGAAACACACTGTCTTGGCGAAAGAAAGCATTTTCGTACAACTTCATATAAATCGCTGTAACTTTTGATAGAAGACTCAGACAAAAATGTTTATGGCTTTATCTTATAGAACTCAATATCCCCGTGCTGGGCAAACAGGTTTTGCAGCCGTTTGAGCTAAGATTTTAAAATTATTCACATAATGAAAACCTATACTTTGTCTCGGGCGAGTTTCCCATTCAAATGCATGTAACAGTGAGAAACACACTGTCTTGGCGAAAGAAAGCGTTTTCGAACAACTTCATATAAATCGCTGTAACTTTTGATAGAAGACTCAGACAAACATGTTTATGGCTTTATCTTATAGAACTCAATATCCCCGTGCTGGGCAAACAGGTTTTGCAGCCGTTTGAGCTAAGATTTTAAAATTATTCACATAATGAAAACCTATACTTTGTCTCGGGCGAGTTTCCCATTCAAATGCATGTAACAGTGAGAAACACACTGTCTTGGCGAAAGAAAGCGTTTTCGTACAACTTCATATAAATCGCTGTAACTTTTGATAGAAGACTCAGACAAACATGTTTATGGCTTTATCTTATAGAACTCAATATCCCCGTGCTGGGCAAACAGGTTTTGCAGCTGTTTGAGCTAAGATTTTAAAATTATTCACATAATGAAAACCTATACTTTGTTTCAGGCGAGTTTCCCATTCAAATGCATGTAACAGTGAGAAACACACTGTCTTGGCGAAAGAAAGCATTTTCGTACAACTTCATATAAATCGCTGTAACTTTTGATAGAAGACTCAGACAAAAATGTTTATGGCTTTATCTTATAGAACTCAATATCCCCGTGCTGGGCAAACAGGTTTTGCAGCCGTTTGAGCTAAGATTTTAAAATTATTCACATAATGAAAACCTATACTTTGTCTCGGGCGAGTTTCCCATTCAAATGCATGTAACAGTGAGAAACACACTGTCTTGGCGAAAGAAAGCATTTTCGTACAACTTCATATAAATCGCTGTAACTTTTGATAGAAGACTCAGACAAACATGTTTATGGCTTTATCTTATAGAACTCAATATCCCCGTGCTGGGCAAACAGGTTTTGCAGCCGTTTGAGCTAAGATTTTAAAATTATTCACATAATGAAAACCTATACTTTGTCTCGGGCGAGTTTCCCATTCAAATGCATGTAACAGTGAGAAACACACTGTCTTGGCGAAAGAAAGCGTTTTCGAACAACTTCATATAAATCGCTGTAACTTTTGATAGAAGACTCAGACAAACATGTTTATGGCTTTATCTTATAGAACTCAATATCCCCGTGCTGGGCAAACAGGTTTTGCAGCCGTTTGAGCTAAGATTTTAAAATTATTCACATAATGAAAACCTATACTTTGTCTCGGGCGAGTTTCCCATTCAAATGCATGTAACAGTGAGAAACACACTGTCTTGGCGAAAGAAAGCGTTTTTGTACAACTTCATATAAATCGCTGTAACTTTTGATAGAAGACTCAGACAAACATGTTTATGGCTTTATCTTATAGAACTCAATATCCCCGTGCTGGGCAAACAGGTTTTGCAGCTGTTTGAGCTAAGATTTTAAAATTATTCACATAATGAAAACCTATACTTTGTTTCAGGCGAGTTTCCCATTCAAATGCATGTAACAGTGAGAAACACACTGTCTTGGCGAAAGAAAGCATTTTCGTACAACTTCATATAAATCGCTGTAACTTTTGATAGAAGACTCAGACAAAAATGTTTATGGCTTTATCTTATAGAACTCAATATCCCCGTGCTGGGCAAACAGGTTTTGCAGCCGTTTGAGCTAAGATTTTAAAATTATTCACATAATGAAAACCTATACTTTGTCTCGGGCGAGTTTCCCATTCAAATGCATGTAACAGTGAGAAACACACTGTCTTGGCGAAAGAAAGCATTTTCGTACAACTTCATATAAATCGCTGTAACTTTTGATAGAAGACTCAGACAAACATGTTTATGGCTTTATCTTATAGAACTCAATATCCCCGTGCTGGGCAAACAGGTTTTGCAGCCGTTTGAGCTAAGATTTTAAAATTATTCACATAATGAAAACCTATACTTTGTTTCAGGCGAGTTTCCCATTCAAATGCATGTAACAGTGAGAAACACACTGTCTTGGCGAAAGAAAGCATTTTCGTACAACTTCATATAAATCGCTGTAACTTTTGATAGAAGACTCAGACAAACATGTTTATGGCTTTATCTTATAGAACTCAATATCCCCGTGCTGGGCAAACAGGTTTTGCAGCCGTTTGAGCTAAGATTTTAAAATTATTCACATAATGAAAACCTATACTTTGTTTCAGGCGAGTTTCCCATTCAAATGCATGTAACAGTGAGAAACACACTGTCTTGGCGAAAGAAAGCATTTTCGTACAACTTCATATAAATCGCTGTAACTTTTGATAGAAGACTCAGAAACACATGTTTATGGCTTTATCTTATAGAACTCAATATCCCCGTGCTGGGCAAACAGGTTTTGCAGCCGTTTGAGCTAAGATTTTAAAATTATTCACATAATGAAAACCTATACTTTGTCTCGGGCGAGTTTCCCATTCAAATGCATGTAACAGTGAGAAACACACTGTCTTGGCGAAAGAAAGCGTTTTCGAACAACTTCATATAAATCGCTGTAACTTTTGATAGAAGACTCAGACAAACATGTTTATGGCTTTATCTTATAGAACTCAATATCCCCGTGCTGGGCAAACAGGTTTTGCAGCCGTTTGAGCTAAGATTTTAAAATTATTCACATAATGAAAACCTATACTTTGTCTCGGGCGAGTTTCCCATTCAAATGCATGTAACAGTGAGAAACACACTGTCTTGGCGAAAGAAAGCGTTTTCGTACAACTTCATATAAATCGCTGTAACTTTTGATAGAAGACTCAGACAAACATGTTTATGGCTTTATCTTATAGAACTCAATATCCCCGTGCTGGGCAAACAGGTTTTGCAGCCGTTTGAGCTAAGATTTTAAAATTATTCACATAATGAAAACCTATACTTTGTTTCAGGCGAGTTTCCCATTCAAATGCATGTAACAGTGAGAAACACACTGTCTTGGCGAAAGAAAGCATTTTCGTACAACTTCATATAAATCGCTGTAACTTTTGATAGAAGACTCAGAAACACATGTTTATGGCTTTATCTTATAGAACTCAATATCCCCGTGCTGGGCAAACAGGTTTTGCAGCCGTTTGAGCTAAGATTTTAAAATTATTCACATAATGAAAACCTATACTTTGTCTCGGGCGAGTTTCCCATTCAAATGCATGTAACAGTGAGAAACACACTGTCTTGGCGAAAGAAAGCGTTTTCGAACAACTTCATATAAATCGCTGTAACTTTTGATAGAAGACTCAGACAAACATGTTTATGGCTTTATCTTATAGAACTCAATATCCCCGTGCTGGGCAAACAGGTTTTGCAGCCGTTTGAGCTAAGATTTTAAAATTATTCACATAATGAAAACCTATACTTTGTCTCGGGCGAGTTTCCCATTCAAATGCATGTAACAGTGAGAAACACACTGTCTTGGCGAAAGAAAGCGTTTTCGTACAACTTCATATAAATCGCTGTAACTTTTGATAGAAGACTCAGACAAACATGTTTATGGCTTTATCTTATAGAACTCAATATCCCCGTGCTGGGCAAACAGGTTTTGCAGCCGTTTGAGCTAAGATTTTAAAATTATTCACATAATGAAAACCTATACTTTGTTTCAGGCGAGTTTCCCATTCAAATGCATGTAACAGTGAGAAACACACTGTCTTGGCGAAAGAAAGCATTTTCGTACAACTTCATATAAATCGCTGTAACTTTTGATAGAAGACTCAGAAACACATGTTTATGGCTTTATCTTATAGAACTCAATATCCCCGTGCTGGGCAAACAGGTTTTGCAGCCGTTTGAGCTAAGATTTTAAAATTATTCACATAATGAAAACCTATACTTTGTTTCAGGCGAGTTTCCCATTCAAATGCATGTAACAGTGAGAAACACACTGTCTTGGCGAAAGAAAGCATTTTCGTACAACTTCATATAAATCGCTGTAACTTTTGATAGAAGACTCAGACAAACATGTTTATGGCTTTATCTTATAGAACTCAATATCCCCGTGCTGGGCAAACAGGTTTTGCAGCCGTTTGAGCTAAGATTTTAAAATTATTCACATAATGAAAACCTATACTTTGTTTCAGGCGAGTTTCCCATTCAAATGCATGTAACAGTGAGAAACACACTGTCTTGGCGAAAGAAAGCATTTTCGTACAACTTCATATAAATCGCTGTAACTTTTGATAGAAGACTCAGAAACACATGTTTATGGCTTTATCTTATAGAACTCAATATCCCCGTGCTGGGCAAACAGGTTTTGCAGCCGTTTGAGCTAAGATTTTAAAATTATTCACATAATGAAAACCTATACTTTGTTTCAGGCGAGTTTCCCATTCAAATGCATGTAACAGTGAGAAACACACTGTCTTGGCGAAAGAAAGCATTTTCGTACAACTTCATATAAATCGCTGTAACTTTTGATAGAAGACTCAGACAAACATGTTTATGGCTTTATCTTATAGAACTCAATATCCCCGTGCTGGGCAAACAGGTTTTGCAGCCGTTTGAGCTAAGATTTTAAAATTATTCACATAATGAAAACCTATACTTTGTTTCAGGCGAGTTTCCCATTCAAATGCATGTAACAGTGAGAAACACACTGTCTTGGCGAAAGAAAGCATTTTCGTACAACTTCATATAAATCGCTGTAACTTTTGATAGAAGACTCAGAAACACATGTTTATGGCTTTATCTTATAGAACTCAATATCCCCGTGCTGGGCAAACAGGTTTTGCAGCCGTTTGAGCTAAGATTTTAAAATTATTCACATAATGAAAACCTATACTTTGTTTCAGGCGAGTTTCCCATTCAAATGCATGTAACAGTGAGAAACACACTGTCTTGGCGAAAGAAAGCATTTTCGTACAACTTCATATAAATCGCTGTAACTTTTGATAGAAGACTCAGACAAACATGTTTATGGCTTTATCTTATAGAACTCAATATCCCCGTGCTGGGCAAACAGGTTTTGCAGCCGTTTGAGCTAAGATTTTAAAATTATTCACATAATGAAAACCTATACTTTGTTTCAGGCGAGTTTCCCATTCAAATGCATGTAACAGTGAGAAACACACTGTCTTGGCGAAAGAAAGCATTTTCGTACAACTTCATATAAATCGCTGTAACTTTTGATAGAAGACTCAGACAAACATGTTTATGGCTTTATCTTATAGAACTCAATATCCCCGTGCTGGGCAAACAGGTTTTGCAGCCGTTTGAGCTAAGATTTTAAAATTATTCACATAATGAAAACCTATACTTTGTTTCAGGCGAGTTTCCCATTCAAATGCATGTAACAGTGAGAAACACACTGTCTTGGCGAAAGAAAGCATTTTCGTACAACTTCATATAAATCGCTGTAACTTTTGATAGAAGACTCAGACAAACATGTTTATGGCTTTATCTTATAGAACTCAATATCCCCGTGCTGGGCAAACAGGTTTTGCAGCCGTTTGAGCTAAGATTTTAAAATTATTCACATAATGAAAACCTATACTTTGTTTCAGGCGAGTTTCCCATTCAAATGCATGTAACAGTGAGAAACACACTGTCTTGGCGAAAGAAAGCATTTTCGTACAACTTCATATAAATCGCTGTAACTTTTGATAGAAGACTCAGAAACACATGTTTATGGCTTTATCTTATAGAACTCAATATCCCCGTGCTGGGCAAACAGGTTTTGCAGCCGTTTGAGCTAAGATTTTAAAATTATTCACATAATGAAAACCTATACTTTGTTTCAGGCGAGTTTCCCATTCAAATGCATGTAACAGTGAGAAACACACTGTCTTGGCGAAAGAAAGCATTTTCGTACAACTTCATATAAATCGCTGTAACTTTTGATAGAAGACTCAGACAAACATGTTTATGGCTTTATCTTATAGAACTCAATATCCCCGTGCTGGGCAAACAGGTTTTGCAGCCGTTTGAGCTAAGATTTTAAAATTATTCACATAATGAAAACCTATACTTTGTTTCAGGCGAGTTTCCCATTCAAATGCATGTAACAGTGAGAAACACACTGTCTTGGCGAAAGAAAGCATTTTCGTACAACTTCATATAAATCGCTGTAACTTTTGATAGAAGACTCAGAAACACATGTTTATGGCTTTATCTTATAGAACTCAATATCCCCGTGCTGGGCAAACAGGTTTTGCAGCCGTTTGAGCTAAGATTTTAAAATTATTCACATAATGAAAACCTATACTTTGTTTCAGGCGAGTTTCCCATTCAAATGCATGTAACAGTGAGAAACACACTGTCTTGGCGAAAGAAAGCATTTTCGTACAACTTCATATAAATCGCTGTAACTTTTGATAGAAGACTCAGACAAACATGTTTATGGCTTTATCTTATAGAACTCAATATCCCCGTGCTGGGCAAACAGGTTTTGCAGCCGTTTGAGCTAAGATTTTAAAATTATTCACATAATGAAAACCTATACTTTGTTTCAGGCGAGTTTCCCATTCAAATGCATGTAACAGTGAGAAACACACTGTCTTGGCGAAAGAAAGCATTTTCGTACAACTTCATATAAATCGCTGTAACTTTTGATAGAAGACTCAGAAACACATGTTTATGGCTTTATCTTATAGAACTCAATATCCCCGTGCTGGGCAAACAGGTTTTGCAGCCGTTTGAGCTAAGATTTTAAAATTATTCACATAATGAAAACCTATACTTTGTCTCGGGCGAGTTTCCCATTCAAATGCATGTAACAGTGAGAAACACACTGTCTTGGCGAAAGAAAGCGTTTTCGTACAACTTCATATAAATCGCTGTAACTTTTGATAGAAGACTCAGACAAACATGTTTATGGCTTTATCTTATAGAACTCAATATCCCCGTGCTGGGCAAACAGGTTTTGCAGCCGTTTGAGCTAAGATTTTAAAATTATTCACATAATGAAAACCTATACTTTGTCTCGGGCGAGTTTCCCATTCAAATGCATGTAACAGTGAGAAACACACTGTCTTGGCGAAAGAAAGCGTTTTCGAACAACTTCATATAAATCGCTGTAACTTTTGATAGAAGACTCAGACAAACATGTTTATGGCTTTATCTTATAGAACTCAATATCCCCGTGCTGGGCAAACAGGTTTTGCAGCCGTTTGAGCTAAGATTTTAAAATTATTCACATAATGAAAACCTATACTTTGTCTCGGGCGAGTTTCCCATTCAAATGCATGTAACAGTGAGAAACACACTGTCTTGGCGAAAGAAAGCGTTTTCGTACAACTTCATATAAATCGCTGTAACTTTTGATAGAAGACTCAGACAAACATGTTTATGGCTTTATCTTATAGAACTCAATATCCCCGTGCTGGGCAAACAGGTTTTGCAGCCGTTTGAGCTAAGATTTTAAAATTATTCACATAATGAAAACCTATACTTTGTTTCAGGCGAGTTTCCCATTCAAATGCATGTAACAGTGAGAAACACACTGTCTTGGCGAAAGAAAGCATTTTTGTACAACTTCATATAAATCGCTGTAACTTTTGATAGAAGACTCAGACAAACATGTTTATGGCTTTATCTTATAGAACTCAATATCCCCGTGCTGGGCAAACAGGTTTTGCAGCCGTTTGAGCTAAGATTTTAAAATTATTCACATAATGAAAACCTATACTTTGTTTCAGGCGAGTTTCCCATTCAAATGCATGTAACAGTGAGAAACACACTGTCTTGGCGAAAGAAAGCATTTTCGTACAACTTCATATAAATCGCTGTAACTTTTGATAGAAGACTCAGAAACACATGTTTATGGCTTTATCTTATAGAACTCAATATCCCCGTGCTGGGCAAACAGGTTTTGCAGCCGTTTGAGCTAAGATTTTAAAATTATTCACATAATGAAAACCTATACTTTGTTTCAGGCGAGTTTCCCATTCAAATGCATGTAACAGTGAGAAACACACTGTCTTGGCGAAAGAAAGCATTTTCGTACAACTTCATATAAATCGCTGTAACTTTTGATAGAAGACTCAGACAAACATGTTTATGGCTTTATCTTATAGAACTCAATATCCCCGTGCTGGGCAAACAGGTTTTGCAGCCGTTTGAGCTAAGATTTTAAAATTATTCACATAATGAAAACCTATACTTTGTTTCAGGCGAGTTTCCCATTCAAATGCATGTAACAGTGAGAAACACACTGTCTTGGCGAAAGAAAGCATTTTCGTACAACTTCATATAAATCGCTGTAACTTTTGATAGAAGACTCAGAAACACATGTTTATGGCTTTATCTTATAGAACTCAATATCCCCGTGCTGGGCAAACAGGTTTTGCAGCCGTTTGAGCTAAGATTTTAAAATTATTCACATAATGAAAACCTATACTTTGTTTCAGGCGAGTTTCCCATTCAAATGCATGTAACAGTGAGAAACACACTGTCTTGGCGAAAGAAAGCATTTTCGTACAACTTCATATAAATCGCTGTAACTTTTGATAGAAGACTCAGACAAACATGTTTATGGCTTTATCTTATAGAACTCAATATCCCCGTGCTGGGCAAACAGGTTTTGCAGCCGTTTGAGCTAAGATTTTAAAATTATTCACATAATGAAAACCTATACTTTGTTTCAGGCGAGTTTCCCATTCAAATGCATGTAACAGTGAGAAACACACTGTCTTGGCGAAAGAAAGCATTTTCGTACAACTTCATATAAATCGCTGTAACTTTTGATAGAAGACTCAGAAACACATGTTTATGGCTTTATCTTATAGAACTCAATATCCCCGTGCTGGGCAAACAGGTTTTGCAGCCGTTTGAGCTAAGATTTTAAAATTATTCACATAATGAAAACCTATACTTTGTCTCGGGCGAGTTTCCCATTCAAATGCATGTAACAGTGAGAAACACACTGTCTTGGCGAAAGAAAGCGTTTTCGTACAACTTCATATAAATCGCTGTAACTTTTGATAGAAGACTCAGACAAACATGTTTATGGCTTTATCTTATAGAACTCAATATCCCCGTGCTGGGCAAACAGGTTTTGCAGCCGTTTGAGCTAAGATTTTAAAATTATTCACATAATGAAAACCTATACTTTGTCTCGGGCGAGTTTCCCATTCAAATGCATGTAACAGTGAGAAACACACTGTCTTGGCGAAAGAAAGCGTTTTCGAACAACTTCATATAAATCGCTGTAACTTTTGATAGAAGACTCAGACAAACATGTTTATGGCTTTATCTTATAGAACTCAATATCCCCGTGCTGGGCAAACAGGTTTTGCAGCCGTTTGAGCTAAGATTTTAAAATTATTCACATAATGAAAACCTATACTTTGTCTCGGGCGAGTTTCCCATTCAAATGCATGTAACAGTGAGAAACACACTGTCTTGGCGAAAGAAAGCGTTTTCGTACAACTTCATATAAATCGCTGTAACTTTTGATAGAAGACTCAGACAAACATGTTTATGGCTTTATCTTATAGAACTCAATATCCCCGTGCTGGGCAAACAGGTTTTGCAGCCGTTTGAGCTAAGATTTTAAAATTATTCACATAATGAAAACCTATACTTTGTTTCAGGCGAGTTTCCCATTCAAATGCATGTAACAGTGAGAAACACACTGTCTTGGCGAAAGAAAGCATTTTTGTACAACTTCATATAAATCGCTGTAACTTTTGATAGAAGACTCAGACAAACATGTTTATGGCTTTATCTTATAGAACTCAATATCCCCGTGCTGGGCAAACAGGTTTTGCAGCCGTTTGAGCTAAGATTTTAAAATTATTCACATAATGAAAACCTATACTTTGTTTCAGGCGAGTTTCCCATTCAAATGCATGTAACAGTGAGAAACACACTGTCTTGGCGAAAGAAAGCATTTTCGTACAACTTCATATAAATCGCTGTAACTTTTGATAGAAGACTCAGAAACACATGTTTATGGCTTTATCTTATAGAACTCAATATCCCCGTGCTGGGCAAACAGGTTTTGCAGCCGTTTGAGCTAAGATTTTAAAATTATTCACATAATGAAAACCTATACTTTGTCTCGGGCGAGTTTCCCATTCAAATGCATGTAACAGTGAGAAACACACTGTCTTGGCGAAAGAAAGCGTTTTCGAACAACTTCATATAAATCGCTGTAACTTTTGATAGAAGACTCAGACAAACATGTTTATGGCTTTATCTTATAGAACTCAATATCCCCGTGCTGGGCAAACAGGTTTTGCAGCCGTTTGAGCTAAGATTTTAAAATTATTCACATAATGAAAACCTATACTTTGTCTCGGGCGAGTTTCCCATTCAAATGCATGTAACAGTGAGAAACACACTGTCTTGGCGAAAGAAAGCGTTTTCGTACAACTTCATATAAATCGCTGTAACTTTTGATAGAAGACTCAGACAAACATGTTTATGGCTTTATCTTATAGAACTCAATATCCCCGTGCTGGGCAAACAGGTTTCGCAGCCGTTTGAGCTAAGATTTTAAAATTATTCACATAATGAAAACCTATACTTTGTCTCGGGCGAGTTTCCCATTCAAATGCATGTAACAGTGAGAAACACACTGTCTTGGCGAAAGAAAGCGTTTTCGTACAACTTCATATAAATCGCTGTAACTTTTGATAGAAGACTCAGACAAACATGTTTATGGCTTTATCTTATAGAACTCAATATCCCCGTGCTGGGCAAACAGGTTTTGCAGCCGTTTGAGCTAAGATTTTAAAATTATTCACATAATGAAAACCTATACTTTGTTTCAGGCGAGTTTCCCATTCAAATGCATGTAACAGTGAGAAACACACTGTCTTGGCGAAAGAAAGCGTTTTCGTACAACTTCATATAAATCGCTGTAACTTTTGATAGAAGACTCAGACAAACATGTTTATGGCTTTATCTTATAGAACTCAATATCCCCGTGCTGGGCAAACAGGTTTTGCAGCCGTTTGAGCTAAGATTTTAAAATTATTCACATAATGAAAACCTATACTTTGTTTCAGGCGAGTTTCCCATTCAAATGCATGTAACAGTGAGAAACACACTGTCTTGGCGAAAGAAAGCATTTTCGTACAACTTCATATAAATCGCTGTAACTTTTGATAGAAGACTCAGACAAACATGTTTATGGCTTTATCTTATAGAACTCAATATCCCCGTGCTGGGCAAACAGGTTTTGCAGCCGTTTGAGCTAAGATTTTAAAATTATTCACATAATGAAAACCTATACTTTGTTTCAGGCGAGTTTCCCATTCAAATGCATGTAACAGTGAGGAACACACTGTCTTGGCGAAAGAAAGCATTTTCGTACAACTTCATATAAATCGCTGTAACTTTTGATAGAAGACTCAGACAAAAATGTTTATGGCTTTATCTTATAGAACTCAATATCCCCGTGCTGGGCAAACAGGTTTTGCAGCCGTTTGAGCTAAGATTTTAAAATTATTCACATAATGAAAACCTATACTTTGTCTCGGGCGAGTTTCCCATTCAAATGCATGTAACAGTGAGAAACACACTGTCTTGGCGAAAGAAAGCGTTTTCGTACAACTTCATATAAATCGCTGTAACTTTTGATAGAAGACTCAGACAAACATGTTTATGGCTTTATCTTATAGAACTCAATATCCCCGTGCTGGGCAAACAGGTTTTGCAGCCGTTTGAGCTAAGATTTTAAAATTATTCACATAATGAAAACCTATACTTTGTTTCAGGCGAGTTTCCCATTCAAATGCATGTAACAGTGAGAAACACACTGTCTTGGCGAAAGAAAGCATTTTCGTACAACTTCATATAAATCGCTGTAACTTTTGATAGAAGACTCAGAAACACATGTTTATGGCTTTATCTTATAGAACTCAATATCCCCGTGCTGGGCAAACAGGTTTTGCAGCCGTTTGAGCTAAGATTTTAAAATTATTCACATAATGAAAACCTATACTTTGTCTCGGGCGAGTTTCCCATTCAAATGCATGTAACAGTGAGAAACACACTGTCTTGGCGAAAGAAAGCGTTTTCGAACAACTTCATATAAATCGCTGTAACTTTTGATAGAAGACTCAGACAAACATGTTTATGGCTTTATCTTATAGAACTCAATATCCCCGTGCTGGGCAAACAGGTTTTGCAGCCGTTTGAGCTAAGATTTTAAAATTATTCACATAATGAAAACCTATACTTTGTCTCGGGCGAGTTTCCCATTCAAATGCATGTAACAGTGAGAAACACACTGTCTTGGCGAAAGAAAGCGTTTTCGTACAACTTCATATAAATCGCTGTAACTTTTGATAGAAGACTCAGACAAACATGTTTATGGCTTTATCTTATAGAACTCAATATCCCCGTGCTGGGCAAACAGGTTTTGCAGCCGTTTGAGCTAAGATTTTAAAATTATTCACATAATGAAAACCTATACTTTGTTTCAGGCGAGTTTCCCATTCAAATGCATGTAACAGTGAGAAACACACTGTCTTGGCGAAAGAAAGCATTTTCGTACAACTTCATATAAATCGCTGTAACTTTTGATAGAAGACTCAGACAAACATGTTTATGGCTTTATCTTATAGAACTCAATATCCCCGTGCTGGGCAAACAGGTTTTGCAGCCGTTTGAGCTAAGATTTTAAAATTATTCACATAATGAAAACCTATACTTTGTTTCAGGCGAGTTTCCCATTCAAATGCATGTAACAGTGAGGAACACACTGTCTTGGCGAAAGAAAGCATTTTCGTACAACTTCATATAAATCGCTGTAACTTTTGATAGAAGACTCAGACAAAAATGTTTATGGCTTTATCTTATAGAACTCAATATCCCCGTGCTGGGCAAACAGGTTTTGCAGCCGTTTGAGCTAAGATTTTAAAATTATTCACATAATGAAAACCTATACTTTGTCTCGGGCGAGTTTCCCATTCAAATGCATGTAACAGTGAGAAACACACTGTCTTGGCGAAAGAAAGCGTTTTCGTACAACTTCATATAAATCGCTGTAACTTTTGATAGAAGACTCAGACAAAAATGTTTATGGCTTTATCTTATAGAACTCAATATCCCCGTGCTGGGCAAACAGGTTTTGCAGCCGTTTGAGCTAAGATTTTAAAATTATTCACATAATGAAAACCTATACTTTGTCTCGGGCGAGTTTCCCATTCAAATGCATGTAACAGTGAGAAACACACTGTCTTGGCGAAAGAAAGCGTTTTCGAACAACTTCATATAAATCGCTGTAACTTTTGATAGAAGACTCAGACAAACATGTTTATGGCTTTATCTTATAGAACTCAATATCCCCGTGCTGGGCAAACAGGTTTTGCAGCCGTTTGAGCTAAGATTTTAAAATTATTCACATAATGAAAACCTATACTTTGTTTCAGGCGAGTTTCCCATTCAAATGCATGTAACAGTGAGAAACACACTGTCTTGGCGAAAGAAAGCATTTTCGTACAACTTCATATAAATCGCTGTAACTTTTGATAGAAGACTCAGACAAACATGTTTATGGCTTTATCTTATAGAACTCAATATCCCCGTGCTGGGCAAACAGGTTTTGCAGCCGTTTGAGCTAAGATTTTAAAATTATTCACATAATGAAAACCTATACTTTGTTTCAGGCGAGTTTCCCATTCAAATGCATGTAACAGTGAGAAACACACTGTCTTGGCGAAAGAAAGCATTTTCGTACAACTTCATATAAATCGCTGTAACTTTTGATAGAAGACTCAGACAAACATGTTTATGGCTTTATCTTATAGAACTCAATATCCCCGTGCTGGGCAAACAGGTTTTGCAGCCGTTTGAGCTAAGATTTTAAAATTATTCACATAATGAAAACCTATACTTTGTTTCAGGCGAGTTTCCCATTCAAATGCATGTAACAGTGAGAAACACACTGTCTTGGCGAAAGAAAGCATTTTCGTACAACTTCATATAAATCGCTGTAACTTTTGATAGAAGACTCAGAAACACATGTTTATGGCTTTATCTTATAGAACTCAATATCCCCGTGCTGGGCAAACAGGTTTTGCAGCCGTTTGAGCTAAGATTTTAAAATTATTCACATAATGAAAACCTATACTTTGTCTCGGGCGAGTTTCCCATTCAAATGCATGTAACAGTGAGAAACACACTGTCTTGGCGAAAGAAAGCGTTTTCGAACAACTTCATATAAATCGCTGTAACTTTTGATAGAAGACTCAGACAAACATGTTTATGGCTTTATCTTATAGAACTCAATATCCCCGTGCTGGGCAAACAGGTTTTGCAGCCGTTTGAGCTAAGATTTTAAAATTATTCACATAATGAAAACCTATACTTTGTCTCGGGCGAGTTTCCCATTCAAATGCATGTAACAGTGAGAAACACACTGTCTTGGCGAAAGAAAGCGTTTTCGTACAACTTCATATAAATCGCTGTAACTTTTGATAGAAGACTCAGACAAACATGTTTATGGCTTTATCTTATAGAACTCAATATCCCCGTGCTGGGCAAACAGGTTTCGCAGCCGTTTGAGCTAAGATTTTAAAATTATTCACATAATGAAAACCTATACTTTGTCTCGGGCGAGTTTCCCATTCAAATGCATGTAACAGTGAGAAACACACTGTCTTGGCGAAAGAAAGCGTTTTCGTACAACTTCATATAAATCGCTGTAACTTTTGATAGAAGACTCAGACAAACATGTTTATGGCTTTATCTTATAGAACTCAATATCCCCGTGCTGGGCAAACAGGTTTTGCAGCCGTTTGAGCTAAGATTTTAAAATTATTCACATAATGAAAACCTATACTTTGTTTCAGGCGAGTTTCCCATTCAAATGCATGTAACAGTGAGAAACACACTGTCTTGGCGAAAGAAAGCGTTTTCGTACAACTTCATATAAATCGCTGTAACTTTTGATAGAAGACTCAGACAAACATGTTTATGGCTTTATCTTATAGAACTCAATATCCCCGTGCTGGGCAAACAGGTTTTGCAGCCGTTTGAGCTAAGATTTTAAAATTATTCACATAATGAAAACCTATACTTTGTTTCAGGCGAGTTTCCCATTCAAATGCATGTAACAGTGAGAAACACACTGTCTTGGCGAAAGAAAGCATTTTCGTACAACTTCATATAAATCGCTGTAACTTTTGATAGAAGACTCAGACAAACATGTTTATGGCTTTATCTTATAGAACTCAATATCCCCGTGCTGGGCAAACAGGTTTTGCAGCCGTTTGAGCTAAGATTTTAAAATTATTCACATAATGAAAACCTATACTTTGTTTCAGGCGAGTTTCCCATTCAAATGCATGTAACAGTGAGGAACACACTGTCTTGGCGAAAGAAAGCATTTTCGTACAACTTCATATAAATCGCTGTAACTTTTGATAGAAGACTCAGACAAAAATGTTTATGGCTTTATCTTATAGAACTCAATATCCCCGTGCTGGGCAAACAGGTTTTGCAGCCGTTTGAGCTAAGATTTTAAAATTATTCACATAATGAAAACCTATACTTTGTCTCGGGCGAGTTTCCCATTCAAATGCATGTAACAGTGAGAAACACACTGTCTTGGCGAAAGAAAGCGTTTTCGTACAACTTCATATAAATCGCTGTAACTTTTGATAGAAGACTCAGACAAACATGTTTATGGCTTTATCTTATAGAACTCAATATCCCCGTGCTGGGCAAACAGGTTTTGCAGCCGTTTGAGCTAAGATTTTAAAATTATTCACATAATGAAAACCTATACTTTGTTTCAGGCGAGTTTCCCATTCAAATGCATGTAACAGTGAGAAACACACTGTCTTGGCGAAAGAAAGCATTTTCGTACAACTTCATATAAATCGCTGTAACTTTTGATAGAAGACTCAGAAACACATGTTTATGGCTTTATCTTATAGAACTCAATATCCCCGTGCTGGGCAAACAGGTTTTGCAGCCGTTTGAGCTAAGATTTTAAAATTATTCACATAATGAAAACCTATACTTTGTCTCGGGCGAGTTTCCCATTCAAATGCATGTAACAGTGAGAAACACACTGTCTTGGCGAAAGAAAGCGTTTTCGAACAACTTCATATAAATCGCTGTAACTTTTGATAGAAGACTCAGACAAACATGTTTATGGCTTTATCTTATAGAACTCAATATCCCCGTGCTGGGCAAACAGGTTTTGCAGCCGTTTGAGCTAAGATTTTAAAATTATTCACATAATGAAAACCTATACTTTGTCTCGGGCGAGTTTCCCATTCAAATGCATGTAACAGTGAGAAACACACTGTCTTGGCGAAAGAAAGCGTTTTCGTACAACTTCATATAAATCGCTGTAACTTTTGATAGAAGACTCAGACAAACATGTTTATGGCTTTATCTTATAGAACTCAATATCCCCGTGCTGGGCAAACAGGTTTTGCAGCCGTTTGAGCTAAGATTTTAAAATTATTCACATAATGAAAACCTATACTTTGTTTCAGGCGAGTTTCCCATTCAAATGCATGTAACAGTGAGAAACACACTGTCTTGGCGAAAGAAAGCATTTTCGTACAACTTCATATAAATCGCTGTAACTTTTGATAGAAGACTCAGACAAACATGTTTATGGCTTTATCTTATAGAACTCAATATCCCCGTGCTGGGCAAACAGGTTTTGCAGCCGTTTGAGCTAAGATTTTAAAATTATTCACATAATGAAAACCTATACTTTGTTTCAGGCGAGTTTCCCATTCAAATGCATGTAACAGTGAGGAACACACTGTCTTGGCGAAAGAAAGCATTTTCGTACAACTTCATATAAATCGCTGTAACTTTTGATAGAAGACTCAGACAAAAATGTTTATGGCTTTATCTTATAGAACTCAATATCCCCGTGCTGGGCAAACAGGTTTTGCAGCCGTTTGAGCTAAGATTTTAAAATTATTCACATAATGAAAACCTATACTTTGTCTCGGGCGAGTTTCCCATTCAAATGCATGTAACAGTGAGAAACACACTGTCTTGGCGAAAGAAAGCGTTTTCGTACAACTTCATATAAATCGCTGTAACTTTTGATAGAAGACTCAGACAAACATGTTTATGGCTTTATCTTATAGAACTCAATATCCCCGTGCTGGGCAAACAGGTTTTGCAGCCGTTTGAGCTAAGATTTTAAAATTATTCACATAATGAAAACCTATACTTTGTTTCAGGCGAGTTTCCCATTCAAATGCATGTAACAGTGAGAAACACACTGTCTTGGCGAAAGAAAGCATTTTCGTACAACTTCATATAAATCGCTGTAACTTTTGATAGAAGACTCAGAAACACATGTTTATGGCTTTATCTTATAGAACTCAATATCCCTGTGCTGGGCAAACAGGTTTTGCAGCCGTTTGAGCTAAGATTTTAAAATTATTCACATAATGAAAACCTATACTTTGTCTCGGGCGAGTTTCCCATTCAAATGCATGTAACAGTGAGAAACACACTGTCTTGGCGAAAGAAAGCGTTTTCGAACAACTTCATATAAATCGCTGTAACTTTTGATAGAAGACTCAGACAAACATGTTTATGGCTTTATCTTATAGAACTCAATATCCCCGTGCTGGGCAAACAGGTTTTGCAGCCGTTTGAGCTAAGATTTTAAAATTATTCACATAATGAAAACCTATACTTTGTTTCAGGCGAGTTTCCCATTCAAATGCATGTAACAGTGAGAAACACACTGTCTTGGCGAAAGAAAGCATTTTCGTACAACTTCATATAAATCGCTGTAACTTTTGATAGAAGACTCAGACAAACATGTTTATGGCTTTATCTTATAGAACTCAATATCCCCGTGCTGGGCAAACAGGTTTTGCAGCCGTTTGAGCTAAGATTTTAAAATTATTCACATAATGAAAACCTATACTTTGTTTCAGGCGAGTTTCCCATTCAAATGCATGTAACAGTGAGAAACACACTGTCTTGGCGAAAGAAAGCATTTTCGTACAACTTCATATAAATCGCTGTAACTTTTGATAGAAGACTCAGACAAACATGTTTATGGCTTTATCTTATAGAACTCAATATCCCCGTGCTGGGCAAACAGGTTTTGCAGCCGTTTGAGCTAAGATTTTAAAATTATTCACATAATGAAAACCTATACTTTGTTTCAGGCGAGTTTCCCATTCAAATGCATGTAACAGTGAGAAACACACTGTCTTGGCGAAAGAAAGCATTTTCGTACAACTTCATATAAATCGCTGTAACTTTTGATAGAAGACTCAGAAACACATGTTTATGGCTTTATCTTATAGAACTCAATATCCCCGTGCTGGGCAAACAGGTTTTGCAGCCGTTTGAGCTAAGATTTTAAAATTATTCACATAATGAAAACCTATACTTTGTTTCAGGCGAGTTTCCCATTCAAATGCATGTAACAGTGAGGAACACACTGTCTTGGCGAAAGAAAGCATTTTCGTACAACTTCATATAAATCGCTGTAACTTTTGATAGAAGACTCAGACAAACATGTTTATGGCTTTATCTTATAGAACTCAATATCCCCGTGCTGGGCAAACAGGTTTTGCAGCCGTTTGAGCTAAGATTTTAAAATTATTCACATAATGAAAACCTATACTTTGTCTCGGGCGAGTTTCCCATTCAAATGCATGTAACAGTGAGAAACACACTGTCTTGGCGAAAGAAAGCATTTTCGTACAACTTCATATAAATCGCTGTAACTTTTGATAGAAGACTCAGACAAAAATGTTTATGGCTTTATCTTATAGAACTCAATATCCCCGTGCTGGGCAAACAGGTTTTGCAGCCGTTTGAGCTAAGATTTTAAAATTATTCACATAATGAAAACCTATACTTTGTTTCAGGCGAGTTTCCCATTCAAATGCATGTAACAGTGAGAAACACACTGTCTTGGCGAAAGAAAGCATTTTCGTACAACTTCATATAAATCGCTGTAACTTTTGATAGAAGACTCGGACAAACATGTTTATGGCTTTATCTTATAGAACTCAATATCCCCGTGCTGGGCAAACAGGTTTTGCAGCCGTTTGAGCTAAGATTTTAAAATTATTCACATAATGAAAACCTATACTTTGTTTCAGGCGAGTTTCCCATTCAAATGCATGTAACAGTGAGAAACACACTGTCTTGGTGAAAGAAAGCATTTTCGTACAACTTCATATAAATCGCTGTAACTTTTGATAGAAGACTCAGACAAAAATGTTTATGGCTTTATCTTATAGAACTCAATATCCCCGTGCTGGGCAAACAGGTTTTGCAGCCGTTTGAGCTAAGATTTTAAAATTATTCACATAATGAAAACCTATACTTTGTCTCGGGCGAGTTTCCCATTCAAATGCATGTAACAGTGAGAAACACACTGTCTTGGCGAAAGAAAGCGTTTTCGTACAACTTCATATAAATCGCTGTAACTTTTGATAGAAGACTCAGACAAACATGTTTATGGCTTTATCTTATAGAACTCAATATCCCCGTGCTGGGCAAACAGGTTTTGCAGCCGTTTGAGCTAAGATTTTAAAATTATTCACATAATGAAAACCTATACTTTGTTTCAGGCGAGTTTCCCATTCAAATGCATGTAACAGTGAGAAACACACTGTCTTGGCGAAAGAAAGCATTTTCGTACAACTTCATATAAATCGCTGTAACTTTTGATAGAAGACTCAGAAACACATGTTTATGGCTTTATCTTATAGAACTCAATATCCCCGTGCTGGGCAAACAGGTTTTGCAGCCGTTTGAGCTAAGATTTTAAAATTATTCACATAATGAAAACCTATACTTTGTCTCGGGCGAGTTTCCCATTCAAATGCATGTAACAGTGAGAAACACACTGTCTTGGCGAAAGAAAGCGTTTTCGAACAACTTCATATAAATCGCTGTAACTTTTGATAGAAGACTCAGACAAACATGTTTATGGCTTTATCTTATAGAACTCAATATCCCCGTGCTGGGCAAACAGGTTTTGCAGCCGTTTGAGCTAAGATTTTAAAATTATTCACATAATGAAAACCTATACTTTGTCTCGGGCGAGTTTCCCATTCAAATGCATGTAACAGTGAGAAACACACTGTCTTGGCGAAAGAAAGCATTTTCGTACAACTTCATATAAATCGCTGTAACTTTTGATAGAAGACTCAGACAAACATGTTTATGGCTTTATCTTATAGAACTCAATATCCCCGTGCTGGGCAAACAGGTTTTGCAGCCGTTTGAGCTAAGATTTTAAAATTATTCACATAATGAAAACCTATACTTTGTTTCAGGCGAGTTTCCCATTCAAATGCATGTAACAGTGAGAAACACACTGTCTTGGCGAAAGAAAGCATTTTCGTACAACTTCATATAAATCGCTGTAACTTTTGATAGAAGACTCAGACAAACATGTTTATGGCTTTATCTTATAGAACTCAATATCCCCGTGCTGGGCAAACAGGTTTTGCAGCCGTTTGAGCTAAGATTTTAAAATTATTCACATAATGAAAACCTATACTTTGTTTCAGGCGAGTTTCCCATTCAAATGCATGTAACAGTGAGAAACACACTGTCTTGGCGAAAGAAAGCATTTTCGTACAACTTCATATAAATCGCTGTAACTTTTGATAGAAGACTCAGAAACACATGTTTATGGCTTTATCTTATAGAACTCAATATCCCCGTGCTGGGCAAACAGGTTTTGCAGCCGTTTGAGCTAAGATTTTAAAATTATTCACATAATGAAAACCTATACTTTGTCTCGGGCGAGTTTCCCATTCAAATGCATGTAACAGTGAGAAACACACTGTCTTGGCGAAAGAAAGCGTTTTCGTACAACTTCATATAAATCGCTGTAACTTTTGATAGAAGACTCAGACAAACATGTTTATGGCTTTATCTTATAGAACTCAATATCCCCGTGCTGGGCAAACAGGTTTTGCAGCCGTTTGAGCTAAGATTTTAAAATTATTCACATAATGAAAACCTATACTTTGTTTCAGGCGAGTTTCCCATTCAAATGCATGTAACAGTGAGAAACACACTGTCTTGGCGAAAGAAAGCATTTTCGTACAACTTCATATAAATCGCTGTAACTTTTGATAGAAGACTCAGACAAAAATGTTTATGGCTTTATCTTATAGAACTCAATATCCCCGTGCTGGGCAAACAGGTTTTGCAGCCGTTTGAGCTAAGATTTTAAAATTATTCACATAATGAAAACCTATACTTTGTCTCGGGCGAGTTTCCCATTCAAATGCATGTAACAGTGAGAAACACACTGTCTTGGCGAAAGAAAGCGTTTTCGTACAACTTCATATAAATCGCTGTAACTTTTGATAGAAGACTCAGACAAACATGTTTATGGCTTTATCTTATAGAACTCAATATCCCCGTGCTGGGCAAACAGGTTTTGCAGCCGTTTGAGCTAAGATTTTAAAATTATTCACATAATGAAAACCTATACTTTGTTTCAGGCGAGTTTCCCATTCAAATGCATGTAACAGTGAGAAACACACTGTCTTGGCGAAAGAAAGCATTTTCGTACAACTTCATATAAATCGCTGTAACTTTTGATAGAAGACTCAGACAAACATGTTTATGGCTTTATCTTATAGAACTCAATATCCCCGTGCTGGGCAAACAGGTTTTGCAGCCGTTTGAGCTAAGATTTTAAAATTATTCACATAATGAAAACCTATACTTTGTTTCAGGCGAGTTTCCCATTCAAATGCATGTAACAGTGAGGAACACACTGTCTTGGCGAAAGAAAGCATTTTCGTACAACTTCATATAAATCGCTGTAACTTTTGATAGAAGACTCAGACAAACATGTTTATGGCTTTATCTTATAGAACTCAATATCCCCGTGCTGGGCAAACAGGTTTTGCAGCCGTTTGAGCTAAGATTTTAAAATTATTCACATAATGAAAACCTATACTTTGTCTCGGGCGAGTTTCCCATTCAAATGCATGTAACAGTGAGAAACACACTGTCTTGGCGAAAGAAAGCGTTTTCGTACAACTTCATATAAATCGCTGTAACTTTTGATAGAAGACTCAGACAAACATGTTTATGGCTTTATCTTATAGAACTCAATATCCCCGTGCTGGGCAAACAGGTTTTGCAGCCGTTTGAGCTAAGATTTTAAAATTATTCACATAATGAAAACCTATACTTTGTTTCAGGCGAGTTTCCCATTCAAATGCATGTAACAGTGAGAAACACACTGTCTTGGCGAAAGAAAGCATTTTCGTACAACTTCATATAAATCGCTGTAACTTTTGATAGAAGACTCAGACAAACATGTTTATGGCTTTATCTTATAGAACTCAATATCCCCGTGCTGGGCAAACAGGTTTTGCAGCCGTTTGAGCTAAGATTTTAAAATTATTCACATAATGAAAACCTATACTTTGTTTCAGGCGAGTTTCCCATTCAAATGCATGTAACAGTGAGAAACACACTGTCTTGGCGAAAGAAAGCATTTTCGTACAACTTCATATAAATCGCTGTAACTTTTGATAGAAGACTCAGACAAACATGTTTATGGCTTTATCTTATAGAACTCAATATCCCCGTGCTGGGCAAACAGGTTTTGCAGCCGTTTGAGCTAAGATTTTAAAATTATTCACATAATGAAAACCTATACTTTGTTTCAGGCGAGTTTCCCATTCAAATGCATGTAACAGTGAGGAACACACTGTCTTGGCGAAAGAAAGCATTTTCGTACAACTTCATATAAATCGCTGTAACTTTTGATAGAAGACTCAGACAAACATGTTTATGGCTTTATCTTATAGAACTCAATATCCCCGTGCTGGGCAAACAGGTTTTGCAGCCGTTTGAGCTAAGATTTTAAAATTATTCACATAATGAAAACCTATACTTTGTCTCGGGCGAGTTTCCCATTCAAATGCATGTAACAGTGAGAAACACACTGTCTTGGCGAAAGAAAGCATTTTCGTACAACTTCATATAAATCGCTGTAACTTTTGATAGAAGACTCAGACAAACATGTTTATGGCTTTATCTTATAGAACTCAATATCCCCGTGCTGGGCAAACAGGTTTTGCAGCCGTTTGAGCTAAGATTTTAAAATTATTCACATAATGAAAACCTATACTTTGTTTCAGGCGAGTTTCCCATTCAAATGCATGTAACAGTGAGAAACACACTGTCTTGGCGAAAGAAAGCATTTTCGTACAACTTCATATAAATCGCTGTAACTTTTGATAGAAGACTCAGACAAAAATGTTTATGGCTTTATCTTATAGAACTCAATATCCCCGTGCTGGGCAAACAGGTTTTGCAGCCGTTTGAGCTAAGATTTTAAAATTATTCACATAATGAAAACCTATACTTTGTTTCAGGCGAGTTTCCCATTCAAATGCATGTAACAGTGAGAAACACACTGTCTTGGCGAAAGAAAGCATTTTCGTACAACTTCATATAAATCGCTGTAACTTTTGATAGAAGACTCAGACAAACATGTTTATGGCTTTATCTTATAGAACTCAATATCCCCGTGCTGGGCAAACAGGTTTTGCAGCCGTTTGAGCTAAGATTTTAAAATTATTCACATAATGAAAACCTATACTTTGTCTCGGGCGAGTTTCCCATTCAAATGCATGTAACAGTGAGAAACACACTGTCTTGGCGAAAGAAAGCATTTTCGTACAACTTCATATAAATCGCTGTAACTTTTGATAGAAGACTCAGACAAACATGTTTATGGCTTTATCTTATAGAACTCAATATCCCCGTGCTGGGCAAACAGGTTTTGCAGCCGTTTGAGCTAAGATTTTAAAATTATTCACATAATGAAAACCTATACTTTGTTTCAGGCGAGTTTCCCATTCAAATGCATGTAACAGTGAGAAACACACTGTCTTGGCGAAAGAAAGCATTTTCGTACAACTTCATATAAATCGCTGTAACTTTTGATAGAAGACTCAGACAAACATGTTTATGGCTTTATCTTATAGAACTCAATATCCCCGTGCTGGGCAAACAGGTTTTGCAGCCGTTTGAGCTAAGATTTTAAAATTATTCACATAATGAAAACCTATACTTTGTTTCAGGCGAGTTTCCCATTCAAATGCATGTAACAGTGAGGAACACACTGTCTTGGCGAAAGAAAGCATTTTCGTACAACTTCATATAAATCGCTGTAACTTTTGATAGAAGACTCAGACAAACATGTTTATGGCTTTATCTTATAGAACTCAATATCCCCGTGCTGGGCAAACAGGTTTTGCAGCCGTTTGAGCTAAGATTTTAAAATTATTCACATAATGAAAACCTATACTTTGTCTCGGGCGAGTTTCCCATTCAAATGCATGTAACAGTGAGAAACACACTGTCTTGGCGAAAGAAAGCATTTTCGTACAACTTCATATAAATCGCTGTAACTTTTGATAGAAGACTCAGACAAACATGTTTATGGCTTTATCTTATAGAACTCAATATCCCCGTGCTGGGCAAACAGGTTTTGCAGCCGTTTGAGCTAAGATTTTAAAATTATTCACATAATGAAAACCTATACTTTGTTTCAGGCGAGTTTCCCATTCAAATGCATGTAACAGTGAGAAACACACTGTCTTGGCGAAAGAAAGCATTTTCGTACAACTTCATATAAATCGCTGTAACTTTTGATAGAAGACTCAGACAAACATGTTTATGGCTTTATCTTATAGAACTCAATATCCCCGTGCTGGGCAAACAGGTTTTGCAGCCGTTTGAGCTAAGATTTTAAAATTATTCACATAATGAAAACCTATACTTTGTTTCAGGCGAGTTTCCCATTCAAATGCATGTAACAGTGAGAAACACACTGTCTTGGCGAAAGAAAGCGTTTTCGAACAACTTCATATAAATCGCTGTAACTTTTGATAGAAGACTCAGACAAACATGTTTATGGCTTTATCTTATAGAACTCAATATCCCCGTGCTGGGCAAACAGGTTTTGCAGCCGTTTGAGCTAAGATTTTAAAATTATTCACATAATGAAAACCTATACTTTGTTTCAGGCGAGTTTCCCATTCAAATGCATGTAACAGTGAGAAACACACTGTCTTGGCGAAAGAAAGCATTTTCGTACAACTTCATATAAATCGCTGTAACTTTTGATAGAAGACTCAGACAAACATGTTTATGGCTTTATCTTATAGAACTCAATATCCCCGTGCTGGGCAAACAGGTTTTGCAGCCGTTTGAGCTAAGATTTTAAAATTATTCACATAATGAAAACCTATACTTTGTTTCAGGCGAGTTTCCCATTCAAATGCATGTAACAGTGAGAAACACACTGTCTTGGCGAAAGAAAGCATTTTCGTACAACTTCATATAAATCGCTGTAACTTTTGATAGAAGACTCAGACAAAAATGTTTATGGCTTTATCTTATAGAACTCAATATCCCCGTGCTGGGCAAACAGGTTTTGCAGCCGTTTGAGCTAAGATTTTAAAATTATTCACATAATGAAAACCTATACTTTGTTTCAGGCGAGTTTCCCATTCAAATGCATGTAACAGTGAGAAACACACTGTCTTGGCGAAAGAAAGCATTTTCGTACAACTTCATATAAATCGCTGTAACTTTTGATAGAAGACTCAGACAAACATGTTTATGGCTTTATCTTATAGAACTCAATATCCCCGTGCTGGGCAAACAGGTTTTGCAGCCGTTTGAGCTAAGATTTTAAAATTATTCACATAATGAAAACCTATACTTTGTTTCAGGCGAGTTTCCCATTCAAATGCATGTAACAGTGAGAAACACACTGTCTTGGCGAAAGAAAGCATTTTCGTACAACTTCATATAAATCGCTGTAACTTTTGATAGAAGACTCAGACAAACATGTTTATGGCTTTATCTTATAGAACTCAATATCCCCGTGCTGGGCAAACAGGTTTTGCAGCCGTTTGAGCTAAGATTTTAAAATTATTCACATAATGAAAACCTATACTTTGTCTCGGGCGAGTTTCCCATTCAAATGCATGTAACAGTGAGAAACACACTGTCTTGGCGAAAGAAAGCGTTTTCGTACAACTTCATATAAATCGCTGTAACTTTTGATAGAAGACTCAGACAAACATGTTTATGGCTTTATCTTATAGAACTCAATATCCCCGTGCTGGGCAAACAGGTTTTGCAGCCGTTTGAGCTAAGATTTTAAAATTATTCACATAATGAAAACCTATACTTTGTTTCAGGCGAGTTTCCCATTCAAATGCATGTAACAGTGAGAAACACACTGTCTTGGCGAAAGAAAGCATTTTCGTACAACTTCATATAAATCGCTGTAACTTTTGATAGAAGACTCAGACAAACATGTTTATGGCTTTATCTTATAGAACTCAATATCCCCGTGCTGGGCAAACAGGTTTTGCAGCCGTTTGAGCTAAGATTTTAAAATTATTCACATAATGAAAACCTATACTTTGTTTCAGGCGAGTTTCCCATTCAAATGCATGTAACAGTGAGGAACACACTGTCTTGGCGAAAGAAAGCATTTTCGTACAACTTCATATAAATCGCTGTAACTTTTGATAGAAGACTCAGACAAAAATGTTTATGGCTTTATCTTATAGAACTCAATATCCCCATGCTGGGCAAACAGGTTTTGCAGCCGTTTGAGCTAAGATTTTAAAATTATTCACATAATGAAAACCTATACTTTGTCTCGGGCGAGTTTCCCATTCAAATGCATGTAACAGTGAGAAACACACTGTCTTGGCGAAAGAAAGAGTTTTCGTACAACTTCATATAAATCGCTGTAACTTTTGATAGAAGACTCAGACAAACATGTTTATGGCTTTATCTTATAGAACTCAATATCCCCGTGCTGGGCAAACAGGTTTTGCAGCCGTTTGAGCTAAGATTTTAAAATTATTCACATAATGAAAACCTATACTTTGTTTCAGGCGAGTTTCCCATTCAAATGCATGTAACAGTGAGGAACACACTGTCTTGGCGAAAGAAAGCATTTTCGTACAACTTCATATAAATCGCTGTAACTTTTGATAGAAGACTCAGACAAAAATGTTTATGGCTTTATCTTATAGAACTCAATATCCCCGTGCTGGGCAAACAGGTTTTGCAGCCGTTTGAGCTAAGATTTTAAAATTATTCACATAATGAAAACCTATACTTTGTCTCGGGCGAGTTTCCCATTCAAATGCATGTAACAGTGAGAAACACACTGTCTTGGCGAAAGAAAGCGTTTTCGTACAACTTCATATAAATCGCTGTAACTTTTGATAGAAGACTCAGACAAACATGTTTATGGCTTTATCTTATAGAACTCAATATCCCCGTGCTGGGCAAACAGGTTTTGCAGCCGTTTGAGCTAAGATTTTAAAATTATTCACATAATGAAAACCTATACTTTGTTTCAGGCGAGTTTCCCATTCAAATGCATGTAACAGTGAGAAACACACTGTCTTGGCGAAAGAAAGCATTTTCGTACAACTTCATATAAATCGCTGTAACTTTTGATAGAAGACTCAGACAAAAATGTTTATGGCTTTATCTTATAGAACTCAATATCCCCGTGCTGGGCAAACAGGTTTTGCAGCCGTTTGAGCTAAGATTTTAAAATTATTCACATAATGAAAACCTATACTTTGTCTCGGGCGAGTTTCCCATTCAAATGCATGTAACAGTGAGAAACACACTGTCTTGGCGAAAGAAAGCGTTTTCGTACAACTTCATATAAATCGCTGTAACTTTTGATAGAAGACTCAGACAAAAATGTTTATGGCTTTATCTTATAGAACTCAATATCCCCGTGCTGGGCAAACAGGTTTTGCAGCCGTTTGAGCTAAGATTTTAAAATTATTCACATAATGAAAACCTATACTTTGTTTCAGGCGAGTTTCCCATTCAAATGCATGTAACAGTGAGGAACACACTGTCTTGGCGAAAGAAAGCATTTTCGTACAACTTCATATAAATCGCTGTAACTTTTGATAGAAGACTCAGACAAAAATGTTTATGGCTTTATCTTATAGAACTCAATATCCCCGTGCTGGGCAAACAGGTTTTGCAGCCGTTTGAGCTAAGATTTTAAAATTATTCACATAATGAAAACCTATACTTTGTCTCGGGCGAGTTTCCCATTCAAATGCATGTAACAGTGAGAAACACACTGTCTTGGCGAAAGAAAGCGTTTTCGTACAACTTCATATAAATCGCTGTAACTTTTGATAGAAGACTCAGACAAACATGTTTATGGCTTTATCTTATAGAACTCAATATCCCCGTGCTGGGCAAACAGGTTTTGCAGCCGTTTGAGCTAAGATTTTAAAATTATTCACATAATGAAAACCTATACTTTGTTTCAGGCGAGTTTCCCATTCAAATGCATGTAACAGTGAGAAACACACTGTCTTGGCGAAAGAAAGCATTTTCGTACAACTTCATATAAATCGCTGTAACTTTTGATAGAAGACTCAGACAAAAATGTTTATGGCTTTATCTTATAGAACTCAATATCCCCGTGCTGGGCAAACAGGTTTTGCAGCCGTTTGAGCTAAGATTTTAAAATTATTCACATAATGAAAACCTATACTTTGTCTCGGGCGAGTTTCCCATTCAAATGCATGTAACAGTGAGAAACACACTGTCTTGGCGAAAGAAAGCGTTTTCGTACAACTTCATATAAATCGCTGTAACTTTTGATAGAAGACTCAGACAAAAATGTTTATGGCTTTATCTTATAGAACTCAATATCCCCGTGCTGGGCAAACAGGTTTTGCAGCCGTTTGAGCTAAGATTTTAAAATTATTCACATAATGAAAACCTATACTTTGTCTCGGGCGAGTTTCCCATTCAAATGCATGTAACAGTGAGAAACACACTGTCTTGGCGAAAGAAAGCGTTTTCGTACAACTTCATATAAATCGCTGTAACTTTTGATAGAAGACTCAGACAAACATGTTTATGGCTTTATCTTATAGAACTCAATATCCCCGTGCTGGGCAAACAGGTTTTGCAGCTGTTTGAGCTAAGATTTTAAAATTATTCACATAATGAAAACCTATACTTTGTTTCAGGCGAGTTTCCCATTCAAATGCATGTAACAGTGAGAAACACACTGTCTTGGCGAAAGAAAGCATTTTCGTACAACTTCATATAAATCGCTGTAACTTTTGATAGAAGACTCAGACAAAAATGTTTATGGCTTTATCTTATAGAACTCAATATCCCCGTGCTGGGCAAACAGGTTTTGCAGCCGTTTGAGCTAAGATTTTAAAATTATTCACATAATGAAAACCTATACTTTGTCTCGGGCGAGTTTCCCATTCAAATGCATGTAACAGTGAGAAACACACTGTCTTGGCGAAAGAAAGCATTTTCGTACAACTTCATATAAATCGCTGTAACTTTTGATAGAAGACTCAGACAAAAATGTTTATGGCTTTATCTTATAGAACTCAATATCCCCGTGCTGGGCAAACAGGCTTTGCAGCCGTTTGAGCTAAGATTTTAAAATTATTCACATAATGAAAACCTATACTTTGTCTCGGGCGAGTTTCCCATTCAAATGCATGTAACAGTGAGAAACACACTGTCTTGGCGAAAGAAAGCATTTTCGTACAACTTCATATAAATCGCTGTAACTTTTGATAGAAGACTCAGACAAAAATGTTTATGGCTTTATCTTATAGAACTCAATATCCCCGTGCTGGGCAAACAGGTTTTGCAGCCGTTTGAGCTAAGATTTTAAAATTATTCACATAATGAAAACCTATACTTTGTTTCAGGCGAGTTTCCCATTCAAATGCATGTAACAGTGAGAAACACACTGTCTTGGCGAAAGAAAGCATTTTCGTACAACTTCATATAAATCGCTGTAACTTTTGATAGAAGACTCAGACAAAAATGTTTATGGCTTTATCTTATAGAACTCAATATCCCCGTGCTGGGCAAACAGGTTTTGCAGCCGTTTGAGCTAAGATTTTAAAATTATTCACATAATGAAAACCTATACTTTGTTTCAGGCGAGTTTCCCATTCAAATGTATGTAACAGTGAGAAACACACTGTCTTGGCGAAAGAAAGCATTTTCGTACAACTTCATATAAATCGCTGTAACTTTTGATAGAAGACTCAGACAAACATGTTTATGGCTTTATCTTATAGAACTCAATATCCCCGTGCTGGGCAAACAGGTTTTGCAGCCGTTTGAGCTAAGATTTTAAAATTATTCACATAATGAAAACCTATACTTTGTTTCAGGCGAGTTTCCCATTCAAATGCATGTAACAGTGAGAAACACACTGTCTTGGCGAAAGAAAGCATTTTCGTACAACTTCATATAAATCGCTGTAACTTTTGATAGAAGACTCAGAAACACATGTTTATGGCTTTATCTTATAGAACTCAATATCCCCGTGCTGGGCAAACAGGTTTTGCAGCCGTTTGAGCTAAGATTTTAAAATTATTCACATAATGAAAACCTATACTTTGTCTCGGGCGAGTTTCCCATTCAAATGCATGTAACAGTGAGAAACACACTGTCTTGGCGAAAGAAAGCGTTTTCGAACAACTTCATATAAATCGCTGTAACTTTTGATAGAAGACTCAGACAAACATGTTTATGGCTTTATCTTATAGAACTCAATATCCCCGTGCTGGGCAAACAGGTTTTGCAGCCGTTTGAGCTAAGATTTTAAAATTATTCACATAATGAAAACCTATACTTTGTCTCGGGCGAGTTTCCCATTCAAATGCATGTAACAGTGAGAAACACACTGTCTTGGCGAAAGAAAGCGTTTTCGAACAACTTCATATAAATCGCTGTAACTTTTGATAGAAGACTCAGACAAACATGTTTATGGCTTTATCTTATAGAACTCAATATCCCCGTGCTGGGCAAACAGGTTTTGCAGCCGTTTGAGCTAAGATTTTAAAATTATTCACATAATGAAAACCTATACTTTGTCTCGGGCGAGTTTCCCATTCAAATGCATGTAACAGTGAGAAACACACTGTCTTGGCGAAAGAAAGCGTTTTCGTACAACTTCATATAAATCGCTGTAACTTTTGATAGAAGACTCAGACAAAAATGTTTATGGCTTTATCTTATAGAACTCAATATCCCCGTGCTGGGCAAACAGGTTTTGCAGCCGTTTGAGCTAAGATTTTAAAATTATTCACATAATGAAAACCTATACTTTGTTTCAGGCGAGTTTCCCATTCAAATGCATGTAACAGTGAGAAACACACTGTCTTGGCGAAAGAAAGCATTTTCGTACAACTTCATATAAATCGCTGTAACTTTTGATAGAAGACTCAGACAAACATGTTTATGGCTTTATCTTATAGAACTCAATATCCCCGTGCTGGGCAAACAGGTTTTGCAGCCGTTTGAGCTAAGATTTTAAAATTATTCACATAATGAAAACCTATACTTTGTTTCAGGCGAGTTTCCCATTCAAATGCATGTAACAGTGAGAAACACACTGTCTTGGCGAAAGAAAGCATTTTCGTACAACTTCATATAAATCGCTGTAACTTTTGATAGAAGACTCAGACAAAAATGTTTATGGCTTTATCTTATAGAACTCAATATCCCCGTGCTGGGCAAACAGGTTTTGCAGCCGTTTGAGCTAAGATTTTAAAATTATTCACATAATGAAAACCTATACTTTGTTTCAGGCGAGTTTCCCATTCAAATGCATGTAACAGTGAGAAACACACTGTCTTGGCGAAAGAAAGCATTTTCGTACAACTTCATATAAATCGCTGTAACTTTTGATAGAAGACTCAGACAAACATGTTTATGGCTTTATCTTATAGAACTCAATATCCCCGTGCTGGGCAAACAGGTTTTGCAGCCGTTTGAGCTAAGATTTTAAAATTATTCACATAATGAAAACCTATACTTTGTTTCAGGCGAGTTTCCCATTCAAATGCATGTAACAGTGAGAAACACACTGTCTTGGCGAAAGAAAGCATTTTCGTACAACTTCATATAAATCGCTGTAACTTTTGATAGAAGACTCAGAAACACATGTTTATGGCTTTATCTTATAGAACTCAATATCCCCGTGCTGGGCAAACAGGTTTTGCAGCCGTTTGAGCTAAGATTTTAAAATTATTCACATAATGAAAACCTATACTTTGTCTCGGGCGAGTTTCCCATTCAAATGCATGTAACAGTGAGAAACACACTGTCTTGGCGAAAGAAAGCGTTTTCGAACAACTTCATATAAATCGCTGTAACTTTTGATAGAAGACTCAGACAAACATGTTTATGGCTTTATCTTATAGAACTCAATATCCCCGTGCTGGGCAAACAGGTTTTGCAGCCGTTTGAGCTAAGATTTTAAAATTATTCACATAATGAAAACCTATACTTTGTCTCGGGCGAGTTTCCCATTCAAATGCATGTAACAGTGAGAAACACACTGTCTTGGCGAAAGAAAGCGTTTTCGTACAACTTCATATAAATCGCTGTAACTTTTGATAGAAGACTCAGACAAACATGTTTATGGCTTTATCTTATAGAACTCAATATCCCCGTGCTGGGCAAACAGGTTTTGCAGCCGTTTGAGCTAAGATTTTAAAATTATTCACATAATGAAAACCTATACTTTGTTTCAGGCGAGTTTCCCATTCAAATGCATGTAACAGTGAGAAACACACTGTCTTGGCGAAAGAAAGCATTTTCGTACAACTTCATATAAATCGCTGTAACTTTTGATAGAAGACTCAGAAACACATGTTTATGGCTTTATCTTATAGAACTCAATATCCCCGTGCTGGGCAAACAGGTTTTGCAGCCGTTTGAGCTAAGATTTTAAAATTATTCACATAATGAAAACCTATACTTTGTCTCGGGCGAGTTTCCCATTCAAATGCATGTAACAGTGAGAAACACACTGTCTTGGCGAAAGAAAGCATTTTCGTACAACTTCATATAAATCGCTGTAACTTTTGATAGAAGACTCAGACAAACATGTTTATGGCTTTATCTTATAGAACTCAATATCCCCGTGCTGGGCAAACAGGTTTTGCAGCCGTTTGAGCTAAGATTTTAAAATTATTCACATAATGAAAACCTATACTTTGTTTCAGGCGAGTTTCCCATTCAAATGCATGTAACAGTGAGAAACACACTGTCTTGGCGAAAGAAAGCATTTTCGTACAACTTCATATAAATCGCTGTAACTTTTGATAGAAGACTCAGACAAACATGTTTATGGCTTTATCTTATAGAACTCAATATCCCCGTGCTGGGCAAACAGGTTTTGCAGCCGTTTGAGCTAAGATTTTAAAATTATTCACATAATGAAAACCTATACTTTGTTTCAGGCGAGTTTCCCATTCAAATGCATGTAACAGTGAGAAACACACTGTCTTGGCGAAAGAAAGCATTTTCGTACAACTTCATATAAATCGCTGTAACTTTTGATAGAAGACTCAGAAACACATGTTTATGGCTTTATCTTATAGAACTCAATATCCCCGTGCTGGGCAAACAGGTTTTGCAGCCGTTTGAGCTAAGATTTTAAAATTATTCACATAATGAAAACCTATACTTTGTCTCGGGCGAGTTTCCCATTCAAATGCATGTAACAGTGAGAAACACACTGTCTTGGCGAAAGAAAGCGTTTTCGAACAACTTCATATAAATCGCTGTAACTTTTGATAGAAGACTCAGACAAACATGTTTATGGCTTTATCTTATAGAACTCAATATCCCCGTGCTGGGCAAACAGGTTTTGCAGCCGTTTGAGCTAAGATTTTAAAATTATTCACATAATGAAAACCTATACTTTGTCTCGGGCGAGTTTCCCATTCAAATGCATGTAACAGTGAGAAACACACTGTCTTGGCGAAAGAAAGCGTTTTCGTACAACTTCATATAAATCGCTGTAACTTTTGATAGAAGACTCAGACAAACATGTTTATGGCTTTATCTTATAGAACTCAATATCCCCGTGCTGGGCAAACAGGTTTTGCAGCCGTTTGAGCTAAGATTTTAAAATTATTCACATAATGAAAACCTATACTTTGTTTCAGGCGAGTTTCCCATTCAAATGCATGTAACAGTGAGAAACACACTGTCTTGGCGAAAGAAAGCATTTTCGTACAACTTCATATAAATCGCTGTAACTTTTGATAGAAGACTCAGACAAACATGTTTATGGCTTTATCTTATAGAACTCAATATCCCCGTGCTGGGCAAACGGGTTTTGCAGCCGTTTGAGCTAAGATTTTAAAATTATTCACATAATGAAAACCTATACTTTGTTTCAGGCGAGTTTCCCATTCAAATGCATGTAACAGTGAGAAACACACTGTCTTGGCGAAAGAAAGCATTTTCGTACAACTTCATATAAATCGCTGTAACTTTTGATAGAAGACTCAGACAAAAATGTTTATGGCTTTATCTTATAGAACTCAATATCCCCGTGCTGGGCAAACAGGTTTTGCAGCCGTTTGAGCTAAGATTTTAAAATTATTCACATAATGAAAACCTATACTTTGTTTCAGGCGAGTTTCCCATTCAAATGCATGTAACAGTGAGAAACACACTGTCTTGGCGAAAGAAAGCATTTTCGTACAACTTCATATAAATCGCTGTAACTTTTGATAGAAGACTCAGACAAACATGTTTATGGCTTTATCTTATAGAACTCAATATCCCCGTGCTGGGCAAACAGGTTTTGCAGCCGTTTGAGCTAAGATTTTAAAATTATTCACATAATGAAAACCTATACTTTGTTTCAGGCGAGTTTCCCATTCAAATGCATGTAACAGTGAGAAACACACTGTCTTGGCGAAAGAAAGCATTTTCGTACAACTTCATATAAATCGCTGTAACTTTTGATAGAAGACTCAGACAAAAATGTTTATGGCTTTATCTTATAGAACTCAATATCCCCGTGCTGGGCAAACAGGTTTTGCAGCCGTTTGAGCTAAGATTTTAAAATTATTCACATAATGAAAACCTATACTTTGTTTCAGGCGAGTTTCCCATTCAAATGCATGTAACAGTGAGAAACACACTGTCTTGGCGAAAGAAAGCATTTTCGTACAACTTCATATAAATCGCTGTAACTTTTGATAGAAGACTCAGACAAACATGTTTATGGCTTTATCTTATAGAACTCAATATCCCCGTGCTGGGCAAACAGGTTTTGCAGCCGTTTGAGCTAAGATTTTAAAATTATTCACATAATGAAAACCTATACTTTGTTTCAGGCGAGTTTCCCATTCAAATGCATGTAACAGTGAGAAACACACTGTCTTGGCGAAAGAAAGCGTTTTCGAACAACTTCATATAAATCGCTGTAACTTTTGATAGAAGACTCAGACAAACATGTTTATGGCTTTATCTTATAGAACTCAATATCCCCGTGCTGGGCAAACAGGTTTTGCAGCCGTTTGAGCTAAGATTTTAAAATTATTCACATAATGAAAACCTATACTTTGTCTCGGGCGAGTTTCCCATTCAAATGCATGTAACAGTGAGAAACACACTGTCTTGGCGAAAGAAAGCGTTTTCGTACAACTTCATATAAATCGCTGTAACTTTTGATAGAAGACTCAGACAAACATGTTTATGGCTTTATCTTATAGAACTCAATATCCCCGTGCTGGGCAAACAGGTTTTGCAGCCGTTTGAGCTAAGATTTTAAAATTATTCACATAATGAAAACCTATACTTTGTTTCAGGCGAGTTTCCCATTCAAATGCATGTAACAGTGAGAAACACACTGTCTTGGCGAAAGAAAGCATTTTCGTACAACTTCATATAAATCGCTGTAACTTTTGATAGAAGACTCAGACAAACATGTTTATGGCTTTATCTTATAGAACTCAATATCCCCGTGCTGGGCAAACAGGTTTTGCAGCCGTTTGAGCTAAGATTTTAAAATTATTCACATAATGAAAACCTATACTTTGTTTCAGGCGAGTTTCCCATTCAAATGCATGTAACAGTGAGAAACACACTGTCTTGGCGAAAGAAAGCATTTTCGTACAACTTCATATAAATCGCTGTAACTTTTGATAGAAGACTCAGACAAACATGTTTATGGCTTTATCTTATAGAACTCAATATCCCCGTGCTGGGCAAACAGGTTTTGCAGCCGTTTGAGCTAAGATTTTAAAATTATTCACATAATGAAAACCTATACTTTGTTTCAGGCGAGTTTCCCATTCAAATGCATGTAACAGTGAGAAACACACTGTCTTGGCGAAAGAAAGCATTTTCGTACAACTTCATATAAATCGCTGTAACTTTTGATAGAAGACTCAGACAAACATGTTTATGGCTTTATCTTATAGAACTCAATATCCCCGTGCTGGGCAAACAGGTTTTGCAGCCGTTTGAGCTAAGATTTTAAAATTATTCACATAATGAAAACCTATACTTTGTTTCAGGCGAGTTTCCCATTCAAATGCATGTAACAGTGAGGAACACACTGTCTTGGCGAAAGAAAGCATTTTCGTACAACTTCATATAAATCGCTGTAACTTTTGATAGAAGACTCAGACAAAAATGTTTATGGCTTTATCTTATAGAACTCAATATCCCCGTGCTGGGCAAACAGGTTTTGCAGCCGTTTGAGCTAAGATTTTAAAATTATTCACATAATGAAAACCTATACTTTGTCTCGGGCGAGTTTCCCATTCAAATGCATGTAACAGTGAGAAACACACTGTCTTGGCGAAAGAAAGCGTTTTCGTACAACTTCATATAAATCGCTGTAACTTTTGATAGAAGACTCAGACAAACATGTTTATGGCTTTATCTTATAGAACTCAATATCCCCGTGCTGGGCAAACAGGTTTTGCAGCCGTTTGAGCTAAGATTTTAAAATTATTCACATAATGAAAACCTATACTTTGTTTCAGGCGAGTTTCCCATTCAAATGCATGTAACAGTGAGAAACACACTGTCTTGGCGAAAGAAAGCATTTTCGTACAACTTCATATAAATCGCTGTAACTTTTGATAGAAGACTCAGACAAAAATGTTTATGGCTTTATCTTATAGAACTCAATATCCCCGTGCTGGGCAAACAGGTTTTGCAGCCGTTTGAGCTAAGATTTTAAAATTATTCACATAATGAAAACCTATACTTTGTCTCGGGCGAGTTTCCCATTCAAATGCATGTAACAGTGAGAAACACACTGTCTTGGCGAAAGAAAGCGTTTTCGTACAACTTCATATAAATCGCTGTAACTTTTGATAGAAGACTCAGACAAAAATGTTTATGGCTTTATCTTATAGAACTCAATATCCCCGTGCTGGGCAAACAGGTTTTGCAGCCGTTTGAGCTAAGATTTTAAAATTATTCACATAATGAAAACCTATACTTTGTTTCAGGCGAGTTTCCCATTCAAATGCATGTAACAGTGAGAAACACACTGTCTTGGCGAAAGAAAGCATTTTCGTACAACTTCATATAAATCGCTGTAACTTTTGATAGAAGACTCAGACAAACATGTTTATGGCTTTATCTTATAGAACTCAATATCCCCGTGCTGGGCAAACAGGTTTTGCAGCCGTTTGAGCTAAGATTTTAAAATTATTCACATAATGAAAACCTATACTTTGTTTCAGGCGAGTTTCCCATTCAAATGCATGTAACAGTGAGAAACACACTGTCTTGGCGAAAGAAAGCATTTTCGTACAACTTCATATAAATCGCTGTAACTTTTGATAGAAGACTCAGACAAACATGTTTATGGCTTTATCTTATAGAACTCAATATCCCCGTGCTGGGCAAACAGGTTTTGCAGCCGTTTGAGCTAAGATTTTAAAATTATTCACATAATGAAAACCTATACTTTGTTTCAGGCGAGTTTCCCATTCAAATGCATGTAACAGTGAGGAACACACTGTCTTGGCGAAAGAAAGCATTTTCGTACAACTTCATATAAATCGCTGTAACTTTTGATAGAAGACTCAGACAAAAATGTTTATGGCTTTATCTTATAGAACTCAATATCCCCGTGCTGGGCAAACAGGTTTTGCAGCCGTTTGAGCTAAGATTTTAAAATTATTCACATAATGAAAACCTATACTTTGTCTCGGGCGAGTTTCCCATTCAAATGCATGTAACAGTGAGAAACACACTGTCTTGGCGAAAGAAAGTGTTTTCGTACAACTTCATATAAATCGCTGTAACTTTTGATAGAAGACTCAGACAAACATGTTTATGGCTTTATCTTATAGAACTCAATATCCCCGTGCTGGGCAAACAGGTTTTGCAGCCGTTTGAGCTAAGATTTTAAAATTATTCACATAATGAAAACCTATACTTTGTTTCAGGCGAGTTTCCCATTCAAATGCATGTAACAGTGAGAAACACACTGTCTTGGCGAAAGAAAGCATTTTCGTACAACTTCATATAAATCGCTGTAACTTTTGATAGAAGACTCAGACAAACATGTTTATGGCTTTATCTTATAGAACTCAATATCCCCGTGCTGGGCAAACAGGTTTTGCAGCCGTTTGAGCTAAGATTTTAAAATTATTCACATAATGAAAACCTATACTTTGTTTCAGGCGAGTTTCCCATTCAAATGCATGTAACAGTGAGAAACACACTGTCTTGGCGAAAGAAAGCATTTTCGTACAACTTCATATAAATCGCTGTAACTTTTGATAGAAGACTCAGACAAACATGTTTATGGCTTTATCTTATAGAACTCAATATCCCCGTGCTGGGCAAACAGGTTTTGCAGCCGTTTGAGCTAAGATTTTAAAATTATTCACATAATGAAAACCTATACTTTGTTTCAGGCGAGTTTCCCATTCAAATGCATGTAACAGTGAGGAACACACTGTCTTGGCGAAAGAAAGCATTTTCGTACAACTTCATATAAATCGCTGTAACTTTTGATAGAAGACTCAGACAAAAATGTTTATGGCTTTATCTTATAGAACTCAATATCCCCGTGCTGGGCAAACAGGTTTTGCAGCCGTTTGAGCTAAGATTTTAAAATTATTCACATAATGAAAACCTATACTTTGTCTCGGGCGAGTTTCCCATTCAAATGCATGTAACAGTGAGAAACACACTGTCTTGGCGAAAGAAAGCGTTTTCGTACAACTTCATATAAATCGCTGTAACTTTTGATAGAAGACTCAGACAAACATGTTTATGGCTTTATCTTATAGAACTCAATATCCCCGTGCTGGGCAAACAGGTTTTGCAGCCGTTTGAGCTAAGATTTTAAAATTATTCACATAATGAAAACCTATACTTTGTTTCAGGCGAGTTTCCCATTCAAATGCATGTAACAGTGAGAAACACACTGTCTTGGCGAAAGAAAGCATTTTCGTACAACTTCATATAAATCGCTGTAACTTTTGATAGAAGACTCAGACAAAAATGTTTATGGCTTTATCTTATAGAACTCAATATCCCCGTGCTGGGCAAACAGGTTTTGCAGCCGTTTGAGCTAAGATTTTAAAATTATTCACATAATGAAAACCTATACTTTGTTTCAGGCGAGTTTCCCATTCAAATGCATGTAACAGTGAGAAACACACTGTCTTGGCGAAAGAAAGCATTTTCGTACAACTTCATATAAATCGCTGTAACTTTTGATAGAAGACTCAGACAAAAATGTTTATGGCTTTATCTTATAGAACTCAATATCCCCGTGCTGGGCAAACAGGTTTTGCAGCCGTTTGAGCTAAGATTTTAAAATTATTCACATAATGAAAACCTATACTTTGTCTCGGGCGAGTTTCCCATTCAAATGCATGTAACAGTGAGAAACACACTGTCTTGGCGAAAGAAAGAGTTTTCGTACAACTTCATATAAATCGCTGTAACTTTTGATAGAAGACTCAGACAAACATGTTTATGGCTTTATCTTATAGAACTCAATATCCCCGTGCTGGGCAAACAGGTTTTGCAGCCGTTTGAGCTAAGATTTTAAAATTATTCACATAATGAAAACCTATACTTTGTTTCAGGCGAGTTTCCCATTCAAATGCATGTAACAGTGAGAAACACACTGTCTTGGCGAAAGAAAGCATTTTCGTACAACTTCATATAAATCGCTGTAACTTTTGATAGAAGACTCAGACAAACATGTTTATGGCTTTATCTTATAGAACTCAATATCCCCGTGCTGGGCAAACAGGTTTTGCAGCCGTTTGAGCTAAGATTTTAAAATTATTCACATAATGAAAACCTATACTTTGTTTCAGGCGAGTTTCCCATTCAAATGCATGTAACAGTGAGAAACACACTGTCTTGGCGAAAGAAAGCATTTTCGTACAACTTCATATAAATCGCTGTAACTTTTGATAGAAGACTCAGACAAACATGTTTATGGCTTTATCTTATAGAACTCAATATCCCCGTGCTGGGCAAACAGGTTTTGCAGCCGTTTGAGCTAAGATTTTAAAATTATTCACATAATGAAAACCTATACTTTGTTTCAGGCGAGTTTCCCATTCAAATGCATGTAACAGTGAGGAACACACTGTCTTGGCGAAAGAAAGCATTTTCGTACAACTTCATATAAATCGCTGTAACTTTTGATAGAAGACTCAGACAAAAATGTTTATGGCTTTATCTTATAGAACTCAATATCCCCGTGCTGGGCAAACAGGTTTTGCAGCCGTTTGAGCTAAGATTTTAAAATTATTCACATAATGAAAACCTATACTTTGTTTCAGGCGAGTTTCCCATTCAAATGCATGTAACAGTGAGAAACACACTGTCTTGGCGAAAGAAAGCATTTTCGTACAACTTCATATAAATCGCTGTAACTTTTGATAGAAGACTCAGACAAACATGTTTATGGCTTTATCTTATAGAACTCAATATCCCCGTGCTGGGCAAACAGGTTTTGCAGCCGTTTGAGCTAAGATTTTAAAATTATTCACATAATGAAAACCTATACTTTGTTTCAGGCGAGTTTCCCATTCAAATGCATGTAACAGTGAGAAACACACTGTCTTGGCGAAAGAAAGCATTTTCGTACAACTTCATATAAATCGCTGTAACTTTTGATAGAAGACTCAGACAAACATGTTTATGGCTTTATCTTATAGAACTCAATATCCCCGTGCTGGGCAAACAGGTTTTGCAGCCGTTTGAGCTAAGATTTTAAAATTATTCACATAATGAAAACCTATACTTTGTTTCAGGCGAGTTTCCCATTCAAATGCATGTAACAGTGAGGAACACACTGTCTTGGCGAAAGAAAGCATTTTCGTACAACTTCATATAAATCGCTGTAACTTTTGATAGAAGACTCAGACAAAAATGTTTATGGCTTTATCTTATAGAACTCAATATCCCCGTGCTGGGCAAACAGGTTTTGCAGCCGTTTGAGCTAAGATTTTAAAATTATTCACATAATGAAAACCTATACTTTGTCTCGGGCGAGTTTCCCATTCAAATGCATGTAACAGTGAGAAACACACTGTCTTGGCGAAAGAAAGCGTTTTCGTACAACTTCATATAAATCGCTGTAACTTTTGATAGAAGACTCAGACAAACATGTTTATGGCTTTATCTTATAGAACTCAATATCCCCGTGCTGGGCAAACAGGTTTTGCAGCCGTTTGAGCTAAGATTTTAAAATTATTCACATAATGAAAACCTATACTTTGTTTCAGGCGAGTTTCCCATTCAAATGCATGTAACAGTGAGAAACACACTGTCTTGGCGAAAGAAAGCATTTTCGTACAACTTCATATAAATCGCTGTAACTTTTGATAGAAGACTCAGACAAACATGTTTATGGCTTTATCTTATAGAACTCAATATCCCCGTGCTGGGCAAACAGGTTTTGCAGCCGTTTGAGCTAAGATTTTAAAATTATTCACATAATGAAAACCTATACTTTGTTTCAGGCGAGTTTCCCATTCAAATGCATGTAACAGTGAGAAACACACTGTCTTGGCGAAAGAAAGCATTTTCGTACAACTTCATATAAATCGCTGTAACTTTTGATAGAAGACTCAGACAAACATGTTTATGGCTTTATCTTATAGAACTCAATATCCCCGTGCTGGGCAAACAGGTTTTGCAGCCGTTTGAGCTAAGATTTTAAAATTATTCACATAATGAAAACCTATACTTTGTTTCAGGCGAGTTTCCCATTCAAATGCATGTAACAGTGAGAAACACACTGTCTTGGCGAAAGAAAGCGTTTTCGTACAACTTCATATAAATCGCTGTAACTTTTGATAGAAGACTCAGACAAACATGTTTATGGCTTTATCTTATAGAACTCAATATCCCCGTGCTGGGCAAACAGGTTTTGCAGCCGTTTGAGCTAAGATTTTAAAATTATTCACATAATGAAAACCTATACTTTGTTTCAGGCGAGTTTCCCATTCAAATGCATGTAACAGTGAGAAACACACTGTCTTGGCGAAAGAAAGCATTTTCGTACAACTTCATATAAATCGCTGTAACTTTTGATAGAAGACTCAGACAAAAATGTTTATGGCTTTATCTTATAGAACTCAATATCCCCGTGCTGGGCAAACAGGTTTTGCAGCCGTTTGAGCTAAGATTTTAAAATTATTCACATAATGAAAACCTATACTTTGTTTCAGGCGAGTTTCCCATTCAAATGCATGTAACAGTGAGAAACACACTGTCTTGGCGAAAGAAAGCATTTTCGTACAACTTCATATAAATCGCTGTAACTTTTGATAGAAGACTCAGACAAAAATGTTTATGGCTTTATCTTATAGAACTCAATATCCCCGTGCTGGGCAAACAGGTTTTGCAGCCGTTTGAGCTAAGATTTTAAAATTATTCACATAATGAAAACCTATACTTTGTCTCGGGCGAGTTTCCCATTCAAATGCATGTAACAGTGAGAAACACACTGTCTTGGCGAAAGAAAGAGTTTTCGTACAACTTCATATAAATCGCTGTAACTTTTGATAGAAGACTCAGACAAACATGTTTATGGCTTTATCTTATAGAACTCAATATCCCCGTGCTGGGCAAACAGGTTTTGCAGCCGTTTGAGCTAAGATTTTAAAATTATTCACATAATGAAAACCTATACTTTATTTCAGGCGAGTTTCCCATTCAAATGCATGTAACAGTGAGAAACACACTGTCTTGGCGAAAGAAAGCATTTTCGTACAACTTCATATAAATCGCTGTAACTTTTGATAGAAGACTCAGACAAACATGTTTATGGCTTTATCTTATAGAACTCAATATCCCCGTGCTGGGCAAACAGGTTTTGCAGCCGTTTGAGCTAAGATTTTAAAATTATTCACATAATGAAAACCTATACTTTGTTTCAGGCGAGTTTCCCATTCAAATGCATGTAACAGTGAGGAACACACTGTCTTGGCGAAAGAAAGCATTTTCGTACAACTTCATATAAATCGCTGTAACTTTTGATAGAAGACTCAGACAAAAATGTTTATGGCTTTATCTTATAGAACTCAATATCCCCGTGCTGGGCAAACAGGTTTTGCAGCCGTTTGAGCTAAGATTTTAAAATTATTCACATAATGAAAACCTATACTTTGTCTCGGGCGAGTTTCCCATTCAAATGCATGTAACAGTGAGAAACACACTGTCTTGGCGAAAGAAAGCGTTTTCGTACAACTTCATATAAATCGCTGTAACTTTTGATAGAAGACTCAGACAAACATGTTTATGGCTTTATCTTATAGAACTCAATATCCCCGTGCTGGGCAAACAGGTTTTGCAGCCGTTTGAGCTAAGATTTTAAAATTATTCACATAATGAAAACCTATACTTTGTTTCAGGCGAGTTTCCCATTCAAATGCATGTAACAGTGAGAAACACACTGTCTTGGCGAAAGAAAGCATTTTCGTACAACTTCATATAAATCGCTGTAACTTTTGATAGAAGACTCAGACAAACATGTTTATGGCTTTATCTTATAGAACTCAATATCCCCGTGCTGGGCAAACAGGTTTTGCAGCCGTTTGAGCTAAGATTTTAAAATTATTCACATAATGAAAACCTATACTTTGTTTCAGGCGAGTTTCCCATTCAAATGCATGTAACAGTGAGGAACACACTGTCTTGGCGAAAGAAAGCATTTTCGTACAACTTCATATAAATCGCTGTAACTTTTGATAGAAGACTCAGACAAAAATGTTTATGGCTTTATCTTATAGAACTCAATATCCCCGTGCTGGGCAAACAGGTTTTGCAGCCGTTTGAGCTAAGATTTTAAAATTATTCACATAATGAAAACCTATACTTTGTCTCGGGCGAGTTTCCCATTCAAATGCATGTAACAGTGAGAAACACACTGTCTTGGCGAAAGAAAGCGTTTTCGTACAACTTCATATAAATCGCTGTAACTTTTGATAGAAGACTCAGACAAACATGTTTATGGCTTTATCTTATAGAACTCAATATCCCCGTGCTGGGCAAACAGGTTTTGCAGCCGTTTGAGCTAAGATTTTAAAATTATTCACATAATGAAAACCTATACTTTGTTTCAGGCGAGTTTCCCATTCAAATGCATGTAACAGTGAGAAACACACTGTCTTGGCGAAAGAAAGCATTTTCGTACAACTTCATATAAATCGCTGTAACTTTTGATAGAAGACTCAGACAAAAATGTTTATGGCTTTATCTTATAGAACTCAATATCCCCGTGCTGGGCAAACAGGTTTTGCAGCCGTTTGAGCTAAGATTTTAAAATTATTCACATAATGAAAACCTATACTTTGTCTCGGGCGAGTTTCCCATTCAAATGCATGTAACAGTGAGAAACACACTGTCTTGGCGAAAGAAAGCATTTTCGTACAACTTCATATAAATCGCTGTAACTTTTGATAGAAGACTCAGACAAACATGTTTATGGCTTTATCTTATAGAACTCAATATCCCCGTGCTGGGCAAACAGGTTTTGCAGCCGTTTGAGCTAAGATTTTAAAATTATTCACATAATGAAAACCTATACTTTATTTCAGGCGAGTTTCCCATTCAAATGCATGTAACAGTGAGAAACACACTGTCTTGGCGAAAGAAAGCATTTTCGTACAACTTCATATAAATCGCTGTAACTTTTGATAGAAGACTCAGACAAACATGTTTATGGCTTTATCTTATAGAACTCAATATCCCCGTGCTGGGCAAACAGGTTTTGCAGCCGTTTGAGCTAAGATTTTAAAATTATTCACATAATGAAAACCTATACTTTGTTTCAGGCGAGTTTCCCATTCAAATGCATGTAACAGTGAGGAACACACTGTCTTGGCGAAAGAAAGCATTTTCGTACAACTTCATATAAATCGCTGTAACTTTTGATAGAAGACTCAGACAAAAATGTTTATGGCTTTATCTTATAGAACTCAATATCCCCGTGCTGGGCAAACAGGTTTTGCAGCCGTTTGAGCTAAGATTTTAAAATTATTCACATAATGAAAACCTATACTTTGTCTCGGGCGAGTTTCCCATTCAAATGCATGTAACAGTGAGAAACACACTGTCTTGGCGAAAGAAAGCGTTTTCGTACAACTTCATATAAATCGCTGTAACTTTTGATAGAAGACTCAGACAAACATGTTTATGGCTTTATCTTATAGAACTCAATATCCCCGTGCTGGGCAAACAGGTTTTGCAGCCGTTTGAGCTAAGATTTTAAAATTATTCACATAATGAAAACCTATACTTTGTTTCAGGCGAGTTTCCCATTCAAATGCATGTAACAGTGAGAAACACACTGTCTTGGCGAAAGAAAGCGTTTTCGAACAACTTCATATAAATCGCTGTAACTTTTGATAGAAGACTCAGAAACTCATGTTTATGGCTTTATCTTATAGAACTCAATATCCCCGTGCTGGGCAAACAGGTTTTGCAGCCGTTTGAGCTAAGATTTTAAAATTATTCACATAATGAAAACCTATACTTTGTCTCGGGCGAGTTTCCCATTCAAATGCATGTAACAGTGAGAAACACACTGTCTTGGCGAAAGAAAGCATTTTCGTACAACTTCATATAAATCGCTGTAACTTTTGATAGAAGACTCAGACAAACATGTTTATGGCTTTATCTTATAGAACTCAATATCCCCGTGCTGGGCAAACAGGTTTTGCAGCCGTTTGAGCTAAGATTTTAAAATTATTCACATAATGAAAACCTATACTTTGTTTCAGGCGAGTTTCCCATTCAAATGCATGTAACAGTGAGAAACACACTGTCTTGGCGAAAGAAAGCATTTTCGTACAACTTCATATAAATCGCTGTAACTTTTGATAGAAGACTCAGACAAACATGTTTATGGCTTTATCTTATAGAACTCAATATCCCCGTGCTGGGCAAACAGGTTTTGCAGCCGTTTGAGCTAAGATTTTAAAATTATTCACATAATGAAAACCTATACTTTGTTTCAGGCGAGTTTCCCATTCAAATGCATGTAACAGTGAGAAACACACTGTCTTGGCGAAAGAAAGCATTTTCGTACAACTTCATATAAATCGCTGTAACTTTTGATAGAAGACTCAGACAAACATGTTTATGGCTTTATCTTATAGAACTCAATATCCCCGTGCTGGGCAAACAGGTTTTGCAGCCGTTTGAGCTAAGATTTTAAAATTATTCACATAATGAAAACCTATACTTTGTTTCAGGCGAGTTTCCCATTCAAATGCATGTAACAGTGAGAAACACACTGTCTTGGCGAAAGAAAGCATTTTCGTACAACTTCATATAAATCGCTGTAACTTTTGATAGAAGACTCAGACAAACATGTTTATGGCTTTATCTTATAGAACTCAATATCCCCGTGCTGGGCAAACAGGTTTTGCAGCCGTTTGAGCTAAGATTTTAAAATTATTCACATAATGAAAACCTATACTTTGTTTCAGGCGAGTTTCCCATTCAAATGCATGTAACAGTGAGAAACACACTGTCTTGGCGAAAGAAAGCATTTTCGTACAACTTCATATAAATCGCTGTAACTTTTGATAGAAGACTCAGACAAACATGTTTATGGCTTTATCTTATAGAACTCAATATCCCCGTGCTGGGCAAACAGGTTTTGCAGCCGTTTGAGCTAAGATTTTAAAATTATTCACATAATGAAAACCTATACTTTGTTTCAGGCGAGTTTCCCATTCAAATGCATGTAACAGTGAGGAACACACTGTCTTGGCGAAAGAAAGCATTTTCGTACAACTTCATATAAATCGCTGTAACTTTTGATAGAAGACTCAGACAAACATGTTTATGGCTTTATCTTATAGAACTCAATATCCCCGTGCTGGGCAAACAGGTTTTGCAGCCGTTTGAGCTAAGATTTTAAAATTATTCACATAATGAAAACCTATACTTTGTCTCGGGCGAGTTTCCCATTCAAATGCATGTAACAGTGAGAAACACACTGTCTTGGCGAAAGAAAGAGTTTTTGTACAACTTCATATAAATCGCTGTAACTTTTGATAGAAGACTCAGACAAACATGTTTATGGCTTTATCTTATAGAACTCAATATCCCCGTGCTGGGCAAACAGGTTTTGCAGCCGTTTGAGCTAAGATTTTAAAATTATTCACATAATGAAAACCTATACTTTGTCTCGGGCGAGTTTCCCATTCAAATGCATGTAACAGTGAGAAACACACTGTCTTGGCGAAAGAAAGCATTTTCGTACAACTTCATATAAATCGCTGTAACTTTTGATAGAAGACTCAGACAAACATGTTTATGGCTTTATCTTATAGAACTCAATATCCCCGTGCTGGGCAAACAGGTTTTGCAGCCGTTTGAGCTAAGATTTTAAAATTATTCACATAATGAAAACCTATACTTTGTTTCAGGCGAGTTTCCCATTCAAATGCATGTAACAGTGAGAAACACACTGTCTTGGCGAAAGAAAGCATTTTCGTACAACTTCATATAAATCGCTGTAACTTTTGATAGAAGACTCAGACAAACATGTTTATGGCTTTATCTTATAGAACTCAATATCCCCGTGCTGGGCAAACAGGTTTTGCAGCCGTTTGAGCTAAGATTTTAAAATTATTCACATAATGAAAACCTATACTTTGTTTCAGGCGAGTTTCCCATTCAAATGCATGTAACAGTGAGAAACACACTGTCTTGGCGAAAGAAAGCATTTTCGTACAACTTCATATAAATCGCTGTAACTTTTGATAGAAGACTCAGACAAACATGTTTATGGCTTTATCTTATAGAACTCAATATCCCCGTGCTGGGCAAACAGGTTTTGCAGCCGTTTGAGCTAAGATTTTAAAATTATTCACATAATGAAAACCTATACTTTGTTTCAGGCGAGTTTCCCATTCAAATGCATGTAACAGTGAGAAACACACTGTCTTGGCGAAAGAAAGCATTTTCGTACAACTTCATATAAATCGCTGTAACTTTTGATAGAAGACTCAGACAAACATGTTTATGGCTTTATCTTATAGAACTCAATATCCCCGTGCTGGGCAAACAGGTTTTGCAGCCGTTTGAGCTAAGATTTTAAAATTATTCACATAATGAAAACCTATACTTTGTTTCAGGCGAGTTTCCCATTCAAATGCATGTAACAGTGAGAAACACACTGTCTTGGCGAAAGAAAGCATTTTCGTACAACTTCATATAAATCGCTGTAACTTTTGATAGAAGACTCAGACAAACATGTTTATGGCTTTATCTTATAGAACTCAATATCCCCGTGCTGGGCAAACAGGTTTTGCAGCCGTTTGAGCTAAGATTTTAAAATTATTCACATAATGAAAACCTATACTTTGTTTCAGGCGAGTTTCCCATTCAAATGCATGTAACAGTGAGAAACACACTGTCTTGGCGAAAGAAAGCATTTTCGTACAACTTCATATAAATCGCTGTAACTTTTGATAGAAGACTCAGACAAACATGTTTATGGCTTTATCTTATAGAACTCAATATCCCCGTGCTGGGCAAACAGGTTTTGCAGCCGTTTGAGCTAAGATTTTAAAATTATTCACATAATGAAAACCTATACTTTGTTTCAGGCGAGTTTCCCATTCAAATGCATGTAACAGTGAGGAACACACTGTCTTGGCGAAAGAAAGCATTTTCGTACAACTTCATATAAATCGCTGTAACTTTTGATAGAAGACTCAGACAAACATGTTTATGGCTTTATCTTATAGAACTCAATATCCCCGTGCTGGGCAAACAGGTTTTGCAGCCGTTTGAGCTAAGATTTTAAAATTATTCACATAATGAAAACCTATACTTTGTTTCAGGCGAGTTTCCCATTCAAATGCATGTAACAGTGAGAAACACACTGTCTTGGCGAAAGAAAGCATTTTCGTACAACTTCATATAAATCGCTGTAACTTTTGATAGAAGACTCAGACAAACATGTTTATGGCTTTATCTTATAGAACTCAATATCCCCGTGCTGGGCAAACAGGTTTTGCAGCCGTTTGAGCTAAGATTTTAAAATTATTCACATAATGAAAACCTATACTTTGTTTCAGGCGAGTTTCCCATTCAAATGCATGTAACAGTGAGAAACACACTGTCTTGGCGAAAGAAAGCATTTTCGTACAACTTCATATAAATCGCTGTAACTTTTGATAGAAGACTCAGACAAACATGTTTATGGCTTTATCTTATAGAACTCAATATCCCCGTGCTGGGCAAACAGGTTTTGCAGCCGTTTGAGCTAAGATTTTAAAATTATTCACATAATGAAAACCTATACTTTGTTTCAGGCGAGTTTCCCATTCAAATGCATGTAACAGTGAGGAACACACTGTCTTGGCGAAAGAAAGCATTTTCGTACAACTTCATATAAATCGCTGTAACTTTTGATAGAAGACTCAGACAAACATGTTTATGGCTTTATCTTATAGAACTCAATATCCCCGTGCTGGGCAAACAGGTTTTGCAGCCGTTTGAGCTAAGATTTTAAAATTATTCACATAATGAAAACCTATACTTTGTCTCGGGCGAGTTTCCCATTCAAATGCATGTAACAGTGAGAAACACACTGTCTTGGCGAAAGAAAGAGTTTTTGTACAACTTCATATAAATCGCTGTAACTTTTGATAGAAGACTCAGACAAACATGTTTATGGCTTTATCTTATAGAACTCAATATCCCCGTGCTGGGCAAACAGGTTTTGCAGCCGTTTGAGCTAAGATTTTAAAATTATTCACATAATGAAAACCTATACTTTGTCTCGGGCGAGTTTCCCATTCAAATGCATGTAACAGTGAGAAACACACTGTCTTGGCGAAAGAAAGCATTTTCGTACAACTTCATATAAATCGCTGTAACTTTTGATAGAAGACTCAGACAAACATGTTTATGGCTTTATCTTATAGAACTCAATATCCCCGTGCTGGGCAAACAGGTTTTGCAGCCGTTTGAGCTAAGATTTTAAAATTATTCACATAATGAAAACCTATACTTTGTTTCAGGCGAGTTTCCCATTCAAATGCATGTAACAGTGAGAAACACACTGTCTTGGCGAAAGAAAGCATTTTCGTACAACTTCATATAAATCGCTGTAACTTTTGATAGAAGACTCAGACAAACATGTTTATGGCTTTATCTTATAGAACTCAATATCCCCGTGCTGGGCAAACAGGTTTTGCAGCCGTTTGAGCTAAGATTTTAAAATTATTCACATAATGAAAACCTATACTTTGTTTCAGGCGAGTTTCCCATTCAAATGCATGTAACAGTGAGAAACACACTGTCTTGGCGAAAGAAAGCATTTTCGTACAACTTCATATAAATCGCTGTAACTTTTGATAGAAGACTCAGACAAACATGTTTATGGCTTTATCTTATAGAACTCAATATCCCCGTGCTGGGCAAACAGGTTTTGCAGCCGTTTGAGCTAAGATTTTAAAATTATTCACATAATGAAAACCTATACTTTGTTTCAGGCGAGTTTCCCATTCAAATGCATGTAACAGTGAGAAACACACTGTCTTGGCGAAAGAAAGCATTTTCGTACAACTTCATATAAATCGCTGTAACTTTTGATAGAAGACTCAGACAAACATGTTTATGGCTTTATCTTATAGAACTCAATATCCCCGTGCTGGGCAAACAGGTTTTGCAGCCGTTTGAGCTAAGATTTTAAAATTATTCACATAATGAAAACCTATACTTTGTTTCAGGCGAGTTTCCCATTCAAATGCATGTAACAGTGAGAAACACACTGTCTTGGCGAAAGAAAGCATTTTCGTACAACTTCATATAAATCGCTGTAACTTTTGATAGAAGACTCAGACAAACATGTTTATGGCTTTATCTTATAGAACTCAATATCCCCGTGCTGGGCAAACAGGTTTTGCAGCCGTTTGAGCTAAGATTTTAAAATTATTCACATAATGAAAACCTATACTTTGTCTCGGGCGAGTTTCCCATTCAAATGCATGTAACAGTGAGAAACACACTGTCTTGGCGAAAGAAAGCGTTTTCGTACAACTTCATATAAATCGCTGTAACTTTTGATAGAAGACTCAGACAAACATGTTTATGGCTTTATCTTATAGAACTCAATATCCCCGTGCTGGGCAAACAGGTTTTGCAGCCGTTTGAGCTAAGATTTTAAAATTATTCACATAATGAAAACCTATACTTTGTTTCAGGCGAGTTTCCCATTCAAATGCATGTAACAGTGAGAAACACACTGTCTTGGCGAAAGAAAGCATTTTCGTACAACTTCATATAAATCGCTGTAACTTTTGATAGAAGACTCAGACAAACATGTTTATGGCTTTATCTTATAGAACTCAATATCCCCGTGCTGGGCAAACAGGTTTTGCAGCCGTTTGAGCTAAGATTTTAAAATTATTCACATAATGAAAACCTATACTTTGTTTCAGGCGAGTTTCCCATTCAAATGCATGTAACAGTGAGAAACACACTGTCTTGGCGAAAGAAAGCATTTTCGTACAACTTCATATAAATCGCTGTAACTTTTGATAGAAGACTCAGACAAACATGTTTATGGCTTTATCTTATAGAACTCAATATCCCCGTGCTGGGCAAACAGGTTTTGCAGCCGTTTGAGCTAAGATTTTAAAATTATTCACATAATGAAAACCTATACTTTGTTTCAGGCGAGTTTCCCATTCAAATGCATGTAACAGTGAGAAACACACTGTCTTGGCGAAAGAAAGCATTTTCGTACAACTTCATATAAATCGCTGTAACTTTTGATAGAAGACTCAGACAAACATGTTTATGGCTTTATCTTATAGAACTCAATATCCCCGTGCTGGGCAAACAGGTTTTGCAGCCGTTTGAGCTAAGATTTTAAAATTATTCACATAATGAAAACCTATACTTTGTTTCAGGCGAGTTTCCCATTCAAATGCATGTAACAGTGAGGAACACACTGTCTTGGCGAAAGAAAGCATTTTCGTACAACTTCATATAAATCGCTGTAACTTTTGATAGAAGACTCAGACAAAAATGTTTATGGCTTTATCTTATAGAACTCAATATCCCCGTGCTGGGCAAACAGGTTTTGCAGCCGTTTGAGCTAAGATTTTAAAATTATTCACATAATGAAAACCTATACTTTGTTTCAGGCGAGTTTCCCATTCAAATGCATGTAACAGTGAGAAACACACTGTCTTGGCGAAAGAAAGCATTTTCGTACAACTTCATATAAATCGCTGTAACTTTTGATAGAAGACTCAGACAAACATGTTTATGGCTTTATCTTATAGAACTCAATATCCCCGTGCTGGGCAAACAGGTTTTGCAGCCGTTTGAGCTAAGATTTTAAAATTATTCACATAATGAAAACCTATACTTTGTCTCGGGCGAGTTTCCCATTCAAATGCATGTAACAGTGAGAAACACACTGTCTTGGCGAAAGAAAGAGTTTTTGTACAACTTCATATAAATCGCTGTAACTTTTGATAGAAGACTCAGACAAACATGTTTATGGCTTTATCTTATAGAACTCAATATCCCCGTGCTGGGCAAACAGGTTTTGCAGCCGTTTGAGCTAAGATTTTAAAATTATTCACATAATGAAAACCTATACTTTGTTTCAGGCGAGTTTCCCATTCAAATGCATGTAACAGTGAGAAACACACTGTCTTGGCGAAAGAAAGCATTTTCGTACAACTTCATATAAATCGCTGTAACTTTTGATAGAAGACTCAGACAAACATGTTTATGGCTTTATCTTATAGAACTCAATATCCCCGTGCTGGGCAAACAGGTTTTGCAGCCGTTTGAGCTAAGATTTTAAAATTATTCACATAATGAAAACCTATACTTTGTTTCAGGCGAGTTTCCCATTCAAATGCATGTAACAGTGAGAAACACACTGTCTTGGCGAAAGAAAGCATTTTCGTACAACTTCATATAAATCGCTGTAACTTTTGATAGAAGACTCAGACAAACATGTTTATGGCTTTATCTTATAGAACTCAATATCCCCGTGCTGGGCAAACAGGTTTTGCAGCCGTTTGAGCTAAGATTTTAAAATTATTCACATAATGAAAACCTATACTTTGTTTCAGGCGAGTTTCCCATTCAAATGCATGTAACAGTGAGAAACACACTGTCTTGGCGAAAGAAAGCATTTTCGTACAACTTCATATAAATCGCTGTAACTTTTGATAGAAGACTCAGACAAACATGTTTATGGCTTTATCTTATAGAACTCAATATCCCCGTGCTGGGCAAACAGGTTTTGCAGCCGTTTGAGCTAAGATTTTAAAATTATTCACATAATGAAAACCTATACTTTGTTTCAGGCGAGTTTCCCATTCAAATGCATGTAACAGTGAGAAACACACTGTCTTGGCGAAAGAAAGCATTTTCGTACAACTTCATATAAATCGCTGTAACTTTTGATAGAAGACTCAGACAAACATGTTTATGGCTTTATCTTATAGAACTCAATATCCCCGTGCTGGGCAAACAGGTTTTGCAGCCGTTTGAGCTAAGATTTTAAAATTATTCACATAATGAAAACCTATACTTTGTTTCAGGCGAGTTTCCCATTCAAATGCATGTAACAGTGAGGAACACACTGTCTTGGCGAAAGAAAGCATTTTCGTACAACTTCATATAAATCGCTGTAACTTTTGATAGAAGACTCAGACAAAAATGTTTATGGCTTTATCTTATAGAACTCAATATCCCCGTGCTGGGCAAACAGGTTTTGCAGCCGTTTGAGCTAAGATTTTAAAATTATTCACATAATGAAAACCTATACTTTGTTTCAGGCGAGTTTCCCATTCAAATGCATGTAACAGTGAGAAACACACTGTCTTGGCGAAAGAAAGCATTTTCGTACAACTTCATATAAATCGCTGTAACTTTTGATAGAAGACTCAGACAAACATGTTTATGGCTTTATCTTATAGAACTCAATATCCCCGTGCTGGGCAAACAGGTTTTGCAGCCGTTTGAGCTAAGATTTTAAAATTATTCACATAATGAAAACCTATACTTTGTCTCGGGCGAGTTTCCCATTCAAATGCATGTAACAGTGAGAAACACACTGTCTTGGCGAAAGAAAGAGTTTTTGTACAACTTCATATAAATCGCTGTAACTTTTGATAGAAGACTCAGACAAACATGTTTATGGCTTTATCTTATAGAACTCAATATCCCCGTGCTGGGCAAACAGGTTTTGCAGCCGTTTGAGCTAAGATTTTAAAATTATTCACATAATGAAAACCTATACTTTATTTCAGGCGAGTTTCCCATTCAAATGCATGTAACAGTGAGAAACACACTGTCTTGGCGAAAGAAAGCATTTTCGTACAACTTCATATAAATCGCTGTAACTTTTGATAGAAGACTCAGACAAACATGTTTATGGCTTTATCTTATAGAACTCAATATCCCCGTGCTGGGCAAACAGGTTTTGCAGCCGTTTGAGCTAAGATTTTAAAATTATTCACATAATGAAAACCTATACTTTGTTTCAGGCGAGTTTCCCATTCAAATGCATGTAACAGTGAGAAACACACTGTCTTGGCGAAAGAAAGCATTTTCGTACAACTTCATATAAATCGCTGTAACTTTTGATAGAAGACTCAGACAAAAATGTTTATGGCTTTATCTTATAGAACTCAATATCCCCGTGCTGGGCAAACAGGTTTTGCAGCCGTTTGAGCTAAGATTTTAAAATTATTCACATAATGAAAACCTATACTTTGTCTCGGGCGAGTTTCCCATTCAAATGCATGTAACAGTGAGAAACACACTGTCTTGGCGAAAGAAAGCATTTTCGTACAACTTCATATAAATCGCTGTAACTTTTGATAGAAGACTCAGACACACATGTTTATGGCTTTATCTTATAAAACTCAATATCTCCGTGCTGGGCAAACAGGTTTTGCAGCCGTTTGAGCTAAGATTTTAAAATTATTCACATAATGAAAACCTATACTTTGTCTCGGGCGAGTTTCCCATTCAAATGCATGTAACAGTGAGAAACACACTGTCTTGGCGAAAGAAAGCATTTTCGTACAACTTCATATAAATCGCTGTAACTTTTGATAGAAGACTCAGACACACATGTTTATGGCTTTATCTTATAAAACTCAATATCTCCGTGCTGGGCAAACAGGTTTTGCAGCCGTTTGAGCTAAGATTTTAAAATTATTCACATAATGAAAACCTATACTTTGTCTCGGGCGAGTTTCCCATTCAAATGCATGTAACAGTGAGAAACACACTGTCTTGGCGAAAGAAAGCATTTTCGTACAACTTCATATAAATCGCTGTAACTTTTGATAGAAGACTCAGAAACACATGTTTATGGCTTTATCTTATAGAACTCAATATCCCCGTGCTGGGCAAACAGGTTTTGCAGCCGTTTGAGCTAAGATTTTAAAATTATTCACATAATGAAAACCTATACTTTGTGTCAGGCGAGTTTCCCATTCAAATGCATGTAACAGTGAGAAACACACTGTCTTGGCGAAAGAAAGCATTTTCGTACAACTTCATATAAATCGCTGTAACTTTTGATAGAAGACTCAGAAACACATGTTTATGGCTTTATCTTATAGAACTCAATATCCCCGTGCTGGGCAAACAGGTTTTGCAGCCGTTTGAGCTAAGATTTTAAAATTATTCACATAATGAAAACCTATACTTTGTTTCAGGCGAGTTTCCCATTCAAATGCATGTAACAGTGAGAAACACACTGTCTTGGCGAAAGAAAGCATTTTCGTACAACTTCATATAAATCGCTGTAACTTTTGATAGAAGACTCAGACAAAAATGTTTATGGCTTTATCTTATAGAACTCAATATCCCCGTGCTGGGCAAACAGGTTTTGCAGCCGTTTGAGCTAAGATTTTAAAATTATTCACATAATGAAAACCTATACTTTGTCTCGGGCGAGTTTCCCATTCAAATGCATGTAACAGTGAGAAACACACTGTCTTGGCGAAAGAAAGCGTTTTCGTACAACTTCATATAAATCGCTGTAACTTTTGATAGAAGACTCAGACAAACATGTTTATGGCTTTATCTTATAGAACTCAATATCCCCGTGCTGGGCAAACAGGTTTTGCAGCCGTTTGAGCTAAGATTTTAAAATTATTCACATAATGAAAACCTATACTTTGTTTCAGGCGAGTTTCCCATTCAAATGCATGTAACAGTGAGAAACACACTGTCTTGGCGAAAGAAAGCATTTTCGTACAACTTCATATAAATCGCTGTAACTTTTGATAGAAGACTCAGACAAACATGTTTATGGCTTTATCTTATAGAACTCAATATCCCCGTGCTGGGCAAACAGGTTTTGCAGCCGTTTGAGCTAAGATTTTAAAATTATTCACATAATGAAAACCTATACTTTGTTTCAGGCGAGTTTCCCATTCAAATGCATGTAACAGTGAGAAACACACTGTCTTGGCGAAAGAAAGCATTTTCGTACAACTTCATATAAATCGCTGTAACTTTTGATAGAAGACTCAGACAAACATGTTTATGGCTTTATCTTATAGAACTCAATATCCCCGTGCTGGGCAAACAGGTTTTGCAGCCGTTTGAGCTAAGATTTTAAAATTATTCACATAATGAAAACCTATACTTTGTTTCAGGCGAGTTTCCCATTCAAATGCATGTAACAGTGAGAAACACACTGTCTTGGCGAAAGAAAGCATTTTCGTACAACTTCATATAAATCGCTGTAACTTTTGATAGAAGACTCAGACAAAAATGTTTATGGCTTTATCTTATAGAACTCAATATCCCCGTGCTGGGCAAACAGGTTTTGCAGCCGTTTGAGCTAAGATTTTAAAATTATTCACATAATGAAAACCTATACTTTGTCTCGGGCGAGTTTCCCATTCAAATGCATGTAACAGTGAGAAACACACTGTCTTGGCGAAAGAAAGCATTTTCGTACAACTTCATATAAATCGCTGTAACTTTTGATAGAAGACTCAGACACACATGTTTATGGCTTTATCTTATAAAACTCAATATCTCCGTGCTGGGCAAACAGGTTTTGCAGCCGTTTGAGCTAAGATTTTAAAATTATTCACATAATGAAAACCTATACTTTGTCTCGGGCGAGTTTCCCATTCAAATGCATGTAACAGTGAGAAACACACTGTCTTGGCGAAAGAAAGCATTTTCGTACAACTTCATATAAATCGCTGTAACTTTTGATAGAAGACTCAGACACACATGTTTATGGCTTTATCTTATAAAACTCAATATCTCCGTGCTGGGCAAACAGGTTTTGCAGCCGTTTGAGCTAAGATTTTAAAATTATTCACATAATGAAAACCTATACTTTGTCTCGGGCGAGTTTCCCATTCAAATGCATGTAACAGTGAGAAACACACTGTCTTGGCGAAAGAAAGCATTTTCGTACAACTTCATATAAATCGCTGTAACTTTTGATAGAAGACTCAGAAACACATGTTTATGGCTTTATCTTATAGAACTCAATATCCCCGTGCTGGGCAAACAGGTTTTGCAGCCGTTTGAGCTAAGATTTTAAAATTATTCACATAATGAAAACCTATACTTTGTGTCAGGCGAGTTTCCCATTCAAATGCATGTAACAGTGAGAAACACACTGTCTTGGCGAAAGAAAGCATTTTCGTACAACTTCATATAAATCGCTGTAACTTTTGATAGAAGACTCAGAAACACATGTTTATGGCTTTATCTTATAGAACTCAATATCCCCGTGCTGGGCAAACAGGTTTTGCAGCCGTTTGAGCTAAGATTTTAAAATTATTCACATAATGAAAACCTATACTTTGTTTCAGGCGAGTTTCCCATTCAAATGCATGTAACAGTGAGAAACACACTGTCTTGGCGAAAGAAAGCATTTTCGTACAACTTCATATAAATCGCTGTAACTTTTGATAGAAGACTCAGACAAAAATGTTTATGGCTTTATCTTATAGAACTCAATATCCCCGTGCTGGGCAAACAGGTTTTGCAGCCGTTTGAGCTAAGATTTTAAAATTATTCACATAATGAAAACCTATACTTTGTCTCGGGCGAGTTTCCCATTCAAATGCATGTAACAGTGAGAAACACACTGTCTTGGCGAAAGAAAGCGTTTTCGTACAACTTCATATAAATCGCTGTAACTTTTGATAGAAGACTCAGACAAACATGTTTATGGCTTTATCTTATAGAACTCAATATCCCCGTGCTGGGCAAACAGGTTTTGCAGCCGTTTGAGCTAAGATTTTAAAATTATTCACATAATGAAAACCTATACTTTGTTTCAGGCGAGTTTCCCATTCAAATGCATGTAACAGTGAGAAACACACTGTCTTGGCGAAAGAAAGCATTTTCGTACAACTTCATATAAATCGCTGTAACTTTTGATAGAAGACTCAGACAAACATGTTTATGGCTTTATCTTATAGAACTCAATATCCCCGTGCTGGGCAAACAGGTTTTGCAGCCGTTTGAGCTAAGATTTTAAAATTATTCACATAATGAAAACCTATACTTTGTTTCAGGCGAGTTTCCCATTCAAATGCATGTAACAGTGAGAAACACACTGTCTTGGCGAAAGAAAGCATTTTCGTACAACTTCATATAAATCGCTGTAACTTTTGATAGAAGACTCAGACAAACATGTTTATGGCTTTATCTTATAGAACTCAATATCCCCGTGCTGGGCAAACAGGTTTTGCAGCCGTTTGAGCTAAGATTTTAAAATTATTCACATAATGAAAACCTATACTTTGTTTCAGGCGAGTTTCCCATTCAAATGCATGTAACAGTGAGAAACACACTGTCTTGGCGAAAGAAAGCATTTTCGTACAACTTCATATAAATCGCTGTAACTTTTGATAGAAGACTCAGACAAACATGTTTATGGCTTTATCTTATAGAACTCAATATCCCCGTGCTGGGCAAACAGGTTTTGCAGCCGTTTGAGCTAAGATTTTAAAATTATTCACATAATGAAAACCTATACTTTGTTTCAGGCGAGTTTCCCATTCAAATGCATGTAACAGTGAGAAACACACTGTCTTGGCGAAAGAAAGCATTTTCGTACAACTTCATATAAATCGCTGTAACTTTTGATAGAAGACTCAGACAAACATGTTTATGGCTTTATCTTATAGAACTCAATATCCCCGTGCTGGGCAAACAGGTTTTGCAGCCGTTTGAGCTAAGATTTTAAAATTATTCACATAATGAAAACCTATACTTTGTTTCAGGCGAGTTTCCCATTCAAATGCATGTAACAGTGAGAAACACACTGTCTTGGCGAAAGAAAGCATTTTCGTACAACTTCATATAAATCGCTGTAACTTTTGATAGAAGACTCAGACAAACATGTTTATGGCTTTATCTTATAGAACTCAATATCCCCGTGCTGGGCAAACAGGTTTTGCAGCCGTTTGAGCTAAGATTTTAAAATTATTCACATAATGAAAACCTATACTTTGTCTCGGGCGAGTTTCCCATTCAAATGCATGTAACAGTGAGAAACACACTGTCTTGGCGAAAGAAAGCATTTTCGTACAACTTCATATAAATCGCTGTAACTTTTGATAGAAGACTCAGACACACATGTTTATGGCTTTATCTTATAAAACTCAATATCTCCGTGCTGGGCAAACAGGTTTTGCAGCCGTTTGAGCTAAGATTTTAAAATTATTCACATAATGAAAACCTATACTTTGTCTCGGGCGAGTTTCCCATTCAAATGCATGTAACAGTGAGAAACACACTGTCTTGGCGAAAGAAAGCATTTTCGTACAACTTCATATAAATCGCTGTAACTTTTGATAGAAGACTCAGACACACATGTTTATGGCTTTATCTTATAAAACTCAATATCTCCGTGCTGGGCAAACAGGTTTTGCAGCCGTTTGAGCTAAGATTTTAAAATTATTCACATAATGAAAACCTATACTTTGTCTCGGGCGAGTTTCCCATTCAAATGCATGTAACAGTGAGAAACACACTGTCTTGGCGAAAGAAAGCATTTTCGTACAACTTCATATAAATCGCTGTAACTTTTGATAGAAGACTCAGAAACACATGTTTATGGCTTTATCTTATAGAACTCAATATCCCCGTGCTGGGCAAACAGGTTTTGCAGCCGTTTGAGCTAAGATTTTAAAATTATTCACATAATGAAAACCTATACTTTGTGTCAGGCGAGTTTCCCATTCAAATGCATGTAACAGTGAGAAACACACTGTCTTGGCGAAAGAAAGCATTTTCGTACAACTTCATATAAATCGCTGTAACTTTTGATAGAAGACTCAGAAACACATGTTTATGGCTTTATCTTATAGAACTCAATATCCCCGTGCTGGGCAAACAGGTTTTGCAGCCGTTTGAGCTAAGATTTTAAAATTATTCACATAATGAAAACCTATACTTTGTTTCAGGCGAGTTTCCCATTCAAATGCATGTAACAGTGAGAAACACACTGTCTTGGCGAAAGAAAGCATTTTCGTACAACTTCATATAAATCGCTGTAACTTTTGATAGAAGACTCAGACAAAAATGTTTATGGCTTTATCTTATAGAACTCAATATCCCCGTGCTGGGCAAACAGGTTTTGCAGCCGTTTGAGCTAAGATTTTAAAATTATTCACATAATGAAAACCTATACTTTGTCTCGGGCGAGTTTCCCATTCAAATGCATGTAACAGTGAGAAACACACTGTCTTGGCGAAAGAAAGCGTTTTCGTACAACTTCATATAAATCGCTGTAACTTTTGATAGAAGACTCAGACAAACATGTTTATGGCTTTATCTTATAGAACTCAATATCCCCGTGCTGGGCAAACAGGTTTTGCAGCCGTTTGAGCTAAGATTTTAAAATTATTCACATAATGAAAACCTATACTTTGTTTCAGGCGAGTTTCCCATTCAAATGCATGTAACAGTGAGAAACACACTGTCTTGGCGAAAGAAAGCATTTTCGTACAACTTCATATAAATCGCTGTAACTTTTGATAGAAGACTCAGACAAACATGTTTATGGCTTTATCTTATAGAACTCAATATCCCCGTGCTGGGCAAACAGGTTTTGCAGCCGTTTGAGCTAAGATTTTAAAATTATTCACATAATGAAAACCTATACTTTGTTTCAGGCGAGTTTCCCATTCAAATGCATGTAACAGTGAGAAACACACTGTCTTGGCGAAAGAAAGCATTTTCGTACAACTTCATATAAATCGCTGTAACTTTTGATAGAAGACTCAGACAAACATGTTTATGGCTTTATCTTATAGAACTCAATATCCCCGTGCTGGGCAAACAGGTTTTGCAGCCGTTTGAGCTAAGATTTTAAAATTATTCACATAATGAAAACCTATACTTTGTTTCAGGCGAGTTTCCCATTCAAATGCATGTAACAGTGAGAAACACACTGTCTTGGCGAAAGAAAGCATTTTCGTACAACTTCATATAAATCGCTGTAACTTTTGATAGAAGACTCAGACAAACATGTTTATGGCTTTATCTTATAGAACTCAATATCCCCGTGCTGGGCAAACAGGTTTTGCAGCCGTTTGAGCTAAGATTTTAAAATTATTCACATAATGAAAACCTATACTTTGTTTCAGGCGAGTTTCCCATTCAAATGCATGTAACAGTGAGAAACACACTGTCTTGGCGAAAGAAAGCATTTTCGTACAACTTCATATAAATCGCTGTAACTTTTGATAGAAGACTCAGACAAACATGTTTATGGCTTTATCTTATAGAACTCAATATCCCCGTGCTGGGCAAACAGGTTTTGCAGCCGTTTGAGCTAAGATTTTAAAATTATTCACATAATGAAAACCTATACTTTGTTTCAGGCGAGTTTCCCATTCAAATGCATGTAACAGTGAGAAACACACTGTCTTGGCGAAAGAAAGCATTTTCGTACAACTTCATATAAATCGCTGTAACTTTTGATAGAAGACTCAGACAAACATGTTTATGGCTTTATCTTATAGAACTCAATATCCCCGTGCTGGGCAAACAGGTTTTGCAGCCGTTTGAGCTAAGATTTTAAAATTATTCACATAATGAAAACCTATACTTTGTTTCAGGCGAGTTTCCCATTCAAATGCATGTAACAGTGAGGAACACACTGTCTTGGCGAAAGAAAGCATTTTCGTACAACTTCATATAAATCGCTGTAACTTTTGATAGAAGACTCAGACAAAAATGTTTATGGCTTTATCTTATAGAACTCAATATCCCCGTGCTGGGCAAACAGGTTTTGCAGCCGTTTGAGCTAAGATTTTAAAATTATTCACATAATGAAAACCTATACTTTGTTTCAGGCGAGTTTCCCATTCAAATGCATGTAACAGTGAGAAACACACTGTCTTGGCGAAAGAAAGCATTTTCGTACAACTTCATATAAATCGCTGTAACTTTTGATAGAAGACTCAGACAAACATGTTTATGGCTTTATCTTATAGAACTCAATATCCCCGTGCTGGGCAAACAGGTTTTGCAGCCGTTTGAGCTAAGATTTTAAAATTATTCACATAATGAAAACCTATACTTTGTCTCGGGCGAGTTTCCCATTCAAATGCATGTAACAGTGAGAAACACACTGTCTTGGCGAAAGAAAGAGTTTTTGTACAACTTCATATAAATCGCTGTAACTTTTGATAGAAGACTCAGACAAACATGTTTATGGCTTTATCTTATAGAACTCAATATCCCCGTGCTGGGCAAACAGGTTTTGCAGCCGTTTGAGCTAAGATTTTAAAATTATTCACATAATGAAAACCTATACTTTATTTCAGGCGAGTTTCCCATTCAAATGCATGTAACAGTGAGAAACACACTGTCTTGGCGAAAGAAAGCATTTTCGTACAACTTCATATAAATCGCTGTAACTTTTGATAGAAGACTCAGACAAACATGTTTATGGCTTTATCTTATAGAACTCAATATCCCCGTGCTGGGCAAACAGGTTTTGCAGCCGTTTGAGCTAAGATTTTAAAATTATTCACATAATGAAAACCTATACTTTGTTTCAGGCGAGTTTCCCATTCAAATGCATGTAACAGTGAGGAACACACTGTCTTGGCGAAAGAAAGCATTTTCGTACAACTTCATATAAATCGCTGTAACTTTTGATAGAAGACTCAGACAAAAATGTTTATGGCTTTATCTTATAGAACTCAATATCCCCGTGCTGGGCAAACAGGTTTTGCAGCCGTTTGAGCTAAGATTTTAAAATTATTCACATAATGAAAACCTATACTTTGTTTCAGGCGAGTTTCCCATTCAAATGCATGTAACAGTGAGAAACACACTGTCTTGGCGAAAGAAAGCATTTTCGTACAACTTCATATAAATCGCTGTAACTTTTGATAGAAGACTCAGACAAAAATGTTTATGGCTTTATCTTATAGAACTCAATATCCCCGTGCTGGGCAAACAGGTTTTGCAGCCGTTTGAGCTAAGATTTTAAAATTATTCACATAATGAAAACCTATACTTTGTTTCAGGCGAGTTTCCCATTCAAATGCATGTAACAGTGAGAAACACACTGTCTTGGCGAAAGAAAGCATTTTCGTACAACTTCATATAAATCGCTGTAACTTTTGATAGAAGACTCAGACAAAAATGTTTATGGCTTTATCTTATAGAACTCAATATCCCCGTGCTGGGCAAACAGGTTTTGCAGCCGTTTGAGCTAAGATTTTAAAATTATTCACATAATGAAAACCTATACTTTGTCTCGGGCGAGTTTCCCATTCAAATGCATGTAACAGTGAGAAACACACTGTCTTGGCGAAAGAAAGCATTTTCGTACAACTTCATATAAATCGCTGTAACTTTTGATAGAAGACTCAGACACACATGTTTATGGCTTTATCTTATAAAACTCAATATCTCCGTGCTGGGCAAACAGGTTTTGCAGCCGTTTGAGCTAAGATTTTAAAATTATTCACATAATGAAAACCTATACTTTGTCTCGGGCGAGTTTCCCATTCAAATGCATGTAACAGTGAGAAACACACTGTCTTGGCGAAAGAAAGCATTTTCGTACAACTTCATATAAATCGCTGTAACTTTTGATAGAAGACTCAGACACACATGTTTATGGCTTTATCTTATAAAACTCAATATCTCCGTGCTGGGCAAACAGGTTTTGCAGCCGTTTGAGCTAAGATTTTAAAATTATTCACATAATGAAAACCTATACTTTGTCTCGGGCGAGTTTCCCATTCAAATGCATGTAACAGTGAGAAACACACTGTCTTGGCGAAAGAAAGCATTTTCGTACAACTTCATATAAATCGCTGTAACTTTTGATAGAAGACTCAGAAACACATGTTTATGGCTTTATCTTATAGAACTCAATATCCCCGTGCTGGGCAAACAGGTTTTGCAGCCGTTTGAGCTAAGATTTTAAAATTATTCACATAATGAAAACCTATACTTTGTGTCAGGCGAGTTTCCCATTCAAATGCATGTAACAGTGAGAAACACACTGTCTTGGCGAAAGAAAGCATTTTCGTACAACTTCATATAAATCGCTGTAACTTTTGATAGAAGACTCAGAAACACATGTTTATGGCTTTATCTTATAGAACTCAATATCCCCGTGCTGGGCAAACAGGTTTTGCAGCCGTTTGAGCTAAGATTTTAAAATTATTCACATAATGAAAACCTATACTTTGTTTCAGGCGAGTTTCCCATTCAAATGCATGTAACAGTGAGAAACACACTGTCTTGGCGAAAGAAAGCATTTTCGTACAACTTCATATAAATCGCTGTAACTTTTGATAGAAGACTCAGACAAAAATGTTTATGGCTTTATCTTATAGAACTCAATATCCCCGTGCTGGGCAAACAGGTTTTGCAGCCGTTTGAGCTAAGATTTTAAAATTATTCACATAATGAAAACCTATACTTTGTCTCGGGCGAGTTTCCCATTCAAATGCATGTAACAGTGAGAAACACACTGTCTTGGCGAAAGAAAGCGTTTTCGTACAACTTCATATAAATCGCTGTAACTTTTGATAGAAGACTCAGACAAACATGTTTATGGCTTTATCTTATAGAACTCAATATCCCCGTGCTGGGCAAACAGGTTTTGCAGCCGTTTGAGCTAAGATTTTAAAATTATTCACATAATGAAAACCTATACTTTGTTTCAGGCGAGTTTCCCATTCAAATGCATGTAACAGTGAGAAACACACTGTCTTGGCGAAAGAAAGCATTTTCGTACAACTTCATATAAATCGCTGTAACTTTTGATAGAAGACTCAGACAAAAATGTTTATGGCTTTATCTTATAGAACTCAATATCCCCGTGCTGGGCAAACAGGTTTTGCAGCCGTTTGAGCTAAGATTTTAAAATTATTCACATAATGAAAACCTATACTTTGTCTCGGGCGAGTTTCCCATTCAAATGCATGTAACAGTGAGAAACACACTGTCTTGGCGAAAGAAAGCGTTTTCGTACAACTTCATATAAATCGCTGTAACTTTTGATAGAAGACTCAGACAAACATGTTTATGGCTTTATCTTATAGAACTCAATATCCCCGTGCTGGGCAAACAGGTTTTGCAGCCGTTTGAGCTAAGATTTTAAAATTATTCACATAATGAAAACCTATACTTTGTCTCGGGCGAGTTTCCCATTCAAATGCATGTAACAGTGAGAAACACACTGTCTTGGCGAAAGAAAGCATTTTCGTACAACTTCATATAAATCGCTGTAACTTTTGATAGAAGACTCAGACAAAAATGTTTATGGCTTTATCTTATAGAACTCAATATCCCCGTGCTGGGCAAACAGGTTTTGCAGCCGTTTGAGCTAAGATTTTAAAATTATTCACATAATGAAAACCTATACTTTGTTTCAGGCGAGTTTCCCATTCAAATGCATGTAACAGTGAGAAACACACTGTCTTGGCGAAAGAAAGCATTTTCGTACAACTTCATATAAATCGCTGTAACTTTTGATAGAAGACTCAGACAAAAATGTTTATGGCTTTATCTTATAGAACTCAATATCCCCGTGCTGGGCAAACAGGTTTTGCAGCCGTTTGAGCTAAGATTTTAAAATTATTCACATAATGAAAACCTATACTTTGTTTCAGGCGAGTTTCCCATTCAAATGCATGTAACAGTGAGAAACACACTGTCTTGGCGAAAGAAAGCATTTTCGTACAACTTCATATAAATCGCTGTAACTTTTGATAGAAGACTCAGACAAAAATGTTTATGGCTTTATCTTATAGAACTCAATATCCCCGTGCTGGGCAAACAGGTTTTGCAGCCGTTTGAGCTAAGATTTTAAAATTATTCACATAATGAAAACCTATACTTTGTTTCAGGCGAGTTTCCCATTCAAATGCATGTAACAGTGAGAAACACACTGTCTTGGCGAAAGAAAGCATTTTCGTACAACTTCATATAAATCGCTGTAACTTTTGATAGAAGACTCAGACAAAAATGTTTATGGCTTTATCTTATAGAACTCAATATCCCCGTGCTGGGCAAACAGGTTTTGCAGCCGTTTGAGCTAAGATTTTAAAATTATTCACATAATGAAAACCTATACTTTGTCTCGGGCGAGTTTCCCATTCAAATGCATGTAACAGTGAGAAACACACTGTCTTGGCGAAAGAAAGCATTTTCGTACAACTTCATATAAATCGCTGTAACTTTTGATAGAAGACTCAGACACACATGTTTATGGCTTTATCTTATAAAACTCAATATCTCCGTGCTGGGCAAACAGGTTTTGCAGCCGTTTGAGCTAAGATTTTAAAATTATTCACATAATGAAAACCTATACTTTGTCTCGGGCGAGTTTCCCATTCAAATGCATGTAACAGTGAGAAACACACTGTCTTGGCGAAAGAAAGCATTTTCGTACAACTTCATATAAATCGCTGTAACTTTTGATAGAAGACTCAGAAACACATGTTTATGGCTTTATCTTATAGAACTCAATATCCCCGTGCTGGGCAAACAGGTTTTGCAGCCGTTTGAGCTAAGATTTTAAAATTATTCACATAATGAAAACCTATACTTTGTTTCAGGCGAGTTTCCCATTCAAATGCATGTAACAGTGAGAAACACACTGTCTTGGCGAAAGAAAGCATTTTCGTACAACTTCATATAAATCGCTGTAACTTTTGATAGAAGACTCAGACAAAAATGTTTATGGCTTTATCTTATAGAACTCAATATCCCCGTGCTGGGCAAACAGGTTTTGCAGCCGTTTGAGCTAAGATTTTAAAATTATTCACATAATGAAAACCTATACTTTGTCTCGGGCGAGTTTCCCATTCAAATGCATGTAACAGTGAGAAACACACTGTCTTGGCGAAAGAAAGCGTTTTCGTACAACTTCATATAAATCGCTGTAACTTTTGATAGAAGACTCAGACAAACATGTTTATGGCTTTATCTTATAGAACTCAATATCCCCGTGCTGGGCAAACAGGTTTTGCAGCCGTTTGAGCTAAGATTTTAAAATTATTCACATAATGAAAACCTATACTTTGTTTCAGGCGAGTTTCCCATTCAAATGCATGTAACAGTGAGAAACACACTGTCTTGGCGAAAGAAAGCATTTTCGTACAACTTCATATAAATCGCTGTAACTTTTGATAGAAGACTCAGACAAAAATGTTTATGGCTTTATCTTATAGAACTCAATATCCCCGTGCTGGGCAAACAGGTTTTGCAGCCGTTTGAGCTAAGATTTTAAAATTATTCACATAATGAAAACCTATACTTTGTCTCGGGCGAGTTTCCCATTCAAATGCATGTAACAGTGAGAAACACACTGTCTTGGCGAAAGAAAGCATTTTCGTACAACTTCATATAAATCGCTGTAACTTTTGATAGAAGACTCAGAAACACATGTTTATGGCTTTATCTTATAGAACTCAATATCCCCGTGCTGGGCAAACAGGTTTTGCAGCCGTTTGAGCTAAGATTTTAAAATTATTCACATAATGAAAACCTATACTTTGTCTCGGGCGAGTTTCCCATTCAAATGCATGTAACAGTGAGAAACGCATTGTCTTGGCGAAATAAAGCGTTTTTGAACAACTTCATATAAATCGCTGTAACTTTTGATAGAAGACTCAGACAAACATGTTTATGGCTTTATCTTATAGAACTCAATATCCCCGTGCTGGGCAAACAGGTTTTGCAGCTGTTTGAGCTAAGATTTTAAAATTATTCACATAATGAAAACCTATACTTTGTTTCAGGCGAGTTTCCCATTCAAATGCATGTAACAGTGAGAAACACACTGTCTTGGCGAAAGAAAGCATTTTCGTACAACTTCATATAAATCGCTGTAACTTTTGATAGAAGACTCAGACAAAAATGTTTATGGCTTTATCTTATAGAACTCAATATCCCCGTGCTGGGCAAACAGGTTTTGCAGCCGTTTGAGCTAAGATTTTAAAATTATTCACATAATGAAAACCTATACTTTGTCTCGGGCGAGTTTCCCATTCAAATGCATGTAACAGTGAGAAACGCATTGTCTTGGCGAAATAAAGCGTTTTTGAACAACTTCATATAAATCGCTGTAACTTTTGATAGAAGACTCAGACAAACATGTTTATGGCTTTATCTTATAGAACTCAATATCCCCGTGCTGGGCAAACAGGTTTTGCAGCTGTTTGAGCTAAGATTTTAAAATTATTCACATAATGAAAACCTATACTTTGTTTCAGGCGAGTTTCCCATTCAAATGCATGTAACAGTGAGAAACACACTGTCTTGGCGAAAGAAAGCATTTTCGTACAACTTCATATAAATCGCTGTAACTTTTGATAGAAGACTCAGACACACATGTTTATGGCTTTATCTTATAAAACTCAATATCTCCGTGCTGGGCAAACAGGTTTTGCAGCCGTTTGAGCTAAGATTTTAAAATTATTCACATAATGAAAACCTATACTTTGTCTCGGGCGAGTTTCCCATTCAAATGCATGTAACAGTGAGAAACACACTGTCTTGGCGAAAGAAAGCATTTTCGTACAACTTCATATAAATCGCTGTAACTTTTGATAGAAGACTCAGAAACACATGTTTATGGCTTTATCTTATAGAACTCAATATCTCCGTGCTGGGCAAACAGGTTTTGCAGCCGTTTGAGCTAAGATTTTAAAATTATTCACATAATGAAAACCTATACTTTGTCTCGGGCGAGTTTCCCATTCAAATGCATGTAACAGTGAGAAACACACTGTCTTGGCGAAAGAAAGCATTTTCGTACAACTTCATATAAATCGCTGTAACTTTTGATAGAAGACTCAGAAACACATGTTTATGGCTTTATCTTATAGAACTCAATATCCCCGTGCTGGGCAAACAGGTTTTGCAGCCGTTTGAGCTAAGATTTTAAAATTATTCACATAATGAAAACCTATACTTTGTCTCGGGCGAGTTTCCCATTCAAATGCATGTAACAGTGAGAAACGCATTGTCTTGGCGAAATAAAGCGTTTTTGAACAACTTCATATAAATCGCTGTAACTTTTGATAGAAGACTCAGACAAACATGTTTATGGCTTTATCTTATAGAACTCAATATCCCCGTGCTGGGCAAACAGGTTTTGCAGCCGTTTGAGCTAAGATTTTAAAATTATTCACATAATGAAAACCTATACTTTGTCTCGGGCGAGTTTCCCATTCAAATGCATGTAACAGTGAGAAACACACTGTCTTGGCGAAAGAAAGCATTTTCGTACAACTTCATATAAATCGCTGTAACTTTTGATAGAAGACTCAGAAACACATGTTTATGGCTTTATCTTATAGAACTCAATATCCCCGTGCTGGGCAAACAGGTTTTGCAGCCGTTTGAGCTAAGATTTTAAAATTATTCACATAATGAAAACCTATACTTTGTGTCAGGCGAGTTTCCCATTCAAATGCATGTAACAGTGAGAAACACACTGTCTTGGCGAAAGAAAGCATTTTCGTACAACTTCATATAAATCGCTGTAACTTTTGATAGAAGACTCAGAAACACATGTTTATGGCTTTATCTTATAGAACTCAATATCCCCGTGCTGGGCAAACAGGTTTTGCAGCCGTTTGAGCTAAGATTTTAAAATTATTCACATAATGAAAACCTATACTTTGTTTCAGGCGAGTTTCCCATTCAAATGCATGTAACAGTGAGAAACACACTGTCTTGGCGAAAGAAAGCATTTTCGTACAACTTCATATAAATCGCTGTAACTTTTGATAGAAGACTCAGACAAAAATGTTTATGGCTTTATCTTATAGAACTCAATATCCCCGTGCTGGGCAAACAGGTTTTGCAGCCGTTTGAGCTAAGATTTTAAAATTATTCACATAATGAAAACCTATACTTTGTCTCGGGCGAGTTTCCCATTCAAATGCATGTAACAGTGAGAAACGCATTGTCTTGGCGAAATAAAGCGTTTTTGAACAACTTCATATAAATCGCTGTAACTTTTGATAGAAGACTCAGACAAACATGTTTATGGCTTTATCTTATAGAACTCAATATCCCCGTGCTGGGCAAACAGGTTTTGCAGCTGTTTGAGCTAAGATTTTAAAATTATTCACATAATGAAAACCTATACTTTGTTTCAGGCGAGTTTCCCATTCAAATGCATGTAACAGTGAGAAACACACTGTCTTGGCGAAAGAAAGCATTTTCGTACAACTTCATATAAATCGCTGTAACTTTTGATAGAAGACTCAGACACACATGTTTATGGCTTTATCTTATAAAACTCAATATCTCCGTGCTGGGCAAACAGGTTTTGCAGCCGTTTGAGCTAAGATTTTAAAATTATTCACATAATGAAAACCTATACTTTGTCTCGGGCGAGTTTCCCATTCAAATGCATGTAACAGTGAGAAACACACTGTCTTGGCGAAAGAAAGCATTTTCGTACAACTTCATATAAATCGCTGTAACTTTTGATAGAAGACTCAGAAACACATGTTTATGGCTTTATCTTATAGAACTCAATATCTCCGTGCTGGGCAAACAGGTTTTGCAGCCGTTTGAGCTAAGATTTTAAAATTATTCACATAATGAAAACCTATACTTTGTCTCGGGCGAGTTTCCCATTCAAATGCATGTAACAGTGAGAAACACACTGTCTTGGCGAAAGAAAGCATTTTCGTACAACTTCATATAAATCGCTGTAACTTTTGATAGAAGACTCAGAAACACATGTTTATGGCTTTATCTTATAGAACTCAATATCCCCGTGCTGGGCAAACAGGTTTTGCAGCCGTTTGAGCTAAGATTTTAAAATTATTCACATAATGAAAACCTATACTTTGTCTCGGGCGAGTTTCCCATTCAAATGCATGTAACAGTGAGAAACGCATTGTCTTGGCGAAATAAAGCGTTTTTGAACAACTTCATATAAATCGCTGTAACTTTTGATAGAAGACTCAGACAAACATGTTTATGGCTTTATCTTATAGAACTCAATATCCCCGTGCTGGGCAAACAGGTTTTGCAGCCGTTTGAGCTAAGATTTTAAAATTATTCACATAATGAAAACCTATACTTTGTCTCGGGCGAGTTTCCCATTCAAATGCATGTAACAGTGAGAAACACACTGTCTTGGCGAAAGAAAGCATTTTCGTACAACTTCATATAAATCGCTGTAACTTTTGATAGAAGACTCAGAAACACATGTTTATGGCTTTATCTTATAGAACTCAATATCCCCGTGCTGGGCAAACAGGTTTTGCAGCCGTTTGAGCTAAGATTTTAAAATTATTCACATAATGAAAACCTATACTTTGTGTCAGGCGAGTTTCCCATTCAAATGCATGTAACAGTGAGAAACACACTGTCTTGGCGAAAGAAAGCATTTTCGTACAACTTCATATAAATCGCTGTAACTTTTGATAGAAGACTCAGAAACACATGTTTATGGCTTTATCTTATAGAACTCAATATCCCCGTGCTGGGCAAACAGGTTTTGCAGCTGTTTGAGCTAAGATTTTAAAATTATTCACATAATGAAAACCTATACTTTGTTTCAGGCGAGTTTCCCATTCAAATGCATGTAACAGTGAGAAACACACTGTCTTGGCGAAAGAAAGCATTTTCGTACAACTTCATATAAATCGCTGTAACTTTTGATAGAAGACTCAGACACACATGTTTATGGCTTTATCTTATAAAACTCAATATCTCCGTGCTGGGCAAACAGGTTTTGCAGCCGTTTGAGCTAAGATTTTAAAATTATTCACATAATGAAAACCTATACTTTGTCTCGGGCGAGTTTCCCATTCAAATGCATGTAACAGTGAGAAACACACTGTCTTGGCGAAAGAAAGCATTTTCGTACAACTTCATATAAATCGCTGTAACTTTTGATAGAAGACTCAGAAACACATGTTTATGGCTTTATCTTATAGAACTCAATATCTCCGTGCTGGGCAAACAGGTTTTGCAGCCGTTTGAGCTAAGATTTTAAAATTATTCACATAATGAAAACCTATACTTTGTCTCGGGCGAGTTTCCCATTCAAATGCATGTAACAGTGAGAAACACACTGTCTTGGCGAAAGAAAGCATTTTCGTACAACTTCATATAAATCGCTGTAACTTTTGATAGAAGACTCAGAAACACATGTTTATGGCTTTATCTTATAGAACTCAATATCCCCGTGCTGGGCAAACAGGTTTTGCAGCCGTTTGAGCTAAGATTTTAAAATTATTCACATAATGAAAACCTATACTTTGTCTCGGGCGAGTTTCCCATTCAAATGCATGTAACAGTGAGAAACGCATTGTCTTGGCGAAATAAAGCGTTTTTGAACAACTTCATATAAATCGCTGTAACTTTTGATAGAAGACTCAGACAAACATGTTTATGGCTTTATCTTATAGAACTCAATATCCCCGTGCTGGGCAAACAGGTTTTGCAGCCGTTTGAGCTAAGATTTTAAAATTATTCACATAATGAAAACCTATACTTTGTCTCGGGCGAGTTTCCCATTCAAATGCATGTAACAGTGAGAAACACACTGTCTTGGCGAAAGAAAGCATTTTCGTACAACTTCATATAAATCGCTGTAACTTTTGATAGAAGACTCAGAAACACATGTTTATGGCTTTATCTTATAGAACTCAATATCCCCGTGCTGGGCAAACAGGTTTTGCAGCCGTTTGAGCTAAGATTTTAAAATTATTCACATAATGAAAACCTATACTTTGTGTCAGGCGAGTTTCCCATTCAAATGCATGTAACAGTGAGAAACACACTGTCTTGGCGAAAGAAAGCATTTTCGTACAACTTCATATAAATCGCTGTAACTTTTGATAGAAGACTCAGAAACACATGTTTATGGCTTTATCTTATAGAACTCAATATCCCCGTGCTGGGCAAACAGGTTTTGCAGCTGTTTGAGCTAAGATTTTAAAATTATTCACATAATGAAAACCTATACTTTGTTTCAGGCGAGTTTCCCATTCAAATGCATGTAACAGTGAGAAACACACTGTCTTGGCGAAAGAAAGCATTTTCGTACAACTTCATATAAATCGCTGTAACTTTTGATAGAAGACTCAGACAAAAATGTTTATGGCTTTATCTTATAGAACTCAATATCCCCGTGCTGGGCAAACAGGTTTTGCAGCCGTTTGAGCTAAGATTTTAAAATTATTCACATAATGAAAACCTATACTTTGTCTCGGGCGAGTTTCCCATTCAAATGCATGTAACAGTGAGAAACACACTGTCTTGGCGAAAGAAAGCATTTTCGTACAACTTCATATAAATCGCTGTAACTTTTGATAGAAGACTCAGAAACACATGTTTATGGCTTTATCTTATAGAACTCAATATCCCCGTGCTGGGCAAACAGGTTTTGCAGCCGTTTGAGCTAAGATTTTAAAATTATTCACATAATGAAAACCTATACTTTGTTTCAGGCGAGTTTCCCATTCAAATGCATGTAACAGTGAGAAACGCATTGTCTTGGCGAAATAAAGCGTTTTTGAACAACTTCATATAAATCGCTGTAACTTTTGATAGAAGACTCAGAAACTCATGTTTATGGCTTTATCTTATAGAACTCAATATCCCCGTGCTGGGCAAACAGGTTTTGCAGCTGTTTGAGCTAAGATTTTAAAATTATTCACATAATGAAAACCTATACTTTGTTTCAGGCGAGTTTCCCATTCAAATGCATGTAACAGTGAGAAACACACTGTCTTGGCGAAAGAAAGCATTTTCGTACAACTTCATATAAATCGCTGTAACTTTTGATAGAAGACTCAGACAAAAATGTTTATGGCTTTATCTTATAGAACTCAATATCCCCGTGCTGGGCAAACAGGTTTTGCAGCCGTTTGAGCTAAGATTTTAAAATTATTCACATAATGAAAACCTATACTTTGTCTCGGGCGAGTTTCCCATTCAAATGCATGTAACAGTGAGAAACGCATTGTCTTGGCGAAATAAAGCGTTTTTGAACAACTTCATATAAATCGCTGTAACTTTTGATAGAAGACTCAGACAAACATGTTTATGGCTTTATCTTATAGAACTCAATATCCCCGTGCTGGGCAAACAGGTTTTGCAGCCGTTTGAGCTAAGATTTTAAAATTATTCACATAATGAAAACCTATACTTTGTCTCGGGCGAGTTTCCCATTCAAATGCATGTAACAGTGAGAAACGCATTGTCTTGGCGAAATAAAGCGTTTTTGAACAACTTCATATAAATCGCTGTAACTTTTGATAGAAGACTCAGACAAACATGTTTATGGCTTTATCTTATAGAACTCAATATCCCCGTGCTGGGCAAACAGGTTTTGCAGCCGTTTGAGCTAAGATTTTAAAATTATTCACATAATGAAAACCTATACTTTGTTTCAGGCGAGTTTCCCATTCAAATGCATGTAACAGTGAGAAACACACTGTCTTGGCGAAAGAAAGCATTTTCGTACAACTTCATATAAATCGCTGTAACTTTTGATAGAAGACTCAGACAAAAATGTTTATGGCTTTATCTTATAGAACTCAATATCCCCGTGCTGGGCAAACAGGTTTTGCAGCCGTTTGAGCTAAGATTTTAAAATTATTCACATAATGAAAACCTATACTTTGTCTCGGGCGAGTTTCCCATTCAAATGCATGTAACAGTGAGAAACGCATTGTCTTGGCGAAATAAAGCGTTTTTGAACAACTTCATATAAATCGCTGTAACTTTTGATAGAAGACTCAGAAACTCATGTTTATGGCTTTATCTTATAGAACTCAATATCCCCGTGCTGGGCAAACAGGTTTTGCAGCCGTTTGAGCTAAGATTTTAAAATTATTCACATAATGAAAACCTATACTTTGTCTCGGGCGAGTTTCCCATTCAAATGCATGTAACAGTGAGAAACGCATTGTCTTGGCGAAATAAAGCGTTTTTGAACAACTTCATATAAATCGCTGTAACTTTTGATAGAAGACTCAGACAAACATGTTTATGGCTTTATCTTATAGAACTCAATATCCCCGTGCTGGGCAAACAGGTTTTGCAGCTGTTTGAGCTAAGATTTTAAAATTATTCACATAATGAAAACCTATACTTTGTTTCAGGCGAGTTTCCCATTCAAATGCATGTAACAGTGAGAAACGCATTGTCTTGGCGAAATAAAGCTTTTTTGAACAACTTCATATAAATCGCTGTAACTTTTGATAGAAGACTCAGACAAACATGTTTATGGCTTTATCTTATAGAACTCAATATCCCCGTGCTGGGCAAACAGGTTTTGCAGCCGTTTGAGCTAAGATTTTAAAATTATTCACATAATGAAAACCTATACTTTGTTTCAGGCGAGTTTCCCATTCAAATGCATGTAACAGTGAGAAACACACTGTCTTGGCGAAAGAAAGCATTTTCGTACAACTTCATATAAATCGCTGTAACTTTTGATAGAAGACTCAGACAAAAATGTTTATGGCTTTATCTTATAGAACTCAATATCCCCGTGCTGGGCAAACAGGTTTTGCAGCCGTTTGAGCTAAGATTTTAAAATTATTCACATAATGAAAACCTATACTTTGTCTCGGGCGAGTTTCCCATTCAAATGCATGTAACAGTGAGAAACGCATTGTCTTGGCGAAATAAAGCGTTTTTGAACAACTTCATATAAATCGCTGTAACTTTTGATAGAAGACTCAGAAACTCATGTTTATGGCTTTATCTTATAGAACTCAATATCCCCGTGCTGGGCAAACAGGTTTTGCAGCCGTTTGAGCTAAGATTTTAAAATTATTCACATAATGAAAACCTATACTTTGTCTCGGGCGAGTTTCCCATTCAAATGCATGTAACAGTGAGAAACGCATTGTCTTGGCGAAATAAAGCGTTTTTGAACAACTTCATATAAATCGCTGTAACTTTTGATAGAAGACTCAGACAAACATGTTTATGGCTTTATCTTATAGAACTCAATATCCCCGTGCTGGGCAAACAGGTTTTGCAGCTGTTTGAGCTAAGATTTTAAAATTATTCACATAATGAAAACCTATACTTTGTTTCAGGCGAGTTTCCCATTCAAATGCATGTAACAGTGAGAAACGCATTGTCTTGGCGAAATAAAGCTTTTTTGAACAACTTCATATAAATCGCTGTAACTTTTGATAGAAGACTCAGACAAACATGTTTATGGCTTTATCTTATAGAACTCAATATCCCCGTGCTGGGCAAACAGGTTTTGCAGCCGTTTGAGCTAAGATTTTAAAATTATTCACATAATGAAAACCTATACTTTGTTTCAGGCGAGTTTCCCATTCAAATGCATGTAACAGTGAGAAACACACTGTCTTGGCGAAAGAAAGCATTTTCGTACAACTTCATATAAATCGCTGTAACTTTTGATAGAAGACTCAGAAACACATGTTTATGGCTTTATCTTATAGAACTCAATATCCCCGTGCTGGGCAAACAGGTTTTGCAGCCGTTTGAGCTAAGATTTTAAAATTATTCACATAATGAAAACCTATACTTTGTCTCGGGCGAGTTTCCCATTCAAATGCATGTAACAGTGAGAAACACACTGTCTTGGCGAAAGAAAGCATTTTCGTACAACTTCATATAAATCGCTGTAACTTTTGATAGAAGACTCAGAAACACATGTTTATGGCTTTATCTTATAGAACTCAATATCCCCGTGCTGGGCAAACAGGTTTTGCAGCCGTTTGAGCTAAGATTTTAAAATTATTCACATAATGAAAACCTATACTTTGTTTCAGGCGAGTTTCCCATTCAAATGCATGTAACAGTGAGAAACGCATTGTCTTGGCGAAATAAAGCGTTTTTGAACAACTTCATATAAATCGCTGTAACTTTTGATAGAAGACTCAGAAACTCATGTTTATGGCTTTATCTTATAGAACTCAATATCCCCGTGCTGGGCAAACAGGTTTTGCAGCTGTTTGAGCTAAGATTTTAAAATTATTCACATAATGAAAACCTATACTTTGTTTCAGGCGAGTTTCCCATTCAAATGCATGTAACAGTGAGAAACACACTGTCTTGGCGAAAGAAAGCATTTTCGTACAACTTCATATAAATCGCTGTAACTTTTGATAGAAGACTCAGACAAAAATGTTTATGGCTTTATCTTATAGAACTCAATATCCCCGTGCTGGGCAAACAGGTTTTGCAGCCGTTTGAGCTAAGATTTTAAAATTATTCACATAATGAAAACCTATACTTTGTCTCGGGCGAGTTTCCCATTCAAATGCATGTAACAGTGAGAAACGCATTGTCTTGGCGAAATAAAGCGTTTTTGAACAACTTCATATAAATCGCTGTAACTTTTGATAGAAGACTCAGACAAACATGTTTATGGCTTTATCTTATAGAACTCAATATCCCCGTGCTGGGCAAACAGGTTTTGCAGCCGTTTGAGCTAAGATTTTAAAATTATTCACATAATGAAAACCTATACTTTGTCTCGGGCGAGTTTCCCATTCAAATGCATGTAACAGTGAGAAACGCATTGTCTTGGCGAAATAAAGCGTTTTTGAACAACTTCATATAAATCGCTGTAACTTTTGATAGAAGACTCAGACAAACATGTTTATGGCTTTATCTTATAGAACTCAATATCCCCGTGCTGGGCAAACAGGTTTTGCAGCCGTTTGAGCTAAGATTTTAAAATTATTCACATAATGAAAACCTATACTTTGTTTCAGGCGAGTTTCCCATTCAAATGCATGTAACAGTGAGAAACACACTGTCTTGGCGAAAGAAAGCATTTTCGTACAACTTCATATAAATCGCTGTAACTTTTGATAGAAGACTCAGACAAAAATGTTTATGGCTTTATCTTATAGAACTCAATATCCCCGTGCTGGGCAAACAGGTTTTGCAGCCGTTTGAGCTAAGATTTTAAAATTATTCACATAATGAAAACCTATACTTTGTCTCGGGCGAGTTTCCCATTCAAATGCATGTAACAGTGAGAAACGCATTGTCTTGGCGAAATAAAGCGTTTTTGAACAACTTCATATAAATCGCTGTAACTTTTGATAGAAGACTCAGAAACTCATGTTTATGGCTTTATCTTATAGAACTCAATATCCCCGTGCTGGGCAAACAGGTTTTGCAGCCGTTTGAGCTAAGATTTTAAAATTATTCACATAATGAAAACCTATACTTTGTCTCGGGCGAGTTTCCCATTCAAATGCATGTAACAGTGAGAAACGCATTGTCTTGGCGAAATAAAGCGTTTTTGAACAACTTCATATAAATCGCTGTAACTTTTGATAGAAGACTCAGACAAACATGTTTATGGCTTTATCTTATAGAACTCAATATCCCCGTGCTGGGCAAACAGGTTTTGCAGCCGTTTGAGCTAAGATTTTAAAATTATTCACATAATGAAAACCTATACTTTGTCTCGGGCGAGTTTCCCATTCAAATGCATGTAACAGTGAGAAACGCATTGTCTTGGCGAAATAAAGCGTTTTTGAACAACTTCATATAAATCGCTGTAACTTTTGATAGAAGACTCAGACAAACATGTTTATGGCTTTATCTTATAGAACTCAATATCCCCGTGCTGGGCAAACAGGTTTTGCAGCCGTTTGAGCTAAGATTTTAAAATTATTCACATAATGAAAACCTATACTTTGTTTCAGGCGAGTTTCCCATTCAAATGCATGTAACAGTGAGAAACACACTGTCTTGGCGAAAGAAAGCATTTTCGTACAACTTCATATAAATCGCTGTAACTTTTGATAGAAGACTCAGACAAAAATGTTTATGGCTTTATCTTATAGAACTCAATATCCCCGTGCTGGGCAAACAGGTTTTGCAGCCGTTTGAGCTAAGATTTTAAAATTATTCACATAATGAAAACCTATACTTTGTCTCGGGCGAGTTTCCCATTCAAATGCATGTAACAGTGAGAAACGCATTGTCTTGGCGAAATAAAGCGTTTTTGAACAACTTCATATAAATCGCTGTAACTTTTGATAGAAGACTCAGAAACTCATGTTTATGGCTTTATCTTATAGAACTCAATATCCCCGTGCTGGGCAAACAGGTTTTGCAGCCGTTTGAGCTAAGATTTTAAAATTATTCACATAATGAAAACCTATACTTTGTCTCGGGCGAGTTTCCCATTCAAATGCATGTAACAGTGAGAAACGCATTGTCTTGGCGAAATAAAGCGTTTTTGAACAACTTCATATAAATCGCTGTAACTTTTGATAGAAGACTCAGACAAACATGTTTATGGCTTTATCTTATAGAACTCAATATCCCCGTGCTGGGCAAACAGGTTTTGCAGCCGTTTGAGCTAAGATTTTAAAATTATTCACATAATGAAAACCTATACTTTGTCTCGGGCGAGTTTCCCATTCAAATGCATGTAACAGTGAGAAACGCATTGTCTTGGCGAAATAAAGCGTTTTTGAACAACTTCATATAAATCGCTGTAACTTTTGATAGAAGACTCAGACAAACATGTTTATGGCTTTATCTTATAGAACTCAATATCCCCGTGCTGGGCAAACAGGTTTTGCAGCCGTTTGAGCTAAGATTTTAAAATTATTCACATAATGAAAACCTATACTTTGTTTCAGGCGAGTTTCCCATTCAAATGCATGTAACAGTGAGAAACACACTGTCTTGGCGAAAGAAAGCATTTTCGTACAACTTCATATAAATCGCTGTAACTTTTGATAGAAGACTCAGACAAAAATGTTTATGGCTTTATCTTATAGAACTCAATATCCCCGTGCTGGGCAAACAGGTTTTGCAGCCGTTTGAGCTAAGATTTTAAAATTATTCACATAATGAAAACCTATACTTTGTCTCGGGCGAGTTTCCCATTCAAATGCATGTAACAGTGAGAAACGCATTGTCTTGGCGAAATAAAGCGTTTTTGAACAACTTCATATAAATCGCTGTAACTTTTGATAGAAGACTCAGACAAACATGTTTATGGCTTTATCTTATAGAACTCAATATCCCCGTGCTGGGCAAACAGGTTTTGCAGCCGTTTGAGCTAAGATTTTAAAATTATTCACATAATGAAAACCTATACTTTGTCTCGGGCGAGTTTCCCATTCAAATGCATGTAACAGTGAGAAACGCATTGTCTTGGCGAAATAAAGCGTTTTTGAACAACTTCATATAAATCGCTGTAACTTTTGATAGAAGACTCAGACAAACATGTTTATGGCTTTATCTTATAGAACTCAATATCCCCGTGCTGGGCAAACAGGTTTTGCAGCTGTTTGAGCTAAGATTTTAAAATTATTCACATAATGAAAACCTATACTTTGTCTCGGGCGAGTTTCCCATTCAAATGCATGTAACAGTGAGAAACACACTGTCTTGGCGAAAGAAAGCATTTTCGTACAACTTCATATAAATCGCTGTAACTTTTGATAGAAGACTCAGAAACACATGTTTATGGCTTTATCTTATAGAACTCAATATCCCCGTGCTGGGCAAACAGGTTTTGCAGCCGTTTGAGCTAAGATTTTAAAATTATTCACATAATGAAAACCTATACTTTGTCTCGGGCGAGTTTCCCATTCAAATGCATGTAACAGTGAGAAACGCATTGTCTTGGCGAAATAAAGCGTTTTTGAACAACTTCATATAAATCGCTGTAACTTTTGATAGAAGACTCAGAAACTCATGTTTATGGCTTTATCTTATAGAACTCAATATCCCCGTGCTGGGCAAACAGGTTTTGCAGCTGTTTGAGCTAAGATTTTAAAATTATTCACATAATGAAAACCTATACTTTGTTTCAGGCGAGTTTCCCATTCAAATGCATGTAACAGTGAGAAACACACTGTCTTGGCGAAAGAAAGCATTTTCGTACAACTTCATATAAATCGCTGTAACTTTTGATAGAAGACTCAGACAAAAATGTTTATGGCTTTATCTTATAGAACTCAATATCCCCGTGCTGGGCAAACAGGTTTTGCAGCCGTTTGAGCTAAGATTTTAAAATTATTCACATAATGAAAACCTATACTTTGTCTCGGGCGAGTTTCCCATTCAAATGCATGTAACAGTGAGAAACGCATTGTCTTGGCGAAATAAAGCGTTTTTGAACAACTTCATATAAATAGCTGTAACTTTTGATAGAAGACTCAGACAAACATGTTTATGGCTTTATCTTATAGAACTCAAGGTCCCCGTGCTGGGAAAACAGGTTTTGCAGCTGTTTGAGCTAAGATTTCCAAGTTATACACATAATGAAAACCTATACTTTGTTTCCGTCGAGTTCCCCATTCAAATGCATGTAACAGTGAGAAACGCACTGTCTTGGCGAAAGAAAGCGTTTTTGAACAACTTCATATAAATAGCTGTAACTTTTGATAGAAGACTCAGACAAACATGTTTATGGCTTTATCTTATAGAACTCAAGGTCCCCGTGCTGGGAAAACAGGTTTTGCAGCTGTTTGAGCTAAGATTTCCAAGTTATACACATAATGAAAACCTATACTTTGTTTCGGTCGAGTTCCCCATTCAAATGCATGTAACAGTGAGAAACGCACTGTCTTGGCGAAAGAAAGCGTTTTTGAACAACTTCATATAAATAGCTGTAACTTTTGATAGAAGACTCAGACAAACATGTTTATGGCTTTATCTTATAGAACTCAAGGTCCCCGTGCTGGGAAAACAGGTTTTGCAGCTGTTTGAGCTAAGATTTCCAAGTTATACACATAATGAAAACCTATACTTTGTTTCGGTCGAGTTCCCCATTCAAATGCATGTAACAGTGAGAAACGCACTGTCTTGGCGAAAGAAAGCGTTTTTGAACAACTTCATATAAATAGCTGTAACTTTTGATAGAAGACTCAGACAAACATGTTTATGGCTTTATCTTATAGAACTCAAGGTCCCCGTGCTGGGAAAACAGGTTTTGCAGCTGTTTGAGCTAAGATTTCCAAGTTATACACATAATGAAAACCTATACTTTGTTTCGGTCGAGTTCCCCATTCAAATGCATGTAACAGTGAGAAACGCACTGTCTTGGCGAAAGAAAGCGTTTTTCTACAACTTCATATAAATCGCTGTAACTTTTGATAGAAGACTCAGACAAACATGTTTATGGCTTTATCTTATAGAACTCAAGGTCCCCGTGCTGGGAAAACAGGTTTTGCAGCTGTTTGAGCTAAGATTTCCAAGTTATACACATAATGAAAACCTATACTTTGTTTCCGTCGAGTTCCCCATTCAAATGCATGTAACAGTGAGAAACGCACTGTCTTGGCGAAAGAAAGCGTTTTTGAACAACTTCATATAAATAGCTGTAACTTTTGATAGAAGACTCAGACAAACATGTTTATGGCTTTATCTTATAGAACTCAAGGTCCCCGTGCTGGGAAAACAGGTTTTGCAGCTGTTTGAGCTAAGATTTCCAAGTTATACACATAATGAAAACCTATACTTTGTTTCGGTCGAGTTCCCCATTCAAATGCATGTAACAGTGAGAAACGCACTGTCTTGGCGAAAGAAAGCGTTTTTGAACAACTTCATATAAATAGCTGTAACTTTTGATAGAAGACTCAGACAAACATGTTTATGGCTTTATCTTATAGAACTCAAGGTCCCCGTGCTGGGAAAACAGGTTTTGCAGCTGTTTGAGCTAAGATTTCCAAGTTATACACATAATGAAAACCTATACTTTGTTTCGGTCGAGTTCCCCATTCAAATGCATGTAACAGTGAGAAACGCACTGTCTTGGCGAAAGAAAGCGTTTTTGAACAACTTCATATAAATAGCTGTAACTTTTGATAGAAGACTCAGACAAACATGTTTATGGCTTTATCTTATAGAACTCAAGGTCCCCGTGCTGGGAAAACAGGTTTTGCAGCTGTTTGAGCTAAGATTTCCAAGTTATACACATAATGAAAACCTATACTTTGTTTCGGTCGAGTTCCCCATTCAAATGCATGTAACAGTGAGAAACGCACTGTCTTGGCGAAAGAAAGCGTTTTTCTACAACTTCATATAAATCGCTGTAACTTTTGATAGAAGACTCAGACAAAAATGTTTATGGCTTTATCTTATAGAACTCAATATCCCCGTGCTGGGCAAACAGGTTTTGCAGCCGTTTGAGCTAAGATTTTAAAATTATTCACATAATGAAAACCTATACTTTGTCTCGGGCGAGTTTCCCATTCAAATGCATGTAACAGTGAGAAACGCATTGTCTTGGCGAAATAAAGCGTTTTTGAACAACTTCATATAAATCGCTGTAACTTTTGATAGAAGACTCAGACAAACATGTTTATGGCTTTATCTTATAGAACTCAATATCCCCGTGCTGGGCAAACAGGTTTTGCAGCCGTTTGAGCTAAGATTTTAAAATTATTCACATAATGAAAACCTATACTTTGTCTCGGGCGAGTTTCCCATTCAAATGCATGTAACAGTGAGAAACGCATTGTCTTGGCGAAATAAAGCGTTTTTGAACAACTTCATATAAATCGCTGTAACTTTTGATAGAAGACTCAGACAAACATGTTTATGGCTTTATCTTATAGAACTCAATATCCCCGTGCTGGGCAAACAGGTTTTGCAGCCGTTTGAGCTAAGATTTTAAAATTATTCACATAATGAAAACCTATACTTTGTCTCGGGCGAGTTTCCCATTCAAATGCATGTAACAGTGAGAAACGCATTGTCTTGGCGAAATAAAGCGTTTTTGAACAACTTCATATAAATCGCTGTAACTTTTGATAGAAGACTCAGACAAACATGTTTATGGCTTTATCTTATAGAACTCAATATCCCCGTGCTGGGCAAACAGGTTTTGCAGCCGTTTGAGCTAAGATTTTAAAATTATTCACATAATGAAAACCTATACTTTGTTTCAGGCGAGTTTCCCATTCAAATGCATGTAACAGTGAGAAACACACTGTCTTGGCGAAAGAAAGCATTTTCGTACAACTTCATATAAATCGCTGTAACTTTTGATAGAAGACTCAGACAAAAATGTTTATGGCTTTATCTTATAGAACTCAATATCCCCGTGCTGGGCAAACAGGTTTTGCAGCCGTTTGAGCTAAGATTTTAAAATTATTCACATAATGAAAACCTATACTTTGTCTCGGGCGAGTTTCCCATTCAAATGCATGTAACAGTGAGAAACGCATTGTCTTGGCGAAATAAAGCGTTTTTGAACAACTTCATATAAATCGCTGTAACTTTTGATAGAAGACTCAGAAACTCATGTTTATGGCTTTATCTTATAGAACTCAATATCCCCGTGCTGGGCAAACAGGTTTTGCAGCCGTTTGAGCTAAGATTTTAAAATTATTCACATAATGAAAACCTATACTTTGTCTCGGGCGAGTTTCCCATTCAAATGCATGTAACAGTGAGAAACGCATTGTCTTGGCGAAATAAAGCGTTTTTGAACAACTTCATATAAATCGCTGTAACTTTTGATAGAAGACTCAGACAAACATGTTTATGGCTTTATCTTATAGAACTCAATATCCCCGTGCTGGGCAAACAGGTTTTGCAGCCGTTTGAGCTAAGATTTTAAAATTATTCACATAATGAAAACCTATACTTTGTCTCGGGCGAGTTTCCCATTCAAATGCATGTAACAGTGAGAAACGCATTGTCTTGGCGAAATAAAGCGTTTTTGAACAACTTCATATAAATCGCTGTAACTTTTGATAGAAGACTCAGACAAACATGTTTATGGCTTTATCTTATAGAACTCAATATCCCCGTGCTGGGCAAACAGGTTTTGCAGCCGTTTGAGCTAAGATTTTAAAATTATTCACATAATGAAAACCTATACTTTGTTTCAGGCGAGTTTCCCATTCAAATGCATGTAACAGTGAGAAACACACTGTCTTGGCGAAAGAAAGCATTTTCGTACAACTTCATATAAATCGCTGTAACTTTTGATAGAAGACTCAGACAAAAATGTTTATGGCTTTATCTTATAGAACTCAATATCCCCGTGCTGGGCAAACAGGTTTTGCAGCCGTTTGAGCTAAGATTTTAAAATTATTCACATAATGAAAACCTATACTTTGTCTCGGGCGAGTTTCCCATTCAAATGCATGTAACAGTGAGAAACGCATTGTCTTGGCGAAATAAAGCGTTTTTGAACAACTTCATATAAATCGCTGTAACTTTTGATAGAAGACTCAGAAACTCATGTTTATGGCTTTATCTTATAGAACTCAATATCCCCGTGCTGGGCAAACAGGTTTTGCAGCCGTTTGAGCTAAGATTTTAAAATTATTCACATAATGAAAACCTATACTTTGTCTCGGGCGAGTTTCCCATTCAAATGCATGTAACAGTGAGAAACGCATTGTCTTGGCGAAATAAAGCGTTTTTGAACAACTTCATATAAATCGCTGTAACTTTTGATAGAAGACTCAGACAAACATGTTTATGGCTTTATCTTATAGAACTCAATATCCCCGTGCTGGGCAAACAGGTTTTGCAGCCGTTTGAGCTAAGATTTTAAAATTATTCACATAATGAAAACCTATACTTTGTCTCGGGCGAGTTTCCCATTCAAATGCATGTAACAGTGAGAAACGCATTGTCTTGGCGAAATAAAGCGTTTTTGAACAACTTCATATAAATCGCTGTAACTTTTGATAGAAGACTCAGACAAACATGTTTATGGCTTTATCTTATAGAACTCAATATCCCCGTGCTGGGCAAACAGGTTTTGCAGCCGTTTGAGCTAAGATTTTAAAATTATTCACATAATGAAAACCTATACTTTGTTTCAGGCGAGTTTCCCATTCAAATGCATGTAACAGTGAGAAACACACTGTCTTGGCGAAAGAAAGCATTTTCGTACAACTTCATATAAATCGCTGTAACTTTTGATAGAAGACTCAGACAAAAATGTTTATGGCTTTATCTTATAGAACTCAATATCCCCGTGCTGGGCAAACAGGTTTTGCAGCCGTTTGAGCTAAGATTTTAAAATTATTCACATAATGAAAACCTATACTTTGTCTCGGGCGAGTTTCCCATTCAAATGCATGTAACAGTGAGAAACGCATTGTCTTGGCGAAATAAAGCGTTTTTGAACAACTTCATATAAATCGCTGTAACTTTTGATAGAAGACTCAGACAAACATGTTTATGGCTTTATCTTATAGAACTCAATATCCCCGTGCTGGGCAAACAGGTTTTGCAGCCGTTTGAGCTAAGATTTTAAAATTATTCACATAATGAAAACCTATACTTTGTCTCGGGCGAGTTTCCCATTCAAATGCATGTAACAGTGAGAAACGCATTGTCTTGGCGAAATAAAGCGTTTTTGAACAACTTCATATAAATCGCTGTAACTTTTGATAGAAGACTCAGACAAACATGTTTATGGCTTTATCTTATAGAACTCAATATCCCCGTGCTGGGCAAACAGGTTTTGCAGCTGTTTGAGCTAAGATTTTAAAATTATTCACATAATGAAAACCTATACTTTGTTTCAGGCGAGTTTCCCATTCAAATGCATGTAACAGTGAGAAACGCATTGTCTTGGCGAAATAAAGCGTTTTTGAACAACTTCATATAAATCGCTGTAACTTTTGATAGAAGACTCAGACAAACATGTTTATGGCTTTATCTTATAGAACTCAATATCCCCGTGCTGGGCAAACAGGTTTTGCAGCCGTTTGAGCTAAGATTTTAAAATTATTCACATAATGAAAACCTATACTTTGTCTCGGGCGAGTTTCCCATTCAAATGCATGTAACAGTGAGAAACGCATTGTCTTGGCGAAATAAAGCGTTTTTGAACAACTTCATATAAATCGCTGTAACTTTTGATAGAAGACTCAGACAAACATGTTTATGGCTTTATCTTATAGAACTCAATATCCCCGTGCTGGGCAAACAGGTTTTGCAGCCGTTTGAGCTAAGATTTTAAAATTATTCACATAATGAAAACCTATACTTTGTTTCAGGCGAGTTTCCCATTCAAATGCATGTAACAGTGAGAAACGCATTGTCTTGGCGAAATAAAGCGTTTTTGAACAACTTCATATAAATCGCTGTAACTTTTGATAGAAGACTCAGACAAACATGTTTATGGCTTTATCTTATAGAACTCAATATCCCCGTGCTGGGCAAACAGGTTTTGCAGCCGTTTGAGCTAAGATTTTAAAATTATTCACATAATGAAAACCTATACTTTGTTTCAGGCGAGTTTCCCATTCAAATGCATGTAACAGTGAGAAACGCATTGTCTTGGCGAAATAAAGCGTTTTTGAACAACTTCATATAAATCGCTGTAACTTTTGATAGAAGACTCAGAAACTCATGTTTATGGCTTTATCTTATAGAACTCAATATCCCCGTGCTGGGCAAACAGGTTTTGCAGCCGTTTGAGCTAAGATTTTAAAATTATTCACATAATGAAAACCTATACTTTGTCTCGGGCGAGTTTCCCATTCAAATGCATGTAACAGTGAGAAACGCATTGTCTTGGCGAAATAAAGCGTTTTTGAACAACTTCATATAAATCGCTGTAACTTTTGATAGAAGACTCAGACAAACATGTTTATGGCTTTATCTTATAGAACTCAATATCCCCGTGCTGGGCAAACAGGTTTTGCAGCTGTTTGAGCTAAGATTTTAAAATTATTCACATAATGAAAACCTATACTTTGTTTCAGGCGAGTTTCCCATTCAAATGCATGTAACAGTGAGAAACGCATTGTCTTGGCGAAATAAAGCGTTTTTGAACAACTTCATATAAATCGCTGTAACTTTTGATAGAAGACTCAGACAAACATGTTTATGGCTTTATCTTATAGAACTCAATATCCCCGTGCTGGGCAAACAGGTTTTGCAGCCGTTTGAGCTAAGATTTTAAAATTATTCACATAATGAAAACCTATACTTTGTTTCAGGCGAGTTTCCCATTCAAATGCATGTAACAGTGAGAAACGCATTGTCTTGGCGAAATAAAGCGTTTTTGAACAACTTCATATAAATCGCTGTAACTTTTGATAGAAGACTCAGAAACTCATGTTTATGGCTTTATCTTATAGAACTCAATATCCCCGTGCTGGGCAAACAGGTTTTGCAGCTGTTTGAGCTAAGATTTTAAAATTATTCACATAATGAAAACCTATACTTTGTTTCAGGCGAGTTTCCCATTCAAATGCATGTAACAGTGAGAAACACACTGTCTTGGCGAAAGAAAGCATTTTCGTACAACTTCATATAAATCGCTGTAACTTTTGATAGAAGACTCAGACAAAAATGTTTATGGCTTTATCTTATAGAACTCAATATCCCCGTGCTGGGCAAACAGGTTTTGCAGCCGTTTGAGCTAAGATTTTAAAATTATTCACATAATGAAAACCTATACTTTGTCTCGGGCGAGTTTCCCATTCAAATGCATGTAACAGTGAGAAACGCATTGTCTTGGCGAAATAAAGCGTTTTTGAACAACTTCATATAAATCGCTGTAACTTTTGATAGAAGACTCAGACAAACATGTTTATGGCTTTATCTTATAGAACTCAATATCCCCGTGCTGGGCAAACAGGTTTTGCAGCCGTTTGAGCTAAGATTTTAAAATTATTCACATAATGAAAACCTATACTTTGTCTCGGGCGAGTTTCCCATTCAAATGCATGTAACAGTGAGAAACGCATTGTCTTGGCGAAATAAAGCGTTTTTGAACAACTTCATATAAATCGCTGTAACTTTTGATAGAAGACTCAGACAAACATGTTTATGGCTTTATCTTATAGAACTCAATATCCCCGTGCTGGGCAAACAGGTTTTGCAGCCGTTTGAGCTAAGATTTTAAAATTATTCACATAATGAAAACCTATACTTTGTTTCAGGCGAGTTTCCCATTCAAATGCATGTAACAGTGAGAAACACACTGTCTTGGCGAAAGAAAGCATTTTCGTACAACTTCATATAAATCGCTGTAACTTTTGATAGAAGACTCAGACAAAAATGTTTATGGCTTTATCTTATAGAACTCAATATCCCCGTGCTGGGCAAACAGGTTTTGCAGCCGTTTGAGCTAAGATTTTAAAATTATTCACATAATGAAAACCTATACTTTGTCTCGGGCGAGTTTCCCATTCAAATGCATGTAACAGTGAGAAACGCATTGTCTTGGCGAAATAAAGCGTTTTTGAACAACTTCATATAAATCGCTGTAACTTTTGATAGAAGACTCAGACAAACATGTTTATGGCTTTATCTTATAGAACTCAATATCCCCGTGCTGGGCAAACAGGTTTTGCAGCCGTTTGAGCTAAGATTTTAAAATTATTCACATAATGAAAACCTATACTTTGTCTCGGGCGAGTTTCCCATTCAAATGCATGTAACAGTGAGAAACGCATTGTCTTGGCGAAATAAAGCGTTTTTGAACAACTTCATATAAATCGCTGTAACTTTTGATAGAAGACTCAGACAAACATGTTTATGGCTTTATCTTATAGAACTCAATATCCCCGTGCTGGGCAAACAGGTTTTGCAGCTGTTTGAGCTAAGATTTTAAAATTATTCACATAATGAAAACCTATACTTTGTTTCAGGCGAGTTTCCCATTCAAATGCATGTAACAGTGAGAAACGCATTGTCTTGGCGAAATAAAGCGTTTTTGAACAACTTCATATAAATCGCTGTAACTTTTGATAGAAGACTCAGACAAACATGTTTATGGCTTTATCTTATAGAACTCAATATCCCCGTGCTGGGCAAACAGGTTTTGCAGCCGTTTGAGCTAAGATTTTAAAATTATTCACATAATGAAAACCTATACTTTGTTTCAGGCGAGTTTCCCATTCAAATGCATGTAACAGTGAGAAACACACTGTCTTGGCGAAAGAAAGCATTTTCGTACAACTTCATATAAATCGCTGTAACTTTTGATAGAAGACTCAGACAAACATGTTTATGGCTTTATCTTATAGAACTCAATATCCCCGTGCTGGGCAAACAGGTTTTGCAGCCGTTTGAGCTAAGATTTTAAAATTATTCACATAATGAAAACCTATACTTTGTCTCGGGCGAGTTTCCCATTCAAATGCATGTAACAGTGAGAAACGCATTGTCTTGGCGAAATAAAGCGTTTTTGAACAACTTCATATAAATCGCTGTAACTTTTGATAGAAGACTCAGACAAACATGTTTATGGCTTTATCTTATAGAACTCAATATCCCCGTGCTGGGCAAACAGGTTTTGCAGCCGTTTGAGCTAAGATTTTAAAATTATTCACATAATGAAAACCTATACTTTGTTTCAGGCGAGTTTCCCATTCAAATGCATGTAACAGTGAGAAACACACTGTCTTGGCGAAAGAAAGCATTTTCGTACAACTTCATATAAATCGCTGTAACTTTTGATAGAAGACTCAGAAACACATGTTTATGGCTTTATCTTATAGAACTCAATATCCCCGTGCTGGGCAAACAGGTTTTGCAGCCGTTTGAGCTAAGATTTTAAAATTATTCACATAATGAAAACCTATACTTTGTTTCAGGCGAGTTTCCCATTCAAATGCATGTAACAGTGAGAAACGCATTGTCTTGGCGAAATAAAGCGTTTTTGAACAACTTCATATAAATCGCTGTAACTTTTGATAGAAGACTCAGAAACTCATGTTTATGGCTTTATCTTATAGAACTCAATATCCCCGTGCTGGGCAAACAGGTTTTGCAGCTGTTTGAGCTAAGATTTTAAAATTATTCACATAATGAAAACCTATACTTTGTTTCAGGCGAGTTTCCCATTCAAATGCATGTAACAGTGAGAAACACACTGTCTTGGCGAAAGAAAGCATTTTCGTACAACTTCATATAAATCGCTGTAACTTTTGATAGAAGACTCAGACAAAAATGTTTATGGCTTTATCTTATAGAACTCAATATCCCCGTGCTGGGCAAACAGGTTTTGCAGCCGTTTGAGCTAAGATTTTAAAATTATTCACATAATGAAAACCTATACTTTGTCTCGGGCGAGTTTCCCATTCAAATGCATGTAACAGTGAGAAACGCATTGTCTTGGCGAAATAAAGCGTTTTTGAACAACTTCATATAAATCGCTGTAACTTTTGATAGAAGACTCAGAAACTCATGTTTATGGCTTTATCTTATAGAACTCAATATCCCCGTGCTGGGCAAACAGGTTTTGCAGCCGTTTGAGCTAAGATTTTAAAATTATTCACATAATGAAAACCTATACTTTGTCTCGGGCGAGTTTCCCATTCAAATGCATGTAACAGTGAGAAACGCATTGTCTTGGCGAAATAAAGCGTTTTTGAACAACTTCATATAAATCGCTGTAACTTTTGATAGAAGACTCAGACAAACATGTTTATGGCTTTATCTTATAGAACTCAATATCCCCGTGCTGGGCAAACAGGTTTTGCAGCTGTTTGAGCTAAGATTTTAAAATTATTCACATAATGAAAACCTATACTTTGTTTCAGGCGAGTTTCCCATTCAAATGCATGTAACAGTGAGAAACGCATTGTCTTGGCGAAATAAAGCGTTTTTGAACAACTTCATATAAATCGCTGTAACTTTTGATAGAAGACTCAGACAAACATGTTTATGGCTTTATCTTATAGAACTCAATATCCCCGTGCTGGGCAAACAGGTTTTGCAGCCGTTTGAGCTAAGATTTTAAAATTATTCACATAATGAAAACCTATACTTTGTTTCAGGCGAGTTTCCCATTCAAATGCATGTAACAGTGAGAAACACACTGTCTTGGCGAAAGAAAGCATTTTCGTACAACTTCATATAAATCGCTGTAACTTTTGATAGAAGACTCAGACAAACATGTTTATGGCTTTATCTTATAGAACTCAATATCCCCGTGCTGGGCAAACAGGTTTTGCAGCCGTTTGAGCTAAGATTTTAAAATTATTCACATAATGAAAACCTATACTTTGTCTCGGGCGAGTTTCCCATTCAAATGCATGTAACAGTGAGAAACGCATTGTCTTGGCGAAATAAAGCGTTTTTGAACAACTTCATATAAATCGCTGTAACTTTTGATAGAAGACTCAGACAAACATGTTTATGGCTTTATCTTATAGAACTCAATATCCCCGTGCTGGGCAAACAGGTTTTGCAGCCGTTTGAGCTAAGATTTTAAAATTATTCACATAATGAAAACCTATACTTTGTTTCAGGCGAGTTTCCCATTCAAATGCATGTAACAGTGAGAAACACACTGTCTTGGCGAAAGAAAGCATTTTCGTACAACTTCATATAAATCGCTGTAACTTTTGATAGAAGACTCAGAAACACATGTTTATGGCTTTATCTTATAGAACTCAATATCCCCGTGCTGGGCAAACAGGTTTTGCAGCCGTTTGAGCTAAGATTTTAAAATTATTCACATAATGAAAACCTATACTTTGTTTCAGGCGAGTTTCCCATTCAAATGCATGTAACAGTGAGAAACGCATTGTCTTGGCGAAATAAAGCGTTTTTGAACAACTTCATATAAATCGCTGTAACTTTTGATAGAAGACTCAGAAACTCATGTTTATGGCTTTATCTTATAGAACTCAATATCCCCGTGCTGGGCAAACAGGTTTTGCAGCTGTTTGAGCTAAGATTTTAAAATTATTCACATAATGAAAACCTATACTTTGTTTCAGGCGAGTTTCCCATTCAAATGCATGTAACAGTGAGAAACACACTGTCTTGGCGAAAGAAAGCATTTTCGTACAACTTCATATAAATCGCTGTAACTTTTGATAGAAGACTCAGACAAAAATGTTTATGGCTTTATCTTATAGAACTCAATATCCCCGTGCTGGGCAAACAGGTTTTGCAGCCGTTTGAGCTAAGATTTTAAAATTATTCACATAATGAAAACCTATACTTTGTCTCGGGCGAGTTTCCCATTCAAATGCATGTAACAGTGAGAAACGCATTGTCTTGGCGAAATAAAGCGTTTTTGAACAACTTCATATAAATCGCTGTAACTTTTGATAGAAGACTCAGAAACTCATGTTTATGGCTTTATCTTATAGAACTCAATATCCCCGTGCTGGGCAAACAGGTTTTGCAGCCGTTTGAGCTAAGATTTTAAAATTATTCACATAATGAAAACCTATACTTTGTCTCGGGCGAGTTTCCCATTCAAATGCATGTAACAGTGAGAAACGCATTGTCTTGGCGAAATAAAGCGTTTTTGAACAACTTCATATAAATCGCTGTAACTTTTGATAGAAGACTCAGACAAACATGTTTATGGCTTTATCTTATAGAACTCAATATCCCCGTGCTGGGCAAACAGGTTTTGCAGCCGTTTGAGCTAAGATTTTAAAATTATTCACATAATGAAAACCTATACTTTGTTTCAGGCGAGTTTCCCATTCAAATGCATGTAACAGTGAGAAACACACTGTCTTGGCGAAAGAAAGCATTTTCGTACAACTTCATATAAATCGCTGTAACTTTTGATAGAAGACTCAGACAAAAATGTTTATGGCTTTATCTTATAGAACTCAATATCCCCGTGCTGGGCAAACAGGTTTTGCAGCCGTTTGAGCTAAGATTTTAAAATTATTCACATAATGAAAACCTATACTTTGTCTCGGGCGAGTTTCCCATTCAAATGCATGTAACAGTGAGAAACGCATTGTCTTGGCGAAATAAAGCGTTTTTGAACAACTTCATATAAATCGCTGTAACTTTTGATAGAAGACTCAGAAACTCATGTTTATGGCTTTATCTTATAGAACTCAATATCCCCGTGCTGGGCAAACAGGTTTTGCAGCCGTTTGAGCTAAGATTTTAAAATTATTCACATAATGAAAACCTATACTTTGTTTCAGGCGAGTTTCCCATTCAAATGCATGTAACAGTGAGAAACACACTGTCTTGGCGAAAGAAAGCATTTTCGTACAACTTCATATAAATCGCTGTAACTTTTGATAGAAGACTCAGACAAAAATGTTTATGGCTTTATCTTATAGAACTCAATATCCCCGTGCTGGGCAAACAGGTTTTGCAGCCGTTTGAGCTAAGATTTTAAAATTATTCACATAATGAAAACCTATACTTTGTCTCGGGCGAGTTTCCCATTCAAATGCATGTAACAGTGAGAAACGCATTGTCTTGGCGAAATAAAGCGTTTTTGAACAACTTCATATAAATCGCTGTAACTTTTGATAGAAGACTCAGAAACTCATGTTTATGGCTTTATCTTATAGAACTCAATATCCCCGTGCTGGGCAAACAGGTTTTGCAGCCGTTTGAGCTAAGATTTTAAAATTATTCACATAATGAAAACCTATACTTTGTCTCGGGCGAGTTTCCCATTCAAATGCATGTAACAGTGAGAAACGCATTGTCTTGGCGAAATAAAGCGTTTTTGAACAACTTCATATAAATCGCTGTAACTTTTGATAGAAAACTCAGACAAACATGTTTATGGCTTTATCTTATAGAACTCAATATCCCCGTGCTGGGCAAACAGGTTTTGCAGCCGTTTGAGCTAAGATTTTAAAATTATTCACATAATGAAAACCTATACTTTGTTTCAGGCGAGTTTCCCATTCAAATGCATGTAACAGTGAGAAACACACTGTCTTGGCGAAAGAAAGCATTTTCGTACAACTTCATATAAATCGCTGTAACTTTTGATAGAAGACTCAGAAACACATGTTTATGGCTTTATCTTATAGAACTCAATATCCCCGTGCTGGGCAAACAGGTTTTGCAGCCGTTTGAGCTAAGATTTTAAAATTATTCACATAATGAAAACCTATACTTTGTCTCGGGCGAGTTTCCCATTCAAATGCATGTAACAGTGAGAAACGCATTGTCTTGGCGAAATAAAGCGTTTTTGAACAACTTCATATAAATCGCTGTAACTTTTGATAGAAGACTCAGACAAACATGTTTATGGCTTTATCTTATAGAACTCAATATCCCCGTGCTGGGCAAACAGGTTTTGCAGCCGTTTGAGCTAAGATTTTAAAATTATTCACATAATGAAAACCTATACTTTGTTTCAGGCGAGTTTCCCATTCAAATGCATGTAACAGTGAGAAACACACTGTCTTGGCGAAAGAAAGCATTTTCGTACAACTTCATATAAATCGCTGTAACTTTTGATAGAAGACTCAGACAAAAATGTTTATGGCTTTATCTTATAGAACTCAATATCCCCGTGCTGGGCAAACAGGTTTTGCAGCCGTTTGAGCTAAGATTTTAAAATTATTCACATAATGAAAACCTATACTTTGTCTCGGGCGAGTTTCCCATTCAAATGCATGTAACAGTGAGAAACGCATTGTCTTGGCGAAATAAAGCGTTTTTGAACAACTTCATATAAATCGCTGTAACTTTTGATAGAAGACTCAGAAACTCATGTTTATGGCTTTATCTTATAGAACTCAATATCCCCGTGCTGGGCAAACAGGTTTTGCAGCCGTTTGAGCTAAGATTTTAAAATTATTCACATAATGAAAACCTATACTTTGTCTCGGGCGAGTTTCCCATTCAAATGCATGTAACAGTGAGAAACGCATTGTCTTGGCGAAATAAAGCGTTTTTGAACAACTTCATATAAATCGCTGTAACTTTTGATAGAAGACTCAGACAAACATGTTTATGGCTTTATCTTATAGAACTCAATATCCCCGTGCTGGGCAAACAGGTTTTGCAGCCGTTTGAGCTAAGATTTTAAAATTATTCACATAATGAAAACCTATACTTTGTTTCAGGCGAGTTTCCCATTCAAATGCATGTAACAGTGAGAAACACACTGTCTTGGCGAAAGAAAGCATTTTCGTACAACTTCATATAAATCGCTGTAACTTTTGATAGAAGACTCAGACAAAAATGTTTATGGCTTTATCTTATAGAACTCAATATCCCCGTGCTGGGCAAACAGGTTTTGCAGCCGTTTGAGCTAAGATTTTAAAATTATTCACATAATGAAAACCTATACTTTGTCTCGGGCGAGTTTCCCATTCAAATGCATGTAACAGTGAGAAACGCATTGTCTTGGCGAAATAAAGCGTTTTTGAACAACTTCATATAAATCGCTGTAACTTTTGATAGAAGACTCAGAAACTCATGTTTATGGCTTTATCTTATAGAACTCAATATCCCCGTGCTGGGCAAACAGGTTTTGCAGCCGTTTGAGCTAAGATTTTAAAATTATTCACATAATGAAAACCTATACTTTGTCTCGGGCGAGTTTCCCATTCAAATGCATGTAACAGTGAGAAACGCATTGTCTTGGCGAAATAAAGCGTTTTTGAACAACTTCATATAAATCGCTGTAACTTTTGATAGAAGACTCAGACAAACATGTTTATGGCTTTATCTTATAGAACTCAATATCCCCGTGCTGGGCAAACAGGTTTTGCAGCTGTTTGAGCTAAGATTTTAAAATTATTCACATAATGAAAACCTATACTTTGTTTCAGGCGAGTTTCCCATTCAAATGCATGTAACAGTGAGAAACGCATTGTCTTGGCGAAATAAAGCGTTTTTGAACAACTTCATATAAATCGCTGTAACTTTTGATAGAAGACTCAGACAAACATGTTTATGGCTTTATCTTATAGAACTCAATATCCCCGTGCTGGGCAAACAGGTTTTGCAGCCGTTTGAGCTAAGATTTTAAAATTATTCACATAATGAAAACCTATACTTTGTTTCAGGCGAGTTTCCCATTCAAATGCATGTAACAGTGAGAAACACACTGTCTTGGCGAAAGAAAGCATTTTCGTACAACTTCATATAAATCGCTGTAACTTTTGATAGAAGACTCAGAAACACATGTTTATGGCTTTATCTTATAGAACTCAATATCCCCGTGCTGGGCAAACAGGTTTTGCAGCCGTTTGAGCTAAGATTTTAAAATTATTCACATAATGAAAACCTATACTTTGTTTCAGGCGAGTTTCCCATTCAAATGCATGTAACAGTGAGAAACGCATTGTCTTGGCGAAATAAAGCGTTTTTGAACAACTTCATATAAATCGCTGTAACTTTTGATAGAAGACTCAGAAACTCATGTTTATGGCTTTATCTTATAGAACTCAATATCCCCGTGCTGGGCAAACAGGTTTTGCAGCTGTTTGAGCTAAGATTTTAAAATTATTCACATAATGAAAACCTATACTTTGTTTCAGGCGAGTTTCCCATTCAAATGCATGTAACAGTGAGAAACACACTGTCTTGGCGAAAGAAAGCATTTTCGTACAACTTCATATAAATCGCTGTAACTTTTGATAGAAGACTCAGACAAAAATGTTTATGGCTTTATCTTATAGAACTCAATATCCCCGTGCTGGGCAAACAGGTTTTGCAGCCGTTTGAGCTAAGATTTTAAAATTATTCACATAATGAAAACCTATACTTTGTTTCAGGCGAGTTTCCCATTCAAATGCATGTAACAGTGAGAAACACACTGTCTTGGCGAAATAAAGCGTTTTTGAACAACTTCATATAAATCGCTGTAACTTTTGATAGAAGACTCAGACAAACATGTTTATGGCTTTATCTTATAGAACTCAATATCCCCGTGCTGGGCAAACAGGTTTTGCAGCCGTTTGAGCTAAGATTTTAAAATTATTCACATAATGAAAACCTATACTTTGTCTCGGGCGAGTTTCCCATTCAAATGCATGTAACAGTGAGAAACGCATTGTCTTGGCGAAATAAAGCGTTTTTGAACAACTTCATATAAATCGCTGTAACTTTTGATAGAAGACTCAGACAAACATGTTTATGGCTTTATCTTATAGAACTCAATATCCCCGTGCTGGGCAAACAGGTTTTGCAGCCGTTTGAGCTAAGATTTTAAAATTATTCACATAATGAAAACCTATACTTTGTTTCAGGCGAGTTTCCCATTCAAATGCATGTAACAGTGAGAAACACACTGTCTTGGCGAAAGAAAGCATTTTCGTACAACTTCATATAAATCGCTGTAACTTTTGATAGAAGACTCAGACAAAAATGTTTATGGCTTTATCTTATAGAACTCAATATCCCCGTGCTGGGCAAACAGGTTTTGCAGCCGTTTGAGCTAAGATTTTAAAATTATTCACATAATGAAAACCTATACTTTGTCTCGGGCGAGTTTCCCATTCAAATGCATGTAACAGTGAGAAACGCATTGTCTTGGCGAAATAAAGCGTTTTTGAACAACTTCATATAAATCGCTGTAACTTTTGATAGAAGACTCAGAAACTCATGTTTATGGCTTTATCTTATAGAACTCAATATCCCCGTGCTGGGCAAACAGGTTTTGCAGCCGTTTGAGCTAAGATTTTAAAATTATTCACATAATGAAAACCTATACTTTGTTTCAGGCGAGTTTCCCATTCAAATGCATGTAACAGTGAGAAACACACTGTCTTGGCGAAAGAAAGCGTTTTCGAACAACTTCATATAAATCGCTGTAACTTTTGATAGAAGACTCAGAAACTCATGTTTATGGCTTTATCTTATAGAACTCAATATCCCCGTGCTGGGCAAACAGGTTTTGCAGCCGTTTGAGCTAAGATTTTAAAATTATTCACATAATGAAAACCTATACTTTGTCTCGGGCGAGTTTCCCATTCAAATGCATGTAACAGTGAGAAACACACTGTCTTGGCGAAAGAAAGCATTTTCGTACAACTTCATATAAATCGCTGTAACTTTTGATAGAAGACTCAGACAAACATGTTTATGGCTTTATCTTATAGAACTCAATATCCCCGTGCTGGGCAAACAGGTTTTGCAGCCGTTTGAGCTAAGATTTTAAAATTATTCACATAATGAAAACCTATACTTTGTCTCGGGCGAGTTTCCCATTCAAATGCATGTAACAGTGAGAAACGCATTGTCTTGGCGAAATAAAGCGTTTTTGAACAACTTCATATAAATCGCTGTAACTTTTGATAGAAGACTCAGAAACTCATGTTTATGGCTTTATCTTATAGAACTCAATATCCCCGTGCTGGGCAAACAGGTTTTGCAGCCGTTTGAGCTAAGATTTTAAAATTATTCACATAATGAAAACCTATACTTTGTCTCGGGCGAGTTTCCCATTCAAATGCATGTAACAGTGAGAAACGCATTGTCTTGGCGAAATAAAGCGTTTTTGAACAACTTCATATAAATCGCTGTAACTTTTGATAGAAGACTCAGACAAACATGTTTATGGCTTTATCTTATAGAACTCAATATCCCCGTGCTGGGCAAACAGGTTTTGCAGCCGTTTGAGCTAAGATTTTAAAATTATTCACATAATGAAAACCTATACTTTGTCTCGGGCGAGTTTCCCATTCAAATGCATGTAACAGTGAGAAACGCATTGTCTTGGCGAAATAAAGCGTTTTTGAACAACTTCATATAAATCGCTGTAACTTTTGATAGAAGACTCAGACAAACATGTTTATGGCTTTATCTTATAGAACTCAATATCCCCGTGCTGGGCAAACAGGTTTTGCAGCCGTTTGAGCTAAGATTTTAAAATTATTCACATAATGAAAACCTATACTTTGTTTCAGGCGAGTTTCCCATTCAAATGCATGTAACAGTGAGAAACACACTGTCTTGGCGAAAGAAAGCATTTTCGTACAACTTCATATAAATCGCTGTAACTTTTGATAGAAGACTCAGACAAAAATGTTTATGGCTTTATCTTATAGAACTCAATATCCCCGTGCTGGGCAAACAGGTTTTGCAGCCGTTTGAGCTAAGATTTTAAAATTATTCACATAATGAAAACCTATACTTTGTCTCGGGCGAGTTTCCCATTCAAATGCATGTAACAGTGAGAAACGCATTGTCTTGGCGAAATAAAGCGTTTTTGAACAACTTCATATAAATCGCTGTAACTTTTGATAGAAGACTCAGACAAACATGTTTATGGCTTTATCTTATAGAACTCAATATCCCCGTGCTGGGCAAACAGGTTTTGCAGCCGTTTGAGCTAAGATTTTAAAATTATTCACATAATGAAAACCTATACTTTGTCTCGGGCGAGTTTCCCATTCAAATGCATGTAACAGTGAGAAACGCATTGTCTTGGCGAAATAAAGCGTTTTTGAACAACTTCATATAAATCGCTGTAACTTTTGATAGAAGACTCAGACAAACATGTTTATGGCTTTATCTTATAGAACTCAATATCCCCGTGCTGGGCAAACAGGTTTTGCAGCCGTTTGAGCTAAGATTTTAAAATTATTCACATAATGAAAACCTATACTTTGTTTCAGGCGAGTTTCCCATTCAAATGCATGTAACAGTGAGAAACGCATTGTCTTGGCGAAATAAAGCGTTTTTGAACAACTTCATATAAATCGCTGTAACTTTTGATAGAAGACTCAGACAAACATGTTTATGGCTTTATCTTATAGAACTCAATATCCCCGTGCTGGGCAAACAGGTTTTGCAGCCGTTTGAGCTAAGATTTTAAAATTATTCACATAATGAAAACCTATACTTTGTTTCAGGCGAGTTTCCCATTCAAATGCATGTAACAGTGAGAAACGCATTGTCTTGGCGAAATAAAGCGTTTTTGAACAACTTCATATAAATCGCTGTAACTTTTGATAGAAGACTCAGACAAACATGTTTATGGCTTTATCTTATAGAACTCAATATCCCCGTGCTGGGCAAACAGGTTTTGCAGCCGTTTGAGCTAAGATTTTAAAATTATTCACATAATGAAAACCTATACTTTGTTTCAGGCGAGTTTCCCATTCAAATGCATGTAACAGTGAGAAACACACTGTCTTGGCGAAAGAAAGCATTTTCGTACAACTTCATATAAATCGCTGTAACTTTTGATAGAAGACTCAGAAACACATGTTTATGGCTTTATCTTATAGAACTCAATATCCCCGTGCTGGGCAAACAGGTTTTGCAGCCGTTTGAGCTAAGATTTTAAAATTATTCACATAATGAAAACCTATACTTTGTCTCGGGCGAGTTTCCCATTCAAATGCATGTAACAGTGAGAAACACACTGTCTTGGCGAAAGAAAGCATTTTCGTACAACTTCATATAAATCGCTGTAACTTTTGATAGAAGACTCAGAAACACATGTTTATGGCTTTATCTTATAGAACTCAATATCCCCGTGCTGGGCAAACAGGTTTTGCAGCCGTTTGAGCTAAGATTTTAAAATTATTCACATAATGAAAACCTATACTTTGTTTCAGGCGAGTTTCCCATTCAAATGCATGTAACAGTGAGAAACGCATTGTCTTGGCGAAATAAAGCGTTTTTGAACAACTTCATATAAATCGCTGTAACTTTTGATAGAAGACTCAGAAACTCATGTTTATGGCTTTATCTTATAGAACTCAATATCCCCGTGCTGGGCAAACAGGTTTTGCAGCCGTTTGAGCTAAGATTTTAAAATTATTCACATAATGAAAACCTATACTTTGTCTCGGGCGAGTTTCCCATTCAAATGCATGTAACAGTGAGAAACGCATTGTCTTGGCGAAATAAAGCGTTTTTGAACAACTTCATATAAATCGCTGTAACTTTTGATAGAAGACTCAGACAAACATGTTTATGGCTTTATCTTATAGAACTCAATATCCCCGTGCTGGGCAAACAGGTTTTGCAGCCGTTTGAGCTAAGATTTTAAAATTATTCACATAATGAAAACCTATACTTTGTTTCAGGCGAGTTTCCCATTCAAATGCATGTAACAGTGAGAAACACACTGTCTTGGCGAAAGAAAGCATTTTCGTACAACTTCATATAAATCGCTGTAACTTTTGATAGAAGACTCAGACAAAAATGTTTATGGCTTTATCTTATAGAACTCAATATCCCCGTGCTGGGCAAACAGGTTTTGCAGCCGTTTGAGCTAAGATTTTAAAATTATTCACATAATGAAAACCTATACTTTGTCTCGGGCGAGTTTCCCATTCAAATGCATGTAACAGTGAGAAACGCATTGTCTTGGCGAAATAAAGCGTTTTTGAACAACTTCATATAAATCGCTGTAACTTTTGATAGAAGACTCAGAAACTCATGTTTATGGCTTTATCTTATAGAACTCAATATCCCCGTGCTGGGCAAACAGGTTTTGCAGCCGTTTGAGCTAAGATTTTAAAATTATTCACATAATGAAAACCTATACTTTGTCTCGGGCGAGTTTCCCATTCAAATGCATGTAACAGTGAGAAACGCATTGTCTTGGCGAAATAAAGCGTTTTTGAACAACTTCATATAAATCGCTGTAACTTTTGATAGAAGACTCAGACAAACATGTTTATGGCTTTATCTTATAGAACTCAATATCCCCGTGCTGGGCAAACAGGTTTTGCAGCTGTTTGAGCTAAGATTTTAAAATTATTCACATAATGAAAACCTATACTTTGTCTCGGGCGAGTTTCCCATTCAAATGCATGTAACAGTGAGAAACACACTGTCTTGGCGAAAGAAAGCATTTTCGTACAACTTCATATAAATCGCTGTAACTTTTGATAGAAGACTCAGAAACACATGTTTATGGCTTTATCTTATAGAACTCAATATCCCCGTGCTGGGCAAACAGGTTTTGCAGCCGTTTGAGCTAAGATTTTAAAATTATTCACATAATGAAAACCTATACTTTGTTTCAGGCGAGTTTCCCATTCAAATGCATGTAACAGTGAGAAACGCATTGTCTTGGCGAAATAAAGCGTTTTTGAACAACTTCATATAAATCGCTGTAACTTTTGATAGAAGACTCAGAAACTCATGTTTATGGCTTTATCTTATAGAACTCAATATCCCCGTGCTGGGCAAACAGGTTTTGCAGCCGTTTGAGCTAAGATTTTAAAATTATTCACATAATGAAAACCTATACTTTGTCTCGGGCGAGTTTCCCATTCAAATGCATGTAACAGTGAGAAACGCATTGTCTTGGCGAAATAAAGCGTTTTTGAACAACTTCATATAAATCGCTGTAACTTTTGATAGAAGACTCAGACAAACATGTTTATGGCTTTATCTTATAGAACTCAATATCCCCGTGCTGGGCAAACAGGTTTTGCAGCCGTTTGAGCTAAGATTTTAAAATTATTCACATAATGAAAACCTATACTTTGTTTCAGGCGAGTTTCCCATTCAAATGCATGTAACAGTGAGAAACACACTGTCTTGGCGAAAGAAAGCATTTTCGTACAACTTCATATAAATCGCTGTAACTTTTGATAGAAGACTCAGACAAAAATGTTTATGGCTTTATCTTATAGAACTCAATATCCCCGTGCTGGGCAAACAGGTTTTGCAGCCGTTTGAGCTAAGATTTTAAAATTATTCACATAATGAAAACCTATACTTTGTCTCGGGCGAGTTTCCCATTCAAATGCATGTAACAGTGAGAAACGCATTGTCTTGGCGAAATAAAGCGTTTTTGAACAACTTCATATAAATCGCTGTAACTTTTGATAGAAGACTCAGAAACTCATGTTTATGGCTTTATCTTATAGAACTCAATATCCCCGTGCTGGGCAAACAGGTTTTGCAGCCGTTTGAGCTAAGATTTTAAAATTATTCACATAATGAAAACCTATACTTTGTCTCGGGCGAGTTTCCCATTCAAATGCATGTAACAGTGAGAAACGCATTGTCTTGGCGAAATAAAGCGTTTTTGAACAACTTCATATAAATCGCTGTAACTTTTGATAGAAGACTCAGACAAACATGTTTATGGCTTTATCTTATAGAACTCAATATCCCCGTGCTGGGCAAACAGGTTTTGCAGCTGTTTGAGCTAAGATTTTAAAATTATTCACATAATGAAAACCTATACTTTGTTTCAGGCGAGTTTCCCATTCAAATGCATGTAACAGTGAGAAACGCATTGTCTTGGCGAAATAAAGCGTTTTTGAACAACTTCATATAAATCGCTGTAACTTTTGATAGAAGACTCAGACAAACATGTTTATGGCTTTATCTTATAGAACTCAATATCCCCGTGCTGGGCAAACAGGTTTTGCAGCCGTTTGAGCTAAGATTTTAAAATTATTCACATAATGAAAACCTATACTTTGTTTCAGGCGAGTTTCCCATTCAAATGCATGTAACAGTGAGAAACACACTGTCTTGGCGAAAGAAAGCATTTTCGTACAACTTCATATAAATCGCTGTAACTTTTGATAGAAGACTCAGAAACACATGTTTATGGCTTTATCTTATAGAACTCAATATCCCCGTGCTGGGCAAACAGGTTTTGCAGCCGTTTGAGCTAAGATTTTAAAATTATTCACATAATGAAAACCTATACTTTGTTTCAGGCGAGTTTCCCATTCAAATGCATGTAACAGTGAGAAACGCATTGTCTTGGCGAAATAAAGCGTTTTTGAACAACTTCATATAAATCGCTGTAACTTTTGATAGAAGACTCAGAAACTCATGTTTATGGCTTTATCTTATAGAACTCAATATCCCCGTGCTGGGCAAACAGGTTTTGCAGCTGTTTGAGCTAAGATTTTAAAATTATTCACATAATGAAAACCTATACTTTGTTTCAGGCGAGTTTCCCATTCAAATGCATGTAACAGTGAGAAACACACTGTCTTGGCGAAAGAAAGCATTTTCGTACAACTTCATATAAATCGCTGTAACTTTTGATAGAAGACTCAGACAAAAATGTTTATGGCTTTATCTTATAGAACTCAATATCCCCGTGCTGGGCAAACAGGTTTTGCAGCCGTTTGAGCTAAGATTTTAAAATTATTCACATAATGAAAACCTATACTTTGTTTCAGGCGAGTTTCCCATTCAAATGCATGTAACAGTGAGAAACACACTGTCTTGGCGAAATAAAGCGTTTTTGAACAACTTCATATAAATCGCTGTAACTTTTGATAGAAGACTCAGACAAACATGTTTATGGCTTTATCTTATAGAACTCAATATCCCCGTGCTGGGCAAACAGGTTTTGCAGCCGTTTGAGCTAAGATTTTAAAATTATTCACATAATGAAAACCTATACTTTGTCTCGGGCGAGTTTCCCATTCAAATGCATGTAACAGTGAGAAACGCATTGTCTTGGCGAAATAAAGCGTTTTTGAACAACTTCATATAAATCGCTGTAACTTTTGATAGAAGACTCAGACAAACATGTTTATGGCTTTATCTTATAGAACTCAATATCCCCGTGCTGGGCAAACAGGTTTTGCAGCCGTTTGAGCTAAGATTTTAAAATTATTCACATAATGAAAACCTATACTTTGTTTCAGGCGAGTTTCCCATTCAAATGCATGTAACAGTGAGAAACACACTGTCTTGGCGAAAGAAAGCATTTTCGTACAACTTCATATAAATCGCTGTAACTTTTGATAGAAGACTCAGACAAAAATGTTTATGGCTTTATCTTATAGAACTCAATATCCCCGTGCTGGGCAAACAGGTTTTGCAGCCGTTTGAGCTAAGATTTTAAAATTATTCACATAATGAAAACCTATACTTTGTCTCGGGCGAGTTTCCCATTCAAATGCATGTAACAGTGAGAAACGCATTGTCTTGGCGAAATAAAGCGTTTTTGAACAACTTCATATAAATCGCTGTAACTTTTGATAGAAGACTCAGACAAACATGTTTATGGCTTTATCTTATAGAACTCAATATCCCCGTGCTGGGCAAACAGGTTTTGCAGCTGTTTGAGCTAAGATTTTAAAATTATTCACATAATGAAAACCTATACTTTGTTTCAGGCGAGTTTCCCATTCAAATGCATGTAACAGTGAGAAACGCATTGTCTTGGCGAAATAAAGCGTTTTTGAACAACTTCATATAAATCGCTGTAACTTTTGATAGAAGACTCAGACAAACATGTTTATGGCTTTATCTTATAGAACTCAATATCCCCGTGCTGGGCAAACAGGTTTTGCAGCCGTTTGAGCTAAGATTTTAAAATTATTCACATAATGAAAACCTATACTTTGTTTCAGGCGAGTTTCCCATTCAAATGCATGTAACAGTGAGAAACACACTGTCTTGGCGAAAGAAAGCATTTTCGTACAACTTCATATAAATCGCTGTAACTTTTGATAGAAGACTCAGAAACACATGTTTATGGCTTTATCTTATAGAACTCAATATCCCCGTGCTGGGCAAACAGGTTTTGCAGCCGTTTGAGCTAAGATTTTAAAATTATTCACATAATGAAAACCTATACTTTGTCTCGGGCGAGTTTCCCATTCAAATGCATGTAACAGTGAGAAACACACTGTCTTGGCGAAAGAAAGCATTTTCGTACAACTTCATATAAATCGCTGTAACTTTTGATAGAAGACTCAGAAACACATGTTTATGGCTTTATCTTATAGAACTCAATATCCCCGTGCTGGGCAAACAGGTTTTGCAGCCGTTTGAGCTAAGATTTTAAAATTATTCACATAATGAAAACCTATACTTTGTTTCAGGCGAGTTTCCCATTCAAATGCATGTAACAGTGAGAAACGCATTGTCTTGGCGAAATAAAGCGTTTTTGAACAACTTCATATAAATCGCTGTAACTTTTGATAGAAGACTCAGAAACTCATGTTTATGGCTTTATCTTATAGAACTCAATATCCCCGTGCTGGGCAAACAGGTTTTGCAGCTGTTTGAGCTAAGATTTTAAAATTATTCACATAATGAAAACCTATACTTTGTTTCAGGCGAGTTTCCCATTCAAATGCATGTAACAGTGAGAAACACACTGTCTTGGCGAAAGAAAGCATTTTCGTACAACTTCATATAAATCGCTGTAACTTTTGATAGAAGACTCAGACAAAAATGTTTATGGCTTTATCTTATAGAACTCAATATCCCCGTGCTGGGCAAACAGGTTTTGCAGCCGTTTGAGCTAAGATTTTAAAATTATTCACATAATGAAAACCTATACTTTGTCTCGGGCGAGTTTCCCATTCAAATGCATGTAACAGTGAGAAACGCATTGTCTTGGCGAAATAAAGCGTTTTTGAACAACTTCATATAAATCGCTGTAACTTTTGATAGAAGACTCAGACAAACATGTTTATGGCTTTATCTTATAGAACTCAATATCCCCGTGCTGGGCAAACAGGTTTTGCAGCCGTTTGAGCTAAGATTTTAAAATTATTCACATAATGAAAACCTATACTTTGTCTCGGGCGAGTTTCCCATTCAAATGCATGTAACAGTGAGAAACGCATTGTCTTGGCGAAATAAAGCGTTTTTGAACAACTTCATATAAATCGCTGTAACTTTTGATAGAAGACTCAGACAAACATGTTTATGGCTTTATCTTATAGAACTCAATATCCCCGTGCTGGGCAAACAGGTTTTGCAGCCGTTTGAGCTAAGATTTTAAAATTATTCACATAATGAAAACCTATACTTTGTTTCAGGCGAGTTTCCCATTCAAATGCATGTAACAGTGAGAAACACACTGTCTTGGCGAAAGAAAGCATTTTCGTACAACTTCATATAAATCGCTGTAACTTTTGATAGAAGACTCAGACAAAAATGTTTATGGCTTTATCTTATAGAACTCAATATCCCCGTGCTGGGCAAACAGGTTTTGCAGCCGTTTGAGCTAAGATTTTAAAATTATTCACATAATGAAAACCTATACTTTGTCTCGGGCGAGTTTCCCATTCAAATGCATGTAACAGTGAGAAACGCATTGTCTTGGCGAAATAAAGCGTTTTTGAACAACTTCATATAAATCGCTGTAACTTTTGATAGAAGACTCAGAAACTCATGTTTATGGCTTTATCTTATAGAACTCAATATCCCCGTGCTGGGCAAACAGGTTTTGCAGCCGTTTGAGCTAAGATTTTAAAATTATTCACATAATGAAAACCTATACTTTGTCTCGGGCGAGTTTCCCATTCAAATGCATGTAACAGTGAGAAACGCATTGTCTTGGCGAAATAAAGCGTTTTTGAACAACTTCATATAAATCGCTGTAACTTTTGATAGAAGACTCAGACAAACATGTTTATGGCTTTATCTTATAGAACTCAATATCCCCGTGCTGGGCAAACAGGTTTTGCAGCTGTTTGAGCTAAGATTTTAAAATTATTCACATAATGAAAACCTATACTTTGTTTCAGGCGAGTTTCCCATTCAAATGCATGTAACAGTGAGAAACGCATTGTCTTGGCGAAATAAAGCGTTTTTGAACAACTTCATATAAATCGCTGTAACTTTTGATAGAAGACTCAGACAAACATGTTTATGGCTTTATCTTATAGAACTCAATATCCCCGTGCTGGGCAAACAGGTTTTGCAGCCGTTTGAGCTAAGATTTTAAAATTATTCACATAATGAAAACCTATACTTTGTTTCAGGCGAGTTTCCCATTCAAATGCATGTAACAGTGAGAAACACACTGTCTTGGCGAAAGAAAGCATTTTCGTACAACTTCATATAAATCGCTGTAACTTTTGATAGAAGACTCAGAAACACATGTTTATGGCTTTATCTTATAGAACTCAATATCCCCGTGCTGGGCAAACAGGTTTTGCAGCCGTTTGAGCTAAGATTTTAAAATTATTCACATAATGAAAACCTATACTTTGTCTCGGGCGAGTTTCCCATTCAAATGCATGTAACAGTGAGAAACGCATTGTCTTGGCGAAATAAAGCGTTTTTGAACAACTTCATATAAATCGCTGTAACTTTTGATAGAAGACTCAGACAAACATGTTTATGGCTTTATCTTATAGAACTCAATATCCCCGTGCTGGGCAAACAGGTTTTGCAGCCGTTTGAGCTAAGATTTTAAAATTATTCACATAATGAAAACCTATACTTTGTCTCGGGCGAGTTTCCCATTCAAATGCATGTAACAGTGAGAAACACACTGTCTTGGCGAAAGAAAGCGTTTTCGTACAACTTCATATAAATCGCTGTAACTTTTGATAGAAGACTCAGACAAACATGTTTATGGCTTTATCTTATAGAACTCAATATCCCCGTGCTGGGCAAACAGGTTTTGCAGCCGTTTGAGCTAAGATTTTAAAATTATTCACATAATGAAAACCTATACTTTGTTTCAGGCGAGTTTCCCATTCAAATGCATGTAACAATGAGAAACGCATTGTCTTGGCGAAATAAAGCGTTTTTGAACAACTTCATATAAATCGCTGTAACTTTTGATAGAAGACTCAGACAAACATGTTTATGGCTTTATCTTATAGAACTCAATATCCCCGTGCTGGGCAAACAGGTTTTGCAGCCGTTTGAGCTAAGATTTTAAAATTATTCACATAATGAAAACCTATACTTTGTCTCGGGCGAGTTTCCCATTCAAATGCATGTAACAGTGAGAAACACACTGTCTTGGCGAAAGAAAGCGTTTTCGTACAACTTCATATAAATCGCTGTAACTTTTGATAGAAGACTCAGACAAACATGTTTATGGCTTTATCTTATAGAACTCAATATCCCCGTGCTGGGCAAACAGGTTTTGCAGCCGTTTGAGCTAAGATTTTAAAATTATTCACATAATGAAAACCTATACTTTGTCTCGGGCGAGTTTCCCATTCAAATGCATGTAACAGTGAGAAACACACTGTCTTGGCGAAAGAAAGCGTTTTCGTACAACTTCATATAAATCGCTGTAACTTTTGATAGAAGACTCAGACAAACATGTTTATGGCTTTATCTTATAGAACTCAATATCCCCGTGCTGGGCAAACAGGTTTTGCAGCCGTTTGAGCTAAGATTTTAAAATTATTCACATAATGAAAACCTATACTTTGTTTCAGGCGAGTTTCCCATTCAAATGCATGTAACAATGAGAAACGCATTGTCTTGGCGAAATAAAGCGTTTTTGAACAACTTCATATAAATCGCTGTAACTTTTGATAGAAGACTCAGACAAACATGTTTATGGCTTTATCTTATAGAACTCAATATCCCCGTGCTGGGCAAACAGGTTTTGCAGCCGTTTGAGCTAAGATTTTAAAATTATTCACATAATGAAAACCTATACTTTGTCTCGGGCGAGTTTCCCATTCAAATGCATGTAACAGTGAGAAACACACTGTCTTGGCGAAAGAAAGCGTTTTCGTACAACTTCATATAAATCGCTGTAACTTTTGATAGAAGACTCAGAAACACATGTTTATGGCTTTATCTTATAGAACTCAATATCCCCGTGCTGGGCAAACAGGTTTTGCAGCCGTTTGAGCTAAGATTTTAAAATTATTCACATAATGAAAACCTATACTTTGTCTCGGGCGAGTTTCCCATTCAAATGCATGTAACAGTGAGAAACGCATTGTCTTGGCGAAATAAAGCGTTTTTGAACAACTTCATATAAATCGCTGTAACTTTTGATAGAAGACTCAGACAAACATGTTTATGGCTTTATCTTATAGAACTCAATATCCCCGTGCTGGGCAAACAGGTTTTGCAGCCGTTTGAGCTAAGATTTTAAAATTATTCACATAATGAAAACCTATACTTTGTCTCGGGCGAGTTTCCCATTCAAATGCATGTAACAGTGAGAAACACACTGTCTTGGCGAAAGAAAGCGTTTTCGTACAACTTCATATAAATCGCTGTAACTTTTGATAGAAGACTCAGACAAACATGTTTATGGCTTTATCTTATAGAACTCAATATCCCCGTGCTGGGCAAACAGGTTTTGCAGCCGTTTGAGCTAAGATTTTAAAATTATTCACATAATGAAAACCTATACTTTGTTTCAGGCGAGTTTCCCATTCAAATGCATGTAACAGTGAGAAACACACTGTCTTGGCGAAAGAAAGCGTTTTCGTACAACTTCATATAAATCGCTGTAACTTTTGATAGAAGACTCAGACAAACATGTTTATGGCTTTATCTTATAGAACTCAATATCCCCGTGCTGGGCAAACAGGTTTTGCAGCTGTTTGAGCTAAGATTTTAAAATTATTCACATAATGAAAACCTATACTTTGTTTCAGGCGAGTTTCCCATTCAAATGCATGTAACAGTGAGAAACACACTGTCTTGGCGAAAGAAAGCATTTTCGTACAACTTCATATAAATCGCTGTAACTTTTGATAGAAGACTCAGAAACACATGTTTATGGCTTTATCTTATAGAACTCAATATCCCCGTGCTGGGCAAACAGGTTTTGCAGCCGTTTGAGCTAAGATTTTAAAATTATTCACATAATGAAAACCTATACTTTGTCTCGGGCGAGTTTCCCATTCAAATGCATGTAACAGTGAGAAACACACTGTCTTGGCGAAAGAAAGCGTTTTTGAACAACTTCATATAAATCGCTGTAACTTTTGATAGAAGACTCAGACAAACATGTTTATGGCTTTATCTTATAGAACTCAATATCCCCGTGCTGGGCAAACAGGTTTTGCAGCTGTTTGAGCTAAGATTTTAAAATTATTCACATAATGAAAACCTATACTTTGTTTCAGGCGAGTTTCCCATTCAAATGCATGTAACAGTGAGAAACGCATTGTCTTGGCGAAATAAAGCGTTTTTGAACAACTTCATATAAATCGCTGTAACTTTTGATAGAAGACTCAGACAAACATGTTTATGGCTTTATCTTATAGAACTCAATATCCCCGTGCTGGGCAAACAGGTTTTGCAGCCCTTTGAGCTAAGATTTTAAAATTATTCACATAATGAAAACCTATACTTTGTCTCGGGCGAGTTTCCCATTCAAATGCATGTAACAGTGAGAAACACACTGTCTTGGCGAAAGAAAGCGTTTTCGTACAACTTCATATAAATCGCTGTAACTTTTGATAGAAGACTCAGACAAACATGTTTATGGCTTTATCTTATAGAACTCAATATCCCCGTGCTGGGCAAACAGGTTTTGCAGCTGTTTGAGCTAAGATTTTAAAATTATTCACATAATGAAAACCTATACTTTGTTTCAGGCGAGTTTCCCATTCAAATGCATGTAACAGTGAGAAACACACTGTCTTGGCGAAAGAAAGCATTTTCGTACAACTTCATATAAATCGCTGTAACTTTTGATAGAAGACTCAGAAACACATGTTTATGGCTTTATCTTATAGAACTCAATATCCCCGTGCTGGGCAAACAGGTTTTGCAGCCGTTTGAGCTAAGATTTTAAAATTATTCACATAATGAAAACCTATACTTTGTCTCGGGCGAGTTTCCCATTCAAATGCATGTAACAGTGAGAAACACACTGTCTTGGCGAAAGAAAGCGTTTTTGAACAACTTCATATAAATCGCTGTAACTTTTGATAGAAGACTCAGACAAACATGTTTATGGCTTTATCTTATAGAACTCAATATCCCCGTGCTGGGCAAACAGGTTTTGCAGCTGTTTGAGCTAAGATTTTAAAATTATTCACATAATGAAAACCTATACTTTGTTTCAGGCGAGTTTCCCATTCAAATGCATGTAACAGTGAGAAACGCATTGTCTTGGCGAAATAAAGCGTTTTTGAACAACTTCATATAAATCGCTGTAACTTTTGATAGAAGACTCAGACAAACATGTTTATGGCTTTATCTTATAGAACTCAATATCCCCGTGCTGGGCAAACAGGTTTTGCAGCCGTTTGAGCTAAGATTTTAAAATTATTCACATAATGAAAACCTATACTTTGTTTCAGGCGAGTTTCCCATTCAAATGCATGTAACAGTGAGAAACACACTGTCTTGGCGAAAGAAAGCATTTTCGTACAACTTCATATAAATCGCTGTAACTTTTGATAGAAGACTCAGAAACACATGTTTATGGCTTTATCTTATAGAACTCAATATCCCCGTGCTGGGCAAACAGGTTTTGCAGCCGTTTGAGCTAAGATTTTAAAATTATTCACATAATGAAAACCTATACTTTGTCTCGGGCGAGTTTCCCATTCAAATGCATGTAACAGTGAGAAACGCATTGTCTTGGCGAAATAAAGCGTTTTTGAACAACTTCATATAAATCGCTGTAACTTTTGATAGAAGACTCAGACAAACATGTTTATGGCTTTATCTTATAGAACTCAATATCCCCGTGCTGGGCAAACAGGTTTTGCAGCCGTTTGAGCTAAGATTTTAAAATTATTCACATAATGAAAACCTATACTTTGTCTCGGGCGAGTTTCCCATTCAAATGCATGTAACAGTGAGAAACACACTGTCTTGGCGAAAGAAAGCGTTTTCGTACAACTTCATATAAATCGCTGTAACTTTTGATAGAAGACTCAGACAAACATGTTTATGGCTTTATCTTATAGAACTCAATATCCCCGTGCTGGGCAAACAGGTTTTGCAGCCGTTTGAGCTAAGATTTTAAAATTATTCACATAATGAAAACCTATACTTTGTCTCGGGCGAGTTTCCCATTCAAATGCATGTAACAGTGAGAAACACACTGTCTTGGCGAAAGAAAGCGTTTTTGAACAACTTCATATAAATCGCTGTAACTTTTGATAGAAGACTCAGACAAACATGTTTATGGCTTTATCTTATAGAACTCAATATCCCCGTGCTGGGCAAACAGGTTTTGCAGCTGTTTGAGCTAAGATTTTAAAATTATTCACATAATGAAAACCTATACTTTGTTTCAGGCGAGTTTCCCATTCAAATGCATGTAACAGTGAGAAACGCATTGTCTTGGCGAAATAAAGCGTTTTTGAACAACTTCATATAAATCGCTGTAACTTTTGATAGAAGACTCAGACAAACATGTTTATGGCTTTATCTTATAGAACTCAATATCCCCGTGCTGGGCAAACAGGTTTTGCAGCCGTTTGAGCTAAGATTTTAAAATTATTCACATAATGAAAACCTATACTTTGTTTCAGGCGAGTTTCCCATTCAAATGCATGTAACAGTGAGAAACACACTGTCTTGGCGAAAGAAAGCATTTTCGTACAACTTCATATAAATCGCTGTAACTTTTGATAGAAGACTCAGAAACACATGTTTATGGCTTTATCTTATAGAACTCAATATCCCCGTGCTGGGCAAACAGGTTTTGCAGCCGTTTGAGCTAAGATTTTAAAATTATTCACATAATGAAAACCTATACTTTGTCTCGGGCGAGTTTCCCATTCAAATGCATGTAACAGTGAGAAACACACTGTCTTGGCGAAAGAAAGCGTTTTCGTACAACTTCATATAAATCGCTGTAACTTTTGATAGAAGACTCAGACAAACATGTTTATGGCTTTATCTTATAGAACTCAATATCCCCGTGCTGGGCAAACAGGTTTTGCAGCCGTTTGAGCTAAGATTTTAAAATTATTCACATAATGAAAACCTATACTTTGTCTCGGGCGAGTTTCCCATTCAAATGCATGTAACAGTGAGAAACACACTGTCTTGGCGAAAGAAAGCGTTTTTGAACAACTTCATATAAATCGCTGTAACTTTTGATAGAAGACTCAGACAAACATGTTTATGGCTTTATCTTATAGAACTCAATATCCCCGTGCTGGGCAAACAGGTTTTGCAGCTGTTTGAGCTAAGATTTTAAAATTATTCACATAATGAAAACCTATACTTTGTTTCAGGCGAGTTTCCCATTCAAATGCATGTAACAGTGAGAAACGCATTGTCTTGGCGAAATAAAGCGTTTTTGAACAACTTCATATAAATCGCTGTAACTTTTGATAGAAGACTCAGACAAACATGTTTATGGCTTTATCTTATAGAACTCAATATCCCCGTGCTGGGCAAACAGGTTTTGCAGCCGTTTGAGCTAAGATTTTAAAATTATTCACATAATGAAAACCTATACTTTGTTTCAGGCGAGTTTCCCATTCAAATGCATGTAACAGTGAGAAACACACTGTCTTGGCGAAAGAAAGCATTTTCGTACAACTTCATATAAATCGCTGTAACTTTTGATAGAAGACTCAGAAACACATGTTTATGGCTTTATCTTATAGAACTCAATATCCCCGTGCTGGGCAAACAGGTTTTGCAGCCGTTTGAGCTAAGATTTTAAAATTATTCACATAATGAAAACCTATACTTTGTCTCGGGCGAGTTTCCCATTCAAATGCATGTAACAGTGAGAAACGCATTGTCTTGGCGAAATAAAGCGTTTTTGAACAACTTCATATAAATCGCTGTAACTTTTGATAGAAGACTCAGACAAACATGTTTATGGCTTTATCTTATAGAACTCAATATCCCCGTGCTGGGCAAACAGGTTTTGCAGCCGTTTGAGCTAAGATTTTAAAATTATTCACATAATGAAAACCTATACTTTGTCTCGGGCGAGTTTCCCATTCAAATGCATGTAACAGTGAGAAACACACTGTCTTGGCGAAAGAAAGCGTTTTCGTACAACTTCATATAAATCGCTGTAACTTTTGATAGAAGACTCAGACAAACATGTTTATGGCTTTATCTTATAGAACTCAATATCCCCGTGCTGGGCAAACAGGTTTTGCAGCCGTTTGAGCTAAGATTTTAAAATTATTCACATAATGAAAACCTATACTTTGTTTCAGGCGAGTTTCCCATTCAAATGCATGTAACAATGAGAAACGCATTGTCTTGGCGAAATAAAGCGTTTTTGAACAACTTCATATAAATCGCTGTAACTTTTGATAGAAGACTCAGACAAACATGTTTATGGCTTTATCTTATAGAACTCAATATCCCCGTGCTGGGCAAACAGGTTTTGCAGCCGTTTGAGCTAAGATTTTAAAATTATTCACATAATGAAAACCTATACTTTGTCTCGGGCGAGTTTCCCATTCAAATGCATGTAACAGTGAGAAACACACTGTCTTGGCGAAAGAAAGCGTTTTCGTACAACTTCATATAAATCGCTGTAACTTTTGATAGAAGACTCAGAAACACATGTTTATGGCTTTATCTTATAGAACTCAATATCCCCGTGCTGGGCAAACAGGTTTTGCAGCCGTTTGAGCTAAGATTTTAAAATTATTCACATAATGAAAACCTATACTTTGTCTCGGGCGAGTTTCCCATTCAAATGCATGTAACAGTGAGAAACACACTGTCTTGGCGAAAGAAAGCGTTTTCGTACAACTTCATATAAATCGCTGTAACTTTTGATAGAAGACTCAGAAACACATGTTTATGGCTTTATCTTATAGAACTCAATATCCCCGTGCTGGGCAAACAGGTTTTGCAGCCGTTTGAGCTAAGATTTTAAAATTATTCACATAATGAAAACCTATACTTTGTCTCGGGCGAGTTTCCCATTCAAATGCATGTAACAGTGAGAAACACACTGTCTTGGCGAAAGAAAGCGTTTTCGTACAACTTCATATAAATCGCTGTAACTTTTGATAGAAGACTCAGACAAACATGTTTATGGCTTTATCTTATAGAACTCAATATCCCCGTGCTGGGCAAACAGGTTTTGCAGCCGTTTGAGCTAAGATTTTAAAATTATTCACATAATGAAAACCTATACTTTGTTTCAGGCGAGTTTCCCATTCAAATGCATGTAACAGTGAGAAACACACTGTCTTGGCGAAAGAAAGCGTTTTCGTACAACTTCATATAAATCGCTGTAACTTTTGATAGAAGACTCAGACAAACATGTTTATGGCTTTATCTTATAGAACTCAATATCCCCGTGCTGGGCAAACAGGTTTTGCAGCCCTTTGAGCTAAGATTTTAAAATTATTCACATAATGAAAACCTATACTTTGTCTCGGGCGAGTTTCCCATTCAAATGCATGTAACAGTGAGAAACACACTGTCTTGGCGAAAGAAAGCGTTTTCGTACAACTTCATATAAATCGCTGTAACTTTTGATAGAAGACTCAGACAAACATGTTTATGGCTTTATCTTATAGAACTCAATATCCCCGTGCTGGGCAAACAGGTTTTGCAGCTGTTTGAGCTAAGATTTTAAAATTATTCACATAATGAAAACCTATACTTTGTTTCAGGCGAGTTTCCCATTCAAATGCATGTAACAGTGAGAAACACACTGTCTTGGCGAAAGAAAGCATTTTCGTACAACTTCATATAAATCGCTGTAACTTTTGATAGAAGACTCAGAAACACATGTTTATGGCTTTATCTTATAGAACTCAATATCCCCGTGCTGGGCAAACAGGTTTTGCAGCCGTTTGAGCTAAGATTTTAAAATTATTCACATAATGAAAACCTATACTTTGTCTCGGGCGAGTTTCCCATTCAAATGCATGTAACAGTGAGAAACACACTGTCTTGGCGAAAGAAAGCGTTTTTGAACAACTTCATATAAATCGCTGTAACTTTTGATAGAAGACTCAGACAAACATGTTTATGGCTTTATCTTATAGAACTCAATATCCCCGTGCTGGGCAAACAGGTTTTGCAGCTGTTTGAGCTAAGATTTTAAAATTATTCACATAATGAAAACCTATACTTTGTTTCAGGCGAGTTTCCCATTCAAATGCATGTAACAGTGAGAAACGCATTGTCTTGGCGAAATAAAGCGTTTTTGAACAACTTCATATAAATCGCTGTAACTTTTGATAGAAGACTCAGACAAACATGTTTATGGCTTTATCTTATAGAACTCAATATCCCCGTGCTGGGCAAACAGGTTTTGCAGCCGTTTGAGCTAAGATTTTAAAATTATTCACATAATGAAAACCTATACTTTGTTTCAGGCGAGTTTCCCATTCAAATGCATGTAACAGTGAGAAACACACTGTCTTGGCGAAAGAAAGCATTTTCGTACAACTTCATATAAATCGCTGTAACTTTTGATAGAAGACTCAGAAACACATGTTTATGGCTTTATCTTATAGAACTCAATATCCCCGTGCTGGGCAAACAGGTTTTGCAGCCGTTTGAGCTAAGATTTTAAAATTATTCACATAATGAAAACCTATACTTTGTCTCGGGCGAGTTTCCCATTCAAATGCATGTAACAGTGAGAAACGCATTGTCTTGGCGAAATAAAGCGTTTTTGAACAACTTCATATAAATCGCTGTAACTTTTGATAGAAGACTCAGACAAACATGTTTATGGCTTTATCTTATAGAACTCAATATCCCCGTGCTGGGCAAACAGGTTTTGCAGCCGTTTGAGCTAAGATTTTAAAATTATTCACATAATGAAAACCTATACTTTGTCTCGGGCGAGTTTCCCATTCAAATGCATGTAACAGTGAGAAACACACTGTCTTGGCGAAAGAAAGCGTTTTCGTACAACTTCATATAAATCGCTGTAACTTTTGATAGAAGACTCAGACAAACATGTTTATGGCTTTATCTTATAGAACTCAATATCCCCGTGCTGGGCAAACAGGTTTTGCAGCCGTTTGAGCTAAGATTTTAAAATTATTCACATAATGAAAACCTATACTTTGTCTCGGGCGAGTTTCCCATTCAAATGCATGTAACAGTGAGAAACGCATTGTCTTGGCGAAATAAAGCGTTTTTGAACAACTTCATATAAATCGCTGTAACTTTTGATAGAAGACTCAGACAAACATATTTATGGCTTTATCTTATAGAACTCAATATCCCCGTGCTGGGCAAACAGGTTTTGCAGCCGTTTGAGCTAAGATTTTAAAATTATTCACATAATGAAAACCTATACTTTGTCTCGGGCGAGTTTCCCATTCAAATGCATGTAACAGTGAGAAACACACTGTCTTGGCGAAAGAAAGCGTTTTTGAACAACTTCATATAAATCGCTGTAACTTTTGATAGAAGACTCAGACAAACATGTTTATGGCTTTATCTTATAGAACTCAATATCCCCGTGCTGGGCAAACAGGTTTTGCAGCTGTTTGAGCTAAGATTTTAAAATTATTCACATAATGAAAACCTATACTTTGTTTCAGGCGAGTTTCCCATTCAAATGCATGTAACAGTGAGAAACGCATTGTCTTGGCGAAATAAAGCGTTTTTGAACAACTTCATATAAATCGCTGTAACTTTTGATAGAAGACTCAGACAAACATGTTTATGGCTTTATCTTATAGAACTCAATATCCCCGTGCTGGGCAAACAGGTTTTGCAGCCGTTTGAGCTAAGATTTTAAAATTATTCACATAATGAAAACCTATACTTTGTTTCAGGCGAGTTTCCCATTCAAATGCATGTAACAGTGAGAAACACACTGTCTTGGCGAAAGAAAGCATTTTCGTACAACTTCATATAAATCGCTGTAACTTTTGATAGAAGACTCAGAAACACATGTTTATGGCTTTATCTTATAGAACTCAATATCCCCGTGCTGGGCAAACAGGTTTTGCAGCCGTTTGAGCTAAGATTTTAAAATTATTCACATAATGAAAACCTATACTTTGTCTCGGGCGAGTTTCCCATTCAAATGCATGTAACAGTGAGAAACGCATTGTCTTGGCGAAATAAAGCGTTTTTGAACAACTTCATATAAATCGCTGTAACTTTTGATAGAAGACTCAGACAAACATGTTTATGGCTTTATCTTATAGAACTCAATATCCCCGTGCTGGGCAAACAGGTTTTGCAGCCGTTTGAGCTAAGATTTTAAAATTATTCACATAATGAAAACCTATACTTTGTCTCGGGCGAGTTTCCCATTCAAATGCATGTAACAGTGAGAAACGCATTGTCTTGGCGAAATAAAGCGTTTTTGAACAACTTCATATAAATCGCTGTAACTTTTGATAGAAGACTCAGACAAACATGTTTATGGCTTTATCTTATAGAACTCAATATCCCCGTGCTGGGCAAACAGGTTTTGCAGCCGTTTGAGCTAAGATTTTAAAATTATTCACATAATGAAAACCTATACTTTGTCTCGGGCGAGTTTCCCATTCAAATGCATGTAACAGTGAGAAACACACTGTCTTGGCGAAAGAAAGCGTTTTCGTACAACTTCATATAAATCGCTGTAACTTTTGATAGAAGACTCAGACAAAAATGTTTATGGCTTTATCTTATAGAACTCAATATCCCCGTGCTGGGCAAACAGGTTTTGCAGCCGTTTGAGCTAAGATTTTAAAATTATTCACATAATGAAAACCTATACTTTGTTTCAGGCGAGTTTCCCATTCAAATGCATGTAACAGTGAGAAACACACTGTCTTGGCGAAAGAAAGCATTTTCGTACAACTTCATATAAATCGCTGTAACTTTTGATAGAAGACTCAGACAAAAATGTTTATGGCTTTATCTTATAGAACTCAATATCCCCGTGCTGGGCAAACAGGTTTTGCAGCCGTTTGAGCTAAGATTTTAAAATTATTCACATAATGAAAACCTATACTTTGTCTCGGGCGAGTTTCCCATTCAAATGCATGTAACAGTGAGAAACGCATTGTCTTGGCGAAATAAAGCGTTTTTGAACAACTTCATATAAATCGCTGTAACTTTTGATAGAAGACTCAGAAACTCATGTTTATGGCTTTATCTTATAGAACTCAATATCCCCGTGCTGGGCAAACAGGTTTTGCAGCTGTTTGAGCTAAGATTTTAAAATTATTCACATAATGAAAACCTATACTTTGTTTCAGGCGAGTTTCCCATTCAAATGCATGTAACAGTGAGAAACGCATTGTCTTGGCGAAATAAAGCGTTTTTGAACAACTTCATATAAATCGCTGTAACTTTTGATAGAAGACTCAGACAAACATGTTTATGGCTTTATCTTATAGAACTCAATATCCCCGTGCTGGGCAAACAGGTTTTGCAGCCGTTTGAGCTAAGATTTTAAAATTATTCACATAATGAAAACCTATACTTTGTTTCAGGCGAGTTTCCCATTCAAATGCATGTAACAGTGAGAAACACACTGTCTTGGCGAAAGAAAGCATTTTCGTACAACTTCATATAAATCGCTGTAACTTTTGATAGAAGACTCAGAAACACATGTTTATGGCTTTATCTTATAGAACTCAATATCCCCGTGCTGGGCAAACAGGTTTTGCAGCCGTTTGAGCTAAGATTTTAAAAGTATTCACATAATGAAAACCTATACTTTGTCTCGGGCGAGTTTCCCATTCAAATGCATGTAACAGTGAGAAACACACTGTCTTGGCGAAAGAAAGCATTTTCGTACAACTTCATATAAATCGCTGTAACTTTTGATAGAAGACTCAGAAACACATGTTTATGGCTTTATCTTATAGAACTCAATATCCCCGTGCTGGGCAAACAGGTTTTGCAGCCGTTTGAGCTAAGATTTTAAAATTATTCACATAATGAAAACCTATACTTTGTCTCGGGCGAGTTTCCCATTCAAATGCATGTAACAGTGAGAAACGCATTGTCTTGGCGAAATAAAGCGTTTTTGAACAACTTCATATAAATCGCTGTAACTTTTGATAGAAGACTCAGACAAACATGTTTATGGCTTTATCTTATAGAACTCAATATCCCCGTGCTGGGCAAACAGGTTTTGCAGCCGTTTGAGCTAAGATTTTAAAATTATTCACATAATGAAAACCTATACTTTGTCTCGGGCGAGTTTCCCATTCAAATGCATGTAACAGTGAGAAACACACTGTCTTGGCGAAAGAAAGCGTTTTCGTACAACTTCATATAAATCGCTGTAACTTTTGATAGAAGACTCAGACAAAAATGTTTATGGCTTTATCTTATAGAACTCAATATCCCCGTGCTGGGCAAACAGGTTTTGCAGCCGTTTGAGCTAAGATTTTAAAATTATTCACATAATGAAAACCTATACTTTGTCTCGGGCGAGTTTCCCATTCAAATGCATGTAACAGTGAGAAACACACTGTCTTGGCGAAAGAAAGCATTTTCGTACAACTTCATATAAATCGCTGTAACTTTTGATAGAAGACTCAGACAAAAATGTTTATGGCTTTATCTTATAGAACTCAATATCCCCGTGCTGGGCAAACAGGTTTTGCAGCCGTTTGAGCTAAGATTTTAAAATTATTCACATAATGAAAACCTATACTTTGTCTCGGGCGAGTTTCCCATTCAAATGCATGTAACAGTGAGAAACGCATTGTCTTGGCGAAATAAAGCGTTTTTGAACAACTTCATATAAATCGCTGTAACTTTTGATAGAAGACTCAGAAACTCATGTTTATGGCTTTATCTTATAGAACTCAATATCCCCGTGCTGGGCAAACAGGTTTTGCAGCTGTTTGAGCTAAGATTTTAAAATTATTCACATAATGAAAACCTATACTTTGTTTCAGGCGAGTTTCCCATTCAAATGCATGTAACAGTGAGAAACGCATTGTCTTGGCGAAATAAAGCGTTTTTGAACAACTTCATATAAATCGCTGTAACTTTTGATAGAAGACTCAGACAAACATGTTTATGGCTTTATCTTATAGAACTCAATATCCCCGTGCTGGGCAAACAGGTTTTGCAGCCGTTTGAGCTAAGATTTTAAAATTATTCACATAATGAAAACCTATACTTTGTTTCAGGCGAGTTTCCCATTCAAATGCATGTAACAGTGAGAAACACACTGTCTTGGCGAAAGAAAGCATTTTCGTACAACTTCATATAAATCGCTGTAACTTTTGATAGAAGACTCAGAAACACATGTTTATGGCTTTATCTTATAGAACTCAATATCCCCGTGCTGGGCAAACAGGTTTTGCAGCCGTTTGAGCTAAGATTTTAAAAGTATTCACATAATGAAAACCTATACTTTGTCTCGGGCGAGTTTCCCATTCAAATGCATGTAACAGTGAGAAACACACTGTCTTGGCGAAAGAAAGCATTTTCGTACAACTTCATATAAATCGCTGTAACTTTTGATAGAAGACTCAGAAACACATGTTTATGGCTTTATCTTATAGAACTCAATATCCCCGTGCTGGGCAAACAGGTTTTGCAGCCGTTTGAGCTAAGATTTTAAAATTATTCACATAATGAAAACCTATACTTTGTCTCGGGCGAGTTTCCCATTCAAATGCATGTAACAGTGAGAAACGCATTGTCTTGGCGAAATAAAGCGTTTTTGAACAACTTCATATAAATCGCTGTAACTTTTGATAGAAGACTCAGACAAACATGTTTATGGCTTTATCTTATAGAACTCAATATCCCCGTGCTGGGCAAACAGGTTTTGCAGCCGTTTGAGCTAAGATTTTAAAATTATTCACATAATGAAAACCTATACTTTGTCTCGGGCGAGTTTCCCATTCAAATGCATGTAACAGTGAGAAACACACTGTCTTGGCGAAAGAAAGCGTTTTCGTACAACTTCATATAAATCGCTGTAACTTTTGATAGAAGACTCAGACAAACATGTTTATGGCTTTATCTTATAGAACTCAATATCCCCGTGCTGGGCAAACAGGTTTTGCAGCCGTTTGAGCTAAGATTTTAAAATTATTCACATAATGAAAACCTATACTTTGTTTCAGGCGAGTTTCCCATTCAAATGCATGTAACAGTGAGAAACGCATTGTCTTGGCGAAATAAAGCGTTTTTGAACAACTTCATATAAATCGCTGTAACTTTTGATAGAAGACTCAGACAAACATGTTTATGGCTTTATCTTATAGAACTCAATATCCCCGTGCTGGGCAAACAGGTTTTGCAGCCGTTTGAGCTAAGATTTTAAAATTATTCACATAATGAAAACCTATACTTTGTTTCAGGCGAGTTTCCCATTCAAATGCATGTAACAGTGAGAAACGCATTGTCTTGGCGAAATAAAGCGTTTTTGAACAACTTCATATAAATCGCTGTAACTTTTGATAGAAGACTCAGACAAACATGTTTATGGCTTTATCTTATAGAACTCAATATCCCCGTGCTGGGCAAACAGGTTTTGCAGCCGTTTGAGCTAAGATTTTAAAATTATTCACATAATGAAAACCTATACTTTGTCTCGGGCGAGTTTCCCATTCAAATGCATGTAACAGTGAGAAACGCATTGTCTTGGCGAAATAAAGCGTTTTTGAACAACTTCATATAAATCGCTGTAACTTTTGATAGAAGACTCAGACAAACATGTTTATGGCTTTATCTTATAGAACTCAATATCCCCGTGCTGGGCAAACAGGTTTTGCAGCCGTTTGAGCTAAGATTTTAAAATTATTCACATAATGAAAACCTATACTTTGTCTCGGGCGAGTTTCCCATTCAAATGCATGTAACAGTGAGAAACACACTGTCTTGGCGAAAGAAAGCGTTTTCGTACAACTTCATATAAATCGCTGTAACTTTTGATAGAAGACTCAGACAAACATGTTTATGGCTTTATCTTATAGAACTCAATATCCCCGTGCTGGGCAAACAGGTTTTGCAGCCGTTTGAGCTAAGATTTTAAAATTATTCACATAATGAAAACCTATACTTTGTCTCGGGCGAGTTTCCCATTCAAATGCATGTAACAGTGAGAAACGCATTGTCTTGGCGAAATAAAGCGTTTTTGAACAACTTCATATAAATCGCTGTAACTTTTGATAGAAGACTCAGACAAACATGTTTATGGCTTTATCTTATAGAACTCAATATCCCCGTGCTGGGCAAACAGGTTTTGCAGCCGTTTGAGCTAAGATTTTAAAATTATTCACATAATGAAAACCTATACTTTGTCTCGGGCGAGTTTCCCATTCAAATGCATGTAACAGTGAGAAACACACTGTCTTGGCGAAAGAAAGCGTTTTCGTACAACTTCATATAAATCGCTGTAACTTTTGATAGAAGACTCAGACAAACATGTTTATGGCTTTATCTTATAGAACTCAATATCCCCGTGCTGGGCAAACAGGTTTTGCAGCCGTTTGAGCTAAGATTTTAAAATTATTCACATAATGAAAACCTATACTTTGTTTCAGGCGAGTTTCCCATTCAAATGCATGTAACAGTGAGAAACGCATTGTCTTGGCGAAATAAAGCGTTTTTGAACAACTTCATATAAATCGCTGTAACTTTTGATAGAAGACTCAGACAAACATGTTTATGGCTTTATCTTATAGAACTCAATATCCCCGTGCTGGGCAAACAGGTTTTGCAGCCGTTTGAGCTAAGATTTTAAAATTATTCACATAATGAAAACCTATACTTTGTCTCGGGCGAGTTTCCCATTCAAATGCATGTAACAGTGAGAAACGCATTGTCTTGGCGAAATAAAGCGTTTTTGAACAACTTCATATAAATCGCTGTAACTTTTGATAGAAGACTCAGACAAACATGTTTATGGCTTTATCTTATAGAACTCAATATCCCCGTGCTGGGCAAACAGGTTTTGCAGCCGTTTGAGCTAAGATTTTAAAATTATTCACATAATGAAAACCTATACTTTGTCTCGGGCGAGTTTCCCATTCAAATGCATGTAACAGTGAGAAACACACTGTCTTGGCGAAAGAAAGCGTTTTCGTACAACTTCATATAAATCGCTGTAACTTTTGATAGAAGACTCAGACAAACATGTTTATGGCTTTATCTTATAGAACTCAATATCCCCGTGCTGGGCAAACAGGTTTTGCAGCCGTTTGAGCTAAGATTTTAAAATTATTCACATAATGAAAACCTATACTTTGTCTCGGGCGAGTTTCCCATTCAAATGCATGTAACAGTGAGAAACGCATTGTCTTGGCGAAATAAAGCGTTTTTGAACAACTTCATATAAATCGCTGTAACTTTTGATAGAAGACTCAGACAAACATGTTTATGGCTTTATCTTATAGAACTCAATATCCCCGTGCTGGGCAAACAGGTTTTGCAGCCGTTTGAGCTAAGATTTTAAAATTATTCACATAATGAAAACCTATACTTTGTCTCGGGCGAGTTTCCCATTCAAATGCATGTAACAGTGAGAAACACACTGTCTTGGCGAAAGAAAGCGTTTTCGTACAACTTCATATAAATCGCTGTAACTTTTGATAGAAGACTCAGACAAACATGTTTATGGCTTTATCTTATAGAACTCAATATCCCCGTGCTGGGCAAACAGGTTTTGCAGCCGTTTGAGCTAAGATTTTAAAATTATTCACATAATGAAAACCTATACTTTGTTTCAGGCGAGTTTCCCATTCAAATGCATGTAACAGTGAGAAACGCATTGTCTTGGCGAAATAAAGCGTTTTTGAACAACTTCATATAAATCGCTGTAACTTTTGATAGAAGACTCAGACAAACATGTTTATGGCTTTATCTTATAGAACTCAATATCCCCGTGCTGGGCAAACAGGTTTTGCAGCCGTTTGAGCTAAGATTTTAAAATTATTCACATAATGAAAACCTATACTTTGTTTCAGGCGAGTTTCCCATTCAAATGCATGTAACAGTGAGAAACGCATTGTCTTGGCGAAAGAAAGCATTTTCGTACAACTTCATATAAATCGCTGTAACTTTTGATAGAAGACTCAGAAACACATGTTTATGGCTTTATCTTATAGAACTCAATATCCCCGTGCTGGGCAAACAGGTTTTGCAGCCGTTTGAGCTAAGATTTTAAAATTATTCACATAATGAAAACCTATACTTTGTCTCGGGCGAGTTTCCCATTCAAATGCATGTAACAGTGAGAAACGCATTGTCTTGGCGAAATAAAGCGTTTTTGAACAACTTCATATAAATCGCTGTAACTTTTGATAGAAGACTCAGACAAACATGTTTATGGCTTTATCTTATAGAACTCAATATCCCCGTGCTGGGCAAACAGGTTTTGCAGCCGTTTGAGCTAAGATTTTAAAATTATTCACATAATGAAAACCTATACTTTGTCTCGGGCGAGTTTCCCATTCAAATGCATGTAACAGTGAGAAACACACTGTCTTGGCGAAAGAAAGCGTTTTCGTACAACTTCATATAAATCGCTGTAACTTTTGATAGAAGACTCAGACAAACATGTTTATGGCTTTATCTTATAGAACTCAATATCCCCGTGCTGGGCAAACAGGTTTTGCAGCCGTTTGAGCTAAGATTTTAAAATTATTCACATAATGAAAACCTATACTTTGTTTCAGGCGAGTTTCCCATTCAAATGCATGTAACAGTGAGAAACGCATTGTCTTGGCGAAATAAAGCGTTTTTGAACAACTTCATATAAATCGCTGTAACTTTTGATAGAAGACTCAGACAAACATGTTTATGGCTTTATCTTATAGAACTCAATATCCCCGTGCTGGGCAAACAGGTTTTGCAGCCGTTTGAGCTAAGATTTTAAAATTATTCACATAATGAAAACCTATACTTTGTCTCGGGCGAGTTTCCCATTCAAATGCATGTAACAGTGAGAAACACACTGTCTTGGCGAAAGAAAGCGTTTTCGTACAACTTCATATAAATCGCTGTAACTTTTGATAGAAGACTCAGAAACTCATGTTTATGGCTTTATCTTATAGAACTCAATATCCCCGTGCTGGGCAAACAGGTTTTGCAGCCGTTTGAGCTAAGATTTTAAAATTATTCACATAATGAAAACCTATACTTTGTCTCGGGCGAGTTTCCCATTCAAATGCATGTAACAGTGAGAAACGCATTGTCTTGGCGAAATAAAGCGTTTTTGAACAACTTCATATAAATCGCTGTAACTTTTGATAGAAGACTCAGAAACACATGTTTATGGCTTTATCTTATAGAACTCAATATCCCCGTGCTGGGCAAACAGGTTTTGCAGCCGTTTGAGCTAAGATTTTAAAATTATTCACATAATGAAAACCTATACTTTGTCTCGGGCGAGTTTCCCATTCAAATGCATGTAACAGTGAGAAACACACTGTCTTGGCGAAAGAAAGCGTTTTCGTACAACTTCATATAAATCGCTGTAACTTTTGATAGAAGACTCAGAAACACATGTTTATGGCTTTATCTTATAGAACTCAATATCCCCGTGCTGGGCAAACAGGTTTTGCAGCCGTTTGAGCTAAGATTTTAAAATTATTCACATAATGAAAACCTATACTTTGTCTCGGGCGAGTTTCCCATTCAAATGCATGTAACAGTGAGAAACGCATTGTCTTGGCGAAATAAAGCGTTTTTGAACAACTTCATATAAATCGCTGTAACTTTTGATAGAAGACTCAGACAAACATGTTTATGGCTTTATCTTATAGAACTCAATATCCCCGTGCTGGGCAAACAGGTTTTGCAGCCGTTTGAGCTAAGATTTTAAAATTATTCACATAATGAAAACCTATACTTTGTCTCGGGCGAGTTTCCCATTCAAATGCATGTAACAGTGAGAAACGCATTGTCTTGGCGAAATAAAGCGTTTTTGAACAACTTCATATAAATCGCTGTAACTTTTGATAGAAGACTCAGACAAACATGTTTATGGCTTTATCTTATAGAACTCAATATCCCCGTGCTGGGCAAACAGGTTTTGCAGCCGTTTGAGCTAAGATTTTAAAATTATTCACATAATGAAAACCTATACTTTGTCTCGGGCGAGTTTCCCATTCAAATGCATGTAACAGTGAGAAACACACTGTCTTGGCGAAAGAAAGCGTTTTCGTACAACTTCATATAAATCGCTGTAACTTTTGATAGAAGACTCAGACAAAAATGTTTATGGCTTTATCTTATAGAACTCAATATCCCCGTGCTGGGCAAACAGGTTTTGCAGCCGTTTGAGCTAAGATTTTAAAATTATTCACATAATGAAAACCTATACTTTGTTTCAGGCGAGTTTCCCATTCAAATGCATGTAACAGTGAGAAACACACTGTCTTGGCGAAAGAAAGCATTTTCGTACAACTTCATATAAATCGCTGTAACTTTTGATAGAAGACTCAGACAAAAATGTTTATGGCTTTATCTTATAGAACTCAATATCCCCGTGCTGGGCAAACAGGTTTTGCAGCCGTTTGAGCTAAGATTTTAAAATTATTCACATAATGAAAACCTATACTTTGTCTCGGGCGAGTTTCCCATTCAAATGCATGTAACAGTGAGAAACGCATTGTCTTGGCGAAATAAAGCGTTTTTGAACAACTTCATATAAATCGCTGTAACTTTTGATAGAAGACTCAGAAACTCATGTTTATGGCTTTATCTTATAGAACTCAATATCCCCGTGCTGGGCAAACAGGTTTTGCAGCTGTTTGAGCTAAGATTTTAAAATTATTCACATAATGAAAACCTATACTTTGTTTCAGGCGAGTTTCCCATTCAAATGCATGTAACAGTGAGAAACGCATTGTCTTGGCGAAATAAAGCGTTTTTGAACAACTTCATATAAATCGCTGTAACTTTTGATAGAAGACTCAGACAAACATGTTTATGGCTTTATCTTATAGAACTCAATATCCCCGTGCTGGGCAAACAGGTTTTGCAGCCGTTTGAGCTAAGATTTTAAAATTATTCACATAATGAAAACCTATACTTTGTTTCAGGCGAGTTTCCCATTCAAATGCATGTAACAGTGAGAAACACACTGTCTTGGCGAAAGAAAGCATTTTCGTACAACTTCATATAAATCGCTGTAACTTTTGATAGAAGACTCAGAAACACATGTTTGTGGCTTTATCTTATAGAACTCAATATCCCCGTGCTGGGCAAACAGGTTTTGCAGCCGTTTGAGCTAAGATTTTAAAATTATTCACATAATGAAAACCTATACTTTGTCTCGGGCGAGTTTCCCATTCAAATGCATGTAACAGTGAGAAACACACTGTCTTGGCGAAAGAAAACATTTTCGTACAACTTCATATAAATCGCTGTAACTTTTGATAGAAGACTCAGAAACACATGTTTATGGCTTTATCTTATAGAACTCAATATCCCCGTGCTGGGCAAACAGGTTTTGCAGCCGTTTGAGCTAAGATTTTAAAATTATTCACATAATGAAAACCTATACTTTGTTTCAGGCGAGTTTCCCATTCAAATGCATGTAACAGTGAGAAACGCATTGTCTTGGCGAAATAAAGCGTTTTTGAACAACTTCATATAAATCGCTGTAACTTTTGATAGAAGACTCAGAAACACATGTTTATGGCTTTATCTTATAGAACTCAATATCCCCGTGCTGGGCAAACAGGTTTTGCAGCCGTTTGAGCTAAGATTTTAAAATTATTCACATAATGAAAACCTATACTTTGTTTCAGGCGAGTTTCCCATTCAAATGCATGTAACAGTGAGAAACGCATTGTCTTGGCGAAATAAAGCGTTTTTGAACAACTTCATATAAATCGCTGTAACTTTTGATAGAAGACTCAGAAACTCATGTTTATGGCTTTATCTTATAGAACTCAATATCCCCGTGCTGGGCAAACAGGTTTTGCAGCCGTTTGAGCTAAGATTTTAAAATTATTCACATAATGAAAACCTATACTTTGTTTCAGGCGAGTTTCCCATTCAAATGCATGTAACAGTGAGAAACGCATTGTCTTGGCGAAATAAAGCGTTTTTGAACAACTTCATATAAATCGCTGTAACTTTTGATAGAAGACTCAGACAAACATGTTTATGGCTTTATCTTATAGAACTCAATATCCCCGTGCTGGGCAAACAGGTTTTGCAGCCGTTTGAGCTAAGATTTTAAAATTATTCACATAATGAAAACCTATACTTTGTTTCAGGCGAGTTTCCCATTCAAATGCATGTAACAGTGAGAAACACACTGTCTTGGCGAAAGAAAGCATTTTCGTACAACTTCATATAAATCGCTGTAACTTTTGATAGAAGACTCAGAAACACATGTTTATGGCTTTATCTTATAGAACTCAATATCCCCGTGCTGGGCAAACAGGTTTTGCAGCCGTTTGAGCTAAGATTTTAAAATTATTCACATAATGAAAACCTATACTTTGTCTCGGGTGAGTTTCCCATTCAAATGCATGTAACAGTGAGAAACACACTGTCTTGGCGAAAGAAAGCATTTTCGTACAACTTCATATAAATCGCTGTAACTTTTGATAGAAGACTCAGAAACACATGTTTATGGCTTTATCTTATAGAACTCAATATCCCCGTGCTGGGCAAACAGGTTTTGCAGCCGTTTGAGCTAAGATTTTAAAATTATTCACATAATGAAAACCTATACTTTGTTTCAGGCGAGTTTCCCATTCAAATGCATGTAACAGTGAGAAACGCATTGTCTTGGCGAAATAAAGCGTTTTTGAACAACTTCATATAAATCGCTGTAACTTTTGATAGAAGACTCAGACAAACATGTTTATGGCTTTATCTTATAGAACTCAATATCCCCGTGCTGGGCAAACAGGTTTTGCAGCTGTTTGAGCTAAGATTTTAAAATTATTCACATAATGAAAACCTATACTTTGTTTCAGGCGAGTTTCCCATTCAAATGCATGTAACAGTGAGAAACACACTGTCTTGGCGAAAGAAAGCATTTTCGTACAACTTCATATAAATCGCTGTAACTTTTGATAGAAGACTCAGACAAAAATGTTTATGGCTTTATCTTATAGAACTCAATATCCCCGTGCTGGGCAAACAGGTTTTGCAGCCGTTTGAGCTAAGATTTTAAAATTATTCACATAATGAAAACCTATACTTTGTCTCGGGCGAGTTTCCCATTCAAATGCATGTAACAGTGAGAAACGCATTGTCTTGGCGAAATAAAGCGTTTTTGAACAACTTCATATAAATCGCTGTAACTTTTGATAGAAGACTCAGAAACTCATGTTTATGGCTTTATCTTATAGAACTCAATATCCCCGTGCTGGGCAAACAGGTTTTGCAGCTGTTTGAGCTAAGATTTTAAAATTATTCACATAATGAAAACCTATACTTTGTTTCAGGCGAGTTTCCCATTCAAATGCATGTAACAGTGAGAAACGCATTGTCTTGGCGAAATAAAGCGTTTTTGAACAACTTCATATAAATCGCTGTAACTTTTGATAGAAGACTCAGACAAACATGTTTATGGCTTTATCTTATAGAACTCAATATCCCCGTGCTGGGCAAACAGGTTTTGCAGCCGTTTGAGCTAAGATTTTAAAATTATTCACATAATGAAAACCTATACTTTGTTTCAGGCGAGTTTCCCATTCAAATGCATGTAACAGTGAGAAACACACTGTCTTGGCGAAAGAAAGCATTTTCGTACAACTTCATATAAATCGCTGTAACTTTTGATAGAAGACTCAGAAACACATGTTTGTGGCTTTATCTTATAGAACTCAATATCCCCGTGCTGGGCAAACAGGTTTTGCAGCCGTTTGAGCTAAGATTTTAAAATTATTCACATAATGAAAACCTATACTTTGTCTCGGGCGAGTTTCCCATTCAAATGCATGTAACAGTGAGAAACACACTGTCTTGGCGAAAGAAAACATTTTCGTACAACTTCATATAAATCGCTGTAACTTTTGATAGAAGACTCAGAAACACATGTTTATGGCTTTATCTTATAGAACTCAATATCCCCGTGCTGGGCAAACAGGTTTTGCAGCCGTTTGAGCTAAGATTTTAAAATTATTCACATAATGAAAACCTATACTTTGTTTCAGGCGAGTTTCCCATTCAAATGCATGTAACAGTGAGAAACGCATTGTCTTGGCGAAATAAAGCGTTTTTGAACAACTTCATATAAATCGCTGTAACTTTTGATAGAAGACTCAGAAACACATGTTTATGGCTTTATCTTATAGAACTCAATATCCCCGTGCTGGGCAAACAGGTTTTGCAGCCGTTTGAGCTAAGATTTTAAAATTATTCACATAATGAAAACCTATACTTTGTTTCAGGCGAGTTTCCCATTCAAATGCATGTAACAGTGAGAAACGCATTGTCTTGGCGAAATAAAGCGTTTTTGAACAACTTCATATAAATCGCTGTAACTTTTGATAGAAGACTCAGAAACTCATGTTTATGGCTTTATCTTATAGAACTCAATATCCCCGTGCTGGGCAAACAGGTTTTGCAGCCGTTTGAGCTAAGATTTTAAAATTATTCACATAATGAAAACCTATACTTTGTTTCAGGCGAGTTTCCCATTCAAATGCATGTAACAGTGAGAAACGCATTGTCTTGGCGAAATAAAGCGTTTTTGAACAACTTCATATAAATCGCTGTAACTTTTGATAGAAGACTCAGACAAACATGTTTATGGCTTTATCTTATAGAACTCAATATCCCCGTGCTGGGCAAACAGGTTTTGCAGCCGTTTGAGCTAAGATTTTAAAATTATTCACATAATGAAAACCTATACTTTGTTTCAGGCGAGTTTCCCATTCAAATGCATGTAACAGTGAGAAACACACTGTCTTGGCGAAAGAAAGCATTTTCGTACAACTTCATATAAATCGCTGTAACTTTTGATAGAAGACTCAGAAACACATGTTTATGGCTTTATCTTATAGAACTCAATATCCCCGTGCTGGGCAAACAGGTTTTGCAGCCGTTTGAGCTAAGATTTTAAAATTATTCACATAATGAAAACCTATACTTTGTCTCGGGTGAGTTTCCCATTCAAATGCATGTAACAGTGAGAAACACACTGTCTTGGCGAAAGAAAGCATTTTCGTACAACTTCATATAAATCGCTGTAACTTTTGATAGAAGACTCAGAAACACATGTTTATGGCTTTATCTTATAGAACTCAATATCCCCGTGCTGGGCAAACAGGTTTTGCAGCCGTTTGAGCTAAGATTTTAAAATTATTCACATAATGAAAACCTATACTTTGTTTCAGGCGAGTTTCCCATTCAAATGCATGTAACAGTGAGAAACGCATTGTCTTGGCGAAATAAAGCGTTTTTGAACAACTTCATATAAATCGCTGTAACTTTTGATAGAAGACTCAGACAAACATGTTTATGGCTTTATCTTATAGAACTCAATATCCCCGTGCTGGGCAAACAGGTTTTGCAGCTGTTTGAGCTAAGATTTTAAAATTATTCACATAATGAAAACCTATACTTTGTTTCAGGCGAGTTTCCCATTCAAATGCATGTAACAGTGAGAAACACACTGTCTTGGCGAAAGAAAGCATTTTCGTACAACTTCATATAAATCGCTGTAACTTTTGATAGAAGACTCAGACAAAAATGTTTATGGCTTTATCTTATAGAACTCAATATCCCCGTGCTGGGCAAACAGGTTTTGCAGCCGTTTGAGCTAAGATTTTAAAATTATTCACATAATGAAAACCTATACTTTGTCTCGGGCGAGTTTCCCATTCAAATGCATGTAACAGTGAGAAACACACTGTCTTGGCGAAAGAAAGCATTTTCGTACAACTTCATATAAATCGCTGTAACTTTTGATAGAAGACTCAGAAACACATGTTTATGGCTTTATCTTATAGAACTCAATATCCCCGTGCTGGGCAAACAGGTTTTGCAGCCGTTTGAGCTAAGATTTTAAAATTATTCACATAATGAAAACCTATACTTTGTTTCAGGCGAGTTTCCCATTCAAATGCATGTAACAGTGAGAAACGCATTGTCTTGGCGAAATAAAGCGTTTTTGAACAACTTCATATAAATCGCTGTAACTTTTGATAGAAGACTCAGAAACTCATGTTTATGGCTTTATCTTATAGAACTCAATATCCCCGTGCTGGGCAAACAGGTTTTGCAGCTGTTTGAGCTAAGATTTTAAAATTATTCACATAATGAAAACCTATACTTTGTTTCAGGCGAGTTTCCCATTCAAATGCATGTAACAGTGAGAAACACACTGTCTTGGCGAAAGAAAGCATTTTCGTACAACTTCATATAAATCGCTGTAACTTTTGATAGAAGACTCAGACAAAAATGTTTATGGCTTTATCTTATAGAACTCAATATCCCCGTGCTGGGCAAACAGGTTTTGCAGCCGTTTGAGCTAAGATTTTAAAATTATTCACATAATGAAAACCTATACTTTGTCTCGGGCGAGTTTCCCATTCAAATGCATGTAACAGTGAGAAACACACTGTCTTGGCGAAAGAAAGCATTTTCGTACAACTTCATATAAATCGCTGTAACTTTTGATAGAAGACTCAGAAACACATGTTTATGGCTTTATCTTATAGAACTCAATATCCCCGTGCTGGGCAAACAGGTTTTGCAGCCGTTTGAGCTAAGATTTTAAAATTATTCACATAATGAAAACCTATACTTTGTTTCAGGCGAGTTTCCCATTCAAATGCATGTAACAGTGAGAAACGCATTGTCTTGGCGAAATAAAGCGTTTTTGAACAACTTCATATAAATCGCTGTAACTTTTGATAGAAGACTCAGAAACTCATGTTTATGGCTTTATCTTATAGAACTCAATATCCCCGTGCTGGGCAAACAGGTTTTGCAGCCGTTTGAGCTAAGATTTTAAAATTATTCACATAATGAAAACCTATACTTTGTCTCGGGCGAGTTTCCCATTCAAATGCATGTAACAGTGAGAAACGCATTGTCTTGGCGAAATAAAGCGTTTTTGAACAACTTCATATAAATCGCTGTAACTTTTGATAGAAGACTCAGACAAACATGTTTATGGCTTTATCTTATAGAACTCAATATCCCCGTGCTGGGCAAACAGGTTTTGCAGCCGTTTGAGCTAAGATTTTAAAATTATTCACATAATGAAAACCTATACTTTGTCTCGGGCGAGTTTCCCATTCAAATGCATGTAACAGTGAGAAACACACTGTCTTGGCGAAAGAAAGCGTTTTCGTACAACTTCATATAAATCGCTGTAACTTTTGATAGAAGACTCAGACAAAAATGTTTATGGCTTTATCTTATAGAACTCAATATCCCCGTGCTGGGCAAACAGGTTTTGCAGCCGTTTGAGCTAAGATTTTAAAATTATTCACATAATGAAAACCTATACTTTGTTTCAGGCGAGTTTCCCATTCAAATGCATGTAACAGTGAGAAACACACTGTCTTGGCGAAAGAAAGCATTTTCGTACAACTTCATATAAATCGCTGTAACTTTTGATAGAAGACTCAGACAAAAATGTTTATGGCTTTATCTTATAGAACTCAATATCCCCGTGCTGGGCAAACAGGTTTTGCAGCCGTTTGAGCTAAGATTTTAAAATTATTCACATAATGAAAACCTATACTTTGTTTCAGGCGAGTTTCCCATTCAAATGCATGTAACAGTGAGAAACGCATTGTCTTGGCGAAATAAAGCGTTTTTGAACAACTTCATATAAATCGCTGTAACTTTTGATAGAAGACTCAGAAACTCATGTTTATGGCTTTATCTTATAGAACTCAATATCCCCGTGCTGGGCAAACAGGTTTTGCAGCTGTTTGAGCTAAGATTTTAAAATTATTCACATAATGAAAACCTATACTTTGTTTCAGGCGAGTTTCCCATTCAAATGCATGTAACAGTGAGAAACACACTGTCTTGGCGAAAGAAAGCATTTTCGTACAACTTCATATAAATCGCTGTAACTTTTGATAGAAGACTCAGACAAAAATGTTTATGGCTTTATCTTATAGAACTCAATATCCCCGTGCTGGGCAAACAGGTTTTGCAGCCGTTTGAGCTAAGATTTTAAAATTATTCACATAATGAAAACCTATACTTTGTCTCGGGCGAGTTTCCCATTCAAATGCATGTAACAGTGAGAAACACACTGTCTTGGCGAAAGAAAGCATTTTCGTACAACTTCATATAAATCGCTGTAACTTTTGATAGAAGACTCAGAAACACATGTTTATGGCTTTATCTTATAGAACTCAATATCCCCGTGCTGGGCAAACAGGTTTTGCAGCCGTTTGAGCTAAGATTTTAAAATTATTCACATAATGAAAACCTATACTTTGTTTCAGGCGAGTTTCCCATTCAAATGCATGTAACAGTGAGAAACGCATTGTCTTGGCGAAATAAAGCGTTTTTGAACAACTTCATATAAATCGCTGTAACTTTTGATAGAAGACTCAGAAACTCATGTTTATGGCTTTATCTTATAGAACTCAATATCCCCGTGCTGGGCAAACAGGTTTTGCAGCTGTTTGAGCTAAGATTTTAAAATTATTCACATAATGAAAACCTATACTTTGTTTCAGGCGAGTTTCCCATTCAAATGCATGTAACAGTGAGAAACACACTGTCTTGGCGAAAGAAAGCATTTTCGTACAACTTCATATAAATCGCTGTAACTTTTGATAGAAGACTCAGACAAAAATGTTTATGGCTTTATCTTATAGAACTCAATATCCCCGTGCTGGGCAAACAGGTTTTGCAGCCGTTTGAGCTAAGATTTTAAAATTATTCACATAATGAAAACCTATACTTTGTCTCGGGCGAGTTTCCCATTCAAATGCATGTAACAGTGAGAAACGCATTGTCTTGGCGAAATAAAGCGTTTTTGAACAACTTCATATAAATCGCTGTAACTTTTGATAGAAGACTCAGACAAACATGTTTATGGCTTTATCTTATAGAACTCAATATCCCCGTGCTGGGCAAACAGGTTTTGCAGCCGTTTGAGCTAAGATTTTAAAATTATTCACATAATGAAAACCTATACTTTGTTTCAGGCGAGTTTCCCATTCAAATGCATGTAACAGTGAGAAACACACTGTCTTGGCGAAAGAAAGCATTTTCGTACAACTTCATATAAATCGCTGTAACTTTTGATAGAAGACTCAGACAAAAATGTTTATGGCTTTATCTTATAGAACTCAATATCCCCGTGCTGGGCAAACAGGTTTTGCAGCCGTTTGAGCTAAGATTTTAAAATTATTCACATAATGAAAACCTATACTTTGTCTCGGGCGAGTTTCCCATTCAAATGCATGTAACAGTGAGAAACGCATTGTCTTGGCGAAATAAAGCGTTTTTGAACAACTTCATATAAATCGCTGTAACTTTTGATAGAAGACTCAGACAAACATGTTTATGGCTTTATCTTATAGAACTCAATATCCCCGTGCTGGGCAAACAGGTTTTGCAGCTGTTTGAGCTAAGATTTTAAAATTATTCACATAATGAAAACCTATACTTTGTTTCAGGCGAGTTTCCCATTCAAATGCATGTAACAGTGAGAAACGCATTGTCTTGGCGAAATAAAGCGTTTTTGAACAACTTCATATAAATCGCTGTAACTTTTGATAGAAGACTCAGACAAACATGTTTATGGCTTTATCTTATAGAACTCAATATCCCCGTGCTGGGCAAACAGGTTTTGCAGCCGTTTGAGCTAAGATTTTAAAATTATTCACATAATGAAAACCTATACTTTGTTTCAGGCGAGTTTCCCATTCAAATGCATGTAACAGTGAGAAACACACTGTCTTGGCGAAAGAAAGCATTTTCGTACAACTTCATATAAATCGCTGTAACTTTTGATAGAAGACTCAGAAACACATGTTTATGGCTTTATCTTATAGAACTCAATATCCCCGTGCTGGGCAAACAGGTTTTGCAGCCGTTTGAGCTAAGATTTTAAAATTATTCACATAATGAAAACCTATACTTTGTTTCAGGCGAGTTTCCCATTCAAATGCATGTAACAGTGAGAAACGCATTGTCTTGGCGAAATAAAGCGTTTTTGAACAACTTCATATAAATCGCTGTAACTTTTGATAGAAGACTCAGACAAACATGTTTATGGCTTTATCTTATAGAACTCAATATCCCCGTGCTGGGCAAACAGGTTTTGCAGCTGTTTGAGCTAAGATTTTAAAATTATTCACATAATGAAAACCTATACTTTGTTTCAGGCGAGTTTCCCATTCAAATGCATGTAACAGTGAGAAACGCATTGTCTTGGCGAAATAAAGCGTTTTTGAACAACTTCATATAAATCGCTGTAACTTTTGATAGAAGACTCAGACAAACATGTTTATGGCTTTATCTTATAGAACTCAATATCCCCGTGCTGGGCAAACAGGTTTTGCAGCCGTTTGAGCTAAGATTTTAAAATTATTCACATAATGAAAACCTATACTTTGTTTCAGGCGAGTTTCCCATTCAAATGCATGTAACAGTGAGAAACACACTGTCTTGGCGAAAGAAAGCATTTTCGTACAACTTCATATAAATCGCTGTAACTTTTGATAGAAGACTCAGAAACACATGTTTATGGCTTTATCTTATAGAACTCAATATCCCCGTGCTGGGCAAACAGGTTTTGCAGCCGTTTGAGCTAAGATTTTAAAATTATTCACATAATGAAAACCTATACTTTGTTTCAGGCGAGTTTCCCATTCAAATGCATGTAACAGTGAGAAACGCATTGTCTTGGCGAAATAAAGCGTTTTTGAACAACTTCATATAAATCGCTGTAACTTTTGATAGAAGACTCAGAAACTCATGTTTATGGCTTTATCTTATAGAACTCAATATCCCCGTGCTGGGCAAACAGGTTTTGCAGCCGTTTGAGCTAAGATTTTAAAATTATTCACATAATGAAAACCTATACTTTGTTTCAGGCGAGTTTCCCATTCAAATGCATGTAACAGTGAGAAACGCATTGTCTTGGCGAAATAAAGCGTTTTTGAACAACTTCATATAAATCGCTGTAACTTTTGATAGAAGACTCAGACAAACATGTTTATGGCTTTATCTTATAGAACTCAATATCCCCGTGCTGGGCAAACAGGTTTTGCAGCCGTTTGAGCTAAGATTTTAAAATTATTCACATAATGAAAACCTATACTTTGTTTCAGGCGAGTTTCCCATTCAAATGCATGTAACAGTGAGAAACACACTGTCTTGGCGAAAGAAAGCATTTTCGTACAACTTCATATAAATCGCTGTAACTTTTGATAGAAGACTCAGAAACACATGTTTATGGCTTTATCTTATAGAACTCAATATCCCCGTGCTGGGCAAACAGGTTTTGCAGCCGTTTGAGCTAAGATTTTAAAATTATTCACATAATGAAAACCTATACTTTGTCTCGGGTGAGTTTCCCATTCAAATGCATGTAACAGTGAGAAACACACTGTCTTGGCGAAAGAAAGCATTTTCGTACAACTTCATATAAATCGCTGTAACTTTTGATAGAAGACTCAGAAACACATGTTTATGGCTTTATCTTATAGAACTCAATATCCCCGTGCTGGGCAAACAGGTTTTGCAGCCGTTTGAGCTAAGATTTTAAAATTATTCACATAATGAAAACCTATACTTTGTCTCGGGCGAGTTTCCCATTCAAATGCATGTAACAGTGAGAAACACACTGTCTTGGCGAAAGAAAACATTTTCGTACAACTTCATATAAATCGCTGTAACTTTTGATAGAAGACTCAGAAACACATGTTTATGGCTTTATCTTATAGAACTCAATATCCCCGTGCTGGGCAAACAGGTTTTGCAGCCGTTTGAGCTAAGATTTTAAAATTATTCACATAATGAAAACCTATACTTTGTTTCAGGCGAGTTTCCCATTCAAATGCATGTAACAGTGAGAAACGCATTGTCTTGGCGAAATAAAGCGTTTTTGAACAACTTCATATAAATCGCTGTAACTTTTGATAGAAGACTCAGAAACTCATGTTTATGGCTTTATCTTATAGAACTCAATATCCCCGTGCTGGGCAAACAGGTTTTGCAGCCGTTTGAGCTAAGATTTTAAAATTATTCACATAATGAAAACCTATACTTTGTTTCAGGCGAGTTTCCCATTCAAATGCATGTAACAGTGAGAAACGCATTGTCTTGGCGAAATAAAGCGTTTTTGAACAACTTCATATAAATCGCTGTAACTTTTGATAGAAGACTCAGACAAACATGTTTATGGCTTTATCTTATAGAACTCAATATCCCCGTGCTGGGCAAACAGGTTTTGCAGCCGTTTGAGCTAAGATTTTAAAATTATTCACATAATGAAAACCTATACTTTGTTTCAGGCGAGTTTCCCATTCAAATGCATGTAACAGTGAGAAACACACTGTCTTGGCGAAAGAAAGCATTTTCGTACAACTTCATATAAATCGCTGTAACTTTTGATAGAAGACTCAGAAACACATGTTTATGGCTTTATCTTATAGAACTCAATATCCCCGTGCTGGGCAAACAGGTTTTGCAGCCGTTTGAGCTAAGATTTTAAAATTATTCACATAATGAAAACCTATACTTTGTCTCGGGTGAGTTTCCCATTCAAATGCATGTAACAGTGAGAAACACACTGTCTTGGCGAAAGAAAGCATTTTCGTACAACTTCATATAAATCGCTGTAACTTTTGATAGAAGACTCAGAAACACATGTTTATGGCTTTATCTTATAGAACTCAATATCCCCGTGCTGGGCAAACAGGTTTTGCAGCCGTTTGAGCTAAGATTTTAAAATTATTCACATAATGAAAACCTATACTTTGTTTCAGGCGAGTTTCCCATTCAAATGCATGTAACAGTGAGAAACGCATTGTCTTGGCGAAATAAAGCGTTTTTGAACAACTTCATATAAATCGCTGTAACTTTTGATAGAAGACTCAGACAAACATGTTTATGGCTTTATCTTATAGAACTCAATATCCCCGTGCTGGGCAAACAGGTTTTGCAGCTGTTTGAGCTAAGATTTTAAAATTATTCACATAATGAAAACCTATACTTTGTTTCAGGCGAGTTTCCCATTCAAATGCATGTAACAGTGAGAAACACACTGTCTTGGCGAAAGAAAGCATTTTCGTACAACTTCATATAAATCGCTGTAACTTTTGATAGAAGACTCAGACAAAAATGTTTATGGCTTTATCTTATAGAACTCAATATCCCCGTGCTGGGCAAACAGGTTTTGCAGCCGTTTGAGCTAAGATTTTAAAATTATTCACATAATGAAAACCTATACTTTGTCTCGGGCGAGTTTCCCATTCAAATGCATGTAACAGTGAGAAACACACTGTCTTGGCGAAAGAAAGCATTTTCGTACAACTTCATATAAATCGCTGTAACTTTTGATAGAAGACTCAGAAACACATGTTTATGGCTTTATCTTATAGAACTCAATATCCCCGTGCTGGGCAAACAGGTTTTGCAGCCGTTTGAGCTAAGATTTTAAAATTATTCACATAATGAAAACCTATACTTTGTTTCAGGCGAGTTTCCCATTCAAATGCATGTAACAGTGAGAAACGCATTGTCTTGGCGAAATAAAGCGTTTTTGAACAACTTCATATAAATCGCTGTAACTTTTGATAGAAGACTCAGAAACTCATGTTTATGGCTTTATCTTATAGAACTCAATATCCCCGTGCTGGGCAAACAGGTTTTGCAGCTGTTTGAGCTAAGATTTTAAAATTATTCACATAATGAAAACCTATACTTTGTTTCAGGCGAGTTTCCCATTCAAATGCATGTAACAGTGAGAAACACACTGTCTTGGCGAAAGAAAGCATTTTCGTACAACTTCATATAAATCGCTGTAACTTTTGATAGAAGACTCAGACAAAAATGTTTATGGCTTTATCTTATAGAACTCAATATCCCCGTGCTGGGCAAACAGGTTTTGCAGCCGTTTGAGCTAAGATTTTAAAATTATTCACATAATGAAAACCTATACTTTGTCTCGGGCGAGTTTCCCATTCAAATGCATGTAACAGTGAGAAACACACTGTCTTGGCGAAAGAAAGCATTTTCGTACAACTTCATATAAATCGCTGTAACTTTTGATAGAAGACTCAGAAACACATGTTTATGGCTTTATCTTATAGAACTCAATATCCCCGTGCTGGGCAAACAGGTTTTGCAGCCGTTTGAGCTAAGATTTTAAAATTATTCACATAATGAAAACCTATACTTTGTTTCAGGCGAGTTTCCCATTCAAATGCATGTAACAGTGAGAAACGCATTGTCTTGGCGAAATAAAGCGTTTTTGAACAACTTCATATAAATCGCTGTAACTTTTGATAGAAGACTCAGAAACTCATGTTTATGGCTTTATCTTATAGAACTCAATATCCCCGTGCTGGGCAAACAGGTTTTGCAGCTGTTTGAGCTAAGATTTTAAAATTATTCACATAATGAAAACCTATACTTTGTTTCAGGCGAGTTTCCCATTCAAATGCATGTAACAGTGAGAAACACACTGTCTTGGCGAAAGAAAGCATTTTCGTACAACTTCATATAAATCGCTGTAACTTTTGATAGAAGACTCAGACAAAAATGTTTATGGCTTTATCTTATAGAACTCAATATCCCCGTGCTGGGCAAACAGGTTTTGCAGCCGTTTGAGCTAAGATTTTAAAATTATTCACATAATGAAAACCTATACTTTGTCTCGGGCGAGTTTCCCATTCAAATGCATGTAACAGTGAGAAACGCATTGTCTTGGCGAAATAAAGCGTTTTTGAACAACTTCATATAAATCGCTGTAACTTTTGATAGAAGACTCAGACAAACATGTTTATGGCTTTATCTTATAGAACTCAATATCCCCGTGCTGGGCAAACAGGTTTTGCAGCCGTTTGAGCTAAGATTTTAAAATTATTCACATAATGAAAACCTATACTTTGTTTCAGGCGAGTTTCCCATTCAAATGCATGTAACAGTGAGAAACACACTGTCTTGGCGAAAGAAAGCATTTTCGTACAACTTCATATAAATCGCTGTAACTTTTGATAGAAGACTCAGACAAAAATGTTTATGGCTTTATCTTATAGAACTCAATATCCCCGTGCTGGGCAAACAGGTTTTGCAGCCGTTTGAGCTAAGATTTTAAAATTATTCACATAATGAAAACCTATACTTTGTCTCGGGCGAGTTTCCCATTCAAATGCATGTAACAGTGAGAAACGCATTGTCTTGGCGAAATAAAGCGTTTTTGAACAACTTCATATAAATCGCTGTAACTTTTGATAGAAGACTCAGACAAACATGTTTATGGCTTTATCTTATAGAACTCAATATCCCCGTGCTGGGCAAACAGGTTTTGCAGCCGTTTGAGCTAAGATTTTAAAATTATTCACATAATGAAAACCTATACTTTGTTTCAGGCGAGTTTCCCATTCAAATGCATGTAACAGTGAGAAACACACTGTCTTGGCGAAAGAAAGCATTTTCGTACAACTTCATATAAATCGCTGTAACTTTTGATAGAAGACTCAGAAACACATGTTTATGGCTTTATCTTATAGAACTCAATATCCCCGTGCTGGGCAAACAGGTTTTGCAGCCGTTTGAGCTAAGATTTTAAAATTATTCACATAATGAAAACCTATACTTTGTCTCGGGCGAGTTTCCCATTCAAATGCATGTAACAGTGAGAAACGCATTGTCTTGGCGAAATAAAGCGTTTTTGAACAACTTCATATAAATCGCTGTAACTTTTGATAGAAGACTCAGACAAACATGTTTATGGCTTTATCTTATAGAACTCAATATCCCCGTGCTGGGCAAACAGGTTTTGCAGCTGTTTGAGCTAAGATTTTAAAATTATTCACATAATGAAAACCTATACTTTGTTTCAGGCGAGTTTCCCATTCAAATGCATGTAACAGTGAGAAACGCATTGTCTTGGCGAAATAAAGCGTTTTTGAACAACTTCATATAAATCGCTGTAACTTTTGATAGAAGACTCAGACAAACATGTTTATGGCTTTATCTTATAGAACTCAATATCCCCGTGCTGGGCAAACAGGTTTTGCAGCCGTTTGAGCTAAGATTTTAAAATTATTCACATAATGAAAACCTATACTTTGTCTCGGGCGAGTTTCCCATTCAAATGCATGTAACAGTGAGAAACACACTGTCTTGGCGAAAGAAAGCGTTTTCGTACAACTTCATATAAATCGCTGTAACTTTTGATAGAAGACTCAGACAAACATGTTTATGGCTTTATCTTATAGAACTCAATATCCCCGTGCTGGGCAAACAGGTTTTGCAGCCGTTTGAGCTAAGATTTTAAAATTATTCACATAATGAAAACCTATACTTTGTCTCGGGCGAGTTTCCCATTCAAATGCATGTAACAGTGAGAAACACACTGTCTTGGCGAAAGAAAGCGTTTTCGTACAACTTCATATAAATCGCTGTAACTTTTGATAGAAGACTCAGACAAACATGTTTATGGCTTTATCTTATAGAACTCAATATCCCCGTGCTGGGCAAACAGGTTTTGCAGCCGTTTGAGCTAAGATTTTAAAATTATTCACATAATGAAAACCTATACTTTGTCTCGGGCGAGTTTCCCATTCAAATGCATGTAACAGTGAGAAACACACTGTCTTGGCGAAAGAAAGCATTTTCGTACAACTTCATATAAATCGCTGTAACTTTTGATAGAAGACTCAGAAACACATGTTTATGGCTTTATCTTATAGAACTCAATATCCCCGTGCTGGGCAAACAGGTTTTGCAGCCGTTTGAGCTAAGATTTTAAAATTATTCACATAATGAAAACCTATACTTTGTCTCGGGCGAGTTTCCCATTCAAATGCATGTAACAGTGAGAAACACACTGTCTTGGCGAAAGAAAGCGTTTTTGAACAACTTCATATAAATCGCTGTAACTTTTGATAGAAGACTCAGACAAACATGTTTATGGCTTTATCTTATAGAACTCAATATCCCCGTGCTGGGCAAACAGGTTTTGCAGCTGTTTGAGCTAAGATTTTAAAATTATTCACATAATGAAAACCTATACTTTGTTTCAGGCGAGTTTCCCATTCAAATGCATGTAACAGTGAGAAACGCATTGTCTTGGCGAAATAAAGCGTTTTTGAACAACTTCATATAAATCGCTGTAACTTTTGATAGAAGACTCAGACAAACATGTTTATGGCTTTATCTTATAGAACTCAATATCCCCGTGCTGGGCAAACAGGTTTTGCAGCCGTTTGAGCTAAGATTTTAAAATTATTCACATAATGAAAACCTATACTTTGTTTCAGGCGAGTTTCCCATTCAAATGCATGTAACAGTGAGAAACGCATTGTCTTGGCGAAATAAAGCGTTTTTGAACAACTTCATATAAATCGCTGTAACTTTTGATAGAAGACTCAGACAAACATGTTTATGGCTTTATCTTATAGAACTCAATATCCCCGTGCTGGGCAAACAGGTTTTGCAGCCGTTTGAGCTAAGATTTTAAAATTATTCACATAATGAAAACCTATACTTTGTCTCGGGCGAGTTTCCCATTCAAATGCATGTAACAGTGAGAAACGCATTGTCTTGGCGAAATAAAGCGTTTTTGAACAACTTCATATAAATCGCTGTAACTTTTGATAGAAGACTCAGACAAACATGTTTATGGCTTTATCTTATAGAACTCAATATCCCCGTGCTGGGCAAACAGGTTTTGCAGCCGTTTGAGCTAAGATTTTAAAATTATTCACATAATGAAAACCTATACTTTGTCTCGGGCGAGTTTCCCATTCAAATGCATGTAACAGTGAGAAACACACTGTCTTGGCGAAAGAAAGCGTTTTCGTACAACTTCATATAAATCGCTGTAACTTTTGATAGAAGACTCAGACAAACATGTTTATGGCTTTATCTTATAGAACTCAATATCCCCGTGCTGGGCAAACAGGTTTTGCAGCCGTTTGAGCTAAGATTTTAAAATTATTCACATAATGAAAACCTATACTTTGTCTCGGGCGAGTTTCCCATTCAAATGCATGTAACAGTGAGAAACACACTGTCTTGGCGAAAGAAAGCGTTTTCGTACAACTTCATATAAATCGCTGTAACTTTTGATAGAAGACTCAGACAAACATGTTTATGGCTTTATCTTATAGAACTCAATATCCCCGTGCTGGGCAAACAGGTTTTGCAGCCGTTTGAGCTAAGATTTTAAAATTATTCACATAATGAAAACCTATACTTTGTTTCAGGCGAGTTTCCCATTCAAATGCATGTAACAGTGAGAAACACACTGTCTTGGCGAAAGAAAGCATTTTCGTACAACTTCATATAAATCGCTGTAACTTTTGATAGAAGACTCAGACAAAAATGTTTATGGCTTTATCTTATAGAACTCAATATCCCCGTGCTGGGCAAACAGGTTTTGCAGCCGTTTGAGCTAAGATTTTAAAATTATTCACATAATGAAAACCTATACTTTGTCTCGGGCGAGTTTCCCATTCAAATGCATGTAACAGTGAGAAACACACTGTCTTGGCGAAAGAAAGCGTTTTCGTACAACTTCATATAAATCGCTGTAACTTTTGATAGAAGACTCAGACAAAAATGTTTATGGCTTTATCTTATAGAACTCAATATCCCCGTGCTGGGCAAACAGGTTTTGCAGCCGTTTGAGCTAAGATTTTAAAATTATTCACATAATGAAAACCTATACTTTGTCTCGGGCGAGTTTCCCATTCAAATGCATGTAACAGTGAGAAACACACTGTCTTGGCGAAAGAAAGCGTTTTCGTACAACTTCATATAAATCGCTGTAACTTTTGATAGAAGACTCAGACAAACATGTTTATGGCTTTATCTTATAGAACTCAATATCCCCGTGCTGGGCAAACAGGTTTTGCAGCCGTTTGAGCTAAGATTTTAAAATTATTCACATAATGAAAACCTATACTTTGTTTCAGGCGAGTTTCCCATTCAAATGCATGTAACAGTGAGGAACACACTGTCTTGGCGAAAGAAAGCATTTTCGTACAACTTCATATAAATCGCTGTAACTTTTGATAGAAGACTCAGACAAAAATGTTTATGGCTTTATCTTATAGAACTCAATATCCCCGTGCTGGGCAAACAGGTTTTGCAGCCGTTTGAGCTAAGATTTTAAAATTATTCACATAATGAAAACCTATACTTTGTCTCGGGCGAGTTTCCCATTCAAATGCATGTAACAGTGAGAAACACACTGTCTTGGCGAAAGAAAGCGTTTTCGTACAACTTCATATAAATCGCTGTAACTTTTGATAGAAGACTCAGACAAACATGTTTATGGCTTTATCTTATAGAACTCAATATCCCCGTGCTGGGCAAACAGGTTTTGCAGCTGTTTGAGCTAAGATTTTAAAATTATTCACATAATGAAAACCTATACTTTGTTTCAGGCGAGTTTCCCATTCAAATGCATGTAACAGTGAGAAACACACTGTCTTGGCGAAAGAAAGCATTTTCGTACAACTTCATATAAATCGCTGTAACTTTTGATAGAAGACTCAGAAACACATGTTTATGGCTTTATCTTATAGAACTCAATATCCCCGTGCTGGGCAAACAGGTTTTGCAGCCGTTTGAGCTAAGATTTTAAAATTATTCACATAATGAAAACCTATACTTTGTCTCGGGCGAGTTTCCCATTCAAATGCATGTAACAGTGAGAAACACACTGTCTTGGCGAAAGAAAGCGTTTTTGAACAACTTCATATAAATCGCTGTAACTTTTGATAGAAGACTCAGAAACTCATGTTTATGGCTTTATCTTATAGAACTCAATATCCCCGTGCTGGGCAAACAGGTTTTGCAGCCGTTTGAGCTAAGATTTTAAAATTATTCACATAATGAAAACCTATACTTTGTCTCGGGCGAGTTTCCCATTCAAATGCATGTAACAGTGTGAAACGCATTGTCTTGGCGAAATAAAGCGTTTTTGAACAACTTCATATAAATCGCTGTAACTTTTGATAGAAGACTCAGAAACTCATGTTTATGGCTTTATCTTATAGAACTCAATATCCCCGTGCTGGGCAAACAGGTTTTGCAGCCGTTTGAGCTAAGATTTTAAAATTATTCACATAATGAAAACCTATACTTTGTCTCGGGCGAGTTTCCCATTCAAATGCATGTAACAGTGAGAAACGCATTGTCTTGGCGAAATAAAGCGTTTTTGAACAACTTCATATAAATCGCTGTAACTTTTGATAGAAGACTCAGACAAACATGTTTATGGCTTTATCTTATAGAACTCAATATCCCCGTGCTGGGCAAACAGGTTTTGCAGCCGTTTGAGCTAAGATTTTAAAATTATTCACATAATGAAAACCTATACTTTGTCTCGGGCGAGTTTCCCATTCAAATGCATGTAACAGTGAGAAACACACTGTCTTGGCGAAAGAAAGCGTTTTCGTACAACTTCATATAAATCGCTGTAACTTTTGATAGAAGACTCAGACAAACATGTTTATGGCTTTATCTTATAGAACTCAATATCCCCGTGCTGGGCAAACAGGTTTTGCAGCCGTTTGAGCTAAGATTTTAAAATTATTCACATAATGAAAACCTATACTTTGTCTCGGGCGAGTTTCCCATTCAAATGCATGTAACAGTGAGAAACACACTGTCTTGGCGAAAGAAAGCGTTTTCGTACAACTTCATATAAATCGCTGTAACTTTTGATAGAAGACTCAGACAAACATGTTTATGGCTTTATCTTATAGAACTCAATATCCCCGTGCTGGGCAAACAGGTTTTGCAGCCGTTTGAGCTAAGATTTTAAAATTATTCACATAATGAAAACCTATACTTTGTTTCAGGCGAGTTTCCCATTCAAATGCATGTAACAGTGAGAAACACACTGTCTTGGCGAAAGAAAGCATTTTCGTACAACTTCATATAAATCGCTGTAACTTTTGATAGAAGACTCAGACAAAAATGTTTATGGCTTTATCTTATAGAACTCAATATCCCCGTGCTGGGCAAACAGGTTTTGCAGCCGTTTGAGCTAAGATTTTAAAATTATTCACATAATGAAAACCTATACTTTGTCTCGGGCGAGTTTCCCATTCAAATGCATGTAACAGTGAGAAACACACTGTCTTGGCGAAAGAAAGCGTTTTCGTACAACTTCATATAAATCGCTGTAACTTTTGATAGAAGACTCAGACAAAAATGTTTATGGCTTTATCTTATAGAACTCAATATCCCCGTGCTGGGCAAACAGGTTTTGCAGCCGTTTGAGCTAAGATTTTAAAATTATTCACATAATGAAAACCTATACTTTGTCTCGGGCGAGTTTCCCATTCAAATGCATGTAACAGTGAGAAACACACTGTCTTGGCGAAAGAAAGCGTTTTCGTACAACTTCATATAAATCGCTGTAACTTTTGATAGAAGACTCAGACAAACATGTTTATGGCTTTATCTTATAGAACTCAATATCCCCGTGCTGGGCAAACAGGTTTTGCAGCCGTTTGAGCTAAGATTTTAAAATTATTCACATAATGAAAACCTATACTTTGTTTCAGGCGAGTTTCCCATTCAAATGCATGTAACAGTGAGGAACACACTGTCTTGGCGAAAGAAAGCATTTTCGTACAACTTCATATAAATCGCTGTAACTTTTGATAGAAGACTCAGACAAAAATGTTTATGGCTTTATCTTATAGAACTCAATATCCCCGTGCTGGGCAAACAGGTTTTGCAGCCGTTTGAGCTAAGATTTTAAAATTATTCACATAATGAAAACCTATACTTTGTCTCGGGCGAGTTTCCCATTCAAATGCATGTAACAGTGAGAAACACACTGTCTTGGCGAAAGAAAGCGTTTTCGTACAACTTCATATAAATCGCTGTAACTTTTGATAGAAGACTCAGACAAACATGTTTATGGCTTTATCTTATAGAACTCAATATCCCCGTGCTGGGCAAACAGGTTTTGCAGCTGTTTGAGCTAAGATTTTAAAATTATTCACATAATGAAAACCTATACTTTGTTTCAGGCGAGTTTCCCATTCAAATGCATGTAACAGTGAGAAACACACTGTCTTGGCGAAAGAAAGCATTTTCGTACAACTTCATATAAATCGCTGTAACTTTTGATAGAAGACTCAGAAACACATGTTTATGGCTTTATCTTATAGAACTCAATATCCCCGTGCTGGGCAAACAGGTTTTGCAGCCGTTTGAGCTAAGATTTTAAAATTATTCACATAATGAAAACCTATACTTTGTCTCGGGCGAGTTTCCCATTCAAATGCATGTAACAGTGAGAAACACACTGTCTTGGCGAAAGAAAGCGTTTTTGAACAACTTCATATAAATCGCTGTAACTTTTGATAGAAGACTCAGAAACTCATGTTTATGGCTTTATCTTATAGAACTCAATATCCCCGTGCTGGGCAAACAGGTTTTGCAGCCGTTTGAGCTAAGATTTTAAAATTATTCACATAATGAAAACCTATACTTTGTCTCGGGCGAGTTTCCCATTCAAATGCATGTAACAGTGTGAAACGCATTGTCTTGGCGAAATAAAGCGTTTTTGAACAACTTCATATAAATCGCTGTAACTTTTGATAGAAGACTCAGAAACTCATGTTTATGGCTTTATCTTATAGAACTCAATATCCCCGTGCTGGGCAAACAGGTTTTGCAGCCGTTTGAGCTAAGATTTTAAAATTATTCACATAATGAAAACCTATACTTTGTCTCGGGCGAGTTTCCCATTCAAATGCATGTAACAGTGAGAAACGCATTGTCTTGGCGAAATAAAGCGTTTTTGAACAACTTCATATAAATCGCTGTAACTTTTGATAGAAGACTCAGACAAACATGTTTATGGCTTTATCTTATAGAACTCAATATCCCCGTGCTGGGCAAACAGGTTTTGCAGCCGTTTGAGCTAAGATTTTAAAATTATTCACATAATGAAAACCTATACTTTGTCTCGGGCGAGTTTCCCATTCAAATGCATGTAACAGTGAGAAACACACTGTCTTGGCGAAAGAAAGCGTTTTTGAACAACTTCATATAAATCGCTGTAACTTTTGATAGAAGACTCAGAAACTCATGTTTATGGCTTTATCTTATAGAACTCAATATCCCCGTGCTGGGCAAACAGGTTTTGCAGCCGTTTGAGCTAAGATTTTAAAATTATTCACATAATGAAAACCTATACTTTGTCTCGGGCGAGTTTCCCATTCAAATGCATGTAACAGTGTGAAACGCATTGTCTTGGCGAAAGAAAGCGTTTTTGAACAACTTCATATAAATCGCTGTAACTTTTGATAGAAGACTCAGAAACTCATGTTTATGGCTTTATCTTATAGAACTCAATATCCCCGTGCTGGGCAAACAGGTTTTGCAGCCGTTTGAGCTAAGATTTTAAAATTATTCACATAATGAAAACCTATACTTTGTCTCGGGCGAGTTTCCCATTCAAATGCATGTAACAGTGAGAAACGCATTGTCTTGGCGAAATAAAGCGTTTTTGAACAACTTCATATAAATCGCTGTAACTTTTGATAGAAGACTCAGACAAACATGTTTATGGCTTTATCTTATAGAACTCAATATCCCCGTGCTGGGCAAACAGGTTTTGCAGCCGTTTGAGCTAAGATTTTAAAATTATTCACATAATGAAAACCTATACTTTGTCTCGGGCGAGTTTCCCATTCAAATGCATGTAACAGTGAGAAACACACTGTCTTGGCGAAAGAAAGCATTTTCGTACAACTTCATATAAATCGCTGTAACTTTTGATAGAAGACTCAGAAACACATGTTTATGGCTTTATCTTATAGAACTCAATATCCCCGTGCTGGGCAAACAGGTTTTGCAGCCGTTTGAGCTAAGATTTTAAAATTATTCACATAATGAAAACCTATACTTTGTCTCGGGCGAGTTTCCCATTCAAATGCATGTAACAGTGAGAAACGCATTGTCTTGGCGAAATAAAGCGTTTTTGAACAACTTCATATAAATCGCTGTAACTTTTGATAGAAGACTCAGACAAACATGTTTATGGCTTTATCTTATAGAACTCAATATCCCCGTGCTGGGCAAACAGGTTTTGCAGCCGTTTGAGCTAAGATTTTAAAATTATTCACATAATGAAAACCTATACTTTGTCTCGGGCGAGTTTCCCATTCAAATGCATGTAACAGTGAGAAACACACTGTCTTGGCGAAAGAAAGCGTTTTCGTACAACTTCATATAAATCGCTGTAACTTTTGATAGAAGACTCAGACAAACATGTTTATGGCTTTATCTTATAGAACTCAATATCCCCGTGCTGGGCAAACAGGTTTTGCAGCCGTTTGAGCTAAGATTTTAAAATTATTCACATAATGAAAACCTATACTTTGTCTCGGGCGAGTTTCCCATTCAAATGCATGTAACAGTGAGAAACACACTGTCTTGGCGAAAGAAAGCGTTTTCGTACAACTTCATATAAATCGCTGTAACTTTTGATAGAAGACTCAGACAAACATGTTTATGGCTTTATCTTATAGAACTCAATATCCCCGTGCTGGGCAAACAGGTTTTGCAGCCGTTTGAGCTAAGATTTTAAAATTATTCACATAATGAAAACCTATACTTTGTTTCAGGCGAGTTTCCCATTCAAATGCATGTAACAGTGAGAAACACACTGTCTTGGCGAAAGAAAGCATTTTCGTACAACTTCATATAAATCGCTGTAACTTTTGATAGAAGACTCAGACAAAAATGTTTATGGCTTTATCTTATAGAACTCAATATCCCCGTGCTGGGCAAACAGGTTTTGCAGCCGTTTGAGCTAAGATTTTAAAATTATTCACATAATGAAAACCTATACTTTGTCTCGGGCGAGTTTCCCATTCAAATGCATGTAACAGTGAGAAACACACTGTCTTGGCGAAAGAAAGCGTTTTCGTACAACTTCATATAAATCGCTGTAACTTTTGATAGAAGACTCAGACAAAAATGTTTATGGCTTTATCTTATAGAACTCAATATCCCCGTGCTGGGCAAACAGGTTTTGCAGCCGTTTGAGCTAAGATTTTAAAATTATTCACATAATGAAAACCTATACTTTGTCTCGGGCGAGTTTCCCATTCAAATGCATGTAACAGTGAGAAACACACTGTCTTGGCGAAAGAAAGCGTTTTCGTACAACTTCATATAAATCGCTGTAACTTTTGATAGAAGACTCAGACAAACATGTTTATGGCTTTATCTTATAGAACTCAATATCCCCGTGCTGGGCAAACAGGTTTTGCAGCCGTTTGAGCTAAGATTTTAAAATTATTCACATAATGAAAACCTATACTTTGTTTCAGGCGAGTTTCCCATTCAAATGCATGTAACAGTGAGGAACACACTGTCTTGGCGAAAGAAAGCATTTTCGTACAACTTCATATAAATCGCTGTAACTTTTGATAGAAGACTCAGACAAAAATGTTTATGGCTTTATCTTATAGAACTCAATATCCCCGTGCTGGGCAAACAGGTTTTGCAGCCGTTTGAGCTAAGATTTTAAAATTATTCACATAATGAAAACCTATACTTTGTCTCGGGCGAGTTTCCCATTCAAATGCATGTAACAGTGAGAAACACACTGTCTTGGCGAAAGAAAGCGTTTTCGTACAACTTCATATAAATCGCTGTAACTTTTGATAGAAGACTCAGACAAACATGTTTATGGCTTTATCTTATAGAACTCAATATCCCCGTGCTGGGCAAACAGGTTTTGCAGCTGTTTGAGCTAAGATTTTAAAATTATTCACATAATGAAAACCTATACTTTGTTTCAGGCGAGTTTCCCATTCAAATGCATGTAACAGTGAGAAACACACTGTCTTGGCGAAAGAAAGCATTTTCGTACAACTTCATATAAATCGCTGTAACTTTTGATAGAAGACTCAGAAACACATGTTTATGGCTTTATCTTATAGAACTCAATATCCCCGTGCTGGGCAAACAGGTTTTGCAGCCGTTTGAGCTAAGATTTTAAAATTATTCACATAATGAAAACCTATACTTTGTCTCGGGCGAGTTTCCCATTCAAATGCATGTAACAGTGAGAAACACACTGTCTTGGCGAAAGAAAGCGTTTTTGAACAACTTCATATAAATCGCTGTAACTTTTGATAGAAGACTCAGAAACTCATGTTTATGGCTTTATCTTATAGAACTCAATATCCCCGTGCTGGGCAAACAGGTTTTGCAGCCGTTTGAGCTAAGATTTTAAAATTATTCACATAATGAAAACCTATACTTTGTCTCGGGCGAGTTTCCCATTCAAATGCATGTAACAGTGTGAAACGCATTGTCTTGGCGAAATAAAGCGTTTTTGAACAACTTCATATAAATCGCTGTAACTTTTGATAGAAGACTCAGAAACTCATGTTTATGGCTTTATCTTATAGAACTCAATATCCCCGTGCTGGGCAAACAGGTTTTGCAGCCGTTTGAGCTAAGATTTTAAAATTATTCACATAATGAAAACCTATACTTTGTCTCGGGCGAGTTTCCCATTCAAATGCATGTAACAGTGAGAAACGCATTGTCTTGGCGAAATAAAGCGTTTTTGAACAACTTCATATAAATCGCTGTAACTTTTGATAGAAGACTCAGACAAACATGTTTATGGCTTTATCTTATAGAACTCAATATCCCCGTGCTGGGCAAACAGGTTTTGCAGCCGTTTGAGCTAAGATTTTAAAATTATTCACATAATGAAAACCTATACTTTGTCTCGGGCGAGTTTCCCATTCAAATGCATGTAACAGTGAGAAACACACTGTCTTGGCGAAAGAAAGCGTTTTTGAACAACTTCATATAAATCGCTGTAACTTTTGATAGAAGACTCAGAAACTCATGTTTATGGCTTTATCTTATAGAACTCAATATCCCCGTGCTGGGCAAACAGGTTTTGCAGCCGTTTGAGCTAAGATTTTAAAATTATTCACATAATGAAAACCTATACTTTGTCTCGGGCGAGTTTCCCATTCAAATGCATGTAACAGTGTGAAACGCATTGTCTTGGCGAAAGAAAGCGTTTTTGAACAACTTCATATAAATCGCTGTAACTTTTGATAGAAGACTCAGAAACTCATGTTTATGGCTTTATCTTATAGAACTCAATATCCCCGTGCTGGGCAAACAGGTTTTGCAGCCGTTTGAGCTAAGATTTTAAAATTATTCACATAATGAAAACCTATACTTTGTCTCGGGCGAGTTTCCCATTCAAATGCATGTAACAGTGAGAAACGCATTGTCTTGGCGAAATAAAGCGTTTTTGAACAACTTCATATAAATCGCTGTAACTTTTGATAGAAGACTCAGACAAACATGTTTATGGCTTTATCTTATAGAACTCAATATCCCCGTGCTGGGCAAACAGGTTTTGCAGCCGTTTGAGCTAAGATTTTAAAATTATTCACATAATGAAAACCTATACTTTGTCTCGGGCGAGTTTCCCATTCAAATGCATGTAACAGTGAGAAACACACTGTCTTGGCGAAAGAAAGCATTTTCGTACAACTTCATATAAATCGCTGTAACTTTTGATAGAAGACTCAGAAACACATGTTTATGGCTTTATCTTATAGAACTCAATATCCCCGTGCTGGGCAAACAGGTTTTGCAGCCGTTTGAGCTAAGATTTTAAAATTATTCACATAATGAAAACCTATACTTTGTCTCGGGCGAGTTTCCCATTCAAATGCATGTAACAGTGAGAAACGCATTGTCTTGGCGAAAGAAAGCGTTTTTGAACAACTTAATATAAATCGCTGTAACTTTTGATAGAAGACTCAGACAAACATGTTTATGGCTTTATCTTATAGAACTCAATATCCCCGTGCTGGGCAAACAGGTTTTGCAGCCGTTTGAGCTAAGATTTTAAAATTATTCACATAATGAAAACCTATACTTTGTCTCGGGCGAGTTTCCCATTCAAATGCATGTAACAGTGAGAAACACACTGTCTTGGCGAAAGAAAGCATTTTCGTACAACTTCATATAAATCGCTGTAACTTTTGATAGAAGACTCAGAAACACATGTTTATGGCTTTATCTTATAGAACTCAATATCCCCGTGCTGGGCAAACAGGTTTTGCAGCCGTTTGAGCTAAGATTTTAAAATTATTCACATAATGAAAACCTATACTTTGTTTCAGGCGAGTTTCCCATTCAAATGCATGTAACAGTGAGAAACACACTGTCTTGGCGAAAGAAAGCATTTTCGTACAACTTCATATAAATCGCTGTAACTTTTGATAGAAGACTCAGACAAAAATGTTTATGGCTTTATCTTATAGAACTCAATATCCCCGTGCTGGGCAAACAGGTTTTGCAGCCGTTTGAGCTAAGATTTTAAAATTATTCACATAATGAAAACCTATACTTTGTTTCAGGCGAGTTTCCCATTCAAATGCATGTAACAGTGAGAAACACACTGTCTTGGCGAAAGAAAGCATTTTCGTACAACTTCATATAAATCGCTGTAACTTTTGATAGAAGACTCAGAAACTCATGTTTATGGCTTTATCTTATAGAACTCAATATCCCCGTGCTGGGCAAACAGGTTTTGCAGCCGTTTGAGCTAAGATTTTAAAATTATTCACATAATGAAAACCTATACTTTGTCTCGGGCGAGTTTCCCATTCAAATGCATGTAACAGTGTGAAACGCATTGTCTTGGCGAAAGAAAGCGTTTTTGAACAACTTCATATAAATCGCTGTAACTTTTGATAGAAGACTCAGAAACTCATGTTTATGGCTTTATCTTATAGAACTCAATATCCCCGTGCTGGGCAAACAGGTTTTGCAGCCGTTTGAGCTAAGATTTTAAAATTATTCACATAATGAAAACCTATACTTTGTCTCGGGCGAGTTTCCCATTCAAATGCATGTAACAGTGTGAAACGCATTGTCTTGGCGAAAGAAAGCGTTTTTGAACAACTTCATATAAATCGCTGTAACTTTTGATAGAAGACTCAGAAACTCATGTTTATGGCTTTATCTTATAGAACTCAATATCCCCGTGCTGGGCAAACAGGTTTTGCAGCCGTTTGAGCTAAGATTTTAAAATTATTCACATAATGAAAACCTATACTTTGTCTCGGGCGAGTTTCCCATTCAAATGCATGTAACAGTGAGAAACGCATTGTCTTGGCGAAATAAAGCGTTTTTGAACAACTTCATATAAATCGCTGTAACTTTTGATAGAAGACTCAGACAAACATGTTTATGGCTTTATCTTATAGAACTCAATATCCCCGTGCTGGGCAAACAGGTTTTGCAGCCGTTTGAGCTAAGATTTTAAAATTATTCACATAATGAAAACCTATACTTTGTCTCGGGCGAGTTTCCCATTCAAATGCATGTAACAGTGAGAAACACACTGTCTTGGCGAAAGAAAGCATTTTCGTACAACTTCATATAAATCGCTGTAACTTTTGATAGAAGACTCAGAAACACATGTTTATGGCTTTATCTTATAGAACTCAATATCCCCGTGCTGGGCAAACAGGTTTTGCAGCCGTTTGAGCTAAGATTTTAAAATTATTCACATAATGAAAACCTATACTTTGTCTCGGGCGAGTTTCCCATTCAAATGCATGTAACAGTGAGAAACGCATTGTCTTGGCGAAAGAAAGCGTTTTTGAACAACTTAATATAAATCGCTGTAACTTTTGATAGAAGACTCAGACAAACATGTTTATGGCTTTATCTTATAGAACTCAATATCCCCGTGCTGGGCAAACAGGTTTTGCAGCCGTTTGAGCTAAGATTTTAAAATTATTCACATAATGAAAACCTATACTTTGTCTCGGGCGAGTTTCCCATTCAAATGCATGTAACAGTGAGAAACACACTGTCTTGGCGAAAGAAAGCATTTTCGTACAACTTCATATAAATCGCTGTAACTTTTGATAGAAGACTCAGAAACACATGTTTATGGCTTTATCTTATAGAACTCAATATCCCCGTGCTGGGCAAACAGGTTTTGCAGCCGTTTGAGCTAAGATTTTAAAATTATTCACATAATGAAAACCTATACTTTGTTTCAGGCGAGTTTCCCATTCAAATGCATGTAACAGTGAGAAACACACTGTCTTGGCGAAAGAAAGCATTTTCGTACAACTTCATATAAATCGCTGTAACTTTTGATAGAAGACTCAGACAAAAATGTTTATGGCTTTATCTTATAGAACTCAATATCCCCGTGCTGGGCAAACAGGTTTTGCAGCCGTTTGAGCTAAGATTTTAAAATTATTCACATAATGAAAACCTATACTTTGTTTCAGGCGAGTTTCCCATTCAAATGCATGTAACAGTGAGAAACACACTGTCTTGGCGAAAGAAAGCATTTTCGTACAACTTCATATAAATCGCTGTAACTTTTGATAGAAGACTCAGAAACTCATGTTTATGGCTTTATCTTATAGAACTCAATATCCCCGTGCTGGGCAAACAGGTTTTGCAGCCGTTTGAGCTAAGATTTTAAAATTATTCACATAATGAAAACCTATACTTTGTCTCGGGCGAGTTTCCCATTCAAATGCATGTAACAGTGTGAAACGCATTGTCTTGGCGAAAGAAAGCGTTTTTGAACAACTTCATATAAATCGCTGTAACTTTTGATAGAAGACTCAGAAACTCATGTTTATGGCTTTATCTTATAGAACTCAATATCCCCGTGCTGGGCAAACAGGTTTTGCAGCCGTTTGAGCTAAGATTTTAAAATTATTCACATAATGAAAACCTATACTTTGTTTCAGGCGAGTTTCCCATTCAAATGCATGTAACAGTGAGAAACGCATTGTCTTGGCGAAATAAAGCGTTTTTGAACAACTTCATATAAATCGCTGTAACTTTTGATAGAAGACTCAGACAAACATGTTTATGGCTTTATCTTATAGAACTCAATATCCCCGTGCTGGGCAAACAGGTTTTGCAGCCGTTTGAGCTAAGATTTTAAAATTATTCACATAATGAAAACCTATACTTTGTCTCGGGCGAGTTTCCCATTCAAATGCATGTAACAGTGAGAAACACACTGTCTTGGCGAAAGAAAGCATTTTCGTACAACTTCATATAAATCGCTGTAACTTTTGATAGAAGACTCAGAAACACATGTTTATGGCTTTATCTTATAGAACTCAATATCCCCGTGCTGGGCAAACAGGTTTTGCAGCCGTTTGAGCTAAGATTTTAAAATTATTCACATAATGAAAACCTATACTTTGTTTCAGGCGAGTTTCCCATTCAAATGCATGTAACAGTGAGAAACACACTGTCTTGGCGAAAGAAAGCATTTTTGAACAACTTCATATAAATCGCTGTAACTTTTGATAGAAGACTCAGACAAAAATGTTTATGGCTTTATCTTATAGAACTCAATATCCCCGTGCTGGGCAAACAGGTTTTGCAGCCGTTTGAGCTAAGATTTTAAAATTATTCACATAATGAAAACCTATACTTTGTTTCAGGCGAGTTTCCCATTCAAATGCATGTAACAGTGAGAAACACACTGTCTTGGCGAAAGAAAGCATTTTCGTACAACTTCATATAAATCGCTGTAACTTTTGATAGAAGACTCAGAAACTCATGTTTATGGCTTTATCTTATAGAACTCAATATCCCCGTGCTGGGCAAACAGGTTTTGCAGCCGTTTGAGCTAAGATTTTAAAATTATTCACATAATGAAAACCTATACTTTGTCTCGGGCGAGTTTCCCATTCAAATGCATGTAACAGTGTGAAACGCATTGTCTTGGCGAAAGAAAGCGTTTTTGAACAACTTCATATAAATCGCTGTAACTTTTGATAGAAGACTCAGAAACTCATGTTTATGGCTTTATCTTATAGAACTCAATATCCCCGTGCTGGGCAAACAGGTTTTGCAGCCGTTTGAGCTAAGATTTTAAAATTATTCACATAATGAAAACCTATACTTTGTCTCGGGCGAGTTTCCCATTCAAATGCATGTAACAGTGAGAAACGCATTGTCTTGGCGAAATAAAGCGTTTTTGAACAACTTCATATAAATCGCTGTAACTTTTGATAGAAGACTCAGACAAACATGTTTATGGCTTTATCTTATAGAACTCAATATCCCCGTGCTGGGCAAACAGGTTTTGCAGCCGTTTGAGCTAAGATTTTAAAATTATTCACATAATGAAAACCTATACTTTGTCTCGGGCGAGTTTCCCATTCAAATGCATGTAACAGTGAGAAACACACTGTCTTGGCGAAAGAAAGCATTTTCGTACAACTTCATATAAATCGCTGTAACTTTTGATAGAAGACTCAGAAACACATGTTTATGGCTTTATCTTATAGAACTCAATATCCCCGTGCTGGGCAAACAGGTTTTGCAGCCGTTTGAGCTAAGATTTTAAAATTATTCACATAATGAAAACCTATACTTTGTCTCGGGCGAGTTTCCCATTCAAATGCATGTAACAGTGAGAAACGCATTGTCTTGGCGAAAGAAAGCGTTTTTGAACAACTTAATATAAATCGCTGTAACTTTTGATAGAAGACTCAGACAAACATGTTTATGGCTTTATCTTATAGAACTCAATATCCCCGTGCTGGGCAAACAGGTTTTGCAGCCGTTTGAGCTAAGATTTTAAAATTATTCACATAATGAAAACCTATACTTTGTCTCGGGCGAGTTTCCCATTCAAATGCATGTAACAGTGAGAAACACACTGTCTTGGCGAAAGAAAGCATTTTCGTACAACTTCATATAAATCGCTGTAACTTTTGATAGAAGACTCAGAAACACATGTTTATGGCTTTATCTTATAGAACTCAATATCCCCGTGCTGGGCAAACAGGTTTTGCAGCCGTTTGAGCTAAGATTTTAAAATTATTCACATAATGAAAACCTATACTTTGTTTCAGGCGAGTTTCCCATTCAAATGCATGTAACAGTGAGAAACACACTGTCTTGGCGAAAGAAAGCATTTTCGTACAACTTCATATAAATCGCTGTAACTTTTGATAGAAGACTCAGACAAAAATGTTTATGGCTTTATCTTATAGAACTCAATATCCCCGTGCTGGGCAAACAGGTTTTGCAGCCGTTTGAGCTAAGATTTTAAAATTATTCACATAATGAAAACCTATACTTTGTCTCGGGCGAGTTTCCCATTCAAATGCATGTAACAGTGAGAAACACACTGTCTTGGCGAAAGAAAGCGTTTTCGTACAACTTCATATAAATCGCTGTAACTTTTGATAGAAGACTCAGACAAACATGTTTATGGCTTTATCTTATAGAACTCAATATCCCCGTGCTGGGCAAACAGGTTTTGCAGCTGTTTGAGCTAAGATTTTAAAATTATTCACATAATGAAAACCTATACTTTGTTTCAGGCGAGTTTCCCATTCAAATGCATGTAACAGTGAGAAACACACTGTCTTGGCGAAAGAAAGCATTTTCGTACAACTTCATATAAATCGCTGTAACTTTTGATAGAAGACTCAGAAACACATGTTTATGGCTTTATCTTATAGAACTCAATATCCCCATGCTGGGCAAACAGGTTTTGCAGCCGTTTGAGCTAAGATTTTAAAATTATTCACATAATGAAAACCTATACTTTGTTTCAGACGAGTTTCCCATTCAAATGCATGTAACAGTGAGGAACACACTGTCTTGGCGAAAGAAAGCATTTTCGTACAACTTCATATAAATCGCTGTAACTTTTGATAGAAGACTCAGACAAAAATGTTTATGGCTTTATCTTATAGAACTCAATATCCCCGTGCTGGGCAAACAGGTTTTGCAGCCGTTTGAGCTAAGATTTTAAAATTATTCACATAATGAAAACCTATACTTTGTTTCAGGCGAGTTTCCCATTCAAATGCATGTAACAGTGAGAAACACACTGTCTTGGCGAAAGAAAGCATTTTCGTACAACTTCATATAAATCGCTGTAACTTTTGATAGAAGACTCAGACAAAAATGTTTATGGCTTTATCTTATAGAACTCAATATCCCCGTGCTGGGCAAACAGGTTTTGCAGCTGTTTGAGCTAAGATTTTAAAATTATTCACATAATGAAAACCTATACTTTGTTTCAGGCGAGTTTCCCATTCAAATGCATGTAACAGTGAGAAACACACTGTCTTGGCGAAAGAAAGCATTTTCGTACAACTTCATATAAATCGCTGTAACTTTTGATAGAAGACTCAGAAACACATGTTTATGGCTTTATCTTATAGAACTCAATATCCCCATGCTGGGCAAACAGGTTTTGCAGCCGTTTGAGCTAAGATTTTAAAATTATTCACATAATGAAAACCTATACTTTGTTTCAGACGAGTTTCCCATTCAAATGCATGTAACAGTGAGGAACACACTGTCTTGGCGAAAGAAAGCATTTTCGTACAACTTCATATAAATCGCTGTAACTTTTGATAGAAGACTCAGACAAAAATGTTTATGGCTTTATCTTATAGAACTCAATATCCCCGTGCTGGGCAAACAGGTTTTGCAGCCGTTTGAGCTAAGATTTTAAAATTATTCACATAATGAAAACCTATACTTTGTTTCAGGCGAGTTTCCCATTCAAATGCATGTAACAGTGAGAAACACACTGTCTTGGCGAAAGAAAGCATTTTCGTACAACTTCATATAAATCGCTGTAACTTTTGATAGAAGACTCAGACAAAAATGTTTATGGCTTTATCTTATAGAACTCAATATCCCCGTGCTGGGCAAACAGGTTTTGCAGCCGTTTGAGCTAAGATTTTAAAATTATTCACATAATGAAAACCTATACTTTGTCTCGGGCGAGTTTCCCATTCAAATGCATGTAACAGTGTGAAACGCATTGTCTTGGCGAAATAAAGCGTTTTTGAACAACTTCATATAAATCGCTGTAACTTTTGATAGAAGACTCAGACAAACATGTTTATGGCTTTATCTTATAGAACTCAATATCCCCGTGCTGGGCAAACAGGTTTTGCAGCCGTTTGAGCTAAGATTTTAAAATTATTCACATAATGAAAACCTATACTTTGTCTCGGGCGAGTTTCCCATTCAAATGCATGTAACAGTGTGAAACGCATTGTCTTGGCGAAATAAAGCGTTTTTGAACAACTTCATATAAATCGCTGTAACTTTTGATAGAAGACTCAGACAAACATGTTTATGGCTTTATCTTATAGAACTCAATATCCCCGTGCTGGGCAAACAGGTTTTGCAGCCGTTTGAGCTAAGATTTTAAAATTATTCACATAATGAAAACCTATACTTTGTCTCGGGCGAGTTTCCCATTCAAATGCATGTAACAGTGTGAAACGCATTGTCTTGGCGAAATAAAGCGTTTTTGAACAACTTCATATAAATCGCTGTAACTTTTGATAGAAGACTCAGACAAACATGTTTATGGCTTTATCTTATAGAACTCAATATCCCCGTGCTGGGCAAACAGGTTTTGCAGCCGTTTGAGCTAAGATTTTAAAATTATTCACATAATGAAAACCTATACTTTGTTTCAGGCGAGTTTCCCATTCAAATGCATGTAACAGTGAGAAACACACTGTCTTGGCGAAAGAAAGCATTTTCGTACAACTTCATATAAATCGCTGTAACTTTTGATAGAAGACTCAGACAAACATGTTTATGGCTTTATCTTATAGAACTCAATATCCCCGTGCTGGGCAAACAGGTTTTGCAGCTGTTTGAGCTAAGATTTTAAAATTATTCACATAATGAAAACCTATACTTTGTTTCAGGCGAGTTTCCCATTCAAATGCATGTAACAGTGAGAAACACACTGTCTTGGCGAAAGAAAGCATTTTTGAACAACTTCATATAAATCGCTGTAACTTTTGATAGAAGACTCAGACAAACATGTTTATGGCTTTATCTTATAGAACTCAATATCCCCGTGCTGGGCAAACAGGTTTTGCAGCCGTTTGAGCTAAGATTTTAAAATTATTCACATAATGAAAACCTATACTTTGTCTCGGGCGAGTTTCCCATTCAAATGCATGTAACAGTGAGAAACGCATTGTCTTGGCGAAATAAAGCGTTTTTGAACAACTTCATATAAATCGCTGTAACTTTTGATAGAAGACTCAGACAAACATGTTTATGGCTTTATCTTATAGAACTCAATATCCCCGTGCTGGGCAAACAGGTTTTGCAGCCGTTTGAGCTAAGATTTTAAAATTATTCACATAATGAAAACCTATACTTTGTTTCAGGCGAGTTTCCCATTCAAATGCATGTAACAGTGAGAAACACACTGTCTTGGCGAAAGAAAGCATTTTTGAACAACTTCATATAAATCGCTGTAACTTTTGATAGAAGACTCAGACAAACATGTTTATGGCTTTATCTTATAGAACTCAATATCCCCGTGCTGGGCAAACAGGTTTTGCAGCCGTTTGAGCTAAGATTTTAAAATTATTCACATAATGAAAACCTATACTTTGTCTCGGGCGAGTTTCCCATTCAAATGCATGTAACAGTGAGAAACGCATTGTCTTGGCGAAATAAAGCGTTTTTGAACAACTTCATATAAATCGCTGTAACTTTTGATAGAAGACTCAGACAAACATGTTTATGGCTTTATCTTATAGAACTCAATATCCCCGTGCTGGGCAAACAGGTTTTGCAGCCGTTTGAGCTAAGATTTTAAAATTATTCACATAATGAAAACCTATACTTTGTCTCGGGCGAGTTTCCCATTCAAATGCATGTAACAGTGTGAAACGCATTGTCTTGGCGAAATAAAGCGTTTTTGAACAACTTCATATAAATCGCTGTAACTTTTGATAGAAGACTCAGACAAACATGTTTATGGCTTTATCTTATAGAACTCAATATCCCCGTGCTGGGCAAACAGGTTTTGCAGCTGTTTGAGCTAAGATTTTAAAATTATTCACATAATGAAAACCTATACTTTGTTTCAGGCGAGTTTCCCATTCAAATGCATGTAACAGTGAGAAACACACTGTCTTGGCGAAAGAAAGCATTTTCGTACAACTTCATATAAATCGCTGTAACTTTTGATAGAAGACTCAGAAACTCATGTTTATGGCTTTATCTTATAGAACTCAATATCCCCGTGCTGGGCAAACAGGTTTTGCAGCCGTTTGAGCTAAGATTTTAAAATTATTCACATAATGAAAACCTATACTTTGTTTCAGGCGAGTTTCCCATTCAAATGCATGTAACAGTGAGAAACACACTGTCTTGGCGAAAGAAAGCATTTTCGTACAACTTCATATAAATCGCTGTAACTTTTGATAGAAGACTCAGACAAACATGTTTATGGCTTTATCTTATAGAACTCAATATCCCCGTGCTGGGCAAACAGGTTTTGCAGCTGTTTGAGCTAAGATTTTAAAATTATTCACATAATGAAAACCTATACTTTGTTTCAGGCGAGTTTCCCATTCAAATGCATGTAACAGTGAGAAACACACTGTCTTGGCGAAAGAAAGCATTTTTGAACAACTTCATATAAATCGCTGTAACTTTTGATAGAAGACTCAGACAAACATGTTTATGGCTTTATCTTATAGAACTCAATATCCCCGTGCTGGGCAAACAGGTTTTGCAGCCGTTTGAGCTAAGATTTTAAAATTATTCACATAATGAAAACCTATACTTTGTCTCGGGCGAGTTTCCCATTCAAATGCATGTAACAGTGAGAAACGCATTGTCTTGGCGAAATAAAGCGTTTTTGAACAACTTCATATAAATCGCTGTAACTTTTGATAGAAGACTCAGACAAACATGTTTATGGCTTTATCTTATAGAACTCAATATCCCCGTGCTGGGCAAACAGGTTTTGCAGCCGTTTGAGCTAAGATTTTAAAATTATTCACATAATGAAAACCTATACTTTGTCTCGGGCGAGTTTCCCATTCAAATGCATGTAACAGTGTGAAACGCATTGTCTTGGCGAAATAAAGCGTTTTTGAACAACTTCATATAAATCGCTGTAACTTTTGATAGAAGACTCAGACAAACATGTTTATGGCTTTATCTTATAGAACTCAATATCCCCGTGCTGGGCAAACAGGTTTTGCAGCCGTTTGAGCTAAGATTTTAAAATTATTCACATAATGAAAACCTATACTTTGTTTCAGGCGAGTTTCCCATTCAAATGCATGTAACAGTGAGAAACACACTGTCTTGGCGAAAGAAAGCATTTTCGTACAACTTCATATAAATCGCTGTAACTTTTGATAGAAGACTCAGAAACACATGTTTATGGCTTTATCTTATAGAACTCAATATCCCCGTGCTGGGCAAACAGGTTTTGCAGCCGTTTGAGCTAAGATTTTAAAATTATTCACATAATGAAAACCTATACTTTGTTTCAGGCGAGTTTCCCATTCAAATGCATGTAACAGTGAGAAACGCATTGTCTTGGCGAAATAAAGCGTTTTTGAACAACTTCATATAAATCGCTGTAACTTTTGATAGAAGACTCAGAAACTCATGTTTATGGCTTTATCTTATAGAACTCAATATCCCCGTGCTGGGCAAACAGGTTTTGCAGCCGTTTGAGCTAAGATTTTAAAATTATTCACATAATGAAAACCTATACTTTGTTTCAGGCGAGTTTCCCATTCAAATGCATGTAACAGTGAGAAACACACTGTCTTGGCGAAAGAAAGCATTTTCGTACAACTTCATATAAATCGCTGTAACTTTTGATAGAAGACTCAGACAAACATGTTTATGGCTTTATCTTATAGAACTCAATATCCCCGTGCTGGGCAAACAGGTTTTGCAGCTGTTTGAGCTAAGATTTTAAAATTATTCACATAATGAAAACCTATACTTTGTTTCAGGCGAGTTTCCCATTCAAATGCATGTAACAGTGAGAAACACACTGTCTTGGCGAAAGAAAGCATTTTTGAACAACTTCATATAAATCGCTGTAACTTTTGATAGAAGACTCAGACAAACATGTTTATGGCTTTATCTTATAGAACTCAATATCCCCGTGCTGGGCAAACAGGTTTTGCAGCCGTTTGAGCTAAGATTTTAAAATTATTCACATAATGAAAACCTATACTTTGTCTCGGGCGAGTTTCCCATTCAAATGCATGTAACAGTGAGAAACGCATTGTCTTGGCGAAATAAAGCGTTTTTGAACAACTTCATATAAATCGCTGTAACTTTTGATAGAAGACTCAGACAAACATGTTTATGGCTTTATCTTATAGAACTCAATATCCCCGTGCTGGGCAAACAGGTTTTGCAGCCGTTTGAGCTAAGATTTTAAAATTATTCACATAATGAAAACCTATACTTTGTCTCGGGCGAGTTTCCCATTCAAATGCATGTAACAGTGTGAAACGCATTGTCTTGGCGAAATAAAGCGTTTTTGAACAACTTCATATAAATCGCTGTAACTTTTGATAGAAGACTCAGACAAACATGTTTATGGCTTTATCTTATAGAACTCAATATCCCCGTGCTGGGCAAACAGGTTTTGCAGCTGTTTGAGCTAAGATTTTAAAATTATTCACATAATGAAAACCTATACTTTGTTTCAGGCGAGTTTCCCATTCAAATGCATGTAACAGTGAGAAACACACTGTCTTGGCGAAAGAAAGCATTTTCGTACAACTTCATATAAATCGCTGTAACTTTTGATAGAAGACTCAGAAACTCATGTTTATGGCTTTATCTTATAGAACTCAATATCCCCGTGCTGGGCAAACAGGTTTTGCAGCTGTTTGAGCTAAGATTTTAAAATTATTCACATAATGAAAACCTATACTTTGTTTCAGGCGAGTTTCCCATTCAAATGCATGTAACAGTGAGAAACACACTGTCTTGGCGAAAGAAAGCATTTTTGAACAACTTCATATAAATCGCTGTAACTTTTGATAGAAGACTCAGACAAACATGTTTATGGCTTTATCTTATAGAACTCAATATCCCCGTGCTGGGCAAACAGGTTTTGCAGCCGTTTGAGCTAAGATTTTAAAATTATTCACATAATGAAAACCTATACTTTGTCTCGGGCGAGTTTCCCATTCAAATGCATGTAACAGTGAGAAACGCATTGTCTTGGCGAAATAAAGCGTTTTTGAACAACTTCATATAAATCGCTGTAACTTTTGATAGAAGACTCAGACAAACATGTTTATGGCTTTATCTTATAGAACTCAATATCCCCGTGCTGGGCAAACAGGTTTTGCAGCCGTTTGAGCTAAGATTTTAAAATTATTCACATAATGAAAACCTATACTTTGTCTCGGGCGAGTTTCCCATTCAAATGCATGTAACAGTGTGAAACGCATTGTCTTGGCGAAATAAAGCGTTTTTGAACAACTTCATATAAATCGCTGTAACTTTTGATAGAAGACTCAGACAAACATGTTTATGGCTTTATCTTATAGAACTCAATATCCCCGTGCTGGGCAAACAGGTTTTGCAGCCGTTTGAGCTAAGATTTTAAAATTATTCACATAATGAAAACCTATACTTTGTTTCAGGCGAGTTTCCCATTCAAATGCATGTAACAGTGAGAAACACACTGTCTTGGCGAAAGAAAGCATTTTCGTACAACTTCATATAAATCGCTGTAACTTTTGATAGAAGACTCAGACAAAAATGTTTATGGCTTTATCTTATAGAACTCAATATCCCCGTGCTGGGCAAACAGGTTTTGCAGCCGTTTGAGCTAAGATTTTAAAATTATTCACATAATGAAAACCTATACTTTGTCTCGGGCGAGTTTCCCATTCAAATGCATGTAACAGTGAGAAACACACTGTCTTGGCGAAAGAAAGCGTTTTCGTACAACTTCATATAAATCGCTGTAACTTTTGATAGAAGACTCAGACAAACATGTTTATGGCTTTATCTTATAGAACTCAATATCCCCGTGCTGGGCAAACAGGTTTTGCAGCTGTTTGAGCTAAGATTTTAAAATTATTCACATAATGAAAACCTATACTTTGTTTCAGGCGAGTTTCCCATTCAAATGCATGTAACAGTGAGAAACACACTGTCTTGGCGAAAGAAAGCGTTTTCGTACAACTTCATATAAATCGCTGTAACTTTTGATAGAAGACTCAGACAAACATGTTTATGGCTTTATCTTATAGAACTCAATATCCCCGTGCTGGGCAAACAGGTTTTGCAGCCGTTTGAGCTAAGATTTTAAAATTATTCACATAATGAAAACCTATACTTTGTTTCAGGCGAGTTTCCCATTCAAATGCATGTAACAGTGAGAAACGCATTGTCTTGGCGAAATAAAGCGTTTTTGAACAACTTCATATAAATCGCTGTAACTTTTGATAGAAGACTCAGACAAACATGTTTATGGCTTTATCTTATAGAACTCAATATCCCCGTGCTGGGCAAACAGGTTTTGCAGCCGTTTGAGCTAAGATTTTAAAATTATTCACATAATGAAAACCTATACTTTGTCTCGGGCGAGTTTCCCATTCAAATGCATGTAACAGTGTGAAACGCATTGTCTTGGCGAAATAAAGCGTTTTTGAACAACTTCATATAAATCGCTGTAACTTTTGATAGAAGACTCAGACAAACATGTTTATGGCTTTATCTTATAGAACTCAATATCCCCGTGCTGGGCAAACAGGTTTTGCAGCCGTTTGAGCTAAGATTTTAAAATTATTCACATAATGAAAACCTATACTTTGTTTCAGGCGAGTTTCCCATTCAAATGCATGTAACAGTGAGAAACACACTGTCTTGGCGAAAGAAAGCATTTTCGTACAACTTCATATAAATCGCTGTAACTTTTGATAGAAGACTCAGACAAACATGTTTATGGCTTTATCTTATAGAACTCAATATCCCCGTGCTGGGCAAACAGGTTTTGCAGCTGTTTGAGCTAAGATTTTAAAATTATTCACATAATGAAAACCTATACTTTGTTTCAGGCGAGTTTCCCATTCAAATGCATGTAACAGTGAGAAACACACTGTCTTGGCGAAAGAAAGCATTTTTGAACAACTTCATATAAATCGCTGTAACTTTTGATAGAAGACTCAGACAAACATGTTTATGGCTTTATCTTATAGAACTCAATATCCCCGTGCTGGGCAAACAGGTTTTGCAGCCGTTTGAGCTAAGATTTTAAAATTATTCACATAATGAAAACCTATACTTTGTTTCAGGCGAGTTTCCCATTCAAATGCATGTAACAGTGAGAAACGCATTGTCTTGGCGAAATAAAGCGTTTTTGAACAACTTCATATAAATCGCTGTAACTTTTGATAGAAGACTCAGACAAACATGTTTATGGCTTTATCTTATAGAACTCAATATCCCCGTGCTGGGCAAACAGGTTTTGCAGCCGTTTGAGCTAAGATTTTAAAATTATTCACATAATGAAAACCTATACTTTATCTCGGGCGAGTTTCCCATTCAAATGCATGTAACAGTGTGAAACGCATTGTCTTGGCGAAATAAAGCGTTTTTGAACAACTTCATATAAATCGCTGTAACTTTTGATAGAAGACTCAGACAAACATGTTTATGGCTTTATCTTATAGAACTCAATATCCCCGTGCTGGGCAAACAGGTTTTGCAGCCGTTTGAGCTAAGATTTTAAAATTATTCACATAATGAAAACCTATACTTTGTTTCAGGCGAGTTTCCCATTCAAATGCATGTAACAGTGAGAAACACACTGTCTTGGCGAAAGAAAGCATTTTCGTACAACTTCATATAAATCGCTGTAACTTTTGATAGAAGACTCAGACAAACATGTTTATGGCTTTATCTTATAGAACTCAATATCCCCGTGCTGGGCAAACAGGTTTTGCAGCTGTTTGAGCTAAGATTTTAAAATTATTCACATAATGAAAACCTATACTTTGTTTCAGGCGAGTTTCCCATTCAAATGCATGTAACAGTGAGAAACACACTGTCTTGGCGAAAGAAAGCATTTTTGAACAACTTCATATAAATCGCTGTAACTTTTGATAGAAGACTCAGACAAACATGTTTATGGCTTTATCTTATAGAACTCAATATCCCCGTGCTGGGCAAACAGGTTTTGCAGCCGTTTGAGCTAAGATTTTAAAATTATTCACATAATGAAAACCTATACTTTGTCTCGGGCGAGTTTCCCATTCAAATGCATGTAACAGTGAGAAACGCATTGTCTTGGCGAAATAAAGCGTTTTTGAACAACTTCATATAAATCGCTGTAACTTTTGATAGAAGACTCAGACAAACATGTTTATGGCTTTATCTTATAGAACTCAATATCCCCGTGCTGGGCAAACAGGTTTTGCAGCCGTTTGAGCTAAGATTTTAAAATTATTCACATAATGAAAACCTATACTTTGTTTCAGGCGAGTTTCCCATTCAAATGCATGTAACAGTGAGAAACACACTGTCTTGGCGAAAGAAAGCATTTTCGTACAACTTCATATAAATCGCTGTAACTTTTGATAGAAGACTCAGACAAACATGTTTATGGCTTTATCTTATAGAACTCAATATCCCCGTGCTGGGCAAACAGGTTTTGCAGCTGTTTGAGCTAAGATTTTAAAATTATTCACATAATGAAAACCTATACTTTGTTTCAGGCGAGTTTCCCATTCAAATGCATGTAACAGTGAGAAACACACTGTCTTGGCGAAAGAAAGCATTTTTGAACAACTTCATATAAATCGCTGTAACTTTTGATAGAAGACTCAGACAAACATGTTTATGGCTTTATCTTATAGAACTCAATATCCCCGTGCTGGGCAAACAGGTTTTGCAGCCGTTTGAGCTAAGATTTTAAAATTATTCACATAATGAAAACCTATACTTTGTCTCGGGCGAGTTTCCCATTCAAATGCATGTAACAGTGAGAAACGCATTGTCTTGGCGAAATAAAGCGTTTTTGAACAACTTCATATAAATCGCTGTAACTTTTGATAGAAGACTCAGACAAACATGTTTATGGCTTTATCTTATAGAACTCAATATCCCCGTGCTGGGCAAACAGGTTTTGCAGCTGTTTGAGCTAAGATTTTAAAATTATTCACATAATGAAAACCTATACTTTGTTTCAGGCGAGTTTCCCATTCAAATGCATGTAACAGTGAGAAACACACTGTCTTGGCGAAAGAAAGCATTTTTGAACAACTTCATATAAATCGCTGTAACTTTTGATAGAAGACTCAGACAAACATGTTTATGGCTTTATCTTATAGAACTCAATATCCCCGTGCTGGGCAAACAGGTTTTGCAGCCGTTTGAGCTAAGATTTTAAAATTATTCACATAATGAAAACCTATACTTTGTCTCGGGTGAGTTTCCCATTCAAATGCATGTAACAGTGAGAAACACACTGTCTTGGCGAAAGAAAGCATTTTCGTACAACTTCATATAAATCGCTGTAACTTTTGATAGAAGACTCAGAAACTCATGTTTATGGCTTTATCTTATAGAACTCAATATCCCCGTGCTGGGCAAACAGGTTTTGCAGCTGTTTGAGCTAAGATTTTAAAATTATTCACATAATGAAAACCTATACTTTGTTTCAGGCGAGTTTCCCATTCAAATGCATGTAACAGTGAGAAACACACTGTCTTGGCGAAAGAAAGCATTTTCGTACAACTTCATATAAATCGCTGTAACTTTTGATAGAAGACTCAGACAAACATGTTTATGGCTTTATCTTATAGAACTCAATATCCCCGTGCTGGGCAAACAGGTTTTGCAGCCGTTTGAGCTAAGATTTTAAAATTATTCACATAATGAAAACCTATACTTTGTTTCAGGCGAGTTTCCCATTCAAATGCATGTAACAGTGAGAAACACACTGTCTTGGCGAAAGAAAGCATTTTCGTACAACTTCATATAAATCGCTGTAACTTTTGATAGAAGACTCAGACAAAAATGTTTATGGCTTTATCTTATAGAACTCAATATCCCCGTGCTGGGCAAACAGGTTTTGCAGCCGTTTGAGCTAAGATTTTAAAATTATTCACATAATGAAAACCTATACTTTGTCTCGGGCGAGTTTCCCATTCAAATGCATGTAACAGTGAGAAACACACTGTCTTGGCGAAAGAAAGCGTTTTCGTACAACTTCATATAAATCGCTGTAACTTTTGATAGAAGACTCAGACAAAAATGTTTATGGCTTTATCTTATAGAACTCAATATCCCCGTGCTGGGCAAACAGGTTTTGCAGCCGTTTGAGCTAAGATTTTAAAATTATTCACATAATGAAAACCTATACTTTGTCTCGGGCGAGTTTCCCATTCAAATGCATGTAACAGTGAGAAACACACTGTCTTGGCGAAAGAAAGCGTTTTCGTACAACTTCATATAAATCGCTGTAACTTTTGATAGAAGACTCAGACAAACATGTTTATGGCTTTATCTTATAGAACTCAATATCCCCGTGCTGGGCAAACAGGTTTTGCAGCCGTTTGAGCTAAGATTTTAAAATTATTCACATAATGAAAACCTATACTTTGTTTCAGGCGAGTTTCCCATTCAAATGCATGTAACAGTGAGGAACACACTGTCTTGGCGAAAGAAAGCATTTTCGTACAACTTCATATAAATCGCTGTAACTTTTGATAGAAGACTCAGACAAAAATGTTTATGGCTTTATCTTATAGAACTCAATATCCCCGTGCTGGGCAAACAGGTTTTGCAGCCGTTTGAGCTAAGATTTTAAAATTATTCACATAATGAAAACCTATACTTTGTCTCGGGCGAGTTTCCCATTCAAATGCATGTAACAGTGAGAAACACACTGTCTTGGCGAAAGAAAGCGTTTTCGTACAACTTCATATAAATCGCTGTAACTTTTGATAGAAGACTCAGACAAACATGTTTATGGCTTTATCTTATAGAACTCAATATCCCCGTGCTGGGCAAACAGGTTTTGCAGCTGTTTGAGCTAAGATTTTAAAATTATTCACATAATGAAAACCTATACTTTGTTTCAGGCGAGTTTCCCATTCAAATGCATGTAACAGTGAGAAACACACTGTCTTGGCGAAAGAAAGCATTTTCGTACAACTTCATATAAATCGCTGTAACTTTTGATAGAAGACTCAGAAACACATGTTTATGGCTTTATCTTATAGAACTCAATATCCCCGTGCTGGGCAAACAGGTTTTGCAGCCGTTTGAGCTAAGATTTTAAAATTATTCACATAATGAAAACCTATACTTTGTCTCGGGCGAGTTTCCCATTCAAATGCATGTAACAGTGAGAAACACACTGTCTTGGCGAAAGAAAGCGTTTTTGAACAACTTCATATAAATCGCTGTAACTTTTGATAGAAGACTCAGAAACTCATGTTTATGGCTTTATCTTATAGAACTCAATATCCCCGTGCTGGGCAAACAGGTTTTGCAGCCGTTTGAGCTAAGATTTTAAAATTATTCACATAATGAAAACCTATACTTTGTCTCGGGCGAGTTTCCCATTCAAATGCATGTAACAGTGTGAAACGCATTGTCTTGGCGAAATAAAGCGTTTTTGAACAACTTCATATAAATCGCTGTAACTTTTGATAGAAGACTCAGAAACTCATGTTTATGGCTTTATCTTATAGAACTCAATATCCCCGTGCTGGGCAAACAGGTTTTGCAGCCGTTTGAGCTAAGATTTTAAAATTATTCACATAATGAAAACCTATACTTTGTCTCGGGCGAGTTTCCCATTCAAATGCATGTAACAGTGAGAAACGCATTGTCTTGGCGAAATAAAGCGTTTTTGAACAACTTCATATAAATCGCTGTAACTTTTGATAGAAGACTCAGACAAACATGTTTATGGCTTTATCTTATAGAACTCAATATCCCCGTGCTGGGCAAACAGGTTTTGCAGCCGTTTGAGCTAAGATTTTAAAATTATTCACATAATGAAAACCTATACTTTGTCTCGGGCGAGTTTCCCATTCAAATGCATGTAACAGTGAGAAACACACTGTCTTGGCGAAAGAAAGCGTTTTCGTACAACTTCATATAAATCGCTGTAACTTTTGATAGAAGACTCAGACAAACATGTTTATGGCTTTATCTTATAGAACTCAATATCCCCGTGCTGGGCAAACAGGTTTTGCAGCCGTTTGAGCTAAGATTTTAAAATTATTCACATAATGAAAACCTATACTTTGTCTCGGGCGAGTTTCCCATTCAAATGCATGTAACAGTGAGAAACACACTGTCTTGGCGAAAGAAAGCGTTTTCGTACAACTTCATATAAATCGCTGTAACTTTTGATAGAAGACTCAGACAAACATGTTTATGGCTTTATCTTATAGAACTCAATATCCCCGTGCTGGGCAAACAGGTTTTGCAGCCGTTTGAGCTAAGATTTTAAAATTATTCACATAATGAAAACCTATACTTTGTTTCAGGCGAGTTTCCCATTCAAATGCATGTAACAGTGAGAAACACACTGTCTTGGCGAAAGAAAGCATTTTCGTACAACTTCATATAAATCGCTGTAACTTTTGATAGAAGACTCAGACAAAAATGTTTATGGCTTTATCTTATAGAACTCAATATCCCCGTGCTGGGCAAACAGGTTTTGCAGCCGTTTGAGCTAAGATTTTAAAATTATTCACATAATGAAAACCTATACTTTGTCTCGGGCGAGTTTCCCATTCAAATGCATGTAACAGTGAGAAACACACTGTCTTGGCGAAAGAAAGCGTTTTCGTACAACTTCATATAAATCGCTGTAACTTTTGATAGAAGACTCAGACAAAAATGTTTATGGCTTTATCTTATAGAACTCAATATCCCCGTGCTGGGCAAACAGGTTTTGCAGCCGTTTGAGCTAAGATTTTAAAATTATTCACATAATGAAAACCTATACTTTGTCTCGGGCGAGTTTCCCATTCAAATGCATGTAACAGTGAGAAACACACTGTCTTGGCGAAAGAAAGCGTTTTCGTACAACTTCATATAAATCGCTGTAACTTTTGATAGAAGACTCAGACAAACATGTTTATGGCTTTATCTTATAGAACTCAATATCCCCGTGCTGGGCAAACAGGTTTTGCAGCCGTTTGAGCTAAGATTTTAAAATTATTCACATAATGAAAACCTATACTTTGTTTCAGGCGAGTTTCCCATTCAAATGCATGTAACAGTGAGGAACACACTGTCTTGGCGAAAGAAAGCATTTTCGTACAACTTCATATAAATCGCTGTAACTTTTGATAGAAGACTCAGACAAAAATGTTTATGGCTTTATCTTATAGAACTCAATATCCCCGTGCTGGGCAAACAGGTTTTGCAGCCGTTTGAGCTAAGATTTTAAAATTATTCACATAATGAAAACCTATACTTTGTCTCGGGCGAGTTTCCCATTCAAATGCATGTAACAGTGAGAAACACACTGTCTTGGCGAAAGAAAGCGTTTTCGTACAACTTCATATAAATCGCTGTAACTTTTGATAGAAGACTCAGACAAACATGTTTATGGCTTTATCTTATAGAACTCAATATCCCCGTGCTGGGCAAACAGGTTTTGCAGCTGTTTGAGCTAAGATTTTAAAATTATTCACATAATGAAAACCTATACTTTGTTTCAGGCGAGTTTCCCATTCAAATGCATGTAACAGTGAGAAACACACTGTCTTGGCGAAAGAAAGCATTTTCGTACAACTTCATATAAATCGCTGTAACTTTTGATAGAAGACTCAGAAACACATGTTTATGGCTTTATCTTATAGAACTCAATATCCCCGTGCTGGGCAAACAGGTTTTGCAGCCGTTTGAGCTAAGATTTTAAAATTATTCACATAATGAAAACCTATACTTTGTCTCGGGCGAGTTTCCCATTCAAATGCATGTAACAGTGAGAAACACACTGTCTTGGCGAAAGAAAGCGTTTTTGAACAACTTCATATAAATCGCTGTAACTTTTGATAGAAGACTCAGAAACTCATGTTTATGGCTTTATCTTATAGAACTCAATATCCCCGTGCTGGGCAAACAGGTTTTGCAGCCGTTTGAGCTAAGATTTTAAAATTATTCACATAATGAAAACCTATACTTTGTCTCGGGCGAGTTTCCCATTCAAATGCATGTAACAGTGTGAAACGCATTGTCTTGGCGAAATAAAGCGTTTTTGAACAACTTCATATAAATCGCTGTAACTTTTGATAGAAGACTCAGAAACTCATGTTTATGGCTTTATCTTATAGAACTCAATATCCCCGTGCTGGGCAAACAGGTTTTGCAGCCGTTTGAGCTAAGATTTTAAAATTATTCACATAATGAAAACCTATACTTTGTCTCGGGCGAGTTTCCCATTCAAATGCATGTAACAGTGAGAAACGCATTGTCTTGGCGAAATAAAGCGTTTTTGAACAACTTCATATAAATCGCTGTAACTTTTGATAGAAGACTCAGACAAACATGTTTATGGCTTTATCTTATAGAACTCAATATCCCCGTGCTGGGCAAACAGGTTTTGCAGCCGTTTGAGCTAAGATTTTAAAATTATTCACATAATGAAAACCTATACTTTGTCTCGGGCGAGTTTCCCATTCAAATGCATGTAACAGTGAGAAACACACTGTCTTGGCGAAAGAAAGCGTTTTTGAACAACTTCATATAAATCGCTGTAACTTTTGATAGAAGACTCAGAAACTCATGTTTATGGCTTTATCTTATAGAACTCAATATCCCCGTGCTGGGCAAACAGGTTTTGCAGCCGTTTGAGCTAAGATTTTAAAATTATTCACATAATGAAAACCTATACTTTGTCTCGGGCGAGTTTCCCATTCAAATGCATGTAACAGTGTGAAACGCATTGTCTTGGCGAAAGAAAGCGTTTTTGAACAACTTCATATAAATCGCTGTAACTTTTGATAGAAGACTCAGAAACTCATGTTTATGGCTTTATCTTATAGAACTCAATATCCCCGTGCTGGGCAAACAGGTTTTGCAGCCGTTTGAGCTAAGATTTTAAAATTATTCACATAATGAAAACCTATACTTTGTCTCGGGCGAGTTTCCCATTCAAATGCATGTAACAGTGAGAAACGCATTGTCTTGGCGAAATAAAGCGTTTTTGAACAACTTCATATAAATCGCTGTAACTTTTGATAGAAGACTCAGACAAACATGTTTATGGCTTTATCTTATAGAACTCAATATCCCCGTGCTGGGCAAACAGGTTTTGCAGCCGTTTGAGCTAAGATTTTAAAATTATTCACATAATGAAAACCTATACTTTGTCTCGGGCGAGTTTCCCATTCAAATGCATGTAACAGTGAGAAACACACTGTCTTGGCGAAAGAAAGCATTTTCGTACAACTTCATATAAATCGCTGTAACTTTTGATAGAAGACTCAGAAACACATGTTTATGGCTTTATCTTATAGAACTCAATATCCCCGTGCTGGGCAAACAGGTTTTGCAGCCGTTTGAGCTAAGATTTTAAAATTATTCACATAATGAAAACCTATACTTTGTCTCGGGCGAGTTTCCCATTCAAATGCATGTAACAGTGAGAAACGCATTGTCTTGGCGAAAGAAAGCGTTTTTGAACAACTTAATATAAATCGCTGTAACTTTTGATAGAAGACTCAGACAAACATGTTTATGGCTTTATCTTATAGAACTCAATATCCCCGTGCTGGGCAAACAGGTTTTGCAGCCGTTTGAGCTAAGATTTTAAAATTATTCACATAATGAAAACCTATACTTTGTCTCGGGCGAGTTTCCCATTCAAATGCATGTAACAGTGAGAAACACACTGTCTTGGCGAAAGAAAGCATTTTCGTACAACTTCATATAAATCGCTGTAACTTTTGATAGAAGACTCAGAAACACATGTTTATGGCTTTATCTTATAGAACTCAATATCCCCGTGCTGGGCAAACAGGTTTTGCAGCCGTTTGAGCTAAGATTTTAAAATTATTCACATAATGAAAACCTATACTTTGTTTCAGGCGAGTTTCCCATTCAAATGCATGTAACAGTGAGAAACACACTGTCTTGGCGAAAGAAAGCATTTTCGTACAACTTCATATAAATCGCTGTAACTTTTGATAGAAGACTCAGACAAAAATGTTTATGGCTTTATCTTATAGAACTCAATATCCCCGTGCTGGGCAAACAGGTTTTGCAGCCGTTTGAGCTAAGATTTTAAAATTATTCACATAATGAAAACCTATACTTTGTTTCAGGCGAGTTTCCCATTCAAATGCATGTAACAGTGAGAAACACACTGTCTTGGCGAAAGAAAGCATTTTCGTACAACTTCATATAAATCGCTGTAACTTTTGATAGAAGACTCAGAAACTCATGTTTATGGCTTTATCTTATAGAACTCAATATCCCCGTGCTGGGCAAACAGGTTTTGCAGCCGTTTGAGCTAAGATTTTAAAATTATTCACATAATGAAAACCTATACTTTGTCTCGGGCGAGTTTCCCATTCAAATGCATGTAACAGTGTGAAACGCATTGTCTTGGCGAAAGAAAGCGTTTTTGAACAACTTCATATAAATCGCTGTAACTTTTGATAGAAGACTCAGAAACTCATGTTTATGGCTTTATCTTATAGAACTCAATATCCCCGTGCTGGGCAAACAGGTTTTGCAGCCGTTTGAGCTAAGATTTTAAAATTATTCACATAATGAAAACCTATACTTTGTCTCGGGCGAGTTTCCCATTCAAATGCATGTAACAGTGTGAAACGCATTGTCTTGGCGAAAGAAAGCGTTTTTGAACAACTTCATATAAATCGCTGTAACTTTTGATAGAAGACTCAGAAACTCATGTTTATGGCTTTATCTTATAGAACTCAATATCCCCGTGCTGGGCAAACAGGTTTTGCAGCCGTTTGAGCTAAGATTTTAAAATTATTCACATAATGAAAACCTATACTTTGTCTCGGGCGAGTTTCCCATTCAAATGCATGTAACAGTGAGAAACGCATTGTCTTGGCGAAATAAAGCGTTTTTGAACAACTTCATATAAATCGCTGTAACTTTTGATAGAAGACTCAGACAAACATGTTTATGGCTTTATCTTATAGAACTCAATATCCCCGTGCTGGGCAAACAGGTTTTGCAGCCGTTTGAGCTAAGATTTTAAAATTATTCACATAATGAAAACCTATACTTTGTCTCGGGCGAGTTTCCCATTCAAATGCATGTAACAGTGAGAAACACACTGTCTTGGCGAAAGAAAGCATTTTCGTACAACTTCATATAAATCGCTGTAACTTTTGATAGAAGACTCAGAAACACATGTTTATGGCTTTATCTTATAGAACTCAATATCCCCGTGCTGGGCAAACAGGTTTTGCAGCCGTTTGAGCTAAGATTTTAAAATTATTCACATAATGAAAACCTATACTTTGTCTCGGGCGAGTTTCCCATTCAAATGCATGTAACAGTGAGAAACGCATTGTCTTGGCGAAAGAAAGCGTTTTTGAACAACTTAATATAAATCGCTGTAACTTTTGATAGAAGACTCAGACAAACATGTTTATGGCTTTATCTTATAGAACTCAATATCCCCGTGCTGGGCAAACAGGTTTTGCAGCCGTTTGAGCTAAGATTTTAAAATTATTCACATAATGAAAACCTATACTTTGTCTCGGGCGAGTTTCCCATTCAAATGCATGTAACAGTGAGAAACACACTGTCTTGGCGAAAGAAAGCATTTTCGTACAACTTCATATAAATCGCTGTAACTTTTGATAGAAGACTCAGAAACACATGTTTATGGCTTTATCTTATAGAACTCAATATCCCCGTGCTGGGCAAACAGGTTTTGCAGCCGTTTGAGCTAAGATTTTAAAATTATTCACATAATGAAAACCTATACTTTGTTTCAGGCGAGTTTCCCATTCAAATGCATGTAACAGTGAGAAACACACTGTCTTGGCGAAAGAAAGCATTTTCGTACAACTTCATATAAATCGCTGTAACTTTTGATAGAAGACTCAGACAAAAATGTTTATGGCTTTATCTTATAGAACTCAATATCCCCGTGCTGGGCAAACAGGTTTTGCAGCCGTTTGAGCTAAGATTTTAAAATTATTCACATAATGAAAACCTATACTTTGTTTCAGGCGAGTTTCCCATTCAAATGCATGTAACAGTGAGAAACACACTGTCTTGGCGAAAGAAAGCATTTTCGTACAACTTCATATAAATCGCTGTAACTTTTGATAGAAGACTCAGAAACTCATGTTTATGGCTTTATCTTATAGAACTCAATATCCCCGTGCTGGGCAAACAGGTTTTGCAGCCGTTTGAGCTAAGATTTTAAAATTATTCACATAATGAAAACCTATACTTTGTCTCGGGCGAGTTTCCCATTCAAATGCATGTAACAGTGTGAAACGCATTGTCTTGGCGAAAGAAAGCGTTTTTGAACAACTTCATATAAATCGCTGTAACTTTTGATAGAAGACTCAGAAACTCATGTTTATGGCTTTATCTTATAGAACTCAATATCCCCGTGCTGGGCAAACAGGTTTTGCAGCCGTTTGAGCTAAGATTTTAAAATTATTCACATAATGAAAACCTATACTTTGTTTCAGGCGAGTTTCCCATTCAAATGCATGTAACAGTGAGAAACGCATTGTCTTGGCGAAATAAAGCGTTTTTGAACAACTTCATATAAATCGCTGTAACTTTTGATAGAAGACTCAGACAAACATGTTTATGGCTTTATCTTATAGAACTCAATATCCCCGTGCTGGGCAAACAGGTTTTGCAGCCGTTTGAGCTAAGATTTTAAAATTATTCACATAATGAAAACCTATACTTTGTCTCGGGCGAGTTTCCCATTCAAATGCATGTAACAGTGAGAAACACACTGTCTTGGCGAAAGAAAGCATTTTCGTACAACTTCATATAAATCGCTGTAACTTTTGATAGAAGACTCAGAAACACATGTTTATGGCTTTATCTTATAGAACTCAATATCCCCGTGCTGGGCAAACAGGTTTTGCAGCCGTTTGAGCTAAGATTTTAAAATTATTCACATAATGAAAACCTATACTTTGTTTCAGGCGAGTTTCCCATTCAAATGCATGTAACAGTGAGAAACACACTGTCTTGGCGAAAGAAAGCATTTTTGAACAACTTCATATAAATCGCTGTAACTTTTGATAGAAGACTCAGACAAAAATGTTTATGGCTTTATCTTATAGAACTCAATATCCCCGTGCTGGGCAAACAGGTTTTGCAGCCGTTTGAGCTAAGATTTTAAAATTATTCACATAATGAAAACCTATACTTTGTTTCAGGCGAGTTTCCCATTCAAATGCATGTAACAGTGAGAAACACACTGTCTTGGCGAAAGAAAGCATTTTCGTACAACTTCATATAAATCGCTGTAACTTTTGATAGAAGACTCAGAAACTCATGTTTATGGCTTTATCTTATAGAACTCAATATCCCCGTGCTGGGCAAACAGGTTTTGCAGCCGTTTGAGCTAAGATTTTAAAATTATTCACATAATGAAAACCTATACTTTGTCTCGGGCGAGTTTCCCATTCAAATGCATGTAACAGTGTGAAACGCATTGTCTTGGCGAAAGAAAGCGTTTTTGAACAACTTCATATAAATCGCTGTAACTTTTGATAGAAGACTCAGAAACTCATGTTTATGGCTTTATCTTATAGAACTCAATATCCCCGTGCTGGGCAAACAGGTTTTGCAGCCGTTTGAGCTAAGATTTTAAAATTATTCACATAATGAAAACCTATACTTTGTCTCGGGCGAGTTTCCCATTCAAATGCATGTAACAGTGAGAAACGCATTGTCTTGGCGAAATAAAGCGTTTTTGAACAACTTCATATAAATCGCTGTAACTTTTGATAGAAGACTCAGACAAACATGTTTATGGCTTTATCTTATAGAACTCAATATCCCCGTGCTGGGCAAACAGGTTTTGCAGCCGTTTGAGCTAAGATTTTAAAATTATTCACATAATGAAAACCTATACTTTGTCTCGGGCGAGTTTCCCATTCAAATGCATGTAACAGTGAGAAACACACTGTCTTGGCGAAAGAAAGCATTTTCGTACAACTTCATATAAATCGCTGTAACTTTTGATAGAAGACTCAGAAACACATGTTTATGGCTTTATCTTATAGAACTCAATATCCCCGTGCTGGGCAAACAGGTTTTGCAGCCGTTTGAGCTAAGATTTTAAAATTATTCACATAATGAAAACCTATACTTTGTCTCGGGCGAGTTTCCCATTCAAATGCATGTAACAGTGAGAAACGCATTGTCTTGGCGAAAGAAAGCGTTTTTGAACAACTTAATATAAATCGCTGTAACTTTTGATAGAAGACTCAGACAAACATGTTTATGGCTTTATCTTATAGAACTCAATATCCCCGTGCTGGGCAAACAGGTTTTGCAGCCGTTTGAGCTAAGATTTTAAAATTATTCACATAATGAAAACCTATACTTTGTCTCGGGCGAGTTTCCCATTCAAATGCATGTAACAGTGAGAAACACACTGTCTTGGCGAAAGAAAGCATTTTCGTACAACTTCATATAAATCGCTGTAACTTTTGATAGAAGACTCAGAAACACATGTTTATGGCTTTATCTTATAGAACTCAATATCCCCGTGCTGGGCAAACAGGTTTTGCAGCCGTTTGAGCTAAGATTTTAAAATTATTCACATAATGAAAACCTATACTTTGTTTCAGGCGAGTTTCCCATTCAAATGCATGTAACAGTGAGAAACACACTGTCTTGGCGAAAGAAAGCATTTTCGTACAACTTCATATAAATCGCTGTAACTTTTGATAGAAGACTCAGACAAAAATGTTTATGGCTTTATCTTATAGAACTCAATATCCCCGTGCTGGGCAAACAGGTTTTGCAGCCGTTTGAGCTAAGATTTTAAAATTATTCACATAATGAAAACCTATACTTTGTCTCGGGCGAGTTTCCCATTCAAATGCATGTAACAGTGAGAAACACACTGTCTTGGCGAAAGAAAGCGTTTTCGTACAACTTCATATAAATCGCTGTAACTTTTGATAGAAGACTCAGACAAACATGTTTATGGCTTTATCTTATAGAACTCAATATCCCCGTGCTGGGCAAACAGGTTTTGCAGCTGTTTGAGCTAAGATTTTAAAATTATTCACATAATGAAAACCTATACTTTGTTTCAGGCGAGTTTCCCATTCAAATGCATGTAACAGTGAGAAACACACTGTCTTGGCGAAAGAAAGCATTTTCGTACAACTTCATATAAATCGCTGTAACTTTTGATAGAAGACTCAGAAACACATGTTTATGGCTTTATCTTATAGAACTCAATATCCCCATGCTGGGCAAACAGGTTTTGCAGCCGTTTGAGCTAAGATTTTAAAATTATTCACATAATGAAAACCTATACTTTGTTTCAGACGAGTTTCCCATTCAAATGCATGTAACAGTGAGGAACACACTGTCTTGGCGAAAGAAAGCATTTTCGTACAACTTCATATAAATCGCTGTAACTTTTGATAGAAGACTCAGACAAAAATGTTTATGGCTTTATCTTATAGAACTCAATATCCCCGTGCTGGGCAAACAGGTTTTGCAGCCGTTTGAGCTAAGATTTTAAAATTATTCACATAATGAAAACCTATACTTTGTTTCAGGCGAGTTTCCCATTCAAATGCATGTAACAGTGAGAAACACACTGTCTTGGCGAAAGAAAGCATTTTCGTACAACTTCATATAAATCGCTGTAACTTTTGATAGAAGACTCAGACAAAAATGTTTATGGCTTTATCTTATAGAACTCAATATCCCCGTGCTGGGCAAACAGGTTTTGCAGCTGTTTGAGCTAAGATTTTAAAATTATTCACATAATGAAAACCTATACTTTGTTTCAGGCGAGTTTCCCATTCAAATGCATGTAACAGTGAGAAACACACTGTCTTGGCGAAAGAAAGCATTTTCGTACAACTTCATATAAATCGCTGTAACTTTTGATAGAAGACTCAGAAACACATGTTTATGGCTTTATCTTATAGAACTCAATATCCCCATGCTGGGCAAACAGGTTTTGCAGCCGTTTGAGCTAAGATTTTAAAATTATTCACATAATGAAAACCTATACTTTGTTTCAGACGAGTTTCCCATTCAAATGCATGTAACAGTGAGGAACACACTGTCTTGGCGAAAGAAAGCATTTTCGTACAACTTCATATAAATCGCTGTAACTTTTGATAGAAGACTCAGACAAAAATGTTTATGGCTTTATCTTATAGAACTCAATATCCCCGTGCTGGGCAAACAGGTTTTGCAGCCGTTTGAGCTAAGATTTTAAAATTATTCACATAATGAAAACCTATACTTTGTTTCAGGCGAGTTTCCCATTCAAATGCATGTAACAGTGAGAAACACACTGTCTTGGCGAAAGAAAGCATTTTCGTACAACTTCATATAAATCGCTGTAACTTTTGATAGAAGACTCAGACAAAAATGTTTATGGCTTTATCTTATAGAACTCAATATCCCCGTGCTGGGCAAACAGGTTTTGCAGCCGTTTGAGCTAAGATTTTAAAATTATTCACATAATGAAAACCTATACTTTGTCTCGGGCGAGTTTCCCATTCAAATGCATGTAACAGTGTGAAACGCATTGTCTTGGCGAAATAAAGCGTTTTTGAACAACTTCATATAAATCGGTGTAACTTTTGATAGAAGACTCAGACAAACATGTTTATGGCTTTATCTTATAGAACTCAATATCCCCGTGCTGGGCAAACAGGTTTTGCAGCCGTTTGAGCTAAGATTTTAAAATTATTCACATAATGAAAACCTATACTTTGTCTCGGGCGAGTTTCCCATTCAAATGCATGTAACAGTGTGAAACGCATTGTCTTGGCGAAATAAAGCGTTTTTGAACAACTTCATATAAATCGCTGTAACTTTTGATAGAAGACTCAGACAAACATGTTTATGGCTTTATCTTATAGAACTCAATATCCCCGTGCTGGGCAAACAGGTTTTGCAGCCGTTTGAGCTAAGATTTTAAAATTATTCACATAATGAAAACCTATACTTTGTCTCGGGCGAGTTTCCCATTCAAATGCATGTAACAGTGTGAAACGCATTGTCTTGGCGAAATAAAGCGTTTTTGAACAACTTCATATAAATCGCTGTAACTTTTGATAGAAGACTCAGACAAACATGTTTATGGCTTTATCTTATAGAACTCAATATCCCCGTGCTGGGCAAACAGGTTTTGCAGCCGTTTGAGCTAAGATTTTAAAATTATTCACATAATGAAAACCTATACTTTGTTTCAGGCGAGTTTCCCATTCAAATGCATGTAACAGTGAGAAACACACTGTCTTGGCGAAAGAAAGCATTTTCGTACAACTTCATATAAATCGCTGTAACTTTTGATAGAAGACTCAGACAAACATGTTTATGGCTTTATCTTATAGAACTCAATATCCCCGTGCTGGGCAAACAGGTTTTGCAGCTGTTTGAGCTAAGATTTTAAAATTATTCACATAATGAAAACCTATACTTTGTTTCAGGCGAGTTTCCCATTCAAATGCATGTAACAGTGAGAAACACACTGTCTTGGCGAAAGAAAGCATTTTTGAACAACTTCATATAAATCGCTGTAACTTTTGATAGAAGACTCAGACAAACATGTTTATGGCTTTATCTTATAGAACTCAATATCCCCGTGCTGGGCAAACAGGTTTTGCAGCCGTTTGAGCTAAGATTTTAAAATTATTCACATAATGAAAACCTATACTTTGTCTCGGGCGAGTTTCCCATTCAAATGCATGTAACAGTGAGAAACGCATTGTCTTGGCGAAATAAAGCGTTTTTGAACAACTTCATATAAATCGCTGTAACTTTTGATAGAAGACTCAGACAAACATGTTTATGGCTTTATCTTATAGAACTCAATATCCCCGTGCTGGGCAAACAGGTTTTGCAGCCGTTTGAGCTAAGATTTTAAAATTATTCACATAATGAAAACCTATACTTTGTTTCAGGCGAGTTTCCCATTCAAATGCATGTAACAGTGAGAAACACACTGTCTTGGCGAAAGAAAGCATTTTTGAACAACTTCATATAAATCGCTGTAACTTTTGATAGAAGACTCAGACAAACATGTTTATGGCTTTATCTTATAGAACTCAATATCCCCGTGCTGGGCAAACAGGTTTTGCAGCCGTTTGAGCTAAGATTTTAAAATTATTCACATAATGAAAACCTATACTTTGTCTCGGGCGAGTTTCCCATTCAAATGCATGTAACAGTGAGAAACGCATTGTCTTGGCGAAATAAAGCGTTTTTGAACAACTTCATATAAATCGCTGTAACTTTTGATAGAAGACTCAGACAAACATGTTTATGGCTTTATCTTATAGAACTCAATATCCCCGTGCTGGGCAAACAGGTTTTGCAGCCGTTTGAGCTAAGATTTTAAAATTATTCACATAATGAAAACCTATACTTTGTCTCGGGCGAGTTTCCCATTCAAATGCATGTAACAGTGTGAAACGCATTGTCTTGGCGAAATAAAGCGTTTTTGAACAACTTCATATAAATCGCTGTAACTTTTGATAGAAGACTCAGACAAACATGTTTATGGCTTTATCTTATAGAACTCAATATCCCCGTGCTGGGCAAACAGGTTTTGCAGCTGTTTGAGCTAAGATTTTAAAATTATTCACATAATGAAAACCTATACTTTGTTTCAGGCGAGTTTCCCATTCAAATGCATGTAACAGTGAGAAACACACTGTCTTGGCGAAAGAAAGCATTTTCGTACAACTTCATATAAATCGCTGTAACTTTTGATAGAAGACTCAGAAACTCATGTTTATGGCTTTATCTTATAGAACTCAATATCCCCGTGCTGGGCAAACAGGTTTTGCAGCCGTTTGAGCTAAGATTTTAAAATTATTCACATAATGAAAACCTATACTTTGTTTCAGGCGAGTTTCCCATTCAAATGCATGTAACAGTGAGAAACACACTGTCTTGGCGAAAGAAAGCATTTTCGTACAACTTCATATAAATCGCTGTAACTTTTGATAGAAGACTCAGACAAACATGTTTATGGCTTTATCTTATAGAACTCAATATCCCCGTGCTGGGCAAACAGGTTTTGCAGCTGTTTGAGCTAAGATTTTAAAATTATTCACATAATGAAAACCTATACTTTGTTTCAGGCGAGTTTCCCATTCAAATGCATGTAACAGTGAGAAACACACTGTCTTGGCGAAAGAAAGCATTTTTGAACAACTTCATATAAATCGCTGTAACTTTTGATAGAAGACTCAGACAAACATGTTTATGGCTTTATCTTATAGAACTCAATATCCCCGTGCTGGGCAAACAGGTTTTGCAGCCGTTTGAGCTAAGATTTTAAAATTATTCACATAATGAAAACCTATACTTTGTCTCGGGCGAGTTTCCCATTCAAATGCATGTAACAGTGAGAAACGCATTGTCTTGGCGAAATAAAGCGTTTTTGAACAACTTCATATAAATCGCTGTAACTTTTGATAGAAGACTCAGACAAACATGTTTATGGCTTTATCTTATAGAACTCAATATCCCCGTGCTGGGCAAACAGGTTTTGCAGCCGTTTGAGCTAAGATTTTAAAATTATTCACATAATGAAAACCTATACTTTGTCTCGGGCGAGTTTCCCATTCAAATGCATGTAACAGTGTGAAACGCATTGTCTTGGCGAAATAAAGCGTTTTTGAACAACTTCATATAAATCGCTGTAACTTTTGATAGAAGACTCAGACAAACATGTTTATGGCTTTATCTTATAGAACTCAATATCCCCGTGCTGGGCAAACAGGTTTTGCAGCCGTTTGAGCTAAGATTTTAAAATTATTCACATAATGAAAACCTATACTTTGTTTCAGGCGAGTTTCCCATTCAAATGCATGTAACAGTGAGAAACACACTGTCTTGGCGAAAGAAAGCATTTTCGTACAACTTCATATAAATCGCTGTAACTTTTGATAGAAGACTCAGAAACACATGTTTATGGCTTTATCTTATAGAACTCAATATCCCCGTGCTGGGCAAACAGGTTTTGCAGCCGTTTGAGCTAAGATTTTAAAATTATTCACATAATGAAAACCTATACTTTGTTTCAGGCGAGTTTCCCATTCAAATGCATGTAACAGTGAGAAACGCATTGTCTTGGCGAAATAAAGCGTTTTTGAACAACTTCATATAAATCGCTGTAACTTTTGATAGAAGACTCAGAAACTCATGTTTATGGCTTTATCTTATAGAACTCAATATCCCCGTGCTGGGCAAACAGGTTTTGCAGCCGTTTGAGCTAAGATTTTAAAATTATTCACATAATGAAAACCTATACTTTGTTTCAGGCGAGTTTCCCATTCAAATGCATGTAACAGTGAGAAACACACTGTCTTGGCGAAAGAAAGCATTTTCGTACAACTTCATATAAATCGCTGTAACTTTTGATAGAAGACTCAGACAAACATGTTTATGGCTTTATCTTATAGAACTCAATATCCCCGTGCTGGGCAAACAGGTTTTGCAGCTGTTTGAGCTAAGATTTTAAAATTATTCACATAATGAAAACCTATACTTTGTTTCAGGCGAGTTTCCCATTCAAATGCATGTAACAGTGAGAAACACACTGTCTTGGCGAAAGAAAGCATTTTTGAACAACTTCATATAAATCGCTGTAACTTTTGATAGAAGACTCAGACAAACATGTTTATGGCTTTATCTTATAGAACTCAATATCCCCGTGCTGGGCAAACAGGTTTTGCAGCCGTTTGAGCTAAGATTTTAAAATTATTCACATAATGAAAACCTATACTTTGTCTCGGGCGAGTTTCCCATTCAAATGCATGTAACAGTGAGAAACGCATTGTCTTGGCGAAATAAAGCGTTTTTGAACAACTTCATATAAATCGCTGTAACTTTTGATAGAAGACTCAGACAAACATGTTTATGGCTTTATCTTATAGAACTCAATATCCCCGTGCTGGGCAAACAGGTTTTGCAGCCGTTTGAGCTAAGATTTTAAAATTATTCACATAATGAAAACCTATACTTTGTCTCGGGCGAGTTTCCCATTCAAATGCATGTAACAGTGTGAAACGCATTGTCTTGGCGAAATAAAGCGTTTTTGAACAACTTCATATAAATCGCTGTAACTTTTGATAGAAGACTCAGACAAACATGTTTATGGCTTTATCTTATAGAACTCAATATCCCCGTGCTGGGCAAACAGGTTTTGCAGCTGTTTGAGCTAAGATTTTAAAATTATTCACATAATGAAAACCTATACTTTGTTTCAGGCGAGTTTCCCATTCAAATGCATGTAACAGTGAGAAACACACTGTCTTGGCGAAAGAAAGCATTTTCGTACAACTTCATATAAATCGCTGTAACTTTTGATAGAAGACTCAGAAACTCATGTTTATGGCTTTATCTTATAGAACTCAATATCCCCGTGCTGGGCAAACAGGTTTTGCAGCTGTTTGAGCTAAGATTTTAAAATTATTCACATAATGAAAACCTATACTTTGTTTCAGGCGAGTTTCCCATTCAAATGCATGTAACAGTGAGAAACACACTGTCTTGGCGAAAGAAAGCATTTTTGAACAACTTCATATAAATCGCTGTAACTTTTGATAGAAGACTCAGACAAACATGTTTATGGCTTTATCTTATAGAACTCAATATCCCCGTGCTGGGCAAACAGGTTTTGCAGCCGTTTGAGCTAAGATTTTAAAATTATTCACATAATGAAAACCTATACTTTGTCTCGGGCGAGTTTCCCATTCAAATGCATGTAACAGTGAGAAACGCATTGTCTTGGCGAAATAAAGCGTTTTTGAACAACTTCATATAAATCGCTGTAACTTTTGATAGAAGACTCAGACAAACATGTTTATGGCTTTATCTTATAGAACTCAATATCCCCGTGCTGGGCAAACAGGTTTTGCAGCCGTTTGAGCTAAGATTTTAAAATTATTCACATAATGAAAACCTATACTTTGTCTCGGGCGAGTTTCCCATTCAAATGCATGTAACAGTGTGAAACGCATTGTCTTGGCGAAATAAAGCGTTTTTGAACAACTTCATATAAATCGCTGTAACTTTTGATAGAAGACTCAGACAAACATGTTTATGGCTTTATCTTATAGAACTCAATATCCCCGTGCTGGGCAAACAGGTTTTGCAGCCGTTTGAGCTAAGATTTTAAAATTATTCACATAATGAAAACCTATACTTTGTTTCAGGCGAGTTTCCCATTCAAATGCATGTAACAGTGAGAAACACACTGTCTTGGCGAAAGAAAGCATTTTCGTACAACTTCATATAAATCGCTGTAACTTTTGATAGAAGACTCAGACAAAAATGTTTATGGCTTTATCTTATAGAACTCAATATCCCCGTGCTGGGCAAACAGGTTTTGCAGCCGTTTGAGCTAAGATTTTAAAATTATTCACATAATGAAAACCTATACTTTGTCTCGGGCGAGTTTCCCATTCAAATGCATGTAACAGTGAGAAACACACTGTCTTGGCGAAAGAAAGCGTTTTCGTACAACTTCATATAAATCGCTGTAACTTTTGATAGAAGACTCAGACAAACATGTTTATGGCTTTATCTTATAGAACTCAATATCCCCGTGCTGGGCAAACAGGTTTTGCAGCTGTTTGAGCTAAGATTTTAAAATTATTCACATAATGAAAACCTATACTTTGTTTCAGGCGAGTTTCCCATTCAAATGCATGTAACAGTGAGAAACACACTGTCTTGGCGAAAGAAAGCGTTTTCGTACAACTTCATATAAATCGCTGTAACTTTTGATAGAAGACTCAGACAAACATGTTTATGGCTTTATCTTATAGAACTCAATATCCCCGTGCTGGGCAAACAGGTTTTGCAGCCGTTTGAGCTAAGATTTTAAAATTATTCACATAATGAAAACCTATACTTTGTTTCAGGCGAGTTTCCCATTCAAATGCATGTAACAGTGAGAAACGCATTGTCTTGGCGAAATAAAGCGTTTTTGAACAACTTCATATAAATCGCTGTAACTTTTGATAGAAGACTCAGACAAACATGTTTATGGCTTTATCTTATAGAACTCAATATCCCCGTGCTGGGCAAACAGGTTTTGCAGCCGTTTGAGCTAAGATTTTAAAATTATTCACATAATGAAAACCTATACTTTGTCTCGGGCGAGTTTCCCATTCAAATGCATGTAACAGTGTGAAACGCATTGTCTTGGCGAAATAAAGCGTTTTTGAACAACTTCATATAAATCGCTGTAACTTTTGATAGAAGACTCAGACAAACATGTTTATGGCTTTATCTTATAGAACTCAATATCCCCGTGCTGGGCAAACAGGTTTTGCAGCCGTTTGAGCTAAGATTTTAAAATTATTCACATAATGAAAACCTATACTTTGTTTCAGGCGAGTTTCCCATTCAAATGCATGTAACAGTGAGAAACACACTGTCTTGGCGAAAGAAAGCATTTTCGTACAACTTCATATAAATCGCTGTAACTTTTGATAGAAGACTCAGACAAACATGTTTATGGCTTTATCTTATAGAACTCAATATCCCCGTGCTGGGCAAACAGGTTTTGCAGCTGTTTGAGCTAAGATTTTAAAATTATTCACATAATGAAAACCTATACTTTGTTTCAGGCGAGTTTCCCATTCAAATGCATGTAACAGTGAGAAACACACTGTCTTGGCGAAAGAAAGCATTTTTGAACAACTTCATATAAATCGCTGTAACTTTTGATAGAAGACTCAGACAAACATGTTTATGGCTTTATCTTATAGAACTCAATATCCCCGTGCTGGGCAAACAGGTTTTGCAGCCGTTTGAGCTAAGATTTTAAAATTATTCACATAATGAAAACCTATACTTTGTTTCAGGCGAGTTTCCCATTCAAATGCATGTAACAGTGAGAAACGCATTGTCTTGGCGAAATAAAGCGTTTTTGAACAACTTCATATAAATCGCTGTAACTTTTGATAGAAGACTCAGACAAACATGTTTATGGCTTTATCTTATAGAACTCAATATCCCCGTGCTGGGCAAACAGGTTTTGCAGCCGTTTGAGCTAAGATTTTAAAATTATTCACATAATGAAAACCTATACTTTATCTCGGGCGAGTTTCCCATTCAAATGCATGTAACAGTGTGAAACGCATTGTCTTGGCGAAATAAAGCGTTTTTGAACAACTTCATATAAATCGCTGTAACTTTTGATAGAAGACTCAGACAAACATGTTTATGGCTTTATCTTATAGAACTCAATATCCCCGTGCTGGGCAAACAGGTTTTGCAGCCGTTTGAGCTAAGATTTTAAAATTATTCACATAATGAAAACCTATACTTTGTTTCAGGCGAGTTTCCCATTCAAATGCATGTAACAGTGAGAAACACACTGTCTTGGCGAAAGAAAGCATTTTCGTACAACTTCATATAAATCGCTGTAACTTTTGATAGAAGACTCAGACAAACATGTTTATGGCTTTATCTTATAGAACTCAATATCCCCGTGCTGGGCAAACAGGTTTTGCAGCTGTTTGAGCTAAGATTTTAAAATTATTCACATAATGAAAACCTATACTTTGTTTCAGGCGAGTTTCCCATTCAAATGCATGTAACAGTGAGAAACACACTGTCTTGGCGAAAGAAAGCATTTTTGAACAACTTCATATAAATCGCTGTAACTTTTGATAGAAGACTCAGACAAACATGTTTATGGCTTTATCTTATAGAACTCAATATCCCCGTGCTGGGCAAACAGGTTTTGCAGCCGTTTGAGCTAAGATTTTAAAATTATTCACATAATGAAAACCTATACTTTGTCTCGGGCGAGTTTCCCATTCAAATGCATGTAACAGTGAGAAACGCATTGTCTTGGCGAAATAAAGCGTTTTTGAACAACTTCATATAAATCGCTGTAACTTTTGATAGAAGACTCAGACAAACATGTTTATGGCTTTATCTTATAGAACTCAATATCCCCGTGCTGGGCAAACAGGTTTTGCAGCCGTTTGAGCTAAGATTTTAAAATTATTCACATAATGAAAACCTATACTTTGTTTCAGGCGAGTTTCCCATTCAAATGCATGTAACAGTGAGAAACACACTGTCTTGGCGAAAGAAAGCATTTTCGTACAACTTCATATAAATCGCTGTAACTTTTGATAGAAGACTCAGACAAACATGTTTATGGCTTTATCTTATAGAACTCAATATCCCCGTGCTGGGCAAACAGGTTTTGCAGCTGTTTGAGCTAAGATTTTAAAATTATTCACATAATGAAAACCTATACTTTGTTTCAGGCGAGTTTCCCATTCAAATGCATGTAACAGTGAGAAACACACTGTCTTGGCGAAAGAAAGCATTTTTGAACAACTTCATATAAATCGCTGTAACTTTTGATAGAAGACTCAGACAAACATGTTTATGGCTTTATCTTATAGAACTCAATATCCCCGTGCTGGGCAAACAGGTTTTGCAGCCGTTTGAGCTAAGATTTTAAAATTATTCACATAATGAAAACCTATACTTTGTCTCGGGCGAGTTTCCCATTCAAATGCATGTAACAGTGAGAAACGCATTGTCTTGGCGAAATAAAGCGTTTTTGAACAACTTCATATAAATCGCTGTAACTTTTGATAGAAGACTCAGACAAACATGTTTATGGCTTTATCTTATAGAACTCAATATCCCCGTGCTGGGCAAACAGGTTTTGCAGCTGTTTGAGCTAAGATTTTAAAATTATTCACATAATGAAAACCTATACTTTGTTTCAGGCGAGTTTCCCATTCAAATGCATGTAACAGTGAGAAACACACTGTCTTGGCGAAAGAAAGCATTTTTGAACAACTTCATATAAATCGCTGTAACTTTTGATAGAAGACTCAGACAAACATGTTTATGGCTTTATCTTATAGAACTCAATATCCCCGTGCTGGGCAAACAGGTTTTGCAGCCGTTTGAGCTAAGATTTTAAAATTATTCACATAATGAAAACCTATACTTTGTCTCGGGTGAGTTTCCCATTCAAATGCATGTAACAGTGAGAAACACACTGTCTTGGCGAAAGAAAGCATTTTCGTACAACTTCATATAAATCGCTGTAACTTTTGATAGAAGACTCAGAAACTCATGTTTATGGCTTTATCTTATAGAACTCAATATCCCCGTGCTGGGCAAACAGGTTTTGCAGCTGTTTGAGCTAAGATTTTAAAATTATTCACATAATGAAAACCTATACTTTGTTTCAGGCGAGTTTCCCATTCAAATGCATGTAACAGTGAGAAACACACTGTCTTGGCGAAAGAAAGCATTTTCGTACAACTTCATATAAATCGCTGTAACTTTTGATAGAAGACTCAGAAACTCATGTTTATGGCTTTATCTTATAGAACTCAATATCCCCGTGCTGGGCAAACAGGTTTTGCAGCCGTTTGAGCTAAGATTTTAAAATTATTCACATAATGAAAACCTATACTTTGTTTCAGGCGAGTTTCCCATTCAAATGCATGTAACAGTGAGAAACACACTGTCTTGGCGAAAGAAAGCATTTTCGTACAACTTCATATAAATCGCTGTAACTTTTGATAGAAGACTCAGACAAACATGTTTATGGCTTTATCTTATAGAACTCAATATCCCCGTGCTGGGCAAACAGGTTTTGCAGCTGTTTGAGCTAAGATTTTAAAATTATTCACATAATGAAAACCTATACTTTGTTTCAGGCGAGTTTCCCATTCAAATGCATGTAACAGTGAGAAACACACTGTCTTGGCGAAAGAAAGCATTTTTGAACAACTTCATATAAATCGCTGTAACTTTTGATAGAAGACTCAGACAAACATGTTTATGGCTTTATCTTATAGAACTCAATATCCCCGTGCTGGGCAAACAGGTTTTGCAGCCGTTTGAGCTAAGATTTTAAAATTATTCACATAATGAAAACCTATACTTTGTCTCGGGCGAGTTTCCCATTCAAATGCATGTAACAGTGAGAAACGCATTGTCTTGGCGAAATAAAGCGTTTTTGAACAACTTCATATAAATCGCTGTAACTTTTGATAGAAGACTCAGACAAAAATGTTTATGGCTTTATCTTATAGAACTCAATATCCCCGTGCTGGGCAAACAGGTTTTGCAGCTGTTTGAGCTAAGATTTTAAAATTATTCACATAATGAAAACCTATACTTTGTTTCAGGCGAGTTTCCCATTCAAATGCATGTAACAGTGAGAAACACACTGTCTTGGCGAAAGAAAGCATTTTTGAACAACTTCATATAAATCGCTGTAACTTTTGATAGAAGACTCAGACAAACATGTTTATGGCTTTATCTTATAGAACTCAATATCCCCGTGCTGGGCAAACAGGTTTTGCAGCCGTTTGAGCTAAGATTTTAAAATTATTCACATAATGAAAACCTATACTTTGTCTCGGGTGAGTTTCCCATTCAAATGCATGTAACAGTGAGAAACACACTGTCTTGGCGAAAGAAAGCATTTTCGTACAACTTCATATAAATCGCTGTAACTTTTGATAGAAGACTCAGAAACTCATGTTTATGGCTTTATCTTATAGAACTCAATATCCCCGTGCTGGGCAAACAGGTTTTGCAGCTGTTTGAGCTAAGATTTTAAAATTATTCACATAATGAAAACCTATACTTTGTTTCAGGCGAGTTTCCCATTCAAATGCATGTAACAGTGAGAAACACACTGTCTTGGCGAAAGAAAGCATTTTCGTACAACTTCATATAAATCGCTGTAACTTTTGATAGAAGACTCAGAAACTCATGTTTATGGCTTTATCTTATAGAACTCAATATCCCCGTGCTGGGCAAACAGGTTTTGCAGCCGTTTGAGCTAAGATTTTAAAATTATTCACATAATGAAAACCTATACTTTGTTTCAGGCGAGTTTCCCATTCAAATGCATGTAACAGTGAGAAACACACTGTCTTGGCGAAAGAAAGCATTTTCGTACAACTTCATATAAATCGCTGTAACTTTTGATAGAAGACTCAGACAAACATGTTTATGGCTTTATCTTATAGAACTCAATATCCCCGTGCTGGGCAAACAGGTTTTGCAGCTGTTTGAGCTAAGATTTTAAAATTATTCACATAATGAAAACCTATACTTTGTTTCAGGCGAGTTTCCCATTCAAATGCATGTAACAGTGAGAAACACACTGTCTTGGCGAAAGAAAGCATTTTTGAACAACTTCATATAAATCGCTGTAACTTTTGATAGAAGACTCAGACAAACATGTTTATGGCTTTATCTTATAGAACTCAATATCCCCGTGCTGGGCAAACAGGTTTTGCAGCCGTTTGAGCTAAGATTTTAAAATTATTCACATAATGAAAACCTATACTTTGTCTCGGGCGAGTTTCCCATTCAAATGCATGTAACAGTGAGAAACGCATTGTCTTGGCGAAATAAAGCGTTTTTGAACAACTTCATATAAATCGCTGTAACATTTGATAGAAGACTCAGACAAACATGTTTATGGCTTTATCTTATAGAACTCAATATCCCCGTGCTGGGCAAACAGGTTTTGCAGCCGTTTGAGCTAAGATTTTAAAATTATTCACATAATGAAAACCTATACTTTGTCTCGGGCGAGTTTCCCATTCAAATGCATGTAACAGTGTGAAACGCATTGTCTTGGCGAAATAAAGCGTTTTTGAACAACTTCATATAAATCGCTGTAACTTTTGATAGAAGACTCAGACAAACATGTTTATGGCTTTATCTTATAGAACTCAATATCCCCGTGCTGGGCAAACAGGTTTTGCAGCTGTTTGAGCTAAGATTTTAAAATTATTCACATAATGAAAACCTATACTTTGTTTCAGGCGAGTTTCCCATTCAAATGCATGTAACAGTGAGAAACACACTGTCTTGGCGAAAGAAAGCATTTTCGTACAACTTCATATAAATCGCTGTAACTTTTGATAGAAGACTCAGACAAAAATGTTTATGGCTTTATCTTATAGAACTCAATATCCCCGTGCTGGGCAAACAGGTTTTGCAGCCGTTTGAGCTAAGATTTTAAAATTATTCACATAATGAAAACCTATACTTTGTCTCGGGCGAGTTTCCCATTCAAATGCATGTAACAGTGAGAAACACACTGTCTTGGCGAAAGAAAGCGTTTTCGTACAACTTCATATAAATCGCTGTAACTTTTGATAGAAGACTCAGACAAACATGTTTATGGCTTTATCTTATAGAACTCAATATCCCCGTGCTGGGCAAACAGGTTTTGCAGCCGTTTGAGCTAAGATTTTAAAATTATTCACATAATGAAAACCTATACTTTGTCTCGGGCGAGTTTCCCATTCAAATGCATGTAACAGTGTGAAACGCATTGTCTTGGCGAAATAAAGCGTTTTTGAACAACTTCATATAAATCGCTGTAACTTTTGATAGAAGACTCAGACAAACATGTTTATGGCTTTATCTTATAGAACTCAATATCCCCGTGCTGGGCAAACAGGTTTTGCAGCCGTTTGAGCTAAGATTTTAAAATTATTCACATAATGAAAACCTATACTTTGTCTCGGGTGAGTTTCCCATTCAAATGCATGTAACAGTGAGAAACACACTGTCTTGGCGAAAGAAAGCATTTTCGTACAACTTCATATAAATCGCTGTAACTTTTGATAGAAGACTCAGAAACACATGTTTATGGCTTTATCTTATAGAACTCAATATCCCCGTGCTGGGCAAACAGGTTTTGCAGCTGTTTGAGCTAAGATTTTAAAATTATTCACATAATGAAAACCTATACTTTGTTTCAGGCGAGTTTCCCATTCAAATGCATGTAACAGTGAGAAACACACTGTCTTGGCGAAAGAAAGCATTTTCGTACAACTTCATATAAATCGCTGTAACTTTTGATAGAAGACTCAGAAACTCATGTTTATGGCTTTATCTTATAGAACTCAATATCCCCGTGCTGGGCAAACAGGTTTTGCAGCCGTTTGAGCTAAGATTTTAAAATTATTCACATAATGAAAACCTATACTTTGTTTCAGGCGAGTTTCCCATTCAAATGCATGTAACAGTGAGAAACACACTGTCTTGGCGAAAGAAAGCATTTTCGTACAACTTCATATAAATCGCTGTAACTTTTGATAGAAGACTCAGACAAACATGTTTATGGCTTTATCTTATAGAACTCAATATCCCCGTGCTGGGCAAACAGGTTTTGCAGCTGTTTGAGCTAAGATTTTAAAATTATTCACATAATGAAAACCTATACTTTGTTTCAGGCGAGTTTCCCATTCAAATGCATGTAACAGTGAGAAACACACTGTCTTGGCGAAAGAAAGCATTTTTGAACAACTTCATATAAATCGCTGTAACTTTTGATAGAAGACTCAGACAAACATGTTTATGGCTTTATCTTATAGAACTCAATATCCCCGTGCTGGGCAAACAGGTTTTGCAGCCGTTTGAGCTAAGATTTTAAAATTATTCACATAATGAAAACCTATACTTTGTCTCGGGCGAGTTTCCCATTCAAATGCATGTAACAGTGAGAAACGCATTGTCTTGGCGAAATAAAGCGTTTTTGAACAACTTCATATAAATCGCTGTAACATTTGATAGAAGACTCAGACAAACATGTTTATGGCTTTATCTTATAGAACTCAATATCCCCGTGCTGGGCAAACAGGTTTTGCAGCCGTTTGAGCTAAGATTTTAAAATTATTCACATAATGAAAACCTATACTTTGTCTCGGGCGAGTTTCCCATTCAAATGCATGTAACAGTGTGAAACGCATTGTCTTGGCGAAATAAAGCGTTTTTGAACAACTTCATATAAATCGCTGTAACTTTTGATAGAAGACTCAGACAAACATGTTTATGGCTTTATCTTATAGAACTCAATATCCCCGTGCTGGGCAAACAGGTTTTGCAGCTGTTTGAGCTAAGATTTTAAAATTATTCACATAATGAAAACCTATACTTTGTTTCAGGCGAGTTTCCCATTCAAATGCATGTAACAGTGAGAAACACACTGTCTTGGCGAAAGAAAGCATTTTCGTACAACTTCATATAAATCGCTGTAACTTTTGATAGAAGACTCAGAAACTCATGTTTATGGCTTTATCTTATAGAACTCAATATCCCCGTGCTGGGCAAACAGGTTTTGCAGCCGTTTGAGCTAAGATTTTAAAATTATTCACATAATGAAAACCTATACTTTGTTTCAGGCGAGTTTCCCATTCAAATGCATGTAACAGTGAGAAACACACTGTCTTGGCGAAAGAAAGCATTTTCGTACAACTTCATATAAATCGCTGTAACTTTTGATAGAAGACTCAGAAACACATGTTTATGGCTTTATCTTATAGAACTCAATATCCCCGTGCTGGGCAAACAGGTTTTGCAGCCGTTTGAGCTAAGATTTTAAAATTATTCACATAATGAAAACCTATACTTTGTTTCAGGCGAGTTTCCCATTCAAATGCATGTAACAGTGAGAAACACACTGTCTTGGCGAAAGAAAGCATTTTCGTACAACTTCATATAAATCGCTGTAACTTTTGATAGAAGACTCAGACAAAAATGTTTATGGCTTTATCTTATAGAACTCAATATCCCCGTGCTGGGCAAACAGGTTTTGCAGCCGTTTGAGCTAAGATTTTAAAATTATTCACATAATGAAAACCTATACTTTGTCTCGGGCGAGTTTCCCATTCAAATGCATGTAACAGTGAGAAACACACTGTCTTGGCGAAAGAAAGCATTTTCGTACAACTTCATATAAATCGCTGTAACTTTTGATAGAAGACTCAGACAAACATGTTTATGGCTTTATCTTATAGAACTCAATATCCCCGTGCTGGGCAAACAGGTTTTGCAGCTGTTTGAGCTAAGATTTTAAAATTATTCACATAATGAAAACCTATACTTTGTTTCAGGCGAGTTTCCCATTCAAATGCATGTAACAGTGAGAAACACACTGTCTTGGCGAAAGAAAGCGTTTTCGTACAACTTCATATAAATCGCTGTAACTTTTGATAGAAGACTCAGACAAACATGTTTATGGCTTTATCTTATAGAACTCAATATCCCCGTGCTGGGCAAACAGGTTTTGCAGCCGTTTGAGCTAAGATTTTAAAATTATTCACATAATGAAAACCTATACTTTGTTTCAGGCGAGTTTCCCATTCAAATGCATGTAACAGTGAGAAACGCATTGTCTTGGCGAAATAAAGCGTTTTTGAACAACTTCATATAAATCGCTGTAACTTTTGATAGAAGACTCAGACAAACATGTTTATGGCTTTATCTTATAGAACTCAATATCCCCGTGCTGGGCAAACAGGTTTTGCAGCCGTTTGAGCTAAGATTTTAAAATTATTCACATAATGAAAACCTATACTTTGTCTCGGGCGAGTTTCCCATTCAAATGCATGTAACAGTGAGAAACACACTGTCTTGGCGAAAGAAAGCATTTTCGTACAACTTCATATAAATCGCTGTAACTTTTGATAGAAGACTCAGAAACTCATGTTTATGGCTTTATCTTATAGAACTCAATATCCCCGTGCTGGGCAAACAGGTTTTGCAGCCGTTTGAGCTAAGATTTTAAAATTATTCACATAATGAAAACCTATACTTTGTTTCAGGCGAGTTTCCCATTCAAATGCATGTAACAGTGAGAAACACACTGTCTTGGCGAAAGAAAGCATTTTCGTACAACTTCATATAAATCGCTGTAACTTTTGATAGAAGACTCAGACAAACATGTTTATGGCTTTATCTTATAGAACTCAATATCCCCGTGCTGGGCAAACAGGTTTTGCAGCTGTTTGAGCTAAGATTTTAAAATTATTCACATAATGAAAACCTATACTTTGTTTCAGGCGAGTTTCCCATTCAAATGCATGTAACAGTGAGAAACACACTGTCTTGGCGAAAGAAAGCATTTTTGAACAACTTCATATAAATCGCTGTAACTTTTGATAGAAGACTCAGACAAACATGTTTATGGCTTTATCTTATAGAACTCAATATCCCCGTGCTGGGCAAACAGGTTTTGCAGCCGTTTGAGCTAAGATTTTAAAATTATTCACATAATGAAAACCTATACTTTGTCTCGGGCGAGTTTCCCATTCAAATGCATGTAACAGTGAGAAACGCATTGTCTTGGCGAAATAAAGCGTTTTTGAACAACTTCATATAAATCGCTGTAACATTTGATAGAAGACTCAGACAAACATGTTTATGGCTTTATCTTATAGAACTCAATATCCCCGTGCTGGGCAAACAGGTTTTGCAGCCGTTTGAGCTAAGATTTTAAAATTATTCACATAATGAAAACCTATACTTTGTCTCGGGCGAGTTTCCCATTCAAATGCATGTAACAGTGTGAAACGCATTGTCTTGGCGAAATAAAGCGTTTTTGAACAACTTCATATAAATCGCTGTAACTTTTGATAGAAGACTCAGACAAACATGTTTATGGCTTTATCTTATAGAACTCAATATCCCCGTGCTGGGCAAACAGGTTTTGCAGCTGTTTGAGCTAAGATTTTAAAATTATTCACATAATGAAAACCTATACTTTGTTTCAGGCGAGTTTCCCATTCAAATGCATGTAACAGTGAGAAACACACTGTCTTGGCGAAAGAAAGCATTTTCGTACAACTTCATATAAATCGCTGTAACTTTTGATAGAAGACTCAGAAACTCATGTTTATGGCTTTATCTTATAGAACTCAATATCCCCGTGCTGGGCAAACAGGTTTTGCAGCCGTTTGAGCTAAGATTTTAAAATTATTCACATAATGAAAACCTATACTTTGTTTCAGGCGAGTTTCCCATTCAAATGCATGTAACAGTGAGAAACACACTGTCTTGGCGAAAGAAAGCATTTTCGTACAACTTCATATAAATCGCTGTAACTTTTGATAGAAGACTCAGAAACACATGTTTATGGCTTTATCTTATAGAACTCAATATCCCCGTGCTGGGCAAACAGGTTTTGCAGCCGTTTGAGCTAAGATTTTAAAATTATTCACATAATGAAAACCTATACTTTGTTTCAGGCGAGTTTCCCATTCAAATGCATGTAACAGTGAGAAACACACTGTCTTGGCGAAAGAAAGCATTTTCGTACAACTTCATATAAATCGCTGTAACTTTTGATAGAAGACTCAGACAAAAATGTTTATGGCTTTATCTTATAGAACTCAATATCCCCGTGCTGGGCAAACAGGTTTTGCAGCCGTTTGAGCTAAGATTTTAAAATTATTCACATAATGAAAACCTATACTTTGTCTCGGGCGAGTTTCCCATTCAAATGCATGTAACAGTGAGAAACACACTGTCTTGGCGAAAGAAAGCGTTTTCGTACAACTTCATATAAATCGCTGTAACTTTTGATAGAAGACTCAGACAAACATGTTTATGGCTTTATCTTATAGAACTCAATATCCCCGTGCTGGGCAAACAGGTTTTGCAGCTGTTTGAGCTAAGATTTTAAAATTATTCACATAATGAAAACCTATACTTTGTTTCAGGCGAGTTTCCCATTCAAATGCATGTAACAGTGAGAAACACACTGTCTTGGCGAAAGAAAGCGTTTTCGTACAACTTCATATAAATCGCTGTAACTTTTGATAGAAGACTCAGACAAACATGTTTATGGCTTTATCTTATAGAACTCAATATCCCCGTGCTGGGCAAACAGGTTTTGCAGCCGTTTGAGCTAAGATTTTAAAATTATTCACATAATGAAAACCTATACTTTGTTTCAGGCGAGTTTCCCATTCAAATGCATGTAACAGTGAGAAACGCATTGTCTTGGCGAAATAAAGCGTTTTTGAACAACTTCATATAAATCGCTGTAACTTTTGATAGAAGACTCAGACAAACATGTTTATGGCTTTATCTTATAGAACTCAATATCCCCGTGCTGGGCAAACAGGTTTTGCAGCCGTTTGAGCTAAGATTTTAAAATTATTCACATAATGAAAACCTATACTTTGTCTCGGGCGAGTTTCCCATTCAAATGCATGTAACAGTGAGAAACACACTGTCTTGGCGAAATAAAGCGTTTTTGAACAACTTCATATAAATCGCTGTAACTTTTGATAGAAGACTCAGACAAACATGTTTATGGCTTTATCCTATATAACTCAATATCCCCGTGCTGGGCAAACAGGTTTTGCAGCCGTTTGAGCTAAGATTTTAAAATTATTCACATAATGAAAACCTATACTTTGTTTCAGGCGAGTTTCCCATTCAAATGCATGTAACAGTGAGAAACACACTGTCTTGGCGAAATAAAGCGTTTTTGAACAACTTCATATAAATCGCTGTAACTTTTGATAGAAGACTCAGACAAAAATGTTTATGGCTTTATCTTATAGAACTCAATATCCCCGTGCTGGGCAAACAGGTTTTGCAGCCGTTTGAGCTAAGATTTTAAAATTATTCACATAATGAAAACCTATACTTTGTCTCGGGCGAGTTTCCCATTCAAATGCATGTAACAGTGAGAAACACACTGTCTTGGCGAAAGAAAGCGTTTTCGTACAACTTCATATAAATCGCTGTAACTTTTGATAGAAGACTCAGACAAACATGTTTATGGCTTTATCTTATAGAACTCAATATCCCCGTGCTGGGCAAACAGGTTTTGCAGCCGTTTGAGCTAAGATTTTAAAATTATTCACATAATGAAAACCTATACTTTGTTTCAGGCGAGTTTCCCATTCAAATGCATGTAACAGTGAGAAACGCATTGTCTTGGCGAAATAAAGCGTTTTTGAACAACTTCATATAAATCGCTGTAACTTTTGATAGAAGACTCAGACAAACATGTTTATGGCTTTATCTTATAGAACTCAATATCCCCGTGCTGGGCAAACAGGTTTTGCAGCCGTTTGAGCTAAGATTTTAAAATTATTCACATAATGAAAACCTATACTTTGTCTCGGGCGAGTTTCCCATTCAAATGCATGTAACAGTGAGAAACACACTGTCTTGGCGAAATAAAGCGTTTTTGAACAACTTCATATAAATCGCTGTAACTTTTGATAGAAGACTCAGACAAACATGTTTATGGCTTTATCCTATATAACTCAATATCCCCGTGCTGGGCAAACAGGTTTTGCAGCCGTTTGAGCTAAGATTTTAAAATTATTCACATAATGAAAACCTATACTTTGTTTCAGGCGAGTTTCCCATTCAAATGCATGTAACAGTGAGAAACACACTGTCTTGGCGAAATAAAGCGTTTTTGAACAACTTCATATAAATCGCTGTAACTTTTGATAGAAGACTCAGACAAACATGTTTATGGCTTTATCTTATAGAACTCAATATCCCCGTGCTGGGCAAACAGGTTTTGCAGCCGATTGAGCTAAGATTTTAAAATTATTCACATAATGAAAACCTATACTTTGTTTCAGGCGAGTTTCCCATTCAAATGCATGTAACAGTGAGAAACGCATTGTCTTGGCGAAATAAAGCGTTTTTGAACAACTTCATATAAATCGCTGTAACTTTTGATAGAAGACTCAGACAAAACATGTTTATGGCTTTATCTTATAGAACTCAATATCCCCGTGCTGGGCAAACAGATTTTGCAGCCGTTTGAGCTAAGATTTTAAAATTATTCACATAATGAAAACCTATACTTTGTCTCGGGCGAGTTTCCCATTCAAATGCATGTAACAGTGAGAAACACACTCTCTTGGCGAAATAAAGCATTTTCGTACAACTTCATATAAATCGCTGTAACCTTTGATAGAAGACTCAGACAAACATGTTTATGGCTTTATCTTATAGAACTCAATATCCCCGTGCTGGGCAAACAGGTTTTGCAGCCGTTTGAGCTAAGATTTTAAAATTATTCACATAATGAAAACCTATACTTTGTTTCAGGCGAGTTTCCCATTCAAATGCATGTAACAGTGAGAAACACACTGTCTTGGCGAAATAAAGCGTTTTTGAACAACTTCATATAAATCGCTTTAACTTTTGATAGAAGACTCAGACAAACATGTTTATGGCTTTATCTTATAGAACTCAATATCCCCGTTGCAGCCGTTTGAGCTAAGATTTTAAAATTATTCACATAATGAAAACCTATACTTTGTTTCAGGCGAGCTTCCCATTCAAATGCATGTAACAGTGAGAAACACACTGTCTTGGCGAAATAAAGCGTTTTTGAACAACTTCATATAAATCGCTTTAACTTTTGATAGAAGACTCAGACAAACATGTTTATGGCTTTATCTTATAGAACTCAATATCCCCGTTGCAGCCGTTTGAGCTAAGATTTTAAAATTATTCACATAATGAAAACCTATACTTTGTCTCGGGCGAGTTTCCCATTCAAATGCATGTAACAGTGAGAAACACACTCTCTTGGCGAAATAAAGCATTTTCGTACAACTTCATATAAATCGCTGTAACCTTTGATAGAAGACTCAGACAAACATGTTTATGGCTTTATCTTATAGAACTCAATATCCCCGTGCTGGGCAAACAGGTTTTGCAGCCGTTTGAGCTAAGATTTTAAAATTATTCACATAATGAAAACCTATACTTTGTCTCGGGCGAGTTTCCCATTCAAATGCATGTAACAGTGAGAAACACACTGTCTTGGCGAAAGAAAGCGTTTTCGTACAACTTCATATAAATCGCTGTAACTTTTGATAGAAGACTCAGACAAACATGTTTATGGCTTTATCTTATAGAACTCAATATCCCCGTGCTGGGCAAACAGGTTTTGCAGCCGTTTGAGCTAAGATTTTAAAATTATTCACATAATGAAAACCTATACTTTGTTTCAGGCGAGTTTCCCATTCAAATGCATGTAACAGTGAGAAACGCATTGTCTTGGCGAAATAAAGCGTTTTTGAACAACTTCATATAAATCGCTGTAACTTTTGATAGAAGACTCAGACAAACATGTTTATGGCTTTATCTTATAGAACTCAATATCCCCGTGCTGGGCAAACAGGTTTTGCAGCCGTTTGAGCTAAGATTTTAAAATTATTCACATAATGAAAACCTATACTTTGTTTCAGGCGAGTTTCCCATTCAAATGCATGTAACAGTGAGAAACGCATTGTCTTGGCGAAATAAAGCGTTTTTGAACAACTTCATATAAATCGCTGTAACTTTTGATAGAAGACTCAGACAAACATGTTTATGGCTTTATCTTATAGAACTCAATATCCCCGTGCTGGGCAAACAGGTTTTGCAGCCGTTTGAGCTAAGATTTTAAAATTATTCACATAATGAAAACCTATACTTTGTCTCGGGCGAGTTTCCCATTCAAATGCATGTAACAGTGAGAAACACACTGTCTTGGCGAAAGAAAGCATTTTCGTACAACTTCATATAAATCGCTGTAACTTTTGATAGAAGACTCAGAAACTCATGTTTATGGCTTTATCTTATAGAACTCAATATCCCCGTGCTGGGCAAACAGGTTTTGCAGCCGTTTGAGCTAAGATTTTAAAATTATTCACATAATGAAAACCTATACTTTGTTTCAGGCGAGTTTCCCATTCAAATGCATGTAACAGTGAGAAACACACTGTCTTGGCGAAAGAAAGCATTTTCGTACAACTTCATATAAATCGCTGTAACTTTTGATAGAAGACTCAGACAAACATGTTTATGGCTTTATCTTATAGAACTCAATATCCCCGTGCTGGGCAAACAGGTTTTGCAGCTGTTTGAGCTAAGATTTTAAAATTATTCACATAATGAAAACCTATACTTTGTTTCAGGCGAGTTTCCCATTCAAATGCATGTAACAGTGAGAAACACACTGTCTTGGCGAAAGAAAGCATTTTTGAACAACTTCATATAAATCGCTGTAACTTTTGATAGAAGACTCAGACAAACATGTTTATGGCTTTATCTTATAGAACTCAATATCCCCGTGCTGGGCAAACAGGTTTTGCAGCCGTTTGAGCTAAGATTTTAAAATTATTCACATAATGAAAACCTATACTTTGTCTCGGGCGAGTTTCCCATTCAAATGCATGTAACAGTGAGAAACGCATTGTCTTGGCGAAATAAAGCGTTTTTGAACAACTTCATATAAATCGCTGTAACATTTGATAGAAGACTCAGACAAACATGTTTATGGCTTTATCTTATAGAACTCAATATCCCCGTGCTGGGCAAACAGGTTTTGCAGCCGTTTGAGCTAAGATTTTAAAATTATTCACATAATGAAAACCTATACTTTGTCTCGGGCGAGTTTCCCATTCAAATGCATGTAACAGTGTGAAACGCATTGTCTTGGCGAAATAAAGCGTTTTTGAACAACTTCATATAAATCGCTGTAACTTTTGATAGAAGACTCAGACAAACATGTTTATGGCTTTATCTTATAGAACTCAATATCCCCGTGCTGGGCAAACAGGTTTTGCAGCTGTTTGAGCTAAGATTTTAAAATTATTCACATAATGAAAACCTATACTTTGTTTCAGGCGAGTTTCCCATTCAAATGCATGTAACAGTGAGAAACGCATTGTCTTGGCGAAATAAAGCGTTTTTGAACAACTTCATATAAATCGCTGTAACTTTTGATAGAAGACTCAGACAAACATGTTTATGGCTTTATCTTATAGAACTCAATATCCCCGTGCTGGGCAAACAGGTTTTGCAGCCGTTTGAGCTAAGATTTTAAAATTATTCACATAATGAAAACCTATACTTTGTCTCGGGCGAGTTTCCCATTCAAATGCATGTAACAGTGAGAAACACACTGTCTTGGCGAAAGAAAGCATTTTCGTACAACTTCATATAAATCGCTGTAACTTTTGATAGAAGACTCAGAAACTCATGTTTATGGCTTTATCTTATAGAACTCAATATCCCCGTGCTGGGCAAACAGGTTTTGCAGCCGTTTGAGCTAAGATTTTAAAATTATTCACATAATGAAAACCTATACTTTGTTTCAGGCGAGTTTCCCATTCAAATGCATGTAACAGTGAGAAACACACTGTCTTGGCGAAAGAAAGCATTTTCGTACAACTTCATATAAATCGCTGTAACTTTTGATAGAAGACTCAGACAAACATGTTTATGGCTTTATCTTATAGAACTCAATATCCCCGTGCTGGGCAAACAGGTTTTGCAGCTGTTTGAGCTAAGATTTTAAAATTATTCACATAATGAAAACCTATACTTTGTTTCAGGCGAGTTTCCCATTCAAATGCATGTAACAGTGAGAAACACACTGTCTTGGCGAAAGAAAGCATTTTTGAACAACTTCATATAAATCGCTGTAACTTTTGATAGAAGACTCAGACAAACATGTTTATGGCTTTATCTTATAGAACTCAATATCCCCGTGCTGGGCAAACAGGTTTTGCAGCCGTTTGAGCTAAGATTTTAAAATTATTCACATAATGAAAACCTATACTTTGTCTCGGGCGAGTTTCCCATTCAAATGCATGTAACAGTGAGAAACGCATTGTCTTGGCGAAATAAAGCGTTTTTGAACAACTTCATATAAATCGCTGTAACATTTGATAGAAGACTCAGACAAACATGTTTATGGCTTTATCTTATAGAACTCAATATCCCCGTGCTGGGCAAACAGGTTTTGCAGCCGTTTGAGCTAAGATTTTAAAATTATTCACATAATGAAAACCTATACTTTGTCTCGGGCGAGTTTCCCATTCAAATGCATGTAACAGTGTGAAACGCATTGTCTTGGCGAAATAAAGCGTTTTTGAACAACTTCATATAAATCGCTGTAACTTTTGATAGAAGACTCAGACAAACATGTTTATGGCTTTATCTTATAGAACTCAATATCCCCGTGCTGGGCAAACAGGTTTTGCAGCTGTTTGAGCTAAGATTTTAAAATTATTCACATAATGAAAACCTATACTTTGTTTCAGGCGAGTTTCCCATTCAAATGCATGTAACAGTGAGAAACACACTGTCTTGGCGAAAGAAAGCATTTTCGTACAACTTCATATAAATCGCTGTAACTTTTGATAGAAGACTCAGAAACTCATGTTTATGGCTTTATCTTATAGAACTCAATATCCCCGTGCTGGGCAAACAGGTTTTGCAGCCGTTTGAGCTAAGATTTTAAAATTATTCACATAATGAAAACCTATACTTTGTTTCAGGCGAGTTTCCCATTCAAATGCATGTAACAGTGAGAAACACACTGTCTTGGCGAAAGAAAGCATTTTCGTACAACTTCATATAAATCGCTGTAACTTTTGATAGAAGACTCAGAAACACATGTTTATGGCTTTATCTTATAGAACTCAATATCCCCGTGCTGGGCAAACAGGTTTTGCAGCCGTTTGAGCTAAGATTTTAAAATTATTCACATAATGAAAACCTATACTTTGTTTCAGGCGAGTTTCCCATTCAAATGCATGTAACAGTGAGAAACACACTGTCTTGGCGAAAGAAAGCATTTTCGTACAACTTCATATAAATCGCTGTAACTTTTGATAGAAGACTCAGACAAAAATGTTTATGGCTTTATCTTATAGAACTCAATATCCCCGTGCTGGGCAAACAGGTTTTGCAGCCGTTTGAGCTAAGATTTTAAAATTATTCACATAATGAAAACCTATACTTTGTCTCGGGCGAGTTTCCCATTCAAATGCATGTAACAGTGAGAAACACACTGTCTTGGCGAAAGAAAGCGTTTTCGTACAACTTCATATAAATCGCTGTAACTTTTGATAGAAGACTCAGACAAACATGTTTATGGCTTTATCTTATAGAACTCAATATCCCCGTGCTGGGCAAACAGGTTTTGCAGCTGTTTGAGCTAAGATTTTAAAATTATTCACATAATGAAAACCTATACTTTGTTTCAGGCGAGTTTCCCATTCAAATGCATGTAACAGTGAGAAACACACTGTCTTGGCGAAAGAAAGCGTTTTCGTACAACTTCATATAAATCGCTGTAACTTTTGATAGAAGACTCAGACAAACATGTTTATGGCTTTATCTTATAGAACTCAATATCCCCGTGCTGGGCAAACAGGTTTTGCAGCCGTTTGAGCTAAGATTTTAAAATTATTCACATAATGAAAACCTATACTTTGTTTCAGGCGAGTTTCCCATTCAAATGCATGTAACAGTGAGAAACGCATTGTCTTGGCGAAATAAAGCGTTTTTGAACAACTTCATATAAATCGCTGTAACTTTTGATAGAAGACTCAGACAAACATGTTTATGGCTTTATCTTATAGAACTCAATATCCCCGTGCTGGGCAAACAGGTTTTGCAGCCGTTTGAGCTAAGATTTTAAAATTATTCACATAATGAAAACCTATACTTTGTCTCGGGCGAGTTTCCCATTCAAATGCATGTAACAGTGAGAAACACACTGTCTTGGCGAAATAAAGCGTTTTTGAACAACTTCATATAAATCGCTGTAACTTTTGATAGAAGACTCAGACAAACATGTTTATGGCTTTATCCTATATAACTCAATATCCCCGTGCTGGGCAAACAGGTTTTGCAGCCGTTTGAGCTAAGATTTTAAAATTATTCACATAATGAAAACCTATACTTTGTTTCAGGCGAGTTTCCCATTCAAATGCATGTAACAGTGAGAAACACACTGTCTTGGCGAAATAAAGCGTTTTTGAACAACTTCATATAAATCGCTGTAACTTTTGATAGAAGACTCAGACAAAAATGTTTATGGCTTTATCTTATAGAACTCAATATCCCCGTGCTGGGCAAACAGGTTTTGCAGCCGTTTGAGCTAAGATTTTAAAATTATTCACATAATGAAAACCTATACTTTGTCTCGGGCGAGTTTCCCATTCAAATGCATGTAACAGTGAGAAACACACTGTCTTGGCGAAAGAAAGCGTTTTCGTACAACTTCATATAAATCGCTGTAACTTTTGATAGAAGACTCAGACAAACATGTTTATGGCTTTATCTTATAGAACTCAATATCCCCGTGCTGGGCAAACAGGTTTTGCAGCCGTTTGAGCTAAGATTTTAAAATTATTCACATAATGAAAACCTATACTTTGTTTCAGGCGAGTTTCCCATTCAAATGCATGTAACAGTGAGAAACGCATTGTCTTGGCGAAATAAAGCGTTTTTGAACAACTTCATATAAATCGCTGTAACTTTTGATAGAAGACTCAGACAAACATGTTTATGGCTTTATCTTATAGAACTCAATATCCCCGTGCTGGGCAAACAGGTTTTGCAGCCGTTTGAGCTAAGATTTTAAAATTATTCACATAATGAAAACCTATACTTTGTCTCGGGCGAGTTTCCCATTCAAATGCATGTAACAGTGAGAAACACACTGTCTTGGCGAAATAAAGCGTTTTTGAACAACTTCATATAAATCGCTGTAACTTTTGATAGAAGACTCAGACAAACATGTTTATGGCTTTATCCTATATAACTCAATATCCCCGTGCTGGGCAAACAGGTTTTGCAGCCGTTTGAGCTAAGATTTTAAAATTATTCACATAATGAAAACCTATACTTTGTTTCAGGCGAGTTTCCCATTCAAATGCATGTAACAGTGAGAAACACACTGTCTTGGCGAAATAAAGCGTTTTTGAACAACTTCATATAAATCGCTGTAACTTTTGATAGAAGACTCAGACAAACATGTTTATGGCTTTATCTTATAGAACTCAATATCCCCGTGCTGGGCAAACAGGTTTTGCAGCCGATTGAGCTAAGATTTTAAAATTATTCACATAATGAAAACCTATACTTTGTTTCAGGCGAGTTTCCCATTCAAATGCATGTAACAGTGAGAAACACACTGTCTTGGCGAAATAAAGCGTTTTTGAACAACTTCATATAAATCGCTGTAACTTTTGATAGAAGACTCAGACAAACATGTTTATGGCTTTATCTTATAGAACTCAATATCCCCGTGCTGGGCAAACAGATTTTGCAGCCGATTGAGCTAAGATTTTAAAATTATTCACATAATGAAAACCTATACTTTGTTTCAGGCGAGTTTCCCATTCAAATGCATGTAACAGTGAGAAACACACTGTCTTGGAGAAATAAAGCGTTTTTGAACAACTTCATATAAATCGCTGTAACTTTTGATAGAAGACTCAGACAAACATGTTTATGGCTTTATCTTATAGAACTCAATATCCCCGTGCTGGGCAAACAGGTTTTGCAGCCGTTTGAGCTAAGATTTTAAAATTATTCACATAATGAAAACCTATACTTTGTTTCAGGCGAGTTTCCCATTCAAATGCATGTAACAGTGAGAAACACACTGTCTTGGCGAAATAAAGCGTTTTTGAACAACTTCATATAAATCGCTTTAACTTTTGATAGAAGACTCAGACAAACATGTTTATGGCTTTATCTTATAGAACTCAATATCCCCGTTGCAGCCGTTTGAGCTAAGATTTTAAAATTATTCACATAATGAAAATCTATACTTTGTCTCGGGCGAGTTTCCCATTCAAATGCATGTAACAGTGAGAAACTAATTGTCTTGGCGAAATAAAGCGTTTTTGAACAACTTCATATAAATCGCTGTAACTTTTGATAGAAGACTCAGACAAACATGTTTATGGCTTTATCTTATAGAACTCAATATCCCCGTTGCAGCCGTTTGAGCTAAGATTTTAAAATTATTCACATAATGAAAACCTATACTTTGTCTCGGGCGAGTTTCCCATTCAAATGCATGTAACAGTGTGAAACGCATTGTCTTGGCGAAATAAAGCGTTTTTGAACAACTTCATATAAATCGCTGTAACTTTTGATAGAAGACTCAGACAAACATGTTTATGGCTTTATCTTATAGAACTCAATATCCCCGTTGCAGCCGTTTGAGCTAAGATTTTAAAATTATTCACATAATGAAAACCTATACTTTGTCTCGGGCGAGTTTCCCATTCAAATGCATGTAACAGTGAGAAACACACTGTCTTGGCGAAATAAAGCGTTTTTGAACAACTTCATATAAATCGCTTTAACTTTTGATAGAAGACTCAGACAAACATGTTTATGGCTTTATCTTATAGAACTCAATATCCCCGTGCTGGGCAAACAGATTTTGCAGCCGATTGAGCTAAGATTTTAAAATTATTCACATAATGAAAACCTATACTTTGTTTCAGGCGAGTTTCCCATTCAAATGCATGTAACAGTGAGAAACGCATTGTCTTGGCGAAATAAAGCGTTTTTGAACAACTTCATATAAATCGCTGTAACTTTTGATAGAAGACTCAGACAAAACATGTTTATGGCTTTATCTTATAGAACTCAATATCCCCGTGCTGGGCAAACAGATTTTGCAGCCGTTTGAGCTAAGATTTTAAAATTATTCACATAATGAAAACCTATACTTTGTCTCGGGCGAGTTTCCCATTCAAATGCATGTAACAGTGAGAAACACACTCTCTTGGCGAAATAAAGCATTTTCGTACAACTTCATATAAATCGCTGTAACCTTTGATAGAAGACTCAGACAAACATGTTTATGGCTTTATCTTATAGAACTCAATATCCCCGTGCTGGGCAAACAGGTTTTGCAGCCGTTTGAGCTAAGATTTTAAAATTATTCACATAATGAAAACCTATACTTTGTTTCAGGCGAGTTTCCCATTCAAATGCATGTAACAGTGAGAAACACACTGTCTTGGCGAAATAAAGCGTTTTTGAACAACTTCATATAAATCGCTTTAACTTTTGATAGAAGACTCAGACAAACATGTTTATGGCTTTATCTTATAGAACTCAATATCCCCGTTGCAGCCGTTTGAGCTAAGATTTTAAAATTATTCACATAATGAAAACCTATACTTTGTTTCAGGCGAGCTTCCCATTCAAATGCATGTAACAGTGAGAAACACACTGTCTTGGCGAAATAAAGCGTTTTTGAACAACTTCATATAAATCGCTTTAACTTTTGATAGAAGACTCAGACAAACATGTTTATGGCTTTATCTTATAGAACTCAATATCCCCGTTGCAGCCGTTTGAGCTAAGATTTTAAAATTATTCACATAATGAAAACCTATACTTTGTCTCGGGCGAGTTTCCCATTCAAATGCATGTAACAGTGAGAAACACACTCTCTTGGCGAAATAAAGCATTTTCGTACAACTTCATATAAATCGCTGTAACCTTTGATAGAAGACTCAGACAAACATGTTTATGGCTTTATCTTATAGAACTCAATATCCCCGTGCTGGGCAAACAGGTTTTGCAGCCGTTTGAGCTAAGATTTTAAAATTATTCACATAATGAAAACCTATACTTTGTCTCGGGCGAGTTTCCCATTCAAATGCATGTAACAGTGAGAAACACACTGTCTTGGCGAAAGAAAGCGTTTTCGTACAACTTCATATAAATCGCTGTAACTTTTGATAGAAGACTCAGACAAACATGTTTATGGCTTTATCTTATAGAACTCAATATCCCCGTGCTGGGCAAACAGGTTTTGCAGCCGTTTGAGCTAAGATTTTAAAATTATTCACATAATGAAAACCTATACTTTGTTTCAGGCGAGTTTCCCATTCAAATGCATGTAACAGTGAGAAACGCATTGTCTTGGCGAAATAAAGCGTTTTTGAACAACTTCATATAAATCGCTGTAACTTTTGATAGAAGACTCAGACAAACATGTTTATGGCTTTATCTTATAGAACTCAATATCCCCGTGCTGGGCAAACAGGTTTTGCAGCCGTTTGAGCTAAGATTTTAAAATTATTCACATAATGAAAACCTATACTTTGTCTCGGGCGAGTTTCCCATTCAAATGCATGTAACAGTGAGAAACACACTGTCTTGGCGAAATAAAGCGTTTTTGAACAACTTCATATAAATCGCTGTAACTTTTGATAGAAGACTCAGACAAACATGTTTATGGCTTTATCCTATATAACTCAATATCCCCGTGCTGGGCAAACAGGTTTTGCAGCCGTTTGAGCTAAGATTTTAAAATTATTCACATAATGAAAACCTATACTTTGTTTCAGGCGAGTTTCCCATTCAAATGCATGTAACAGTGAGAAACACACTGTCTTGGCGAAATAAAGCGTTTTTGAACAACTTCATATAAATCGCTGTAACTTTTGATAGAAGACTCAGACAAACATGTTTATGGCTTTATCTTATAGAACTCAATATCCCCGTGCTGGGCAAACAGGTTTTGCAGCCGATTGAGCTAAGATTTTAAAATTATTCACATAATGAAAACCTATACTTTGTTTCAGGCGAGTTTCCCATTCAAATGCATGTAACAGTGAGAAACACACTGTCTTGGCGAAATAAAGCGTTTTTGAACAACTTCATATAAATCGCTGTAACTTTTGATAGAAGACTCAGACAAACATGTTTATGGCTTTATCTTATAGAACTCAATATCCCCGTGCTGGGCAAACAGATTTTGCAGCCGATTGAGCTAAGATTTTAAAATTATTCACATAATGAAAACCTATACTTTGTTTCAGGCGAGTTTCCCATTCAAATGCATGTAACAGTGAGAAACACACTGTCTTGGAGAAATAAAGCGTTTTTGAACAACTTCATATAAATCGCTGTAACTTTTGATAGAAGACTCAGACAAACATGTTTATGGCTTTATCTTATAGAACTCAATATCCCCGTGCTGGGCAAACAGGTTTTGCAGCCGTTTGAGCTAAGATTTTAAAATTATTCACATAATGAAAACCTATACTTTGTTTCAGGCGAGTTTCCCATTCAAATGCATGTAACAGTGAGAAACACACTGTCTTGGCGAAATAAAGCGTTTTTGAACAACTTCATATAAATCGCTTTAACTTTTGATAGAAGACTCAGACAAACATGTTTATGGCTTTATCTTATAGAACTCAATATCCCCGTTGCAGCCGTTTGAGCTAAGATTTTAAAATTATTCACATAATGAAAATCTATACTTTGTCTCGGGCGAGTTTCCCATTCAAATGCATGTAACAGTGAGAAACTAATTGTCTTGGCGAAATAAAGCGTTTTTGAACAACTTCATATAAATCGCTGTAACTTTTGATAGAAGACTCAGACAAACATGTTTATGGCTTTATCTTATAGAACTCAATATCCCCGTTGCAGCCGTTTGAGCTAAGATTTTAAAATTATTCACATAATGAAAACCTATACTTTGTCTCGGGCGAGTTTCCCATTCAAATGCATGTAACAGTGTGAAACGCATTGTCTTGGCGAAATAAAGCGTTTTTGAACAACTTCATATAAATCGCTGTAACTTTTGATAGAAGACTCAGACAAACATGTTTATGGCTTTATCTTATAGAACTCAATATCCCCGTTGCAGCCGTTTGAGCTAAGATTTTAAAATTATTCACATAATGAAAACCTATACTTTGTCTCGGGCGAGTTTCCCATTCAAATGCATGTAACAGTGAGAAACACACTGTCTTGGCGAAATAAAGCGTTTTTGAACAACTTCATATAAATCGCTTTAACTTTTGATAGAAGACTCAGACAAACATGTTTATGGCTTTATCTTATAGAACTCAATATCCCCGTGCTGGGCAAACAGATTTTGCAGCCGATTGAGCTAAGATTTTAAAATTATTCACATAATGAAAACCTATACTTTGTTTCAGGCGAGTTTCCCATTCAAATGCATGTAACAGTGAGAAACGCATTGTCTTGGCGAAATAAAGCGTTTTTGAACAACTTCATATAAATCGCTGTAACTTTTGATAGAAGACTCAGACAAAACATGTTTATGGCTTTATCTTATAGAACTCAATATCCCCGTGCTGGGCAAACAGATTTTGCAGCCGTTTGAGCTAAGATTTTAAAATTATTCACATAATGAAAACCTATACTTTGTCTCGGGCGAGTTTCCCATTCAAATGCATGTAACAGTGAGAAACACACTCTCTTGGCGAAATAAAGCATTTTCGTACAACTTCATATAAATCGCTGTAACCTTTGATAGAAGACTCAGACAAACATGTTTATGGCTTTATCTTATAGAACTCAATATCCCCGTGCTGGGCAAACAGGTTTTGCAGCCGTTTGAGCTAAGATTTTAAAATTATTCACATAATGAAAACCTATACTTTGTTTCAGGCGAGTTTCCCATTCAAATGCATGTAACAGTGAGAAACACACTGTCTTGGCGAAATAAAGCGTTTTTGAACAACTTCATATAAATCGCTTTAACTTTTGATAGAAGACTCAGACAAACATGTTTATGGCTTTATCTTATAGAACTCAATATCCCCGTTGCAGCCGTTTGAGCTAAGATTTTAAAATTATTCACATAATGAAAACCTATACTTTGTTTCAGGCGAGCTTCCCATTCAAATGCATGTAACAGTGAGAAACACACTGTCTTGGCGAAATAAAGCGTTTTTGAACAACTTCATATAAATCGCTTTAACTTTTGATAGAAGACTCAGACAAACATGTTTATGGCTTTATCTTATAGAACTCAATATCCCCGTTGCAGCCGTTTGAGCTAAGATTTTAAAATTATTCACATAATGAAAACCTATACTTTGTCTCGGGCGAGTTTCCCATTCAAATGCATGTAACAGTGAGAAACACACTCTCTTGGCGAAATAAAGCATTTTCGTACAACTTCATATAAATCGCTGTAACCTTTGATAGAAGACTCAGACAAACATGTTTATGGCTTTATCTTATAGAACTCAATATCCCCGTGCTGGGCAAACAGGTTTTGCAGCCGTTTGAGCTAAGATTTTAAAATTATTCACATAATGAAAACCTATACTTTGTCTCGGGCGAGTTTCCCATTCAAATGCATGTAACAGTGAGAAACACACTCTCTTGGCGAAATAAAGCATTTTCGTACAACTTCATATAAATCGCTGTAACCAGTGGGAAGGAAAAACTCCCTTTTAACAGGAAGAAACCTCCGGCAGAACCAGGCTCAGGGAGGGGCGGCCATCTGCTGCGACCGGTTGGGGTGAGAGAAGGAAGACAGGATAAAAGACATGCTGTGGAAGAGAGACAGAGGTTAACAACAGATATGATTCAATGCAGAGAGGTCTGTTAATACATAGTGAGTGAGAAAGGTGACTGGAAAGGAAAAACTCAATGCATCATGGGAATCCCCCGGCAGCCTATGTCTATTGCAGCATAACTAAGGGAGGATTCAGGGTCACCTGGTCCAGCCCTAACTATATGCTTTAGCAAAAAGGAAAGTTTTAAGCCTAATCTTGAAAGTAGAGATAGTGTCCGTCTCCTGAATCCAAACTAGAAGCTGGTTCCACAGAAGAGGGGCCTGAAAACTGAAGGCTCTCCCTCCCATTCTACTTTTAAATACTCTAGGAACAACAAGTAGGCCTGCAGAGCGAGAGCGAAGTGCTCTAATAGGGTGATATGGTACTACAAGGTCATTAAGATAAGATGGGGCCTGATTATTTAAGACCTTGTATGTGAGGAGCAGGATTTTGAATTCAATTCTGGATTTAACAGGAAGCCAATGAAGGGAAGCCAAAACAGGAGAAATATGCTCTCTCTTTCTAGTCCCTGTCAGTACTCTTGCTGCAGCATTTTGGATTAGCTGAAGGCTTTTCAGTGAGTTTTTTGGACATCCTGATAATAATGAATTACAGTAGTCCAGCCTGGAAGTAATAAATGCGTGAACTAGTTTTTCAGCGTCACTCTGAGACAGGATATTTCTAATTTTAGAGATATTGCGCAAATGGAAGAACGCAGTCTTACATATTTGTTTAATATGTGCATTGAAGGACATGTCCTGGTCAAAAATGACTCCAAGGTTCCTCACAGCGTTACTGGAGGCCAAGGTAATGCCATCCAGAGTAAGAATCTGGTTAGATACCATATTTCTAGGCTTTTCAGGGCCGAGTACAATAACCTCAGTTTTATCTGAATTAAGAAGCAGAAAGTTAGCGGCCATCCAGGTCTTTATGTCTTTAAGACATTCCTGCAGTTTAACTAATTGGTGTGTGTTATCTGGCTTCATGGACAGATAGAGCTGGGTGTCATCTGCATAGCAGTGAAAATGTATGCTATGTCTTCTAATGATGCTGCCTAAGGGAAGCATGTATAATGTAAACAGAATTGGTCCTAGCACTGAACCCTGTGGAACTCCATAATTAACCTCAGTGTGTGAAGAGGACTCTCCATTTACGTGAACAAACTGGAGTCTATTAGATAGATATGATACAAACCACTGCAGTGCAGTACCTGTAATACCTACAGCATGTTCTAATCGCTCTAATAGGATATTATGGTCGACAGTATCGAATGCTGCACTAAGGTCTAGCAGGACAAGCACAGAGATGAGTTCACTGTCAGAGGCCATAAGAAGATCATTTGTAACCTTCACTAAAGCTGTTTCTGTGCCGTGATGAACTCTGAAACCTGACTGAAACTCTTCAAATAAGCCATTCCTCTGCAGATGATCTGTTAGCTGTTTGACAACTACTCTTTCAAGGATTTTTGATATGAAAGGAAGGTTGGAGATTGGCCTATAATTAGTTTCATCAGTTGTTCAGTTCTTATAAAATGTTGTATAATTGTACCAAATCACTGAGGATACATCCAATGGGTAAATCACAATCAACAATTTTACTGTGATATTTGCTCGTGTTTAGAGAATCTCCATTATCTTTGTTACTGAGTTTCCATTTTTGTAGGTCCGAATGGACCATGTTCAGCGTCTCCATTGCCGAAGCTGCTGCATTGAGCTGCGGCCGCAAGGTGGTTGGTGCCTGCCGTGGTGGTAATCCCCGAACCAAATGGTGGACACCAGAGGTGAAGGGAGCCACCAGGCTGAAGAAGGAGGCCTATCGGGCTTGGTTAGCCTGTGGGACTCCGGAGGCAGCCGACAGGTATCGACAGGCCAAGCGGAATGCGGCTCGGGCAGTGGCTGAAGCAAAAACTCGGATGTGGGAGGAGTTCGGAGAGGCCATGGAAAAAGACTTTCGGACTGCCTCGAAGAGATTCTGGCAAACCGTCAGGCGTCTCAGGAGGGGAAAGCGGTGCTCTACCTGCACTGTGTATAGTGCTGGCGGAGCGCTGTTGACGTCGACTGAGAAAATTGTCGGGCGGTGGAAGGAATACTTCGAGGACCTCCTTAATCCCACTGACACGTCTTCCGGGGAGGAAGCAGAGTCTGGGGATGAGGGGTGTGACCCACCGATTTCCGGGGGCGAGGTCACTGAGGCAGTTAAACAACTCCTTGGTGGCAGAGCCCCTGGTGTCGATGAGGTCCGCCCCGAGTTCCTGAAGGCTCTGGACGTTGTAGGGCTGTCTTGGTTGACACGTCTCTGCAATGTTGCGTGGAGATCAGGGGCAGTACCTGTGGACTGGCAGACCGGGGTGGTGGTCCCCATCTTCAAGAAGGGGGACCGGAGGGTGTGTTCCAACTACAGGGGGATCACACTCCTCAGCCTCCCCGGGAAAGTCTATGCCAGGGTGCTGGAGAGGAGGGTTCGTCCGCTAGTCGAACCTCGGATACAGGAGGAACAATGCGGTTTTCGTCCTGGTCGCGGAACACTGGACCAGCTCTTTGTCCTCTCGAGGATACTTGAGGGTGCATGGGAGTTTGCCCAACCAGTCTACATGTGTTTTGTGGACCTGGAGAAGGCATTCGACCGTGTCCCTCGGGGCGTCCTGTGGGAGGTGTTGCGCGAGTATGGGGTGTCTGGCCCATTGCTACGGGCCATTCAATCCCTATACAACCGTTGCAAGAGCTTGGTTCGCATTGCCGGCAATAAGTCGGACTCGTTCCCGGTGGGTGATGGGCTCCGCCAAGGCTGCCCTTTGTCTCCGGTTCTGTTCATAATTTTTATGGACAGGATTTCTAGGCGCAGCCAAGTGGCGGAGGGCTTTCGCTTTGGTGGCCTCAGAATCTCATCTCTGATTTTTGCGGATGATGTGGTTCTGTTGGCTTCATCGGGTGAGGGCCTCCAGCTCGCACTGGAGCGGTTCGCAGCCGAGTGTAACGCAGCGGGAATGAGGATCAGCACCTCCAAATCTGAGGCCATGGTTCTCAGCCGGAAAAGGGTGGAGTGCCCACTCCGGGTCGGGGATGAGTTCCTGCCCCAAGTGGAGGAGTTCAAGTATCTCGGGGTCTTGTTCGCGAGTGATGGGAGAAGGGAGCTGGAGATCGACAGACGGATTGGGGCTGCGGCTGCAGTAATGCGGACGCTGCACCGGTCAGTCGTGGTGAAGAGGGAGCTGAGTGTAAAAGCGAAGCTCTCAATTTACCGGTCGATCTACGTCCCTACCCTCACCTATGGCCACGAGCTGTGGGTAGTGACCGAAAGAACGAGATCGCGGATACAAGCGGCGGAAATGAGCTTCCTCCGAAGGGTGGCTGGCCTCTCCCTTAGAGATAGGGTGAGAAGTTCGGCCATCCGGGAGGGGCTTAGAGTAGAGCAGCTGCTGCTCCACATCGAAAGGAGCCAGCTGAGGTGGTTCGGGCATCTGGCAAGGATGCCCCCTGGGCGCCTCCTGGGCGAGGTGTTCCAGGCATGTCCCACCGGGAGGAGGCCCCGGGGCAGACCCAGGACACGCTGGAGAGATTATATCTCTCGGCTGGCCTGGGAACGCCTTGGTATTCCCCCGGACAAGCTGGAGGAGGTGGCTGGGGAGAGGGAGGTCTGGACCTCTTTGCTTAGGCTGCTACCCCCGCGACCCGACCTCGGATAAGCGGATGAAGATGGATGGATGGATGGATTTGCTCGTGTTTAGAGAATCTCCATTATCTTTGTTACTGAGTTTCCATTTTTGTAGGGCCAAATTTGTATTAAAAATTAATATTTTCATATGATGTGAAATGACTCAATCATTTCTAATTTTTAGAAGAAACCATTCATTAAGTCCCTTAAGGTGAAGATTTCATATATTGATAATGATAAAATGAACACAAATTAAAGGTTTCACTGATAAACACACAATTTTTCCTTGCTTTAAACCCCATGTTCTATATAGATTACAGCTCTGATCTGGAGAACACTATTTTAAAATACTGTGTAGGGTTTTTGTCAAATGATTAAGAAACAGACTCTCTGTCACAAGAGACAGAAAGGTTGTATCTTAAAAGAAAAGTCTCCAAAATTTGGTAGAGTCTGATGTCATGCAGTTTCATAAACATGTATTCTTCCCAAAGAATGACACCTGAAAACTTTGCATTAAATGAACTTTTCTTTTCCCTTTTTAGGAGGCGCCTGATATCAACGTGAAACGCACTGCAGTACTTCGTGCCCTTCCTGTATGTCTATGTCTGTGTCAATTTTGGGCTCCTGAGAGGGGTTATCACAACCCGTTCTCACTCCCAAAGCGTAACATTTTACGCTAGGTGACAAATCGTCACCATATTACGTTTTCGGCTACCCACCACGTTCCTAAATGACGACCTCGGAAAAAGAGGAAATATGAGAACCGTCTGGACTGAACCTACACATGTTCGCTCTTTTTCTTCAAATCGCTTAGAAACACGCTATTTAACATCATTAAAGTCCTGGTTAAGGTCAGGAATAAGGTTATGGTCAGGGCTAGGGATAAGGTTAGGTTTAGGGCTGGAATACAGGGCTGGAACGTCTACTACCGCGGGAGCGTCATTGCACTGGATTCCAGCCATAACCCGCCGCGTACCATAAGAACGCCGAAGGTCTCCTTTCGCGTTCCTCAGGAACGCCGCGGGACGTGACAAAACGTCGACATGTTACGCCTCGGGAGTGAGAACGCTCTGGTTATCATCCACTTCCTGCTCCACAAAGGCTTTGTGTGGATACTGACGCTTCACTGTACCATCCTGTCTGGCAACCTCTGCTTCTTTTCGTATTTGTTTTGCAGAACAGATCCGCATGTTCCCTTCAATAAAACCAAGATGACGTGCAATGAATTTATCTGTCCTTATTGGGAGATTTTCATGCTTGAACAGACCATGTTTAATGTTCTTGAACTCTGCTTCAACATTAGCTGAAGTTGCAGTGAGTTTTTCGCTCTGAAATAGGGGAACCATTTCTCCAGTCCAGAGTGGTAGGTATCCTCCCAATCTAATTAGGTGTGGGACGAGCTCAGGTAGATAGTGCATATTGTCTCGATAACCATGATCTTCAGCATGGCACCTGCTCCCCTCACAAATATCTGCCACCCACTGCCTTAAGTCGGTGTTTATTTCTGTGCATGGATCCAATCTAATGTCTTCTTCTTCCTTGTCATCAGAAACAGATATATGGTAAATGGCCTGCATTTGTATAGCGCTTTTCTAGTCCCTAAGGACCCCAAAGCGCTTTACACTACATTCAGTCATTCACCCATTCACACACACATTCACACACTGGCGATGGCAAGCTACATTGTAGCCACAGCTGCCCTGGGGCGCACTGACAGAGGCGAGGCTGCCGGACACTGGCGCCACCGGGCCCTCTGACCACCACCAGTAGGCAAACACGGGGTTAGTATCTTGCCGAAGGATATTTGGCATGCAGCGAGGAGGCAGCCTGGGATCGAACCACCGACCTTCTGATTAGTGGCTGACCTGCTCTGCCACCTGAGCTACAGCCACCCTATATATATATATATATATAGTCTCATCTGCAATTTTTCTTTTCAGATTTGATTTGGACACTTCTGACATAATGGGGTTTCCAAAACTGTCACAGCCTTCTGTCTCACTTAATGCCACAATAGCAATGCTGCGTATTAGGACCTTTGCTTCTTCCAAGGATTGGGACTTGACAAGTTGTGCCATTGATCGCACGTAGAAATCCCTCACCCGATGAGGCTTTTTTCTCAAACAGTCCCACTGGCAAATCATTTTGAATAAGTGTGTCACATCCACTCTAATGAAACATTCAATTCAATTCAATTTTATTTATATAGCGCCAAATCACAACATAAGTCGCCTCAAGGCGCTTCATAGATACAGAGAAAAACCCAACAATCATATGACCCCCTATGAGCAAGCACTTTGGCAACAGTGGGAAGGAAAAACTCCCTTTTAACAGGAAGAAACCTCCGGCAGAACCAGGCTCAGGGAGGGGCGGCCATCTGCTGCGACCGGTTGGGGTGAGAGAAGGAAGACAGGATAAAAGACATGCTGTGGAAGAGAGACAGCGGTTAATAACAGATATAATTCAATGCAGAGAGGTGTGTTAATACATAGTGAGTGAGAAAGGTGACTGGAAAGGAAAAACTCAATGCATCATGGGAATCCCCCGGCAGCCTACGTCTATTGCAGCATAACTAAGGGAGGATTCAGGGTCACCTGGTCCAGCCCTAACTATATGCTTTAGCAAAAAGGAAAGTTTTAAGCCTAATCTTGAAAGTAGAGATAGTGTCCGTCTCCTGAATCCAAACTGGAAGCTGGTTCCACAGAAGAGGGGCCTGAAAACTGAAGGCTTTTATTCGATTCCATTACTGTGGGGGGGCTGGTTGACCTTTTGACCTTTACATTTTCATTAATATCTTTAAAACAGAGGCAGCACAAATGACAATTTTAGCAGCACAAACCAGCACAAACGTAGCACAGTTGATTGACACCAGTTTTGTTTGATTCCATTAATGTGCGGGGGCTGGTTGACCTTTTGACCTTTACATTTTCATTAATATCTTTAAAACAGAGGCAGCACAAACGACAATTTTAGCAGCACAAACCAGCACAAACGTAGCACAGTTGATTGACACCAGTTTTGTTTGATTCCATTAATGTGGGGGGGCTGGTTGACCTTTTGACCTTTACATTTTCATTAATATCTTTAAAACAGAGGCAGCACAAACCAGCACAAACGTAGCACAGTTGATTGACACCAGTTTTGTTTGATTCCATTAATGTGCGGGGGCTGGTTGACCTTTTGACCTTTACATTTTCATTAATATCTTTAAAACAGAGGCAGCACAAACGACAATTTTAGCAGCACAAACCAGCACAAACGTAGCACAGTTGATTGACACCAGTTTTGTTTGATTCCATTAATGTGGGGGGGCTGGTTGACCTTTTGACCTTTACATTTTCATTAATATCTTTAAAACAGAGGCAGCACAAACCAGCACAAACGTAGCACAGTTGATTGACACCAGTTTTGTTTGATTCCATTAATGTGCGGGGGCTGGTTGACCTTTTGACCTTTACATTTTCATTAATATCTTTAAAACAGAGGCAGCACAAACGACAATTTTAGCAGCACAAACCAGCACAAACGTAGCACAGTTGATTGACACCAGTTTTGTTTGATTCCATTAATGTGGGGGGGCTGGTTGACCTCTGATGACCTCTACAAATTTTCTTGAATATCTTTAAAATGATAGCGGCACAAACGTAAATTTTTGCAGCACAAACCAGCACAAACGTAGCACAAATGTTTGACATCAATTTTGTTCGATTCCATTAATGTGGGGGGGCTGGTTGACCTTTTGACCTTTACATTTTCATTAATATCTTTAAAACAGAGGCAGCACAAACGACAATTTTAGCAGCACAAACCAGCACAAACGTAGCACAGTTGATTGACACCAGTTTTGTTTGATTCCATTAATGTGGGGGGGCTGGTTGACCTTTTGACCTTTACATTTTCATTAATATCTTTAAAACAGAGGCAGCACAAACCAGCACAAATGTAGCACAGTTGATTGACACCAGTTTTGTTTGATTCCATTAATGTGGGGGGGCTGGTTGACCTTTTGACCATTACATTTTCATTAATATCTTTAAAACAGAGGCAGCACAAATGATAATTTTAGCACAAACGTTTGATACCACTTTTGTTGGATTTGAAGAAGGTGGTGGGGCCAACTTCACTCACATGCTTAATGGCTCAAAACACCTTATGCAATTATAAACTGATACGCACCTACTGGCATGCCCCTTTTAATTTCTTCATAAATGTTATTTAATGTTATTATTACGGCAGCACGGTGGTTAGCACTGTTGCCGCACAGCAAGAAGGTCCTGAGTTCAATTCCACCATCACGCCAGGGTCTTTCTGTGTGGAGTTTGCAGGTTCTCTCGTCATGTTTGCGTGGGCTCTCTCCGGGCTCTCTCCAAAGACATGCAGCTTGTGGTGATAGGTTAATTGGTTAATCCGAATTGCCCATAGGTGTGAATGTGAGTGCGAATGGTTGTCTGTCCCTGTGTGTTGGCCCTGTGACAGACTGGCAACCCTGCCTCTTGCCCTATGACAGCTGGGATAGATTCCAGCACCCCCTGCGACCCTTAAAAGGATAAGCAAATGGATGGATGGATGGAATTTTATTAATATCTTTAAAATAATAGCACCACAAACAAAATTTTTTGCAGCACAAACCTGTGACATCAACTTTTGTTTGATTTGGGTGATGTGGGGGGGCTGGTTGACCTTTTGACCTTTACATTTTCATTAATATCTTTAAAACAGAGGCAGCACAAACGACAATTTTAGCAGCACAAACCAGCACAAACGTAGCACAGTTGATTGACACCAGTTTTGTTTGATTCCATTAATGTGGGGGGGCTGGTTGACCTTTTGACCTTTACATTTTCATTAATATCTTTAAAACAGAGGCAGCACAAACGACAATTTTAGCAGCACAAACCAGCACAAACGTAGCACAGTTGATTGACACCAGTTTTGTTTGATTCCATTAATGTGGGGGGGCTGTTTGACCTTTTGACCTTTACATTTTCATTAATATCTTTAAAACAGAAGCCGCACAAACCAGCACAAACGTAGCACAGTTGATTGACACCCATTTTGTTTGATTTGATTAATGTGGGGGGGCTGGTTGACCTCTGATGACCTCTAGAAATTTTGATTAATATCTTTAAAATGATAGCAGCACAAACCAGCACAAACGTTTGATACCACTTTTGTTGGATTTGAAGAAGGTGGGGGGGCCAACTTCACTCACATATGTCATGTCTACAGAATTCTCATTTTTCATGCCTGTGGAGTTTATTATATGGACGTGGTGACAGTGTAAAGACAGCCTGCTCTTCTGATTTAACTTTTCAAGCATTCACACTAATTAGTGTTTAAACCTCCCATGGTTCTATATCTGGGGATGTGGCTTTGGTTTGCACTGATGAAAGCTTATAGTTGAAATGTGTTTGACGGTAAATGGTCAATAAAGAAGACAGCATTTTGTTTTGTTTTTACACAATGATTTTGTCATGTGCTGTGTGCAGGCAGGAACTGTGGACTCAATGTGCAGACACTTGGAGGTAAAAGTGTGAACTCAAAACAGCTTTAACGCTAAACACAAATATAACAAAAGCAAGAATACCAAAAGAAACTTACACAGGCAGCCAAACAGAACACACAGCATAGGATGAGGGAGATCGCAACAAAGACCAAAGAAAACTCAGGGCTTACATACCCAGAGAGAGCCATCAGGGAATGGGAGACAACAGAGAAACACAGCTGGGACAAATAAGGGTAGCGAGACAAGGGAAGCAAATCCAGATACATTAACATGAGACATGGACTTTCAAAGTAAAACAGGAAACATAACACAGACAACGCGGACTTGACGAGGGGATACAGCAGACAGGGGGAGACAGAACAACTATGTAACACAGAGACAGAAACCAGAAGACAGAACTCTAAGAAACCAAAAGCCTAGAAATGATAAATAATGGCAAAATCAAAGTTCAATAATAATGTAAAACTCAAAATTTTGGGTCAACGAACCCAGGCACCCTAACAGATTTATTGTTACAGTTAATTTTTTTCTATTTAATTATTTAGTTACAGTCCACCATACCTCTGATCCCCTGTCAATCCATCCACCCCCTTTTTAATGGTGTATCTGATTCAGGGTCATGAAGGGCTGGAGCAGCTGTCACAGACTGAGCAAGGTACACCCTGTACAGGTCACCAGTCTATGGCAGTGTCCCACTGTGTGTATTTTAAAAAGTACCGCATCTTAAAAACCACGGCTGCAGATAGATGGCCTTGGCAACTCTTCACTACATTATGAGGGGGATTTTATTATAGCAAATGACAAAAAAAAATGGACCACTCATGATCTATTCAAAATACAATCTAGAGATGTTTTAGTCCCTTAAAGAGAGCTAATTATCTTTGTTTCCAGCTCCATACTTTAATTTGTGCACTACAGCAAATTTGTGTGATTCATTGCTGAAAATATGCTTATTTATCCTATACTGAGTCTTGGTGCAGTCCTTCAATTTATCTTCCATTTGAAATATGCCAGTTTAGCTGTCCTCTCTTTGAGCCAACCTTTGTCTTATTGGCTGCTCCTCAGAAGTTTTGAATAGCAGGTGGGTGGTACTTCTGTGCTTGGAGCAGGGATTACTTGTACATATACTGACCTCATTATTTGAAACTTGGCCCATGTTCGATATGAGCATTCACCATTTATATATACACAATATCTGTTGGTGTGTGTGTGTGTGTTAGAAAATATGGAAAAGGAATATTAAGTATTGGTCGAGGAGTTTGATTTCCAAACCAAATGCAAATCTTACTTTCATTCAGCAGTCCACCTTTTCTCAAAGCTCAGTTAAAGACACTTTTGACAATGTCATCTGGGTTGTAGCTTTGTTCCTGAAGATGTGCATGTCTTCAGGAATGAAAAGAAAGAAAGAAAGAAAGAAAGAAAGAAAGAAAGAAAGAAAGAAAGAAAGAAAGAAAGAAAGAAGTCCAGGAGATCTGAGTAGTTATTATGTCTGATGAAAAGAACAATCGAAAACAACCAAGGCACTTTGTCTTCAGGTATTTGTATTAGGATCAGCACAGATTTCACTCTCTGGCTTTATTTATAGCATAATAAGACATTTTACTTTTAAAAATCAAGGACACCAACAAGGCAGATAGGGCACATGCACTGGGGCCACAAATGTCCCAGGTTTAGTCCGTAATTCAATTCAATTCAATTTTATTTATATAGCGCCAAATCACAACAAAAGTCGCCTCAAGGGGCTTCATAGATACAGAGAAAAACCCAACAATCATATGACCCCCTATGAGCAAGCACTTTGGTGACAGTGGGAAGGAAAAACTCCCTTTTAACAGGAAGAAACCTCCAGCAGAATCAGGCTCAGGGAGGGGCGGGGCCATTTGCTGCGACCGGTTGGGGTGAGAGAAGGAAGACAGGATAAAAGACATGCTGTGGAAGAGAGCCAGAGGTTAATAACAGATATGATTCAATGCAGAGAGGTCTATTAACACAGCGGTCCCTAAGCGCCACGGACCGGTTCATGCCCGACAATATTTTTACGGACCGGCCTAGTACCGGTACCGTAAAAAAAGAAGATTTATTCATAACACACGTGAAAAGACCCAGGAAAACCGAGTTAACGATAAAAACGATAACAAAATAACGCTAAAAAAACGATAAAAATCCTGAAAACCATACATTTCACACCTGAGCCTCAACTCTCAACTCTCGTGGTCCGGTACCAAACGACTCACGGACCGGTACCGAGGCCCGGGGGTTGGGGACCGCTGTATTAATACATAGTGAGTGAGAAAGGTGACTGGAAAGGAAAAACTCAATGCATCATGGGAATCCCCGGCAGCCTACGTCTATCGCAGCATAACTAAGGGAGGATTCAGGATCAGTGCTCTAAGTGCTCTAATGGGGTGATATGGTACTACAAGGTCATTAAGATAAGATGGGGCCTGATTATTCAAGACCTTGTATGTGAGGAGCAGGATTTTGAATTCAATTCTGGGTTTGAAGGGAAGCCAAAACAGGAGAAATATGCTCTCTCTTTCTAGTCCCTGTCAGGACTGTTGCTGCAGCATTTTGGATTAGCTGAAGGCTTTTCAGCGAGTTTTTTGGACATCCTGATAATAATGAATTGCAGTAGTCCAGCCTGGAAGTAATAAAAACATGAACTAGTTTTTCAGCGTCACTCTGAGACAGGATATTTCTAACTTTAGAGATGTTGCGCAAATGGAAGAACGCAGTCTTACATATTTGTTTAATACGTGCGTTGAAGGACATATCCTGGTCAAAAATGACTCCAAGGTTCCTCACAGCGTTACTGGAGGCCAAGGTAATGCCATCCAGAGTAAGAATCTGGTTAGATACCATATTTCTAGGCTTTTCAGGGCCGAGTACAATAACCTCAGTTTTATCTGAATTAAGAAGCAGAAAGTTAGCGGCCATCCAGGTCTTTATGTCTTTAAGACATTCCTGCAGTTTAACTAATTGGTGTGTGTTATCTGGCTTCATGGACAGATAGAGCTGGGTGTCATCTGCATGGCAGTGAAATTGTATGCTATGTCTTTTAATGATGCTGCCTAGGGGATGCATGTATAGTGTAAACAGAATTGGTCCTAGCACTGAACCTGTGGAACTCCATAATTAACCTCAGTGTGTGAAGAGGACTCTCCATTTACATGTACAAATTGGAGTCTATTAGATAGATATGATACAAACCACTGCAGTGCAGTACCTGTAATACCTACAGCATGTTCTAATCGCTCTAATAGGATATTATGGTCAACAGTATCGAATGCTGCACTAAGGTCTAGCAGGACAAGCACAGAGATGAGTCCACTGTCAGAGGCCATAAGAAGATCATTTGTAACCTTCACTAAAGCTGTTTCTGTGCTGTGATGAGCTCTGAAACCTGACTGAAACTCTTCAAATAAGCCATTCCTCTGCAGATGATCTGTTAGCTGTTTGACAACTACTCTTTCAAGGTTTTTGATATGAAAGGAAGGTTGGAGATTGGCCTATAATTAGCTAAGACTGCTGGGTCTAGAGATGCTTTTTGAGTAAAGGTTTAACTACAGCCAGCTTGATGGCCTGTGGTACATAGCCGATTATTAGAGATAGGTTGATCATATTTAAGATTGAAGAATTAATTAATGGAAGGACTTCTTTGAGCAGTTTTGTAGGAATGGGGTCTAAAAGACACGTTGATGGTTTGGAGGAAGTAATTATTAAAGTTAACTCAGAAAGATCAATTGGAGAAAAAGAGTCTAATATAACATCAATGGTACTAAGAGTAGCTGTAGATAATATTACATCTGTGGGATGATTATTGGTAATTTTTTCTCTAATGATAAAAATTTTATTTGTGAAGACGTCCATGAAGTCATTACTAGTTAACGTTAAAGGGATGGTTGGCTCAAAAGAGCTCTGACTTTTTGTCAGCCTGGCTACAGTGCTGAAGAGAAACCGGGGGTTATACTTATTTTCTTCAATCAGTGACGAATAGTAAGATGTTCTGGCTTTGCGGAGGACTTTCTTATAAAGCAACACACTATTTCTCGAGGCTAAATGATGATCCTCTAAATTTGTGACACGCCATTTCCTCTCCAGCTTACGAGTCATCTGCTTTAGGCTATGTGTTTGAGAATTATACCACGGAGTCAGGTACTTCTGATTTGAGACCTTAGTTTTCACAGGAGCTACAGTATCCAGAGTTAAATGGCAAATGGGCCCTAAGGACCCCAAAGCGCTTTACATATCCAGTCATTCACCCATTCACGCACACATTCACACACTGGCGATGGAAAGCTACATTGTAGCCACAGCTGCCCTGGGGCGCACTGACAGAGGCGAGGCTGCCGGACACTGGCGCCACCGGGCCCTCTGACCACCACCAGTAGGCAACGGGTGAAGTGTCTTGCCCAAGGACACGATGACCAAGACTGCCCAAGCCGGGGCTCGAACCGGCAACCTTCCGATTACAAGGCGAACTCCCAACTCTTGAGCCACAGTTGTATGTAGTGAGGAGGTGAAATTATTAACAAGATAATCGACCTCTGTTGGAGTAGTATTCAGATAGCTGCTCTGCTCTATGTTGGTACAGGGCATTGAAGATGATAACAGTGGTTGGATTATATTCTTAAACTTAGTTACAGCACTTTCAGAAAGACATCTACTTTGATAAAGTCTACTTTCCACTGTTGTGTAATCAATTATTTTAAATGTAAATGTTATCAGGAAATGATCAGACAGGAGAGGGTTTTCAGGAAACACTGTTAAATGTTCAGTTTCTATGCCATATGTTAAAACAAGATCTAGAGTGTGATTATTAAAGTGGTGGGTGGGTTCTTTTCCTTTTTATGAAAAGCCAATTGAGTCTAATAACAGATTAAATGCCATGTTGAGGCTGTCATTTTTAGCATCTACATGGATGTTAAAATCACCCACAATAATTATTTTATCTGAGCTGAGCACTAAATCAGATAAAAAGTCTGAGAAATCAGACAGAAACTCTGTGTAAGGAGATGGGGGGGGGGGGGGGGGTAGCAGGAGGAGAGAAGCTGCAGAGATGCGTGTGAGACTGCAACTCTGCTTCCTGGTCCCAACTCTGGATAGTCATATTTTGGGGGGTTTAATAAATCTGTCCATATTTCTAGAAATGAGAGCTGCTCCATCCAAAGTGGGATGGATGCCGTCTCTCCTAACAAGATCAGGTTTCCTCCAGAAGGTTTGCCAATTATCTATGAATTCCACATAGTTTCTGGGACACCACTCAGACAGCCAGCAATTTAAGGAGAACATGCGGCTAAACATGTCACTCCTGGTCTGATTGGGGAGGGGACCAGAGAAAACTACAGAATCTGACATTGTATGGGCAAAGTTGCACACCGATTCAATATTGCTTTTAGTGACCTCCGATTGGCGTAACCGGGTGTCATTACTGCCGACGTGAATTATGATTTTACTGAATTTACGTTTATCCTTAGCCAGCAGTTTTGCATTTCCTTCAATGTCGCCTGCTCTGGCCCCTGGAAAACAATTGACTATGGTTGCCGGTGTCTCTAGCTTCACATGTCTGAGAACAGAATCACCAATTACCAGAGTTTGACCCCCGGCGGGCGTGTCGCCGAGTGGGGAAAAACAGTTAGACACATGAACGGGTTGGTGGTGTACCTGGGGCTACTGTTTAGGACTATGCTTCCTCCTCACCGTCACCCAGCCACGCTCTTTCCCCAGCTGCTTGGGGTCTGCCGGGGAACAGCTAGCGGGGCCTACGCTATCTTCGGCTGCACCAGTTACAGGGGCCTGGCTAGCTACGGGTGAATGAAGGGTGCGAAGCCGAGTCTCCCTTCCAATGTGGATCACATCAGCCAGAAACAGGCTCTTGTGAAATGTAGATGACCTCAGACAGCAGCGCAGGCCCTGCTGTCGTGAAGTTGGCCTCAGAGGGAGCACTAGCCCTGGTGCAATGTGGATGGCCTAAGCCAGCAATACAGGCCCTGGTATGTTGACGATAGCCTCACAAGGAGCACATGCCGTGGTATAATGTGGATGGCCTCAGCCAGTAGCAAAGGCCCTGTTGTAATGTGGATGGCCTCATCTACCAACACTGGCCCAGGTGAAATGTGGATGGTAATGGCCAGCACCACAGACCTTGGTGTAATGTGGATGGCCTTAGCCAACAGCACAGTCCCTGGTGTGGTGAAGATGGCCTCACAGGAAGCACTGTCCCTGGTGTAATGTGGATGGCCTCAGCAAACAACACTGGCCCTGGTGAAATGTTGGTGGTATTGGCCAGAACCACAGGCCCTGGTTTAATGTAGATGGCATCAGCCAGCAGCACAGGCCCTTGAGTAATGTGAATGTCCTCAGCCAACACCACTGGCCCTTGTGTAATATGGATGGTATCAGCCAGCACCAAAGGCCCTGGTGTGGTGATGATAGCCTCACAGGAAGCACTGTCCCTGGTGTAATTTGGATGGCCTCATCCAAAAACACTGGCCCTGGTGTAAAGTGGATGGCATTGGCCAGCACCACAGGCCCTGGTGTAATGTGAATGGCCTCATCCAACAACACTAGCCCTGGTGAAATGTGGATGGTATTGGCCAGCACCGCAGGCCCTGGTGTAATGTGAATGTCCTCAGCCAACACCATTGTCCCTGGTGTAATGTGGATGGTATTGGCTAGCACCACAGGCCCTGTTGTAATGTGGATGGCCTCATCTACCAACACTGGCCCAGGTGAAATGTGGATGGTATTGGCCAGCACCACAGGCCCTTGTGTAATGTGAATGTCCTCAGCCATGACCACAGGCCCTGATGAAATGTAATTGGCCTCAGCCATGACCACAGGCCCTGGGGAAATGTAAATGTCCTCAGCCAGTAGCACAGGCCCTGTTGTAATGTGGATGGCCTCATCTAACAACTCTGTCGCAGGTGAAATATGGATGGTATTGGTCAGCACCACACACTCTGGTGAAATGTGCATGATATCGGTCAGCACCACAGCCCCAGGTGTAATGTGGATGGCATCAACGAGCAGCAGAGGCCCTGGTGTGGTGACGATGGCCTCACAGGAAGCACTGTCCCTTGTGTAATGTGTATGGCCTCAGCCAACAACGGTGGCCCTGGTGAAATGTGGATGGTATTGGCCAGCACCACAGGCCCTGGTGTAATGTGAATATCCTCAGCCAGTAGTAAAGGCCCTTGTGTTTTGTGGAACGCATCAGCCAGCAACACAATCCCTGGTGAAATGTGGATGGCCTCATCCAGCACCACAGGCCCTGGTTTGGTGATGATTGCCACACAGGAAGAACTGTACCTGGTGTAATGTGGATGGCCTCATCCAACAGTACAGGCCCTGGTGTGGTGAAGATGGCCTCAAAGGAAGCACAGGCCATGGTGTAATGTGGATGGCCTCAGACAGCAGCCAGGCCCTGGTGAAATGTAGATGGCCTCAGCCGGCAACATGCGCTCTGGTGAAATGTAGTCTGCCTCAGCCAGTGGCACAGGCCCTGTTGTGGTGAAGCCAGTAGTAAAGGCCCTTGTGTTTTCTGGAACGCATCAGCCGGCAACACAATCCCTGGTGAAATGTGGAAGGTTATCATCGAGTAGCACAGGCCCTGGTGTAATGTGGATGGCCTCATCCAACAGTACAGTCCCTGGTGTGGTGAAGATCGCCTCACAGGAAGCAGTGTCCCTGGTGTAAAGTGTATGGCCTAAGCCAACAACAGTGGACCTGGTGAAATATGGATGGTATTGGCCAGCACCACAGGCCCTGGTGTAATGTGAATGTCCTCAGCCAGAAGCACAGGCTCTTGTGTATTGTGGATCGCATCAGCCAGCAAAACAAGCCCTGGTGAGATGTGGTTGGTATCAACGAGTAGCACAGGCCCTGGTGTAATGTGGATGGCCTCAGCAAGCACCACAGGCCCTGGTTTGGTGATGATGGCATCACAGGAAGCACTGGCAGTGGTGTAATGTGGATGGCCTGAGCCAACAACACTGGACCTGTTGAAATGTGGATGGTATTGGCCAGCACCAAAGGCCCTGGTGTAATGTGGATGGCATCATCCAGCACCACAGGCCCTGGTGTGCTGATGATGGCCTTACAGGAAGCACTGTCCCTGATGTAAAGTGTATGGCCTCAGCGTAATGTGTAATGTGGATGGTATTGGCTAGCACCACAGGCCCTTGTGTAACGTGAATGGCCTCATCCAACAACACTGGCTCTGGTGTAATGTGGATGGTATTGGCCAGCACCACAGGCCCGTTGATTCCATCCACATTAAACCAGGGCCTGTGGTGCAGGCCCAAACCATCCACATTTCACCAGGGCTTGTGTTGCTGGCTGATGCGATCCAAAATACACAAGGGCCTGTGCTACTGGCTGATGCCATCCCCATTACACCAGGGCCAGTGGTGTTGACTGAGGACATTCACATTACGCCAGGGCCTGTGCTTTCCTGTGAGGCCATCTTCACCACAACAGGGCCTGTGCTAGTGGCTGAGGCAGACTACCTTTCACCAGAGCGCATGTTGCCGGCTCAGGCCATCTACATTTCACCAGGGCCTGGCTGCTGTCTGAGGCCATTCACATTACACCAAGGCCTGTGCTTCCTGTGAGGCCATCTTCACCACACCAGGGCCTGTACTGTTGGATGAGGCCAATCACATTACACCAGGTACAGTTCTTCCTGTGTGGCAATCATCACCAAACCAGGGCCTGTGGTGCTGGATGAGGCCATCCACATTTCACCAGGGAATGTGTTGCTGGCTGATGCGTTCCACAAAACACAAGGGCCTTTACTACTGGCTGAGGATATTGACATTACACCAGGGCCTGTGGTGCTGGCCAATATAATCCACATTTCACCAGGGCCACTGTTGTTGGCTGAGGCCATACACTTTACACCAGGCACAGTGCTTCCTGTGAGGCCATCTTCACCACACCAGGGCCTGTACTGTTGGATGAGGACATCCACATTACACCAGGGACAGTTCTTCTTGTGCGGCCATCATCACCACAACAGGGCCTGTGCTATTTGCTGATGCCATCCACAATACACCTGGGCCTGTGGTGCTGACCAATATCATGCACAATTCACCAGGGCCAGTGGTGTTGGCTAAGGCTATTCACATTACACCAGGGTGTGTGGTGCTGACCAATACCATCCACATTTCACCAGGGCCAGTGTTGTTGGCTGGGGCCATCCACATTACACCAGGGACAGTGCTTCCTGTGAGTCCATCATCACCACACCAGGGCCTGTGGTGCTGGCCAATACCATCCACATTTCCCCAGGGCCACTGTTTTTAGCTCAGGCCTGTGACAAAGTGGCTAGGACAGAATTCATTTGCCATTTGTCACTTGCGTATATTGTTATTCTGTGTTCTGTTATTTTACAGTCAGCCATAATGCTTTCATTTAGACATTGCTGGTGTAACTTCTCTTAACACTAGTGATGGGACGTTCTGTATCGAGGCTTCGGAGCGTGTGTCGAGTAATGGAGGGGGCGTTTCCGCGAAGCGCGTATCGAGGCTTGCTTCATTTATGGGAGGAGCTGAAAATGATGACGTCCGAAGCCTCGCTGCCCGGCTGTACCACGTGACTGGTTCATGAAGTGGTTCGAACTTTGCCGCGAGATATGACAGCGATATAAACCCCTCAGACTTCATTCAAAAATGTGGGTGTTTGATGGAGAGTTGCGGTTAGTGAGAGTTTGGAGACCGTATGGAGGTTTATGAGAGTGAGGAAAGTCAGGAGAGAATGGAGCCAGCTAAGAAGAGGAGGATGTCCTCCCCTGTGTGGGAACATTTTGATCTTATTCCTCCCAACAAGGTATTTCTACAGAAGATGTATTTTCATGATACTGATGGTGCAATACAATTTATGTTGAGCTGTCTTGACTTTTGTACAAGGTGAAGTGTTTGCTATGTGCCAGGGAGCTGGGATATAACAGCAACACCTCATCCATGCTTAGGCACTACAGAGCTTTGCATGAGAATAAGGGGAACACCGATCGTGGAGCAAGACCAGGTGAGCCATCAAATGCAATGATAATATAGGATGCAGTAATGTTACTAAATGATATAACAATATTATACAACTGTTATAAGTTACGTGTGTGATATTTATATTTGTGCTTTATCTTTATTGTCTTTCCTCAGGAGAACAATCTCAAATAGATGAAGACCTGGTCAGCATGGTGATTGAGGACTCCCAGCCATTTAGCATTGTGGAGGACAAAGGATTCAAAAGATTTGTTAAATCATTAAATCCTAGCTATGTTCTCCCCACTAAAATGTCATAAAAGCAGTGAAAATTTAGTTTTTACAGAATAAAATGTGAACAGGCAGGACTGAGGCTCAAAGCCTCAGTGTGTAGCTGTCCATACCTCAACGTTACAAAAGCACAACCACTGTCCACACCCCAACCACACCTCACCTCACAGTAAATGATAATTTCCATTTCAAGCATTTCCAAATAATCATTTCCCATACTGCCACTATAAATATACACAGTATACTGCCATCACTACAATATACATGTTTTACACACTCCTTTTGTTGTTGACATTTACAGGCTGTGTGCAAAATGCCACACTCTTCAAATTCATGCCAGCTATTATTTTTACGTCCAGTAGGTGTCCTGCTAGAGCAAATGAAGCTTCATGAAGCTTCGCGTTGGGGTGAACCAATTGGATGAAAAGCTTCAGTGCTTCATGGGGCTTCATCTGCCCATCACTACTTAACACACAATATCCCGGGTTTTGTTTGTGGTAGTAGTAGTTACATTCTTTACATCCATGCATGTGTTTTAAAGCAAACACTAGTGATGTGACGTTCTGTATCGAGGCTTCGGAGCGTGTGTCGAGTAATGGAGGGGGCGTTTCCGCGAAGCGCGTATCGAGGCTTGCTTCATTTATGGGAGGAGCTGAAAATGATGACGTCCGAAGCCTCGCTGCCCGGCTGTACCACGTGACTGGTTCATGAAGTGGTTCGAACTTTGCCGCGAGATATGACAGCGATATAAATCCCTCAGACTTCATTCAAAAACGTGGGTGTTTGATGGAGAGTTGTGGTTAGTGAGAGTTTGGAGACAGTTTGGAGACAGTTTGGAGGTTTATGAGAGTGAGGAGAGAAAGTCAGGAGAGAATGGAGCCAGCTAAGAAGAGGAGGATGTCCTCCCCTGTGTGGGAACATTTTGATCTTATTCCTCCCAACAAGGTATGTAAATTTCTACAGAAGATGTATTTTCATAATACTGATGGTGCAATACAATTTATGTTGAGCTGTCTTGACTTTTGTACAAGGTGAAGTGTTTGCTATGTGCCAGGGAGCTGGGATATAACAACAACACCTCATCCATGCTTAGGCACTACAGAGCTTTGCATGAGAATAAGGGGAACACCGATTGTGGAGCAAGACCAGGTGAGCCATCAAATGCAATGATAATATAGGATGCAGTAATGTTACTAAATGATATAACAATATTATACAACTGTTATAAGTTACGTGTGTGATATTTATATCTGTGCTTTGTCTTTCCTCAGGAGAACAATCTCAAATAGATGAAGACCTGGTCAGCATGGTGATTGAGGACTCCCAGCCATTTAGCACTGTGGAGGACAAAGGATTTAAAAGATTTGTTAAATCATTAAATCCTAGCTATGTTCTCCCCACTAAAAAGGTCATAAAAGCAGTGAAAATTTAGTTTTTACAGAATAAAATGTGAACAGGCAGGACTGAGGCTCAAAGCCTCAGTGTGTAGCTGTCCATACCTCAACGTTACAAAAGCACAACCACTGTCCACACCCCAACCACACCTCACCTCACAGTAAATGATCATTTCCATTTCAAGCATTTCCAAATAATCATTTCCCATACTGCCAGTATAAATATACACAGTATACTGCCATCACTACAATATACATGTTTTACACACTCCTTTTGTTGTTGACATTTACAGGCTGTGTGCAAAATGCCACACTCTTCAAATTCATGCCAGCTATTATTTTTACGTCCAGTAGGTGTCCTACTAGAGCACATGAAGCTTCATGAAGCTTCGCGTTGGGGTGAACCAATTGGATGAAAAGCTTCAGTGCTTCATGGGGCTTCATCTGCCCATCACTAGCAAACACTACTAACTAGTGATGGGACGTTCTGTATCGAGGCTTCGGAGCGTGTGTCGAGTAATGGAGGGGGCGTTTCCGCGAAGCGCGTATCGAGGCTTGCTTCATTTATGGGAGGAGCTGAAAATGATGACGTCCGAAGCCTCGCTGCCCGGCTGTACCACGTGACTGGTTCATGAAGTGGTTCGAACTTTGCCGCGAGATATGACAGCGATATAAACCCCTCAGACTTCATTCAAAATGTAGGTGTTTGATGGAGAGCTGCGGTTAGTGAGAGTTTGGAGACAGTTTGGAGGTTTATGAGAGTGAGGAGAGAAAGTCAGGAGAGAATGGAGCCAGCTAAGAAGAGGAGGATGTCCTCCCCTGTGTGGGAACATTTTGATCTTATTCCTCCCAACAAGGTATGTAAATTTCTACAGAAGATGTATTTTCATGATACTGATGGTGCAATACAATTTATGTTAAGCTGTCTGTACTTTTGTACAAGGTGAAGTGTTTGCTATGTGCCAGGGAGCTGGGATATAACAACAACACCTCATCCATGCTTAGGCACTACAGAGCTTTGCATGAGAATAAGAGGAACACCGATTGTGGAGCAAGACCAGGTGAGCCATCAAATGCAATGATAATATAGCATGCAGTAATGTTACTAAATGATATAACAATATTATACAACTGTTATAAGTTACGTGTGTGATATTTATATTTGTGCTTTATCTTTATTGTCTTTCCTCAGGAGAACAATCTCAAATAGATGAAGACCTGGTTACCATGGTGATTGAGGACTCACAGCTATTTAGCATTGTGGAGGACAAAGGATTTAAAAGATTTGTTAAATCATTAAATCCTAGCTATGTTCTCCCCACTAAAAAGGCCATAAAAGCAGTGAAAATTTAGTTTTTACAGAATAAAATGTGAACAGGCAGGACTGAGGCTCAAAGCCTCAGTGTGTAGCTGTCCATACCTCAACGTTACAAAAGCACAACTACTGTCCACACCCCAACCACACCTCACCTCACAGTAAATGATCATTTCCATTTCAAGCATTTCCAAATAATCATTTTCCATACTGCCACTATAAATATACACAGTATACTGCCATCACTACAATATACATGTTTTACACACTCCTTTTGTTGTTGACATTTACAGGCTGTGTGCAAAATGCCACACTCTTCAAATTCATGCCAGCTATTATTTTTACGTCCAGTAGGTGTCCTGCTAGAGCAAATGAAGCTTCATGAAGCTTCGCATTGGGGTGAACCAATTGGATGAAAAGCTTCAGTGCTTCATGGGGCTTCATCTGCCCATCACTACTACTAACCATCAGATCATCTGAATTCTCTTCTGTTTACAGGCACATGTCTAGTAAATTATGTTTCTTTATGTTGCTTTGGTTATACTTACCATGGTGTCCATGTTGTGCTTGCAGGTCCTATATGTGAGACAGGTGTATGGGAAGGGCCGCCCACTACTTCCTGTTTATATAGGGTCATGAGGTCAATGATTGGATCACTGGGTGTAACCAAATGGAGGGTTTTTCATTTTGTATAGTATTGTTTGTTTTCTTTAAAGTAGCCTTTTGAGTTATATTGTATTCAGTGTTTTACTTTACAAACTATTTAGTTGCGTAAATGAGTTTGTCAGTTTCATGCATGACTTTATTCCTGTTCTTTGTTTAGAATTGTATTATTTGGTTTGACCTATTTTGTTCAATGGTAGGGACTAACGAGGTCAGGTGTGGGCAAAGTCTTGTATAAAGCCAGTGGGATTTTTGCATGCCTGATTGATTGTTTTATGGTAAAAGGGAGATGCTAGCAATAAAGTATGCTTAAAAAGAACTTCAATTGTCTGCTAATGCTATTTACTTATCACCTTCCTTGCTGCTTAAGCTATGCTACATCACAAATGGTGGCAGCAGTGGCTCCAGGCCAATAGGTTATAGCAATGCAGAAATCAGCCAAGTCAAGGAAACCTCAAGGGCCAACAGAATTTCCCCCAGAGGAGGCCCAAGATGATGGCAACCTGCCAGAAGCTACGGGTGAGCACAGCACGGAAGCACAAAGTCTCTCAGAGCTCTCAACTTTATTAAAAGGCCTGATGCAACAGCATGCTGACCGTGAGGCAAAATGGGAGCAGGACAGACAATGCCAGGATGAACGGTGGCATAGAATGCAACACCAGTTCAGCCAACTGCAGCAGGAGGTCCAGTCGGAGCGCCGGGAGCATCAGATGCTGTGGGAAGGTGCAGTAGCTGATTCCGGAGTGCCTCTGAGTTCCTCAGTGCGGCAAAAGGTGCAGCAACCTGTTCAACAGCGAGGAAACCCCCCTGAATCTTCCACAGCACCACATTCATCCAATCTGGGCAGAGTAAGCGTTTGGAAAGGCCCGAAGATGCAGCCCTATGGTGAGGATGAAGATATTGAACATTATTTAACCACTTTTGAGAGGATTGCAACAGGATGTCAGTGGCCACAAGAAGAATGGGCACTGCATCTGGCTCCACTTCTTAGTGGTAAAGCACGTGCGGCATATGTTGCTATGGACACTGAAGAAACAATGGACTATGATAAGGTAAAAACCGCCGTTCTTGAAAAATTTGAAATAAGTGCTGAGACTTACCGAACCAGATTCCGCAACATGACGGTGAAGGACGATGAGACACCCAAAGAGCTGCGAACCCGCCTTAAAGACCTATATGAAAAGTGGATGCTTCCAAAGGAGAAGACAAAGGACCAAATAGGAGATGTCATAGTGATGGAACAGTTTCTCAGAGTTCTTAACCCAGAGCTGAGGACCTGGGTGAAAGAGCGCAACCCCACCACTTCAAAAGAAGCTGCAGAGATGGCAGAGGCTTTTCTTGCAGCCCGACGCCCACAAAAAGGGTACATGGTAGGAAAACCCAGTTCAGCCAATGTTTTTGTGGGTAGGTCAGGGGGTGGGAATGGGTACAAAGCTAAAAGCCCTAAACAAAGTTCCCCAATCACTAGCAGTAGCCGCGCTAGAGAATTAAAGCAGAGAGGCCCGTTGGTGTGTCATGCCTGTGGTCAAGCAGGTCACTTTAAGGCAGATTGCCCAGGTCAGCAAGTCAGTAAGACTTACATGTGTCTTTCACCACAGTGTTTTGACTTGCTAGAGGAAGAAACAGAGTCTCTAGTACCCTCCAGTGATCAGGAGCACACCATCTGTGTTTTCATTGAGGGAAAACCGTGTGTTGCCCTCTTGGATTCAGGCAGTAGCCGCACACTTGTCAGGCAAGATTGCCTCCCTAGCGACACCACATTTTGTGGTAAAGTTAAAGTCTGGTGTGTTCATGGTGATAATGTTGATTATCCTATTGCCAATGTTTGCCTGCAAGTTAATGAAAAGGAGTACATACTTACAGTTGGAGTAATGGATAAACTTCCCTACCAGATTGTGTTGGGCCGGGACATGCCAATTCTTGGGGAGTTATTAGCAAAGACAGAGAAGGACAGAGAAGAGAAGAATCTGCATGTTGCATGTGAAGGTCTGCTAGTAGTCACTAGGTCTGGTAATAAAGCTTCTCAGTCAGAGCCAGGTTTGAGTGAGTTGCCCTATGCAGACAGTGAAATTCCAGATATTGACAGACCAAGTAGGCCGCATATAAAGAAAAGTAAAATGCAGAGAAGACAGGAAAAAGTGAGGGGGACAGAAATTGCTGAGTCACTTCCTGAACCAGAGATCGATGAGCTCCTCGTTGTCCCGAGCAATATTGTCCAACTCCAAAGGGAGGACCCCTCTTTAGCACCCCTGTTTGCTAAGAGCACCCAAGAATCAGCACAGATTACAGACAGAGTACGGAAAGTATTCATTGTTAAGAATGAACGACTATATCGTCGTAGCAAAGTTGGTGACCAGTTGGTTGTTCCCAAAAGCTTAAGGCCTGTAGTCTTGCAGTTGGCTCATTCAGTTCCTTGGGCAGGCCACTTAGGACATCTTAAAACCTTTTCCAGAATGGTAACTCGGTAGTTTTGGCCACAGCAATTTTCAGACACTGCCCAGTTTTGCAAATCATGTCCACAGTGTCAGTTGACAGCCCCAAGTAGGAAAGGAGACAGAGCCCCACTCATTCCTATGCCTGTAATAGACGTCCCCTTTTCTCGTGTTGCCATGGATATTGTCGGCCCATTGGAGAGAAGTGGTTCAGGGCATAGGTACATTCTAGTGATTTGTGACTATGCAACAAGGTATCCTGAAGCTTTCCCATTGAGAAGGGTCAAAGCCCGCCAAATAGCTAATTGTCTGATACAGATGTTTTCAAGGGTGGGTATTCCCAAAGAAATCTTGACAGACCAAGGCTCAAACTTCACTTCCAACCTGTTGAAAGAAGTCTACAAACTTCTGGGAATTACCGGAATCAAAACGAGCCCTTATCATCCACAAACTGATGGACTTGTTGAGAGGTTTAATAAAACCCTGAAATCAATGCTGAGGAGGTTCGTAAGAGAATCGGGAAAAGACTGGGACCAATGGCTTCCATTTTTGCTTTTCGCCTATAGAGAGGTACCACAAGCATCAACTGGATTTTCTCCGTTTCAGCTCTTGTACGGCCATAATGTCAGAGGTCCACTGGATGTACTTCGGGAAGCTTGGGAGGAAGCTAGCCCTGAAAAACAGTGCTCTTCCCTCTCTTATGTGTTGAAAATGAGGGACAAGCTTGAACAGTTTCAGGAACTGGCTCATTGTCACCTAGTAAGTGCCCAGCGACGTCAAAAACAGAACTATGATAAGACAGCTCGCAGGAGGACCTTTAAAGAAGGACAAAAAGTGTTGCTCCTTTTGCCAACCACTGAAAGCAGTCTCTTAGCCAAATGGCAGGGGCCATTTGTGATAAACAGGAAAGCAGGTCCTGTCACTTATGAGCTCAACATGCCGAATCGTCGGAAAAAGCAACAGGTGTTTCATGTCAACATGTTGAGGGAGTGGATTGAGAAGCCAGAGCAATCACTTCAGTTGTGAGCTCGTGTTGTACTGCAGGAAGAAGAGCCTCAAGAGCAGCACAAAGCCAGGCTACACCCATCTTATTCAGCATGACATACACCTGCGTTGTTCGAATCAACCACCCATCAGGGATACCACCTCCAGAGTTCCAGCAAAGCTAATGCCAGCATTGAAACAGGAGGTGGAAGAAATGCTTGCAACAGGGATTATAGAGCCATCTAGAGGTGAGTGGTGTAGCCCTGTGGTACTCGTCCCCAAGAAAAATGATGCAAGACAGAGATTTTGTGTTGACTTCTCAAAACTTAATGCTGTCTCTGTTTTTGATGCATATCCTATGCCAAGAGTGGATGAATTTATTGAGTGCTTGGGTAATGCCAAGTACCTCACAACACTCGACCTTTGTAAAGGTTATTGGCAAGTCCCCCTAACAGAGTCCTCAAGGGATTTAACTACATTCAGGGTTCCCAGCGGACTTTATCGTTTCAGAACTATGCCTTTCGGACTACATGGAGCTCCAGCCACGTTCCAGAGGCTGGTGGACTTGGTTCTGAAAGGAGCTGATGGCTATGCAGCAGCGTATATTGACGACATTGTGGTGTTCAGCGAGACATGGGAGGACCATGTGAAACATCTGGCTGATGTCCTGCAACGCATCAGAACAGCTGGACTAGTCATCAACCCTGGGAAGTGCCACATTGCACAGACCGAGGTGGAGTACCTGGGTTACGTCATTGGGGGTGGGGTCATCCGCCCTCAGGTGAGTAAGGTCGAGAACCTTGCCTCTTGTCCTCCTCTAACTACAAAGAAAAACTTGAGATCCTTCCTGGGTTTAGCTGGCTGGTATCGTCGTTTCATCCCTAATTTCTCTACCAGATCAGCTATTCTTAGTGATTTAACTCGTAAATCATGCCCCAACAAAATTAAATGGATTCCAGAGTGTGAGGCTGCATTCATGGATTTGAAAAACTGTTTGTGTAATGGGCCTGTGTTACAGTGTCCAGACTTTACGTGCCCGTTATATGGGACGGGCCGCCCACTACTTTCTGTTTATATAGGGTCATGAGGTCAATGATTGGATCACTGGGTGTAACCAAATGGGGGGTTTTTCATTTTGTATAGTATTGTTTGTTTTCTTTAAAGTAGCCTTTTGAGTTTTATTGTATGCAGTGTTTTACTTTACAAACTATTTAGTTGAGTAAATGAGTTTGTCAGTTTCATGCATGACTTTATTCCTGTTCTTTGTTTAGAATTGTATTATTTGGTTTGACCTATTTTGTTCAATGGTAGGGACTAACGAGGTCAGGTGTGGGCAAAGTCTTGTATAAAGCCAGTGGGATTTTTGCATGCCTGATTGATTGTTTTATGGTAAAAGGGAGATGCTAGCAATAAAGTATGCTTAAAAAGAACTTCAATTGTCTGCTAATGCTATTTACTTATCACCTTCCTTGCTGCTTAAGTTATGCTACATCACAAGGCCATACACATTACACCAGGGACAGTGCTTCCTGTGAGGCTGTCAGGGTCCTGGGTCTCCTGACCCAGCGTTTTAGTTCTTTGTGATTTTTGTATTTGGTGTGAGTTATTCTATAGTTTCTAGTTTCGATCCCTTGCCCTTCTCGTTTCTCTGTGTCCCCTCTGTTCTGTAAGTCTGTGTCTGCATGTTTGAGTTCCCCTCCGTGTCTATCGGTTCTTAGAGTCCTCTGCCTTATGGTTTATGTCTCTGTGTTTCTTAGTTGCTGTCTCCACGGTGTCAAGTTCGCGTCTCTGTGTGATCCTTCCTGTTTTACTTTGAAGGTCCGTGACTTATGTGAATGTGTCCTGCTTTGCTTGTCTCGTCTGTTCTAATTTCCCCCAGCTGTGCTCTCCTTCTGTGTCTCATTCTCCTCGTTACTTCCCAGTGTATTTAGACCCTGTGTTTCTCTGAGTCGGTGTTGCGTCGTACCCTCAACAAGCTGTGTGTGTTTTGCCTCCGTGTTGCCAGTGTTTTGTTTCCAGTTCCAGTTCAGTGTTTTGTTTCCAGTTCAGTGTCTTCTGCTTCAGTGTTTTAGTCCACCAGCGTTTTTGTTTGTCTTTTGATGCCTTTAGTTAGTAAGAGGGTTTCCAGCAATAAAGCTGCGCTTTAAGTTGAACTTCTGTGTCTGAGTCCTGCATTTTGGATCCACCACTCCTGCTTGCCCGCCTGCCACACAGCCAACCATGACAGAACGACGCAACCATCAAATGGATCCTCTCATTCTCCTCGTTACTTCCCAGTGTATTTAGACCCCGTAGCCACTCTCAGCTCAGTCTCCAGAGTCACCAGTGTCACTGTCAGTTCAGTCACCAGAGTCACCAGTATCACTGTCAGCTCAGTCTCCAGAGTCACCCTCAATTCAGTCTCCAGTGTCACCCTCAGTTCAGCCTCATGACAGAGGCCATCTTCACCACACAAGGGAGTGTGCTTTTGGATGAGGCAATACACATTACACCAGGGCCTGTGGTGCTGGCCAATACCATCCACATCTCACCAGGGCCACTGTTCTTAGCTGAGGCCATCCACATTACACCAGGGACAGTGCTTCCCTTGAGGACATCTTCACCCAACCAGGGCCTCTGCTGCTCGTTGATGCCATGCACAATACACAAGGGCCTGTGGTGCTGACCAATATCATGCACATTTCACCAGGGCCAGTCGTGTTGGCTGAGGACATCCACATTACACCAGGGCCTGTGGTGCTGGCCAATACCATCCACATTTCACCTGGGCCACTGTTGTTGGCTGAGGCCATACACATAACACCAGGGACAGTGCTTTTGGCTGAGGCCATCATAACCACACCAGGGCGTGTGGTGCTGGATGAGGCCATCCACATTACACCAGGGCCTGTGGTGCTGGCCAATACCATCCACATTTCACCAGGGCCACTGTTGTTGGCTGAGGCCATCCACATTACACCTGGGCCTGCGATGCTGGGTCATGCCATCCACAATACACAAGGGCCTGTGGTGCTGACCAATATCATGCACATTTCACCAGGGCCAGTCGTGTTGGCTGAGGACATCCACATTACACCAGGGCCTGTGGTGCTGGCCAATACCATCCACATTTCACCAGGGCCACTGTTGTTGGCTGAGGCCATACACATTACACCATGGACAGTGCTTCCTGTGAGGCCATCTTAACCACACCACTGCCTGTGTTAGTGGCAGAGGCCATCCACATTACACCACTACCAGTGCTTTCTGTGAGGCCATCATCACCACACCAAGGCCTGTGGTGCTGGATGAGGCTATCCACATTACACCAGGGCCTGTGGTGCTGGCTGAGGCCATCCACATTACACCAGGGCCACTGTTGTTGGCTGAGGCCATACACTTTATACCAGCGACAGTGCTTCCTGTGAGGCCATCTTCACCAAACCAGGGCCTGTACTGTTGGATGAGGACATCCACATTACACCAGGGACAGTTCTTCCTGTGAGGCCATCATCACCACACCAGGGCCTGTGCTACTTGCTGATGCCATCCACATTACACCTGGGCCTGTGGTGCTGACCAATATCATGCACAATTCACCAGGGCCAGTGGTGTTGGCTAAGGCTATTCACATTACACCTGGGCATGTGGTGCTGACCAATACCATCGACATTTCACCAGGGCCAGTGTTGTTGGCTGAGGCCATCCACATTACACCAGGGACAGTGCTTCCTGTGGTTCCATCATCACCACACCAGGGCCTGTGGTGCTGGCCAATACCATCCACATTTCACCAGGGCCACTGTTGTTGGCTGAGGCCATCCACATTACACCAGGGCCTGCGTGGCTGGGTCATGCCATCCACATTACACCAGGGCCCGTGCTACTGGCTGAGGCCAACTACATTTCACCAGGGCCAGTGGTGTTGGCTGAGGACATCCACATTACACCAGGGTGCGTGGTGCTGACCAATATCATGCACAATTCACCAGGGCCAGTGGTGTTGGCTGAGGACATCCACATTACACCAGGGACAGTGCTTCCTGTGATTCCATCATCACCAAACCAGGGCCTGTGGTGCTGGCCAATACCATCCACATTTCACCAGGGCCACTGTTGTTGGCTGAGGCCATACACATTACACCACTACCAGTGCTTCCTGTGAGATCATCATCACCAGACCAGGGTATGTGGTGCTGGATGAGGCCATCCACATTACACCTGGGCCTGCGTTGCTGGGTCATGCCATCCACATTACACCAGGGCCTGTGCTACTGGCTGAGGCCAACTACATTTCACCAGGGCCAGTGGTGTTGGCTGAGGACATCCACAATACACAAGGGCCTGTGGTGCTGACCAATATCATGCACATTTCACCAGGGCCAGTCGTGTTGGCTGAGGACATCCACATTACACCAGGGCCTGTGGTGCTGGCCAATACCATCCACATTTCACCAGGGCCACTGTTGTTGGCTGAGGACATCCACATTACACCAGGGCCTGTGGTGCTGGCCAATACCATCCACATTTCACCTGGGCCACTGTTGTTGGCTGAGGCCATACACATAACACCAGGGACAGTGCTTTTGGCTGAGGCCATCATAACCACACCAGGGCGTGTGGTGCTGGATGAGGCCATCCACATTACACCAGGGACAGTGCTACTCGTAGTTGCCATCCACATTACACCAGGGCCTGTGGTGCTGGCCAATACCATCCACATTTCACCAGGGCCACTGTTGTTGGCTGAGGCCATCCACATTACACCTGGGCCTGCGATGCTGGGTCATGCCATCCACAATACACAAGGGCCTGTGGTGCTGACCAATATCATGCACATTTCACCAGGGCCAGTCGTGTTGGCTGAGGACATCCACATTACACCAGGGCCTGTGGTGCTGGCCAATACCATCCACATTTCACCTGGGCCACTGTTGTTGGCTGAGGCCATACACATAACACCAGGGACAGTGCTTTTGGCTGAGGCCATCATAACCACACCAGGGCGTGTGGTGCTGGATGAGGCCATCCACATTACACCAGGGACAGTGCTACTCGTAGTTGCCATCCACATTACACCAGGGCCTGTGGTGCTGGCCAATACCATCCACATTTCACCAGGGCCACTGTTGTTGGCTGAGGCCATCCACATTACACCTGGGCCTGCGATGCTGGGTCATGCCATCCACAATACACAAGGGCCTGTGGTGCTGACCAATATCATGCACATTTCACCAGGGCCAGTCGTGTTGGCTGAGGACATCCACATTACACCAGGGCCTGTGGTGCTGGCCAATACCATCCACATTTCACCAGGGCCACTGTTGTTGGCTGAGGCCATACACATTACACCATGGACAGTGCTTCCTGTGAGGCCATCTTAACCACACCACTGCCTGTGTTAGTGGCAGAGGCCATCCACATTACACCACTACCAGTGCTTTCTGTGAGGCCATCATCACCACACCAAGGCCTGTGGTGCTGGATGAGGCTATCCACATTACACCAGGGCCTGTGGTGCTGGCTGAGGCCATCCACATTACACCAGGGCCACTGTTGTTGGCTGAGGCCATACACTTTATACCAGCGACAGTGCTTGCTGTGAGGCCATCTTCACCAAACCAGGGCCTGTACTGTTGGATGAGGACATCCACATTACACCAGGGACAGTTCTTCCTGTGAGGCCATCATCACCACACCAGGGCCTGTGCTACTTGCTGATGCCATCCACATTACACCTGGGCCTGTGGTGCTGACCAATATCATGCACAATTCACCAGGGCCAGTGGTGTTGGCTGAGGCCATCCACATTACACCTGGGCATGTGGTGCTGACCAATACCATCGACATTTCACCAGGGCCAGTGTTGTTGGCTGAGGCCATACACATTACACCAGGGACAGTGCTTCCTGTGGTTCCATCATCACCACACCAGGGCCTGTGGTGCTGGCCAATACCATCCACATTTCACCAGGGCCACTGTTGTTGGCTGAGGCCATCCACATTACACCTGGGCCTGCGTTGCTGGGTCATGCCATCCACATTACACCAGGGCCCGTGCTACTGGCTGAGGCCAACTACATTTCACCAGGGCCAGTGGTGTTGGCTGAGGACATCCACATTACACCAGGGTGCGTGGTGCTGACCAATATCATGCACAATTCACCAGGGCCAGTGGTGTTGGCTGAGGACATCCACATTACACCAGGGACAGTGCTTCCTGTGATTCCATCATCACCAAACCAGGGCCTGTGGTGCTGGCCAATACCATCCACATTTCACCAGGGCCACTGTTGTTGGCTGAGGCCATACACATTACACCACTACCAGTGCTTCCTGTGAGATCATCATCACCAGACCAGGGTATGTGGTGCTGGATGAGGCCATCCACATTACACCTGGGCCTGCGTTGCTGGGTCATGCCATCCACATTACACCAGGGCCTGTGCTACTGGCTGAGGCCAACTACATTTCACCAGGGCCAGTGGTGTTGGCTGAGGACATCCACAATACACAAGGGCCTGTGGTGCTGACCAATATCATGCACATTTCACCAGGGCCAGTCGTGTTGGCTGAGGACATCCACATTACACCAGGGCCTGTGGTGCTGGCCAATACCATTGTTAAGAGATTTTCTACATTATACACTATAGCTAAATCTCTATAATACAATATAATCAAGTAGGCCTTATATTCTAACCAAGTGTGCCTTATATTTAGTGTGTTCATATATTTTCACATAACCAAGCCTATTGTTGAAGAATCAGCTAACCAAGTTTATTGTTAAAGAGAACATAATGCATTCCTTACTTAAGTGTCTGAAATGTTTGAGATGTTTTGACAGCATGATATAATGATGCATTCTTTCCTATAATGTCTGTGATGTCAGATAAAGCATGATATACTACTGTATTTTTAATCCCAGTGTGTGAAAGATCAGATAAGCTGATTTCATGTTTAACCTCTTCCCTGACTGTTAAAAAGAGGAAGTACTATGTAACCCATTTTTGCCTTATAAATAAAGCAGCGAGCCTGTGCTCGTGGTGGTGTCTTCTCAGAGAGACATTCACCCGTGCGCACGTTTTCTAATTACTCTCTGAGTTGGTCTGCAGTTGTCTCATTTCTCTTACTTGTGTTTTGAACAAATGTCTAAACCCCTGACATTTAATTGGTCCTTCGATAGCCGGAGAACTGACTGTTATTTTTAACGTCTAGTTTTCCACAGCGGTCTTCATCGGATCCTGACGTCGTGACGCCTGCGCTGGAAAAGAGTCTGTGCACAGCAAAAGAAAAACCGGGAGCGTGGAATTCGACCTCCGGTCAGCGTCTTATACAGGCCCCACGGCGCCAGGACCAGATGAACCGAATCCAAAAACGCAGCGCCACAGTAAGGTGAATATGAAACACTGCATTCCATCAAGCGTTAAAATACGTTGATATTGAGATTTTCCTTTAAAATAGTGTAAGCCTGGTGAGCGCCGACAGATCTCATAGTCCAGAGAGGGACTTAAGGAGACAACAGGCAAGAGCGATATTCTAGAAATCGCTATTAAAAGTTCCGGTTGCTCTGGGTAGCAGCTGTAACGGAACGAGTTCCGGTCACTCTAGGAGTGGCTGCAACGGAACAGGTTAAAGGTTACATGAAATAGGCCTATGGAAAATCTCAATAAAAATTATAAAAACGCGCTTTGTTTGTGTTGAAATAGAGGAGTGAGTTGTTTTTACGACCCAATAAGCGGTCGAACCACTTCTCAAACTGTTTTCCTGTGTACACTCACGTATTGGTTAAAGTGGAAAAAGGGTTGTGCGTCATCACGTAAAATCAATAACCGCTCACTCGAATAGCAAGTGAGTAGAAGGCTGTTATTGAAAACCCATTCTCACTTTTGCATGCCAAAGAAGGTGTCACAGTTCTGACGTAATTAGTTCAAAATGGGTAATTCTAAAACTAAAGTAAAATTAACAGCAGATGAAGAAAAGCTTGAAAGAAACTGTCAAAATGCAGGAAAAGTCAGTGCAAATAGGTGGAGAAATCCACATAAAATTTATTGTCCAGCCTGGCAAGGCAAATGCAATCAAGAGTCAATAACTGCTTTAAAAGCTGCTTTGCAAAAAGAACTATTCGAGGAAAAAAGTCAAAAGAAAAAAGCAAAACGTGTAGCAGAATGGCGACTTTTCAAAGCATGGGAAGCAGAAAATGATAAACGCAGTGCTAAACGTGCCCAAAAACAAGAAAATAAAGATAAACAGAGAGCTGCAGGAGAGGAAAAAAACCCCCCTCCTTATGCACCTTCCTCTCAGCCCACACACACAGCAGCAGCAGCAGCAGCTGCACCAACTCCTGCGTCACCGCTTCCTGTAATCTCTCCTCACAACCCTTTTGCTCCAGATCCCTATGCTGAGGCAAAACATCAGCTTAATCTTATGACTAAACATAATCACTACAAAAAAGAAGGAACTGTAGGTCAGTTTCCAATGGTTGCCTTATCAAATCCTAGGTATGGGCAACCCAGTGGGCCTGTAGACGGCCAAGGAATCATACCAATAGATGGAGAACCTCTGATATACGCATTCAGACCCTGGTCCCATAAGGACAGAGAGAATGTGCTAAAAGATGTCCCACCCCTTAATGAAGGTTTTCAACAGTGGCGACATGCAGTAGAGTTGATTCGTAGAGGTTGGGGTTTGAATGGTCATGAGATGCTCCAAGTTCTTCAAGATTTATTAGGTTTACGTTTTCCTAGAGTCAGAGGAGCCTACACAGGAAACGACCAAAACGGTGATGTTTTAGGACCAGACACTCCTCAGTTAGTTCAAGAAATAAATGACTTGTACGGCAGAATAGAAATCAATTTAGCCCCAAGGCCAGATTATGGAAAAATAGGAGAGTGCAAACAAAAGGAAGGAGAGACAGCATCAGACTATCTGGATCGCTTACGTCCTGTTTTCGGGCAAAATTCAGGACTGGATTACGATCCAAATCCACAGTCTGCTTTTCAACAACAATTAAAAAATGCCTTCCTGAATGGCCTAATGCCCAAAATAAAAACACACGTAGACAAACACTGGGTGACACAAAACACAGGCACTCTGCCTGACGCCCTGCAATATGCTGAGCATGCAGTTAAAGTGCATAAACAGAAAGAAAAAACAGAAGGAGTTTTCATGATTGACCCAGGGACAGGCTTCATAGCTTTCTCAGGACAACAAAAACACACAGCAGGTTTTAAGCCACGTAAGGGAAAGCAGAAAGTAGGACAAAGAAGAGACAAAAGAGATATACAATGTTATAACTGTGGTAAATACGGGCACTTCGCTCGAGACTGTAGAAGTGTAAGCCAGGACCAAGAAAGTGATGATGACAGGCGCAGACGCCGTGATGAATGACTAGCACGAGAGGAAGGAAGTGAAACAAGTGAAGGGGAAGTTTACAATATTGAACAACTACTGCTAGGATCAGAAGCAAAGCCAACAGTTATACTACACGTGAATGGTGTCCCAGTAAAATTTCTTTGTGACACAGGAGCGTGTAGATCTGTCTTAGCAGTAGAAGTCCCAAATGTAACTTTCTCAAAAGACACTTTAATTGTGAAATCAGCTTCAGGACATGTGACATTGCAACAGCTAACCGTTCCCCTCTTTATGTCACATAGAGAAAGTGGTCGTGGCTGCAAAAATCAGTGCATCTATGACCCATCTTGTCCACTAAATTTGTTAGGAAGAGATGCTTTAACAAAATTAAAAATAGGAGTTATCCCTGAAGAAAGTGGCATGCAAGCCAGACTCCTATTTTCTGAAAGTCAGAGCCAAACTGAAGACATTTTTGTTTGTGAAGGTTCAGGTGAGCCAAATTATTACTGGACCTTAGATTTACCAAAACTTGAACCTCTGGAAGCCAAGGCTAATGTGTACTTACCTGAGCACTCACAGAGGCAGGACCCAGCAGCATACCACAACACCCTGTGGTATAAACATGTCCCAGGCCCAGACAAAATTTATGATCAGCAAGTGCACAGACTAGGACCACAAAAACTAGTCCTACGGCACCTGTATGTAACACAGAGTGGCAACGCGGTATGCTCAGTGTTACAGACAGATGCAGTGCGACGCATAAATAAAATGTTGAACCCTCATGTATCTGTTGCATGCAACGACCAAACGCCTTGGTCTGAGTTAGGCACAGTGCTGAGAAATGTAGAAATGGACAGATATGACAGAACAGAGTGTGAGGGCTGGCAAAAAGGCCGTAGAACAGGGTGCATGAGACTCACGCTGTGTTGGCCGGTGACAGCCACACCAGCTACACATTTAACCACAACAGAGCAAGACGAATGACAAGTGCTAACAGTTGAAACACATCCTGAACTAGAAAAGCTGCCACAAACATTATGGTCTCAAGGACCCACAGATGTAGGCCTAATAAAAGAAGCAGATCCAGTAGTGGTGAAAACTACAACCACATATAGGCCTGTGAAACCACAATATCCTTTGAGTGCAGAGGCGAGAGAAGGAATTGGACCAGTCATAGCAGATATGCAAAAAGCAGGTATTCTCGTGAAAACTAATGGAGCCACGTGTAATACACCAATTTTTCCAGTAAAAAAGGCTAATACAGGAAAATATCGCCTAGTTCATGATCTAAGAGCAATAAACGAGGTAACAGAGCAAATACCTCCAGTGGTTGCAAATCCACACACAATTTTAAATCAGGTAACACCGAAAGAACAGTGGTTCTCTGTAATAGACTTGTCCAATGCTTTCTTCTCTGTGCCTCTACACCCTGACTCACAGAAGCTATTCGGATTCACCTTTAACAATCAAAAGTATACTTATACAAGGTTGCCTCAAGGATTCCAGAATAGCCCCACTCTATATGCTGAGGCTTTGAGAAAATCAATGTCATCTTGCTCCCTCCCTGCTCCAGGGCAATTCTTGCTGTATGTAGATGATATATTGATTACAGGCCATACACAGGATGAGTGCAAGACAAACACATTGACAGTTTTGCAACATCTCGCAGAGCAGGGCCATAAGGTATCACAGCATAAATTGCAGTTGTGGAGCCAGGAAGTGACATACCTTGGCCACAAACTAACAGGACAAGGCAGACAGCTGTTAGACAGCAGAAAAGTAGCTGTACAAAATGCTCCAAAGCCGATTACTAAACAACAAATGATGAGTTATTTAGGTCTGTGCAATTTCTGTAGATGCTGGATTCCAGAGTATGCACTGCTGGCCCAGCCACTACAGAACCTCATTTATGGTAAAGACCTAGCATTAAAAGACAAAATACAATGGACCCCAGAAGCAGAAAAAGCTTTTGTTGATTTAAAAATGGCATTGCAGACATGTACCGTCCTAGCTTTACCTGACTATGAAAGACAGTTTGTTCTCCATGTTGATGGTGCAGGAGGGTACATGAAAGCAGTGTTAACTCAAGCTTTTGGAGAAAAACAACGCCCATTAGCTTTCTACTCATGCAAACTTGACTCTGTAGCTGCTGGATTACCTACCTGTGTTCAGGCGTGCGCAGCAGCAGCAGAGGCAGTTAAAAAATGTGCAGACATTGTTTTGGGACATAAGTTGATCATTAAAGTCCCACATGCTGTGACCTCTATTTTACTCCAAGCAAATCTCTCTTTCCTCACACATGCCAGACAACTTTCTTATGTGGGGATTTTACTTTCACAATCACATATCACAATAGAGAAGTGTGGCCAGCTAAACCCAAGCACACTTTTGCCGACCCCTCTGGATGGAGAACAACATTGTTGCATTAAAAAATTAGAGGAAGACACAAAGCCTCGCAATGATATACACAGTTCCCCCCAGAGCAGTTTCAGTAATGTTTTTGTGGACGGCTCAGCGTCAAAAGATATTTACGGTAGAAATTGTGTGGGTTACGCGGTCACAACTGTTGATGAAGTGGTAGAGGCAAAAGCTCTCAGTTCCTCAAACTCTGCTCAAAGCGCAGAGTTGACCGCAGTCATCAGAGCATGTACACTGTACGAAGGTCAAAGTGTCAATATACACACAGACAGCCAATATGTCTATTCAGCAGTTCATCATTTTGCAAAAATATGGCATAACAGAGGAATGACAACGTCCTCAGGCAACCCAGTTCAACATGCAAACCTTCTAAAAAAGCTATTAGAAGTAATAACGTTGCCAAAAGAATTAGCACTATGCAAATGTGCAGCTCATCAAAAGGATGACACAGAAATAACAAGAGGAAATAACTTTGCTGACAAAGCAGCCAAAGCAGCTGCAGAAAAACATATTGATGTTTTAACAACAGAAACCATAGATTTAATACCATTAGAAATACTGGCAGATGCACAGAAAACAGCATCGCTGAGTGAACAAAAATCGTGGTTGAAAGATGGAGCAGAATTAAAAGACAATCTCATGATGTGTAATGGCAAACCAGTCCTTCCAAAAAATTTGCATAAAACTGCTGCATTAGTGACACACGGCAGAACACATGTGTCAACGGGTGGGATGGTTTCTATACTCAATAAACAGTTCTATACAAAAAATTTTGAAAGTTCAGCAAAAGAGTTTATTAGAACATGCATGATTTGCCAAAAACACAATGCTCAAGGTAATTTACGGCCAAAGCGAGGCCGGTTCCCTAAACCGCCACACCCATTCCATACTATCCACATGGATTTTATAGAACTAAATGAATCTCAATCCTCCAAGTATGCACTTGTGATAATAGATGTATTTTCCAAGTGGCCAGAAATATACCCAGTGAAAAAAGCAGATGCAATTTCAGTAGCAAAATGTTTGTGCAACCATTTCATTCCAACATATGGCATTCCATCTCTGATAAGATCAGACAATGGCACACATTTTGTAAATGAAGTTATAAGTAAAGTTTCTGAAGCTCTAGGCTTCAGCATAAAACATCATTGTTCTTATCATCCACAAAGTGCAGGATTAGTCGAGAGAACTAACGGCACAATTAAACAAAGATTGAGAAAATGTATGGAAGAAACTAAAAAACCATGGCCTGAATGTCTAAGCTTAGTAAAGTTATGGATGAGAATAACTCAAGGAGCAGGTGGTCTAACGCCATTTGAAGTTGTACATGGCAGACACTTCCCTCTTCCCATAACGAGCGAGCCAATTAATAAATCTATTGCAGAAACAACAATGGCAGAATGGATGACAAAACTGTTTGAAAATAAAGAAGTGATTTTAAACAATCAACTGCCGAGTGATCTATCTCCAGTCTCTTGCAGGTTGAACCCCGGTGATTGGATTCTGATTAAAGTCCTCCAGCGGAAAAACTGGAGTGCTCCGAGGTGGGAGGGTCCCCATCAGGTGCTGCTTACTACACCAACAGCTTGTAAAATCGCTGAAAGACCTTCTTGGATCCATCAAAGTCACGTGAAGAAAGTGTTTGCACCACAATAAGACGCCGGTTCCCCCGACTCTCAAGTGATCCCCTGGTGAAGGAAAGGGCTGATTGGGTATACCCCGCCCTTTACCTTCTCGCCAGTGGTCTCCTCACTTGGAGCTCAGGTGTGCCTGGTCGCCCTGAAGAACAAACACATAATAAAGAGTGACCCATCCCACCAAAGAGAGGAACCAATGACAACACCGGGGACGCCTAGAATGCAGAGAGCCAGCATGATGAATCTAGAAGAAGAAGTGCCACCAGCCCCAGCCCCAAAGCTGCTATGCTTAAGTGCTTGTCACTTTCAACGGAAACGGTTCATGTGCCGCCTGATCTGTCTGGTGGCCGGTGTCATCTTAGGGGTGATGCTCCTCTGGCTGATACCTGGAGGAGCCCGCAGAATAACACCAACTATTCCCCGTCTCAAGAGGTGGACCCATGACAACTCCCATCTAACTGAGATGACCCAAGATCACATTCACCCTTGGATGAACAATGCCTGGTACCGATATCTACACAACACCATAGATGAAAAAGAATGTTATGTCTGTTCTCACATGCCTTCAACTTCAGTCTACCCCACCATATATGGTCGCAAAATGGACAGTCACGTGCAAAGTGAATGTGCAGCAAGTTTCGCCAGCATTGGAAGACAATACTTTACAATCGGCATGAAAGCTTCACTCCCAGGTGCAAAAGGCCTGAAGAAGGATGGAATCTGTGACGACAAATTCTGGGTAGATATGACAGTAAAAAACAGAAATGCTTCTGTCCCTTTCCCTGTTTTTATGACCCATACAGAGACATGGCATCCTCTGTGCTTCTACCAAGCGTCAGTGCAAGGACGCCACCCTCTGGGCCATACCGACAACTGCAACACAACCTATGGAGGAGTAGGGTATGGGACAGTCAACCTAAATCAACAGGTAAATGGCACCTATTGGGTACAAGGTATGGCATGGCTGTGCGGACAGCGTGCGTACTTTATGTTGCCACCCAACTGGTCAGGATGCTGTGCACCTATCTTCATTTCAGATCACACTTTTAAGATATCTGTGTACAACAAGACCAGAGTTAGGCGTCATATAGAAATCAAGCCTCATGATTCAATCCTTGGAACAGATGTGCCAGAGGAATTCAAACTCTGGAGTACCGCCGACAAGGTAATGCACTCTCTGTTTCCCTGGACCGGAGTAGGAAAACACGCACTACGAATTGAGACTTTAGACTATCGCTTTGGACTGTTTTTGAACGCTTCCACCCGCATTGACAAATCACAGAATGAAGAAATTGATGCAATCCGCATCACTGTCATGCAACACCGAGTAGCTTTGGACCTTATTCTTGCAGAGAAAGGAGGTCTTTGTGTATTGTTCAACAAGACATGTTGTACTTACATACCTGACAACATACACTCATTAAACATGACAAATGCTTTGAATGTTCTGAGACAACTAAGAGACGCTCAGCAACAGGACTACGTAACCGATGAGCCTGGCTGGTGGGACTGGTTGCTGAGCGGCTCCTGGAAATCTTTGCTGATTAAAGGCCTGTTGGCCCTATGTACTGTGATGTTCCTATTTTGCATTTTTGCTGCTTGTATTATCCCTTGTCTGAGACGCATGGTGATGAGTATGTTTAATCGTACTTTAGGAAATTTTGTTTTGATCCAGAGAGATATGGAGGATCCCTTTCGCCAGTATGATATGCTAACTAGAGAGACCAGAGAAGAGAATGTCTATGATAATCTTAATCCTAGCAGAGCTGATGTTTAGATACTTCACTGAATGATATGCAAGTTGAAAATGTGATTTAACAAGTGACTATGCATTGATATTAAACATGTGAAATATATTAACAACAGGAGGGAAATGTTAAGAGATTTTCTACATTATACACTATAGCTAAATCTCTATAATACAATATAATCAAGTAGGCCTTATATTCTAACCAAGTGTGCCTTATATTTAGTGTGTTCATATGTTTTCACATAACCAAGCCTATTGTTGAAGAATCAGCTAACCAAGTTTATTGTTAAAGAGAACATAATGCATTCCTTACTTAAGTGTCTGAAATGTTTGAGATGTTTTGACAGCATGATATAATGATGCATTCTTTCCTATAATGTCTGTGATGTCAGATAAAGCATGATATACTACTGTATTTTTAATCCCAGTGTGTGAAAGATCAGATAAGCTGATTTCATGTTTAACCTCTTCCCTGACTGTTAAAAAGAGGAAGTACTATGTAACCCATTTTTGCCTTATAAATAAAGCAGCGAGCCTGTGCTCGTGGTGGTGTCTTCTCAGAGAGACATTCACCCGTGCGCACGTTTTCTAATTACTCTCTGAGTTGGTCTGCAGTTGTCTCATTTCTCTTACTTGTGTTTTGAACAAATGTCTAAACCCCTGACAACCATCCACATTTCACCAGGGCCACTGTTGTTGGCTGAGGCCATACACATAACACCAGGGACAGTGCTTTTGGCTGAGGCCATCATAACCACACCAGGGCGTGTGGTGCTGGATGAGGCCATCCACATTACACCAGGGACAGTGCTACTCGTAGTTGCCATCCACATTACACCAGGGCCTGTGGTGCTGGCCAATACCATCCACATTTCACCAGGGCCACTGTTGTTGGCTGAGGCCATCCACATTACACCTGGGCCTGCGATGCTGGGTCATGCCATCCACAATACACAAGGGCCTGTGGTGCTGAACAATATCATGCACATTTCACCAGGGCCAGTCGTGTTGGCTGAGGACATCCACATTACACCAGGGCCTGTGGTGCTGGCCAATACCATCCACATTTCACCAGGGCCACTGTTGTTGGCTGAGGCCATACACATTACACCACTACCAGTGCTTTCTGTGAGGCCATCATCACCACACCAAGGCCTGTGGTGCTGGATGAGGCTATCCACATTACACCAGGGCCTGTGGTGCTGGCTGAGGCCATCCACATTACACCAGGGCCACTGTTGTTGGCTGAGGCCATACACTTTATACCAGCGACAGTGCTTCCTGTGAGGCCATCTTCACCAAACCAGGGCCTGTACTGTTGTATGAGGACATCCACATTACACCAGGGACAGTTCTTCCTGTGAGGCCATCCACATTACACCAGGGCCTGTGCTACTTGCTGATGCCATCCACATTACACCTGGGCCTGTGGTGCTGACCAATATCATGCACAATTCACCAGGGCCAGTGGTGTTGGCTAAGGCTATTCACATTACACCTGGGCATGTGGTGCTGACCAATACCATCGACATTTCACCAGGGCCAGTGTTGTTGGCTGAGGCCATCCACATTACACCAGGGACAGTGCTTCCTGTGGTTCCATCATCACCACACCAGGGCCTGTGGTGCTGGCCAATACCATCCACATTTCACCAGGGCCACTGTTGTTGGCTGAGGCCATCCACATTACACCTGGGCCTGCGTTGCTGGGTCATGCCATCCACATTACACCAGGGCCCGTGCTACTGGCTGAGGCCAACTACATTTCACCAGGGCCAGTGGTGTTGGCTGAGGACATCCACATTACACCAGGGTGCGTGGTGCTGACCAATATCATGCACAATTCACCAGGGCCAGTGGTGTTGGCTGAGGACATCCACATTACACCAGGGACAGTGCTTCCTGTGATTCCATCATCACCAAACCAGGGCCTGTGGTGCTGGCCAATACCATCCACATTTCACCAGGGCCACTGTTGTTGGCTGAGGCCATACACATTACACCACTACCAGTGCTTCCTGTGAGATCATCATCACCAGACCAGGGTATGTGGTGCTGGATGAGGCCATCCACATTACACCTGGGCCTGCGTTGCTGGGTCATGCCATCCACATTACACCAGGGCCTGTGCTACTGGCTGAGGCCAACTACATTTCACCAGGGCCAGTGGTGTTGGCTGAGGACATCCACAATACACAAGGGCCTGTGGTGCTGACCAATATCATGCACATTTCACCAGGGCCAGTCGTGTTGGCTGAGGACATCCACATTACACCAGGGCCTGTGGTGCTGGCCAATACCATCCACATTTCACCAGGGCCACTGTTGTTGGCTGAGGCCATCCACATTACACCTGGGCCTGCGTTGCTGGGTCATGCCATCCACATTACACCAGGGCCTGTGCTACTGGCTGAGGCCAACTACATTTCACCAGGGCCAGTGGTGTTGGCTGAGGACATCCACATTACACCAGGGTGCGTGGTGCTGACCAATATCATGCACAATTCACCAGGGCCAGTGGTGTTGGCTGAGGACATCCACATTACACCAGGGACAGTGCTTCCTGTGATTCCATCATCACCAAACCAGGGCCTGTGGTGCTGGCCAATACCATCCACATTTCACCAGGGCCACTGTTGTTGGCTGAGGCCATCCACATTACACCACTACCAGTGCTTCCTGTGAGATCATCATCACCAGACCAGGGTATGTGTTGCTGGATGAGGCCATCCACATTACACCTGGGCCTGCGTTGCTGGGTCATGCCATCCACATTACACCAGGGCCTGTGCTACTGGCTGAGGCCAACTACATTTCACCAGGGCCAGTGGTGTTGGCTGAGGACATCCACATTACACCAGGGTGTGTGGTGCTGACCAATACCATCCACATTTCACCAGGGTTTGTGCTGCTGTCTGATGCGATCCACAATACACAAAGGCCTGTGCTACTGGTTGAAGACATTCACATTACACCAGGGCCTGTGGTGCTGGCCAATAAAATCCACATTTCAACAGGACCACTGTTGTTGGCTGAGGCCATACACATTACATCACGGACAGTTCTTCCTTTGAGGCCATCATCACCACACCAGGGCCTGTGCTACTTGCTGATGCCGTCCACATTTTACCAGGGCCTGAGTTGCTGGGTCATGCCATCCACATTACACCAGGGCCTGTGCTACTGGCTGAAGCCAACTACATTTCACCAGGGCCTGTGCTAGTCGCTGATGCCATCCACATTACACCAGGGCCTGTGGTGCTGGCAATATATCATCCACATTTCACAAGGGCCACTGTTGTTGGCTAAGGCCAAACACATTACACCAGGGACAGTGCTTCCTGTGAGGCCATCTTCAACACACCAGGGCCTGTACTGTTGGCTGAGGCCATCAACATTACACCAGGGCCTTTGGTGCTGGCCAATGCCATCCACTTATCACCAGGGCCAGTGGTGTTGGCTAACGCTATTCACATTACACCACTGCCAGTGCTTCCTTTGATTTATTCATCACCACACCAGGGCCTGTGGTGCTGGCCAATACCATCCACATTTCACCAGGGCCACTGTTCTTAGGTGAGGCCATACACATTACACCAGGGACAGTGTTTCCCTTGAAGCCATCTTCACCCAACCACGGCCTCTGATTCTCATTGATGCCATCCACATTACACGCCTGTGATACTGGCTGAGGACATTTACATTTCACGAGGGAATGTGGTCATGGCTGCGGACAACTACATTTCACCAGGGCCTGTGTTGGTGGCTGATCCCATCTACAATATACAAAGGCCTGTGCTACTGGCTGATGCCATCCACATTACACCAGGGCCAGTGCTCCCTGTGAGGCCATCTTCACCACACCAGGGCATGCTTTGCTGGCTGATGTGATCCACATTTCACAAGGGCCTGTGCTACTGGCTAAGGCCATTCACATTAAACAAGGGTGTGTGGTGCTGACCAATACGATCCATATTTCACCAGGGCCACTGTTGTTGGCTGAGGCCTAACACATAACAACAGGGACAGTGCTTTTGGCTTAGGCCATCATCACCACACCAGGGCGTGTGGTGCTGGATGAGGCCATCCACATTACACCAGGGCCTGTGGTGCTGGCCAGTACCATCCACATTTCACCAGGGCCACTGTTGTTGGCTGAGGCCATACACTTTACATCAGGGACAGTGATTCCTGTGAGGCCATCTTCACCACACCAGGGCCTGTACTGTTGGCTGAGGCCATCCACATTACACCAGGGCCTGTGGTGCTGGCCAATACCATCCACATTTCACCAGGACCACTGTTGTTGGCTGAGGCAATACACTTTACATCACGGACAGTGCTTCCTGTGAGACCATCTTCACCACACCGCTGCCTGTGTTACTGGCAGAGGCCATCCACATTACACCCGGGCCTGTGGTGTTGTCCGAAACCATCCACATTTCACCAGGGCTTGTGTTTCTGCCTGATGACATCCACAAAACACAGGGGCCTGTGATACTGGCTGATGCCATCCACATTACACCACTACCAGTGCTTCCTGTGAGGCCATCATCACCACACCAGGGCGTGTGGTGCTGGATGAGGCCATCCACATTATACTAGGGCCTGTGGTGCTGGCCAATACCATCCACATTTCACCAGGACCACTGTTGTTGGCTGAGGCCTAACACATAACAACAGGGACAGTGCTTCCTGTGAGGCCATCTTCACCACACCAGGTCCTGTACTGTTGGCTGAGGCCATCCACATTACAACAGGGCCTGTGGTGCTGGCCAATACCATCCACATTTCACCAGGACCACTGTTGTTGGCTGAGGCAATACACTTTACATCACGGACAGTGCTTCCTCTGAGGCCATCTTCAACACAACAGGGCCTGTACTTTTGGCTGAGGCCATCCACATTACTCCAGGGACTTTGGTGCTGGCCAATACCATCCACATTTCACCAGGGCAAATGTTATTGGCTTCAACCATCCACATCATACCAGGTACGGTGCTTCCTGTGAGGCCAACCTCACCCGACCAGGGCCTCTGCTGCACATTCTACCAGGGCCTGCGTTTCTGGGTCATGCCATCCACATTACACCAGGGCATGTGCTACTGGCTGAGGCCAACTACATTTCACCAGGGCCTGTACTAGTCGTTGATGCCATCCACATTACACCAGGGCCTGTGGTGCTGGCAATTTATCATCCACATTTCACAAGGGCCACTGTTGTTGGCTGAGGCCAAACACATTACACCAGGGACAGTGCTTCCTGTGAGGCCATCTTCACCACACCAGGGCCTGTTGTGATGGCCAATACCATACACATTACAGCAGGGCCTGTGCTACTCGTTCATACCTTCCACATTTCACCACTACCAGTGCTTCCTGTGAGGCCATCATCACCACACCAGGACCTGTGGTGCTGGATGAGGCTATCCACATTACACCAGGGCCTGTGGTGCTGGCCAATACCATCCACATTTCTCCAGGGCCAGTGTTGTTGGCTGAGGCCATCCACATTACACCACTGCCAGTGCTTCCTTTGATTCATTCATCACCACACCAGGGCCTGTGGTGCTGAACAATACCATCCACATTTCACCAGGGCCTGTGCTACTCGTTGATACCATCCACATTTCACCAGGGGTTGTGTTGCTGGCTGATGCGATCCACAACACACAAGGGCCTGTGCTACTGGGTGAAGATATTCACATTACACAAGGGCCTGTGGTGCTGGCCAATACCATCCACATTTAATCAGGACCACTGTTGTTGGCTGAGGCCATACACTTTACATCAGGGACAGGGCTTCCTGTGAGGCCATCTTCACCACACCAGGGCCTTTACTGTTGGCTGAGGCCATCCACATTACATCAGGGCCTTTGGTGCTGGCCAATACCATCCAAATTTCACCAGGGACACTGTTGTTGGCTTCTACCATCAACATTACACCACGGACAGTGTTTCCTGTGAGGCCATCTTCACCCGACCAGGGCCTCTGCTGCTGCTCGTTGATGCCATCCACATTACACCAGGGTGTGTGGTGCTGACCAATACCATCCATATTTCACCAGGGCCACTGTTGTTGGCTGAGGCAATACACATTACACCACGGACAGTGTTTCCTGTGAGGCCATCTTCACCCGACCAGCGCCTCTGCTGATCGTTGATGCCATCCAAATTACACGCCTGTGATACTGGCTGAGGACATTTACATTACACCAGGGCCAGTGCTCCCTGTGAGGCCATCTTCACCACACCAGGGCCTGCGTTGCTGGGTGATGTGATCCACAATTCACAAGGGCCTGTGCTACTGGCTAAGGCCATTCACATTAAACCAGGGTGTGTTGTGCTGTCCAATACGATCCATATTTCACCAGGGCCACTGTTGTTGGCTGAGGCCTAACACATAACACCAGGGACAGTGCTTTTGGCTGAGGCCATCATCACCACACCAGGGCGTGTGGTGCTGGATGAGGCCATCCACATTACACTAGGGCCTCTGTTACTCGTTGATGCCATCCACATTACACCAGGGCATGTGGTGCTGGCCAATACCATCCACATTTTACCAGGGCCTCTGTTGTTGGCTGAGGCCATACACTTTACACCAGGGACAGTGCTTCCTGGGAGGCCATCTTCACCACACCAGGGCCTGTACTGTTGGATGAGGACATCAACATTACACCAGGGACAGTGCTTCCTGTGATTCCATCATCACCACACCAGGGCCTGTGGTGCTGGCCAATACCATCCACATTTCACCAGGGCCACTGTTCTTAGGTGAGGCCATACACATTACACCAGGGACAGTGTTTCCCTTGAAGCCATCTTCACCCAACCACGGCCTCTGATTCTTGTTGATGCCATCCACATTACACGCCTGTGATACTGGCTGAGGACATTTACATTTCACGAGGGAATGTGGTCATGGCTGAGGACAACTACATTTCACCAGGGCCTGTGTTGGTGGCTGATCCCATCTACAATATACAAAGGCCTGTGCTACTGGCTGATGCCATCCACATTACACCAGGGCCAGTGCTCCCTGTGAGGCCATCTTCACCACACCAGGGCATGCTTTGCTGGCTGATGTGATCCACATTTCACAAGGGCCTGTGCTACTGGCTAAGGCCATTCACATTAAACCAGGGTGTGTAGTGCTGACCAATACGATCCATATTTCACCACTGTTGTTGGCTGAGGCCTAACACATAACAACAGTGACAGTGCTTTTGGCTGAGGCCATCATCACCACACCAGGGCCTGTGGTGCTGGATGAGGCCATCCACATTACACTAGGGCCTGTGTTACTCGTTGATGCCATCCACATTACACCAGGGCCTGTGGTGCTGGCAGATACCATGCACAATTCACCATGACAAGTGGTTTTGGCTAAGGCTATTCACATTACACCAGGGTGGTAGGTGCTGGCCAATACCATCCACATTTCACCAGGCCCAGTGTTGTTGGCTGAGGCCATCCACTTTACACCAGGGACAGTGCTTCCTGGGAGGCCATCGTCACCACACCAGGGCCTGTACTGTTGGATGAGGACATCCACATTACACCAGGGACAGTGCTTCCTGTGATTCCATCATCACCACACCAGGGCCTGTGGTGCTGGCCAATACCATCCACATTTCACCAGGGCCACTGTTCTTAGGTGAAGCCATACACATTACACCAGGGACAGTGCTTCCCTTGAAGCCATCTTCACCCAACCACGGCCTCTGCTTCTCGTTGATGCCATCCACATTACACGTCTGTGATACTGGCTGAGGACATTTACATTTCACGAGGGAATGTGGTCATGGCTGAGGACAACTACATTTCACCAGGGCCTGTGTTGGTGGCTGATCCCATCTACAATATACAAAGCCCTGTGCTACTGGCTGATGCCATCCACATTACACCAGGGCCAGTGCTTCCTGTGATTCCATCATCACCACATCAGGGCCTGTGCTACTTCCTGATGCCATCCACATTACACCATAGCCTGTGGTGCTGACCAATATCATGCACAATTCACCAGGGCCAGTGGTGTTGGCTAAGGCTATTCACATTACACCAGGGTTTTTGGTGCTGACCAATACCATCGACATTTCACCAGGACCAGTGTTGTTGGCTGAGGCCATCCACATTACACCAGGGACAGTGCTTCCTGTGATTCCATCATCACCACACCAGGGCCTGTGGTGCTGGCCAATACTATCCACATTTCCCCAGGGCCACTGTTTTTGGCTGAGGCCATACACTTTACACCAGGGACAGTGCTTCCTGTGAGGCCATCTTCAACACAACAGGGCCTGTACTGTTGGCTGAGGCCATCCACATTACATCAGGGCCTGTGGTGCTGGCCAATACCATCCACATTTCACCAGGGCAAATGTTGTTGGCTTCTACCATCCACATAACACCAGGGCCTGTGCTTTTGGCTGAGGCCATCATCACCACACCAGGGCGTGTGGTGCTGGATGAGGCCATCCACATTACACTAGGGCCTCTTCTGCTCGTTGATGCCATCCACATTACACCAGGGCCTGTGGTGCTGGCCAATACCATCCACATTTTGCCAGGGCCAGTGGTCATGGCTAAGGCTATTCACATTACACCAGGGTGTGTGGTGCTAACCAATACCATCCACATTTCACCAGGGCCAGTGTTGTTGGCTGAGGCCATACACTTCACACCAGGGACAGTGCTTCCCTTGAGGCCATCTTCACACAACCAGGGCCTCTGCTGCTCGTCGATGCCATCCACATTACACCTGAGCCTGTAGCACCAATATGACCTGATATGACCAATATCATGCACATTTCACCAGGGCCAGTGGTGTTGGCTAAGGCTATTCACATTACACCAGGGTGTGTGGTGCTGACCAATACCATCCACATTTCACCACGGTTTGTGTTGCTGTCTGACGCGATCCACAATACACAAAGGCCTGTGCTACTGGCTGAAGACATTCACATTACACCAGGACCTGTGGTGCTGGCCAATACCATCCACATTTCACCAGGACCATTGTTGTTGGCTGAGGCCATACACTTTACATCACGGACAGTGCTTCCTGTGAGACCATCTTCAACACAACAGGGCCTGTACTGTTGGCTGAGGCCATCCACATTATACCAGGGCCTGTGGTGCTGGCCAATACCATCCACATTTCACCAGGGCAAATGTTGTTGGCTTCTACCATTCACATAACACCAGGGACGGTACTTCCTGTGAGGCCATCTTCACCTGACCAGGGCCTCTGCTGCTTGTTGATGCCATCCACATTACACCAGGGCGTGTGCTACTGGCTGATGCCATCCACAATACACAAGGGCCTGTGCTCCTGGCTGATGCCATCCACATTACACCAGGGCCAGTGCTCCCTGTGAGGCCATCTTCACCACACCTGGGCCTGCGTTGCTGGCTGATGTGATCCACAATTCACAAGTGCCTGTGCTACTGGCTAAGGCCATTCACATTAAACCAGGGTGTGTGGTGCTGGCTGATGCCGTCCACAATACACAAGGGCCTGTGCTCCTGGCTGATGCCATCCACATTACACCAAGGCCAGTGGTGTTGGCTGAGGACATACACATTACACCTGGGCCTGTGGTGCTGAACCATTTCATGCACATTTCACCCGATAAAGCGGTGTTGGCTATGGCCATTCACATTACACCAGGGTGTGTGGTGCTGGCCAATACCATCCGCATTTCACCAGGGCCACTGTTCTTAGCTGAGGCCATACACATTACACTAGGGCCTGTGCTACTGGCTGATGCCATCCACAATACACAAAGGCCTGTGCTCCTGGCTGATGCCATCCACATTACACCAGGGCCAGTGGTGTTGGCTTAGGACATTCACATTACACCTGGGCCTGTTGTGCTTTCCAATACCATCCATATTTCACCAGAGACAGTGTTGTTAGATCAGGCCATCCACATTACAACAGGGCCTGTGATACTGGCTGAGGACATTACATTTCACCAGGGCCTGTGGTCATGGCTGAGGCCAACTACATTTCACCAGGGCCTGTGTTGGTGGCTGATCCCATCCACAATATACAAAGGCCTGTGCTACTGGCTGATGCCATCCACATTACACCAGGGCCAGTGCTCCCTGTGAGGCCATCTTCACCACACCAGGGCCTGCGTTGCTGGCTGATGTGATCCACAATTCACAAGGGCCTGTGCTACTGGCTAAGGCCATTCACATTAAACCAGGGTGTGTGGTGCTGACCAATACGATCCATATTTCACCAGGGCCACTTTTGTTGGCTGAGGCCATCCACATTACACCAGGGCCTTTGTTACTCGTTGATGCCATCCACATTACACCAGGGCCTGTGGTGCTGGCCAATACCGTCCACAATTCACCAGGGCCACTGTTGTTGGCTGAGGCCATAAACATTATACCAGGGACAATGCTTCCTGTGAGGCCATCTTCACCACACCACTGCCTGTGTTACTGGCATAGGCCATCGACATTACACCAGGGCCTGTGGTGTTGTCCGAAACCATCCACATTTCACCAGGGCTTGTGTTTCTGCCTGATGACATCCACAAAACACAGGGTTCTGTGATACTGGCTGATGCCATCCACATTACACCACTACCAGTGCTTCCTGTGAGGCCATCATCACCACACCAGGGCCTGTGGTGCTGGATGAGGCCATCCACATCTCACCAGGTCCACTGTTGTTGGCTGAGGCCATCCACATTACACCAGGGCCAGTGCTTCCTTTGATTCATTAATAACCACACCAGGGCCTGTGGTGCTGGCCAATACCATCCACATTTCACCAGGGCCACTGTTGTTGGCTTAGGCCATACACTTTAAACCAGGGACAGTGCTTCCTGTGGGGCCATCTTCACCACACAAGGGCCTGTACTGTTGGATGAGGACATCCACATTACACCAGGGACAGTTCTTCCTGTGAGGCCATCATCACCACACCAGGGCCTGTGCTACTTGCTGATACCATCCACATTACACCTGTTGGCTAAGGCTATTCACATTACATCAGGATGTGTGGTGCTGACGAATACCATCCACACTTCACCAGGGCCAGTGTTGTTGGCTGAGGCCATCCACATTACACCACTGCCAGTGCTTCCTTTGATCATTCATCACCACACCAGGGCCTGTGGTGCTGGCCAATACCATCCACATTTCACCAGGGCCACTGTTGTTGGCCGAGGCCATCCACATTACACAGGGGACAGTGCTCCCTGTGAGGCCATATTCACCACACCAGGGCCTGTGCTGCTGGCTGAGGCCAACTAAATTTCACCAGGGCCTGTCCTACTCGTTGATGCCATCCACATTACACCAGGGCCTGTGGTGCTGGCCATATATCATCCACATTTCACATTTCACCACTGCTGTTGGCTGAGACCAAAAATATTACACCAGGGACAGTGCTTCCTGTGAGGCCATCTTCACCACACCAGGGCCTTTACTGTTGGATGAGGCCATTCACATTACACCAGGGCCTGTGGTGCTGGCCAATACCATCCACATTTCACCAGGGCAACTGTTCTTAGCTGAGGCCATACACATTGCACCAGGGACAGTGCTTCCCTTGAGGCCATCTTCACCCAACCAGGCCCTCTGCTGCTAGTTGATGCCATCCACATTACACCTGGGCCTGTGGTGCTGACCAATACCATCGACATTTCACCACGGTTTGTGTTGCTGTCTGATGCGATCCACAATACACAAAGGCCTGTGCTACTGGCTGATGCCATCCACAATACACAAGGGCCTGTGCTACTGGCTGATGCCGTCCACATTACACCAGGGCCAGTGCTCCCTGTGAGGCCATCTTCACCACACCAGGGCCTGTGGTGCTGGATGAGGCCATCCAAATTACACCAGGGCCTGTGGTGCTGGCCAATACCATCCACATTTCACCAGGGCCTTTGTTGCTGGCTGATCCATGCACGTATATATACTGTTTCGCCCGAAACAAAGTATAGGTTTTCATTATGTGTATAACTTGAAAATCGTAGCTCAAGCAGCTGCAAAACCTGTTTGCCCAGCACGGCGATATTGAAGTCTTTAAGATAAAGCCATAAATATGTGACTCTGCGTCATCTATCAAAAGTTGCATCTATTTATATGAAGTTGTAAAGAAATTCTTTCTTTCGCCAAGACAGTGCGTTTCTCACTGTTACATGTATTTGAAAGGGGACCTCGCCCGAAGAAAAGTTTAGGTTTTCATTATGTGAATAACTTGAAAATCTTAGCTCAAACATCTTTAAAACCTGTTGGCCCAGCACGGGGATATTGAAGTCTATAAGATAAAGCCATAAACATGTGTGTCCGAGTCTTCTATCAAAAGTTACAGATATTTATATGAAGTTGTACAAAAAAGCTTTCTTTCGCCAAGACAGTGCGTTTCTCACTGTTACATGCATTTGAATGAGGAAATCGCCCGAAACAATGTATAGGTTTTCATTATGTGAATAACTTGAAAATCTTAGCTCAAACAGCTGCAAAACCTGTTTGCCCAGCATGGGGATATTGAAGTCTATGAGATAAAGCGATAAATATGTGAGTCTGACTCGTCTATCAAAAGTTACAGCTAGTTTCATGAAGTTGTACAAAAACGCTTTCTTTCGCCAAGACAGTGCGTTTCTCACTGTTACATGCATTTGAATGGGGAACTCGCCCGAAACAAAGTATAGGTTTTCATTATGTGAATAACTTGAAAATCTTAGCTCAAACGGCTGCAAAACCTGTTTGCCCAGCACGGGGATATTGAGTTCTATAAGATAAAGCCATAAACATTTTTGTCTGAGTCTTCTATCAAAAGTTACAGCGATTTATATGAAGTTGTACGAAAACGCTTTCTTTCGCCAAGACAGTGTGTTTCTCACTGTTACATGCATTTGAATGGGAAACTCGCCCGAGACAAAGTATAGGTTTTCATTATGTGAATAACTTGAAAATCTTTGCTCAAACAGCTGCGAACCCTGTTTGCCCAGCACGGGGATATTGAAGTCTATAAGATAAAGCCATAAACATGTGTGTCCGAATCTTCTATCAAAAGTTACAGCTATTTATATAAAGTTGTACAAAAACGCTTTCTTTCGCCATGGCAGTGCGTTTCTCACTGTTACATGCATTTGAATGGGGAACTCGCCCGAAACAAAGTATAGGTTTTCATTATGTGAATAACTTTAAAATCTTAGCTCACACAGCTTTAAAACCTGTTTGCCCAGCACGGGGATATTGAAGTCTATAAGATAAAGCCATAAACATGTGTGTCCGAGTCTTCTATCAAAAGTTACAGCTATTTATATAAAGTTGTACAAAACCGCTTTCTTTCGCCAAGACAGTGCGTTTCTCACTGTTACAATCATTTGAATGGGGAACTCGCCCGAAACAAAGTATAGGTTTTCATTATGTGAATAACTTGAAAATCTTAGCTCACACAGCTTTAAAACCTGTTTGCCCAGCACGGGGATATTGAAGTCTATAAGATAAAGCCATAAACATGTGTGTCCGAATCTTCTATCAAAAGTTACAGCTATTTATATAAAGTTGTACAAAAACGCTTTCTTTCGCCATGGCAGTGCGTTTCTCACTGTTACAATCATTTGAATGGGGAACTCGCCCGAAACAAAGTATAGGTTTTCATTATGTGAATAACTTGAAAATCTTAGCTCACACAGCTTTAAAACCTGTTTGCCCAGCACGGGGATATTGAAGTCTATAAGATAAAGCCATAAACATGTGTGTCCGAGTCTTCTATCAAAAGTTACAGCTATTTATATAAAGTTGTACAAAACCGCTTTCTTTCGCCAAGACAGTGCGTTTCTCACTGTTACAATCATTTGAATGGGGAACTCGCCCGAAACAAAGTATAGGTTTTCATTATGTGAATAACTTGAAAATCTTAGCTCACACAGCTTTAAAACCTGTTTGCCCAGCACGGGGATATTGAAGTCTATAAGATAAAGCCATAAACATGTGTGTCCGAATCTTCTATCAAAAGTTACAGCTATTTATATAAAGTTGTACAAAACCGCTTTCTTTCGCCAAGACAGTGCGTTTCTCACTGTTACAATCATTTGAATGGGGAACTCGCCCGAAACAAAGTATAGGTTTTCATTATGTGAATAACTTGAAAATCTTAGCTCAAACAACTGCAAACCCTGTTTGCCCAGCACGGGGATATTGAAGTCTATAAGATAAAGCCATAAACATGTGTGTCCCAGTCTTCTATCAAAAGTTACAGCTACTTATATGAAGTTGTACAAAAACGCTTTCTTTCGCCAAGACAGTGCGTTTCTCACTGTTACATGCATTTGAATGGGGAACTCGCCCGAAACAAAGTGTAGGTTTTCATTATGTGAATAACTTGAAAATCTTAGCTCAAACAGCTGCAAAACCTGTTTGCCCAGCACGGGGATATTGAAGTCTATAAGATAAAGCGATAAATATGTGAGTCTGACTCGTCTATCAAAAGTTACAGCTAGCTTCATGAAGTTGTACAAAAACGCTTTCTTTCGCCAAGACAGTGTGTTTCTCACTGTTACATGCATTTGAATGGGGAACTCGCCCGAAACAAAGTATAGGTTTTCATTATGTGAATAACTTGAAAATCTTAGCTCAAACGGCTGCAAAACCTGTTTGCCCAGCACGGGGATATTGAGTTCTATAAGATAAAGCCATAAACATTTTTGTCTGAGTCTTCTATCAAAAGTTACAGCGATTTATATGAAGTTGTACGAAAACGCTTTCTTTCGCCAAGACAGTGCGTTTCTCACTGTTACATGCATTTGAATGCGGAACTCGCCCGAAACAAAGTATAGGTTTTCATTATGTGAATAACTTTAAAATCTTAGCTCACACAGCTTTAAAACCTGTTTGCCCAGCACGGGGATATTGAAGTCTATAAGATAAAGCCATAAACATGTGTGTCCGAGTCTTCTATCAAAAGTTACAGCTATTTATATTAAGTTGTACAAAAACGCTTTCTTTCGCCAAGACAGTGTGTTTCTCACTGTTACATGCATTTGAATGGGGAACTCGCCCGAAACAAAGTATAGGTTTTCATTATGTGAATAACTTGAAAACCTTAGCTCAAACAGCTGCAAACCCTGTTTGCCCAGCACGGGGATATTGAAGTCTATAAGATAAAGCCATAAACATGTGTGTCCGAGTCTTCTATCAAAAGTTACAGCTATTTATATGAAGTTGGCGAAAGAAAGCGTTTTTTTACAAGTGTTGAAATCTCCCAATTCTTTGAATCTTTGGGCTGAAGGAAGGACAATACTCGGTGTATAAATGCTCAATCAACAATCATTTATTTCCATACAATTCAACACAAAGAGCATTAAAACGTCCGGACGGGAGAGATGCTGCCAGAGGGTCAGGCACATGTCTCTCAAAATGGTGGCAACATTCACAGAGACTGGTTCCTGACCTTGCCTCCCTGTCTTTCTACAAAGGTGGGGGCATAGAATGTGACTTATCTCTTCTAACCTAGACACAGAGTCTCCTCTCTCTTCATGATTCAGCAATAAAACATGTCAAGAACCCACAGTGTGAGACATTCTCAGCAGATCAAGGATACAGAGTGATGCACATTTAACTAATAAACTATCTGTTAACTCAAGAGTATAATGAGAACTAGACTACATACACAGCATACCATCTAAACTAAAGGATAATATATGTTCTACAGCTGTTAACCTAATTCAACTACCTTGACTAGGATCATAAAATAACATATGTTTTACTCATAATCTTCACAATTCCTCCTTTGATCTCTTTTCTCAAAGAGATCACTTACAACACGCACTCCAGGGTCGCAAGGTCCAGTTCTCCCCCATCCTCAGACCCATCTTTCAACAGAGGCATCATGACCCCCGGGCCCTCCGGCCCCGAGGCTATGGCCCTGTCAATGAGACGGATTACCAGTGCTCTGAGGCAAGGGATGAAACAGCAACCACATGTTGTTAAGACTGCAGTAAAAACAGACAGTGAGACCATGATTGACATAACAAAACCTTTCCATTGCCCAAAAACAGAAGTCATCCATTCCTCCAGCGGGTTCTCAATACCTGAGTGTTCATGCATATTATGGGCCAAAGTCCGCAGCCCCTCCAGTGCCTTGGTTATCGAGCCATCTGGAGCAGTATTATTGGGAATAAACGTACAACACATTTGTCCGAACATTGCACAAACCCCCCCTTTTTCCGCCAGAACCATGTCCAGAGCCATCCGGTTCTGCACTGCCATTAAAGAGGTGGGACCTAATTGCTCTGCTAACCCCTCAATCGCATCACGTGTCAGATTTGCCAGCCGGAGAACGTTATAATGCACATAGTTAATTCTATCCACGTTTTTGTTGGGGGTGACGGGAAAGAAGGCAGAAATCACTGGGATGTTTTCAAAACCGGCTGCTATCTGATCTACTAATTTATACTCATTGGGGACGCCGCGCGGAACACCAATAGAATCTATATACGTGGGTGAATTAGCAGTTAGATCAAACGACCAAGAAGATCCTTTAGACAGTACCTGACGTCTGCGCCTAATTGTGAGTCACGCATTACCATTTGTCACCACGGGTTTAACTTTCTCCCCTATTATCAGCAGAGGCGCTCCTAGTCTGACCATGGCACAAACACCAAACGCTTCTTTTGGTATTCGCACATGCAGACTCCCACCTCCACAATAATAGTACAAACCAGCTCGAGCCCAAGTCCCAACTGTCGTGGCGCCCGCACGCGAGGCATCCCCTCTCCCTGGATACGTCATTGTACACCAGTCAGCCGGGATCCTTCCAGCGTCATACTCCTGTTCTCCAGGATCATCTGCCATAAAATTAAAACAAGTGTAGTTAGCTTTCCGGGGTGTGAATGGTCCGGGGATGGTGTCATTATCTATGGGAGGAAATAAGGCAGACAACGGAGCACATTTTCCTGAAGATACAGCTCTCCGAGTAAGTCGGAGCATGCAATCAAAACCCCACTGATCCTCTGGATACAGAGGTGCTGGTTCAGTAAATAAGTGGGGGCGAGCTGTAGCGCACACCACACAATCAGACACATTTTGCTCTTTTGCATTTGCAATCAGCCAATCCAACCACAGGTTGCTGTCCACATACCCTGTGGCACGGGACATCAGCTGTCGGGGTTTCCATTTCGTATAATCCACTTTTGTTACCTTAGAACCAGAAGTGGGGGCTCTCACAGGTGCAGTATTGTTGCTGGATACATTACTGGGTGGATCTATAAAATTTATCTTTATCACGCCCATCGGGTCCCTCCCAGAAACGTCTACGCCTAACATTACATAGAACACTTTATCGGCTTTCCTGTTTCACTGAGGTGTAACCCGCCACCCACCAATAGACATTGTAATTGGATTTTGACTGTGACTATAATCACGCTGGATTGCAAACCCATGCCTCCATCGGCCCGGTGAGTCCCACCCTGGGGCGGTGTAGGCTGTCACCATATCCCACACCGGACACGGGTAACGCCCCAAGATGGTGGGATGACCTATAATACAAGCACCAGTTTTTTGCAGGTCATGACATATCCAAACTTCATACCCCCGCCAACTAGCTCTATCATTCCCACATTTTATCACGGAGCAGAGATCAAAAGTGAAGGCTGTAGTGGATCCTCTAACGTAATCCACCTCTATGCCTCCGAAGTGCGACAAACAAGGATCCGATCTCTCACCTACGTCGCGCTCAGCTCTGGTCATCTCAGGGTCCGCTAGAGGAAGAGGTGTTGGATGAGTTCTGAAGCTGGGCAATTCACATAGCAGAAAAACAATCGTTAGTACACCAATAATGATTATAGTTAACACTCCCATTACCCCCCAGTTTTCCCAAAGCTTTATTTTCTCATTTACTTTTCCCACCCCCATTTTCAATAATACCTAAAAATGCTAGACTAGGGCTTCTATCTAAGGCTCTTCTATTTTTATTATTGTTGCCGCTATTTATCTCTTCCAGTCGGGTGATTCTTGACTTCTTTCTTCAACCTCCGGGGTAGACCACCCTTTGGTCGTTGCACAGATCAGGGGATTATTCTGCCCCTTTTTTGCTAAGATCTGTGTTTTTTGTGGGGACCGACGTGTCCTCCTTTTTCCCCAAAAGCCTCTTGGACCGCCTGGGCTCCTCTGCTGCCGCGCACTGGCTCCAGTGATACCAGGTGTCACCTTTCCCCTTCAGCTGGACCGCGTGAGAGGTTCGAGTGGTCACCTCGAAAGGTCCCGTCCACCTCGGCTCGTCCCACTTCCGCTTATACACCTTCAGTCACACCCACTTCGCCTCTGGCGTGGTCACCTCCTTTCCGGTTGGGTCTCCCACCTGCGTAGTAAAACTAGAGACAAGAGCTTTTAGTGCTTTAAACTGTTTCAGATGTTCAGACACATTTACCTCCTCTCTTAATTCTCTTACACCTGCTGCAGGGCCTGGAAATTGTCTTCCTGTCATCAGTTCATATGGAGTGAACCCGGTGCGCTGATTAATGGCGCACCTTACACTCATTAGGGCTATAGGAAGAGTGTCAACCCAATTCATGTTTGTCTGTGCACAGATTTTTGCCAATTTGTTTTTAAGATTTTGGTTCATTCTCTCCACTTTTCCCTGAGATTGTGGATGGTAAACTGTACCATATCTATGTTGCAACCCCAACATACATTCCACCTCAGCGAGATCTCGATTTTTAAAATGAGTGCCATTATCTGATCTTACCTTCTCTGGGAATCCATGCCAGGGGACATAATAATTCACCAGACATTTGATCACTGTTTTACTATCCTCTCTGCGTGTTGGCCACGCCTCTGGCCAGCCGGTCAGAGCATCCACACACTGGATGCCCTTCCAGTGTTCCTGATTTCTCCACATGCAGCTGGTTTCCGACTCCTTTCACCACTGCATAACCTGTTTTCAATCCTTCACTCGGATCCCTAAAACAACATCCGTCTGTGAAATAATCATCTGCCTCATTCACTGGTTCTGCTCTCAAATCAGACCTTACTTTCTCCTCAACCTCTACTATTTGTGCACAGTCATGAGGTGTCCCCCCTCCCATCTGATCTGCCATGTTAATCCCTTCATGTGTGAAGGTCAAGTTTGGAGACTCCAGAATTTTAGTCAGTCTCTGTTGTCTCAGTGGGGTCATTGTAAATGCCTGTGAATTCACATAGGCCACCACACTGTGTGTTGTTAGCACTTTCAGTGGGTGCCCTCTCACAACGTGAGCCACTTTCTGAATTATTTTTGTCACCCCTGCTGCATGTTGTGTGCACGTGGGGTGTCTTTTTTCCATATTGTCCAGGCCAATGCTGATATACATCAGCACTCGTCTCTTTCCCCCTTTTTTCTGAAACAACACACCATTAACCACTCCATTTGTTTCAGAAACATCAACAAAGAAATCAGAGTTATAATCGGGGATTGCCAAATCTACTGCACGAGACAGGGCCTGTTTTAGTTCAATGAACCGCATTTCAGCCTCAGTGGTCCAGTTCAGACTAGCTGCGAGGTCTCTCATGCCGTGTTCTTTCACCAACTCCCGCAGAGGTTTGGTTTTGCCCACATAGTCAGAAATGTAGTGTCTACTGTAACCTGTAAGCCCAAGAAATGACAACATTTCTTTAACAGTACATGGCTGTGGGTGTGACATAATTGTTTCCCTCTGGGATGCCAACATGCCCACCGTCTGCATCGCCACCACCCGACCTAAAAATGTAACTTCAGTTCTGACAAGTTGAAGTTTGTCTCTACTTACTTTGAAGCCTGTTTTAGCCAGCTGACGGAGCACCGTCATCGTTGCTTGAAAGCAAGCATCAGCTGTTTCAGCAGCAATCAGCAAATCATCCACATACTGGATCAGTGTGCATCCTTCAGGTAATACACATGGAGAAAGAGCATTTTTAAGTACCTGATTGAAAATCCCAGGTGAAAGGGCAAAGCCCTGAGGCAACCGAGTGTAACGCAGTTGCTGACCCCTGTAAGTAAATGAAAAAATATCTCTCAAAGATGGATGCAGAGGGAGACAAAAGAAAGCATTTGCCAAATCTATGCATGTGAACCACCTCTGATCTGGAGATAAATTAGTCAAAGCAGTGTAGGGATTTGGTACAGGTACTGTTGGTGTCTTAAGGACAGCGTTTATTGCCCTAAGGTCATGTGCCATGCGATACTTGCCCATGCCTGATTTTTCAACTGGGAGGATTAGAGTATTCCATGCAGAGGAAGACGACTCCAGCACACCCACCTGCAGGAGCCCTGAAATTGTTTCTGCAATCCCATTCTCCGCCTCTGGACTGTGTCTGTATTGTGAACGCCAAATAGGAGTGTCATCTTTTAACTCAAATGTAACAGGTGAACAAAATGTTAAACCCACATCAGTGGGACCTTTAGACCACAAAGTGTCAGGGAGTTCTGCTAGGCCTTTAACAGCTTCCTCGTGATCTGATTTCTCCCTGCCATGTGTTCGCTTCAGATGTTTATGTTCTAAAACACTCTGATCAGTAGCTGTCACAGAAATTCGATACGTTTTACAACTGGGTGAGTATGAGACATCAGTGAGCTGTGTTTGCTGCCAATCTGTGGCCCTTGTGGCTGTTCTCACCATTGGGCCTAAATCTTTTGCTTGATGACCCTCATGTACTGCCAAAGACACATGGGGAACCGCTTCATCTCCCATTCTATACCAACTCATTTGATCTCCAGAGAGCGCCACAAACGCTGCCACTCCAGCTGGACCAACATAAATGTCCTCAGAGTTAAGCTCCCAAGCTTTCTCATCTAAACACTCATTAAACAGATCCTCAAACCACTCAGTATGCTCGCGATCGTAAAACAAGGTCACGTGGTAGGGGTCACGCGGGGGTGAATAGACAGACATGGACATTATCCAGGGACGCCAGAGTTGGTACTGTGCCAGAATTCCATCTGATGTGTTCAGTCTCGCCCAGTAAATCTGCGCTGTGCGTTCACAATCCTCAGATAACAGCCACTGTCCCCTTATTCCTGATTGCAAACAGGACAGCCGTGTGCCATCTTTCAAAGTCACTGTTAATCCATCAGCTCCACACATGATAGTAGCTCCAAGCTTAATGAGCAGGTCCCTGCCCAATAAATTAACTGGAACTTGTGAGGAAACCATGTATGAATGTGTTAAGGACTGACGTCCTAGCTCAGTCTTTAGAGGGGCGGTTACTGGCAGGGTCATAGGTACCCCAGAGAAGCCGATCACACTGATTCTGGTGTCTGACAGTGGAATGTCTTCAGGAGCAGTACGAATGGTGGAGTATGTTGCTCCTGTGTCCACTAAAAAGGGCAGGTTACGTCCTTGAACCCTCAGTGGCACCAGGGGGTCTGCCCCTCCCCCTATGCCCAGGCCTCTCTGTGGGGTGTGTCAGTATTGTTCCTGCTGCCAGTATTCCACTGAATACTGCCCTGGAGGAGCCATCTGTGAGTTGGGGGCCGTCCAACGCCCGCGTCCCCTTGTGGCCGGACGTGGCATGTTGTACTGCTGAGGCGGGTCAGGGCACTCTCGAGCCCAATGTCCAGTCTGACCACAGTTGTAACACGCAGTCCCTGGCACATATGGACCTCCTCTAAGCGCACCCCTTTGTCTGCCCATGCCGCCGCCTCCTCCCCGTTGACCACCACGTGAACCCCAATTTCCTCTACCGACCCCACGGCCACCCCAATTTATGCCTCGCGCAGATCCCTGCGTGTCTACTGGCAATACATTAGGATCAACATCTGTCCCCATTTGCTGGTAACCTTGAGCCACCATTACTTTTGCTATTTTTTCCTCCTTTTTCTTATCATTTGCCTTACCCCTCATTTCACCCAGCTGTAATTTCAACAATTGCTCTTTCATGTTATCTGTATCCTCACTTTTAGCCATAACCTCATCATGAGCTTTCTGCAGGCGATGCACCAGATGTTTCTCCCACACGTGAGACTCCGCCCCCTCCATGTCGGGGTTATCTGTCATGGCCACTCTGACCTGTTCGGGCACACCTTTTAACACAGCTTCTCTAAACCACAATTGTTGCATCCCCTCTCTACCAGGATGCTGACCAGTGCTAAGGGCCCACGTAGCTTTAGCCTATGTACTCCTTTGGAGTTTGATCAGGCTTCCACAACAGCTTCAAAATCTTAGCAGCATTTGGAGTGGGGTACTTTTCACGTAATGCATTTGATATTTCATTCACAGCACGACAAAATGGGGTGCTATCAACCAACAATGCAGTGCCTGCTAGCTTCTCTATGTCATCCAGAGCTGTGCCTTTGACACATCTGGCCACCACGGCTCTGAAATCACCCAGAGCCAACTGAACACCTGTTGTTGCTCTATCAAACTCCCTCAACCACCCCGCACCTCCGTCTGTAATAGGAGGTAATAATTCAGTCAATGCATTAACATCTCCCACTCCGTATGGCTTGTATTTCATGTGACCCCCAGCGGTCACCACCAGGGGGAACTCCCCGTGCAGAGAGAGACTGTCCCTCTCTTCTTGACTCCGGCGCACCATGGGGTGTGGTACGTTTCCGGGTTTGGGCCTAACTCCTCTGCCTCTCCCTGCCTTTTCTCTAGCTACTCTATTTTGAAAGGCCCCTCCTAGCTCCAGCCCTGCTTCGATTCTCTGCTTGGCACAGCCACCCACTTGCGCATTATCATCAAGGGTGCCAGATAACCATCCCTCGTATGCGTCCCCATAAGGGCCGCACACCTCACCTTTCCCAACCTGTGGTGCAACAACTGCTCCACTTCCTACCTCATCATCAGAAATTTGATAACGTTGCTCTAAAGTCGATATAACAGATTCAACCAGCCGCACAGCCCTGTCTTCATCACTCTCTTCCTGTTGTTGGGGTGACTCTTTCATAGGTGGTGCCTGTGCTCCGCCGCTGGCTCCCTCCTCATTAACAAAAGTCGAACTTTGCTTTATTGTTCCACTCTTCAGTATTGGAGTTGGCCGTTTGGGCTCTTTAGATATTTCACAATCTACATAGCCTCCTGTAACTTCTAACACTTGGCCATCCTCACCAGAGAGACAGCCCTGCTCTACCCTCAGCACAGGATAGAGGGGGGCGGGGGCCTGATAGGGAGGGGGAAAGCCAGTGAGCGATGACTTCACCGGAGAAGCCGGCAGCATCAGCTTCTCAGGCTCCTCCCTTCTCTCCCTCATCCAGTGCTCCACCCCCTGGCATGTCACAGCCCACCTCGTTACGTGGGCTTTCTCCTCCTGCACCTGTTTTTTAATCCTCCGCCTTGTCCAAATAGAGGCCTCCTCTAACTGTTTACTAATTTCCTGCTCTTCCTCCTGGAGCTTCTGTGCTATTCCCAGAAGCACTTTTGCCAACAAACCTCTTGATTCTCCTCTCACTCCTTCCTTATCACACAACTCTTTGACTTTTGTTGCTAGAGCTACAACCTCTGATTTTTTCTCGGGCGCGCTGCCAGGTCGCATGACCTTCAGCGCCCGCAACAACTCCTTTCTCTGTTCTTCAAAAGTTTTCCACTCACCCTGCATTTCTCCTCTTTCTATGTCAGATTTAAAACCCGACATATTCACACCACCACACACTTCTCACACTCTCTGTTTTTTTTGGGGGGTTTTTTGGTTTTTTAAATGCTTACACCACAGAGTAATACACGCAATTATGCCCGTCTATCTCTATGTGGCTCCGAATTCCCTCTTTATTTAATTTCACACTCGTCAGGGGACAGGCACACAACAATTTCAACCACTGAAACGAGGAATTCAACCTTTTTCTTTTTACTAATCTAGACTCAACCTTTGTTCGCAAAATGTGTCTTGTTCTAGTCCAGAATAAATGTGAACCCGTGGTTACACGGTCGTTCCAGTGTTATTCTGTAGCTATGCGGGGGTCCTCACCTCCCCAAGTCACCACCTCGGCATCCGGACGCCGCCGGGCCTGCCCGCGCATCCACGAACAGGAGGGTCGCCACACCTAGGACAAAATTATTTTCCACAGGTACACTAGACATCAACCTTTGATCCTAAAATGTGTCTTTGCTCTAGTGTCCTCCTATTCAAACACATCAACCGTCACTGTCACTGTGCTTCACGCTTCACACTCACAGAAAACACACTCAGAGCGCGCCTCACTCACACTCAAAACAGCACCCAGAGCGCACCTTACACACAAAACAGCACCCAGAGCGCGCCTTACACACAAAACAGCACCCAGAGCGTGCTTCGCAGCTTCACACACCCACTCAGAGCGCGCCTTTCACACACAGCACTTTTCCTCAGCGGAACTTTACACAGAAACTTCTGAGCTCAACTGTTAGAAATCTTTAAAGCACAACTGCACCATAGACCAAAATACCCTTTTCTCTGCGCCTATGACCGCCACCACGGGGCAAAATCGCATCATAAAAGTGACACTCGTCCCCGAGGCTCAAAACCGACACCATAAGCCAGGTTCTGCTTTACCTTTATTTCATGGCAAGTAAAATTTTACTTATTGTTTATGACCGCAGCCCTCGAGGCAAAAACCGACACCACAAATCACCGTCAAACCTCTATTCAATGTACTGAAATCATCACCAATCGCTGCTGTACTCACGGCCGCACCACCGGAACACGGCCGTATCTTAAACCAAAACCTACGGACGTGTTTCGCTTTCACACGTTGCCAGCGTTCAACCGCACCGTAAGCCAGCAGCTGCTTTTCCTTATTTCTATACTAATTTCATGGCCGCCTCAACAAAGACTCAAACCGACGTCATAACCAACTTCAAAACCTCTACTCAATGTACTGGACTTATGGCCGCGTCTCCAGAAGAAATTCTAATGTATTATTGCTACAGAAGCCAGTCTTAGACAAAATTAAATGTGGAAGGTAAAGTGGGCTGCAACTAGCTCAACGTAGTATGTTATTAGTTTCTCGGTAGAAGCAGTTTATTTAACACACTGGAATTCAGCCCCAACTTATGTTGTTAGTATCTCGCGCCAAAAACCAGACACCGACAAATTTAATGTGAAAATACATGTGACTCAGCGAACAGATTAATTTGGAAAGCCCAATATGCACATTTGGTATAATACAACAGGCTGTGCTTACCTTTTTGCTGTTAGACCGGTCTTCCGTTCGCCTCGCCCCACGATCTCACCAAAGGCCAAATCTGCACCTCCTCAGCACGCCAAAGATCCGGGTCGCCAGGCACCAAGTTGTTGAAATCTCCCAATTCTTTGAATCTTTGGGCTGAAGGAAGGACAATACTCGGTGTATAAATGCTCAATCAACAATCATTTATTTCCATACAATTCAACACAAAGAGCATTAAAACGTCCGGACGGGAGAGATGCTGCCAGAGGGTCAGGCACATGTCTCTCAAAATGGTGGCAACATTCACAGACTTTTATAGCTTCTGACAGCCCCCACCTAGTCATAAAAACTACATCTTCACATGTTTTTCTACTTCTTAGCGAGACTGGTTCCTGACCTTGCCTCCCTGTCTTTCTACAAAGGTGGGGGTATAGAGTGTGACTTATCTCTTCTAACCTAGACACAGAGTCTCCTCTCTCTTCATGATTCAGCAATAAAACATGTCAAGAACCCACAGTGTGAGACATTCTCAGCAGATCAAGGATACAGAGTGATGCACATTTAACTAATAAACTAATATGTGAATATGTTCTGTTAACTCAAGAGTATAATGAGAACTAGACTACATACACAGCATACCATCTAAACTAAAGGATAATATATGTTCTACAGCTGTTAACCTAACTCAACTACCTTGACTAGGATCATAAAATAACATATGTTTTACTCATAATCTTCACACAAGACAGTGCGTTTCTCACTGTTACATGCTCTTTGCCCAGCACGGGGATATTGAAGCCTATAAGATAAAGCCATAAACATGTGTGTCAGAGTCTTCTATCAAAAGTTACAGCTATTTATATGAAGTTGTACAAAAACGCTTTCTTTCGCCATGACAGTGTGTTTCTCAGTGTTATATGCATTTGAATGGGGAACTCGCCCGAAACAAAGTATAGGTTTTCATTATGTGAATAACTTGAAAATCTTAGCTCAAACAGCTGCAAACCCTGTTTGCCCAGCACGGGGATATTGAAGTCTATAAGATAAAGCCATAAACATGTGTGTCCGAGTCTTCTATCAAAAGTTACAGCTATTTATATGAAGTTGTACAAAAACGCTTTCTTTCGCCAAGACAGTGCGTTTCTTACGATTACATACATTTGAATGGGGAACTCGCCCGAAACAAAGTATAGGTTTTCATTATGTGAATAACTTTAAAATCTTAGCTCACACAGCTTTAAAACCTGTTTGCCCAGCACGAGGATATTGAAGTCTATAAGATAAAGCCATAAACATGTGTGTCCCAGTCTTCTATCAAAAGTTACAGCTATTTATATGAAGTTGTACAAAAACGCTTTCTTTCGCCAAGACAGTGCGTTTCTCACTGTTACATGCATTTGAATGGGGAACTCGCCCGAAACAATGTATAGGTTTTCATTATGTGAATAACTTGAAAATATTAGCTCAAACAGCTGCAAACCCTGTTTGCCCAGCACGGGGATATTGAAGTCTATGAGATGAAGCCATAAACACACTGTAAACCCGAACAAGTTGACTGAACTTAAAACTTTTGTGGAAACTGATTACCTCAAAAGATTTAAGTACACAAACTCACATCTTCTAAGTATGGGGTACTCAAAATTTGTATTTATTGTTAACCTAAAAGTTGAAAATTATATTTTATATTTTATTAATTGAGCTTTACTCAAAGACTGTATACTTTAATTTCAATATTTTTGTGTTTCTTGTAGTTTATTATTTTGATGCAACACAATGCAATTATATTACAACCTAAACTCAAATTATCTGATTATTAATTAAAACATATTTATGTTTCAATGTTTGAGTGTAGACTACTAAAAAAAAAAGTACAGAAATTCAGTTACTTTACATTTTGTTTATTTAACATTTTTTCATGAAAATTTAAAAACATCACAAAAAAAAATTTGTCTTAACATAAATTAATAATAAAATAAATATAACATGACATTTTCCTTTTTAAATCATATTTTCATATTTAAATAATAATAAATAAATAAATAAATTAATTAATTAATTAATTAATTAATTAATTAAACCAACAAATGAATGAATACATTAAAAAGAAAAAAAATGTTTTTATAAAACAACTAACATGGACATCAGCACCACAAAGTGAGCATTATAAATTCTGTGTAGAACATTTATCTTTTTATAAAATCACAAAGGACGACATCAGTCCTAATTGCATCTTTCTCAAAATACACAAAAATGCAAAACAAAAAGTCAAATACTAATCACTTTTTTTAAAAATAGAAATGAAAAACAATTTTTAAAAATGGGTACAAAGACGATCAGCTTCCAAATAACCAGATAAGGCAGTCAAGTATAGGAAAATTAGGTAAACTGATGGAGTTAAATCCACCCAAAGCCTGTAGTAAACTTAAAGTGCTTCAAACAAAGTGCTCAGTAACAGAGATGCATGTCCTAACAAACATTGCCTTACATTCCTTAAGAGCATGTAGGCAGGGGTTTCAGGGGTTTGCCGTCATCAAGCCCCATGAAGATATTTTGGACAAAGGCAAATGTGTGAACCAGCTTCCTGGGGTAGTCTAAATGCAGAGCATAGATCAAGCCAAACAATAAAGCAAATGCATCTGCAAATCTGGGAATATCACGCATCACCTAGTCGCCTTTCACCACAACAGCCATGCTTGAGGAAGTAAAATGGACTGGACTGGGAAGCGCCGTCGGTAATAGGGGTGGGTTTTTATAATCGATTCATCGATTAAAATCGATTCTGGCTTGGATAACGTAAAATCGATTCATTAAAATCCTGAATCGATTTTTTAATATAAATTTATTTTGCCCGAAATGCCAGAATCTCTGGTGACATCTCACAAAATTTCAAGAACCACCAAACAGCTAAGACAGTAAATGAGAGCAGGTACACGGATTCTGCACAAAGACAAAACCCGCAGATCAGAATCAGTGAGATGTCGCCTTTCTCACGCTCGGGGCTGAAAGCCGACAGCTCGCTGATTCTGATCTGTCGGCGGTCCGCGCTTTGTGTTCACGCCCTTTATGCGCCGATTCTAAAGCTGTTAGTTTGATGTCTCTCCAAACAATATTGACCGAACCAGCAGCAAAAGAAGATCCAAACTACGCTTCACATAAACATCGTCATGAATTCACTCTGACTTTTCCTGTTTTGCTTCCACCGCGATGCACAGCTCTCTCTCTCTCTCTCTCTCTCCCTCCCTCTCTCTGTCTCTCTCTGTCTGTCTGTTTTCTGCATTATTCGCTTGCTTGTTACGCACAAGTCTACTGTTGTTTACAGCGCTGTCGGCCGCTGTTTTTTTCCCTTTTACTTACTTCCGAAAAGAAAACCTAATTTCTGCTGTTCAATACTGAACAAATTTAAACTTTTTAAAATTATTCAAAATGCAAAACGCCGTGTCTCTAATAAAACCGCTGTAACTTCAGAGGTAATGTTCATATGTTGATTAATGGTTTTCTTTCGTTTTTGATGTACTGCAGAATATTTTTATAAAATCCCAGGCCAGGAAACTCACCTTCATGTATTTCTGTGTTTTATCTTCAGCTACTTTGACACAAAGGCATCTGCTGTGATGCTCACACCTGTGATAAAGTCTTGCTTGTGTCAGCTTCCTTTTTATTGATACAAAAATATGTAAATGTACTGATCTGAATTATAATATTTCTGACTGTCAAAATTTCCCAGATTTAAATCGAATCGAATCGTGGATCGAATCGATTCGGGACCTTGTGAATCGGAATTGAATCGATTCTAGAAATCAGTGACGATACCCAGCCCTAGTCGGTAACCACAGTGAGAAGGGCAACTGGAGTGTCAATGAGGGTCGACTCATCCAATGCGTCCGCCTGGAATAGACACAGTATCAATGGTAAATGGCCTGTATTTGTATAGCGCTTTACACATTCAGTCATCCAGACACATTCACACACTGGTGATGGCAGCTACATTGCAGCCACAGCCACCCTGGGGCGCACTGACAGAGGCGAGGCTGCCGGACACTGGTGCCACCGGGCCCTCTGACCACCACCAGTAGGCAACGGGTGAAGTGTCTTGCCCAAGGACACAACGACCGAGACTGTCGGAGCCAGGGCTCGAACCGGCAACCTTCTGATTACAAGACAAACTGCCAGCTCTTGAGCCATGATTGCCCCAATTAAATAAGTAAGGTTGGTTTGAGAGAATGTGACAAGCATGACCTGTAATCTAGCAAAACATTCAGCAGTGTAGTAGGTTACTTTGTAACGAGTTAGGGTACTCTACTTTTTTTGAAAAATGTACATTAACGTGTTAGCTTTTTGCATTACATAATTTGTATTTTTGTTATTTTTCTAAAAAAAAAAAAAGTAATTTTTTATTTCATGACTTTATCTCAAAAAGAAACTAAATCTTGACTTCAGCCTGGCTTTTGGGCCACCTGCAGCATAGCCATAGTGCTGTGATATGCCTGTGCCCTGCTCCTGACCTGTGTGTGTTTGTGTGTGAGGGTTTTCTAAAGAGAGGGTATTTTGTTTGTACAATTTGTTAGCTGCTAGGGTATTAAATTGTATTTAAAGAAATCCATAGCATTTTATCTTACTGGCAGAATTTAAGTAATGCAAAAATACACTTACATTACATGTCTAAAAGAATTTCGGGTCCTCCTCCCACAGGTATACAGGAAGGGCACAAAGTACTGCAGTGCGTTTCACGTTGATATCAGGCGCCTCCTAAAAAGGGAAAAGAAAAGTTCATTTAACGCAAAGTTTTCAGGTGTCATTCTTTGGGGAGAATACATGTTTATGAAACTGCATGACATCAGACTCTACTAAATTTTGGAGACTTTTCTTTTAAGATACAACCTTTCTGTCTCTTGTGACAGAGAGTCTGTTTCTTAATCATTTGACAAAAACCCTACACAGTATTTTAAAATAGTGTTCTCCAGATCAGAGCTGTAATCTATATAGAACCCCATGTGATAAACACACAATTTTTCCTTGCTTTGAACCCCATGTTCAAAGCAAGGAAAAATTGTGTGTTTATCAGTGAAACTTTTAATTTGTGTTAATTTTATCATTATCAATATATGAAATCTTCACCTTAAGGGACTTAATGAATGGTTTCTTCTAAAAATTAGAAATGATTGAGTCATTTCACATCATATGAAAATATTAATTTTTAATACAAATTTGGCCCTACAAAAATGGAAACTCAGTAACAAAGCTAATGGAGATTCTCTAAACACGAGCGAATATCACAGTAAAATTGTTGATTGTGATTTACACATTGGATGTATCCTCAGTGATTTGGTACAATTATACAACATTTTATAAGAACTGAACAACTGATGAAACAACTTACTTATGTGACCACATATGAAGTGTTATAACTTACCACAAAAGGTGAACTGTGCCACTGACCCTTGGTAGAGCTGCACATGATAAAAAAAAAAAAAAGCATTATAAATACTAACACAGCTATTAATAATTAGGGGTACATTTAAGATGTTAATGTCACAAAATAAAATAGACTGGTAGAAAGAAGTACAAGGAAATGGTAATGGGGGGAGCCATGAAAATAGATCTTTTCAACATGAGAGGAACTACCAGACCCCTGTCATCAACGAGTGCCCAGTGGAGAGAGTGGACAGCTTCAAATACCTCGGAGTTCACATCACGCAGGACCTGTCATGGTCCTGTCACATCAACACCATGGTGAAAAAGGCCCGTCAGCGTCTCTACCACCTCAGACGCTTGAGAGACTTCCAACTGCCCTCCAAGGTGCTCAGGAACTTTTACTCCTGCACCATAGAGAGCATCCTGACGGGAAACATCTTAACCTGGTTCGGGAACAGCACCGTGCAGGACAGACGAGCTCTACAGAGGGTTGTGCGGTCAGCTGAGCGCACCATCCGCTCCGAGCTCCCTGACCTGCACTCAATCTACAGCAGGCGGTGCTGGACCAAGGCCAGGAAGATCGTGAAGGACCTCAGCCATCCCAACAACAGACTGTTCTCTCTGTTGAGGTCAGGAAAGCGATTCCGCTCCCTGAAGACCAACACAGAGAGACTGAGGAGGAGCTTCTTCCCGCAGGCGATACGGTCTCTCAATCACACCACCACACAGTACTGACCCACACATACAGTTCTTACACACACTGGACATTCTGGACATTGTTTCACTTCATTACTTAAATCACGCTGCTGTTATTGTGTATATGCTGCTGTTATTGTGTATATATTTATTTATATTTCTTCATACATTCTTATATAGTTCTATATTGTGTATTTTGTTGTACAGTTATTTTATTTTCAACTTTAATTTATATATTTTATCTTATTCTCCCAGTTAAATTTACCCTTCATTCTAATTTGTGTTGTACAGTTATTTCATTTTTAACCTTAATTTATATTTTATTCCTTCCTAGTTAAATTTACCCTTTTTAATTTTTCATATTTATTTCCTATCTTATTCATAGCCTTTTCCTTTTTTGTTTTCTTTAGGTCACGAGCAGTTGTCCAAGCATTTCACTACATATCGTACTGTGTATGACTGTGTACGTGACAAATAAAATTTGAATTTGAATTTGAATTTATTTGATTCGGTGTGACAAAGCCAGGGCATGATTTTTTTTAAAAAAAACAGGTTGTCACGGTCCTGGGTCAGTGACCCAGTGTTTTGAGTTTCTTGTGCCTCTGAGTTTTTTGTATTATGTTCTTAGTTCTCTTTGTTGTCCCAGCTTGTTCTTTAGTGTAGTGTCTTAGTTTGGTGTTCTTGTATTCTGTTTAGTTCTGAGTATTTGGTAGCTGCCCTCTGTGTTTCTTAGTTGCTCTGTCTCCCCTAGTCTAGTTTGCATCTGTGCTAATTCCTGTTCTACTTTGAAGGTCTGTGTCTCATGTGAGTGTATCCTACTTTGCTCCCTTGTCTCGTCAGTTCTGATTTCTCCCAGCTGTGCTCTCCTTCTGTGTCTCATTCCCCTCGTTACTTCACTTTGTATTTAAACCCTGTGTTTCTCTGAGTCAGTGCTGCGTCGTCCCTCAAGCTGTGTGTTTCCTCCTGTGCCTCTCTGCAAGGTGTGAGTTTATATTTTCCCAGTTTAGTTTTGTATGCTCGTTTTCTGTGACCAGCAATTAAAGATGTGATTTTGAGTTCATCCCCTGAGTCTGAGTCCTGCATTTTGGGTCCAACTCCTGCCTGTCGCACAGCGATTCATGACACAGGTCTTTTAACCTAAAAATGTTTAATGGCCATGAAGAAAGGACTCTTCAATAGATCTTTCAACTCACCTGTGTTTACTGTCTCCACCTGAAATTAATTGCAGTCTGAATTTTTTTTCTTCTGTCTTTTGGTCTTCGGTCTTCAGCCTTGGAAGAAAAAATAAAAATATTGAAAACCTTATTAGCACACTAAATATACAACACCTTGCTATATTTCAATTGTTTTAGATAGAAGTTGCCACTGCTAGCTAAGTCACTTTTGAATGATGCTAATGAGAAGAAAAAAAAAAACCTTGGACTAAATGAAGAAATGGATAGGCTCAACACAACAGGAACTCAGCGTAATTGGCAGTCCACAAATATAATCAAACAGTATATGAACGACTTTGGTCTTTGCGATGCATGGCGCTCTCTTCACCCCACCAGTAAGGAATATACTTTTTTCTCGCATGTTCATCACTCTTACTCTCGTCTGGATTATTTTTTGGTCAGCAGCTCACTGCTGTGTGACATTTCAGACACTGAGATTCATCCTATAGCTGTCAGCGATCATGCTCCTGTATCTTTAACACTAATGCACAAGAATAATACTACGCCAAGTAAAAACTGGAGATTTAATATATCACTACTTAAAGATGAAGACTTTATTAAATACTTTAAAAAGGAATGGACTTCATATTTAGACTTTAATGACACTCCCGGAATATCTGCTTCTGTTCTATGGGAAGCAGGGAAAGCTGTGATGAGAGGTAAAATAATTTCTTTCTCATCACACAAAAAGAAAGAAGAAAACAAAAATATTCAGGAATTAGAAAAAAACATCAAATCACTAGAAGAAGCCTACGCGTCCCACCAAGATCAGGAAACATTGAACAAAATATGCAAAACAAAACTAGAATTAAATGAAACTATTAATAAAAAAACACAATTCCTTATACAAAGACTTCGCTTGCAGAATTTTGAACACAGTAACAAATCAGGTCGATTTCTAGCTAACCAGCTAAAAATAAATAAAGAAAAAACAACTATATGTGCTGCTAAAGATTTATCGGGGAACACAATATATGATCCTGGAAGAATAAACAACATTTTTAGGGATTTCTATGAAAATTTATACTCACCACAAATAAACCCATCTAAAAATGAAATTGATCTGTTTCTTGACAACGTAACTCTTCCAAAATTACTAGACAGTCAAGCAATGGAATTGGATTCGCCACTGACGCCAAGTGAACTCCAGGAAGCCCTGATAAGTATGCCCAATAATAAGGCTCCAGGTCCAGACGGCTTCCCTGCAGAATTCTACAAAGAATTCTGGACAATTTTGGCACCAGTATTCCACAGCATGTTGCAGGAAATCGAGGAAAAGGGCAGACTACCACCAAATATGAATTCTGCCAACATTAGTCTCCTGCTAAAACCAGGCAAAGACCCTTTATTTCCCTCAAGCTATCGTCCAATTTCTCTTTTAAATGTAGACCTTAAAATAATCTGCAAAGCTCTCTCAAAGAGATTAGAGAAAATGACCCCCCTCTTAATTCATCCTGACCAAACTGGTTTCATAAAAGGTCGGCACTCCTCAACAAACACTCGTAGATTACTTAATTTAATAGACTACTCATACGATAAAAACATCGAAGCCATAATATTATCTCTAGATGCAGAAAAAGCATTTGACAGAGTTAACTGGAAATTTTTATTCGCAACTTTACACAAATTTGGTTTTGGAAACTCTTTCATAAACTGGATAAGAATATTATACAATTCCCCAACGGCTCGTATCAGAACAAATGACCAGACATCCTCCAGCTTCTGTCTCCTGAGGGGCACCAGACAGGGATGCCCACTCTCCCCCTCACTTTTTGCAATTTTTATCGAACCTCTAGCAGCAGCATTTAGACAGGCTACAACAATTAAGGGCATAAAATGTAAGAACATAGAACATAAAATCAGTCTCTATGCGGATGATGTGTTGCTTTTTCTGCAAAACACACAAACCAACCTCTCTGAGGTAATTACTTTAATAAACTGGTTTTCAAGAGTTTCAGATTATTCAATTAACTGGCCAAAATCTACAGTTCTCCCCATTAACTGCTCCTTCCATAATTCTTCCTCTGCCCCACTGCAATCCGGAAATATTAAATATTTAGGTATTAATATCTCTCCTAAGCTTTCAGACTTAACTAAACTAAACCACATCCCACTTCTAAAGAAAGTAGAAGGCGATCTGACTAGATGGAAATCTTTACCCATATCACTCATGGGAAGGGTCGCCACTATAAAAATGATGATCTTGCCAAAAATAAATTACTTATTTTTGATGATCCCTAACAAACCATCACAAGATTGGTTCAGATCTCTGGATTCATATATTTCCAAATTCCTTTGGAAAGATAAACCCCCGCGTATTAGCTTAAAAACGCTACAAAGAACCAAGGATAGAGGAGGATTAGATCTGCCTAATTTTCACCAATACTTCTTAGCCAACAGGCTTCAGTTCATCTCAGAATGGTTAAAACATACCTTCTTAGTTGAGCCCTGGCTAGATGTTGAACAGGCACTATGCAAGGATCTAGAGATTTCAGACCTACCATTTATTAGCTCAAACATCAAAAGACATGAATGCTTTAAAAGTATCAACATCAGCTTTTCTCTAACAGCATGGTGGGAGTTTCTAAAAATAACGGAGTCTTCATTAATCCCATGCAAACGTACACCTATCTGGAATAACCCTGACATATTACAAAACAATAATATGATTAATTTCCCAGAATGGAGTTGTAAAGGAATTAAATACTTAGAACATATATTAGAGGGAACAGAATTTATTCCATTTGACAGACTAGTTGAACAATATGGGATCAACAAGACAAGGTTTTTAGAATATCAACAAATTAAATCCATAGTAAAAAAGAAATTTAACCTCAGTCAAGTTGAATTACAAACACCACTAAGTGCGGCACATTTTCTTACTCTTAAATCCCCCAAATTATTATCTAAAATATACAGAACACTTTCTAAATTAGATGAATCAATATCCCTTCCTACTGCAAAGTGGGAAGCAGATTTATCAGTCAACCTAGACCAAAACTTCTGGTCTCAGATTTGCTTAAAAACTTTTAAATTAATTAAAAATCCCAGTCTGCAATTAATACAATACAAAATACTTCATAGAGTGCACTATACAGGTCATCGGATGTTCAAGATGGGCTTTACATCTTCCAACAACTGCTCACACTGTCAAGGCAATACACCAGACAATTACATCCACGCTCTTTGGTTCTGTCCACCAGTGCAAAACTTTTGGCGCGAGATATGTGAAGACTTATCAAAATGTCTGAAATGTAACATTCCAACCTCCCCCTTAGTGTGTTTGTTGGGCAGCTTAGATAATGTCACTTCAGAAAAGAATATAGCCCATATGATCTTCACTGCCCTATGCATAGCCAAGAAAACAGTCCTCATGAACTGGAAAAATAAAAATAATCTTAATTCTAACCAATATAGAAATTATCTATTAGATTACATTAGTCTTGACACAGCCTCTGCCACCACATTAGATCAATTGCTCTGGGCCCCTTTTATCAGCTCCATCACCTAGTGGGGGTGGGGGGTCATAGTTTGGTCCCGCCTTCACTGTTGTGATTGGTGAGGGGGTAGGGACAGGCTTAGGGCGTCGGGGGGTTCCCCGGAGGCATCTTCCTTGGGGGGCTCAACCCGGGGTAGCGGTCACGTCCGGTTGAGGGCTCTGTTGGCTCTCAGGTGACTGTTTCCTCGCGGCTGCGTGCAGCGGGGCTAGGGGAGGGTCTGTGCTGACGGACGCGGGTTACTGACCTGGCAACCTGGCTGCCCCTGGGTGGGTCCGGGATGGGCGTGAGGTTCTGGGGGCGCTCCGTCTCTGGGCTGGGGCCCGGGCCGGGCCTCGGGGGCTCGGGTCCTGGTTGGTGTGTTGCCGGGGTTGTGGGCGGGTGGGTGCATGGGGGCCCGGCCCTGGAGCAGGGTGCCGCCGGTGCATCGAGCCGCCTGGGGGGCTCTTCAACTGGTGGGGGGGATGGTCACATCTTGCAGGAGCTTTCTTCTCTCAGGAACTCTCTGCAGGAGGGGGAGATACAGGAGAGGTGGAGGAAGATCTCAGCCTGGGTGTTTATTGTCTTATGTAGTCTGGAAGATGAGTGGATGGTGGGGTGGGTGCAGTTTTCTCTGTGGTGGGGTTGGGTGGACTGTCCAGGGCTCTGTGGAGCCGGGGGGGCGCTACTGCACTGGGCCCCGGTCTGATGGGCCTGGGCCCCCCTTCCCTGGCGGGTCGCGGAGGGTGGGAGTGCCTACTGGGGTCAGCGGGGGAGCTGGCCCCAGGGAGGGGTTACCTGCCCCTCCCTTCCTTCCCTCCCCATCTCCAGCTGCCTCCCTCTTCCCGCTCCTCCACAACCACCCACACATGCAGGGCCTTGGAGTGGGGGTATGTCACCAGGGTGCAGAGGAGGCTACCCCCCCCCCCCCCCCCCCCTGTCCCCTTCTGGCTGCCTCTGCCTCAATTTTATCCCACAACTTAGACATTCACATTATTCACACTCTCATTACACATACATATAGGATCTTGGGGGTGGGCACAATCACGGAGTCCAAATCACCATCAGGGTGTATACCTCACCCCTGACGTCGTTGCCCACCTCTCAATTTTAAATACACTTAGTCATTGAGGGTTAGCAGGAGGGACTATGCGCTTACCTGCTGCTCCTTGGCAGGTAGCTCCATGCCCTCCTGGGTTTTAATTGCACCTTAGAACACATATGCATCAACACTACAATGAGCGGGTGGAGGGAGGTTTGGAGTCTTCTCCCACCCCCATTCTCTGCGGCCTGCTGGAGCGGGAGGGCTAGTAGGAGGAGTTGGCCGTCCGACTGCGGTCTGGGGTGTGGGGCCTCCCTGCTGCTGCGGAGTCGGGGTGGTCTGCCTCTCCCCACCGCAGGGAAAAGGGTAACACCACCTGGGTCTGGGTGCAATTCCCCCCTCCAGGGGCAAGGGTACCTAGACCCGGTTTGTAGAGTACGCTTGGGGAGTGTGATTGTGTGTACAGCGTCTCTTTATGTCTGTCTCCACGTTGGTTGAGTGTGGAGTGAGTGCACATGAGAGCATGAGGGTGGGAATGGATGTTTGTGTCTGTGTGTGCCTGTATGTCTGTGTCTATATGTCAGGTTGGGTATCAGACGCCACCTCTCTGGGGACACCTCAGGCCCTCCAAGGTTTGGAGGCCTATCTCCACCCACCACCACTTCCCCTGCCGGTGGCGGACTCCCTCAGGTGTCGGTGTGTTGGTGGTTCTTTGTGTCTGGGGGTGGGCGTCCGGGTACACACCGGCTCACTCCTTGGCGGCCGCTTGTCGGGGCCTGGGGCTCGCTCGGGCCCCTTTGGAGGTGGGGTGCCCCCGGCCTCTCGGCCTAGGGCTCGGTCACTCAGGCGCAGCTGGGGGCCGGCGGAGCTCACGGGCGCGTCACTGCAACTCCCCCTGACTTCTGCTCCGCGGCTGCTGGGCGAGCCCTCATCTGGGACTCTCCTCAGCTCTTACTGGGACAGTGGCGCGGCTGCCCCTCTGTTGGTCTTCCATGGTCTCTTGTGTTCTGGGGGCCTCTGGATGTCTGGAGTTTTGATCTCCTCCATACCCGCTTCACACCCTGGAGGACGGGGCTATGGCCCCCCCACACTCCCTAGCAGATCATTACATGGAGAAACCTTTGGAATGCAAGCATGCTGATCCACACAGGTATGCACACATGGGTATTCACAGACGCGGACTAAAGCTTTCTTGGCTGCTGCCTCAAAGCACACTGTGCGCTGTCTATCTTGCGTGCTGCACAATATCGTTTATTACTTAGTAAATACTGATATCTATGACTAGCTAGTTTATTGTGATGGTGCTTTGTTTTCTCTATTATTATGTTGCTCTTTGTTGTTTGCTGTCTCCTCTGTTTGTTTTTGTTTGTTTGTTTGGTTTTTTTTTTTCTCCATACAGGTGACCCAGGAGTTTTTTTTTTTTTTTTTTTTTTGTCTCTCTTCCCCCCCCTTCTCACCGTCTCTTCTCCCCTTTGGTTTTCTTTCTTTCTCTCCCCCTCTCTCTCTCATTCATTCCCCCTGTCCTATTTATTAAAAAAAAAAAAAAAAGACAAAGGATGAACTGAAGCTCTGCCATCACGTAATGTCGCATACTGCTGTTTCTGATGTCATTTAGAAAAAAAAAAAAAAAAGAAAAAAAAAAAAGAAAAAAAAAAACCTGCCGAACAATGAGGCTGCTGTTGTAAAAACGCCAACTTTCTTGCGTTGGCAAGGGGTCGTTGAAATATCACTAAGACCCTTTCTTTGTGTGATTCTTCGTAAAACTGTTTTAATCGGTTAAAACTGTAAAACTGACGACATAATCTATGTTTGAAAAAGAGCGCGAACAACTATTCACCACCTGGGTCTGTGCTTTTAACACAACAGCGCATTCGAAAACAAGTTATTGGCTGCAACATATTAATATACTTGCTTTTTTACGGAAAAAAAATAAACATAACGAAGGTTCCGTTTTACTTACAAGTTTCTCCAAATGTGTTCTCCAGTCGCTTGAGAAGGGCAGCCATATTGAACAGAATTTTCTGTCAACGTCGTTCAGGTTAGAGAGAAAAGGTCATGACGTCATGACATGCGGAGCTCGGAAAAAAAACATTTACTCAAAAATCATAATTAAGAAAGCAGTATTTACTCTTAACTTCTAAGCCATGTATAATTATAACTGTTTGAATCGTTAACCGAACAGAAAAGTTTTAAGTTGTTTTAACTATGTGAGGAGTTTCAATTGTTATATCCAGAAACTTTATAAGTCAGGTAGACTGTTGGGGTTTACAGTGCATGTGTGTCCGAGTCTTCTATCAAAAGTTACAGCTATTTATATGAAGTTGTACAAAAACGCTTTCTTTCGCCAAGACAGTGCGTTTCTCACTGTTACATGCATTTGAATGGGGAACTCGCCCGAAACAAAGTATAGGTTTTCATTATGTGAATAACTTGACAATCTTAGCTCACACAGCTTTAAAACCTGTTTGCCCAGCACGGGGATATTGAAGTCTATAAGATAAAGCCATAAACATGTGTGTCCGAGTCTTCTATCAAAAGTTACAGCTATTTATATGAAGTTGTACAAAAACGCTTTCTTTTGCCATGACAGTGCGTTTCTCACTGTTACATGCATTTGAATGGGGAACTCGCCCGAAACAAAGTATAGGTTTTCATTATGTGAATAACTTGAAAATCTTAGCTCACACAGCTTTAAAACCCGTTTTCCCAGCACGGGGACATTGAGTTCTATAAGATAAAGCCATAAACATGTGTATCCGAGTCTTTTATCAAAAGTTACAGCTATTTATATGAAGTTGTACAAAAACGCTTTCTTTCGCCAACACAGTGCGTTTCTTACTGTTACATGCATTTGAATGGGGAACTCGCCCGAAACAAAGTATAGGTTTTCATTATGTGAATAACCTGAAAATATTAGCTCAAACAGCTGTAAAACCTGTTTGCCCAGCACGGGGATATTGAATTGTATGAGATAAAGCCATAAATATGTGTGTCTGAGTCTTCTATCAAAAGTTACAGCTATTTATATGAAGTTGTACAAAAACGCTTTCTTTTGCCAAGACAGTGCGTTTCTCACTGTTACATGCATTTGAATTGAACTCGCCCGATAAACCCATAAATATGTTTGTCTGAGTTCTCACTGTTACATGCGCAAATATCATGCACATTTCACCACGGCCAGTAGTGTTAGCTAGAGCCATCCACATTACACCAGGGTGTATGGTGCTTACCAATGCCATTCATATTTCACCACAGCTAGTGTTGTTAGATCAGGCCATCCACATTATAACAGGGTCTGTGTTGTTAGATGAAGCCATGCACATTACAACACGACCTGTGCTACTGGCTGAGGCCAACTACATTTCACAAGGGCGTATGTTGCTGGCTGAGGGCATCTACATTTGACCAGCGCCTGTTTTTATGGCCAAGGCCAACTACATTTCACCAGGTCCTGTGTCGGTGGCTGATGCCATCAACAATACACAAAGGCCAGTTCTCCCTGTGAGGCCACCTTCACCACACCAGAGCCTTTGCTGCTTGCTGATACCATCTCCATTTCACCAGGGCCTGCGTTGCTGGCTAATGCCATCCACATTACAACAGGGCCCTGTGTGCTGGCCGAAACTATCCACATTTCAACCAGGTCCTGTGTTGGTGGCTGATGCCATCCACAATACACAAAGACCTGTGCCACTGGCTGATGCCATCCACATTACACAAGGGCCACTGCTCCCTGTGAGGTCATCTTCACCACACCAGGGCCTGTGCTTCTTGCTGATACCATCTACATTTCACTAGAGCCTGCGTTGCTGGCTGATGCCATCAAAATTACACCAGGGCCTTTGCTACTGGCCAATTCCATCCACATTACACCAGGGCCTGTGATACTGGCTTAGGCCAGCTATATTTCACCAGGGCGTGTTTTGCTGGGTGAGGCCATCTACATTTTACCAGGGCCTGTGATGCTGGCTGAGGCAAACTACAATACACAAGGGCCTCTGCTGGTTGCTGATTCCATCCACATTTCACCAAGGCCAGTGCTCCCTGTGAGACCATCTTCACCACACTAGGGCCTGTGCTACTGACTGAAGCCATCTACATTTCACCAGGGCCTGTGTTGCTAGATGCGGCCAACTTCATTTAAAAAGGACCTCTGTTGCGGGCTGATGCATCAACAATACACAAGGGCCTGTCTTGCTGGCTGATGCCATCCACAATACACCAGTGCCTCTTAGAGTTGCTGATGCCATCTACATTTCACCACGGCCAGTACTCCCTGTGAGGCCATCTTCACCACACCAGGGCCTGTGCTGTTGGCTGATGCCATCTTCACCAGAAAAGGGTCTGTGCTCCTGGCTGATGCCATCTTCACCAGAAAAGGGTCTGTGCTCCTGGCTGATGCCATCTTCACCAGAAAAGGGTCTGTGCTCCTGGCTGATGCCATCCACATTTCACCAGGGCCAGTGTTGTTAGCTAAGGCCATCCACATTACACCAGGGTCTCTGGTGCTGGCCATTACCATCCACATTTCACCACGGCCAGTGTTGTTAGATTAGGCCAGCCACATTTCACCAGGGCCTATGTTGCCGACTTAGGCCATTTCACCATGGCCAGTGCACCCTGTGAGGCCATCTTCACCACACCAGGGTGTGGTTATTACCAATACCGTCCATATTTCACCAGGGCCTGTGTTGCTACTGGCTGAGTCCACCTACATTTCACCAAGGCATATGTTCATGGCTGAGGCCATCTACATTTCACCACGGCCAGTGTTGTTAGATTAGGCCAGCCACATTTCACCAGGGCCTATGTTGCCGACTTAGGCCATTTCACCATGGCCAGTGCACCCTGTGAGGCCATCTTCACCACACCAGGGTGTGGTTATTACCAATACCGTCCATATTTCACCAGGGCCTGTGTTGCTACTGGCTGAGTCCACCTACATTTCACCAAGGCATATGTTCATGGCTGAGGCCATCTACATTTCACCAAGGCCAGTGTTCCCTGTGAGGCTATCTTCACCCCACCAGGGCCTGTGCTGTTGGCTGAGGACATCTTCACCAGACCAGGGTCTGTGCTGCTGGCTGATACCATCCACATTACCCAAGGGCCTGTGTTGCTGTCCGAAACCATCCACATTTCACAAGGGCCAGTGGTGTTGCTGCCTGATGCCATTCACAATACTCAAGGGCCTGTGCGACTGGCTGATGCCCTCTACATTACACTAGGGCCTGTGGTGCTGGCCAATACTATCCACATTTCACCAGGGACAGTGCTTCCTGTGAGGCCATCTTCACCACAACAGGGCCTGTGCTGTTGGCTGAAACCATCCACATTACAGCAGGGCCTTTGGTCCTTCCCGATATCATCCACATTTCACCAGGGCCAGTGGTGTTGGCTGAGGCTATCCACATTACACCAGGGAAAGTGCTTCCTGTGAGGCCATCATCCCCATTACACCAGGGCTTTTGCTGTTGGCTGAGGCCATCCACATTACACCAGGATCTGTGGTGCTGGCCATTACCATCCATATTTCACCAGGGCCAGTCTTGTTAGATGAGGCCATCCACATTACAAAAGGGCTTGTGCTACTGGCTGAGGCTAACTACATTTAACCAGGGCCTTTGGTGCTGGCCTATACCATCCACAATACACAAGGGAGTGTGTTGCTGGCTGTTGCCATCCACAATACACCAGTGCCTCTTAGAGTTGCTGATGCCATCTACATTTCACCACGGCCAGTACTCCCTGTGAGGCCATCTTCACCACACCAGGGCCTGTGCTGTTGGCTGATGCCATCTTCACCAGAAAAGGGTCTGTGCTCCTGGCTGATGCCATCCACATTTCACCAGGGCCAGTGTTGTTAGCTAAGGCCATCCACATTACACCAGGGTCTCTGGTGCTGGCCATTACCATCCACATTTCACCACGGCCAGTGTTGTTAGATTAGGCCAGCCACATTTCACCAGGGCCTATGTTGCCGGCTTAGGCCATTTCACCATGGCCAGTGCACCCTGTGAGGCCATCTTCACCACACCAGGGTGTGTGGTTATTACCAATACCGTCCATATTTCACCAGGGCCTGTGTTGCTACTGGCTGAGTCCACCTACATTTCACCAAGGCATATGTTCATGGCTGAGGCCATCTACATTTCACCAGGGCCAGTGTTCCCTGTGAGGCTATCTTCACCCCACCAGGGCCTGTGCTGCTGGCTGATACCATCCACATTACCCAAGGGCCTGTGTTGCTGTCCGAAACCATCCACATTTCACAAGGGCCAGTGGTGTTGCTGCCTGATGCCATTCACAATACTCAAGGGCCTGTGCGACTGGCTGATGCCATCTACATTACACTAGGGCCTGTGGTGCTGGCCAATACTATCCACATTTCACCAGGGACAGTGCTTCCTGTGAGGCCATCTTCACCACAACAGGGCCTGTGCTGTTGGCTGAAACCATCCACATTACAGCAGGGCCTTTGGTCCTTCCCGATATCATCCACATTTCACCAGGGCCAGTGGTGTTGGCTGAGGCTATCCACATTACACCAGGGAAAGTGCTTCCTGTGAGGCCATCATCCCCATTACACCAGGGCTTTTGCTGTTGGCTGAGGCCATCCACATTACACCAGGATCTGTGGTGCTGGCCATTACCATCCATATTTCACCAGGGCCAGTCTTGTTAGATGAGGCCATCCACATTACAAAAGGGCTTGTGCTACTGGCTGAGGCTAACTACATTTAACCAGGGCCTTTGGTGCTGGCCTATACCATCCACAATACACAAGGGAGTGTGTTGCTGGCTGTTGCCATCCACAATACACACGGGAGTGTGTTGCTGGCTGTTGCCATCCACAAGGGCCTCTGCTACTGGCTGATGCCATCCACATTGCACCGGGGCCAGTGGTGTTGGATGAGGACATTCACATTACACCAGGGCCTGTGTTGCTGGCTGAGGCCATTCACATTGCACCAGGGCCTGTGCTCCCTGTGAGACCATCTTCACCACACCAGGGCCTGTGCTGCTTTCTGAGGCCATCTATATTTCACCAGAGCCTGCGTTGCTGACTGGTGCCATCCACATTATACTAGGGCCTGTGGTACTGGCTGAGGCCATCTACATTACACCAGGGCCTCTGGTGCTTGCCAATACCATCCACATTTCACCAGGGCCAGTGTTGTTGGCTTAGGCCATCCACATTACACCAGGCTCTGTGGTGCTGGCCATTACCATCCATATTTCACCAGGGCCAGTGTTGTTAGATGAGGCCATCCACATTACAACAGGGCCTGTGCTACATTTAACCAAGGCGTATGTTGCTGGCTGAGGCCATCTACATTTCACCAGGGCCTTTGGTGCTGGCCTATACCATCCACATTTCACCAGGGCCTTTGTTGCTGGCTGATGCCATCCACATTGCACCAGGGCAAGTGGTGTTGGATGAGGCCATTCACATTGCACCAGGGCCTTTGCTACTGGCTGATGCCATCCCCATTACACCAGGGCCAGTGGTGCTGGCCAATACCATCCACATTTCACGAGGCCCTGTGCTGTTGTCTCAGGCAATCCACATTACACCAGAGACATAATGAAAACCTATACTTTGTTTCGGGCGAGTTCCCCATTCAAATGCATGTAACAGTGAGAAACGCACTGTCTTGGCGAAAGAAAGCGTTTTTGTACAACTTCATATAAATATCTGTAACTTTTGATAGAAGACTGGGACACACATGTTTATGGCTTTATCTTATAGACTTCAATATCCCCGTTCTGGGCAAACAGGGTTTGCAGCTGTTTGAGCTAAGATTTTAAAGTTATTCACATAATGAAAACCTATACATTGTTTCGGGCGAGTTCCCCATTCAAATGCATGTAACAGTGAGAAACGCACTGTCTTGGCGAAAGAAAGCGTTTTTGTACAACTTCATATAAATAGCTGTAACTTTTGATAGAAGACTCGGACACACATGGCTTCATCTCATAGACTTCAATATCCCCGTTCTGAGCAAACAGGTTTTAAAGCTGTGTGAGCTAAGATTTTCAAGTTATTCACATAATGAAAACCTATACTTTGTATACTTTGTTTCGGGCGAGTTCCCCATTCAAATGCATGTAATCGTAAGAAACGCACTGTCTTGGCGAAAGAAAGCGTTTTTGTACAACTTCATATAAATATCTATAACTTTTGATAGAAGACTCGTACACACATGTTTATGGCTTTATCTTATAGACTTCAATATCCCCGTGCTGGGCAAACAGGGTTTGCAGCTGTGTGAGCTAAGATTTTAAAGTTATTCACATAATGAAAACCTATACTTTGTTTCGGGCGAGTTCCCCATTCAAATGCATGTAATCGTAAGAAACGCACTGTCTTGGCGAAAGAAAGCGTTTTTGTACAACTTCATATAAATATCTATAACTTTTGATAGAAGACTCGTACACACATGTTTATGGCTTTATCTTATAGACTTCAATATCCCCGTGCTGGGCAAACAGGGTTTGCAGCTGTGTGAGCTAAGATTTTAAAGTTATTCACATAATGAAAACCTATACTTTGTTTCGGACGAGTTCCCCATTCAAATGTATGTAATCGTAAGAAACGCACTGTCTTGGCGAAAGAAAGCGTTTTTGTACAACTTCATATAAATAGCTGTAACTTTTGATAGAAGACTCGGACAGCCATTGTTTCACAATGAACACACCCGAAACTCTGGCTGATTGGGACCCACACCCAGTTTAACACCTTGGCTCGGTTTCACAATGAACACACCCGAAACTCTGGCTGATTGGGACCCACACCCAGTTTAACACCTTGGCTCGGTTTCACAATGAACACACCCGAAACTCTGGCTGATTGTGACCCACACCCAGTTTCACACCTTGGCTCAGGCGATTAGAGGATCATCAGGGGGTCCTTTTGTCCCTCTGTGGGGGGTTACTCCCACTAGGTTTATATCTGGGACTCTCCACCATTTGACCTTAGAACTGAAGAAGCTTCTCGGATGAGAGGTGAAACGTCTTCAAGCAACTTAAAGAAGTCCAGACGCTTTTCTTTGCAAGCTCCTTTGACTACGATGACCTGGATGACTGAGAACCTTCACAGACATATCTGTCTTTAGCTTCCTCTCTATAATCTTAACTGCTCTCAGAGAGAAACACTTTATAAAAAGTCTTATAATTTTAACTTTGATTCTTACAAGTGTGGTGTGTATTGTCAACATAATAATAATGGATTTATATAGCGCTTTTCAAGGCACCCAAAGTGCTTTACAACGCCACTATTCATTCACTCTCGCATTCACACACTGGTGGAGGCAAGCTAAGGTTGTAGCCACAGCTGCCCTGGGGCAGACTGACAGAAGCAAGGCTGTCATATTGCACCATCAGCCCCTCTGGCCAACACCAGTAGGGTAAAGTGTCTTGCCCAAGGACACAACGACCAGGACAGAGAGCCCGGGGATCGAACCGGCGACCTTCCGGTTACAGACACACTTCCCAACCCCCTGAGCCACTGTCGCCATAAGAATGTACCACTTAAAGATTTAATGCCACATTTGACCTCCGACCTGTCCATTTGACTTCTCATATAGTGAGGGTCAAAAAGATCATAATGTTATTTAGAGCTATGTTCCTTACTGCCATTGTTTGTCTTGGCAAGATTTAGGAGATTATATACTAATATATGTGGATTCTAAATATCACATTATAGTTTACATACAAATATCCTGTCACATTTTATCTCTGTGAGGCCAAAAGTCAAATTTACAAATGAATACCTTTTATCTGTGACCTACTCCTACAGCATTTACAGGTTTGTGTAATCATCTGCCACATTTTAATATAATAGTTGCTACTAAAATGTTTGATTTTGAATAGAATAACAAATACACATGTTCAGTCTAAGCTGAAAATGTAGACATTTGTGTGGCAATGAAAAAATAGAATGGCGCTGCTGATAAGGCTAGTCTAAGGAGCTTGGAAAGAACAGCGTCTGGACTTCTTTGAGTTGCATGAAGACGTTTCACCTCTCATCCGAGAAGCTTCTTCAGTTCTAAGGGTCAAATGGTGGAGAGTCCCAGATTTAAACCCAGTGGGAATTTCCTCCCAAAGAGGGACAAAGGACCCCCTGATGATCCTCTACCTAATCACATGAGCCAAGGTGTGAAAGCGGGTGTGGGTCACAATCAGCTGGGGTTTCAGGTGAGCTCATTGTGAAACCTGGCCCCACCCTATCATGTGATTTCCTGAGGTCAGATGGCCCAGGATGAGAGTGATCTCAAAACTGGATTATAGATGGCAGACAGTTGGTGTCGTAAACCACCGCCTCTGTTCAAAGATGGTCGCTCACAGTAGACGTAAATGGTTTCTTTCACTCCTCTTTCAAACCATCTGTCCTCTCTGTCCAAAATGTGAACATTGGCATCCTCGAAAGAGTGACCTTTGTCCTTTAGATGCAGATGGACAGCTGAGTCTTGTCCTGTGGTGGCTCTTCTATGTTGTGCCATGGCTGTTTGGTCTCTCTGATGTAGAGGTCCGGGCATTCCTCGCTGCACTGTACAGCATACACCATGTTGCTAAGTTTGTGTTTAGGAGTTTTGTCTTTCGGGTGAAACAGTTTTTGTCTGAGTGTGTTGCTGGGTCTGAAATGCACTGGGATGTCGTGCTTGGAGAGAACCCTCCTGAGTTTCTCTGATACACTAGCTACATAGGGGATGACAATGTTGTTGCGTCTGTCTTTCTTATCCTCCCTCGCTGGTGTCTGATCTTCTTTCCTGTGTATCTTTGCTGACTTTATAAACGCCCATTTAGGATAGCCGCACGTTTTGAGTGCTTCCTTTACATGTGTGTGTTCCTCCTTTTTCCCTTCAGGCTTAGAGGGAACATGTTCTGCCTGGTGGTGTAGGGTCCTGATTACCCCAAGTTTGTGTTCCAGAGGGTGATGGGAGTCAAAGAGGAGGTACTGGTCCGTATGTGTGGGCTTCCGGTAAACTTCGATGTTGAGTTTGCCTTTCTCTTCAATGTGCACGCGCAGTCCAGGGAAGGCAAACAGTTATCCTTTGTGTCTTCCCTGGTGAACTTGATGTTTTTATCCAGGGCGTTAATGTGCGCAGTGAAGGATTCCACTTCTTGTGTTTTGATTTTGACCCAGGTGTCGTCTACATATCTTTACCAGTGGCTGGGTACTCTCCCTTTAAAAGAGCCAAGAGCCTTTCTTTCCACTTCTTCCATGTAAAGGTTGGCTACAATAGGTGACACGGGGGAGCCCATGGTGCAGCCATGTTTTTGTCTGTAGAAACCCTCGTATTTGAAATATGGTAAATGGCCTGTATTTATATAGCGCTTTACTAGTCCCTAAGGACCCCAAAGCGCTTTACATATCCAGTCATCCACCCATTCACACACACATTCACACACTGGTGTATATGTAGCAATTTACGTCCATTTACGTCCACTGTGAGCAACCATCTTTGAACAGAGGTGGTGGTTTACGACACCGACTGTCATACTGCAACTCAAAGAAGTCCAGATGCTTTTCTTTCCAAGCTCCTTAGACTACGATGACCTGTATGACTGAGAACCTTCACAGAGATATTGCTGATAAGGCTAAGTGCAAGAAAATTGATGTGGCAGATTACAGGGTGCTGGCTTGACCGTGACTTACAAATGACGACTTACTTGACCGCAGTCCAATATTAGTCTAATCAAACTGTTTTATTGTTTTACACATAACATAGTTTAATAACACATAGTTTTAATATGTTGCCACACTTTTGTTACTGTGAAATCAGGACACCTGGTGGTTAGTAGTTTTGTGAGTCTCTGTTGAGCAGTAGTGTTGCAGTTACTTCTAGTTGCTCTTGTTGCTTTGTTTAACTCATATACACAGTGGCCTTAAATTTCATGTCTTGGAATTTGCAGCATCCATGAGTAGTTGTCTTACAGTATCTGTGCTGAATATCTCGGGTCAGGGCTGTGATGCTCGATCAAGTTATAGACCTGCTGCTGTTTTTTGGGAAGCATTGATCAAATCTGTTCCTGCGGGTTTTTCTGTAAAAAAAATTCTCTGTAGCAGGTTTTATGTTATTGTAGAATATTTTCTATTAAATTTGTAGATTGGCTTTTAATATGTTACATTCATATCTATAATGGAGCTAGATTAGTCTGCCCTGTTCCAAACATGTCTATTAAGCTCTTAAATTCTCAACTAGTTAATAAATGGTCTTGATGCTGTGTGGTGGTGAGTGCAGTGGAGGCATCAGAAAAAACTGCTGAAAACAGATGCAAGCTACATCTGCAAACATGATGGAGAGGCAAATTTATGAGATGGAAAAAAACTAATCAGTCCTACTGTGCATAGAGCAGTTGAGTAGGGCACGAAGCAGAAACACTGCTGTTTGGAACACTGGAATACTGTTTGGAAGCTCTGCCAGGGATGAAACATTACAGACGTGCACCATGTATAGATGGGAACACCCTGTGGGTAGATCACTGTGACTGACTCCTATACACACTCATTTAAACTAGAGATGGCACGATACCACTTTTTTATGTCCAATACCGATATCATAAATTTGGATATCTGCCGATACCGATATGAATCCGATATAGTGTTTTTTAATCAACAAAACTGTTTTTTAAATATCTTGCTGCATTTTGTATAAGTTCATACTCAAGTTTAAAACAACAACTACACTAAAGCTATTCTGTTATACCTGTATGCAAAAAAAAAAAATTTTCATAGTTCAGCAATACTGATCAATCTAATAAACTTAAACCTGCACCATCCTCCCTATTCTGGTATTTTAAAGAGTACTTAGCATAAATATTAAGCAACCTAACTAATAGGGTTCCAACTCCCAGCAACAACAAAAATAAATAAATAAAAAATAGGGAACCACCCTTCACGCTCCACCTCATGATGCTTAATCGACGTAATCAACCTTAATTTGATGCAGTGTGAAAAAAAATGCACAGAAATCAATTATTTTTCAAGAAATATTAAATAGATTCAACATCTTTCTTCAACAAAATTGCAGACTGCACAGATGGTACCTTCCCAAAGGAAAAAGTACTATAGCTTACTAGGGTATATATATTAGACTTAATAGTTACTATATACAGTAATTGACTTCTATTCATTTTACATCAAATTAAAACTTTGGGTGTCAGATAATTATTTATTAAAAGCTAGACATTTTAAATGAGAATAAGAAAGAAAAGTATGTCTTTGTGCCCCCTTTTCCCTGTTAATGCCCTATCGGCCCCCCTGGCTAAACTTTGCTAGATCCGCCCCTGCACAGTTACCAGCATCAGCTATGTAGAAAAAGATCCTCGAGTAGAAAGTAATATTAAATAAATTCTAACAACAGCTGATCAAGCTTAAACGTGCTGCTGTTGTTCAGCCGCTGGTTTCCTCTTTCTGGTGCAAAGTGGGCCAAAAGCAAACTAGAGACACGGACTCGCGACAGAAAAGCTGATCAGCTGATCGTTAAGCAGTTTCATGATTGAAGTAGCAGCAGGAGAGGCAGTCGCTTGTTAAGCTTAACGCAGGAATGCTTTACAAACATTCAGAGATGGACTTACACACTTGCTTTACTTCTCTCGGGATAACTTTGTCGGAGATGAAATGCCGGGTTGCTAGCGAAGCTCCACATGCTATCCAGACCACCGACAGGTCCCGCATGCCACAGCCGCTCTATCAGTGATGCATACTGCTCCGACGTGCTAACGTTCTGAGGTGAGTTACTGCGTGTTGCAAGTTTTGTGACGTGCTTTCGTGATATTTAATGGATCGGATTACATTTTTTATTTTTCTCCGATATCCGATCCAGTAATTTAGGTCAGTATCGGACCGATACGTAATATCGGATGGTCCATCTCTAATTTAAACCAATAGTAATCTGTCATTGGAATAAGATAACTGACCTTTGAAGTTAAATAGTTTGAAACTGGAAAGCTGTCTGCTAAAACAATTAGTGCATTAAAGGGGAGAGTTGAAATACAAAACCAAGTTCAAACAATCAGTTTAAATGGGAAAAAAAAGCACAAATTTAAACTATAGATGTACCATCATCTATTCAACCATTAAAAAAAAGAAGAAGAAAAGACTGGTAAAAAAACAAACAAAAAAACCCAAACAAAACTTGTAAACCTGCCTGACTTTCATGTCATTGAATTCAATAGACAGTGGGTCAACTCTAACACACTTTCCAGCCGTGGTGCGAATTTACTGCAAGTCAAACACTAGGTATATTTTCTCTCGTGGTAGTGTGAATGTACTTTACCACACGTTTCAGTTCACTCCTTTTATTGATAGTCAAACACTGAAAAGATAAAGATTCAGAATTCATCACTACAAATCACGTGATTTATTTTACAAGACAGTCTGTCTTTACATAATAAACTCATATATAAAAAAAAAAAAAAAAAAAAAATCATTCCTGTCCACAGAAATTCTTCATTCATATTTGGAATCTCAGTTTGATGTTTAGGACAAAATAAGACCAACTATTTTGGGTCTTTCACACTTGAACACTGGGGGTCTCCCATATTTCATCATCATACATATTTGAGATACATGTGATCCCATCCTTCGAGGACACATCCAGATGGTTTACATCACTGGCTGTTGTCTCCTCAGTATTTGGGATGAAATCACCTGTATAATCACCAACACTTCCTAAAGACTCCACAGTAGGTTCATTAGGTTCTCGTGTAGACCCTTGGTGATTCAGTATACAAGGAGCTTGCTTAACTGCAGAAACTTCACTAGTAACTAAACCCTCCGTACTGCCAAGATCCAGGACTGCTGAATGTCCCTCACTACTAATCAAGAAGGCAAACGGGGACGCAACTTGGATTTTCTCTGATGATTCTTCCCATCTTCCTTCATGCTCTCCGTTTGTAACAGCTGCTGTGCCCTTGTTTCCAGTTTTCTCCTGGTTGTGACATCTGCTCTCCAGCCCAAAGAAGTGGTTTCTGACAATGTAGCGTACACACTGCAGGAGGACATTCCTCTCGTGTCGGATATCTGGAGCCAGTAACTAAACAAAGAGACAAACAAGAGTTGGACTAAATAACACATCTAAATAGTATAGCTTTAAACAGCGTGTCCTTTTTTACTAAATCAAAATCATATAAATACGCACGCAGTGTCAAATGACTTCCATACCATCTCAAGCAAAGTGGGGCGATGTGACTGTGGTAGTCTTCCTCGTCCCGCTCTTTCCCCTTTGCTGTTGGGCATGTGAAGTCTGGAATCTGTCTGAACTGTTTTCTGTCTCTCTGCATTCTGTAAAAAAGCCCCTCTACCCCTGGCAGGTGCCCTCTCCTGAGGGTTGGGTGGTATTAAGTTTAGAAGGTCCTGGTTCTCTTGCACCAGCTCCTTACCTCTCTGAATGGGTGTGGCTAAAACGCAAAAGCACAAGCGTTAGTAGAAACACTGGACATAAGTTACACTTTGTTATATATCCATCCATCCATCCATTCGCGTCCGCTTATCCTTTTCAGGGTCGCGGGGGGCGCTGGAGCCTATCCCAGCTGTCATAGGGCGAGAGGCGGGGGACACCCTGGACAGGTCGCCAGTCTGTCGCAGGGCCAACACAGAGACAGACAACCATTCGCACTCACATTCACACCTAGTGACAATTTGGATTAACCAATTAACCTATCCCCACTAAGATTTGTTATAAACTACATAATAAAACCAAACAACAACAGAGCTACTCCGAGATAAAATTAAAGTACATGTTTAATGTTGAATCTGATGAAAACTAGGGCAAGTTATTGTGACTCAGGACACACACACACACACACACACACACACACACACGTATCTGTATTGAACTGTTCGATACAGTGCCTTCAGTTCAGTACGCATATGTATTGAACGTATGGAACGATACAAAATTTTTAATTTATTTGATCAAATATTCTTCTGACGATGCCGTCTGTGTTGAGGGCTCAGTGGATCTGCATTTGATTACTCTGTCTAGGGTGCATTGTCGGGCGCAGATCAACTGAGTGCTGCCCATATGCATTCAGCCAAGTTTGCATGGCAACTCCTCAACGCTACCCAAAACTGAACCTCATCCACCGTCATTCAGATCTGGCGTTTGGAACCATTTTGGTTTTCATGTGAAGTATGACCCTACTTAAGCCTGTTGTGGAAAAAAGTACAACAGTATGTCGGATGTAACAAGCAATGCTCAATTACATCGGTCGGAACGCAACAAATATGATTACACATTTACGCCGACATCACACTAGTGCAAAGACAAGTGGAAGCAGACAAAAACAACACCAACAACAACACCAAGCACGCATGCTACGAACGGCGAGTCATTTAGACACCCGTTAGAACATGATTCTAAGAGGGCAAAGGGCAATTGCTACTTTTAATGCTGTCTACAAAATTGCTTTTCTTTTGGAAAGAGCCATTTCTCTGTAATAAACTCTTTTCCACAGATGAGTGATTTCGCCATCAGATGAAAAAAATAATATAATAACAAAATAAATGTATCGAAAAAAATATCTAACCGTGACACCCAATGTTCCCTCTAATCTGCGTGTGCGCAATTGTGCACTACTGGCATGGCCTTTGGAGTTAGTGCTGTTCTTTAGATTCTCTAGATAATTGGAAAACAGGGTTTTAAAAGCAAATATGTTTGGGCGCTGTTGAGAAAATTTTGTATGTGAAATTTGGCAAAAATAATCAGAAGATTGATAATATATGTTTTTCCTGGAGTTATTTTATCAGTATGTGAGAGGCCAAATAGAATATGTTGAAACTTCAGTTTACATGAGGGATCAATTTTGGTGTTTATAAAATTAATTGATAATTGACAATTATCATTCAGTAATTGACTAACAAGTAAAATTTTCCTATCCACCCATTTCTGAATATATATTGATTTGTTCTTAAATTTAATATCCTGATTATTCCAAATGAGATCTTTATGGGGAGAAAGGTTGTGAGAGTATATCATTAACCAAGAGATAGGAGTTGACTGAAAGTTGGAGAGTTTAATCGGTAATTTAGAGATATTGTAATTGCATTTTAGCAGAAAGTGCATTCCTCCAAGTGAGTTAAAGATATGGTTGGTAATAAAATTCCAAATTGAAATGGGATTTTTTAAAAAGAGTTTGATCCATTTGATTTTAAAAGACACATTTAAGGAAGTGAAATCTAAAGAATTTAGGCCACCAGAACACAACTTGTTTATCATTACATTTTTTTAATATAATGTATTCTCTTTTTCCAAATGAAGTTAAATAATATTTTATCAATTTTTGTGCATAATTCTTTTGAAACATCAGGTACCATATCTGCATATATAAGTCTGGAGAGGCCTTCAACTTTGGCTACTAACGATCTTCCAGTAATGGATAAATCTCTTTGAAGCCAAAGATTAAATCTTTGTTGTATTGCAGTTATAAGAGGGTCGAAATTTTCAGATAATCTAGCATCTTAGTCTTTTTGAATGGTAATACCAAGATATTTAACCTTATTTTTAACAGGAACACCTGATACAATTGTATCTGTGCAGAATTTAACAGGGAGAAGTTCACATTTTGTAATGTTGAGTGGTCTTAAACCAGAGGCTATTGAGAAATTATTGAGAACTTTGAGAGCTTCATCAACTTAATATTTATCCTTTAAAAAAAAAAAAGTGTTGTGTCATCTACTAGTTGAGTAATAGATAATGTTCTGCCAGCAACAGAGAGACCCATTACACTGCTGTTCTTAAAATGAATACAGAGTAACTGCATAGGAAGAAGGAAAGGATATGCAGAAAATGGACAACCTTGACGGATCCCACGGTTATTATCAAATCTTTGATATGTTTGATTATATGCAGATGCAAATAGCTCAAAGTTTGAATTGATTTTTTAAACATATTTCCAAAACCAAAAATATCAAGTGCTCTGAACATGAATTCATGTTCAATGGAGTCGAAAGCTTTATAAAAATCAAAAAAAAAAGAAAAAAAAAAGAAAGGAAAAAAAGAAAAGAAACTATTATCTGTGATTAAATCTGAATGATCCAAAATATCAATTACCAGTCTTATATTGTTAGTTATGTGTCTGCCAGTCATAAAACCAGACTGTTTCATCAATTAGGTGCACATTTTAATTTTTTAGCCAAACACATAGCAATTATTTTATAATCATTATTCAGGAGTGAAATAGGTCTCCAATTTTCTATCAAAAGGGCGTCTTTATGAGGTTTAGGAATCAAAGTAATCAGTCCCTGAGTCAAGGAAGGAGGGAGCTTTCCATTATCAATGCTTTCAATAAGTCCTTTGAAAATAATTTGTAAAATTCAGAAGTCAAACCGTCATTCCCTGGACTCTTAAGTTTCATTTTATTAATAGCACCTTCAATATCTAGTGTTGTGATGGGGCATCACACATAGTTTTATTATTGTCACTAATTTTTTTTAATATTTAATATTAATATAATAAGGAATTATAGAATTTTTCCATGGCTTCTGTAGAAAAATTAGATTTATATAAATTTTTATAAAAGTTCACAAGTCTTGGAAATCACTTGAGGATCTTGTGTGATGACCCCATCTGAACAAAGTTTAGTCATGCTGCCAAGAGTATTGTGATGTTTTTCTAATTTGAAAAACTAGCTAGAGTTTTGTTCTCCCTCTTCAAGCCATTTCCTTCTTGACCGCACAAAGGCACCTTTTGCCTTGTAAATGAAATTATTTCCGACTCTTCTTTTTTTTTCTCTTCTATTTTTAACTATTTCAGCTCCTCTTTTCATTAAAAGGGACCTCAATTCAAATTTCATGAGCTCCCAATTTTTACAAAAAGCATTTTCAACACATGCCTTGTTCTAATACTGATCTATTTTTGTTTTAATTTCCTTTACCAAAGAATCATTCAGTAGAAGAGAATTATTTAATTTCCAATATGAATTCACTCTTTTAGACGGATTACTGGCATACAAACATATCTCCAAAAAAAAATTGTTCTATGAGCTGTCAAGGGTGTTGGCAACATTTTTGATGTAGAAACATATTCAGATAAAGGATCAGAAATTAGCCAATAATCAATACGAGACTGTAATGAACCTGATCTATTTTTCCATGAAAATTCCTTAATGGTTTGATTTTTGAATCTCCAGATATCAATTAGGTCTCTTTCATTAATAAAATCCAACATATAATTACTACTTTCCTAACTTTTACTTGGCAATCTATCTATCATGTTATTGAGTGAATGGTTCCAGTCTCCTCCTAATATAATCTTTAGATTAGCAAATTAAAGATTCATTTTTTTCATTTACTACAAGTATTAGGTCAATATTCTCCTGTTTGTTATTATAGCCGTAAATGTTACCTAGTAAGAGGGTCTGATCATTAAAAGAAAAAAAAGAAAAAGAAAAAAGAAAAACACACAACCAGCAAAATAAAATATCCTTTTGGATCAGTTTCTGAAGATATAATTTTTCCATTAAATTTATGCTTCAAAATCAGAGTTCCCGCTGAATGGTTTGTGCCATGAGACTTCCATAAATCTTCGCTCCATTGGGATTTCCAGAAGTTAGCATCCTTAGTTCAGCATGGGATTCTTGTAAGAGACAAAAGTCAGTATTCAAACTTTTAGCATATAAAAACAGAGCTTTCCTTTTGGTATTGTCCCTTAGTCCTTGTAAGAGCCAGAGTCAATGTTTATGTTTTTCCTTTTTGTTTTGGTGGCACAGGTGTATAGTTTTACCTGCGTCTCAGGTGATGGTATGTGGGTGTGGTCACAGTCTATTTACCTGATGTCGGTGTTCGCAGCAGGTGTGTTGGGTGAGTGGTTTGTGGGCAAACTTTTCTGTTGACCGTCATTTTTTGGCACACCAGTTAATCCATGCGCTAGTTGTAAATTGATTGAAAGCGCAAATGTTTGTTTTTGTTTTGTTCTTAAAATAAATGCGCAAAGTACAAGTACGACTCATTATGGATTATTGGAGGCGCGTCACAGGGACACAACCAACTCAGCTGGCCGCGGCTTTATTTACAGATGAAAGTCGCAACAGTCCTCGAGCATTAAAAGAAATAAAGGACAAAGATGAAATTTTGCAAACTAAATTAACTTTTTACCCTGAGAAGAGTGTGTCAGCTTCAGAGAGAGCAGAACTACTCTGTCTAAAAAAGTGCTTCACAAAACATTTTAACAGCAACAGCATACTATAAGTCTTTAGAACAATAAGGAAAAGAGACCTTGAGGTATATCCACAAATAGGACTCGAAGAGATTTCAGTGAATTTCTTTTCTGTTCACAAAAGCACTAGGCAATTTTCCCTTCCTTACGTGCTTTCTCCACCTGTGGCCATAGCTGGTTGCGCCTCTCGGTACTCGGGAGAGAGATCTTCTTTGAAATGGAGCTTCCTTGTCTTCAGGTAGTCAAATCGCTTCGCCGCCTTCCAGATGATGTCTCGAAAGTGTCTCATTGTTAATTGCAGGATTATGGCGTGGGGCAGTGGCGCAGAAGAGGACTCACGTTGTTGACCGATCCTGTGGACTGAATCAAGTACCTCCGGGAACTTTTCACGGTGGTCAGGATCCATGTTTTGGCAAATTTCAATAACCTTACTGCGTACGTTTTCTCCTTCTTCTTCGGGTAGCCCATGAAGTCGCAGGTTCCATCTTCGTTTATACCGAGACAACTCCAACACCTTGTTTTCCAGTGTTTGAATTTTCTCTTCTGCTTTATCTCAGAAGATCTCAGGGAGCTAAAAGGAAAAGTCTCTCGTACTGAAATAAAGGTGGATAAAGTTAATAGTAACCTTAAGGTCGCCAATACTCTTCTTGATGTTAGCGCCTTGCTCTTCGATAGCCATCTTGAGCGTCGTAATAATGCTTTCCGCTGTGTCAGTTTCCATCACTCTTTTCTTACCAGAAGGTTTTGACAGGGAGGAAGTAGGAGTGATAAGAGCTCTCTTATCTGAGCCCAGGTTTTTTGCCATCACATACAGCTAGTAGTGTGCACCTTAAAGTTCGCTTTGCTGCTTATAAAGGAGTTTTAAGACAGAGCAAGTTCTGTAGCAGACCGTTCACATCTTGGCCCATCTTGGAGATGTGAGCAGGACAGATGGACCAATTGACGGAAAAAGTGTGGACTTTATACCAGTTTTTAAATTGTGTTAATAGGCCACGTAAAACCAGAGTTATGATAAAAATATATGAAATGTTTTGTTTTTTTCCCCTGAATACTATCGTTGTTTATATTCAATGTGGGAAGAAACGGTAAAGACAACGTTTTATAAAGAAAACCATCGAAACACTCTCAGCGTTTGAGCAAAAACAAAACCAGCCCCCAGCCTTTCCCATTGGTCGAAAAATGTACCATGTCAATCAATCAAAAAAAATTATATGGCAACATGGCATTTAGTTATTAAGACACGGGAGGAAGTCTTAGGAGTGTTTTGAGATGTGAGAGATTTGCGATGTTTAGCGCAAATCTTGTGTAGTTAGTGTGTAGTGTAGTCAACAGTTTTGTCGTGTGTGTCAGAACAATGAGGCGACTGCTAAATGTTACAGGTGTTACAGGAATGATACATTTCCTGTTGTCAGGCCTGCAGGTATCAGGCTGTTGTTCTCCTTTAACTCATAGTGGACAGAAATTATTTTTTGGAGTGGCACAAATAATTTGTGTGGCATCAAATTTGATGCAGAACACCTGATTGTTCTGTTAATATTTTGAAATGTTTGTTTAAAAAAAATGCCTTGGCAGCATTTATAGGTAAACAGCTGCAAAAAAATTTGTTTGCAAAACTCAGTAACTTTTTTGTAGAAATAACTATATAATTATTTGCCCAACATTGGTCATTATATACTGTATTTTGCAGACAGAGTTACAGAACTCTCTTCCAGACCACAGACTCGTACTCGTAATACAAGTCAGAGCTTTATGATAAATAAATAAATAAATAAATAAATAAATAAATAAATAAATAAAAAAAGTTGCACTTTCAAAATTGGAGTTCAAGTTATTTTTACTTCCAATAGTGTTAACATACTGCACAGGTCATGAACAAGATTTTTTAAATTTTCATAGTAAGTGGGCTAAAGCAGTTAATTAAAAGTAGTCTAACATAAATGTAAATGCTGTAATTTGATTATTTTAATAAACCATGTAACTTGGATGGATTAGATGCTGGCGTGACCACAGTGGACACGTCTGCTGTTGCTCACAGTGGTCCAAGGGACCGCTCAGGGAGTTTGTGTGTTCGCTCAGACACATGAAAAATTAGAACATTGACATAGACACCAAAGTATCGAAATGAACCGAACTGTGAATTTTGTGTATCGTTGCACCCCTAACACACACACACACACACACACACACACACACACACACACACACACGAAAAAACTCTATAAGTATATTACTCTTGCACGTGCCCACTGACAAATTTACATGTATTGGATCCAAAAGAATACAGTCTGCATTCGTGCAAGCAAGGCTCCATTCTAGTCAGCTTGGTTTTTAGGATTTTCCGGTAGGCAGTGGTACCGTATCAGGTACTTTTTTAGCACTTATTGGGCCGGGGTTTGAAGTGAGCAGAGTTGAGCCGAAAATGAAATGTCATCAGACTGCACCCAAGAGAGGGTAGAAAAGTCCATTTACGTTTGTGCTTCATGTCAAGGAACTTTAGGGTTGCGCTGCTATAACAACCCCACCCAAATTGAGGTGGTAATGTAAAAAGACTGAAACAGAGTAGATGAGTAAAGTAGGTGGTAGTGGAAAAGCGACATAGGTGAGGTAGTAAAAAGTGTAAATTAACAACAAAATAAAAACAATTCAACAAGACAGAATCATTAGCATTTTTCTTGCATGGTGAAGATTTTGGACTATTATCCAGCAAACACTATGTGCTCACCTGGTTCATCATCACTTTCGGTCATTGATCCGTAGTTTGCTACTAGGGATCCCAGAGCTGAGCTCATCTTCTTAGGGGCCACAACCAAGCCACTGGTCCTGGACTCATCTCTGTCAGAATCTTGGAGCCAATGAAAAACAGAGCACTATATATATATATCACTATCACTATATACTATCACCTCTGTCAGTGCGCCCCAGGGTGGCTGTGGCTACAATGTAGCTTGCCATCACCAGTGTGTGAATGTGTGTGTGAATGGGTGGATGACTGGATATGTAAAGCGCTTTGGGGCCCTTAGGGACTAGTAAAGCGCTATATAAATACAGGCCATTTACAGGCCATATAGGGGTGTCTGTGTATTTCAATCAAAGAATAACCAGAGGATAACCAGTGAAAGCTTTTTGATCTTGTCCTCTATGTAGGTGATTGTGCACAGGCTTGATTGAACTTTGATCAATTAACTCACCATGGTCACTAGTGGCTAATGCTCCGAGTGGATCCCCGTCCCTGCATGGGTGGGTGAGTGGTTTAGGCTTCTCTGTAACAATGCAGTCCGATGAGTGTGGCCGTCTCAGATGTCGCCCTTGGAGTCCTCTGTTTTTCCAACCACGACCTCTGCCTCTTCCTCTCATTCGTCTGAAAATAAATACATCATTGCTTATGCAAGTTAACTTTTTGGTAAGACAGACTTCATTTCAAATTAAAAAAATGTATATCAAAATAGAAAATAAAAGAGATGCACACCAAAATCCATAATTTATACATTCAAATGTAAACATTTACCCAAACTGAGCTGTTTCCAGGACAGCTCCCGTTTCCTCCCGCACCTCCAGGACTTTTTTCTTCTTCTCAATATTCACAAGTGTTGGATAGTTTCTAGTAAACCAGTAAAGACAAATTAATGACTGGACATGGGAAGTATGCATATGTGGCTTAACTAATGGCAAAATTGCATCAAAAGTTCATGACTGCCACAGTTTCTAACTAACTTGCGTCTTTCCTCTCTCCATTTAGTAATCTCCTCTGGTGTGTCCAGTTTGATTCTTTTAGTTCCTGGTGCATGGTTCTGTCAACACAGAGTATTCACATTAGAAAAGGGGAACTACTACAAGCTAATCACTTTACATCATCTTCTTCCACTTACATTTTTCCAGTGTATGCTGACAAGTTTTTCATGGGCCATGAAGCTGCAGTCAGCCACAGAACACTAAAAGTGGATTCAATTGGAGCTCTCAGTAAAAAGTAAAGAATATCAATGTGAACAGCACTAATATATATCTAGTAAGTAGCCTAGAGTGAAATACCTTGACATGCTGAGAAACATGCTCATTGTACTTTTCCTGGTTTTTGAAGCCCCGGTCGCAGGTGTCACAAAAATGGGAATACTCTGGTTCTTTCCTGTTTTTCTGCAAGGGGTGAAAAGCTCAAAGTTCCCAACAACGTTCCATTCACTTTAACCCTTGTGTGGTGTTCGTATTTTTGTTACTCAGCCAGTGTTCATGGGTCTGGTGGACCCGCTAGAGTTTTGGCTTTCCAAATTAACACTATCAAACAATTTTATGTTAAATTACTCAACAGATGTTTACTTCATCCCAATTACAAGACATATGAACAGCAAACATGGTTAATTTTTTCCCTTTACCTTTGTTAGATCACATTTATGAATTAATGTGCTTCTCGTTTTTCTTTTATATAAAATGTTATAAATAAATCAGTTATAATCAAGTGGAGTGAGTGGAAAGACACAACACATTTACACGTGAAAAAAAATTAATTGTTTAATTTTTCTTTTGAAAAAAACTGAACACGGGTCTCACAGACCCGAACACCATACAAGGGTTAAATATAAATACAAAGTTCTCAGAAATGTCACCTTTTTTCCATGATGGCTGGGAGCTCGGTAGCTTTGATGTCCACCTCGATCCCATTCATGACTAAAGTTTTGACCTGAAAACACACGCAAGAAATTCAAACACACCTTTCTTTAAAAAACAGACACACGGACATGTCCTTTATGGCGACTAAAGGCGCACTGCATGTATCTTAAACTACACATCTGCTATCAAAGTTATTGTGGGGATGTGGTTTTGTTTTTAGTTTATTTTTCCTTGTCTTCCACGGATGTATCCGTTCTGTCACTAGTTGGCTTTTATGAAACTAATTCAAGTGTTTTAACACCAAATAACCCACTGACGCCACTTGCTGCATTCACACATGCTATAAAGCTTTAAACACTTATTCCTTAACTGCAACATAACTGCTAAATCTATGACTTTTTTGTTAGAGCAGAACCCCATGGTGTAAGTCAGTCTTTACATTATGTGGTCCTTCATGTGCACTTTAGGGCGACAGTAACATGAAGGAACCCATCTTCAATAGGGAAACTACTGTATATTCCACTCACTGTATGTATGTGTAGGTCCGTGGTTTCCACGGTTTGATGAGAACCCATAACTTGCCGCTGACCCGTGGTGCCTGCCAACACTACTGTCGCAGCCCCAGGTGTGTTCGGTAGGCGTTTCGCTCCAGCTCCACATGGTGGGATGGAAGCTACTCGAGTGCGACTGCTGCTGCTGGAACGACTGGAAGGAATTGGAAGGAGGAGAGCCAAAGTCGGGCGGAGGATAATTTGCCGACTCGTTCATACCGCCAGGCCAAAATCTTTCTTCACGCTGAGAATGAAGGTAGTTCTAGAGAAACTTCTCCTCAACGCGTTGCCCTCATAGGCGCATGTATTTACTTTGAGCGAACTATGGTTTCGTCACATCCGCCAAAGAAGGAAGACCATAAACCAACACAGACGAAAACGAATAAATATATGTCTATACATACTTACGTTAAGTATTTTAATATGTATAAAAAGTTTTGTGGTAAAAAAAATTATACTTGAGACTTAGACTGCAATTTTGATTTTACCAGTAGTTGGCTACAACTTCTCGCGAGGTTTAATGTAACAAATTCTCTTGGGTTGCCATTTTTGGTGAAAAGCCGCCTGGTAGATATTATAAATGCACTGCATTGTCTAAAGAGCAACACATTAATCTTGTAAGCGTCATAAGCTAAGTGGCCGCTCGCTCGATTTTATTAACCTGTATGCCGTGTGCGTAATTAAACGTATTTCAAAGTGTATTTTTTCCACAATAGAAGCAGAAACATATTCTAAGGTAAAGAAAACGTATTGACAATACGGTGCATTAGATACACCGCGATACACCCATCCGTAGAAACATTTTCTTCCGCTTATCTATAAATAAACCCTAAATTGTCTTTTTAATGTTAAGCTCGGGGGATAGCGACCGATGTGAACGAACCTGGCAACCCAATAGTTTCCTGGTGCCCTGTCCACGCCGCGTGTGTTTCAGAGTGAGAGCAGCAGCGTGGTGATCGAGGTGGAAACGTGAAGGCTCCAGAGGTGTGCGCAATAACTGCACTAAGGCGTTGCCAAAATGCTCGTGTTGTTTGAAACCGCAGCTGGATATGCAATATTCAAAGTAAGTATTCGACTATTGTTTGCAATCTTTTTAAAATGGGCGACTTTAGCACAGGGGCAATTTGCGTTAGCCCGGATTAGCCATCCAGCTAGTTCACTGAGAGTCGGTAGGTGTCATAAACGTGTTATTTACGGTATGAAAAAAGCAATCTCTTCGTTGTACTTGTGGATATGGATTACATTTTTATTTAAAGGTGTTTTGTTTGCGCACGAGCTTGGCTAAGTCATAAGTGAACATCAAGCTTGTACTGTGAAGGGCCTGCAACCACGTGTGCACACTGAGGTGGTGCTGACTCCACATGCATTTTAGAATTGTAGGTTGTTCAAATGCGTCCATCAGCCATTACTTTAAGTTACATTCTTAACGATGTAAGCCATCTCACTGCTTTACATATTTCTTTTAACTAATGTCTGTGTATTGTGTTTTAAGGTTCTCAATGAATCCAAACTGCAGCAGGTCGACAGCCTGTATAAGGAGTTTGAAACTCCCGAAAAAGCCAATAAAATGTAAGTGCTGATGTTACATTTTACCACGTGGCGGCACTCTTTATGCCTGAAATATAACAATGGACTTATTACTATAAATCGTAGATGAAATGTAACTTCCATATATTTCCTTTTGTCCTACCAGCGTTAAGCTGAAGCATTTTGAGAAGTTCCAGGACACAACAGAGGCTTTAGCAGGTAATGAGAAATTTGAGCCCTAATGTTCACCTGAGATTAGTCTGTGATGCAAAGCTGTGTCTGATTAAACATGAGGTATTGCTCAGTCGTCACTACCGCTGAGACCAATTCCTCCTCATACATATGAGAGTTGACACTTTTTGTGTTTTGTGCAAGCGCTTAGCACAGCTAAGCTTTATTTTAGTCTCTATTTCCACTTTTTAGCTGCAACTGCCCTTGTTGAGGGAAAACTTGGCAAGAGTCTGAAGAAGGTCTTGAAGAAAGTTGTTGCCAAGGAAGCTCATGAGCAGCTGGCTATTAGTGATGCAAAACTCGGTGGCGTTATCAAAGTAAGTCACTGATATTTCTGTCAGCCTAAAAGACAGCATTGTTATCGAACGTTGTGTTTCTAATGACTTCTGGTCTTCAGGAAAAACTGGACCTGAGCTGTGTCCACAGCCCTGCTGTGGCTGAACTGATGAGATGCATCAGGGGTCAGATGGAGAGCCTCATCACTGGACTTCCTCCCAGGGAGATGAGTGCTATGTCTTTAGGGTTGGCTCACAGGTTAGTGGTGCATATATTATGTTATATGAATCCAACTGCTGCCTATGATTACATTTGCTGTCTGAAATATTTGTGTAGATTTTTCTCAGCATTCGTCACTACCACTGAGGCAGCAATCCTCTAGCTTATTGAAAATCCCTTCATTAATCTAGAAATTTGAATTAACTCGTGTTCTCATCTGGTTGCAGTTTATCCCGCTACAAGCTGAAGTTCAGTCCTGACAAGGTGGACACAATGATTGTGCAGGCTATTTGTAAGTGTTGTATTACACAGTTATGTCTGTTGTTGTGCCTGCAACATGTCAGACAGTAGTGCAAGAGAACCATCAGCAGTTTAAATTATTTTCAGAATGTCCAAAAACCTTCAGTTTGTTATCATTGCAAACAAAGAAAACATCTAGATTTTTCTTTTTGGGATAATAAAAATGTCAATTATTGATATTTTTGCTCTAAAAATTATCATTTGAGCAGTTAACATCAGCTGTACTGTGTTTTCGTCCTTGCTTCTAGCTCTTCTGGATGACCTCGACAAAGAACTTAATAATTACATAATGCGTTGCAGAGAGTGGTATGGCTGGCATTTCCCTGAGCTGGGAAAAGTGATCACAGACAACTTAGCCTACTGCAAGAGTGTCCGCAAGATAGGTAAGGACCATCCTGCTTTTGCACAACACAGTCAGAGAAGCATATTTAGATATCCTAAATATTTTGAGTAAAGCCAGCAAAAACACAGCATCCTACAATTTCCACATTCAAATTCATTAGCACCTTTTAATTTTATTCAGAGCCTCTTTCAATCCTTTAAAATTTTATGGTTTCCTGTCAGGCTGAGTAAACCACAGTGCTCTGAGCTTGTTTAAAGTCAGCGTATTGTTGCTCTAAGACTTGCGTGCATTGGTTTAACTTCCATGTGGTGACATTCCTGAGTAACTGCCATATGTTTGTGTCTGCAGGTGATCGCACAAACGTCGCCAGCTCTGATCTATCAGATATCCTCCCAGAGGAGATCGAGGCAGAGGTTAAACTGGCTGCTGAAATCTCCATGGGAACAGAAGTGTCAGAGGAGGACATTGGCAACATCAGGCACCTATGTGATCAGGTGGTGTGCTCACTGTTTGCTACAGTGACTGTGATGGCAATGACTGTTGTCTGTTGCAAACACAGGGTTTTCTGTGCGTCTTTGCCTTTTGTGACTGGTACCCTGCATTCATGAATTTGTTTTTGAATGTTTTCTTTATTTTTTTTTTTCTCCCATAGGTGGTAGAGATTTCAGAATACCGGGCTCAGCTCTACGACTACCTGAAGAACAGAATGATGGCAATCGCTCCCAACCTCACTGTAATGGTGGGGGAGCTGGTTGGCGCCCGTCTCATCTCACATGCAGGTGAATTGGGGGGGGGGGGGGAATGTCATTTGTGAAAACTGGCCTAGCAGTGATGATGATGACACTAAGTCACTTTCCTGAACATGACTGATGGTTTTAAGTCACTACCTCATCTGAGCTGGCAGTGAAAGCACTAGTAGTCAGGTCTTTGAAGAGCGCCATAGCTACAGTTCTTTGTTTCATTCATTGTGCGATCCAGGTTCCCTTCTGAATCTGGCAAAGCATCCAGCCTCCACAGTCCAGATCCTTGGAGCAGAGAAGGCTCTTTTTAGAGCCCTGAAGACGCGCAAAGACACACCCAAGTATGGTCTCATATACCATGCTTCTCTAGTGGGCCAGACAACTGCTAAGAACAAGGGCAAGGTATGTTCTTAGAGTGTGATATGTGACTGAATAATGGTTGGTGGCCACAATGTGAAGCTGTCAACTCAGGCTTTGGTTTTCTGTAATGCCAATGCAGATTTCCAGGATGCTGGCAGCTAAAGCAGCCCTGGCTATTCGCTATGATGCTCTCGGAGAAGACACAAATGCAGAAATGGGTGCAGAGAACCGTGCAAAGCTGGAGGCCAGACTACGTCAGTTGGAAGATAAGGGGGTAAGTACAGCTACAACCCCTATTCCAGAAAAGTTGGGATGCTATTTAACATCCTTGGCCCTGACGTCCACATATGTGGACATCACATTTTGGGTTGTCTGACCAAAATACTAAATCTTGCTCTACAAGGGCCTGATATCCACTTACAAGGACAGTATACTGCCACTGTTGTATCGAAATTTAAAACAAATGTCCTCATAGAGCTGGGCAATATGGCCTAAAATCAATATCACGGTATAATTTGAAGCATGTGACATGTATATCGCAATATTCTGTATAACGTATTTTACACACTATAAGGCACGCTTAGGATCCTTTAATTTTCTCAAAAATTGACAGTGTGCCTTATGTATGAATTCTGGTTGTGCTTACTGACCTCTAACTGATTTTATGTGGTAAACGCTGCGCAGAAATCTGTCAAAAAAAAAAAATTTAATACGACTTTGGTAAGCTATGAAGGCGTACAGCTTGATGGATTACCGGAGCCTTACGGCTGCCGTAGTCAGGAGCCTCGTGGAGTAATCTGGGTCCAAAACTCCTCCTTCAGGTCCCAAAGTCAGTCAAACACTACAGCATCACTGAGAGTTAAAAACTGTCTAAATTCTTTAATTTTTAATAAAATAATCAGCGTTGCGGCTTTACCAGGTTTAACAATTAAGTTTAACATCCAGGCATCCATGAAAACAGAATTTATTAAATTCAACGGCGTTAGAAGTTAGCAGGAAGTTTGCTCACTAGTTTCCACCTAAACATGATATGCCATGTTCTGACTGAGAGATTAATCATTAATATATTGCAACAACATGGGAATAGAGCAGCTGCGAGAAAATTCTGCATTAATGAATCAATGGTACGGAAGTGGAGGAAGTGCAGTTTTTGGCTTTTCCCATATCCCAAAAGTGCTTTGTCTCTTTGCTGTTACTGTCGCCCGGCATAATTTGCAGATATTGTTCGCAGCCGCTGCAATGTTTTCGACCAAAACAGGCACCGCTTGATGAGACCGTCACCATGCGCTATCGCGGTATAGTCAAAATGTCTACCGTTGGTCAAATTTATATTGTTTCTACTGTATACTGTTTATACCGCCCACAGCTATGTCCTCATATGTGGAACAAAAAATGGGCAAAAATAAAAATCTGGTAATTCTTTGTTTTTACATTCATTAGGTCCCAATATGTCCAAATATCAAAGAGAAATTAAAAATGCATGTCATGGAAGAGTTTGGGTCTTAGCAGTTTTTAAAATCCAAAACTTACCATTTTTAAGCAGCAAAAAAGGTAGTGTTGAATGATGGGACAAAGCTGTTTAATAATTAACACAGCATAGCACCCCATTTTGTTATAGCAGTCCTTAAATGTCTGGGAACTGGGAAGATGAATGTCATCCTTTTCTTGTCTTCGTTGTAATGTGTCAATGGATTCCAGTGGTCAAAGGTCTGGGTCAGACCAGTACCCAACCTGTTCTACTGTGAAACCATGTAATAGATGCCTTATGCCATTTAGTTTTGTCTGGTTTAACTATGCAAGGGTTCTACTCTGGATGGTAATCCTGTGTTGCTCTAAATCCAGTGTATACCTTTCAGTATTGATGGTGCCTCTCCAGATGTGACAGTTGCATAACCATCAATGCATCCCTGTACTATCAGAGGCTTTTGAACTGACTGCTGATAAGAAGCCACATGGCCTCTCGCCCCTATAGTTCACAGGACTGGATATCCCTATTTTCTAGAAAGAATTGCAAATTTGATTTGTCTGATCACTGGAGAGTTTCTCGTTTTGCTTTAGTCTGAACATTAGCCCTAAGAACACAACAGCAGTTCTGGCTCATGTTCACAAATGTGGCTGTACCTCAGGAGGTGGAGCAGGTCATCTACTAATCAGACAGTTCGCCATTCCATGTCTGGCTACTCCAGTATCCCCAGTCCTTGAGCAAGATGCTAAATGCAAGTAGTATCTTGCTCCAATATAGCACTTTTGAGTGTCCAGGTAGAAAAGTACTATATGTAATGGATTTTTGTATTTCTTCTGAATCTGTTATCCTGGTAAAATCCCTGTTTTTGTTATTTTTTCCCCCTCCTTTAGTCATTGAATCCACATTTTCTTTTCAGATCCGAAGAATCAGTGGAACAGGCAAAGCAATGGCAAAGGTAGAGAAATACCAGCACAAGAGGTTAGTTGTCACTTGCAGCATATTTTGCATATTTCCACATCTACACATGTATGGTGGTTAATGCCTGCTACTACTTTTCCTTCACAGTGAAGTGAGAATTTATGATCCGTCAGGTGATTCTACGATTCCGTCCACATCGAAGAAGAGGAAGTTTGAAGAGGTAGAAGAAGAGGATGCCACAGAGCCCACGACATCAGCAGTCAAACCCAAAAAGGCAAAACGGGAGTTGGTAATAGAAGGTGAGTGAGTTTGGAATCAATCCTCTGCCTCCTGTGCATTTGGATCTGTGATGCTGATAGTGTTCTGGCTCTGTGTTTAGAAGAAGAACAAGCAGAAACATCAGCGGCAGCAGAGGAGACCCCGAAGAAAAAGAAGAAAAAGAAGGATAAGAAAGCAGAGGAGGAAATGGAAGAACCAAAGGAAGAAGAGGTGGTAGCAGTTACTGAGGTAAGATGGAAGCTAAAGTTTTAAAATTATCCCTTTTTTTTCTTCCTCCCCTTTAATGATCGAACTCTCTCTCTCTCTCTCTCTCTCTGTCTCTCTCTCTAGACAACAGAGAAGAAGAAAAAAAAGAAAAAGAAGGTAAAGGAGGAGCAGGAAGAAGATTGAAAAGAGGAGAGTGTAAATAGATTTTTGTCTTTTATTTTTATTATTCAATTGTATTTTCTGAGGACTACAGTATTGAGTGCCTGTCTGTGGACATCTGAAAAGAAGTTCGAAGTAAACATCAGAGTAATCATTAGATCTCATTCTTTTCTCTGGTCATAAAGAGACTGTACAATAAAAGTTTTTTGGGTTTTTTTTTTTTTTTTTTTTTTTCAAAGATGTTTAAGCTTAATCTACCAGAAGCCTCTGTAGACAAGCATTTGTTTTATTCATGAAGAGATCTAGTTTTGTCATGAGTTCAGTACAGATTTCCCAGTTCTCTTGTGATAAACAAAGCCTGGTGAAATAAAACCTTTTGCTCAAATGCTGTGTGTGTGTGTTTGTTTTTTTTAATGTACAAATAAATGCATCCAGCAGGGGTGGGAAGTAATTAAGTACAAACACTTCACTTATTATACTAGCTAGATTTAGCTGTCTGCAATAGTATGAGTATTTATTTTTCTGACTACTTTCAATCCCTATATTTTTCCACAACACTTTCTACTTATATTTTCAAAACAGATTTGTTACTTTAGGTTCAGTGGTATTATCTATAGTGTTATAAGTGAGGTTTTTCTAAGTAGCATGTAATTTCAAATTCAACATTTTTATCAGCTAAACAAATGTCAGCAAACTGTGTGAACACAGTGTGTCTGCTAGCTAAAGGTACAGCTGCTGGGTTTCCCTGGGAGAGAAAAGAGTAACTTCACTCAAAGATGGAAAAAGATATAGTATATGTTTTGGGTTGTTTTTTTTTAAGCCTCATGCCCAGTACATTTGAACTTGAATCAAAGTGTTTGGAAAAGTGTCAAATTTTGGTCCTATAACATGTGAGGGTAGGATGCCCCACCTCATTCTGACATAGTCATAGGACTGCATGATGTGAGGAGTTTGCTCTAGTGATTATATTTAAAATGACTTGCACTCTAAATAAAGAAAATAACATGAGTGCAAAGATACAAGATTGTGTGGATGACCAAATGGTGCCATTTAAGGACAAGCAAATTCAAGCAGTACCTAATCAGTAAATTAAGAAAACAGAATTTGAAAATATTAGTCCTTGCTTTATGAATTCAAAAAATGAAGCAATAAGAGAGGGCAAGCCAACCGGTCGCTGCAGATGGTCGCCCTTCCCTGAGTCTGGATCTCCCGGAGGTTTCATCCTGTTACAAGGGAGTTTTTCATTCCTACTGTAGCCAAGTGCTTGATTTTAGGGGGCCATTTAATTGTCAGAGTTTTCTCTGTATTGTTGTAGGTTCATACATTAGAATATAAACCACCTTCAGGCAATTTCTGTTGTGATTTGGCAGAATACAAGTAAAACTGTATTGACTCAAATAAGGCAAGATGCATGTGTATAAAGTGTAATGTGCACCTTTGTTTTACAGCACAGAAGAACTGTTAAGAAAAGTTTCACACACTGTCACGGAATGACAGCAAAATCTCACAACGTGAGAATTAATATTCGAACCTAAGGCTGTATCAAGCCATACTTAGTTATTTGTTTAAAAATTGGTTGACATTTTTTGAATACTTAGAAAGCAAAATTATTTTTTTTAACAGTTGTGTAATTATTTATGAGTTAATAATTTTCTCTGTTGATGTCTGGCACTATTGGAGAGGGGTTGTCTGAAATTTCAAATTATTTATTTTGGCACTAAAACGGTCCAAAATGACTCGGATCATTTTCAGCATGTACCATCAAAATGTGTGCAGTAGAGGGTTAAGGCCACATTAAGAAAAATAATATTGTTGTTCATTCTGAGAATAAAGTCCAAATATTGAGATTAAAGTTGAAAGTGTATTTTGAGGAAATATCAAAATGTGGAGATTACAGTTGTTTCAAGACAAACCATACTTCAGAATCAGTTTAAGTAACAAGAAAGTAAATGATTTCTCTTTTAGCTCATAGACACAGTGTGGTGATCAGTATAAAGACATTAAGAAGATGGTGTAGAAAGCTGGATCTGGTTAGGTGGAAAACAACCAATGGCTCTTAATGCAAGGTTATTGATGATTACACCCTCATGCAATGAAGATGATGTATCAAAAGACAGCTGATCAATTTGTTTCACTAAGCTATCTAAACAATGAATTGTAATTGTAATCACATGTCAACTTTTTTTTCTCAAAATAGATGTTCGACTTAATCTCGAAATTTTTACTGTACTCTCAAAATGATGAACAATATATTCTTTTCTTAATGTGGCCCCAATACTCCCCCCACCTGTTGAATCCCACCGTAATCCCTGACTTTTCTTATTTTACTGTTGGTGTGGAGGCAAAGTCACCCTATAAGTAGGCAATAGAAAATAGGTATAAAATGTTCTCAAACTGAATACATTAATTTGAACCAAAATTTAAATAACAATAATATTTATATTTTCATGTTCTAATATTATTTTTATTATTACATTTATATAGTATAAGGTTACCTTTGTACAAAAATGGTTATAAAAAATTTCCTCCTTGGAGCTCATTTTTACTTTCTTTCTTTGAGTACATTTCGGAGTTTGTACTTTTGCTTTAGTAAAGAATTTACATTTTTAATTAGGCAAAAACATTTAAACCCTTTGAAGCTCTCATTACATATAAAGGCGATATACTCAGACCTGATGCTTTGGACTCGTGTTTATACTCATATGCTAATACATTGTATTGTCAGGTGAAGCTAACCTTCGTTTTTAATGATTAAAAGTGCTGATAAGCTATCAGAAGTTATGAGGAAACTTTGGTATTGGTTATTTTGTTCACCCAATGTAAATAAAAATATTATTTCTATTAAATTCCACCGTGTATACTGACAAATGCTATCTCACATCGATGAATGTAAAAAGCAGTCTCTCGATCTTTTAGGTCATTAATACAAACATTTTACATTGATGTTCATCTAATCATCGTAATAACTGGTTCGTAGAGGATTTATCATTAAATACATTACCGTTGAGTTCTGCCATCCTAAGGAAGTCAGTCCGGACTCCCGAGTGACCAAACTTGGGTGCTTGGGAGAAGCGGAAGTTCGCATACTGGCCAGGCGTCACTAGACGATCGCAGAGCTTCTGCTTTTCGTTTTGCAGTGGTTTGTTTCGTACCACATGGCAAAACTGCACGAGAAGCGTGTTATGAGGATTCCTTGTATTTTAATATTCTAGAGCTCGTGGTTGGCAAAATAAACACTTAGCTAAAAATGTCTCAGATACAGGCAAGATTCTTCACAGAAGACAAAAGGTGAGGTTTAAAAGAAAGAAAGAAAAAACTCAACAGAAAATGACAAACAAGCAAGCGAGCTAGCTAACTTGCTAGCTGTAATTTAGAGTAAACAGTATCATCTCATTGTGGGATGTTCTGTCTTTTCCTCTAGCAAATTTTTTTTTTATCTGTAGTTCTGATCGTGGCTAGTTCGTAGCGATGTTTTTTTTAAATGCTAATGCTAACAATGTGAAGTTATGTAGACTCCGGCAGCAGCTAAAATATGTCTATCTCTGTAGGTACGTTGTAGATGATGTCCCGTTCTCCATCCCAGCTGCATCCGAAGTGCAGGATCTCAGCAATGTAATCAACAAGCTGCTGGAAGCTAAAAATGGTAAGCTCACTTTATCATAGGCACACAAACTATTCCCCACCTTCTTTACAATTCAGCCTCCAGCTGCAGAGCTGTAAACACAGAATAAATAGCATTATAATCCTAATCCTCAATCACAGGGGCGGATCTACATGGAGTGGCACGTGGTGGCACCGCATGGCAGATCGATGGGCTGGCATGCCCTAAAATATTCTTGTAAGCAACTGATGCTTACGATTGTGCCAGAGTACATTTTGAATCAATGCCATGGGCATTTTTAGATTTCACACATGCATTGATTGTTACACTCTGGGGTCTATGGACACGCCTCATCTCCAAATCACCTGACCGATTTAAGATGCCATAGCAACAAGCTGCAGCCACGTTTAATCTCCATTCAACTTGTGTTGAAAGTTCAGGCTTCAAACTATACACCAGTTTTTAAATTTTATTGATAGGCCACTAAATCCGGAGCTACAATCATAAAAATACATGTGATGCTTTTTTCTACTATTGTCACATTTAATGTGGGATGAAATGGTAAAAAGTTTGTTTTCTAAGGACAGCACAAAAAAAGATCAGGAAAAAATGCCACCCCTTTTGTATTAGTGTAAAAGTGTACCATATTGACCAATAAAAAATTATTTGGCAACACATGGGATTTGGTTATTTAGGAAGAGGTGAACATTTTCGGAATGACGGCTGCGGGAGAGAGAAAGAGAGAACGAGTGTCTCCAGATGAAGAACAGACTGAGTGATGCACCTCCTGCTGTTAGGCCTGCAGGGTTTAGGCCTGTGGTGTTCTCCACTTTCTTGTAGCAGACAAACTATTTTTTGCACTGGCACAAATACTGTGTGTGGCATCTTATTGTGGCACCTGATTGTTCTGTAGATTTAGTTTTAGTAGTATTTTTAAATGGTTGTGCTATATGTTTGTGTATGTGTATGTCAAATGTAGTCCTTATCACAGACTGTACTTCTAAAAATCTCAGATAATTTATTTGGTTCTCTTAACAGCTTCTCACAGTAAAGTGGACTTTGACTTCCTGGTCAGGGGTCAGTTCCTGCGAACCTCACTGTCAACTCACATGGCGACAGAGGGTATATCGACGGTATGGCCTGCTATAGTGCTTAAACTCGTATGGCTATATTGTATAAAGCGAGTCACAAGCATCCACATGAGTAAAACAACATTAACCAGATGTTTTACTCTGTTTGCCCATGTTCCAGGAAGAAGTTGTGGAGATAGAATACGTGGAGCGGATCACGGCCCCAGAACCCGAGGAGTGTATGATGCATGATGACTGGATTAGCTCTGTAGATGCTGATGCTGAATGGTAAGATGGTTAAGAGCAGACCATCAGTGTGCTTTTTATTAATTGGGAAATTAGATCAGCAAAAAGTTTGTTGTGATGTGTTCATATTTTCTTTTTTTGTCTTCTTGGTTGTTCATTAGCTAAACAAAAGTCTTAAACCACCCCTTATTCTTTATCTTTTACTTTCAAGGAGCCAGACTTTCTATTCCTTTTAAAATAGTGCTGCAGGCTTTCTGAAAGTCTTGTCTAATTTGTCTTTAGACATTGGCTTCTTTTTCAGTTCAGTTCTTGTACATGGCAAAGAACCAGAAGCTCGAAGCTTCTATATGAACATAAAATTTCACAGCAACATTTTTTTTATATATAATATCCATAAAATCTTTAGTGAAACTGAAGATGTTTGAGCAGAAGGCTCATAATGATTTGAAATGGAATGACCCTTATTTTTTCCCCTGCAGGATACTAACAGGGTCATACGACAAGACTGCCAGAATTTGGTCTACTGAGGGCAAGCCTGCGATGACTGTGGCTGGACATACAGATGTGGTCAAAGACGTAGCCTGGGTCAAAAGAGGTAAGTGGGACAAAATGAAACAGACATGTACTGCTATGTTAATAGTCAAAGGCTTTATTAAGTCCTCTTTGTGGATGTTTTCTGTGTAGAGGGTCTGACCTCTCTGCTTCTGACGGCCTCTCTGGACCAAACTGTGTTACTGTGGGAGTGGAACTCGGAGAGAAACAAGGTGAAAGCCAGACATTGCTGTCGTGGACACGCGGGGAGTGTTGACACCATTTCTGTAGACCCCACAGGAACGAAGGTAAGGTTGGAGAGGGCAAGACAAAAACTTAAAAGACAACAAAGAGTGCTGCGATTAATGACTTTGGATGTTTGTGGTAAACACTTTCAGTTCTGCAGTGGCTCCTGGGACAAAATGTTGAAGATCTGGTCAGCAGGTATGATCCCAGAATGATTCAAGGCCTCTTTATTGTTAAAAAAGGTATTGTTGTGATGCTGCTATAAACTATATTTCCTGTGCTGTCAGTGCCTACAGATGAGCAGGATGAGATCGAGGAGCCGGCTGACAGACCAAGGAAAAAACAGAAGACTCAGCAGCTTGGCCTTACCAGGGTGAGTGCACAACCAGAGTATGATTGACTGGAGATAAGCCCACTAAGTCATTGCAAAATGAGTTTTTGTTTTCTTGGGCACAGACTCCCTTGATGACATTATCGGGACACAGCGAGGCAGTGTCATCTGTCCTGTGGTGTGACAGTGAGGAGGTTTGTAGTGCGTCTTGGGACCACACCATCCGCATATGGGACGTCGATACTGGAGGGATGAAAACTACGTTGGTGAGAAAAATAGAAAGTGACTGAATTAGCGATAATAAACACTTTTGGTTGTTTCATGTGACAGATTAATGAGCATCATCCTACAGTTGGCAGTTCGTCTTGTAATCGGAAGGTTGCCGGTTTGAGCACCGGCTCCGACAGTCTCGGTCGTTGTGTCCTTGGGCAAGATACTTCACCCGTTGCCTACTGATGGTGGTCAAAGGGTCAGGTGGCGCCAGTCTCCGACAGCCTCGCCTCTGTCAGTGCGCCAGGGCAGCTGTGGCTACAATGTAGCTTGCCATCACATGTGTGTGAATGCGTGGATGACTGAATGTAGTATGAAGTGCTTTGGGGTCTATAGGGACTAAGTAAAGTGCTATACAAATACAGGCCATTTACCATTTACAGGCTTTTATTCTATTAGCTATGTCACAGAGGGTGAAACACAGGTATAAATGATAAAAAAGACTCAGAGCCACAATTTGACTTGTTTCTTCAGTGTATGAGTGATTTAAAATGCCTATAATAGAGGAAATCAAACCAGTGACATACACTACGTATTACTGCTATATGCCTGTGTGTAGTGGATGTATGCAATGCATGTCCCAATCCTAAGAAAAATTAGGGTTGCAGACTAATTCAAAACTCGGTTAACATCTCAAATAGTTTGAAATAGCATATTTATCAACCACCAAGTTTACCTTTTGTTATCATATTCTCAGTTTTCCAGTATTTACCAGTTTCACTGTTTTTCTTTTCACAGACGGGCAGCAAAGTGTTTAACTGTATTTCCTACTCACCTTTGTGTCGACGGCTGGCCTCAGGTAGCACCGATAGACACATCCGACTGTGGGACCCTCGCACCAAAGGTACGACTGTTCTAAATGTCACAGACATCTATGTTTCGACTTGTATTGTTGTTTGTCACTCTTGTCATCTTTACAACTCTTCTTTCAGATGGGTCTCTTGTTCTGCTGTCGCTGACCTCTCACACTGGCTGGGTTACCGCTGTCAAGTGGGCACCATCACATGCGCACCAGTTGGTCTCGGGTTCCCTTGACAACCTAGTCAAACTTTGGGATACCAGAAGGTAAGTGAAGCTCATAATTGGTACTACTGTTAAGGGCTCCGCTCTAGTCACAAGGAACATATTTCTAATGGGACATGACCAGAGGTGGAAGTATTGAAGTACAAATACTTAGTTACTGTACTTAAGTAGAATTTTCAGGCATCTGTACTTGACCCAAGTATTTATTGTTCTGATTACTTCTTTAACAGAAATATTTTCTACTCTTTACATATTTAAAAAATTTCTCTGTTGTCTCCCAGCTGTAAGGCTCCTCTGTATGACCTGGCGGCCCATGAAGACAAAGTATTTTGTGTGGACTGGACAGAAAGCGGGGTACGATGTGTACGATATTTGCACACCAACAGTTGATAGATGGAAACAGTGATGTTCTCACAGTGTCCTCTCTCTGTTTCTGTTTGCAGCTGATGCTGAGTGGAGGCGCAGATAACAAGTTGTACACCTACAGATACTCAGCCCAACAGGCAGAGGCATAAAGATTCAGCACACATTGGACAGACAGACACAAAGACAATATTCAGGACTTAAATCAAGGACTTCAAAGTGTTGGACAAATATCTTGGCTTTGTTCTTTGCTTTCCTGATTCGTTTTACACAAATGTTCTTACAGCTCGTCCTCGTTTCAGTGTTATCCAAACAGATTATAAATTAAATCTTTCTCCTAAAATGTTGTCTCCTCACCTTCATTTAACTATACAGTATTTATATATAACAGTTTATAAAGTGTGTGTGTGCTCTGGAGCAGGATATCAAGGATGTCACTGTACTGATTCATCTTCCCCTCAACCCTGACTAGTCTTCCAGTTACTCAAGTTAAAGAAACATTTGACAGATCAGAACTGTCAGTGGAAGCAGCTGCTGGTCATCTTCTACACCACCATCATCCAGTCTGTCCTGCACACCAGTCACTGTTTGGTTTTGCTCAGCCGCGAAGAAGGACAATGGGCAATCAGGTCTGCAGAGAGGATCGTTCAGTTCATTTCAATTAGCAAAATGCCTACACAACATCAGTTGGACAACCTCAAGGTTTATATTAATAAACTACCTTTTAAAAATGTTTAACACATTATAAACTTCCTCATATTTCTCAAGAGCCAAAGTCAACCTGTTGACTATTTCCTCCAACTGGTTTGTCAGTGGAGGTGTGATGAAAAAAGGAGCTCCAACTCCTCCTTGATTAATATGCCTAACATAACTTTCTTAACAACTTGACGACTGAAACCAACTGATATGACCAGATAAGCTTTCCAACATATTGGTGCTGAAGTTCCTAAGGGACTCATTCATTTATAATAAATAATTATATCTACATTCATTTTGAATTTTAGTTACATTCACTATTTATAGACTGACTCATATAGCCAGTATCACGACCATCAGAATCTCTAGTTTCTTTTGACATTATCACGTAGAACACATATAGATTTAACATGCTATATATTTATTTATCACGCCAATCACGTCCAAATCACGTCCATCTTTACGTATCGGAGGAAAGAACCGATTATCCTCTGGTAGGTTATCCTGTCAACAGACGATCTTTGAATTCAGCGGTCTAACAGCGGCTTCTAGTGTTCATACATCGCTGCAGCTGCTTAACCATATCCTGTTTCTGTTACTCAGATGGTGATGGCTATCGTCAGAGGAGGCTAGCTGAGCTGAATACATGCACAGAGTGCTGGAGAGAAAGCAAATAAAGGTAACACTGTTTTCACCTTACAGAGGATGAAGCCATACAATGAAAGACTTTCAGTAAAACGCACGGTCGCTCAGTTAGATGGTCTCAAGACGTTTCGCAGCTTTAACCATCAAACCTGCTACTAGCTAAACTGCTGCTAGCACACAAGCTCCTTTGCGGTTCCTTAGTTCGTTTACTTCGTTTACGTGTTTACCCTTTCATAATTGTACTCTGTGTAGATAAATGTCCGAACGACACCTGGTTTGGGGGGGGGTTTTACGTGTCAGAGAGCTCTATTTTGCTGAAATGTAATGCTCGATATCCAGCTGTCTCAGTTCTCCCTGACTCCTTGAAGTCGCAGGTGTCTGATCCCTGCTCCATATTCGAGGCATTTTAGATTAGCTTCTTTAGCCCTCAGCACCGAGGCGTTTGGGCCAAAATAAACCCACATAAGCGTTTGTAACTTGATTATATGTCAGCTCAGGCTTCAGGCATGTTTACTGCTTTTTTGTGTTTGTGTGTACATCGAAGTCATACAGGAAGCTAAACTGCAGGAATATCTTTTATTACTCAATGATGTGTTAAACGTTGAATAGATGGATTTTATTCACTTTTGTACAAAACCCTTTCCCCCCTATCATATCTGCTGTCTGCTTATGTATTTTTGCGTTGAGGAATCTTCACCTAGACAGAAACCTAAAATGATTAATTTATGCTTTATGCTACTATTCTCTCCATCTGTCTAAACTGTTGTTTTGTATACTTTTAGAACAGTGGTTATCTACTATGGACGGGTAGGTGAAAATTTGTTATTATTGTGAGCATTATATGCAATTTATACACACACACACACACACACACACACACAGAGAGAGAGCCTGGTAAAAAATGTTGCTGACAACGTCATGTCCTTGGCTCCAGGTTTGCCGGAGACATGCTGAGTGGTGGCCGGGCTCTGCTTGGCGAGGACAGCTCAGTGATGGCCCGTATGCAGAAGAAATTTTGGAAGACCAAACAGGTCCTCATCAAAGCCACAGGCAAGAAGGAGGATGAGTATGTGGTGGCCTTGGATGCTGACCTGGATGCTAAGCTCGAGGTGGGGAAGAACAGGCTTAAGAGTGTTTTAATATTTGGCGACACACAAGATGATATTCATTGCTCAAAATTTGAAGGAAAATGAGGAATTTATTCAAAAGAGCCTGGGGCTGTTCAAGAAAAAGAAATTCTGTTGAGAAAATACAGTTTTTAAAATTAAATAACAGCTTCCAGAGTAGGAAAAAAGCAGCTCACAAACTTGAAGTTTTGAGGAATGGCTTTAAGCACAGGAACTACAGGATGTTTGTTTTTCCTTTATTTTCCGTCATATTGGTTTGATCTTGTTCGACTCTTCTGTCTTCCACAGATAGCCATAACTTATCCTAACTTAGCTGTTTTAGGTCAGGAGACATTGGGATTGTGGAGGGCAGATGGGTGGATGACAGATGTAATTGGGAGAGGATAAATGAATACATATAGTATATGTATTAATGGGGTTACAGTTAACCCTAATTCTAACTTGTGGCTTGTGAGGCGCAGGTGTCGACCTCCATTCTTTTCCCTGGGAGGCCGGGAATCTATGCCAGGAAACAACCTTGCCCCATTCAGCAGTGAGCAAGCCAGCTGTTTAAGATACAGCGATGAACTTGCGATTTTCATCCTGTTCTTTTCAAAACCTTTCAAAATAAAACCCCCTACAAAGTCCTGCTAACTCACAAAGAAAGCACAAAACATTCATTCTGTTTTCACATAATACATTGATATTTTAGAAAAAGTTTGAAGACAAGAAAATATTCTTGTCTTTTTTTATTTAGACAAGACAAGAATATTTTCTTGTCTAAATAAAAAAAGTTCTCTGCTGTATAGTACTCAGGCTAACTTCCTAAGGATTTTGTCCTTTTCCCAAGGGAAGGATTTGGTTTCAGTTGAGTAACCACAGGAGTGCTAAACTCCCTGCTTGAGTTAAAAGCACGGCACTGAACCAGCATTTGCCCCGGTGGCTTCACGTCCATTTGCTCCTGGAGAAAACTGCATCTGCAAGTTTAGTACAGATCACAAACTCTTCCACCTACCTGTTGTTGTTGTTGTTGTTTTTTTTTTTTAATCGCTCACCTTTTTCACAAGACAACAGCTAGAATAAGTGAAATGCGGTTCATTAGAAGGCAGACAGTATTGGATATCTCTTCTTAGAGATAAAATAACTGTTTAGTGTTCACAGTCTTGTAGGTGAGTGGAGAACATTTCAAAGGTCTCTAAAGCAACTGTGGCCTTGATCACTCAGTAGTCAGCAGTAATCTGAATATCAAAATAATGAATGCATCTTTAAACTGTCGTAAACTCTGTTGCCTGCTGTTTTGCTGCTGAGAGGAAAATAAAAGGAATCACACATATCAAAATAACAACCGAAAAGCTCTTACCTACAGTGCATTGTTTCCTGGTGTCCATTGCTTACAGAGATCTTTTCCCTGTCCACTTACATGAGTGCTAATTATTCATGAGACTTTTGCAACAACAGCTGGATGGGGTACAGTGTGCTCTTTTACTTCTCGTCAAAGAAGAGCACTTCTCTGGGTTTGCTGAAACACGGCTGTTATTTAGTCGTGCAGGTTCTGCCCTAAAGGCCTTTGTTTTGCTCTGGTACGAGATTATCTTTCTTCTGTTCTTCTGCTCTCAGGAGAACAGAAGAAATTCATCCCCCTGTGAGACAGACAAAAGGTACCTCTGTGCGTCTTCAGATTGCTCTTTCTGCTAGTATTGATTTGTGACACGTAATCTATTAAAATAAAACCTCCCGTCATATTTACGGAGCAGTACATTGTTATATTGCATATAGAAGAATGGAATTCATGATTAATGAATTTTGTATATATTGTTCTGTGTCATTGTGTTTATGTTCTAGAAAATCACAGTAAGTGCAAAGCTTGGTTAGTAATGCTCATTTACTTAGAGGCGTTGTGCAGGAGAAGTCACCTGTATGCTGATATGTTTGGCCACCGCTGAGGTCCAGATTAAAGTTAATGACTGTTTACTCTACAGTTAAAGAGTAACTACACATGTTCAGCACACCCACAACTTCTGCTGTCTCACAATCTTCAGTGAGCCCGTCTCTCTGCTAAGAATAAGACAAAGAATCGGAATAATTTATTAAACCCAGAGGAAATTATGTGGACACAGTTGCTCCAAGACAGTAACTAACAAGTTAAAGAACCAATGTTCAGTGTTGCAGTATATTATAAAATAGCTCTAGTAATACAAATAGAGTGTACATGTACTTTCTATACTGTAGTGCTACTATTTTATTTATTTATTTTTTAAACTACTACTTACTATTCTTCAGCAGACTCTAGAGATCAAGGTGACCCTTTCCTTTCTGTCAGACAGCAGCACTAAAATGGCCTCAGAATATGTGTTGCTATGACACATGTAGTCACTGCTGTTGTCTACCAGGCGGGAGAAGAGGCAGCTCACTGACAACAGATGGAAAGGGCCATAAAAATCTGTTCTGTTTTGTGATTGTCAGCAGTGAAGAGGAGCAAACGTCGCACTGTTAAAGAACAAAACTTGACTTTCAAAAAAAAAAAAAAAGCAAAAAGGTTAATCAAAAGGAGATGTTTTAAGAAAAGATCTCAAGATCGTTCCTGTTTGTCTCTGCAGTTCTTCCGCTCCGTTCAGTCTACGTGCACAGAGCTGCTGAAGGTGATCGAGAAGTATCAGGACAGGATCACACGTGAGTCAGATTCTGAGTCAGCTTCTCAATGAGGTAGGAATTCCAGGCGTTGCTATATCAGAGCACTCCGGAGACATACAACTAACCATTATGGGTGAACATTTTGTTGATGCGTGCAGCTTTCCAGAATTTAATAGTGTAAGTAAATGAAGGGCATTTTCCATCATTCAGTGTGAGCTGCTGTCACATTTCGTAAGTTGAAGTGTGAAGCACATGATGTAGCACATATAGCACTCGAGTAATTCCTGCTAAAAACTAGGGAGAGCTGATTGAAAAAATTATCTAAAGTTTTTTTGAGTGTGCAGCTTTATTCTTTAGCAGTGTTAGTGCTGCAGGTTTATGAGAATCTATCAAACTGCATTAGTCACTCATTTATGAAAGTCCTGCGATTTCATTGTGCAGCTGTCTTCGTTTCTCTTTCTTCAGGCTTGTCTCAAGAGGAGAATGAGCTCGGCCTGTTCCTGCGATTCCAAGCCGAGCACGATCGCACAAAGGCTGGAAACATGATGGATGCCACTAGCAAGGCTCTGTGTGCCTCTGCCAAACAGAGGTTAGCAGCAGGAGAGAACACTGGCACTAGTGATTATGCGCTATAAAAATGCGAGTACACAAACACGAACTGTTTCCTGTCTTTTTTCTTCAGGATGGCACTTTGTCCGTCACTGCACCGTTTGCACCAGGAAGTGGAGACGTTCCGGCGGCGTGCCATTTCGGACACACTTTTGACAGTAACCTGCATGGAGAAGGCTCGCACAGAGTACAGAGGAGCTCTGCTCTGGATGAAAGATATCTCCCAAGAGCTCGACCCAGACACCTACAAACAGCTGGAAAAGTTTCGCAAGGCATGATGTGGCCCATTTGTTCGGGTTGGTTTTCTTTTGCAGTACTCTGTGTATGTATGTGTATATAATGCAGATGTCTTTTTGTCCACAGGTCCAGGCCCAGGTAAGAGGGACAAAGAGCCAGTTTGAAAAGCTGAAGAACGATGTGTGTCAGAAGGTGGACATGCTGGGAGCAAGCCGCTGCAATATGCTCTCCCACTCCCTCTGTACCTACCAGGTACAAGTTTTTATCATTTCTAGGAATGGCTTCCCCACTTTGTTAATGCGGTGGACAAAATGTGAGGAACACTTCTAAATGTAATGAAGTCTAGTACGAGTACTGACGATTAACTCTGTCCCAAATGTTTCTTGAGCTTTTTTTTTTTTTTTTTTTAAAGCGACTAAATTCCAACCAGTCGTGGCAGATGGCCGGTCTTACCTGAGCCTGGTTCTGCCAAAGGTTTCATCCTGTTAAAAGGGAGTTTTTCCTTCCCGTTGTTGCAATAGTGCTCGCTCATAGGAAGCTGTCTGATTGTTGGGGTTTCTTTGTATTATTGTAGGGTCTTTACCTCTTGTAGGAGCAAGCTGGCAAAAGCTAAAACTGACTTTTTCCATTGTAAGTGAGCAAACTTACAAATCTAGTAAGTGGTGAATAATTATTTCACCCACTGTAATCTAATCTTCTTTTTTTTTTTTTTTGCTGTGTAAAAACACTCAGGCCCTAAAAGTTGATTCTGTTCATCTGGACGTAGCGTTTTCAGTCAGAGAAACGTTTCGTCACTCATCCAAGTGACTTCTTCAGTCTTAGCTGACTGTAGGTTTCCCCAATCTTATAAACAGTACATTTGCTTTATGGCTGAAACTAGGACCACTGAAAGAACAATGGGCTTGGAGGTCAGTTCCTTGATCATTAATATGCAAATTCTCATGACCATTAATCAACAACTATTGATCAAAGCTCATTGATCAAAGACCACTAATCAGTGACCATGAGTACCATTCACAGAGCCTAAAAGTCATAAGTTAAGTTTAGGCTCTTGTTTGTTGAAGAGAGATCAAGCTAACCTGTAATAAGACTGATGTGTTTAGGGACTCCTAAAATTAATGTTTTCAGTGATTGGGCTTTCTCTGTGCTGTTAGACCACCCTGCTGCAGTTCTGGGAGAAAACTGCTCAGGCCATGTCAGAAATCCACAAGGCCTTCCAGGGACATGTACCATACCAGTTTACCACACTCAAGGTATTTCAGAATGTTGCCCTTTGCTTCTACTTAAACACCAAACTGTAGTGGTTCAAAGTACTTGAATCTAAAGTTTTCCATAGATTGAAATGTACCACTGTTTGTACTTCCCTCAGGATCTGCGGGATCCCCTGGAGCAAATCTCAGACTCTAAAAAACAAGAGGAGAAAGAGAAGGCAGCACTGCAGAGCAACACAGAAAGGTATGAGAACATGATGGGACAAATCTGAATTGAAAAGTGTCTCATGAAATCCTTTTGTACGATCAGGACTTGGAGCAGTGTTTACCCAAGTGGTTTCTAAAAGCGTCTCCAAATCAAATCAAGGCCACTGCATTGCTATAAATAGCAAAAGCATCCTATAAGACACTTTTTATCGTTATTTACCCTTTTCTCTCTTTCGTTTCTTAGTCTGCTTTCCTTGGATGATGACAACCTGTCAGGAAGTGCCACCGATGCAGGTATGTACTGCCACCTGTCGGCTAAAAGGCAGTCTGCACCAGCTACACTCGAAGCATCCAAGCATACCTATAAAATCGAGGAAGAAAAATATCGTCAATAGCAAATTACACATTACTAATGAATTGTTTTATTTTCCAGACCTCCCACTCAGTAGTGATGGGCAGAGGCAGACTGATGACTGCGGTAAGTGACTGTCTGCTTGTTTAACTGTGTTCTGTAGCTGGCACTCGTGCAAATACAACATGCATGCATGAATTGCTGCTGCTGATTGTGGAATGGATGTCTATTGGCTTTATGATCGTTTGATCTCAGCTCACCAAATTGCTATCACATCCACACCAGCCCTGCAAAACCTCAGTGGACTGTCAAGAAGCTCTGATGATGACCTGATGCTTATGGCCTGTGACATGCCACAGCCCACAGCCCCAGCAAATGCCCTACACCAGCCTCTGGGCTTTGGAAACCTCGAGTTTGGCCTCTCACAGCTGCCTGCCACCGGTAAACTGGTTGGCTGTCTTTTTCCTCTCATTCTAACTTCAACCTGCTTCACTAAGTGTCGGCGTCCTACTTGACTTTGCTTGGTGTCATCAGAAATTCACTCCTACTGAGGTTTCAACTTGTGGGTTCAGTCTTTTTGCTTCCACTATCAGTCTTTTCTAAATGTGTGATTAACATTAAGCAATTGGGACCAATTCATCTCTTTATTTTCGGACTCATTTTATAGAGGACGGATACATAGCTGCGTTTCCCTCATTGCATGTTGTTACTCAACAAGTAGCTGAACTGAAGTCTTAACCTTCTGTTCTAATTTTAGTCCTCTTTTTCATGGTCAGACCTCATCTGACTTTGTTCGTTTCGGATGTGTTTTGTCTCTGGTTTAATAACTTTCCTGTTCTTCCCCCTTCCCTCTAGATGGGAGTCTGCACACTGGCCGTCAGCCACAGGAGGACGGTGAACCAGGGGACATGGCCTTCCTCAAAGACCTTCTTAGCCCTGGTTCAGGAGCTAGTGATGAGTTCAGCAAAGAATGGCAGGATGCTTTTGGGATGTTTACCTCTCCCAGTGTCCCCACAACCAGCCAAGGAGCACAGAGTGGTGCAACAGCAGCACGTCCACCCTCTAACCCCCCTAGCCCCACAGGCTTTCTGCCCTCCCAGCTGCTGGATCACAGTTTGAGTTCCACAGGTGAGCCACATGTTGCTTACTGCAGCATACTATCTGATAACTGATTGTGCTACTGGATTCTTCACAATGGCTGTTTACCTTTTAGGTTGGGCAACCCCTCCTATGTTCCAAGCTCCACCCCTGCAGGTTCCTCAAAGTCCAAACCAATCAGCTCAGCCAGCTCCCAAATTTGCAGGTAATGGTAAGCTCTTCCTCATTCTTCAGAAAGTACACTACTTAAAAATACTCCCTGGAGGAAGTAATTTGTGTTCCTTGTTACGCATCTTATGCATCCGTGGCCTTGGATGCATTCTCACATAACTGCCAGTTAAGAGACTGTACTGTAACTTTAATTAGTTGATATTTGCTAAATATATTGCTGATCCAGGTGTGGCTGCTGTGCAGTAAACTTATAAAATGTATAAATATGTGTGTGTGTATATGCAGCTACCCCTGGGGGATCCAAAGACATGTCTGCCTGGTTCAACCTGTTTGCAGACCTCGACCCTCTTTCCAACCCTGATGCCATCGGACGATCTGCAGACGAGCTGCTCAATGCCTGAATATGTGCTTGTGTGTATGTGCGTGCATCTTCTCTCCCCAAGGATTCTTTGCAATGTTCCATGTCATCATTCAAGTAAACAAACACGAACAGTGAGAAAGACGCATATGAGTAAAAGATGGTGTTTTAAACAGGAAACATTGTCAGTGAAGACTGTTAACACTACCTGTGAAGTCATGTACACAGCAAACCTCATGTTTTGGGTTTCAGGTTTACTTTGAAGGGTTTTTTTCTGTGGGTCACTGTCAGGGACTCAAAATGTCTCATCATAGGATATATTACATGTTTTACACTATTTTATATAGTGTATTTCCAGCTGCACCAGGAACACAGTGTATCACCATCACTGGAGAAACTCTGAATCTTCGCGTCTGCATTACTTTGATTTACTTTATTGATAGAGCTCTGTAATAACTGGCCTGCATTGTATGCTTAATCAGCTGGAGTTAGAGTGCAAGGCACAGAGTCTTCTATCTGTCCATCTTCATCTGTGATTTCACTCAAACTGGGTCAAAATGTATGTTTGAAATAGTCTCATCTGTTGTTTAACAATCACAAATCCAGGGCCAAGAAAAATCTGTGAAGGATTTATTCTGTACTTTTGAAGGAAATTTTGGCCATGGGATTTTTATTGTTATTGGTACATAAAAATGTACTGATTTACAAATGACAGCACTATTACTGGTTGGAGAAACGGAGTTTTTGTTGTGCAGCGTACTGTAAAGATGGAAGAAAAGCAACACTATCAAGTAACACTGTAACTGACTATTTTAACTTTGTGTGGTGTGTATTTTGAAGATACACAGATATATATGGTTTATATGGAGGAATCAACACTGGAGAGCTGTTACCATGTCACATATTTAAAAAACATGGATCCTTCACTTGCTGTAGATTTAGTGATTGTACTTCTTTGAGTGCGAAAAACTGCAGAAACCTGCATTTCTGAGTATTTATAAGTTTAGTGAAAAAATGTGCAGAGCTGTGTTTCTAAAACCGATTTGATGAAAACGAGTTATCATGTAAATATTCTCTCCACATGCACAGACTGAAACCAAATCCTTAGTTACGATATTTGTGTGCCTGTATAACCACACTCAGTTGAGCTAAAGTAATAAGACTGTGTGTCTCGAAGTTGAGCAACTCACAAAAATGACTTAATACCAGCTGCACATTATTATCTCAGCTTTTGGGAATACAAACAAACCTCACTACTACTCAGCAATTGAGGCAAGGGGACAAGAAAGCAAGAAGGAAGCCTGACACTATAACTATGTATGTGTGTATATATGTATATATATATATATATATATATATATATACATACATATATACATACACACACACACACACACACACACACACACACACACTCTACTGACTCTTGATTTCCTCACTTTAGGTAAAAGAATGTATTTCTCAAGTCAATCACAGATGCTTTATTTAACTATTCCTTTTTATTTCACTCAAAAGAATTTAACTTGGCAGTTGTTTCCAATAAACGGGACAAGCAAACAAAAAACTGACGTGTCGACTTTTTGCTGTGTCGTGCCTCACTCCAATACGACTAAAAGTGGGGAATAAATCTGTATTTTCACATATACAAATCTTTTTGTTCCTGTAAACACATCTGAAAAAGACAAAAGGGAATATGTAGGTGTGATTGTTTGTCAGCATTTTCTTCATAGTTTAAACATGTTTTTTGTTACATAATCATTTTTTAGGACTACCTATTATTCTGGACCAGGTCACTGAACAATGCTTCTGTCTACTTCAGCTCTGCTACATATTTAAGTAATTCAGGATCTCCACTGTGTGAGGCTACATAAACAGCAGCTGTTGGTTTGCTCTCGGTTCAGTAAACTTGTTAGTGCGCACTGAGAAGTCTGAGTATCTTGTTTTCTGTGCACTACAACCTGAGATGGATGATGATGAAATCTCTTCAGGATTAAAACTCTTAAGACCCAATTACACTCCTATCTGATAAATAAATACATTATTATTATTCACAATAATGAGACATGTAGGAATTCACAGTACTTGGTGAGGGAATAGGAGGGGGGAGTAGGGGAGTCGTACACTTGTGACTCATTCTGATACATATCTTTTTCAGCCGATAAATACAAACACATCGTGCCTCTATATTTACAAACCCGGTACATTCCTATCCTACCATAGCAGGCACAGTCGAGTAGTAGACATATACAAGAATACAAGAGGATGGGCCGAGGCAGGGAGAGGCTGGTGACCCATAAACTGCACAAGAATACAGTTGTCTTCATACAATGATCTTTCATGTTGCTCGCTGAATTTAAATCACAGACTATACTTTTGTGCGCCAATCAGATGTGCAGCTGCAGACAGTATAAAAACAGATGCAGTGAAGCTGACATGGAAGTGCCTTAAAACAGTAATCTTAAGACAGAAATCTCAGGGAAAATCACCCTCAACTATCTCGCTCCATGAGCTCAGTAAACACTTGATTACTTTAAAGCAGGTTTGGGGAACTCCAGGCCTCAGGGGCTGGTGTCCTACAGTTTTTAGGTGTGTCCTTGATCCAACACAGCTGATTTAAATGGCTAAATTACCTCCTCGCCTGGTAATGAACTAATCATTTGATTCAGGGGTGTTGACCCAGGGTGATATCTAAAACCTGCAGGACACCAGCCCTCAAAGCCTGGAGTTCCCCACCCCTGCTTTAAAGGCTCAGTCCCCATTTTCAGGTGTTGCTGAACAGAACAGCAAGTCTGTTTTTTAAAACTATGCTCACTCTAAAGTCAGAAAGTACAACATTCAGGATGCACTCCTGCTACATCCGGGTTTTACTGTCTACAGTTACATCAGATCCAACCACGGTTGTTTATTTTTACACTACATTCAACTCTGATATTATTTTTTAATATTACAATCTATCTTTTACCTTTATCTTTAGTCTCTACAAATTTCTGAGGGAACTATCTGTCTAAATAGCTCATTAATGCTCTACTACCTTCACCACTAGTCTCTAATCTTTCACTTCAAATTGCTGCCCGTCAGTTTGTAGACCGAATCTACACAGTAAAGTGGGTTCTAATTTGTACGCCCCCCCATCGACCAGTCTGCTGTGTAATACTCAGGTTCACCAACATCTCCGTACTCTCAGCCCTGCACGTCAGAAGGGAGCCTGTCCTGCAGGGAAGAGGGGCCCTACTGGACACATTTGAACACAAGCTGAGCAAGTCAGAAGGAAATTAGCATTACGGTGAAAGTGAGAGAAAAAAGGGGATAAAGAGCTGGAAAAAGAAGGAACAAATACGGCGGAGTAAAAAGAGGGAGACTTGGGAAGGAGGCTGAACATGCTGCACGCTTAGCCCTGGCCTGTGTTCCTCAAAGATACAAGCTGCCCAGCAGGGGACCAGTTCACTGCTACCAGTTAGCGTAACAAAGGCACTGCTTTGTCCCAGTTTTAGCTAACTTTTGTGGCAAACAGCTAATAAAAGTACAAAACAGATGTCTGGATTTGGTTTACAAGGTGGTCCAAATAAAGTATTTACTTGTTTCAAGGTGTGAATTATGCACCGTCTCATTGTTTGCTTGTTTTGAAGATGGTTCAGCCTTTCTCTATGAATATATGGCCACGATAGTGCAAAGATGTCTCATCTAAACATCAACATCATCAGAGCACTATGATGACTCAGGGAAATCAGTGAAAAATATCAGGCACATTTTGAACTCGTCTTTTTCCCCATCTCTTGAAGTTTTGCTACTATATTTTCTGGCAGCACCAAAATTAGCCTCTGTGGTCAAACTCTTGGTCACTAAGGAAACCAGCAGCCTTTTTTTGTTATCATGGAAGGCATATTTCATATCAAGAGAAATAACTACAGATAGAAAAAAAGATATGTCCGTGGAAAGGCGCCATGGTATAATACGATGAAATAAAAAAGTCTGTCCTTCCTCCCTTTTCCTCCCAAAAAAACAGGAACAATAACCAGCACTAAGGTAGAAGAAAGCGATGAAATGTTAGCTGCAGAGGTCTGCTCAGGCCTGCAGGACTCTCACATTGTAGTTGTCTGATGAGGAGAGGCAGTGGGAAGCGCTTTTTGAACAAGATAAGGACATCAGAGAGAGCTTAGCTGGCATGCTGAAGGCAGTTTTTTAGAGCAGAAGGGCCATTTCCTCAAATGTTTTTGGATTATGTTGGTGGGGGGAGGCTGTTTTAGAGGAAAGGAAGGGGTGTGTGCGGACTGGAAGGCTGCAGGGGGGGCATCAGAAACTCTCCGGCTCCTCCAGGAGGCAGGGCTGGGTGGACAGAGGCACAAGGGATGGGGATAGGCTTTGCAGGCCCACGCCGGAGCGAAAGTTGAGGTCCGGGGCGGGGAGTAAGGGCTTGAGGATGCTGACGAGGCAGAAGGCAGAGCCGCTGTTAGGAATGAAGTTGACCTTGTTGCGGTCAGGACACAGAAAGGGAGGGATCTCCTGCAGAGGCTTGGGCCTGGAAACACATGCAGAGTCATATTTAGCCTACATGTTAACCTCTTGTTTTTATACAAGTTCATCATGATTTTGCAAAACTCTTGACACACTTAGAAAAACACTTAGACACCTTTAATGGCGTTTGGACAACAATGTAACTGTGGAGAGATAAATTAAGGTTCGCTCACACACACACAAACAGTACTTGGCATATTTGATGTCGATTTTGGTTGTTCTATGTGATTTTATGGGACACCAACTGGAAGGACGCTGAACACCTCCTTTTCCACTCACATTGACTCCTCAGACACTTTGACCTTCTCACAGCCCTCTGGAGGTTCTCTCTTGAACATGTAGCTGTTGTTGGGTCTAGGAGAGGCGGCGTATTTGGGCAGCGGGGAGCAAGGTCCCAGCTCTGAGAATAAGCAAGAAGGTGGGTTAGCGACACGTCGAGCTCACAAAGGCACCGCTATGTGTCTGGTTTTGACTCTTGTATGTATGCGTGCGTTGGTCACCTTTGTCCTCGTATGGGCTGCCTCCACACGTGTCGTTGAGGACGGTGAGGTAGGAGGGTGAGATGGAGTCGGGACGGCTACTGCAGTTGCTATGGTTACTGCTCAGGCCCCCGCCAGAGGGAGTCTGCGTGTCGATGCTGCGGGTACTGCTACTTCGCTGTAGGGGGACAGGAGGGGGTGCACGGTGCCCATCGGGGACATCTTGTGGCTGTTGCACGAACACACACACACACAAAATCACAATTATATCTCCAATCTTTAAAAAAGAAACCAATCTGAGATTAGTTTTTTTTTAGGGAAGGACACGACATTTAACACACTGGGAGCACGTTAACTCATTGAAACTCACAACAATAGTCTCATCCTTCTCGGGGGTGTCACGGATGATGATGCGTTCGATCTCCTGGTTAAGGCCCTCCACGCTGTTGCGGAAACGAGGGGCCGACGACTTGGATATAGGGATGGGTATCAGAATGGTCTTAGGCATAGGCGACTGCAAAAACACAGACAAACCGAATTTATTACAAACGTCATCTGGGGGTTTAGTGACTTTAAACCAGCGGTCCCCAACCCCCGGGCCATGGACCGGTACCAGTGTGTGAGTCATTTGGTACCAGACCGCGAGAGTGAGACTCGGGTGTGAAATGTATGGTTTTCAGGGTTTTTAGTGTTATTTTGTTATCGTTTTTTTCATTAACTCGGTTTTCCTGGGTCTTTTCACGTGTGTTATGAATAAATCTTCTTTTTTTCGGTACCGGTACTAGTTTTACTTTGTTGTATTTATCCGCGACACCTTAAAGGCCATTCCGTGAAAATATTGCCGGGCACAAACCGGTCCGTGGCGCAAAACAGGTTGGGGACCTCTGCTTTAAACGGTCAATGCCATAGAAAGAAACAAATGTGGAGATAATTTATCAGAACTAACGTTTGCTATAGCATAAATGCACTATATCTGAGCCAGTCATTCATTTTCTTCCAGGACATCCAGAATACAGGACAGCTGAATTGCAACAGACTCCACAGGGAACGTGTGAGTGGCCCTACTGCCATCTCTGTCGCATACAGTAGAATGACATGAGTGGCCACTAAATGTGTACATACGTCTACATCACACACACACTGGAGCTAAATAAGGACATCGAGAAAGTGGGACGTCCTCAAAAACCCAGATCGGGTACCCAACACAGTCTTCCTCCAACCTGCATGCTGTCTCTATTAGTCACCTGCGATTGGATAATGGTGTGGCTGCCATTGAAAGGGGCCTTGCGCTCTTTGTCCCTCCGATGGCGGCTGCTGCGTTTGCTGCGCTGTAGCTGCTGACGCAATTTGGCGATCTGAAGAGAGCACATACAGACATCAGTGTTAACGGTGGCATGCTGAGAAACAAGGGATTCAGTATGCTCCAGGACCCGTATTGTAATTTGTTGTTTATTTGGGCCTGTAATCAGGTAAGAAAGTGACCTCCTTGAGCTGGTCGGTGCTCCCACAGGAGGCCGAGCGTTTGTGTGAGCCCCTCCTCCTCTCATCTGCCCAGGCCCTGGGAGTCTGACACACACAGATCCACACATACACTGTTCAGAACTAAAGCTCAAACACACAAGCTTAAAACTGCTAAACAGGAAAAAAAAATACAGCTGAAACCAAAAAACATTTGACAGTTCTTAATCAAATATATAGGGATTATTTAAACAGACAACACCAACTCCCCATTTATAGAACTGACTTATAGGATGGGTGCAGAACATGTTTTTTATGTTATAACTGAGAAGCCAGTTAAGAGCCTGGGGAAGGTCTTCCAACAGCAAACCGAGTGACACAACCATAACTCATGAAACACAAGAGAGCTGAAAACCTGGCTTATATTGTTGGACAAATCAGTAAAGTGTTGGCAGTAAAGTTCAAGGGCTGGATTTACTGGCATGGCATCCTGCCACACTGCTGGTTTACAATGTCACACTGGCCATTATGGGTTTGGGAGCACGATTGCTAGTAGGTGGTTGGCCCTTCCTTGTAGCCTAAAGTGGATTTGTGGTTCAGCAAGGGTAGCACGCTGACAGTCTGTTAGCAGTCTGGGATGGCCTGTCTACCTGTGGAGAGCTCTGTTATCAAGGCAGTGTATAAAGTGTCTGGTAAAACCGGTTTGTGCACCACTCTTGCTTATGCTGCTGCTGGTTTGTCAGCCAGCTGCAGAAAAGAGTGCAGTCATAACATACAAAGTGCTGAAGTGAAAAATACTGCAAACACTGTTTCTGCTTTTCATTCTCTATTTTAAAAAATATATATTTTTCATGGTTCTTCTGTTCTCTTCTGTTCAGCTGTTTGCCCTGTTCCACCCACCGGTGAACCAATCAGCATTTGCCAGACACACAGTTATGTTCAGCTGGGATTTTAGAGGACTGCACGGAAGCATATATCTGTCCGCTTACTGTCCGAACTGAAGCGTGTACGCAGATAGACACTTTTGCAGGACTGTGAATTACACAGAGGCAGCTTTATATGGGAGGAAGAATAAGATGTGACTCCTCTTGAGCAGACTATCAGAAGAATTCATGGTTTTCAGTCAAACCCAAACAACAGAGATGATGCTGTATAGAGACTCCAGTAACACCAGAGTCTCCTTGGTTGGCATAAGAGGTAAGGACAGGCAGGAAGTGGAGAGCTCTGGAACCTCAATAGGGCAAGGCCCAAGGAAGGGAAAGAAGCCAGTAGGTCCAGGAACTGACCCAAGCAGGGGTAGAGGAAACCCAATGCAGTAGGATGGTTGGGACACGGCAGCAAAGAATGTGGAATTTATGGGAGCAGTTAATGAACTGGAATATCTTGTGGTTAAAACTATGGAAGGCTGAGCCACCCTAGATCAAGTTTATCCAGTCAGTCTATAATGTCCTCCCAAACCTAACCAACCTCTCTTCCTGCAGTCTTGCAGAAACCACCCACATATACCTGCTGTGCCTGGGAAGAGGATGACTGAAACGCATCTTAAGCTGTTGCCCAATAAGCCTGAAAAAGGGCAACATAAAATTCCTACAATTTATTTTTAAGATTGTTAATTTTTCTTCCTTATGTCAGTCAGCACTTTGGGTTCTTTCCTCTTCCAGTAACAGTAATAATACTTTTACTATGTATTATGGCCTACGCATATAAACAAAATGCAAACTTTGTGTATCTCACAATTATTACTACACAAAGAGACGCTATACTCACCTGCGTCGCTTTGTCCCTCATGTAGGGAATGTGTTGTTGCTGGCTGTCGTCCTGAGGCCAGGGACCTGTCAGGTGAGAGCCAGCGAGCGTGCCCTGTGAGGGCCACAGCTGGACGCGATGGCGGGAAACCGAGAGAAGAATGAGGGAGCAGACTGCTCAGAGGGAGAGAAGGGGGGAATGCCGGAGGCGTCGAGGACAATCAGAGGAGAAATCTAGAAGGTTAAGGCCACAGATGCAGTCTGAAGGGAAAACAGAAAATGAGTTTGAGTAGATCTAGAGATGTAAAGACGTTTGATGTAAACACATCAACAAATCACCAGACATACAGCTGGCCAATGGGATAAGCTCGCAATGTCTGTCTAGGTCTGTGTGTATTTACTTTTGTGTCAGGGAGTCTGTGTGTGTGTGTGTGTGTGTGTGTGTGTGTGTGTGTGTGTGTGTGTGTGTGTGTGTGTCTGTGTGTGGCCAGATTGATGTTAATCCATCCCATGCTGGGCAGAGCAGCTATGCCAGGCTCACACGACCCCCTGGTTAATGGCATTAAGACACCTTAAATGAGAGCAGGGGAGCGTAACCAACTGACCCTGGCTGCAGGTTGAGGTTTTGCAGTGATTCACTGACACCCATGGGTTCTTGCATCCAGGGTACCAGCACCATCAGTGAATTGCACAAAACCTCTAGGATTGTGTATAGGCAAAAATTTGGTATACACAGTATATTACAACCTTGTATATAACGCCACTTATAGTGATTCTGTCCATCTCACTGTAGGGTTGTTGATATAGCATTAACAACAGCTTCTTTTATGTAATTCTGAGTCTATGCATTCTCTGAGAACAGAGAATTCTTTGCATTCTAATGAATCACATTTTCAATATTGAGATCATGATTATTTACAAAGTTTAAATACCAAAAAGTACAGTTCAACATCAGAATTCTCCCTCATCTGCTATGACAGCAGAACGGCAGTGCAACAGTGCAAACACACACTGCAGACAGTTTTAATGGATAACAAAGAATCAACTCATTCATCTTCTCTTATAATGTTGAAATGAATAGAACATGAATCCATAAATGCAAACACACAGCTCTGACTGGTAGTGTGTGTGTGTCCTTGAGCTAAATTCGGCAGGGGCCTTGACCAGTGCATATAGCTGTTGCTAGGAAACGTCGGTGGTGTGTGTGTGTGTGTGTGTGTGTGGGGGGGGGGGGGGGGGGGGGTTCTGATCATTATTAACACACAAGAGAACTTGGTTGTGTGTGTGACTAAGCGGGGTTTTCAGCATCAGCAGTCTGCCAGTGAAATGCTCCCACCACTTTATTTTGATGGCAGCTTTTTCCTGCCTCAGCGGCTGCCCACAAATCACCTGCACAGTGTACGCTACCAGCAATAGTAACACTGGTAGCAGCAGTAGTAGTAGCAGAAATAATAGAAGAGTGGCTCAACCTTCTGTTATGTTGTTGTCAGAACAACATGAACAGCAGAACATTTTTTGGCCTAAGAACATGACCCGAACCACTAAGAGAATAGATGTGGTTTTAATTGTAAATGTTGAACATTGCCTGTTTTATTACTATCTATCCTCCATGCTAACTTGACATATTAGGGGATGAAATATCCCTTAGATGAGAGGATCTTAATACGAAAAATAAATGCTCCCTGCACGTTCATCTCCATACAAAAGCCTGCACGGTGAAATGTAGGCCGATTGTGTTTGGTGGGAAGCACGCCACCCCTCCTCACACATACAAAAACATATTCCACGCTGGTGCTATAATCCATGCTCAGGAACAGCATCCAAATTTCTGACCTTGTGTATGTAAAATCAGACTCACCTGCAAAATGCAGTCTCGGTGCGCTGCATGCAAAGGGGCATGGGAGCTCTTCGGCAGCCCCGGACCCTGTTGCCACTACTCGAAGATGCTACAGATGCGATGAGAAAAGGCAGGGCAGAATGACCAGGGTGAAGATTACAAGTAAGGAAGGTAGACTCAGATATCAAAGGCAGACACCGAAAAAGAGGGAAAAAATAGAAACACGGCCTTCGTGAGGACAGCAGCGATACCGCTTGTGTCAAAATGGGCGTTGCTGTGTTCGCACCCTGCCTCCTCGAGACGTCGGGGATGGATGTTTTTCTCTCCCGGCTGAAGCAACGCGACAGCTTTAAGCGTCTAGCCAAACGCTTTGTGTTCGAAGAAAATAACTGTTAAAAACAGAGCGAGGGTGCCTCGTCTGTGGAGTTTGTGATGAGCTGGAAAAAAAACTAAACAAACAAACAACAACAACAAAAAACAAGACAGGAATAACACATTCAGAAAGGATAGAAAGAAGAAGGCGGTGATGCTGGGCTAGCCTCCGCTCACACAACGGGAGAGGGACCAGTGCAGTGTGAAGTCAGCCGGTGTAACCGATACTTCCGGTTGTTATCCTCTAAATCAAATCTGCACGCTGTCAGGTCCACGTAATCATGATCATTTGGTACTTTCACTTTAATATATATGATCACGACAACAGTCATCTTTGGTATTTACATCAACACCGGCAAATGAGGACAAGTGGGGCCGATGGCGCGATATGACAGCCTCGCTTCTGTCAGTCTGCCCCAGGGCAGCTGTGGCTACAACTGTAGCTTTGCCTCCACCAGTGTTTGAATGTGAGAGTGAATGAATAGTGGAATTGTAAAGCGCTTTGAGGGCCTCGAAAAGCGCTATATAAATGCAATCCATTATTATTATTATTATTATTATTATAAGTGCAATACGGAAATAATTGTGTTTTTCGTTTTTGTATAGACACACACACACACACACAACTTTATTGTAGTTTTGTATTATTCTTTTGCACTGAGGATTGCATCTTAATTTCGTTGCTCAACTAATGAAATCATTAGAAAGTTGTATAAAGCAGATAACCATAATTTTTATAGTATCATTTTTACAAATAAACGATTATATTAGCCGTTTTCCACTTTGAATTTCTTAGTTATGATGATACAAAATAATAATAAAAAAACACGAAAAAGCGTAGGTTTGTGGCACTTTATTTTGAATGTAATGTGATCGACTTCCGGTACGTCCTGGCTGCTCCCGGCTGACTTGGCGCAGAAGAAGTAGTGCTCTGACGTAGCTTACCAACGCTGAGCTGCTCGTGCTGATGCTGCAGTTGCTAGGGCGCGTGGAGCAGACAGCGGAGAACAGAGGTGAAGTAAACAAGCGCGAGAGGATATGACTACCTAGTGTTGATTAATCACTGAGAATTAAGAGGGTTGGTCGACAGGGGTGCAAAAAAGACAAAAGCAAAACAAAAAAAAAAAAACCCAACCGATATTATTTCTGTTTGAATGATTCCATTGATTTACGTCCAAGACAGCCAAGTGTTTCATCATGCGGCTGTATTAGTGTAGCTTAGTCCTTTGGTGCTGCCACTGTTGTTCTGTTAAGCGTCTTAAAACACTTTAGACTCTTTCCTTATTCACAAGAGGCCACCACAGCGATGTTTGAGTTGGAAGATTATAACGCCGATGTCCTTCCTGACGAAAAACAAAAAAACAAACAAAAGCAAAAGAAAACAATAAGTAATCACCTTTTTTTGTCAATATTGGCCTCAGTGACAGCTATCAGCAGATTTACCAGTGGCAGTGACCAACATTGTACCACATTAATTTTGCACAAACAAAATGTTTAAAAATTGTGTGACCAAGACCAGAAAAGACTATACAATATAGTTATTTTGAAAAAAAATTCTTGTTTTCATAGCATAAAAGTGGTAAATATGGTGTTAAATAAATAAAATAGCTATTTCACAGCAGGTTCTAACCTTGCACATCGTCCACAAATGTTTTTCTTCTGAATAATGCTGACAACACCTCAGGGGCACCAAAGGCATGAACCCAAACACAGATTAAATGTATATACCCAACAATTATTTCATACATTTATTGAGGGGTTTTTCTTCTTCCATATTGACTTGAAAATGTTTACAGAAACTGTACCAAGCAGATGCATAGCAATGGAATCAAAGGCAATGTCCATTGAATGCAAAACACAATACCATAAAAATGATGCAAATATTAATGCGATACATGTAAGGATTGTTTTTTTGATACAAACTACAGATTACAAAAACATAAATGAGATCTTTTCATATGCGCTGAAGCAGCGCTGAAAATACAGAATGAGTATGTCGACATTTCAGCACGCCTGTACAGCGCGAGTAAATAACACGTGCACATTCACGCAACACACACACATCACTCACTCCACCGTCAGGGGATGAGACGACAAGAAACAAAAAAGTAATATCCAGCGTGCTTCAGTGTGTTTTTTTTCTTCAGTTTTTGATTTGTGTTTGAACAGCAGAATCTGGGGTTTGTAATATTTCATGTCTTGCAGACAGACAGCTAAATGCAGAGTCCATACTGAGGTCAAATGATAGTGGTACAGTGACTCCAGTCAGCCACTGTAACAGATGCCTCTGTAAGTTCAGCTCCAGTGATTGTAAGACCCCAGAATGAGATTTGTTACTGGTGTAATTGTGCAAGCAGACAAGTTCCACGTCAGCCCACTTTTAAGTCAGCTGGGACTGATTCTTTTGTGTTAGCGTTCCCATAAAGATAGTCCAAAGAGGAGGATTGTCAGCTATTTTCTCCTCGTGAGTCAGGTTGGGGGGAGCGAGGGTTACAATAGTGTGCGATGGATTGTTTACAAAACGACTGTGACTATTCATAAGTGCAACAGAGATTAACATATCAAAATAACAACAGGATAAAAAAATTGAAGCAATAAAAACACTGAAAGCATCTAAAAGCTACATCCTATTGCACAATTAAAAGGTATGATACAAAAAGAGGATACAAAGTCATGAGACAACAATTGGTATTGCATACAAGGAAAATGTTTAAAAAGTTGCTTTGTCTTTTAAGACCATTAATTTGTTTACAGAGCCCACTCTCACTTTACTCGATAGAGCAAAGGGGGAGTAACCGAGCGCTCGAGTGTTGATTGTTTTTTCATCGCCTGTTTAAGTTTAGAGACCAATCTTCGTCTTGGTCGCAACAGACACGTTTAGGAAACACTGATTTCAAATTCATTCAAAGTGCACAAATAAAAAAAAAAAAAAGAATTAATGTACCACTATGAAACTTCAAACCAAGATTTAAAAAACACAAAACAAACAATGCAGAAACAGAAGCCAATGAAAATGCTGCATAGCTGGATTCCATTTAAAGCAATGCCATCAGAAGGACACACAGGAGCGGGACAGACCTAATTACTGTACATGATCAGACTCTATTGTTGGTTTGTGACATATTCCATAGCTTCCTCGTGCTGATTCAGAGCAGAGAGCTCCACACAAAATAAAATAATAAGTGCTCTCTAGATAGTGTTGCCGGGCCTGTTAGAGGGTCCAAGTTTACACATGCGTGTCACTGGGTTCGCTGGCCAAGCTGCCCCCCCGCAGGTAGATGGCTGAACTGGACTTGGGCCGGTTCTGACTGTGACTTTGACCTCGGGTAGAGCCATTGTTGTTAACTTCTGGCCCCCGGGTATCTGTAGAGATGACCCATGTGGTGGGTCGCCACTTTTTCAGAGAATAAGGGGTTTTGACGCGCTTCTTGATCTTATCTCCGGTCCCCAACGCTCCATCTGGCTGGACTAAACCATCTCCTGGAAAACAGGGTGGAACAATGATTAATGAGCAATGTAGCAACACCTTTGTGCATGAAAATCATTAAAGAGACCATGAAAAACTACACATTTTGATAAGGACCTTCTTTTCTATTAACCACTGATTATTAACTGAATTGCTGGATTAGACATTTAATTTCTAAAATATTCTAAATGAAACAAAGAATAAAATATAATGTTTCTTATTTTGACCAACAATTCAGTTTAAACTATTGATTTCTACATTTCACAAGCCTCTTTTTTCCAACATTATTATTATTATTATTTTTTTTTTTAAATAGATAAAAAACTACTGATAATAAATCCAATAACTGGAGCACAAAAAAGAAGAAGAAGAAAAAAGAAGAATGACCAAAATCAAAGCAGCAGAAGCAGCAATTTTGACTGTGTAACCTACAAAAAGCTTTGGACCCTACATTTCCCATAATGCAACAACACTCTCTGTGCCTAGTAAACATTATGTCTTTCAAACTTCATGCTTCCATTATATATTGCAGACATCTGTTATGAGCAAATTGACTTTCATGTGCATAGTTAATAACGGATGGATTACAATTAGTTATAATACAATTTAGCAACAGAGGGCTGTTTGAAGTACTTTATTAAATGAAATATGCCAAACATTTGTAGGTTCCAGTTTGTCAAATGTGATTATTAGATTTAGTCTAGTGATACTCTGGGGCTTCTTGCCAATTTGTTTTATCTGCAGTCAAATTAACACTGAATGTATCTACAATATGTGTGGTTCAAAGCCCGAAATATATATAGACACTAGGGCTGCCACGATTTGTCGACTAGTCACGATTACGTCGACTATCAAAATCGTCGACGACTGATTTAATAGTCGACGTGTCGTTTGAAGCTTTGTAAGATCGCAAAAGACGCAGGAATAATAGCAGGATTTAAGAGTGTAATAACGGACTGAAACAGAAGATGGCAGCACAGCATGTACAAGGATGCCAGCTGCCGTTAAACCCCGAAGAAGAAGAAGCAGCTGTGTCCCAGAATTCATAGCGCGGCCCAGCTTAGTTTCCAACAATGGCGGTAGCTAGTTAGTTTTAATATTACTCTTATTATTCTTTCTGGGTCACAAAATAAACGTTTAACATATTTTCAGGCGAGAATGTAGCTGTGTAAACCTCAAATATCTGCTCAGTTTATCAGGACACCACATATTTTCAAAAGCGCTCCGACGTTTTCGGAGACGTCTGTTACCCACTAGCTTGATAGCTAGCCGGGGGCTAGGTCACTAGCGCCGTGAGAACACCGGACTCCCGGCAAATTGTTTTCAAACCCACCGCCGTCTTTCGCGACTCAGGTTAAATATATATGAGTCACTTAGATAAATTAAAAATGTTATTGTTTGGCTTTTTTTTAGTATTTTATTTGTTCCTGAGTAAATCGGTTTGGCTGAGATTAAAGTTATAGTTTTTACACAGCTGAATAAACGTCAAGCAGACAGCTGATTATCAGAAGTGTGAGATGCTGGAGAATATACTCCGGTGTCCTGTTATATTTTAGATAGCAAGGAGTTTATTAAACTTTACCGAAACAATCTGCAAATTTCATTAAAATTGAATAAACTATCATCTTGTCTTTATTTTTAGTTAGCACCTTAAAAGCTTAAAGCTGTAAGCTAATGATAGTTATATAAGAGCAGATGCTGCTGGTGCAATAAGCTGTAGTTTTATGTCCAGTGGATGATGATCTGATTAGTCGACTAATCGCATAAATAATCGGTGACTAGTCGACTATCAAAATAATCGTTTGTGGCAGCCCTAATAGACACACACACACACACACACACACACACACACACACACACACCTTTGTGCTTCCAAAAATAGTCAGTTTAGCAACAAATTGGATTAGCTGCCACTGAAAACAGCCCCTCATGGAGATGTACCATTTCTCCATGTTCAGTAATATTTAATATAAACAACAGAGACCTGCTCTGTTTGGAAATTACTGAACCCTCTGAGAAATTTAAGAGTTGTTTTTAGACAATTAAACTGCAGTATGATCCAATGGGCCAATACAACTACAGAATACTTGCAAATGATTTTCACCTAGTGAGGCCAGGTCCTGTGTTGTGAAGGACAGATCCAGAGAGTTAGGTCTCTCTGGCCTACGGGCTCTGGGCTGCCTGAGCAGGGCCTCTCCTCTCATGGTGACTGGAGCTTCCCCCTGGGGGTCTGTTGCAACAGTGCCCGACAGTGAGCTTTCTCCTGGGGGCACCGTAGTTTCCCTGCTTGTCCCCTCACTGCTTCCCTCTGGCTCGCCTTCATCACTTTCTCCGCCGCTGTCGCCATCCCCCTGGCCATGCCCTGTGTTGCTGTTGTTGTTGTTGGTGTTGGGTCGGGCCGAGCGGAGAGCGGTCACATTCGTGGACGCGTCTCTTTGATCAGGCTGCTCTCGTTCTTGGCTCAAAAGAGGCTCGTGTTCATCGGGGCTCGCTGTGATGACGCCGAGGGACAGCCGGCTGTCATCTGACCTCAGAGCTCCAGATCCATTGTGAGTTATGTTGGAGCCTCCAAAACCTGTCGCTCCACCTGTTACTATGGATGAGATCCCAGCACTGATGTGACCATTGACGGTGCCGTTAATGGCTGCATTGGCATGTGTATCCCGTCGAACAGGTAAGTTGTTTGTGCCTGTGCCTCGGTGAACCTCTCCAGCCGAATTTGTGCCCGTAACTGTACTAATGTTCATCTTTGTTCCCTCCACCTGGCGCAGGTTGGACTTTCCTGAGCGCCCAAACTTAAACCTTAGTGAAGAGGAGGAGGATTCCTTCTTGACAGGCTTGTTGCGCAGGGGCAGACTGGATGGTCTCTTGGGCAAGTTTTGCTGCTTGGGCAAGGGAAAGATGGTAGGGGGCATTGTGGCAGCAGTGTCTGATGTACCGGAGACCTCACTCGCCATCTTTATAAGTGGATAAAGCAGGCTGGAACTGCCAGGACTAAGTGGGTCTGGTGAGCAGAACTGCTTCTGGGAGTGCTCCATTAAGTTCTCATCCGAGCTCTCCTTCAGGTTTTTGTCTACTTCTTTAGGGTCCAGCTTTGTGGTTTCCAGGTCTTCTTGGGTAAGATGTAGGCACACGGGCACTGTGGTGGCCCCTGCGAGTCCCTCTGACTCAGAGATGATAGTGGTAGTCGTAGTAGAGGCTGAAGGGCTACCTCTCATGCCCATGCTGGTGGTGCTGCTTTCTGGGCTGGGCAGACGGGCGTTTGCTTGCTGCTGACGCTCCTGGTTGATGGAATTCCTGTTCCTCTCTCCGGTCCCAACCCCAACTCTACCAGTCAAAGAACTAGTTGCATCCACCTGCGTGTTCTTGGCTACACCTTCATGCTCTTCAATGTACGTAGACGAATGGTCTGTGTACGGGCCAGACTTTGGCGTCATGCGATTTCTGGATCAAAGAAACAGTGTTGAAAACCTCAGCAAGATCATTTGAAACAATGAATACAATGACAGGATGTGGCTTTGTTGAAACATACCTCTCGTTGTGCAGTGTAGTGGACATGGGGTTGAGTGTAGGGCTGACAGACTTGGAGCGGTCCCATATGAGGAGCAGCTCCGCCAGACGCTCCTCAGCGCACTGAGCTGTGAGACGAGCCTCTGCGTCCTGGTCCCAGCAGTCCTCCATTGTCTCTTTCAGAGATCGAACCGCCTGGAAAACACAGCATATTATGGCTATTAACTACATGACTAGTATCAACAATATCAACACTGCAGTGCTTGTAATAGAAACACTTTCTGCATTTTGTCATTTATCCCCTAAGCTGGAGTAACTTTAGAAAATGAACTCTCCACCTGCAACACACACAGAGAAATTATAAACAATTGGGGGGTTTGGTGGTTTGCTTTGGACTATGTAATCAAGTGCATGTCCAATTGAACCAAACCCAGAGCTAGGTTTCTGGAAACAGTGGTCATTTCGACTGCAAATTTTGATTTTGTTTTATTCATTCTTTTCACTAAAACTTCTAAGTTCTTAAAATTTTAGTGAACTAAGTATCATAAGACTAAGAGATATCATAAGACTAAATCTAAAGTTATCAGTTGATTTTTAGTGTTTTTACCGGTGAGATTAGCTTCACAAATTGTCCTTGATATCAATACGTCTACTCTTCTCTCCTTCTGAGCACTGGCATTTTGTTGCATTTTCATGGGCTGAGGCCATCCTCCCAGCCTGTTTGTTGGGAGCAGATCAAATTGTGCGTGTCTGACCTTACTGAGATTACTTCTGATTGGATCGCTTCCAAACTCGTCCTGCCTTTCTACACAACTTCATCATCTTCACCATCCACATGTACGCAAGTATTTTTGTAAACATTACTAGTTTTTCCCTCACACATAAACAGGATTTTGGAGCTACAGAAAAATTAGCTTCTGAACAAATAAAGCCAGGGTAAACATCTTTGGAAAAGATTGATGGGGAAAAAAATATTTTGCTATATAGCCAAGCTCCAAAACAGACTATTTCTAAGCTTTTTTGTTTGCGGAATTGTTTTGCTATCCTGTTACAATGTGGCAGTATTCTCAAAGCATTCTCATTTTAGCCCTATTCCCTACATACATACGCACCAGACTGTTCTCTTTCCAGGCCTCAGGGAATTTAGGCCTTTGCTTCTCCCTGGATACCAGAACTTGCATGTCCTCAAATGTTGGGTGGTTCCCTGCTTCCGCCTGGAAGGCCATCTGGTACTCTGGCACAGACTCTCCTAGGGATAAGCAGGGACAGGAAGAGAAAAGCCTCGTTTTAGATGTCTATGACATATCAGAAATACCCATTAAGTTTGTTAAAAATGCACCTTTCACCTGGTGCTTCCTTTCCTGAGCATAACACAAGTAGCTTTACAGTCTTTTCTATATTTAATGTGTGCCTTTTTCTTATTTTGTATACATTTTGTCTGTTTGCTATTTATTCCTGCTGTCTTACTATTTATATTTTACTCCTGCACAGTTGGTGTGCAGCACACATAATTTCGTTGTACATGCAGAATGACAATAAATGGCTATTCTGTTCTATTCTTAAGTTGCAGTCCCACAGTAGGAATGACTTAACACAAAGCAGATATAACTCACCAGGGAAAAGGTCAGTACATCTCATGAAGGTCTCCCAGTAGACTAGGCCTAGGGCATACATGTCCACCTGCTTTAGTGCTGCCTCACAGTCCCTCAGGTTCACCGCGCCCTCAAGCACCTCGGGGGCCATGTAACGGATAGTCCCCACCTGGAAGACAAAGAAGGTGTAAGTGGGGGTGTGGTGGAACTGTTAAACTGTCCAGAAATACTGTAACACCGACACAGGTGGGTTTTGTTTGCTGTGGATGTAGTTGGATCACATTATTAGATCTCATAATCTTAGCTTTGACAAAATATCAGCAGGCTATATCTTTGCTGACAAAGTGCTAAACTAAATGAATGCATATATGCCAGAAACCACATTGACTGTTTTCTATAGAAACATAATCTCCTGTAGCCTATAGCCTCTCCGTGTTTAGTTCAGTAGCCATGCCATTTTATTTCATCTGAACTTGATGCTTGTAAGATGCAGTCTATTCTTTGCTGTTTGCTGTCTACTCCCGTTTTAGTAAGCAAATACAGAGACGTGCTTAACCCTGACTGCCTGCCTCTGCTGCTGTCTTTCTAGTAGACTACACTCATCAATACAGGTGCATCCTCTGCTTCCTCCTGAACACTCACCTCACTTATAGCGGCGTTTTCCTCTTCCCCGTGCCGTGCTGCTCTGTTCCCTGTCAGCTTCATGGAAAGGCCAAAGTCGATAATGACACACGTGCCATCGGCTTTGACGAGGATGTTTCGGCTGTTCAGGTCCCTGTGTGAAACCGCTGGCTTATACAAGTCTTGAAGGGAGAATTGCAAAATTTAGGCTAATTTCTTTTTCATTAAGGATGTTAGCATGTACAGTACTCCCAAAACCTCTCAGACAGCACACTCAAGCAGGTTTTGTGGGATTTGCTAATGAATGATAATTGATTAAAAAAGGCTTCATATATGCATAGATTCAGATTTCCCTCATTACTCACTGTTCAAAACAAGCTGCACTATTAACAGACAACTAAATCCTCTAATCTAATCTACAACAATGGGATTAAGATCATATCAATGGCCTCCACTTGCAGTATCCTTCTGTCCAGCAGAGGGTGCACTGAAGACTGCTGCAAGCTGTGGAAGTCACCACAGCTATGTGCTGCCTGCTATTGATGTGCATGACCAATGGGGGGGCGGGGGGGCAAGAGATTCTGCTGTTAGCTGCTGCACAGAGCTAACAAACACCAGCTCCCTCTGTCCCTGTTGCCTGTGACTTTAGCCCCCTCTGTCTTTTTTCCTTTGCAAAATAATACAAGTTTATCTTGTTTGTGCTGCAAGTTGGGCTTACAGTCTCTCTTACTCACAAAAAGTATTAGTGTACCTTCTTTCCCATGCCATTTCTTAAAAAAGAAAAAAAGGAGGGCCAAGTGTAGCCAATCAGTCTGAGGTTTGGTGACTTGAGACTCTGGCTCCAGCGAGCTCTACGCTACAGGGATATTCGCATATTACCTCAATTCCTATCTCTCCTCTCTTGTTTGTCTCCCTTTTCCCCTCTCTCTGAGGCTAGCTTGAGGCCAGTCTATAAATACCCATGGCTGGGCGTGTGCTAAGTGTGTACGTGTGTTTTTCAAAATGCAGGGATATACAGCACTCTAAGACAAATTGACCCACGTGCAGCTGCAGTGTGCCGCAAGTAAGACAGCTGAAAGTACTAGGAACAGAGCGGAGAAAGAGAAACACAGGCTATCCAAAGCATTTCTTTAAAAAAACAAAACAAAACACAGCAACAAACTAACTGGGCTAAAAACAAAGATACTTTCCCATTTCCCACGACAATTCTTTAAATGTGTTTGTGCTTCAGTAACAGGAGAAAGCGGCAGTCTTGGTAGTAATTAACTCTAAATCTCTCTGTGTAGCTCACCTCCTTTAAAGAGCTCGGTGTGCAGGTAGGCCAGGCCGCGGGTGACAGAGTGAGCCAGTCGGCAGCTGCCCACCCAGTCGTTGGTCTGGATGTTCAGGTAGCGACTGAGAGAGCCCTGAGAACCACATGGAGGACAAGAATATAGAGGACAAAGAAATTAAGATGGTGTAGGATGCAGAGTTTCACAGTGTAACTGAACCAAACATCTTATCACTGCACTTCCGTCGAGTTTTGAGGCAACTGCAGTGATTTTATTGTTCTGCAGTAGAAAAGTCATTTATGATTTAGATGAAAAAAATCTGGCATAAAGTTATGACATCTTATGATAGGTATCAGCAACAACTCTATGAAAACTGGTTAGTGGAAATTATATTGGATATTATTAATTTCCTGCTTCAATTATCTCCATCAGTCTTGGCTGGGCCTAGTGCACCAAACAACCCCCCCCGCCCCCTCCCTCCCAACACACACACATTTAATTTTTTTCTCTCACAATCAATCACAAGGCAATTTGTGCATCCGTTACTACAGAAAATTACATTACATCTGTTCATTTTAAATTGATTATATTATCATTTACTTGAATGCATTATGTGTCCCAGTCTCCTGTCCTGGACTGCACTGTGTTTCCATGACAATGTGTATTAGGACTAATGGTTATCATAAATTAGAGGTTCCTTTTATAGGCTGGACTGCAAGTCAGCTGACTAGTAATTAGCTCAAGGTTTGGACAACAAGCATATTGAGCTTTTTGCTAAGTACACATTAAAATTGAAGTTGAGTTCCTAAGAGTAGCTTTCAGCAGTCAGTGTTAAGGTTCTTTTTATGTGCCTCTTTTTAACCTACTCAACATTTTTTCTCTTCTCTGCTAGATTTTGAGAATGGCTGGAAGCACACTTCCAATAATGACACTGAAAAAACAGGATAAGTTAGCCATTTTTGTTTGCAATAAAGACATGTTAGATGTTGGTTGTGTGAGATTTTACATAGACTGAAGAGGTTTTAATCATCTTCTCATGCTGCTACTTCAAATTACTATCTTCCTATTGGCAAAACAAAGGTGGCCTTAACTGTGAAACACTGACAGGAAACACATTCAAATTATCAAGTGTGTGTCCACAATTTTCTCTCAGTGAACCTGCTTTAATATGTCCAGATGTTATGGAGGCACTATAAACAGCCAGTGTTTATGTTACCTTTCTAGCTGGAGAATGCCCTTTAATTGGCTGAGCTAGTGTGAGGAGAATTATTGATGCTGGATGCAGCATGAAATCGTATTACAGTTGCTGTAATTATTGACTGACTTCCTTATTAAAACGCCATGAGTTTGATTTGCTGCACCAGCTGTGTTTGCTTCTCCCAGAATTCTGTAGTATTAAATTAAACAGGCGTTGTCAATCCTCCATTACTCAAAGCTTAACAAATAGTTCAAGGAACAGCAGGTAAAAAGAAAAAGAAAACACTCTGTATGCTGAACACACATGCTTCATGTATAACACTTACATGGGTACTGCTTCCCCTGTACTCACATGTGGGTAGTAGTCCATGACCAGCAGGTACTCTGTGCGTCCCTCTGGGCCCGTCCGCTCATCGGCTGCCACGAACCGAGAAATGTTATCATGCTCTAGCAGCGGCAGCCGGTAGATAGAGCATTCGTTGAGGAAGTTCTGTCTGTTGGCTGCAGTAAACACCTTTACGGCGACAGGCCGCTCATCCAGAGAGCCGCAGTACACAGCTCCATATCTGCCACGCCCAATCAGCTGAAAGAGGTGGTGACAGCAGACTTCTTTGACATTCTAGACCTTTGGTACTTGTTTGTCTAGTAAGAGAATATCTGAATGAAGCGGTAATTATGTCTGAGTTGGTTTGAGTCCTATTACAGAAACACTAGCACACAGAAAAGACTTTTTGCAAACACGAAAGAGCCAAAAACAGAAACGGTAACAGAGGTAGGTACGACAACAAACCCAGACAGGCAGGGAAGAAGACAGATAGGAAAGAAAGTAAATTACAGGCAAACAGCAGAGTTAAACAGCCAAATCATTCAATTAGAGAGCTGAAAAAACAGCAAGCCATTAAGCCCCAAACAGTCTGGCTAAAAAGTCATCAGCAAGAGGTTAAGAACTGAATTTACCAGGGCATTTATTTCTGGGCAATTTTCATCTCCAAACATTCGTGCCTGGTTATAAAATCTACTGCGGGAAACAATGGACCCTGTTTTGTCTGAGTAAGGTTTGCTGGCTTTCCAGCCCTCAGTTTAACGTGAAGGAACATGTGCCTGCGTTTGATAAACTGCAAGGACAGTGTTCTGAATTCAACTCCTGCCTGAACAAAATGTCACTCTCTCTCTCTCACTGACTCTGAATTTAAACCCACTGAACAGATGTCAGAAAGAGGAGAAAAACATGCCTGCACCAGTGTCGTTGGGTCATTATGTTCATATCTTATTTCTCTCATGAAAGTACACAACGGAAATTGTATTTTCTAGCTGTTGTTCATTTTAACTGGCCTAACATATACTAACACACACACACACTCGCTTCTTTTTTGTGGGACAATCAACTGCTGTGACTCTTGGATCTATTTACTATCATTTTGTGATAAGGTGACTAAAAGTAAAGAGTTTGCTTATGTCTTTTAAAGAATATACTTTATGTACTAAAATGTAAGATTGAATGTTTTATTTCTTCTCCTAAAAGGTCAGTTTGAACCTTCGGGATCCCCGACAGCCGAAAACTGAATGTTTTAGGTCAATTAGTAGTTACTGACACAACTACACATATTTTTTCAGAATATTTAAGTGTTTACCTCTTTGAAATAAATGGTGAATACTACTAAGGACAAACTGGCAGGTTGATAACCAATCCTAGCTTTAAAAGGAAAGCTCATGCTTGCCATACACCACAGTGGGATAGTGCACTCAGCATGAGTCACAGACAGAGTCAGGCTGAAAAATGCCAGAATTTCATTTGAGGAATCAGGTAGTAAACAACCAAAAAATAGCCCGTGTTGCTTTGGAAATTTCAGCATATTGCAGAAATTGAGTTTGTAGGAAACTGAACTATGATGATGACATTAAATGGAAACATTTTAATAAGTGAAACTGTGATTTTGAAATTTTGCTGCCATCCTGCTGTCTCCCTGGACTTACTTTAATCAGATCCAGCATTAATTTGTATTCCAGTCCTTTGTTTATATTGCTAACGTGGCTGCATCCAAACTCTGCCGACTTCCTATCACATTATGAGCTCTCCCTCTTTAGTATCAGGATTTCAGGATCCTGTGACAGTGTAAGCACATTTCTATTTTTGTATGCCTGCCCCTGTCACTGAATGCCTCCTGTTGTGATCAGATGATAAAAGTCACATTGAAATGACAAACATAACCAGAATCCTTGATGTATTTTGAGTGCATTTTTGTTTTCTCCTTTCTCTTTCTAGCTTAGAGTCTCTGTACTCTCAAAAACACACTACCTTGTGCAGAGATGCTGGAGAAGCAACATCATCTCTTTAAAGAAAAAACAAAAAAAAACCACCAGTATAAAGGCCTCAGGATTTGGAGGAGAAAAAAAGAAGAAGAGGGATTTACTTTACTATTTTCACAAACATCCCTATTGTACCAATTAAAAACTAAGAATAATGTGCTGTGTGGAACCATGGCAGTAATCTTACTAAATCTAGAGTATTTAAATAGCTGGACAACAATTCAGTCATGGCTGTATTTTCTTCCTATTGGCTCATTTGATCATGTTGAGCTGGCACATCCCACCGCTACACTAAATACTCTGGCTCTTTCCTGGGCCAGAAAACAAACTGATTCAACTTATGAAAGATGACTGCGCAGCTCCAAACTAAATATATTCCAAGTCACAGCTCCTGCAGCCACAAAAGAGGACAAGGAGTCTGATGTGCGCACTGACCTCCAGCAGTTTGAGATTGTCCAGGTCCAGAGAACTTTCCGAACCCGCAGCTTCCATCATATTCAGATTGTGAAGGCCTTGTTTGCCATTTCCTATAATACACAGGATACAAAAAACACAAATATATAGACACATTTATGTGTATGAATGTGAGAGTGAATGAATAGTGGTATTGTAAAGCGCTTTGGGTGCCTTGAAAAGCACTATATAAATCCAATCCATTATTATTATTTAAGCAAAACAACAGCTCTGATTTAGTTCATCAAATTCTACCAAAAAACATTTAAAAAGCCTTGAATAATGAATTCTCTTCCTCACACCTTGGCGTCATGGCAACTCACCATGCATCATGCGGTAACCAAAGAAGGCTGCTGCAGCTACCACAGCCAGCACGGAGACTGTTGCCAGGGCGATAATTACCGTCTCTTTGTAGCCCAGTGTGGGAGGATCTACAAGCAGATGAAAACATTGTAAATAAAAGTAAAAATCAAACTGTGACCTTTCTGTTATATTTGGGCCTGAGGCTGGGGGTTAATGGTCAAAGCCACTCTCTGGCCTTTGATTTCTAAATAAGAGTCAGAGGAAAGAAATGTACTACAGCTACACCCAGCTACCAGTTCTAAAAGGTACAGTCTGATGCAATGGAGCACAAGAGATGTGCAATACAACAGTATTGATTCATTTATGCCTATAAAAAGGGTGTAAATCTTCACGAGCATAATCAGATAAAAATACAAACCATTACCATTAAGAAGATTTTATTTAAATCAGGTGATTAAAACAACATAACTGGACATTTTCACAGGTTTTTTTTTTCCTTTTTACCACGGCATAGCTTAGGGTTTTATCTCTTTATGAAGCGCCTTGAGGCGACTTATGTTGTGATTTGGCGCTATATAAATAAAATTGAATTGAATTGAATCTCTACTGTAATTCTAAACTGTAATTACATTCAGTTAAATTTTATTTAAATTTTATTTATACCACACCAAATCACAACAACAGTCACCTCAAGGCGCTTTGTATTGTCAGGTAGATCCTACAATAATACAGAGAAAAACCCAATAATCATATGACCCCCTATGAGCAAGCATCTCTGAAAACATTAGAGCACTTATGCAAATATGTGATGTCTTGATAAATCGAGCAGATATTTGAAGTTTACACAGCACCATTCTCGCATGAAAATATCTTAAAAGTTTATTTTGTGACCCAGAAGGAGTAATATTTCAAACTCCGCCACTCTGTGTTCCTCCGCCACTGCCTCATTTGAGTTTTGGACGAAATGGATTCTGGGATATTGCATTTCATCATTTCGAGCTGATTGGAGACCAAAACAGCCAATCAGATTTTTTTGCACGAAGTCTGTGATTGGCTGGTTTTGTAGCACAAATATAACGTGTAGAGAAAGAGTTGAACGTGCACGGGCAGAAATGTTGAGAGCGCAAGTAACACATTGCGAGCGAGCGCAAATGCAAAAACTGAGCAAGCGGGGCTGCTATTGTGTGTGTGTATGGATAATAGCAAACACTGAAATACATTTTCAGCAATGAATTTTGTTCACTCAAATTTAGCTTTTCTTTGCTCAAAATAAATTTCTCCTCAAAATGCAACACTTGCACCTGCAAATTTTTTTTTTAACATGTGCTCAATTTTTTTTTACGTGCGCTCAGAATAGTGGCACAAAAATAACGCCATACACAACCAGTAGTAGTAAGATATACTGGAAAGTTTGTTTTACTATCAATTATTTTTAAATCCTGTTTCCATCGATGATTGTTATCTGTACTTGTACAGATAATTGCTTCTATCACATACGGGCACAAGGACACACATTTACGCACCAAGCTGAACAGTGGTGCAACACATATTCCAGCAGGGTTTTTTCTTCTTTTCTGCTCTTGTGCTGAAGCAGCGTGCCAAAATACAGGTAAGAAAACACAGCTTGTACTAAAAATGGATGTATAATTTAAGGAAATGCATTCACTATTATAATTTCATGTACAACAGGATTGTTTTTCCAAATACCCCTATACTGGTGGAGTCCCACAGAGGCTATTTTATTAATTGCTGTCTGGAGCACTGTGAAAAACATTGTTTTTCCTCTTCTGAGGTTACGCCCACACTAGCCCGGATAGATTTGAAAACGCTGCACGTCCACACTACCGTTTTTGGTCGTTTTCACAGAGTTGCGCGTCCACATTGAAATGGCCAAAAACGCTTACGTTCCAGTAAGTGTTTTCGGCCAGTAAGAAGATTCAACCTGCCTCATTTCGGTCTGCCACTTATTTACTTTCCGGCTCTTTGAAATGTCATGGCAAAATATCGAGGAAAAGCACAGAGTTTTTTTAAATAGACTAACAATGAGGTGGAGTTGTTGCTGCGAGTAACACAAAAGTACAAAGTTGCAAAAGCAAGTGAGAATTAAAGAATTTGAGGAAAAGCTATCTGTAGCATGTACAGACTGATATTAATCTTTAATAGGGCTGTCAAAATTGCCCTCCGCTATCTTAGTTTAATTGGTCACATGACTGCATCACATGACTAACATGCGTCAATGTTTTAGAAATTCTCCGTTTTCGCTGTCTACACTGCGATGCGAAAGCACAGTTTTCAAATGTATGTTTTCGAGAGCATTTTCAAAACGCTGCGTTTTCCATGAGCGAAAACGCCGTCTCAGTGTGGTCGGGAGGCCAAAAGGGAGAGAAAACGGACAGACGGAAGGACGTAGCCTTACTCACAGATGTAATCATAATATTAAAGATAAACCATTTGCAACTCTATAACACACATTTACAAAATGACAATGCTGCACCACATGCTGGGTTACGTTAGCAAGACAGGTAGCTGAATATTGTTTTAAAAGCTGTGACAGAAGACAGATTAAAGATGATGAGAGGAAAGCAGAAATACATCAAAATAACGAGACCAGTGACTAGCTGTGCTCTTAACTACATTTCACATCTCGGATAATGCTAATGAGGGAGTTGTTGATGGCAAAAGGGAAAAACGTACACTGCATAAAGGCAGAACAAGCAGCCTGTTAAGGACTTACTGGATTGCTGCATTACAAAACTTTTCATAGTATAATTATTTATTGTGTTTGCTCTGTGGTGTAATGTTTGGCTGTTTGTTTAATTTCTTCTTTCTTTGTATTCTATGAACAGAAGAATATAAAGGGGCCCATTAATGCTTAAATTATATTGGTGATGACTGATGATGCAATTGGAAACCAAAAGGGAGGTAGGGGTGCACAACAAATGGAGATTAGCAGGTTAGTGGTGTTAAACTCAGAATCTCCTGTGTCATAAAGTTGGCTTTTTTTCACCATGGTAAATTATAGAATTTCAAGAGTTTCTGTAAAGAGGAGTGGGCCAAGTAGTCTCTGCCGCATACTAAAATCATGTTTTGCTTCAGGATCAAATACGTAACTTACTTTTTACTCAATGACTGCAAATTCAGCAGGAGATCAAATATTTTTCATTGATCCTTTGATTTGCAGCCAGCTTTCTGCTAGGGATACATGTACAAGGTGATGCCTGCTCTAGCATGCAGCCATCACCGCATGCAGCATAAAATAAATAACTTGTGCGATAAATATACAGATTAACGATTTTCTGCAGCATTAACATCTCATCCTACTTATAAAAATGCTGCAAACTGGTATATTTTCTATGCTGTTCAATAGATTTTTAATACCATTTTATCCTCATCATCTGATAATAACCCTGATTGGAGTAGCTGGCACTTATAGGAAAGATTTTTATGCTTACATCTATTTTTATGCTAGTGCACCTGGAGCCAGAAGTAGACTGACCGGCTTAACAGAGAAAACTGATAACCACTGTCATGACGCACATCACCTCTAACTGAGGGTTTAGGTTTTGTCGAGCCAGCTAACACAGTGTTTAGCTGTGTTTAACATTGTTCCTAGAATAACATTTCACACAACTTTGCATTAAAAGGTACAGTCAATCGTTTTTTGAGTTTATTAATGGGGAAAAAAAATAACACTATAAAAAATGGCAAGAATTTCAAAGCAATGTTTGATGATCTTAGTATAATACTTTGGCTAAATAAAAACAATTACTGCTGCTTTGGTAAAAGCAGTAACTCTCGCTCTAAAGTGGTCTACAAAACAAGCAGATTTTAAACATACTAAAAAAGTACGTTGCAATTTTTCTTCCTTCCCAAATAGCAAGTCACCCACCGCACACAACTATCTGAATGCAATTTTAAGTATTTGTGTCTGAAAATGTTTGGGTGTGCCGTAAAGAAAAGAAGAGCTCAAATAAAACAAACATGAATGGCCCAGGGAGCAGTTTATGAAGAGAGAAACAGAGGATGTGTGGGAAGTGAATGTTAAAGAGAAAAAGAAAATATGTAAAAAAGAGAGAATAGTAGGCAGATGGTCGGCTGTTTTTGCTTACCATAACAGATAAAAGCAGTTAGCTGAGGTGGAGACAAGCAGATATTAAATATTTTAACACTCGCACCCTCACATATACTACTACTGTGCACAAACAGTGGAGAGTCCACAAACACACTTTCTTGCATCTGTTACAAAAGTCAACACAATGGATATGTCATGAAACACACGTATTTTATAAATAATTGATGGCTTCCAGACCCTAAGGGCAACTCTGACTGACATACTACAATGAGCATGGATGTACACACTCTAGTGCGCACACGTGGGGGGTTGACTAGGCTCGGCTGAAATGCCAAGGTCACAGAGTTCATAATTAACAAGAGTGTTTTACAGGAAGTCATGTGACAGAACATACCAAGAGACTGTTAGAATCTCCCAACCATCCCAGACAGTGCCAGCTCTGCTGCCTTAAGAACATCAAAGAGGCAAAACTGAAATACAGGAGCATTTGCATTAAGCTTTAAAAAAAAAAAAAAGGAAATTTATATTTCACCATTGAAACTTATGTGACAGCTGTAGTCGCTAATTAAAGCGCATCTTAAGATTTTGATGTGATTTTGATGTTGACGAATTAAAGTAGTTTTAAAGTAGTTCACTATTTGGTCAGAAAAGGGGTAAATTCTCACACTGGAGAAATGAAAATTAGCAAATACCCCTAACCAGGGCTCGCAAAATCTGTAATAAACTCTCTTTTCCAAAGATGAGTGATTCCTCAATCAGATACAGGGCTCGCAATACGGGCTAGCGATTTTTCCAGTCGGGCTACCAAAATCTCTCTCTGCCCTGCCCGTCGGGCTATCGCAGGAAGGAAAAATATATGTCAATGCTTTTGCATTCTTTCAGAAATGTAGCTGGGTAATTATGTCATTGGCATCGGTGAGCCACTGTCAATATGTGACATATTGAAATCCAATTGAATTTGTGCTTGTTTTTTTGCTTTCACTTTGCAATCACGTGAACTGTGTATAGAGAGCGACAGCACTGATTGGTGAGTGATGATAATTTGTGCACCAATTCCTCTGACATCGTCTTATTAATCGTTAGCTTACTACGCAAACATGACAAGTGAAATCTCCGGCAGCAAGCTTAAACATGTGAGAGGTTAATCGTGCAGAGAATCGCTGAGCGTTATGTGAGTGCGTGTGTAAAAGCAGCAGGATATATATTTTAGTTCAGCTGAGCCAAATAAGACAGGTCAGGGTGAAGAAGTGACAGCCAAAGAAAAGCTTACCACAAAATGGAAAAGTTATGACAAATCAGACTATAAGGCAAAAAGAAAGTGCAGCTTTATGGTTTCATGGACAAAAGAATTTCTGTGGCTGCGATATGACGAGCTAAATAACCAGGGCTGCACATAAGTGGTCCGCAGGTGCGCATTCGCTGTCAAAATAAAAAACGCGCACAAGATAAGAAGGTGCAACGCGTGTTTGCGTACATACGATTTTCTGGAAGAGGACAGACATTTGTTTAGAACTCTTAAAGATGTCGAAGAAGCAAGCTCCTTTAAGCAATTACTTTGGTTTTCCTCCACCTCCAAACAAATGTCAGAAGTAGTCCGAACCACAAAAGAAGCACGTATTCTCGGAAAAGTGGTTGCAGGAGGTGAGCTGGCTTCAAACAAATGATGAACGCACAGAGATTTGGTGCAGAATGTGCTGTGAAAATCCCACTCTAGTGGACAAAAACAGTGCTTTTTATATGGACGCAAACACGCGTTGCAACTTCTTATCTGGTGCGCGTCTTTTATTTTGACAGCAAATGCGCACCTGCAGACCACTTATGTGCACCCGTGTAAATAACATAATGTTCTGCCGGGTGTGTTGTTGGTTTTCTCTCGATTTCTGAGTCGACAAGCGCCTTTGTTACTGGGACATGTAATTTTAAGAAAGGCCCCCATTAGAACCCATGAGAAATGCAAGAAATGCATTATTGCTCAGTCTGCAATATCTTTACCGGAACAAACACCAACTGCAAATAACATACTAAAAATAAACCTGGAAAATCTGTTTAGAACAGCGTACTATGTTGCAAAGAGTGAACTACCACTGGCAAAATTTAGCAGCCTTTGAAAACTTCAAAAAGCAAATGTCCTAGATCTTGGTTCCACTTGCCTCTTACCCGTGACTTCAGTGGAAATTCAGGATCTGACACAGACTGATTCATGTTCTACACAGTTCTTACAAGTTCATAGAAATTTCTGTTCAATTAGAACCAAGTATTTGAGTTGATGATTGTAATTTTTATACAATGTTGTAATTTGTGTTTCAACAATTTTTTGATTAATGTTTTGTTTCCGTTATAATAATATACTTTAATGTATAATATTATAACGGAAACAAAACATCAATCAAAAAATTGCTCTGTTTTTTATTCGGGCTACTTAAATTTATTTTGGGCTACCAAAAACTGAAGAGTCCCTGCCCGAAGGGCTACCAGGGACTTTGAAATTTTGCGAGCCCTGCCCCTAACCCTAACCCACATAGTGGAAAGTCAGAAATCATGTTATTAGAATTATAACTTTTATTTACTTAGTGGTCAGAAGTTCAACAAGACATAAGAACTAAATTCTAAATCATCTCACCATTGAGTGAATATTTGGACGAAGTTTGAACGAGGTTTCTCCAGGAGTTGTTGAAATACCTTGTCCGGGAGAATGTGACATACATAGGAGTGTATAGATAACTTAAAAATGTATCTCCAGCCGCAGGTGAATGAATAATTTTTGCAGTCTTTCCAATTTTTCTCTTCTACGTCTAAATCTATTTCATTTTAGTAACTAAATTAAAAAGTGCCGATATACAAAGGTGATGCACTGTCCCTGCTCCTGTATTGCAGCCACAGCCAAAATACATTCAGAAGGTAAGATGAGTGCTGAGAACCCAGCTCAGTGGTAGGAATAAGATCTGAGCTATTGATACATATGCTACCAGATCAGATACCCAGCTAGAATAATATGCTGGCCACAGGAGGAGACCCAATACTACTGATGTCAAAACATAAAATCTCCTCACAATATAGAGGCTTCTACCCAAAGTCCAGCGGCAGAAACAAGAAGGATGAGAATTATTGCCAGAGCTACAATCCAGGAAGAAACACACAAATACATCAAGAACATGGGTCCACAATATGAGCTCCTCCAAGAATGGCTCAGGCAGAGAAGACAGATGGTGATGAAGAAAAGGAGGAGGAGCTATCATGTACCATTGACAAAGGAAGTAGCTGACATCAAGAAAACCTACAACTAGCTAATAAAGGCCCATCTAGAGGACGCCGCGGAGGTTCTGATTATGGCAGCACATGAATATGCCCTAAGCACCAGATCCATAGAGACAGGTCTTTCACAGCCAACATGACAAGTTACAGCCAGTGAAAAGTACTGAACTGGAGACAGTTGAATACTTTGTAACAGGATGTAAGATGCAAGCTGGGACATTGTACAGGCACAACCAAGAAGCTGGGATAGTGTAGAGTAGGGCTGCTCAATTAATCGAATTTTAATCGCGATTCCGCTCTGGGCTTTCAACGATCATTAAAAATGACTGAGTCGATTATTAGCCCCTCGCTCATGCTTTACTGCTCCGTGTGGCAAATCGAGCGCAACTCTCTGCATTTCGAACACGCGTCACAACAGTTAAGAGGACCCGAGGGAAGCTCGGAAAGCTAAGCAGGAGTTATTTGGAGAGGAGAGTGACTGCCGTTGGTTGAAAAGAGAGGTAAAAAAAACTTCAGTGGTGTGGAAACATTATGGGTTCGCGGAGTCAGACGTGGATCAAGTAGACACAGTGTGTAAACTTTGCTACAGTGTCGTAGCTGCACCACAGAGCAACACTGCAACGTTCACTAAACATAGATGTTTACATTTTTCATTTATTTTTTATATTGCAAACATTTGTACTGTTATCAGTATTTGCACACTATGTTATATTATTTTTTGACAATCTTTAAAACCATTTTTCAATACATTGTTATTGTTAAATAAATATCGTCAAATAATCGAGATCTCAATTTCAGTGAAAATAATCGTGATTATCATTTTTGCCATAATCGAGCAGCCCTAGTGTAGAGGAACTTCTGTGCTGCCAAATGGATTAGACATCCCTAGTCCTGATGGGAGACGCTGCCGAAGGTGGTTGAAAACAACAGGGCTAAGGTCCTGTGTGGACTTCTTCAAGTTCCAGATAGGGCTGCTCGATTATGGCAAAAATGATAATCACGATTATTTTCACTGAAATTGAGATCACGATTATTTGACGATATTTATTTAACCCTTTAAGACCTACTATAGAACCAAGTCCACCAGAGCTTATATTATTTTTTTACATGCTGTAGTGCCATTTGTGGGAGCATTTCAAGTTGCTATACATCAATACAACTGTTATAGCCCATATTTTAATAATATGTATGCATTAAGTCCATAGTAATTACATAAATTGCAAAAAAGTGCAATAAACTACAAAAAAAATTGAAAATCGCTTTTGTTTTGTTTACATATATTTCTACTTGGAGAAATTTAAGAGGCTTATCCCTCAAAACTTTAAATACAATAAAGTTGCAAAAAATAGTTTCCCACCACAGGAAATTTATTTTGAGTGTCTTCATAGTTTTATTTCGGAGATACAGCAATTTTTATATACTGCAGGAAAAACAAAAAACAATCCTATGATGCAAATTTGCAAAGAAAACAGCAGGTGCATCATTTCACTGTGGGAAGTCTTACGAACAGCTGATGGATCGGCAAAGCATGTTTCTGGAATATTATGTTTTTGTTCCTGCAAGCGCTTTTTATGCAATTTTTGCAAAGCTATATGTGGAACGAAACCGTGACCGAGGACAAGCTGATGGCATCAGATGTAAGTACAACTCCTCCGGTTTCATATGCAAAACAAATTATTGCGCTAGCTTACACGGTTCAGGTTCTACAGGGATTTAAAAATAGTTATGCAAAACGGAGCATGCTGCTCTGACCGGCTTTAAAGGGTTAACAATGACTTTAAAAAAATAATATAAAATAGTGTGCAACACCACTGAAGTTTTTTTTTTTAAACTCTCTTTTCAACCAACGGCAGTCACTCTCTCCTCTCCAAATAACTTCTGCTTAGCTTTCCGAGCTTCCCTCGGGTCCTCTTAATCAGCGGTCTCCAACCTTTTTTGCGCCACGGACGGTTTATGCCCAACAATATTTTCACGGACCGGCCTTTAAGGTGTCGCGGATAAATTAGGGAGGGGCTAATAATCGGCTCAGTCATTTTTAATGATCGTTGAAAGCCCAGATCGTAATCGTGATTAAAATTCGATTAATTGAGCAGCCCTAGTTCCAGACAAGCAGTTGCTGGCCATCCAACCAGACAGAGTAGTGGTTATCAGCACAAGACTGCAGTTATCATAGATGTGACAATCCCAGCAGACAGAAAAACAGAGAAGTACCAGGAACTTGAGAAAAAACTGGAGCAGAAGTGGAAGCCAAAGGGCAAAGTGGTGCCTGTGATAATAGCAGCATTAGCAGCTGTAACCCCTAAACTGAAAGAGTGACTTCAGCAGATTCCATCACATCATCCAAAAAAAAAACAAAAAAAAACAGTGCAGTCCAGGAAACAGCAAATTTGTGAACCCTCAAACTCCCAGGCCTGATTGAAGACCTGAGCTTGAGAAACACACACATGGCATACAACTAAACCCTGAATTGGGACCTCCTGTATCAATAAATGCGTACATTCTCTGTAAACTTCTAACTTCAGTAATTTTAAATAAAATGATGAATTCCGAAGCTTTACTTAAATTTCTGTACCTACAAGTTTCTTCACTACACGAATAGGCGTTAAGCCAATCGCCTGTTTTCTAACTCGTCTCAGTGCCTCTTACCTAGACCTTAATGTCACTCTTGAATCTTGGCCTAAGATCATTCAGACAGCCAACTGATTCAAACCATTTCCTACTTCTAACAACACAAGAGTACGTCTGCCCAGACATGCCGAGAAATAACACCGTACTGAAAACGGAAACAGGATTTAGAGTTACAATACAACACAAACTTGAGTTTCCAGCAGCATCAATTTTTTCCCCTACAATTTATTTTCTTTGTCATCTGTCTACACAGTTGAACAGTCACCGGCACACCCACAGACAGACGGATAAAGCAGACGCCATGTAATCCGTGGAATGCAGAGAGACGACATGGATGGTAGGAAGCGTGTTTGTGTGTAGGCAAGGGAGATGACAAGCTGCTGTTGCCACCGCCCCCACCTCATGCTCTTTCATTCACGGGTCAACCTTGAGAAGAATTAACAATTAACAATTTATCTGTTTGCTTTGTCTGACACCTTTCACAGTATTCAGTCACGACTTAAACCGAATCCCCTATCAACCACTGTCATGGTCCTTTAGGGGTTATAATCTACACGGCTCCTAAGAGTGGATGTGGACAATACTATAATGTCATTTGTTGTATCCAGTTCTTCATCTTTCTGATCCACCGTTGTCAAGGTTTTCTAACTGGTGACAATTGGAAAGGTCATCTCAAAGTCCCTGTTGCTAAATGATATAGCAGACTAGCAAAGGGGGCTAGAGAGAGCAATAAGTAGGTGTAGCTATGGCAGCCCTTTTTTGTCTATCTAGGACTAAAAAAAGTCAATGTAACAATTAATAAAACCATAAATTTGGATCAGATCTGACTTTAGGTCAACTAATTTGCATTCACTGGCTAGAGGAAGACAAGACCTTTGGCTTGAAATTCACAACACTGACAGCATGTTTAGTATTCAATTTTATCTTCTGTAATCTCTCACAGGTGGCTGGGCGTGAGGCTAAAAGGTAACGGGGGTAAGAGAGTGTTCTTACGTATGGGTTGCGCAGTGGTGGGGCTTGGCAGCGGGAAGTCCTCTGTGAAGTTCACATTGCACATGTCACTGCCACAGCAGCAGAAGTGGTAAGTCCCATTCTGTATCTGTGGAGGCAAGTTGGTAACCACACAGCGGTCATCTCGGCATGCCTGGTTGTCGCCTAGGTGAGTCCAGCAACCTGAAGAAGGGTAAAAAAAAAAAAAAAATGTTGGAGAAACCCCGCCCAAAAAAACGTATTAACCCCTCAGTTTTAAAATAACAGTTATTGAATGTGACAGCACAATTGGGTCAGATATAGTGAAAGTAAAAACTAATTTCAGGGCTCTAGAGTGCGACCAATTTGGTCACAAATGCGACCAAATTTTTCAGTGGTGCGACTAAAAAAAAAAAAATTTGGTTGGACCTGTGCGACCAAATGTTTGGGTAGCACAAAAAAATAAAAAAAAAATAAAAAAAAAATAAAAAAAAAAAATCTGCAACCTTCCCTGTGGTCAACAACAGACACATTTTGCCCCTATTGTGGACTAAACCAATCAGAGCTAGTAAGGGGCGGGACCTCTCTGATTGGCCGTGGTCCAGTTGAAAGTGCAGGTGGAAGTGGGAGGTGAGTAGCTTGAATAAAGCGATATCAATTCATTAAATCCTGAATCGACTTTTAAATATAACTGTGTTTTGCCAGAAACGCCAGATTCTCAGATTAAAGCTCACAAAACCATTTCAACAACAACCAAACAGCAAATGAGAGCAGGTACAGGGATTCCACACAAAGACGTAAACACAGAGGACCGACGCATCAGAATCAACTTTGTCTTTCTCAGGCGGCCCGTAGACGGACACGCTGTCGGAGCTTAGCGATCCTGATGCGTCCGGTCCGCGCTGTGTTTACGTCTTTTTGCGCTGATTCTGAGCTGCAGGTTTTGTCTCTCCAACCAAAATTCGCCGAGCCAGCAGCAAAAGAAGCAGCAAACCGCGCTTCACATTTGATCAATGTCGTCATGAATTTTGCTGTTTTGCTTCCACGACTATTAAAATCACACTTCATGCACAGCTAGCTCTCTCTCTCTATCTCTCTCTGTACTTCAAGAACAGTTTCCCGTCTCCAATCTCTGTTTTCTGTATTATTCATTCACTTATTGCCCACCAGTCTACCGTTGTTTACAGCGCTGTGGCTGCTGTCTTTTTCTTTTCTTTTTTTCACTTAAATGACCCCGGACAAGAAAGCCTATTTTTTCTGTTGTTCAATACTGAAGAAATCTAAACTTTATATGCAGAACATTGTAGAATATTTTTAAGGTTATCTGCTATAAAAAGCCAGACCAGGAAAATCTCCTTCATGTTTTTCTGTGTTTTATTCTCAGTTACTTTCACACAAAGGCATCTGCTGTGATGTTCACAATTCTGATAAATGATCAGAATTATAATATTTCTGACTGTCTGAGGCTAAGTTGAATCGAATCAGGACTTTGAAAACCGGAATCGAATGGATTATAGAAATCAGTGATGATACCCAGCCCTAGTGAGCAGCCTAGGCCCGACAGAAGTGGATGTAGCTGTAATAGGAAAAGAACTATTGCTAACTTTTCTGTTAAGTTAAGGCCTGATCCTTCTGAAATTCATAGCCAGTGCTCTGACACGGTGTCATCAATCTTTGAATGCTGAAAAAGCACAGTGTATTCAGAAAAACACATTATATTATATAAATTATTATAAAATTTGTGTGCGCCTAACTTTTGTGCCGGTACGCCTAACTTTTTAAAGTTGGGCGTACCGGTACGCCCATGGCAAAAAGTTAGTCTAGAGCCCTGAATTTTCCTGTTAAGTTTGACCATTTTATGGACAAACTATGCTTTCACTGTTTCACTAAATAAAAAGCATCTTAAAAACATGATTATAGATAAAAGAAAAACTGTGATTTTATGAAACAGATAACAAAGTTCTGTGTCTATTTCATACTATATACTTTTGACTATGCCCTTGGATGAAGGCATTTGACAATGTGTATGTACAAAGGAGTGCTGAAGTGGACATTCAAAATAGCTCTTTTTGAGTCTATTCTAGGAAACCATTTCAATGTAAAAATTGAGCTTACAGCTCTTTTCAACTCTTTCAGATAACTTGAAACATTCATATGAATTTTCAAGTAGTGTGGTAGAGGTCAGCTTCTGTCACAAAGAATTTTTCCAGCCAAGATTGAGACACAAATGAAATATGCGTAAGGAGCCTTTTATTTCACTTTTTCTTAAATAATATTTCAGTCTAATATGTCACAAAACAGATAAAGATTCAAACATTTGTCTCTCAAACAGACAAACACCCCCAATTATTTAATTTAATATAATGTAAAGGAAAGCAGCAGATTACGACTTTTAAAGGGCCTCCAACAAGAAGATTTCTGCGTATGAACCATTAACATTTTTATTTACATCTTGAGCAAATGATTTGAACAGTTGATGATGACTGAAAAAACAAAAATGGAGGATTTGTAATTTTTCTTACTGCATTCTGGTTAAAATTGTGTCCCAATTTATGGGTTTTTGAAACAATTTATGGAGAAAATGTCTTTAAAATGCAAATGAAAATATTGGGCACTGCATGACATTGAATACTAAAAAATACTGTGACAAATAAGACAATATAAATACAAGTCTCTCAGGGTTGTATTTGACCCACCCTTCTGTCTTCCTTTATGTGTTGTTTGAGGATGTAACCTTTCTGAACATCCAAGCGACAGCTTTATATGTCAACGATGAATTCATTCTTCTCCGCATTTAAAGCATATCGAACACAGATGTTTTGTCTTCTGGTTTTTGTGGCCCTAAATGTAGTCAATGGCTCCATATTGTAGTGACTTATACATTTGCCCACCAAGTGAAGAGTTGCTGGTTTGATTCCAACGACTCGTTGTGACTGTGTCAGGAAGGGAATTAGGCATAAAAACTAAATTAAACATATAAAGCTTCCTGCTGTACCAAACCCTTGTAGCAAGTCAGCATTTAAAACTCACAAACAACATATGCTCTCCTCACCTGCATGAGTAAAGCAGGACAGCATGTGTTTTTTTATGCATCCACTACATTAGTGAATCTCCTCTGTGGTTTTCCTGCTTTCCTCTAGCCTGGCAGATCCACGCGTACTTATATGATGCTATATGATGCTAAAAATCAAGTTGTAGGTGTATTATGAGCTGAACTGTTGCTAAGCCACAACGTATGGAGTACTTTCCACACAGACCTATACACAACAATTTTACTGAGTAATTAAAAACTGATGATATTAATTTTCTGTCAACCCACTACTTTAATAATTACACAGTTTCATGCCGAGAACCTGGAATGATTAAAAATTCAACTGACATATACTAAGATTGATCAAGGATTGGGAAAATAACTAGCACCTGGTTTTCCTACTAGTGACAGCATATTTGTTGCAGTCACAAAGATTGTTTGAGCCAGAAAGGTTCTAAGCTTTTTGGCGACTTTTCACAATCTAACAAACAAACATTGTCACAGTGAAAATACCTTGCTTCACCAGGCGCACTTCTCCTGGAGGAGTTTTCTCCCACAGCCCAAAACAGTGTCTGCCTTTGGCACATCGGATAGTGGTATTCTCTGGGGAGACCCGGCCTTCATCCCCCGCCACTCGTTCCACCTCCCATTGCTGCTGCTGGTCTGTGAAGGCACATTCCCTCACCTCACCCTGCGCCGCTGTGAAGAGATAGAGAGCAAAGATGTATGTTATGTAAAAGAAAAGAAAAAAGAAAATTATTATTTTATATACATTTAGAGAGAGAGATATTTTTGTGTGTGTTTACGTGTGTGTTATAGGAGCTATAGAGGTAGGCACTGGAAAGATCCAAATATATATATTTTAGGGGTGCAACGATATTCGTATCGATATTGAACCGTTCGATACAGTGCTTTCGGTTCGGTACGCATATGTATCGAACAATACAAAATTTGAAATTTATTTTATCAACTTTCCTTCTGACAATGCTGTCTGTGTTGAGCGTTCGTGAATCTGCGTTCGACTACTCCACCTAGGCTGCACTGTCGAGCGCAGATCCACTGAGCGCTCAACACAGACAGCATCGTCAGAAGGAAGAGTGCAGGGCAAGCTAGCGAGACAGAAGTTAAGCTCTCCTTGCAACATGGCAAATTGAACCTCCCCCACCCTCATTCAGATCTGGCGTTTGGAATTATTTTGGTTTTCATGTGATGTATGACCCTGAAGGTAAGCGCGTCATGGACTAAAGTATGTTGGATGTGCCACGCAATGCTCAATTACACGGGTGGGAATTAGTGTGTTAGCGCAGTTAGCTCGTTAACGTGTTGGCCGTCTAGCCCCATGCACGGGGCGATCAGGGGTAGCTCGTTAACGGAGATTTGCCGTGTTGTGGCGTTAAGGTCATTTCAACGAGATTAACCTGAAAGCACTAGTGGGAACACAACGAATATGACTGCACATTTACGCCGACATCATCCTAGTGCAAAGACAAGTGGAAGCAGACAAAAACAACAAGCAAGCAAGCTACAAACTTTACCAGAGTCATTTAGACAGCCTTTAGCACATGATTCTCCTCATGGGGACCTGATATGTTTAATATGCTGCTGAGAATATAGCCCAGAAGAAGCGTATAGTATAGCTTTTATTTTTTGAAAGAGCCATTTCTCTGTAATAAACTCTCTTTTCCAAAGATGAGTGATTCCTCAATCAGATACAGGGCTCGCAATACGGGCTAGCGATTTTTCCAGTCGGGCTACCAAAATCTCTCTCTGCCCTGCCCGTCGGGCTATCGCAGGAAGGAAAAATATATGTCAATGCTTTTGCATTCTTTCGGAAATGTAGCTGGGCAATTATGTCATTGGCATCGGTGAGCCACTGTCAATATGTGACATAATGAAATCCAATTGAATTTGTGCTTGTTTTTTGCTTTCACTTTGCAATCACGTGAACTGTGTATAGAGAGCGACAGCACTGATTGGTGAGTGATGATAATTTGTGCACCAATTCCTCTGACATCGTCTTATTAATCGTTAGCTTACTACGCAAACATGACAAGTGAAATCTCCGGCAGCAAGCTTAAACATGTGAGAGGTTAATCGTGCAGAGAATCGCTGAGCGTTATGTGAGTGCGTGTGTAAAAGCAGCAGGATATATATTTTAGTTCAGCTGAGCCAAATAAGACAGGTCAGGGTGAAGAAGTGACAGCCAAAGAAAAGCTTACCACAAAACAGAAAAGTTATGATGAATCAGACTATAAGGCAAAAAGAAAGTGCAGCTTTATGGTTTCATGGACAAAAGAATTTCTGTGGCTGCAATATGACGAGCTAAATAACCAGGGCTGCACATAAGTGGTCCACAGGTGCGCATTCGCTGTCAAAATAAAAAACGCGCACAAGGGTTAGGGTTAGGGTTAAATTTAAAAACTGACGGCATATTGTTCAATTTGTCTTTTGTAAAAATGGATGCAGAAACTTTGATAAAAATATCTGAGGAAAAAAAAACTGTACTTTTGAGTTAAAATATATATTTATAATTTTAATAAATGACAAATTAAAAAGGCATGAACATTTTTTTGTATCGAAAAAATATCTAGTATTTAGTATTTATTTATTTATTGTCATTGTCAAGAACAATGAAATTGCGTTTGGGGCTTCCATACAACCCAAAAAAAAGAAGAAAATAATAAATACCCCTTAAAACCCAAGTGTACATATTTAACCCAGTGTGACTCCAATGCAATAAGACAATCCTTAGCAATAATGTTCGTAGAAATTCAGACAAAGACCTGAGAAACATGACAAAATACAACAATGCAACCCATTCAATATTATTGTACTGTGAGATATGATATCAGATATGATAGTTATCTATTTAAGAAAGAAGGGGGGGGGGGGGGGGGGGAGAGAATAAAGATATGATGCACCAATGCAGACCAGTTCATTGCTATTAAGAAGTTGGATATGGTTATTGTCCGTGAGGGGGGGGCAGAGAGTTCAGGAGCCTCACAGCCTGTGGATACAGGCTGTTGGCCAGTCTGGATGTTCTGGCCTGTATAGACCTGTACCTTCTCCCTGAGGGCAGCAGATGGAAAAGGTGGCGCGCAGGGTGATGTTGGTCCCGCAGGATACTGTGCACCCTCCTCAGACAGCGAGTGGGGAAGATATTACTGATCTCTGGCAGACTTGTTCCAATAATTCTGCCAGCTTCTTTCACCACCCGCTGGAGTGCTTGCTGATCGGCCTTGGTGCAGCTGGGGAACCACACTAGAAATCCATACGTCAGAACGCTGCTGATGGCACAGTTGTAGAAGTTCAACATCAGAGATCTGGGAATGTGTGCGCTCCGCAGTCTCCTCAGGTAGTAGAGGCGCTGTTGGGCCTTCCGTACAACTGAGGTGATATGGTTGCCCCAGGACAGATCCTCGGTCACAGTTACCCCCAAGAATTTAAAACTGCTCACCCTCTCCACCGCCTCACTGCCAATGAAGAGAGGCAGATGGTTGTTATGACCCCTCTTCCGGAAATCTACAATGATCTCCTTGGTCTTTTTGGTGTTTAAGACCAAGTTATTGTCGTGGCACCATGACTCTAGTTGTTGCACCTCTGTCCTATAGTTTGTCTCATCATTGTTGGATATAAGTCCGAGCACTGTAGTGTCATCTGCAAACTTAACAATGAGATTGGACGCGCAGGAGGAAATACAGTCATGGGTGAAGAGAGTGTATAGCAGAGGGCTCAGAACACACCCCTGAGGGGCACCGGTGTTGACCACAAGGGTGGAAGAGGTGTTCTTACCCACTCTGACACTCTGTCTACGGTTAGTGAGGAAGTCCACAATCCAGTTGCACAGAGAGGAGTTAAGTCCCAGTTGGTGGAGTTTGGGACGGAGTTTGTATGGCCGGATGGTATTAAAAGCCGAGCTGTAGTCTACAAAGAGGAGCCGTGCATAGGTGTTCCTGTGTTCCAAGTGCTTCAGTAATGTGTGCAGCACTGTGGCGATCGCATCCTCGGTTGACCGGTTCTCCCTGTATGCAAACTGGTGCGAGTCCAGGGATGGTGGAAAAGCAGCTCTGATGTGTTTAATGACCAGTCTCTCCAGGCATTTGGCGGGAATGAGGGTGAGTGCCACAGGTCTGAAATCGTTCAGACATGTGACATTTGACTGTTTTGGGATGGGAACGATGGTTGCTGCTTTGAAACAGGATGGTACCAGTGAACAGGACAACGAGGTGTTATATATAGAGGTGAAGACGTCCGCCAGGTCCGCAGCACAGTCTTTTAGCACCCGGCCCAGCACTCCATCCGGCCCGGCCGCCTTCCTGGTGTTAATGCTCCGGAACACACGCCTCAGCTCATGAGTGCTCAGGACCGGAGCAGGGTCGGTTGAGGGGAGAGGGGACAGGACAGGGTCGGTGTTCTCCCTGTCAAAACGGGCATAAAAGAGATTTAGATCCTCAGCCAGAGTAGAACTGTCGGCTGAGGGTGATGGTGTTCTTCTTTTGTAGTCCGTGATAGCCCTGATGCCCTCCCAGACCTGCCTTGGGTTTGTGTTGTTCTCAAACCTGGCCTCGATACGCCTCCTGTGCTGCTGCTTGGCAGTCTTGATGCCTCTTCTCAGGTTGGCCCTGGCAGCACTGTATGCCTCCTGGTCCCCGGATTTGAAAGCGTTGTTCCTTGTTCGAATAAGTTGTTGAACTCCGTGTGTCATCCAGGGTGGATTATTAGGGAACACACGGAATCGTTTCCAAGTTGTTACATTGTCCACACAGAAACAGATGTAGTCCAAGACAGTGGAGGTGTAACTGTCCAATGCGACACGATTGTCAGTGTCCTGCACCTTGAATACATCCCAGTCTGTGCAGTGGAAACAGTCCTGAAGCATCGGAATAGCATCCTGCGGCCATGTTCTCACGGTTTTGGTTGTAATCCCAGTGCTCTTGATCTTTTGTGTGTATATTGGGTGTAGCAGAAGGGAGAGATGGTCTGACAGACCCAGGTGGGGATAAGCCTGGGCTCTGTACGCATTCGCCATGTTGGTGTACACCTGGTCCAACGTTCTATCTCCTCTGGTAGCACACTTCACATTACGGTGGAAATTGTGAAGTACAGATTTCAGGTCCGCGTGGTTAAAATCCCCAGCCGCAATAAAGACACTGTCCGGGTGTGCTACCAGGCTGTTATTGATGCTGCTGCTCAATTGTGCTAACGCTAGCTTAGCATTAGCATCTGGTGGAATGTAAACAGCGCAGATGTAAACGGCAGAAAATTCCCGAGGGAGATAGAATGGACGGCACTTTAACACCAACAGTTCTACCTCTGTACTGCACAGTTTTTCCGTTACCGTGACGTTCGTGCACCAAAGGTTGTTAATATAGATGCACAGCCCCCCGCCAGTCTTCTTACCCGAGTCCGCAGACCTGTCGGCTCGATAGGCGGTGCGGCCTGCTAGATCGATAGCCGCATCGGGAATGGCGCTGTCCAGCCAGGTTTCAGTGAAAATCATGCACGAACAGTTATTAAAAGTCCGTCGAGTGGCGATCTGCAGTCGTATTTCATCCAGTTTGTAACGGATTGAACGGGCATTGGAGAGGAATATGATCGGGAGTGGTGGTTTAAACGGACTAGTCTTTAGCCGTGCCCACAGGCCTCCCCGCTTGCCTCTCTTCTGCCTCCGCTCGCAACGTCTCCTCCTGCGGCTTGCTGTTGCGGGTAGCCCCGGGGGTTGCTTAACGATCTCCGGGGGGGGATGAGATACTCGGATGTTAGTTGAAGATCTCCACGGCTTAGTTGTAGTAGATCATCTCTGTTGTATTGAAGTAACCCCAGACTGTGTGAAATAATACACAGTACCACCAAAAGTGTAGGAGCTCCGGGCCGCTGCGTCTGTGCGCGCCGCCATCCTGCAAAGAGACTTTTTCACGAATATATAAAAATTATCGAAAAAAAAAAAAAAAAAAAATATATATATATATATATATATATATATATATATATATATATATATATATATATATATATATATATATATATATATATATATATAGATAGATTATAGATTAATACAAATACCAATTTCAACTCTAGCCTGAAGGACATAACACATTCCCATACAGAGGAGTATGTGAGGATTGGAGCTAAAGGGTTCCAAATGGCACCAATTAAAAAACATCAATAAAAAGATGAGTAATAACAGCAGTGTCTAGAAGACCAGAGTTTAAGCAGCTCAGTGTGCATGGTTAAGTTCCAACCTTGTTCCTAAATAATAAAACAATTTTATAGGTCGTATTACATAAAATCAGAATAAACCTTGAATCTAATGTAATATTGTTGATTTTTGTGTAAGAAGTCAGAAAGTGTCCGTTCTCCTTTTTTCGTGTGCAGTGAATGTCTGGAAAACTGTGTGCTATGCCAGCAAGAAATGTGTGCACAGGATGCTTCCGTGGGTAATTTCAGATAAGGGAGACATAATATGCTACTTAGTTTCCTTTACTCCCAGCTCCTCCCTTTCCTGCATCTGAGGGTGTGGGGGGCTGAAAACTGTTTAAATGGGCGGACAAAGGAAAGTGGCTGTGCTCAGTCCAAGGTCAAGCTAGCTTGTGTGGGCAGAGGGTGACATGATGGAGTGGTAGCTCTGCTGGGCATGAAGCCAACTCTCCTCCGCTGCTCCCATCATCTGATAAAGCTATCAACCCTGGTCTACTGTGGGCCTTGGCGACCCTCAACCTGTGGGCTCCTCACTGCCTTCTGTTCTGTGGGTTGCATGCTTTGTAAAGCGGGAAAGGAGTTCAAACTCACAGTTATAACTATGTTGAAGAATTTTCATTTTCATGAGGAAATGGCTGACGGCTCTGCCGGGGTTAGCCGGTAAAATTCTAGCAGGGTGTTGCATTCTGATTACTAAATAGTACACACACTAACATCTTATCATACATACGGCTTCATATTGTTTCTATTCCACCAAGCTAAAATATGACAAATAAATGCTGCACGGTTGACAATGGGCACAGAAAGTCTTCTGATGCAGCTGTATTTTCATTTTTCTTTACTTTGAAGATTTGAAAAATAACTGATCTCTCTAGTCACATTTTTTCTTATTGAATAACGTCGGTGAAATCTCAGTGTCTGAATAGAGCTTTTGTGCGTTTCTTACATTTTCTCCCTGTTGAAAACATTTTGCAATTCCAAGGTGTTTTGATATTGAAAGAGACAGACAAACACTTTTTCTGACCAAGAACTTGGAAATCAGGTATACTATTTAAAATACTTTTTTAGAAAGGATCATCAATACAAAACACTTCAAAATAACTTCTATAAAAGACTGTTCTACTGTTCATGGCAAAAGAAATGATCCTGCCCAACATTTGTTCCAACGGTGAGTCAGCAAACTTTTTGCCAAAACCTCCACTTCAAGCATGATTGTTCAATTGCAGCACAGCCCCCACGACTAACTTTGGTAGCTATTTGAAGCGTTGAATTTATCCACATGTTGCAGCAGAAAGTACCGAGAGCAGCATGTTAGGAGGAAGGCAGCAGCTCCAGTGCTTCATCATCACATCCTGCAAAGGATGTGCTCAGAAACAGTATTAAACCGTAGGTCACCCACATTTAAGCAGTATATTTTTATGCTACAGGCTTTCTTTTCGAGAGTACGGCATGACTGAAACATAACCATTGTGAAATCTTTTGACAAAACTGATTAGTATGGGCTGTGTAGTCATGCCATACCCAGTATTGTGAACACATGGATAGCAGAGAACCTCCCAGCTTCTCACTGGGACTCCTCTGACCGTAATTTAATTTGAAAACAACAGCTATTATTGCACCTCTTCACTGTCTTTTACTCATATCTCACACCACTTTTGTTTATAAATACAAGATTGCTGTCCACCATATGCATATGATGATGTATTTTCAACCTCTTATTTATCATTTATAATTTTCGTTGGCCTTTTCCCTTTTATCATTTAATAGCCACTTCTAAAAAGGCGGAAGGGAAGGCTAAACATGTATAGATTTAATCAGCAATCATCTTTTCTTTTGTCATTTTCTATCATTTGTCAGCACTCAAATTCAGCAATAAGACTGGTATAGATGGTGGAAGTCAGAACAACTCTAGTACAAAGAGGAGAAACATAAAGGGACAACAGAAGGAAGTGCAGAGCCTGTGACAACACCCACAAACAGTTAAACACTCTTGTATGCCTGGCTTGGTAGAAATAAAATAAAAATAGTAGTGCATACAAAAATTATTTAGTAATACTTCTATTAGTATTTAAAGTCATGACATGAACCCTTTTCATAAAGCTTAATCTACAAGAGCGTTGAGGTATAAAAACAAATAAAAGCCCTCATCCTGTCAAGCAACGTGCCCACAGTCCCCAAACCCTTCACTCCCACCCAATCTAAACACATGATTGCCTGTCTGGCTAAAATATCATTATACCACACTGACTGACCTGCAACACATTGAATAGTTCCATTCTGTTTGTGTGGCTGCACATAACAAGCGTGCACAAGATTAACAGAGAACACGGGTCACACGGCAACTTCTTTAGCATCTACTCACATCTAAATCTTTACAGGAAAAGACATTCATTGTCTGAAATGTATTTATTGAATTTAGTAGCTCAATATACAAAAGTAGACTGAGAAGGAAGACAGTGGAGCATGGAATGAAGCCAAGTGACCCAGGCTTTACTCATTTGCAGTCTGAGCCATGGGAACAGTCCAGTAATCACTTTTCATTGGATTGCCTGCAACTCTACTTGACTTGGGTTCTGTGTTTTTTCCTTCTCCATTTATGATTGGTCATGGAAGGCTCTGTACCTGGGTGCTGTGGGTCAGATGCAGGCAAGGCCAGTGGACCGAGGAGGAGAGAGGGGAGGAGAGAGGGGGTAGTCATATCAGAAGGCTTCAGAGTAGTTTACTGCTCTGTGCCTCTTCATTGGATGGTGGCGGGCACTGCTGAGTGTTTACCCATGGCCCAGTTATTTGCTAATCTCTCTCCACCTCCCCCAGCTGGCCTTCAGTGCACCCTCCCACTCCTGTGGACTACCCCCTTCCCCTACTAAAAAAACAACAGCGATCTAATCTGGCTCTCTCTCCCTCTCTCAGTGCTGCCAAGGCCCATAGCACCAATGCAAGAGACGGCAGTCTGAGACTTGATTAAAAGTCACCCAGTGCATGGATGTGTTGGCTGTTTTTTCTCCACACATTCAAGATTAGAGACACAGGGTGGAAAAGGAAAGGAGGGAAAAAAACAGAGCAGGGCTTTTTGACTAAAGGCTGAAATGTGCTTGGTGCATCATGCACACACCATCATCTCTGCTGGCACGCGATCACGGTCTACTCCAGGATGCGAGATGTGCTCTCTTGCTTTGCTTTTTATGTGGAGCTGAAAGTATGCTGCACATAGAAATTTTAAACAGAGCTGATTCTGACTCAAACAAATATATTCCAACACCTGTACTACTAAAACACACTCATTTCCTTCTAGTGTTTACGTTTTCATTTCACATCTCAACACAACACAAATATGCTGAAAATGCAGAGGGGCATTATCTTTGCCCAGGAGCACGGTGTTTTCAGTGTCACAAGAGCTCAAGCTGCTGCACGCCGACAGCCATTAAAACACTAGTGTCTCTAAATTATATTGTTATTTGGGTGCATGCTTGCTGCTGAAGTACGATGGACAGGAATTTAAGGTATTTTCTGACACTCCCAATTTTTCAAGTCCCCTGGCTGAGTTTTAAGATGCTGGAGATGTGGGGTGAGGAGAGTGGGCTTTAATCTGTCCCATCTGTTGCCTCAGGGACTGCCCCCCCCCAAAAAACAAAAAAAACAAAAAACCAAACCACCACTCAGTCTGTATCTGTCTGGGTCTGGTACAGTTATGCTAATCCTGTGGCTTGTAATGCCCCTCAAAGCTTAAAGGCCTTCGTTACAGACCACCATGTATTTATACTAAACCCCAACCCCCCACCCTCTTTCTATATTTAAAACTTTCTCAAATATTTCATGAAAACACAGATGAGAACTAGACCGAAGAGGTGTTTATTATCATTTTGCGAGTATAGGATAATCTCAGATTTATGGATAAGCTCTCATTTTAGGCTGTGTCTGAATTTAGTCTGTGTTTATAACACATATTTTCTCGTTGAATAAATGAACAAGTACAGGCTTGACGGGCTACATAATAGCTTGACTGGTTGATTTCCCCTACACATCCACCCACTCTACCAGAGGACTGTGGCTGTCTGATATGGTGGATTTTTCACCTGTTCTCTAAGATTTAACACGTGCTGTAATGTTCTGCACAACTAAAATCTCAGCTCAATAAAAAGATCTGAAACAATTAGGTCACAGAAAGAATGGAAGCCAATGACTCTGGTAGTTAATTTATTATGCTGCTACCATGCAAAGAGCGGACAGTCATCGCTAGTTTAAGCTACAATAAGTCATATTTTCTGCCATTTTGAAATATATTTGGTACTGTATTTTAAAGTGGTTTGAACTCAGGGCTGATAAAGAATGTTATATGCATATGTTCTTGGTTTCCTGAGTTGCCCTTTACTGTGATTCGCATCAGTGCTGTACCAGCTAAATGGTATTGTGAAAACTAGTTTAGAAACTACAAAAGTTTTTTTTTGTTTTTCCCAGCGGCATCAATTATTCCTATCAACACTGTTTTGCAGAGAGGTGGTCTCTGGTTAGCGCTGGGTAGCTAGCAGAGATGTTCCAAATGTAAGTAGCAAAGAAAGTATCACAGTAAAGTAAAACACTAGATTCCTCTCTACTCAAGTTGGAACAGCATAACTGATCCTCCTCTATGATGACAAGCATTCCCAGTGTCCTACTTACAACTAAAATGTTTGAATAACACACTTCTAGAGAATCCTTAGGCTAAGCTAAGGTTGTCATCAAGAGGCCTGCTACCACAGCCAATGCTACAATCTATCTCTACAAATCAAATTAGGGCTGCTCGATTATGGCAAAAATGATAATCACGATTATTTTCACTAAAATTGAGATCTCGATTATTTGACGATATTTATTTAACCCTTTAAGACCTACTATAGAACCAAGTCCGCCAGAGCTTATATTATTTTTTTACATGTTGTAGTGCCATTTGTGGGAGCATTTCAAGTTGCTATACAACTGTTATAGCCCATATTTTAATAATATGTATGCATTAAGTCCATAGTAACTACATTAATTGCAAAAAAGTGCAATAAACTACAAAAAAATTGAAAATCGTTTTTGTTTTTTTTTACATATATTTCTACTTGGAGAAATTTAAGAGGTTTATCCCTCAAAACTTTAAATACAAAAAAGTTGCAAAAAATAGTTTACAACAACAGGAAATTTATTTTGAGTGTCTTCATAGTTTTATTTTGGAGATACACCAATTTTTATATACTGCAGGAAAAACGAAAAAACAATCCTATGATGCAAATTTGCTAAGAAAACAGCATGTGCATCAAAATAAACTATTTCCAGCAGTGCAATTCGAGTTCTAAGCATCCCAGAAACTATTCAGAAAAGTCTAACATGACCAGTATAGGTTTTTAAGGCCTACAAGTAAAAAACTACATTTTCCGCGAAAATGACGTCACTTCCGGTTTCGGGCAGGAAATGGCGGACATGCGATCGTTCGCGCTGACGTCTGTTTCACTGTGGGAAGTGTTACGAACAGCTGATCGGATCGGCAAAGCCTGTTTCTGGAATATTATGTTTTTGTTCCTGCAAGCGCTTTTTATGCAATTTTTGCAAAGCTTTATGTGGAAGGAAACCGTGACCGAGGACAAGCTGATGGCATAAGATGTAAGTTTCATATGCAAAAAAAATTATTGCGCTAGCTTACATGGTTCCGGTTCTACAGGGATTTAAAAATAGTTATGCAAAACGGAGCATGCTGCTTTGACCGGCTTTAAAGGGTTAACAATGACTTTAAAAAATAATATAAAATAGTGTGCAACACCACTGAAGTTTTTTTTAACCTCTCTTTTCAACCAAAAGGCAGTCACTCTCTCCTCTCCAAATAACTTCTGCTTAGCTTTCCGAGTTTCCCTCGGGTCCTCTTAATCAGCGGTCTCCAACCTTTTTTGCGCCACGGACCGGTTTATGCCCGACAATATTTTCACGGACCGGCCTTTAAGGTGTCGCGGATAAATTAGGGAGGGGCTAATAATCGGCTCAGTCATTTTTAATGATCGTTGAAAGCCCAGATCGTAATCGTGATTAAAATTCGATTAATTGAGCAGCCCTAAATCAAATAATTGGCTATAAATCAAGTGACTAATAGCTTAGGACTAGCTAATGTCCTTTGTTATCCTAGGGGCTAAAGGTAGCAAGATAATACCCAATAACAGTAGTTGGAAAACAATTCAACTAATATATTTAAGACATACTCTTTAGTTGAAAAAAATAAAATAAATAAAGGAAGACGAAAAAAATAATAAAGAAGTGGAAACAACACTCAATCTCACAGTAAATAAAGGTAAGTTATGATACCATCGCTGTCATTTGTATTATCTGGGGGGGTTTTCATGTAAGAAGAGGCAGTGCACATGAATGACTACGACCGCTTAAGCCATCATGTGACAGGCTTTGTCTATAGTCCCAGCCAGGTAACTTCATTAACTTTTTATCCCACAAAAATGCTGAATGCTTGTTGGAAATGTAAAGAATGTTTCATACTTTTGAATTTTCGACTTAAAAAAATTAAGGTAATCACATTTTTTCAATTATCCATCAGGTTAATTAATACTGTTAAACTCTGCCATCAATAATACAGCAACCATGCTTTGGAAAGTGTGATATTTCATATAAAAATAAAAATAAAAAGTCAAGGTGAACAAAATCAAGATTTTATACAGGTTTTAAAACATTACTACCAGCTGAATTCCAATATTAATCCAATATCAGGTGCTTTATCTGATCACCTGGCCTGCTTCATTTCTGCTGCCTTTTTCCCTTACTTTTGTTAAATGCACATCTGGTCTAACTTCCTACCAAATGTTAATTTTAAGTAGGGCTGCTCAATTAATCGAATTTTAATCACGATTACGATCTGGGCTTTCAACGATCATTAAAAATGACAGAGCCGATTATTAGCCCCTCCCTAATTTATCCGCGACACCTTAAAGGCCGGTCCGTGAAAATATTGTCGGGCATAAACCGGTCCGTGGCGCAAAAAAGGTTGGAGACCGCTGATTAAGAGGACCCGAGGGAAACTCGGAAAGCTAAGCAGAAGTTATTTGGAGAGGAGAGAGTGACTGCCTTTTGGTTGAAAAGAGAGGTTAAAAAAAACTTCAGTGGTGTTGCACACTATTTTATATTATTTTTTAAAGTCATTGTTAACCCTTTAAAGCCGGTCAAAGCAGCATGCTCCGTTTTGCATAACTATTTTTAAATCCCTGTAGAACCGGAACCATGTAAGCTAGCGCAATAATTTTTTTTGCATATGAAACTTACATCTTATGCCATCAGCTTGTCCTCGGTCACGGTTTCGTTCCACATATAGCTTTGCAAAAATTGCATAAAAAGCGCTTGCAGGAACAAAAACATAATATTCCAGAAACACGCTTTGCCGTTCCTATCAGCTGTTCGTAACACTTCCCACAGTGAAATGATGCACCTGCTGTTTTCTTTGCAAATTTGCATCATAGGATTGTTTTTTGTTTTTCCTGCAGTATATAAAAATTGCTGTATCTCCGAAATAAAACTATGAAGACACTCAAAATAAATTTCCTGTGGTGGGAAACTATTTTTTGCAACTTTATTGTATTTAAAGTTTTGAGGGATAAACCTCTTAAATTTCTCCAAGTAGAAATATATGTAAACAAAACAAAAGCGATTTTCAATTTTTTTTGTAGTTTATTGCACTTTTTTGCAATTTATGTAATTACTATGGACTTAATGCATACATATTATTAAAATATGGGCTATAACAGTTGTATTGATGTATAGCAACTTGAAATGCTCCCACAAATGGCACTACAACATGTAAAAAAATAATATAAGCTCTGGTGGACTTGGTTCTATAGTAGGTCTTAAAGGGTTAAATAAATATCGTCAAATAATCGTGATCTCAATTTCAGTGAAAATAATCGTGATTATCATTTTTGCCATAATCGAGCAGCCCTAATTTTAAGGAACATAATAACTGCACTTCATTCTGTTGCAGCTATCACTGTAAGTCAATGTGGACATGAGGAATACTGACGTCTGAGGATTTAAAACCTACAAAGAGGAGGATACACATTTGCAGCAAATTCCACATAAGTGGCAGTTAACAGATTGCCTTCTTTTTAAACCTTCTGTTCATGTAAGTACGCACGAACCCAAGCAGAACTGTTAATCCACACACTGAACAACACTTTTTGCACACTCTAGATGTATTGTCTGCACTGGTCAAGGAAAATGCCTCGTACTAATCATAGGCTGTCACTCTGAGTTACCATCTCAAGGTTGCACCTTTTGTTTTCTAAAGCATCCGCTAATTTCTCCTTTTTGCCAAATCGGAAGCATGTTAAACACTGCTCTATTGTATCTCTTGCTGCTTTTACCTCCGCCCAGAACTTAAACCAGTGGTACTGGAAGAGAGACACATTGATTTTTTTCAGCTAATAGAGTACAACGCTGGCTGTATTAGAGATCAAATGACCTCCCACCTCCTGCCCATTCCAGCATCCATTGGTCTGTTTCTATCTGCAGTCAGTATCACATCTTAAAAAATAATGACGAGGACCAACCAAAATATCATGGAATCAAAGTGAGGCCAGTGCTTTTCTCCAGCCTAAGCTTTTAATTTGCACTGTTCCAGTTATGTAAATATTATTTCTGCTTCTACGTGGCTGATATTTTAGCATTTCATGAGTGACTGTCCTCCTGTTTACTATCCTTCTGCTTCTCAGGATGTACGGCATCACATCCTGAGAGCTTAATGCACACTCAGCAGTGTAGGGTGAGGGCCAAAGTGGACACAGCTTGGTAATTTGAGCTTGTGGGCTTTGGGTAATTTTTTCACACTGCTGACACTGAGTAAAGACAGTTAAATCATTCCTAAAGCTTGGTTTGATTATATTAGTGTGCGTCATAATAAGCCACTATTTGGATTACTAATTCTCCCAAAAAGCTTTCAACGAACAAAAGATAAGCAGAAACTATTTTTGAGAACATTTAACTGTCCTAAAAATATTTGATAGGTGCAGCCTGTAACTCAGGGAAAGTACTCTCTGTGCCATCTTCGCCACCTCTCTGCCACCAAGACAAATTCCTCAAATTTTATTGAGAGTGATATTTAAATAATTCTGATCCATCCTCTTCTACATGTTTTCCAACCAAACTTGCATTTTAAAAGAATGAGCAAATCAAAGGATCCACAGCAGTTTACACCTGGCTAAAAGAATTCCATGGCCTACAATGTGGGCCAGGACGCACATCTAACAACCACACCACAGTCCAACAGGAGTCTGTAATCTTGAGCCACTAACTTCACTTTCTGTTGAGCCACTGATGTGGCCAAGCTGACAGATTCAAGAGACCTGCCGTGGCCTTGCAAGGCTAGAGAGGGGCGACCAGGCTAGGGAACAGTAGGTCTGTCAACGCCACAGTATGGGGCCCTCGAGACAATGTCTTTAGGTTTGGGAAAGCGGAGCAAATGAGCAGGCCTTTTATTCTATAGTATATTGGTGCTACTATAATCCTCTTTGGACCCCCAAATCTCCAGCTTACCTGGTAGAAGACTAAGTTTTTGGCTGTGGTGAAAAATTTTTATATTTTTAAATTGTCACACAGGTTTTCAGCATGAATATGCTACAACTTAGGCCTTACTTGGAAAGAATTCTCTGTAAATAAAAGCCCTGTTACAAAGAAAGCCTGTGGTCGCACTGCAGGTATGGTGTGCAAGTTTCTGCCATGTTTGAAACGGTTTCTACATGACATATTGGAGCAGCAGGCATACACCTACACCCACATCCACATACTGACGAGTCACCATGGACAGTCAGCGAAAGGACGACCCAGGCCAAGCTGCAAACAGGTTAAACACATGGCAGCAGAGGGAATTCAGACATGAACAGAGGTAACAGAAAAGTCATGAAAAGGGGACAACAGGAGGAGGAAGAAAAAAAAAAAAAAAGCAAGACGTTTAGTCAGAGAGATGACTAACACTTCTGCCAGATATACAGCCCTGTGCTGCTTCTCATCTTTATCGTTCCAAGGATGACCTCAAGATGTGACCACCGGGATGTGTCTGCTTTGCATTCATAAAGCAACAGCATAGAGAGCAAGCAGTTTGTCTTCTTTCTCTCTGACTGCTGTCCTAATTAATTTTGCACAGTCCAACGATTTGGATTTATTGGTCGTTTACACCACACATACACACATAAGCGTCAATTAATTGCCCTTGTGTTGATTACTGAAGTAATATGTCAATCTTCTGACAGTCGGCGCAAGTAAGCCACACTCATGAAGGTAAAGTATTAATTAAATATCAAATGACATCACCACAATTTACATTTTGCTTTTTGTTTGTCTTCTTTTTTTAAAACACCTCTGTAAATGATTTTAGCCACAACCTGAAAGGCTCTCTCTTCAAGAAATGTTTGTCTATTGAATCATGCTTTTTCTCCACTAGATAGGTACAAACCCGAGTCAATAGGTCTCACAATAGGTTAAAAAAGCAGACTTCAATGTCATGTTATAAAACCACCTTGTCTGTTAAATACACATCTAAATGCAAATAGGGCACCATCCGCAGGCAGCTTTAAAATATGAACACAGTCACACAGTGTATTCCAATTTTGCTAAATGCATTCTTATACTTTCCTATGCAACAGCAGTTTTAAATGTGGGTTTCTGATAATAACCTGTCTATGAATGGATGGAGGAGCCTAGGCAATAACACACACTCACAGAAATAATAATACATTATTAAGAAGCACACACATTCACACCCACGCACTGGGATGGGCAAACCAGGCAACACAAACCCCCCTATTTTCAAACATGGTGCCAGAGCCTGAGCACAATCTTGAACTTCACCAAAAGCACCCATCTTTTAAAATACCTTCCCACACATTCCACCTGCTCCCTCTTCTCTCCTCCTTTCCCTGCATACACTGCTCCACTATCTCTGTGCAGCTCTGCTACTATCTTATCACACTCAAGGTCTCACAGAAGCCTGGCTTCAGCCCAAAGTCTTGAACAGGGGGCACAACTTGGCAGACAATGGCTGCAGTATGTTTGGCAGTGTTTTTCTAAGCACTTTTGTACACCCAATGATTAAAATAAGCAAGGGGTGAATTTGCTGCTGTGTTTAAGAGAAGATATCTATGATGTTTTATTACATTCAATGATATGAGTGATATAGAAGACTCCAGAAAAGACCTAACCAGACAAGATGCGGGGGAAGAAAAAACAAACAGATGAGGCAGACGCACACAAACACAGGGAGCAACAAATGTCTTTCGGATTTTTTTAACCACAGCCAAAACACACACACACAAATAAATAAATACAATTAACAAAAAACGAAAATCGTTTTATATTCAAACATCTGCACCATGGCGAAGGTATAGAAAGAAGCAGAAACCAACAGGAAAGCATTAAATATTAATGAGGAGCACATTTTCTCTCAAACCAAAAATCAATTTACCAGTAACACACTCACCAGCCACTGAAGTCAGGAAAATCGCCAAGCAAATTCCAAATTCAGCCAGCGACTTTATCGTGATTCGGCCCACAGCCATGACAGTCTTGACTGACTTTGGTCTCGTAGTTAGAGGTCCACCGAGTTTTCTTTTTACTTCTTCTGTAGTTCCCACTTTGTTTTCAGACCCTCTCCCTCACGTCATAACTTGAACTACTCTCACGGACATGGAATAATACATCGAGCAATTGTGCAAAAAAGTAACGCTGTTAGGTTGGGGTCGGTGATTTGTTCACGATCGTTAAGTGCAAATGAAAGTTAAGTTAGTCCCGTTTCCGACCCCAGCACAGCCTGGACAGACGAGCCGAGCGGCTAACTTGTTTGGCGGATCTGCCATCCACAACTAGCCAGCGAGGAACGTCCATATCTGCTAGCTAACATGCTAGCTGCCAGGGGTTACTGTCTGGTACTACAAAACTTAGGCAAAGAGGGTAAATACCACGAAAAATCAGGCACTCAGTTCTTTCGTCTAGATTTCAAACCATTCTCAGCTTTAACCCTTTATAAAAATGTCCAGTCGTCGACACTTACAGCTATAAATTCGGCATTTAAAGATTAGCCACTTAGCCCGGATAGGTCGCAAGCTGACTGCTAACCGACGCTAGCTTAATTCCAAGCCAGTTACTTCTCTGTCCCGTCTCATTTCTCGCGCTTCCTTGCAGAAGAAAACAAAATTCATAAATCAGTGGCGCCTATACTGAGCTTTTCTGGTGTGCGGTACACCGCGACTACTCCTCCGGCGCTGACAGATGGCGGCGGGAGGAGATGGATATCTCTCGTTCTGAACGGGGCGGCTGGGAACGCCTCGTTTGCAGGCTTGTCTGGACCGCTCGTCTCCGGTATCAGGTTGCTGTGGGTTGGTGTTGGGGGTGGAGGACAGAATTCCACCGCGGGAGGGGTGAGCCAGCGCCACTGTGCTGCAGACTATGGATACAACACCCTGAATCATGTGCTGCATTCAGGCTATCGATGGAACTGTCGAAACGTTAATTACTGTAAACACCGGCCTGACGTTAACATCTTATACCTCGAAAAATAGTCGCCAATGTTATACGCCAACGTTATAATACGGTTATAGTACAAAGCGATAGGTATTGATAAAAACAAATAAATAACTGCTGTTTGTTAAAAGATGATAACAATCAAACATGCTCAAATATAACGTAAAAGTAAAGTAAAATTTTATTTATATAGCACCTCTCAAGATAAAAATCACAAAGTGCTTCACAGAAACTAAAACCTAAAAATAAAAATCAACCAAAAGCAAGTTTAAAAAGATGAGTGTTTAGCTGTTTTTTAAAAGCGACCACGGAGTCCACAGATCTCAGGCTCAAAGGGAGAGAGTTCCACAATCCGGGGGCCAGTTACAAAAGCTTTGTCGCCTCTTGTTTTCAGCCTCGTGTGTTGGACAACCAGCAAGCCCTGGTCACATGACCTCAGGGACCTGCTGGGAATGTATGGATGTAAAAGTTCACTTATATATGTTGGTGCTTGTCTATGCAGAGCCCTGAAAGTCAAGGTCAAAACCTTAAAGTGGATTCTGAATTTAACGGGGAGCCAGTGCAGCTGAATCAGCAGGGGTGTGACATGGGAGTACTTGGAGGACTTGGTCAGAAGCTCTGCAGCAGCATTCTGAACAACTTGCAGATGCTCCAAAGAGGCATTACATAAACAAGTAAACAAAGAATTACAATAATCCAGAAGAGATGAAACAAATGCATGAATGGCAACTTCCAATTCGGAGCGCGATACAATGGGACTCAGCTTAGCAATGTTTCTCAAGTGATAAAAACAGGAGCGAACCAGAGATTTTACATGGGCATCCAAAGTCAGAGCTGAGTCAATAATAACACCAAGGTTCCTGATAGACGGTTTGGCAAATGTAGCAAGTTGGACCCAAGTTTTCCATAACACTAGGTACAAAATTTTTAGGAGCACAAACAAGGACTTCAGTCTTCTCCTCATTTAGTTGAAGACAGTTTCCAGCCATCCAACCTCTAATGCACTTATGCAAAATCTGTAGCTTGGAAACATCATGGGGCTTAAAGGAGATATATAACTGAATATCATCTGCATAGCAGTGATACGAAATCTCAATAAGTGTTGAAGAGGAAGTAAATACAGCAAGAACAATAAAGGCCCCAAAACTGAACCTTGCGGCACACCATAGGCAAGAAAAGTAGAAGAGGAACTGTACTTACAGGTAGCCACAGAAAAGGATCATTCATGCAAATAGGATTCAAACCAGTCCAAAGCAGCCCCTGATATACCCACCCAGTGTCTCAGCCTATCTAGCAGAATATGATGTTCCACAGTATCAAAGGTAGAAGTCAGGTCCAACATCAACAGAACGGAGCATTCTCCTGCATCACATCTCATCAAAATGTCGTTGGAGACTCTAAGAAGTGTAGTTTAAGTTGAGTGAGCTCTATGAAAGCCAGATTGGAATTTATCCAGAATGCTGTATTCATCTAGAACAGCTATAAGCTGCTTAGCCACAACCTTTTCTAAAATCTTAGCAATGAACGGTAATTTTGAAATTGGTCTGTAGCTACTAAGAAGAGAAGCTTAGTTTTTTTTTTTTAACAGTGGGTGAATAACAGCATTCTTACAATAAACAGGGACCTGACCAGAAACCAGTGAGGTATTGATAATTGTGAGCACACAGGGACCAATAGACTGAAAGACATTTTTAAACAAAGATCTAGGTAAAATATCAAGAGAGCAGGACGACGCTTTCATCGAATTAACTAACTTGACCAGCTCTGGTAAGGACACAGGTAAAAATCTTTCTAAAATTACAGGCCTAGCTTGAGTTGGAGCAGACAAGAGAGACACAGAAGGAGAGATATTGTTCCTCACGTTACTGACTTTTTCAACGAAGAAAGAAAGAAATTTTTCACAATCTTCATTTGATATAATTGGGACAGCAGGTGGAGCAGGAGCAACAATATCACTAATGGTGTTGAATAGTACCTTGGGGTTACCTGCTCTTAGACACTAAGTCTGAGAAATAGGCAGCCCTCGCATCTCGAACTGAAGTGTTAAAAGAGACTAAAAGGTCTAAAAGAGACTAAAAGGCGGCTAAGCTGTCATCCCTGATGGACAACATCTCCCACCCCATGCAGCAGACTGTGACAGCACTGAGCAGCTCCTTCAGTGGGAGACTGCGGCACCCACGGTGTGGGACGGAGAGATTTCGCAGGTCTTTCCTCCCCACTGCTGTCAGACTCCATAATAAAGACTTTAACTGATCAAGCACACACATCCATACATATGCAATAATACTAAGTGCAATAATCCTTTCTGTCATCGTTGTATTTTTACTCAGTTGTATATAGTATTTGTATTCTATTTTTATCTTATTGTATATTTATTTTATTTTATTCTACTGTATATAGTATTTTATTTTATTCTATTCTGTACAGTTGTGTACTGTATTTATTCTTATTGTATTCTAATTTTTGCCTCATAACTTTTGCACTGTCCACTTCCTGCTGTGACAAAACAAATTTCCCACGTGTGGGACTAATAAAGGTTATCTTATCTTATCTTATCTTTAAATGAAGGAGCTTGACATGCAAAAGCGTTTTCCTCCATAAACGCTCAACCTTACGGCAGCAACGCTTCAAGGAGCGAATGCTGTCATTAATCCAGGGAGACGATTTTGAAACCTGAGCTAGTCTAGTTTTGACAGGACAAACCACGTCTAAAATAGAAAGACAATGATTATTAAAAAGATTTGTTACAAAATGAACATCGTTATAAGGAGATAAAACTAAATTAAAGGCATCGGAAAATTTAACAGCAGTGGAGGAATTTAAGATGCGAGAGCTAACCACATGTCGAATAGGAGAGAGAGACAGATGAAAAGACAGGTTAAAAAGAATACAACGATGGTCCGAAATAAAAATGTCCTCAGTACAAATAAAATCAATGTTTAAACCTAAAGTAAAAACAAGGTCCAGTGTGTGTCCTTTGGTGTGTGTGGGACCAGACACATCCTGAGTAAAATGAAAAGAATCCATGACGCTAAGGAAACCTCTGGCAAAGAGGTCAGAGTATATATTAAAATCCCCGACTATGCTTCAAAGTCGAGGATAAAAAGTCACTGAACTCCTTTAAAACATACTGTTTAGGCCACACACTACAGCGCAGTAAAACGGATCTTTATTTCCAATTCTAACCAGCTGTAGTTCAAAGGATGACAAATGTCCGACAAACACCGCAGCGACACCTCCTCCTCGACCCGACGTCCGAGGCTGGCTGATGAAGGAGTACCCACTCGGGGAAAGTTCGATGAAGGATGAAAAGTCACCATCGCGCTGCCAGGTTTCAATTAGAAATAAGAAGTCCAGTTTCTTGGAAAGAATAAAATCGTTCAGCAAGAACGTTTTATTAGTCATTGATCGAGCGTTAATATATAATGTACTATTCCTGCATTTACCTACTTATACTTAGAATTTTCCAATTGTCATTTAAGGCATCGTTTGTTATTCAATCATTAGTGTTACTTTACTGCCTCTGTGTAGTGAATAAAACATTATAAGTGTTAAAGTACACTGTAATTATTCCAGCAGGTGGCAACGTTAGCCCGTGCCTATGACTAACCGGTGTGTGGTTTTCCCTCATCTAATCTCAAAAATCAAGTTTTCCTATATATATTTTCCTATATAGTCCTTTTATGAATATATAAAACAAATAACCCTAATTGCAATGGAAAACACTGAAGCTTTTAATATTGGAAAGAGACAGAAAACACTTAAACCTCACATCATCTATACCACGGAAAAACATTAGAACGTTTCCCGTTTCAAGGGTAGTTAATATGGGCCACAGCTCAACTCAAGGGCTCTGATTTCCGAGGCTCCCTTTTCACAGCGGGTAGCTCGTCGTGTTTAATTTTGTAGTTTTACAAATTTCCTTCCTGACTCAAGTCCACAGGCCATATGTATTTCCCACTGGAATCGAACCACCTGACAGCAGCTTTCACTATCGTATGAGGAAACAATTACACTATGGAGTCACAGAACTTGGCCAGATAGGCACATGATGGCTGAAAAAGCTCTGTCCTAATGACTAAAGGAGGCGTGTCTGTTTGCGAAAGGGACCTCGGCTGCCGGGACGAGACGCCGCAGGATTTTGGATGTTGCTCTCTGGTCGCTGTTGACTGGGGACGCAGTCGCCAGGTATCCTGGGCTACACTGTCCGCTAGCGTTAAGTTTACGAAAAGCATGACGACAGAATAAAACTGCACGATTCTGCGCTTAGGCAAGTCGGACATCCCGGAGCGCAGAGTATCTACGTTTTGCAGCGACAGCTTGTAAACAACCTCGCACACCGTGTGCTCGTCGCGGGACCTGTCTGTCTGATGAAAGGTGGGCTATACTATGGCTGCTGCGCCACTGGAGACGAGGAAGTTTACCCGGGGTCTCAACAAACCGGGAACCGCCGCAGAGCTGAGGCAGAGCGTCTCCGAGGCTGTCAGGACGTCAGTGTTGATGGTAAGAGAAAGGCTCTTACCAAGGCAAGTGAATGAACATATTTGACCCACTGTGTATCATGCAGTGTACCTTTGGAGTAGTTTGCTTCGTTCTTGCTACAGAGGAGAATTTGTTTGGTGCAAAGTTCAGTGCCTTGCTCAAAGGCAGTACTTCTAAAGAATGGCGTGTTTTACTGTATCAAAAACATTATGTTCAAACTGCCAATTTCTGGTGCATATACTTTACACTCGCCACGACCTACTGTTTTCCCGAAGAGGTTGCCAGGTAACTGAAATATACACCAGCTCTAACATAATGAAGGCTAAACACACCCATCCATACACATTCTGTCATCTGACCCGCACAGTTTCATCTTTTAACTAGACAATGACCAAACGGCCACACAATGACAAAGGTAACAAAATATGCCTGTCTTATTTCAAATTCAAATTCAAATTGTTATTTGTCACGTACACAGTCATACACAGTACGATATGGATATGTAGTGAAATGCTTGGACAACTGCTCGTGACCTAAAGAAAACCAAAAAGGAAAAGGCTATGAATAAGATAGGAAATAAATATGAAAAATTAAAAAGGGTAAATTTAACTAGGAAGGAATAAAATATAAATTAAGGTTAAAAATGAAATAACTGTACAACACAAATTAGAATGAAGGGTAGGGCTGCTCGATTATGGCAAAAATGATAATCACGATTATTTTCACTGAAATTGAGATCGCGATTATTTGACGATATTTATTTAACCCTTTAAGACCTACTATAGAACCAAGTCCGCCAGAGCTTATATTATTTTTTTTTACATGTTGTAGTGCCATTTGTGGGAGCATTTCAAGTTGCTAAATAACTGTTATAGCCCATATTTTAATAATATGTATGCATTAAGTCCATAGTAACTACATTAATTGCAAAAAAGTGCAATAAACTACAAAAAAATTTATATCGTTTTTGTTTTGTTTTTTTACATATATTTCTACTTGGAGAAATTTAAGAGGTTTATCCCTCAAAACTTTAAATACAAAAAAGTTGCAAAAAATAGTTTACAACAACAGGAAATTTAGTTTGAGTATCTTCATAGTTTTATTTTGGAGATACACCAATTTTTATATACTGCAGGAAAAACAAAAAAAACAATCCTATGATGCAAATTTGCAAAGAAAACAGCAGGTGCATCAAAATAAACTATTTCCAGCAGTGCAATTTGAGTTCTAAGCATCCCAGAAACTATTCAGAAAAGTTAAACATGACCAGTATAGGCTTTTAAGGCCTACAAGTAAAAAACTACATTTTCCGCGAAAATGACGTCACTTCCGGTTTCGGGCAGGAAATGGCGGACATGCGATCGTTCGCGCTGACGTCTGTTTCACTGTGGGAAGTGTTACGAACAGCTGATCGGATCGGCAAAGCCTGTTTCTGGAATATTATGTTTTTGTTCCTGCAAGCGCTTTTTATGCAATTTTTGCAAAGCTTTATGTGGAACGAAACCGTGACCGAGGACAAGCTGATGGCATAAGATGTAAGTACAACTCCTCCGGTTTCATATGCAAAACAAATTATTGCGCTAGCTTACTCAGTTCGGGTTCTACAGGGATTTAAAAATAGTTACACAAAACGGAGCATGCTGCTCTGACCGGATTTAAAGGGTTAACAATGACTTTAGAAAATAATATAAAATAGTGTGCAACACCACTGAAGTTTTTTTTTTTTTAACCTCTCTTTTCAACCAACAGCAGTCACTCTCCTCTCCAAATAACTTCTGCTTAGCTTTCCGAGCTTCCCCCGGGTCCTCTTAATCAGCGGTCTCCAACCTTTTTTGCGCCATGGACCGGTTTATGCCCGACAATATTTTCACGGACCGGCCTTTAAGGTGTCGCGGATAAATTAGGGAGGGGCTAATAATCGGCTCTGTCATTTTTAATGATCGTTGAAAGCCCAGATCGTAATCGTGATTAAAATTCGATTAATTGAGCAGCCCTAATGAAGGGTAAATTTAATTGGGAAAGAATAAGATAAAATATATAAATTAAAGTTGAAAATAAAATAACTGTACAACAAAATACACAATATAGAACTATATAAGAATGTATGAAGAAATATAAATAAATCTATACACAATAACAGCAGCTGTACAAGTATTAACCGGAAATGAAGAATGTAGTGTCCAGTGTTGTGCAATCCACATTATGTCTTGTGCAGTGCAAATATGCTTAAAGTGATTTAAGTGATGAAGTGAAAACAATGTCCAGACTGTCCAGTGTGTGTGTAAGAACTGTATGTGTGGGTCAGTACTGTGTGGTGGTGTGATTGAGAGACCGTATCGCCTGCGGGAAGAAGCTCCTCCTCAGTCTCTCTGTGTTGGTCTTCAGGGAGCGGAATCGCTTTCCTGACCTCAACAGAGAGAACAGTCTGTTGTTGGGATGGCTGAGGTCCTTCACGATCTTCCTGGCCTTGGTCCAGCACCGCCTGCTGTAGATTGAGTGCAGGTCAGGGAGCTCGGAGCGGATGGTGCGCTCAGCTGACCACACAACCCTCTGTAGAGCTCGTCTGTCCTGCATGGTGCTGTTCCCGAACCAGGTTAAGATGTTTCCCGTCAGGATGCTCTCTATGGTGCAGGAGTAAAAGTTCCTGAGCACCTTGGAGGGCAGTTGGAAGTCTCTCAAGCGTCTGAGGTGGTAGAGACGCTGACGGGCCTTTTTCACCACGGTGTTGATGTGACAGGACCATGACAGGTCCTGCGTGATGTGAACTCCGAGGTATTTGAAGCTGTCCACTCTCTCCACTCTCATATTTACAGTATGAAGGAAGATTATTCTGCACTTGTGTGCTCTGTGGCACATGTAATAGTAAAACAAACAAATAAAAAATGTATCATTCCTGACCAGCTCATCAGGATAGTTAAAAATACTGCAGTGGGGTTTTCACATGCAACTATGTCTATGTAAAGAGTGGAAACAAGGAGAAATAAAACAGCTCTGTTTAAGAGTAATGTGATCCACCGGTGCCTGTAAAGCTCACAAATTGTTGCATGACTGTCATGTCATAAATTCTTGTCATCGTCAGACTCAGAAAACAGTGCATCCAATCTAGGACTGTCCAACACATAACCCCTTAAGCCATATAATCTTTTGTTTTTAAAGCACGGATTAGATTAATATTTAAGTCATATTTATTTTTGTCATATTTTAAATGTTAAGCTTCAAAGATATTGGTAGGCTGAGTTTACTACCTTTACCTCCCCCTTGCTTTAATTTATTATATTAAGCTAACTGACTTATCATTTAGACTTCTGTCAAGCCCTTATATCTTGTTTTCTGTTTCTCTCTTTGCAAATTGAAATATTAAATAAAAGTTAAGATGAATAACTACATACATGTATATATCTAAATTTAGTAATATCCTTCTACGATTTTTCACAGGTAAAAATAGGATTAGTGAAAATAGTTAGCAGAAGCCTGAAAGATATCTTTTCAGTTGTTAATTTAAGTTAAAAACTCTGGTCCAGCAAAAATGAGGTTGGCTGGTGTTGGACTGTGGTTGCTTGGTGGTTTAATCAACAAGGATACAGGATTGAGAAAAACACAGGAAGTGTTTGGTAGATGGGCATGGGCTGCTGTACATACAGCTCTTCAACTTACATAAAACAATCCATTATGTAGTGTTAGTCTTCATTTCTGTTATGTCACAGTAGACTATTAATTCTGTCTTAGGCCAGTGTGTGGAGTGGCATAATGGATACTGAATCAAATCTCTGGGTTGTGTTTAATAATGGATGAGATGATGGCTATTTTTAAACTTGCCCTCTTTCTCTTCCGTAATGTGGTGTCACATTAAGCACCCGCGGGGTCATCAATTATGAATACCCGCAGATGCAATAAATCGTCTAAATTCAAGAGTGAGGCCAGTTCTTGGAACAAGTGCTCGTACACACGCTGTAGTGTAAACAAAGTGGAGGCCAAGCAGTAGAGCTAAGGAGCTAAGGACAGCCTATGGCATTTTAATAATGACTTCCAACTGTGGGAAATGTTTACTTAGACATTTTATACATCATTCTGCCATTTCCCTGCCTTGCCTTTACCCACTTCTTCATACTCATGCCCAGTTAAATTCTGTCTTTTTCTTTTAATATTTTAGGTTCTTTGTTAATGAGCCTGAATAACCTCGTGGCCCCTGTAAATGTGTGAAAGTGAGAGACACTAACCATATAATGTGCATCCTGATACCTTAATATCACCTCCCATTTTCGGTGGAACCGTGGAACCACTTAAGAGTCAATTCCACTCCAGAGGATTTGGTCTGATTAGAGCATTAAAAAACTGGCAGAGATAAGCTGCAGATTTGCAGATGCTTTAGCACTGCTGACCTATATCTGTGACATGATACAGGGGCTGTGATGGTGCCGGCCGTTTGGTTGTCTGCTGGTTTTTGTGGTCCTGAGTTGCTATGACTGATCGCTGAGCCTAAGCCTTTTCAAACCATGTGGTTTCCATGCTTTCTTTATTTAGGCTGCCTCATGCTCTGTGTCATTACCACCCTTACAGTGAAGTAAACACCGTGGTCAGTCTGGTGTAGAGGAGACTGCAGGAGAAACATTATTTCTTTTTTATTCGTTGTAAGAAAACAACAAAAGTCAACATCACTGTAATCTGAAATTCCAACATCATGACATGATTTTGACATTTTGCCAACCAAACCAAACCAGACAGGCCACTGATCCTTTTAATGCCCGCAGGCTCACAAATGAAGAAGCTGCTTCTTGTTTGAACGCCACGTCATGTTTTTTGGATTGTCTCTGCATGTTTTTGCCGTGTTTTTATTTCTGCTGCATAGCCTGCAGCTGTAATTTAAGTGAGTGTATAGGAGAGGCTTCAACTTGTTGCAAAATCTTTTGTGTGTTTTGACGTTGCTGTTTTGTTCATTGGAGGTTTTTTTGCCTCAGATTTTGCAGGAAGCATTTATTGCATTTCAACTGAAGAGTCTTTTGCAGAGCTCAACAAATCTTAATTATTCTGTGAACAAATGAAACAAGACTAAGATAATCCCAAATTAAGATTTCTTCTTTGTTTAGCCAGATTTTCCTGCCATCGTGATTGGCAAAGCCATAAAACACATTGTAGAGCTAAACATGATAATTACTCATGTATCGTTTTATCTTTTATATGTAAAATTGTAAATAGTTACACTTTATAAGTATGATATTTCATGTAATTTTATGTATTTGTTGTCTGAACTGGATCGTTATAAATTGTTTGATGTTGTTGTTAAATTTCTTATTTATTGTTTTTGTCTGACCTGCCAGGTCAAGCGTGACACGTAGACTTTTGGCTAACTCTGGCATACTGACACTGATGTTCATTAATCAGAATCAGAATCAGAATACTTTATTGATCCCTGGGGGAAATTATTTTTTGTTACAGTGCTCCATTTTAAACCAACATTAAGACAAGACAGACAATACGCTAACTAAGAATAGTACAATATATACATATATATACATACATACATACATAAGTCACTTATAAATAAATAGTTGGAAAAGAAACATGTGTAGCTGTAGCAGCAAACAGTGTGTTAAGTGGATGCGTTGTACAGGGAGATGGCCACAGGCAGGAATGATTTCCTGTGTCGTTCAGTGGTGCTTTTCGGTAATCTCAGTCTCTCACTGAACGAGCTCCTGTGACTGACCAACATGTCATGGAGTGGGTGGGAGGTGTTATCCAACATTGTCTTTATCTTGGACAGCATCCGCCTCTCCGACACCACCTTGAGGGAGTCCAGCTCCATCCCCACAACATTGCTGGCCTTACGGATCAGTTTATTAAGTCTGTTGGCATCTGCGACCCTCAGCCTGCTCCCCCAGCATGCAACAGCATAGAGGATCGCACTGGCCACAACAGACTCATAGAAAATCCTCAGCATTTTCTGGCAGATGTTGAAGGACCTCAGTCGCCTCAAAAAATAGAGACGACTCTGGCCCTTCCTGTAAAGTGCTGTGGTGTTTTTAGCCCAGTCCAGTTTATTGTCAATGTGTACTCCAAGGTATTTATAGTCCTCCACAATGTCAACACTGACCCCCTGGATTGAAACAGGGGTCAAGTGTTTCCTGGTCTTCCTGAAGTCCACGATCAGTTCCTTGGTCTTTGCCACGTTGAGCTGCAGATGATTCTGCTCACACCACGTGACAAAGGAGTCGACCACAGCCCGGTACTCTGTCTCATCATCCCTGCTGATGCATCCAACCACCGCAGAGTCATCAGAAAACTTCTGAAGATGGCAGGTCTCTGTGCAGTGGCTGAAGTCTGTGGTGTAGAGGGTGAAGAGGAAGGGGGAGAGGACAGTCCCCTGTGGTGCCCCTGTGTTGCTAATCACCTTGTCAGACACACACTGTGGGAGACGTACATATTGTGGTCTTCCTGTCAGGTAATCAACAATCCAGGACACCAGAGAAGCATCCACCTGCATCGCTGCTAACTTATCACCCAGGAGGGTCGGCCTGATGGTGTTGAAAGCACTGGAAAAGTCAAAAAACATGACCCTCACAGTGCTTGCCGGCTGGTCCAGATGGGTGTAGACACGATTGAGCAGGTAGATGATGGCGTCCTCTGTTCCGAGACGAGGCTGATAAGCGAACTGAAGGGGATCCAGATGTGGTCTTACTATGGGTCGCAGCTGGTCCAGGATGAGCCTTTCCAGGGTCTTCATGATGTGGGAGGTCAGTGCCACGGGCCTGTAATCCTGGGGGCCACTGGGACGAGGCGTCTTTGGTACAGGGACGAGGCATGATGTCTTCCACATCACCGGGACATGCAGACTCAGACTCAGCATAAACAGTTTATGAAAGACTCCACACAGCTGGGGGGCACAGGTCTTGAGGACAAGGGGACTCACTCCGTCTGGTCCAGCAGACTTGCCTGAGTGAAGTCTCCTCATTTGCATCTCAACCTGGTATTGAGTGAAGGTGATGGGTGGGGGAGGGGTGTCAGGAATCTCACAGGAGGCAACATGTGAAGAGAGAGGCTGGCACAGTGGTGTGGCTCTGGATTCCAGGCTGACTGCAGGTGAGGTTGTGGGGGTGGGAGCAGACACTGTGGTGTCGAATCTATTGAAAAACAGATTCAACTCGTTGGCTCTATTCTCACCTCCCTCAGCTCCCCTGCTGTTGGTTGGCCTGAATCCAGTGATGGTCTTCATGCCCCTCCACACCTCTCTCATGCTGTTCTGCTGGAGTTTCCACTCCAGCTTCCTCCTGTAATTGTCCTTAGCCTCTCTGATCTTGTCCTTTAGTAACACCTGGATCTTCCTCACCTCCTCTTTGTTGCCCCCTCTGAAAGCCCTCTTCTTGTTGTTGAGGAGGGCTTTGATGTCCTTAGTCACCCACGGCTTGTTATTTGGGTAACAATGAACAGTCTGAGCTGGAACAATGGAGTCGGTGCAGAAAGTTATGTAGCCTGTGATACACTCAGTAAGCCCATTGATGTCCTCGGCGTGAGGCTCACAGAGTGTTTCCCAGTCGGTCACCTCGAAACAGCCCTGTAGTTCCGCTATTGCCTCCTCTGACCACCTCCTAACAGTCCTGGTGGTCACAGGTTCCCTCCTCACAATTGGCACATAGCGGGGGGTGAGGTGAATCAGGTTATGATCTGACCTACCAAGTGGGGGGAGGGAGGAGGAGCTGTATGCATCCTTGACGTTAGCATACAGTAAGTCTAAAGTTTTCTCTCCCCTGGTGGGACAGTCCACATATTGTTTGAATGTTGGTAGTGTATTGTCCAGTGATACATGGTTGAAGTCACCCGAGATCACAATAAAGGCACTCGGGTGCTGAGTCTGTAGCCGAGCTATGGCAGAGTGGATAGTGTCACATGCAGCTGTGGGGTTAGCAGAGGGGGGAACATAGACAGCCACCAAGATGACGTGAGAGAATTCCCTGGGTAAATAATACGGCCTGAGTCCAACAGCACACAGTTCAGTGTCCGGGCAACAAATCCTTTCTTTGATTGTTATGTTGGCAGGGTTACACCACCGGTTGTTAACTAAAACAGCAAGCCCACCTCCTTTACGCTTACCGCTAGCGATGCTGTCCCTGTCCGCCCGAACAGTGTGGAAGCCTTCCACGGAAGCATTCTCATCGGGAATGTCCTGGTGCAGCCATGATTCGGTGAAACACATCAGGCTACACTCTCGGTATTCCACTGTCTATAAATACTTTCAAATAACCATCATGAAAAAAAAACCCAGTGGCTATTTCAATCAGCTGTGTAGTCACTTGTGTCTGCAAAAAATGGGCAGTGACCAGAAAATATTTTATCTGACCCAGATGACACAATTGCATATCCAGTTCTGTGGAGCATGTGCAAAAATAGGTTTTTGGTGTGGACAACATTCATGGCCTCTTTGGTTGCTTGAGGATCCTGACATGTGAAAGTTGGACAAAAAGCGATACAATTAGAAAACTTGAAGCCTACTTAGATTGAAACAAAAAACAGCAACAGTGTGCTAATTTTAAAGCTACTAAAAGTCTATCCGAACATGTTTGGTTTTTTTTTTTTTTTGAAATAAAAACGTTCTTCTGCAGGGTTCATGTGGACCCTGTTTCACTCTGTCAATACCTGCAGGCACTCAATACCCAAATCACAGTGGAGTGCATTCATTACTTTTAGCCTAAATTTAGGTCCATGATGAAACTTATGGCCTCTGTGCCTGAGATGAAGAGAGGAAGCACAGTAACACTCAAAGAACAATGGGAACATGATCTGAGCCCTTCACATTTCAATGAGACTGTCCTTGGACCCATAGCTGGACTGGTCATTGGGCATACTGGGAATCTGTCCGGTGGGCCGATGGTAATTTTTCGTTTTTATGCGCTGATTTTTTTTGTTGTTCTGTTTTTTCCCCGTAACGGTGTAAACAATGAAAGGTGGCGGATTGGCCAGATGCTGGCAGATGTGTAAAAATAACTCAATTGTTTGGTGGTGGCTATGGCGGAGCTTCCACAGATTCAGTAAAATTAGAAAGTGGTGGAGGCCAGCAGGTGGATGAGGGAAAGGGGAGGCAGCTGCTGCTACTTCAATCACGAAACTGATCAATGATCAGCTGATTGGCTTTTCTGTCACAAGTCCCGTCTGTCTTGTTTGTTTATCGCCCACTTTGCACCAGAAAGAGGAAACCAGTGGCAGCAGCACGTTTAAGCTTGATCAGCTGTTGTTAGAATTGATTTAATATTACTTTCTAGTATCAGCTGATGTTTGCTGGAGCCACAGCTGTAAAAGCTGCTGGTCTTGATATCGGTTTGGATATCTGGGAAACATGAAGATGAAACCAGGAGATGTCCTTACTGAATCATCAGAGCTGAACAGGTGATGGAGAAACAGGTTTACCTTTTAGGTGACATGAATTAGTTGAAGGGAAGTTATGAACTGTTTGAGAGACAAATAACACCAGTATCCTTTTTTACTTAGCTGACATCTGGTAACTGTGTAGGGGCGGCTCTAGCAAAGTTTTGCCAGGACGGCAGGTAGGGCATTAACAGGGAAAGGGGGCACAAAGAAATACTTTTCTTTCTTATTCTCATTTAAAACGTCTAGCAAATATCAGTTTTTAGTTATTTTGTTAGTTAGTTTTTTTGTTAGAAAAAATATTTTGCCCTGCCATGATGTTAATTGATGTGGTAAATAAATAGTTCATGAAAACATCACTAAATCTGTCATTTATTATTTTTAATATTCAGTAATGGTCATGTTTTACCTCTAGTCTTCTCTGTCTTAATGTCAGGTTTCCACCATGTGTTGTAGATAGTTTAGGAGGTTAACTCGACCAAGCAGTCTTTGGGTTTTGGCTAAGTACTGTTTAGAATACCAGAATAGGGAGTGTAGGTTTAAGTTTTAGAGTGATACATATATACCAACAAGACGGTGTACATCACTGTCACAACGACGTTTGTTTTCATTCAAAGGCTTTATGGTCCATCCATCCATCCATCCATCCATCTTCATCCGCTTTATCCGAGGCTGGGTCGCGGGGGCAGCAACCTAAGCAAAGACCTTTATGGTTTTTCCTATAATACCTGGTGGGCCGGTCTGTAGTCAAAATGCCTAGGCTGATTTTTTTGTCCCAGTCCAGCCCTGCTTGGACCCCTATAGGGTCCCTCTCCCCATAACCTCAACTAACTTAAAAGTACCTGTGTTTTATTGTTTGTATTCATTTAACAAGAGCCATATCATGGATGGATAATCATATAATATCCTTATTATTTTGTACCGTATTTACCATATTATCTTCCTGATTTTGCCTGTCAGCCTATAGTCTTACCCCATTAAAATGGAAAAATTCCATTCCTCTTTTCATCCTAGATGGTTAAGAGATGCTGTGTGTAATTGAACTGATTAAATCAAATCAAACCACATTAGTGAAACCATTCGTTTGCTTGCTCACACTGGGCAGTGTTACAGTGTTTGGGCAAAGCTTTTAGTGACCATATATCTGGAGCTTTTTTGTTGTTTTGTTTTGTTTCATAGAAAGCTTTTTCAGAATATATTCAGGTTAGAAGTGTCTCCTGGCTTTTTCCAGCAAGTTATCGGGGTTGTTGCACTGTTAGTATCAGCCTCTGGGAGGCAGCATTGGTCCATGTCTCCTGGCATTACAGGCTTCAAGTTACTTTAGAATAAAGACTTATTCAAGGATGTGCACATGAGAAAAGCATAATGTTTGCTTTGCTGACTGAGGGCGATTTTCCTATTTTTGTTTTGCAGTCTGCTTTACAACACATGGAAAAAGATCAAAAAGTATTTGTATTTATTGAAAGGGAAACTCAAATGAATATATACATGCAGGTTATTGTCCTTACTTCTAAAGGGAGCTTTCAAAAGTGAAAACAGAATGCCTGTTGCAAGTGATTTGAGAATTTAGTAGCAAAAATATCCTGCAGAATAGAGAATTAATGTCAACTGTGGAGCTCTGCTGTGCAGGTCTAAAGACCATTTTATCGTTTTTCAGTTCATTATTTTGTTTAGTTTTTGCTCTATAGCTTTATAGAATTTCATGCTCATAGATGTTATTTTCCACCACAGCTGACAGTTTTCAATTCAGTCTGAATGTATTTATATAGCAGGATTATAAAGCAGTGGAACAACGATCCCCTCACTGTGCTTGAAGTAGAAATGAAACAGTAAATGTATAAAGGCTGATTACACCATTGAGGCCGGCTCTCAAAAACTGACATAACTAACATAAACTAATGGAAATCTTACTAATAAGACAACCAATAACTACAATAACTGCTGTTACAGCAGTTATTTATTTAGGGAAAAAAGGGACACTAAAACTAAAAATCAGTTTAAGGGGGTCACATTTGTGCTGCCTCTGGCTGTAACAGTGGGTTGAACCAGCTTTCACCTGACTCAAACAGACTCTTCTCCACATAGCCCTTATTTTTAAAGTGCTTTACAAACACAAACATTATGGCTAACAGGTGGATTTTCTTGTGTCAGTGCAGTTAGCTAAACAACGTACAACCACTTACTGCTTCAGAAAGTAGACAGTATAGCCTTGATTTTAACATAAAAGTTATTGTTGCAGCACAAAAGTGGTCCCCTTAAACAGATTTTTTTAGTTTACTCTCTTTATATTCCCCTGAGTTATTGGTTCTGTTGCTAGTTTAAGTCTATTGACAGTGACCAACCAATCGGTGACGTAAGGTTCCATACTGACAGAAGATGGTGCTAAACACGTTTTTAAAACTTTAAGTACTTATTTCTTAAATCCAGCTTCACAGACAGAGTTACTTCTATGTCAGTTTTTGAGATGAGGCCTCAATGGTATAAATTAGCCTTTACCTTTACTTGAAGGTAGATCATTACCAGGACAACGCTGGCTTGTGAGATCCTAAGATTTCCAAGGTGTACAGTAGACCTAGAAACTCCTTTTGTAGGAATAAAGTTGAGGTTCCAGTAACTGACATTACTATATGAGATTCTCTGAAAAGTCTTAACTGTATGTGTGTATTTTTACAATTATCCTCATGCATACACTAGTTTAATAGAAAAAAAAATGATTGCAGTACACGTGAACTTATTTAAATAACTTCATTCAGTATCTTACTAGATACTGGGCAGAATTCAAACTTGTGACTCCCGCTTCAAAGGTGTGTACTCTTACTACTACACTATCCAGCTGCCATAAATAATTTGTGTCAGAAGTGGGATTCGAACCCATGTCTCCACAGGAGACTGTGACATCCTGACAATTATGTATATCTCCTATCAGAATCAGATGCGTTACCCAGGTGTTACCCATTGTGCTACATCATCCACTTAAAAGTAGGTGAGTATATCAATCACTGATCAAATATTTATACCAGCAACCACAGAGAAGATGAAGAATATACATTTAAATTGCTGTAAATAAACACACCTGTATATTTTATAGCTTTTTCTATGACGCAGTAGGACAGCGACCAGTAAATAACAGTAAAAGTAATACCAGGCTTGTGTTAGTGACCATGTGACTGCCACACAAGATCAAGGGAAGTTAAGTCATTCCTTTTAAGACTAAATGACATCAAAGATTACTGCATCTGCTGTAATTCCAGTGTCAGTGGGGAAAAGAATATCAAGCGAGAGGGGGAAAGAGGAAGAGTAAAACGTTGTTTGCAGGAGGTGATTTATGTGTGGGTGAGTCTGTGTTTGCATTTTTGTTAGTAGTAGTCTGCTTGTACTGTTGACAAAGCATGCAGAGTCAGATAAATGACTAAGCTGCATGACTGTAGGTTGGGGGTGGGGGGCTGCTGAGAGAGCGAGAAGGAGTGGGTGGGGCGGGGTAGTGACAAGAATGAGTGAGATACGAGGTTGACAAAAGGGGGAAAGAGAAAGGGGAGAGAGAGGGAGAAGGAAAGAGCAACTGAGCATCCTCATCCCCCAGCAGAAGGAAGAGGAGGCTGTTAGTCAACGCCCTGCTCTGACTGAAAGAGCAGCTCAGCAGCCTCATGCCGTTCATCCCCACTGAGCAGCAAACAGAAGGATGCCACTCAGCAGCCTGACCCTTAGGCTGAGATTTGCTGGATTTGCTTTTCAAAATGGTGAATGTGTTTCAAATGGAATGATTGGGAATCCTTGTAAGCTACAGGGGATCATCTGATACCTGTCAGTTCATCTGCAACAGGACTTTGTGGGAAAGAGGTCAAGTTTGACAGACAAAGTTGGGGCTGCTGTATCTGTGTGTCGCAAAAATTCAGCTTTTCCTGCATGGTACCTGTGAGCATCTGGGAGCACCATGGGATGCACCACCAGCGTGGTTCTCTTGGAGGTGCTGCGTTCCATCCTTGAGAGAAATTGTGGCTACATCAAGGGGGAGGTGGAGCTGGTGGTTCTGGAGGAGCAAGTGGAAACATCAAGTCTAAGGGGATCTCAACTGTGGATTCCCACCAGCACACTGGTAACTACCACTAAATATTAGTCTTGTGTTTAGGTATATTTTCCAAGAAGTCAGTAACACAGTCAGCATATTAACCATCATCAAATAAAAAGCAAATTGATCATTAACTGTACTTAATACTTATTTATCAGTAACTAATAACAACACAATAATTAATGTTTACTAACTGGTTAATAACTGGCCAGCAAATAATCTGTCCAGTGTAGTTGGGTGAAAAATGTTTGATCTGCTGAATTTTAAGTTTGCTCACTTACAAAGGAATAAGCAGTCTATTTTTTATGATAGTTTCATTTTATTGGACAGGAACAGAATATCAACCAAAACCCTGAAAAAAAAACTCACATTACCAAAGAGCTCTCAAAGGATGTCAGGGACAAGATTATAGACAAGCACAAGGCTGGAATTCTGGAATTTGGCTACAAGACCATCAGAAAAAAAGTGTGATGAAAAGAACACAGCTGTTGGTGCAATTATTTGAAAATGGGAATGGAATCAAAATAGCCATCATTTGATGATCATGAGAAAGGTGGTGCATTAGCCCAAAACTATAACATTACTAAGTACCGGTACTAAGGATTAAGGACGACATCACTGCATTGAGAGGCCAGTGGATGCGGCCATTTACTGTGAAATCTTGGGCGAGAACTTCCGTTCCTCAACTAGGACACTGAAGATGGGTCATTGATGTGTCGTCCAGCATGATAATGACCCAAAACATACCACTAATGCAGTCTTTCTATAACAGAAGTCAAATATTCTCCAGAAAGTTCTTCCCGTATGTGTTGCAGAGGTTCCCATAAATGTGTGGCACTTGTAGGTTGCTTTGCTTTTACTCTTCTGTCCAGTTCATTCCAAACCATCTCGATGGGGTTTAAGTCTGGAGACTGTTTTTAAGCTTACCATCTTGTTCTTTTTTCCTGAGGTAATTCTGGCATAGCTCAGACTTATGTTTTGGGTTATTGTTTTGCTGTAGGATGAACCCCTGACCAACTAAGCGCATACCAGAGGGACCACCATTGCGTGGTGCTGCAGAATGCTGTGGTAGCCAGCAAAGATGGGCGCGTTACTGTAATCTGATTACTTTTTTCAAGTAACGAGTAAAGTAAGGGTTTACTATTGCAAAAACGGTAATTAGATTACCGTTACTTTCCCGTAGGAACGCTGCGTTACTAAAACCGTGATTTTTTGCAAGAATGTCTCACGACAGTGACGTAAGCGAGTGCGCCGTTAGTGACAACAGCTGTCTGCAGATCAACAATGGATCACATATCGATTGTGGGAGAGAGTATGAGCGTGCAGCGTTTAAAGCGTGGAAGTACTGACCTTACTTTGAGTTTGATTCCATAAAAAGTGACAAAAACATTAGCGTCCATTGTGCGTGGGAAGAAAACTTCTTTTTACAGCGAAAAAAACCCCTAAACTTCCAAGCAAGCACCGGGTGCGCCATGACGTAATGGGAAACTCACAGAGAAAGTCGCGGATTCTTCAACTGACCGCGGCACACCTGCACCAGGGTAAACCTCCGCCTACCGTAGTCCTGCTTTACAGGTGAAAATAGAGCAACAGCACCGCTGAGTCTTTGACTTTATTTATTTTCTGCTGTGTTTTACTTGCATCTATTTGAAAGAGTGAGTGTAAACACAAAAAATATTTTATTTTATGTGCTGGAATGTGCAGAAAATAGGTTTAAATGTTAAACTAATTTATTCAAGTCAGAGAATGTTGCATATAATAAAATTTTTGCTTGATGTATAAAGTTAAAAGATTAAAACTGATAAAACAAGTTTAAAAAAAAGAGACTTTTCCATTTGATTACATTTTGTATGATGGATTATGTAGAAAAAGTAGAATTGGGCTGAAAGATCTATCACTTTATCACCTCTTCAGGTTGTAAATCGTGTTTTTAAAAAGTAACTAAGTAACTAAGTAATTAATTACTTTTGAAAATAAGTAATCAGTAAAGTAACAGTAATTAGTTACTGATTACTTTTTTCAAGTAACTTGACCAACACTGGTAGCCAGGCTCTCCAGTGTATCCTGTGAAAACCACGGATCTTCATGTGATCACCCCAGCTAGTTGCAGGAGCATTGACTGAATACTTCTGTCCTTGGGACTTGGATAAAGCTGGGGTAGCCTACATACTGAGCATAGCTTAACCGCCCCGAAGTTGGTGTTAGCCTAACTTCAAGTCAGCAGACAACAGAACTATCTAGTCCAACTTGGCAGAGGTGTTTTAAGAGGGCAAGAACTGACAGATGACTGTGATGACAGGGGTGTATATGTGCAGGCAGGTCCCAGGTGTCATTGCAGATCCATCCATCCATCCATCCATCCATCCATTTTCTTCCGCTTTATCCGGGGCCGGGTCGCGGGGGCAGCAGCCTAAGCAGAGAAGCCCAGACCTCCGTCTCCCTAGCCACCTCCTCTAGCTTATCCAGGGGAACACCAAGGTGTTCCCAGGCCAGCCGAGAGATATAATCTCTCCAGCGTGTCCTGGATCTGCCCCGGGGCCTCCTCCCGGTGGGACATGCTCGGAACACCTCACCCAGAAGGTGCCCAGGAGGCATCCTTGTCAGATGCCCGAACCACCTCAGCTGGCTCCTTTCGATGTGGAGGAGCAGCGGCTCTACTCTAAACCTCCCGGATTGCTGAACTTCTCACCCTATCTCTAAGGGAGAGGCCAGCCACCCTTCGGAGGAAGCTCATTTCTGCCGCTTATGTCCGCAATCTCGTTCTTTCGGTCACTACCCACAGCTTGTGGCCATAGGTGAGGGTAGGGACGTAGATCGACCGGTAAATTGAGAGCTTCGCTTTTACACTCAGCTCTCTCTTCACCATGACGGACCGGTGCAGGGTCTGCATCACTGCGGCCGCAGAACCAATCCATCTGTCGATCTCCGACTCCCTTCTCCCATCACTTGCGAACAAGACCCCGAGATACTTGAACTCCTCCACTTGTGGCAGGAACTCATCCCCGACCCGGAGTGGACACTCCACCCTTTTCCGGCTGAGAACCATGGCCTCAGATTTGGAGGTGCTGATCCTCATTCCCGCTACTTCATACTCAGCTGTGAACCGTTCCAGTGTGAGCTGGAGGCCATCACCCGATGAAGCCAACAGAACCACATCATCCGCGAAAAGCAGAGATCAGTTTCTGAGGCCACTGAAGTCATAGCCCTCCGCCACTTGGCTGCGCCTAGAAATCCTGTCCATAAAAATTATGAACAGAATTGGTGACAAAGAGCAGCCCTGGCAGAGCCCATCACCCACCGGGAACGAGTCCGACTTATTGCTGGCAATGCGAACCAAGCTCTTGCAACGGTTGTATAGGGATTGAATGGCCCGTAGCAATGGGCCAGACACCCCATACTCCCGTAGCATTTCCCACAGGACACCCCAAGGGACACGGTTGAATGCCTTCTCCAAGTCCACAAAACACATGTAGACTGGTTGGGCAAACTCCCATGTGCCCTCAAGTATCCTTGAGAGGATAAAGAGCTGGTCCAGTGTTTCGCGACTAGGACGAAAACCGCATTGTTCCTCCTGTATCTGAGGTTTGACTAGCAGACGAACTCTGGTTAGTCATTGCAGATCATCTGCATTACAAGCTTGAACAGATTTGTCTTCAGCCACAACATGCGGAGGCATTATATGCCATACTATGTGTTGTAACAAGTGAATTGACTGAAAGGACACCTAAGAGCTACATCTCAGACTCATTTATCATGCTAACTCAATTAGTATAGTCAATATTTATGTTCAATTAGAAGACGACTCAATAAAAAAATCAATAAATACAAACAGAAGCTGGAACTAAGAACTGAAGACTCAAAATACAAAGGAAATCTAATATATATAAATAATAGAATCAAAATATAAAAAATAACTAAAAACCAAACAGAGAATACCTTATAGTAAAAGAGAATTCAAATTCCAAAAAACTCAGAACACTGGGTCCCAGACCTAGGACCTGAAATAGTTTTGCAAGTTTGCACAATGTCCTCTGGACAGACAAGACCAATAATGCACAGTGCCACTTAAAGAAAAGCAAACAAAACATAACTGCACAAACATTGAGTCACATTAAGCCCAGCTTTAGTTTTCGTGTGATGCAGAATACCCAGCATCTTATTATTACCCCCTTATCTTATTAGGTTACAGATTGAAGACTGAATGAAACTCAGCTACTAGTTTAATTTAACCTCATTCTGAATTGTTGTTGACTGTTATAGACAGTGGCAAAATGTGTTTTAAATCTGTGTATGACATATAAGATCAGTCTGAAGGGGAAGTTTCACTTCTTTTCAGTCAACACCCTCACACTTTGACTCCCCAGGCTAACTGTAGCTCTCAAACATTATGTCAATCTGGCCTTATGCAATACTCCACAGACTCTTGTGATGTGCTGTGTCTTTATATGTATATGTTTGTGTGTGTGCACATGCACATGTGTGTGCGTGTATATATATTCCCCTCAGGAACTTTGTGAAAGGCTCACATGTCGTAATTGGTTCAAGCTGAATAAAAGCAAGTGGAGACTATCCCACTCCACTTCCTCCTCCTCTGCTTTTTCTATGATTTTTTTTTTTTTTACAGGCTCTTACGGAGATGGGCCTATAAACTGATTTGCAATCCCTTCAAACACACATTCAGAGCCAAAGTCACTTGTGGTGTGACTGTTATGGTATCCGTGATACCCTGTGGAAGTGTATGAGAGTGCTCCAGAGATGTGGGTGAATGAAGCAGAATGACCTCAGTGCAGCCAGTCTATTGACAAGGGGCTGATTATTATACTGAGCTGGCGTCACCGTCACTGCAGCCTCCGTAGGATGACAGGGACACAGCAGTCAGCAGTGCATAAGACCAAAGGACAGCCAAGTCTCTAACATGCATTAGATTCAGTGTACAGTAAATGTTTTACCTCAAACTCTCCTGTTGAAGACAGTTGTTTTGCCCATTTTACTTCACCTAAGCTTTGAGGTTTAAAGGGAAACATCAGAATCCAGTGTTTTCAATATATTGTTTATTTTAAAGGCTTTCACATGCATTGCCTGTTTTGCTACCTCTTTTTGTCTTTTTGTTATCAGTACAGCTGCTTTTTAAAAAGTCGCCTGCTAGGTGGGCTTTCAGGTCACTCTATATTACAGTTTCTGCAGCTTTTGTGGTAGGAACCTACCTACTTTCCACTGCGACTGTCTTTCTGTTTGTCTGTCTTCATAGATATTTCATTGTGTCTTCATACGTGAATGAAAATAACTTGCAAAGCATTGTAAGCCAAAAGTTTTGTTCCCACTCAGTTCATAAAGTTTCTGTTTTCATAGTCAAGCTTGCCAAGTCCTTGTTTAGAGTGTTGACATGCTAGCATTTGGTAATAGAAATATCAGTAGTTTATAAATAAACTCAAATATTCAAGTTTAGTATTATAAATGTGTCCAATTTATGGTGGTAAGTTTTTAGGATTTGAGGCAGCTCAATGCTTGCTTACAACAAACCAGCCGTTAACCAGACCCTTGTTCACATCTTTTTGAGTTACGGTAAAGTAGATGTTAAATATTCTTAGCATTTCTTCAGTGGGAGTGCAAGTGACTTCAAACATACGGTTCCCATAAACTTACAGGAGCAGCCTCACAAGAAACAATGCAGCTAGCTTAGCAGCGTCATACCAGAATGTCACCAGTCTTCTCCCTGGTGGTATTGGGGAAAATTACTACGTGTGCAAAAATTGGTGTATCCGGTCGTTAAGTGATGACGTGACAAATCCTACTTCTGGGCCTAAAGTAGTCTGCGTTTAATATGGCTTTTGTGTTGTTAACATGTTTAATGTTTTGTATTTTCTTCTATTTAATCTCAAAAAGCTCCTAAAACAGTCAGTGATCACTGTTGACCTCCCTCGGCTTTTATTACCGCTAATCATTTATTTAAGATCAGTTTTTAAAACCTTAGGATGTAACTACAGCCCAGCCCATGCAGCAGTATATGAATGACTAACCTCGTATTGTGGATGGATTATCTCAGTTGTTCTCCTGGCTGAAGTTTGGTCCTTTTACAGCATCCTGCCATGCGATTACATTTGTACCTGACCACGAGAATACTCACGTTAACTTTTATCGAGTGGAAAAAAAGTTAGCTTGTTTATATTATGCTAACATAGCTGTGTCGCTAGCGATCACATAGCACATCATTATATACCAGCTAGTCCAACTTCAGTAACCCTGCAAACGTCACTGCTGTTTTCTGTCTTCATTTATGTTGGAAGTGATAACAGAGCTGTACGTTTTAATTTGTTTCCAAAACTCCGCAGTCAGGGCATGCTATATTGTGTTTAGATAGAAGCTAGCGAGCTAACTTCCTGCTAACTTCTAACGCCGTTAAATGTCATAAATTCCGTTTTCATGGATGCCTGGATGTTAAACTCAATTGTTACACCTGGTAGAGCAGAACACTGATCATTATTAAAGATGAAAGACAGTTTTTCAACTCTCAGAAATGCCATAGTGATCGTTTGATATATGGACCTGCAGCGGAGTTTAGGCCCAGACACAGCTAGTGACGTCAGACTTAACGACAGGATTCATTGAAAGCTGTCTGGCAGGTGTAATAAAAGTTTAGAAAAACTCTTTACAGCCCAAGTTGTTCGTAGTGTATTTAAAAGTAGAATGGGAGGCAGAGCCTTCAGTTTTCAGGCCCCTCTTCTGTGGAACCAGCTTCCGGTTTGGATTCGGGAGACAGACACTATCTCTGCTTTTAAGATTAGGTTTCACACTTTCCTTTTCGCTAAAGCTTATAGTTAGGGCTGGATCAGGTGACCCTGAATCCTCCCTTAGTTATGCTGCAGTAGGTGTAGGCTGCTGGGGGATTCCTATGATGCATTGAGTATTTCTTCTTCAGTCACCTTTCTCACTCACTATGTGTTAATAGACCTCTCTGCATTGAGTCATACTTGTTATTAATCTCTGTCTCTCTTCCACAGCATGTCTTTTATCCTGTCTTCCTTCTCTCTCCCCAACCGGTCGCAACAGATGGCCGCCCCTCCCTGAGCCTGGTTCTGCCAGAGGTTTCTTCCTGTTAAAAGGGAGTTTTTCCTTCCCACTGTTGCCAAAGTGCTTGCTCATAAGGGGTCATATGATTGTTGGGTTTTTCTCTGTATCTATGAAGCGCCTTGAGGCGACTTATGTTGTGATTTGGCGCTATATAAATAAAATTGAATTGAATTGAATTGAATATGCCTTACAATATAAAGCACCTTGAGGCGACTGTTTTTGTGATGTGGCGCTGTATACATAAAATTGAATTGAAAGTTACCCTCCCTATATTTCTGCACAACCACCCTAATTGATATAAACCAGTGTATGAACCACATTTGACTAAAATCCTTCCAGCAGTTACTTGCTCTTTTACTGATGGTTTTGCTGGACCATAATGAAGCTCTTCTGCACCACACCTTATTGAATAATAAATGGTGCACTTTTCCGTTGTTTTTAGAGGAAATAATTTCTCTGCATGCTACATTTCAGCAAGTCTCTTTGAAGCTTGTACAGTTAAAAGAAGTTGTGCAAATGATCAAAGGAAACTGCGGCACAAAAAAGTCTCACACGCTCACACAACTCACACACGCTTGCCTGCCTGTGTGCTACATTTTATTAGGAGCGATGGATCTGAAACTGCAGTGGAGCAATGATGGCCTTTGAAGTCATTCTGACCCATAGCATGTCATCTCCACGCTGTGATGTCCCACCTCCCCCTCTTACAGTCTGTGTGCACTAGGGAGCCATAAATTTACACCTCATGGAGATAATTGGATGAGTTATTAACTGTGTGTGTGTGACTCAGTAAGACTCCATGGCTCATAAACGGCAGTGTGTTTTGGAGTTGTGTGAATTATAGCTTAATGGAGAAAAGAAAGCCTCCAAAATAAAGGATTTGCATAAATTTAGCACAAGTAATTCCTCACTGAAAACTTTAAATGTCATCTTTCTGAAACACAGCCTTCGATGGAAAACGGAGCTGAGCTGAGGCGCCTCTGTTGCTTAAAGATTAAAGGCAAGTGGTTGTCCTCAGAGAGAGTGATGACTGTATGGATAAGCAAGAGGCAACTCAAAGTGTTCCTGAAGCAGCAGGAGAGCGTGTGCTGTATCTGAGACCCGGATAAGGGGGAAGTGTGTTTTTAGTAGACCCTGCTGTGGGTGCCTGCTGCAGTGGATACAGCACAAGAACAGTTCAAAGCAGAGCAAAACAGCAACGGGGAGTAGAACTTTCTCAATGCAGACTGTTGAAATACTGTAACTGTGACCATTGGCCATGTTTTCATATCAACAGTAGCTTTAGTGTTTTGGAACCAATGTAGGATCCATCTGTAAAACTAAAGCTTGTAGCTTTTATGTGTTCACATCATGAACAAAGTAATTCAGATGCCTCCTTTGAGGTGTTGATCAACCAAACAAATGACAAGCCAACTTTATTTTCTGGCATTTCAAATATGAACCTCAATGACCTCAGTATTATTGAAGTGCACTACAGTATAAGAAGGACAAACAATTTAGAGTAAATGGTAAGGTCTATAAAGTAATGGTTTGCTGTACAATGCATTTTGATAGCATTGTCTTTTGAGATGAGTGTTTAGGTATTTACTACACCTTATTTTAAAGAGTTAGCCTTTTAAGTGTGTTCGAAATGAAAGTAAGTATAGTATATCTGAGTTATTGCATCTTTTTTCCTACCTTTTTAGGTGGGTTCAGTTTTCAGCTTAGTAGTAGGTGGGGCCGGCGAGTATTTGTGCCTCTTCCGAATGTTTAATGGGGATGTGATTATATTCCCCTCCTACTCACACTAATCACATACTGTACATACAAATGCACACACACACACACACACGCATACACACACAGCTGTGAGCCCCTCCCACCCTCACAGACTGGAATAGAGAACGGGAGAGAGAAGCTTGACGGTTGCGACTGAGTATAGAGGGAATGTCACTGGACCCTGGCAACACTCTCACAGACTAAAGGCAGTAGCCCAGTGACAGAATCGTCCATCTGGCTATAGGCACAGACAAGACTGATCGCCATGCAGGGACGGGCAGGAAAAACACCCAGAAAGGAGATGGTGATAGAGTCTCCACAGCAGTACAAGAGCCTGGCTGAGATTGAGGCAGAGGTGGAGGCAGGGTCACAGGGGGCAACGGTGAGTTGTACTTATGCCATATTTCAGAAATAAATCACAAGTTGTTTTTTTTAAATCTGGAAATTTCTTGCTAAATGGAAGAGATGTGATTGTTACCTTTTAGTGCATAGATTCTTTTTAACAGCTACTTTGAAGATCTTTTTAAAGGCATTTGAAGGAAATTGGAAATAGTAGGTCACACCTCTCCAGAGGGTTGAATGTCAATCTTTTTTAGGATATGAAGCACTTGTGAGTCCTTTTTTTCATGAACTGTTCCTGTGCCTTAGCGAGTTTGAGAAGTTAAATGCAGAGTTGATAGAGAGCTCATTTGTTGAAGAAAATAGTAAAAAGCACCATAGCCTGGGAATGAATTACTTGAAAGTCACACAGTTCACAGCCGCTTGCTGTTATCTTCGATCTCACTGGCAAACATTCAGTTGGAAATTTGAACTGAAGTTTTTTTGCTTGTCATGCTCTTATAGATCCAAGGGACTAAGAGCTATTTGCACTGTATCATCAAAAGTATTGGTTGGATGAATGTAAATGTAATTCTGTGAGCAGACATTTGTTTATTTTTCTAATGTATTCACTGGATTCAGAGGCTTATCCAAATAGTTTGAATCATGTGTACTTCTAGTGGTCACTTTGAAACCAGAAATCTCAGTTTAGTTTTACAGCTATTAGTGACAGGTCAACACTCAACTGAGCAGTTTAGGAACTGAAATGATGTTGAATCAGTTCCTAACTACTGTCAATACTAGTTTAATCCATACTAAAGCAGGTGCATAGCTATGCTGGGCAGTCAGTGTTTTTGTCAAATACGGATGGATAAAAAAAATTCTGAATGAATCAGTCGAAAAATGACAAATGCAGATCCTTCCACACTGGTAAACTGCATTTTACAATTTAGCACTTAACATCCAGTCGTGCTCTGAGCAGACAGTTGTGTCTAATTTTGTGTCAAGAGGGTAAGAGGAAAACTCTTGATAGAGGTCTTATTGTTGGGGCGCAGATGGCAAGAGGCCAATGGCTTCGGTCACAAAGGCTGTGTGTGACTTGCGTTGGTCTGGTTGATGGTCAGGTTGATAACTTTATCAGTGATTTTGGAGCTAACACAGTTGGGTGGATCTACTTAACATCTTTTTTTAAGTAAATCCAAAAAAACTAGGTGCTGTTACTTGGTGCTATTTAAATAACATTGTGCTGAACTGAATTATGACCATTAAGAACAGAGGTGAAGGAGAGAGTGCGGCAAGGGTGGAGTGGGTGGAGATGAGTGTTGGTGTGTGATCTGTGACATTAAGGATAGCAACAAGAGTGAAAGAGCAGGTTTAAAAGACTGAAGTGTGGTTTGATGGAGGTGGCAAAGTAGTAAATACTCTGCATATGCGAAACATCAGCACTTTAGCTTTATTACAGTGAGTATGTTCATACATTGATGTTAGAATTTGTGTTAAATCTGCAAACTTAGCCTTTTCTTCTTTTTTGCACACAAGGCATAACTTTTTTTCACTGAGGTGTCTGTTAGTGACTTTGCTTGGAAAACCCCTTCTTTTCTTCATTCTCATGTTTTACTTCACAATACTTGGCAGGTATCTTAGTAAAATGGAGTTTAAAAACAAAGGCAAACCTATAGTTTTAAGCTTCAGTTCCCACACAGAAAACATAGTATAGCTACTTAATCTAGCTACAAGGGCTGAAACTGCAAAAGGGCACTCAAATACATTTTTGGCCTTAATGTGTAGAGAAATGTAGCTGTTCAGAACAGCTATTTCCTTGTAATTAACTGGTTCTGTAAACACAGAACTGTGTCTTGGTTTAGTCTAATATCCACATCCACAGAGATGGCGTGTATCACTGGTGAACATCAGACTTTGTGAGGGAGGACATGTGGGGGGGAACCCCTTGGGTCTTTTCTGTGGTATGTTACAGCTGATGTCTGCAGTGACAATACAGCATGGTCTACTTCTAAGTTAAAACTCCTGGTCAGGGTGTATCTTCCTCCTGTTGAGGTTTTAAATCTGAGCTCAGCCCACTGTGACTGGTACAGTGACACACACACACACACACACACACACACACACACACACACACACACACACACACACACACACACACACACCAGTGTCTCCTACCGTAACCCACATTCACTGCCATCTCTGTTTCTGTTTCTACATCTGTAGCTTTCAATCAGTAATGCTGTGAAAGGACAATGGCAACTTGTTGTCCATGCACTGTGACAGATTTCCTTTTGTAACTTATCTCACAACCCGTGCAATAATAATACCCTTGACAACTCTACAGTAAAAGACTGCCATTAAGGTTGTGCGCTTATGCTGTAAATGACTACGACAAAAATGTGAAGAGCTGGATTAATTCAGTCATCTGTTCCTTCAGGTAAAGCCAAAGATCATTGAGCCTCTGGATTATGAGAATGTGCTCCTACAGAGGAAAACTGAGATCATCAGTGATGTTCTCAGAGACATGCTGCAGTTCCCCACAGACGACTTCCAGGTAAGAAAAGTGAGAGTTCTGAAAGCCATGCTGCACTACCTTTTAGGGAAATGTAGAGAATCCATAACTGTGAGCTGGTAAACCAAGTACAAAGAAGTATAGTAAGTATGTATAAACAAGTATGTGTCATACATTGGATTTTTACTGTATTGTGTACACTGTCTGTACAGCATCTACATCTGCTGCTTCCATTCAAAAGAGCTTCTTTAAGCTCTTTTAAGCTCTTTTGAATGTCATGTGATGTCATGTTGATGCATTCTTTAATGCATCAACATGACATCACAGTAGTGCTGAGATTGATGTTAGATTGGCCTGTTCCCACTTTTGGAACAAGTCATGCTCAAATAATTGCCACTTGTCAATCAGTCTCCTTGGCAATAAACCAAACTTTATTCTTTTCTTACTGCACAATAAATTTGACAAAAACACCAAACCAACAAAGAAGAGATGAAAACAAACACAACCATGGGGCACACTACTGTGCTGGACTCAAACCCACATATACTCTCCTGCTGGATTAATGTGGCTTAATCCATGGCTAAAATGAATCTCTAACAGAGACACCATTTCTTCCTATTTGAATAAATTTGGGTAAAATGTATAGTAATTAATTACATGAAAAAGACATTTTATGAGCAGTTTTGTACAGGCTCACTGTCTCATGTCAATGCCACATACAGTAAAAAAATATAAATTAATTAAAAATTCATAGCAACAATAGTATGTGGTGGGAAATCTACAGTCTACAACTCCCCTCTGGACTCTTTCGTAATCAGTAGATGATGGGTGGGTTTCATTACAAGGCCGTCTGCAGTGTATAGTGATTAGTGAATGTGTGTGTGTGTGTTTTCATGGTCTCGCCCAGTATGTCCATCTAACCTGCCATATGTTTTACATCACTGGGCCCATAGAGAAGGGAGGGAGCTAGCCAGACATGTGGGTGTAGCATGTGCACGTGCTGCACAGATTAACACATATGAGCACACGCCCACGTTCACATTTATCAGCCTGCTAAGAATGCTGGTCTGTATCTCTGCATGCACATACGAGCAGAATACGGTAATGCCTGTATTTTAAAAACAACAAAATTAAATGGGATTACGTGAAAATGGTACTTTCATGGGCAGTTTTGCAGATCTCCAACTGTCACCTTACTGGTACCTTCAGTTTCCAAAGAAGAAGGTTGACCTCAGGAGACTCTCTTCTTACCCTTTACCACTCTGGCCTCTGTGATCTCTATGCCCTATAAGTATTTAAATTTTGTCTGTCCTCCTGCATTAGTGCTGTGGGAACACACTCCTTTGGTCTGGTGGAAGTCATCAAAGCCCTGTTTTAATGACTGTGAAAGGAATGATGTTAACTGGCTGCCAGCAGTTCCTGCTCACAGTCAAAAATGTAAATTTAGCCACCTTTAAAGAGCAACTTGTCCTTTATGCTTGTCTATACATTATGGATGTTACAGCAGCAGATGGATATTTTGGGAACTATATTTATAATATTTCTCTGTATTAATATACTGTATTGTCTTTCCAAATCATATATAATCCATTAATAAATCCATAGAGAGAGAGTAGAGTCATAGAGGAAATGAAGCTGAACAGTTGAAATATCAGTCTGAATAATCTGAATTTTCCACATTATAAATATAAGAACTATATTGGACCTTTATGCAGGATTACACACAGGAAGATTCAAGTGAGCCCAGTTTATCTATTGGCATACCTTTGATGGCTGATGTGAACGTGAGCTGGTCAGACATGCTTGCTAATGGAGGAATGAAGAAACTAGGTCATTGTGCCACAGCTGCATACTCATCTTTGTGGTTTGAGCAGAAAAACAGAAGACTAAGTGGTAGCACAACCTCCAGTAGCTTGAAAGTCTTGCCAGTCTTTTTCTGGCCTGAGGTGCTTTTTGCTCCTTTGCTTTGGATTATCACTCGTCATCTGTGTCTGGATGTCTCACTCTAATAAGGCTGGCAAAGATGAATTAGGTTGGAGTAACGTTTGGCTGCCATAAATCCTCTGTAGCAGAGGATTTCTCTGAGTAATCATTATGATTCCTTTCACTTCATTATTAAAATGCATTTTTAATATTGTCCAAGTTTACCAAGCTACTTTCAGCTGCTCCCTTATTCACAAGGGGTCAGCATAATGGCTAGCTCAGCACATTTCATTTGGCACTCTTTTACACCGGATGCCCTTCCTGACACAGCCCCCCTGAGGGATTGGATGATCTGATATCCTCGTGTTGGTGTTGTTCCCAGACCATCATGAAAATGTTGTTCCAGGTTCAACATTGCAAGTGACCAATCACATTGTTGTGACGTTATTCCAAGCCATTCGTGCATTTATGAAATTCCAATGTTGCAAGGACAATATCAATTCTGCTTACTGTTTATTAAAGGGTTACGGTTAGGGTTAGGGTTAGGGTCAGGGTCTGTTGATCGGCGGACAGAGGCGGTTTCACGCAGCTTAAGTACAGTTTTTTGTTTTACGCCAGTTTTTCCCGAAGTCGCAAAACTATGACGTCACAAAATTCTGATTGGTCACTTGCAATGTTGATCCTGGAACAGCATTTAGTATGATGATCTGGGAACAACACCAACACAAGGATATCAGATCAACCTGAGGGATTTGTGTCTCCTCTGTGGATCAAACCGGGGATGCTCACTTGTTAGGGAAATGTGTAAACCAATACACAGTGGAGCCACAATGAAGTATAATACGATCATCCATATGAAATAAAAAAATCACAGAGGCATAGGAAGTAGCTGCCACTATGCTGTAGGGTAACTGAGCACAGCAGTGAACCTTCTTGGCTCTAAGGAGGCCAGAATGTTGCCTACCTTCTTTTGAAAAAGAGTACAAAGAGAAGCCCCCAATAGGGATCAATAGTTCAATAGTTCAAACAAGAGTAAAGTGAATTTTTGGTCTTATAAAAACCTAAACCTAGATATGCTGTGCCAACCTCATTTTCAGGCCTGCCTTCTGTGTCTCCCCTCAGATCTCCACCCTGCAGCGCCAGGGCCGGACTCTGTTTTCCACTGTGCCAGAGACTGCAGAGAAAGAAGCTCACTCACTGTTTGTCCAAGAGGTAAAACTAATACATATCTGGATGCAAGCCTGCTTTGTCCGTTATTTATCACTCAACCGCACCACCATGATTTCACCTTTCAGCCAAAAGTAGGCATCCAGATTGTGTATCTGGATTTCACTCTTTGAAGACTCATCAAAGGGGGCTTGTATTTTCAGATACAAATCCATGCAGGGACATACTCTGATTTGTTTGTGGCAGGTTGGCAACGAGAGAGCTAATTATATTTCAGTCAAATCTAAGTGAAAAAGACAAATGTTATCTGACCACTAGAAACAAGTCATACCATGTGTGCTGGAATTTTTTTCTGCTCCCCTTCAGATGAACTTCCATTCATGTTCCCCGCCCTTACATGCTTGCTAACAGTCCAGTAGATTGGCCACAGATGGAGCCTATAGTTCATTGGTGGTTCATGTAGTTTCAGAAGAGCTGTGTGTTGAGATTGGTTTGGGTGCAGCCTGATAGAGCCTGATAGGTGATATTCCCCCACAGCTGCAGCCAAGAGTGAAATCATAAGTACATCTGGAGCAGCTGTGCTCCTTACACATGGGATGTTTTGTTTCATAATTTGTTATTCTACATTTTAATGACCCCCTTTTCCCTCACATTTTGTGAACACAGAACTGATGAGCACACATTGAAATAATAAAGCTATGTTTAAACTGCTCTTTACCTCAAAAACATGTTCTTTTATGCTTTGTTATCTTGAATAGCTGTTTTTTTTATTGAATCATGTTCTTTTTCTGCATATTAACTATAAACTTGTATAACAGTGTTTTAATTAAAACATTCAAGTGCTCTGAAAGGATTCATTCTTTAAGTTTACTTTGAATGATTTGATTCTCTGCTAAAATTCTAGGTTTGCTCATTTGAAAAGAAACAAAATGTCGTTGAGTGAAATAAGTATTTAATTCCCCACAACCCAGCCACAGATTGGCTGTGGAACACGTGTGACTGATTGGTTGTAATCTGTGTTAAAGTATAAAGGAGGGATCTTCTTCCACCAAGGCAGATACCTCGCTGGGTTACTTTTAGGGGAATAGCTGTACTTTAAAAGTTTGTAATGCAGTAAACAGAGGTCAGATGTTATTTGGATGCAAACTATAATGTGATATTTAGAAATACCATATCTCAGTATTGTTTCATAAATGTAGCCAGAGGTAGGGGTGAATTAGTTTTGAGGATCCAAATGTAGGACTCATAGGCAGTCATAAATAAACTTTTAATGCTGATTAGCAATGGGTGTACAAAGTCCAGGAATAAAATGAGGACAAACCAGCAAGTCCAAGTTCGGAAATCATTGGAATAACAATATAAGTAATACTTTGCTACAAGAACACGTAGCAATACAGATGACCCAAGACAGGACAAAGGAAGATACACAAGAAGTGATGAGGGGAGAGGAACCAGGTGATTACTATACTGACTCCTTTTAATCATTGAATGGCCCAAAATCAAAGATATTCCATTTATAAATAGTAAAGTAAGACATTTAGTAAACTAGAGATAATATTTAGTTAGTAAATAACAGAAGAGTGAACAAAGCGTGCATCTGCTGACGCTCCTGCATCAACAGGGCCATCTATTCCCAATTAAAAATAATTTTTGTAATGTTGTTAAACATCTCCATACTTTTCCTAGATTATTTTTTTAATAAATCTAATTACACATCTGTATATGCTTTGTTAAAGAGACCCCTCACCACCTCTTTACTTCATGTACCTGCAGTGTATCACGACCTACAAGTCTGACTGGCACGTGGTCAACTACAAGTATGAGGAGTATGCTGGAGACTTCCGCCAGCTTCCGAAGTGAGTATGCCGGAAGGCTTCTGCTAACAGGTCCATCAGACTGCACGCTCTCAACAGTCTATCAATGCTGCATTCATGTAGCCAATGATAGTGTTACTGACTCTGTTTCAAACACTACAGTGAAATTAATAAAGACAGTATGTAAGTGTTGCTGGTAGAAGGGCACTCCACCACATCTGTTTTTATCATTCTCAGCAAGTCTTGTAAAAGCATGTTGCCTTTATAAGTCTGATTTGTCTTAAGCACACTGCTGTTAGAACAAATCATCTATATACAAATAGCAGATTAGCAAAATTTGTTTAGCTCATCACACTTTGTGTGTGTGTGCCACTTGTTTTGCACATATTCAACTCTGTATATTTTATATATTTTATTATTATTATTATTATTATTATTATTATTTTTACTATTTACTATTTAATTTGTAAAAATGTGTATACACACACACACACACACACACACACACACACACGTAGGAAAATATTTAGTATACACATCCAGAAATGAATACACTATTATATATTGTACATATATTTATTAGTTTCAGGTTGGCCATTCTTGTATTTTGCTCGTTTGTGTTGTTGTGTTTGCACATCTCTGTTGCTTGTGGGGCTCGCACACAAGAATTTCACTCGCATGTGCTGTGCCAGTGTGCCTGCACATGTGATGTGACAATAAAAGTGATTTGATTTGATTTGATTTGATTTGCATATATATTCTTACTGTACTGCTTGCCCTATGGTTCTAAAAGCCTCCACAACATATTGTAAATCTCACTGTGTTCAGTGGCACTGCCCTTTGTGTACAAGTCCCAAAGTGTGAACTGGTGCCTCCTGGTGGCACATTACATTATTCTGTAATAACAGAATTTCAGTTTGAAATTGAAGTTACATATTTATAAAAAAAAAAATCATTTATTTATATTTAAATAAAATGGGAAATACCTGCAACCGGTCGAGGTTGAATAAAATATTTAGGATATACATTTCTTTCTTGTATTTTGGTTAGAGTGAAGATTTAAGATTGGGTGGCCCTATGAGATTTGGGAATGGCTATTTCAATCAAACGCTGGATTCTCTTTTGGTGGTTCTAAGCTCCACAGTAAAAATAGAACACTTTCGATGTTTTCCTACCAAGGAAAAGTAGAACTATTCTTGGATAGCTGTTGCCCAATGGCATCATAACAAAAAGAAAATACCACAATGCATATGTGCCCTTGGATGAGCCTTTACTTCACAAAAGAAATGAGTATTACAGATGTATGTCATGGTTAAGACATTGCAGAGTAACAGCAAGCTGGTTTTGGCACTGTTTATAGTTCTAGTTCCCCAGAGCCACTGGTGTTTGAGCTAGAGTAGAGAAACAGCTGCCGATTTCATCAACATCTTGCTAGAAGAATTACCTTACAAGATGTGGCTGAAGTGGTAGTGAGGTTATCAATGTGCTGTGGGGATAAAGGTTAGTATAGTTCATTAAAACTAAACTAAAGAGTTAAACATTCATTGAGTGTTTAACTTCAAACTTAATAGTCTCAGAGTTGTAAAGTAAAGTAAAGTGTAAAGTGTGCGTGTTAGTCCCCATAGGGAAATAGTTCCTCTGCATTTAACCCATTCACCCAGTGAAGCAGTGGGCAGCCACCAGTGCAGCGCCCGGGGAGCAGTGTGTAGGGACGGCACCTTGCTCAGGGGTACCTCAGGGTAGCCGTTCAGTGGAGTCGAACCCCCGACCTTCCGATCATGGGGCCACCACTCTACCTACTGAGCTATCCCTGCCCTTGATTAATGAAAACATTCTTGGCAAATGCTTTCGCTTTCGTCCGTCTTGCGCCGGTCCAAGAATTTGCCCCAAACATATGTAAGAGTTCTTACATATGTTTGTGAGATGGTTTAACATGAAATTGAATTAAGTGAGCCAAGGCTGAATTATCTTTTCCCAAACTTTTCAGTAAGGTATTGAGACCTGAAAAACTGGTGGCTCATGTGTTTGAGGTGGATGAAGATGTGGAAAAAGATGAGGTAAGATGACTAATTCCAGACTCGTCTTCAGCTGCTTGTTCCCATAGTTTCTTTGTGATCCACTTCTGCTCCTGTAAGATACAGAGCTTATAAGTGTGACTTTGCATTCTTCCTTTAGGACTGACCAAACGCTCTTCAAAGAAACTCAAATACAAGGAAGTGTAACAGAGCGCACTTAGCTTTTAATTTATTACTAAACATTGTATTTGTTTAGTTTCAGTACTCTTTTACAAGCTAAATGTCTTTACTGCTCTAGATCCACACTGTTTGTAGCATTCAAAGGCACATCTCTTCCCAATAATTATGACACTTTAACAACGATTTCAACTTTGGACCTTAATAGGCGCACAACAGCACTGTTTATCTTAATGTGTGTACAGGTTCTTACTATACTGGTGGGGACCAACAGCCCTTGTGGGGACTAAAATTCAGGTCCCCACGGGGTTGAAGGCATCAGTCCAAAAACAAAACATCCACAAAAACACTGGAGCACAGGGAGAAGTTCATAAACAGTTCAGGAGGCCGACCCGGAGGACGAGCAGTTCAGGGGGCTGACCGCACAGCAGAGCCGTCAGCGGACACAAGGTGCTGAAGCAATTCCTCTGACCCTTCAGCGATGGCGGACGGCTGAAGCGGCTCCTCGGGCCCTCTAGCGATGACGGACGGCCGAACGGGCCCCTCGGACCCTCCTGCGGAGACAGACTGTCCAACGGGCCCCTCGGACCCTCCTGCGGAGACGGACTGCCCGACGGGCGCCTTGGACCCTCCTGCAGAGATAGACTGCTGAACGGGCGCCTCGGACCCTCAGCGGTGGCCAACACAGAACCAACAGGTGCAGAGACTGATCAGAACCAGCAGGCACAGCTGCTGAGCAGGTGACACTGGAGACTGAGCTAGCGGCTGCTGCTGAGCCGGGCAGAACATCCTCCGGTGGGCCGGGCAGCGAAGCAGTTGTGGCTGGGTGAAGGTGTAGCGTATTGATGATGAAATTCCGTACGAGCGGGTGAAGCGCATCCAGTAGTCAGGGGATCCTGGAAATGAATCGCTGTAGCCTTGTTTCCACAGCGTGATGAAACTCCTTTCCCTCATGATTGAGCCACAGTTGAAAGAGTTTCTCCACGGAGTAAATAATGTCACGGCAAAGGTCTTCTGGTTGAATGCCGCTGGGTCCATGTTGGCTGGTTTGTGCTGTCACGGCTAGCAGGGCAAGCCGTGTGAGTTTTAATAGAGGACCCAAGATGCAGGCAGCTTCAGATGCGAGTGAGCTTTATTAATAAGGATGGACACACAAACCAGAATGTAGCAGGCACAAAACAAAACCTAAGAGCACTTAAACTGGGAAAACTAACCTGAACCCAGAACAAAGACACCTGGAGACTCGGGAAAGCAACACAGACAAACCAGCAACAGGCAGCAGAACACACAGGGCTTAAATACTCTCAGGAGTTATCATGGGATAGAAGACAGGAGGGGAACACACCTGGGAGAAATCACGGCTAGACACAGATGTAAAGCTGAGAACACTCACATGAGACAGAGACCTTCAGAATAAAACAGGAAACTGACAGACACAGAACCAGACAAGACACTGAACTTAACAGACAGATTCACGAGCAGACACTGTGACACCATGGATAGACAGAGGGAACACAGAGAAGTGGGAGCAGGTAGGCACAGAACAGAAACCTAGCAAATGGCAAACCTTAACAAAAGACATAACCAGAATAAACAAGAACATAGAATAATATAAGGAAACACAAAACACTGAGTCATCAGACTCAGGACCATGACAAAATGTGGTTTTAGTGTCAGGGTTACGATTGGGTTATGGTAAGGATTAGGGTAAGGGTTAGAGTTAGGCATACATTTTTGATGGTTATGTCAATGAGATATCCCCACAAGGATAGCAACACCAGACAATTTTTTTATTTTCCCCTTAATCTCCTCCTCCAGGACACAGCCTCTCTGAGATCTCAGAAAGGAGGAGTGTCTAAGCATGGCTGGCTTTTTAAAGGCAACGTCAACGGTGCAATCACTGTTACAATGCGGGTGAGTACAGCAGACTGAAAATGACAGAAATTTACATTTTCTTTGTTTATATATACAGTCCGGATTAGAAGTTTAAGACCACTTGAAAAATGACAAAAATTTATATTTTGAATGGTTGGATATAGTAGAGCTTCAACGTGCAACAAGAAGAAATGGAAGTGAGACAAAACATTTTTGAGCATGCAATTTATTGAAAACCAGGTTGAGGTGGGACGCAGTAAAACGGTCATTTGGAATTTCTTAAATGATTCTGAGGGTTAAGGAACAAAAACGTCAAGTGGAAGATCAAAAAACATTTTGTCTTAAGATCCAGCCATGATGTTTTTGTATATAAAAAAATCACATTTTATATATATCAAAGCACTTTAAATTGTAAGGAAGACCCTACAAAATACAAATATAACAGAGAAAACCCCAACAATCATATGAGCCCCTCTGAGCAAGCGCTTTGGCGACAGTGGGAAGCAAAAACTCCCTTTTAACAGGAAGAAACGTCCAGCAGGCTCAGCAAGGGACAGCTATCTGCAGCGACCAGTTGGGGTCCGGGGGGGCAAGACAGGACAAAGACATGTTGTGGAAGAGAGCCAGAGATGAATAATAAGTGATGATCCAATACAGAGAGGTGTATAGTCACGCAGTGCGTGAGAAAAGCGACTGAAGAAAAAAATACTCAGTGCATAATGACGGTTCAGTAACCCTACCGAACTACTTTTCCCTGCATCCTTTTTTCCCCTGTGAACATATGGAACTCAGATTAGTCTTTGTGTGTGATAGCTCAAAACTTTGCTTACTTTTTCAGTTTACCCACAAGCTTTCCCATGCTCTCTCTCCGTTCTTTAGTATTTTTTAGAGAAAATTAGTCCATTAGGAATGTTAACATTCTTTATTGTCATCATAGTCCTTCAAGAGGAGGTACTTCCATCTGGCTCAGCTGGGGGATGGGTCTTACAACCTCAACTTCTACAAGGATGAGAACACCTCCAAAGATCCCAAAGGAACCATCTTCCTTGACTCATGCATGGGAGTTGTTCAGGTAATGGTGAGCTGTGGTGGTGGTAGTGATGGTGGTTAAACTGAATGCAGCAAAAGGAAAGTTAGCATTCTGTTAGCTGTCCACTGGAAACAAAAAGATTAAAACCACTTTTACAGAAGCTGTGTTTGTGTTTCTTCTCTTTTAGAACAGTAAAGTGCGTCGATTTGCCTTTGAGTTGAAGATGCAGGATAAGAGCACATTTCTGCTGGCTGCAGACAGTGAAGCAGAGATGGAGGAGTGGATCACTACCCTCAACAAGATTCTCCACAGCAGCTTTGAACAGGCCATGCAGGAGAAAAAAAATGGCGATCTGAATGATGGTATGTATTTTTTAACACTTTGTCTGAATTATTTATATGTTTTATTGTCTGCCTGCCTTGTGTTTGTAATTGCATTTGTTTTCATCTGATTATATTTTTTGAAGCTTGCTGCACCTGTGGGATTCTTCGATTTGCTGAAATGTACTTCTTTAACTTTATAACCCATGTTTTTACTTCCTTTCAGTTATCCTTCTGAATACAAGAGACCAATGCATTACTATGTTTTATGCAGCAGCCACAGCTAACAGACCTTATGTTGATCTCTCCAGCAGATGAGGAACATGGAAAAACAGAACTTTCCACTGGAGATTTTCAAGAAACCTTTCAGGTATCTTGTTAGTCCATCAGAAATAATATTAATGGTTGGCATGTACAGTACCAGTCCTCATACTGTGGATGTATACTGAATTTTTGATGTTTGAGAGATCACTTGGAGCCTGTCTGTATTGTAACTATGGCCTGACCATTAGGCCAGCTGTTTCAAGGATCCAGGCCTCCACATTTTCCTCTTTGTGCTTACCAAGGAAACATCCAATATAATGTGCTAGATCTCTAAAAATGGGATTTAGTAGTCTGGGATCACACTTGAGACTCTAGCACTTGTGACACTATAGCATATGCTATGAGCTCCTCTTTATGGGTGCCGGTGCTGCCTGCCCTTTTGTTGAGTCACGGTGGGGGCCCTGGGCATTGATGGAGATCTTCCTGAATGTTTGGGGATCGGTACGCAGGTGTTTACTGCTTTTTGATCTTCGCTGTTGGTTGTAGCCACTTGGTGTTTCTGGGCTGACTTTAATCTCAGAATTCTGAGATCTGTGGGGATTTCTTTGCCTTAGTTTTATGTGAACAACAACATAGTGGGAGCTACCCAGACCTCATTGTGATTCCCGATTCAGATGGAGATAGAGCTCTTCTCCGATACCCTGAAACACAACTTCAAATAAATCCTAATGGTTTGCTAACACAGAAGGCAAAGCAGTTTTACATTAAGTAATGTCTTAGCATTGCCTTTACAGGTTTTTGCATTGCCCCTAATTTAAAAGCACTGTGTTGTTAGGTACTGTATATGCTGTATAAAATGTATTTAGCCAATGTCAGTTAAATTAAAAATCTTTTGGAAGGATAAATGATCAGAATCGGAATACTTTAATAATCACTAAGGAATTAGGTATGATATTCGTTACGATGATAGTTTTCAATTCAATTCAATTCAATTTTATTTATATAGCGCCAAATCACAACATAAGTCGCCTCAAGGCACTTCATAGATACAGAGAAAAACCCAACAATCATATGACCCCCTATGAGCAAGCACTTTGGCAACAGTGGGAAGGAAAAACTCCCTTTTAACAGGAAGAAACCTCCGGCAGAACCAGGCTCAGGGAGGGGCGGCCATCTGCTGCGACCGGTTGGGGTTTCAAAAGACGATATAATGGGGAAGTAGATGCAGAACATTGCTACACTGTGCATTTAGTGATATTTCACTAAGAGTCTGCAATATTGGTGAGAAAACCACAACAACCCTCTATGAGAAAGCACTTGGTAATAGTAAGAAGGAAGATCCAAAACTGGACCCAAGGCAAGCTTGGGAGTGAAGCAAAAGAGAAAAGACATACAGTATCAAGAGAATACTCAACTGATGCCACAGCTTCAAGATCTCCAGATGTCTAAAATGGACAACATAATTTGTTTGTTACTACTTTATAATTGGAAATGCATTCTTATTTTGCTTTGTTTTTCACAGACTGCCAGAGATATTGAATCTAAGATGAGAAGTGAAGCTCGCCTCAAGCTGTTCACTCTGGACCCTGACACTCAGGTATTGTCTGATTTCTCAGTAGCATCGCTGTGACTGATATTTTTGTTGTGGCAGCAGATAATTTAAGCCTTCTGACAGCAACTCTTATTTCCACAGAAACTAGACTTTTCTGCCATTGAGCCTAATGTGCAACAGTTTGAAGAGAAGTTTGGGAAAAGAGTCCTGGTCAGCTGTCATGACCTGTTGTTTAACCTGCAGGGCTGTGTTGCTGAGAATGATGAAAGGCCAACAACTAATGTATGTATCAGTGAAAACCCAGCAGTCAAATGCAGCTGCTGGATGTGTCTGTATTTGCACACAAACTTTCAGCTTAACAGACAAATATCCTTTGGCAAATGATGGTGAGGTTTAAATCACTTAAGAAGATCACAGACAATTCAGATGACCCACTTGGCTGGCCCCCATCAAAACCCCGCAGTGTTCTCTACCATGGAAACCAGCTTTGGCCTCCTACCATGCATTAGCACCAGTCTGAGGCTGGTTTCCTGTCGTCACTCCAAGGTCTCTGTCTCTGACTCTAACACTCAACGCTCAGCTGGGACAATACAGCCATTAGCTCTTGAGCTGCTCTGAATGCATGCACACACACACAAATGGTGTTGTGTAATGGAAAAGCTTGGTGGAAAGAGTGAAAGGGAAGATAAATTACCTCAATGGTACATTTAGTCTTAATGGAAAATCAGAAGTGCATTAGGAGAATGACTATCCCTTAACCCTGGAGAACCCATGGGGTCAGATCCGACCCCATTGGTTTACTAGGGAAACCATGGGTTCAAATTTGACCCCATGGGTTCTCCAGGGTTAAATTGCAGCTTTCTTTTTACTTTTTTCTTACACTGCATCTCTGTCTCAAAACATTTTCCCTCCTGTCCTCTATCGTCAAAGGTGGAGCCGTTCTATGTGATCCTGTCCCTCTTTGACGTCCAGAACAACAGAAAGATCTCGGCCAACTTCCATGTGGATCTCAACCACCCTTTGGTTCGACAGATGACATCCAGTCATGGTAGTGGATCCAACCAGCAAATCAGTGGCAGCAGTAATGATAGTGTTTTGGAACACAGGTTAGCTAGTGGGCTCCCAGAGGGGGCTGTCCGGTATCCCAAACAGGGTATATTCTCAGTCACCTGCCCCCATCCAGAAATCTTCCTAGTGGCCAGGATTGAGAAGGTCCTACAGGGAGGGATCGCCCATTGCACTGAACCCTACATGAAGAGCTCTGACTCTGCTAAGGTACATTTATATGAAGATGAGGATATGAAGTGTATTTTTCTTGTCTTATGCTGGTAATTGCCAAAATAAATCCCCTGTTTTCTTGTGTAGATGGCTCAAAAGGTGCTAAAGAATGCCAAGACAGCTTGCGGCCGACTGGGCCAGTACAGGATGCCATTTGGCTGGGCTGCAAGGTATAAAGCCACCTTATACTTAAACCATCAATTTACCTATTCAATTCAGTGTTAGATGATAGTCTTGATCTCAGGTTGCAGAAGCCGTCGCTCAGTGAGATGCTGGTGTATATAATACCATCAAAGACAGTCCCTGGTGCTGATCTAAATGTGTGATGAGAGAGGGCTTATAACAAACAACTGCTCACCTCTCGTGCTATGCCTTCATGGGTTGGAAATAGGAGACGATAAGTAGTCTGGTTTCTTTAAAAAATGTAATCCAGCTATGAGTTTATACATATTTTATGTACAATATTAATGGTAGGTGGAGGGTTGTTTTGTTTTTGCTTTGAGGATTTGTGGATTTTGTTAACTTTGGCTTGACTTGCTAGTATAACGCTGTTCCTGTTTCTAATGTTGTTGTAGTTGAGGAAAATAGGGAGTTATAGTTGAAATACAGCAACCAAACCAGGTGAAAAGTGTGACTAAAGGAAAGACTTTCTATAGGAACACACGTTATTAAACCAGTATTGTGGAACTTAGATGTGCTCATCAGTAATTTCACTTATTTTTATTTTTTGGGTGTGTCTATCTCCCCAGGCCTGTGTTTAAAGATGCATCAGGCACTTTAGACAAAAGTGCACGATTCTCAGCTCTTTACAGACAGGACAGCAGCAAGCTGTCAGATGAGGACATGTTCAAACTGCTTACCGACTTCAGAAAGTACGTTCTTTCTCTTATCTAGTCACTTGTTTCTCTGTAACATGTTTTGATACAGTTTTGCAAAAAATTATTTGTTTCTTTGTTCCCAACAGACCAGAGAAAATGGCTAAGCTCCCTGTGCTCTTAGGGAACTTGGATGTAACAGTTGACAGTGTGCCCCCAGATCTAACCAGTAAAATCTTCAAATTTATAACATAACTTCTGAGTATCTATTTACAGTTATCAAATTGTATCCACAAGGATTCTGACTATCATTCCTTCCTGTAGATTGTGTCACTGCCTCCTACATCCCTGTGGGGAACTTTGAAGGAAACGGGCAAAGCAGTGCTCTTCTGGAAGTGGAGGAGTTTGTGCCTTGTATTGCTAAGTGTTCCCAACCATTCACCATCTATAAAAACCACCTTTATGTCTATCCAAAACACCTCAAGTACGATGGGCAGAAATGCTTTGCTAAGGTACTCACAACAAGGCTGCATCAAAATAACTAATAATACAAGATACCTTTGATTTTGAGCTGTTGGTCGATGCATGACCCTCACAAACACTGCTTCATCTTTTAAAGAGAAACTTCTAAGACAAATCATTTTAGGAAATAAATGGTTTTGTTTGGCAGATATTCTGTTTAGCCTATGAAACTAACTGGGATCTCTTTCAAGCTCTTCCAGTCAAGCTGCAGAGCTGGATAGTTATCATAATGCACAGCAGCTGCTTCTGATTAGTGCATCAATACAAGATTGTTACATTTACTTTCACTAAGTCAGCTCCAAACAGGAAACCGACCGATCTTATTTCCCTTGCGCCTTCTTACTCTCTTTCAATTTATTGTGAGCTCTCAGATCTTTACAGATTTCTCCCTCCTTTTATTGTAACAAGCGGGTAAGTCTATTTCACAGTCTGAAATAGACTCAGAGAGGCAAAGTAGGAAAAGTATTTGCTGGTAAATTGCTTCTATGTGACCTGGGATATCGTGGAAATGTGTCTTACTTTTCTCTTATGTTCTATCTGTTTCTTCCCTCTTCAGGCAAGAAATATTGCTGTTTGCATTGAATTTAAGGATTCTGATGAGGATGAAGCCCAGCCGCTGAAGGTGCATTTATATGCTATATAGCATACTTCCAAGGCAGAACATAAAACTACGAGATGTAATAGAGGCATATACTTAGGTCACTTTATTTAGACACCCGGCAAGCTCTAAACAAGAAGACAAAAGACATCAACACTCAAGGGTTCACGGGTGCACTTTAGACTAATTGATGTCCTCTCCAAGAGAGGGTACTTTTCCTAAAATAGATATTAGCTAATTACAATGCACAAGCCTTGCACAGATATTATCACATTTGGCTATTTAAACAATTACTAAGCAGATCTCAAAATGTTCTCTTGCAACACTTATGTAATAATCATCATTATCATCATCTTAATCATAATAATTAATAATAGTATGGCTTTGAAGCCTTTATTCTTTGACTTGGTGTTGAATGTTAGGTCTTAACTTAAATCTGCTTTGTATTGACTACAGACTAGTTTGTTTTGACTTGGGTTTCTTTGCCTTGACTTAGAATTAATCTTAGGGCTTTGCAATCTTGACTTTGGATTGTTCATCTTGACAGCTCAAACTAGCTGATAAACCAACGACCACAACATATTAAACCACACGATGAGCATGACAAGATATCCGCCTGTCCTCACATGATTTCTTGCTCCTACTTTTTGAATCTACTGCAGTGCATCTATGGCTGTCCTGGAGGGCCTCTATTTACTAAGCAGGCATATGCAGCAGTCCTCCACCATCAGCAGAACCCTGAGTTTTATGACGAGGTATTTCTCTGCTCATGTTATTCACAATCAGAGTTTAATAGATACAATGGCTTAATAGGGCTGCATGTCATATCAAGAGGGTCCTGAGTTTGCCTCCACCATCAGAGTGGAATTTGGTTCCTGGGTACTCCGGCTTCCTTCTACAGTCCAAAGACATGCAATTAGTAGGGTTTGGTGAATTGGTGATACTGTTGCCCATAGGTGTGGATGTGAGTGTGAATGATTGTCTGTCTGTATCTGTTGTCCTGTGACAAACTGGTGACCTACCCTGTGGTAGCTGGGATAGAGTTCAGTCCCTCCCACGACCCTGATATGGATAAGTGGAAGAGAGTAAATGGATGGATTAAAAATAGCTACAAACTACCAGCAGAGAGTCAGATATGTTGCACGATTAAGCAATTTTTTTTTCAAACCTTTTTGTTTTTGAAATAACAAAATACTTCTCATTGCCTCTCATGTTGCTTGAGCAAATTTGAACTCTACAACTGCAAAGCTTCTTCGGTATTAGCAAACTATGTTGTTGTGCTCTCTCTAGATAAAGATAGAGCTGCCTACTCAACTGCATGAGAAGCATCACCTTCTCTTCACCTTCTATCATGTGAGCTGTGACAGCAACAGCAAGAAGAAAGACGTGGTGGAAACTCCAGGTGGGCCATCAGTTTAAGTCACATCAACCCTCAGTGAATATGAAGCTGTTTGTGTGTGTAGCAGTTTGATTCAGATACACAGTGATTTAATATTCAAATCTTAATTCTTATGCTGCCTCTATTCCAGTACTGGTGCTATGTTAATGGTGCTGGGTTTTTTTTTAACCCTCAGTTGGCCAAGTATGGCTGCCTCTACTAAAGGATGGCAGAGTTATCACGAATGAACAACAACTTCCTGTGGCTGCCAATCTACCTGCTGGGTACCTCAGCTCCCAGGATGGTGTGAACAAGGTAAAAGACAACAACAACAAAAATGAACTTTTATTTTTTTGTAGGTAGTATGGTGTAGACTATAGATAGGTAGTGGACTAGCCTGCCACATAATTCTTTCATAATTCTTTGATTCAGCACTCTGTAGGTTGACAAGTCTCATTTCCATCAAACAGCGTGGCATCCTATCATCCTTTCATTTCTGGTGTCTTGTTTAATTTTATATATTTTGTTTGTATTTTCCTAAAGCTAATTTTAGTATCAACCAAGACAACCAAGACAGATCTGTTAAACATATCCTTATTTGACAACTAAGTGTTATTTACCTCTAGCAAGGTAAGGCCGTAAATCAAGCAGCATATGTAGACAGGAATTAACCTGCTGGGAAATGGTGAAAGGACAATGTGGGAAACCCAGGCTTCTATTCAGAATAATAAAGTGATGAATTTAGCAAGTTGAAACCCAAACATCTGCAATCAGAGGTTATACAGTAGCTATCCATCTTGCTTGAGATAGATATTGATGTAGATTGATATATGTATTGATATATGATATATGTATATTGATAGCATGGGTACTTGCCATGGAGGAACAATAATAATTAAGGCTTATTGTCAATTAATCTGTGATAAACGTTATTATATTATAAATCAGTATATGCAAAAAGAACATCACTGTGTTTATTTGTTGTACTGCAGTTTATACTTAATATCTAGTGCAGTTAATAGTTGTGTACTTGTTGCAGCACTCTGGGTTGGAGATCAAATGGGTGGATGGAGGAAAACCCCTTTTCAAAGTCTCAACTCATCTTGTATCCACAGTTAACACTCAGGTGTGTACACAAATAGCACATATATCCATGCAGTTAATGTTAGCTGCCTACTCACAACGGTTTTATAGAATAAAAAAAATCTAAACATCGATATGACATGTTTCTATTAGGATCAGCACTTGCATAACTTCTTTCACCACTGCGAAAGCATGGAGATGTCAGAACAAGCTTCGGAGGGAGAGCTTGTTAAATACCTGAAGGTATTCAGAGCTCCATTTACTTCTAATACCCTGAGGAAAATGGAACACACACTGTTGAACAATCTTTTCATCTAGCATTTAAGGGATCATGACAGGAAGAGTCCACAGTTATTGACTTTTTTCTTCTTACTTCCCTCTTAAAGAGTCTCCATGCAATGGAAGGTCACATGATGGTAAACTTTCTGCCCACCATTCTCAACCAGCTATTCTGTGTCCTGACCAGAACCACACATGAGGATGTGGCTGTAAATGTGACCAGGCAAGACACACACACACACACACACACACACACACACACACAAATACATAGAACGTCTGCCTTTCAGCGCCACTTTTGAACTGTGTTTTGTTTTTATTTCATTATCTTTGTAGGGTGATGGTTCATGTGGTAGCACAGTGCCATGAAGAGGGACTTGAGCATTACCTGAGATCGTATGTCAAGGTGCTTATTGTCTTATGAATTTTATCACAATGATGATATTCACTGTTTCAGAGTCTGACACTCCCCGCCCCCTTCTCTGCACCCAGTTTGTGTTGAAGCCAGAACCCTATTCTTTCACCAATGTAAAAACTGTTCATGAGGAGCTGGCAAAAGCCATGACAGCCATTCTCAAACCATCAACAGACTTTCTGACTAGCAACAAGCTTCTAAAGGTAATTCATCTGTCAAAAGGCAATCAGCAGAAGCTAATTAAAGGAGACTTATAAAGAAAAATAAAATAATATTTTTAAACTAATCCACAAATCTTTGTAAAATGATTATTTTTTTCAATTTACCTGTAAAAAAATAAATTAAAATTAAATTAAACAACATAAATAGGTAATACATGATAGTAGATCTACAAACATTATATTCTGTTGCTATGAGTTCTCCAAAATTTACATCTGTTACTGAAATTTGAGAAAATAAATGAATAAATTCTTGTTGACATATTTATGATGTCATTTTCTAGTTCCATGCAACATTCACTTTCAAAATAATTCACATTTTGTACATTCATCGTATTTCTTTCTTTCACTGACACTGTGTTCTGGGTTGCAGCACTCCTGGTACTTCTTTGAAGGTCTGGTGAAATCCATGGCTCATTATCTGATAGAGCACGGGAAGGTTAAGGTAGATCTGTTGTTAAAACCTTTTGTCCTTAAGCCATTTTCTTACAAACGTGACTCCTCCAAATCTTTTTCTTCCTATGTCCAGGTCTCCAGGAACCAGCGCTTTTCTGCATCCTACTACCATGCAGTAGAGACTCTTGTCAATATGCTCATGCCACACATCACCCAGAAATATAAGGACAATCTCGATGCAGCTCGCAATGCCAACCACAGCCTGGCAATTTTCATTAAGGTTGCCACCAGCTGATTATTTTAGTTTATATATTATATTTATGTAGAACTATATCTCAAATTTTCTTTGTTTTGAGGTTAAACATTAAAACATTTTTACTACTTATTGTTTACTACTTATTGTTTATAAAAGACTGAAATGATAAGTTAATTCAACTTCAGAAAACTAAGTGGACTTTTTTTTTTATGAATCTTCGCTCATTATATTTGTTCCCTTTTCCACACAGCGCTGCTTCACCTTCATGAACAGAGGCTTTGTATTTAAGCAGATCAACAACTACTTGAACTGCTTTGTTCCTGGAGACCCCAAGGTTAGCAGGCATAATGTCTCTAAAGATTTGATACAGGTTGTTGAAGTTAATATAAAACCCTAAAATGTACATTCTCTTATGGTTCTTATAGACCTTATATGAATTCAAGTTTGAGTTCCTGCGGGAGGTCTGCAACCACGAGCACTATGTACCTTTAAATCTGCCCATGCCTTTTTGGAAAGGGAGAATACAGAGGTTCCAGGGTAAGAAAAAACCCACAATTTGCACTGACTTCATCTGTACATTGCATCTTTTTTTGCTCTTGCCTTGTCCTGCTAATAAATGCCTGCTACAGATCTCCAGCTGGACTACTTGCTGACTGATGACTTCTGTCGAAACCACTTCCTGGTGGGACTGCTGCTCAGGGAGGTGAGTAGTGCACTTCAGGAGTCCAGAGAGATTCGTCAGATTGCCATCCAGGTGCTCAAGGGACTGATGATCAAACACACGTTTGATGACCGCTATGCTTCCAAAGTAAGTTCTGCAGCTCTTGGCCATTATCCTTCTCTTTGGCCATCTGCTGCATTTCCATAAAAGTACATGTTAGATGTAGTTTAACCAGTGACACAATAATTTTTCAATTTGACAGCTTTAAATAATTTAACTCAAGGTTTGTTGTTGCAGAGCCAGCAGGCCAGACTTGCCACTCTCTACCTCCCTCTGTTTGGCCTGCTTCAGGAAAATGTTTATAGGCTTGACATCAAAGAGTCGTTGCCTCTCGACAATCGTAATGTAAATGTAAGCCTGACACCTAGTGGTTGTAAACTGAATGGTAGCTTGCATCTGTAATGCATGCCTCAGTTCTGCAGTTTCTCTCTTTATTGTTTTTAAGTGAGAACTAGAGCACTTCACAATAGTAATTTTAGTTTCTGTCCCAGAACCCACGAGAGGACTCTCCGGTACAGACCTCTATGGTGACTCCTCAGAAACCTGGCAGCTGCATAGAGAATGCTCTCCACAAAGATGTGTTTGGGGTCATCTCTGGAACAGGTGTTTCCCTTCTTATAAGGACATTACTGAGTAATAAAAATGTGTCGAATTTAAATAATTTCAAATAAATAAAATAAAATAAAAATTGTAAATAATTTTCCAATATCATTTAAAATGAATAAACTGTATCTTTAATCATAGTTTACTGATCTTGCACCATGATCACAAATGAAAAATGTGTTTTTGTGGTTTTACTTTTGGTGAAAAACTTCTTTTTTTTTTTTACGGTCCCTTTGCAGCCTCTCCTCAAAGTTCCACTACCAATGCCAGCTCAGTTCACCATGCAGACTCCAGAGGCTCTCTGGTCTCTACCGACTCTGGGAACAGCCTGCTGGGCAAGAGCAGTGACAGGACCAACTCTCTGGAAAAGGTAGGTCACCACTTGTGACATGGCAGTTCCTTAGGCACATTTGTTGTTGTTTCTTCTTGATGAAATAAAGATGAGTCAGTGGCATAGAGGAATGTTAACATCACTCTTAAAAAGTCAGACTAACCTGATTAGGATCGGGATTGATAATAAGGGTTGATTAATAAGGAAAATAAAATATTTACTGGTAGTGGAAATTCTGGCCTTATTTGAACTTTGAAAAAGATATAGTCTGCAACATAGAAAACATTTCTCAAGGTTAACAAAAACATAACTATTTGAGAACTACTCAGGTAGACTAGATTAAACCTGGACATCCATCCATCCATCCATTCACTTCCGCTTATCCTTATCCTTATATTATATGTCCTAAACCTGGACATATAATATAAAAATTGCCCCACCTCCCAGAAATATCCAGAGACGGGGAAATAAAAGCCTTGTTTCACGACACAGACTACATTACTCTGTTGGAGTCATAATAGTAACAAAGCAAAAGCAGCATCTGTAAGCTTCAAGGTCTCTTGAGATGTGTCTTTATTTTCTATTATTTTCATACCCACACCCTCCTCCCACCAGTGCTCCATCACATCCCAACTCCACCAAAAGGAGAGATCTACCAGGAGGCATTCTATCAATGTGCTCCCTTTCTCTTTTGAACCCGAACACCAAGTCGCACCTCATCTTAATCATGCAACCAAGCGGGTCACCGTGGACTTCTCTCTCCTCACTGTTCCCCTGCTTGACCTACTGCAGGACAATGACAGTGATTATAACAAGGCAGCTCCAGCCCAGAGGGTGGATGCAAATCATGAGGAAAACTTAACTTTACAAGTATTCTGTTTGACATGTGTGACCCCTTCAGAGTGTTTTTCATATTACAGAGTCTTGCAAATTTGGGATTTGTAAGATTGGCAGACCTTGTTGCTTTTTCACTTCTTTTCTTCTATGCTTTTTAAACCTGGAGTTGTTGTTACTGTCTGCAGTAGTAGACAGGTTTTTAAAGAAAGTATTTGACATTTTTCATCTTTAAAGTTTGGTTTGTTTGAGTGATGGGTTATATCTCTTAAAAGGTTGATTTTTTTCAGTACTCCAAAGATTGATAAGTAAAAGTTTTCTCTACTTTGTTCCTGTGCATCAGAATCCGTGTGCATCAGCCCTGGGCAGCACTGTGCTGCGCTCTGACAAACTGGACCAGGATGAAATCAAAAACCTGCTTATGTGTTTTCTGCATATCCTAAAGAACATGTCAGAGGGTAGGAACCATGCGATTCATATGTGATTTTGACACGTGCTATGGTCTAATAATCTAATTTCATGTAATTTCATCATACTCAGAGGCCCTATTTACTTACTGGAGTAAAGCTGCTTCCTCAGAGCTAATGGACTTCTTCACACTGATACAGTAAGTAGAGAAAGAACCTTTTTATTATTACATACATGTAAGAGTGACTGAACATTTTCTAAATAATATTTTTTCTAGATAACATAAACAAGATAGATTGTATTAGCAAGCCTTAGATGTCATAGTACGCAAATTAATGAACATTGACTTCGCTAGCGTCACTAAAAGATATTGACAAAGGGATGCTTGCGCCAGTTTGTGGACTACTGTTCTGCCTTGAGTTTAGAATTTCATTTGTTGCCATTTGGGATTTTTTTGTTTAGAGCCATAATTGATCATGTTTGTTTGCACCAGCCTGCTGGACTTTGCCATCTGCTAGTTAGCTTGACCACAAAGAACTTTCCTGGATTGAAGAGGGAATAAGACCATACCCAAACTCTGTCTGCCTTTATCATATTCTTAAGACATTTGGTGTAACATCTCGAGTTTGCAGCAACAAATCCAAGGGTTGTTTGAAGATTCCGATACAGATCCAGCTCTGCAGGGGTCAAATGGGTACTAGAAGTAATAACTTGTGAATAATAAAACCTGTGTTTTTCCTGCAGAGTCTGCCTTTATCAGTTCAGATACATGGGGAAGAGATTCATCGCCAGGTAGAGTCAATATTGTTCTGTCTGCTGATTTCTGAATTCTTGAACTTAAACTAATTTTGCCGGCATTCCATGCAATTAGTGATTCATATCTAAACAGAGACTTTTAGCGAATCTTCTGTAACTCTTTTAACTGTTGGATTTTGATTTGTTCTTTGATCTTTAACATTGCTGGCAAGTTGTTTTATGGCCCCTCCCTGGGTAAGATTGCGATCTTACATTCGCTGGTTGCTTAACAAAATGCATGACATTCTTTTTGCCTCTGTCAGTTTAAAACCACATTACATATTAGACATTTATTTATTTCATGTGTCCATGGTTTATTTTGTACAACCATTAACACCCTCCGTAAGTGATGCTTTAAAATAACAGTATTATACCCTTTTGTGTGTCTTTATTCTGACTTAGCTGTAAGTAAGTCATTCAAGCTTGAAGTTAATAGTACTTCTCCGTTTTCCAACAGGATCCATGAGGAGGCGGGGCCTGTAGGTCCTGACAGGAAATCACTGACTCTCCCTGTGTCTCGTAACAGAGCTGGGATCCTCCACGCCCGTCTGCAGCAGCTGGGATCTCTGGAGAATGCTCACACCTTTAGCAACAGTAGGCCTGCCCACCTGAAATGGATGATTAAATGGATGCTTTCCACATGTCAACAAAAAACAAATAAACATATAAATAAAAATACCCAATAATTTAGTCTAAATTTGGTAATGTAGTAATATTTGTTAGTTTATCCAACTTAGCCATCTAGTTGCCCGGCCACAATTTACTTTGTACAGTACTGGTTTAGCAAAACTTGCACATGATGATCACCTAATGGCTCTTCACCTAAACTGTCAAGGTCAAGCTCAACGTCTCTCTTTTTTTGTTTTATAGACAATAATCTATGAATTGCAATCGGTGCTGGATAAGATATGTCACTAATGATCTGGTTTTTTCCATCTGTCTTGGAATTCTGTCCCACCATTTGGCAAAACCAAAAGGAAGAATTTGTGATCGACGTTTTTTGAGTTTAGAGGTCTTGTTTGCTAATTTGATAACTAATCTTAAGGCAATGTTTTGTGTTCTTTTTGTGTTTTCAGTCAGAATTTTTTCCAAGTACAGATGTACACGATTCCTAAAAATCATCCCACATCTGTCTTAAATGTTTTGAACATGAGCAGAAACTACACATACATTTAAAGTATTACAGGTAACAAATGAAATGATCACTGATGTGATAATTATTCACCAAAACAAACGACACAGAACTCTAAGAACTTTCCATCTTCAAAAAAGATGAGGAAGTCGTTTTATTTTGTTGAATCATTAGGTAACGCTTTTATTCTCTAAAAACATTTGAAGAATGGCATAATGCCGGAATGCCGGAAACAAAGTGTTTGATGTTCCAATACTCAGGTGAAACCTACATGTAGGGTTACCAGCATATAAAAGTAAATCATTAACGAGACAGAATCAGTATGAAGGCAAAGCACACATAACAGATTTTGAGATAGCATGATGATGCATATGAGGCTATACTTTTTAAGTACACGAACTACAACTGTTCTTGTAGAAAAACACCCCTAACCTTCAAAAAATTGATTTATTAAGAGTTAACTGGGTTACAACCAAGACTATTAAACTAAAACTTCTTACGTCATTTAATTTCAGTAATAATGACACAACTGAAAATATATACATTTGTATTATTTTTATCTAGTCATTTGTAATAGCGCACTTTGATGTTTTATTTGTAATCATTTGGGCAAGAATGTACTGTATATACTTAGAGTATGTATGAAATGTTATTTCCTTCTTTCAGGTTGAATTTCAACATACTTAAGAGCAGTGTTGGTCAAGTTACTTGAAAAAAGTAATCAGTAACTAATTACTGATTACTTCCCCAAAAAAGTAATCCCGTTACTCTACTTATTTTCAAAAGTAATTAATTACTTAGTTACTTTTTAAAAACACGATTTACAACCTGAAGAGGTGATAAAGCGATAGATCTTTCAGCCCAATTCTACTTTTTCTACATAATCCATCATACAAAATGTAATCAAATGGAAAAGTCCCTTTTTAAAACTTGTTTTAGTCTTTTAACTTTATGCATCAAGCAAAAATTTTCTGCACATTCCAGCACATAAAATATATATATTTTTTGTGTTTACACTCACTCTTTCAAATAGATGTAAGTAAAGCACAGCAGAAAATAAATAAAATCAAAGACTAGCGGTCCTTTTGCTCTATTTTCACCTGTGAAGCAGGAGTAGGGTAGGCGGAGGTTTACCCTGGTGCAGGTGTGCCACAGCGGTCAGTTGAAGAATCCGCGAGTTTCTCTGTGAATTTCCCATTACATCATAGCGCACTCTGTGCTTGCTCGGAAGTTTAGGGGTTTTTTTTCGCTGTAAAAAGACGTTTTCTTCCCACGCACAACGGACACTAATGTTTTTGTCACTTTTTATGGAATCAAACTTAAAGTAAGGTCAGTACTTCCACGCTTTAAACACTGCACGCTCATACTCTCTCCGCACTCGATATATTATCCATTGTTGATCTGCACACAGCTGTTGTCAGGAACGTCGCACTCGCATACATCATGGTCATGAGACATTCTCGCAAAAACAATCACGGTTTTAGTAATGCAGTAACGCAGCGTTCCTACGGTAAAGTAACGGTAATCTAATTACCGTTTTTGCAATAGTAATCCCTTACTTTACTCGTAACGCGTTACTGCATTACTGCGTTGTAACGCAGTAATGCCCATCTCTGCTTAAGAGTATACTTAAAGTACTTTGTGTGTAGCTGGGGTGAGTTGTACTGTGCTAAAATGTGGTCATGAAGCAGATGTTGCTGTAGTTAAAGTAGGATATTATTATTTTTATTTATTTTTTGGACCTAAATAATATTGTGTTTATCTGAATTAATGTAGCCATGCTTTCCCGAGCTCTTGGCGGCAACGGATTTGTCTTTTACTGACTCCTTCGTGGAGTTGGTAATGGTGACAAAATCAACAACAGGTCTGCCATACAAGCACATGGCAAATCGTTATTGGTCTTAGATTTAAATCAATAAAGCAATCAACGGTATGCACTTTTTTTTATGGCTCTAATAAAACATTATCCCTATCGGAGACGTAGCTTATGTGCTTTCTGTGCAGCGTACTCCTGTACGGAAGCAGATGTGAGCAGCCAGTGCCTTCTAGAGGCCAGTGTGTCTACAGAGGTCTGTCTCACTGTGCTGGACACACTCAACACTTTCATCATGGGGTTCAAGGTATTAACAGAGACAGCCAACATGACACCCTTTATTATCTTGCTCAGCCAATAAACTCACCTTCCCTGTTTTCAGACCCAGCTGAATTCAGATCTCGGTCACAATCCCCTGATGAAGAAGGTTTTCCAGGTGCACTTGTGTTTTCTGCAGATACCTCAGTCTGAGGCTGCTCTCAAACAGGTCTTCACCTCACTCAGGACTTTCATTTACAAGGTGAAATATCTGGCTCCATGTTTATTGACTTAACATGGTGGGACTGAATTGGGTTGTAACCCATGTGGTTGTGATTTTTTGATATCCACAAATCGACTTGAAATGACCCCACAGCTGCATTTCCATGTCCTCTAGTTCCCTTGCACCTTCTTTGATGGCCGGGCCGACATGTGTGCCTCTCTCTGCTACGAAATTCTCAAGTGCTGTAACTCCAAGCTGAGCTCCATCCGTAGCGATGCTGCCCACCTTCTCTACTTTCTTATGAAAAGCAATTTCGACTACACAGGTCGTAAATCCTTTGTACGAACACATCTGCAGGTAAGCGTTTCATTTGTGTCTGTCTAAATTTGACATTTTATATGTTTAGTTATCTTTTCTAGTCTCTTATCTACATACAATATCTATGATGTATCTGCTAACCATGTTAATGATGTATCTCTGTATTATACAGGAAGTCTTAAATGTAAGGTTCTCTTTACTTGTTGATATTCACCCAGGTGGTAATTGCTGTCAGTAAGCTGATTGCTGACGTCATCGGCATAGGGGGTATGCGCTTCCAGCAGTCTCTCTCCATCATCAACAACTATGCCAACAGTGACAAGACCATCAAGGTGAGGAATGAGAGTTTGGTAGGCAAAATAAATTACCAGGAGAACTGTTGAATAATTTTAGTTATTTCTGTCCCAAACTGGTTGATTAACACTTGGTCAGATCATACATGTAGCAATACTATCTATTACTAGGTGGCTAAATAGATACATTTCAGCCTTTCTCCTGTTTTGGGGCAAACACATTTCAGTACCCGCTTCTTGCTTTATGTAATCCTGAACATTCACTTTGTTGTTGTGCTTGGGCAGCACACGGCGTTTCCTTCAGATGTGAAGGACCTAACAAAACGCATCAGGACAGTGTTGATGGCCACAGAGCAAATGAAAGAGCACGAAAATGACCCGGAAATGCTGGTAGATCTCCAATACAGCTTAGCCAAGTCCTACACCAGCACCCCTGAGCTCCGTAAAACCTGGTTGGACAGTATGGCTCGCATCCACAACAAAAATGGGGATCTTTCAGAGGTATTTTACGTCACATTGAATACCTTGACTTTTTTTCTGCAGTAAGGCATTGTTGTGTTAGCCTCTGACTCGTGACTGTGTCTGTGCTTTTCACCTGCAGGCAGCTATGTGTTACGTGCATGTTGCCGCTCTGGTGGCTGAGTATCTCTGGAGGAAAGGTAAGTTGAGGATATAATGTAAGGTCTCCTGGCAGTTAACTATTTGAACTCCAACATGTTTTTATGATCCTCATTTACAGAAGCCATAAAATGAATCTCTGATAAACATTACAGCAGTAGAGGAACATTATCCTGGAGAGATTGATTGATAAACTCAATAAAGCCTATCAACTCTCTTGTTGTTTTCAGATGAAAGATTTATGGAACGTGATAAAAAGCTATATGTCCGAGCTGGGGATGTCTGCAATCGAAATTGTAAATTGTATACACTGCAAATTCCTCCAACTCTAAAACCATCAATAATTGTAAAAAATAAACAGTGTGAGTCATATTCCTTCATCGTTATCCTTCAAGTTTATGGTCCTGTGCCGTGTTTTTGCTGCCCTCTTCTTGACAGAGAACTCAGATGTTGTTCCTGGGAAGTGCTTTAGTTACCACTGGGACTACTGTTGCCTTCACCCTTCACGTCTCTCTCTCTCTTACTACACACACAAAAGTGGAAGAAACGTGGCTGATAATTAGTGAGTGTCACAACCAGGATGAAAGAACAAACAAAGGTCCACGAGTACATCAGGAATTTATCTGCAACTGATAGTGTGCTTAGTGAATACCTCGGGCAGCAGAAGCCCAACAAAGAAGAGCAGGAAGGAGAGAGGAACCATCAGGGAAGGGCAGGCCCCTGCATGGCATGTACCACTGGCTGATACTAACAAATCCTACCAAATCCTAAAAGCTGGACTGAAAGACAACACAGAGTGTTGACAACAAATCATGGCAGCACGGGAACAAGCTCTGAGCACAAGATTCATAGAGGCCCGGCCTATTACACCAGGCAAGACCCCAGGCGCAGGCTGTGCAAAGATGCCCCTGAGACAGTCTAGCACATAACAGCATGTTAAATCTCTAAAATCCTGTAAGTTGTGGGGTCTCCATGGATCAGACTTGTTTGTCCAGCACATCCCACAAGATCCGCTTGGACTGAGATCTTGCCAACCTCAAACCATTCCTGAACTATTTTTGCATCATGGCAGGGCACATTATCCATGGCCATAGCCAACCGGGAATATAATTTCTATGACAGGGTTGACATGTCAGTGGTGATAGTTTTATGCTTGATCAGTGTATGGTTCTACTGGACCTCTCTGTGTACCTTTTTTATGCCAGGCATGTTCAGGCAGGGCTGCTCAGCTTTCCGTGTCATCACTCCGAACATTGACGAGGAAGCAGCCATGATGGAGGATGTTGGGATGCAGGATGTTCACTTCAGTGAGGTCAGACTTTGTTTCGATCTTTTCTGAATGTCAGCCTATAGAATGTCCTTTTAAAATTAGTCATTGGCTTCAGGAATATTTTTTGGCAGTAACATTAGTCCCACTTCTCAGTGTCTTTTCTAAAGATAAGATAATTGTTTGTGTTCAGGAGGTGCTGATGGAGCTTTTGGAGGAGTGTGCTGATGGCCTCTGGAAGGCAGAGCGTTATGAGCTCATTGCTGATGTCTATAGGCTCATCATTCCCATTTATGAACAGCGCAGAGACTTTGAGGTGAGCTGCACACTGAGCACAAGTTATAGACAAAGTGTGAATTGTTCTGTTCTGTTTATATAATGCCAATTCACAACAACAGTTTGTAAATAAAAACATCTGCGTGACAGTTATTGCAATTTGTTTTTGAATTTGTCAAACAGAAACTGGCACACCTGTATGATACACTCCACCGTGCGTATACTAAAGTGATGGAAGTAATGCATTCTGGCAAGAGACTGCTTGGCACATACTTCAGAGTGGCCTTTTTTGGACAGGTAAGTTTACAAAATAAAAAGTAAATAAATATGATAATAATTAAAATTTTCAGTTCAGCTTAAATTTGACTCAGTCCACAGTTTTCATAAAAGCATGGTGTTTATCTTATTGTTTTTTGCAGTACAGTACCACATACACACATACACTCTCTGATACAGCTGAACCTTTGAATCTAAGTGGAACGCTACTATTTTTTAAATTGAGATTTCTCTTCTTTTCCCTTTCCTTTTAAGGCTGCGGTAAGTGAATAGAGGAGTCCTCCTCTATGTCAGTGCCTTTTTACGTTGTTTAAGGGCTAATGAGTATTTGTAAAATTACTATCAAGTATCTGTAGATTTTTAAGCTTTTGTTGCTTCATGATTTTTTTTGACCAGTAGTGGATAAAACATGGTTACTTAGTCACAAAACAATAGCTGTTGTGTGACTTTTATATCATTTTATCTCTTTTCTGTTTCATTTGCAAATCCAGAAACTCATCCTTTTTTCAGTCATATGTGATCCCATTGTGATTTTTCCCCTGAAAGTTTCTTTTGATTAATTGATGAAGCCTTTCCAACTATTACTTTTATACAAATAAACCACAGTGTAACTGTTACGCATGTATGAATATATTAAATTAAATAGATTGTATCTGTTTGACTCGGTAGTGATCAGCTAATGTTTGCTGTGTTTGATAACTTTCTGTATATAATGACAATCACTTAAAGTGGACCTATTGCTCATATGTATATATGTATATATATATGGGCGGTTAATCCTTCAAGCTCCGGTCCTCTACCAGAGGCCTGGGAGCTTGAGGGTCCTGCACAGTATCTTAGCTGTTCCCAGGACTGCGCTCTTCTGGACAGAGATCTCCGATGTTGTTCCCGGGCTCTGCTGGAGCCACTCGCCTAGCTTGGGAGTCACTGCACCTAGTGCTCCAATTACCACTGGGACCACCGTTACCTTCACCCTCCACATCTTCTCGAGCTCTTCTCTGAGCCCTTGGTATTTCTCAAGCTTCTCGTGTTCCTTCTTCCTGATGTTGCTGTCATTCGGAACCGCTACATCGATCACTACGGCCGTCTTCTTCTGTTTGTCTACCACCACTATGTCCGGTTGGTTAGCCACCACCATTATGTCCGTCTGTATCTGGAAGTCCCACAGGATCTTAGCTCGGTCATTCTCCACCACCCTTGGGGGCATCTCCCATTTTGACCTCGGGACTTCCAGGTTATACTCGGAACGTCATAACCAAGTGGCCGACATAGTGTACAGGAACATCTGTGCCATGTATGCCTTGCCTGCTAGCATCTTGCACCCTGCTGTTATGTGCTGGATTGTCTCTGGGGCATCTTTACACAGCCTGCACCTGGGGTCTTGCCTGGTGTGATAGTCACACCCCAGCTTCTATGGATCTTGTGCTCAGTGCTTGTTCCTATGCTGCCATGATTAGTGCCTCTGTGCTGTCTTTCAGTCCAGCTTTGTCCAGCCACTGGTAGGATTTCTGGGTATCAGCCACCTCCTCTATCTGCCAGTGGTACATACTGTGCAGGGGCCTGTCCTATGGAACGCCAGGACTGCCATAATGAATTAATTAAATACACCATTAAATAATTAATTAAATGTGGCAATAATTAATTAAAATTGGAATTAATTAATTAAATAAATAGTTATGATATATGTAATTAATTAATTATTGACACATTTAATTAATTATTTATGTATTTCACGTTTTAATTAATTATTGACACATTTAATTAATTAATTATTGACATATTTAATTAATTATTTATGTATTTCACATTTTAATTAATTATTGACACATTTAATTAATTATTGACACATTTAATTAATTATTGACACATTTAATTAATTATTTAATGATATATTTATTTATTTCATTTTGGCAGTCCTGGCGCCTGGCTCTCATCATGAAATAATTTTATCTGTCAGCCTCACCCATCAAACTCAGGGGGCGGGGTTAACGCTGATCGAGTCAAAACCATTGCTTTGGCCTGGTGGCCATTGTTTCTAGCACACAACAACCGGCATGTGGAAGCTAACAGAACTGAGCTTTGAAAAACCCTGTTTGTGTGTTACCAAATACCGTTTTAATATTTTTTTAGCCGAGAATGTAGTGGTTTAATCTTCATGTGTCTGGTCGGTTTGTCAAGATACAGCCTCTTTGCAAAAGTGTTTCGATGATTTCGGAGATGTCGTCCCAGTCTCACGGCAAAGCGTGGGATAGACCCGCTCGCCTCGCAAGCAATCCCACCGACAAAGCGCAGGCCCCGGTACACAGCTGTAGTAACCCCCGCTGACTTCTTTTACTGAGGTTATATTTATCGGTGTTTTATTTCCTGATGTTCTTATGTGTCCTACGTGTTTCAGTCGCCAATTCTGAATTATAACTAACATTAAAAACATGTTTAAGGAGGAGAGAGAGCAAATAAATCTGTTTAACATCTGATCTTTGGGTTTTTGTTCAGTAATCAGCGTGACCTGTGTATAAACACATAAAAGAGATAACGTTGGTGTTTCCGTCATGTAGTAACTGCTGGCTTTAACTGTACAAAGGTTGTTCGACACTATGAAACACATACAGACTTCATGATGTTCGGCTAATATTTTTATTGTGAATATTAATCATGCTGACCTCGCTCTGTACACCACGCAGCGAGGTCAGCATATCCACGATATCCTCAGCTCCATGAGTTAACACAAAGTTTCCCAGCTGACTATCTAACTGCCAACTATTCCAGAGACGTGAAAATATACAGCATAAAGAAAAGTGTAAGAGACTCAGCAGCAGATTAGAATAACAGTTATACATTTAATAAATCACCAAATGAATCCAAGAAACGAGCAAACCTGTTCCGACAATTTGAGTTTGTATTCCCTCAGCTGCAGACTCGCTGCTGTTTAAATGTTTGAAAAGGAAGATTAGATATAAACAAACGTCAAACATAGACTCAGTCTGCCTTCACATTTGATATGAGGCCAGCACGTATAGTGGCCTCAGCAGGCTATTACTGAAATACACGTGCTATATCATAAACTATGATATAAACAGGGAGGTCCTATTAACATGTTTAGTTTTAAAGGACACCTTCCTGCCTTTAGTCTCATTCATGAGCAGTATTCGTTTTCTTCTAACATCCAGAAGTCTGCACAATGTGTTTCATAGTTTGTAACAAGCCTTTGACAGGTAAACATAACATGACCGAAAAAGCAAAAAAAAAAAAAAAAAAAAAAGAGAGAGAGAGAGTGTTGACATAAGAAGAGAAAATGCTCTCAATTATGGAGACAGGCAAATGGTTCATTTATGTTTGATGTGTGTTTATTCCTCCCTAAATATCGTCGGTGAAGTTTGCCATGCACGTCAGATTTTCCTGCGCATTTTTATACCTCTGCCAACAGAGAGAGAGAAAAAATCACATTCTAACAGACAGCTGGTGCTTAGAATACAGTTGAATAACTATTAAAAAACAGATGATATTTAGATGATAGTTCAGTCTAACACATGTGCCAGTGAACCATTAAACGTCTGTGAAACTATGCAGTTATGAAACGTAACTTTAACCTCAGCCAAACCGATTTGCTCAGTTGTAAATAAAACAGCGAAGTAAACGTGACCCGACAGACAGAACCTGAGTGAATGAAGTCCAGCGTTTAACCACTGAGAGCTAAAACTCAGCAGAGGTTTCAAAGCTGTGTGCCGGTGATTGGACATCAGCCGCTGATAAAGCTGGCTCGCCTATAAAGTGCTCTGTAAGGAAACAAGCTCCAGCAGCTCTGCGCTCGGGGAAAACACTATATTTACTTATCTTGTGCAGTTAAACTGTGACTATCACCAGGTAACTAGGCGTGTTTCTTGAATTAGCAGCAGGTGTTAAACAGCTGACAGATGAGGAGGAGGATGCATGCAGGTAAACTGAGGGTCTGCTGAGCTGATCGCTGGTTTCGTGAGAAAAATGTCAGCTCGTTCTTTATGTTACAGAAGCACAGAGACACAAGACCAGGCGGAAAGAGACGATCGTTCGGTGAAAATGAGAATCTGCGAATGCAACATGTGGAACACGGAGAGTGGAATATGTAAACAAACCGGTTAATGTACCCCCTCGGTGCGCTCTGCATGCTAACTGTTAGCAGAGCTAGTGAAATCTCTGAAAACATCTGAGCACTTTTGCAAACATGTTCTATGTTGACAACCTGACCAGACATACGGCGCGACATTCGCGGCTAAAACACTGTTAAAAGTGTAGCTGGTGACAGAAAAACGGCCTGTGATTTGATCTGCATTCTGGGATAACTGGCTGCCCCAAGTCTACACAAGCAATCGATTATCTAGGATCGACCTGTTTTGACTTACTTTGCACGGCAACCAATCAAATGTTAGAGAAGCTGCATGGGCAGCGTTAACCCCGCCCCCTGAGTTTGATGGGTGAGGCTGACAGATAAAATTATTTCATGATGAGAGCCAGGCGCCAGGACTGCCAAAATGAAATAAATAAATATATCATTAAATAATTAATTAAATGTGTCAATAATTAATTAAATGTGTCAATAATTAATTAAAATGTGAAATACATAAATAATCAATTAAATGTGTCAATAATTAATTAATTAAATGTGTCAATAATTAATTAAAATGTGAAATACATAAATAATTAATTAAATGTGTCAATAATTAATTAATTACATGTGTCATAACTATTTATTTAATTAATTAATTCCAATTTTAATTAATTATTGACACATTTAATTAATTATTTAATGGTGTATTTAATTAATTCATTATGGCAGTCCTGGCGTTCCATACTGTCCTTCCATGATGGTTGTATGTAGGGCTGCTCAATTAATCGAATTTTAATCACGATTACGATCTGGGCTTTCAACGATCATTAAAAATGACTGAGCCGATTATTAGCCCCTCCCTCATGCTTTACTCTCGCGCTGCTCCATGTGGCAAATCAAGCGCACTGCTCTGCATTTCGAACACGCGTCACAACAATTAAGAGGACCCGAGGGAAGCTCGGAAAGCTAAGCAGAAGTTATTTGGAGAGGAGTGGACTGCCGTTGGTTGAAAAGAGAGGTAAAAAAAAAAAACTTAAGTGGTGTGGAAACATTATGGCTTCGCGGAGTCAGACGTGGATCAAGTAGACACAGTGTGTAAACTTTGCTATGGTGTCGTAGCTGCACCACAGAGCAACACTGCAAAGTTCACATTTTTCATTTATTTCTTATATTGCAAACATTTGCACTGTTATCAGTATTTGCACACTATTTTATATTATTTTTTAAAGTCATTATTCAATACATTGTTATTGTTAAACCTTTAAAGCCGGTCAGAGCAGCATGCTCGTTTTGTGTAACTATTTTTAAATCCCTGTAGAACCTGAACGCTAAGCTAGCACAATAAATTTTTTTCCATATGAAACCAGAGGAGTTGTACTTACTTCTTATGCTTGTCCTCGGTCACGGTTTCCTTCCACATATAGCTTTGCAAAAATTGCATAAAAAGAGCTTGCAGGAACAAAAACATAATATTCCAGAAACACGCTTTGCCGATCCGATCAGCTGTTCTTAACACTTCCCACATTGAAAAAGACGTCAACGTGAACTATCGCAAGTGACGTCGTTTTTGCGGAAAATGTAGTTTTTTACTTGTAGGCCTTAGAACTCGAATTGCACTGCTGGAAATAGTTTATTTTGATGCACATGCACATTCTTTGCAAATTTGCATCATAGGATTGTTTTTTTGTTTTTCCTGCAGTATATAAAAATTGCTGTATCTCCAAAAATAAAACTATGAAGACACTCAAAATAAATTTCCTGTTGTTGTAAACTATTTTTTGCAACTTTTTTGTATTTAAAGTTTTGAGGGATAAACCTCTTAAATTTCTCCAAGTAGAAATATATGTAAAAAAACAAAACAAAAACGATTTTCAATTTTTTTGTAGTTTATTGCACTTTTTTGCAATTAATGTAGTTACTATGGACTTAATGCATACACATTTTTAAAATATGGGCTATAACAGTTGTATTGATGTATAGCAACTTGAAATGCTCCCACAAATGGCACTACAGCATGTAAAAAAATAATATAAGCTCTGGCGGACGAAATAAATATCGTCAAATAATCGTGATCTCAATTTCAGTGAAAATAATCGTGATTATCATTTTTGCCATAATCGAGCAGCCCTAGTTGTATGTATGTATGTGTGTGTGTATGTGTGTGTGTGTGTGTGTGTGTGTGTGTGTGTGTGTTTATGCCCGCCCCTCCCAGAGCCTGGTTCTGCTGGAGATTTCTTCCTGTTAAAAGGGAGTTTTTCCTTTCCACTGTCGCCAAAGTGCTTGCTCATAGGGGGTCATATGATTGTTGGGTTTTTCTCTGTATGTATTATTGTAGGATCTACCTTACAATACAAAGCGCCTTGAGGTGAATGTTGTTGTGATTTGGCGCTGTATAAATAAAACTGAATTGAATTGGTGTGGCTCAGGTGGTTGACAGGTCATCTACCAACTGGAAGCTTGGTGGATCAATCTCGGGCCTTGGTTACAATCCTGAGTTTCTCCGAATGTGTCCATTGGCACGTCATTTAGCATGACAATGCTAAACAGTGTTTATGTATACATAAAGGGCTGTATGAATGTTTGTGTCACTGGCTTTGAGTGCTCAATTTACGTATGTCATTGTTAACACCTTTAAACAAATACAGACTGCTTCATACATCTTGTAATTGAAAGAATAAATCCACCATCAAGTCATACAATAAGGAGACAGTGCAATACTAACAATGTGGAGCTTGAAATGAGCACAATAGGTCCACTTTAGTGCACAGATATTTTCTTTAACCATCTTATTTCAGTTTTGATCTTTCCGTTTTGCAGGGGTTCTTTGAGGATGAGGATGGAAAAGAATACATCTACAAGGAGCCAAAGTTCACTCCACTGTCTGAAATTTCCCAGAGGCTCCTGAAGCTATACTCTGACAAATTTGGCCAAGAAAATGTCAAGATTATTCAGGACTCTGGCAAGGTGTGATCACATTCTTGTATGTTTGGATGACAGTATGATAGACCTTAGTAACTGTGCAATAATCTTGAGAAAACGTTATTGTAGGTTTGACGTACACATTGCATTCAGAGAATTCACAATGAATCCGGTTGTTCAGTCTGACGTCACTAGCCGTGTCTGGACCTAAACTCCGCTGCAGGTCCATATATCAAACGATCACTGTGGCATTACTGAGAGTTGAAAAACTGTCTAAAGTCTTTCATCTGTAATAAAATGATCAGCGTTCTGCTCTACCAGGTGTAACAATTGAGTTAAATATCCAGGCATCCATGAAAACGGAATTTATGACATTTAACGGAGTTAGAAGTTAGCAGGGAGTTAGCTTGCTAGCTTCTATCTAAATACAATATAGCATGTCCTGACTGCGGGGTTTGGGAAACAAATTAAAACGTACAGCTCTGTTATCACTTCCAGCATAAATGAAGACAGAAAACTAAAAAGCAGTGACGTTTGTAGGGTTACTGAAGTTGGGCTAGCTGGTATATAATGATGTGCTACGTGACCGCTAGCGACACAGCTATGTTAGCATAATATAAACAAGCTAACCTTTTTTCCACTCGATAAAAGTTAACGTGAGTGTTCTCGGTGGTCACGAACAAATGTAATCGCATGGCAGGATGCTATAAAAGGACCAAACTTCAGCCAGGAGAACAACTGAGATAATCCATCCATAATACGAGGTTAGTCATTCGTATACTGCTGCATGGGCTGGGCTGTAGTTACATCCTAAGGTGTTAAAAACTGAGCTTAAATAAATGATTAGCGGTAATAAAAGCCGAGGGAGGTCAACAGTGATCACTGACTGTTTTAGGAGCTTTTTGAGATCAAATAGAAGAAAATACATAACATTAAACATGTTAACAACACAAAAGCCATATTAAACGCAGACTACTTTAGACCCGGAAGTAGGATTCGTTGCGTCATCACTGAACAACCGGATATATGAAGTCTTTTAAATGTGTTTTTGAATTTTTGGCTTCACATAGGAGACAAACCTCGTTCTCCTGCATGAATACATTTTCACCTATTCATCCACTACAATGTACTTTGTTGCTGTTTATGCTATATCTCCTGGTAACCTAAGCCCCAAAGGCAACCCCCCCTCCCCTCTCCACCACTGTGAATGTTTGTATTGAAAGCCCATAACTATGACAACTGTTGATGAGCCTCAATCTGATTTTGGGTCACATACCACATGCTGAGGGTTACTTTTGAAGTGCTGAAATGACTAGACCCATCTTGCTTAAGAATTATATGAATTCTAAAAAAAATCTCAATTTTTTAAAGTTAACCTTTTGATTTATTTTCAGCTTGCACTAACTTGACTTGTGAATGTTATTTTTTTTGCCAGTATAACCTGTAACCTCAAAAAAAAAAATGAAGTTGTGTAGCTGCCAATACCTTTGTTAAAATGTTAACATGAGAGCATACAAAGCCAGTTGGGAAGAAATCAAATTTAATATATACCTTTTATATGTCAACTGCTATTGGGAAATACCGTTACTGGTTGGTTAACACACTAATTTATTTTCATGTAAGCTTATATAAATATTATGGATTGAACACAAATAAAATATGTTGAAAAACTTCTTCTGCATCCACAGGTGAATCCGAAAGATCTGGACTCAAAGTACGCCTATATCCAGGTAACTCACGTCACGCCCTACCTCGACGAAAAGGAGCTGGAGGACAGGAGGACAGACTTTGAGAAGAGTCACAACATCTGGCGCTTTGTGTTTGAAACACCGTTCACAATGTCAGGCAAAAAGCAGGGCGGGGTGGAAGAGCAATGTAAACGGCGGACTGTTCTCACCAGTATGTCATACAATCATGGAAACTATTTGTAAATGTAGAGTAGATTAACCAAAGTTTAATTATATCTTCCTGATTGTCAGCTGTTATTGTTGATTACAATTGCCTGTGTCTCACTTTAGTGCAAATCACTTAAAAAATTATGTAGATGAATTTAGTTCTGTTTCATTAGTGTACCAGTAAGTTCAGCTCTTACGGTGCCTTATTAATAATTATGCTAACCGATTTGGCTATAGTGGAGACTCCGCTGTGGCCATTTACAGTGTTTAGTATCCTGGTTATCAGCATTACTGTGGAATCTACTGTTTCTGTGTTCAAAGGACATTTTTATGTTGCTGCTAACAACAGATATTTTTTCTCTTCCAATCCTGTGTTCACTCAGCCACCCACTGTTTCCCATACGTAAAGAAGCGTATAGCAGTCATGTACCAACACCAAACCGACCTGAGCCCCATAGAAGTGGCCATAGATGAGATGAGTGCCAAGGTGAATGAGTTGCGACAGCTGTGCTCGGCCTCTGAAGTGGACATGATACGCCTGCAGCTCAAGCTCCAAGGCAGCATCAGTGTTCAGGTAGAATCAAAATCACAAGGTTATAATCATTTTTACTTTATCAATAATTATTTTATTCCTTTAATCTAGAATTAACAGTCTTTGATTTTGATTTTCCAGGTAAATGCTGGTCCTCTTGCTTATGCCAGAGCCTTCCTAGACAGCAGCAGTGCCAAGAAATATCCAGACAACAAAGTCAAACAGCTCAAAGAGGTCTTTAGGTACTGACAGAAAACCTTCTTCCCACACACTATAACATACCCAATATTACTATGATTACATTGTGCCTTAGTGAGCTTGGCTACAGAGGTTGGATGCTTGTCTTTCTGTATTGCATATTACTATTTTGCGCTTGTTGCTTTGCTTTGAGTTTTTTCATGCCTCTCTTTTCAGGAAGTTTGTGGACGCCTGCGGTCAAGCGCTTAGCGTTAATGAGCGGCTGATTAAAGAAGACCAGCAAGAGTATCATGATGAGATGAAGGCCAACTACAGGAATCTGACGAGGGAGCTGTCGAACATCATGCACGAACAGGTGGAAACACTGAAGAATGATGAATGATCACAGCATGTGATGGCTCTGAGATGTGATGGCTCATAAATACTAAATATTTTATTTATAAAGTTTTGTTCCGTGTGAAGAATCAAGTTGCACCTGGTCTGTCAGATTTTATTTGTATTCACATCTGCATGCTTCATCTACACTTATCTACACATATATTTTGTTATGAGGGTGTTTGTCAATGTGTAATTTTATATTTAATTGCATGACAAAAAGTGCTGTCCTGTGCTGCAGTTCTTTTACTCTAACCTTTACTAACCATGTTTCCTATCTCCTTTATTTATGCTGTCATGAGCAGCTTGGATGGTAATAATGATTGTGTCATTGAATAAAGTAACTATTTACACTGTAAAAGATTTATAGACAGCAACTGACTAACAGCTTCATGGACATAGTATCTACATCCAAATCTGCCTTCCAAAAGATGAAATATAATGCCCTCTTGAATCAGCTTCATGTGTAGCCTGATATTTATGATTGTCCACGGATTAAGGAAAATTTTAAAAGACCATTCCTCACTAATTCCACCCCCCACCCCCTTTTAAACATAAAACAAACCAAACAGTATATTTTAAGCTTTCTAACAGTCCATTTCTTCCAGATAAACCCAGTGGACGATGGTCCAAGGAGCAATCTGTCTGCTTCTATGGGCATCTTCAACACCATCACTGGCACACCAACCAGTGCCAACCTACAGTACATGGCTCGACCACCATATTCTGACAGAGATGTTTGACATCAAAATTGCTGCTCCATCACTACTAATGACTGTTCAAACTACCTGAAGGATCAGCTGAAAACCTTCAAAGAATGTAACACTACCTAAAAACATAATTTGTTGCCGTTTTTTCTCCTATTTTATCTGATTTCAAAATTTTCCAGGTCATAACCTGAAAAATCAATTCAATGTTATTCTGTTTTATTTATATAGCGCCAAATCACTACAAGGTGCTTTATATTGTAAAGCAGAGACCATAAAATAATACAGAGGAAAAACCCAACCCCACTGAGCAAACAGTGGGAAGGAAAAACCTCTGACAAAACCAAGCTCAGGGAGGGGCACCCACCTGCTGCAACCAGTAAAGTGAAGTCACGTGTGCCCCCCATTATTCTTGTTTCCTATGGAGACTCCATTAAATACAGATGGTTTTCAAACCTTTACAACAATTGTAATATCATCATCTGTCTACATTTTCATGTGTTGTTTATTATTTTCTGTGTTCTAAGAGGGTTAAACCACATGTAACTTAACAAGCATGTATTAGTACTTCAGTTTACAACATGGTCTTATCTTGTTCTTCTGTCCAGAGCCCAACCCAAAGGATACTATCATGGGGTTAAAACTACAGACAAGGAAGTTAAGTGTTTTTGCATTTGACTACTTGATCTGTTTTTAACTCTGGGGATCTCATTCACATAGTGTGTTTGTAAAAGAGTGTTTAAGACAGTGAGACATCAGTGCCGCTGTAACCATTCATACATTCCTATGGTGCACAGTATTCTTTCTTCATTTTCCCCCATGTCTAGCTACAGCAGGAGCTTTTTTTGTAAAGTGCAGAAGCATCAGAGTTTATCTTTGATCTTTTCAAAGAATTATTCACTCTATTTTAGGCCATTGGGCATTTATAGAAACTATTTATAAAGCCAGATGAACCAAAATGTTTTAACCTATTTTCTGTAACAACATTATGTGCAATATTTTTTTTTTACAGTTACCAAGTCTATCCCCTCTTGCCAAAGACATGAGAGAAAAAGACAATGCAATGCAAGCCAAGAGTGTAACAATTTGTAAGCTACCCCTTTGTTTCTTTGTCATGACGCTTTTTATTATCTGTGAATTCAAATTTAAGAAGAAACACAAGACTTTTACTAGATTATGATTCATCCATTCATTCATATGTTTAAGACAAATAAATAAAACATGTAATAATAATAATGCCTACTTCCTTGCTTTGCCTTTAATTGTTTTTTTATTGTATGAAAAACAGATCAGTGCTGAAATACCACACTCCTGTATCTGCAGCATATCAAATTTCATCAAAGTTTACAGCTGTTAAGAAAATAATTACCTAAATAATTCCATCTGTATCTGATGTGAGCATGACTTAGCACCAGTGTTGCTGGAACTCTTTTGCTGTCTGATTGCAAAGGTCACATCTGAGATATTTGCCAACAAGATGTTAAGGCTGTCACAACTTGTGATTTGTCCTATCATGACTATTACTGAATAAAGAAGCAAAAAATGCAACAATGGTTCAACTTTATTCTAGACACAAAGATATATATGTATATATATGTGTGTATATATTAGGGGTGCAACGATACACAAAATTCACGGTTCGGTTCGGTTCGGTTCGATACTTTGGTGTCACGGTTCGATATTTTTTCGATAAAAAAATGTTCATGCCTTTTTAATTTGTCATTTATTAAAATTATAAATATCAGGGCTCGCAAAATTTCAAAATTCCTGGTAGCCCTTCGGGCAGGGACTCTTCAGTTTTTTGTAGCCCAAAATAAGTTTAAGTAGCCCGAATAAAAAAGAGAGCAATTTTTTGATTGATGTTTTGTTTCCCGTTTTGTTTCCTCTACAATATTATACATTAAAGTATAATATTGTAACGGAAACAAAACATTAATCAAAAAATTGTTGAAAAACAGATTATAACATTGTATAAAAATTACAATCATCAACTCAAATACTTGGGTCTAATTGAACAGAAATTTCTATGAACTTGTAAGAACTGTGTAGGACATGAATCAGTCCAAGATCGAGGCCGTTTGCTTTTTGAAGTTTGCAAAGACTGCTAAATTTTTGCCAGTGGTAGTTCACTCTTTGCAACATAGTACGCTGTTTTGAACTGATTTTCAGGTTTATTTTTATCAGTTGCAAGGAGAGCTTAACTTCTGTCTCGCTAGCTTGCCCTGCGCTCAGTGAATCTGCGTTCGACTACTCCGCCTAGGCTGCACTGTCGAGCACAGATCCACTGAGCGCTCAACACAGACAGCATTGTCAGAAGGAAAGTTGATAAAATAAATTAAAAATTTTGTATTGTTCGATACATATGCGTACCGAACCGATATATATATATATATATGTATGTATGTGTGTATATATATATATATATGTATGTATGTGTGTATATATATATATATATATATATATTATAGCGGTGTTGCCATCCTTGTGTTTAGAATAAAGTTTCTTTATTCAGTGTTGCTTCCCAGACCCACCCCTATACTTCTATCTTGGGGACGTAACATCGCTCTACTACTGTAGAGAAACTACTGTTTTTCTACTCCGTTGTATTTTGGCTAGATAAGAAAACACTATATATTAACCATATTTGTGAAATTATTTTGTTACAGCAGTGGAAGTAAGTGTTGTAGTATGGTACTAATAAAATATAATTGAATTTCATAGGGTCATTACTTACACAATGAAACTGACACTTCTTATTTTCATGCCTTCACCCTTTAAATTTTCTTCCAGGTTTTTCAGTGTGAAAGTGAATGGAGGCCTGTGCTGCCGTTGGTGGCACGCTCATTGAAGAGTTCATAGTGAATTTAGGATGCGACTCTGGTAAAATCCACACTGCCCTGTAAAAGGCCAACTAATCCTACCTGTAATCACTATTATCCCCCATCCCCTCAACAACACTACCACCACACCAAAAAAAAAAAGCCCCCCACAAAAACAACCTCTCATTTGTTTGCTGAACAAACTCCTCATGGTGTCATTCAGAGATTTGGGCAGCTGAGCATCATGTGTCTGCTGTGAGTCCTGCTAATGTTTCATGCTGTGTGTGATTGCTTTAATGAAGTGCAGGAATTCATAATTCTATAGGCTTTGTCCTTTCTATATGCTTTTTGTTGTTTTTACTTTTATACAGAAATGGTAACTTTGTGCTTCTAATTTATTGTTTAGCAGGTTTGTAATATAACAAAACGTGCTGTCCTGCAGTTTTAGCTAGCAGAATCATGGTCTGAATGCTTTGCTGTACCAAACATTTGCTTTGCCAAGAGGCGTGTTAATGACTCCTTATAGGGTCCACTTTTTAGTCCTTTTTATTACGTTTATTTTAGTGTTATTCTATTGTTCACATTAGTATATGTGGTTGAACAATACTGGAGCTGACAGGAGAAGACAAAACTATCCAACTTTTGCATCTGTAATAAAGTGCACTGAAAAACAATGAGACACATGATGACAAAAATTGCTGTGTGCGAAGAGAGCGAAAGTGTCTGAGTTTTTGCCACAAAACATGCAGGATAATGAGGTTTAGAATCTCCAATCTTTCCACATGTAAGCTCTAGCACACCCGGCCCATCCATGTACTGAAGACCTGAGGTCACGCATCTCAATGGCAACCAAATACCTACCAGAAGGACGCTAGATACAAACCAGGGATCTGTGATTTCCCCCACAAAACAACATTAAAGCAAACTAGTTTAAAGAAATAGCAGGAAGTCAAGTGCCTAATGTAATGGCAGTAGAATCCAATCATTATTAAGATACTTCATCAGCCCAAAGAGAATTCACAGAATGAATAACATTCATGACAGTATCTTATTTATCTGATAATTTTACTGTTCTACACATACAAAGGTTAATTTATATCCCTGACCTATATGTAACTCTGTCTGTGAAGATGGATTTAAGAAATAAGTGTTTTCAGTTTTAAAATGACCTCATGTGGTTGGTTGCGGCTATAATAGACTGGTGACACAAGAGAACTCGGAGAGAAATAACAGTAAAACTAAATAGTTTGAGGGGATCACTGCCCATGGCTGCTATCCAAACAACCTACAGCTACTTATTGCTAAAGACAGTAAAGTGGAGAGTATGGCTAATATAGCCCAATAAGTGATTCCCTCAAACTGATCTTCTGTTTTAGTGTCGTTATTTTCCTTTGAGTTATTGATTCAGTCTCTAGTTAGCTAACATAAACTAATTTAAAGCTATGACCTGCAACTAACCCGGTGACGTAACGTGTAGGACTGCCACAGCAGTTTTTGGGCCTCCATCTTACTCTATCCTCTTGTACAGTACATCAAACCAAGCTACATGCCCTCTTCTACTGTATCTATTAACTTTCTCTTTGATTTTCTTCTTTTCCTCTTGGCAGCTTAGTCTGCAACATCCATCTCCTGATATACCACTATCTGTCCTCTGCAGCTCTTTCATTCATCTCCAAATCCTCCAAACCTAAGCTGTGCCTCTTATTCATTTCTAATCCTGTCCATCCCAGGAAAAAGGAGTCTTCAAAGAGTCTACCTGTTGCAGATTGAAACCTTTCAACTGTATTTCCTCTCTAGGTGGCAAACACCATCACCAGTTTAGAAATCGTGATGAAAACCTGTACACATTATCAATCAGACATTGACAGGTTGTCTTTGGTCTGCAAAAATGTGTAGCTGGGTGAATGCCTGGACGACGCTTTCCCAGCAGGTCACTGCATCATAATGACACAATCGCTTGTTATTTGCTCCACCTGTATTCACTTTACCTGCCTGTTTTAATGTTGTGGTTGATTGATGTGAAGCTAAACAGGGCTAATGAGGTTTTACGAGAATGCAATGCCCGAATGTGCAGTTTCTAAGAACTAGTAGTGATAATGGAACCTGAAAGCAAAAAGGAAAAACACTGTACAGTATTGTCCCTGTTATCAGCTGTTCTAACCGTGCGTCTTATTGCACCTGAGTTCTTTGAGTCATCAGATAATTAGGGGTTGACACAGTCACTTGTGATAACAATGATGCTGAGAAGGGCAAATTGGGAGATGGTACTTGGTTTCACAGTCTAGCATCAGTGGGCGTCGCAGAATCGTTGATAGGAGGTTACATAAGGACCTGGTCATGTTGACTTAGTCTTAGTGTCGAGGATCTAGACAGGAGTCACTAGTCTCTCTCTCTGTCTTTTGTTCAAAGATTCAGTCAGAGAATTTGGGACCTAAGGTCGACACAGAGCACAGCAGCCATGGCAGGTGAGTCTCAATCTGGAGTATAGAGCTATGTGAGCGGGATTTCTTTATTTTTTTTTTAAGAAATATTTCCTGACACACACAGATTATTCGGTTTCTACTTTGTTTCCATAAGTATATAAGTTATATGGGACTTATGTTAACTTCTTTCTGCAGTTGAAAAGATAAAGAAGCCCAAGAAAAGAAGTGTAAGTTCAAGTTGCACCGCAGTTCATCTTTTGTACTGACAATACACAGTGCTTTGATCTTGCAATATCCGTGAAGATTAAACGCTGCAGACCTTCTCCTTTCCCCTTTAACAGGCCACAATCTTCGGCTACCCACTGAGCATCTTTTTCATCGTAGTTAATGAGTTCTGTGAGCGATTTTCCTATTATGGGATGCGAGGTAAGTGGCTTCATTGGGTTCTGATGTTATTTTTCTTCACCTGAAAGTTGATTTAATCAAGTATTTACTGTATGCTGTTTAAGGATGTTTTTATGCTACTGTGCATGTATAACTTTCCACTAGATTTTTGACACTTATAGTTACTTTATTTTATTTTTTTTTACTTAATGAATTTTTAGAATATAGAGTAAGCTTCAACTCAATAAACTTTTTCCTTTGTGCCCCCCTGCCTTCCTCTCTTCTTGCTGTCTGCAGCCGTGCTGGTGTTGTACTTCAAGTACTTCCTTAAGTGGGATGAAGACTTTGCCACCACCATCTACCACACATTTGTGGCTCTTTGCTACCTAACGCCCATCCTGGGAGCTATTGTGGCAGACTCATGGCTCGGGAAGTTCAAGTGAGCTTCTCAATAAAATCAAATCAATACATGAAAAGACACCAACCTATAATTTGCTTGTATTCAGTTTCAGTATTTGCATGAAGACTCAGTTTAAATGGTTAAAGTGTTTAACCTTGGAGTTTTGATCCTTGTCTATCTTACCTTTATCTGTACATGCTGTACATCTGCTCAGTGCCTCACACATCCCTTGTCCTCTTTCCTCTGTGTAGGACGATTGTCTACCTGTCCATTGTTTATACAGTGGGACAGGTCGTCATGGCTATAAGTGCTATCCAGGACATCACAGATACTAACAAGGATGGCACCCCTGACAACATGACCTTACACGTGTGAGCTAAACACACCCAGAGTTGACTGGCATAATAGAAATGCACTGGATCCACACTGTCAGACAAATGAACATCTGTCTGTACTTTGTTTTGCCCCCAGAGCTTTGTCCATGCTGGGTCTCTTCCTTATTGCCTTGGGAACAGGAGGCATCAAACCCTGTGTGGCTGCTTTTGGAGGGGACCAGTTTGAAGATCATCAGGTCAGACGGTGCTCAAGCATATGTGTTACTGCAGAGAGTGGAACTCGCCAGAAACACCTCTTTTTTCAAAGAGTCCAAGAGTTTTACACATTCATTACAGACTGTATATAAAAGATGGACATAGCCACCTTGACGTGAATCTCAGTCTCGACATCTGTGACCATATATGTTATTATAAAACAACACGACAACCAAAACCACACACAAATTAATGCAGCAACAAAGAGATGTACTTTTACATGTAATTATACACACACCAAATATATACATGACAGCATACACTGACTGCCCTTTGCACACAGCAGTTAAAGCTACACAGTTATCAAAGTTATCAGCTGTACTCGGTCAGCACTTTGTTTATCTGTTTTTTTGTTCCTGCTAGCTTTTTATTAACTACTTGATCGCAAGCACAAGTGCCCCTGTAATTTTATTACACCCTTCAAGGCCAGGGACAAAGATTAATCCATAATGTTAATGACATGGCTAAATTATCTAAGGAAATAAGTGTGCAATATAATGCTGTGCCCCACAGGAGAAACAGAGAAGCACCTTTTTCTCCATCTTTTACCTGTCCATTAATGCTGGAAGTCTCATCTCCACTCTGATTACTCCCATTCTCAGAGGTAGAGCCACAACACTCAAACTGATCACAGAAAATAAAATATACCACTGGGTCACAAACTGATTTTTGTGTCCTTACATCTTCAGCTCAGACATGTGGTATTCACATCCAGCAAGAGTGCTATCCGCTGGCCTTCGGTGTCCCTGCTGCGCTCATGGTGGTAGCTCTGAGTAAGGATTTTATTATAAAAAATTCTTGTTTGCTGTAATAAGCAAATTAATGCTTCTTTTCGATGACGTATCCTTCATTAAGTGTTGACAAATTGTAGCTAAGTAGTTGAGTGCTTGTTACAGAAATTCTAACCAAGCCGCTAAAAAAAACCTAGTAGTCACCATAAACTGTGTTTTCTAAGAAAGTTGCACCATAAAGAGATAACTGGTGAAACAATATTGTCATTTATAATTTCCTGTTACTTTTGTAACTCCTGTATGTGTCGTGTGTGTGTTTGCAGTTGTGTTCATTGTTGGAAGTCCCATGTACATTAGGAACCCCCCGCAGGGCAACATCATTGTGAAAGTTTGCAAGTGCATCGGGGTAGGTGGTTCCAGTGTCTTTCTAGCTTAAAAGTGAATCCCATTTGAATCTCCTGCTGTACAGTTAGAGTAATTATTTTGCAATTGTCTTTCTGCTGTTTGTAGTTTGCCGTCAAAAACCGTTTCAGGCATCGTTCTTCTCAGTATCCCAAGAGAGACCACTGGATGGACTGGGCTGAGGAGAAATATGATGTAAGTGGAGCACAGGCACATGCAAATACAAACAGCATGGCCATAGATTTCTTATCATTTTCTTATTTTTGGCATAGAAACTCCTGATTGCTCAGGTGAAGATGGCATTGAAGGTGCTGTTCCTCTACATCCCTCTGCCTATGTTCTGGGCTCTCTTTGACCAGCAGGTATGTGTGCATACGTGAGACTATGAATAACTAGCACCTGAATCCAGTGTTAGGAACATACTGTCTTGAGTGAAAGAGTTACTTTTACCTTATAATATAGGTAAATCCCACATTTACCGTATTTTCCGAACTATAAGGCAGACTTAAAACCCTTTAATTTTCTCAAAAATCGACAGTGCGCCTTATGGTCTGAAAAATACGGTATATGGCCTTGAGATGGCTGTAAAACTGAAATGAAAGATTGAAGCAAAATCCGGTGACAGGAAAAAAAATGACAACTGTGTTTGTTTCACAGGGTTCAAGATGGACCTTCCAGGCGGCCACAATGAACGGCAACTTTGCAAGTGTTATGTTTTAATGTTTTGATGCAAAAAAAACAGTTAAATACAGGTATAACACCTTGTGACCTCAAACCACAGAAATGGATGATATTAATGAGACTGTTTCTCTTCTTTTCCCAATAGGGAGCGATTACAATCCAGCCTGATCAGATGCAGGTGAGATACTGGGCTTGATTACATCTGACCTGATTAAATTAAGTATTTTTCATGCATGAAGAGCTGACAGCATTGGGAGAGTCTGGGATTGTCAACAAATCCCTGTCAGAATCAGCCAGTGGTTTAGATGATGGTGCTGGTTTAGCATAATGTCCTGAATGCATGATTGTGATATAAAGCGATGCTCAAAACCACACTGTGTGTGTGAACATGGCTTAAGCATCACTCTCTTCCCACCAGACTGTCAATCCTATCTTGATCCTGATTCTGGTGCCAGTCATGGACACTTTGATCTACCCTCTGATTGCCAAGTGCTTTAACTTCACGTGAGTGTTTTGTTCCGTCTTCATTTTGTTGAATCGATACCATTTTACATTCAAGAATGAAAACAAAATTCATATTTACTATCCATTAGTCATCTCATAATTTCTGTTAATGTATATTGTTATACTGTGTAAGAAAATAGTTGTTTGATGAATTAGCACAATTAATATTTTTTGTTAATGTATATATTTTAGGGTCTTTATTTCTTTACAGTAACCTTTTAAATAATTGGTTCACATAGCAACTAATTAATGTACTACATCGTAGCTTGTTATCTTTATTTAATTATAATTTATTTTTTTGTAATAAAAGAAAACAAAGCAAACTAACAAAAACAACTAATGTTTAATTAGTTGCATAAACGGTCTGTAGAAGATTACATGACTGTAAACAAATCACATCACCAAATTATAAAATGTGTTCAAACTGTAGAAATCTTTAAATAAGCAATTACTTTAAGCCTTCAAAAAGACAAATAGAATAAAGTAAATGCCTCCTATAAAATGACATCCTGTAAACACTGTTCCATGTGGCTGAATATAGGATAGTGATATAAAGAGGATTTCAAGTGTGTGTGTGTGTGTGTGTGTGTGTGTTCTGCAGTCCTTTAAGGAGGATAACAGTGGGGATGTTCCTAGCTGCTCTCGCGTTTGTGGCTGCTGCCCTGCTCCAGATACAGATTGATGTGAGTGTAACACAAAAAAAAACCCCCAAGCACACTTTTGGCAACTTATTAAACATGCATCGTATGATGCAAAATTCCATTGTTCTTTTAGAAAACCCTGCCTGACTTCCCATCAAGTACTGAAAGCCAAGTGAAGTTCATCAACATGGTTAACAGGGATCTACAGATTCAAGCTGATAACAAAACGATTTCCTTGAAAGGTTTTGGGGTATACTAGCCAACACAAGAAACTATTCCCAGACACTTTGGTCAGATGCAAGTTTGAAAAATTTTCTGATATTGGCAATTGTTTTCTCCTACAGGCTAATGAGGATTATCTGACCTTTCATAACCAGTTTACACTGGTTCTGGAGTCTGGGCAACAAAATACCATCAATTTGGCTAATGGCACTCGGAATACCATTGCTATCATTCAGGGATCCAAGCTTGGGTTTGAAAAGGTAAAAACACCTGGCCAACCCTGAAGCAAAGCTGGGAAATTTTTACTGTAAAATTCTTAATATTGGGAGCATGAACTTGGCCTTTTTTCTCTCCAATCTCCTTGGTATAATTCCTAAAGATTTTTCAGATTAAAACTCTTGCAGCCTTTACTTAACATGTAGACTTTCAAGGTAAAAGCATGGAGGAATGAAGCATTTTGTTGATGGAAGAATAACATATTTGTAAAAACTTACATGTACGTTGAGACAGCTGAGATGAAAACGATACAGTGCATGTGAGATGCTAAAATATTCTTTTTCTCCAGTTCGATGACATGACTTCAAAGCCAGAAAAGGGTGAAAATGCTATAAGGCAAGTGTTTTGTTCTTTTTGTTTTTTTAAAGTTACTCATACATTTTACATTACTGCCGGAGGTTTCTTCCTGTTAAAACAGAGTTTTCATTCCCACTGTTTTATCGTGTATGATGAGTTAGGCCTTGGTATTAAATTCTTTTGTTTATAATTGGATCTTTTCTGTTTTTGAACTGTCCTTCCGCAGAGTTCTGAATGGTTTTGGCTCAGATTTGAATGTAACCGTGCGTGACAAGGTGTTCAACTTTACCAGCAACATGTCAGAATATCTCAGTGTTTCACATGGAAAGTAAGACTGAGTTCTCATTCATATGAAAGTTCTATATGGTTATACTATACTATACTGTTTTGACTGGTGGTTTTCTTTAATATGGCAGAGCTGAGTTCATGATCAAGGATAATAGAGAAAGCTGCGTCTACACTCAGGAGCTGGGCTTTGGCAGCTCTTATACATTGATCATCCCATCCACTTTCACATTTGGAGAAATGGTAACATGTAAATCCACCCTGAGTCACATCATGGTTTCAGTGTTTGTTGGAAGCAGCTAAGACATGCATACCTCTCTGTATGCTCCAGTGCTCAGAGAACATCAAGGCAGTGATGGACATGAAGCCTAACTCTGTGCACATGGCCTGGCAGATCATTCAGTATTTCCTCATGACTACAGGAGAGGTCGTCTTCTCTGTGACAGGCCTCGAGTTCTCCTACTCACAGGTAGAGGGTGCTCTCCTTAACTTTTCTCATTTGATAATAAGGTCTGTGCCAGCTGCCTAGAGAATGCAACATGTAACCTGAGGACTGATGATGTCATTCTTGATGTTACTTATAATTTGGGATACTGCTTTTTGCTATCCAGGCACCCAGCAACATGAAGTCTGTGCTGCAGGCTGGCTGGCTGTTAACCGTTGCCGTAGGTAACATCATTGTGCTTATTGTTGCTGAGGCTGCAACGCTAAATGATCAGGTGAGTGGATGCATATGCATACTGTGCTCACTGACTTTGGGCAGGTTTATTTTAAGTGATATAAATGTCTGTAAGTTGCTGTACTTGCGTTTCATGGACAAGAACAACACAGGTTGAGTTCAATAAGGTACACCAGAAGTGCAGTGAAGAATTTCAGAACAACCTATGACTGGTGATGCAGTCTCTCACCCTTTATACCAAGCTCCAAATGAACACTTTTTTGTGTTTCTCTTCACCAGTGGGCCGAGTACATTCTCTTCGCCTCCTTGCTGGTGTTGGTGTGTATCATCTTTGCCATCATGGCCTATTTTTACACTTACACTGACCCAACCAAGATAGAGGCCCAGTTTGATGAAATGGAGCCTGAAGAGAAGGAGAAGAGGAAAAACTTCAACATGCCCAGGAAAGGCTCAGCTGAGAGCCACAAAGAGGACAGGAGGAGTTCTGATTCCAGCTCTGATGACGAGTGCACCAAACAGACAAAGATCTAAAGCAACTCCCTCACTATGGCTTTCCCCTTTCTTCTGCTGGATTTTGTCTTTCATGTCTCAGAGTGCCTGTGCCATTTTGGTCAATTTGTCAGAGAAATCAGCTCACAGTTGGACATGGACGTAGCAGCTAGAGTGACCCGAGTGAAATGGCACTGAATAGCACAGAAGCTGATTATCCACATATCAGCTCATATAATTAAAAACCATTCATAGGTTTGTCATCTATAGTTGAACTGTTGTAAATTTGACATGATTTCTTTTGCACTGAGCTTTATCTTCAACTAATTTTGTCTTTCATGTTTTTACACATGCATAATTACAAAGAAATCATCCCAATATTTGTATTTATTTCAAAGTGCAGTGATGTATGTATTGTAATATGCTGTTGGTATTTTATACATAAACGATATTAACAGGAGATAATCTGGCACCACACACAGCTTCCTCAGTAAGAAATCTTCGTTATTGAAAGTCTGAATTAATTTTGGGCTTGAAGAACACTGTCATGTTATGGCTATTCAATGCTCCAATGCTCTGACACTAAACATCTATGTCAGCGGTGGTTTCTTCCACATATGCAATGACATCATTTAAAATCAGTGTCTACGTTCTTACAATTCTGTAACTGAATATGCCTTCAAATACAAATGATTGCAGCTAGTTTGATGACTGGGTGGATTTGTCTTTCAGTGCAAGAAGGTAGTATTCACCATTCTTGCCCAAAGTACTTACCACAAAAAAAACATACAAGTTATTGTGATTACAATAAATCATACTCATGAACTATATATTAGAAATGGTTTATATCATATCTGGGTAATTACTTGGTGCTAATTATTTAGCTTTAAAAAGAGGACACTGACTGTAGTAAATATAGCTCAGTTTGCCATTTCTCTGGTCTCACTGACATTTAATGTCAGTAAATAAAATACTGCCTCAGCCTCCTAGTAGATGCACTTGCCAGATCTGGTGATCAAGAACAAACCTATTGTTGCATTAACAGGTTCATGTTGTATTAACAGGTTCATGTTGTGTAGTGTCTCTACTGCAGTTTTAATTATCTTTCACTGTAGCTGTCGACCAATGTGCTCCAGTCACTGTGACTTTGAGGCAGTTACTATCCTAAACTGCCAGAAGCTCCCCTTCTGTGTTCTGGGAATTTTGAATAAGAACAGGACTTTTTCTTTCCTACCTAAAAACAAACAACAAGCAAATGTATACTTTACCATGCTGGGGAATTGCTTTAGCGTCCTTTAGAAACACTTGTGAATGTGGCACAATGGTAGGGGAAGTGGAGTAACTAAATTCCTGAATGGTGTTGAAGGAGTTTCCAGTCTACAAACACAACTCCTGAAAAGTAAATGTGGCCATTATGTTCTCAGTTAGATTAGATCTTTATTTCTCATGTCACTTTGAAAGCTTATAAGGAGCTTAAATTTAACTTGGGGATTCTCAAATGACACAAGCAAAGATTATATACAGTATTATAAACTGTCAGCTATGATAAAGGAGACCAAATGTACACATTTTGTTATTTTCGTAGCATATGTTTTTCTGTAAGTTACAGATTTTTTTTTGTTGTTGCCAGAGGCAGGTGCTGATATCCATAAAGCATTCCATATTTCCATACTTAACTCTTTGCAGTTATAAAAATATCACATATTTCTTAATTTCTTTCAGTCCCTGTGTTGACAAGTGCGTCTTGATGCAACTCACCAACATTATTGCTGCATTAGCACAGTAGTAAATTCTGGAACTCTTAAGTAAACATATATAGTAAAACATGGCTATTAGCAAATTTTTGTTTTTTTTACAGGTTTCTTTAAATACTTGACACACTTTCAAAGTGCAAAAAAACTGATCTGAAAACTAGAAAAAAAAAAGGTGCAAATCATACTACAAAGATCTGGTGAAAGCATAAAAGAAGACATGGCACTTCTATAGCACGGTGTGGAGGTGAGAACAGAAATGTGTGAGGATAATAAAGATGGCATTGGATTCTGCAGCTTGGCTTGTGCTGATCAATAGTTTAATTTGGCCATGAGCAAAGTTTTGTGTGGATTGATTGCCTTCTTGGGGCCTTGCCATTTTTTCCTCATCTCCACGATGAGTTTCTAAACACTGCTAAGGAGAAATTACAAGCCGAGGAATAATAATACTTCACATATCAGCATTCGATCACCCCTAAAGGTTCCTCTTTGTAATTGTCCTAACTTCATCTTGACCTACAAAATTTCAAAACTGACTTTAATTGTCTAAACGTAAGTACAGGTAGCAGTTTTCCTCCTGACTAAAGAAACAAAGGAAATTCTTCTGCCACTAAACAAAGTCAGCTTAGTAACAAAGTTAGTTTGATTCAGCAGGTGATTGAAATGTGAGATTGAAACCAAGTCACTTTGGAAAAAAACCCCCAAAAACCCCAAAACACTGATGAATCTCACTCACTGATAAGTCAAAGAAAACTGATGTAATGCCAGAACACAGATTTGTGTGTATCTGTAAAGGCAAGGCATTTTCTGTTCTTACTGTTGGAGTAACTTTAAATATCTGCTTTTAAACATTATCAGTATCTACAAAATGCGCATGACCATTTTGTACACAGTGATTCAATTCCCGCAATGACAACTTGTATTCATGTACAGCATGGCCCCCCACCCCCCGCGCCATTGGAGGACAAATTCCACTTAAAGCACTTTACCTGAGGTTTCCTTATGAATGCTGCAATTTGCCTAAGCAGGGAGTCTTACTTGCGTGAGAGAACACATGAACACGCAGTCACAGGTACACGCGCACGCACGCACACACAGCTTGCACACTAAGATAATAACCCTGCAGGTTCATCAAGCATGCTTTCAGAGGTTTGGGGAGGATATGATTCCTACTTTGGGAGTGGGGGAGGGGTAGGGCGGCTGAAGTCTTGTTGTGGATTTTGGGGAGATTTTTTTGGCTCCTTGTGGACTCTGCTGTGTGAGGCTGGAGAAGTCTCCTGTACACAGAGCCCAGCATCGCTGACATCACTCTGACTGAGTTTGTCCCATCAAAGCCTTTCCAGCAGGTCTTGCTGCTCCCTTAACTTCTCCTTATTACTGAATAAAAGAAGCTCTCCAGAGGTTCCTTCTTTTCCTCTGATTTGGAGTTCAGTCATTTTTATAGGCCAGGTTAGCACCCCGCCCTACACAAAGAGGTCACATGTGGTCAGCTGGTATTGAATGACATCACCCCTGACTTTGAACCCTCTGATCTGGCTGCGGTGTTGGATGGGGGGGTAGGGGCTTGGGAGAGCAGGGCTGGGACAGAACCAATCACTAAGTGGAGGAAGTGGATGTCTTGCTTGTGGAGAAACTGGAAGAAAGAAGAGACAAGTATAAAACAGATTAATGGCATCTTCTGCTTTGTATAGTTACTGACTTCTGAGCACTAAATCTGAGGGAAGCTGTTACCTCTGGAGCCTGTGCACCATGTGAGCAACCAATGAATCAGAGATGCCAGGGTAGGCCTCCTCAGCCAGCAGGATAGCCTCTTTCAGCTCATCCAGGACCAAGGGGTTCCCGTTCACCTGTTCCTGTCGTGCCTTCAGCTGGGAGGTAGAACACAGGGAAGGAGCCACACACTTTGTTAATCTAATGACACAAAGACACAATACAAAACTACACATCTAAGGAGCTAGAAACGGTTGAGCATTAATTTTGCACAACAGGAAGAAGTGGTGACATGTTGTTTATCTTTATATACCACGTATGTTCTGAAAACGCAGTCACTCAAAATGTAAAAACAAAATAAAACTGCTTGTTTGATTGAGTTTAGTCAATTAATTTGAATGTTTAGATGAGTGAAACAGACAAAGGGAAATTACTCAATGGAAGCCCTGCTTGAAAACCATGGAAACGCAGCAAAGTTCATTTGGACAACACCAAAAACTATGTGAGCGAAAGAATGAGTCACACACAAATTACAGTTCCCAAAATATTCAGTGTGAAAAACAAGTCTCGTCTATAGTTTGCAGAAATCCACCACAGCTACACGAGTCAGACCAAGTGAGAAGTGATGGCTGTGGAGGAGAACAACTACTCAGCTGATCGTCCACATGAAGCTGCTTACCTCAGATAATGCAGGAGAGATAACAGTGGCCAGGCTCTGTGAATAAGGCCTCTTTGGAATGTCTTTTTTCTGTGTTAAAAGAAAATAAAGAAGTGCACTTACAGGGGATTAAAAAACAAAAAATTCTCAATTTCCCCAAATAACATCACAACTTTTTATCACAGTAAAGTGCGCATAAGCTGCAGATAAACTACGTCAAAGTAGGAAAATGGAGCTGGCTAAGGAGCCAGATGGATAAAGTGTCAAATTAAAAAATTTTAAAAACTAAACAAAAATCCATTCATGGCTGACCTGATCTGTTGTTCCTGACTGGCCATCCCCATTCTGCAGCTTCTTGGGGTCCTTCTCTCGGATGGTGAAGATCCAATCATCACTACCAAAGTCGTTCCCACCTGAGGCCTGGCCATCCTGCTCTCTGATTGGACAGATATTAAAGAGGATTTTGGACATTTATCAGGATGAGTGATAAAGTCATGCATGTTAAGTGCTTCCAGCTCATCAGAACAAAGCAGCACAGAGATGAATGCATTTTTTCGTTAATGAAAATTCACTTCACAGTTAAAGACATTTTGGACTTACGAGTCGGACTCGTCGGAACTGGATTCTGTGGTTCTAGACTGCTCTGCCTTCCACCTTTTGTACTTGTCCACCAGTTCGGTCAGGTAGGACGTCTTCTTCGCATGACGGACGATCAGCTTATGCTTCAGCAGCTCTTTGGCAGTTGGTCTCTGTAAAAACAAAGCTTTGAGATGAGCATGTGATGCAGTCTGAAAACTCTGTACAGACAGCAAAACAAAACTTAATATTACTTACAAAACTAGGCTCTTTGTTGAGGCAGGCCTCGACAAATTCCTTGAGTGGTTTACTGTAGTTGCCCTCCAGTGTGGGCGGATTGTTCTTTGGGATGAGGAATAAAACCTTCATTGGATGGAGATCTGAATGGGGCGGCTCACCCTTTGCCAACTCAATAGCAGTGATGCCCAGAGACCAGATATCAGCCTGGAACACACAGAAGATAAATATAAGATAAACTAAATGTAAGAGTTCTCGTTATACCTTGGAGTGACTGACCGATGACTGTGGAGCTGTGGACATCCTTTACTTTGTGACAAAGAAGCTAAAAACAACTAAAAATAACTAAATTCCACAAAGCTAGATAAAGAAAAAGATCATTTGTGGTCAAGTAGTGAAAATAACAACTAAATCTGGGTGCAGTTCCCCCCTCCAGGGGCAAGGGTACCTAGACCCGGTTTGTAGAGTACGCTTGGGGAGTGTGATCATGTGTACAGCGTCTCTTTATGTCTGTCTCCACGTTGGTTGAGTGTGGAGTGAGTGCATATGAGAGCATGAGGGGGGGAATGGATGTTTGTGTCTGTGTGTGCCTGTATGTCTGTGTCTATATGTCAGGCTGGGTATCAGACGCCACCTCTCTGGGGACACCTCAGGCCCTCCAAGGTTTGGAGGCCTATCTCCACCTACCACCACTTCCCCTGCCGGTGGCGGACTCCCTCAGGTGTCGGTGCGTTGGTGGTTCTTTGTGTCTGGGGGTGGGCGTCCAGGTACACACCGGCTCACTCCTTGGCGGCCGCTTATCGGGGCCTGGAGCCTGGGGCTCGCTCGGGCCCCTTCGGGGGTGGGGTGCCCCCGGCCTCTCGGCCTGGGGCTCGGTCACTCAGGCACAGCTGGCGGCCGGCGGCGCTCACGGGCGCGTCACTGCAACTCCCCCTGGCTTCTGCTCCGCGGCTGCTGAGTGAACCCTCATCTGGGACTCTCCTCAGCTCTTACTGGAACAGTGGCGCGGCTGCCCCTCTGTTGGTCTTCCATGGTCTCTTGTGTTCTGGGGGCCTCTGGATGTCTGGAGTTTTGATCTCCTCCATACCTGCTTCACACCCTGGAGGACGGGGCTGTGGCCCCCCCACACTCCCTAGCAGATCGTTACATGGAGAAACCTTTGGAATACAAGCGCGCTGATCCACACAGGTATGCACACGGGTGTTCACTTCTCGTAGACCCAAATTACACCTTTCTTGGCTGCTACTTCGAAGCACATCTGTCCTGCGTGCTGCACAACAACATTGAATATTTAGTATTTACTGCTGTTTACACTTAGCTAGATTAATGCGATGGTGTTGTGTTTAGTATGTTGCTTTGTTTTTTTTTTTTGTCTTTTTTTGCTTGTTTTCTATTCTTCTCTCAACAGGTGATCCAGGAGATTTTTATTTTTTTTCTCCCCCCTTTCTCACTGTCCCTCTCCCCTTCTGTTTTTCCTTTCCTTCCTCTTTCTTTCTCCCTTTCCTATCTCTCACTCATGTCTGTCCCGTCTGTAACATCTGAAAATAAAATATAATAAATAATAAAAACAAAGATCGACCAAATGGACCAATACGGCAATGCCACGATGATCCATTTGGCAAAGTAAATCCATTGGGTATCCTTGTTGGTCTTCAGACAACAATTCTGATGGCTAAAGAACCAAATGGGACAGGCGAGGAAAAAAAAAAAAAGAAACAAAAATCTGGTTTAAAAAAAAAAAAGACAATTCTTCAATTTTACCATCATCAGGTCCCAATCAGCCCAAATAGCAAAGAGAAATAAAAAATGCATGCTATGGAAGAGTTCGGGTCTTAGGAGGTTAAAGCTCAGTGGATAGTCGACCACAGTGCTTCACAGAGTCGCACCAGGCTAAGATTTAACCCAAATGTACCAAATGATTTTAAAATGATGCAGATGCTGATGGAAGCATTTCCATGTAAAACAAGTTTCTCATTAAGGATAACAATGACCTATATGGTACAATGGTAAAAAAAGAAAAAAAAAAGAAAAAAAAAAGCGAAAAAAAAAAGCGAAAAAAAAAGAAAAAAGAAAATAACAACTAAAAAAAGTTCATTTTAAGGCCACACATGTACTTTGTTATCCACTAAAAGACTAATTACAGACAACCAAGACTCTTCTTGCGAGTTTATATGTGCCGGCTGGACGAACCATTACTGATGTCCTTTTGGTCACAAGTCACTCTGGTAACTCACATCTTTCCTCTGCTGCTCATAGGGAGCCAGCGCCCACTTCAGAAAGTTACTCCTGTTCTATGTGGCATTTACCATCCTTTTAAGAAATGCACAGAGCAGTCACCAACAACAATAATAATTAATTACTTAACACCCATTTCCACAAACAGTTAATGGATGAAACGAAGGACCAGTTTGCAGGACTGTTATTCCATTTCTTAAGGAGATGACTTTCAGATACTGTTCACCTGCTGCAGAAAGTGGACATGAAATGCAGCACAATCTCAATGAAGTGGGCACCAGTTCGACATGGTAGCTGTCACTTTGAAAGCAGCTGAAAGCACATGTGCTGCTGCAGGCTGCTCTTCCTACGCTGTGTGCATCAGCCTAAGCTGACATAACTCTAACACTATTACAACCACATGACTGGTAAAGATGCTATTTTCATTGTCACCGGTCTTTCATAGCGTCTGTTAAAAAATATATGTAATGGATTTATACTGACCATGTTTTCAATTGCTGTCGAGGAAAGCTTTTAGACAGCTCTATGTACAAGTTATTCACAGTTTTCTTTTTTGTGTCATTTTAGCATCGTGAAAACTTTGAAGTTTACATTTACAGCAGAGTGTAGCCTGAAAGATTGCCAGAGGAATGTAAGTCAACGTAGCTGTGTACACTATGTAACTGGCTCTGAACTCACCTTGGAATCATAGGCCGACTGTTTGATGACCTCAGGGGCCATCCAAAAGGGGGTGCCCACAAAAGTGTTGCGTTTGATCTGGGTGTCTGTGAGCTGCCCGGCAACACCAAAATCAGCCAACTTTACTTCTCCTTGCTCAGACAGCAGAACGTTGGCAGCTGCAAAAGGAACAAGAAGGATAGCTGATGTGATCCAGCCTTGCTACTGTTTCAGACAATTCTCTTAATGCCATTTATCTACATCACCAATTTCTATAATAAAGAGGGAACGGTCAGATAGCTTTCAGAGAACTGCTGCAATGTTCATCTCAAGTGAACAACATCATAATGAAAGAAACTAAGTGGGTGTCAAAACCATGATATTTGTGTTCACTCCCTGAAGCCTAAACAGCTGAAACATGTGTCCTCTAATTATAGCACTCAAAGTCAGTTGGCTACCTTTGATATCCCTGTGGATCTTTTTCTCAGAGTGCAGGTACTCCAGGCCCTTGAGGATCTCTCTTAGGATCGTGGCGATCTGGGTCTCATCCAGAGCTCCAGGCTCCATCTTTGGAAAAAAAACCAAACAAGCAAACAAAAACTATGAGCTGTGGGTTTCAGCAGAGTTGTCTTCACGGAGATGACTGCTCATTTTCTGTGAGAAACATGTAAAAACCAGAAATAACGACTGAGCACACATACTACTATAGCCAGTACATTTATATCCTTTACATGGTCTTGGGTCAGGTTGACGTGTCTATACAGACATGTCACAGATACAAACACACAATTAAGGTTACATTATTATAATCTGAGCACAGGGAAGTCTTTCACCCTCAACATGACCAAAAGTTTTAGCTGTCAGAGGACTTTAGAGTTCATATTTGTTAATTGTATTCGAACAGAGACTAATTGCAATCAGTAAACATACATGTTTTCTCTACTGTTTGAAACTGAGATGAAGACAATAACTGTTAATAGTTCTATGTCAGACTAGGTTTTAAAACCCCAAATACATCCTCAGTCAGTGTGACCTGGGGGATACCAAATGGTCCTAAAAGTGAAGACAATACAGGTTTTGTGTACAGTGATAAACAGTGATAGTGACACTTGTGTTGTTTACTACTATTGCAATACAATGCTGTTTCAGTAGATGTACATTTTGAATTATGTAGTGTGCCATCAATCCCAGCAGTTCCTGTAAAAAGGACAGACTCATTTTACTGCTTCTAAGCTCGAAGCGCTGATAAAATGTTGTTCAGTCTCATTAACACAAATTTACAGAAATTTTCTATGGACAACATACAACATTTTGACCCATATACACATTGGGCTTGAGATGTGAACAAACACTGTCAATACTATATAAAGGAAAGAGTGTCAGAGGTTTTCTTTTGACAACTATTGTACTGGGTTGAGAGAACCACTTACCAAATCTAATGCTGAACCGCCACCTAAATATTCCATAATGATCCATAGCTTTGTGTCCTGGAATGGTAAACAGGAAGAATGAAAAGAGAAGACATTGAGTACTTTGGCATATTTGTGGGTGAAAGATATACAGTTGCTTTTTTAAGTTTAGTTTACTTTTTGCATAGTGACAAGTATGTTACAGGATCCAGAGAACACACCACTGCATTTATAGCTTCAGCTAGTTTGCAGTGATATTTAGATTCGGACCATAATGTGATACTTAGGCCACGTCCACACATACGGGTATTTTTGAGAACAGAGAAAAAAATCCCGTCCACACGTAAACGCAAAAAAGAAGGAAAACACTGCTAGGAACATGCCATGGTGATATATTCCTAACCGTGTAGAAATGTTGGCCAATCAGAAGTCTAGAAGCCTGGGTGGGAAAGAGTAAACAAAGATGGTGCATAGAACTGAGTCCTATGTATGGAGGAACAGTAACTGTGTGTGTATATGTAAGCATTTAAACACTGCAGTGAGTAAAATTAACAGTAACAGTATTTTGTCTAAAGTCCGCCAATGTATAAATTAATTTCACCAAAACAATAACGTGGCACACAGTGTGACGTGAAAAAAGGCGCACACCTTTGACGCTGTGTTTTCTCTGTTTTCCTCGTCCACACGTAAATGCAAAAATTGAGTTTTAGAAAATATCCACGCTGGCAGGAGTTTTTAAAAATCTCAGTTTTCAGTGACCGAAAACGCAGTTTACATGTGGACGAAAGGTGCAAACGCATAGAAAAATCTGCGTTTTCAAAAATACCTGAGTACGTGTTGATGTAGCCTTAGAATCCCCGTTGTCATGCGCACACATACAAATGCAACTAAAAACACATCTCTGGTGGGTGTCTTGAGTCATTTTTAGGCTAATCCCCATTAAATTTTGGATTATTTGTTGGAAACGTGGGCAGCAGAAGGAAGTTCATTGTATATCTCATCAAATTTGCTCAATGTCAAGTTCGACTAAACATCTTGTGTTAATGCAGGAGTAACTTGGAATACATGTAATCAGGTACTTAAGTTGCACAGACACACATGTAAGAAGTAACTAAAGTCGACCTCAGTAAAGGCCTGGCAGAGCATCTCATGTGTTCCAGATTCCAGAATTCTCATTCCAGTAATAATGGTGGTCAAATGCTTATGTGGGACCAAGTCATTGTTTTGCAAGTCTCAAGTAAGTCTCAAGTCTTTATCCTCAAGTCACAAGTCAAGTCTCAAGTAATGTCAGGCAAGTCAGAGTCGAGTCTCAAGTCACTGGTGTAAAAGTCCGAGTAAAGTCACAAGTCTGAAACTTTGAATTTCAAGTCCTTTCGAGTCTTAAAAAAAAAAAAGCATGTTGCAGTTATATGCTAAATGTAAATATTAGACCATGTGATTTTTAAATCTGTGTTTTTCTCAACACATGACAAAATAGTGAACTTAGAAAATATACACAAATTGTGAAATTGCATCTCTTTAAAATGCAGCTCAATTAAACTTAGCTCCAATAATAATTTTCAACGACAGTTCTGAGATAAGCTGCATGTTATTCTTGGATGCACTTGTAGGGCCGGCTTTAAAATCGCATGACAAAAATATCATACACATTAAAAAAAACTGTATCACCAATGGAGCCTGGACAACATTTGCTAGTTAGATGAAGTCAGCTATCTCATCATAGCAAAAGAGAAGGACCACCTACTGTTCTTTATGCAACTTCAACTGTTGGACAAAGTTGGAAGTTGTTCCATCTCTGTCTGTGATTCTCTGCTTGGATGTTTTGCATATTGCATTTCGGTTTTTTGTTGACTACTTCATAGTTTATGTACCTGAAAAAAATAACTCCTTGCAGCATTTTCGAGGGGTTTTTTTTCTTTAAAAAAAAAAAAATCTGGTTAATTTGATTGGCTGTGCTACAGCTCACGCACATATACGTACGGAGTGTGGTTTGAATAAATGAATTGAATTAATGGTGCACACTTTCTATATAATATGCGTGTTACATTTTATATTTGGGGTGAAATATCAAGTCTCTTCAAGTAAACCGGTTCAAGTCCAATTCAAGTCCCAGGTCATTGGTGTAAAAGTCCAAGTCAAGTCACAAGTCTTAGAACATTTTTTCAAGTCAAGTCTAAAGTCATAAAATTAATGACTCGAGTCCACACCTCTGACACCAAGCACGGGAATAAATATCGCTGTAATTTGGGGCTTTTAATGATTTGTTTGTATCGTTCTTTTCCCAGGCTGGACTGATTGTACAGCATACAGATTTAATGGCTTTAAAAGAAACAAGACGACCAAAGCAGGGTCAAAAGTACACATGAAGGCTCAACGGTATATACACTCTCTTAAAATCATTTAAAACCACTTTTAATAACTGGTGCTATACCCTGCTAATATTTGGTTAAATGTCTCTTAGCAAGCTGCACCTCAACTAGATGCTTTCGCAGAAAAGCTTTGATGTCTTCATGCTTCATTATTTAATCCATCTTGTGCGATGTACCAGCAGAACTGGCAGCAAAACAGCCTTAGCACGATGGTACTGTTACCATGCTTGACAGCTGGTACAGAGGCTTTAGGTTTGAAAGCCTCATCTCCACTCCTCTAATTATACCTCTTTTCATTGTAGACAAGCAGCTCAATCTTTTTCTTGTCTGAGACGAACACAAAAAACATATCTCCGGAAGGTAATTGTTTGTCCATGTGGACGACTAAATTTCAGTCAAACCAAAAGATGTCGATTTTGGAGCAGGGCCTTTTTTCTTGATCTGCAACCTC